>NC_055665.1:19258182-21703182 GCF_017976325.1 Chelmon rostratus
ATCCTTATCTCTCCATATCTCTCTCTCCTGCCCCCACAACACACACACACACACACACACACACACACACATATACATTGCCAGAGGGATTTGCAGCAGCTAGGCAGAGCGTGTGTGTGTGTGTGTGTGCGCACAGCGGGGAGTTGCCAATTACAGCAGTGATTAAAACCCAGTACTGTGGAAAGAGAGAGTGAGGGAGATGGAAAGAGGGGGGGGGGAGAGAGCGAGAGAGAGGGAGGAAGAAAGAAAAAGAAAGGGGTACAGACTGACAGACAGAGCTACAATGAACAGGGACAAACGTGCTCCTACACATGCAGCTTTTTCCATAAATGCTACAGAATTGTAGTTGTGATATTTGTGGACAGCCTGAGTCGAAAATTCTCTAAATAGGCCTTGGCAATTTTCTGTGTGAAACCCAAGTAGATTCTCTGTTAAGATGAGTGCGTTTGTGTCAAAATAACCAGCATCATTAGTGTAAGTAAGATAAAAGATAATCACAACGAAAGTGCATTTCCTCAGGAGGCCACTTCGACTAAACCAGCCACCAGCCAGTCCTGCCACCTCTGCTGATAAAGTTCTGCCACAACATTATACAGTTTGCATGTGAAGCTTAGTAGAGACACACAGAGAGGACGACATGACATGGGATTAATGTGAATTTACAGTACGCACACTGAAACTCTCCTTTCCTCTCTCGCTGCTACAGTGTTAGAGTCAGAGACTGGCCGTGCATAGGACACACTGCAGCCTCTTAACTTCTGCATTTCCCACTTCTAACCCCCTCACCTACCTTAACCCCATAATATGGAAATATGTCACAAAGAAAAAGGTAGAAATCCCTCGGAAAGAAACAGGCGACAGAGTGGGCGAAAGCTCGGAAAAAGGGGCAGAATGACAAACAAGCGAATGACACCAGTGCTTCTTTCCCTTTGTCAGGAGATAAGATATTTCACTGTTTGCATCAAGGAGCAGAGGCTGCTGCGTCTCTCAGCTGATGAGCTGTATGCCTTCACCACAAATGCAAGCAAGTGCCTGAGGTTGCGAGGAGAGGAGAGGAGAGGAGAGATGTCTGTAAGAGCACATGAGGAGAGAAGAATTGAAGAGGAAAACATATGAATAGAATATATGTGGAAGACAAGAACAAAAGTGAAGGAGTGCATGAGAAAAATGCACACTATGCATACTGCAATAATGCTTATACAATCACGTTCTATTTGTCTATTAGTATTACAATTATCACAGGTGCTTTGTACTATTTGTAAGCCTCTTTGTCTCTGCACTGGTATTATGTTTGCATTGTTTGCTAATCACCAGTATCATTAGGTTGGATGACACTAAACTGATGCCTCACTCATCATCAGTGGTAAAGGTAAAGGTTTTTCTCTATGACATCACAGGTTAGAGGATACGCCCTCTTTCTTCCAGCTTTAAGACACCTGGTTCACCGAGTGCTGTAATGCTAAAATTCTCTGAACTAGCCCAATAACCTTTAAATGATGAAGCCGCTGTGATGTCCCACTAAAAGATGCTGGTGGCTGAATTACTCCAATCGAACAAATCGATCAGCAGTTATATCTGTACAGGTACAACCAGCACATTTCCTCAATTCATGATGCAAAGTCATGTGCTGTTCATGTCATGCCAGATTTACCAAATATATAAGCTCCCTACTTAGAAGAACCGTCAGCCCCCTAGTGTACTACACAAGAGAGGAGGTGTTTTTGTTGGCTTAGGAACCTCTTTGCATTAAAAGCGTGTGTTGACATGGGATGCAAACACTGAAATAAATCCACTAATGTTTAAAACTAATTACAGTAATTGTAAGTGTTTATGGTGACATTTAAACACTCTGTACAAAATTCTAAATAGAACAACTTTATCACGTTACTGATGTTTTTAGAGGCTAAATGTTACACATCTGACTTGGACGCATGTATTTTGGAATGTGTTCAAATTTTTGAAAGTTGAGCTAGGTGGCTAGCTAACTCATCTGATAATAGCAAGAGAAAACAACAAAGAGAGCAATGCAACAAATGACAAAAGTATAACACAAGTTCTTATGTGGGTCCTGACAACACATGATTACGCTACAGTTGCGATACTTCTTGTCTCTGCTGCTGAATGTGTGTGAGGTTACAGGTTACTGCACTGTTGCTGCTGAGTAAAAGCCTTCATCAAGTTCAGACACAAAAAAACTTAATTTGAACAATGTGTGTGTGTTCATAAGCTTTGGAGGATAGAGAAATCGCTTGGCCCTAGCATGTAAATCATCAGAATGAAAGGAGCAGGCTTTTTCTGACTAACGGCTAAGTGAGCATTAATTCAGTGCCTTGCTTGTGAACCCTTCAGCAGAGCCCTGATAGCCAAACTGTCTGCTTTGGGTATTGGTTGTCTGGAAACTCGCTCTTTGTCAGTGTTTACCTGTCAAACCTGCCAGCACTGCCCAACAGAGGGACAGGAAATGGTTCGTAAACACATTTTCAATACAAATTTGATATTTTGCACCTCAAAGCTGAATTAAAATTCCTTGATTTATTTTATTCATCATATCGAAAGCCAGGCAGCCTCTTTCTAATGAAGCCAGCGGACAGTTTGATGTATGTGGGTTTGTGTGTGTTTGGTGTGTGTGTGAGTGGCAGGTGAGTGAGCTATCTGCAGAGCTCACACACTCACCCCCTGCTGTGTTTAATCAATACCATTCTGAATTCCAGCCTTCACGCACACAAACACACACACACACACACACACACACACACACACACACACACACACACACACACACACGCCTTGCAATATCTTTCCATAAAACACCAAGGGAATACTAAGTATGAGCAACTTCACACTCCTCCTTGGTGTATAAACAGTGTGCACACACACATACACATAAAGGGAGAATGTGTGTATTTATTTGTGTGTGTTTTTTTTTTTTTTTTGTGGGTGTGTGTGTCCATAACGGGTGGGGCTAATTAATTCTAGTCCATCTTGTCTACTGGGAGAGTGGAATATCAAGATGGAGCTAGATATGTGAGTGTGTGTGTGTGTGTGTGTGTGTAGAGAAGGTTCTCAAGAGGATTCAGAGCAGCAACCGGATCGATTCAAGTTCACCCAGGATGGGGGGGTAATAGACAAAAAGAGAGTTTGAATAACGTGTTTCCTTCATAATGTTAATAGTCATTTATATTAAACATTTATTTTCACTTCTTTACTCTTTCTTTTATTTAGCATTAAAATTAATTTAAACATTCATTTATCAAGCAGAAGTTTAAAGATCACATCCGGCAAAGCAGTCTACTCTTGCCTACTGAGCGGCTTCGGTGGAACAGCTGAAGGTTAAGTGCATAGCTCAAAGGCACTTGGCCAGTAGTTGTTGAGGGAAGGATGACTAGTTTGTTCACTTCTCCCTTCCTCACACAGTCCCATCACAGCTGTCTCTCTCAACTCCAACCAAGAACAATTTAAACCTGAAGGCCCAAGAAACTTTTAATTTCAAAAACTTGACTGAACATGAATTACGTAATTAAAGGTTAATATTTTAGAAATGAAAAGAAAGACATTAGGTGCTATCAGGAGGTCAACGAGAAGGTCACTGAATGCTTTCAGTTGTTTTCCCGAGTCGTTCAGACAGTATGTCTGCATTTTCCTACAGCGTCAGGAGGCAAGAATCACGAGAAAGTGACGGCTGTGTAGCGCAACAGAGGGCATGAGCTGGGTTTTGATGGGGAACGCCACAAACCAAACGGGAAGTCAAGCCTCACCACTGTTTCTGCTTCCTCTTATCTTTCTATCTTGTTAGTATTATGGTTAATTCTTATCCAGATTGTAAGTGAGTTTTTTTTGTGCCTTTTTAAACTTTTTATACAGCTGTTTAGTTCTTAATCGATGTTTTTATAAGACCGCAGAATCCAAATTTTCCATGATGTTTGTAGGAGTGTTTAGCTGCTCAACAGCCTGTGCTGATATTGCAATTTTCAGCCAATGACCAAGAAGAAATGAATGTATCACTTTGAAGTATAATAGAGGTGACTTCAACTAATCAAATCAACCGTTAATTAAAAGTATGAGCTTATAATGCATTCTGAATTTAAAAATGTAGGTATATCATATCATTGTGAGTCTTTGAAAGCATGCTGCACTGAAACTTATTGTGTAACTGGGAGGTGAGAATACATGTATGTAAGCGTGTGTTTATAAATATATACTTATATATTGAATGTCATTATAGTTATTCTATATTAAAAAAGGTTTCATATTAGAATGATTTCATTGTCACAAGCTTTACTGTTTGGCCTTAAAACAGCTAATGCTGCACAAGCTAATATTTGCTCTAGATGGAATTACAATAATTATATGACTTTTTCAGACATAATAAGAAAGCAGTAGGTTGCAGTCAATTAATTTGCAGACTAAAAATCCTGGGGCATCACAGGGCAGAGGTGTGCTTTGTGAGCATAATTCTGACTCACAGGCTATTTCCGAAGCCTCCCCACCCCATCCCTGCTGTCTATCTCCACTGTGTAAAAATAACTGGTGTCAGAAAAATCTGAAAATGGGCCGCTTTGAGATGGAGGATAATTAAGAGGAATACGGAATCAGTGTTTTTACCAATCACACTTTTCCTCTCCATTCCCCACTCCTCTCTTTCAAGACATTTTCCGTCCCTCCTGACACCTTGCTCCCCCCTTTACACACACACCCTCGCAGCAGCTCACCTCACACACACACAAACACAAACACACACACACACACTAACCACCACCAACCAGCTCCCCTGCTGTGAGAGCAAACACTCATCGCACATGATCACCATGACGATATGGAAATATGAATTATGCATAAAGGCAGCCTCGCCTCGGCTGTGGGTACAAAGCCGTGTGGGTGATACTCTCCTTTCAAATGATATGGGAAATATCCCCTTAATATTAATAATATAACAATCTATTCTATCATATTATTCTCTGCTGTATAACTGTCTCATAGATTTGTGATTTGTTAGGTGTTCTGCGCATTTAATACCCGCAAACACACTGAGTACGAAACCATTAACACATTTAATTCGGAAAACATTTGCGCATTGTGTGCTCAACATTAAAATGGGCATAAATGATGAAACACTGTCTTCATATTCGAGGACTAATCACAGCAACACAGAGCTAATTCCAGTATTACCCTTTAATAAACTGTTGCAGCAGTGGGGGTGAATGTAATTATATTTTGCTGACTTGGCTTTTCTTAATGTTGATTGTGTCACTCCAAGGTCACAGTGCAATTAAGCATCCTCACAAAGAGAGCACATAATAGGCATGCAAAAATGTAATACAATGTCAATATGTTGTCTATTGTTTGTTAAATTGAGTCAAATTGTATTATAGGCAGGCATTTCATCAGCTCGATATTCAAGGGATCCTGACAGTGTGACAGTATGAAACAGCTCTCTGCGTCTAAACCCTGGCAAGAGCCATCTATCTAACAGACTGGCTATTATTAGATATTTGCCTAAGACAAATTTGACATTGAGATTATTGAAGTAGCAACAGATCCAGTGTTGACAGGCAGACAAAAAAAGTGTCTGGCTATATTTGCCAAGAAAAGAGCAGTTCCTGGAAGTGAAAATAAAACAGAAGAGGCTCTGAAACATGGGGAATCTGTACTGTACGACAGGCTCAGTTAAACATGGCTGACTGGAAGTTGACATTATTGCTCCATGCAGTTTCTATATGGTAGGTATTAGGCGAGGACATGGGCTGAACAGCCTGTGAGACATAATGGTGTAAATAAATGGCTCACAATGACTGGGACACAATGATTAAACAACAGCTGTTCTATTTTATTTGGCAGCGTCCAGCCATATTATAATGATATAATATAAATCACATTACATTTTGGCTGATGTAAACATTTTTTTCACAGGCACCCTGCAGGCTAAAAATGGCCATAATACTTTTAGTTAGTATTAGTTCATCTCTGCAAGAAAAAGAATAGGTTTAATAATCTCTGCTTTTTGCTTCGCTGCAATGAATCCCTTTCATCACACATTATCAAATTGTATTCAAAAATATCCTGCTATGATTCCTGCAAATATTAAAACATATTTTGCAGCTAGTACCACGAAATGTAGTTGATATCTCATCGACAAGAGGTGCTGGTCACATTTGTTTCAGTTATTTTCTCCACAGGCTGAATGAGAGTTAGTTTTAGGTTTAATAAGCTATCTCAAATCGGGTATCAGAAAGAAAATGGTTTTCTTGTGCTTCAGAGCACAATAAATTTAACTACTGTAAGATGTACAGTTTATCATATCTTGACATTTAAACATCATAAATATCTGCTCCATCTATGTTGTCTGAGAAACTTAAAGAAGGACAAAAAGCTAGATGGTGTAGGGGTGTTGCTTTGTGTTCCTACTTTCAAATTCCTATTCAATGAAAATGAAAATCAAAATGAAACTTTTATTTATTTTTAAACCTTAAACATTATTCTTCTATGCAGGCAATTATACAGTCCTTATCCAATTGCGATAAACAGATGCTTTTTAAACAAAGTATATACTCAAGATGTCATTCATTAATACATCGTTTTAGTTTTAGATATTTTCCATGTTGAAATGTCTTTTACATCCTTGTTATATTACATAAATATCACTAATCTGTGCCATTTATCGCTACACATTCTTATCATAAATATTTAGATTGTGAAATAATGCAAACATGTTATTGTAATGGCCTACTTTTTATGCAATACATTTGAATTTATTTAGCATTTTCAGTATGTTTTTCAGCATGTGTTTGAGTATAAATGTGTGGCATTACCACTTATGTGATGTTCTTGGGCCTTAATGTTATACGTTAACAGCATAAACCCGTCTAATTATCTACTCAGTGTGGCAGAGTCTAGTTACACGCTAAACAGAGATGACAGATGTGTGTGTGTGTATGTGTGTATGGATGGATGTGCTCGTGTGTGTGAGTGTCATTTGGGTAGGTGTGATGGCGCTGGTGCTCCCATAACTGTCTGCTGACACCTCCTCAGTATGTAAGAACCATCTCTCGCACTGCATTATTTAAACATAGAGAGGGAGACGCAGACAGGAGGGGAGGGAGATGGGGACAAGAAGAGAGAGGGGAAGGGAGAAAGAGATTCAGGTATCCTTCTACGACGTAGCTCTACAATGTGTCTGAGTTATAAACCACTGCATAACTTGACTAATTACAGCACTCGCTATCCTCCCATCTCTTCCCCTGTCGTTCTCTCTTCATTTCACATGTGCTTCCTCTTCGCCCCCTTCTGCCGTTTCTACTCGTTCATCCACCACATCCCCAACTCCTCTCTCCCGTCCCTCCCTGCCTCCCTCCCTCCCTCCCGCCTGCTGGAGCTAACAACTTGCCAGAAGAAATATGATTAGCACAGTGGAGAGCTGAGAACCACAGTCTGCTGGAGAAGTGACACACACACTGGCAATATTCCCCAACTGCACGGTGCTGAGAAAGAAAGAAGCAAGGGAGGGAGGAAAGGTGAGACAGAGAGACCGGGTGTGACTAAATTAATAAGAGGGCAGCACAGAGCCTCAGTGGTTGGCTAATTTAACAAGTTTTGTTATGGAGTTTGCATGATTCCCCCCTTATGCTTGCCTGAGTTTCCTCCCACGGCTCAAATAAACAGTGGGATCGGGGAGACTAAATTGCCCCTGAGTATGACTGTTTGTCTATCCATAATCACCATATGATACCACTGGTGACCTGCCTGGGGAGTTTCCTTGTCCGTTGCTCAATGCATGCTGGGAAAGGCTCAGTCCCTGCCCCCCTCCACTATGAATAGTGGAGTAGAACAGGTGACAAAAATACTATAAAAGTAAATAAAAGTAATGTTTGTCATTTTGCCTCTGCAGTAAATACTGGATGGTAACATTAAATATTGCGATCATATATCGTCAGGTCTTCGTTTCTCCTTATGTTTTTTCATGGCTCCACCTAAAATACTGTGAACGTAGTTCCGGGCGTCACTCATTGGTTAGCATTCATGCGACGCGCACTCCCACAGTTCTCCTCGCATAACCCCTGTCCATATTTAAATTTGAACAGGGGAACACACTGTGAGCACAGCTGCGATTTCCATCTCAGAGTTTTTAAACAAAGCTACACACTGCAGTGAAAAATAAAAGGAGAAACACAAACAACCATCAAATACGTTAAGGGAAAGATTAACAAAGTTGTAAATCAACTCTTCATCCAAGAGGAAAAAGCACCAAACTGTTATTGATAGAAAAAAGGCTTGAAATCTAATCAACAGTTCAGTGACCACCAAAAACGATGTTAAATTAAAGACTAATTGGAGGACTGATCATGATTAATATTTAACAAAGAAAAACTCTATTGGTTGTGACAGAAAACAAATAATACAATTTCTATTATCAACTGAAGATGCAATCACAAGCCAAAACTTCAAATAACGTCAATATAACTTGAGGAAAGTTAGTTTCTAGTTGCATCTTTAGAAGAGGACTGAGTATTTCTATATGAAAGAAAGAGTGGCAGGGAGTGAGGGAGGGAAACTTTGAGAGATTGGGGGAACGCAGGAAAAGAGGAGACGGGAGGGAGGGAGAGCGGAGTGGTTTTAGGCCGATGTGAAAGCCAGCAGGTCACAGAGGTTCCCTTTGAATTTAGAACAAACCACAAACAGTGAATGTCTCCTCCAAAAGGCTGAATGACTGATTATAATGGCTGCCTCTTTCGATCTCGTCCCGTCAGCCTCTCAGCACTGCTTTCTTACATGTGGGCAGGCCTAGCATTTACAATTACAATTTAAGCATTTAGCTGACGCCATTACCCAAAGCGCTCAACAATAAGAGCAGCGGTAGAAAAGGCTATAGTGTCTGTGAATCCTGTGATCCTCAGCAGCCTGGTAAAGAGCAAGAGTGGTGGACAACGCCACAGTGTGAAGAACCTCACAACAGGTGCAGAGCCAAACAAGTGAAAGGAAAACAGAGAAGACAACAGCACAATACAGAGTATGTATCAACATGGCTCATGAATAGAAGAACCAAAGTGACAAACACCCCAGCCGGGCAGGAGCAACCCAACAGCTCAGACTGACAGTCCTGTGTTTGTGTTTGCATAACCAGACTGTAGCGACTTTCATTCATATTTTTCAGCCACAGTTAGTGATTCGCACCTGACAAATCGTTAATATTTACAGACACAGCGAGGTCCAGTCCGTGGTTATGATGTGTTTTATACTTTATGTTTTTCTATGTTGTAGTGGCGGTTTATGCAATAACATACTAATCAGATTTCAGATATTTATTCTATTCAAGAAATAAGGCGACGCGAAAAATAGCTGAGCTGAGTTGGGGTTAGAAAATAATAACACATAACATAAGTTGTAGGTTATGTCAAGGTCAAGCTGCATTAACGCTTAGCACTAGCTTGAGTCTACATCATCATTTTAGTCACACCCGGTAGGTTGAGAGTCCCGAACATCCTCTCTCCTGTTGCTCTCGCTAATATCCTTCACTGCAGCCTGACAGTGCAAACTCACAGGTCTGTGCAGTAACTGTATCACTCATGAAACTCTCTGCCTGTCCACTATATGCTGTCATATTCTCACTTCATTGCTTGAAAACAAACAGATGACATGTCCTTAATCTCCTCACTGCACTAAATAGAAAACTGGTGATTCTTGTGTATCAGTTTTCATTTTCGAGTGTTTAATTCTGACTGCCTGTCATAATATCTGCAGTGTGTGTGCGTTAACATGGAGAGAAGCAGCCTCATCTCATTAACCTCTACATAGGGTGCACAGCACATTAACACACATATGATACAACAAACAGACCGCGATAACCCCACTAAAACTCTACCGCATCTCTCTCTCTCTCTCTCTCTCACACACACACACACACACAACCTCACTGCCAGCTTCTGTGGTCATGTGCCAGTAAACCCGCAAAATAATCACTCATATCTCATATGTTTGTTATCATTCGATATGAGGAACATGTTATCTTCAACAACAAATTCATAAAGAGACATAAATGTACGAATCCTGCAAAGTAACAGAAAACCTGAGTGCAACAGTGCAACAGAATAATACTTACATTATAACTGCAAAGGATTTTCTAGGCAAAATGAGTCCAGCATATACAGGGCTGACGTCAATAAACAGATTTACTCTTTTCTGCGTAAGTGTCAGTGTTTGATTAAACTGCTTGCCTGGCAGAAAAACGTCCTGTTACACTTAATGTTTTTAACCAAACTTGAATGTGACAATGATTGGCCACAGGAAGTTTGTGTCTCCTCCCTTTTTTATGGCACAGCGAAGAAACCTGTTGTTTTGTTTCTGAGAGCGTTTCCATTTAACGAGACTTGAAGCTTGAAAGATGAATGTAAGCAAAGACGGGGACATTCTGGCCCCTGGCAAATCAAAGTGTTAATGTATCAGTTAGCTGGTGTCAAAAATCTAATTTAAACTACCGTCACAACACTACACATGAATTAATTCAGGTGTATAGAGTGCATTAAGTTAAACCATAATGTTATGCCGTTAGGAAAAGATCTCATAAGTATCATAATCTCTTTGGGACTTATTCTGCAACCTCATATCTAACAAACTATCAAGCCAAACAAGCACTGCTCTCAAAATTAAAATGTCGGCCCATGCTATTGGACTGCACTCCACATTGCAAAATAATGATAATAATAATGTTTTAAAACTGAGATTTATCAAGATAATAATATCCTCTTTAACTCTAAAATTGTTTTTTTTTAATCAAAATGCACTAACAGCTAGTTTCGTTTTTATTTTTATTGCAGTTCTTATTGGTAACATGAAAAAATAATGTCAAAAGAAAATTGCATCTTGAAATGAGAAACTCATTTCAGATGTGCTTCTTCAGCCTCAAGCTAACATCTTACAGTTAGTGTAAACATTTACCAGAAACTGATTTCGTGAGCAGCAACATTTCTAAGAGGAGGAGAGCATAGAAAACACCAGAACAGAGCAGAACGAAACTAAACAGAGCTTGTACTCACTCAGATAGATGCAGGAATAGCCCCCAAACACATCACTAAAATGCAGAAGTCTGTCTACTATCCTGTCAGGGTGCAAGCTAGTTGCCTTGGCCCTGGCTGGGCGTTATTTGTGAGCCAAATCCTTAAAGAACAAGAAGCTTTCTCTGTGCCTAAACCTGCCGACAGACAGGGGGCTTTGAAGGCCCCCAACTGAGCTCGGCACAGAGCTTTGAAGCCAACTGAAAACTCTGCTTTATGGGACTAAATGAAAGCGGGGAAGAGGGGAAAGTTATAAAAAGCTGAGAAACGCAGAGCACTGTTGCTGTTCGTTCTCTGCCGGTTCGTGGTTGTGAGTTTGTGTGTAGTTTGATGATTAATTGGAGGCTGCGTTTGTCATTTTCACAAATATATGTAAGGTCTTTTGGTAGCATGTCAGTAAGTACTGTGTCACTGCAGGTTGTTAGTCTTTGTTATAATGTATTTACTTTATATCTCAGATACAATTGTCATCATGTTCCAGTTGTTAATACTATTTATTTGAATCAATCAATTTAAAGTCTAACACTGAAGGGTATTCACAAATCCTTGTACCTGTACTGTCCAGATATTTAAGATATTTCATATTCTATGAAAACACCATCAGGAGGAAAAATGTAGCTGCTATTTTTCTTTAAACTGTTCTTATGATGATGCAACATGGAAAATGTGTGAACGTTGAATTGCATCTATTCTCACTCACTTATAATCACAATCATTGTATAATTTTATGATTATCTAACTGGCTGATATGAGCGTGCATCAAAGTCTGTATACAGGCTGAACAGGGAGCTAAAGATAGTGGGGATACTGTTGTGCATAATATCAGTGCCATAAGTTTATTTCTATGACTTACAATATATTTCTAGAAAATGTTATGTCGATGTGGAGAGGCTCTTCCTGCTGCTCCAGGTTTAACCTGCGGATTGATGCTACTAAATAAAGAAAATGTTGGACTCAGAGGGCCCCATTTCTTTCTACCTAAGGCCTTCTTCATTTGTTACAGAAAACATAGAAAATAAGAATTATGAAAATGTTCATTCAGAATTAACACTTTTTTTGATTTATTCCTTTTTAATTTATTACCAGATATATCTCTAGTGTGCTGGCATACGTGATTATTTACCGTTTTGTCTTATTGCCATCACTCAATAATTATTATTTTTATAAATAATATACATCTTAATTGGCCAAAGACTGTTGCAGTAATAGGATATCTGTTTTTCCAATAATAAATACTAATTTTATGAGTCCGTTTTTTTTTTTTTTTATCATAGCATGTTGATGTTTTTGCTTCAACTGTTTGCTCTGTGATCCTTTTTGGAATTTCAAAGACAGCTATTTGGCAGCATTTTTGCACAATATATCATCGTCTTTTTAAATATCAAACTTGAAACTGAAAGTTATGGTAAAAGAGCAACTGTCTTGAAGAGTAAATTGAATAGTTTTGTGGTTGTAAAGGTGTGCATGTGCGGCAGGCTGAGTGAACAGTGACTTTGTTAGGTGAAAAGCTCTGTTCTGTTTGTCAGTTCTCTCACCTTGATGTCTGAACTTCAGCTCTGAAAAACAACTCTGGTGCCAAGAACCGTCCATGAAACATCATTGCCACGGTGCTTTTTATGTTACTCCAGCTTAATTAATTATCAGAAAAACACAGCACCAATCTCAGCTGAAGCCTGTGTATTTTCAGGATGTTGCAGCTGATGTTTTGGACACACATCTGCGATCAGATCAGTAACTCTGGACTCTCAGAAAACCATTAATCACTTTCTCCGTCTCTCAATCTCTCTCTCTCCTTTCAAAAAGTCCTTTAGAGGCACACAAACCATCTCCAGCAGACAAAACAGTGGACAAGGGAGTGTGATGTCCTGACTCATTCTGCTCTTCTCCTCTCCAAAGCCTTGGGGCCGACGCAATGGGACCCAAAACCAACACGCACATAATAGGGCCTTGTTGGAGCCGCCTTAATGTTTCTAATGTTATGTAAATGAGGAGGGAAGAGGGCAGGAAAGGAGAAGAGAGGAGCAGAGCGGAGGTGGAGGCAGAGGGAGTGTTTGTGTGTCCGAGGAGGCTGCTAAGCTCCCATTACCAGGGGATTAGGCAAATGCTGCCGTTGTATCGATGCTGGTTCGACAGCGAACCGCCAACCCTAATCCCCTCCTCTCTTCTCCTTCCGACAACGCCTCGTCAACGCCTCCTCTACGCCTCCTCTCCTCCTCTCTATATAGCCCCCCCCCATAGTCGTTTGTTAAAAATCTTCACAGAACTTTCTGGATTCAACTTTTAAACCCTCTCCTCTTGTTTTTCAGTCATGCATATACACTCGATCTCACATAAACTCAAAAAACACAGATACTACCAGAATTACTTGGTCCACAGCCAGTGTAAATTTGTCTGTTCATTGATTTCTCTGACATGTGAAGTGTGTGTGTGAGTGTGTGTGTGCTTGTGAGTGTGTGAGAAGTGATCAATATTGAAAGCCAGAGAGTGCCTTTCTGGTTTGTCTGTGATGTGTTTGCCTGGAGCCTCAGAGTACAGCTATGACCTACTGGCTTCTGAACGCATCAACTCTTTAGTTCACTGCTCCTCAGACTCCAGGCAGGGGACGAGTACTGGTCTCTGGATGCTGCTCACTGGTCCCTGGGCACACTGGTGGCTCCTTTAAAGGGATTCTCAAGACATCTTTCTGCTTTGTCTTCCTGCGGATGGGAGAAAGAGAGGGAGAGAGCACATTATGTTCTATTTGTAGGCAAGCAGTCGCCTTTAAACTTTGTGTGTTACGTGTTGTCTCTTACATCTGTCGTGTTTTGCACACATTTAATTATCCAGAAATCACATATAAATAACAGGTGATTTTGGTTTATTAGCATGGCTGTTAAATCATCTTTTAGCATGTTTTGCCTATAAGGTTTTCACATATGTTTTGGAAAAAACATGGAGTTAAGATGATGCCACACATGCATCTAATGCACAAAAACAACAAATAAAGAACAGATTCATCTCTGCTTGTGTTATCACAGCTAAAGCTGAAGAACGTCATCAAGAAGTGAGGAAGCTATTCTGAGACAAACTAGCTGTGTGATGTTTGTGCATGTGTGTACGTGCACGCATTTGGTGTGTGTGTGTGTGTGAGAGAGAGAGAGAGAGAGAGAGAGAGTGAGTGCTTGGTGACACAGTTGTAGGAAGAACTTGGAATACTCAATTATCACATTAGCACATCCAGGAAGAAGCCGAAAGGCTACACACACACATGCCTGTGCACAAACACACACATATGCGCACACACACACACACACACGCACACACCACCCCCACATATCTCTGGAACTGCAGGCCCCCCGCTGAGAAGCTCAAACACACCAACTGAGGGCGGGTGGTGGTGGTGTTGTGGGGTGGAGGAAGAGGGGAGGGCTGGGTTGTGGAGAAGCGTGAGGATGGTGAGTGACATTGAGACCAAGGTTAAACACAAACCACCCGTTCTGTTCTGCTATAGGCCACGTTCAGACCGGCAGCAGCACTGCGTCACAGCCATTCATTTGTACGAGGCCGCTGCTTTCGTGCAGCAGGGGTGATGCTGCTCAGGGCTCCAACAAAATACTGTAGTTGATCTCAGTTCAACCTTTGCTGCATCGCAACGCAACATCTTCCAGCTACACATTGCCTTAGCCAATTAAAATGCGAGGATGTGAGAATTCCATGTAGATTACCCTGCAGAGTGTAGCTTGTAGCATAGCACTAATTCCACTGTTTACCCTGCAAACAGGCAGCTTTCCAGAGCCAGGAGCTTCAGATTGTAGTAAGCAGACTGCTCAGGCTGGCAGCAAAACAACACCAAATTTGGCACAAGGACAAAACGGCAGGGTTGTGGCTGACTCAGTGTGCGAAGGCCGGTCAGCCGAAGCTGATGAAACTTTTGTGCGGTCTTGTTAAACACCCACCAGTAGTTTACCTGCAATCGTTAACAATGTCAAGGACTGCATAGTTACACTTCACCTCCACACTGTTATTTATACAGCTGAATGATTCTTCTGTATTGTGAGGTTGTGTGGTACGTGCAGCGGCTCTGCAGGGTCCTGCCATAGCTGATGTTCACGTCCTCCAAAACAACTTGAAACTGCAGCATGTTTTTTTGCCTTTCTTCCACAATTTTATGTTGTCAAAAAAGTTGATTTGTTGTTGATTTTTAAAACCAGCAATGTTTAGCAATGTTAAGACTAATGACTATCTTTTTTATAAGTCAGTGCAAAGCTTCTGGCCAATTATTGCGATCCATTTCAAAGTAAATTGGCATATAATGAATGTACTGCCTGATCATGCATAACACAGCAATCTATTGCAGAGGAGGTAGGACAAGGAAAAAAATTCAAAAATTCTGCACTGAACTATGAATAAATGTATTTGCTGTAAGAAACGTACTGACAAATACGATTTGACCACACTCCCACTCAAGGAGAACCACTGATATGATCAACAAATACATGTACAATATACGTTAAAGAGAAGTTTAGTTTCTGTCCTGACGTGTGTGGTCTATTACATCCCATTGAAATACCCCAATCATGGCAATCACAGTTATGTCATCGGTGACTGAAACTATTCTGAGAATGGAAATAATGGTTGTTGAAATATCTTGGCCAGCAGAGTAAGGTTCCTGATGCTGTTTGATGGTTCATGGAGCGCTAGAGACAGACGGTTTTGTTATGGGAATTCACACAGGATACAACAGATAGAAAACAAAGTGCAGAGACAACTGTTTTCAGTGCTAGGAACACAATTAATATGTTTGAACAGAGATGATCAAAATCTGCTTCTTTAGCTCTTAAAGAAATAATTGAAATGAACAATTTTTACACTGTCAAATTAAACTGCTGTTCTCTCTACCTGGAGGTCATTATTTATTAGAAGATTCAGTCTGGAAAATGTTTTTATTTAGACACGGTTTGGACTGAGATGAGCTATCTCCGATAGCATTGCTATATTGCGTGAGTACTGTAGCTTGCTGCTTTTGAAGAGTTGGTATCTTGTAACAGTAGGGCCTTGCATTTCTATTAGCTATCCACACAATTATTACAGAGAGAAGCCAGAAAAACAAACAGGTGGCTACTGCTGTTAATTCCTTTGTGTAACAGTTGTTCCTAAGGAAACGCTGAGGAAAAGTGAAGGGAAACAGCTTCCACTGGTCTTTATTCTGGGTAGACACCTGGAAAATGCAGCAGTAGGTGTATCACTAACAAACATGTACACTATTCATTTGTGAATCACCCCTATTGCACTTTCCCCCCCTAATTAGCATTTTGTGAGAAAATGTATCTAAATTAAAAATCCCATACAGATATCAGACTATACAGCAAATAGCAGAGGTTTAAATTCCCGGCTTACAAAATATCGACAGCTTCTCCTCACTGCTTCGACAGCTGTAAGGAGACCGAGAAGCATATAGTCCTGGTTTAGTGATGGTGAATTACTGCTCAGCGTCAGCTTGGCTCGCTGTCAGCTGATATGTCGTAAGAGGTGTGTCTATTTAAAGTCCAGTGGTTAGCCATTCAGAGACAGACCCGTTACTAACTTGAAAAGAAAAAAAAAAAAAACAAGTGTTGTGTGTGTGCATGTGTGTGTGCTGCGCCATGTGTGAGACTTTAGTGTGTCTCAGCTGAGGTGTTGGTATGGCACTTTGACTCCACTGGTATGTTGTATGGAAAGAGGGGGAGAGCAGAAATGTAACTGTGATGGGTGAAAACAGACATAAGCCAGGCAGAGAGGCTTGTTGGGAGTGTAATGAGCGCTCTACAGTGTGAGATATGATTATTACAAATGATGATTACCTGGTACCTGAAGGAACGTGCTCCAACTAATGCCACTTTTGCTTTTTTTTTTTTTTTTTTAAATGCAGTGCTATTTGTGGCTCAATGCCTGGCAAAACAGATACTCTAACACCAGGCTGCTCCTGCCCTGTTACAAATCCAACTCAATCATAATGACAGTCAGCTTAAAGTTTACATGATAAACTTTGAATTCTCAGGATAGTTAAGATAAAATGTAAGAAAATACACAGGCTTGTTCTACTCATTGAAAATAGGAGAAATAGGAAAAATGAAGAGAGAAATCAAAACAGAGAGGTAAGAAAGTAAAGGTGGAGCAGTGGTGATGAGTTCAGATATTTTCCTCAGTTTCCATGAAATATACTTATTTATTCCAGACACATAACTTTGCATTGTTTGTGTCCATGGAAGTTAGATAGTGATTGACAACAAAACCTGCACTGATCTCAGCATTTTCATGATTCAGCACATGTTCCAAGTAGACACGTAGATTTTCTTCAAAAATGGAACAACACAAACAAGTTCTACCCCAACACTTTCCTCGCCTTTTATGCTTTTGGCCTTCAGTCTACTCTTTCTTCCCTCCTCCCATACACTGTAAAAACTGTCCACCTGAACAAATAATTTCATCTCTAAAAACATGTTTACCGCACATCAGAGTGAATCCTCGCTGTTGTGTGCCATTTTCTGTACAGCGTCTATTCAATAACTTAGTGGACACATCTTGACTTTTTGAACAGAGATGTAACTAATATTGTTGATAAAGGCTACTTTGCTTTTTGTTCTTCAAATCCCAGGGTTTTTGTTCATGGTGGCACCTAAACTAAACAAGCCCTTATTAATTATTGGCTACACCTGTACACCTTTTATGCCTCTGTTAACAAGCTTTAGCAAGTTTCTTTTGAGTGATAACAGTCAGCTGTTATTCAGCTAGCCTTTGAGTCACCTGTCTGCATGAATTCACATTTATAAAGACTAATTAGCATCAGTAGATATCGCTGACTGAATTACATTTTTTTATGAGGTAATGTTGTTAATTAAAGTACCTGGCAAGTCGCAAAAATGTCGATACAGAACGTATGTTTTCTGACAAGGTATTTCATTAGTTTTACGTCAAAATACGCAGTCTTACAATGCACAGTGCACTTGTAGTGACCAAAGTATTATTTAACTTTTCTATGGTTATGTTTAGGCACTGGCAGTGCTCAGGAAAAGATCTGGTCTGTTTTAATACAGAACAAGTAAGCAGTGACTTGTGGCGTATGTTTTTTCATCCACATTCAAGTGAAATTGCTTCGTTTCCCTAATCAAAGTGCTTTTGTCACCTGAACCTAACCACAGACAGTGGCCTGGATGTGAACCTTGACCTGGTGTCACAGTCCTTGCACTTGGTACAGCCAGCATCCACCAGGACCACCTCCTGGCCTGACTCGAGCATGTTACATGATATGTCGTGCTTCTTCCACTCAGACAAACGTTGACTCTGAATATAATCCAAGCAGCAATTACATTTCATCTCAACTTAAGTCTGAATACAAATTAGTTGCATATAAACAGAATTTTTAGGAGACAGGGATGAGAATCAGCAGTGAAATGTGTGTGCTGATGAAAAAGACCAGACTAATGCTGCATTCACACCATGTTGTCAGAGAGGCAAGGACTGGGAAACCTCCTGTTTTCCTGGTGGGGGTGTTCATGCAGTTCTCCAGGATGGTTCACATATGTTGTTAGCCTTGCAGTCACAGTAGAAAAAGGAAAATTAAACCAATTTTTTTTTCTTTCATAGTGTAGCATATTTTGTAGTTCATTAAAACAGATGTGTTGCTCAGTTTTAATTAACTCAACATTTTGGTTTCAATATTGTATTAATAATGGATTATTATTTAAATGTAACTTCAAATTAGTTATTTTAGGAAATTCTCCATATCTGTGATTTATAACCAGGCTGGTATTAATGGTCCTTGTCCCTCGATTGTGTGAATTGTATCATAACAGCTAGCAAAGTTTACCTATAGCTAGCTAACAAGCTAGCCAACACAACAGCCTAGTTATTATCAGTTTGAAACCTCAAAAACATGTAAAAAAGTGGAAAGAACTTACCCATCTCCATTCAATGTGTTTTTAATTGCCTTAGCTGTATTTTATAGCTCCATTTAGTAACACTCTCTAAATCGAGTGCCATTACTTCCTGTAGTGAGAAAGGAAAGCTAGCAGTAGCTTTCTGACAGGCGCCACCATCCCTCCAGTATAAAAGCATGGGCCAATTAAAGATCCAAAATTAAACTAGGTTTTTTTTGAGGAAAGGACCAAATCATTGTTAAAATATCAGTAACTACTACTCTTACATTCAGCGTTGTTCCT
The DNA here is from genome assembly GCF_017976325.1 of Chelmon rostratus. Classification (NCBI taxonomy): domain Eukaryota; kingdom Metazoa; phylum Chordata; class Actinopteri; order Chaetodontiformes; family Chaetodontidae; genus Chelmon; species Chelmon rostratus. The sequence goes on from NC_055665.1 coordinate 19,277,402, forward strand.
TTACTACTTGGTACTTTTACTGTACAGTTATTTCCAATACTCATCTATGCAAGTCAAATGAAGCTCTTTGATATCAGTCAGTACAAGAGGATATGCCACACACAATCTTGCACAGAATATAAACAGGCACTGTTTTGTATAGGAGGTCTTTGGTCCTTGCTTGAAGTGTTAGTCCAGTTTCCAGTTAAAACTTGAGTTATCATGTTTTTGTTATTCTATTTTCTTATCAAATTCTTGGTCTGTGTTGTTTGCTTTGTGTTGTGATTCATGTGTAACTTGGCTGCTGTAATGCTCCAATTCCCCAATGGGATTAATAAAGTACTCTCATCCTGTTTATCTTACTGGTTGCAGTTGTTTGAGAACATGTTAACCACAAAAACCTGATCAGTGATACATCAAGACTGTATTTTTGTTCCTAGTGGTTAGAAAAAATTGATGAATGCTGCCATAAATATGGATATTTTTAACAGTACAATTACTTACTGTTGCAAATCCTTCCTATTTCCTCTTTCCTTGTGTCTTCTCAGCCAACATCAGGCTACACACTTCTGTAGCCTAATCTATAAACTTTATTGCTGCTTGTAAAGTTTATTATTTTATTTTTTTATATTGATCCATTGTAATAGACTTTCAGCTTCTTATTTATGAGTGTAATGTTTTTCCTGTCCAATTGTCTAATTGGCTGATAAATCACAGCTGCAGAAATGGGGTGATTTAATTGGATGGTGACTCACGGGGGCCAAACGGCGCCTTTAATATGCGATACCTCTCGATGCGTGTCCACCTTTGTTTATGTGTTTAAAGTTGTGTGTGCGTGGGAGGATTTCACGCTCTATAGCATGTTAGAGACAGCAAAGAAATGAGAAGGAAGAGAGTTAAAGGCAGCATAAGAAAGTCAGACAGACAAGAGAGAAAAATCAGATGATTGAGGAGAGAGGTTGTTCTATTACACAGTAGATGAACAGAAGGCACTTTGACAGGTCACAGTAGGAAAAGCACAGGTGTGAATAACAAAATGAACAATGCTGAATTCCATTGAGCTGCTTGTGCATTTTGTCCATATCGAAAATCAAACATGGTCATGCATGACATGTACTGCATGTGCATGTTCACACACACACACACACACACACACACACACACACACACACATACACACACACACACACGTACATCAGAGTTAAAGCCAGTCATTCTCTTCTGTCTATTACATAAACTGCTAAAAGAAATCCACTTCGGCCTGAGGGCAAGAGAAATATAAACAAGCAGCCGTGAAATTAAACATCAGTAGAAAAAAATGGAGGTCCTCTAAACAGGGTAATTGCAGGTAACTCATTAAAGAATGAGTGAGCCATATGTTGACAACACTTGAATAATAAATCATTTCTCACCTGCACAGAGATGAAATATGGTTTCCTGGTAAAAACAAACAAGCAAAAAAAGTTGGCTGCTTGTATACAGTGCTGAACAGACCTTCAGCAGCTCTGATGGCACAGATCACACACATCACAGTTAAATTTAAGGGACAACTGACCTTCAAAATGGTGCAGTTTACAATAAAAAATCTGTCCAACGACGTCCCCTTGGCACCTGGGGCTGTAGCCCCAAAGATCTTTTCTTTAGCCTTGCATAATTTCTCTCCACTTTGAATAATTGAATTCAATAAAATTGAATAATTTCTCTCCACTTTGACCGGTTTGTCAGGTTGTCACTAAAGAAGATGCTATAATTTTGTATCTTCAGTGAAAAGAATGGAGGCAACAACAATCAGAGAGGGTTTACAGGAAAATACGTGGGAAAACTCTTGTCTTATTGGCTGACAGGTCTCTGTCATTTCTTCAGTGGATGGGGTTACTATACCAAAGAGTCAGCTGACAGTCAGTCAATCATGGATAGAAGAAGATTTCTCACAGTAAAAGGGAAGCAGTGGCACAAACATCCTCTCATACTGACCAGGAAAACAAGGTGTGTAAATGTCTGTATGTCTGTAAACATGATATGTAAGCTATATGATGTAATGTAGTTTGCAATGCACTGTAGCCAGCTAAACCATTAGCAACGATAGCATAGTTGTGCCTCCCCCCTGAACTCGGCAAGCCAGTACTGGGACACACAAAGAAAGGAATTATTTCATGTATTACATTTGCCGAATTTACAAGAGTGGATAAATAATTAAGAGTTTTTTACATGGAAAATGTTTCACAAAATGTATAAAGCTTACTCTAACTCAACAACTCATAAAACTTTGCAATTTTTAAGGGAGTCTGGGGACTTTCTCTGCGACAAAGGATCAAATTGAAGTTACTGTTGTTGTAAAATTTTACAATTTTAATGTCAGTGTGTTCACAAATATCTGCTGCTTGGCGGGTCAAACACACTTGAGGCACAGAGGAGACCAACAGTAATGTTTTACTTTGCTGAATTCACATGCTGAGCTTTCTCCTAATTGAACAACTTGAGAAAATTCAGCAATCTGTTTTTTTAAGGAATGCTGATTCTTTCTCCCAGGGTAACAAAGGAATACTGTATATTGTGGTTCCTCTTTATAGATTGTGCCCCAAACACATCAAATCGGCTGCACTGCACCATTGATTTGACCCAACTTTCTCTGTCAGAGCATCAAGTGATTTTATTTGCCAGCATTTCAACTCCTGTTCTTTTTTATGCACCTTGACATCCTAAATTCACTTTCTAGCTACAACTCACAAGCTCAGTTTGAAACTGGTGGCGGGGTGCTAACATAAATACATTTAATTGTTTTTTCGGTAGGAGGCGATGGAGAGAGAGAAGAGAACGGCGGCAGCAGATGATGGAGAGGTGAACAGTGCTCGCAGTGCTTGAGCTGTATCTAAAAATTGTTTGTGTGTGTGTGCGTGTATGAAAGAGTGAAAGAAAAATTAATATTCCAATAAGCGACATTTAAATGTTTTTCACAGCTCTAGTCAATACATATTTAATGATAGTAGTTGTGAAGTATTCTCTTTCTACTCAATACGAATACTAATTATCAACAACTGCTAATATTTTTAACATCACAACTCGTAATGAATGTGGAAAGTAAACAACAGTTGATGAGGTACACATTTCAGTTTAATCAATGATCAAGATGTTGAATGTACAAAAAGTGCCAGAGTGCATAAATAGATAAGATTAGATCAGAAAAGCATAAAAATAGATCTTGTTTGTATAAGATAATTCTGGGGGAGGATCCCCCTGTTACGCCCAACAGAGGCCTGGGTGTTGCCCTGAATGTCCCCAAATCATAGAAATGGCCCTGTTTGTAACTTAAGTAGTCTTGGGTTATCATGCTTTGTGCGTTTCTACATCTTACATATAAAATGGCAGAAGGGTTAACAATGCTAAACCATGCTACACCTTCATCTCTGCAAAAATGATTCACTCGAGGGTACTTCTTTTTGTTTTTGAAATAAATCATAACCTTGGCCAACCTTTGTAATCCACAATCAAAGCTGGCTGCCAGAAATTTGGAGCCTCTTTGATTTTGGTTTGCATTCTGGGACTCGAAAGCAAAAGGTTATTCAGATATGTTTCCCTCTTAAGAAAATCATCTCCATCTCTTTGTGATTTTTGAATTCATTTATTTTATTGCCTGTGTTGTAATATATATGCCATAGTTCATAGGGATTTTGTTACATTGGTGCTGAGGTGCTCGCCCATGAGGACGTTGTGACGTGGGGTGACCATATCAAGAAAATATAGAATAATTTACTTTATCCATTTTATTTGCTGTTGTTTTGCTTGATAAACTGACTGGCATAATATGGTGATGCAATGTTTTTTTCCCACTTAGTGAGCTTCATATAAAGATTCATGTTTCAGATATTCCTTGCAAAATAAATAATTTGGTACCTATGTTGCAGTGTTTACTTAAAAGAGGCCGTTGCGTGTATAGTTGAAGAAATACGTAAAACTTTCTCGACAGCTCTACCCCCAAAAGGCATGGTATTGCAGTATTGTGGTAGTATTGTACGCTAATTAGCATTTGGTTTTGTTTTTCTATGATGAAAGCTCTTTGAAGTGAGCAGCGTTATTTGGCATCAGTCAGGTCAATTTATGGCAAATAACATAAGCACATCCCCAATCGTCAAAAACTGGCCCCAGATGGTCTTTGAGTCTTTCTCGCAACAAGTTAGGTCAAGTTAGGAACAGTGCCTACACAATTAAAGTATGTTTGGCCGTTGCGAAGGTTGTGTATCTCTTATTAGCTTATTTTTCTCTGGACAACCTGATTTTTCATTCGGCCCTCACTCAGTCTATCCTGGCTCATGTCCATCTTACATTCAGTCTGCTCACCTAACAGCTGATGCAATTATCTCTCTACAGATTCCTCCGGCCAACTGAGACTGTGGCAGGGACACCTGAGTGTGTTTGAGAGTGTCAGGTGTGGCTGTGCCAGCCTAGCCGAGTCGGTTTGATAGATTCTGACTTAATCCGAAGGGGTGAAAATGTGTTTGTGTGTGTGTGTGTGGTGTGTGTGTGTGGGGTCAAGCGAGTGTAAAGAGGTAACCTTTAGTCTTGGCATGGCACGGCCTGGGAAACAGCAGAGTGGGGTCAGGTGTGCTACTTCCCGCGTAGCTAGCTAACCTGGCTGGGACTGTGTGTGCATATGTGCGTGGGTCAGCTGTGGTATCTGACCTGAGAATTTGGGGATTAGCTTGGATTTATCTGGAACACTTACTGTTTACAGCGTGGGGTCGACAGATGATGACAAAATGGCAGGTCAGACCATCTCAGATGATAATAACCATGTTCTGCGTGTGTGTGCGGCTGCTCGAGGCTCACCAGATGAATCATGTTTCAACTGAAGACCGAATACATGACTGCTGCCTGACGCTGTATGTGGGCCCACCAGAGTTTGTTCCACGATGCAGTGATTGAACAAAGGTGTAGCCCGCAGATATTCTGTGTACATGTGCATGTGTGTGTCTGACAGACTGCAGTGCCTGTAAGATAACAGTCTTTTTGTTCCTCTTTCTGTTAAGCTGCCCAGTTTGCAACCTGCAGCTCTGTTGCTTTATCTCTTTATCTCCCCCTTTATATCTCTCTCTCTCTCTCTCTCTCTCTCTCTCTCTCACACACACACACACACACGCTCAAATCATTTTATAAATCTCGCTCATGTTATCCTCTTTCCAAAACAAACTGTATGTGAATGTACCAGAAAACAATATACCATCTTTAGTCTATGTGATATGATTGGACAATCATGACCTGGCAAGAAATAGCATCATAATTTAGCACACCAATATGTGTGTATTTGTCAGTGTGTGTGTAGATGTGTGTGTGTCTGTGTGTGTGTGGTGTGTGTGTCTGTGTGTCTGTGTACCAAATCCTCAATAATCTGACTGTACTCTCTCACTGTACTGTTGGCAGCACATCTGGGCTGACACAGAAACCCAAGGGACGATCCACCCTGCAACTCTGTGTCAGACATGGTGGTTTTTCGTTGTCAGTGGCAAAAATGCAATGCAGTTACACGCTTGTATATGCACACACACACTACAACACAGACCATGCAAATAAATTGACGAACTTTCTTTTGCAAAAGACCCATAGAGCTGTGAAACATGCTGCCAGAAATACGTGCAAATTGTAAAGTGTGCAAAATGTCCTGTTCCCCCTTCCCCCTGATCATGTGAAATGGACAGGTTGTCTCTCTTGGAATGAGGTGATATAACGTCCTGCACGAACTTGATTCAGAATCTGGAGATTTCCCAGCCAGCTCGTGATAGGTGAGCCCAAGCTGAGCTGCAGCTCAAACGGGTGTAAAAGAAAAGCAAATCGGGCAGCATCACAGCATGCACTATGATGTTGTAGTCATCCACAACACAGTATGCAGGGACTGCTTTTTTGCACGCCAGTGTGTTGCTAAGCACTACAGCCTTGGCTCGTTAGCTGTTGGATTGAGCGTGCACGACTGAGCTACAACACCGGCGTTCAGTGAACTTCAACAGTATTTGGTTTAAGATACTAGATAGATAGAAAGAAGACACCTAAAGATGCATGATGCATGTTGTGTTTATATGAATCAGTGGATATCATGATCATCAAAGTGCTCAGACTTTTAAAAATATGCACATTAAGTCCTCACTCAGTACTCATTCACTTCTAATAATAGAGAGAGAGAAAAAAACTTCTTAAAACTAAACAAATTTGTGTTGACACTGCAAATGGCATTTTCAAAATTCTATATAATCCTCCGTTTCTCTTACCATTTTAATATTGAAGATAAACATGGATAAATAAACTCTCGGAACTAAAAACTAAAACAAGAGCCTAAGAGCCGGGACTGTGCTGCGTAGTCTTAGACAAGGTGCTTTTCTAGCTTTATTTTTTAAAAACAAAATACCAGGTCTATGTCACCTTTGCACCGAATATGAAAACCTGAAAGCGTTCAACGGTGAACCTGATCCCTCTGAGATCTTTTAAGGCTTCGTGTCAAAAAACCCATCAGATAGGCCGCTGAACTCACCAAGAGGACAATATGATGTCTGTGTTTCTCCTGTCTGAAATTCTCTCCCACAGACACAGGTGCAAACTGAGAGCTAGTGTTTGGGTGTGTGTGTCTGTGTGTGTGTGTTCGTGTTTATGTGTGTGTGCGTGTGGGGAGCAGGGGGCTGCTATGGGAGAGATGGCACAGGTGGCACGGAGCCCTGGCAGTGCCGAGGGCATCGGATCGGCATGTGGCGCACAGCCAACCACACACAACATATGCCAAAGGGGGAGGAGAGAGAGACAGAGGGAGAGAGAGAGAGGAATAAGAGTTTTTCTAACTACCACATGGGTTCACAGGTCTCCTGTCTTGCACCATATGCTGTCAGCCTGTCTGTCTACCTGTCTGTCTGTCTCCCTGTCTGTCTGCCAACAGAACAAAGTGCTGTCAATGGTCAAACTGTCAGTGCCAAGATGATGGGAGTGTGATGCGACTGGGGCATCCTCTGCCTTTGCCCTGAACATCCAGTGTACACACAAATATGTACACACACACACACACACACACACACACACACAGACCTACACCCTCGTGTACACACAAATGCCCACATGAACACAGTGCCAGCTTGTGTCATTATCATATTCATCAATTATGTAAACAGTTATGTGAACAGAGTAGTAACACACACACACATACACACACAAACACACACACACACATTCTCCAAAACACATGCATTTTAATGAACTGCCGTGGGGCTAGACATGACCTCTGCATTGCCTCTACACACACAAATACACACATGCACACAAACATGTACACACAGGTGTTTGACAGTGCATAGCTGAGGGCAGAAAGTGTGTGTTTGTGTTTAGATACAGATACAGATACAGATGCGTGAGCACGAGTGTGAGTAGAGTTTTTTGTGGAATATTTATGGCAGAAAATATCAGATTTTTTTTTCGTAAAATGAAAGTTAAATGTTCTTTCATGATAGAACACTGATGCATGTCTTAAATACTGTATCTGTTAGGCAGTGTAATCTAGATCTAGAACGCAGTCTAAGGTAAACGTACGTACATAAGAACATTATGTGCATTATGCACTTTAAGTATTGTATGTGATGCACATCTGCACAAAAACAAGAGAAGAAAAATCAGCTGAAAGCCTACAAACTTGACAAGGATGCACCTTGGGTAAAAAGGTAACAACAGAGATGAACTACGGAGAAGCTTGTATCATTTGGCATGTGTCTGGTAGAGGTAGAAAAGTGCAATGCCCGGGAAAAGTTGCTGTCAGTTTTGAACTGGACTTGTGTGAGTGCTCCAGTACAGCTAGTGACATCTGATCGTGGATCTGTCAGCTGTAGGTCCTGACAAAGGTTCAAGCTCTGACATTGACCAATAAAATTTCAACGGTAATAAAACAGTGCAATGTGTCCTGCAGGTAGAGAAATACCTTTAATGGGATATACTCGAAATTAAATGAGTTTCACAGAAACCTCCACTGACAGTGACACAATGACAGTTCACTTAATCTCCCAAACTTGAAGTTATGTTTATTAAATTAACCAAAAATGAGCACCGCAGCGTGCAAATACTGTTTTATGACTCTGGAATCAAGACAAACCACCGATTATACACTGTACAATGTGTAAAACATGCAGCAACACACTGTGAGCAGCTTGTCAGTCTTAAAGTGTACTTTTCTGGATTAGCTTCTGCAGAAGGCCACTGCCAGGAGAATATGAAACAAATTGCTGAGCATGCATATTTCATTTGTTTGTCAGGTCTGGTTTGGAGTGGGTGGAGTAGCAAGAGTGGATTTGTCAGTTTCATTAACACACACACACATACACACAAATGCATAGACACACTCAGACACACCTGGCTGACAGCGCTGTTGTGATGGGGGGGTGAATGCACAGGAGAGAGAGAGAGAGCTGGATGCAGGAAACCATGAAAGACAAAGACAGTGAGGCTTCTCAGTACAAGCTGAGGTGGATTCATGCAGGTAAATGAAGATGAATAATAATACTAATGAATACACTTAGGACCACAATTCATTCATTCAGGCAACATTTGGCACAAGAAGGCAGCCATATACACCTGAAAAAGAAACATTAAAAAAATACAGTACTGAACACACCTTCTATAAACGCTTTAAAGATGAATGCCTTATCAAAGCAATACACTCTATAAATGCAAAGATTAATGATGCATCTCAGTTGTGAAAAGACAAAACAAAATCTGCTTCCAACTGGTGAGCACATATGACTGACTGAAAAAAACGAGGTCAGTTCATGAATGGCTTTAAAAAACAACACAATCAGAAATCTGTGGTATTTTTGTTCAAGTAAAACTAGCCAGCGTATGAACGCCCTCTTTTTTAATTTGTCTCACAACTACATCTATCACTTTCCATGCACACAACCCATGTATTAAAAAAGCTTTGCTGGCAGTTTACCCCAGTGGCCAACTGCAGTACTGCAACTACAAACAGCTCAAAAAGCATACTACCCATGGACCACCGTAATATAAAAGAGATATCTGCTGAGCAGAGTCAAGTTGGCGGGGCCAGGGAGGAAAACACTCATGTGCATGTGCAGTGGGACTGAAAAACACAAACCAGAGAGCAAGAAAAACTCTTTCGTTTTTTTTTTTTTGGTTTATATGCTCCATAAGCAATTCTTACTGACTGAATGGATGGCATTTTGTGGTACGACTGAGTGCAACACCATGAAGGATCGTCCAGGTTGTGCTTTCATCCCCTTTTGTATGATTAACAGAGTCAAAGCCACAAAGACATACAAAAGACAGACTCCTTGGAGAGAGGTCAGGGAGGTATCAGGATGCAGCCAGGAGGAGGCTACGACAGGTGTTGTTGGATAACATGTCTTATGAAAACATTAACTCAAAGCATAGGGCGACCTTTAAAGGGCTACATCTGTCCCACTTGTCCTAGATGATAATGTAATTTGCAATTTTGTTTGCCCATCAAAAGAGAAGGATTTCTTTTAATGTGGATGAGGATGTTTACAATAAAAATATGAAAATGTAACGTGTGGACACAAGTCATTTGCACATGTGAAACCCCTCCCAAATATATCCAACTGACTGTAGTGTTCATATGGTCTAAACTTGTACAGGGAAAACCCACTGGAAAACAAAGCCATCTATGGCCTTTTGCTTTGTTTTCTGTATATCTGCCCCTCTGGGTGTGTCTCCAGTTTCGGCAGGTAATAAATAAAACAAATAAATAAATAACAGAATTGAGGCACTGACTTATTTTTCCAGAACCAGAGTTCAAGAGGCTACGCTTGAGAGGGTCCGGCACACATCCTCTTCTGTCCGTCTATCTGCTGAATTCCGTGGGGTTCAGTAAACCGTGCCAGCTAAATGAGTGGCAGACTCAAAAGGGGTGCCGACTTAATAGCAACAATTTCCACAGGCGGTAAGTCAAGGCTTTGACACCCAGACAACATTTGGAGCCAAAGCAGACAGGCAAATTAGCCAACGATTATGACCAACAGTATTTTTCCATGATACTTTGCTCCCTTACAGCCCACTGTGTTGTAGACATTGATTTTGTCTGAGTTGGCAATCCCAACCTTGCTGAGGGCAATACTGTCTAGCTATATTCCCTTGAATAGTTGTGATGGTGTAAAAGCAAAGCAAAACAAAACAAAACAAACAACAAACAACAAACAACAAAAAATAAATGAAAAAATAAAAACTGAAGAATATTCTCCCAGGCAATGTAAAATACGCGTAAAAAAGGAACAGCGTTCTTTCAAACTTGGGGCCATCACGTTGTGCTTTCAGCTGGCAGAGTCATCTAATATCCATTATAGTTTGGGCATTTACAATCGCTGAGGCTCCTGAGCTATTGTACTGCTCAAGCTGGTAAGTAATGGTGTGGAAAGTAAAGCTAGAAATGTAACAAGTGCAAAGCATGTCTAAAAAGTGACAGACCGATGAATAGACAAAGAGAGGGATGTGCTCTGTGAACAGCAGCATGCAGGGAACACAGCTTTCAGTGGCCTCTGCTGTTTGCTGACTAATGAGTGAATAATTGAGTGCAGTCGGCCCTGCGTCTCCCTGATTAGAGCAAGACTGGGCCCCTGAAAAGACAGAAAGACAGGAGTCAGGTCTTTCTTTCTTTCTATTTTATCTTGCGATCTCTGCTCTGCTCTCCACTCTCAACCGCACAGATACTCATCGCATCAGATAATAAATTATGTGCACACACACTTGCACAAATAGACACAATCTCTTACACAGTGGCACTGATTGCTGAAACAATATGTTGTCCAATCAGACAATACACGCTGCATAATTGGCCCACGGGACAGTGACAATGACATTAGCGGCACAGAGCGTGGCGCGAAAGAACTGAACAGAATAGCAGGACTCACAGGTTTTGTTTCAGAAATTAGGTTTGAGCAGCAAAAAATGGTCTTGTCGGATCAGCAAACCACATCCACAGAGGTTGAAGTGTCCCTGAAGAAGACCTGATGAAGTGGTTTTCAAAGTATGGAGCTCAACCTGTAGCTGCAACGTGGAGAAGTTATCGGTCAGCTGTGTTCTCCCACTGAAATCTGTCAAGTCTCCGCCGTGAAGGACATACTCCATACGATTTCAAATAGCAAAACATGTTGAAATTAGCGGATTAATTGACACATGTAGAAATGTGCTCTCACCCTTACCATTACGTTTGGCATGAAAGTGACAAAGCTTGAATTTGAATATCATTTCATAATGACAGGGAAATAAAATCTTACAAATACAATAGAAACAAACACTAATACAAGCTTTGCACCAGTTGCTACAGGAAGAAATTTCAGCAAAAAGCATTATGGTTTCTACTGAATGAACAGCAAGTCCGCAAAATAGGATGAGGATGAGCCTCATCTCAGGACTGATGAACACATGGAGTTTTACCAATTTGGTCCACCATGGTCCACTGTGTCCCATTTAGCCTCACCTGGGTGTGAAAACAACGTCTTCTTATTCTGGTCAAGTTAGCAAAAATAGATATGCAATGTACAGTTGGCCTTTCAAAATAAAGCTGGGTGAGAAACACTTCAGGTTGTACTTTGGCGAGGTTTAGGCACTAAAACTACTTGGTTAGATTTGGGAAAAGGTGATGGTTTGGATTAAAATAAATGCGCTAGCTATGTGGTTATGAACTTACTTTCTGTATGGGACGCAAGTTAAGTATGTTTTGTCAGTTAATTTATGTGCCTAAGTACACGGGACACAAACAGTGATCTCCTGAGGGAAGGTCCAGCCACCTTGACCTCCTCCCTACATGGACTTTGTCACTGTTTTGCTATGTTCGTCCTTTATTGTCATTATCGCCCCCTGCTGGTACTGTTCCTTCATACGTATGTACTTTTCACACCTCGGTGGGGCAAAACATGACAATGGCATGCTATCCTGTAGTGGATCGATGGGTCTATTACACACATTGGGCAGCATGTGACAGAATCAAGCCACCTTCCTTTCTGCACGGCTTAATTTTTCAAGTTGCTGCTGTTCTCCAACAGTGGTATCCATTGTCGACAGGAGGAAAAAAATATTTCTCTATCCTCAACAGTCATGTGTGAAAATGTGTCGAAATGAGATTGTTACGTATGGGAGGCTCGAGTGTGAACCACAACCTTACACAGATATCTGAAGTAAGCAATGTTCCATTTTCCATGTGTGAAAAGGGCTGTTGTGCCTTTCACATGCTCCCAATTCTTCAGCATTTGTCTCTTGTGGTCTGTGAAAATGGAGAAAAGTGGAAGCAACACACACACACACACACACACACACACACATGCACGTACACCAACACACAAAACCCTGATGCTGCAGTGCCTGCAGCCACAGTGCAGCAAGAGTGGAGGTGTGTGTATGTGTGTGTGTGTGTGTGTGTTAGCGGGACCAGTGCCAGTCCTGGCATGGCTGGATGCCTGTTTGTGAACCTCCTGAGAGGGGACCAGGGGCACAACAAATTGGCACACTACACTCCTTAGTCCCACCTGCGTGTGTTTGTGTGTTTATGTGTGTGTCTGTGTGGAGAACAGGCTAATATGTGTGTGTGTGTGTGTGTGCACATGTGCATAGAGAAGGCTACTTTGTGTGTTTTCTCTGGAACCCTCTGGCTCAGAGCAGCATCAGCTGCAGATGCCCTCTCTCCTTCCTCCTTTTCCTCCTTCTCTTCTTCTCTTCGTTTTCTTTCTCTCTCTTTATGTCTTCAACTCACTTTTGTTTCACTTTCGGCCCTTTCACGCACGTATACTCAGTAACACGAACAGAATAAATTGCACGTTTCAGCCAAGCCAGCAGCTTCTATTGTTTACACAAGTGACATCTGAAAGCATAATGCTGGCAATATTCTATATTTATCTTATTGTCAACAAATGCCATGGCAAAACAAGAAACAACAATGTGTCAGTCTCAATAATTTCCAACTTTCACAGCTTGCCTGTGGCTTTACCCAAAGCCCATTTGTTCCAACTGAAGATGTTCATATGTAAAAACAAGTCACACTTTTACTATTAAAAAATGTAAAACAATTTCGAACAACAGCTGGGCGCTGCAGTTTTTAGCAAGTGGCACTCAACCAGGAGTAATTTGTTAGAGTTTGCAGCAGCAGGATATCGTATGTAGGACTGACTCAAAACAAACTACAGTGCTCATATTCATCGTAATGAAGGAACACGGGAACATCATAAGGAATGAACATAATTCATTTTGGATATGTTGGGACTGCATCACGCTTCTGCAAACAAAATGTTTTACTGTTATTGTTTGCATTAATTATTTTTTAAGGGAAGAAAACACTAAGCGGAAGAGTCCCTGCAGCCTTGACCAACAGCTCTGTTGGAAATGTGAACAAACTCGCGCTCTGATGACAGCTTTACATTGACCGAGCTTTGATGTAGACTGTTTTGAGCTGTTGAAAAACTGCTACAGCTAGCCAGCTAAACAACAATCTCTACACACCTCCACTTCTAGAGCAGTTGACATGTGTTGGATTGGTTAATAATCCAAGACATGCAAGACAAGATATATTTCTGTACTTGCGAGCAAAATATTCAAGTGACAGCTAGCAAGGGAGTTTCTGCTGTGGTGCACAATCTGTGGTCCCTTTGGGTCCATGTCTTAGGGGGCGTGTCCACCAAAGTGTTTTTTTTTCCAGCTGAAAATGTCAGGTGAATATGTTAATTCGTGTTGCAACGGCCTAATTTTGCAGAGTTTTTTTTGCAATCAACAAATACTTAATGTAAAAATGTTGGAAATGTCTGCGTCAGGAAGAAAGTATTTGACTGACACAGCCTCTTACTCTATGCTGCTGTCTGGTTATCAATCAGAGTCACGCAATGGCTGCTACTGTTTAATGAATAGAATATGATGTTTGTTTGTATGTTGTCTGTTTAGCCGTTTCCTTTATCTTCGTTTCTTCACTGTATTCATCATTTACAAGGACACTCAGTGGCACAATTGAAGAACCAAAAAAATTAAATGTAAATTTGAGTTTCAAAAAACCTCACTTCTTTGCTCTTGACATTTAATAAAGGGCAGTCCCGTTCCTTCATTACCAAAAGGTGAACAGTGAGGATGGTTTTTCCTGTTTCCGAGAACCTTAGAGATATTAACCTAGAGGTTAACCTTTAGACTGTTTATTTAAACTGCTCTTAATATTCAGTTAATCTCTAATTTACAGACCCCACAAACAATCAGAGCAAAACTAGACTATAGACAGAATATTTCCATACAAATACATGGTGACTCTATCTGCAACAGTTGTAGTCTAAGTGAAGCTTCTTATATTGTTCTATACAGAGAGCAGCAAGCATGTTGAAAGTCAGTGGCTGCTGCTTGTATTGAATCATGTGCTACTGTACGCACACACACACACACACACACACACACCCACACACTCATGCATCACGACTATTTCAGCTTCATTGCAATTCAGAACGTCACTGACATGAATACATCTCCAGACCTCGTGGTTTACAATGATCTTTTTTTTTTAACAACACTTGCTTATCTTGTCATTATTGGTAATTGTGTTCTTTATACTTTCGCAGCAGGAGAGAAGAGGGGGTGGGCAAGAGGGATTTGATCCTCGGGGCAGAAAGAGAACACATGTGGTTGCAGAAGCAGGGGTCATAACCACTCGTCTATCCTTTAGCACCCATGTCAGTAACTTTTACAATCACTTACTGATCCTATACAGAACATTTCAGCAGAAAATAAAGGAGAAAAAAACGCACTTCAGACCTGTTTCACCCATGAACCTTTGGCCTGTGAAATGGTGGATGTAGATTTAGTCTGGTCTGACCTGAGGCCTGTAAGGATTTTGGATCATATTTGGATATATTTCCATGGAGGAAAAGCCATTCTTGTCTGTTTTTCTTAGCATGGAGTCACAAGGGGAATCACAGAACACCTTTAATTCAGAGACAATAAAAATCAACCAGACGTAGTGCTTGTCAGTAAGCCAGTGTTTGCACATGGTATTACTATACACCTGCAGCTTGAGGGAAATGCTTTGTTTGCTCAAATCAAACATTTGCACCGCCACGATATATAAAGGTTGTCTTTAAGGATGGCCTCCTTTAACTTCTTTCTGCTCCTCACAAAATCAGCAAGTGGTCTGAGAACACGGGCACGCATGTCACTGAGGCACGCAGCAAGACAAATACTGCAAGTAGAGAAGCAGAAAAGCAGAGTGAAGGGCAGAGGACCAGAGCGTGGAGGAGAGAAAGCTTAGCAGGCAGAGAGACAGAAAAACAGACAGATTTTCAGACAGGCGGGCAGACAGATAATCTGTGGATTCAAAGGAAGGGAATGTCATTGATCTCCCAGAGGACAATACAATACTGGGCCCTCTGCAATGTTACCACCAGCCCTACACACACACACACACTAACACACACACACACAGAGAGGCACAGGCACACAGGGGTCAGACCTTTTGGGTGTGGTGGTGAATAGAGTCTAATTCCTATTCAGTCAGTTGGAAGCGGTCTAAGTCTATAGAGAGTCATTGTCAGGAAGCATTACCCAGCATGCCACACACCGCATCAGGCTACACAAGCACCATGCGTCCCTTTGGCTTTCTTTCACGACTATTTCATAACATAAGCTGCAAATTTGCAAAGTTGTCAGCATCCACTCCATTTTCAGAATTACATTTTATCATGGGGGCAAAGTTGAGGCGATCACACAGCAAGGTTCACCTGTGGGTCCGTCAGGGTCAACAGAAAAGCTTATTACTCTGGTTTTATTGTTTTTGCATGTCAGTGCAGTGGCCTCCCTGAGTAGAACACAGATAGGGAGTTCACATTGTGGTCAAACAAACATGCAATTGAACGAGAAAGGTGTGATTTAACAGGTTTCCTTTTCTATTTTGGCTGTTTTCTTTGTGTGATCCTCTTCATCACTGTCTTCACAGACTCCCACTCATCAAGGCATTTTTGAGTATTTATTTAGGACTTTTACTTGCTCGATTTTAATGAGGCAACTTTTGTCACTATACCTGCCTTTGAACAAACATTACAAACATTCATTACCTGAACTGTGAGCATATATTAATCGACTGTATTCTTCCATGCTGACAGTCACAAAGCAGACAAATCATCATCCTGTAATTACTGTTGCGGTTTGAATTACAACCATTGCCCATTTGTAAGATGATATGTGGTGATTATGTGTTCTTGATGTGTGATTATAGATTCACACAAAGGTGTTGTGTATATGTACAGCTGCTTTTTGTGCATTGTACCTGAGACCATATCAGTTGACATGACAACGAAGGCCAGAATGAATATGACCCATATCTTTATTGATAGCTCTACTCTAATTCTGTTAAGATAAAGAAGCACCAACCCGACTGTCTGACAACTGCAAGGTAATAACTACATAATAATAATTTTATTGTAACCAATTCATGCACCACAATAATTGGTTTGGCCCTGGGCAGCTTTCAGTTTTTTACTGGTGCACATTGTACCACACATTTGTGAAATGCTGAAGGTCCACTTAAGTGGGACTGTGCTCATGAATACAATTTGAAATGAAATATTATGGTTCAGCCAAGCGAGACAGCCTCAAAAATATCTTCTTTTCACAAAACCTACTGCGCTTGTACCACATAATCAAAGTGAGACCCGTCCACACGCTTCTAAATGTTTTAGTTGCATGTTCAACGTTCGTGACATACAGTATGGTGAGATGATGAATGATAAATGGGACAAAACCAACTGGGCTAAAGGGAGCAAAACCTCCACACTGAAGTCTGCCATGTGAATATTTTTATTATCTTATCCCAGGAGACTGAAAATGCCTCGTAAAATGGAAAAAAAAAGTTGGAAAAAACCCATCTTAAAACAGTTCTGTAACATACATTTTCTACAGAAACCACCAGTTTCCCAAAATACCCTAAAACAACAACGTTTTTCCAGAGAGAAAAACTGAATTCTCTCTTGACAAGCATGTTCCCATGCATTATCAATGGTTTAGCTCGGCCCCATGGTGATAAAACATTTTCTACACATGAGAGACAATGTTGGCTGTCAGTTACTTAAAAGAAATGTTAAAACTGGAGCTATGGTTGTTGGAAACACAGGCATATAAATAATGGACGACAGCTGGAAAAAAGAGAGCCAATTACAGAGAGAGCTGGGAAACTGATCCTTGTCAATAAGAGACAGAAATGGACAGATCCATCCATGGGGTTTCAGTACATGTAAATATTTACAGCCTGACTAGTCAATACAGCGAGAGGAGGAGACAGTGGATGTTTAGGACAAAGAGAAAGGCAGAGAGGTCGACAGAAATTTGGAGAAAAAAAGCAAGGAACGAGGTCTGATTGGACAGAAAAGTAATTCCACACACACACACACACACACACACACACACACACACGCTCATGCACAGCCCACCGTGATAATGGTGACATTTGCAGTGTGCCAGTGGTTGTGTGCGGCTGGCTGATGGCCCACAGCGATGGCCTTTAGAAGAGTGACAGGCCAAAATTACCATTAAGAGGCAGCAGCATTAAGCCTCCATTATATATACACCTCTCTCTCTCTGTCTCTCCATCTCTCTCTCTCTCTCTCACACACACACACACACACACACAGTTCATATATTACTGCTCTATGTGAGTTCAATAGCTTAATAACCTCTGTGTTGAAAATATTTGATTGGTCTCTCCTTCTCCTCTGCTCACCTATCTATCCCTCTCTCATCTGCTGCTGCTTCCATTTGTTGCTCCGTGCAGCTGGGCGCTCTCCACCTCTTCTGCTCTTATAAACCCTCCCATTTCTCCTCTTCACTTATCTATTTCCTTTCCCATCTCAACTCTCTTTCTTTCCCTTCTCTTTCCGCTGCTCGGCCTCTGGTTTGCTCTGCACAGCTCTTCCTCCGCCCTTATCTATCCGATGCCATCTCTTCATCCATCGGCCTTTTCCTTTCTCCACTCTCTCCTTTGTTGTCCAAGTTGTCCACTTACATGTATTTACTATTTCAGCGAAGTCTCCGTTCTAGTCAGTAGTTGGATTAAAACACCAAATCATGTTGTTTCTGATTCACACCAGTGGATAGTTAATGAAGAAACATCTTAATTTTTAACAGCATTAAACCTGTGGTGAAAAACTTACTGTATCATACTTTACTGCTGCAGCTGTCTTTTAACAAATGTAAACCAAAAGGCACTAAACAGGCTTTAACTAGAACAACATGTGTCTGCTACACCAGGAGAAGTGATCACAGTGCTCCACTTTTAGCACTCTGGTTACCCATCAGTCTCAGGAGTGAGTTCAGGATTTTATTGATTTCTTTTAAGGTTCTTCGGAGTTGCTCTCCCTTTATTTGTTCCCGGTGCATTATCTCCCTTTAAATCACTTCTTAAAACTCATTTGATTGATTAGTCTCTTAATACCTTCGATGTCCTTCATGCTTGACATCTTTTTTGTATTATTCGCTGCAGATCTTGAGTTTTACTGCCTTCAGCCTTCTTTATTCTGTTTCTTTTGCTTTGGTTTTATTGTTTTATCTAAAGAACTTAATGTAAGTGCTACAGAAATGAATCAATAGCTTTCTTTTGATTGTTGAGTCGTATCTATGTATGTAGGTGATTTTTTAAATACATACACAGAATGCAAGGCAAAGAAAATACCAGCCAACGCAAGTTTTAGTCTTTACATTGTGTTTACATAACCCCGACAGCACTGCAGAACAGAGCCTCACTGGCTAACAGATAAAGAAGCCTTTCCTAACAATACTGACCTTGGCAGCAGGGGACAGACAGGCAGGGCAGTAACCAAACAGACAGACAAATACACTGGCTCATACTCCACAGGCTGCTGTATTTACTGGTCTGTAAAGTCAAGGTGGGAGGCTGTGCACGGCCTTGATGCATGTGTGTGTATGTATATATGCTTGTGTGTCGAAGCGAGCATGAGAGAAAGCTGCAGCTTGTATGTGAGACTTTGTGTGTGTGTGTGTAATGTGTGCGTACATGTGTGTTATCAGGGTAGTGCAGACTCTGCTGTCCAGCGGTGTGTGAGATGAGACAGAACGAACGATTTACCACCATGAAACACTAAGCAGACTATTAAACACACACACACACACACACACACACACACACACACACACACACACACACTCATACGGGCACAGAAACAGCCACATACAGACATGCTTTTCAGCCACACTCTTATCTGCTATACTACACACACCACACATACATGCACACACACACATACTCATATTTAGCAGTAGTGTTATCAGAGGTCACTACTGGTCCATATCTTGGCCAGGGGCAAGCACTTGGGCCTCTATGATGACAGGCATATCTGCAGATGGAAAACTAACCAGCCAGTGGCCCACCACTCAACCTCACACAGCACACACTTAAACACAGCACTTCGCTAATACTGGGTTGGAGCCCAATGATGGATCTGTGAAGAAACTCTCTTTTAGCTCACCCCCTTCAAAAGGCAGGTTAGAAGCAAGGTCAGCTGCAGACTGTGGAGCTGGAGTCAAAATCAAGCCAAAGAATGAGGACCCCCCATTCCACCCTTTGCCATCTCTTTTTCTTAATTTTGGACTCGATTCTATCAAAAGTTAATTATTGCCTTTGCACTAATTATTTAAACTGAGCGTGAGTTCTGCAGCACATCTGCAGATTCCTTTGAGTGTTTTTGTTCAGTATTAATGTGAGAAGCAATGCGGGCCTTTTCATTTTGCATGATGCAAACTCAACATGTTATTAACTATGAATCAGAGAACCGCACTGGGAACACAAGCAAGAACCGTCTGAATGATATTCATTTAAACTGGCACATGATTCAAACAAAAACAAGGCCACAAAAAGACTACTATGCTGCTAAAAGTCATTTTGCCTGCGTGTGGGTGTATGTGAAAAATAAAAAGAGAGAGAGCAAGGTAGGGTGCGTTTGGCAAATGCATGTACTTAAAAATGGAAAAAAAAAGTCTAGTGCGTCCTCTGAAACATACTAAATTGTTCTTATCGACAAGAGTTTTGTCTGAAGGATGAAGACTTGTTCAAACAGAAATGCAGATACTTTTCGACAATTTTGAGACAACCGAACTGTCATACTTTCATAACCTTCAGTTGAATTTAACACGACTGTGTAGCTGTATAAATCGCTGTCTTGTGACCTCACTATCTGTAGTTTTCAACCGCAATTATCTCCCTGCAACAAGGCAGACCAGACTCCATCATCATCATCAGCATTGTTTGACCTTAAACTCGGCACATTCAAAAGAAGGTTGAGAAGAACACTGGATTTAGAAGCTCTTGTATTGTTTTATGTTATTTAATTTCAATTATCTGCTTGTTTTTGGAATAAGAACAGGAATAGCTTTCCTTTAAGGCAGGGTATAGTTTCATCATGCTTTCCTCAGTGTCACACATGATATTTAAAGGTTGATCAGTGGTACTGTTCATATTCAGTGTACTCATCATGAGAACTTCTTCTCAGCCTGTGAAAACAGTCTGATTTTGTCTTCTGTGCCCGGTTGGAGCCTTCTAATACTTGAGAAGAAGATGACGTCATCAGGGTTGTCTTGGCTTGAGCGTGGAGGCTACACATTTGGGGAGCGTAGAGTATTTTCCACACACGGAGGGTCATGGAGGAAAAAGATGCTATTATTTGCATTACAGGGAGTGTAGGATGCACTTACCGCTATACAAATAAGTGCCAGCCAGCTTCAGACGCCTTGGCACGAACACTGATGGAGAAAAAAAAAAAAAAATAATTCGGCTGTATCTGTACAGGATATTTAGGTTGGAGGCTATTTGGCTGGCCTCTTATATTGGCACTATCAGCAAGGCCTCTGTTACAATCCCAACAGAAACAGTCTGAATTAGCCCGTCCATTTGGCTGATATAACAAAACAATAGCAAACAAATAATGGATCCACCATTATAAGTGATTATGGCCTCAAGGCATTGTGGGTGCCACATCTCACCCAACGTTAGACTTGAGCATGAAATAGAAATAATTCCTCTTCTCACATCAACCACACAAAGGTCTCAAAATAAAAAAAAAATTAACAGTCAATTTTGCTTCCGACAAATATCCTCAACAACCAGTTGTATGATAAATTTTTTTGAGCAATGGCTTAACTCATAAAAATGAGCGAATCAGCGGCAGAAGCTTCTTAAACTGGATGCATGAGACACTTTAAATCCCCCATTCCCTCAAAGTTACTGATGACAAACTCCTGGCAACCCAAGGGTTTTGTTTATTTTGGGTATGGTGCCAAAAATACGAGCCAGACACTGCTACACAGATCAAGTCTGAATATTATTCAAATAAATTTCCCAATCTCAAGTGACTTGTTTTACTCAAACTTAAAACGTACACTTTCTAGACAAATGTACTTTTTTTTTTTTTGCAGAAAAAAAGTTCAGATCACACAAAGTGCTCCTGCAGGCGACACCTCACCTTAATCATGTGTTCCGCATCCAAATTTCATATCACAGCTGTATACAGTTGCCCCATCATTCCTTATTACTGATCAAGGGATTTCTATTGATCAATCATTAGTTGTTATCATTGCCCCAATACACAGACCAGCTTTACAGGCTCACGTATAAATAAACTCATACTCTAATTTTAAAAAGATAACAAGATTGCTAAAAATAAACAACAAATAAGAAAAAGGCTTGTTAAATTAAAAATAATAGACTTAAAAATCTATTTGGGTCTCCGGAGAACCTCAATGCCTGCTGATATTTGTTCTGTTCCGTTCATTCTGTTTTTATTGTCTAACTACCTCAGGCCAAACCATCACAAGTGTCTAGCTGGGGGTGGGGGTGGGGGGTTGGGGAAGCAGCCAAGTTGAGGCAACACTCTGCTGCTTTCCCGGATTTACATTCAGGAGCCATTTTCTGATTCTGCTACCCAGAATTCAGTCCGAGCAGGTCTCTCTCTCTCTCTCTCTCTCCACCTCTATCACTCCCTTCATTATTACTGTCCACTCCACAAGAGAGTAAAGGAAGAGAAGCAGAGGGTGGGGGTGGTGGAGGGTTAAGAGGGAGGGAGGTGGAGAGAAGGAAAAGGTGAGAGACAGAGAGAGAGAGACAGAGAGGGAGAGATAGAGAGAGAGAGGGAGAGGGAGGGAGAGAGAGAGAGAGAGGTACAGAGGGCTCGAGCTATCTGCTGAAATATTCATGTTGGTGCCAGCAGCTTTTCCATTCCCCGCTCAGCAGGGGGCTGCTGTTTGATACATCCATCGCTCTCTCTCTCCCTCTCCCTCTCCCTCTCCCTCTCTCCCTCTCTCACTCTCTCTCCCTCTCTCTTTGCTCACCCCCTCTCCCCTCCGTCCCTCCCTCCTCCTGTCTCTCTTAACTAGTAAGGTTAGCAGATAGTAAATGCTCATCGAGAGATGGAGGGCCGATCTCTCTCCCAACCAGGAGAAAGCAGCAATTATAGTATTATTATAGTATTATTATAGTAATATTTCCAAAAATTACAAAGATCTTTGAGAAATCAAAGCTTCTGCACACGAGTCTCTCTTGCATACTAATTAATTGTCCTAAATGACCAACATTTAGACCACAGACTGTATGTAAAGGATTTACAAACATTATCAGCTGCTTGGGGTGGATGATATGATCACATATGCACCAGGAGTTGAAATGTGTCTCACTTATATATTTCTGGGTGTATGCTGAACATTATGGGCAATCATTGAACAGGACTGCTGCATGCTGATATTAGATTTTTCTATGATTTTTGGATCAATGTGATGAATGTGTTGATTTGTCAGGTATGTAATGCACTGGATTAGACCGAAACATTCCCATTTGGTCTTAAGTTTCTCAACAGATTTAAAATGTATTACATTATAACATATATTGATATCCTAATTTAAACTTCACTCACTTTTATCAGCTGTCAGTTTAATATTACTTAACAAACAATGAAATATGACAATAATAAACAATAGTAAAAATGAAATCCTACCATTTTAGGTCGTAATTCAAAGACATAAGCTGCATTACAATATTAGAAGATTAAAACAATATTATTGTCCATTTTTAGACAATAGAAAGTAATGTATATGCAATGCCAATAAACCTGCCCATCGATGATGTCAAATGAACTGAAATTAAAGTCATTGTAAATTATATCAGCTCACCCTATTAGTCATTAACGCAGACCCGTCAAGGTGAAAGCTGCCACGGCGTCTCCTCCACTATTTTCTAATTAGGAGAATTCATTTATTATTTTGTACTGAGCTCCAGCCTCAAATAGCTACCAGCTAGAGGTACTGTCAAAGCATGTTTTAACTCAGCCAAACTCACATGGGCAGCAACACTCAAGGTAAACAGAAAAAGATAATTGAATGGTCCCTCCTTGCCCTATAACCACAGTTACGACCTTTGGGGAAATCGTGTCTTTTTGAACAATTTGACATTATTGAGGCTGAAAATTGAGCTCAAGTTGAGGACAGAGAAAGACAACAACACAGAAAGAAATTTAAATTTAACACTGAAGACAACGTTGAAATGAGAATATTCGTCGTCCCACGTAAGAATAGTTGCTGGGCTCTGATAGATGCCAGTGCCCGTTTTAAATGATATTTATCCATTCTCACTAGAAGTTTTCCACACAGCCAAGAAAACAATCCAAGGGAAAGCAGCTGAAGTCTGAGAGGGCGAGGCTGTGCCTTTCGGTGTACAACCACATCATTTTATTTAGAACTGATGTCAGGGCTGGTGGTTAAGCAGGGAGGGGCTGCCTGCACGGTGACACTGGGTACGTGCATGATGTGTGTGTATGTGTTTGTGCGTGAGTGCGTGGTTGCATTTAACCAGCACATGTGTTGGAGGATGTGGCAGATGTTGCAGAGGCAAGGATTAGTGTGTGTGTCTTTAAGTGTGTGCATTAAAAATATCTTCGCCACAGCAGGAAGCCACAGTGGCCAATTACAGTGCAGCATCTGGGCTTGCACACATTTATTAGCGTGTGCGTGTGTGTGACAGTGGTGAGGCTTTGTGTCACAGCAGCAGACTCTAAACACACACCATGAAGAAGTAGACGACAGAACAGGGGAGAGAGAATTAGAGGGAAAGACAGAAGAGTAAACACAGTGTAGAAAAGTAGACAATGGTGAGAATGGAAAAGACACTTTAAGGTTGGGAGGGGAGCTGAGAAAAACAAAATAAAAGCTCTGTCATCTTCAGCAGAGATGTGACAGAGTGCTCTTTTCCTCTGCACACTCTCAGGAACGAAGGTGTAGAGTGGAAGTACAACCCCAGCAACAAAAGGTACAACTGCACATTTTTAGTCTATTGCATAATTCCCTCTGGAGTCTGTGGAAAAGCAGTTCCATTCATTTCATTTTCTCTTTTTCAATTAGATCACTGCTTATAGGCTGACTGAGCAACTGTTGGATAATTGCGAGCCATTGTTCGGCCCAGGTTCACTTTAACTCCATTTAAATGGGTTGAATCAACACAGGAGGTGAAATGCTACGACATAAAGTTCATGTCCAGATACTGTCGTGAATTTACGCATTCCTTCAAGAAATGTTTCGTTGTTTTCCCACTGTCTAATTATAGTAGGGAAATGACAGGTCTGGTCCCGTGCTAAATTTACTGTGAGTATGATTCTGATTCTGCAGCTTGGTTGTCATTGGTGCACTATATTTTTCTCACATGTGTGCCCTGCTAGTGTATCAGTTGTTTCCTATTTTCCTGCTTGGATCATATAAAGCTAAAGTCGACTAAAGCCAAATAATGAGAATTCTATGGAAAACCACAACATGAATGGGCAAAGTGAAATCTTGTCTATCTTCATTATTATTATTGTTATCATTAGTTAAACAATCCAAAAACCTATAAAAGGCCAAGGGGAGTGTGGGTGCAAACCTACAGAGAAAAACATTACCAGTACCCATTAATCACCTGTGAGCTTCAAGGCTTTGTGGTATTTCTGAGAGCTAAAGGAGAAACCCAGTTTTAAGTGAGCTGCTTAAACAATAGAGCATAACAATTACTTTATAGCACTAAGAAAGCGGCTACTGCAGGAGGCACTATTGATGAGTGGAAAAGCCTGCTGTATTGCTTCTAATTATGATTAGGACTATGCGAGATCATGCTGGCTACCTGGTATTGATTGATATGATCCAGCCCACTGACACCTGTATGCTCATCAGTGATGAGCACATTTTCTGGCATTTAAAAGGTTTTTATCTACTGTACAAGTTCCTTCAAAATCTAATGAAAATATCAAAGCTTTGGGTCATTCATCTCCACATACTGCATTTTTTACACATGAAAAGTTAAGTCCAGTCAGTAAAACAAACCCAATTCATGCAGCCTGTCATGCAGCCGGAAGTCTCACTGTGTTGTTATGGAGCCAATTGTGGGGACAAATAATGGCAGCAGATGATTGGAGATGTAAAAAGAAGAGTCATGAGGCTTGACAGTGGGCAGAGCAGAAAGAAAAGGTGGAGAAAGGGGTAGTAGAGGAAAATGGAGGTTGCTTTCAATGAGTAAGAAAAGCTCACAAATAACTTTAGAGCAACTCCGATCGACCATGTCATCAATCAAGGTTTTCCCGTGTGTGTGGCTGAGGAGAGAGTCAGCTCTAATGTGAGCACATCGACAAGTGGCTTCCATTATTCATATGTTCGGCACAGATCCTGTGTTGGCAGCACATTTTGTTAGAGCACAGCTTTGTTAACAAGCTTGCTTGTGTGTGTGTGTGTGTGTGTGTGTGTGTGTGTGTGTGTGTGTGTGTGTGTGTGTGTGTGAGATGAGAAAGTGTTGGACTTTAAGTGCTTGTAATTGGACACCCATAACAAATGTGATACATGTTTCACCTCCGCAGAGTGGCAACACTAACACATCAATGACCAAAACACTACATAACAATGTACTATATTTTAGAGATTTTAGAGAACTTATTGGTTTTTAATACAAGTAAAATCAAACAAACGCAGTCATAAAAGCCACTCGTCATCTACACCAGAATATTTCACACAAAATTACAGCAAAGGATTTATTTATTGGGTTTATTAAGCACTCATAAGTACAATTAACCTTCCAGACAAAAAAAACAAAAAACACATGCCATAGTCTACAACCTAAAGAGACTGACAGACAGAGTTCCTATAAATGGGTAAAACCAAAGACTTTCTGAAGGTGGTCACACTCAATCTGTCAAGAAATAATTAAGAATGTGCTCTGACGTTAGTAAATGACATTGAGATTGTGTTTCCATTTTTAATTAATTGAATGAAAGTGAAATGACCCCAGTCCTGCTGTGATAATTAGCTCATATAGAAAATCTATTGGTTGCAAAGAAAGACTAATGTCTCTTGGTGCAGGCTACCGATCCCATATGCAAAAGTGCCTTGGTTGGCCATTTGTTTTTGTTTTCTATTACATTGGCTATATGTTGCCACTGACCAGCACAAGGAAGACAAGGCAAGCCGGCCTGTTGGTTCAGCAAATGCAGAGCAGTGCAGAGTGGAGTATAGATTGCTGCAGTGGAAATATTGCTGTACAGAGCAGAATGTGCTCATCAGGGCAGAATTAGTCCATCAAGTAGCATAAGATAAAACATGTAAAACATCCAGTCAGATAATAAATGGCGCCACAAAGCATCCCAGTGTGAAGGTTACTGGTATGTGCTGAAGAGGAGGAAGAGCTGTTTTGATTTTACTCAAAAAAAAAAAGCTTGTTGGCTTCATCAACATTTAATATGAGACGCATAATAAGAATTTATAGTCACCTGGTTGTTTCAGCCACTTCTGTCCAATCAGAGGTAAAGCTGGACTTGCCTCCATGGGGAACTGCAACCCAGAGCAGGGACGCAAATAATCTCACTGATTAAATTCAAATGCAAATGAAAGGAAAATCTGTTTCATAAAGATGGATTTTTGTTTATCAATATATACCCTGCAGCACTTCTCTTCTTTCTCTCCTTCTCTGCTCTGAAAAGGCGCGACCATCAGCACAGACATGCACAGCTATATATGTCCATGCTGTTCAGTCCTCCAAGTTTCTGCTCTATGCAGACATGCTTCTGTGGGGACGAAGCATTCAGGTAGTAGCTGAATCTGTAGTGCTGCCTTCTCCTTATCAACAACACAAATGAATAATAGATGGGTAATGAATAGCACAACTGGCGTCAGTTAATCAGTCCAGCGCCTATTGTTGGCCTCGACCTTGCATCTTTTGTGCCTGTACTCTGCTGTTTCCTCTTATTTCGGTCCATGTGTAACTACTGCCCCCCAGTGGTCAAGGCCACTCACTTCCACCACAGCTGCACTGCAGCAGGGGCACACTTTTGATAGCATGCAGGGTCTTAATTGGACCATAAATCTTTGTTTTCTTTTAGTGGTCAGAAATGAGTTAATGCAGCAACAAGGTCTCACCAAGAAATTCCCCTTAAAGTCCCCTCTTGTCTCAAAAATCTACTTTGCATTTTGTTTCTTCCCTTGGATGTTTGGCCTCCGCTGTGCAGAATGATGATGACGATAGAAGGCCCTTTTCACATTCATCTGGTGAAGGGGGAAGTTTCTTTGTGCTCACTTTTAAAACTGAGTTTAACTCATGTACGTATGAGCACGATTTTGTGACATCACAACTATCTTGGATCCAATCCAGTGTGGGTCCAGTGTGCAACTTCCATCAGTGTAATTTGGAAACTTCTCAGTGTGCACATACACTGAGAATGGACTGTGTGGACACTGAAGCAGGAGACATCTTCTGTCCAGTAGTCAAACTTCTGAAATAAACAATCTTTGTATATTCATAGCTTGTGGTTTTGTTTTTGTTCTGTTCTGTTTTGATTGTTTTACTAGGGTGGGGGGCAGTAGATGTAAATTTAAGAATCTTCAACAACGTAACTGAGTTGTTTCTGGAGTATTTATGTCAAAACACAGAGGGGGTCTTTAAATTGGTCTCAGTTCATTTGACTGAAACTAATGGGTTTACAGATTAAACCTTGACATACATAATGCATCAAAGTGTATATTTGTTGGTCCTATTTTCAAATACTGACTTATTAGAGCAGGCCACCTTTAAATCAGGAAAGGCAGCCTGCTCTAATTAGTCAGCTGCCTTGTCAGTGGTTTAGTATACTAATGAAATTATTGGCATCACGATTTAAACCACAGCCATTTCCTGTTTGTCTTCTGTTTATTTTTCTTTCTGCTCTTGTCATTGTAGTTTAGCAGCCCTCTGTCTATTCGATATCGCAGCATCCGTAAATGCACCACAGAAATAAATAGTTCACTGTGGCTTGTGCGGATTACCTCACTCAAGCGAGACTGAATCTCTGCAAATTGATTTTCACAGTATCACTGAAAACAACTACAGCCTGAAATGAAGCATTTCAGCCTCAGTAATCAATAACTGTGGTTCGGGGGCTAAAATGTGAAAATAAACACAATAAAAGAATAAACAAAAGAGACAGAGCAATAAACCTAGCAGGTAACTATCTTTCTATCTATCTTATTTAGGACCAAATTGAGTGTAAATATGTTAACTTTTTAAAATATCCATAAAAAGTCTATTGACGTGAGTGATTTTAAAATGCAAATGAATGAGATGGGGCACAGTTTATATATGCAACATGCAAGTGTTGTCAGTGTGAGCTGATTGCAGTATTTATCAGTTCAGAGAGGGACGTCCTTGTCCGAGTCCGGGACAGGAACACAACTTCCTCTCAGCAGCGACAACGGGACTGACCGCACACACACTGTCTGCGTCAGTGCACCATGGACAGAGTCGCTGTGGTGGCAGCCCGCCGGACTCCTGCAGTACCAGAATGCAGCATCTCGACCTCCACCTTAGCCTTCGACCACAACTTCACCACAACGGCCAAGGGACTACTCCTCCTGGCTGAGATAGTAAGTGTGAACATGGATTTTAAGATGTTCAGTGTTTTAAGTGTGTGTAATTATAAAATTCTGAAATACTATCATCACAGCAGAGCCGATAACATGAAGTTCCCAGCAAGTAAAAACTGATTGATAAGCATTGTCAGCAAGGGGCAATCATTTAGAAAAAAAACTTAGAAAAACTAAGAACTTTTTTTCTATGAAAATAGGAAGTTAACCAAAAACACACCAAGCAAATCACCCCTTCCGCCCTTCCCTCTCTCATTGTGTCTCTTCCTTTCTAAACCAGCTGAGGGAAAAAGTCAGGACAGTTTCTCTGTAAATACAGTCTGGCTGGCTGCCATGCAGAGGCTGGCCTCGCCACCGTCGGGGTCATCTGATTGCAAACGACTGCAACAAGTTTTAAGTCAAACCTAGCTGGTAACCTGTAAGATGTTTCATTTAAAAATAAACTAACCCTGCTTAAAGTCATGCTTCCCACCAGAAAACATTTTCTTCCTGTGATATGAAACATCCAGCAGGAATCTTTTTCTGTGAAACAGGAAGGGTGGGTTTGGACTAGTGTTGGGGGGGAAAGTGATTCAGTTCCTTACCACAACGCTTTGATTCAGTGGAGATGGGTTGCGTTGGGTTAAACACATGAAAAGCACAGGCTGTTGAAAACAAGTGACATGAAACCTTATATTTTCTGATGTTTTTTTTAGTTTGGTTTATTCTAATTTTGCCAACTGGCCAAGTTGTCCATGAACTGCTTCAAAATTCTGCATTTCATGCCTCATATGTGTCTCCTTTTCAGGTTTCACTGGTGAAATAAATTAGGGTTTGAAGCTTGTGGTCTCTCTGTCAGTATTTCATAGAAATCACAACTGTGCCAAATGTTTTCTTCGTTCAGTGATATATAACGTGCTTCAGTAGGTGTAAAAATACAGCCAGTCATACCTCATTTGTCTCTTCTCACCTCGTCTTATTTTATTTCCTTCTTTCACTCTAAAGTAAATCAAGAAGTATCTCAAGGACTTAAATTCCTCTCCTCTCCTCTCCTCTCCTCTTCTCTCCCCTCCCCTCCCCTCTTCTCCTCTCTTCTACTCACCCCTCCCTTTCCCTCCTCTCCTCTCCTCTCCGCTCCTCTCCTCTCCTCTCCTCTCCTCTCCTCTCCTCTCCTCTCCCCTCCTCTCCTCTTCTCTTGTCTCCCTTCCCCTCCCCTGCTCTCCTCTTCTCTCTCCTCCCCTCTTCTCCTCTCTTCTCCTCTCCTCTTCTCTCCTCTCCTCTCCTCTCCTCTCCTCTCCTCTCCTCTCCTCTCCTCTCCTCTCCTCCAGGTGTGTGGTATGTTGGTGTGGATTCTAGTAGGGGGAACAGAGTATTTTCACCTGTCTGCTCTCTGCTGGGTGATGTTTGTTGCCGTCTTGTTCTGGGCTCTGACCGTTTGCCTGTTTATAATTTACCTCACTGGAGCCCACAACAGGATACCATGGGTCCCCTGGACTACACTGGTAACACACACACACACACACACACACGGTTTGTCTTTTAACAGAACTGCTCTGTCTTTTGATGTGTAATTCACTGTCTGTGTCTGTCTTCTAGTCGCTGTGTTTGAACTGTTGTGCCACGGCTCTGTATCTGGTGACAGCGGTCGTAGACGCTCTCTCAGTCAACCAGGCCATTAGGGGGCGACACAACTACAACTGCTGGGCAGCATCTGCAGTAAGAGCACTTCTGTCAGTATGATCTGTTGAGGGAAATGATCTCCAAGTTTGTGTGTCCACATTACACACAACAAGACCAGGAGCAGGGCTTCAAAGTGCATTCTTATGATCTGGGATTAGCTTGTCAAAATCAAAAGAGCAGATGACACGATAGCCTAACTTTTAATCTCCAGCGTGGGTGTATCTCCCGAATCACTGGACCCTACTTTTCCCATAATGCAACTGGAGAGCATGTTAAACAGATGATTTCACTGATGTCGTCAGACTTCCTCCAGACTTTAGAAAGCTGCCCTCAGAAACACAGAGAACATTATACAGCTGTTGACCTGGGCTGAGCAGTCCTTCTCATGACAGTCGGTGGATTGGCCCTTTAGAGTGAGCGCTTTTAGGAACAAAAAGAGTATTTGATTGTTATGTTTGGTATTTTTTCAACAGAACCGTATTCCTGGCTGTGTGGAGGGCATTTTGAAACAGCCTTTATACAACTACTTAGTATAAATATCTAATATCTAATATGACAGCACAGGTAAACAAATAAAGAAAATGTGAAACATAAATTTTACCAACTCCTATTGGCTACAGTCAAAATGTACCAGGGTGGAGTTGTGCTGCTGGAATCTGGACTCATGACTAGAGATGCACTGATCCAATGTTTTCTCTTCTGATACTGATTCTGATACACCAACTCAAGGAATCTGCTCCTATCAAGAAAACCGGTCTTCTCCTTTTTGGCATGTCGTGCTTCCACAAACATCTGAAAATAAACTTAACAAATCAAGTAAATCAACTACAAATGAGAACCTTTTTACACACAGAATCAGGGCTCATTTGGTTATTTCTGACTGAAATATTTAAAACAAGGGACATTTCACAGCCACTTCAGCTGTTTTAAAGTCGGCGACCATGTTTGACTCTGGACTGGGTATCATTATTCATGTTATTCTTTTTTGGTACTAAGGTTTCCCTACAACTTGGGAGTCACTACATGAGTTGTTGGAAGAAGGTTGTCTGTATTGTTTTCTGCCAGGAAGCCCTTTTTGCCCATTTTGGATATTGCATTCATAGGCCGTGCATAGAT
Organism: Chelmon rostratus; assembly: GCF_017976325.1. NCBI lineage: Eukaryota > Metazoa > Chordata > Actinopteri > Chaetodontiformes > Chaetodontidae > Chelmon > Chelmon rostratus. Next base: position 19,309,052 of record NC_055665.1, read on the forward strand.
AATCCACCAGAAGGAGGAACCACGTGTGCCTGCCTGCAAACAGCACGTTTTGGGGGCATTATTGATCATGTTGATGACATACAGGTCTCAGAAAGTAGCAAACAGGATACAACTGGTGTGATATGCATCACCTGTGTGTTATGTGGACACAGATTTCACCAGTGCTTTGACTTGGAGTGAATAGCTGAAGTAATGAGTAAATTATGCGTTTAAGATATTAAAATCACTTTTACTCCTCCTCACTGTTTCCCTGCACCGCCCCCCACCCCCACCCCATTGTTCATTTTTTTCCTACTTTTCCTCCACCTTTCATGCTTTCCAGTTCTTTGCGTTTCTCACCACACTGTGCTATGCAGGAAGCAGTTACCTGAGCTACCGTGGCTGGAAAACCACAGAAGAGGGGCAGTAGAAGAGAAACATCGTTCAGACTTTCTCTGTGGATCCAGCGAGGACAAGGCTTTAGTCAAATTAAAAATTTTATAGAAAATGTAAACATGATCTTGATGATCCTCTGATCCTTTGTTGCATGTCATGTTTTCAGCATGCAGACATGGAGGCAGAGGGGGCTTTTGCTCTCAACAAGCTTTTGTGGACTCACAGTAATAACTCAGGCGTAAAGCTGAATTCATTGAGGACAAGTCAGTTAAAAATGTGGAACACTTGAACAATTTTTAGCATGTCTGCTGTTGCATGTTTAAGGCTGCTGTAGTATACAGCATGTGCTGTAAGGATGTAACTTTTTACTTCATGTAAACTTAAGTGCATTTTGTCGCTGGAGTGGAGCATAACATTAAGATGCAGGTCACACAATTCAGAATGAGACACTGAGTATGCTGTGTGAGACAGAACGGCAGAGTTGGCCCTTTTTAAATTCTTTACTTTAAATGTTTCCAAATGTTTTCCTTCATTGTTATTGCATACAACCCAGTTGCTTTTATTTTGTCGGTTTATGAATTTTGCATAATTGCCACAAGCTCACAAGAGGAAAAAAGTCGAATACAAGAGTATGCTGCATGCCAGAGAATTTAATATGTCTCAGAGTGAACATTTCTACAACCATTAAAAACATTCAGAAAGAAAAATCATGTAGACATTTGCATAATCTCTTGGTATCCTCAGAATATATCTGATTTTGATAAAGTGTGATAAATCATTGCTTTGTTTCCTTCATTGCTGCAGATGCGAAAATAAATCCCCTTCATTTGATAGATGAAAAAGAACATGGTTTGACATGTCAATGTACATGTTTAGTAGATCCTACATATTTAACTGCACCACAAAAGCTAACAGACAAAGTTTATCTTTAGCAGCCATCACTGATTTTTTTCTGTCATTGTTAATAAACCCTTGTTCCATGACAGAAACAATTTACCAAAGGGATACAAAAAGTGGTATAATATTGCAGTGCACGTATGCATGACAATACGTGTTGCAGTAATTAAGAAGCACGCATTATTTCAGTTGCTCCTTATGTGCTAAGATCGGTGCTGTTGCCTTCACCCACGTAGATCGTCCCCCAGTGAGCTGCCAGTGCAGTAATCCCAGCGGAATTGGTGCGGCCACTCAGCATTCTGAGCTCCGATTCAGAGTGGATCGGGTAGAAGTTAAAGGATTTCTGTAACACAGCATCAAAAGTTAATACATGGTCACGAGTATGAGGACTGATAATTGTAAGAAACAGAAAGGGTAGAAGGTAAAGACCTGTGTTGGCTGGCCGGCGATCAGAAAGCGTCCTTTGGAGGTTACGAACATCAGCTGATAGATGTAGTTGCTGATGTAGTATTTACCAGAGACCTGAAGTGTGACAGCACATTAACACAGCTGTTAGAGTGCTTAGTCCTCGAAAAGTAAACAAATGATTTATTTAATACATAATCATAGATGAATATTGTGTAAACCAAATTACAGTATATACTTCTAACACTTCCTGGGCCTGTGTAATGAAATGTTTGTCTAATTATCAGAAAATATCCCTTCAATAAGTACTACATTTAGATGGTTTAAATTATTAGCGACATTAAAGTTTCTTTTCTGAGGCACGATGCTCTCATCACACTTTCCCTGGATCAATACCATGCTGATATTTTAGCATCAATAAAAATCTCTGACCTGAACAATGACCTCGTCATCAAAGAGTGTCAGCTCAAGCACGTCGCCATATGCGCGACCAGCGATTGCAGTCCAGCTGTTTTCGTAGCGCAGCTGGATACTGCAAGGGCAGACACAGGAGAGAGGAAACCGTCAAGCACCAAAGATAATGCAACAGAGAATAATGTATTCATCAAAGTCACCCTGTTTACATATATATAATACAAAAATGTCTCCCTTTTTTGACCCCCTCTTCCCTCTAATCATTTTCATAAAGGCCCTAACACATGTGAGAAGAAGGCAAAGAGACTGACCCAGTGATGTAAGCGCTGGTAACCTCCCAGAGCCTGACCCCTGTGATCCTTCCCTCTCCATATGTGGAGAAGGAAGTGCCGGAACCCCCTCCAACAGCAGCAGAGAAGGAGTAGTACACCAAGGCAGCTGGAGAGGTGGAAAAATAAAAACAGTTATTATGTGGAGGACAAGAGGAAGCTATAAGGCTATAAGTATAAAATTGGTGTCAAAAGGAAGCAGATTGGTTAACTTCTTACGGTTTGCCAGGCAGCTGGTGCAGAGCACAGCAAAGACCAGGAAGGAGAGCATTGCGGTGTGTGAGGGCACCCGGAGACTGGAATCAGAAACCAATTCAACAAGCATCATCATTATAATCATCATCATCATCATCATATAATTATGAACAGCGTGAAACCGGTCTGGTGTCTGACTGAAAGGCAAAAATAAATATATACATTTTATAATATGATAGAAAATTTAATTAAAACCCGCACATACAGCTCTTCCAACTCACCTGCAGTTGAGATCTCTTGAAACCACCTTGAGTCCTCAGCAGAGTGTGGTCTGACTGGGTGCTTATATAGTGTCATAACCTATACCATCATTCCTTGGCGCACACACACACACACACACACACACACACACACACTGAAATTTCTACGTGACAGCTTCTGTGCGAAGAGCACACCTGTTTTTCTTTGGCTGACAGGTGTACTGTTCTGGGAAATTTGAAATTGAACCAGGAAGAATAACAAAAATAATTTTTTGGCTTGTCAAGAAGTTTAGCAACATATTTCGCCCTACACTTCAAAGCACTCATGTCCAACTCAAACCTGTTTGGAAACTCCATCTCTCATTAGTCTGACTTATAATTTGCTGTAATTCGAAGCTGGCTAGAGCTGTAGCATCAAGATGTTCTGGATCTTTCAATCAAGTCACATTATCTTCATTAGCAGATGGAGTCTGGCCAGTTTGTCGTGGAAACGTGGATGTTCAAATTTCCATTTTCGCAACAAGATTGAACACTGGCGTTGCTCATAGATACATACACACCTCACTGAAAAATCAGTTGAGAAAATGTAAACGTGATAGTACTTTTTATCCAGAAAAACTGCAGCTCTTCCATTTACTTGTATTTGTTTAAAGGCCAGTTTCTCCAAATGGTGGCGACGTCAACATACAATCCTGTGGCCAATGAGGTATCTATGTTTCGACTGGCAATGCAAATGTATTTACTCTCAACTTGTATAGCTCTCAAGTACAAATGTAGGTTTTGTCAGTGGAGGTAGTCAGTGTCATGCTTTGCTTAATTGCAGCCATGGTGATTCTTCCTCAGGTTGAGAGTCGGGAGGTTTGTCCATGATGGCACTGTTGCTGTGTGAGCAGTGAGCAAACCTGACACCTTTGTACATGCACTACAAAAAAAGTCATGCGCGAGGTGCAGGCTGCCTGACAAATGCATCACCTGGGCGTGCAGTCACAGCGGTCGGGACGAGAGAAAAAGGGGTCGGGGCTGGTCAAAGGCTTGGTAAAATGAAAAATAAAAAATCATTCCTTTCTTTTTAAGACGCAAAATTGTTTGTAGTTTCAGTGGAAAGCTATGTAATGACTTGCAAAAACGCAATTGGCTAATTAAATCACCATGAAAATATGAATGTAGCTGAACTACCAGCAAGCAACTGCAAAACTACTACTTTAATTACAAGTCTTTCACTACTCACCTGAACTCACAACATTTCTTCTAGACCAGTGAGAAATTAGCTGGTAATGCTAACGCAGGCTATTTTGTCCCAGTGCTTTTAAAGACATTTAAAAACAAGGTTAAAGGTTGAATTGCTAAAATGTTGTCTTTTTTTTGTCTGATGGCCACTTGTGTATGACACAGTCCTCCATGTCACGTCATTTAAATACATTCAAATATTTCTCATTCATTTCAGTGTTTAGCAAAAAAAGAGATGAACATGCTAGTCATACATTTGCATGAAAAATAAAATATGTGAGATAAAAAAGAATAACATAAAATAAAGCAAATGCAGAAAAAAAATAATAAAGGAAGGTGCAAAGTGCAAATGATGGTGCCATGCATGAATGAAAGTGCAAGGAATCAGTTTGATCAATGGTAGATCAATAGCACTGTATAGCTGTGATGATACATTTCTACTGCACTAGACTTCCTTTTGAGAGCATCTGAAACTAATGAAATGTACAAAAAGTCAGTGCTCTGTATAAAATGATGACCTTTCTTGTCAATTTTTTTTGTTTTGCACACTGTAGAAGTGTGTTTTTCATTGCTTCTCTACAGCACAAGAAAACAAGTTATTTTTTATCCACACCTAATTGTCAGTTATGTGCTTTTATATGATCTTAAACAATGAAGTAAGACAAGGAAATAGTTTCTGACTGTAAACATATCTGAACAAAGACATGATAGACTGTGGGAAGTCGGAGATCACCGCACCTCTCACTGTAACTGTCAAAGTGCAAGATGCTGCAAAACTGATGAGCTCACCAGCGTGCCAACCTGCATTCCATCATGAAACGATGATGAAATGCCCTCTGCTGGTCACAAAGAACACCAGCAGGAAAGGAAATTTCAGAAATGACCCAAAGACAGGGCTGACATTTGAGATGGCAAAAGAAATGTATCCATTGTTTCTTTTTCAGCTGCTGAAGAGGGAAACACTAAAAATAAATCCCTCAGACGAGACAGTATCATCTGCAGGGGTGAAGAAGAAGGTGTCACTGTTGAACACCTTAAACACACGATTCCAGCGGATCTTGAACATCATAGGGTTATAGTTTACGGCTTAAAAACTGCTTTTCTGTGTACTGTTTACTGCTGCTGCTGCTGTCAGTCTTGTGCATTTACTCATTTATTTTGGCATTTTGGTTTTACAACAACTCCTTTAAAACCAACCTTTGCTGATGTCTTTGCTGATGGTTATGTTTATTATGTGGCGTGCTTTTGCACAAAACCAGTTTGACTAAACCACTCTCTTGACACGTGCAAATGTTCTATTTCCATTTGAACCATGACACTTGTGCGTGACAGAAACCTGGCTTGGAGTCACTCTTGAACTCAATTATCTTAGGTCTGTATTTCTCACAGAGCAGCCTGACATTGTCAGTGTGAGAACCACAGCTGGCCTGCAAACACTGGATAGCTTGAATAAATGGGAATAAAGCTAGAACATTATTTAGATCACTGCTCTCAGGCTTTGGTGATAGTAATGTGTCCAAACCTCTACCTGGCCGTAAGTCTGACAGATCGAATCTAGAGAAAACATCCACCATATGTTTTATTATAACCCCATGTGGATATGGCATGGCATCATTTTTTAATGACAGTGACAGTAATGGTATTAACAATTATCAGTCAATCTATCTTCAGTCAGTTTCAATTTCAGTTATCAATTAGTCAATCTGTCTGGCCAGCCGGGTCAGAGCATGGGGTTGATAAGGAGGATATGGACGCTGGGGAGGGGTAAATAAGAGGAGAAGGGGGTCATGTCATGTACAACACTGGGGTAAAACTTCACAAAAAGATCACAGTTCTCACGTGGGTGGATGGTACAGGGCTGCGTCCCCATTGGTCAGAAGCTTACCACAACAGGTAGCGTAATAGAGGACACACATGAGTACTTGATAGCTTATCATTCATACCATTAGCCTTATTAGTTGAAACCAGTCAAACAACATATCATCAAGAAAAAGGGAACTTCTTCTTCACTAAGTGAGTGTTGTTTTGAAAACCTTCCAGGAAATTTCAGATAATTACTTCAAGCTGCTGTCATGTGTTGTTCTACAGCATGAAGGTGGTGTAATGACTGGAAGATTTCTCTCAGTGCCGTAGCCTGTGGCTATAGGACACATGTAATTTGAGATGAGTGATGAAGATTCAGAAGTCACATGAACATAAGCACATGTCCAAACGCCATAAAGTACAGTGCTGAGAAGAAGAAATACTGTTCACCAAGCTCTGTTTATTTAGCAAAAACAGCACATTCTGCGTGTTACCCTGTTACCATAGCAGAATGGAGAAACGGAGAACCTTGAAAACAAAATAAAGAGGTTTCAGGTTTTGTTGTCCTGGTAAATCAGCAAACCGCTTCTTACAGCAATCCCCTGAACACACCTTCCGTGTTGTTTCGTGATCAGTTTTCGGTGACAAAATCCAGTTTGACTTTTCTATGTTAATGATAATGAAATCTGCACACTTGTTGGCTCTTATTTTACGTTATAGCTGTTCTGAAAGGCCACACTCACAATGGGCAGGGCGAAAAGCTGGCTGTCATGGAGTGAAGTGAGAAAAAGGTTTAATATGAGGATAATGGTGCACACTTTTACACCATCCAGCAAGCTCTTCTGTTGAAGCATAGTGACCTCTGAATGCTTGCTAAAGTGTGACACAGTCTTTATAGTTAATGTTAGGGTACACGTCTTAACACCAAATAGTTTGCACTTAGGCTTATCACCTGCACAGAATACATACATCATAACAGAGCACTTGGCTGCAACCAGCTTAGATGTTTGTCTTGAGAGAACAACAAAAGGTAATTGGTGTACCACTGTTTGTGAGTCCTGTAATTCCTCATCCCCCCGGTAGATGTCCTCATTGAGCTTCTGAAATCTCTCCTGCATGTTCTCCATTTAGGAGTCATGCTGTATAAAGTATATACTCTATACTGCATGACTATATATGTAGCTTGTAAGTCATTACAATATTAACATGCGTGATTCCAGTGAATAATTTCCAATGAGAAACATGCTGTCTACACTTAGACTTAGACTGTTTTCCCAGAGGAGCACAGGGGACTGATAAAGAGCTTCATCACATGGTGACAATCACCTGAAGATCAATATCAGCAGATCCAATGAGCTTGTGGTGGACGACAAGGCTTCAAAAATGGATGTTGCTGCAAAGAAGCAACAAATTGTAAAATGTGGATGCTTCACACACATCTTCAACCCGGCAGCACAGAAGATCTCTACAATCAGCACAGTTTGAAGGTGGACACCCAAGATTAGTGTCACCAATTCAGCATCTGAATAAATGTGAAATATGGTCACAATCTGTTCCTGAGTTGTGGTGTTGAATAACGGCCAGAAAAGTGTTTTTTTTTTCAACGTTGTTATGTCACAGCGAAGACAACCTTTTGCATATAAATATCATAACTTAATCATTTTATCCTATGAGGCAAAATGTGTGAAATTGTGTTAATTAGAGCATGGAATGTTGTTATGTGAAAGCATAATGATGAAAGTAAACTTCTAGTTTTACTTAAACCAAAGGTGCCTGGTTTGGCGTCTGAAGCTAGGCGACCACATTTGGCACAGGAAGTGACCTGTTTGACCTATAACTGCTCTTTGTTTTCCATTTCAGTTTTCCACAATAACAAACTCCGATGCTCCACTCTTAAAGCTTTGGTGCTCAATCCTTCATAACAGTTAATGAATTTTCTAAAAGTTACAAAGAGGCAAACAAAAAAAATATTCGGGCGCTCTCAGGTGTCTCCTTTAAAACGTCTGTCAGTTTCAAACAGAGCAAACTTTTAAACACCATCCCAGTAACCACGAAGCAAAGAACAAAATTCATTTTGTACATATCATTCAATTCTTTTTATCATCCTAATAATTATCAATAGTAATATTTTTACTTGAAAAGCTTAAACTAAAGATCAAGTTGAAAAGGGTTTATTTCTCTATTTTATCTCACAAATATAACATGTGCACGTACTGAAATTTTCTAAATTTGATGACAGTACAATAACTCTTCACTGTACATATTGACATGTGGCTATATAAAGACACACTTGAAAGTGTGAACCCGTCCTTTAAGCTACTCACTATAGACTGTATAAATAGGCCCTTCTCACCGTTTGTGTTGACCCACATGGTCACAGGAAATGCTAGACTGCGCTTTATTACTTTGTCACATGAAGTACAAGAGTGGCTGTAGCAGTGCATGTACAGCACTTCTGGCTCTCTACAGGAGCTGGGTTTTATGGACTTCACATCATTCCTACACCTCCACAGTAGGTGCAGCAAGATGGAGATGGGGGTGTACTCAAATGTGTCTTTCTTTCTAATTTTATATTTTCTGTTTTCATTTCGCTCGTTGTTTTCCTTGTCTTGATCAAATAACTGATTTGCACTGCTGGTGTCTGTTGGTCAAGTAACTGACTGTATCTGAGCTGCTACACCTACAGGCGATGCTTCATAATGCGAATGAAACCTCAGCAGGCGCCCAGGTGTCAAAAAAAAAAGGGATTGTGTCTCTCTGCGTGTGAGGCACAGTATACTGTACAGTGAATAAAGACAATATCAAAATTTCTGCAACATCACTTCAAGTATGTTTAACGTAATTCCTCATATACAAGTTTTTTTTAACCTAAATTTAGGTTGTCATGTTTTTAATGACAATATCAACCATTACATAGGATAATTAATGTCTTGTTGGATACATATTCTCATAATTCAGCATGGCCACTTAGTATCTTTGGAAATGTGGAGTGTTTTGAGTAAACGTGGTTATGAACAATGTTAGTTTATGTATTTGGAATGACTGACTCACTAGTTGGTCCAACATTTTGCATGCACCCTACCAGCACCTTGAAAGTGAAGCAGCTAAATAAAAAATGTCGAGCTGTTATAGCGTTATACACCAACAGCGCTGTCATCATATCAACTTCAGGATGTGAACTCCTCGCACTGGATTGGCTGCTGCAAACCACCTTGTAGGCTATCATTTTTAACTAAGGGAAACAGATTGAAATACTTCCTGAAACTCTGAGGCAACATCCTTAACTTAGAGAAACACTTATGTGTATCCTCAAGTGACATCTCAAGTGGCAAAAGCATCAGTTTTGCAACCTTCCTCTGTCCTTTAAATGTGTGGTACTGCTTATTGAATGCAGTGTAATGGTTATGTTAATTTATTAAACCACTTTTATTCATGTTTATTTAGTTGTTGCGTAACTCATCACAATACAGTGCTTTAAGTGAAAAGTTAAAATCTGACCTTGCGACTGGTAGGGACAAGCACAGTACCGAGCTTGTTGATACACTCTAAATTTGCAACTTAGTTGTGAAACGGTAACTTTACTCCACTGCGAAGTTGCTTTAATCTCAGTGAGTCTGGGGCTAAGTATACCACATACCTAGGAGTGAGCTTGGGTTTCATAATGCTTTCATAACACAGACAAAGCTTTTGGTTTGTATCACATATTGCCTAACTGCTACCAATACTACATCTGCTCCCAATGTACATCTGTAAAGACAACAAAAAATAATACCACATTTTCATAACATAGTTACAAAGTGCTTTACTGTAAAACTAGAGTCAGAAACTGAAGCATTTCCATTGCCAAGTAGGTTTTCACATACAAGGAATTTGCCTTGGCGATGTGGTGAAGTATTGCAAAAGTGATCTAAAATCTAAAAAATAAATTTCCAATAAAAATATGTGCAATGTATATTCTACAGCACGAAGAGCTGTACCGTGATTTAAACAGACTGACATGTTGACAGTTTTGAGTGGGGGATGTGCAGAAAATGTGGAAAGCAATAGCAGACTGACAGGTAAATGCTCACATCTTTCTTTTAACACAGAATTGCCTTTAATTTGTTGTCTCCAAGTCCAAGCTGATATTACTTTTTTGATTAATTCTAGTTAAGATCACTTGAATAGCTTTCTCACACAAGGATATACCTGTGTTGCTCTAGAGGAATCCTCCTGACATTTATTGTAAAACGGCTTGAATTCCCCCATACTTACTGACATCCAGTATTATTTCGTTACGTTCAATCAACATCAAAAGTGAAACATTCGCTTTAAGAGAGACTGATATGCAGTGTTTATCATGTGCTTTGTCACAAAAATCACACTGAGTGCCGCGTCAGCAATCTTGGCTGTGCGCGGTAGAATATTAACAAATTAGTTTAAGTCAACCAGCGTTGGATTCTGCATGGAGAAACATCTGCATTCTTCATTTCATAGCTTGTAGCAAAACATTTTGGTTGAATTTGATGTTTGAATTGTCAGTTCTGTTGAATTAGGTTGGGTAATTTTCAGTAAGCACCACCACCTGTAGTCAAGCACTACAGGAAATACTACATTCTCTTGAAATGTGCTGAGCTGAAACTTGGATGACCCAGGTTGAAATCTGCAACGCAAGAGGACTTTACTATCAGCAATGATGGGCCCACACCGCGAGCTGCTGTGCTGAAGGTTTCATAGCTGGTTTTACACTAAAATGCCATACCTCTTGTCAACATTTACGAGTTTAGCACCTTAACCTAAATACGTGAAGAAAACAGGTCACTTCCACAGACCTCTGGTTGTGAAGTGGAATCCTGCCAGTCGTCGAGAAAGAGAGATAGAGCACACATACATGTTTATGTATATGTGTATTTATGAGGTTTATGCAAAAACAAACAAACATACAGTACAAACAAAGAGAACACCTCTTCATGACTTATTGTTCTAACGTACTTACAATGTTTAGGAGGATTGTGCAACTGCCTGACAGATTCAGTCCCCTCCTACTCTTTTTCCAAACAAATTAGTAAAAAACACATCCACCCCACCTAAAGTACAACTAATCCACTTTCTTTCCGTGTTCTTAATTACTGATTGCATCTCTGCTTCTGCGGCTTTGAGTGAGTCACTTCGACAAAAACAGTTGCTCCGTTAACTTGTGCGAAAACGTAATATATTTACAGCAGCGTCATTTAACAGGTGAATTAATGCAACACTGTTCATAGAAAGGCCTGTCCAGCTTTAAGGCAGTCCCAGACGACTGCACAGCTATACAGCAGAGTGGACAGGGAGCACAACACTGTCCTTGGCTTTGTAAAGGTCTGGTCTAAAGTGCAAAAGTGTTGAGAGTAAAAAGTTTGCTGAGAGCCAGGGTGGTTTTGGCAGGCCACCAGAGTCTGTTAATCGGACATTGTGACATAGGTACAACCTTCTTTAAAAAGAGAAAAAAATCTCCATGTCAATAGCAGTAACAGTCAGAATTATGAGCTCAGAGGTGATTATGTGAGTATTACTGGTCTCAAATGATGTGACTGCTCTCTATTCTACTTCTGAGAAAACACTGAAAATAAAAAGTGCAGCAGCCTACATCCTTAACTTCTCTACATACAGTATTCATGCATTCATTATGCACTTGGTGAGAGAGCCAGCCACTGCTATCTTGTCCAAGTGAACTGAATGTATAAACTTTGTCAGGGACACAAGGTAAAGGGTCCAGTTAATTTGGATTCATTTGGCAGGTAATTGTTTATAAACCAAAGGTTGACTTGATGGTGGAGTTAGATGAACAGTTAAGGCATCACCAAGGTCATAAAATTCATCATCTGGTGACCATGAATGAGCCAACTGACATTCCTACATCCATGGAGCCAAGAAAGGACATAAAGTACCAGTTACTTTGGAAACAGGTAGAGGTCCCATCTTTACATTATAGATGGCAGAAATAGTAAAGCTTTCTCCCCTGGACAGAATGCAGTTCTAAATATTAAACTAACTGTATCAGCTCAACAGGATTTGGCATCCCCCTCTCTAACACACTGATAAGTTAAACTGAATAGCTGTACAATATTGATGACCCTCTTCAGAGTGACATGATGTTAAGTCCCAGAAAGTGGGGAACGAGGGTGGTAGACAACATTCAATGGTTCATAGAGAAAAACACAAAATCATTGGTAATGTAAGTGTGGGTCACCTTTGCTTTTCTGTATTTTTTTTTTTTGAAACATAGTAGTGGGTTTTGGTTTAAGTCGACAAAGGAAATATTTTTTAGCAGCAGATTCAATAACAAATTACGCACATTTACGTGGTCTCTTATCTTTTTCATGTTGCACCGACTCAAATTTCCCATGAAGCAAGACCTCAGATTCTGAGGAAGTCCCATTGTGGCTTCTTCTTATACATGTCAAGAAAAACTCACTTGTGGTCTCTCTTAACCTCTGTGTCACACAATGCTTCATATTCTGCACAGCATGTAGGTCATTGGAAACTCGACTCTCTCACTGATTAACCCTGACTGACACAGCAGAGTCAGGGCTATTACACTGTCATCAGGCTTAAACCTGTCTTTTACTGTCTGCTGCTACACACGTTACATCAGAGCGTCACTAAATGGCATTTAAAGGTAAATGTCTCTGGGAACAAACTGCAAGGTCAGCAGGTTAACTCTGGAGGGGTTGCAAATGGGTAAGAGAGAAGGAAAAGAGACATAAAGAGAGAGCAAGAATATTGGTACCATATATATGCATGTAGCTTTACAACCCGGAGGTATGTGGCATGTACTGTGAGCTAATGCTTTGCATTGCTATTTTCTTTTCCTAAAAAGTAGCCCATGACAGAAACACACTCACACACACATAGCACAAAATCAGCGCCTTATCCAGCCCAAACCAGTTCCTGTGAGCTCTGAGATTTGGCTTCTGTGCACGCAGGCAAAAAAAACAGAACAAAAGCATCATTGCATTAACCTGCTTTTGAGCACTAATACTTCTCAATGAGCAGCCATGAGGGAAACAAGTTCATGACCGTGTGCAAACGATCAGGGAAAGAGGTGTTAAACTGTAAACATTTATCAATACACGATTCAGCTGTCACAAACAAGGCAAGTTAGACCCGTCCAAAGGCTCCAGGTTAGCCTGAGTTCTCTTTAAAACTTAAAGTGGAATGCGTTGAAGAAGCAAAGCCGGATAAAGGGGGGATAAATACTACATCACACTTTGAACTCTACAATTTTAGCTACTGTAAGTGCACAATGATGTGTCAGAAAGAAAGTCAAGGCACTGAAAGCTTTTTTAACACTATGAATATTCACATTGAAATATAACACGAAAGAATATCTTGAGATTCAAGGCCTAATTAAAGTAACTGTATTCAGACAGATTCATTTGATTCATTCTAGTTAAGATCACATGTTTGTATCATACAATTCACATGTAAACCTGATCCAGCAGGACACTCGAGATGATACACTTTCACCTGTAACCTGCATGTGAACTCAGCGCTGTGGCCATGCTCTTCAATTGATTGACAAATGTTCAGTCCTGTTTTATTATCATTGAGACACGTACGCTGTTGACTTGCATGCACGTACACCCACACATAAACAGATGAGGATGACTTACATATAAATACACACCAAATCTAAGCAGGGGTGCTCCCACAGGACACACACACACACACACGCACGCAGACACATGTACCTACAGGCATGCATTCGCTTTGTGAGTTTCACCAAACACCCCTAATGGACTTTTGGAACGACAGAAATCAATGTCCCGCAGGGTTCAACCTGTGGCCATGTCACTTTAAATGACCTCTGCTTGCAGAAACACACAAAGCTAAAGATTAAAGTAAAGACAGAATTGAGTTTGTGCCAAATTAGAAAAAAATTCCCTCGAGGCGCTGCTGAGATGTCACTTTCGGATGAACGGCATAATGACTCGAATCACATCCATTGTGATTGGAGGCCCTGAGAGCTCAGCTCACTGCAACATCAGAAAACACATGAAAATAGACAAAACACAAGCAAAAGCTGCAGCTGAATAAAGCACAAATACAGAAAACGCAACCACATTATCTGAAAATAACACAGACGACAACAGAAACTGTTTCCGGCTTGTTCCAGCTGTGTTCATTTCTTCTTCATGGAGTTTCCATTGTCGTCTGTGCCTCTTGTTTCTGCATTTGCTTGTGTTTTGTCTATTTGTGTGTGTTTTCTTCAGCTGCAGTGCGTTGAGCCTTCAGGGCCGCTGTAATTTCGGCTATTGTTTATTGTATCTCTTTTTAAAATGTGAAACGTGATGACACATTTCGTCATTTTTTCAACATTTCAATTTACTCAGTTAATTCAATTACTTTAATCTTAGTCTGTCATTAAAATATGAGTCAGTGTGGTTCTAACAAAGCCAATACAGTATGTACATTAGATTGTCAGATTTTTGCTTATTGTGAACATCCATGTTTACTTGCCAGCACTCATCTTCATTGCTACACTTGTGCCACCAACTGCCAATCAGCAGACCGGTGTGAAACAACTGCAGGAACATGCATTGCATCATCCACATGCTCACACGCACGATACAAACAAAACAGGGACCAGCTCATTAAAACAGAGGAGCTTTAAGCTTAGCTGTCCCTCTTATTTTACAGACTGAAAGTCAAGCACATACATTACATACGACAGACAAATACAAACACAAACACAATTGACAAACAAATAATGCAGAACAATGTATGTACACAAAAGTGAACAAAGGAATATGAAAAAGGTGTGTGTGTTCCTGGCAACCGCATCCCGTAACTTATCATTATACCCTGTCTGTCACCATTGGCCAACCCTTTATAATCATTCATGGAGTATATTTGGTGGTAAGGCAAGAAGAGGGCCTCATTTAAGTTTTCTAAATTCCTAAGCAATTAATTATAAATCAATATTGATTCTTTTTTTCCATTCTTCTTCTTTTCCTGTAGGAAAATACATGTGTTTTGAGCTCTTACATCAGCAGTGGGAGGAAGCATTAGCCACAGCTACAATAGCTACAGCTCTCTAGCCATACCGCAAAGGTGACAAACAATGCTGTGATGGCCAAGGCCACACGGGACAGGTTTTGGTAATACTGTGCACACACTCACCTTACTTTCAGTACATGTTTTAATATGCAGTCAACCACACTATACAGGTTTATCTGATTTGCAGTCAACCACACCCCAAACAATTCATGTCCACACTACATAGTTTTTGATTCATAATGTCTTTATTTTCATTTAGCTTTACACTGTTTAAATGGAGTGCACACATTTTCACATTGTAAGGTTAGGACAAGTATTTTTTTTTTTTTTTTCTGTTATATTAATCATTTTTTTCTTTCTTTTGAGTTACTGTGCTGCATGTGGGAGGTGTCATCTGGGAGAGGAAAAAGGTGTGGCCAAGGGGCTGGACCCATTAAATCCTGTGGCAAGCTCATCAGGCCAGACCATCTCCAGCCATGTCAGAGGGGGGGATTTAGTCTTAGTTAGGTTTTCCTTTGTATTAGTTTTAGTTGATGTCCATTTTGTTTCCCCTTCTTGTGTTTGTTGGTTTGGCCAAACCGATATATATGTTCCCTTATGTTTCAGTTTGTTAAGTTAACACCCTGTTTGTTGCTATTTTGAGTAGAGTTATCTTTTGTTGACCTCTTTTATAGGCTGTAATTTTTGAATTCTTGGTTTATATTGTTTGCATCTTTGTTTGGGGAAATAAAAACCCTTTCTTTTTCATCAACTGCCTGTTTTCCTCATTTACTTACTGCTTGGTCCCTGACAAATGCAAACGACCAAATTTTGCAGGCGGCAGTCAGAGAGGCATTTGCTTATGTCTGTTGTTTCAATAAGTAATCATTTGAAGCTGCAGCCAGTAGAATTTGAAGCTTGACGTTGGTATATTGTATGACACTCAAAGTCTGCTGTCTAATTGACTCGCATGCCGAGGGGAGTTAGCTGTCAGCATGATGTCTGTTGTGTATGTAGAAGGATTGAAGCAGATTGTGAACAGACACAGGTGATAGTATTCATAACTTCTTTACTTCTTCGTGCATCATTCTGAATCATAGTTCAAGGTCACACATGACATCAGACAGTAGTACAGTGTCAATGCTGGACGGGGAGTGTATTGCACTATACCACATATTCCTCTTTTGTTAGAATTAAACTCTAACTGTAGCATAAGAATCCTAGTACTTAATGAACAACTAGAAAGAACAGATATAGTAACTTGAATTGGTGAAATAAGCAATTCCTTTTTGGGAAGTATCAAAACCTGTAGAAAAACATAAATTTCATTCATGATCTAAAGGCAGGTAAGTATGTAACAAAAGATGAAGCAATTTATACTGTAAGACTGTATACTATCAATAACAATAAAGCAATGAGTATGTAAGCCATGTAAACACTGCAAGCACATAGCTGTTCTAAAGGTAAGTATGTCACAATATTAACCACATGAAATTACTGTAGGTTAGTAAGTAAAGTGTATAATGATTACAAGTCATAAACAATTAACTTTTTTTTTTTTTTTTTACAACACCACATCTTTCTTTCCTCTTTCTTTGAACATCACCACATCTTCTTTTAAGTCACATAATCCTCAAGCCATGTCAGCCGTGTCGTACTCTCGGTAGCCTTGGAGACGGATGCGGTGAGTGCACAGTTTCAGGTTCAGGTGGCTCGGCACCTTGGTTGCTTGGCAGGAGACAAGCATCAGCAGGCTGTGATGCTGGAACAGCAGCACAGGTGGAAGATGAGGAGGCAAGGTGGAAGGCATTCCACACTTTTCCGTCGGACAGCAGGTAAGTGGCAGGAGCTTTTTGGGATACCACCGTCAGGGTTTGGGTAAATTTTGAGTGTCCTTTGGCAATGATTCCAGGTCTGCTGATGCGGACAGCAGATCCGATCTGGATGGTGGGTGGTTTTGCACCATGCCGGTAGTCTGTGTATTGTTTTGACTTTTCTTGTCTCTTTTTGATGTTCTGTAGCATGTTTGTTTTGTCAGTTCAGGGGCGCATGGAGACCTCTGCAGCTTGGTATTGAGTGGTCTACCATGTAACAGTTCAGCAGGGGACACTGAAGTCACGGCATGTTGTGTGGCTCTGTATGTGTGTAGGAACTCAGTGAAGAAGCGCTCAATTTCCCCATTTTCTTGTGGCTAGTACACAGAGCTGCAACAGTGTTTGATGTTCCTGTCAGCAAGAAAAGACTCAAACTCAGCCGAAACAAACTGAGGGCCATTGTCAGTGACCAGTTCCAGTGGATTCCCTTCTCTGCTAAACACAGTGGCAAGAAATGTCATAACAGAGGCTGAGGTAACACTGGAGCAGAAATCAATCTCAGGCCACTGGCTGTAGTAGTCGATGAGAGTGATGGCAAAGCGGCAATCAGCAGGTGCAGTGTGAATGGGACCAACAATGTCCACAGCTACCCTTTTCCAGGCTGCAGTAGGGGTAGGTACAGGTTGAACGGGGCAGTACGAGTGGTTGCCGTTTTATCGTGCTGCAGGCAGGTGGTGCATGATTTGATGGAAGACTCAACCTGCGAATCCATTCCAGGCCACCAGTACAAGTCTCTCAGTCTTTGTTTGGTGGGAACGATTCCTGGGTGTGTAGCATGAGCAAGCTGGATCATCTTTGCCTGTAGTTGTTGTTGCACCACTACACGGCGAGTGCCACGCACTATGACACTGTTCTGCAAAGCCAGCTTGTTCTGCACACGTGAAGTATGGCACGATGAGGGGTCCAGGCCTTTTGCTCAGCCGAAACAAACTGAGGGCCATTGTCAGTGACCAGTTCCAGTGCATTCCCTTCTCTGCTAAACACAGTGGCAAGAAATGTCATAACATCCCTTGGCAATGTAGTGTCGCACTGGCTGTAGCACAGGACATGCATCACAGGCACTGGAGGGCTCTTCAGCTGTGACAGCTGTGTTCATTTCTGCTGTAACATTCTCATTGCCAGGTTAGTATTCGATGGTGTAGTTAAAACACAGCAGGCGAGCAGACCAGTGAGCTATTCTCATGCCTGTGCGTCCAAGGCCCTTGTTAGTGTGTAGAGTGGTCAGGGGGCTGTTCAGTCCGTAAAGTGAAGTGGCGGCCCCAGAAGTAAGTACGCCACTTTTCAGACGCCCAGACGCATGCCAAGGCCTCTTTTTCAACTGTCGAGTAGTTGCGCTCACATGCAGTAAGCGTTCTGGAAGTGAATGCGATGGTCTGTTCTGTATTGCCCTTTATCTGCGTCAGCAATGCCATAGTCTGATGCGTCTGTTGTAATGACTGTTGGCAGGGAAGGATCGAACGCGTTGGGACGCGTTGGAACACACTGGGTGCTGAGACCAGCCCGTAAGGCACTCGTGTGAAACAAAAAAGTCCATCTTGCGCTGTAAGGTCTCTGCTGCTTGGATGTAACTGCACTTGGTGGTATGCACTTTGTAGGTCAATTGTGGAGAACATTGTGGCACCTAGGTCTGTCACCACAGCCCTGTTTGGTTCACGTAGGTCCACACAAACACGAATGTCACCTGTCTTCTTGCTCACGACCACCAGAGGCGACACCCAGGCAGACGAGATGCTGTTGGCTTCCAGTCTTTTCAGGTCCTCCGACACCTCGTCGCGCACACCATATGGGAGTCTGCGTAGTTTCTGCTGGACTGGAGGCACATCTGAACACACTTTAACTTTGTGTATGAATCCAGTATTAACGCCTAATGCGCTTGTAGTGTTGACAGTGTGACTCACCATTGGTGAAGCAGGTGTTGCGATTTGCCCATCTTAGATGTGAAGGTGAAGTGCAGTGAACAGATCCATTCCAAGTAGTGGCGTGCCATCGGGAACAATGTAGAAGTCAGTTTGTGCGCTCTGGTTGTAGTATGTGGTGGTAAGCTGGAGACAGCCATGTACAGGAATGGGCTTCTTTGAGTAAGTCACCAGGCGTACAGTAGGCTTTGAGGCTGCAGCTGTAGGAGTGGCATGTAACACTGTAAGATCTGGAACAGCAACTTCTTGCACAGTTTGTGTAGGAACTGCGCTGCGGCACACATTACTAAAATGTCCCATTTTTCCACATTGGTTGCATTTTGCATTTTTGGCAGCACATTTGGGGTTTTTTGCTAAATGTGAGTTGGATCCACAACAGCAGCATGTTTTTGTGTTCAGCACCGCCGCCTCCTCTCGGCTGAACGAGTTTCACCGTAGTGTCAGGTACTGGAGCTTTCGCTTCGGCCATTGCGAATTCAATTTGTGTAGCAATCGTGATGGCGTTCTGTAATTTTAAGTCCGTCAATGCAGCAATGTACTGTACAGTTGTTTCGCCCTGTCTCTGAGCACGCTGACGGAATTTACTCCTCTTAGCCACGACATTCACTTTCGGCACAAAAAACTTCTTCAGTGCATCACAGGCAGACTTGTAAGAAGTGCCAGTGTCAGGGAGGGAAGGGGACCCTCTGTGCCTAAACAGTGAAGCAGTAAGGCACGCTTACGTTTGTCTGGCATGTCATTAGCAGTCAATGCTAGGAAGTAATTTTCGAACATCTGTATCCAAGTTGTATACAACATTGTAGGTTCACCCAGGGTTTCCAATAAAGCAGGGGGTTGTGAGATTTCGATACAAGCCATCCTCGTCGCCAATATGTTGTGTGTGTAGAAGGATTGAAGCAGATTGTAAACAGACATGGGCGGTAATATTCATAACTTCTTTACTTTACTTAACACCAGACAGTAGTACAGTGCCACCGCTGGACGGGGAGAGTATTGCACTATACCACAATGTCCTACTGCATAAGATGAATTCAACACGTTGAATGCAATTATTAGACACACAGTGTGCTCTCTGTGTATGCTAACTGACTCTTGCTTTCTATATTTCTATGTTGATGAAAAAGGTTTGATTAAAGCTCCATGCTGGTACAACACAGTTTAGAATAGGTAGATACATTTCGTTTCGGGCATTTAGCATTACAGAATTTAGCCATTGTTTTGTTTTTTACAGTTACAGGAATCCAAACATCTGGCTGGACTATATGAGATCATTATCAAACAACACAATGCATCAGTCTTTGGATTTGGATCTACCAGAGGAAATCACTGTGACGGCAGATTTCAGATCTATTTGCCACTCCAGGCTACAGAATGACCCAACGTGCAGCTATAATTCATGCACACAACATCCCAGGCAGCAAAAACCAAACACTTCCAGGAATAAACAAGACCTAATATGTCAGCCTGCAGATCTGTTTATGGGCATGTTTGCCTGCGTGCCTGAATACTGTGTGTGTGTGTGTGTGTGTGCGTGTGCGCGTGCTGAACCGAGGGGAAATGAGCATGCTGGCTCATAGAGGTTTTTCCCATGTCTGGTTGGAAACAGCATGGAGAGAAAGGATTTACAGGAATTGGAGAAGAGGTGAAGCAACAACGGTTCTGCAACCACTGACGCCACACCTACTGCCACCTGGTGCCAAGAAAATGAGGAAGGCGTGTTGTGTGTGTGTTTCTGTGAGGGTGTGTGCATGTACTGTATACACACATCGCAGCCTTTAGGACAACACCCAACACCCATCCTGCGGTCTGTGCACATTCATAAAGAAGACTTTAAAATTTTCTTGGACACAGTCGTTTCTAGTTACAATGGAAGGAATTTGCCACATTTATCAACACGACCATTAGATCATCTCTTGATCACTTTTTCTCACTAGCCAGCCTCAACAAGAGAAAAGACTAAAAGTCACAAATAGTTTAGTTTTCATCAGAATTCAGTGCTGTGAAATGCTTTATTTTTGTTTTTTTTCACACAAATCCTAAATCAAATGAAAAAAGATGACTTGCACAGCTATGTAAACTCATGAGGCAAAAATAATAGATATTATTAGATATAAACATGTATTTCCCTCTGTGAACTTTATTAAAAAGAAATCTTTTAGTATGTATTTTTATTTTATGACTTGCCTTTTTTCAATATATCCACAATGTTTCACTTTATATGAATGGATTCTCTAATAAGTTCTCAAATTGCTAAACATTTCTCGTTTTCTTCAGTTTCAGTAGCAACATGTTTTCTTATTTGTTTTGATGACAGGAAATGCTGTAAACCAAGCACGTGTGGTGCAGGTCTGTTGTAGGAGCGCCTTTAGTGGGAACCAAAACCTTCTCGTGTGAGCAGTTCATTCACCCATGCATGCAGGTGTCGTTCACTGCTGTTAACATGTCATTCTATACAGGCGAGGCCCACAGTCTTACTTCATTGACTCGGCCAGACCAGGTGAAGAGTTCTTCTACGTATGTCTGTGCACACGTGCAGGACTGACATGTAACATGCAGAGTGCCTAGTGCCTAGTGCCGGTGTGGTTCACAGGAACATTTTCAAACCCATATGAAATAGGCAGGGATGTGCATATGTGAGTGTGGGTGCGTGCACGTCTGCTGGTCTTTGCACATGCTGTATGCATGTATACATCTTTCTTTCTAAGTGTGCATATCTGTATATCTGTGTTCCTGTGTGTTTACCTATTGATCTTGTCTGTGTGTCAGACCCGACACTGTCTCAAATTGATCTCCTTCATGCTATTTCTCTTGTGTAAGAGTATCTTGACTGATTGTTGACCCCAGAGTGTCCATATTGTAATCTCATGAACTGATATTGGAACATGAGCAAACCTGCGTTTGAGCACTGGAACAGTTATCATTTTGTAATTCAGAAAAATATAAACCTGTCATTGTATTTAATGTAACTTCAAAGATGTTGTACGTGCCCTTTTGCTGTATAAATCCTGAATCAATATGATACAGTTCATCAAATTCCTTCATAAAATGTGCACAGATTATTATCTGCTGAAGTAGAAGACGATTGTAGAAAGATCCAGTCTTAAAAGTGAAGAAATTTGGACATAACATGCCCACAGCAGCTCTCACAAACAGGGTTAGTGTTTCAACAGCTCAGCATGTTCAGATGATCTGACCCAAAGAGATGTGTGTTTGTGTTGAGTACATAATCCTAATGACAACAGACAGAAGAAACAGACAACTCAGTGATTCTGTTTGAGCATTACCGGAGACAGATAATAGCCAACACTGGAAATTGATCAAGTTTGATTGGTTGGTATTCAACATTGATCATTTATGAAGGGTCAACAGTGCAATCAAGGTTTGCTGCTTTGATTAAATCTTGATATGAAGGCTTAAGCCTGAGACTAAGCATGATAGAGTAGAGATTGTTAAGATAAAGGCCTCAAATGACAGATGCAGGGAGACAGAGTTGAGATAAGTTTATGTAACCATCCATGTCACTGTGTGTACTAAAACCCAGTGTCTGAATAGACAAAGGAAACACAGACACACACCTATATACAGATTACACACAGTGAACATGAACAGTAGTCTTCTGCCACTGAATTAAGGAAAATGGATCCCTGTGTGATGCAATGTAATGCAACAGCAGGAGTATGTATCATCAAAAATTCTTGATGTTGCATAATCCCAAAACCCCCAAATCCTTTTCTAGCCTCGCTTTATGGTTGGTCTTTAATGCAGACCACAACCATGCTGTCATACCCTGTTCACTGTTCTCTGAGAAACTGACATTTAAGACTGGCCAATCGAAACGTTTATCACCGCCACATTTGGATGATTCAACAGAAATGGAAGCAAAAGTCATTGAAAATGATAAGTCAGGCTGCAAGAGACAAAAGAGATGAATGTGTTGGAATGCAGAAGTCTCTGTGTAAAACCTAAATAAAACAGAACGTGATCATTTTTCAAACCTTTTTGACAAAGACTAGAAAACAACAATCTATTGTTTTACCTCATCATCTTTACTTGTTTTTGTAAATATAGCTGTGGAATGCCCCAAAAACACCTGTTTGGAACATTCCACAGGTAAACAGGCTGATTGCTAACAGGTGATAGCATCATGATCGGGTATGAAAGGAGCATCCTGGAAAGGCTCAGTCGTTCACAAGCAAAGGATGGAGCGAGGTTCACCACTTTGAGAACACATGACTGTATAAAGGAGATTAATACATGGGCTCAGGGACACTTTGTCAGTCTGGAGAATGGAAAAAAAAATTACACTGCATTTCATTAGTAGTTTCACTTCCCCTCATCCACTTACTCTCAGCCTGGTGTTATGTAACGACATATGTTGCACAGATGCCACTTGGAGAGCAGAGGCAAAGTGGGGAGTGGGGTAGTCAGGTTTAGATTAAGCTTGCACACTTCCAGCCCAAACTAGCATGGATTGAACACCGGTTGCAGGCTTAACTATGCTGCTTATTACAAATCATCAGGAATACCTGCAGAGTAATTTCAATGAGGCGAGGGCATCTTCTGCAGATAATTGCAATATGTCAACACTTTGTAATTAACTACATAAGTGATTTTGAAATTTCTGTTTGTGATCTGTATCATGAGTTTCATAAGTATTACAGGCTTATGGTCTTGCAAAACAAGATTTTTTCCATGCATTTATAGACAATGTTGGGACAGTTGAGCAGTACAACAATCTACATAAATATTAACTTCGATTAATCGACTGTTCGTTTGCTTTTTTAATTTTATTTGTGAGGTTTTTTCATAAATGCAAATAATCTGACGAGACATAAGGTGGGTAGACAAATACGGTAAAAAAGCAAAGCAGATTCCCATCCCTTCCTCTCCCTCCCACACAGTTCCAACACACTTTTTTTATATAAATGTAACAACACTTACAATGGCGGGGGGACGGCTAACAAAAATGCAGCACCAGCCTGGCCCTGTTCAAAACCACCAACCAGCACCTCTAAATCTCACTAATTAACACATTACGTCGTGTTTGTACAAAAACCAAAGCAAAAATAGCCGATAGTTATGTACAAGATTAGCTCTTGGCTGTGCGCACTGACTTCCTGAAGACTTTTGTTACGTTTGGGCAGAGTCAGACTTGCAGTTCCCACTGTTTCTAGTCTTTATGCGAAGCCAAGCAAACAGGTTGCTGGTGCTCGATCTATGTTCACCATACAGACATCTAAGTGGAATTAATCTTCTCGGCTAACTCGCAAGATGAACTAACAAGTGAACAACCTTTAGTTCCCAAAATGTCAAAATTCAAGAATAAAAGTATTGTTAACTCACAGGCAAACAAAATGGAACAGAGACATCACGTTTAGCGTGATTTATTCATTAAACATGATAAAAGCAGATTCAGTCCCAAAAAAACCTCAAATGTTAATGCCAGCTTGCTATGTACGCTGGAGGAAAAGATAAAGATCAGTCAGCTCATGCACGGTTACCTAAACACAACAAAAGCACACAACAGTGCAGGGCTGAAAAGTGCGTACAGATATCACATTACACCACCACATGCAGTGAAGGGGAGAGGGGCGCCAACAGTGTGCCACCCTGTTCGTCTGGCAGGAACGCCGGGGAAAAAAAAGTAAAGATCACTTAGTAAAGGGAAAGCCCCCAAGAAATGTTGGCAAATGGCAGTTAGCACAAATATTTCCCTGACCCATTCACATATTAGGTGGGACTGATTCGAATCTATGTGCAAAATCAAGCCACAGATACAGCACAGTAGCAAAACAGAAGTATGACCACCCTAAAATGACAAAAATGACTAAAACCGGGTCATACAGTTTAGTTCAAAAATTACTTAATAATTTACAGTTTAGATGATTTACCTCAAACAAGGCACTATCTGGAAACCGAGATTTGGCGCCACAGAAAACTGCTACCTGAAGCAACTGCAGGATGTTAAACCAACTGCAGTATAATGTCATCCAGTGTTATACATCACAGGCAACACACACACACACACACACATACATAAAACTAAATGATTAAAGGGTAACTGCTACCTCAGTGGGGTAAAAGATGATCCAGCCTGCAGGGCCTGGGCAACAGCTTGCCTCAAGTGCCTGTAGCAAAGAGTTAAAGCTGATCAATGAGAGTCTTCAAAAGTGTTCATCCAGATTAAAACGAGGTCAACTTGTAAACATCAGGAGGGCAGCCTGTTCCCCGGCCATGCTGGACAACAGGCACCGAGAGTGAGCTCCGGGGTTCTACCTCCATCTACCAGCTCTCAATGAGTCCAGGTACCTGCCAGTGAGAGAGCCAGATCAAGTTTCCATGGAGAGAGAAACCAGGCCAAAAGCCTCCTATTCACAGCATCAAATGTAAAAGCACTCATTGTTCACAATGGCCTCTATCACTGTCATATTACTATATCTTATTTCAATGCTTTTACTGATGAATTTGCATGTTAGCAGCATTTTATTGTTGCATCTGGTTGAGGTGGGGCTGATTTGAGCTGCTTTATATATACTGTTACTTTCATGAACCGTCTAACAATGCACTGTGTTACATATACTTAATACAATTTTTTTTTTAAATCTTAAAATGGAAAGGAATTAGTAGCTCTAGCTATAAGATGAATGTACTGTAAAAAGTGCAATATTTCACCATGAAATGTAGCAGACTGGAAGAAAATGGATATACACAAGTGAAGTACAAGTAACTCAGAATTCACTTAGATGGAAATGTAATTGATTTACTTTTCGCCACTGATGCACTGGGAAAGAGACCAGATATCCGGCACGACTGAAAGACGCAAAGACAGACAGGAAGGCACGATGAAAAGACAGAGAGACAGACCGGCCTTTACCTTTCTGTCAAGCCACGTCATTCAGTCACTGAGCCACTACCTTGACACAGTAACTGTCTGAACTCCGGCCAAACTTAAGGACAGGGACCTGGAGCAGTTCAAGTTAATGTGTCACCACATTTGGCTTTCGGGCCCCATTGTGAAATCCTTGTGTGAATATGTGCAGGCCATGCAGTGCTGTCAGGGGGGAAAGGGAGGGTTTATGGTCAAAGGGGCTTATCTCAGCGATTGATCCTCTGGTATAAAATGCTGCCGATGGCAGAGACTCAGTGTGGACATGCTGCTTCAGCAGTGAGCCTCCAAACCACCTACTCTCTCCTTCTCCTCACACTTAACCATCAACGCCTTCCTCTTCAGTCAGCCATGGGAGTCGCATACAGCGTCGGAGAGTAAGTGAAACGAACCATCAGGATGTCTGAACGTGGTGGTGTTATCTGGAAGTTGAAAGGGACAGTATTCTGCAATGCTGTTTTCAACTATTTAAAGCAAGACAGTGTGAGCTCAGGCTTGTAAAGACCATTTAATCATGAGAAGATTTCAAATTCAGCCTTCAAAATTGATATGTGCAAAAGAAGCAAGTTATTTTTGTCACTCTATGCAGGCTGATATATGTAGGCCGAAGAGTTGGAGATTGTGTGCGTGCGTGTGAGTGTGGCAAAACGAGAGAGAGAGAGAGAGAGGGGGAGGGAGAGAGAGAGAGAGCGAGAGAGGGAGGGAGGCTGGATTGAGGTTAAACATCCCTAAATTCAAAGTGAGTTCAAATTGACTCCCAGGATTTCAGCGCTGAATTACCCAGAAGTGGTTCACTTCGGAGAAACTGGAGAAGGAAGCAGAATCCACTATAAAAAAATAACTCCAAAAAAGGGGCTCTTCTGATATCCTCAGTCTGGCATGATTAATGCATCCAACATTCAAAGCATGCTGCACTTTCCTGCTATTCATGCCCAGGCGTGTCTCAACAGATATCAGAGTATGTCAGGGTGGCATTTATTCAACTTTTTATGTGTGTTTTTCTCCTCTCATGGGAAATAGAGGTTTGGCCAACTGTCATTCATACTTCAGGTCTGCAGCAACGCTACCTGCTCAGAGTCAAGTCAAGTCAAAGACGTGCTTACAGTGTTAACTTAGAGTGATTCTGCTTTAGTTTAATTCGTGCCCAGTGTTTTCTGATATTGCATCATTGTAACTTGATTCTGGTGTTTGATGATAGAAACACTTTGCTTTTTCTGTTCAAAGCTATTTCAGCAGGCCACTTGAATAAACACTATCCATTTAAATACAATATATGATGATGATCTGTAAGTTAAAAAAAAACAAAAACAAAACACACGCTTTGTCCTTTTGCTTCCACAGGGTCGACCACCTCTACACCTTCTTCGTGCAGTGGTCACCAGAAATCTACACCAAGGGTAACAAGAAGCGCCGTCAACCCCACTACCACATTAGAGAGAAACATCAGAAGCGCTATCTGGTAGTGGAGAAGAACAAGGTGGCTGTGATGAACAAGCTCCTCAGTAACCCTGTCAACCCCACTGCTAACAACTGGGAGGTAAGGTTTGCACTAACGCACACACACACACACACAGTCGACTTAAGACGAAAACAAAAGCCCTCTGTGGCTCTTCAACTGCAGTTATTATTAGGTCAAGACAATAAACTCTACACAGTTCAAGCATCTCTTGACAAAAATCATCAAGTATCCCCGACTTACAGTAAATGAGGCACCAGAGTGCTTGGCAGTTATCCCAGAGGTTGTGGGAAATCCCACTGTCTCTATATATGGACATCCTATCTCCCCCCCTCCCTTCACTTTCCTGTTTAGAGAGAAAGGAAACTGTTCAATGTCAGAGCGAACCAATGAGAAGCCCCTCCAAACAAGTCTCCAACCAATGGCATTTCAAAAAGAGAGTGAAAGTAATCCAGAGGACGCATAAGTGATGAACGCTGGCCGGTGTGGTTAACAGACATGTGGTACTGCAGAGCGCAGAGCTTGACAGATAAATCAGGAGCTATGAAGCTGCTGCCGGAAAATATCAAAGTGCTTTATTTTGCCAGTGTGGAGCCGTATGTCGAGGTAGGACTTCTACGCTGCGTGTACTCGTGTACTGTACTGCATTTATGGGGTGTGGGTGAAATATACTTAACTTTGGGGTTAAAAAATGTTTTTATCATCCTTCCACCCATCCTTGCTAGCCGGCTGGTCACTTGTGGTGCTGCTTTGCTGTGATGCCTTGCATTTTGCAACTTACTGGAGCAGTAGCATGTGTACAGTTCAGATTTTACCTGTGCACTGTCTGCACATGAATCACTGAACCACAGACCACGGACCTGTGTGTGTGAAATGTCATCAAAACAAATGTAAGATGCGTGAAAAGCAAGAGTGTGAACACGTTTGATTTTGAACCGACTTGTTGCATCTTGTGCCCTCCTCCAGATTATCACGGTGAAGGACCCCAAGCGCCGCCTGAGTTTGTGTAGCTCGGAGGACTCTGAGGTAGAGGAGCCTGAGTACCAGGAGGAAGACGACAACGTTCTTCCTGTCCTGGGCGACC
Source organism: Chelmon rostratus (assembly GCF_017976325.1). NCBI lineage: Eukaryota > Metazoa > Chordata > Actinopteri > Chaetodontiformes > Chaetodontidae > Chelmon > Chelmon rostratus. The sequence goes on from NC_055665.1 coordinate 19,337,173, forward strand.
ATAGCCAGCTGCTGGATGACCACCACCTAAAGAGAGTAAGTGGAGGATTACAGCCATCAACAAATTTTTGGCCTTGATGAACTGTGATGATTATTCTTATACATTTCAGTATGACATCTTCTGAGTAACAACTCCTTTTCCAACAGCTTGCAGCACACATGCCGGCGAGGACCCAGGGCTATCCATGGCAACTGGTGTACAGCACAGCCATCCATGGGAGCAGCCTGAAGACTCTGTACAGGAACATGGCTGGTCTGGACAGCCCTGTGCTGCTGGTCATCAAAGACATGCATGAAAAGGTTTGCATCTTTATCGTACAACTATAACACATTTCACTGCAGAAATGTAGTCACAGTGATGAAGAGTATAGCCGTGGGGACTCCTTTAATGACCTGGTGACTTACACTTTTCAGGTGTTTGGGGCTTTTTCTTCCGATCCGTTCAGAGTCAGTAAATACTGTTATGGCACAGGAGAGACCTTCCTGTTCAGCTTCAACCCTGACTTCCAGGTAAGAGTGCAAGTATTTTTTGTTACTTTTACAGTCTGGTTACAAATTATATCCACCAGAAAGTCTGAGAACTGGTGTATTGTTATTATAAGAAAAAAAAAAAACATTTAAAAGCAATTCTCCAGCTATGGAAACTAAACACTATTTCAGGAAAGTGACAACTTTCAGAAAATGTTACGTATGAATTTCACATATTTGAAACATGTGCACTGGGTTTGAATACAAGTTTCTTATGCATGACGTTTTACATTTGTACAGGCATACAGGTGGAGCGGAGAGAACTCCTACTTTGTGAGTGGCAACCTGGAATCTCTGCAGATTGGTGGAGGAGGGTAAGTTATATGGTTATTGATTTCCCCTATAAAATATAGATGTGCTTAGCAAAGGAGAAGGCAGAAGTTACATCGAGATTACAGCATCTGTTATCTGAGAGTATAAAACAGTAAAGCAAGTTTGAAAACAGTTGACGTTAAAGTGCTATTTTTTCTTGGTCTGTAGGGGTGGATTTGGTCTGTGGCTGGATGCTGATCTGTACCACGGTTCAAGCTTTTCCTGTCCCACCTTCCACAACGCGTCTCTCTCCACGCAGGAAGACTTCAACGTACAAGACCTCGAAGTCTGGACAGTGCAGAACTGAGAGAGAACGTCTGACAAGATGAGACAAAAACACAGTAGAACCCACTGTCCGGTCTGGAGGTACAAAACACCAGATTTTGAGGAGTGCATGTGGTGTAGCCATTACTGTACAAAACCTGATAGAGCAGTTGCGATTATCTGTGCACCTGCCTCAGATTAGCCCATACAGTATGAGGTCTGCTCCCGGGATTCTTGGGCTGGACTCTCTGCTAATGCTGGTTCGATCTGTGCCTGTTAAAGACAAGTGGCTGGATGCAATCCTGCGATTCAGGGTCCTGCTGCTGTAAACTACTGGCTGTTCATCAGTAGCCCTGTGCTAAGCCCAGTAAGTAACTGGCATCTGAAGCTTTAAGCCCTCCATGCCCTCCTTTGGCTGTGGAGAGCATTATAATACAAAGTTCACAGTAACACTGTTGGATAAAAGGTTTGCAACAACTGTAAGCACATTCAGGATTTAAGGAAAATGCTGTTTTTTAATTTTCTGTCTAACGACCAAATGTGTTTGTGAAATTTTAAAGTGTGTGTTTTCAGTACATATCTCTGTGTGTGTATAAGTGTGCTCATCTTCTGTTTGCTCTCATGGCCCCAAAGTTTAGACATACTTGACACATTAAGGGTCATATAAATATTTAAGACAAAAAAAGGTTCACTCTTATATAATAGGACACACACTGGCCTATCTGGATGCTAATCAAGTTTTTTTTTTCTTAAATGAGGTCTGGTTTAAATGTCGAACTACAAGACCTGTCCGTTCAGGTTAATAAATAAAAGTACAGAGTTGCACTATAAACAACTAAGTATCTGTGATGTGTGACGTTCGTGGAGGAAGGGACCTCAACTGTTAACTGTCACTTCTGTTTTTTGAAGGTGACACACCTGCCCGTCTATTTGCAGATACGGAAAATATTTTTCAGGAAGACTCAAGATTACATTTCAGATCTTTCAAATCTTTTTACTATCTATATATTTAAATGTATTTTTTATGAAAACTCAAGCAGAAAAGCAAAGCAACATTTCATGTTGTTCCTTTTTGTTTGTTTAACATTTCTTTATGTTTGTGTGTAAATCAGATCCTGCAAGGCAGTGCTGGCGCTGCCAATATTGTTTTGTGGAACCACATTAAAACTTTTTTCTTTCCTGGTGAAAAACAAGATTTTTATAGAATTCATATTTTATTATGAATAAACCCTTAAAACATCACCTTTTCCACTGAGGAAGCTGTTACCAATTGTCATGTTTGTGTGACTCCAATCTTTGCACCTGTGTCTCACTGTACTTGTGCTATAATATGGCAAAGGTACAGAGAGAACAAATACACAAGCATATATTAGGATAAACAGAGCAGCCACAAAATACATTTTCTTATTGGATATTCACACAAAAAGATGGAACAATGAAGTAAAGCAGAAGAAGTTCAGAAGAACTGAACAACTGTAATCGTGCAACTTGCACAGGTAGCACAGGTAGCTGTACCTGTAGGAACTTCAGACAGCAGAAAAGAGACTCCCCGCCCACCAAGCCTCCAGGACACCATACATGGACCTGATGCTGTTTAATGGTCTGCACTTCTCAACAACAAAACAACCCAAAAAATATTTACACCAAGCAAATCAGCAAATAAATGCTGGTGCTTTATGCCGCATGTTAATGTTCATATATCCATGACAGCATGCACGAGTAGTAGACAGAGTACACTCTGGACAGGCGGTCAGATGCATTCACACCACTCAATTTAACGTTTTCGTTTGATCAGACTTGCTTTCAATGAATTGTTTTTTTAGATCTTGATCTGCTGATACCAAATCTGATCAGACATTAATTTTTAATATATTTGATTTAATTTTCCTCTAAAATGGCTCACAGTGCGTACACATGTACACAAAAAGACCACACATAGACAGTATGAATGGGTTTGATTTCCTTTGCTGTTTTGTAGAGTATTTTATATTATGTTGTCTGATGTGGGGACAGACATGTTTTTTTAGACAGCCTCTTTTCATTTCAGGCAAGAACAAAACCATTTGAATGAATGAATGAATGAATGAAGGCTTTATTTCGAACGTGTAATCAACAAAACAATCTTCTTTACATGGAAAAAAAGGAGCAGGAAGAAGCATAAGCTTAAACACTGTGTGTCGAGGTTAGTAAGCAAAAATACCGCGGAAAAAGATGAAAACCACAGCGAATTCCCCAATGATGTAGGTTCTGTGGTAGGTGGGAGGGGAATAACTGCATCATACCTTGAACGGAAACAGGTACAGAAAGGCTAAAACCGTTAGGTTACAAAAACAAACAAACATACAATAATGTATTTAGTCTGTTTCTGTTTTCCGTCCTAAACGCCTGTAAGGAAACAGTCATATTCACAGAGTCATCAGCCCTCATGACAATGTGACCTGTGAATTTTTAATTAAAATATGCAGAAGAAAATTCTAAGCACTTCATTGATGAGCTGAACCAAGGCAATGACCACTGCGCCAAAAGAGGGACATGGAGAAATTAGACATGGATTTTGTTTAAGTGATAGAGTTGGTTTACCTAACATGCCAGGTATCGTGTGATCTCGCAAATTCGGCTTCCCAAAGTAAACAGCTAAAAACGGGTTAATTGACTTAATGTAATATGTTGAACTACACCGCTCTCTGGTGGTAGTTTTAGTCGCTTACACTTACACTGAATCAGCAATCTTTCGGTTTCCCCTTGCCAGCTCGTTGAGCTCTGGGCTCGATTGTGCAGGTCTTACTATTGACAGTTCAGTATACAGCAATGGCAGGAGTCGAGGTTGCACAGCTTGCTCAGGTGGATGTTTCCAAAACTAGCAGCCTGCCAGTTGAAGGATATGACAAGAAATGTATTTTCTGCAAGATTATAAACAAAGAAATGGACACGGAGCTTCTTCACTGTGTGAGGACATTGTAATAATCAAATAATATTGAGTGCCGAGCTCGCTAGCTAGCGTTAGCCTGTTGCTTTTGTAAACAGCTGTGTTTAGAAATAGCGTGATGCGTGATGTAACAGATACGGACTTTGTGGGGATGTAGCTAATATTTAATTTGATTGAATTCGTTCAGACTATGTTAGATAACTGTACATTAATTTAGCTGCCACATTTTTATTGAACATGTATGTTATAGTAAATATCTTTATAGATTTGTTGGCTATTGTATTGTCTTGCCGGGTGTGCTTTTACACACCAATGACCCTAAAGAAATTCAGCTGCATTTATTTTGCCTGACACATGCTCTCAGTGGAGGCTCCAGTTTGAAAACCACAGCTGCAGAGGAGATGAAAAAGAGCTGAAATAGCCTTCAGCTAGGTGACTAGATTTGTGATTTAATTAACTAACAACAAAAAGTTAATTAACAAACAGTTTAAAAATAAGTTTCACTTAAGTAAAGGCTATAGTGTGCACCATTTTACCCTTCCGGTTCTTAAGATGATTAATTATTTTGTATTTTCTGACTTATTCATTTATCTTTGCTGCAGGATGAGGAGATCTCATGTTTCAGAGACATCAGACCTGGAGCTCCCCACCATTACCTGGTTGTCCCAACCAAACATGTTGGGAACTGTAAATCTCTCAGTAAAGAACACGTGCCTTTGGGTGAGGTCTCAACTACATACCTTCTTTCTGGTGCTTGTGGAATGGTTGCACTTTGAAAAATTGTACACTATCGATGTTGCTGTCCTCAAATTTATACCAATTCAGCCAATTTGAGTGACAATGCATTGCTAACTGATCCTGTGGACTGGAACTTGTATCTTCTGTAATTATTCAACACCTGATAGTGCCAGAGTAAAAAGCAATAATCTTTTTTTTCTAGTGTCTTATTTTAAATGACAAATTATATTATTTTTGAAATGTAACTCATGTTTTTGTTGCCATACCCAGTGAAGCAGATGGTCGAGACAGGGAAGGAGATCCTCCAGAAAAACAACGTAACCGACCTTGTTGATGTCAGGTGGGCTACATTCAGTATTTTGTAGTTCACAGCTATTCACACTGGTAGCTTGTAGTGGCTCATGAATGTAGTTGCTACAGTGTTACAACTACAAAGCGAACATCTCCAGACATTTACAGTGAAGCAGCTTTGGTCTCTTGATGTCACATTAATCCCACATCAACAGTAAACTCAGTTTTTCTGTTTACAAATAGTAACTGGCCATTTATTTTGAGGTGAACTGTCCTTTTAATAACAATTCACACTAATAGTCAAGACCATGTGTGTCTGGACAGACAAACAAGCAAACAATCCGCAGTGATGCCAGGTACTGATAAACAGTAATACACATAATCACATCTACTTTAATATAGTGTAAACTGAACTGTGCTCTGTACTCTTTGCTAAGTAAACAGAAACTGTCATAGATAATCTTTGAAATGGTAGTGTTATTGTTGTTGTTTGTATTTGGTAATATATCTGTTGCTCTGGTGATGGAACAACTGAGCAACATCCTACCTGTGGAGCTGTGAGACTCTGTGCACTGAATACTTTCTCTTTGTCTGCAGGTTTGGATTTCATTGGCCTCCATTCTGTTCTGTCACACACCTACACCTCCATGTCCTGGCACCTGCTAGTCAAATGGGCTTCATGTCCCGCCTCGTCTACAGGCTCAACTCCTATTGGTTTATCACAGTAAGCCCCCCCCCCCCTTCATTATTCCCACTAGAAATGCAGTTGTACATTTAAGGAGAAAATATGCTTATCAGAAAATAGTAATTTCTTTCAGGCAGTGGTTTAAAAGTGTAGAGATCGTTCACCTAATAATTAATCCCTAATGATTGAACAGACTGATTGTTTTTACTGTTTTTGCACATTTATTCTGAAAAATAGTTTGAAGCCACTCAACCTATACGCAGTAAGAGTGTTTCTCTTCACAAAAGCTGAAAGTATTCACGAGGGTATGAAAAAATATGGTTGTTATTTAATGGCTTGCACTTTATTTAAAATCAAAGCCAGTCTGTGTCCCCTGCTGCATAAGGACTGAACAGTTTGAATGTAGGTATTATAGAAGTAACTGGGTAGAGGACACTGCTCTGTAGATCTGGATATTGAACACTTAAATCTCATTTAGTTCAGTAATTCTCTTAGTGACACCAACCCTGCAGTGCCACCATATTACAGGTAGTATTTCTGTCAGTAAAATATCTGTTCTGTCAACATCTGTTAATGTTTTGCAGGCAGACCAGCTGATTGAGCTTCTCAGCTCTAAGGGAGAGACCAACTGATCACTTTGGATCCCATTCCTGCTGTTTACCACTAAACATCCAACCTTTTGGAGATGTCATGTTGAATGACGCACACTCACACTCAAGTTGCTGTCTGTCTGGTCAGAGCCAATGACAGTATTTTAAGATGGTGACATATTTGGAACAACAGGCCACTTAAATTTTTTTTTGGTATCAATGCTTTTAAGAGTAGAAGGCAAATGGAGGCTTGAATAAAACCAAATCTTGTTTTTTGCTACCTGAGACGTGTCACACAAATGTTCTAGGATCATAGGTAAATAGTTGTTTTAGTGTGTTTGCAGAGGGTGTTAATTGAATCTACATTAATTCACCACAATAAAATGCATTTACAGTATGGATCAAGTAGCATACAGCTTGATTCACATCTGTTAACGCTGAAGATATTCTTTCTTAGAAGTAGAACAATAGATGTATTGAGAGGACCATAATGAAATGATGATGATGTTTTTATTATCGGCATTTCACAGCAAGAGACGGCCAAATAATTCACAAACTATTTCTTGACATGCAGGACTGCCTTAATGCTTTGCAGAGTTTCTGAAAGTAGCTGAAATTCATTTAGACTGTAAGAAAAAATGAATTTGTATAATTCCTATACTGACAGAAGATATCAGACAGTTATGTATACGATGAGTTCCTCAGCTATGTTGAGTCATCTCTCTACTGATGGGCAATTTGTGGCCTAGCTGACATGGGTCAAAGCACAGGAACATCTTCATTAACGATTTATAAGATTCCTATACAGTGAAAGCAGCTAAGTCATCCTCTGACACTGTAAAGTATGCTCAATGATCTCAGCAAGCACTGAAATACGTATCATGGAGTTTTTGTTAATACACACTTATTTGTATTTGATTTGATGTAATGTCTCCTGATTGTGTCAGGACATAATACGAACTGGTGCATGAAATTAATGTTTATGCTATACTGTACGGCTGAATATTGGCAGTGCAAAGAAAGAAAATCATAATGTCTGTATTGTACAAAAGGGAATGCACTTTAATTATTGAATTTAGAATAAATAATATATTGCTGCTCCGCAGTGTGTTTCTAATGTAGTGAGTCACAGATATCACATTCCACTCTCTCTCCCTGTTATTAGTTTACTACAGCAGTCAGTGCTTACAGTTCACAAAGCAGCAACAGTAATACAATAACAGAGCAAACACTATTCTTTCTTTATTATAATGCCAGAAGCATTACTTGCTAATTGATCAGTATGCTACTGCCTTATTCTAAAAAATATATAAGCTTGCATGGCCATTGCTTTTATTATTTATGGCAAATATCAGTCAGTGCATTGTTTATGATGTAGTCCTCACTCCATTACAGTGGCATTGTTAATTTATTGCACATCCATCTCAGTGAGGTTCCGGTATACAAAGTTTCAAATCATAATGAGGTTGCCTGAAGTACAAAGCACACCTGTAATAAATACATGCTCTGAAGCATCGAAGCCAAGTCAGATCATGTTCATCCTATAGCACCATATTGTCTGTCACAGGCAGCGTCATGTTCTCTTGGGCTTTAGTTCAGTCTCATTAACAACTCTGACTTCATTTCAGCTGCTCACTCCTCCACTTTCCCCACATTAAAAAGCTGGTGAAGGAAACGTAGCAAACACGATTTGTTCAGCTAAGATCTTAGCTGTTATCTCTCCTCACTGCTATTTAGACCAGGGGTGGTATAGCAACACAGTGACATCCGGTACATGACAACATGTAAATACATTAAAATGCAATGCAATACATGAAATTTGTCTTTGTTTTATCCTGCCATGATTCTATTCCTCTTGACATATAAGTTTCTTACATGGCTATATTACAATGAGTGCAATTCCCCTGGTATCTGGATACTACAGTGAGTGCTGCCATGAAGTAGCTCTATACTGTCGCTGCATGTACTGCATGTAACATTAATCAAGGCATAAACGCTAATCTGAGTTTCTGATCACTGCAACAGAGTGATAATTACATGGTCATCCTGCCCCTGCCACAGCATCTCCCCCTCAAAGTCAACCAGCCTCTGCTTCCTTGCTCGAAGAAGAATCCCCACCAGTTTATTAGAGATAGTCACATAATGCTCAAACAGTTTCCCAAATTCTACAGTGATCACTTTCCCACATCTCCCGCTTCCAACCCCATCTTTGTCTCTAGGCTCTCCAATGTTCCTTATCGCCTCACACAACTCCTGAACCTCTCTGCTGATGTGTGTGTGAGCGTCTTTCCCGCGCTGCTCTGTCATGGAGCCCTGCAGGGGCCTCCCGTAGTCGTCCTGCCCCCTCTGAGGGACCACCACACTTGGCCTGGTGTCATGACTGAAGGGGTTGTGCTTCTGGTACTCCTGGTGCTCTTTGGACCACTTCTGCCAGTTCTCCTTTAAGCCTTTCACAGAAGCAATGCACACTGCAGTGTCATTACTAAACTGAGCAGGAGCTTGGGAGTCATCTTCAGTTTCCATGACGGTGGTGCTCTGGCTGTTCGTCCCCATCACCCGATCCACTGAGGAGAACATTACATACCTTTCATTAGTAATATAAACATACAATACTGTACTCACAGAATTATAAGCCTTTACAGTTTTTGATGCTTTAATATGTAAAAAACAACTACAAAGTCATCTAAATAAGGTCTGGATTCAGAGCCAGACTTCATATTTCACCTAATTATTGTTGCTCTGTAATGTATTCAGTAATGTTTCTGTATATGAATCTATGGTAAATGATGATTAGAAGTTCAGTGATGCTTGCTTCAGCTCAAAATCTGGACAACAAATTCAACAGACAAATAATAGAAACCAAAGAAAATTGGAAACATTACTTACATAAATCAGTGTCAGTTCATCGTCAGAACTAGAAGGAGTGAATATCCTGCTTTGTGAAGTAACCTAATTCTATACAACCTTTCAGAGATTTGGAGCAAACGATTATCAAAGCTGATCCAACTTACATTTCACACACTGACTCGATCCTCACTTCAACTGCAATAATATTTCATTGTGGCCAAAGTGCAAACAAGTCCTGTGGTTACACTGTAACTATGTAGTTCCATTTAACAAAACTGAAGCACTGCTGACAGCAGCAAGAGTGCGGATGCTTTTCTGTCCCGAAGCAAAACCATTCTGATGGACATCTGTCTCGGCCAGTGGCCTGTTAGAGAAGATCCGGGCAGCCAATCACTGATCAGAGAGGGAGACGAGGTGCCTGTGAGGCAAAGCAGATTATGGACTGGAGAAGAGTTTATCCGGGCACGCGAGTGCAGAACAGTGAGTTATTGATAACAAAACGTTGCTTATGTGTGACATGTTGTTGCTTTGGTAAAAACAAACCAAACGGCAAACAAACAATATAGCTAGTTAAATTGGAAAAAGTCACCAAATGATATTAAAAAAAAATCTCAAAATAACAGCAGCCAGTGGAAACACTGGCTATCCCCCTGAAAAACTGCGCAGAGAAACAAACAGAGCAATTCATTATCAGACAATGTATTATATTAAACTGGAAGAAAATACCGCATTCATTTCCATTTATGGCGATTTGGTCATCAGGCGGAACTCTTTGTAAGAGCCCGGTTTCAAGCCGGACATGATTTGAATCCGAAACAAATATGGCGACCACCTACAGTCGATCATGCCTGAACTATCTACTACATCTTGCCCATGATAATCTGGACTTCAGGTTACCGGTAACCTTCTTGAACTACTCCCAGCTTTACTCTAGCCCTCAGTGTGAAAGTTGAATTTATTTGTTTTCGGGAGAAGATCAGAATTTGACACATAACAGCCCCCTCCCCTTGGTGCTACGTTAGCTACTTGCTAATTCAAACTGTAAAAACTCACCTGTTAAGTTAACGTAGCGGTGTGATCAGAGGCTTTGGTTTAGGCTTTGTTTTGGTGAGAATTCCTCCATCCTTAATAACACGAAATAAAACATTAACAGATTTCTCCATCTGACCTCCCATTGTGATGGTGATAAACTGGTAATTCACACTTGCATGATCTGTATCCCATTTCTAATCACAATCCCACCTGGAAATAGACTTAATCAGCAATAATGCACAAAGAAAGAAAAGTCTTTGACTTAACATTTATAACATCCTGCAATACAAATTGGAGGTTTGGACTTGTGGCATGATCAGGGAGGAGGGGTATAAAAAAAAGATGCTCAAGTTGTCTGATCGAGTAATGAAATTCAGGATATTACATCCTCTGCTCCAACACATCTGACCATTTTTTCTTTAATCTGTCAGTTTTAAGTCCCCCAACTTGATGAACATCTAATACTAAATTGCTACTGTATTCCTTTGATATGTCTCTATGTGTATTGGTTTCCAACAGATTGTAATTCACCCATCAGTATTTATGATTTGTGTATTTATTCTTGCAGGAGATTAAGGCTTTGTTAGCTCTCAGAGGAAAACCATTCCAGCCTAGCGAAAACTTCAAAGAAAAGGTTTGCAAGTTAAATGTACTTAACCTGTTTTATTGCTTGTCCTGTTTCTTTTGATGATTTGACAGCTGCCACATCTAAAGGTTTCTGTCCTGTGGACTCTGTTTCCCTTCAAACACCCCTCTTCCTGCCTCTTCTCTCTAGTCTCCTTTCTGGTGTCTAAATGGTTTGTCTGAGGAGGATGTCCGCAGCATTATGGCCAGATCTGTTTGTACAAAGTAAGTGTTTTAGCTTTTTGTGAAGATAAGTGATGCTCTTGCATGTGTAGTAATGTGATGACCTGAACATGCTGCACATATTAACATCCACCTTAATCTATACCTTGTTACCTTGGCAGTTTTTTCTGTATTGCAGTGGCTGAGAGGAAGCTGTAGTTCATGTTGCATTATCCTTCCAGGTCTGCATTTGAGCTATGGGGCCACGGAAAAACACAAAGTGAACTCCGAAAATCCCTCTTGAGCTACCCACAAGAGAACATGGTTCGTGATGCTATGTCTTAGAGCTTGATTCCACCAGGCATGACTGCATCGCGGTCCCGCGGCAGCTGATTGCAGCCATTCTGGACAATGCTTGTGATTCCACCAGAAGCAACGCAGCATGTTTCTGAAGCTGCTCTCCGCTCTGCTCCGCTGCAAATATGTAGCTAGTCTATGTTTGACAGAAGGTGCGTCCGCCTGCATGGAGCAGCTTGAGCTGGGCAGGAGGTCAAACACAGGAACGGCATCAAGCCCCTGGTCAATTTTCAAAATAAAGCAACCTGTGCAGACTCCCAGTCGTACATCACATCAAAACGGACAAAAAGCAAGTCATTTAACTATGTAGCCTACTTATCCATAGTAAGCTATAGTAGAAAAACAAAATGGTGGAAACACAAAAAAAATCAAGGAAAATCTGAGCAAGTCAACAAAATCTGGCAAAACACACTTCTGAAACTCTCCCGTCGGGGTATGATGCTGTACTGAGGACGGAACAAAACCGCATTGCAGCCAGAACGCGATGTAGCTGTTGGACATGTTGAGTACTGTAATTTTAGGAAAACCTTCCATCTAAAACATACCGTGTCTAAGCTGATATGTTTAAATTTGCGCTTGTGCTCTTCCTCCATACTCCCCTACAGTCACCGTTCATGCACAAAGACTCAACTTACAGAATTAATGTCTACACTTTCAACAAGACTCTGGAGTTTGCAGACAGAATCAAAAGGATTGATGTGAGTGTTTAGATGTGTGTGTAGAAATGAGTGCATGTGAACACATAGAAACGTGTGAGGTGTACATGCATCAATGCCTGTGTGCATGTGCAGAATGTCATGCTTTTATTCTCTCACCAGGCTATGGAGTATCTTCCATTTGAAGGCACGGTGAGCCTGAAGAGCCCTCAGCACATCTTCTGCTTGTTGGAGGATTATGGCACGGACCCCAACAACATCCCTGAGCATCCAAACTACATCTATTTTGGCAGATGGGTGAGATACAGTGTACTGTTAGTTTGCATTTGAATAATAAGATGAGATGATCTGCAACTCGACACTTTTCATCTTTACACACTCTTGCACCAGATAGCTGATGGGCAGCGTGAACTGATTCGCTCCCACAGTGTGAAGAACAGACACTTCATAGGAAACACCACTATGGATGCTGGGCTCTCATTCATTATGGCAAACCACGCTAAGGTCAAAGAGAATGACCTTGTCTTTGACCCGTTTGTTGGCACAGGTGAGATGGTCCTGTTATACACATGCATATCTACAGACTGTCACACATTCTGGGAAATCTGTGTCAGTAAATGGTTTCAGTCTGGTCTTTTTCTCTCTTCATGTGTTTCAGGGAGCCTGTTGGTAGCATGTTCTCAGTTTGGAGCCTATGTCTGTGGAACAGATATTGATTACAACACGATTCATGGCAAAGGTAATTTTGTCTACTCAGAGCTTGAGTGCCACATCAACTGCAGTCGTATATTTAAGGATTTTGGCTACTTATTAAGTTCTATTTTAATTCAAGCTTGGAGAAATTGCTTCAGGTCATTCCTGTGTTCAGAACCAGCGGTGGTGCCTGTCTTTCAGGCAGGTCGAGCCGTAAAAACCAGAAGTGGCGAGGACCTGACGAGAATATCAGAGCCAACCTGCGGCAGTATGGAACAGAGAGGATGTATGTAGATGTCATGGTGTGTGATGCATCCAAGCCAGTGTGGAGGAAGGCTGCACTTTTTGACGCCATCATTACTGATCGTAAGTGCTTAGTTTACTCTTTCCAGACTTCTGTTAACACTTAAGGTCTGCTGAGTGCGATAAATGCATCGATAGCTTTTGTGTAATGACCTTTGTCCTTTCTCCTGTGGCCCTTTTGATGTCAGCTCCTTATGGTATCCGTGAGTCCACTAGGAGAACAGGCTCCCACAAAGACATTACTAAATCCCCTGATTGCATGTAAGTTCACCTGATGCTCTGTGACTTAGCAACAAAATCAGTCTTAATTTGTTCCAAGGCATGAAGCATTAGTGAGGCCATATCTGACTTTAAAGCAGGGGTGGCCTGAACAGCCTACAGTCTGCAGATTTTCATTCAAACCGATTAGTCCAGCATGTGTTTTCTCTGACGAGTTCCTCCCCTCTGCTTGATGGAGTGGTAATACTGCGGGGGTTTTTGTCTGGAACGACAGCCTGCAGATTCTTGGCTCTCAGTGGTCACCCCTGTCTTAGCTGTGAATTTCCATGACCTCTTAAGGATTTCTTTTAGACTTTTCCTTGGCATCTTTTTAAGTCCTACATTTTTTGTTCTCTATAATTTAGGTAATTTAATTTTAGGTGATTGTAAAGGTGATCTTAAAAATGCTGCAGAAAATCACTTGAAATGTTTAGTTTGCTATACTAAACCTGTTTGTTCATTTGTGTCTTCCACCCAGCTACGTAGAGTCTCACGTCCCTGTTTCACAGGCCTACCACCTGAGTGACATCTTCACAGATCTGTTAAACTTCTCTGCCCACCACCTGGTCATGGGCGGGAGGCTGGTCTATTGGCTGCCTATCTACAGACCAGAGTAAGTGTACTGACTTATTGTGTGTCGTTAGCGGATGCTATAAAGGTCTTTAGATGATGAGCTTGCTGTTTCAAACTGTGTGCATCAAGAGAAACGTCATCCTTTCACAGTAACACCCAGCTCTGTAAAGCTTACTGTTTTCTGTTACTTTATCACTGAAACTTTGCCCATGACAAATGTGTTGTAGCTCTTTAAAAACCTGCCTAGATTTAAAGTGTGCTTTGATTGAGAACTCTTTTTGTTTAAATGCTTTTCTCCAAATAACAGTTTTTATCAATAGGGGGCAGGCTCATACCATAAACCAGAACTCCACAGTAGTGGCTTTTGTGAGCACAACCTACAACATTTAAATCTGTTGTTGATCTAATTAATTCACCAAGTACCTTGATAACATGAAGCAAACGGTTATTAATATGTAAACATGATTGAATTTATAAAATCTAATTACTGCATATGATTAGAATTGGCTTTAGAAATGAATTGAGGGACGTGTAGACAGTAGTGAATGTCTGTTTATTAATCAGTTTGGACAAATGAGTTAATGAGCTGCTAAATTCTTAAACCTGGGCTGTTTTTGCAGCTCTGTCAGTGTGAGTCCAGTAGCTGGCATGCAAAAGCCCTTTTCCACCACACTTTTCCACTTGGGTTTTCAACCTTCCAGCATTTCCCTGTAGCTATATTCCATTCCCGCTCCTATAAAACATTGTCCTGCGTGTGTAACCACCTGCGTGAATGACAGTGTTTATACAGAGTAGTATACAGGTGTGTTGAGGTTTTCCTGCCCAAACAGCTGGGTTACAGTAAACCACAACTGACAGCTCCTTTGTATGTTGTCTCTATAAGACGGCTCCTCTGCAACACAGTTGTGCGTTGTTAAATGTTCTGTGCATTAGCAGAAAGCGAAGGGCTGACTCTTAAATGCAGCTGTTTGACTACAAAGGTGTGAACCACAACAGACAGCGCAGCAAGGGCCGTTTGGAGAAGAAGAACTCCCCGCAGGGCTGGAGCTCCTTCTGGTCACTGATTATAAGACCTGGAAGGAGATGAGATAATCCTGTGTCATCTAGTTTTAGTGTGTGTGTGAATGTTTGTGAGAAACAAGCACATGTACAAACACACGTGACATACCTCCGAACCTTTGCTCATGTCCCTGTGTTTCAGGGTGTGTGTGTCTGTGTGCGCATCTGTACATATGCAAGAATGTGTGTGGTCTTGTGTATGAGCCTATGCATACATGTGTGTCATCATGTTCACACATTTGTCTTTGCTACTCATCTACCGGTGCTTGACTCTGTGCCTGTCAGAGCGCCGTGCCAAAATAAACGTCTGAGGCCAGGCGAGTCAGATATGTGAACTATCTGTCTCTGCAGTCAGCAGGCTGACCTGTGTGTGTGTGTTTTGTGTACAATCGCATGTGTGTTTTTGAATACGTGTGTCTGTGTGTGTGAGCGCAGACGTAGCCTGTCTCCTGGGCCTAATCTGGGGCTCTACAGGGGAGATATCAGGTTTCTGTCACCCCCACATATGTGTGTATTTGCGTCTGTGGCTGTGATAGACACAGTGGGGATTGTGTGTGCGTGTGTGCGTGTGTGTGTGTGTGTGTGTGTGTGTGTGTGATGACAGGTGACACAAAGTCCTATCAGGAAAAGACGGCGTCTAGACCAGGTCAGACCCCTTAAACTCTCTTCCCTCTCTCCCCTTAAAAAATAAATGAAGGAAGAAAAAGAATCAAGACGGATGATGGAATATCCGTCATCACAGCCATAAAGTGACCTAATTATAGCATAAACAAGTGAAGCGAAGAAACAATGTGGTTGCATTGTCAGAAGTTAGGTGACACGTCATTGATTTAGTAGAAATGAGCCATGTTTTCGCTTTCAGGTCATCATTTTTCAAGTTTCTGGACACGTTGGCAAATCTCTAATTTAGAGGTTCTGCCGCTGTTACAAAAGGCCACTGCACTGCCTCAGCGTCAGCTTTCACATGCTGTGAAACTGAGAGCACTATGGAATATGGGTCCAGTAATACAATCTGAAAATGTGTTTGATGCGTTTTAAATCGCGTGTTTTGTTTAAACACAGTTTATGTCATATCATTTTGTGTCCTGTGTGATAATTACCTCCAGCCTGCTTTGCCACGATGGTTTTTAAGTCCTCAACCGAACAAAAGGCATCCTCATGTTTCCTTTACGTCAAACAAAAAGAAGCCCCTAGCTCCACTTAGACGTTAACACTAGCTCAACAGGTAGGACTCTCCCCTAATGGCTCCTGATTGGCAGGAGAAAATTATTACCTGTCATCGTGACGACCAAACATCCCGTCGCCGCAGAGGCCCACACGTAGCCGTGGCAACAGGGCAGACAAACAGTGACGTGCAAGTCTGGCTCCGAGTCGGGACTGCTGCTACTGTGATGGCGGTCAGGAGAAAGCGCTACTGACACAAATATGCAAACACATACATCATCCGCCGTTAATAGGCCCTAACCTGGCCTGGCTGGCGATGACAGAGCCAGCGGTCGGCCTGTCAGGTCAGAGTCACTTTTTCCACCTTCATCTTTGCGCAGAATGAGCTGCCTCTGATGTGGTTCCACTGCACTGGCCGAATGTCTAGCGATTTGATTGGCGAGGGAGAAGGGAAAGACGGTGGAATGGGTGGCAAAGAGAGTTGGCAATAGTTGGAGAGTAATTTTGACAGGATTAGTCTCTGTCTGCATCCCAGCAGCCTTTTGTGTGGCCTCCAGACAAAGTAGGAGGATTGTTCTGACAAGGGCCTTAAACATTCCTCTCATGTCGGTGTGTACAGTTGAAATGTTTCATGCCCTGATGAAGGAAATCGGTCTTCTCTGTTTTCTGTCTCTTTGTTTGTTTTAATTGTGCTTGCTTATGTCTAATGTTTTATGTGAGCACTATCCACATTTTCGTGGTTGCATCCAATGGCAGCTCCCGCTCTCTGCAGCACTTAAAGTTTTGCTTGCTTACTTGCTGTGTAACTGTGAGCGTGTCATGTGTCCCCATTTCAGGTACAGTGAGAGGATGGTACCGCTTCATCCATGTCTGCGGCTCATCAGCAACTGTGAGCAGACGCTCTCCAGCCACACCTCACGACGCCTGATCACCATGCTGAAGATCAAGGAGCCTGAGGTGTGTGCGTACGCTTTCGAATGTGTGTGCGTTAGAGCTGAAACAAATTAAGCCAATTAAAGGTCCAGTGTGTAGGATTCAGGGGGATCTATCGGCAGAAATGGAATATAATATTAATGGTTATGTTTACATTAGTGTATAATCCCCTGAAAGTAAGAGTCGTCGTGTGTTTGTTGCCTTAGAATGAGCTCTTTATATGTACAGACAGAGCAGGTCCTCTTCCAAGTAGTCCACCATGTTTAATTCTAGTTCAATCAAAAATGACAAACATTCTCTGTTTCTAGTTTGTAAGAATTTGTTGCTTTTCGTTGTCATATGTTAGTAACCTGAATATCTCAGAACAGACTTGGTTTTGGTCTGTTGGTTGGATAAAACAATCAATTTGAATAAGTCACTTTGAAATTATAAAACCACTACTTTTTGACGTATTAATCAAGAAAATAATTGGACGAATTTGCAAGCGCTTGAGGACATGTGGATTGTTCCATTTTTTTTTTAAACTGGTTGCTCCATCAATGAACACAGCGATTCTTCATTATATTTTTGTTTTCAGAACTTTTTCCTGCAGGTGCCGTCATTGCTCTGGTCTTTCTCCTGATGTGTGTTTGGCTGTAACGTTGATCATATAATCACATTGTATTCATGCACAGCTTCTTATTGCTCTAAGTTATGTACTGTGGTCACACAGTGATAAATGACATCTGCACCAATCTGTGTGTGCTGCAGAATTTGTTTACTGTTTTTCTATGTGTGAGCATGAACAGCAACACAGATATGACTCACTAAAACGAAAGCATGTGTCTGTCCGCCCTTTCATGTTTTAATGTGTAGTTCATTGCAGTTCAGAATTGTTTGTATAAGTAACCACATAAGTATGTGTCATGTTCACGTACAGTATGTAGTTTGTGCATGTGTGTATGTTCTTTACATGTCATCTCGACGCAAGTGATGGTGTCTCTCTGTCTCGCTGGGGTAAATCCTCACCATCTGGCTATGATTGGCTCATCTCTCTCACACTGGAATCCTAAATGGCTTAATCACATATCGTATGGAAAACAATCCATCTTTGGATCTGACATCCATTCCATTTCAAAACCCCAAATTGCTCCCATAAAGGCCCTCGTATGACACGCACACACAAATACACAGTTGTTTGATCTTATCTGACTGGTATCTATCGCTGGTCACAGAGTTTTTTCTTTTCCAAACAGGCCTCAGTCTGCACCTATCTGCACTCAGTCACCAGGGTTTACTGCTTGGTGTGTGTGTGTGAACACTTGAATGTGTTTATATGCCCATGATAGGCGTGCATGTGTCCACACTGTTTCTGTGTTTCGACAGTAAAGGGGCCGGCCTAATTGCTGTAAATGTTTCCCGTGACACTAGTGCAGAAAAATCCCTTTAAAACCTCACATTTTCTTATTTATGGGGTATGAAATAATGTGTTTGGTCGCAATAAATGACTTATTTGCCCAATTTAACACTAAATGTATGTAACCCTCCACCTGTATGGTCGCTGGCAAAGACTGAGCGGTTATTTCCACCGTTTTCAGTTGTTTGTAGTCATGGCCCTCCATCCTTATTAATTTTAGGGTCATGGTTATGCTGTCAGTCTCGTTACCTGGACTTTTTCCTTAGAGTGGTCATGGAAACCATTTCCAGGTTGCTTGGCAGCATGAGCAAGCAAAAGAGAGGTGTTGCTGACAAATTACAGGCCCGGCATTGGAGTCATCACTTCCAACTCAACTCACCTCATTATTCCTCTTCCCAGCATCTTTCTTCCTCCCGTCACCCCTCCGTTGACCAGCCGCTACCTTCCAGCCAAGACAAACTGTTTAACTGAGGGATTCATAACAGTTCATATACAGTGTTAATATACACGAGTACAGTCCTGTTCCTACATGCAAATATGGAAAAAGTATGTGAACCTTGTGCTGCCAATATTCTACTGACATGTAGCAGTAGTTGCTTCATTGACTGGAAAAAGGACGAGCTGTTTCAACTACATCTAAATGACCTTATATTAATATAGTGTAATCACATTTGTAGTCTCAACATATGCTCAACACGTGCTCCTTTTGGGGAGGAAAGCATAACTGGCAGCTGCCTGTTTTTATTTCTTTTATTTTTCTCCTCACACTCTTTAACAAGCTGTAAATTTGAAGAGCAAGATGTATCAGGAAGCTGGAAGAAGTCTTGTTTTTTTACCATTAAAAAGGTGGAGGGTGAAAAATAAATACACGTCTTCCAGTGCGTGTAACACTAACAGGCTGCACTTCTGTAAGTTTAGGTGAGTTCAGTCCGATAATCTCTACATTTGTCTCTTTACAGGAGCTAGACAGCCTGGCTCATCTGGCAGACCCATGCGTCAGCCCCTACCAGGGACACAACTCCTTCAGAGAGAAGTATTTCAGCGGTCAAAACAAGAGGTGTGGCAAGGAGGACAACAAGTCAGACGGCGCTGGAAAGTGAACGACTCGAATGCTCGATCGAAAGATCGGAGGAAATGTGTCTTTATAGAAAAGAGAAAGCGACCGACATGAGAATCTTTGACTCCATGGTCAGTCTGTTCAAAGAGGGAAACAAACTGATAACTTATTTGTTATAGTTATAACTTTTAAAATCTTTCTCACAATTTTAATTATGATTTTTATGCCTGTACTTATTGCTTTGCAAATAAATGGATCAAATACAAGAAGTGTTCTGTCCTGATTGCTGACTATTAAAACTACAAGATAATTACTGCCTGAATGGTAAAGGCAGCTTTTGTTAATATTTTACAGAGGAGCTTTGTGCAGGCTCAGGGTGTAAGCGTTAGTAGAGGCACTGCAGTGATTTAGGAGAAGACTTCTTTTGGTTGGAGGAGAGACAGAGTGAAAAAAAAGGAATGGTCAGAATCAAAGCAGCAGAGGCTGAGATATCCAGACTTTTAGTTAGCACCAGATAAACTTCCAACAATGTAACCTGATAACATCTTTCATTATTCCCTCTATGCCTGATTAACAGCAAAGTCTTTCAAACTTCTGTTAACATTTTCTTCGTGTCGCAGTGGAAAGGAAATCAGTTATTAAAGACAAAAGTCTAAATGATTTTCACTCAAAAGGACAGTAAATACATACATGAAAAGCAATGTGTTTCACAAAGTGTTCCTGAGCCCGTGCACTAACATCCTTCATACAATCATGTGTTCAAAGTGTTGAACTCGCTCCATCCTTGCTTGTGAACAACTGAGTCTTTCCAGGATGCTCCTTTCATACCCAATCATGATACTATCACCTGTTACCAATCAACCTGTTTACCTGTGGAATGATCCAAACAGGTGTTTTTGGAGCGTTCCACAGCTTTCCCAGTCTTTTGTTGCTCCTGTCCCAACTTGTATGAAATGTGTTGCTGCATCAAATTCAGAATAAGCAGATATTTACAAAAATGAAGATGATGAGGTCTAACATTAAATATACTGTCTTTGTACTGTTTTCAATTTAATATACGTCAAAAAGGATTAGCAAATGATCACATTCAGTTTTGTTTTCCACATCGTACCAACTTTTTTGAAATAGGGGTTGTACAACTACATGTATAGTCATTTAGACTCCGGCTTTTTACAGACAAAGAGAGCATGTTTAGGCGAGAGAGGCCTCCCAGTGCAGCAAGAGCGCAAATGACAGGGCGTCCCCACCTTGCCACACACCACTACAGTTAGTCAGCAGCTTTTGTTGTTTTCCAACCACAGTTTACATGCAGCCTGGCTCATTATTCATCTCCTGAGAGCGGCGCAGCAGGCCTTTATGTACATTACCCCTTTGCTCTGTTTATCAGTTGGGCCCCTGCCTTTCCACCACACTTCCCCGTCCGCCCGGCTTCACAGGGAGAGTTCCAGGCACCATCACATGATACCCGGCTCGCCATCGTTTGCGGTGCGCATTGTTTACAGTTCCCACAGTGCCCTTTTGTTGTCTATCATCATCAAGCAAAATCAAATGATTCCGCAAGACAGTTTAGAGACCTTGCGTTTCTTAACTTATCACTTCTGCCCCCCCTCTCTTGATATTTCTTTGCTTGTCACATGTAAATGAGTAATGTGTTTGCCACAACTGAAGACCCCTCTGTGCTGAAGATGGTAGTTTTAATGTAGTCTCTCTATTACTGAGGAGTGTTTGCTCTGCCACAGTGCAGTGATAAACCATGGTCTCTAAGAGCCCTCAGTCTCCAATGATGCAGACTATAATTAGGGAGGGGGGCTCTCGCTACACCACGTAATGCTGTCCAGACGCTGTGGAAATTCTGTTTGTATGTGTGTATACATGTGTGTACTTGTGAGATCTGGTTTTGCTTTGTGTTGGATGCTAACTGCAGCAGAACAGTTTCATGGTGTAATTCAGTGGCAATAAAATGGTTTGAGACCTAACCTGTAAATAATAGTCATATTTGGACCATTGGTTCGGTTCATCCTCATCGTCCGTTCCCTCCTGCTTTTTTCTCGTTATACCTTGTTCTCTGATACTGTGTAAATTTGTGTGCATATTTTGTACATGTATTAAGTTGTATTTATAGCAGCAGATACTCTATTCCTCCTCCAATCTTCTTTTTCCCCCAAATCCTTTATCACTCTCCACCTCACCTCCACCAGATCTCCCAGCCTCCCCTTCACCTCCTCACCCTCCTCACCTCTGCCCTTTCCTCCCCTCTCCTCTGTCATCTACAGACCTCTCTTTCTCAAAAGAGGAACTCCCTGTAGGAGGAGAGGGCCGCTGTTTTGGAACGTTGACTCCTGATTAAACTCCCCTCTGCCTGAAAGTGACCTTCAGACTGCTGAATCAGATGGTACACTAAGAGAACCTCACACACACACATATACACACAATCAAGATGTATAACTTAAACCTAATTTTAAGCTCAAACTAAAATCAAATACTTAACATCTCATCTCATCTCTAACAAGATTTTGTCCACAATGTAGCATTTCTACACTTTGGTTATACATATCTAACAAGATGCATGCTACTTTGTGAAGAAGAAGTGTTGGTAGGCTGATGTTGTTGCCTTCAGAGTGTGTGAGGCTGGCTTTTACCAGTCTTTATGCTAAGCTGAGCTAACCAGCTGCAGGCTGTAGCTTCATATTCACTGTAAAAACCTAAAAGTGGTATCGATCTTCTTCATCTAACTCTCTGCAAGAAAGGGAATAAAGGTATTTCCCCGAGTGTTGAACTATTTCATTAACCAGTAGAAGAAGAGGAACAAGGCAACATATGCACAACACATGGTCCTCTCAGACCTTTAGGGAGGATCCCTGCAGTGTGCAGTGTGCAGGCAGGGGTAGGGGTGTCCTTATCAGATCTGATGCAAAGATGCTCCACACATCTGTTAGCCATCTGATGGATGGCATGTGATAAGGCAACTTTTGACCTGTGATGCTATCTAACACATTGATCCTTTTTTACAAAAGTGAGTGTGGGGTTCCTGACAGAATGTGCTGTACATGTAAGAGTGTGTGTCTCAGGGAGGTCGTATGTGAAGGGTGTGTGGGTGTGGGTGTTCGAGGAGGCAGAGTGGTAAGTGTGTGAAGGCGAGAGAGAAACTTCATAGTGCACAGCTGGTATTCAGGAGTGCCCAAGCTTCACACACACACACACACACACACATACACACACACATGTGAGTGACTGACCATATGTGGCACAGGTGCAGTGCACCTGTGCGTAGTCAGGGGAGTTTGGACACCTGCAAATCCTCCACCCCCTCTTGCCTTGCCTCCCCCGCCCTCAGGTCACCCCGCTGCCCTCATCCACCCCGGGAAGCCCTCCCCAGCCCTCAGTTGTTGATCGAGGTAAGGTGAGAGCTGTTATCTCAATGTCTGGGAGGGGAAGCACAGCGGAGGAAGAGCCGTTATACTGCTACAAATCACAGCAGGAGTCTCATCTCGCACAGCTGCGTGAAACTCAAACCATGCTCAGAATAAAGCAGAAGACGAATGAAAAGGGAGCAGTCGGAGAGGAGAGGCGAACATGAGATTATAGGTTTTCCTGTTATCATGGATGCAGCAGCCTCAGTGCATCGTTAAATTCAGTGCCACTAGATGACAGCCTTGAGCAGAGAAAGCACTCAACGTATCCCCCAAAGTGATAGGCAGCGTTCCTGTGTGAGCTGTGTGTACTGTATTCCAGCCTACAGACTGTTCGCCACACAATCAATGCTGCGCAGTCTGTAAACAAACAGTTCAGGGGCTAAGCTTTTGAAGTGATAGAGCTGTGGTTGAGAAAGTGCAGAGCAGCTCCGAACGCACAACATCCTCTTTAAAGATACTCGCCTGGAAGTGGTGAGGGTTGTTGGCCCAGGAAGTAAAAGGGGTGACTGAACGGCTTGTCACACAACTTCCTCATCCTCCTTTCGCCTATCCACGGCCCATTCACAATGACCATATTTGACTGTTATTTCATCACGCCAGGTTTTGTTACACAGTAAAGCGTGAGGAAACTAAAGCTACAACCACTCATGCTTTACTTTAAATAAACCACCAGATATCCCATTTGGTGGTTTGAGCAGCTCCTTGTTTTCCTGTTATTTTTCGAACATGTGACCCTTAAGTCCTCCAGAGCACTTCACACATACATTGTTTATTTTGTGAAATTACATGTTTGTCTGTGTCTGGATGTATTTATGGGGTCATCACACTTAATACGACCGTAAAGAGGAGGAAAAAAATGTGTTTGTAGCAGAGAGCAGCAGGGAGCAAAGAGCCAAAGACAAACAGTCGATGGGTGTATTTGGATGTGTGCATATGTGCCTTATTTTGTGTTTATAGTGTTTGTGTGTTACGTGTGGGTTCTTGCTTTTTGTCAGTGCTGTTCTTCATTAATGAGAAGAAACCGCTGGATGGCTCCCTCACGCCCTTTTTTAATGACTCTTAACTGCCAAGTGGGTACACACACATTCGCACGCACACACACACTCACGCACACACACACAAACACATTCACAAACACACACACCAACACAGCCAAGATGGCAAAGATGGTGGTTGTGACACATTTCCTCTTCTACTCTTGCAGGGATCATAAAGCACTCATGCCTCTAACTGGGTCTAATATAAGACACCATTGAGGATAGAGCTGTTATGAGGGCATTTTTCATTCATTCATACATTTTCTGTAACTTCCTATATGCCGGGAGCCTATCCCAGCTCGCACTGGACTGAAGGCATGGCAACAGCGTGTATAGGTTACTAGACTGTCATAGAGCAAATACAGACACACCCCCTCATGCTGAAATTCACACTAATGAGCAAATCTGAGTCTCCAGTCTCACCAGACTTGCATGTATTTGCAAAGTGGGAGGAAACTGGAGCTGCCAAAGGAAATATCTGAACACGGGAAGAACACCACAAAAAGGAAATATCAATATCCTCTGTGCTTTACATGGTATGATTTGTAGCTGTTATAAAAATGACTCTCATCCGCTTCATGGCAAGTACCTCTCTGTGGAACCTCCCTCCTGCATTATAAGACTACATCCACACTCTGATATACAAAAGTACCAGCAGATTCCTCCATTTCTTTTTATTCCTAAAGGCCCGTCTTTATCTCTTCCACCTCCAGCCCACTTTGCATGGTCCCTGCACCCCCCACATGTCCCCTCTCCCTGGGAAATTACATCTTTGCGGACGAACTGCTCTGCCTCTCAGCAGTGAAGAGTGCTGGTCTGTGCTGGGTTTGAATTTCAGCGATGCACCTCAGTGCCTCTTGAGAGGGTCTGATTCAGGTGTAGGGGTACTGTGTGTGTGTGTGTGTGTGTGTGTGTGTGTGTGTGTGTGTGTGTGTGTACAACAGGTAGATGTGTGTCCATAAGCGTCCCTGGCTGCAGATATGAACTTTGCCGATCACACCTCTCACGGCTGTTTAGCTGAGTGGAATGTGTTATCCATGGGGGTGTACGTTAGTCAGGGCCAGGATACACGCATGACGCTCAAATGTTTTCTCCTCTGAGACCGGCGGAGGCTATCACACCCCTATCACTGCTGGGTGAATTTGCGAAGTGCCTCCTGGCTACTAACACTCACACCTGTCCTTTCTGAGGTGAGGCTGCCGGGGACCGGCTGAACCCGGCTCACCTGCACACCTGTCCGCCTGGCTGTGTTTCTCTGTGTGTCAGTATGCAGTATCTCTACTTGTATTGTCCTGTATGTGTCTATTTTGAGTCACATTTGCACTGATCTGTCCAGTGATGTTTGAAATCTTACACAAAATGCAATTTTTGCCATCCCTCTTGATATGAAAGGAATAGTTCAACGTTTTGGATAATTTGCTTATTTGCCATCTTGTGGAGAGTTAGATGAGAAGATCAATGCTGCGCTCATATCTGTCCATTACATTAAGACTGGAAACAGGGGAAAATATCTAGCCTCGCTTTGTCCTAAGGTCCATCTATCAACATGACACCTGAACCTGACACCAACAATTTGTCCTCTTTTATGCGATGGATGATGTGTTGAAACCTCACAGTCATGACAATACTTATTTTTACACTTTAGTATGTATACGGGTAAAACAAACAAGACATAACATATTAATTTGTGCACTTCAGAGCTTTAGAGGCTTGCTGTTTGACCTATTTCCAGTCTTTAAGCTAAGTTGGCCAGCTTCATATTTAATAAACAGAAATGAGAATGAGAAATACACTTGTTGGAGAAGAACCAATGATGTCACAACATGTTGAGCTATTAAACAGGATTCTGGATGCAGAAAGGTTACATCAGGTAATGCATGCACAATAGTACAGAAAATATTCATGGTCATTCATTTATCATGATCTCCAAATACAAAACAAGAAAAAAAAAAGAAAATCATTACTTTCTCTGTAAACTGTCTTCAGTATTTATGTATATTATATTTTTTCTGATCATCAGCTCATATAGAAGTGATTGGAAGCACCCCTTTATAACTTCATTTTCCTCTATGCTCTGCTGTGTGGCCAAAAACGGCCTCGCCAGCATCCGACAGTGTGGAACTCAAACCAAATAAAGCCCGTACTTTTGAGTTAGTGCTTGTTCTTGTTGTTACAGCTTTTTGGCTTGGCGCAGCCCAGGACCAACACTGACTTTCATCCATGCAGCATTCAGAGCTGCCCAGAGCTGTAACAGCTTCGCTTTATATCGCAAGGCAGCAAGGAAAGCTACAGTACGATGTAGGTAAAATGTCTCTAAGTTCTGTATAAGTTATCTAAACAGTTATTATTATCTAAACAGACAATACACAATAAAGAACATCTCAAGTTTCACTTGTCTATAAGGTTTTAAGGGGAGAGATACTCAAATCCAGCTCAAGTGTTTTGTGAAATGTGTTTAGTTTCCCCTCTGAGGAGCAACAGACGCGGTGCTGAAGGAAGACGACGGTTGAGGCATTTTAAATGGTTGATATAAAATTAAGTGTTATGGGCAGATTAACACAGAAACACAACATTCTCAAACAAACCACATGAAATGGTGTTTATTTTTGTTCTTTTCTTACTGTTTTTAAACTATGTTGCTATGCTACCTCTTCTTGCCGTATACCATAAACAATTTGCAGACCGCTGGAGGATCAGGGCTTGCTTTTTGGGCTGCCAGGTTGCTGGGATGGCCAGTGCATATAAAATGCATGCGTTTGTTTCTTCAGTTTTCTGGGGTTTCTGGTTCTCCACACTTTGGTGGTAAATTTGAATTAGACAGAGAACAGCAAAAAAAAAACTCATGCACAAAGCCTAAGTCACTCTTCACCTGGAAACCAAACGCTGAGCTTTGAGTGGCATGTTACAATCTATAGTGTGTAACATGAGGCTGGTGGGAAGTCCGTTTCATTTGTTTACTGTGTGTGTTTGGATATTGCATGATGAAAAGTTTGTTGCTGTTGTTTTTTATTTCATTCTTGCGTAGCTTTTGTTGAACATTTTGAGGTTTTATGAATCTAAATAAATAAAATGTGTGTTTGTGTAAGCTTCTGCGTGTGCATGCAGGAGCATGTTAGTGTGTGTGTGTGTGTGTGTGTGTGTGTGTAGGTGTCTGCACAGCCATGACTGTGTTTGTATGTGTGTGAATGATATTGATTATCTGTACAATTTGTATCATGGGGGCTTTCCAGAACATCTCTCTCCTTCCTTGAAAAGTTTCCTTCCAGCTGCCCTCATTGAAATCTGCACTCTTCTTGTTCTCGCCCCCCTCTGATGCTTTTTTACCTCCCACCTGTCGGACTCATGCAATGATTCAGAATCTGCTGTGAAACGACAAGCAGCCCCGGCAGTTGAGGAAGCGCTGCTCTGTTTTATTATGATTTGAAACAAGGTGTACCTTGGTCACTCTTTGTGGCTCTGGGTTTTTCCACATGTAAAGCAAAACGATTCTAGAGATCTCACATTTCTAAAGAATCTTTTCACATATCACATATCCTTTAGTTTTTATTCCTTTTAAAATATTGTCATTGCATGCATTGTATTGTGTTGGTGTTTAAAGCAGTTTTGAGTTTGAAATGAATTTCTTTTTTCCGTAATTTATATGTATTCTTCTTGCACACACCCCAACAGAAAGCGCCTGGACATTAAGCTTTTGCATCCATACCTGCTTTGAGTGTTCCTCAGAAGTCTGTTTCTCTTGCACGCGTTGCAGGCTGTTCACTTTGTCCAAACTCTGTTTGACCAAATCACTTTAGAGTTGAGTTCTGTTCGACCTGTACACTGATTTAAACTGACATCTATTCTGAGTTCTCTTATAGTCTTATAGTATAGAATAGACCCCGGCCATCTCCACACTTCAAAGTTGGTGATGGTTCCTCGGAGAACTGAACCAGATGGTTCTTGATTCCAGCAACACAGCAGGATATTGAGAGAGACATCATGAAGGTGTAAAGACGGGTGTTCAGATAGAAGCACTCTGTCATTGTGACGGGTTCTTGGAACGGTCATTTGATAAATTATATATTTTTTTGCTGTCAACTTGAAGTGTGTGCATGTGTCCTACACTAAATCTTGAAATTGGACCAGAATTGAGCTCTCCATTTTTGTCATATACAAGCATCTAGTAGTGCAAACAACAATGGATTTCCTCAGTTGTACTTTGTGGACCATTCTGGGAATGCCGTTGACCATCGTCATTAAGTGGGCAAATAACAAACTTGACTTTTTTTACTCACCAGCCTCTTGGTGAGCCTCCATAGAAAGAGAGAACAAGCGACTTTCAGGAAGCCTCAGCAGCAAGTAGTCAGGTGATGGTTTAGTTGCTTAAAAACACAGAAATTTAAATGGGTCCAATCACCATCTGTGCCGGCAGCTAGAATTGGACACATTCCTTGGTGATAAAGAGATTGTTAAAGGAGTATGGAGGGAGCCATGTCCTGATTTCAGGAGTTTTATCTCACCCTTTATGAGACACTTAGCACCTCATCAGAACTTTCCAGACAGAGTTGTTGTAAAAAAGGATGACTGGAGGCTTGCCAATCTGCAGCCATGGTGAGCCTGACTGGCAGGTGTTGGTGGGTGTTTCCACTGGTGGCATTTCCCGGTATAGTCCACACAGTACTGAGAACAGGCTGCGTCTGTTTTAAAAGCAGCCGTACCGTGATCTGGGCAGCCAGCACAAAGGCACAGAAGGCACAGGTTGGTGCTTTCATGAGGTAAAACAGGTTTTAATGATGATGGCAGCCATGCTCTTTTTTGTCTTTCACATTGTCATGTATTTGAAGTCGGTCTGAAAAACTCTCTAATCAGGCCAAGTCTACAGCACTCTGCTCCACACATTTAGACCAACACCGCATGTGAAGCAGTTGCATTAAGGGGAGGGAGTTGGGTGAGAATTTCTCTCTGACTTCATAAGCATTGAAGTCATTTTTCTTCAAATCTGCTCTCATTTAGTCAAATAAACTGAACAATTTACCTTCTGATGACTAATTGAGATGGTCTTGAGGGAACCTATGTTTTTAAGGGAGAAAAGTAGGACTTCATCCCTTTTCCACCTCACCAGCTTTATACCTCTCATCCCTCCCTCCATTCCTCATCAAAGGTACATGTGCCCGCAGTGTAACACCGTGTGTGCCTCCAACAGTCATTTATCATCTTATACTTATTTCCAAAAAGAACCATTTGTGCAATGAAAGCTCAGAGGGGGAAAAAATGGAAAAATTAGGAAAAAAAAAACTTTTAACCTGTAATAAAAAACAGACATGCCATGTAGGAGGCAAGGAGGTGACGTCTCATTTGCTGCCAGCACTCCCCAAAGTGGTGGTGATGGTGGTGGGGGCGGGGGCACGTCACATTATAAGGAATGAATTAAGGCTTGGATGCAAAGAGGGAGCTTTAGATGCTCTTCGTTTTTATGAGGCTGCAAGCAGAACCGAACGCACCGTTGTTGGGTTGGCTCTTAATGGCTGAACGCTCTTGCACAACGGCATCACCGCCGACTGCCATGTTCCCAGAACTGAGGTACATTTTTCCACTGTTAAGATGTCACCAAACAAATGTTGAGAATGTATGCCCAGCAGGAGCAGATGTCTCTGGAAAGAACGTTACGAAGAGGGAAAGAGGGTTGGTGAACATCTGCAAGGAAACAGTGTTTGTGCTGAGCTTAGTGATGATGGACATTAAACTTATTAACATTTTGCAAATTTGGAAAAATATGCATTATCTTCCCAATACAGCTCATTATGTTACACGCAAATGGCCACTATTTAGTTATTGCAATAGTTAATGTGTTTCAGTATACATCTTTTAAAGCTATTCTTTGTAAGTGAAAAAGTACAGAGCACTAACATGCTGCCATACCATACAGGGGTGGTAGGGAGTGGGTTGGGAGTGTTGCTGAAGTCTGCTGTATTGGCTGCACTGGTCTGTTCGACTGTTCGGGGTAAATGGGGTCTATCAGAGTGATTGGCTGACTGGCTAGCTACTCTTGAAGGCGCTTTCCATTCGACATCAATTTTCATAAAACTGCCAATATTCAAAATCTAGACAGTTGACCTGAAAAAATTCTTAGAAATAAATTTAGAGATGAAACAGCCTGCAAAAATTGTAATAAACGTCCCGTTGTTGGCCCTGTGAGGTAGACTGGTCTGATGCATACTTGAGATTTTTACAGCTGCAATATGACAACAGAGCATTTTTGGCATGCTGCATATTTTATTCCTGTTTGCAGGCTACATTTTGGCAAAATCAGTTTCTGGTTTCAAATACAGCCCTAGTCCTAACTATGCCCGGTGTTAGCGATGCCCATGCGACTATGGTTAACGCCAGTTGTGTGCTTTGCTAGGATACATTGTCATCAAGCTCCTTCTGTCTTGATGAATGTCTGCTCACTGTAAACGAAATATAAAGGACATGTAAAGAAGAGTGCATTTCTCTGCGCCTGTCAACAAGCGAGTCTGCTCCTCTGCTCTTTTCTAATCACACATAGAGCTGATCTTTATAATAACCTTATGAAAATAAACATTTCTGATGAATATGTGGAATAAATACATAATAAAAAAAAAAACATTCACAAACAGCAGTTCTCAGTGAAAAGTTGGTACATGAGACGCACCATTGTCGTTACATTGCTGATCACTCTAATCTGATTTTACACCTCTTCATCAAAACTGTGTTCATAATCACATGATGATCTTGGAGAAAATTGCTCAAGGCTATTTTCATCATTGCAGTGTAACATGAAAGTGACACTGGATTATTCAACATTATTCCTCCATAATGCACATGAACAATCCTTGTTCATGCTTGCATCTTGCGTGATGGAGAAGTGTGAAATTGGAGTTAAAAACTGAGGAGCGCTGGTCAGGGATGTGAAGTTGACAGGAGTGGAAGGGCAGGTCATTCTCATAAAAGTGACTTACACACGGTCAGGTCAATGCAAACAGATGTGCAGAAGTGTCTTTGCCCAACATGGACTTTTAACTCGATTACCTTGGATAATCCTGAACAGGTGAGCAGCGGTTTCTACTGAAGTGTTGCAAAGTTTGAGCAGCAGCCACAGGGGCTGTTTGAGCAGGGACCCTAATGATAGACCACAATATGATTAAATATGGTATCGTAGGAGTTACCTATAAGATGAAAATGTTTGATAAACCCTGTTCAATCCAATGTTAATCTCACACTAACAGCTACATTAAATGGCATTATTGTGAGTTCTGATTTTCATCTGTAACCACCCTGACTTACTGAAATACCTTCAGTAACTGCCATAAAATACCCTCTTAAATCCACATTGCGCCTATTATTATACAGCAAAAGCTTTGAAGTCATAAGGTTATGGACTACTGTGCTGTATTTCTTCTTGACACCCTCTTTATCAGGAAATCAGGTCCAGCACATGTGCCTGCAATGAAAGCTCAGTGATTTAACGTCCAGTTAGCTGACAGTAATGGTTTGTAATTGATCGATCCCGTTAGTTATCGAGCGTAGCGAATGAGCAGTTTGCAGATTTAGCCACACCTTGTTTTCATACCTGCCTCTGCAGAGCGCACTGACCCATGAACGTGCATGAAGAGAGCTAGCGCTCGTAAGACTGAAGCACACACACAAACACGATGTACACAACGTAATCATTATGCAAGAACTCATGCAAGGCTTCTGGAGTACTGCTGAGGTGTAAGCAATCTGTTATGCTTCCTTATTATGATAATTATACAGCCATCTCTGTGAACAGTGGAAGCGCTTTTGTTTCAGTGGTTTATGGAGTCTATTGTAACACATAAGCCTGTATATGGGCCTCACTTTGTTTACAACCCATCCATAAGCTTTCCTTGTTTCATTTCATGCTCCAACCTGCAGGTGAGAGTAACTTTATTCTCGACGTACAACTGCTTTTTCTCACCAGTCTCTGTCTCACTTCATCCACCCGTATTTTGTTTCTTTCCTTGGATATTCTCCCTCTACCCCTCCTCTCGCCGCAAGAAAAGGCAATGCCATCACTAAGGATAACCGGGGAGTTTAGAGAAGGTTACGAGACGGAGGAGAGCGTTCCTGTGGAACAGATTCAGAGCTGGCTCTGGTTCCCTTCAAGCAGCAGGTGCTGGATCATTTCAGCAGTTGTCCCTAAAAGTTGAGTGCACACCACATTACACTGTGTGTCAGGGTGAAGTAAGCTGATCCCAGCGTGGCACTCAGCTGTGGCAGCTATTTCGTTTCCGTCATATTCAGTGTGTAGAAGTGCCAAGACACCAACATTGGCTTCAGCTACGTTACATATTTGTAGAAAGACACACAAAAACACACAATATCAAGTCACTGATGTTGTGTAGTGGGCCTCATTTGGGAAAAACAACATGACATCACTTCTTGGGCTCAGAAGAAGGACTCATGGTGAAGGTGTCTATGAAAAGAAACACTGAAAAAAACATTCTGCTTGTTATGCATTTGATAATTTCTTTTCTATTTTTTCATTTTACTTTTGCTTTTTTTTTACTGTTTTACTGTTGATGCAATGGCATCATGAGGCAAAACTACTACAGTGTCAAGCTACAAGATGGAGGGTATATATCATCAGAAAGGGGGTTGGACCATTAGAGAAAATGGAGCACTTGTGGTTCTGTTGTTGAAACCTCTGACAGTGGCAGAAAAAGTACTCAGATAAGTTACTTAAGTAAAAGTACTAATGCCACACTGTAAAAACACAACAAGTAAAAGTCATGCATTCAGAAGTAAAAGTATGGAAGTATTATCAGCAAAATATATTTAAAGCATGAAGAGTAAAAGTCATCATTGTGCGGTAAAATGCTCCCTGTCAGTGTTTTACTCCTTCAATCTATTGCATATGCTTCAGGGCTATGGCTTATTGCCAATATAAGCATGCAGAATGATGGCAAAGAGTATATTTTACAGCCATAAATAAATAAACAATCATGCTAGATTACATCCTCGCACACTTGCTCCAAGCACGTGTGTGTAATAGATTATATCTATCTATTCTGCTTTAGTGGCCTTTACTGATTATAATAACCTTGTTTGGTTTGGTTTAATGTTCATTATTTGTAGTTATTGCTTACATACACCTACAAATCATGTTTCTGATTCCTTCTAAACAGGAGTTTTCACTTTCCCCCAGTGTCTACATGTGATTGTTTTGCCCTCATGAGTTCCTGATGGCGAGGCCGTCATAAAGCAACACTGCTGCGTGTTGTAAACCGGTGCTCCCACTGACACGAGGGCAGGCAGATAATGACAAGAAAGTCCTTTCTCAATTAATAGAACAACCTCCTCCAGTATGAAGAATAAGACCAACACATGACACAGATTCTTCACATGCACTGCTGGTTGCTTTTAGACCTGGATTTGTAGGGGAGAGAGTTGACGTTCTCATTGGCTCTCGAGTTACAGCAGGTTCACTGGGTTCATCTGTATGATACAATGTGAGAAAACCTAAAGTGGGACAAATCATTATGTTAGTGCTGAGTTGCTGTTGGGAGGGTGGCTTGAGGTATGCTTTGTTTTCATTGGCACACTCTGAGGTATCGCTGGCACATAAACAAGTCTGACTTGTATCACTCTCTCTGTCATATTGATCTCTAATAAGCTGAGAGGCACTCTGCCTTGTCAAGCTTTGTAAGCGTTGTTAGAATTCATTGTCTTCATCTAAAGCCAGACAGAACCAACTGAATCACATTTTGAAAATGTCATCTATACTCATTTTCTAGTTGAAGACCGTGCCATTCTTTTGCCTTGCCACCTTGGTATTGAATGGTTCCTTTAAGTTGCTGCTGCTGCTCATACACATTAAAGGTTTAGGCATGCAAACATTAGTCCTCGTGAGTGAGATTTGGCATGTCTATTTGCATGTGTGTCGTGCCTGCAAATGGTGTGTGAAGCATGCATTGGCTGCTGCTATGAAGCACCTGGCGTACCCTCACCGTCTTGCTAACAGGGCCTGACAGGTCTGCTCCATGCAGGTCCAGAAGTGGAAAACACTTCAAGGTGGGTCTTAAATTATGATGAGTTGGCAGGTCATTACTAGTACCTCCATAGGATCCCTACATTAGCCAGATGCGCTATGGGCAAGGCATTTTGGTCACTTGGATGGCTGGACTATAGATTTTTTGAAGCCTGCATCTCCAGATACGATTATAAGGTTGTGATCCACAACGAATGAGTGACACATATCACATATACTGGATCACTGTATCCCAGGCTTAGGTTTGAGTGATAGAGAAAAACCAATTTGTTCAAAGTGGTGCAGGAGACAAAAAGGGGATGAGTTACATAATTTATGCACATACCACACACACACACACACACAGACACACACACACACACACAGATAAATCTACATGTTGGTGTGTTCCTGACTCCAAGTGTTGGTGTGTAGAATGTACGTGCGCACATACGTTCTTCAATTCTTCATGACTTTGTGTGTGCGCATGTGTGTGCATGTATTTTGTGCTCTCTAAGCCCCCGTCTTTGATGTGCCCTCCCTGAGTTGAAAGGGTAACATGAGAACTCAGCACCCACAATGCTGCTCTCACCTGTGTCCTTTGATGATAGGACAGAGGCTAAGTAGACCAAACCATGGATGTCTCTCTCATGAAACACACACACACACACACACAGATATTCTCCATGACCTTTTATTGTGGTGAGTGCACAGCTCAAACCTGTCCAGCTGCCTTTGTTGGCTGTCGCTGTGATGCGCTCCTGTTACGACGGTGGATGGATGGGTGTCATACAGAGGTGAAGGCCCCGTTCTCCTCTCTCCATCACTCAGCCCTCGCTGTAGGAGCCACTGAAAACTCTGGACAACACTATTACTTCCAGACTATGGCTCCTTCTCCATACATCACTCTACATTACGCCACTCTTCAGGCCTCTCTGTGTATGCACACTGTTTCTCTTTTTCACCTCCTGCTGCCTTTCGCTCCAGACTTTGTTTGAGGAATGACTGTTACAGACATATCAGTCTCAGATCAAATTAAAACAACTGCATTAAACTCACAATCAAACATATTCACTCTCATGGTTTCTGTATTTGCACAGGTAAATTGGTCAAGATTGACTGTCTGTCATATGTGACTGCTTTGCCCACAGGAGGGAGTCACATTTTAGCAGGTGTGATCAAAACAGCCTGGCTCTCCTGAGCACAAATTCATTATACGTCTTTGTGCTCTGCCTATTTAGATTAATCTCACTTGTTTCACATTTGGTGCAAACAGGGCTTAAGAATAGCTGATGGTCCCATTTTGCTGACCAGTGTGCAGGCACAGAGGTATAATGGTTGGACAGAGAGTGATGAGTTGACAGCAGGACGAGGAGATCCCCTGTGGACAGGTGAACCAGATACCGGCTCAGGTCAGTACAAGGTCACAGCACAGAATGAGAGAATGGATCTGTGTGTGTGTGTGTGTGCATGTGAGTATGTGGAGGATAGTGCTTCCATGAGGAAACAATTCTTCCTCCCTCTGTCCTGCATCTCTCTCTCTCTCACACACACACACACACACACACACACTCTCCTGACCCCTCCCTCCACACACAAACCCACCGTTTAGCCAGGCAGAAGCAACCCATTGTCAAACCAAAGAGGCGCTGAAGGGTCCTGTCCTCCGCTCACTTCATCCCTCCCCTCAGCCCTCCAACCCCTCAGTGGGGGTGACAATGACCTCTGTCTGAAACAGAATAGGTGCTGCACCTGTGGAGAGAGGAGGTCCCGTGCTGGCTGGTTTGATTCACTTCTCTTCTTTTACCATCATTATCAATGTCATACAGCACCAGGTCTCCAGTCCAGAATAGATCACAGGGCTTCCTATGTTGAGTCTTTTGCACAAGTGAAGCACTTTTCTATTCTTTTCAGATGATCTTTGGTCCCATGCTGAGTACAAATACACACATTTTGGTATCAGTCAGGTTGAAAAGGAAAGGTTCAAAATCCCTGTGAGAAAAACAGGTCATTGCTGCAGAATTGATGTATGGTGACTGATGAACAGAAGGTGGAACATGTCTTTAATAATCTGTATGAACATCATAAGATCAAGAGAACTGATGTACAAGTATCAGCCTACTACTTTCTACTTACTGTCAAACGAATGGCGGAAAAGGACAAACATACACTGTAACACTGTAATGTCTGCTCGAACCAGAGTCATGATGCCAAAATCCAAACAAATTAATCACCACCTCACTTCTATTATGCATCTGTTTGGATATCCTCATCTCTTTCTCCTCCCTCCCATTCCTCCTTTAGCCAGTCCCCTCCCTCTCACCTTCATACTTCCTTTCTTTTTCTCCCTCCTGCCCCCCTGCGTCCCTCCTGCTGCTGTCTCTATGCCAGCCCCTGTCTGTCTCCAGCGACCCAGCCTGAACCAACAGAGATCTAATCCCAGGATCACCTCTCATCGCTGGGTGACAGAGAGCGGGATCAGCCCTCGTCCCACCTCCAGGAATCTCCAGTACAGATCTCGTGGCGGGACCTCACCACGCAGAGGAGGCAGGGGGAGGGTGAGGAGGGACAGAGAGAATGGCAGAGACAGACACCGGCACAAGTGTCATATATCGTCTATGTAATTAGAATGAAAGTAGCGGCTGCTATTTATTCACACAACAGAGCTTGTGTGTATCATGTGTGCAATTGTCAGCCTGGTGCTTTGGGGGACAAGGTGAACAAGGCTTGTGGCAACATTTCCCTCATAGCTGACATGCTGTCCGTGTCCTCTCTTCTGTAATGATGAGCTATACTTCACACATGCACTTTAATACTGCAGAACAGCCTGCAACAACAGACGGAGGCTTAACATGATGAATCACATCGGACACACACATCAGCTTAAAAGGCTAACATGGGTCGAGCACTGACCACAGTTCATATGCTTTAGTTGATTTTGGTGCGTTTTCTTATTGATTTGTTTTGGTGTTACATGCAGAACATTCACTCATACTTAAATAAACCGTATTAAGTACACGATGCTAGGAGAGCACACACAGAGACCATGCAACTCTGGTGTAAACTTGACACATGCTATTAGATTTCCAATATTAGGCAACCCAGATCTCTCTAAATGGCCCTACAACAAAGAGTTAATAGTTAATAATGGGTTCGGTCATCCCCCCTATTGCACTGACAGCTGCTGTTAATCAGGAAACTGTTAGAGCCGTCACGGACCACAAAGGAGGGCAGCAGGCAGGCGGGCAGGCAGGCAGGGCCCTCTGAAAACTGTGGGGTTGACTTTGGTAGCACTGCAGCATGACAAGATAACACACATCTGCTTAGTCTCAGCACACACACTTTATCATGATCAACCATTATTTTATGACGGTGAACAGGTTTCAGGGCCTAATGGCATAATTGAAAAGTCAAACCTCACACGTATTTCTGAAAAGTCCGGGATTTGCATTTTGTTAGCATGCAAGTAATCAGTTCACCTAAATAGCTTGTTTAATTGTCTATGACAGAACAGTCGGCCAGCACTGTCAAGTTTTCCATGGCGTGGCATTCTGACCAAAAACACCAAGCCTGAATCTGATTTCCTGTAGGAAGGAAGCTGTTTAAGCTTAGCTCCAATAGGCATCTGCTCACTGTCAAAGCTCAGTCATTTTGTTATCAGATTATTATATTACCATTACACACAACTCTGGAGTTAATGAGGTATCAAGTAGTATTGAAAATCAAATTCAGGCTGAACCTCTGAGCCAAGGGTTTCCTTCAGTAGCTCTGTGTCATGACTAGATAAAACGCAGCACATCTGCTTAGTGTCAGCGATCCGCCACGGCAGAGGGCTGAAGGGATGAACTAGCTGAGGGGAGCGTCTGGCGGTGGTGGGTGATTTAAACTCATGAGCTGATGGCTCTGCTTATGCTCTTTTAGAAAAAGGGGGTGGCTAAAAACACAGAAGGTCTAATGCACAGCTCAGATTGTGAGTGCGTTACACAAGGGTTGGGTACTAATGGAGTTGTGATGGCATTACATAGTATAGTGTGGTGTTTTTTACAAGATTACTTGATCACTGATTTGTGATCATGCAAAAACAAATGGCTGACAGAACATATTTTGACCTGGTTGTCTGGGCATGCATTGCATTTGACTGTGTGTGTCTGTGTGTTCTCACAATCTCACATATTGCAGTGTAACCACATGCATTTGCAGTATCCTGCATGAACCGGTCAGAGGTTGACACAGCGCAGTACAATCATCTGAAGGAGGAGTTGCATCCTCTGACTAATAGGTTTAGGTTTATCACCGTGTCATTAGCACTTCTCACCACTCGATGATTCACACAGTCAGCCTTTAATTAAGTCTCTCTGGAAATAAACTGTGTTGGCTTCCAACCACAGACCTGTTTGGGGAAACAGTTGTGTTTTTCCTCTTACCTCCACAACCACAATGGTGCCCATGAGCAAGGCACTTTATCCATTGCTTCTCATTTGAAAAAAAAGTGAACCAAAGGAGTTAATCTGTCATATCGTATCTCAACAGGCCATATCTATCTATCTATCTATCTATCTATCTATCTATATATATATATATAACAGAAGGAAATATAAGGGGTCAATTTCAATTTGGAGAGGCTAAGTTGTTATTATAAAACCATTTGTTTCAAGAAACCGCAGTCTCTCTCTCTCTCTCTCTCTCTCTCTCTGTGTGTGTGTGTGTGTCTGTTTATGTGGTTATAAACCATGTAGTCTATGGTACATAATGTAGGAGCTTTCATTTGATCATAGGATCTAAGAAAAGAGCAGACTGCTTACCAACGAAATGAAAAACTGACCTCTAAAATACTGATATGGCTCCTTCAGTGAAGTCCATGCTTTGTGCTATGAGTGTTATAAGTATAGATATCGTGATGAGAGTGTAGGACAGTGCAAAAGGAGCAGTTTAAGGCTGCTTTCCAAAGAAGAAGAAGAACACAGGAAGAAGTGCCATAAACCACACGTTCACGTTCAGCTGACAAAGCCCTCTAGTGGCCATAGGAATTATGACAGATGCAATGCTTTTGTAGCCCGACAATTTTTTTTTTTTTTTTTTTTTGTAGAGATGACCACGATTGTTTCTTAACCATAACCATGAGGCTATTGCTGCAGCATGATGTTTGAAGGCCTGAATATACTCCCAAACAGACGCGTAGATGGTGAGTCCGCTTGGACTCCTGGATAGTTAGTGTAGTAGCTAGTATAGATCTGCATCTAGAAAATCAGTGTTCAGTAGGGAGCAGAGCTATGCAAATGTCAGCACGGAGCCTACGCGTACACTGCACCCTCTGATGATGAAATTTACTTCACCTAATTGCGAATGTGGAAAGTTTGCAACTAAAGCTTTCTAAAAACAGTCAACATCCACTATATGAGCTGACAAAAGGCTGCACAGTAGACGTAATTATCAAGGTAACACAACTTACAAGAATAAGAACATTACGCCATACTTTTTATAAAACTGATTCATGTTTTATTGGTGTTAATACATTTATCACCAACTGCACATCCTAGTTTATCTCCTTATCACCATTATTCAAGTTGAACATTAATTTTTTATACATGTACGTACATCTGTGTGCCTTCTGTATACTGTTACCCCCTCAGCAATGTGAGATGGGATGATAAAGAGGTCAGCCCGGGTGCAGCGTAAGATTTCTCACAGTGTGATGAAACATAGAAATTAGGAAAACTTTACAAAACATCTTCCCCCATCCTGCTCTGTGTGCTCTCTCCCCCCTTTCCAAAGGCAGGACCTCTGCCTTGCACAACATCCCTGTGTCTCATTTCACTGTATTTGCTCCCTCCATCATGCGACCCATTCTCTTATCTTTCATTAACAGAGCCAAATTACTTGAAAAATTAGCTCATGTGTTTAAGTCTTAATTCTTGTCTTACAAACATCCATGATGGTTATCATTTTATGAGTATCCTAATCTTTTCCTTAAAAGGGCTGTTTGTGAGTCTCCACATGTGTGTCTGTGTTAAAGAATCTGCTTGCATGTGCAATCATGGGTCTACGTCTTAACAAATTTCCCATCCATCTTTCAGTGTGTGAGTGTGTGTGTGTGTTCAAGAACTGTCTGTATGCATCTGTGTGTGTTTATATGAGCCTGTGAGCGTGTGTCTACGTATGTGTTACCTGGGGTCGTAACTCTGCCCAGGACAGTTTTATAAAGTGCGGTGCAGCCAGCGAAGTGGCAGTAAATCAGTTTTATTTGCTGTGTGTTGGGGGTCAGCTCTCTTGACACCCCCAGACCATGACACCACAGGAATGGACTGGCTGGATTTTGCTATTGCAGCTGTGTTGTTGTAGGCTGGTAGTTAAGGGGGATTTATTCTTTTACGGACCTGATTCACCTGAGGAACAAGATCGGCTGCCGTTGCTTTTTTCAGCATTTAGTTTGGTTTGGATGGAGCACATTTTTTTTCTGCTTCATCTGATGAACTCCTATTTTATTTTCCAATTATTGTATTTTCTGTTAGTTAAAAAATACTCGATGCAAAAGTTTATTGCTTTAATGTATCGCTCTGTAGTAAATGTTGATTGCACAGTGTAATGGCTGCAGAAAAATGACACCAGATTGGTGCCCTATAAGCCTGGCTTTCGCTATGTAAATTTGTCTGCCACTGTGTACGATCTCCTGAGAAAATGAAGGCTCCAGTCCAGCAACTCGATACTTTTCTCAAACAAGCAAACTACTGATGAATTAAATTGTAATTAGAAGACTGAATGATGAAGTATGAAAACTGTTATGTGTGCCAATTGACGCAAATGCAGCCTGTTCTAACATGCATATTAGCTTGAAATGAGCCAGGGGTGTATGATACACACTTGTTCCCAAAATTCACAGCGAATAACAGTAAACCAACACATCCTCACTCCCTCACAGTGCTAACATGTTTCCAGTCTTCATGCTAAGATACGATAGCCGGCTGCTGGTTGTAGCTTCAAAGTGTTTTTCTTGAAATGTCAAACTGTTCTGATTTATGATGTCAGTTCAAAACATGAGTATTAAAGACTGCTGACCAGAATTTCACATTTAACACATGTGCACATGGATGTTTGGAACAAAACTTTGAACAAAACTATTGCAACTACTGCAAACAGGATGGACTGAAACAGACCAGAGGTGCTTTTCTCCGACTCAGCACTTAAGCTTTCATTTTTCGATGCTGTTTGTGGAGTCGGTCTATTGCAAACCGTTGAAATGAATTACTATAAGACATAAACTTTAAAAAAGTCAGACAAAATGAATAAAGTAGATTATGTTATAACTTTTTTGTAAACATGTTTCCCATAATTGGGGAATGGAAGTTTGTTGTACAGAAAAGTAAACTGTGTTGAATTTTGTGAATGAAATGTCTGTCGTTCACATCTTGTCAGGTCTAATGGTTTCACTTTGCTGTCAGAGACTCGCCCCAAATCCTAGAGAGAATGATTCATGATTCACACACACACACACGCAAACACACAAACACACACACACATACACACACGCCTAGACAGTAGGGCTGTGCTGTGTGGCACACTGATGATATAAACACCATGTGGGAATGCAAACAGACTCCCTCGCTAGCTCTCTCTTTCAGCAAAGCTCCACTCAGAAGGTCATTTTCTTGGAGCTAATTTTTTCAAGTTCTCCTTTTCAAAGTTACCAGACTGAATAGAAATGTCTTAGCAACTCAGTACTATTCTCAAAACAAGCAAACTACTGAAGAATTGAATTATACAATTCAAAGAATGAATGATGAAGTGTGAACACTGTTATGTGTGTTAATGGATGCAAATGCAGCCTGTTTTAACCTGCATGTAAGCTTGAAATGAGCCAGGGGTGTATTATACACACTCACCATAAGATAATTTCCTAATTTGACCTCAGAATTTAACTTTAACTTTAAAGTTAAAACTTTTTTTTTTCTAAATATATTAAACCAACACATCCAAACTCCCAACTCTTCAACAAAGTAAACCTGTGGAAACTGAAACATCTTCGGACAGTACTATTATAATAACATAACAAATAAAAATATAATGAGAAAGTATTTTTATTCTAATAGTTATTTATACTAAAAAAGACACTAATAGGGAGATGGAGATGGGACCTTGGTGTGAACTTCTGGTCAGCAAACTCGTGTCAGTATCTGGGTTGTTCCTCTTCCACCATCTTCATCTTCTTCCTCTCTCATTCCCCTGCTGGATGGTCCGGGCTCTGGGCTGGAGGAGGAGGCTGACACTGGGTGTTCTTCCTCAGCAACGCTGTCACTGTCATAGCCCGAGTTAGGTGATTCAGTCCTGAACCTGAACCCGTGCATCTCCTCATCTTCTTCCTCCTCCTCTTCAACCTGTCCTTCATCTCCGCTGGCAATGTTGTCCTCGTTAACAGGCCAGAGCTCCTGTTGATCCCTGGCCTCAATCACTATAGCCATGCCTTCGTCCTGTTGTCCATTCCTGAGCAGCCTGACAGCCTCTTCAGGGTCAGGTTCCACGAGTGGTTCCAAATGGCCGAGGTTATTCACACATCCACACACTTGTGCAATATTCATTTAAAGATAAATAAATCAACTCGGTTTCACAAAAATAAATGAAGATTGTTTAGCTGGCCGTGTGTGGATGCTTTTCATATCTTTACACATTGTGTCTCATATCTTTGTCATTAGGTGAGCAGTGATCTTTATATTGACTGCTGATAAAATTCAACATGAAATCAGAATTTGACTGTTTTCCTTAAATAGCCTTTAAAGAGGTGTGTTGACACCATGTCAAATTATAAATCTGACATGTTTGAATGAAATGAGGAGTCAAGTTCTTACACGGGTCAGCCATAGGGTCATCAAAGAGGGGTCCATCTCCTCTGAAGTCAACAAATGAAAAGATACATCAAATAACACATACATATAAGAAAATGTGTACTCGACATGACATACTATCTTAATGCACATTACCATATTGTCTCTCCTCAGTATTTACATTTCAGATTTTCAAAACATGACATTCCTGTTTGCTCTACCTCAATAAACGAAGATAACAATTATTATCGCTCTAAACCCTCACATTGAGAAATAGAAATATTCCTCATGAACAGTTGAAAAGGTGGACTGATACAGTGTCTGATTAGGTGTGTTGTGTGCAATGTCTTCTGATATGTCTGACTAACTTCTGATAACGTTTGAAGAGACGTGTTGACACCATGTTAAATTAAAAATCGTGTGACATGTTTGAATTCAGGAGTCAAGTTCTTACCATTGTTAGCATCGACATCCGGATTAGCAACAGCAGTAATGGGCGGCCCGTCCCCAGTTTCCACTGCACCTGGAAAGATACATCAAAGAAGATACACATATAAGAACATATGTGTGAATATACACACACACACAAATATATATACAGTATATCCCAAATCCACATTACAATATTAGTATTCACATTTCAGATTTACAGTACTTTACAGTATTGGCTGATAAGATGATAACATTTATTATCACTATAAACCCTCCCATTGGACCTTTGGCATGTTAATATGTACATAAAACTAATGGTAGGTTAGCTGATTAGTTCCTGTACAGACTATTTCTATCCATTTATCTGGATGGCCACTACTTGGCTCCCACTCATGAACAAACTTATTCCTTTATTGGAAACAAGCTCATTTTGTGAGTTCACTTATGCAGGACAACCACTCTTAAATCTCCTCCAGTTTAAGAGATATTTTCCTACTTTGTCTCCTTGAAAGTTGGGAGTTGTTATTTTATCAGGCTTTTTTAAATTAACTTCACAAAATCAAATACAATTTAATATAGGGACAAGACTCAAAAGTCCAAATGTTCAGATCAGTCTGTGATCAAATCAATAAGTTCAGAAATACACTTTACAATCTACTT
Source organism: Chelmon rostratus (assembly GCF_017976325.1). Lineage (NCBI taxonomy): Eukaryota > Metazoa > Chordata > Actinopteri > Chaetodontiformes > Chaetodontidae > Chelmon > Chelmon rostratus. Next base: position 19,380,966 of record NC_055665.1, read on the forward strand.
GTTGACTGACTCTTTGATTATTTCAGTTCTGCTCAGAACAGTTTCTACTTCTTGTATATTACAGATATTTACCCAGAACCTGTTTATTTTGACCCTGAATTTTTATCAGTCACTTTAAAAAATGTTTAATATTGAGCAGTTCCAGTGCAGACTCCTGAAAACACTCTTGCTTAAATAAGTATTCAAACAGCGACATGTGCACACGTACAGCACAGGACAAGAACACCCCCAACATTCCTTAGTTGCATGACTGCACAGTTAAACAAAAATGGCTGAGTGCAGAAAAATGAAAGAATCATCCACATTCATGTCATCTTCTTATCACTTTCACTGTCTTTCATTGTCAGAGACAGTGGAAAAGTTGTTTTCTTAGCATGAAGGATTTCCAATATAACTTTCTAAATTCAGCACATTCACTCATTTGTGCCCTTGTCATTTACAATTTTATTGTAAATTGCAAGAGAAATGATCATAAATTACTTTTAGAAAGCAGGTGTTTGCCTCAGGACTACAGTGTGTGTCCTGGTATCTGTGTTGCTAAGTAAAAATCTTAACTAAGTCAACATCATGGCTAAGAGCCCTCTCTTTCCTGCCATTCTTTAATACATGCTATCTGATAGATAAGAAAGCTGAGGAAGGCATCTTTCACACTGGTCCCCTGCTGTTTCTAAATCCATAACAAATGGCTCTCCCTGCATTCCTGATATCTGCAATGGCCCGTGTCGGCCTTCTATAGAACCACATATACGCTGTGCATACTCAGCAGGGGGTAGAGAACCGACTCTCTGCTGCTGTAGGCTTTGTGAGATAAGATTAATGAAACACCAGTTTATAAGTTCATCCAGTTGCAAAAAAAAAAGGAAGATAAAATGCTGTACAGTGCTCCAACTCATCTTACATTTAATTTGAGCCTGAAGTGTCACGTATGCTGTAAAGTGATCTAAGATATACCCGTAAGGAAATTTCATGATCAAATGAAAGAACAAGCAATAATGTGTACTTAACTCTGTGGTCTCCTGCTGAGAAAAGAGTATTAGATTAATATTTTATCTTCTATGAGAATTTATTATTCTTCTGGCTTTGTATTTCCTTTATGTTCTCATCTACATGTTTGCCACGGGACAGCATAGAAAGCTACATCTGAAAAGTGATAAAGCGGACAAAATGAAGAGCACTATCACAGGTTGATTCATCCACAGCTCCACGTGTTAGTCCCATCTCTCAAGCAGCGCTATCTAAAAACACTTCTCACCCTTTTACATCAACATTGGTTGACTTTGCCACATGCAAACAGTGGTTCATACAATGCCCACACACCTCCGCACATGTGCTTTGGTGTTTAGAATAAGACGCATTGATATTCAGCAGGACCAGGAAAAATCCCCCTTCACACATTCTCTGTCAGAATCTGGGGGCCATTTCCTCTCTCGGTCTGAGCGTGTGTGAGTGTGTGTGTGTTTGCATGCACCTGTTTTATGTTTCTTTGCTTTCAACTCTGGAGGTCTTTCGAAGCAGGTTGCAGAGTCCAATAGTCAACAGATGCCTTCTCACAGGTCAAGATTAGCTTGCAGGCTGTGTGCGTAAGACAGAAAAATATCACAGAGAGCGTCATTATCCTTCTCATGTCTGCATCTGACCCTAACTTTAACTTTTCTCATGATAAACCCAAAAATGAAATTCAGTGAACTTAAAATTTATTACATTTATTACATTCACTGCAAATGTGGACAAACACTGCAATAGATACAGCTTGTTTTTGTTTATTGAATTGCATTTTTGCCAAATTAGGATTTCTGTATGTATTTTGATAATCGTGAGACCAAGTGAGTGAGTCACACTTTCATCTGCTGGAGGTGTCTAATTGGAGTACACACAGCACTTGTCACACATTTAACCAATCAGTTAGTGAAGCCCTCTGGCAATGCAGAATCTATGGTGTGTGTGTGTGTGTGTGTGTGTGTGTGTGTGTGTATGTGTGTGTGTGGTATGACCTCAGGTTGCCAATTCTTGGACCCAAATGACATCCAGAAGCACTCAATCAGGCCTCTCGCAGAGGACTGGAAACCATTTCACCTCAATAGGCCCAAAGTCAAGAGCCAGAGGTTTGAGGACCTGAGAGCGAGCGAGCACTGTTGTGTGTGGATGTGTTGAAGTAAATCATGTTTGGATTGAGAAACATGCTCCCTAGACCTGGACAACTACTGTAAGTGTTAATGTGTAGTATTTGCATTTGTGTTTGTCATACTATACAGCATTTTTACTGGTTCACTGTAGCACTGAGCTGTACTGCTGTCCTCTGTTCTCTGTCCAAAAATGAAATGTTGCAATGTCTAGCAACATCACCAACCAAATAGGCAGCATTTTAATCATCCATGTCAACACCATTCAGCAGGCCTGTTGCATGGTGGGGTGGTAGAAGCTTCATCAAGTACTGTGAGTAAGTGCAGACTACCAGGACGGCTAATCCACCCAATACCATCACCTGTTTCCATGCAGAAGCTATTAAGCAGCTAAAGTCAGTGTTTGCTTCAGCTTGAGCTCTTAACCTCTGGGTAAGCCAATGGCATCACTAGCCAAGCCACTTAAAAACTGTCTGCTTAATGTCTATGATTGAATTTCCACAGAAACCACCAAAATCCCACTACAGTCCAGTGTTTACAGCATGGTATGTCAGTCAAAATGCATACACTCGTATTTCTACAGTGATCATCATTCAAATTCATTCAAACATTTGAAAGCCACCAATAAAATGATTTATTAGTTTATACTAATAAATATATTTATAAACTAGAAGATGTCATTGAAATGTTGAAATAGGAGCTTGTTCCATTGCTGCACTGCTGGTATACTTTTATCAGACATCATACCTACAGTAGGCCTAAGATATTGGGTGCATCTGAGTTGAATGGATTTATTCTGGAATAGCACACAAATCCAGGAGAATTCAGGAAGGGTGTCAAAACTGGCAGCAGCCTAGAGTCGTTATGGCAGCACTTCCTGGTTAATGGTGTATGAAGAGCCTTTGATCGCCTTTCAGAGCCTAAAGCTACCATCACTGCAAAGCACAAAGTAGAAAAATGTGTTGAGGCCAGCAAATGACTTGCTAATTATCAAAAATACCCTTTTTTGTGTAGTGATTATCTACAAAATGAGTTTAAAATGGCTTCCTTAGTCAGACCAAACACATACAAACTGAATGAATTTAACTCTAACAACCTCTTAAGAACAAGCACGCCTCTCTGAGTGCTTCTGATCTTTTCTCAATTTTTATTTTCAGCATTGCAGTTTACCGTAAAAAGCTTTGAGTCACTATTTGATTTACGTTACAGATAAAACACGACTAGCAGCTGCTACCAAGCTGCTCTTTTCTCGACCAAACTAAGAAACTATTTTTGAACATTTACATAGCCTTTCATCAGGAATATGGTATGTGATACCATCTGCAGTGCATAAATGGCCTTCATTAAAGGGCAGGTTCCATTCTTCTGCCTGCTTAAAAGTTGCATCCATATAAAAGCAACAAAAAAAAGGAAGCCATCACATCAATAGGAAATCTCTGCACTCCACACAGACCTCTCAGATATTGAATTATATGACTGCTAAGTTCAAAATCACCACAGCAAATATCAAATAAATACTGGCTTACAAATTATGTATGAAATACACAAAATCAACTGAAAAGCATTCAAAGCACCAAGTGTTGGTATCAGTAAATCTTAACAACAGTGCTGGAAGTTGAGGTTTTCATGCTTGAGCTGTGTTTCCGTTAGAGCATTAATGTCTTATCAGGCTTCTTATCATGCACCGCTGGTATGCATAGCTGGAACATTATATTCACACTTACTTTAACCCCTTACCAGACACGGACACATTTGCACTTCAAGCTCAGTAATTTAGGACGGAAAAAGTGAGGTTGGAAAAACCTCCAGCTCCAATATGTATTTTTATTAGTAAATATGATGTATTTTGCCCAGGGCCAGTCTCTTTCATTTCAGCTTGCTGCCAAACGCCAAAGCCCAGGGTAAATTAATACAAACCATGAAGCCATGTGCCATTAAACTGGACTCAAAATCCTGGCAGAGCACCAGGCGCCCATTATTATTTATTAATTTATTTTTAATTCTGCAAATGCTTTGCAGATGTTTCACATGCCTCGTGTTTTTTGGGAGACGATGTGAAAGAATAGCAGTTGTACCTAACATGTGCTGATGTTTTTTTTTCCCCCTCTCACTTACTTGTAGCAGAGAAAAATGCTGCAGCTTTTAAACATAGTCTGTTTTAGTTTATTTTCAGGTGCGCGTCTATCTGGAATTCCCTTGTACCATCTGCGACTGAGTGAGGTAGAATTTGTACGAATCTAAGTAAGCAACCATAAATACTGTAAGTCTGCCATTTCTTTCTCCTCTGTTTCTTTGTATTTCGGATGAAAGTTGACATCAGGATTAAAAAAGAGCCCATGAGTTTATCATGTGTATGTGAGGAAGATTATATTCACACATCTTCTGTAGGTCTCTCCTCTGATGAAAAGGTCAGATTGGGTCATTAAATCCATCCGGCAGTCCATCTGCGTGCTTCGATACGAGAACAAAAACACATTAAAGTCATATTCTGCCAACACAAACACACAGAGATCCAGTCAGAGTACAGTACAATCATAATGACTAACTTTACCACATTAATACTATAGAACACCAATCAGACCACAACAGTCCAAACCAGAGCTGTTTATAGAGACCTTACTGTTTTCTCCTAAACCAAAGCAGAAGACCGCTTCTGTAATGGAGGCCGTTTGAAGTCCTTAATCAGTTTTTAATGGTACGGAGTGAGGTGGATATTAACTACTACATGTGTGGTTTTATGGTTACTTGCCATTGCAGTAGTTTGCGTGCTGTATTAAGCCATGCCAGATGCACTCCACCCACAGCCTCTTTTTCAGATAGCTGGCTAATGACAGTAATATACAGGTGCTCTGTGAAATATTTTGTTTTGTTAAGCAGAATCTGACATTTAGTTCCTCTAAATGGCCGCAACTGTTGGCCTGTTGACTTGGAAGAAGAATTTGAATTGCCATGTCTGACCTTCAGAGAGACCAGTCTGGGTCTGGGGATGTATTTTTGTGTTTTACTTTATACGTACATATGATTGGAAGGACAGTGATGACTCAGGTTATGAGACATATTATATATAAATATTTCTGACGTGGTAAATGTTGGTTTTGTTCTGCATGTATATGTACATAGGTTTCCACTTTCTGACAGTGGCTAAGTCAGTCTTACTGGAACTTGGTGGTTTTTGTGGTTCACTTACATGCACACTGACAGAGAGAGAGAGTTTTTTTTTAATAGCATACAGTGCAAAACATCAAAGTCTTAAGCCATGCTAGCTGCTAGCTGTAGTTAGGCACATTGGTGCTTTGAGCTAAATGCTAACATCAGTGAGCTACCATGCTCACAATGACAAAGCTAACATGCGGATATTCAGCAGGTATATATACCACATTCTCTGCCTCAGTTTAGTGTTTTAGCTCGCTAACATGTGATAATCAGCACTGAACACAAAGTGTGGCTGAGGCTGATGGAAGGGTCATTCGTTTTCAGACAAGTCATTACGATTCATCTTCTGGGGACAATGAATGTCTGTAAAACATTTCACAGCAATCCATTAGAGAGTTGTTGGGATATTTCATTTGGAGACGTTTCTAAGAATGATAACTGCCAACTCATGGTGCACTGTAACAATTAGCTGTAAAAATCTAGGTAATTTTGTACAGTAATGTTCAGTTCTTCATAAATACAGTTGAACGCTGTAAATCCTGATACCTCACAGTCAGCGTAAAGATACTAAAAAATATGCAATCTACCAAAAGCTGAGTTAGCTATCTTGGTCATTCACCTTTAACTCAGGTTCATTTGTAATCTAATCACACGTCTGAGATAAGATGTGATCCTCCATTGATTTGTTGTAAAATCTACTTGAAGGACGAGGCTCGATTTTACCATTTGTTGTTGAGCTATTTCAAGTTTTGTATGATGTTTCATGTTGCTTTTCCTCCCATCTGGACTGTTTTGTTTCTCATAATTATAAAATAGTTTTTAAAAATGAGATCATAGTTTCATAATGACACAGAGGTGATTATCATGAGAAAACATCATTCAGGTGTCATTGGTATCAACCCCAAACGAGGAACAAAGGCCAGCGAGGGGACGGAGGTGTCCAAGAAGCAACTGTGGATCTCCATGTGGTTGTCCTTAGAAAAAAACACATGGACTCTGAGTGGGGCTTTAGGCCCCCTCACCCTCACAAAGAATGGTCATGTTGTTTCAAGTGAACAAGTCGCAGTATCATGGTCTGTTCAGTTCAGTATAGTTCACTGCAGTTCTATAATACATTTTACAGTAATAAAATGGTTATGGAGATTTCAGTAGGAAGACTAAAATAATAGTATCATGCAGAAACCAGCTGACAGTATTATACTGTACAGCTAAAAAGCACACCGCACAGGACTGTTTACAGTCATAAACTGTCATTATAGATTACAGTAGTTCCACTGTAGAATAACAGTTTCATGCTGGCAGCTGTAGCTGCCAGTAGTTTTACTGTAATTTAACAGGGAAACTTCTTACAATGTTGTGCTTGAGGAAAGTCAGAGGACCATCAACATCATTAGTATACATCCTATGGGGACCATGAATGTCTGTACAAAATTTCACTGCAATCCATCAATAGTTGAGATATTTCAGTCTCGACTAAAGTGGTGGACGAATCAACCACTAGCAGCAGGGTTAATAAGGCTACGCATGATACCTGTCGGCCTGTCAGGCCTGGTTATTTACCTGCCTGCTGCTCTGTTGTTTCACCTGCTTATTATTTTCTCTCTGCCTCTGAGCCCCGTCTTTCTGACTTCCTTTCTCCCTCTGTAATGTAATGAGTTAAGTTCATCTGTCTAGGGCCAGCTGGCTGGACTTTATAGGCCTTGAGGTGGAGACCCCTGTTGCATGTAAAAGGAGACCCTGTCTGCAAGGTGTAGTACTTTACAGGGGTCTAATCCAGCAATAAAGGCATAGAAGAGAGAGAAACAGAGAGAAACAGTGAGTGTTCTTTTACATCGGCCCACTCTTTCCTTCACACTGGTTTGATCTAGCCTCTGGTGCCATAAGGTTTAACATATTTTCCATGATTTAATTGGCATTTGTTTGCCTCCAGTTTTTACACTGAGGGTCATGGGGTTTGTTAAAAATTAGCAAATGCTCTGTCCCATTCACACCTCTGTTAGTACCTACCCAGTGAGACCTAACTCTTTTCTGGCTACAAGCGTCCCCCCATAAATATGAGCTGCATGCATGGACATATGATTTTCTGGACAATTGTGTCAGAGAACAGCCACATACTCCAAACTTGTCACTACCGTCAGCCCAGCATTTGTTTTCACAATTCTTTTATTACTTGAAAGCATGTATTAAAAAGCTTTTAATGGTACTGGATTTAAGAATGAAACGTCCAAATAAATTCAGTTACTTCATATAGACATGAAACCTGACAATATAGTCTTTTCTCACAAAAGACATATCGCTATTTTTTCAATCATTTCCAATTTAGTAATTTAGCAGATTTCCCTCAGCAGCTGCAAAATAAATTGTCAAAATCTTGTAGGTTCTAAATACTCAATACAACGATCACATAAGACCTAAACCAGTGGACACTTCAGATGTGAAGTGAGAAGGTGCTGATTTCTACAAATGAGCAGATGTCACGATGCAGTCTCCCGCAGCACACTTTCATCTGAGTCCTGTAGCTGAGGCCTGTCCTTTGTGTTTATACGTGCTGAGCTGTAAGGGTGGTTGCAGTGGCTTTGGGCTCCTTCTGTTGTTTTCCCTCTGCACTGGCACGGCCTTGGTCACGTTTGATGGTTGATTGAACACGAAAACACTTGGCTACATTCTGCGAGGAAGCCGTGAAACAGTCAGCCTCCCTACCTTCCTTCTGTCCCGTTGTGGCGAGACTGACGGTAGTGGACAGACAGATGATCTTCTAGACCAGGGCTTCTCAAAGACCGGACCTCAGTCTGCCATGGGACCGAACAGCAGGTCAATCCAGACCCAGCTCACAACTCACTACTGTAATCATTAACGGGACATGCATTAATGTTAAATTAAAAATGAATGGTACTCACCTGTAGAAGAGGCCCAGTGCGTCCTGAGAGTGATCAGCAGTTAGCGGAAAAGTGTACAATTCATAGTTATTGTCATTATTGTCCAAGTGCATCCTCTCTGCTTGGGGACCCACCATGAAACCACTCAGCTCCCAGGCTGGCCATTCCCTGGAGTTGACAGCAGTGGTTGGACTACAGGAGGTAACTCAGAGGAATGGCTTGGGTTTTTTTGTTGGCCAGCTTTTGTATCGAGTCTCAGACTGACTATTTTTCTTTGGTTCCTGCGATCCCAAAGAGGAGACCCATTCATTGGTAGTTGTATAGCACAAGTAAGTGAAATCATTGACAACCTGAACTACTTACCTATATTAGCGATTACGACCTACAACATCTGTGGTATCAGCTAACACTACTTAGCTAGATGCTTGGCTTGTCAACATGATGAAACTGGATTCAGTCTGACATTTGATCATGTGGTCAGTTGTTTAGTAATGTGTGTAAACTTTACACCTCTCTCAATCTCTCAATCAAAACGATAAAACAGAGACAGGGTTCGATCATAGACGTAGCGTGGGATCATGAAATCTGCTGTCGTTGTTAAACAACCGCCACTGCCGATGAAGTCATACTTTTCTGACTCAAATGGGCTTAGTTTCTGTAGATTACAGCGATTCTCGTCACCCTCATCTTGCCTGCCAGTCTTCATTGTATACTTTGATAAAACAAGTGCCAAAAAAAATCACCTTTGATTTGGCGGTGTAACTCTAACCAGACTCCAAGCTTTGATTATCTCTCCCCGGCCAGACTAAACTAAACTTTGCTTTGCAGCCAGCTGTTGGGGAAATATCCAGACACCCCAGAGATGACCCCACAATTATGAAAATGAAGTATTAATAGCTTAAAATTGCACCCAAATGGCTATCATGCAGGCACACAAGAAAAACCTGTTTGTTTTTTCTTTCCATTCAAATCATTAGCAGAGTTTGGAAAATTTTCTTGGATGAGGTTCAGAGGTATTCTGGACATTTGCAGTGTGTTAAAAGGAGGAATGTGTGTGTGCATGTAAACCTGTCCCTTATTTTTTCAGTATCTAACATCTCAACCTTAAAGCTCAATCTGACAAATATCTGGCAACTTTGCTGTTGCCAAGTTAGTGTCAAATTTGGCCGATTTGTGGTTGCGTGTGTTACAGCATGTGTGTGAGTGTGTGGGTGTGTGTTTTTGTGTGCGTGTGTGTGTGTGTGGTGGGGGGTGTGCTCAGGGCAGGGGGAGGCCTGTACATAAATTCACCGCTCATGTTGTTTATCTACATATTTTCTCTATCCATTCCATCCAACAAGCTTCAAGGCTAATGCAAACTCCAAATTGAGAGGAAGAGAAGGAATGTATTCAACTTGTTCAGCTCAATTTCTGAATTTGACGGATCAATGAAAATGCATTTGCAAAGCAAAGAAGACACATTGTTGCTCTATTTTGTCTAAAAACCTCAAGTGAAGCAATGTGAGGCTTCTTGTTTCCCCAGTTGCAGAATGAAAGTGGCTTGTTTTATTTCTGCAGTGCTTCAGCTCAGTTTCAATTAGCTTTGTGAGGCTTCAAAGTGAAGTAATAGAAGGGAAACTTTGAAGTTTAAGAGAGCATTCAAGAAACCCAGAATAGGCAGGGGAGCAGACTCTCATAATATAATGGGTAGCAGTCAGAGAAAAACCTCCTTAGACAGTATGTGTCTTTTCATCTTTTTTTGGCATTGATGTATTCTCATTTGGCCAGACATTTGGTAACATATCCCTGAGTTAAGATCAGAGCTGCTTTCTATCTTCATTCTTACAATATTAAAAGTTGGGGAGAAGCACTCTGCAGCATGACTAAGCAGTTTTATCAACCAGATTTTATTTTATAGAAATATTAAACATGCTTACCTCAGCGCTGTTATCTTCTGAACGTGAGGAGGGTTTGGTTCATGACTGGAAAGACTAATCCAGACAGTTTGATAACAGAAATCACTCATGTCTGGTGTTGTACACATGTATCTGAGCGGCTCCTGTGTGGAGCCCCAGATCGGCCTCTCGTGACGAGCCGGGGTAAGATGGATGAGACCCTGAAAACAAGACAATTTCCTGGTCTGATCCCAGGTAGAGGCAAAAAATGGTGAGACTGGAGGAGGTCCAGCAGTGTATGTGTGTGTGTGTGTGTGTGTGTGTGTGTGTGTGTGTTTACTGGTGTCTTTATGTGTGGCATGAGAGGCCTTGGTTTATAGTTTTTAGCTTTTATAGTATTAATGCAGACCACCCAAGGACAAATGTTGAGGCTTAAAGCAGTAGTGTGGCATTCTGGGAAATAGGCTTATTTGCTTTATTGCCAAGAGTTAGATGAAAATGAAGATTGATAACACTCTTCCTGTTCCTTGAAATATGAAGAGAGGCCAGGAAACAGCTAGCTTACCTTAGCATAAAGATTGAGAGCAGAGGGAATCACATAGCCTCTAAAATATACGTACAAGAACCTCACTAATTAACTAAGTAAAGGGGATTACATGCTGGACCATTTCTTAGCCATGCACAGTGACTATTCCTTTAAGGAGTAACGTACCTTCTGAGTTCACAGGAAATCTTAAAAACAGAAGGATATGCAACCTTAATTACAGTGTTTAAAAGTAAATTTGCAGTTGAAGTGTTTTGGTGCCATTTAGGAGAAATTGTGGTGGTTAGTTGGAATACTTCAGTCCCAGAGGTGCAACCCACAACGCACAAGTTTACAGCCAATAAAACCTTTTTTGATTCTAACTCAATGATATAATCACATTTAAGTTAATGGCAATCCAACAACAGCTAATCGGTAAAGCAGCTTTACAGGCCATCACCTGGATGCTTGGTCTTTGTTCCTGTAGTTTGAACATGCTTTGCAGCCTACCAAGGTTGATGCTGTATCTGAAGTGTATTAGAATTTTTTCTTTATCTAAACATTTTTCATTTGAGGTTACTATAGCTGATTTTATGCCCCATTTCCTCCTTTCTCCCTCTCTATTTCACTTCTTGCTCAAGAGCTCGGGAGGAACACCGGGACAGGCAGCGTTACCTTCTTTTCGATGGCAGCTACCTCCAGCAATAATGGCCAGAGCGAGAGATTGAATTTCCAAGCCACGTATTAATTTAATCATGCAGCATTGTTAACAGATGTCACTGTATGGCGCCTGGCCCATTGATCCTTCATCAGCATGCGTTACTGCAATCAATACCCTCATTAGTGAGCTGTCAGGGCAAAGGAAATGCTTAGAGAGAAAGCCTTTTTCATGTTCGATTACACTGCGAGCACTGAGCCGCTGTCCAACTTTGGTGCTGGCTGAGCTTTCACTGAGCTCTGGGAGTGTTTCACGTTGCACAAGGGATTTCAGAGCGAAACAAATAACATGATTTTACATTTGCAGGAGACTCCGAGAAATGGACGATGGTCACGCCCATTCTGTGGCTGATTGTGGCTGTAATGGAGTCTCTGGTGGTTCCTGGAGTGTCCCAGACAGATGCATTCACACACATACACACAAACACATGCTTCTCCCATCCACAGTACACACATACAAAAATGCATGCATAGTTGGTGTTTTGGTGCAGAGACAGACTCTGACCAACTGTGGAATACATTTACATGCAGTAATGTACATGTGGAACGCATATAAACTCAAAACTCACAGGCATGTTGATGCCAGCATACACAAACATATTAGCTGCGACTGTACTTACAATGGTTTTTGGAAAATACACTTTAATGTTTAATTTATGACCTGCTGCAAGTCCAACTGATAAAAACACATATTCCATCACCCTATAAGCCTGCACACCTGACGCTCAGTGTCTCTGTTTCTTATCTCACTCTAATCAGCGGTTCACTGAACCCTTTTATCTCAGTCGAAAGTCATTTGATTGAATGCCTTCAATTTTTGGACTTTATACATGAGGGCTTCTGCTGTGTGAATCTCAATTTGATTGGTTGTCTGGAGCAGATGTGTGAGTTGGCGAGGTCCTATCTTGATGTTCAACTCTGAAGTCACATGAGGATTCTTCTTCTGCAATAACTAAATATTTTTTTTACTACCGCAGACAAAGCGAGAGTGTCACAAACGCCTGTATCCTCAAGAACTGTCAGCGCATGTACTTCACATGTGTACATGTGCATGCACTCTTACCTCCTGACGGACATTATCAGCTTTGCGTATCTGCAGGCAGCTCTCTCTGCCCTCATGTATTTCGATTTCACTATTACTTAATAGCTGCTAATAAACAACTTATGCCACTTAACTGGGGTAATACATTATATCCTGACACACGGTTGAGTAACCACCTTGACTTTCTCTCCCTCTCCTCTTCCAGTTATGGAAAACAAAATACTTGGCGCTCGTCCACAGACAACACTGAGGCCCATTATCTTCTGCATACTCTCTAAGGCAGCTTTGAAACGAGGAAAGTTCAGCGAGGCCTCCATTGCTGACCAGGTATTAGGTATTGAATAACTGACCAGCGTGGTAATGAAATATGGATAGTGTGTTGCTAATTAAGAATGGATACTGCTGCGGTTCAGGGGGGCTGCAGGCACAATCACCACCACATTTCGTAGATTTGTAACAGACTTTGCAGCAGTTGCATAGGTTTAATATCATTACTAATCATTTGCCAGCATGTAATGCAAATGTTGAGACTTACTTTAGCTCAATGAAAAGACATAAATTGCATGTGACTTGCATTTGAGAACATATCTCTGGATGTAAGTTCCAGATGATAGAAAGTTCTAATGATAGATTGCAATGATATGATGACGGATTATATGGTAATTTAATACACCTGAAGAGGTCTTGAAGATTTAGCAGAGAGGGCAACATATGCATGTTTTCTGCTTGCACTAGTGCACATGTATGAACAAGCATGCCTGCACAGACACACACAGATCATCGCACACATGCAAATACTCCATCCAGCACTCACACACGTCTACGGAAAACAAATGATACCCCACACGTACTCACACACACACACACACACACACACACACACACATACACACACACACACTTGTACTTCTACCCTTGTGAAGACCCTCATTGACATAACACATTCCTTAGCTCCTTAACTTAACCTTAACCATCACAACATCACAACTAAATGCCTGAGCCCAAGCCTTGCCCTAATCCTGATCCTAACCTAAAACTAATTCTAACCTAACCTTTAAAAACCAAGTCTGAGCCCTCCAACAGCCCTTTGAAGATCTGTGCAAAAGTGAGTGAGCGTGTGTACTCACTTTCCAAAAATGTCCTCACTCCCAAGGTTTAAAATTCAAATTGGTTCTCACAAAGATAGCTGTACAAGTACACACACACGTTGACACACACTCCTCTGTGTGCTATCAGTCCTGTGTGTGTCTCCAGAGGGAAACTGTATCAGACAACAGAGTTCACGTGACCTGGGGAGTCAGCCTTCCTTAATCCTACTGTCAGCCCTAATTGGGCAGTAGGGGATTGATCTAGTATGCCCTGCGTGTGCGTGTGTTTGTGTGTGTATGTGCGCCCTAGATGGCCTCATTGCTGAAGTTCAGTTACAGACGGACTCCTGACTCCACAGTCTATGAGAAGCTGGACAGGAGTAAAATAAAGACAAAGAAGGGCCTTTTTGTCATTTGGCATCTTTATTCATGATCGAGCGATGAGTTCAGTTAATATCTTACTTTCCTTCTGTGTTTTACATAAAATTTTAAAACTGATCAATATGTCTAACTCAAGGCAGAATAGAATGAATTAGTTAACTTAATTTCATGCCAATTTAATTAGTTGACATGTTTCCTTTCTACAAGTCAATAGATATGACAACTCTTCACGTCCTCTTCCTCAGAGTTTAATTTCTGCTATCTGTCTAAATGAAGGCTACCAGCACATTATTTCTAAAATCAAAAGCCTATTGCACTTCACCAGTAGAGGGCAACACTGCTAAAACTACAGCAACCGAAGTCCAACTCACTCTCAAACATACAAATCACATCCATTATCTCAGTTGTTTCAGGAAGGCTGAAAGCGATGCTTTCAGAGAGGACATGTATTTGTTGAACGAAGACAGAAACTCTAACAAATGATGCTGTGATGTGTCTTGTAACAGCAGAGAGGGGCAGGGGAGGAGGCCGTAAATCACGACACACATGGCCCATCAATGCATTCAAGGCTAAAGGAATTCATAATTCCACCTAAGATCTTCCCCATCCTTGTCCCCCGAATGCCATTCATCTGTGTGCTCTGTTCTTTGTGAAGGAAGTGGCTGTGTCTCAGCCTGAATTATGCATTTTTAGAGAGCTAAAGGTGAGCCTCTTAAAGCAAGTCACAGTGCAGGATGCAACAAAAAAGAGAACAGGATGAAAAAGTGACCAGCTGGGTGAAACTAACCAGACTTGGAACTGCAAATCGCCAAAGACATCCATCAAAAACTGCAAATTCCAGCATGTATGTTTTTACCGCTTTCCATTTTCCTCTTTCACCTTTTGGAAGGTTTTATTCTGTGTGTAGTTTCTCAGTTTGGCTAGAGGACAGCAACTTTAGTCATACCATAAATATCAGAACCGCTGTGCTTACCCCTAAAACAGGGTCCCTCGACTTCATGTTCATTTGTTTAATTATTCTCTTGCTACTACGTTTGTTTCATTTGCAGTTTTATCTGTTGCCTGCAGAGATTATATCTCTATGTCTATTATAAACCCGGCTAAAGCTGTATTTTTATGACATCATGGGTACAATTACACATCCTGATATGGCTATTAGAGATCTACCATGATGACCAAAAAATATGAGGCACATTCAACAACCTACAAATTACACCAACTAAATAATCTTGCAAGGTGTAAGAATGTGGGATGACACTTGCACAGTACAACAAACATAAAGTGAAGATCACAGGCTAGACACAACCATCTGCCATTTGTGACAATTTACTTCAACTCTCTTCCTCAGTGGTCTGTTATCTCAGGTTTTTGTCTGTGAGTTCTGTCATCTAACCTAATGCAGCCCATTCACATGGTATTGTTCATAACATTTAGTGAATGAGCTGTTATGCTGCACTTTGAAAACTCTACTTTTTAATGTCCCCTGAAGCCTCTTTTGTTGATCCTTCATTTCTGACATTTGCAACACATGTTTGCAACTATTAGATCAATTTTTATCAACTGATATCTGTGTTTGCTTCATTAGCTTTTACATTTTGTTGCATCAATGTGCATGTTATTAAATGTGTGCTCATTACCTTACCCTGAGCAGAGATCCAAGTAGCATTAATTCTTTATTTATTTATTAAAATTTTAAAAATCCTGTATCATCTGTGAAGAGCTTTTGAATGACAGACGTTCTTACAGAGAGTCGTTGTTTAGACAGGCAATGAGCTGAGAGAAGCACAACAACAGAAACCACTGTTATGCCTGATCTGGTTATATAGCATCTGTGTGCGTTTGTGTGTGTGTATTACTCACTTGGGGGAGCGGGGGCATAAATCTGTTTACTCGTCACATTGTGGGGACTTGCCTTCCTCATGGGGACAACACACAAGTAAATCTTTCAGTTTTAGGGTGAAGGCTTGGTTTAAGGTTAACGTTAAGTTTAGGTTAAAGTTAAGGTTAGGCTAGGGGTTAGTATTAGGCGAGTAGTGGTTATGGTTAGGGTAAGTCTCCAGGAAATTAATGTAAATCAATGTAATGTCCCCAAAAGGTGAAGCACAAATGTGTGTGTATGTAAGAAAGTCTGTGTGCACTAACCATAACATAACAGCAGGTTATGAGGTTAGGGTGCCTTAGTGTTTATTTGTTTGCCTAGCAGATGCCCTTATGCAGGGCACTCAGCTTGTGGTTCATTTAACACATCCACATATTTACACAGCTGGATATGAGCTGATAGGGAGACGCTTGCCATCAAGCAGTTTAATGTTAATGCTAAAGGGAAGGCAGCAAAGAGGTTTGACACTCTTTCTTTCTTTCTTTCTTTGGGGTTCTTGAGACACGCGGCTCTGCAGAGTTAAGAGGCTATGACTTCAGTTCCACATGGACTCCACTGTTATCTGTCTCTCTTTTTTCACTTATCAAGCACCAGATACTTTACTCCTCCGCCTCTATGCCCAGATGCACTGCTCCACATTTCCTCCCCATCTCTCCATCTCTTTCTTCTTCTCCTGCACTTCACTTCCCACCTCTCTCTCCACGGTCTGTCGCTCAATTCTTTCGCCTTCACGCTCCCATCTCCGTGCCCACCACATCCACCTTACACTCTCTCCTCCGCTCTACCTTCCTGAAAATTTTCCACCTCCTATATCCCTCACTCCTCCTCCCAGTTTCGCCCACCCTCTTGCTTTTTCTCCATACATACAAAAGCCACATGGAGGGTCTGCTTCTAATCTTGCCATGCTTGGGTCTCCATTTGTTTTGCTTGTCCAGGGACCCCACAATGCAGTTTCCAGAGCCCAGGACCCACTGAGTGCAGATTTAATTAGATAAGGCGAATGGTGGAAGGAGCTGGAGAATTGAAATTGGACATGGGGGTTTTACAAGGAGGGCTGGTTGGTCCTTGGCACCGCATGAGTCCAACACAACAATGCACTTCACACTGAGAAGGGCAATGAGAAAGTGGAAAGGAAGGGAGAGTGAGAATGAAGAAAGGAGATGGCATACTTAACTCTACCCTGGTAGTCGCTAAGGGTGTGTTTGGCTATTGTGCGCCCAGTCTATAGGCTGCTGGTGCCACACCTTCCTGTGAGCCAGGAAAATTGTGGAAAATGCAGACTGTGTGTTGTGCTTCTGAATAACATGAAATTTAGTTAATTCCCACACTGCACAAGTAAACAGCACAATAATCTAAACTTTCACAAAAATCGGTGACAGCAACATGATGTGAAGATGCTGCTTTTACAGGCATAAAACTTAGCTAGTTGTTTGGTTTAAGGCAAGTAAACAATGACTGTTATTTTTTAGATTTATTTCATTTATTCTAACCCTAATGATGAGCAAATGCAAAGACATTTCCCATCATGCCTCGAGCTGGACTGAGTAGTTTGTTCATGTTCCAAAATGCAGATATTACTTTTTGTCGCTATTCCTAATGTGTCTCTGAAAACGAAGGTTGTAATTGTCATTTTTGTGCCGTTTTTAATTTCGACCATTAGAGACACAACTGTGACATTTCTCGACCCCATTTCAGTATTGTGTTTTGAAGGTTTATGTTTGTTTTCTTTTTTTTGTGTGTGTTTTTCCTTCTTGTAATCTTAATGTATTTTTCTTTCTATATGTTTGATCTAAGACCCAATAAGACTAAACATTTTGCGCATTACCTTCTGTCATAATGAGCAGGTTTACATGGAACAGTATGTCCTCGGTCATATAGATCTCAAAATATTCAAAATCAATTGGCGAGCTTGATTCGTCAGACCTGCACTCAGGTCATAATGCTACTTGGTTTGCGTGATGTCAAAATATTATTACGATGTTTTGGTTTCCATTTGTCCTCCATGTACCTCTTTCATCCAGATTGGCACTAAAACAACAGCAGCATGCATGATGATGTCAATCTTACACTGACAACCAGGCTTCTCATTATCCTGCCTGTCATAACAGATTCACATTTACGTCAAGGAGACAACATAACAAATAGACACAGGGGAGAAGGGATGGAAAGCAGAGACACATGAAGAGAGGTGGCCTAGAGTGAATGAGAGAGACAGGGTCATGTATGTCTGAAGAGGGAGACAGAATGGACATATGAAAACACTGGCTGGAGAAAACAGACTTTTTGTCTTTGATGAGGTAAAAACGTCTGCATGAAAATGAGCATAACAAGTGTTTAGTGGCTGTTGTGAGCCTGGGCAAAACCCCCACCATCACATGACTGCAGCTGCTGCCTTCGTTAGCCGGAGTAGCAGCACGATTCAGCTGGGCTTGATTACAGAGCCCAGGCTGTACCTGATAGTCACATAGATTATTGGTTTGCAGTTGGCAGGTGGAGGATGTGTTGGTATCATGATTGATTCTTGATCCACATTTTCCTGCTTTAATTGTGACTCACGGTTCATGGTTTTCCTGCAACGGCCTGCACCTTTTCACTATCACCATGCAGCATTGTGAAGTGTCACGATTTTATCTGTGGTTCCATATAACTCTGGTTCTTTCTTTAAAGTATTACTGGCAGCACATTAAGTTTCAGGCATGTCTGCTGAACGATCCTCCTCACTTCACTGATATACTGAACTCTCTGTGTCACTGAGGCTCTTGTGATGCACTGCTCCTTGTTGTGGATTTGGGCTGCAGTATAATTGTGGAGCATCCAGTGCCTTGTGGTCTGAGACAGGGTTTACTGCTTGTCTTTCCTTCACAGCCCTAAAGCCCCCACTATGTCAATGTGTTACAAAGGGTTTTATCTGTCTTTTCTGTTGAGGAACTCTCCCTGTTGGTTATTTTCCTCTTTTTTTCAGTTCTTTTCCTTTCGTCCCTCTGTTTCCTCCCTCCTCTCAGTTTATCTCTAGAGATGCCTCCATGTTGATCCATCCATCAGCTAGACTCTGAGGGGCCCCCATCAGTTTTCAGCTTCCTATTACAACTTTCTCAACCATTCACACACACACACACACACACACACACACACACACACACACACACACACACACACACACGCACACACACACACACAGAGCTTCAGAACACATCTTTTGTGCATTGTGATCTTCTTTGCACTGCCTCTTTGAGATCGCAAAGATGACAAGTGTCATTTGTTGTGGTTTTTTAATCTGTGACATTGACCACTGGCTGTGAGTGTGTGTAATGTGTGAAAGTCCAGCTGGGCAATACGATCTCTTAACCACCTTCAGCACAACACAGACTCCATTAGGTGAAATTTGTGTCTATTGATAAAAGTCGATGTCTCACACTTTGAGAGCACAACACACGAGTATCAGTGTTCAGACATCACAGACTTGTTGTTCTGTGTGAACTGTTCCCTCTGTATATCTTTACAGATTCCAAACTCATGCTGAAAGGACAGTGGCCAAACATCTGCGTGCTGGCACTGAGCAGCGACAGGTCTGCTGCAGATTGGTAACGCGCACGGAAAAACTTGCGGGCACACTCACATATACACACTTCTGCCTGCAGACAAATGCGTGACGCACACACATTCACGTACATGATCACATACCGTAAATACACATTGATAATCAGACCTGGGAACACTCACTGATATGTGTTTAGCAGGTGTTCAGTAAGTCAACTTTCAACACAGGCATGGAGAAGGTGTAACAGCTGGAGAGGCATGCAAAGAATCATACACACCTTCCATTAACTCAAAGAAAGCCATTAAGCCAAACACGACAAATCCTGTTACAAAGCTACTAGTCCTTGAAACTAGAACCTCAAGACGTGAAAGCACAATTAGGTTAGAAAGACCGCAAAAGCAGGAAAAAGGTTATCACCTAATTTCCAGGACACAGATGTGATTGTTTTAGCTATAATACTGTTCCAGTTGGCGGCTGTTCTCAGGACTCAAGATGTTATTAAGCCTCTCCCACTCATGTTTTCCTTTGCAGACCATGCTTTTCTTTTGCGAAGGTTGTACATCTACGACTGAAACCGCTTTCCACTGTTCGGGATGACATGGAACACCTGCTGTTCATGTACTGTGCTGAACTCTAATCCAACATAAAGATTTTTCTTGTTCTCACTGTTACAAAGTCAAGGGCACTGAAAGACAGACCGTGACAGTGATGATGTTTACCAAACTCAAACCTTTTTCTTTTCATACGTCTTTTTTTGCCCACTTTTGGCTCTTTCGGGCTGCAGTAAAACACATCGTGTCAAGAAACCAGATGTGATGACTATTCAGAGCAGAGGTAATAACGGCGAGGACAAGCCGTGGTAGTTGATATTCACAGACCGCGGCATAATCATGCTCTTAAAGAGCGTAGTAACGTTGATCCGACAGCATTGTTTTGATCTCCTTTTTCCCCGTGAAAAACAGCAGGTTTGTGTTTGGGCAGATGGACGGGAGTTGGCTGATGCTCCCTGGGGATGAAATCAACTCTGCCGTGGACCGAGGTCCATGTTTATCTTTGGGCTTTATTAGATGTTGATGTTGGCCGTGTGAGAGAACCACTTGTATAAAAAACTATTTTTAAGGGGAAAAGGGAGACAGGGGGGAGAGAGAGAGAGAGAGAGAGAGAGAGAGAGAGAGAGAGAGAGAGCATGCAGATAAAAAGACACACGTGAACATAAGAATTTATTCTCTTGTTTTGCACATATGAGGCATGTTGTTCCAGAGCTAAAGGAATGCACTTGAGAGGTACAATGTGTACGTTTGCATGACAGGAAGCCTGTTTCTGAGGTCATTTCCTGAGTAACCAGGTTTAACCCAGCCTCGAGTCACTCGTGACCTACTGGACTGATGTCTTAAGATACACATCTGATTAAAATTGATGAAGTTTGTTATATTCTCCTCTCTGGGAGAAGTGCTATCCTTGGAAGGTTCAGCAAGTGGCGCGCTGTCCATCACGCCACTGGAGACGCGATTTTGGGCCTAAACACTCGGCGCAGCGCTTGATTTGACCCAGTGCTGGCCCTGTGTGTGTTCAGTGTATTACACTATGTGTGCTTTGTCAGCACTTGGGAAACAGACTGATCTGAGCTACACCTACAGGACTGTGAGAGATGTTTTTGGTTGCCTTCCATTTAAACAAGCATTAGTCATGTTTGTTCAAACCACGTGTAGAAAGCAGCCGTCTTGCAGCACGCCAGGGCATTTTTGACCTTGCAACATGCAATAGCAAAAACATAAGGACCCGAACATTGAGAACACCACAGTGGATTTTTGTATTTGTTAAACATAACTTGCATAATTGTGGAGAACTTGTTTTCACCCAACCACAACCAACAGCGGTGCTGTTTCTGTGGGCAGGCATTTCCCAACTCACACACAGTCGCAGGAAAAGAGCTGCTCGAGGATTTTTGGAGGTATCATTATCCAAATCACCTGCGTCACTTTGACACTGAGGTCTGATTGTGCAAGATCAGCCACCACCCTGAAGATCTAAGGTGAAAACTAGGGTCAAAGATGCAAAAATTAGCTATGATCAATTTGTATGGCCACGAGGAAGAGACGGGACGAGCAGAAAAGAAGATCAGGAGAAAGGAAAATAGCAGCAAAGAGAAAAGCAGGAGAGCGTGAGGAAGGTGGCGGGGTGGATTCCTGATTGCCAGAGGTGCACCTGAGAGCTGTTTAATGATGACTCATGGGAAAACAAACTGTGGATCCAATGGGCTGAGGCCACAGCTGGAAGCCCATAGGCTGCTGCTGCCATGTTGTGTCAAACTGCAGTGATGTGGGGAGACACCAGAGGAGGGAGCATTAGTCTGTCTAAAATGCATTTTGGTGTTGCAGGAATAAAATATTAATAAAAACACTAAATTGATGCTTATAAATGAATGCAGGCAGTTGACAAACAAGCAAATTCATTTTTTGGATGGACAGAGAGACAAGCAGGAACGCAGAGAGTAACACAGACTTATAGACAGACTGCAAAAACAGACAGACGCAGATGTGAAATCTGTCAGAGGGGCAAGTACAAACACTCAGACAAAACAACAAAGCGACAAATCGCTGGGTGAACGGATGGATGGAGAGCTGAGTGAGGAATGTGGAAATGATGGATCAACAGATGGATGTGAGAGAAGACAGATTAACACAGCAAATGAAAAACGGATGGAGTTTAATGGCAGGATGCAGTGGCACACTAACACACTGACAGACATACAGGGACCTACTATAAACACACAGGTGCACCAAAAATGTAATTATCCCATCATTTTGCATGCAATGATTGTTGGCCAAAAAATGCTGTTGACGATCTCTGACAAGTGATGGCATCAGAAAGACATGCATTTTTAGAAGCAACTGTCTGACTCTGTCCACATGGTCAAAAGTGAACGTGTCACCTGCCCAGCAGCTGGTGTGAGAATCGGGCCAGAATGCAGAATTAGGAAGTGTGTTTGCACTTAACTCCCGCTGCTTTGCATATGTATGTGTATATATGACCACATGTGCTTGTATAAAATACATCTATGTCATCGTGTGTACAAGCAGGATTCGTGCTTGTTCGGTCCAAGACAGAACATGTTTGGCCATGACTGGAGGTCAAGTCTGGTGCCAAGCTAAACAAAGAGGTGTATCTGCTTTCCCTGCAAGAAAAAAAGCCTGGCAGCACTCTGCTGTCCACTGAATTTAGTTAAAACGCGCTCTGTTGTTGCACAGTTGTAAACCTCGCAGGGTGTTTGTTGTTAGCGCCTTGCAGAAATTGGATCAATTAGCTCTTGGTTTTAATAATGGGATTGTTGAGTTTGACGATAAATATTTTTCTTTGGGAAAGCTTGCGCTGCACGCTGACTTACTGGGATTTCCCCTCATGATCTCCAGAGCACTGCAAATGCAAGTTTAAGGTTGCATCAGTCCTGTCTCGCACCTACGCTACATTTAAAACACATTTTCCTTATTCTGTTTCTGCTTTGCCCCCATGTTAGGAAAACATGCAGGTGCCCCAGCTGAAACTTCTTTAACTTCATGGAGATGAGAGAAGATGTTTTTGTGATATACCGTATGCGATAGCAAGTTTAAGAGGAAGGAGCAAGAACAGAGGGGTAAAAGAAGAAGTATACGTTCATGATCATTAGTGATGGTTGGCTAAATGAACATCTCTGTTTTCCTTCTCATCCTCTCCCCCCGTCTGTCTGTCCACCCCCACCCCCAATATCTGTCATCCTGGTGTTATTTATTGCCTCTGTCCTCAATCCCCATGGGATTTTTTTAACCTGCTTTGAAACCACTGTGCCAAATGTGTGTGTATGAGGTGGTGTATTAATGGGGTGTCACATTTAAAATGATAGGTTGGGCACTCAAAGTACATGAGGTTAATGAATCAGTCCCCCAGATGAGATGAATATTGAGTTCCTGTATGTCTATTTACTGTTTGTTCATATGCAACCTCACCACCTCATGCTGCACACTCAGAGACACGCCCAGCCCATCAGATCAGGATCAGGGCGTTCAGTACTATGAGTGAACTGGTGCAATATGAGATCAGAGTTGAAGAACTGATGGCAACCTTCTGGGCAGATGAGACTAACTGGGTCAGAATCAGAACAGAGGTGGTAGGTAGCAAAATCTGCCTACCTTCTGCACAAGGAAAAAGAGAACAGACAAATTGCATCAGACAAAACGATGGTATGCACTTTAATTCATGGGTGAAAGGTGATCAGAGACAGAGACCCACCGACTGCAATGTTCTACATGCATTTCCATGTAGAAACATGAGGATAGAATTCAAAATACTGTCAAAATTCTGTTTTGAGATGCAGTTCTGAAATTTACAACACCACAACTACCATGACCTCAAAAGTTTGTCATTTTTTTCATGAACATTGGAGATTCATTGAGTGAGAATTTGTAGGAGCTATTAACAGTAAAGTATTTGGATGCACTGTGGGACAGTTCAAAAATCTGGCTGGATCATTTGTGGAAAACAGTCTGAAGATGCAGTGTTGCGGGTTGGGTGTTGATTGAGGAGCAGTGTGGGTTTAGTTTTACAGTTTTTGAGAAAAACAGAGTGATGAACTTCATGATTCCTGCCAGCTCAAAGCATCAGCACATTTCTGCAAATTGGCCTGAAGTTTTGGTGAAAGTTGCAAACTCAGCACTTATTACTGATTTGTTCATTTCTAAAGTTTTAAACTTTAAAGGCCACCATCAGGAATATTAGACCACAAAACCAGTTAAGGAAGTATGGCATAGGACTGGACCTACCGGTCCTAGTTTTGTGTACTTTCATGCATGAAATCAGATTTCCTGGTACAACATAGAAGTAATTCATAGTTTTGCAAGCTGTCTCTTGGCCAGTCAACTCGCAAGGACTCCAGCAAGGAATTGGTCCTGGCCAAGACACCGTGCTGAATCAGCATATTTCCCAAAATGTTGAATTTTTCCTTTAAAGTTAGATTATTGTTCAGGTTAAGCAACTAAAATGTTAACGTTTAGGAAATATCATGATTGCTAAACAAAAGCAAATATTAATTTTGATCCATTTCCTGAACAAGCCAATCCACCACCACAAAGCCCAGACCCTAACTTTCCACTTCACTACATATGAGGCGCACTGCTCCACTTGTACTGAGTGTTAATGGCATTGGACACAAATCGTAAAGAACGGAAACATCCAATACACACCAAACTCCTGTGGAGACTGGGCTGTGCCCTGCTCACATACTGCACCATGTCATGTTGTGTAATATCTCATGTTCTCTTATTCCTTTCTGCATGTGTCTCACTTCCACTCAGACCGGGACAAAGCATAGGCACGTGATGCATTTCACCGTTCGAGCATTTTCAAAGACTAATTGGCTCAACAGGGATGCTGCTATTACAGGAAAAACTCTTAGTGGTTCCAGATTGGCTGAGGCTTTGATTGTATTGTTTGCTGCGAACATGTTTGCTGTTTCTTTATGATGCCACACAAGGTTTCCAGGACTGCCTGTACATGCCACACAACTGGCAGGGAAGTGACTTATCATGAAATGGTGCAGTCAAAGTCACATACCAACTTTTCTATTTTTCTTTTTCATACCCCCCTAACCCCCCCCCCCCCCCCCCCACACACACACACACCCACACACACACACGCACACATGCACAGTAACATATATATATATATATATATATATATATACACACCCCTTCTCACCCCATCTGTGGCCCATGAAATAAAGGTGCTGATGAGCAGCCCTATCAGCAGATGCCATCTTGGCCTTGTCATCGGTGGCTTGCATGGTCACAGAGAAGGGGGCTGACGGCTTCGCCTTTCAAAGGCCCTTCGGCAGCCGTTGCCTCAACTCAAATTCCTTTGCTCTCCATCTCTTTATGCTACATTTATTACCTGCACTTAGATAACGTCCTGTCTGATCGTCCCTTTTTTTTCCCTTTCAGGTCAAATTGCAGTGACTCCGCAACCGCCAGCCTTGGAATAAGCAGAGGTGGTGATAACTTGACATCACCGTCATGACCACCATTTTCACTAACAATATCTTGCAGAATATACATTTTTATAGACTGGCTGAATTAAAGCCGACCAATAACCTATAGTTATTGTGTTAGCATAAAGTGTATAGCAATTTGGGGGTGCGAAAACTGAAATACAAGGCTGTACGTCTTTGTATACACTTTCTGTTTCTTGCACTTGTTTGTACAAGAATCTGCATACATGTTTGTCAGGTTTGTCTATCCAATCAGTGTGTGTGTGGCTCACACTGTTTCATCTGGTCTGTGTGAGTGTTTGCGGGCAGCCAGCATGTTGGAGTCTAACTAAAAGTGTCAGTGTCGGCATCGCAGCAAGACAGGCTGAACACTGTGCCCATTGGGTCCCTGGACTCCACAGGAAACAGACATTTTCAGAAGACACCTGGTACCTGTTTCCTCTTCAAACGTTTGAAGAAAAACAAACACCTGAGTGGGAAGGCGAGGGATTTCTCTGCCGGCCTCCATGACGTCAAACGGGGCCTCTGGTCCTCATCGCCCTTCAGGACTGACACTCACAGAAAGAGAAGAGAAATAGAAGTAGAAAAGGACCGGTTTGCCAACGGAGGAAATAGGAAAATGCTTTACAAAGTCACTGGCTAAATGCTCTCTAAATTCACTGAAGTAGTGAAGACTCCTTCAACTAAGACTCATTAGAAGCACCATTCTGATTTTCTTTTGCTTTATTCTGACCTCAGAAAACAGAGAAAACAAAAACCAGAATAAATATTCAGACAAATTGCTTCAAATACACTTGTAAAAGTGTGATTGGCCGATTTGATAGTAAGGAGATAAAATCATACAATGTGTGGTATGTAAGGAACCAAATCATTTGCATTTGACCCAGCCGTTCTCATTAAGTCGTGTTGTGCAACTCGTGAACGTTTTGTTCAAAAGAAGGAATCTTTTGGGTGAGTGAACTGAGCTGAATCACTTCCTGACACAGTAAGTTCATGTCTCAGTCAGTTGCAAGTGAACTGGCAGGAACGAGGGATCCAAGTCATTCATTCAAAGGAGGAATGGAGTGTGTTCAACATTAGATAGATAGATAGATAGATAGATAGATAGATAGATAGATAGATAGATAGATAGATAGATAGATAGATAGATAGATAGATAGATAGATAGATAGACTTTATTTATCCCAAGCTGGGATATTGCAGTCAAGCTGGGAAATTGCATAACAAATACATGGCTGATTGGGGTTGCTGTGTTGTCGTGTTTTGTATACGAGTTACGCGTGTGTGTGTTTGCGTGTGTCATTGCTAATCTGTTTACACATAAACTGGAATATTTTCAGTCTCAGACATGGGATAAGCCAACTGGCCAGTCTGAAAAGGCCATTTTTCCACTTAAGGCCTTTGTGAGTTTACCTATGGTGAATGTACGTAACCTTAAGACCAGGCAGGTATCTTGCAGACTAGGTAGGCAGGTAGGCTACTTTATTGATTCTGGAGGGAAGCTACTTTGCCACACCAGCAACACACATACAGCAAATAACATCACAACACATCACAGGGAGCAATTTTAAAATCCCACAATTTTTCGTAGTTTTCGATGCTGCAGTGTGAAGAAATGAGCGACTCGGTCCGAGACTGTCTCACACCCAATGGTGCATGTTCAGCGATTTATTCACTGAGCGAACTGCAGCGAACGTGAGCCCTCTCTGTCCCTCTCATGTCTTGAACCCATTCACTCACCTTGAACTTTCGTGCTGGTTGCACATGTCTCTCCATCCACCATTTCACCCAAATTTGAGCTGTTTCATCTGTTTCTTTCAGCCAAATTGCAGCATAAGTGAGCAAGGCTCCATTTCTTATTACCTACAGTCACATGCAGGTGTGCTTTGAGTGTGCCTGATCATACTCTACGTGTCATTCAGTGTGTTGTGTATGTCTACTGTTTTTAATCAGTTGTTCAATGGCTACAATAACTCGTTTAAATGTGGGCTGTCTAGTGTTTGTAGTTTCCATAATCTTCAGGTCTGTTCTCAGTTTAACACTCTCGCCCCCTCGACAATATCCAGCAATCTGCTGCAGTTGTTTTATGACACAAATGACTCAACAGCATCATCTCCTGTGGGAATGTCACAAATACAACAACGATGCGTCATCCGTTAACTTACGACACAGTTCATCATGTCACTGTAAATTTTCTTCTGCTGCAGCAGACAAAGAGACACGAGGCCACCCATCTCACAGGAACATGTTCCAGAAACGAAACCACAAAGACTCACTGACAGTTCAAGATATGGTAGAAGTGTGAGGGAGATTTTGGAAGGCTTAATGTGCTTCTTGGCATGTGTGGTAGAATGTGTGCGCGTGTGGCCAGAATATGATCTTTACTTAGCCATCCAAGGGCTCATTCAAGGACAAACCACTCCAACTGATTCTGTTTAACAGCTGAGACTGAATATATTAAATATACTACTACAGATAGCTACTGAACCATGGCTGTTATGTGATGACTACTGACGAATTGGGTGTTTTCACAGTAATTAAATGTCGCTCTGCTATTGCTTAGACTGGCAGGATTAGACACTAAATGAATGATGTTAAACAAGTTTTAAGCATTCAGATTTTAGACCACATGCAGTTCATGCTTTGCCAGTGAACAGACGCACTCTGTTCACATACCTACTGTAGGTAAAACATAAATGTGAAACATTAAATCAGAAGCAGCCGTGTCTTGTTAGCCAAGATAAAAGTCAGGTCCCCAGCTTCAGAATCAGGACCGATTGTTGCACAGGCCTCTAAGTGTGTAGGTGTGACGGCCACACACACGTTCCCCGGTATACCACACACACAAACACTCAAGCAAGAACACGCTTGTACTCCAGCATCTGTAAAACTGCCGTTCCCCTCCATGTGGACACGTCCTACCATTCACTGTAGAACCAATTTTATAGACGTCGGTTTAATACGGTAACTTGTGATCACATGTGTTTATAAATCGAAGGTTTGATTTCATTATATGGCATGTTCATGCATGACAACATGAAAGAAGAGCTGCTTTCTCTCTAAAGGCTCTACACTGTGAGGGACAAATGAGTGAGCATGGTGGTCACAACCACATATCCACGGCTTCCTCCCTTCACCCTGCCTTCATCCTGTTCACATCGGGCAGCCTCACCACACAGGAGGATGACTACCCTGCTCAGAAATTAATCCTATTTGCCTCTATAGACTACAGATGTAGCTTAAAAAAAAAAAAAAAATCAAATTAAACACTACTTCCTTAAGCCGTATTTCCTCAAGAAGAATGAAAACTCAAACTTGCTGATTTTATTTTTATTTTTTTCTCATTTATAAAGTCAAGCAGTTAAAATAAATACAGACATGCGCACATATTCATACACTGGAAACTGTCTGAGCCAGGGATTCTCGGTACAAGCCCTCCCCCACCATGAGGAAATCTCTAACACAAACAAACACACTCATCCTGTCTTCATTACTCAGCCTGGTTGACGTTAAAACTGGACCAAAGTGTAAGCCCAGGTACATGCACACCAGCATTCACACATGTAAGGGTTCCAAGCAAAGCCTTGACCCGCCGGTCTCTATCTGCACTCCAGGAAATGGATGCTTTCTATCGTAGCCTTAATGTCCCACTGTACTGGTGCTGTACTGATGTTGGATAGGTGGCTGTCTGCTGCTGGCACCAGTTTGTGAGCTAGCGATCACAGGAGACTGTTCGTTGATGTTGTCACGTTTTTCAAATGTTTCAATATTTTGTATCCAGATATTATATTTACATCTGTGTCTCCAGTGTTCACACTAAGATCACATCGCTCTGTCCAGCTTCTTGTTCCTGCTCTTCTTCTGTCTCTCACCCTCCTCTCATTTGCAAGGGTCCAAAAAACAAACAAAAGAGTGGGAGAGGAAAGTGATGGGGACTTTTACTTTTGTGTAAGTATCCCAAGAAATGGGAGGAGGCTTATCATACAACCCTGTTGCCTTATGAGTGATGTGATGATTTGCAAAACATTGAAACCCAAAATTATTTCAAATAGCACCCAGACAACAAATGTTGAAACTGAGAAATTTCATTGTTTTTTGAAAATCATACCCTCATTTACAATTTGATGCCAGCAACATGTTTAAAAAAAGTTGTGGGGAGGGGTTCACCTCTTTGTGACAGACTGTGCTGGCAAATAATAGCAACAATTTAAGAAGAATGTTTTTCATTGTAAAGAATCTGTGGATTTCATTGTCTGCAGTGAATAATGTCATTAAAAGATTCTGAGAATGTGAAGAAATCTCTGTACACGAGGGACAAGTCTGAAAACCCAATACTGGAGCCGCAACCTTCAGACTCTCAAATGGCACTGCATTGAAATCAGGCAGGATTCTGTAGAGGACATCACTGCATAGACTCAGGAACACTTCAAAAAACCTTCGTCTGTGAACACGGTTGGTCACTGCAGCCACAAATGCAAGTTGAAACTCTACATTGCAAAGAGAAAACCGTGTATGAACCAGATGCACAAACGATACCACCTTCTCTGGTCCCAAGCTCATTTAAGATGGACTGAGGTGAAGTGGAAAACTGTCCTGTAGTCTGACGAGTCAACGTTTGGAATTCTTTTTGGAAAACATGGACACCATCCTCCGGACTAAAGAGGAGAGGGATCACCCGGCTTGTTTTCAGCGCACAGTTCAAAAGCCAGCATCCGTGATGGTAAGGAGGTGTCAGTTCCCAAACGCTTACAGAGTGTAGTTAAAAAAAGAGGTGATGCAACAGAGTGGTAAACATTACTCCGTCCCAGCTTTTTGGAAATGTGTTGCTGGAATCAAATTCGAAGTGAGAATCATTTTCAAAAACAGTGAAACTTCTCTGTTTGTATGCTGTTTGGTCTGTTGTCTTTGGACTATTTTCAAGCATCATCATCACATTCTGTTTTTATTTAAACTTTACACAGAGTCGCAACATTTTTGGAAACGGGGTTGTACTTAAGAAAGAACAACGTCAGTCAAAGTCAAACTTCTTGTAAATATGCCCCACAGATTTTAGTGTATCACACGAAGGCAAAAGCGACAAGTCTGCCAAGAGGTGCAGAAACATGCTCAGCCAATGACTGCATTTACACTATACGTCTGCCATTTATTTTCATAATCACCCTTTCATACGTACTGTCTCACTTGCCAGTAGCATTTGCCCTTCTGTGTTTTCATTTATATAATGAAAAGCAGGGATGTTCACAGCATTTCACTTTCAACCTGGGATTTGATTCTGACCCACCTAATTGTAGTCACTTAATGTAGGAACTAGTTAACCCAATGCTTGTTGCTCTGATGTTTTAAAGCAAGTGGTTGCCCAGCGGTGGTTTTAGGATTCACTGTGTGCGCCGCAAATTTTCCCTTCTTTTCAAATCCCAGTGTTGACAGGAATGAATCGGATCATAATCTCTCTTCAGTGCATCTTCAGCGCATTTCCACTTCCACTTCCATGTGGTCAAATACCAGCCAATTGCAATCAGATCCCTGAAAACACATAAAAAGGGCATCTCTGATTGCTGAATTCATGAATAATTAAAAATCATAGGGCGAAACAACAAACCATAATAAATGCATAAGTTTAAAGTAATAACCCTCAAATTATTAACTTTTGGGGGTAAGAGGTTTCTGCTGTAGGCAGCGATTGTTGTCTCTTTATCCCGAGTGGATATTATTATTCTAGGCTCTTCAGTTATTCCAGACAAATAACTGTTGGTGCTGAAGTCTCTGCATGCAAGAGGACTTTCTCCCCCCAGTTAACCAATTCTGTTTAGAAGGGCAAAGCTTACATGTTGAGTCACTGCTGTGTTCTACCAATTTGTACAGCATAGTTTTCTGAGCTTAGTCCATGTCAGGGTGGTGGTACCAGAGCTGCTGCAGTGCAAAAAGCCTGTGAAACGCTTTCACAATGGCTTCAGCTGTAGGTGTTCCCAGGCCACAAAGCGCCTCACAGGCTAATCAGATAGGTGTAAAAGATATAAAAGTACACTTCCCACTGTTTTGTTGCTCTGTGGGCCATACCTGTGGGGGTTATGTGTGGGGTATTGTCTGCACGTGGGTGCCCACACTACAAGACAGCCGAGGTATGGCCGAGGAATGTGTGTTCGTGCATCTCCTCTTTGACCAGAATGGATTCATGTGGGAGTGTGTAGTAGAATAACACTATGTCTGTCTGACTTTAGTGTGTGTGTGCATGTTGGGGATGGCCTGGGGTAGTTGACTGGGCCAGTAAACAGTTGTGAGAGTAGTAATTATACACAGTTAAAGCTGCTGGTTCTGCTCTGTCGCCACTACCTGACAAAGCATAGCCCACCCCTGGAGACTAGCATGTTAGCACAATATTAGTGTTAATGTGCTTTTATGGAGACAGGGGCGTTGGTGTCTCTGTTTCTCTCTCTCTCTCTCTGTGTGTGTGTGTGTGGTGGACGAAGGAGAGAGGGAGAAAAGGCCTGATTCAGACTAGTTCGTTGCTCTTTTGCTTACTTGCCATTTCCTTTTCAATGAAATTTCAATGATTTTTAAAAATGTAACCCTGTGTTCATAATACACTGGAAGCTTCAATTATGTAATCAAGCTTTATTCACCATTTAATTTTACAGACAAAATACCAAGAGGGAGTGTTTTAATTTTCCATTGTCTCTTTTGTTTGCATAGGATGTGATGGACAGCAGGGATCTCGTTAGTGGTAGTGTTTTATATCTCTATGGCTGCTGTGTATGTGTGTGAAAAAAAGCTAATAGTGGGTTAACAGCCCCTGCGCTGTTTGAAATGCACACACATGAGAGTTGATGCTACAAGTGATCTGTGGACACACAAGACGTCATTATTTAAAAATGAGATTTTCTTCAAAAATCACATTTACATAACAACCATTGTCAGGTTTCTATATCTCACTGCATCTCTCCATGTTGTCAAAAACATATCTGAAATATGCACAGCAAAACTTTCCATTATTCCAAATGGAAGGAAGGTCAAACACAACATGAACAAAACTAAGATCTACAGCCACCACCAGTGTTATGCCTCTTACTCCGATCTGTGTCGTGCATTCGAGTCCTGACTCTGGTTCCTGGAAAATTGTGTCAACCAGTGGCTGTGCTTGAATTAAATGCTAGCATCAGGATGCTAATGTATGCATGAAAAGTCAGGGGCTCAAGTTATCACAGTTCATCCTGAGGGAGACATGAAAGTTTGTGCAAAATTTAATGTCAGTCCACTTTATAGTTTTTAAATATTTCATTCTGGACCACAGTGGTGGACGAAACAACAAACTGACCCACATCACCATTCTTTGAGCCATGCTAACGTGGCTAAAAACAAAACACACCAAGGAAAAAATAAAGCAAAAAAAAAAAAAATGACAGACACAAAATAACAACATGAGCAGACCTGTAAAAATGGATATGTGAGTGTGTGTGTGTGCGGGTATGTATGTGTGTGTGTCTGTGACCTGCTGTGTAATTAGCCCTGTGGTCACTAGAGGTGACGAGGAGAGCAGGCGCTGGAATCCCCTCCCTCGTGTCTGCAAAGAAATCCCAAAGAAAACCCTGACACACACACACACACACACACAAACACACACTCACACTCTGTGTCTCCACCTCGACGAGCCCCTGCCGCCCAGTCTTCATTACCCTCCAGCCCCCCTGAGGGCCGCGAGGAGGTGGGGGCAGACAGAGCTCAGTCTCCCCTTCTATCCGGAGCCCTGGGGCTGCACTGGAATTTACACCCCTGGCCCTGAGAACCGACGGGATCCACACTCCTCCACTCTCCCATTGTTGAGTTGGAGGAGGAGGAGGAGGAAAAAGAGGAGGAGAAGGAGGAGAGTAGGAACACACAGTGAGGAGAAATGTAACTGATTTCCCAGGTCTTGGAGGGGGCTTTAGTGATCATGCCTCTCAGGGGATCTGTGCTGGAGGGATGGAGCTCAGCAATGGCAAAAATCTCCCTTTTTTTAAATTTCATTGCACATTTGGCCTATTTTTCCTCATCTTACAACAAACATTCTCCTTTGAACTTTGCCCCTTTCGTCTTTGCCTCCTCCTCACTGAATGTCTCCATAGCAGTTTTCCAAAATCTCACCACAGAAATTACAACACCCTAAACTGATAATTTTCCTTCATTTAACAGGCCACATTACACCTATAATAACCTTAACTGGTGAGGAAAAACCTAGATCAGTCCCATCATTGGCTGTCTTTGAACTACAGTGTACCTGGGGGGTCTATTGTAAATTCTTCTGTAAAGAAATTTACATTGTTCTGAATTCATTAGTTCGCACTCACATTGTGTGTCTGTGTGTGTTGCAAGAGAGGCTCATAAAAAAGCACTTCCCCTGTAATTGAGGACGGTATCATCCCCTCCCCTCCTGTTAAAAACAAACTGAGCAGTCAGACAGAATGAGAGAGAAGGAGGGAGCGAGAGATCGGCCTATCTCCTACCACCTGAGGTCTCTGTGTGTGCGTGCTGGCCTGCGAGCCGAGGGTAAACACAGTAAATGGTTCTGACTGTAAAAGCTTAAGTTCGGCTGGCGTTTCTCACGAGGAGGGAGCACCCGAGCACTGCGACGAAGACAGACTCCGAAGAGCCCCACGAAGTGATGACTCAGTGACGGATGGGTCGGCACTGTCACCGATGCTGGCTGCGCTTCGCTCAAGCTGACATCATTTTCAGATATCCTGGGTGGGCTTGTGTCATCTTAGCTCGATGATCTCCTCTGTGGAGTATCAGCGTAGACCACTCTTCACAAGGCAGGCCTAAAGATCTGAATGATTCTCTGGAGCTTTCATGCTGTTGACACCTGTGTTTAATTCTACTTACGTGAGAGTTGCCCATTCAAGTCTATTTAATGCTTTGTGAAGCCGGCTCATTGTGCAATGTTTACACCAACACACTGGAACATGGGGCCCCATTGTGCCTGGTCCCGGCCCTAGAGCTCGCGAACTGAGTTATACCACCGGCTGGGCCAGAGTGCCCCATTAGCTTAATGGCCGTCTAGGATTTCACAGGGGATGCATTGCTGTTATGGCTGAGAGCGTTGCGTTTCCCTTTTTATGGCTCCTTCGGATTCACAACACCCAGAAATAGGGGCTAGAGAGGAGAGGAGGAGGAGAAGGAGGAGGAAGAGGTGGAGAAAACAAAACAAAATAAACAGAGAGGCAACTTTACACCGGCCGGGGCTGGGCTCGGGCAGACAAGTCAGGGAGGGAGAGATGGTGCGAGGAAGAGCAACGAAGGAAGAGGCAGGACACAAAAAAGGGCAACGGAGAGAGTGAAGGCAAAGATTAATGACAACTACAGAGGCTGCTTTCAGTGTTTCAGCAAACAGTCCCGAATCTCAGAGTGTCTCGTTAAGTGTCTCTCTTGTGTATTGACTGACTTAACAACTGACCACCTCATTCTCTTTCCCATAGCTTTGACCTTTGACCTCAGCGACTTCCCCAGCTGGTCGAAAAGTAATATGAACGAAGGGTCAAGTTCCATTTCAGCTAAGTGGTGCATGTGACATTCAGCATTTCAT
This sequence comes from Chelmon rostratus, assembly GCF_017976325.1. Taxonomy (NCBI): domain Eukaryota; kingdom Metazoa; phylum Chordata; class Actinopteri; order Chaetodontiformes; family Chaetodontidae; genus Chelmon; species Chelmon rostratus. Next base: position 19,415,729 of record NC_055665.1, read on the forward strand.
TTGTTTCGCTTCCAGCCGTCTGTTTCGTACATGTCAGAGACGAGCTAAAGCCCGTGTGTCTCCTGTGACTTTCTCTTGACAAATGTGGGGATTTTTGTTTTGTAAACATGAAAGAAACTTCCTTCCTTAAATCCTTCTGTCATTCATTTATTCTTATTTTCATCTTCCTTCCATCATTGTGTATTTAGTCTGTATCACATACGTATGAAAAACTACAAGGAAGCTGGATGTCCTGCCAAGAAATTCACAATACATCAGCTTTCTCAAACCTGATGTGGACTACAATGAACGACCGTTCTCTCATCCTTTGTCAATGGCCTCATTTTAAAACTGTGATTTATACACTTTGTAGGCCAGCTGGAATGGAGAATTGATAGCTCATACCTTTTTGGGGCAGACATTGATCAATAGCTCCATTATACACGAGCATTCCTTTTTAATAACTACGACTCTGCACACTTGTTAACTGCAAGCAGGCATTTGGGTGCCGCAGAGGGTGTTTGATAAAGATTGGATTATTCGGGCCGATTACATACTGTCTTGTACATCTTATGATATGATCTATTTGATGCTGTTACCAAGCACCATCCGCACTGGCAGTGAGTGTATTCAGTCAAATGCCAGGCTTCACTTAAGGACCCACAGTATCCTATCTGCTTGGCATATATTGGGCGCATGGCCAAAGCTATTGAGACTAACCTGCCATGACATACATTTGTCCTGCTCTACAAAGTAACTTGATACTATTATAGGGCCCTGTGGATTGTGAACCCTGTAACTGGCCATCTGGTCGGCATTACTGCAAAATGATCGTGATGAATTTGCTTTTATTTGAAGATGAGTAAGGCGGTGGGTAGGCCGATACAACAGCAGCACCGATGATACCTGAAACGACGTCAGTCCTCTCGTGCAGGAAGCATTTGACCATTTTGAATTAGTTTTTAATAGTTTTTTCATTCTCTCAGGATATTCAGTCAAAATTCACTCAGTGAATAGTGACTAATGGCTGAGAAAGAGGATCATGTAACACTAGACATTTTGGGAAATACGTTTTTTATGTAGTTAGATGAAAAGACTGATGGCATTCTCATGTCTGTCTGTTAGGTATGAAGCTGCAGCCAAGCTTAGCATAAAGGCTGGAGGCAGGGAAACAGCCGGTCCGGTGGTGGCAAACTTAATCTGCCTACGAGCACCACCAAAGATCACCAACTTCTGTTTAATTCCCACACAAACAGAAATGTCAAATCTCTACCTATTTCTTGTCGGTTTCCAGTCCAGCTCAAATGAAATTTCTTTCTTTTTTTTTTTTTTGTCGACTACAGCATACTTATCTGTCCTGCAAACCACTTCTCCTGCTAACATCAGTTTGCAGCCTAGGTTAGCTGCTAATTAGCTGCTCAGCTGTTGCACACTGCATTTAAACATGCCTGCAAATATCTTTCAGGTCCAGTAAGATGTTGCCACGGTTCTTACTCTTCAATATGTTTGTTTATGTTTGTCTGTTCAACACTTTCAGTGTCAAGCCCAAACCAAGAGCGTCCTCCACATTGTGTCACTGTTATTACAGGATGAGAAAGCTGAACTTCATGAGTGAATTTTGTTGCTGTTGTTGTTTTCTCATATTTAGTCAGCTTCATTGTGGTTTTTCTTTAGTGGAAACTCATTTTAACTCTTGTATTATGATACAAAATTTCCGTCAATGTAGCCAAACCAAAAACAGTACGTTTTACTCAAATTTATTTGCGTGTGTTAATATACTCACAAAGTACTTTTCAGGTAATGCAGTGATAAGTCTCACTGCAGATAGCTTTTTTTAAGCATGCTTTTGTTTCATAACATATTCAAATGAATTTTTACGGACATGTAAAGGACATGCTTGGCTGTTGTCTACGACTGCAAGGCGTTTGGCTTCTAGACTGATGGCCTGACGCTACAGTTTCACATGGGCCTCCCCCGCATGTAACCAACACTTATGACAGCAAATGACACGTGCATGTGCACACACTCACGCACACAAACGTTAAACATTTGGTATAGATGAAGAAGGATGTATTGTGATGAACTATTGATTTTTTTTACAGTCCAAATTATCGCAGTTGGCCTCGGCTGGTGGGAATCGTACGCAATAGAGACAGATATCAAAGACAGTGGGATGATACAGTATTTAAAGAGGAGGAGGGGCAATTTTTCTTGGTGTTTAAACCTGTGGGCGAGCAGCGTTTTCACTGTTGTGAACAACTTTCTTTGATATATCTTGCATGCAGCACACTGTGGTTACTGATTTTTAGCGAGCATCTGCTTGTCATTGAGAACATGTGACTGTGATTTATGACTTACGTAGATTCAACATCAAGACCCGGATGGGATACGAGATGATCATAAACAAAGATCCATTTGTATTCTTCATATTTACCTTTATGAGCCAAGGTCAAATTTAGCATCTTTAGTATGACGTCGGTCTGATCCAAATTAGCATAGTGCGGTGTGATAAATGTTCATACTGAGATGAGATCGTGATTGCGTACAGAGAGTCATTAAAGAGAGGCGGATGTTACTAAAGGGAGATGTGTCAGTTGTATTTTATCAATTTCACCTACTGACTCACATGGACTGCAGTGTATTAGGCTGTGAGCCATCACTTGATGCTATTATACCACAGCCATAATTTAATAGGCACTGATCTGATCTGTGTCTCTGACAGATTTGACATTTTGTGAGAGAAACAGTGAAGTGGAAGCAGCAGCCACATTCTTCAGGAGACCCATGGGAACAGGAAATATGATGACCAGTAGTTTAAATGCTTTTTCTTCAGTGGGAAACATTGTAAAGTGACTCTTTTTTTATTTTTTAGTGTTTGTTCTGCTGTGAACGATACATGATCGTTAATTTGCCAATAATTTCTTTGATTTTTCAACTCACTGACTATTTAATTGTTTTAAATTGTATTCTTAAAGAATGTGAATTTAAAGCTATTCATCCTGTTTAAATAGAAACCGTGGTCATGGTTTCACACTTCAATCATTTCAAGAAGAGATCAGATTCAAGAAATGTCTTTCCTGACCAATATTTGACAACTCCTCAACAAAGTAACACACGACTTGTTAAGTATTGTCAATATCATTGTTTTTTTTGGTTTTTATCTTTTTATCTTTGTAAAGGGCTTTTCTGTCAACATCATAAAACTAAAATAATGTACTACTGAAATGATCTTTCAACTTTATGAGAAAGGAAGAGTTTTCTGCAGCCTTCATGGATTGTAAGACGTCTGTTTGATGGGGAAAAGCAACAGTGATCCATCATAATGCTGTGCTGATTAACATGTGGGTCAGGTTGACACTTCAGCACGTGCACCAGCGCAGGGACAGACGGGGGTCCGTCCACTTGATGCCGCTCTATAGGACGTCAGTAGTCCCACCACGAACTTCACAGTAAGCGTCTTCCTCGCCTTTCCTCTGTTCATCTTCTGTTCTTTCCTTCTAAACCTCAGTCCTCTGGCGTGCTCGCCTGTCTAGATTAAAGAACCTTGATTGTCGGGAATAAGGATCACAGGGATAGAAGAGAGCCATAAATGGCTGCATTCACATACCTTACCCAAGCTGACTTCAGTCTTGGGTACCACCACAAAGCAGAACTGTGTACTTGGATTCAGTAAATAACACCAGCGGTTTGTCATTTGATAGTGGGCTTGAGTGTTAGAGGCATGGTACACAATAACATTTGGACATATTTTGTCAAGATAGGGTTGTAGCTCCTGTGGTCTAACCCAAACTGGGATTAAGCATGTCACTTATTATCAAAATAACAGATGTGGTGAACTTTAGAATACATTGCACCATGAAATGGGTGAACTGCTCATTCTAAAGTGCTCCTATTTTTCCAAAAAGGCTTCCAAATTTCTCAACATATATGTGAGCCATTCACTGAGAAGTGCTTTAAGTGTCCCCAGCTTTCAGTAAAAATGTGATGAATTCATTGATATGGGACAAATGAATGATTAAATCTAGTGTATTAATCACAGTTAATTGCAAACCACTTGTATTGTTTGTGTATCATGTCCTTCAGAAAAAGATGAGCTCAGGGTCACAAATAACTATTTATCTCCCGCCGGCTGTAAGTGGCAGAGCAGCCAGGGCAGCTCTATCAGACTGCCACTCTTGACCCTGCATGACTCTGCTCGAGTACCAGTTCCTCCGGCCAACAGACAGGACAGCTTAGACCACTTTAGCCAGTCTGCTACGACAGAGGCGTAATAACAGGTATCAGCAAGGTAAGGCTTGGAGGATTGCAACAGGAATACAGGTATCCATTAATATTAAAATTTAACAAAGAAGGTAAATGCAGAAAACTGGAGATAAAGGTACGAAAGGCATTAGATATATGTTATAATAACTATTCTGGTTGTGGCCATCTTTCTTTGGTTATTAATCCTGGCCTGCTCATTCACTATGTCTGCATTCCTTCATTTTGATGATTTCCTTATTGTTTCATTCTATCTTTCTTCTCTGTCTCCTATCCTCTATCTACTCACTTTCCTCTTTGCCTCTGATTTCTTCCTCTCGCAGCTTCTTTCTCCCCTCCCTCCCTCTCTCTCTCTCTCTCTCTCTCTCTCAGCTCACTACCCTGACACCTCACCATCAGGGAGCTGTGCTAATCTTTTTGACCTGCCACGTCCTCCACAGGCTCTTCCGCCGGCTTAAGTAGGGGCTCTACTACAGTACGTGTGTGTATCTGTTGGGGAGTTTGTGGCAGGGTAGAGTTTGTTGATGCTGTGATGTGTCTTTCTGTAGTTGTAGAGGCCTGTTTGCGCCTCACAGGGTCACTGAGCTCTTGGTCGTGTAAGCAACCTCAGAAAGGAGCAGACAGTTCTCTCACATGGGGCAAACACAGTGAAATCAGCTCTAATTAATATAGACATCAGTTGCCCATATCAGTTTTTTCACTTTGATATGGGCAACAAAAGCTTATCTCTGTAATTAAGTATGTGCATACATGCTTATATAATTTAGTTATTAAAACATGCTGAATCTGCAAAAGCAGGATTTTCTGATTGTTACTTGTCTTATTGTAGTTTTATAATTCATTGCACACTGGTCTCTTAGCACAAATGTAAGACTATTTTTACATAATGTTCATTAAACCTTGACTAAACTGCCGAATCCTTTGATATTTTAACATACATGTAGTACTGATGATAAGTCAAGAAAAAACAAAAAAAAAATCTGCAATATTTGGCTAAAAAGAGGGGGAAAAGGGGAAAAGGAAGACAGAATGAGAGAAAATCATATGAGTTAACTATGAAGTGTGTGTTTGTGTGTGTGTGTTTGTTTGTACGTTGTGATTTATGAGCTGAGAGCAAATTCTCTCTCTTAGTGACTTTTACACTTTGTCACCAGTGATAAACGAGCAGGTCACACACTTTCACCTCTAAATGAGCTAAATCTCCCTCACAAACACATGCGTTCTCGCTCGTTCGCATTTACATGCACACGCACACACATAAAGTACAGTCCCACGTCAACTGTGAACACACAAACAATTGCACAAAAAATCTAGACACACGCTCTTTCCTCAACCCATAAACACACGTTCACACACACTTCTCACTCATTACCCAGAACTCTCTTACCCCCTGAGCCACCGTCCACTGACAGGCGCTCGGCCCGACTTCTCTCTGACACGTCCCCCAGGGTCAAAGGCCAGCTCAGTAGTGTGAAGAGCAGGGGGTGTTGAGGGCCCCGTGGTGTGGCTGGGGGGATTAAACCGGGGAGTGTAGTCATATTCCTTTTGGTTCCTTGTGGAGCAAAGGGCCAGGGGGACTGAAAGGGGGCACATTGTTGAAGAATACTTGTGATAATGATGTTATTTGGGTACTTGCAAGGCCTGCTCGGCAGCTGTTGACAGTAATGATGTAGTGTGTGCGCTTGTGTGTGTGTGTGTGTGTGTGTGTAATTAATGATTCTCACAGCTCTCCTACATACCAGCTGCTGACTGAGGCAGGAAGTGGATGATTGATGGGAATTATTGATACCTTTCTCCCTCAAACACACACATACATGTAGCAGTACCATACTGCCCAGGGTTGCTGAATCCTTTATAGGGTTTTTAGTTTGTTGCTTTTGCTCCACCTATTCACGAATGGACTCATCAGTCATTGGTGAAGGAATGTCAATACTCCACTGTGTTTTAAGTTACCATCTCCCATATGCTCCATTTTTTTCTCTTATACTCGGTCTATACTGGTTCATTCTAGCAACATTTCACATTTCATTTGCGATAAAAGCCACAGACATGGCAGATAAACTGTATATAATGGAAAGATTGATGGATGGTTTGGGGCCATTGGGTACGGGATCGGTCTCATTAAGGATGTTTTATTGAATTTGGGCCCAAAACTATCAGAATGGTAAACATGATCATGCAACTTTTCTCTTTTCACAAAGGATGATGATGAAAACATAGATTTTTAAAAAAATAATTTTAAAAAGTAAAAATTGACCAAATGTATGTTTTGATAGTATATAAACAGCAATAAAACAAATTATTAGAGCAAACCAGCAAGAACATCTAAAATTAAGCACTTAATCTGTAGGAAAACCTGCAGACACTATTCAGGGCTTAAAAACCAGCAAATACATTTTTTGGATTGAAAAACAATTTCTCTGCCTCTTCTGATTTTATTTTTTATTCTGTAAAGCAATTTATAACATTGTTAAGAAAGGTGTTGTACAAATATAGTTTATTATTATTTAATGCTGCTTTCATATAATCAGTTAATCAGTTGCTCTATGCAGGGCATTTCATTTATGATGGTTGTCAGTGGTAAGACTTTAAGTTGTTGACCTTTGACTGCTTAACGTGTGTTCTTCACAAACTCAATATGATACTCAGGGATCTGTATCCTCAGGAAGAAAGAGTGATTCTGTGTGCGTTTCGTCTAATGTGCTGCAGCTGTTTTTTGAACTAAAGCCTACATACACTCGTCAGACAATGACTATGCTTTAGATGAACGCTTATATGCCATTATTATTCCAAATATGAAAATATTACAAATTTTATAGAGGTCATGTACACAGCATGTTCAGTTTGGATTTTCCAAATTAAGCCATTCTCCAGATGGAGCATTTTCTGATTAAGATGTTGGATATAAGATGTTATTCAGGTTCAGGCATTCATTGGACATTGGAGTTTTTAACGCAGTTTGCGATAAATGCCTCACCAACAGTTTGCAAGGCTGCTGTAGAGATCTGTGATGAAAGAAAAGTCCACGTTTCTGGTCTGAAGGAGAAACATACCTGCTTTTATGCATTCCATCATCACATCCATGGAATTACAGATCAGTGCTGGGGCACGGGGACGTGGAGAGGAAGATGGAGAAAGTGAAGACAAAGGATGGGGAGGGTGAGGCAGGTTGGAACTGAACGCAGGAGCAGCGTACACACATGGCTCTGCAGTAGTTCTCATGCTCCTCTGCATGTGTTCAGTGTGTGTGTGTGTGTGTGTGTGTGTGTGTGTTTACAGTAAAACACGTCCTGGAACATGTGGCTGCTATTATCACTACAACCCGTGGTCAGTACAGAGGACCCACCGCCTCTTGTGTGAGTGTGTGTGTGTTTGTGTGACCCATCTAAGCTGTGAGAGAGCTTTGTTTGAACTCCAGATCGCCTTTATGGCCCATAATATTATATCATTTCGCCGCCAACATACAGTACATCATCAACCTGTGGTTCAAGTTTTTGTTTTAACTGAGTATTTTTTATGACTTGCTGTCAGTGTCAGTAAGTAGGCTATTATCACTCTTCACTCAAAAAATGTTGATTGTGATGGTAGTATTGACACCCAATAAACTGTAAACATCACTGAGCGTACAGAAGAAAAGAAACAGAGATGGACACATACAGCAAATTTGAAGAAAAACGAATAAAGACAGGGCAGAAGGTAAAGCTGAGATAAGTAAATAAAAGACAAAGGTTGAGCGAAATAGAACAAAAAGAAAAGTGTTCTTCCAGTGCACTCTGTCTGTGTGCTAGCAGGTCATAAAGTGCAAAGTCTCTGGCAAGTCTGGTGGATCTGCAGCATTTTAATCGATGTGGTAATTCAAAGTGATGCGATGCACATGAAGAGTTGGCAGGAATACGCAGCTCACGGCCTCAACCTACAGACCTGTCCAGTTTTTAATGTCCTACAGAGAGAGTGGGGGGAAAAGTCTGTTTTTAGTTTTTACTGAGGTTCACTAAACTCAGCACAAAATGTTTTGCATTACAGAAGCTTCAGTGGCATCTACCTAATGTCATCTTCAAATCAAATTATATATATATATATATATATATATATATATATATATATATATATATTATGTTATATAATAATTAGACCTTAGCCTATTAAATACAAGAAAATAATTCTCCATTATCTTCACTAATATATAATTTTGACTCACTCCATTACACCCGTTTCCCTGTTTCTATACAGTTCATCCTGTTGAGGGTCACAAGGGGGCTGTGTTCTGTCCCATTCTGCAAGCCAGCCCAGAATACATGTGTGGAACTGTGCACCTCTTTTCTCACTTTTCATTCATTGCCAAGATCCAGGGCTGTTACAGGAAGTAGTGTGCCCTCCATGTGAGGCGGAAAGTAAGGATGTAGATGTCAGGATGATGGATCGGCATTCAGCACAGGAGACCAAAGTTTGTGTCCAGTCCTGCAATGATTGTTCACTTTTATATTAACCATAACCGCGATCTCTCCCTAACTTTAACCATACTATAGTTTCAATGCTCTGATATGGCAGAAAGGGAGAGTTTTAAAGAAATATTGGCTTTGAGATTAAGTAGATAAAATATTCTCGCTGAACATAACCCTGGGTTTTTCAAAACTGTCCATAATGATAGGGCAGGGATAACACACAGGCTGACAAAAACATTCACACCAACCGGCAATGTAATTTTGACATGTCTGTCAAACTGTTGGATGACTCTGAAATACCCACAGAAAACTCACGCGGACAAAAGGGAGAACATGTAAATCCACATGGATAAAACCCAGCCAGCTGTGTAGGGTTCAAACCCAACACCTTCCTGCTGTGAGGTGACATAACGCGTAACACTAGAAGCCCTGTGAGTGGGATGGATAGGATTTATGTTATACATAAAATGATAGGAATAAATCACCTACTGAACATCTGTCTCACCGATACTGTACATTGTAAATTGTACAGTCCTCCTAGCAAAGGCTTATTCAGAATTAGTAATACCCACTTAACTCATACTAGAGGCTCCAGTAGCTGCAGTACAGCTTGTATTCAGTGTATTGTCTCTGTCTCACATATACTGTTGACAGCCAGTTGGTAAAATCAAACATCAAACAGTGAGGCCTGATGTTCGTCTGCAACATCTGTCTCAGTGCTGCTCCCTGTTTATTGTTTCATCTTCACTTTATTTACTGTTGGCTTAATTATTTCCATGTTTGATCTTTTGAGGGATGTTGGGGGAAGCCATTTTCCTGACGTGTCCGCACAGTCGAACACGCCAAAGTCCACAGTGTGTTCATACATCCACTGTCCCCCAGACACACACAGGGCTCTCTTATTTGCTTGCAGCGCAGGTGACAGACACCTCAGCCACAAGATGGATGACTGTCTGACTGCGACATCTTAAACCTGTTACCTCTGAGTGGATGTTTATTTGAATTCTCCTCCCTGCTGTATCACATACAGAGGGGAATTCTCTTGAACTGCAGCAACAGGCGTGTAAATATTATGGGGAAAGCCACTGAGACATGAAATGTAGCTTTAATTGCAACATTGATATATCGAGGTCAGTCTCTCAGCGCATGTGGAGGGAACTTGACCTTTCCCTTTTCTGCCCACGATTTCTTGTTTGATTTGGTGTACACACTCATTAAACAAATGTATAAACTGTATTATATATGGTTCAATATGTTTGTATAAGGGCCAGACGTATGGCGAAGGCCAAATGTGGTGCTGGGCGGCTGGCTTTTAGGGAAAGCCACAGTTGTGCAACTGGACAAGACAAATTATGTAAAATCTGTACAAGCTATTGGTTCCCTTTGATCAAGTAAGTGTATGAGTGAAACAGGTGTTCGTGGGCTAGTAGTATTCAGGAAAAAGCCTCTGAAAATTGCACATCATTCATTTTATCTATCACATCTTCACATAATTCTTTTCTGATCCATGGAGTTGACAGATATCAATATGATTCTGTGTGATTCAAAGCTGTCCTGTTGACAAAGGTACAGTAAAGCCATCAAATAACAGAGTTGGTGTCATTTGAAATTATGGCACCAATAAGATTGACTTATAGTGACTATTGTGGATTAAAATCGAATAGAAATTATTAGAATCCATTTTCATGCAGAAAAAAATACTATTAAACATGTGACACGCTTTAAGGGTTCAGTGTGTAGGATTTAGGGTCAGGATCAATTGACAGAAAATACGATATAATATAATAAGTGTATAATCACCTAAAAATAAGAATTGTTGTGTTTTTGTTACCTAGAATGAGCTCTTTATATCTACAGAGGGAGCGGGTCCTCTTTCACGGAGTCCACCATGTTGCACCACCATGTTTGTACAGTAGCCCAGAACAGACAAACCAAACACTATAGCGTGTGGACATAAGTTAGCTGACTTACTCAGCTTTCACATTTTTAGTAGCCACCATCGTGGAGAATGAGGTGAGGAGTATTCATTTATTTGTAATCTGCTGACAAGCCTGGAGGCACGAGGTTTCTGGACTCAATGATGCAGACCCACACAACAGCGAGGTTTTCAAAATAAGGACAAATTTATTAATTGAAATCGCTCAGGATGAAATACAAAATAAACTTGGCAAGTTAACAAAGTACAACAAAAGGCGCTAAGGACAATAATGACTGGCAAATAACAAAACTAACTATGGCTCAAAAGGCTAGGAGGAAAAGTAACAAACAAAAGGCACAAGGCAAGACTAATCACTATGGCAAGGTAACAAAGTTCAAACAAAAGATATAACACTATACTAATGACAAGACTTACAAGGGTAACAGCAGACAAGGATTATGAAAGCAAGATAGCAAGGCAGTACAGGACATGGCACGAGACAATCTGGCACAGTACAAGGGGAGTCGCAGACTATATATACACGAGGTAACAATGAACAGGTGGAGACAATTAGGGCGGGGTAGACAATCAGACAGGCGGGAAACACACCGGGAAGTCAATGGCCTGAAACAAGAGGAGAGTTACGTTTCACAATAAAACAGGAAGTGCAAGACAAGACATGACGCTCGTGAACAAAACACATTAACAAATCTGATGAGACATGACATCTGCAACCTCTCCTCCTACACACTGGACTTTTAAAGCTCCAGGAAACTTGATTGCAGATCTTAACGTTTTGTCTATGGCATCAGATGTTTGTATTTGACTAAATAAGCAACTATCAAAGGTAAAGTTTGTTAGAAATAACATCTTTACTATATTATTAAACTAAGACATTAAAAAAAAGTCCATTAATCTGCTTCCAACATGTCCTTATAGCAAACCTAAACCATGTTTAGGCACCACAAATACTTGGGTTGGGATACTTGCAGGAAAATAGATATTCATTAACTTAAGTAATGTAAGTAAGTTAACTTATGTTACGTATATGACATACATTTCGTACGTGATTTTTCTGGGTGAAAATCCTGAGTTTGTTTGACCTATACATCTACCCCACCTCTACTTTCTTGCTCTTTGTGCTACGTCACCTGTAGTACAAATTACTTTCTTCCTTCTTTGCTCCCATCATATGTATTATGGCCTCTAGAAGTTGTGACCAAACCGTAAGCACAAACATGGGTCATTATAAGCCTCTTACACAGACAACCCGTGTGGCTGTTCTTTCAGGGTCTGCCTGCTTCAGAGTGATCCTGCTGGTGTGCTTTGATCACATTTGATTGACAGTGGCAAACCACATCTTGATTGAAATGTTTTCAAACTCTGATTGACGCATGGTCACACATGACGTAAGCTTTTTCCACCTGAGCCACACCCACTTCAAATCAGTGAGAAGAACACAGAAAACAGAAGACCAAAAAAAAAAATGTCTTATGAAGTAACCAAAAACCTCAAACTTTTTGCGTTCATGTAGGTCTCCATTGTTCTTAATAGAAAGTTTTTATTGTACCCAGTGCTTTAAAGTTACACATGATGTGGAAGTGGGATATTGCCCTGGTTTATCTGAGCCCTCAGCTCCACAGTTTATACATGATAACCATCACCACCACCTGTAGTCTCAAGATTAAACCTCTATCTATGAAGAGAGGTTTTTCATGAAACGTTCAATGTGGGACTGGAAGTCATCTATCTATCCATATATCTATCTCTGCTCCTGTCTATCTTTGGTATGAAGAGGAAGCCACGGCATATTGTAGCATGAAGGTATGTTTTGACAAACATGTTGAAGTTTTTTTTTTTACTCTCCACTTCACCTTTTTAACGCTGCAAAGGTAGTAAGTATTATATATGTGTCAAACTAAAGAGTTCAATTACTTAATGATAACACAATAGAGGCCAAAAGAAGTATTTGTATCACATTCATCTTAGAAAAAACAACTTTTTACACACACAAGTCATTGTTCAGCAATGAGGAACGAGGAGGTTTCCTCTCAGGCTGCAGGTGTGTTTTCATGTGGGGTCTTTTGGTTTGAAACACAGACAGGCACACAGACTCCCCCAGCTTACTGACCAGGCTTTATGCTGGTCCCCAAAGGCAAAACAAAGCCTCCCCCACTTGCTATTCCCAAGAGGACGCAATACAAACTTGAGGGGGTGAAACTATGTCATACATACCTGTTGTTGTCATGCCAACTTCATAATTTAATAAGACATAAACCAAATGGATGAGCCGCAATAAAGATGGTATTTACTTCCCCCAGCTACATGCTCGTAACCCAATACTCAGCGCTGGTGGAATTTAAAACCTGGTCTGGGCCAGGCCAGACCCGGATATGCCTGCTCTGTGGCTCGGGGAACTGACAGGCGCTCAAACACAGAGGAGGGACTCTCATGATGCTTCACGGTGGAAGTCAGGTTCGATTGTGTTTTGGAAAAAGTTCAGGGAGGGCAAAAAGCGACATGAAGCACTGTACATCTGGACAGGACCTGACTGGACATGGACCTGGATCCATGCAGAATGGAGAAATAGCAGACCTTAACACAGAGACACTGACAGGATCTGCACCAGTTTCACAGTTTGTTGCTATTAACAAGTTAACATCAATTTAGAGCTTGTTTGTGTTGTACCTAATGTAGCAAAGCACCACAATTCTTATTTTCAGGTGATTTCAGGTGATTATACACTAATGAAAACATAAAATATCCCCCTAAATCCTACACTCTGGTCCTTTAAGCTCCTCTTACTGTCACAGGGACAGATGACAAAGGCAACCTTCACAATCAGTTTTGGAGTTTTGTTGCATCTAGCATGATGAAGATAACTTTCATTGTTTGCCCTTTTCAACTATAATGACTGCTCATCCATTGCCACGGCTGCTAACATTAGCATTGAAATATTCTCATACAAGGCAACTTATTAAAGTTTTATTCATGTTATATTTGGTAATATATATTTGGTTATCTTTCTTCCTCATTCCCTGACACATCATCTGGTGTTTCCCCTGGAAGTTCTAGCAACAAGAGGGGGCAAAGGGGATATGACACCATTGACAGGTGACCAAATGAAATGTGCCGTTATCTTGAATAAAACTACATCCTCTCAGTTTGGACATTGTTGGAAACATTTTGCTACAATCAAAGTACAAAACTTAACCAAATATATAACATAGGTGAAGTTTTAGGTTTGCTGTTTATTTGTTTTTAGATATTTTATAGCTGATATGTTACCTATATTTTACAGTTGAACACTAAAGGTTACTCCAGTTTATCTCTCGGTGAGAAGCTGTCATTTTTTGGAACAGCTCACCAGAATGTAGAAAATTACAGAATATCAGTTTCTGTTGAATCCCAGTGCCACATCAAAAGAGTTGAACAATAAATTAAAAGTATCCACATTGTGCCAATAAAATACAGAGAATTTTCGGGAGATCTCTGAGCCAACGCACCTCATTAACATGGCGGGAACACAAGAAAATATAATCCACTGACAAAGTGGATCATGTTTTTACCTCTGGAAACTGCATGAATCAGTGTGATGGTTATTGTATTTATTTCTCCTGGCCTACAGAACCCTGCTACCCCAAGCTTTGTGGGTAATGGCTCTGGTCCTGTATTGGGTTTTGCGAGTGCAGGACATTTATGGGTTTCCTCAGTTACTGAATATTCTAGTAAAAGAGAAAATTGCTTACTTAAACAGATGGATTTGTTATCATTATCATATGGGGCACGATTCCCAGTGTATGAATGTGGTAAGGACACATGTGTACACATACTTTATCAACCCTATCAATGAAACTTTACCCTCACAATCAGCATTTGAGCATCAATCATGTATTTACAAAGAGCAACTGATACTGCAGAGCACATGCAGCTGAGAATCTGTCTGCAAGTTTACAAATTAGCTTTATGGGCGGAAGGTTTTCCTTTCCCCAGTGGCTGTCTTGTGGTTGGGAATAACACAATGGGATGGTTCTAACACAATGGGTAAGCCAACAAACACAACACTGCTTCAGTGACGTTGTACCATGAAGAATGTGTATCAGTCATTAGGGCAAATTTTAAAGCACGACAGTCCATGTGAAAATACTGCGCCACATAAACCACAAGATCGATGTTTCCATTTAGGTTCATCAGTCGACTTAATTCACTCCAGTGTGTCTAAAACTATTTAGATTTGTGATGAAACAGAAAAACTACAACCAGCTTTACTGTATGTAACACAGATTTAATGCATTAGATATAGTGAGTATTAATTTCAGCTCAACTGAAATATGGTAAATGTCCACTCAAACCATTCAGTCTAATTAAGCCAAACCAAATTTAACTTTCAGTGGCTGTTCTGTGTAAGCAATCATCCTTCAGCCAGAACAAAATGGTAAAACAACATTAACCTCACAAGATACAAACAGTGCATGTTTCATATTTGGACCAACATATAAATCATATTAGGTTTTAGCAATATGACATTTCTATATGAAGTTTATTCAATTGAGATGGACCTGCCAGACTGTGGATCTGACTCACAGGAAATGTGAAAGTGTTGCCAAGTCTATTGTCCTGATAGTCTTTTATCCCAATAACACAGTCCCACTGTGGCGTATGGAGGAGATAAACAGTCACATAGCTGGGAAGCCACCACGACTGTTTTCTATAACTCATAACGATGCAGGGATACCATTACAAAACAGATGGATTGAGAAACAGGCAAAGAAAGGAAGTCAGGGGAGAGACAACAATCAGAGAAAAAGGGTTTAGACAACGATTTGGAAATTGGATCTGAGCATTCGAAGGATTGTCCTGATTAGCAAATGTCTAAATAAAACGTACTGTCTGCTGACTGTTGCAGTGGAGGGTAACACGCTGCACTATGCAACCCACATCCGTAACTAAACCAAGTATTGACACTATATCCGATAAATAAATGTTCCCAATGAGAAACCAATTTCTTAAAATGCAATACACAAATTAGATTGTGATACCCCACTCTAAACACACAAACTGTTTCATAACCTTGCCCTCAGCGTCACCCCCAACCTCCTGACTGTTAGAGGCTCTGTAAGGCTGCACTTAGACACAGATGTGCTTTGAGGTATCATCAGTATTCCAACATACTTGTATGACTAATATGCTAATGTTTAGCAGATAATATTTGCTATGATCTCAGTCTCAGTTTAGGGTGCTGGCATGCTCGGATTTATTAGTCAGCGCAAAACAAACAAGTCAAGCTGAGGCTGATGGGAATGGCTTTAGTTTTGCAAGTATTTGGTCATGGGCCATATTAAGCATTTGCAGTAGATGAAAAGTCAGGTGATCACCAAAAGACGTCCAGAATGGGATATGAATGTCTGTAACAAATTTCATTGTAATTTATCGAATAGTTGCCAAGACAATTCACTCAAAACCACAACTGTCAACCTCTTGGTGGTGCTACAGGGAAAGCCGGGGGACCGCCAAAGTCATTTTGACACATTGTCCGGGAGCCATGGATATCTGTGCCAAATTTCATCGCATTACATGAAATAGTTGTTAAGATATTTCAGTCTGGACCAAAGTGGTGGACTTACTGACAGATCAACATTGCCATAGAACCACCACTAGCATTGCTAAAAGATCCGCAGCTGCATTCCACCACTTTGAAATGGCCAAGTTCTGTCCGTTTCTTCTGCAGCTCCGGGGAAGAATTCCTTCTTTCCTCCCTTTTGGCCTCAGGAGGGTGTGCCTCTCGGGTAGAGCACAACACTAGCCACCTTCGGATCCCTTCTCTCTCTGCACAGGTGCCCCCACCTTCCAGCAGGATTCACTACTTCAGTGGCAAAAACACCGTCCTCACTGGCCTCCTACCAGCAAACTCTGTCAGCTGTGCCCAGTGGGGTGAGAAGGCAAGATGGAAGCATTATGTTGGGAGACGGAACCCTGGTCCCTGCAAATGGGTGCGAGTGCTTTTCCCTCTGCGCTGAAAAGGTTTGTTTGATTTGTTGATATACAACACTGCATGGCAGATGTTTCCTCGGTTGATGGATCTGACAGTGGTTTGACCAAAATACAGGAGTTAACCACATTTGGGTTTGATACAGATGATGTCTATCAGGATGCCGGTGGGGACACAGCAGTAAAATATCCCTACTGGTTTTGAAGCTTGACAGAAGAACAAAAGGCCATTTAATTGCGTTCTGTATTTACAACATCAGTGCTTGAATCTGGAGCGTGCTTACCAGCGCTCTGTGCCGGGAAGCATTGCTGTCCACCTTGCAACACATTCTTTCATCATTACTAGCAACCCCACCACGCCTATTCCCACCAGACTCCAACCCCCACCTTTGTCATTGACCTCCAGTCTCCATGGTGGATGCACAGCTAAAGAGCCCGGGAGGCCAGGGTCACTGCTCCTGACAGGCAGCCTTCACTGATCTGCTGCTGGCTAGACACATCGACAGGGATTTGGTTACTGTCAGCGGGGTACTTCAGAGGACGACATGCACAGAGCAAGACGCACACGCAGTAGTATGTGTGTATGAATGAATGGATGAGCATATTCTCCCCCTGCTTCTTCCTCTCTCTCTGGCTCACAGGCACAAACACACATTTAGGTCTCCTCCAATTCTGACACATAAACACTCACATTCACAGTCCTCCCACTCCAAATTGCGACACAACCACACACACACACACACACACACACACATACACAGCAGGAAGGAGATTGGAGGACATGAGTAAGCAGGCCCCAGGTTTGCTCCTAATTTCCCCATGAACAGATGTTACCTGCTACCAATTAACAGTTCTTGTCATTGCTGCTGAAATAGATGCACCGGCCTCTCTCCGACGCTGTTTCCATCCTGACCTTTTCCCAGTAGCTGTTTTTTTGAGGGAGTTGTTTTGTTGCTGTGAACTCTTCCGAGCAGGAGCTGGGTGTGTTGCTCCTGTTACATCAAGAGTGTTGACAGTCTGACTCTCCTAAAGCTAAAAGGCATGACTCTATATAAATTGGGAAATTCAGGCGAGTGGAAGCTAGTGGAATTTCTTGGTCCTGAACCTGAAGGTCTTTAAGTGTTCCAGCCAGTAGAACAGCGGATCTGACATTTATTCCAAATGACGGATTTTATGGAAAGTATGACAGCGCCTGGCCTTATAAAAGGTGAGCTAACATTGTTCATTTCAGTAAGTGTGTCAGTCAACAGTAGCTGAGGTTTCTGCTTGAAAAGGCCCTTAAATTAAAAAGCATACTGTATTTACTGGAATATGTCAAAGAAACCTGTTATCTGTCACCTGCATCGGTTTGGACTGAGTGCACCTGTGCAAGGTTTGCGAACTCAACTGGAATGCTTCAGAGATATCATCAGAAATGCAGTACTTCATTATTTCATATTGCTTGTTTGTCACATAGACACCGATGTACATTTTCTAAACAGAAATGCTTACTTGTGCATGCTCATATAATTTTTGGAACATTTCTTCCTGCTCCCCCCCCCCCCCCTTTGAGCTTTCCCTCCCTTTGCTCTGGTAACCCAATCCCTGTGAATCACTAGGTGATAAATGATCATTTCTTTCCAGCAGAGTATGGGTGGCTTCGTCTGACCCTGCAGCTCGACCTCGCTCACACAGACAGGCGGACAGAGAGACAGCAAAACAACAAACTGCCATTGTCTTGAATTGGCACTGTAAGCTCCCAGCTTTCTCCTCTAAACACCAGGGATATCTGTCACACAAGAGTGTCTGGCAACAGAGGTTGAATGTTCGACATGAGCGAAGATCAAAGTCAAGCTTTTTGAACTTTTCACCGTTGAACCAATAACCTGTTGCAATGCGTATATTATGAAACAAAAGGAAATTACAGTCATTTAATCATGCGTTTTCTGTAGGGCTGATGTATACCTTTCTATAGAATGTCTGATTCTCTCAAGATATAAAAGTATGGTTCAGTCATGACTGAAACAGTTGTTGAAATCATTTTGTAGGTTCAAATGTATATATTCATATGGCCATCAACAGAGGAGTACAACACAGTCTGTTCCATAGATCTCATTTCAGGCAATGGAAATAATTTTCTTGCTTTTCCTCCCGCATGTTGCTGATTTCCAGTATCTTCCATGTGGTTTCAGAGCAGCACGTTACTTCCTTGGTGCACATGTATGTACCCTATCAATATAATTAGATTCAACTGAGGCATGCTATCCCTGGGAAAGACTTTCCTGAGACTACATGTGCACACAATGATATCAGGCCTTCCCATCTGCGATTTCAACACAGCACAGGTTTTCTCGACAAAAACAAGCAAAGGAGGCTCACAAACCTTGAAACGATGTCGATATACTGTAAATACCCTCCAGTTTCCATCACGATAAACCTGACATGCCCTATTGAGTGTAACACCGCTTGATCCGGTTTGAAAGTTTTAATCATGAGTGACAAATGGATGTATCGGTAGTGGAACATTTGTGATTGCCTTTATCAACAACCTGCACAGGATCGGCAATGTACCACAATCAAGAAAGGAGAATAAAAATGAATACTGAACACAGATAAAGTTGATATCAACAACTATAATAAAGAAATGTAACTGCCAAAGGAAACTGGTGTACACCTCAACAATGGCATTAATCTGCATGCACACCTGTAAGATTCCTCAATATGACGTCTGCCCTTCAGTATGCCTGTCATGCGTGGCTCAGGGGTGGCACAGGCGTGGGAAGCAGTGGTTCCTGGTCCGACACGCATTCCTGTCCCTGAGTGCACACATGAACACACACCTAGACAAAAACACACACACAGACACACTCCCCCAGCCCGCCCACCTGGGCTGGATGACCCCCTAAACAGCTCCAATTACCAGGCACTGACAGACAGACAGATTAGGTCTGAACAAGGGTGCTGAGGCCTGCATGGACAGACAGACAGATAGATAGAAAAGGCAGCCAGACAGAAAAATAGGTAAAAAACAGCAGAACGGCTGCACCAGACAGCCGCGGAGGAGGAGAGAGAGAAGGAGAGAGAGATGGGAGGGAAGGAGCGAGAGAAGGAGAGAGAGAAGAAGAGAGAGATGGGAGAGAAAAAGGGGAGAAGGAGAATTCACAAGGGAATTCAGTCATTAATTACAGTGAGTATGTTTATATGAAGCCCTCATCAGACCAAACCAAGGTGGACATGAGTTTGCTCTTTCACCATTATTGAGGTTCCCATGTACCTCCATTCACCTCCCCATTACACACACACACACACACACACACACAAAGCAGTTTTCTTCCTTGAGGCAGCCACCTTCACCCTGTAGCCACCTTTACTCATGACCTAAAGCAGACTATGACAAAACCTCTCTCACACACACACACACACACACACACAGACCTCCCTCTCTGTGTCACTCTGAGTTCGCACACTGTCTGACCAACAGCACAATAAATCATTTCTTTTATGAAAGTGTTATTAGTGACATAGTGGGAAGGAAAATGGAGGCCAGGCCTCAGCAACAAACAGGGCATTTTCAGGGTTTCACTGAAGACCGACCGATAAATTGACTCTGGACCGCATTGACAGTGAAAAGGTACTGAGGCATTTTGGATGATTTATTATTCAAAGGATCTGGACGTTTTTTCTGTGTTTTGATTTGTTTGCTCAGCAAAATGTCTTGTCTTTTTTTCAAACTTTGGGAAAATTGCTGCTCACAGTGGAATTTTTTTCCAATTAAGCCAGCGTTTACGCAGTAGTGGATGAGGTGATGACAGAGCACGCTATGTGTTTAGAGATGGGGTGGGGGGTCGGGGGGCTGCCCTTCTCATAAGGATTTTGGGGAGCAAGATTAAAACAGTAAGTTTATTGTTTGGAGAGCCTTACATGATACAGCTGATCCCCCCTTGTCCCAACTTGACCACTAGCCCACACACGCACACACAT
Organism: Chelmon rostratus; assembly: GCF_017976325.1. Taxonomy (NCBI): domain Eukaryota; kingdom Metazoa; phylum Chordata; class Actinopteri; order Chaetodontiformes; family Chaetodontidae; genus Chelmon; species Chelmon rostratus. The sequence goes on from NC_055665.1 coordinate 19,436,276, forward strand.
GCACACATACTGATCTCTCATACAGCTCAGACGTGCCTCTAATCATAAGGGTAACAATCGTATGACAGCCGGTAAAAAACATTTAATCTCGTTGTCCTCAGCAACGGGCTGTGCTCACAACAGCAGCAGCGGAAATGTCAAGTGTAAAACTTTTTTTTCCCCTAATAGATCTCATGTGTGGCTCTTGTTTCTCTCAATGCTGCTTCCTTTGCCTTTTTCTCATTTTTATGGCTGTGATGTGCTTTGTTTTGTTTTTTTTCCCCTTTTCTGTAAGTTACACAAGGGAACGAAACTGAGGTCTTTATAGGGTTCACCATTTGAAGGGAAAGTTATTAAAGGGATAGTTCAGGCTTTTCGAGGAGGGGGTCCTATCAGAAACTTATCCATAGCCAGTGTATTGCCAACAGTAGAGGGGTTTAGGTCAGACTATGAGTGGTTTGTAGAAGAGACGACAAATACAGGAAAGTTAAAATGAGTGATTATGACAGCAACAATGAAATGCCGTTCACTGTGGAGACAAGAGGATAGTTTTATGTACCAGAATAAACAAAAGAAGAACTTCTGTAGATGGAGACTGAACAGGCTGAAAAAGAGAGAGAGCAGAAACTGAAGGAAACTGGAGGATTTCTTTAGTGCTTGTCAGGGACCCAGCAAAAAGGCAACAGGACAAAGGTGTAAAAAAGGAATTTTTCTTTAATAAACCGATAAACCAAAAACAAAGTAATTCACATAACTTGACTAGAAAAGTGAGCAACCAAAAAACACAGGGCCCAAAATCAAAAGTACAAAACAGTACAAAACTATAAACTTCAACTTAACATAATCAAAAAGACCTGACACAAATGACACACCAGGGGGTTATATAGACATGGACTAGTCCTAAACAGACACACAGGGGACCACACCCACATTAAATCTAAGACCTCCGACTATTTAAAGATATTCAAACTGATAAACAGCAACAACGCAAAATATATGATAAACAAAGAAATAATCAGCTCACAGTAATTAACACAAGAAACAACAAAGAGATTTTAAACCAATTAACCAAACCAGCCCCTCCTTCTTCCTTCTCTCTTGTGGTTCCTTCCACTTCCTGCTGACCGCCGTTAAAAGGCCAACTTCTTCCGCTTTTCCAGCCTTTAGCCTAAGGAGCTCAGGAAACAAAAGGTAAGTATTACTTTGCAAATAATAATCTATTTTAAGTAAATTGTGTGCCACCCAATTGAAACTGACAGGAAAAATAAAGTGTATTGTATGAACTCAAAAGACTATGTGTTGGGTCATTACTTGAAACGTTTGTGTAGAATGTGATAAATACAAAGAAATACTAACACTGATGGGCAGCAGCTGATGTGGCTGCCACAGTGCTGTTTTGGTAAATCACTTTTTTTTTTTTAGGTATTTGGAACTATCATACCTGATCTGTCTAATTTGGCTGTGTTTACATAATCCTCCTCAGAGAAATTATCACAGCTAAATGCAAGTTGTCTCAGTCTGATTCACTGACTGACAGGCCATTATCACTCAACAGAAAATGGAGAAATCTACACGGTGACCAGGACTCTTTTTGTTTGAACAGCCTGGCGAAATAAATGCGCGCACCACCATTGAAATTTTTAGTGAAGTGAAGCTTGACTCCAGCCTGATCTGGGAACAGCACTTTCTGACCTGCACAGCTGGTCTGCGGCGTAATACAGAGCATGGCACAGGTGCGCTTAGGTGTGGGAATATGGAAGTTCTAAGGTTGAGAAAATGTAGTGCCAAAGGAACGGGCTGTGTGACAGAAGTACTGAAAATATTCTAAATGCGGCATACACTTACTCGGTATTGATTTTATAGGTGAGCCTCCTTTTAGGCGGCTAAAATAGATTTTGCAGCTGACCCTGTGCACAGTAGTACGTTGTCGGTACTACTCTCTGCCACCGGGGGCGTGCTGACCGCCATCTACTGTAGGTAATACAGTGACTATGGATAATAAACCTTAGCAGGAGAATAATTTAACTAACTGCAATTTAAAAAGTCACCCCTAATATGTAAAGACAAGGTATGAATTTGAGGTGTTTTCAAGAGCGTCTGGCCAAGAAAGACTGGCTGAGCAAAGTGTCTGATTAGAACCACATTTTCCCCGCTAAGTGGAAGATCAATTGGAACAGAAAAACGGAAAAAATGGAGAGAGCAAGAACACGAGGACAAGAAGTGAAAGAATCCAAGGGGAGAAAGCACGAGGGGGTAAATGAAAGGGAAAGAGACCCAGAACAAAGAGCAGGAGAAAGAGAGAATTGAGTTTGTGTAACTCTGTCAGGGAGCCCCTTCAACAAGTTCAACAAGCTTGATTTTTTCTCAGCAGCTCATTGGATCCAGATGACGACTTCCTCACTCCGTCCAGCTCTGTGCAGTATTGATCAGCCAGGAGACTCATGCTTGGCAGATAAAAGGGCCTCATCTGAAAACCCAAATCAGTCATTATTTTTGTCTTCATATGTTTTATGGCATGATGTATTGACAAATTGTTATACTTTTCACTACTTTTAACTGATCTCAGCGGTTCTGCGGTCAAAGGGCTATGGAAACAGCTGTAGAAATTGGATGGATTGCAAAACATTTGTTGTACGCACGTGCCTTTTGCTTGATTTCTGTCTCTCCTGCTTTGGGTTGTGATAGAAAAGGGTTTACAAGACAAATCTTGCTGACTGAATGTGGGGTTTTGAGGTTTATTTAGCATTCAATCACTCTGTGTAAGCTTTAAACAAGATTTCCAGTGCAAGAGCTCGGACGGACAAAAACGCACCACAGAGATATGACCTGATGCGTTTGGAAGAAAAAACAATGAAACCTAGCTGGATGGTATAAAATACATGATTAATGACATGCATTGTTGCAAATATTAAGTAAAGTCATGGATAGGTGACTTATTTATATCATTTAATCTTTGATCTAGTTGCCAAACCTTATCATTTGAAGCTTCTTGGGAAATTTTGCCTGGAGTCTCTCGTCACTCTCAACAGAGCACAAAGATAATATGGGTGAATGTTTGTTGTTTGTTGCGCAAAGTCCAGATGAGCTTCCGTCTGATTTATTATCTTCAACGTCAGCGAAGCAAATAGTTTTCTGGCCAACATTCTTGACTTGTTAGTGGCCTAAACTCTTCATGTCTTTAACTAAGCTTAGCTGAGCTCGTTAAGTTAAATTAAATTATGAGTAAATTGTGATTGGTATGGTGTGGCTGTTCCTTGGCAGAGCACCAAAGTATCTTAATGGTATCCGCTTTGTGCTTCTTGTCCCCATTTGTTCAGCACGTTATAGCATGGCACGGTGTTGTGTCATGCAGTGCCTGGGAGATCCAGTGTTATGGTCACTGTGACAGTCCCTGCCCTCACAGGGTCCACACTGAATCAGTAGCGTCAGTTTGCGAGGTGTGTGGTTATATTCGCTGACTTGATGAGAAGGCACCATTTTTGAAAACTACCCTATTTTTTCGCAGTAGTTTTGTAGCTTGTGTGCCAATTTCATCTACAGATTGTAGCCTCACAATACCACAGAGCTGTAATAAAGTCAGCTACAATGTCAAAACCAACTTAGCAATTTGCTATCGAGATTTGACTTTTCCTGGTTTGAACTTTGGGTGAACATTTATTTTGAAATGCTGGACAGGGATGTGCTGATTGACTAACCACAAATTTACAACTTGTCATCGGGGTAAAAGGGGCAGCTTTGCCCCTTCTTTTTTATGAACAATGGCTCATATCGTGCCCTCATTTTGGTTCCCATCGCAGTTCTGTACTTGAAGCTTCTAAAGGATTGGCAAAAGCTGCTTTTTCTTATTTATTTCTAAAAGTGTTCAGTTCATTGGTGAAACCAATTTGAAATCAGTTTGCTCTGGCCAATCATTCACACACAAGACAGTGGCAACGGTCTGATTCATCTTTATGGAAACATACAGTTACATATCAACATGACAGACATAAACCCCATCAGTGGAAAATATACACACAGTAATATATGATAGGTCTGCAGTAATGTAAACGACACATGATTTATTGTAAATGGGCTCAACATAAAAAAGGCTTTCAGTGGCAGAAGGAGCAAAGCGTCAGTGTTCCAAAAGCCGGTGCGGGTAATTTTTGTTTTTTATCTGTGAGTGTTGAAATGCTTCCAGGACAGGTTTTCCCCTCAGTGGCTTTTCAAGTGCTTAGTAAGTAAAAGTAGACCTGCAGCGGTCCAAACCTTTTGTAAATAATTATTTTTCTTCGGTCGATGACTCAGACGTCTGTGCCAGTGTATGACAACAACACCAAACACTGCTGTCAACACCGCCAGAGTCCTGTCCCGTTTATGATGTGTTACTATAGCAGTTTGCTGATTGGTGCTATTTTAGCTTCACAGCAAGGTCACGTAGACGACTGGGTTTTTTAGGTGTTTTTTGCTGTTTTTTTTTGTTGTTGTTTGTTTGTTTTGTTGTTTTGTCTTAACAACACCGTCAATCGTCACCATGTCTTTTCATTTATTTAATCTCTTTTTATTTTATTATTTATCTTATTCCATTTCGTCTCAAACAGAAAACAAGATGAAAGAATTAAGCAAGCATGAACAGGTTTTAAACAGAGGGCAAACCATCACATTGAACCATTAAACGATATGGTGAGACAGAAAAATGGAAAATAATGGTTTGCAGTGGGCTCAAATATCTGGCGGTCTTACTCACTTGCCTCCTTTTTCGCCTACCATCAGTATCTTGGATGGAAGGAGATTGGTACCACCAAAGTACACATCTGAATGAATTATATTTGATTTTTTCTATTAATCTAGCGTTGTAAAGAAAGTTTGTGGACTAAATAACCCCAAAAAATATTGTGCAATGAAACTCATTTAAAACTGAAAAGAATGGCTTGAAATTGAAAAGGTAAATTGTTGTTCCTACTGAAATTCACAATCTACCTTTTTACCATAATTTGAATTTTTTTCCCCACTTTCTTCCTTTAGATTCAGTTCAGTGAGAGAGCGCTAGTCACGAAGTTCAAGGTGATATAAACACTATGGCCGCGGTGCCGTGTGTTTTTCTAGCCAAGCCGTGGTTTAGCGGACAGGGCACTAACTGAGGGTGGCTGGATGTGCACTGAACGCTCTGACAGCTGCTGCTGATTGCTTTGACGTGGTGTAAATACTCCTCATGTTTTTGTTGTACACACATCTTCCTGGGTTGTCTCTTCTATTTGTGATCTCCTGTTCAACCCTTACTCTGTAAACTAACGGGACACTGATCCTCAGTGGCATAAAGGACCACATAATAGGCCGCCTCATGTTTGTCTTATCTGGGGAAAAAAGAAACTGTGTGTTTACAAAAGGCCTGCACTTAGTCAGAGAGCTTAATTGAAGGTGAGTGTTGGTATCTGGGCTTGGTCTAAAGAATGTGCATGGCCCCAAAAACTCATGGGATGTCACACCCACTCTTTGGGGTTACTTTCAGCTGCTTTGCATGTCTAAAACAAACCACTACATCTGTTTTTACTTCGTGTTTGTTTGCGTATTGAAAAGAGAGAAAAAATAGTGGCTTCAGTAAAAAAAATAATTGCATTGGTTTTATTCTCCTGGGCTGACACGGGAGAGCGATTGGCTGAAAGAGGCAAAGGAGGCGAGAGGAAAAGGTGCAACTGGGATGAACACAGATATGAAGAAAGGGGGTCACCGGCGTGCACATGTGCACGCACGCATGCTTCAACACAGGCGGATAGAATTTCCCTGAGAGTGGAAACATCAAGACATCTCTGTCTCGTTCAGCTGGAACACATTGAGGTTTACACATCAGATCCGGACATTCAAGACATTCAAGGGGAAGATTATGTTCGCCTTTCTCTGCACTGTCAAACCCAGCGACTGCTACCTACACAGAATTAGCTATGAAGACCTCTTTTCTGGATACTCCCAAGGCTGCTGCCTTTATACCTGTGCATTAAAATACAAAGAATGAACAATCAGTCTTTCATAAGTTCTTCTTGTCATCAGCCATCTTTCCAATACAAATCATTAGGTTGTGTGACCTCATGCCTTGATATAAGGCAGAACTCATCTCCAGAACTTAACTGCAAACCTCTAACATATAATTAAGTACTTTCTCAGCTGTTTGTATGTGGTCCCTCCAAACCATCTGTTACTGTAATATCATCATGCTAAGAAACCAGACCTTCTCTGTGCACTTGTCAAATCTTCTATGCAAGACTGACAGGTGCATAAAGAGATAAAAATCAGCTTTCCCATTGAATTTATCATTCGTTTTATAATAGTGCAGCACTGCTGCCAAAGATTTGTAGTTCTCTCTCACAATTCTGCGTACACACGATCCTCTGGCTGGTCTTCATCTGGCTCTTTGCATGGCTGATCTACCTATCAGTCAGTGTTTTCAAATATTTTAGGTTTAATATTCCTGCACAGCTCATAGACAGGCTCCTCCGTGATTTCTCTAATGAACACATGTAATATCCAATGAACGTCTGGCCCAATATCTGATGCTTAAACCTAAATTTCACTTACAATTACAGTCACTGGCGAAGTAAAAGCAAGACTACCTCATACCAAAAGTTCCTTTTGAAAGACAGTGTAAAAAAGACTTGAGCAGTTTCTGAAATAGATAGATAGATAGATAGATTATCCCATATTTTAGCATTCTTTCCAAATTCCCTGCCATTTAAATATTTTCCTGTAAATCCTGTATTTCTGTTGACTAGAGGCATAACCGCCTATTTGATGTGTTTGCTACATTCACCGCTGCAGGTGGCAGTATGTAGCTCATCAGCTTTAACATCTGTGCTGACTGTTTGTGCAAGTATCTGATATCTCCCCAGATGGGAGGATGCTTCCTTGTACACAGATTTTAGTGCTTCATATGACAGGAAAGTAACAAATCTGTCAAGCATAAGCGCACCCAAGAGGCATGACCATATCAAATCTAATGATCATAGTGCCAAAAACTTGTGCTGTCTCTCAGTCGGGTGACTTGCAAGACTACATGTATAACCCCGACTTATAACGGCACATCGACGACACGTTCCGATGTCATAGGGGTGGCGGGTGAAGCAACTGTCAATCATGGCGACAGAAGCGTTGTGTGTGATCCCTTTATGTGCATTTATCATGTCACACTACACGGGTATAGATACCTGACTGTCGTTCACGATTGTCCACGATGCTGGTAATTCATTGGCCACAACAAAATCGTCTCAAAATCATGCTAGAGTCATGATTTGTCCCTCAAGGATTACATAAATAAACTAAGTCCTGAATTTACAGGCAGGCATGTTCACAGCATTTCACTTCCAACCAGGTATCTGGGTTAGCTTACTTCAACAGCAACCATAGCAACTGTTTGAAAAGGGCAGGCACGTTGAAAAAATAATTGACTGGTAATTGGATAAACCATTTTTCTATCACAGGCTAAGGTCAGCCAATCAGATCAACGAACCATATGAATTAGCAGAAGAGCGAAAACATCTTTTCCACGGAGAAAAGCCTTCAGTCACTTCTTTACTCTTATTTCAAAGGAGAAAGACTCTTCATTCCTGATATAACTGATGCTATAGCAGCATCTACGCTAGCCTCTTTAGGAGCCGCTATCGTTACTCCTACACATCCTGTAGCTGCCAGCAGTCCCTCATAGGACGCTGATTGGTCTGAACCACTGTGGTGCAGCCACAGCTGCTTAACCCTGTAAGGCCCAAATACCCCCAAAGTTTGCAGGTTGTGTGAGTTCATGGACTGACGGAAGGACATATAGACACATTTACCATCCAATAACATTGCAGGGTTAAACAATAGGATCCACTGACTAGAATGGTCAGTGGGTCAAAAACAGTTGCCAATTTTTTTGTTAGTATAGCTAAAACTGATGTTGCAGTTTTGCAACAGTGCGCCTTACAGGGTTAACTTAAAGCCTGGCAAGATGGTATTCTTGTGTCATGTAATCTCATGTGATCTCACTTGATCTTGCACGATGTCACAAGCATATCAACAGTGCATGGGTGATCACTCTCACTGCCAGAGGAGGGAGACAACAGTTCCACACTGCAGTTTAGAAGTAAAAGTGTTTTTCAGATTTTTCAAAAGAAACTTTAGGCTGTGTAAAGGTTTACTGATAGATGTATGAAATAAAATAATGATCTGACACTGATTCGGATGTATACCAAACTAAACCGTTAGTGACCAGCCTTTGCCTAAATAATGGCAACATCTGTTCCATATTAAGCCAGTAAAATGACCTCTGTGGGCGCTTTAAATAAAGGACAGGGGGTTCTGTCACTGCAGCTTCGTATGAGTTTGTATCATTCAGTTATTGTGTGACCTGAACTCCGGGGCTTAAAAGGAAACACATGCTCTAAATAGCTTAGAATTTTATTGTTTCTATCCTCCACAAAAATACCAAGAGCCAAAGGGTCCACTGCTCTTTGGCTGGTTTGTTGATCCATCAGTAAACTTTCATCTCGGAGGGAGAAAAGGTGGAGAAGGTGGAGCATGTGGCTCTCAGGCCCAGCTGTTGCTGTTTGCATTGAGCGGACAGTAATTGCACAGACACACACACACACACACACACACACACACACAAATATTGCTGTTGGCATTCAAATGGACGACTAAAGATAGAAACCCTGACATGGGATGTGATCATGATGAGTAAGTGTTGAAAGTGAAGTCTGACATACAGTATATATACAGTGTGCCCCTTGTGGTTTCAAGTGTCCATCTGGCTGTGACAGAATTTGTGATTTGGACATGAATAACACACACACACACACACGCACAAACACATACACATATATATCTTTGTTCCATATAGAAGAAAGTAATTTATTACCAAATCTTTGATCTGTGTCAAAAAAAAAAAAAGAAAAGCACATGCTAGCTCAATTTGACTGCATGTGTTTTCATGAGTACATGGACCACATGTGACTTCATAATGAGAGTAGATGCAGGACTATGCCTGCACACACACACACACACACACAGTCTAGAGCGACAGGTGTGGAGAGAGTTTTGTTTGTTTGGAGGGATTGAACTACCTCCTACTTCTCCTCTCACATTTCTCCACCTCCTCCTCCCTCTTCCTTTGTCAGTCCTTTTCTGCCTTCCTCACATCCTCCTGTTCTCTCACCTCCCCGAAGCAGCTTCTGCGGTCCTCTCTCCTTTTCTGCATGTCCACATTTCATGTCATTTTTCTCTCCTCTTATAACCGTTCTCTGCCACCTCTCTTGCTTGTTTTTATCGCCTCCCCTGTCCTGACGCAAACTTTCACACACCACACACACAAATTCGGAGGAATGTCAGGAATGTGTTCGCTCCTGCAGCATCATGTTGTTGTTACACATATGACTGCAACCCCAGAACCTGAGGAGTGTGAGTGTTTTTCCAGAGCCCGTGGACGGACGGACGGATGGATGGAGGCATAGAATGATTGATGGAGAAGTGGGGCGGTGTTGACCCAGCCCTTAAAGGCTTGATGCTTAATCCAAAGATAAACAACAAGGTGCCACACCGACGAGAAAAGTCCAGCTTTTTCCTGTGGAACGCTCCCTAACGACATGCAGATATTTCCTGTGGAAAGAAGGAAGTAGTGGCAGATTTATACATCCACAAACACATCAGAAAACAGAAACTGAAGGACTGATAGATAATGATTGTCTTAGGTCGATTTTTTTCTCTTTAAAAACTTTCAGTGACAGTCATACATTTTCTTTATCTGTTCATTCAAACAATTAAATGTTACAATACCATGCCTACACATTGTCAAAATGTTTGGCTGGTTTACATTTTGTAATAAGCTGCAGTTTTGACTGAGGTTTGATTTTTAAAAAAGTCTTGCTGTAAACAATGCACACAGCTCTTTATCAGGTTATAAGACCTGCCCAGTGCAGGTCCAATTAGCACAGTCCCAAAGCCAGACATGCCTCAGACCTCCTCCAGCGTGGGACGGAGAAGAGATTTATCTGCCTCCATGGATGGCTAACCTGATAGAAATGGAGATAACACGGTCTGCTCATCCTTGCTTGGCTGAGAATAAACTTTTGTCTTCAACAGTCTAACAGCTGGTGTAAACAAATATCTGTCAGTTAATGTGCATTTAGTTGGCAACACATGACCTGCTTACTTTCACTTCGGTCAGCTGGGGGCAGTTTTGGGGTTCAGTGCCTTGTTCAAGGGCACTCAGGCAGGGATGGTGGGGACTGTGGATGTGACACCAACCTCCTTTCAGTGAGCAGCTCACAGGTGGAGCCTCCAGGCCATCCTTCCACCCTTTCTCATAACGTTAATGTCAAATAAACGTATATACAAATCTGGCAACGTTGGCTATGCTAACTTTGTTAGTATTAGCACGTCAACCAAAATGCTTCAGTAGTTGTAAATTTATTTCATACAATATTTTAATCACTTTCTACATTCTTTACATCCTCTGAGCTCAGTGTTACTGGCCAAATAAAGACACATCAAGTGCACATCTGAATGAAGTTGCAACACACACTGCATGCCTCCTTATCAAATCCCCATCCTAACATCTCTGTTTGAATGGGGAGTTCATTTCTGAGTGGCTGTTGATAGTTAGCACCTCACCTCCCATCTCTCTTATCAGCCAGCTAAGCTAGCTGAGAGATGAAGGAGTCCATCTCACTGGATTTAAGCTTGTCTCCTTGTTTATCCCTCTGATTGATTATGTTCATCTGCTGAACTCTGCTCTGCATTCTCTCCGCCGGTGTTTTACGAAAATGATGACATCAAGTCTGGAAGGCGCAGTTTTATATGGACTTGTATTTTACAGTTAAAGGTGTCTTGCTGAGAACTGGACAGATTCTACATCGACACCCTCTGCATTGAATTAGGTCTCCATTAATCTAATCATTATTGGGCATCGATTTTGAGCCCTATGGAAAATTCAATTCAAGATGCATAGGAGAAAATAAAACAGAAATGAGCAGAAATGTGTTACCCTCTGAAGGTAACTCATTTCTGCTGCTTGTATCTGAAATCCGAGTATACGGCTTCCACCCAAAAGCTTGACAACTGATGGCAATTGGTAAATCATTCGCTTTGCCATCAGGCCCTTTCTGCCACACCGGTCTGGTAAAAGGCCTGCAGATCCACTTGTTCCATCAGCTACATTTTACATTTTCTTGTACACAAGGCGCCGAGCTTCTGCTGTTTTTTTACACTTTGCAGTAATTCAAATACGGTGCCAGAGGTCAAGGGAAGGATATTTCATAAGTCTGCTTTAAGTCCATCACACACAAACAAAAACCTCCCTTGACATCTACCAATATAAATGCAAGACTAAAGCCCCGTCTCCCCCTTTAAGTATGAGCCTCAAAAATCAGAGTAATAATTTTGATCATTTGCTCTGGCACTAATGATCTGCCATTGCTTTAACCTCCAAGTTAATATTTTTAAAGGAAATAACATTTGCCTCATTTCCCTTTCGCGGCTGTTTGCACAGCCGTGCTGTCTGGTGGAAGAAATAACAGCGACAGCTCAGCCTGGCATCACTAACCTATACTCAACAGCACATCCCAGGGCTGTAAACTTGCATAGCCCCGACCAAGGGGAGATGAGGACACAAGGTTACGAAAACCCCTTGCTTCTCGTTCTGTCCAAACACTTTGCTTGTGGGCAGCTAACAGAATTCGACCCTCAACCTTTTTCGGTCAATCCGAAGTTTATGAAAACATCTGCAGTTGACGTGCATGTGTCATTTCAGTGGAAATATTCAAGAATGCTCAGTTTGGTTATATTGTGAATTGTGCGGCAGTGAATGAATGAATGCATTGTGTATGAATGTATTTTCTACACCATCTAGGCTGTAACAAAGTATATACCAAAGTATAAATAAAACTATGGAAACACTCAGAAATCAGACAAATTACAGGGTACTGAGAGCAGGATCTGCAAACCAAACTATTGCAAACCATTCAAAGTGTGGTTGTTCTGTGTGAATAAGGCAGATTTTTATTACCTGAAGATGAATGATTTCAATTGTGCTGATTGCCTCTGATTTGTTGAGTTAAACTATCAGAAAACAAAGATTATGTTCTTTCCTGACTGTTGTTTCCAATCGTAGGCCACATATTAAATTGCGCATGTTGCTTTTGCAGTTGCATGCACATACAGAGAGGAGGTGCGTGCACACCCAACAAACTGCACCGCATGTGCAGCCGTGGCATGCATCACTTAATATTAGTCCAAACTGAAGTGTCTCATGTGGCATAAAATTAGACAGATCAGCGCTGTGTTCTGTCTGAGGCCTAAATGATCATGATTGGAATGCAAGTGCTCTTGATTTATTAGGCAAATTCAAAAAGAAGTCACTGGCAACACACAATAACACTGCACGAACTCAACCTGAGTGAAAAATACAAGGCCAAGGATTTTTTGAAGGCTTTGGCTGACCTCCCCGACCAAAGAGCTGTTTATCTTAAATGTTAGGAAACGAAACCATTTGTGTTTGCTTGAATTATCGCTGATTGGAGCCAGATATACCAAATTAGATGCTAGAAAAATGTTGCTCATTCAAGGTGAAATAACATATTAGATAAAGTTCCATTGTGTTTTTTCCCTCTATCTCTGTTTCATTGATAACAATCTTTTACAGCTATTCAATATACCTGTCAAAATACAGCAAAGACCAAAACACATTAACATCATTCACAATTACTCTTGTTATATTGATGTTTTTAGTTACATGGTCCAGCTGACAGAGAACAATATTTATTTTTTGTTTTAAGACACCGAAAACCCGTATAGTGTATTGTTTAACACTGCTAGTTTGAGAGGACGAGGGGAGCTGCAGAGATGACATATATAGATATGTCTATCAGTCATCTCTAGAACTGAAAATATGTGAGTGGAGCTGATATTGTTACAGCAAAGAAAGATCCTTTTATGGACTTGTGAAACACACAGGATCGAATAGCAGGGCAAAATTTAGCGAGAGTCAACTGTATTGTGTACATAAAGAATATTCAGTAACAAGACAGATGAGAGGGGGAAAAAAATCGTTTTAGGAGTCCAAAAATCAGTCAGCTTTTCTTGAGTTATGAAAGCCAGGGAAAGCCCCAGGAATTTCTCCCCACAAAGTTAAACAAAGAAGAGTATGCACAGTATGGGATTCTGGCATATTATTTGGAAGCTATGTCTACAACATATTTGAACAGCTTCTCATTTAGCATCAATTAGCTGGTCTCACTAACCACTTCTCACATTCTTGTCTCCTCATTCCAGAGCTTAATGAGTCTCAAATATACTATAAAATCATATCTGTCATTAATTCTATGCAATAACTCATGCCATGCCAAGAGACTGATGTCTGCCTAAACATCTCGCTAATGATCTACATCACACTTCACTTGATGGCAGTAATAAGGATGCAGTTTCCTTTGATTGATTGATTCAGTTTGACGTGATGCATTTATCGTGTCAAATAATTCAAAGCATTTGGGCATTGTTATGAAAACCACACTTTCAAAGATATGATTGTTTAGGGCTGAGAAAGTTCACTTTTTAGCTTTTATAGCTGGGAGGAATTTTGCAGTCATCCTGTTCGCAGTAAAACTACGATGGTGGAATAAACGTTAAAAACCTACGCATTTGCACCTTTCATTTATTTAATTTCCCTCCATAATCTATATGACAAAACAGGTTATGCGAGTCATTCGAGATACGATTGCATGGATTGCATTGTGAGGCTGGCTGGCATTATTTATAGTACTCTGAGGAGAAACCTACTGATGTTTAGTTCACACACAAACTTTGTCTTTATTAGCCTCTGGTTTCTGTGAATACCAGAAAACCACACTAAAAACAGATCATTGACAATTTTTACACAATAATATGGAAAAATGTTCCACTGTGGTACTGTAAAAACAACCTGATGTTAATTCTCATTCAACAAAGAAGGCTTTTTTATTAACTTGTGGTTCTTCCCATGCTTCTTGGTTGTTTTGCATCTTTGTTGTCTCATTGGGTTATCCTCCTTTGTCCTTTACTGGAATCCATTGTTCTCTAAAATCTATTTTGTGGTAGTATAACTTTCTGTAACAATCTTGCAACGGATTCGAGGACTGAGCGAGAGAAAAGAGACGCTTAGTTTGACTGGAACAACCTGAGTCTGCAGCATGTGTGCAAAAAGGTCCTCATTCTAAAAAATAAAACCCCACACACTTCATTTCCCTTACAAGTCTGTTGTATATAGGTCTTTGAGACCAGATATACAGTGAGTGTCGATTGTTATGTCAAACAAACGCAAACTGATATAATGTCTGAGAGAAGAAGTTTACCCTTTGAGGAAGTGTTGCAGTTAGAGTCCAATATGTCCTGCATAGTGAGGGCTGAACGCTGCCCCTGTTCAGTCAGACAAACCGCTTTATTTCTAATCATATATTTGGTGACTAAAAGCCCAAATTGGCTCGAACACTTCCTGTTCCAAACTGATCACTAAGCCTGGCAATAGTTACATCTTATCACAGACAAGAAAGAGTTTGGACGGAGTTTAAGGAAACCATTTACTGTAAAAAGTTCCAGATTATCAGTGTTGCAAAACTTCAGAGATATACAATCCTGAATGTACCTATCCTGGACGGCCACAGCTGAGGGGCATAGCTCTGACAGAGGAAGTGGTTTTCAGGCCAACACACTGAGGTTAATGCCTTTAAACCTCTACATGTGTCAGTGATTGTGGTTTAAAGGGGTGACGGCCCTGTTGGCTCTGAACAAACGCTCAACTATGTTGCCATGCTTTAGCCTCCTATTTGACATGACATCGGGATTATTAACATGCCAAGGAGGAGGAACTGATGCTGTATGGGTGGTTGTGAGCATAATAATAAACTGAGAAAGTCAAGTGGAGGGTAAAACCTTCCAGGCCGCCAGGACAGAGATTCACATTTTGTTGTGGCGATGAGGTGAATTACTCGTACATGTCCAACAGGTAAAAGGAAACGCATGCAGGCATTCTCTCACGTCTCCATCCGGCGCTGTGAGGACGTTATGGGAGACAGTTTTATGAAACTGGTACTTCTGTCACAGACAGCTACAGTCAGTTCACAAGCCAGGAACCTAGTGTGTGTCTATGTGCAATGACAGTGCAGTCAACATACATCATGCACGGTGCTGTATTTGGCCATGGAAATGGTTGGACGTCAGCATACAGAGTACATTGTATAAGATCAGTTTCTTGAATGAGAAAACTGTTTAAAACGTTTGTCTCTTGAGCAAGTTATTTTGCTTGATGTTTTTTTATCGCATCATCAACAGGCACTTATTGAAAGAGACAGAAAGAGGGAGCTAAAGGTGAGAGAGGAGAAATAAGTTAAACCATATCAGGCTCAGCAACATGGTTAATCGCTGCAGAAGAAGACAATAAGTTCACCCCTAGAAAACATGTGACCAGCAACGAAGCTTACAGTCGAGCACATGGAAGTCCTAATCAGAAAACAGAAGAAATGTGTGTGTTTCTTTGTGTGTTCCCCATTTTTGAAGAAGTGGCTAAAAAGCTGATATTCCTGCTGGCAGAGCTTTGAAGGGACCTGTCCCTCCGAATTTCCTGGTCGGACAGTAGATGCTGTAGATATGGTTACCCTGCAGAAACTGAGGGGACTACACTCCAATTAGGCTGAGCTGCTGCTGGCCTTGATAGCTCTCAATAGGGAGAGGCAGATGGAACTGATATGTGTGTGTGTGTGTGTGTGTGTGTGTGTGTGTGTGTGTGTGTGTGTGTCTGCTTGCGTGTACATTCAAAAAACCTCATCCTGGACATTTTTCCAGCAATGCTAAAAGCATACATCCGTAGAAATCTAATAAAATCCATAAATTGTTCTGGTGGAATGCTGCGGTGCAATGTATGGCAAGCAGACCACAGGAAGCAAATGAAAACCACCCACTAAAGACAGACACCAAGCGTGTATGTGTGTGTGTGTGTGCCTGTGCGTGTGTGTGTGACACTGTGTATGAGTGCATGTGTATGCTTAAGGTGCCAAAGTGAATCAAGCAAACGTGTGTAAAAGCAACACAATAACTGTTTAGTCCTGTTCTAAGCCCTGTGTTGATAAGAGACTCTGCAATAGCTGCATGACAGGAACTCCCCACTATCATTAATGTGCTTTAAACAAATATTTGTTAATTTCAAATTTGTTTGTACAAGATATGGAATTTGTTCACACAAGTTAATAGCTTGTACCAATAACCTTTGTTTCATCTCTGCCTTTACTTCCTGTCTTCTCTCTAGATAACAAAAGCATCAAAAACCTAAAATTATGTGATAAATAGGAAGGAGGGGGAGATGCGCAGGAAAGGACCATTTTGGCATGATTGTAGTATAAGGTGATTTTATAGTTGATGGTGGTCTAACAGTAATATTACAGGTGTATTAATGAAATATCATAGTGTAAAATATAAATTATAATAAATCAATGATAAATATGTTGAGAATAATAGGTACTATAACCAGTATTTTAGAGATGAAATAAAGGTCATAGATACTTTTATTGTTTGCACAAGGTAACTATCTTGTGAGTGCAAGATAATCTTGTGGGCACATGCTAAAAAATATCACCTTAAAGGCTTTAAGAGCTCCAAAACAATGAGACTAATGTGGCCAGCTGGTGCTGGTTTTACAATGACCTAAGTCTGTGAAGAATTTCAAATAAATATCACAATGCAGATAAAACACACTGTTATCGCCAAAAAAAAAAAGGAGTAAATTGTTAAATAAAAACAGTTTTGGGACAAGAACTCTCTGACAGCTTTCCAAATGCGGTGAGAGCAGAGAAAGAGTGAAGCGCACCCGTGCTGGATTACAGCCAGCACCTGAAACATTTACAGTACAGGCCTGTGCACACTGTTTCTGGATAGGTGCTGGGTTTAAAGTCATTACACCGCAGTTCATGTTTTGACTGCTTTCTTTCACCTCCGGGAGGGAACCGGAAAACAAGCTTATTGGCAACAGTAAATACTGCCAAACATTTTCGAAGCATGCACTGGCCTTAGGTGGTTTACTGTGTGTGGTTTTACCTCACCATCCAGGTAGCTATTCAGCACAGTCACAGTCTTTTGGAGCCAGGTAATGAGTTAGACTGAATATTCTGTATTTCCTGTCTTCAAAGTGACTGCAGCACGGCATGTTCAGGCAGCATTGTCAGAGTATAAAACCAAGAGACACAGACGTGGTAAAAAGGACAATGTGAATTTGATTTAAAAAAAACATGCTACATGCTAAACAAAGGGTTTTTCCTTTTTTTCAACAAATACAAAGTAAATATTATTTCTCTTTTTTTCTCATTTTCTTTCATGAAATTCACACAAGAGACAGAGTTTTAAAAAAAATTAACCTGACTTAATTTTCAAGTATGGGTTGACCTCCAAAAATGTTGGATCCATGCTACATTTCCCATAATGCACCCTGACATCATTAGGGTTATTTTTCAAACTTTGGAAAGCTCCCTGCGGAGAATAAATTATACAACTGTTTTTAGAGGCAAGGTCGCACTCCTTGTGATGAGGAAACTGAAGTTTGTGTGTAAAATTGGTGCAGCGCCCCTAAAACTATTGAATAGGAAATAGTTTTAATAATCTCTCCACTGAAGGTTAGGGGCACATATGTGGTATTATAACCTGAACACTGATTTCCAGGATACTTACTTGTAGGTACATACATTAAAGGTATCAGTAAGGCCCTAACTATAAACTGAGCATCCCGCTGACACAGAGTTCACCGTCTCAGTCTCGCAGGGGAACACTTCACCAGGTCAATTTAACTCAAAGGAAATGAGCCGGACAGAACAGTACATTATTTGTCTTACAGGCTCAATCTGCTCAGCTATTCATCACAAGTTTGAGCCGTGCGGCTCAGCTCAACATCAGTTTTTCAACAAAGAATGACGCTTGGGCTTGATGCTAAGACACACAAACATCCTGATGGCCTCTCCTGTGAAATCAGTCAGAACTACATTTAAGGGAGGAGATGAGTGAGGAGCCTGAACCTCTTAAATGCTATTTAATCACTTGAAGCAGCAGCAGTAACCATGCAATCCAGCACTTAGACTCCCCCTTGCTGTTTATCTCATCTTAATAATTGAGAAGAAGGTTGATGGATGCGTTTAATAGCTGGAGAGAACAAGACCACTTATGTGGCCCATCAATCTCAACCTGCAAGGGGGTGAAAAAAGAAAAGAGCCATCTCCATATCCAAGGGATTTGGCTGCACCTTTTAAGGAGCTTTTCCCAGATACATCTAGACAAATTGATCTTTTTTTTTTTTTTTAGGGGGGGGATGCCAAGACACAAAGGACAAAGAATGAGAAGAAGAGGGAGGGGAGGTGAGAGGTGGTTGGAGGAATGAGGGGAGATGGGGAGTGAAGATGATGAAGGAGAGATGTGAATTCAGGAAGGTGAGAGTTTGCTGGCTTTTTCCAGGCCAGGGAGTGCAGTGGATTTGAAAAGAAGCATTACGCCCATTTCCTCACTGCACTGCTTTGAGTTCAGGGGTACAGTCGCAGGGAAAAGGGAAAACTGGGGACAGGCAGGAAGGAGACAGGAGCAAAAGGTCAAAGGTGGAAGAGAGAAGAGACACATTTCCTGAAAAAGTTACCACTAGGATGATTCATTTCGAGCTTATCTACTGTCTGATCTGAAATACAGGGCGTAACACTGCAGACACAAGAGAGAACCCTCAGTCCCGGCACCTGCTGTCCTCTGTTGTTTACCGCACAGAAGACACACTGTGTATTTCCAGCAGTGCTCATGAAAGTTGAGAAGATTTTTTCTGTCACAACTGAACACCATCAACATCGCTCCCAGCTTGTCAAATACTGCAGTTTGGAGAGGGCCAAAAGCTTCAAACTGTGATGCTCTATGTACCCTCTTGTGTCAGTTTTGCTCATGAAGGGCTCCATGGTTAATGTTGTAAGTTAGTTAGTCACGTACTTTAGTTAGGGTTAAGGGTTAGGGGTTAGGGTTACATTCAGTTGTAACTTCAGATACACACATTACATAACTAGGTACATAACTCTAAAAAAAGTCAACATTCATATTTAGTTTGACACAGGACACAAACCTTGGACTCCTGGGTGAAAGTCCTGAGTTTGAACTATCCAACCACCCCAACCTCCTCCACATGCAGACTTTTGCTGCTCTTTATACTAACTGACTTTGACAGCACATCATCAAAACATCACGCTAGAGGTGCGCCTCCAGAAATGGCGCCAGAGGGGTGGACCTACCTACAGTGTCATTCTTTGAAGCATAAAACGATGCACTGATAGTGGGAGTGAGAACGGGCTGTTTAACGCATCGAAAAGATGTAGATTTCAAGTATGATTTAGAGAGAATTACAGCTTGCCAAGTTGTGATAATTAATATGCAAAGTTCAAGTGAACCAAATCTGGAATATTCAAAGGTAAAAAGTGTATTCTAAACTTTTATTTACACACAGGCTCAGTAATACAAACAGTGCATTCAAAGCTTGACAAGGGAATACATGAGGACACCCAAATATGAAAATGGTGCATCTTAAAATGACTGGAAATAAAATGCACCATTGCTCAGAAGTTTTGTTGCCACAGCTCTATATGGTCTCCATGATGTCACCCACAGGTTTCTGAAGGGCCACTGTGAAGCTCAGTGACAGCGGCTCCAGCCATTGCCCTCTTGGCATTGCCAAACTCCATCAAACTCCCAGCTGATCCAAAAATGGGTAAGGAGGTGGAGCTTGGGTGGAGCTGAGGCTGGCTGAATGAAGCCTGGTTGCTGAAACCTAGCAGCTAGCTGTCAATCGAAGCAGCCATGCCTGTAGTTATGCATAGGTTTACGCCTTCATATAATCTTGCCATGAACTGGGAAACTTGCTATAGAGAGCAAAACCGTTTTATGTACCAGGCTGTAAATGTGTTTATTCCTGCTGTGGAGTTTGGTATTTTAGTAGGGGTGTAGTACGGGGATTGACTCACTTTTGGAAGCAGCCTCAAGTGGCCATTCAAGGACTTTGTGACTCTCCTCTTTCTGTGCTACAGTTACACTATATTTTAGCATGTACTGTCATCCTGATATTGCAACTTAATTGCCTCTGTTAAGCAAAAGTTACACAGGGTTGCTTTAGAGCTAACCTTAACCCATGTGGCTTTGCTTGCCTGAGACTCTTGCCAAAATGTCTTCATGTGGAAAACACATGAAGACGGTGTGTCTAATTCACTTATAATCCTCTCACAATAAAGAATTATTTTCATGCAATTTTGTATGCTTGAAAAGTAGAACCTCTTTATCCCTCTTCCCCACTTCATGTTTCAAAGTAAACACGCTGAAATGCTTCCCTCACTTGCAGCACAAATGAACTGCATCCCTGTCTGGCTGGCCATCAAATTCCACATTACTCTGCTCATGGCTCCCCTCCTCTGCTTAGTTAAGAAATAATATGACTGTGATGATATGAATGTGACTATTTAAGAGTAAGTGGTGAGGTATTGACAGAAAACGAGAGTGATACTAATCTAATTTCCTGGTTGTGCATGCTCAGGTCAATATCTTAATGATACCTTTAATTCTGAAAATTAGTTTAAACCAGGGAGGTTTTGGTACATTCTGAACTAATGTTGCACACATGAGGTGTGTGTATGTGTGTGTGCATGTGTGTGTGTGTGTGTTGGGGGGGGGATTATGGGGGTAGCAGGAGGAGAGGAAAGCCGGAACGAACACCTGCTTGCAATTTTACAGAACAGAGAAAAAAATCTTCAGTCTGGGCTTGGATGGCTGGCTGGCTGGCATAGGAACACGGCATCATTTTTCAGATCAATCCGATATTAAGCCTACATAAACGCCAACTTCTGTGGAGAACTGGCCAAGTGTTGACATTTTTGACACATGGCCAGAGGCCGTTGTAGGTAGAGCTACTCTTGAGCAGAGAAATGCGATGAATGTCTTTCACACTTCTGGAAATTCAGCTTGTCCATGTAAAATCTCAGTGTCATAAAATAGAAGAAGAAAAGCTGTCTATGCAGCCGTTCAGCTGTTTAAGTGTTTGATGGGATTTAAAAGGGGTGTTGCGACTTGTCTTCCACTGATTAGTCCCCACAATGAAATGGTTCTTTAGTCGTCCCACTGGGACACTAAATCCAGTCAAGTCACCTCTGAAGGATTGATAATCCATTGTCCCTGTGAATCATGTTGACACGTTCTATAACTATGGAAGCATTCTCGCTTAATGTTTTGCAGCACACTAGACCCAAAAAGATAATAGTTCCTTACATAAAAGGATGATTAGATGTAGTGAGTGTTCACACAAGGTATTTAACCACCAGAGCTATGGCAGTCTTCACATAGCCACATTCAATTACAAACATTCCCTTTTGGTAACATGTGAAAACCAGTTATGATTTCACTAACTCGTCCTCTGAGCTGAAGCATTTTTTCAGCTGCATGTGGTTGAGTGTCTGTATGAGCCTTTTTGTATGTGCATGTGGATATTGTAATTCTTGTGGGTGCATTCATGTATCTATGGATGGACCGGGCTGTTTGTGTGCATGCGTCTGTTTATTCGAACATTCAGAGCCTGCTGTAGATTTGAAGATTTGAAGCAATCCAAACCACAGTGATGTGGATCTCCGAGCCCGCACTCTCTCTCTGTCTCAGGCTGTATTCTGACTTTCTGGCCTCGTCAAGAGGGAAGATATCAAAGGACAGCCATCTGGTTCTCCCAACCATTCCTCCCTCTGTGTCTCTGTCTCTGTCTGTTTCTCTCCCTCTGTCTCTGTTTCTTCACACATTGTAATAGGGGATGCAAGTTGAGGATCCTCCGAGCCGACTCGTGGGAAGCGATCTCATCTAGATGTGACGACTGAGAGGATCTCACTCCCTCCCAGGCAAGAGAGAAAGACATTTCATATACCATGTGAGGAGGACCGCTGAGGGGAACGCAAACCTATGAAACAATTTGATCCTGCTGTCGATTGTGTGCGCAGTTGAGATATTTTGCATTGCATTGACAAGGCTTTGGGCAGAAACTGAAAATAAGTATCATTTGTGACATTCAATGAGAAAACAATTCAAAAGTAGTACCTTTAGTAGTACTGATTTTTTTCAAGATAGTAAAGCAAAAGTGAAGATTTTAACAATTCTAAACACTGACATTGCTCACAATGATGCAGATGCCAGCATCTTATCGTGTTTGTCCAAGCCTTATGATCCATCAGCCTAGCTCCAATACACAAACAATGGATTCAGAACTGCACACACACACACACACACACACACACACACACACACACACGGAGAGAGAGAGAGAGAGAGAGAGAGAGAGAGAGAGAGAGATATCTCATCTCCACCTGGAAGCAGATTCTCCAGCATCCACGTGGTGAACAAGGCTTTCATGGTGTCTGCACTTAGTGTACATTTCTCTGGAGTTGGACCACGACCTGCAGCAGGGCTGCTGCCTAACGCTGATCTGCAGTTTAGCCTATCGTCCACTGATAAGAAGAATCTTCCAGAACAATGCGTCCACTTGTGTACGTAAGGCTCTGCAGGGTGACTGAGGAGCCGTGCAGATATGCACATATCCAGCCTTAAAGAACTATGAAAGCAAACAACTTTTAGGACTATTTATGCATTCCTTTTCACTGAGTTATTTGACAGCATAATTGTTCCTCTAAAAGTACATCAGCACTTCAGAACTCATCAGAAAGTGTTTATTCAAGCAGCCACAGGTTCATCCTGTGGCTTCAGCCAATAAGCAGAGTATTTTGAGCTTTAGGAAAGCTAAGAACTAGAAGTAGAGTTTCAGTACCAGCTAAGGATGGATAACGTCACACAAATGGCTTGGAAGGTATCTAAGGTATACGTTATGATTGCAGGACACCACATGCTGTTAATATTGCTTCTGGCAGACTTTATGATATTACCAGAGAAATGCAATGTTGTGACAAATCTCTTTTCTCTCTAACATCAGGTAGATATACAGTATGTCCTATTAGCACATAATTCAGCACCCTGGACAGCGAATATCTAATTCAGCACATAAAAAATCTAATTTAAAAAATCAAAAAGTTACTTCAGCATACAGTGTGAGCACAGTTGTTGCCATTTTAAGACATTCAAGCAAACATGAAACAGTTTTGATATATATATAAAAAAAATAATCCTGGATCCAGCCTTGT
Source organism: Chelmon rostratus (assembly GCF_017976325.1). Taxonomy (NCBI): domain Eukaryota; kingdom Metazoa; phylum Chordata; class Actinopteri; order Chaetodontiformes; family Chaetodontidae; genus Chelmon; species Chelmon rostratus. The sequence continues at coordinate 19,459,441 of NC_055665.1, forward strand.
CGATCCATTGGAATTAATTTACAATAGATTGTAATTGGTCAGTGATGTTTAAGTCTAACATGCTTGTATTGTTACTGTTTGTTATTTATATTGTCATTTAGAATATTCTGAAGGGCTGTCATAGGTGGTTAATATACAGAACTAACTAAGCATAAACATTTTACAAGAATATAGATATTTCAGTATATATTTTGGAATCTTAAAGTAAGACAAGTTTGTGTTTTATTGGAGTTACCACACACATAAAAAGCTTGTAAGCATCACTGGTGTGCACTGTTTTATCTGAAATCTGACTTGCTGCACAACGGGGGGTTGTTGCTACAATCTTGTCTGTGACATGAGTTGCTGTACATGGGTCTCCACACATCTTGTCACAGGCAGAGATCTCTGAAGTTTTATCAGCCAGGCCACTTAAACACTTGGGCCCAGGAACACTGGGTCTCGTCATAATTCTCTGTAAATCTCTGCAAGATAAAGTAAAGCTCTGCTAGCTTCCCGCTGTGTGACGACAGACACCAGTATATGTGTAGAGATGAAAGGATAGTCTTTCAACACCGAACGGAAACAAACAGGCTGAAGAGGGCAAGTATATCTCCAACCCCCTCCTCTCTCTCTCCTCTCTCCACGTCTTCCTCCTCTCCTCCATTCTCTCTTTCCATCAGTTATAGGGGAGTCCTCCAAATCACCAGTCAAGCATGCACTATGTTGTTGCAAAGATGGTAGCTGTTCGGAGGGTGCTTGTGGCTTTGTTTTCAATCATCTGAAGTTACCTGGATGTAAGCTTTCCTGAATTAGAGCAGCACAAAATTCACATGTTTTGTTGTTGTTGAAGCATTCACTTTATTCAATTAAATTTAATTTATATAGTGCCAAATCACAGCAAAAATGTCTCAGGACATTTTCCATATACAGCTGGTCTAGAACATACTCTAATGTACAGAGACCCAGCAATTTCCCCATGAGCAAGCACTGGGTGGCAGCAGCAAAGAAAATCCTGCCAGGCAGAAACCACGAGCAGAACCAGGCTCTGGGTGGGTCCCATCTGCCTCAAACGGTTGGGTTTAGACAAAAAGAGAGAAAGAGACACAGAAAGAGAGAGAGAGATGCATGGCAATGACATCAATAATTATAGTGACAGCTATAATAAACATAACATATGACTAATAATGTTAACTGTTGCAATCCAGGTGCAGCCACAATCCATGAGAACCTGCAAGACTAGAAAGCACAAGGATTCCAGAGAAGTAGCCAAGTTAGCAACATGGGTGAACAGGAGCAGCTCAATGTATCATGGGAAGTTCCCCAGCAGTCTAAGCCTACCGCAGCATAACTAGGGGCTGGCCAAGGTAAGCCTGAGCCAGTCCTAACTATAAGCTTTATCAAAACTCATCTCACTTCTGAGAGAAAACAATAATTTTTTTTTTTAGGGAAAGCTGTAAACGCTATTGTGAAAAAGCAGGATTTTTAGGACTGTAAACAAATTGCTATCTATATAAAATGAATGCACTGTAGACATAAAGAGCAGGCATCTAATGCACAATATCACAAAAGATAGCTTGTGTATGGATATGATTGTTGGTGCAGTATATAATATCGATTTATAGTCACATCAGGGTGACTAAACAGGATCTAAATGACATAATTGCAAAATATATCTGGGACTTTCCTTGTAAATGATTGCAACACATAGATACAGATAGTATCTGCATTTTCCAGAGATTCTGCCTGCTCACAGTAGCTGAAACAAAATACAGCCAATAACACTTACTCACCGCTGTTACTCATCCTGCTGGAAATGTTGTCAAAGGATGTTTTTATCTAGGGTTAAAACAAGCCTGAGTTAGGGTTAGAGGAACAGAATGCCATAATTAATGTAAAATAAGGAGAATAAGAGACATAGGATCCGTAACATAAGATGGAAAATTAATCTGCTGAATAATCATAATTCATCCATGTATCCAGAGTAGTTTATGCTTTATGGATGCGAGAGCGTCAATAACTTTGGGGGTAAAGTTTCATTTGGGTTGTTGAGTGCATGAATGAAACGAGTGAACAAAGGCATTTGGAAGTTGGAGTACAGCTCACTGTCACTCTCTTTTTAGATTTGTTACACAATCGAGCTGTGGTGAGCTGGTCGGAGCACATGTTGCAGGTCTTCCAATTCATCAGCTGTTTGGAGTGGTGAGATTGGGAATCACAGTATTATCATCCACATTGTTTTACGGGACGGATATAGAGAAAAGCCTGTACGTTGCATTGGCCGGGAATCGAACCCGGGCCTCCCGCAAACAGGCGAGAATTCTACCACTAAACCACCAATGCATCTGTTCATTAGTTTTCTGTCACTCTGGAAGAAAAAAAAAACATTACAAAGTTTGTGGTTTAAAATGTATTAAACTCAGAGGGCTTGGGCTTTGCAGGGATCAGGTCCTCTGACTCTAAGCTGGCCAGTACCCAAGCTACCCTTGTCATCCAGGCCCAGAGTCAGGTGGTCCCATTCACTATAAGGGCCATTTTAGCCATTGTAATTGGCAAGAAGATTTGGGAGAATTGAGATGATTTCAAAACTGTGCTTTTAGAGTAAGTTAAATAAGTTTCTTTTGGTAGACACGTAAGTTTCAGTTTTTGCCTGATTTGTAATGCATTAAATTTAATTGATTACATTACTAATTAGCACAGTTAAGAAAGTGTTGCTGGAAACCTCCAATGAACCAGCAGCAGACGATGGCAGTGTTCTTGAAGACAGTGAACAAGGGAGTTAGCGTTGCTTGGTCATAGCCCATTTAGGGCTTTGTATATGAGAAGGACCTTAAAATCAGTTCTAAGTGTTACAGGAGGCCAGTTCAGACCATCCAAAACTGGACTAATGTGAGTAATGGTCTTCTGGTCTTCTGGTTCTGGTTAATAGTCAGGCTGCAGAGTTTTGAATAAGACTCTCAGTGTTGTTCTTTCGGGAGACCAGTAAATAGTGCATTACAATCAGCAATACAGTTGGTATGTTTGCAGAGATGTATTTATAATCTTAATCTGTCATATTTAGTGACACTAATGCAATCAGCTATGAGGGGGAAAAAAATGCTGGACTAATGTAGTCAACCATGTGCCCCCTGTGACAAATGGAGACACCAACCCCTTCTCATCACCTGCCAGCAAATAAGCTTCACTGGGAGTGTGTAACATGAGCTGAAGATCACAATATTTTCCTTAGACACCCCACCCCTCCTTCATGCAGGTGCCCCAACAAACCACCAGGACTCACCAGTGCAGTAACCACAGTTAAGTAGAAGGTCATAATCCCACACTGGCTTCCCACCCACAAAGTCTGACATGTGCGGTTAATTGCACATGGTGAGGGAGTGTGATTTCTTTGTGATGCTGCTGTTGTTGTTTGCTGTTGCTGGGTGAACCACACCACTAAATTCAGGTCATTACCGAGACAAATGCAAAGTTTTCATTGGAATTGCATCTTATTTTCCTGTTAATTCCCCCAACCTCACAGGCGCAACAGCAAAAGACACACCACCACTCACTTCTCCCATCAACTCATCATTGTTCCCCATGACCTCAAAGACATTCCCACAAGTTCCACACTGAACTCATTCAGCGGCTCTGACAGTCTCAAGCTCCGCTGTCAGGAGGAAGCTACGTACGTATGATCGAAAGACGGCAGAAGATGAAAGAGTGACACATCACAGTCCAGAGAGCCTCTCTTTGCTCTGCAAGGCACTCTGCTCATCAATGAAGGGCTCTGACTTCAAACAGCTGCGGTGCAGCCAGAGAATGACACACAGGAAAACAAGGCACCACTCAGGGACTTTTGATCCTGTTAGTCCAATTCACCAAACAATGGCTTGAAAAGGTTGCTTTTAACAGCCAACGTTTTGTTTCAGTTGTGTCTGATTATAAAGGTACCAAACATTTGCTGTCATACAAAACACTTTCACTTTTCATTCATGTGCGTTTAAGTATATAACTGCATATTAGCACTAATAAGTAGGCCTAAAATAGCTTAAAAAGAAAGAAAGGGGAAAAAAGACATGGTTGTAAGTCAGGAAATTATTTTAAAAAACTTTGTGAAAGTTAGTTTTTTCTGCATTAGCGGCATCTTTATCTACTTTTAGTGAAGTTATTCTGCAGGGAGAGGAGCATTAAGTGTGGTTTAGACAAAATCCAACATGAATGAGTGGAGATCTCGTTTGATTTCATTCCTGAGCAGTTATCCTATTGGTAAGGAAATTACTGCTTTTAATCACAGAGCAGAAAAACAATTCAGACAGGATTACTTTCTCTTAGGCAAACCTCGCTCCAGACAAGAGCATTTAGACTGTCGACGTGTTCACCAAAGTCTATTTACTATTCGTCTGATTCTTACCATCCCTTGGCTGCTCTGCTTATCTGTGCTCATATTTTCCACTGTTCAGATTCAATTTCAACAATCAACCTCAGCGCTAAAGCAAACCCACAGCCCTCGAAAACAAACCTAGGAACTGTTTAAGGTTGCGCCCAAGCGCTGAGTTCAGGTGAGCATTTCCTCTGCGTTATCTCCTTCGGTTTGATTGTCATTTCTCTACAAAGCGAGAATCAGCTCATCAGCCAGCATGGAGGATCACTCCTGGTGATGTGCCCTGCTTCCTAAATGTGGAGCTGATTCAGGAAGCGGAGCGACATGGTGGTTGGTTGGGGGTGGCGTCACACTCACGATAGAGCTCATGGGTCTTATGTCTGCCAACAGTAACCTAAATCAACCTCAACAATCTCAAACCCAAACTAATGCTGCATATTATAAATATTATTACTGTGTTAAAATAGGAAAGAAATGAACTCTTTCATGTCTTTTGCTCCACCTTTCTTGTCTCTTGGGAGTCTCAAATGCAGTCACATGCTGAATTATCACTGGCACCACCTGGGTATTGTCTTCAGCATCATGTTTTAGGCCAAGATGCAAATATTCCAGTGACTTTTGCTGATGTTTAATTGTTTCTGACTATAATATTGTGTGATACAGCCATCCTCCCTTGAGCAAACACATTAAAGTACAACAGAAGCCATCAGTGATTGTTAAATTATTAATGAGGAAAAGCACAGCCTTGGGTTAATTTCCATCTCTCTTTTTTTTATTTCTTAATAGTCAATTTTAAGTCTCTTATTTACTGTCAATGGTTGGTAGTGCTTTATCTGATGGATGTGCACAATTCAGATTACTTTTACTGTAGCATAAGTACAGTTAGTGGTTAGTGTTGACTTAAATAAATGTTGGTGCAACAGGCTGCTGGGCCAATAAAGTCCATTTTCAGATCAATGTCAGAGTCCCACAAACACCTTGCCCTGCAGCCTCATATTTACATGTTTTGTGCAAAAAAGAAGTGTCTAGTTGACTACACAAGCTGCTTCCAGAGCATCACTGCACAACATCTCTTGTGCTGTTTCCCTAAACCAAACTAAGCTATGGACTCATTTAAATCATTCTGTGTTCAATTTACAGAACCTCAGTCAATAAAAATCACAGTCCGAGCTGACGCTGAGACGTCCTGAATCAGTGATTCTCAAGCTCAGCAAGGGGGCCATACTACTGATTCCATGCATGCCTTCTCTCCAGGACACCTCCTTTTCACATCACACCAGCAACCAGACAACAACTCTCCCTCTGCCGCTAATTTAATGTTGTGTTTAGTTTTTTCTTGCCCTCTGAGAGCTTGTCTAAATGGCTGACGTTGATGAATGCATGTAAAGAATACACTGCAGGTAGGATATGGTTACAAGCTAAGCTCCGAGGGAGGAGAGGATGAAGGGATAAGAGGGAGGAATAGAGGGAGGCATAGTTTATAGATGGGCCTGGGGGAGTGGTGGGGGTGTGTGGGGGGTCAGGATGTTTGTCTTCCAATGAGCCGTGACTCTGAGAGAAAGAGGAGGGGAGAGTGGGATGAGAGAGGAGAGGAGGGTGACAAGAGATGAAGGGAGGGAGATTAACGGAGAGTGCCTCAGCATCTTCACTGGTGAGGCAGGGGGAGGTGAAAAGGTGTTTTTATGTACATGGCTGTATCATTCCTGATTGTGTAATGATACTAAATACCCTCTTCTTTGGTCATTATTCAGTCATTCTTTCTTTGCATGTGTTTGTGTAGTTATGTGGTAGTGAGAGAGAGAGATGGGGGGGGGGGCAGAGTACGGGGTGGGGGGGGCAGAGAGAGAGATACACAGAGAGATAAATTAACAGCTGGAGAGAAAGTGCATGCCTGGGTTGGAGTGTGTGTGCCATTGCTTGGTGGGATTGTGGAGTTTGTTTATTTGTTTCTCTTGATGACTCATAAAATGTGTGTGTGTGTGTGTGTGTGTGTGTGTGTGTGTGTGTGTGTGTGCACGTTTCTCTTAGGGCATGCACAGGGCAAAGGGAGTGTGTCCGTGTAGGTGTGCAAACAGAGCACGGCATGCAGACACGCACGCACGCACACACACACACACACACACACACACACACACACACACATACAGACACAGCGTCCTGTGCTGAAGTGTTTATAAGTCTTGAGAGTGGAGATTCCCTTTGCAGCCTGAGGGCAACCTCATTCCAAACCAATTAAATTTATACCTACAAACACACACACACACACATACTCACACACATGCTCTTCACTTTTTCTTCACAAACAGACAAACTGGCACAGAAGAGCACACAGAAATGCTGACTTTAAAAGCCATTGATAGTCTGAGGTTGTTGGACTTGACTGCATGTATGAGAAAAATAGGAAATGTAAAAGACAAAGTAAAAGATCATTTCAGTAGGATGTTCTGCAGAGTAGACATGGCGTGACAAAACAAGGCCTCTGAAGATGCCTCCTTAGAACCTAGGAAATGTCTTATGGGCATATTTGAATATAGTCTATAAACAAACAATTGAAAAAACAATCAGATTAACAGATGGCAGGCCTAGCTCTTATAAACAGATCCTAATCAAGACCATGTTCTTGTCCCATTTTGAGGATATTGATCCTGATGTATGGTGAGAAATGGAGGAAATTGGCTTGGATCTCTACATTATCCAACACAATGGAACAGAGCCCACTGAGGATGTTGGCTTCATAATTGAGGGAGTCCAGGTGTTGCAAGTTCTGAGAGATTTGGCAAATGCGTGCACAGGCCTGCTTGGCCTGATCTGCAGTTTCAACCTGAGCTACTCCGAGAACCAGAGGTACACATTTGAATTCCTTCAGAAAGTGTTAGTGGACTTTCTACAAAGTGCAGGTCCTTAAAAACAGAGTATATCCTACAATCCTACACATAATCCTTCAGGTCATTCGCTTGACTCATTGAAGGTCTTCAAGGCTGTAAAATCTGAAAAATACAACTTAACTCAATGTAAATTTAAAAGTGTGCATGTGCACGTGTGTGTGTGTGCACGTCTGTGTGGCCTTAAGCGCATGAAATTGTGTGTGTATCCTGTTTGCGTGTGTCATCACCACAGTGGTGCTCATGCTAAATAAATGCCTCACATTGTTTTGCCAAGGCGCCCTGGCACCTGTTATCCACTAACTCAACTCGGTTTGGAGTGTTTGTTTACCCAGTTGCTGATGAAAACACTACTGGGATGTGTTGCTGCGTTACGACTCCAGACATATTTACTGCAGCGGGTATTCCTCCAGGAGTGTGTACGTTCTCTGTGTGTGTTCTCGTGCCGGCACATAGGCTTGTCTGCATAGCCGTAAGGTGTTCAGGAGGAAATTTATGGGCTGATATTTCTGTTCAGAGTCGTTAAGGCACAACTGTAAATGAGGACACGGATGATAAATAGACACAAATATAGATACAGGATGGAGGGAGCAGCTTGATGGAGAGAGGGCGATCCGGAGAGAGAGAATGAGATCCAGAGAGAGGTGAAGCTCGACCCAAGCCTGTCAGTCTCATCCAAACTGCTCTGCTTTGTGCCGGGTTCAGCGAGGCTGTGTTTCTCCGTTCTCACGCAACACCTCTCTACACACCCATAACTCTCCGCTACTTAACTACCAGCACTAAAGCTTCTCTGATTAAATAGCTGGGAGACAACTCCTTAAACTGCAGTGTATCCGTCTTTACGGCCGGTGTGCCGTCAGATTTTTATCCACTTGGGTCGGCCTTTGTGGGATTTGATCTGCAGTTGCTAAACGTTTCGCTCTCAGAAATGTCTGCTCTGCGACAACTGAGCTTAAGTCAGTTGCTGTGTGACTTGTGCTCTGTTGTCATCACTCACTTTGTTGTTGGTGTTTGATTTATATGCAGACACATGTTATTTCATCTTTCCTCCACCCACTCCGTCTCATCTTGCATTCCTCTCCTCTTTCTCAGCTTTCTGTTCCGTCTCCCTCTCTCTTCCTCTCCCTCTCTTTGCTTGTGTCTTTGATTAAGCATTTCGATTCAGAAATTGTGGAGTAATATAAACAGCATGGACATTAACGCAGGGAAACAACTTTTTATGACGTACAAATGTTCCAAATGGTTTAGTGTTTAAAAATTCCACCGGTCCAACACGCAGGCATTTCACAACTAGAATAACACACTACGTCCAGCGTTTCTAGAGTATTCCACCTTTTCTCGGAACAGCCAGATAGCTTGCTTCGCCGTCTCTGGTGTCAAATAGTGCTTCTTCCTGGTGTAAATGATTCCACAATGATTCCACATTGCTGTAAAGCTGTTTTGAAGCCACACTGAAGGCAAAGGGTCATAGAGACCATAAATTCTTTTTAGCGCAGAGCACAGATGGAGAAAATGTTTTTATCTCCCAGAACCAAACATACACAACACGACAGCAGCAGGGAATTGAGCTGCTAGTATGGTCTAGTAAAAACAATTATAGCCTAATAACTTTGATTTAACACCTTATAACAAACAATCAGCTAATTCACTAACGGCCACAGCTGCCGGCAGCTTCTGCTCCAGTGATTTGTTTTTGTTAAATGATGCATTGTTGCCACAAAATTCGGTTCGCTACTGGTCGCCCTCAAGAAAAGCTATAGGGTGAGCTTAGACGAGTGTAAGTGGCAAATGTAGCAGGCAGTGGGAAAGGAAAGCAATGATTCATGAAGAAGTTCTGTTTGGTTTAAACTGCAGTGACTATAACCCCTCTGAGACTGAGGAGGCTGTTGTTAACCACGACCACTGCACTGTAAAAACACAGGCTCAGTTGTCTGTCAGTGGTTAGTCTATAGCGTGTTTTTTTTTTTAGCCTCAGTGCATGATTGTACAGTACAGGCCGTATTACATGTGACATCAAATGTCATATATCTGTGCATTGTAGCATTTACGCCGCAGCTTGCGAGGCAAAGCCGTTTGTGTGTGCCTGTGTTTCCCAAGCCACATTTAATATTTGGTTCAAGAGGTCTCACACACATGCACACACACACACATTTTCTCTGTGTGTTTGCCTCCTGCTGATAATTTTAAAATACCAGTAAGCTCCACACTGATGACAATGAGTCATCTATTGTGAAGTTTGGTGATATCCACCATACTCTGTGTTGTGTGTGTGTGTTTGCATGTGGGTGTGTGTGCACTCATGCAACCCCTCCCCCAAGCACTTGGTACCTCACCACAGTCTCTCGGTTGAATTAGGTTACATTCTTGCATGTACACAGATGCGTGATTATAATGCACATGCGTTGCACTAAATGGAAGGTGAGTGGTATTTCCTGGTGTGAGCCATTAGAGCCAACTCATTTCAGTCACGATCGAGGATGGGAATATCTCCTGCCAAACAAATCATCCAAGTACAACAAACCTGCCCATAATGCTCGCATCCAAGCGGAGTCCCTCAGCACCCCCCAAATCTGTGCTGCATTAGCCCTTCCCATCAGCCAAGCCCACGTCGCATGTATGTCCGTGTCCAGAGAAGTTTGCCCTTTGACCTGCATGCGAGTTCTTCTGAGGACATGAAGAAGGCATTGATTGAAAGAATGGTCTATGCCAAGATGTTATGAATGCTTTTTCCAGTCAGGGTCCAATCAAAGTAAATTCAGCCTCATGCTGGATCTCAGGCTCATTAAAACACGTCAGGACTCCTCTCATTTGGGGACTGTGAAGAAACCGGTTTGGGCTCCCTCCCAAAGCCTAAGACACTGATGTTCACACGTTCAAATCAACCTGACCAAGCAGTAAGACACCGAACCCCCGCTGATAATAGCAATCAGTAATAATTCACCTTTGGGGGAATACTTTTTCTCATGTTCTCACCAAAAAGTCCTACAATATATAAGCCCTCCTCAGTACCACTTGGACACGACTGCAGTGGGATTCTCATAGCGTGATTCTTCCCTGTCCTTACAGAAATTAAATGAAAAATCAATTGACGGCCAGGAAGATGAGTCTGTTTTCCGAGTGGTGAGGTTTGTCTTGCATGTGGACACAGTTCAGCTGGCTAAGAATGACAAAGATTTTTGTCAGAATGACTAATTGTGCCATTCACTGAGTCACTTTCAGTAACACACACAATGTTCCTGTAATAAGTCAATCAGCTAAATATTGGTCACAATAGATATTACATGAGCAACAATATATACACACTTCAGAGGAGATTTTGAACTACTGTAGTAGTTCCATTGACCATTTTCACCTTTGTTTTGTCCTTATCCACTAATACATATTTCTTTTGAATTAGTATGTTTAGCTTCATATATATGGGGATGCAAAATGGTGCAATATTTAGCCATGACCACAATCATTAAACCAATGGTTTTCATTCTCAAAACACAACCCTACTTTGACATGCTTTAGTTGCCATGAGTGGGGAAATTTTACACTGAATGTACCTTCAAAAATGATGATTTTGATTTGATATCGATGTTTTGTCGCATACGTCATTTTAAAAATGCTGCACTTAGCTGCACTTTGTATCATTCACCTTGTTTTACAAAATAAACGCCCAATGTCACAAACTCACCAGCATAATTAGCCTACTGTTGCTTTTATATGGAGGCCATTATCACTGGCTATAAACAGCCAACCGTAGTCAGTCGCCCCTCTCTTTTGGTCAGATGCAGGATCAGGCATGGTTTACTGGCCTCATGTGCTTCACATACGTTGAACATGTGTGCTGTCCTGCTCCACTCAGGTTTTCTGTGGGTAAAAACTGCAGGTATGTTTCACATTGACAAGGATGGAGACCGATGCAGGCACTAGTTATGATCTGAAACACAATTAGATTCTGGGAAACATCACAGACAACATAGTTTTACTTCAGCATAATTGTTGTTGTGGTTCATATTGCCGATGTTTTTCAGAACACTTTGCAAACACTTTTGATTTTTTGGTTTTCATTTTAATTGAACCGTTACAAACTTGCCTTTGGATTCAAAATGATTTTCCAACTAACTTACATCATCACATTTTAATGAAACGTTTTCTGAGTTGGATGATGTCAGAAATGTTTTTTGATCGAGGTGAACCGGGGCTGCTATTCTCAGTTTCCCAGAAGTTACTCAAATATAATATTTTATTCATTCATATTCAGTCACAGCCAGTAAAATATAAGCATTTATTATATTACATATACACACTGTATCACTGCAACAGATTGATTCATTGATTTATAATGTGCATTATAATGTATTGCTCTTTACTTTACACATTTGCTTGGAAACCTTACCACCGCATTGCTTATAAACTCTGCTTGAGTTGGTCCATGAGATCAAACCAGACTGCCAAATTGCAATCAGACCAGCACTGCATTTGCAGGCTTGGCTAAACAACATGGTCACTCAGAGACTGTGTACCCTCCCTCATGCTCATATTTCAAACACCCAGTTGTTGCTGTTGTTGTTGTTGTTTTCCTTCCTGTGTATTTATTTTATTTTCTACAGCCGCTGCAGATCACATCAGTTGGATTTACCTTGTGTGGAGCACACATGTACATTCAAACAGTCTCACTCTGGTCATTAGCAGGAATGAGCTTTGGCTTTAATTATGAAAACTCCAGCCCTTGAATCCTGCCGTTTTATGGTTCCTGGGTATTTTTATATGACTGGTTTTCAAACATGAAATGGATTGCTTGTGTGCGAATAATCAACACTTGTTAATTTTTAGAGCCTCCGGCCCCTGTGAGAATAGATTCTCTCTCTTTTGCTGGTTACTATAACAATGTGTGAGTAAATTAAACAGAATGACAGCTGCGACAGATAATTGATGTTATTTTCTTCATAAACATCACAGCCTGCTTGTATTTGGGTTTCCGACTTAAACAAATGTATTATGTAATCTCCTAGAGGATACACCACTGGGGCAAAATGGCAAGCAGTCATACATCTGTTCATTTATTCAGCATGCTAAACATCTTGTAAAACACAGCATGTTGTTTTTTAGTCACACTAGCGCTGTGCCTCGAGGGAGTGCAGTGTCAGACAGCCTAGACTGAAATGCAGGATCTCAACATTTTTTGAATGTATTGCCATGGAATTGTGTAGAGATATTCATGATCCAGCTGAAAAATCCCTCGTAATAATTTTTGTGAACACCTCATCAGGTCAAAATCTTAATTTGTATACTTCAGTTAATTTGTAATAATTACCTGCAAAACTAAAGACGCTCCCATCAGCTGCACTTTGTGTTTTGTGCTAATTAACTAATGTTAGCATGCTAACTTGCTAAACTAAGGTGGTGTGCCTAAGTGCAGCCTCACAGAGCCGCTAGCATGACTGCAGACTCCTGTTCAGAAAAAGAGAAAGTCTAAATTTTGTTTGTATTATGAGGAAGCAGCTCTTGGCTCAATATGGAACAGTTGGTTTCTGTGTATTCAATTATACGTACAATTTTGTCAGTGTAAATTATACTCCTTTTGCAATAAGATCTTTGAATCAACTCAACGTAATGTGGAAAGAGGCAACATTCAGGAGTGATCCTCCAAAAGTGCTGCAGCGTGACATCATGTGGTGTATGTGAGAGAGGCAACACTCCAGCATCTTAATGTTTGGAACATCTGAGAAGCTATTTGTTGACTGTTGAAACCACACTGTCTCAACAGTTCCTGAAATCAACAAGCTAACATCAGCCACTGGTAACTCAAGCGGAACAGATCTGGCAGACTCTGAGGTTTGCTTGGAGAGGAAGAGATTCCTAATTTTTTTGACCGGATGGAAGAATGTCTTCATTAATTTGCCTCATGTGAAGAGAAATCGTCTTTTCAGTGTGGTTCGCCGGGGTTGTTCTGCCTGGGTGAGAAACAAAGGGGTAAATTGTACTTTCACACATGTTTTAATTCAGGGTCTTTCCATTAGTGCCTCTTAGATTGAGAGGAAATTGTTCGCTAGAAAAATAAAGCTCAGGCCATCTGCCTTCTTTCAACTTTCTATAGCGAGTAATCTTGAAGTTTCTTGAGGGCTGTTCCTGGACCACATGTTCTATAAAACGTCAACAAAAGTGATTTACAGTATTTGCATGACAAACTAGATTTTTCTGAGAGATACAGCTTTGGAACCTTTCCATGACGATTACAGCATTCTGGGGCTCTCACACATATCCATACATACTCTCACACAGGCTGTGTTTGAGGGGGATGCCTGACACGGGTCCATGCAGAGCTGAATGACCACAGGACAAAAGTTGAGAGCAGACGGGCCACCTGCTATAGAAAGAGCAGAAAGGGTTTTATCAGGGAGGAAAAGAAAAGACTCCCCATGCAGATTAATAAAATAACCCCAAGGTTCTTTTATACACACCCTGATCTGCACCCCCTCCAGTTCCCCCTACGACAGATACCACACGCACACACACACACACACACACACACACACACACACACACACACACACACACAGAATATCTGGAATCTGCCTCACCTGTTGCCTGGCAACAACTGACTGGAAAAAAAGCCGGCGGTGCCCTGATGATTAAAATTTCCTGGGTAGCAGTGTTTGATCCCCAGTACGCTGTCATTGTCTCTCCACAGCTTCATAAGAAACCCAACACTGGGGTAGCGAGAGAGGGAAGAGAATATATAAACTTTCTCACTCTTGTCAAGAGGAGGCTGGCTTTGCTCACTGACTTTTCCTCTAATTTTTTGAGGATAAAGAAGCGCCCCCCCTCGTCTGAATCAAGTGAACTCAGGACTTGCTTTACCCCCCGACCCCCGCCTCCTGTCATACTAGTCACTTTGACGATTCACTGGTCAGTCACGTTTTTCAAAGACAAGCTAAAAAGAGGAGGAAATACATCAATTGAGGTCATACGCAGGGTCAGACACTGAAAGCGGTGGCCTTTCTTAACAGTCCTGTGCTCAGTTTATTTAAAGTGTTGCTGTCGAGGGGGAGAGGGAAGTGGAGACACCGCTTCGGAAGGAATGTGTACTTAATGCCACGCTCATGGTCAAATTAGTCAGGCCTGCTGAGGGGATTCCTCCTGGGGTCACTACCACGGTAAAGCACAACACACACTTAAACTTCAGCACATCGCATCCACATGAAGCAGATATTTCCGTACTCACGCATGCAAATGCACGCTCATAATCTATAAACAAACACACGTACTGGGAATGTCGTGCGAACATGCGTGAGAATGGACAACGGGGTTAGTGTGAGCAGTATTCACAACATCTCTGCAGTCCAGGCGCTGTTCGCTTAAAGGACTACATATGCATTTGCTTTATTGCCAAGAGATGCTTAGATGAGCCTTAGATTATGTAGATGAGAAGGTCGATACCACTGTCTACCTAAACAGTGAATAAGAAGCTAAAGCAAACAGCTGGTTAGCGTAGCTTAGCAGCAATACTGGAAACAAGAGGGAACAGCTAGCCTGGCTCTGTCCAACGTTAACAAAACTCCAGTGTAAAAACAATGATTTGTAGTCCTATGAAGGATTGCGTGCCAAACTACCTCTTGGCCCGGCGCAGTGACTTCCTGGTATTTCTGCTAGTTCCTAAGCAACCTCGTGCTGACAACAAGACAACAGAAATTCACTGCTTCTGGCAGTTTATGTACAGGTTAAACAAAAAAGATGTAACTTGTTCAGTTCTGAGCTTTCGATGTGCTGGTGGGCGGACTTGATCGCCGCTGGAAAGACCCAAGCTAGCTGGTTTGCCCTGTTTCCAATTTTTGTGCTGAGCTAAGCTACAGTAACCATCCAAGGGCCACAGCAGATACTCAGAAAATTAATGCTGCTTTCATCGGCCTGTTTCAGTGTGAACAGACTGCTGAAAACATGGGAAATCAGAGTTCAGTCCAAAACCCACAGCTCAACTACGAATGAATGAGTCCTCATCGTCGATCAGCCTCAGGAAGTTTGGCGGGCTGAATGTCGATGGTCACTGGTCTACTGGCTGTAGCTTCATATTGAATGGACACATGTAACGTCTAACGTCTAACTTTCAGCAAAGAAGCAAAAAGCATATTTTCCAAAATAGGAAATTACCTTGAACAACAAATTTAACACAGGAGGGTTATTTGTCCTGAGGGAAATACAAGTCAAAATGGGGAACCGGCTGTAATCGCCCTCCCTCACCACACACACACACACACACACACACACACACACACACACACACACACACACACACACACACACACACACACACACACACACACACACACACAGTATCCTTCTCTTATGACCTTCTCTATACAAAACTGTGACCTGCTTTCCCTCTGTGTGTGCAGCTGACAGCTCTTGCTCACAGTGATTATCTGCCCTTGACTACCTTCTCAATCCCTCTTACTATGAAATGATCCCCTCAATCACCCCAGTATACACACAGAAATGCAGCCACACAAACACACCCGCACACACATTTAAGATAAGGTTGCTCCACCTGCCGCTCCACAACACACACACACCTGTCTTATCCTTGGTTATATTAATCTAATCCTCCCTGTCTGTGTGTATAATAGAATTTCAAGAATCAATAATTATTTATTAGAACTTGACCAGATGCTGTATTTATGTATGTGTGTGCTCACACAAGTCTATTTTCATAACATTGTAGACCCTCTGCTGCCCCGTGTCACTGTCTCGCTCTGCTTGCTTCATGCTGATAGAATGTGCAGGATTGCCACCGGGATATCTGCAGCTTTAATAGATGCACCGTCACAAAAACCTGCATATAAGGCCACGGACTGAGCCACTGTGTTTTCACAGACCCCGGCGAGGCACGCGCTATCAATTGCTGTCCACGCTGAGCCCGGCCTAATTCATAAGCTGATGACAGGACAGTGGATCAACATTGTCACTGTCATCTGGGAATTTTATGAGTCATACGCCGGGGGAATGAACAGTTTGGAGATCACAGGCGTGAGCTTTGAGGCACAGTATGTTTGAGAGTATGATGCGGGTGAGGATTAAGAGCACGATTTTCTTGATAAGGTCGAGGTAAATGGATTTATGCAGTGTCATATGAATACAACAAAGCTGGCATCTGGTTAACTGAATGATATTTGTAGCTTAAACTCAGGAATGATAAGTGTAATTAGCTCCTGATACACATCCAGCCAACTCCAGCCTCTCGAGCCCTGACATTCCCCTCAAAGGTGCGTCGTGGAGTTTCCTTGTAACAAACAAATGTTTCGCTATGCTATGTTTACATTCAGCATCACTCACCAAAAAGCTTTGTGTGGTTCCTTGAGGTCTAACAAACATGTCGAGTGCATTTCCTACTTCATAAAACATTTAGAGTGCATTGTTTACATTCATGTTTACTAGCTGCCACTTCTTTGCCTTGTTAGCGTCCAAAAAAACAGGGACCCAATCATATAAAAACTGTGCCATAGTGCTACCAGAGGTCAGAAAGTCTTCAGGGCACTTTTAAAGATGATCAAATCAATATTTCTATATGAACAATGGAAGGTATGACCACATGTGTTACTTGTAGTGATGAACACACTAGAAATGATCACCCTACTCGGTGGTACCCCTCAGCTAAGCTCTGTCAGCTCAGTGTTTTGGTTTTATGGCGCACAACTTTGCTGTTGTAGTTCACCGCTCAGCATCATTTCTAGATGCAGCAGGTGGTTCTAGTTGAAAAGTAGTGTGGAGTATTTACAAGCTAAAGGGGCAGATATTTCCCTCAGAAGTGTGTGGAGACCAAAACAGAGCAGAGGCCAAACAAATCTGTTAATGCAGCTTTAAATTTGCCTGAGTAGCTTGAGGGTGAATGAAACAAAGAAACTTACCAAAGTATATTTTTGACACATCTTCTTGTCCCTGTGCTGTATTGAAGCTGTCATCGCAGTCTGAAATAGTCATTTTTACGGCTGCACCATTCAGTATGTATTACCCTGTCTTTCAGTCTTGAATATTTTGACATTTGATTGAAGTTTGGCTGCTAAACAGCCTCTACATGAAGCCAATTAAAAGCCTGTAAAGTCAGAGGGCATACAAGTTTCATTCTCTTCTTTTCTCTGCTGTAATGTTTGAGGCTGCCATGCAGGACACTTTAGCTTTTTCACCCAATGTCAGTGATAATATGTTACGTTCAGGCTTGTGTCCAAATCATGAAACAAAAAAAAAAAAAAGAAAAGTAGCGGAGGGGCTACATAACTCTGGTGTTAACTTTAATTTGTGCCAAACTTTATGTCGGCATGGATGATGCCATACACTGATGATACCTGTTCGAGGCCTAAATTAGATTGAGGCTAAAATAGGACCAAATGTGGTATTAGAAAAAAAAGTAGTAGTGTGCATCCATCCTTAGTCGGGAGGGTTTATGCACCTGCCTGACTTCATTTACAGGTGTCGACTGATTCTCTCACTGGACGGTCACAGGGACTGACCAAGTGACCTTAACCTTCCGCACCCCGATGCCACATACACACACACACACACACATACCCAAACACACACGCACACACATGCTTCTACCCCCAGGGGATGGTGGGGCTAGTTCAGACTGGGACACAAAGACGAGCATTATTCTTCGACATCTTTTACACCAAACTGCTGGGACAGAGGAGAGGGAGGAGGGAGACCATTTCATCATAGTATTTTACAATTTTACCTTCTTTTTTTTTAGTAAAAACATGTTCATTTGACACACACATGTGTGGCATTAGATTTCATTGTCTAATAGAGGCGTTACAGTGTTTTCCTTCAACAATAAATCTATAAGATATTACATGAAATTCAAGTTTGCATGTTAGATTCACATAACTGTAATGAATCTGTTATTATCCAGGGGAAAGTTTGGATTCAGCAGTCTGCCTCCATGGAAGTGAAAAAGGATTTAAAACAATGCATCAAACTCTGTTATGTTTCACTGTCCTGTTCCTGAGTTAGCACAGGGCAAACAGGGAAGTATTCCCATAAAGAAAGAGGCCACACTGTGTTTGCATTGCTTTCCTCGGCACAGTGACTGATGAAAGACCAGAAGCCACAGCGAGGAGAAGCGCTGGACTCGTGCATACTGTTCCCCCTAAACATCAACACACTAGTTAGACAAATGGGGCTTCAACCCCACCTTTATGCTGCACTGCTCCAGAGGCTGCAATCCACTGAGGTTCAAGCAACTGCGTTTAAGACCAATTACCATAAAAATCCTAAAACTGCTGACTGAGGCTGTGGTGACAGATAATCTGGAACAATGATTGATGATGGACGAGGTATTATTATTGGAGAGAACAATAAGATACATATTTTGCATATTTGGTGGCCATTCGACTCTTGATCTTTCCTCTCTATTGTGACAATACAAACAACATCATATGTGGACTCAGCAGGGAAGGGTCAAGTGCTACAGTTTACCATAACTCAATGATACACATGCATGTCTGCTATGCCAATGTGCCTCAAGCTTTTATGGAACTAACTCCCTCTAGAGGTAATAAGAGGAGATACTGCTGCTTCTTCGGCTGATGTCAAACATCACCCCCGCTGAAATGAAAGGGACAACATGATTGCACTGGAATAGAAGGTGATGAGACTGACTTGTACCGCTCCCATCATCCACAGTGTCCTTTGAGCTACCTCATGCATGAATCAATTAGTTTATGGTAAACTGGCACATCCTTAGCCGCATTTCTGCAGATCAGACTCAAACAACACACTGCAAGGCCACGTTATTCAAACTGCTCAGTCCTTTGTGGAAAGACCCATTATTTCCTGGCGTAATTTTAGAATCATATGCATATACATACCCTGGAAATAACATCCACATTACAATACAGTCACTGTAAGGTCAGTAATAATCTGTGCTGATCTCATATTGTCATGGTGGATAAATTCTAATCTCGGTCAGCCCGTCACCTCCCTCTTTGAAAACACACTCATACAAACATTTGGAGGAAAAGAGTGAAAGGAGGAGGAATTTAAGGGCACAAAATGCCCTCTTGATTAACACCTGCTGTCACAACTCATTGTTCTCTTTCAAAACGGTGATCCGGGATCCCGTCCAGGATGTGCTGAACCAAATTAAAATCATTTACAATGACTTTATTGATTATGATGTCATTTTAGTGCGTGAGGAGAACGCCTCTGTTTGGTTCAGAAACGGACTTTCAAACAAAAAGACCTGTTGTCAATTTAAACACGGAAAAGTCCTTTGTTTTAGTTTGAAGCTGGGCAGCAGGTGAGTGCGTTCATCTCAGTCACAGCATTTTTACTTTCAGTGCATTAAACGTGCATTTTAAGCATCGCTGGCAGCGCAATGACAGACAGGAATCATGGAAAAGCTACAGTACACATTTCTAAACCCTCGTTGAAATAACTCTCTCTCTCTCTCTCTCTGCCTCTCTCTCTCTCTCTATCTATCTCTCTCTCTCTCTCTCTCTCTCTCTCTCTCTGACGCGGGGGGCTTGCCCTCTAAATAAACTTTGGAGCTCATAGGGGGAGAGAGAGAGACAGAGAGACAGCAGAGGGCTGAAGTCATCAGCCGGCTGGCAGGAGGGGAGTGAATGGGTCCTGCACGCAAAGCAGAAAAGCGCTGAAACTGCGGAGATTTACTTTGGTTCAGCTGCCCGCCGCCAGCAGAGAGGAGAGGAGGTGTGTGCTTGACAGCCAAAAGAACTAGAAACCTTCAACTTACTGAGTGCTTATTTGTGACGACCGGTGTTGGTCTCGTGGTGGCTTTCACTTTTTGTTTTCGTTTTTCTTTTTTTTTTTTCTTTTTTTTTTTGTGTGCTTTAGCTGATGCTGAGATGAAGCCGAGACCCTCAGCGCGCCTGGCACATTAGGGTATCCACACACACCGGGACGCACGGCGCATCTCCACCGAGAGAGAGAGGGGAGAGGGAGACAGGTCAATTTGGAGTTCTACACATGGATATCACATCTCACACTTTTTGAGAATCATGTTAGTCACAAATCAGAATTCTGTTCACCTTTTTGACATACACGAATGATTGTTTCTGCTCTCCTCCTGCGCGCACCGGATGAGAATCGAGCTTTTTGGCGTGTTTGTTTGCTTTTTGACTTTTGGAGGGAATGTTCTTTATCACAGGACGGATAACGGATCCCTGACTCAGTCTGGCTTTCTTGGCACATATGAAGATCCTATCCAGGATGTTACAGTCTAAGCGGCCCAGGCATCATTGGGCCACCGTACACTACCATCACCACATATCACCACATAGCTGGGGGTCCTGCTGTGTCTAGGAATTATCTACCCTCCGCACTCTGCCTCCGCCTGGGGGGAAGGACACGGAATCTTATCCAAGAAGTGATTTGGTGAACATTGACATTGGCTTTACGAGTCTCATCTCTGGGCTACTATGCAATTACAACTGATCTCCTTTGTTTTGATCATCTTGCACTGCATGGATTACACTGGTTGTCAGCAGCACAGCAGCTCCAGGCACCGGCAGCATAAACGTAAGTAGGGTAAAGTGCGGCACGATGCTGCCCGGTGTTTGGTGCACACACTCAACACGGTCTTTGCCTTCTTTTTTTCTCTCTAATTCAACATATATTAGCCTGTTTCAAGGTGAAAGGCGTCAAGTCACACAGTTTCCCAGCCTACAATTTCCATCTTTTGCCGACAAAGCTGAGCATCCAATGATCAGTCGATTCTAAATATCTAAATTAATGCCATTTTTACTTGTACAGTGTAGTAAATTGGTGGACTTGTGTCTCTAAGTCACCAAACAATCCAACACAGGCGCACAACAGGGACCACTGAACCATGTTCCATTGATGTGAGTTTTTCTACATATGACTAATTAATTTGCAGCAGATCTTTGCTCTTCTTTCTCTCTTCATCATGTAATTTAAAAGAAGACGATCAAAACTTAATTATAAGAGTGACTTATTTCTCAGATGATTATTGATCATGGTATAAGAGACATAATACCGCCAAATTCCCACACTCACAGCACAACTTTTCTGCCTCATGAGGTTTACGCGCTCCACCTGTGCTGTTTTAACGAAACGGCTTATTTTAAAACTGGTTGGTTTTGGTTAATTCCAGCGCTGCTCCGGCCTATCAGCTCTTCGATTGTGTGGTCCTTGTGTGGCGTCATGAACCGTCAGTCATTTCACCATCTTTGGTCCATTTCTAACTTGCTTCTTTTGAGCCTTAATTGGATGAATTAATTGTTGCGGCCGTCACCTGAAGCCTGCAGCCACTGCGCTGTGCGCTCCTGTCTCCTGGTTCCCGTCGCTCTCTAGCGGTCAGGGCAGCAGACTTCAGGCGCGCAGTGAGCTGCCCGGGCATCAGGGCTGATCCGCGCTCACACGCACATTCACAGCTGTAGCTCTCCTGTGTGGCGAAGTAGCCTCCGTGTTCACTCTATTTTAATTCCATTGCAACTTTATGGAGTTCATGGATTTATGGATGCTGGCCTAGAGAGAAATTCAACTCGTTATCATAATTTGAAATCATGTCAAATCACTGTTCAAAATCTGAGTTAATGCACATTTGACAGTATGCTCCATCAAAACGCCAAACTGAAAACACTCTTAAGTCTGCCGTATTTCATCTGTCATAGGCTACTGTATATCTCCCCGGGGTCCAACATTATGTCTCATCTCTTGAGCTACGACCGGCCTTTTTCCATGACACTATGAAATAAGTATTGTTAAAGTATATTTTTCTCTTCTTGCTACACCCACTTTATCGCTGAGGGTCTCCAGATGTGCTCTGTGACTAAGTCTATTGGACAAGAGCAGTGATAACTGGAATATTCCATGTATCACTTGCCAGCATGGCCGAAAACTGTCTGTGATCTACAATAATAGACCTTCCAAGTGATGTTTTTATCCTGGCCACCTGGGGCTGAAACCCCCCTCTACATCTCCTCCTCTTCACATTCAATCACACGGCTGCAGTCTGGGCCAGAAGCAGGACAGTTCTTTTTTTTTTTTTTTTTTTTTTTTTTTTGTTAATTTTCTCCTCATGACCACCAGAGTGGACTTTTTTTTTTTTTTTTTTTTACAAAAGCAGAGAAGTACAGCATCTGGGGGTTAACGGTGTGTTTATTATGTAGTTTTAAAGAGGTCCAGGGATTACCTTTGCTCTTGGCAGCTCTGTTCAGTGTAGTTTAGTCAGACCTGAGGAGTTAAGCATAGACCGTTTTGCAGTTTAGCAGGGTGACTCTGCCTGTATAGGTCTTATTCAAACTTCAGCAAACTGATATAATAATTGATATAGGACATCAGACCTAATGATAAAAGACAAGGATTTGTACATGCTGTACGTAATAGGCTGATTATTCTAACTTAAATGTGTGTTTGTGCTTCACAGCAAAGTGCTAAAGTAGGATATATAGACATCAAGGTGTCTGCTGTGGATACACAGATTCTCTCTTTTAAATGTTTATTTCCCCCTAAACAGTATTAAAGAGCCCCTCAACAGTGTGTGTGTGTGTGTGTGTGTGTGTGTGTGTGTGTGAGTGAGTGAGTGTAGGAGAGAGGGGCAGGAGGGTCTACTCAAAGTACTACTCTAGAGCTCTGTTCCTTAAATAATGCCCTGAGAACAGTGTTAACATTTTGTGTCATTTGAATTATTTAAGAATAGTATCAGTTTATTGTTGTTCAGGATGAGAGAGGATGAAAATGTGGCTGAGAAAGATCCGAACATTTTCTCACCCAGCGTATCTACATACTCAACCGTCATGTAGCTCAGTTGTGAGACATTTCTGCCCGAGCTGAAGTTCGCGTTCTACGTCTGCCTCTCCGAACTGACTCAGTGCCCATTAATTGACAAGTGCTACTAAGAATCCAAACTTCCTCCAAGGATGCGGATATCTAACACTTGCAGAGATATCAGGGAGGATGGAGGGATTAGCTGGTGATGGGGTGAATGAGTACAGACTTCAGAGGGAAAGAAGGGGGTAAGAGTGAGTTGGGAGTCAATGACCATTGAGTCAACTGGCCAAAATTACCAAGCAGAGAGTGAACCCGAGCTCCGAGCTTCCTGTTTGTGATGACGCATCCAAAAATGAAAGCATGTGGGTGCAAGGGTGCTAATAGTGGTAATTATATATATATAGTTTAAGACAGTCAGCCCAGTGGAGGATGAAGCTTAAAGCTAAACGTAGGATATGGCTTGTAAAAGAGAAATCAAGTGTCTCACACGATGGAATCCTATAAAAAGGTGCACATTCAATACTTAAGGCAAAATGTTTTTGACTATTGCACAATTCTATTTTCTCACCTGTGTTTGTGTGTGTCCGGGCCTGTGAGTGTGTTTATTCATATGTGACTTTGTTGGTATGTTGTGCAAGATACCACTGTCCAACTGAGGTTTTGTCATGGCAAGTGCAACGGCAAATTCCTGCCTCTCAAGACGTCTGTGAACCAGGTCAGCTTGGCAGGAACACATGTGGGCAAATGGACGGCCGTTGTAGAGATTGCTGAGATATTTCAAACAAGGTATCCGTGATCTATGGTGAAGTGGCAGCTAAACCTCGAACTCAGACAAGACAGAAGAGGGCCAGCTAAAACCTGTGGCATGAGATGTCAAGGCTGGGGAGGAAGGGTAATTCCTTAAGGGGCTTTTGATTTGCGTTCCACGTGTGACTACTGCAACGTTATCCAAAGAACACCTTTGGGAATGGAGCACCAATGCAACATGGTTGCACAAGTATGTAAAACATGGAACTTGTCTCATGGCCATTGCCTATATATTGAGTCACAGGGTTCACTCCTGGTAGTGGTAGGCTGCAACATGCTCGTCCCTCATTCCTAAAATCCCTGTGTCGCTTTAGCTAAAGCACGGTATTTCTAACAGAGGAGCGAGTTAAACAAATTTCCTCATAAGTTACAGTTGCTGAAGCATCAGGACAACAAGCAAAGCAACATCCTCTCTGAACCACCCAACAATATGGAACCCCTCATGTGTATCTGGTGGTCTTCTCTCCTCATCCTCCAACCCAAACCCTCTTTGTTACTGTTACTGTACATTAAGTGCAATCAGATACTGTAAAGGGTGAAATACAAACCTTTCCAGGAAAATGACAGCAAGAAATCACACTGAATTTATTTCACCTTCTTCAATGCAGTTAGTTCTTTGAGACTTTAAGCCCCAGGTTTTTATGATCTTTTTATATTTCTACAATATGTTACTAGCACTGCATATACCTGTGTGTTTTAAATCATTACTTAAACACACTGTCACTTTGAAATACACTTGGCAGGCATTAAAAATGTCTGTGACGAGGCTGTCAGCATACAATAAAAATGATTAAAACCTACAACCACAGCTTTCATCCATGGCAGATAAAGTCTGGTGAATCATCACACAAATTAGTGAAGAGAGGGGGATAGAAATCCTTCCGTAAAATACATCAGCATAAACTAAACACCACAGTACTTATGAACATGAACTGGGTTGTAAACACAGTATAAATAACTATCTTTGGCACTGTGCTATCAATCACACATAGGTGATTAGTCCTATATGATACTGCAATTAGACACTTTTACATTTGAAATAAAACCTCTTCATGATACAGCTGACTCTTTCTTGACATGACACAACAATACTCAATTGAAATAGTTCAATAATTAAAATGATGAACTTAATTTGCATCAAATGTTAGGAAAACATGCAGTTTCAGATTGTTTCCTCATTTGAGAAGAATTCTGGGTTCCTATGGAGATGCTATATGTGTTAAATCAGCACAGTGCCTTCTGTTTCCTTCAAATATTTAAAGTCATTTTCAGTCGTTTTGTTGATTGAAACAGGTTGTCCAACAAAAACTTACAGAATAACATCAAAAAGGAAAATTGTTGGTCCACCATGAACTCTAGCAGTGCATCAAGAGGTTGGCGTTATCGCTGCAGTACTGATGTTGGTGTTGTAGAGCCATGCACAGTGGCGCCACAGGACGCTCTAACCTGACATCTCCAGTGAAACTACACTGTATAAACCTTCATAACTCTCATAATCCATCTTGAACATTCTCGATTAAGTTATCAGCCCGATCCTGTTTTGTGCAGCCGCCATAAAAAAAAATCGTTACACCATTTCCAAAAAACAAAATGTTTTATTGCACTCTGCACAAATACTATTCACACCACATGGTGCACATCTTCTAGTTTCTGTCAGATTTTGATTGGTTTCTTACTGCTTTATTTTCCTTAAATGGTTTGGCGCTAAATGAGCTCCAGTTTTACAGAAAGGCTGCTAGAAGGTTACTGTGTCCGTCTTTGGCACCAGCGCACAGGTGAATTCCTGCTGTGAGCTGTGAAAGAGAGGGAGGCTAGTATTACTAGCACGGTATTCAAAGTGTCCGGCATTGAGCTGGGGCACTGTGGCTTATCAAATGTTGTAATCGCTCCAAATATGATTCACATTCCACTTCAGTCATTAAAATGCCCAAAAAGTAATCGGAATATTTTAGTTTTCCCATTGTACCACGTGAAATTCACACTCAAACGTCCCCTTGCTCCTGTCGACAGAGATCTCTGGTGTGAGCTCAGGGTGCCAGCAGGGCGGCTGTCTGACCTGCTCGGACTACAATGGCTGCCTGTCCTGCAAGCCGCGCTTCTTCATGCATTTGGAGAGGATTGGGATGAAGCAGATCGGGGTGTGCATGACTTCCTGTCCTCCGGGCTTTTACGGCACACGCTCCCCGGAAAGAAACACCTGCACAAGTAAGCCACAATGAGCGCGTTGGAGGGTGATAACATTAAAGAAAAAGCTTCCTCGCGTTGCATGTTTGCGTGTACACACATCTGCAGGTGTGGTATTAGTAGCCAGACTTCTGTTTTATTAATTGTCCTCTGATTCAGTTTAAACACACACAGGAAAGGATTGAGTTAAATGTGACCTCTTAACAGTGTGTTTTACTTACATGTGACATGACAAGTTTAGTCGGCTCCAAGACGTTGTCACAATAGATGTCCGTTCTCCATATACACTACTTTACAAGCAACAGCTTCAAGACCTGTTAGAGAAACACTAACACTATGCACACACGCAGTATGTACTCCAACAGCAGGAAAACTTGATGCCTGTCAAGTATGCTTCCGTTTTGTGACATCAGATTATATGAAGTATTGCTTTACTTAAAATCATACATCACAGGTCTCCCAGTAAGACATCAATCTGACTGCAGTGGCCTATATTCCTGGCTGTATCCCCAGTGAGACACGCACACACACACACACTGACACCCTGTATATTTAAGACGCAGGACACACTCGATAACTTGTACGGTTTAAATAAACGCCGGCGGTGGGTCTGTGTTTCTCTGTCAGAGTGCAGGTCGGAGTGCGACTCCTGCTTCAACAAGAACTTCTGCACACGCTGCCGAGCAGGATTCTTCCTTCACCTGGGCAAGTGCCAGGAGAACTGCCCTGAGGGGCTGGTCCGCAGCGACACACAGAGGGAGTGTGTTCCCAGTGAGTGTTTACAGCTCGTATTTATTGGGAGCGAGGATAAATGTGGGGTTTGCCCTTTATTTAACTCTATTTACCGTGTTTCTATCCAGCATTAGCCATGCAGAGTTTACCAAATAATTGGAATGAAGCTGCCACATGAAACTTGATAACGTGTTAAATATTCAAACGTCACTGTGCTTTTCTCTGTGCAGAGTGCCCTGCGGAGTGTGAGTCATGTGTGAACAGTGAGACGTGCACGCGGTGCCGGCCAGGTCTCTACCAGCTCAGTGGAAGGTGCCACCATGTCTGTCCAGAGGACTATGAGCCCAATGACAAACTCATGGACTGCACAGCACAAGGTCAGTCCAGTGTGAAAAAAATTACCGCCCCTGTTGGAAGGGGCCCATGCCACATTTCTGGACCTTAATGTAGAACAGCTACAACTGGCAAAAGTGTTAGAAAGAAGAAGAGAGAATAATTTTGAGCCATAAGGTAACCAAACATCACCTCCCTTTCAGTGCACTGCGAGGTGGGCGAGTGGAGCGAGTGGAGCCCCTGCTCTCGGCCCGGTAGAACCTGTGGGTTCAGGCGCGGCCAGGAGACCCGCACGCGACAGGTCATCCAGTACCCATCACCCTTTGGCAACCCCTGCCCTGAGGTCTCAGAGATCAAAGAGTGCCTGGTCAAGAGGAGGAAATGTCCAGGTAAAGGAAACTGCACTGCAGCCAAGTCACAGTGTCTGGGTGTCAGATCCTGACTCCAGATCCTGATGATCCAGCAACTTAAGCTTTTTTAAATGGTCACGTTCTAGACGTCATCTGCTGTAGTCACCGTTGACCCATCACCCTCACTGCCAACGCTGAATTTGTGACACATGGCACAACTTCTACTCTCTATGAATTCCAGGCCCCGCTGCTCCAGCTTGTACAATCAGAGCTCGTCGTTCTTCCGCTCAGGACTACGACTGTTTACTCAGAGGATTGTCATTGTGGTTAGAGTGAGGACAGTGGGGGGAACACACATGTGTGATGTTGCAGTGGGTATGTTGTGTGTTTTCCCACGAGACCTCTTTGGATTTTTTAAACAGTCAAACCGCTTTCCCTGCTCCTAGTAAACAGGGAATAGCGTGATCATTTCTAATGAAGAGAGTGTAAACTGCTTTCAGACGGGCTCGTCTCCTTAGAAAAGCCGATGCTGTGGTGCATTTACGATGGCTTTGTGTTATGTGTGTACTGCGTGTGTGTGGTTACTGAGCTGGTTGGCGGCTACGGCTGGTTGTTTTTTAGCCTGGGCTCTGTAGTGTTAAATGACAGATCGCAGACAGGGTAGGAGGCTGAGATCCAGCCCCCTGGGGCCTCACACTTACAGAACAAACAGTGTGTGTATGTGTGTGCATGTGCGTGTTTCTGTGCATGTGTGTGTGTGTGTGTGATGCAGCAGAAAAGCAGTTGACTCTGGAGCAGAAACAGCCAGCTCAACATCAACATCCTCCCCCTGGGAGGCACGCGGCGACCAGGGGATCAGTATTGGTTTATCCCCACAGCTGCCAATACACACAGACACACACACATGCAAACCAACACATGCACACACAAATCAAGATCCAGATACACCCTCTCCATTTCAAACAAGTCAGACAAATGCACACTTGGGCACAGCGAGCACACACACACACAATCTTTGTCTCACTAAAATAACTACACAGCCGTTGCTGTTGGTGGTAATTTGTGAAGAGAGTGAACTGGGTCGACGTGATTTGTAAGGCAGACTGTGAAATGTGCCCTCTGTCACCCCCGCTATCCCTCTCTCCCTTGCTTCTATCTGTATCTCTCTACTGATCCATTCCCCCATCCCCGTCCCCTCTCCACACACACACACACACACACACGCCCTACCACACCAAAGAAAACATAGACCCCCATATAAGCTCCCTGCTGGCGCTCCCAGTCAGTCGGGTCGAGGCCGAGACTCTGGTGTGTAGTCGACGGCTCTGTTGATCTAGCCTGAGCCTGGTGAAGGGGGGGTGGGGGGTGTGGTGGGGGGGTGAAAAGAAAGAAAGAAAGAAAGAAAGAAAGAAAGAAAGAAAGAAAGAAAGAAAGAAAGAAAGAAAGAAAGAGCTGAACATAGTCTCACACACTACAGTCCCCCATTTATCGACGCTGTCCCCTCTTGTGATTACCCAGTTGCCCCGGCTCCAAGAGCATCTGCGGTGAATGAGAGCTAATTATCTGCTTCGGCGCGTCCTCTCCTCGCTGTTTACGTTCTGCACACGCTAGGGGGTCAGTGGTCCGACCTCAGAGAGCCCCCGGTAATCCTCCAGCAGCCCTCAGACACTGATACATCCTCCTCCTCCTTTTCCTTTCCTCCTCTTTTGCACTTTCTCCCTTGGCCTTCTCCTCCCCCTCTGCCCTGCCTCTCCTCCGCCCAATCTTCTCCTTGCTACATCCTTTTACTCCTCCAGATGAGTGTATTCAGTCTTTGCTCATTTCATCCTCTTTCGCCATCCTGTTACTCCTGTTGGCGCTACGCAGATATTTTGCCTACTTACCTAACAATGCAACACGTTTAACTTTCCTCAGCCCCAAACTCAGTCTGTCAAAGCCTCATCAACTTCAGAACAACTTTTCAATGAATGTTTGACTGTGGATTTTGTCCTCCTCCACTTCCATTAGCAGATACATTGTGCCTATTGACTTGAAATATTGTGAACCTGTCCTTTAAGACTGTTCTGACTCAAACTGTGACTTTGTGTCTCAAATCTAGGAAATGATCCTCGCCTAACGTGTAATTAAAGGCAGCTTTTGTTATAGTACAAATCATTAAATCCATCTAACCTATTAGCAATGCATTTCTGTTCCCTCTGAGGTTAAATACAACACCACGTCAAATGCTCCCAGATGATGGTGTCACTTTGGAATTAAAAATGCAGATATCTGCTCTTTCATAGCTGAGAAGAACCATATTACCTTCATGTCTGTAGTTAAATATGAAGCTCAAGCCAGCAGGTGATTAGCTTTTACCTTGTGAGGCAGCTGGATTTGCGAGATCATGCAAGCCGAGAATCGACCTTGCCAGCCTTCAAGTTATGCACTTGTGGCTGAAACACAGTCGTTCAGACTAACCAGTTTCCTACAAGGAACTACTGGTGGCTATGGCCGTGGTTTAGATGTGACCACAGCGCGGCTGTTCGTTTGAAAACAACAATGGAGGCTCAGAACTGTTCAGAACTGGAGAGCAAAGAGCGACACTGAAGGAAAAGGTGTTTCCGCTCTTCTCCTGACTGGATTCAGCGAGAGTCCTTCCACAACATCATCTGGTTTGTTGATCTGATTGGTTGGGAAAAGTGATACACGGTGACGGACAGATGGTTCATCAAATCACCTGCCAAGTATTTTTTGAAAGCGCCTGCCCTTTTCCAAACAGGTTCAAGGGACGACTTCTTCAGGTTCGATTAGCTTTGCTTAGCATAAAGACTCAACATAGGGGGAAACAGCTAGCCTGTCTGTCCAGAGTTTTAAAAATCACCAGCACCTTTAAAGCTCACAGATTAACACGTTTGTTGTTTGTTCGATTCATACACAAACAAAAAATGCTATTTGTTGTTCCATGGGTGCTTAAACTATTCTCAGTTCGTGGTCTCAATCTCATCATACAGCCCTCAAAAAGAAAGCACGTTTCCCAAAATGTCAAACTAGACTAGTGTAGTGTAGACTTAAACCTCCAGATGTTACAGTCTCCAGTTCTATTGGACCATTGCAAAATCTCAACTTCCAGTTGGTCCTGACCCCGGAACAATGTTTTGAATTACAGATAGCACGTCAGAAAAGTTATAAAACTAGGAAACATGTTGATGTATTCAGGCTAAGAGTCAGAAAAACTTTGCTCTGTTCCTCCGTTATCGGCAGATGGAGATTGTGAATGTTTACACACGCACATCCTCACGCACCGACGTTTCTCTCAACATAATGCTGGCTAATTTGTCCTTCGAGGGACCTGCTCTTCACCTCTATCTCTGTAGCCAGATAGACCGTGTGCCCTCTGCAAACCTTTTAACTCCCTCACACACACACACACACACACACACACACATACACACACCGACCTATTACACACAGAGAAACATCCAGTTAAGCAAACCAGCATCAACCAGTCGGTGAAGGGGGATTGATACACACAAACACACACACGCACTCACACACACACACACTGACATACCCAGAGCCCCCCTCATGACATCCTGGCGGCCATGCGGCAGGCATTCCACTTGTGGGACAGCCCATAGCCTTTAATCCCAGCCTGGCTCCCGCCAAAAGCTCCCCGGACGACAGAACGCCTGCCACGGAGGATGTGCCACCATAAAACACACAGTGCTCCTCCAACCGCACACACACACACCTCCCCTTACCCTCAATGCCCCTCTTTCATTTGATCTCTGTCTGTTTCCTACTCTCACCTTGGTCTTTAGTTCATTCAATACGAGCGTGCTCTCTCGTTCATTGTGCCAGCACACTCACACACAATGTGCAGTGTCTCACCCACTAAAGCCCCTCTCTCTGTGATCTCAGTGCAGTTTACTCACTCCTGTCCTTTGTGAATGCACTGTAAAAGACTTCTAGAAGTTACAATACAGCCACAGACAATTCAGTAGGTTCACACGAGTGGCTTTGTCCACACTGTGCAGGCAGGGATTTCAGTGGAACACAGGAGGAAGAGGACAACACATTTCTACATACATTCTCCTCCATTAACTGTGATTATATGTGAAACGTTCTTGACTTCTGCTGATTACAGGTCATTTGAGTACTTACTGTGGCACTAATTATTTGTGGAGCATAAGAGAAGTTAGAGTCCAGGCTTTGACTGGATCCAGATTTACTATAATTTGAAATGAATGTCAATAATAATTACTCTTTTAAGACATATCCAGTCCTAGTGCAAAAGACAAAATCTCAAGTGGAGCATGCAGAGTACATACAGTGTAGAAACATGAGTGGCAGGTCAGCGGCCAGCATTATTGTCATTATGTTGTTGTGTACTTACTGTGTACTAGTACTGGGTACTAAAAATTGCGATACTTATAAAACAATCAAACTAAATTACAATACATATAAAGCAATAGAGATACACTAAAGATAAATCAACAGGTGTCACAACAAACAGGCCTAGGAACAACAAGATGAGAGATAACATTGATTCAAAATCTATCTATCAAAAGAAATAGTTTTAGGTTTCTGCAGGTTGTTCCTTTCGTGTGGTGCATAGCATTTTCCCGATTTCCCAGTTTCCCAGTCTCAGTATTGACATAGTGATCTTCGAAGACCAGATGGTCTAGTGCAGTGCCAACATGATTTATAGTTAAGAAGCCATGAGAGATACTCAGGTAGTTTGCCAAGAAGAACTTTATAGATAAACAGAATGCAGTGCAGTTTGTGAGCTGTTGCTAGACAACAATACTCAAGGGCTTGGTGTTAAATACAATAAATGTTTCAGTTGCTTCACAGCTGTGAAAGCAACATCGACTGAAACTACATTAAAGGAACAGTTTGACATTTTGGTAAATATGTTTATTTGCTTTTTCGAATTGGATGAAAAGATTGATGCCAGAGCACTTTTAACGTAGCTTAGGACAAAAACTTGAAACAGGGAATCGCCTGGCTCTGTCCACAGTTTACAGATCCGCCTGCCAGCACTTCTGAAACTCACTAACAAATTGTATCTTCATTGTTTAATCCGAACACAAACAGAAGTTAAAAAGTGGCACATTGTAGTTTTAAGGGGAGTTACTTGCTGTGACTATTTCAAGACAACCAGCGGTTACATCAGGAAGTCACAGCCCCTGGCTGCTGGTCGGCAAGTTATAGTCCCAGCCTTAACTGTGTATTGGTAGATGCACTGCTAAACTTTGAACAGCGCCAGGCTAGCATATTTCCTCCTGCTTTCAGTATTTGTGCTTAGCTACGTTAGTCACATCCTGGCTCCACCTCAATATTGAACAGACAGAGTGGTATTGATCATCTCATTTAACTCTTGTCAAGAAAGCAAGTAACCGTATGTCCCATAATGTCAAACTATTCCTCTAAAGGATGTTGCATTATTTCCCTTTCATAGGAATCTGAATTTGAACAATGCAGTATGATTGCATTTCTTCAACACAAACTGTGCCTACAATAACACATACAATACTGTGTAAAGACTGAAAAAATGTAATGTCCTAAAATACACACTTACAAAATGACTCCAGTACCTGCCATACGTGAAAGTGATTCAGCAATCAGTACTAGTTTAAAGCATTTGTCCATGCAAAATAAAACTGTACCAATTCTTAAAATTTCCAAGCAATCCTAGTACAACCCAGTTCCAAAAAAAAAGAGAAATAACAGAATCAATAATTTACAAATAAACTGTGCTTCCTGACTGCAGTTTTACGAAGCGTTCTGTTCATGTGTTCACAAAGTAGTGAACCTCGCTCCATCCTTGCTTGCGAACGACTGAGCCTTTCCAGGATGCTCCTTTCATTCCCAACCATGATACTATCACCTGTTACTAATCAACCTGTTTACCTGTGGAATGATCCAAACAGGAGTTTTTGGAGCGTTCCACAACTTTCCCAGTCTTTTGTTGCTCCTGTCCCAACTTGTTTGAAACATGTTGCTGCATCAAATTCAGAATAAGCAGATATTTACAAAAATCAATGAAGTTGATTGAGTCAAACATTAAACACTCACAACATTAACAGCTGGAGTTCTTATTTCAGAGGGAAATGTTTTGAGTTTATTTCCGTCAAGTGCTTTTGCATCCTTACAACATATTGTACAAGTTTTTCCGGAAACAGGACTAATAGGTGATGTCCTCGCTGCTCTCTTAAGTGTAGCTCCACAAGCTTTTCTTAAACTTTTGTATTCAAATTATGCTAAATCACCACTGGTACAGGTTCCAGTTCATAAAATGACCAGAAGAGTTTCATGTGTTGTCCATAAAGCCAACCACTCCTTCTCTTCCAGTCTTAAAAACTTGGTGGCATTATTAATTAAAACTTGGCTTTTGGGAATGTGCTAAATGTCTGCTGAAAATGCTCCAAAACCTCCAAAGGTGTCTCGTTTGGGGACCATTACACACATGTCAACACACAGTTTACAAAAAGCCCATCAGAAACTGTTCCAACTAACCAAAAGCAGGTTGGTTCGATAAACACTCTCCTAATCATCTCAACACTGGCATGGATTAGGTTTCTCCTCTGGCTCGACAAAAGCACGGGGGCTACAGTATGACTAATCCACTGAACTTGTAAATAGTTGTAAATGGTGTCAGGACAGAGAAAACAATGAGAGCGAAGGGGACTTCCTGTGTTTATAGAGGACAGGGGGCAGACCCACAATGACTCAGTGCACTAGATTACTCCATCTGTCCATCCATCCATGCACCCACCTATCTTCACTATCTTTGATTTTGATTCTTTTTTTTAATTTACTTTTCTCTGTCTTGTAATGCGTGCACGCTGGGCTGTCCATACTGTGTTTGTGCACATGTTCACATATGCACATAAATCTCCTGTCCCTTCATTATTTCTAGAAGATGATTAAACACAGTGGGCAGGTAGAGATTGGTATCACTAGCCCAGAATGTGTGGGTCAGACATGGCCCCTGGTCCAGCAGAGCCCGGCCTTGATTAATGAACAAGCAGAGGGGGAGAGGATGAGCGCAGGGAGCCAAGCATGAAGCGGAGGGGAGGGAGACAGAGAGAGATCTCGTTCTCTCTCTCTCTCTCTCTCTTTCGCTTTATCTCTCTTTCTCTCT
The DNA here is from genome assembly GCF_017976325.1 of Chelmon rostratus. NCBI lineage: Eukaryota > Metazoa > Chordata > Actinopteri > Chaetodontiformes > Chaetodontidae > Chelmon > Chelmon rostratus. The sequence goes on from NC_055665.1 coordinate 19,493,935, forward strand.
CTCCCTGTGTCTGTGCCTACTGCCTACTTCAGCAGTTTCACAATCCCCGACTGGCCGGCCAACCAGCCAAGCAGGCCGTGCTGCTCCGTTCCACTCACACATGAGCAGCAGCAGTGCAACAACAGGAAAGGGCCTCCTCTGCTTTCACTTGCAGGTCCTGTCTCCAACCTCCCTGGGGGTGGATCTTGTTATTATCATTAATAACTGTAGCCCGAGCAGAGATAAACCTTCAGCATTCCAAAACTCTTGGTTTTGTTTATGAGATGGTGTTGCAAGAACAGATAAATTGGGGGTTTATTTAAAGGTTTTCTATTTTGGACAATGGTCTGCTCATCACAGGGAGAGGGCTGCTGTCTGTTATTAAATACTGCCATCTAGTGGTGAATTCAGATCACCATGTGCTTGTCATGTGCTCACTCTTCCTCAGGTTTTGCTACTTTCAGTTAAAGCAGGCATGTCAAACTGATTCGATAAAGGGCCGTGTGGCTGCAGGTTTTCGTTCCAACCAAGGAGGAGCACACCAGGCTGGAATCAATTGATCAGCTGATCTCAGTCTTCAGCTGGAAGAAAACCTGCAGCCACACAGCCCTTTATGGAATCAGTTTGACATGCCTGCGTTAAAGGGATCATTTGATATGTGGTGGCTCCTGTAAATCACAGATCATATATGTTACCAGGCTGACCTTTCTGAAATTGGTTCAATTTGACGTACTGCACTAATTGTATTAGTATGCTACAAAAATTTCAACATTCAGCATACTTAATTGAAAAAGTTTCAGCATTGTTGGAGGGAGCCAGAGAATTAGGAATTTCATTGCCAGTGACTGACTAATTGTGCTTTTGACAATAAAGCTCTTGAAACTTGATTAGCAGCTTGGAAAGCAAATGAAAACATTTAACTGAATACTACCTCCTGAAACTGACGGGAAGAAGATAGAGAGCTCCATCCTCCACTCTACCTCTATTAATCTTTATTGTTTCATTTTCCTTGACTTCCAGGAGGACGCAGGAAGAATGAGCGAAGAGAACGGAGGAATCGCAACAACCGGAAAGATAAGGAGAGCCAGGAGGGTCGACGGGAGAGGAAGAGAGAGAGGGAGCGAGAGAGGGAGAGAGAGGCAGGTGAACGTGAAGACTCTGATAACAGGAACAAAACGGAGCACAGGCACCGCAGAGGCCATGACACAGACCCGGTCTCCCCTGGAGACGGCCTTGTACAGTAGTGCTCTGGACAGACAAAGTCCAGCGCCTCCCCACCCTCCTCCTGTTATCCTCCCATTCTTCCTTCTCCAAAACTCCCCCACCCTCACCCACTGTTCACCCCCCTCGACCCCTCTCTGCAGGGGTGTTGCTGCTACCTGTATGATTTGAATATAATGTTTATGCACAAGCCGGTCGGGGCACATGCAGCCACGAGGCTTGGGCCGCTATGGACTTAAAAAGTCTTTTTTCTACCCTGTAGCCTCCACTCCTTCACTTCCACCACTGAGAGAGTGTCTCTATTGAGAAGTGCAGGAGACACTGCTGAGACTGCTGTTGGGACTGAAGAACAAAGTGAGAAATGTCTGTGGAGGACTGGCAGACAGGACAGACAGGACAGAGAGACAAAGACGTCATACTATGTGCTTGTCGATATGGTTATTTAATGGGGCCCTGTTACAACATTGCGCGTCTTGGTTTTTGAATGTAGATTTTGCAACATTATGTAGAACAATTGTTTATTATTGTTGTTTCTGTTCTTTAGATCTCTATTTTATTTGGTGCAGAATTTGTAAAGAAAAAATAAAAGTGAGTTTGCTATTGCCATCTTGTGACATCTTCATAATCACTGCAAATGACAGCTGGAGGAGAATCTGCACGCTGTCAATCAAAGGAGTATGGTCAAAAGCTGAAAACCATTAACATGTGTTCTGTATGTCTTGGACAAAAGCTAGTTTTATCCAATTATGTGATAAATCTAATCTACTATTGGTTTTTCTTTTTGTGTAAATGGAATCTGTGCTCTCATTAAAACTCCTTGACTAGGAACCAAAAGCACCTGTATGTCAAATAAAACTATAATGGGTTTGTACGTGTGTCTGTTATCTGTCTCTCATCTGATTGTCATCTTGTGCAATCCATGTGCTATAAACCCTCTCTGAGTTAATGCAAAGTGAAACTCAGCATTAAGCAGCTATCAGTTGTTGAGTCAAAGGTCGCCATGGTCTCATTTGGGTGGATTGTAGCGGTAGTAGAGCGTCACATAATGTGATAACACCTGAGCAGTTATTGTAGATACTGATAACCCACAATGCCACAACCAATATCAGTGGCATCTTTTCCAATCTACCTACTATAGCCTGTTCCTCTATTTGAATCATGAAACATGCAGTGTAAAGTAACCAAGCTACTCGCAGTCCTTTTTCTTCATGATTATTTATTCGTCTGGTTTTCGCAGGACACTTTTTTGCAAACTATGACATCTACCATCACGTTGCTCCAACTTCACAGCAAAGATATGCATTTTCTAATCGAACTGATTCAAGTGTTTAATCAATTTGAGTCACTTAATGCATTTGAATAGCCCAGGCCAACACACCTACACTATTTTGATGCCTATAAAGTTTGACAATGGACCAGAACTGAAATGTGAAATGAAAGATGATCACTAATCTGGATTGACCTGCTTAGTTTTATGTGCCAACGGTCTTTAACTTTTGGTCTCAGATGTACACTGTCAAGCCAAATTCTTTTTGTAGAATTAAACCAAGAAATAAAGAAACATTTTTTTTAAAGCTAATCTGTTTATTGGTGGAGTGAGTATTTTTGCTCATCAGTAACATCTATTTGCATCAACAGGCAAGATGACAGTATTTCCCCCTCATTCATTCAGCAGAGAAATTCCCAATAATGCAGACTGTACATGAAAATATGAGATTTTGTTTAAATTTGACATCTGCAAAATATAGATAAGTCACAGTACAGTATGTACACAAATACTAAGTGCAAGATAAAGCCATGTTTGTAAAGGTAATTGTACACAGGAAAAATGACCATGGTTAACACCATGATTTCTGAGCCAAGATGACCCAACTGCCTAAACACAAACAAAAGAGGAAACACTGTGACAGATCTTGAGGTTTACCCAGATGCCTTTTAAGTTAAGACAGAACAAATTATCAATCACAGCTGTTGTTTGTTCTCAACTAACTCAATGCCCCCTGTTCACTTCATGTTAGCCACAAAATCTTCGCCCTTCTTGATGGAAGCCTTCAGCTCATCCATGGCGTCAGCCACCAGCTTCTCCTCGAAGGCACTCAGCTTGCCCAGCCCAAGGTTCTTCTCAATGCCACTCTTCCCCAGCAGAAGAGGTGTGGAGAAGTACTTGCACTCTGTCTCCTCGGACCTGACAAAGGCGCACTCCACCACACCCTCCTTTCCATTCATGGCGTCCAGGACGGAGAAGGTGAAGCGGGCGCCAGCGTAGGCCATGGAGAGGGTAGCAGATCCGGCTCCGGCCTTGGCCTTCACCACCTCTGTGCCAGCCTCCTGGATCCTGCCGGTCAGAGTAGACAGCTGGTCAGCTGGGAACTCCACTTTTGGTGTGCACTGGGAAATGAGGGGAATGATGGTCTTCCCAGCGTGACCTCCGATGACTGGAACATTGACACGAGCTGGGTCGAGACCTTTGAGCTCTGCCACAAAGGTGTTTGCTCTGACAATGTCCAGGGTTGTGACACCGAACACTCTGTTGGGGTTGTACACTCCATGCTTCTTCATGACCTCTGATGTAATAGGGATGGTGGAGTTAACAGGGTTGGCGATAATGCAGATCATAGCCTCAGGGCAGTTGCGGGCGCAGGCATCGGCCAAGGTGGCCACAATGGTGGCGTTGGTGTTGAAAAGGTCATCACGAGTCATGCCTGGTTTTCTGGGAACGCCGGCGGGGATGACCACGACTTCGCAGCCCTGCAGAGCAGCATCCAGCTGGTCGGGACCCATGTGGCCCGTAACCTGGGCCCTCGTCTCGATGTGGCTGAGGTCTGCAGCCACCCCGGGGGTGTGGGCAATATCATAGAGGGAGAGGTGACTCACCAGGGGGCTATTCTTGAGAAGCAGCGATAGCGGCTGGCCTATGCCGCCTGACGCTCCTAGCACCGCCACCTTGGCGTTGTTCTGCGACGAGGTGGACAGGCTCCGAGCGAGGCTGACGGTAGGTCTCACGGCACGGGAAAACATTTTGTTTCTGTGGTTTCTTCTGTTACTTAAATAAAAACAGAAATACCTGAAGAGTCCCTCTCCTCTGTGACACCAACGTCCTCTAGCCACGAGCGAACAGGAAGACTGTTAACTGTCATGCGTCGAGGATAAGGGTCGTACGATATTACGTCAAATTGCGTCAGCACGTACTGTTACGTCGTCGTCTTTATTTCAGCCTCTTTTTTCGGAGGAAAACAAAGCCAGTTAACATTGGAAGTCAGTAAATTAGCATTGGAAATCAGTGCCGTATTTGAGAATTCTAACTGTACATCGGACCAACACAGCAAAGTCCAATAGTGCGGTACGTACACAGTCGTTTCGTTGTCTCTGTCGTGAGAAAATGCTTCTTGCTGTTTATGTCGCCCTGCTAAAATAAGCTAGCGCCGTCAGATGAACGCCGTCTATTTGCTGGAGTCCGAGTGCTGCCACTAGCCTACCTAGCGTTAGCTACAACAGGTCTTATTGTTGTGATCGTTTTGCCAGTCGAGAAATCCCTCTGTTGTGTTTTACATCTGTGCGTGTGTGTGCGTGAAACGTTACTAATAAATTGTTTGCTTTTGAGTAGCTGCCAACTACGTATCTAACATTAGCTAAACTACTTTGCTTCTAAACTGTCACCGGTTAATGTGAATATTAACTTAAATCGTTAGCTGTTGATTTGACTCGAGTAATGTTAGCTGTGTTCATCATTAGCCCCGTCATAAGGCCAGCTGGGTTTACACAAACTTGCAACGCCTAATACAGGTCACTAACGTGACTTGTAGTCAGACAGTTAACAGCAGCCCTTTGTTCCGCAGACCTAAGTAAACCCTTCAGTTACATTTCAGTCAAAGCTAAGTGAGTTCATGCTAACTTGTAGCCAATCCCTGTTAACATCAGACATAAAGTGCAACTTGTTTGACACATTGTGTTCGATTGTCAAACAATGTTTACTTATTTTCAGGACCGTGTGAAAACAAATATATCTTCAACGACTGCTCTGTCTCTGTTCCTTTTGGCAGTGGCAAGTTTGAAGGTCCATCAGCTCTCCTAATGATACAGCAGCATTAAGGGCATTTCCAGTAAGTATCAAATATCATGTCTGTCAGCCTTGCTTCAGGTTACAGGTAGCATATAGATTATCGTGTCATTCGATATTTACAATTCTAAGTTTGACTTTATCTTGGAAATGTTTGTTTTGTGACAGTGACTTGCAGTTGAGTGCTAAAAATGATGTAACTCCAGCAGTAAAATAAAGTATTTTTATTGCAGATGATACATCTTACTAGAATTTTTGATCATATGTCAGACAAAAAACAACAACAACCCCTAGCACTGATAAAAGACAAGATAATAATCCTGACTTGCTTACCATAACCTATATTTACAACTGTCCCCTTTCCTCAGTACTTCCTAAGGATGGCTAGTTGTGGGGAAGTAGACCACTCTGTTAACTCACTTCCATCCAGTAAGAAAGGCAGCAACAGTGGTGGTGGAAGTGGGAACAGTGCAGAATCATCATGCTCTGGCTCCAGCAACTCATCCCCGGCCCTGTCTGTACCGGAGTGTGCCATCTGTCTGCAGAGCTGCGTCCACCCGGTCCAACTGCCATGCCATCACGTCTTCTGTTTCCTGTGTGTGAAGGGAGCGTCCTGGCAGAGCAAACGCTGTGCCCTCTGCAGACAGGAAGTACCGGATGACTTCCTGGAAAGGCCCACGCTTCTCTCTCCAGAGGAGCTGAAAGCATCAGCGGGTGGTCGGGGCGGGGCTGCAAGTGATCACGCCTGGTATTATGAGGGTCGAAATGGTTGGTGGCAGTATGATGAGCGAACCAGCCGAGAGCTGGAGGACGCTTTCTCCAAGGGCAAGAAAACAGCTGAAATGCTCATTGCTGGTTTTTTGTATGTAGCCGACTTGGAAAACATGGTGCAGTACAGGCGCAATGAGCACGGTCGCAGGCGCAAGATGAAGAGAGACGTTTTGGATATCCCCAAGAAGGGAGTGGCGGGACTACGTTTGGACACTGAAGGTGTTTCCGGGGCAGTCGGGGCAGCTGGTCGAGAAAACTCTGCTGATGGGGCTGATACCACAGTAGCAGGTGTACAGCAGCAGCCTACAGGTATCCCATCTACTGTTACAGCCCCTCCAGCCACTGCCAGACCTCCCACCTCCCTTGGTGGTCAGCCTGGCAGCAGCAGCAGCCCCACTCTGGAGGATGCTCTCTCCCAGCTGCAAATTAGCCTCAGGCCCACGCCTTCTCACGAGCGGGCTGAGGCCGGGGAAGGAGAGGAAGAAGACGAGGAAGAGGAGGCCTCACCCTCCAGGTCCTCTGACCCTCACACCTCTGTGGACGAGTCTGGCTCCGGAGACTGGAGCGATGATGAGGAAGAGGAGGATGAAGAAGAGGAGGGGGGAGATGGAGAGCATGTGGAGCCATGGGAGGGTAGGCCACGGAGGCAAAGACTGAATCCAGAGGACCGAGCCCCTCCTGGCGCAGAGTCCGCCTCCCCCCCTTCTTCATCCAGTAGCAGTGGAAGGTCCAGGATGCCCGATGGCCAATGTACAGTGACTGAAGTGTGAAGTCATCATGGATGTCCTCATCACCAAATGGCTATGTTCCATTTCATTAATTTATTCCTCACTGTATGCTGTTGTTCACTCTATCATGGATCAGATGTGGGCAGACTGCTTGATACAAGAGAAATCAAGCGTAACATTCTCCCATGTTTTTAGGTAAACAACTCAATTTTAGCAATCAAATTTGGTGCCTCTTTTGGGCTCACAATGACCTGGATGTATCTGTATGATTTGTTTATCTAACTCATCCACAAAATAGCCAGCCAATAGAAGCAATGTTGGGTTTTATGTTCTAGCCCTTAACAGTCTAGCACTGAGACAGGAGGTACAGTTTGATAAACAGCCAGATGGATACAGCTTGTTGTTGTGAGCCGTGAAAACTCAGAATTGTCTATCCAGAGCATCACGTGAGGTAGGTGTGTCAGACTTATTGTGGTGTTCAGCTGCCATCAGTCTGCTCACTTTCTGCCATTTGGTTGCAGGCGCATTGAGTCTGTTCTTTTTAATTTCCAAAAAAGTGGAAGTTAAACGGTAAAAGTGACTCGCCAAGCCGTCTGTCCCTCTCTAAGGTATTCTTGTGTTGAAATTTCTGATCCTGCTACCCAGAGGGTTTCTGGGAGTCAGATCTGTGACATTAGAGAGAAAGCATGACTGGGGATGTTACTCCTGGAAATGGAACTGTGTCTTTATCATTATGAACGGCTGCATTCTAATCATCTACACTTTAACTCTCTCAGCTAACATAGCACGCAGAAATGGACCTGTTAGAGCTCAGGTCATTTGACTACTCTTGCAAAGAATTGAATCCTTGCTAACTTGTTCCCAGCCTTTCCCCTCTGAAATGAGTTCCTGACTTCAGATTTAACTGATCATGAAGCTTTTCCTTCAAAATTCTGAAGTGTAACTGTTAACTTTTGGAAGTGTGTCATTTCAGAGCAGATTGTGGTTTCTTATCCAGATAAAGAAAAGACACAGAAGTGCTTACTGACACTGTTAAGGCATGTGTGTATTTAAATTTCACACTAAATGTGCTACAACATAGTAATGTAACTCAGGAGCCCATAGGATCATGTGGCTCCATGCCTAAGGGTTTGTGTTTTGATTTCCATTAAGCTGCAGCTTTCTGAAATTTGAAAATCTGTAGAGATTACATCTACAGTTCAAAATGAATGCGTGTAATAGAAGTACATATCAAGTTTATTTTAACCTTCCCCAGCTTTAAATAATTGGCATTTTAATGTGAAGTATCAGTGTTTTCCTTTTAAAGCTGTTGAGGCCTCTGTAGCCTAGTGAGTATTCATATTGTCCCTGACTGAAGTATTCTCAATTGGTGTGTTTCTAAAGTTTTGTCATTTGTGCATGTTTGAAGAGAGAGTTATTTAAACACTACTGGTTGGCAGGATGTTGAGAACTGGTATTTTTGGGTTTAGTTTGAGTACATGTTTTTAATTTGTGTTTGTTTTTGTGTTTTATGGTTGTAAATCCTCTTGTGTACGATGTCTGAGGCACTAAGAGAACAAGAACATACCGTTGCTGTTGGCCATCCTGCAGAGATTCAAGTTATGTTATTTTTATATTTCTTACATGCTTACGTCATCAGCTCAGTCTTAGACTTTCCATTCTGACGAATAAAGTTTGTGTAACAGTTTTTGCTTGGCAACTTTTTTGTTACATGGTTTGTAATTTAAGAATAAATTGTGTCATTTCATCATCCTAAAAGGATGTGTTTGGCTTCTCATTTTGCTGTGTGATAGGGTGCATGCTTTTTTTTTTTTTTTTTTCTTTCTGTGAAATTAAGCTGTCTTGAGTGTTGCATAAGTAGGACTATCAATGGGCCCATTGTAAGTAAGATTTGGCGCAATTTTCTCCACATTACCACCTGTAGAGATTTTCTTGGGGAAAAAAATAATCCTTTCACTGGATGAGGGACTGAAGTATTCAGTGTCTCATTTACTATATCTATACGGCATCAGCAAAAATAAGACTTAGATTAAGCAGGTGACACATGGAAAGAAACAGCTTATTGCGAGTTTACTGTGTAGACATGTTTTTATGTACTGTATATCATCATGAGGCCAACTTCTTTCCCTCACTCACCTTGTAGGTGTTTGGTATTCTGACCACAGCAGCCATTAGCGCTGCTGCTGGGTGTCTGGCCAAGAAACATGACCTCTGGAAAGGGAACCGGAGACCAAGGCTGGTCCTGTTCTCGCCATTTCAGTCTGTGCGCGATGCTTTTGTAACAACAAAACTTTTATAAGTTTGCTGTGTGGACTCGTTTTAAATGTGCAATGGAAAGTTAGCTACAAATTAGTGCCAAACCTTAGAAAATAATTCAGTATGTTCAGTATATCTCAACTGTTTGATTTGGCCCTGTGCTTAAGCATTACACGCATCAATGAGAGCTACTGTGCAGAGTGCTAAGAATCAATGCTTTTACCTACAGCTAAGAATTTCCCAATAGAATAGAAACTGAGAGTGGGGATAATCAAGGCCATGATGAAAGACAACGAGCACAGAATAATCTGAACCAACCTACCAAACTGAGGTAAAGAGAAAAGAAATGCAGCAGCATTACAGAAAAATGCTGATGCCTCATGCTTGTTGTACCTCATCAGTATCTTATCTGTATGCTGCTGCTGCTATGTGGCTGCTTCAGTTAGGATCAGCCCGGCCTGATCTAATCATTACCATAATCCCATTTTCAGGAGACCTGGAGGAAAGACTGTTCATTTGCTTGACTGATGGGGACGAAGGGGATTCAGAGATGGAGTATGTGGTCCTTTTGTGTTTTCATCCACACTGAAAATACCCATGGAAACATAAACAGCATATTCACTGTTCTATTACAGATGTGCTCTAATTGAGAAGATGAATCTAAAAAGTAAGTGTTTATATACAGTATCAGTCTACAGAGTACAAATGAAGAAGATAATTTCTCAGGCCAGCTGGCACTACAACACAGCTGATGAATGGTTTATTGTAAACAAGAGGCTGCAGTTACTGAGATAAAACCCTGAAGGAGCAGGGGAGTTTTTATTTATGGTGGTTCATTTATGTTAGCAGCATATGACCAAAGAAAGCACGTTATCAGCTTCACTGTGTATATGTTTGTATCTCAGCTCCTACTCTTGTGATAAGTGGGCATAATGTTACATAGAGGGCACAGCCATTAAAGTGTGTGACAATGAGCAATCTCTCATTATCAGTGTGCTGGAGGAAACGAGGCAGTTGATTTATTGAAATTATAAAGTTTGTAGTCCAAACAAACGAAGAGCCCACATTTCAGACATGACGTTTAGCCGTTACATGAAAAATACTTACAAATATCTTCAGCACACGAAAGAACTAAATCCGTTTATTGATGTCAGGACAGGTCTTTCCAAATCAACCCAGTTGAACATCTTGGCTGATTTCAAAAGTCCTTAGGAAAGTGAACAAAGACACTCATTTGTGTTTGGACTTGCTGGCCAGAGCCTGCAGGTTAGCTGGACCGCCCCACACCATCCCAAAAACATCCTTCTCAGTCCTGAGGGCCTCGGACAGGGGGAGCTCTCTGCCCGACAGCACGACCTTCTTCACGGCCTGGATCACTGGGGCGGGTCCTTTTGTATAGCAACTGAGCCAGTTTTCAGCCTGCTGCAGCAGAGTCCCTGCACCCTCCTCTGCCTGGGGGACCTCCAGGACCCCGTCTGCCAGTCCAATCTGCAGACCAAGTTCAGGGTCCACTTTCAGAGCACCACCAAGCAGCTTCAGGGCATTCTGGCTTCCGACAGTGCGGACGAGTCGTGCGGCGCCGCCCCAGCCTGGGACCAGGCCCATGTGTTTGTGGACAAACTGGATCACACTGCCAGAGGCCATTAACCTATGTGAGAGAGATGACAAGCACAAGTTGGGTTATTAGCAAACTTTAGGATGAAAGTGTGCACAACGTATAATCCCTTGTATAAAAATATTACCTGAAATCGCAGGCAGTGGTGAGTTCTGCACCACCTCCCAGCGCTCTCCCCTCCACCAGAGCAACAGAGATCAGAGGCAGCCTGCACTGAGAAAACTATTCTGTCAGCACACTGTAGTGCACGTTACATAACAGCTAAATTCCTTTAAACTTCTTTAAGCTCAGGCTGGTTGCTGCTGTTTTAGACTGCACTGATATTTACTGGAGCAGGAGAGAGAAAAATTAGAGCCCTTACCTGAGAAGTCTTGTGAGTGCATTCTGCATGAACATACACATCTTCATCCCATCCTACACGGCAACAGAGACATTGAGACAAAGACGGGCAGAGACAACGGTAGAGAAATGCAGTCGGGCAGATTGATCGCAGCAGACGGCCACAGCAAAGAAATATTGTGAAGAAGTTGTCTGCTTTTCTACCTGTGGGTTAGATATCGCCCTGACAGCGTTGAGGTCTGAGCCAGAGCAGAAAGTTCCAGCAGCACCCTGAACAATGAGGCCTTTACCGTCTGTCCAGCTCTCCAGCTGGCTCACCCTCTCCTCCAGATCCACCATCATGCTGCCTGGGAGGAAGCAAATACTCCGAACAATAAACTGGGCTGAAGTGCAAACAAGTATCATCCAGTGAATAACAAATCTGCACTAGTCGTTCCAAGGAAAACATACAGTGTTAAATGTCACCTTACCGGAGAAGGCGTTCATGCGGGAGGGGTTGTTGATGGTCAGCACAGCGACGCCAGACTCCTGTTTGTGCAGATCGATGGAGCCTCCAGGAAAGGCCTGCAGCTTGTCTCTGATCTCCTCCTGGCTGAAGCCATGGATGCTGGAGTACACACAGCCCCTGCTCTGCCTCTGCAGCAGCCTTGGAGGAACAGCATTAATGCAGTTTAATAAACCAAATCGATCGCAGTCAATCAATGCACAGATCCAGCCTATAGTTAGAAAGCATTTAAAATGAAACTGTGATTCATTAAACTGCTGCAACAGTGAATATGCGGTACATTACTAGTAAATTTAACAAATAGGTCTTGACAGCATGTCTTTATAGTCTGTTGTTGTTTACATTATTAGATGTTTGCTTAAATGATCGTTAATTTAAATCAAACTGGATATGCTTAAGTGTGACTGTAGTGTAATGAAAGGGTGCCTAATGGAAATCAGCCCAGTGCTGCTCAGGACTGAGAGTTAATGCTTGCACTCACAAACAGGAGGAGGACGAATGCTTTTAACGCACTTCCTCACCCCTCTGTAAATCAGCCTGGAGGAGATACGTACAGGGCCGCACAAACAAACTTGTAGCACACAAAAATGAACCATCTCTGTTTCTGACTCATTGTAGTCATGAGTCAGAATCAGAGAAGTTATTACTTTTATAGATCAGCATCTTGCAACTCTCAGAAATGTTCATGTTTGTGATTTGTGACCAAATCACACGGGTCCACCTCGGCAGACTTGTTCCTTTATTTACGACTTTGTTAACCATCACCAGCACGGCGATAAACAACGCTGGCCAGACTCCCTCACCAGGCCCAGGCTCCACAGCTGCTGCTCCTCGGGAGGTGTCGCCTCACTGCACTCAGCACCATCCTGCAGCAGCGTGGAGATGGAGACACACAGGAGAAATTATTCACTTTCCAACTTCTTTGGGAGAAATTACCTCAGACATTTTATGAAAAAAAACAGGTGGGCAATTACAAGGGGTGAAATAAACTAAAAAGGACAGGGAGCATCGCCAAGATACCACAATGACTGAGAGAGGAACAGCTGCAGCTTTTATTCTTGAACATGTTGTACAATCAAAATCATCAGGATCAAATGAACTCCTGTAACATTTGACAGAATCAGGACTGTGATAGACCCTTTCCACAGCAGATGTTTTGGCTTGTCATGACAGGAAAAGCACAGGTGTTCTTACATCATTAGCAATGGCTCTGCTTTGTTCAGGTGTCACATGAAAACCAATGGGTCTAATTAGCCAGAGTAAAAACTGTGTGTTGCTGCACTGAGCAGCTGAAGGAGGAAATGAAAAACTGCAGCAGGCCTTGATGCAATTATAAAACGGGGAGAGGCAGATATAAACAGAGAGGAGCACTTGAAACCAGGCATTGATAAGTACCACAGGAACATGACACGCCAGAGATGAGAGTGATTAGTTTTATTAGCAGGAAGCATAAAAAGCTGCTACCTTTGAACCCTGACATTTAGAAAGTTACTCCTTAACTAGCACAATGGCGATATAATAGGCTGCTAAAGTCGTGTAACAGGATATGAGATTAGGTCTGTAACATTTAACCTATTTACTGTAACTCACTGCTATTCGATACACTCATCTTAATGGAGAACCTCCAGCATTTGGTCTCCGTACTTTTCTGGTTGAAACCACAACATTAAGGAGGCAAACAAGTCGCACAAAGTACTCAGAAATACTCTTTCAAAAAGCACAAGTGCGGCATCAACGTTATGAATGATTTTACTAACTGCTGTTTTGCAGTAGACCATTGAATCTTCTTTGGAAACTGAATGTCACACAAGGTTCAGGTGTCCCTCTCTAACTTCTAAGTACGCATGCAACGAGCAGCAGAGGAAATGAATAAGTAATTTTTCGTAAAACATATTTAACATGCCGCTATAACAAACGATTTCGCAAGAAAAAAGCTAGCGCTAACCTTGTTTTATTGACAGTGGTGTGGTGTTACTCTGAAAATCGTCCCCCTGGAAACTGGAGCTCGTTGGAAGCAGATAATGTCGACACACAAGTGTAGTTCCTCAATGTCTCCGCACGGAGGCGGAATAATACCGCCACGCGGCAAAGATGATTTAGGTTCATTTGTCCACCGACACCTCTTGTAAAAAGTCAAATTAATTGTGCAATTGTGTCATTGGGGCAAAAACATTTTACACAACACTCAGCCAGTGATAATTCATTGCACAACATGAACTGTAATAAGATTCATTATTGGCCAATGCACCGCACAGAGAAATCTGCCCTTTGTCTGTCACAACTCTGTAAACACAGCACACTGCAGAACTAGCTCTGCAGACATGTCCTTATTCAGTAGTAGTGACAGAGGCCTTTCAGTAACACCTACAGGTTACAGTACAGCATTGGCACAGGTAGCTGACAGTTACATTAACATGGCCTATTGTCAAATGAAGTTTCATCATTGTACTGTGTCCATGTGAGGATAAAACAGCAGAATAGCATGTTCTGTTTGACTGGAGCCCTGAAACACCTTTTATTGACACCCGTGAGCTGAGTCTTAATATGTCTAGAGCAGCTTCCAAGTCTAACACAGAGTCAACATCTTGTCAAACAATGGCCTGCCTGCAGATTTGGTTTTATCAGTGGCCAAGCCAAACAACTTAGATACATCTTCAAGTGTGAGTGATGAACATAGCATGTATTTTGAAAGATATTAAATAGGGGATTTGAAATAATATAACAACTGAGGTTAGAACTGGAGTCAAGACTGAGGCAAAATGTATTTTTACTATTAATTTAAGGGTAATAGTTGTGGTCTGGCTTTGCCCTTTTGCCATGAAAATAAATCCTTCGAAGATGCAGCCCTTGTTTGAGAAATGGCCTTGTTCAACTCCTCCTAGAAACATGTAATATCATACCAAGAGGGACTACCACCTTTCTGAGGGGCAGTAAAAGTGTGAATTGCTCTGGGATCATAGTACTGTGCAAACACAGACAGACATAAACTACTACGGGCTTGTGGGCATGCTAATAAAATAACATGTCCGACCAAGGCATCAGTGCAAACACTGACGTTTGTAAAGATTCCTAGCATTTTGTCTGTGTGCAAAGGAGACAGGTTGGAAGGTCAGACAGGAGATAAATGTCATGTTTGGTGACTGAGGGGTAGAGATGAGCGCGCCCAGGCAGTGAGACAAACAGGCATGAACAAACAAAAACAAGAGGATGATATAAAGACCAAGAGACGTGCAGGAAGAGGAGGGAAAATGTGCCAAGACAGAGGGAGGTTGAGATGCTTCCTGTCCTGTGGTTTGATCTATGGCTACTGAAAGCATAAATCCTTCAGTGCTATCCACACATCCTCTCCCGCTGTTCAGAGCCCTGCCCATATCTGTGAAAACAAGCTAAGGAACCAAAAATACCTTTCTGTTTCAGCTGGATCACTGAGGATTCCAGACGCATGCTGAATCAATAGTCCAAAACACATTTAAGAGTTGCGAAAGTGATTGTGTGTTCTATTATACTCACAAATAACCATCACTGATCTGACATCTGTACGAAATCTGCTTTGGAAGCACACTGTTTCACAATTACCTTCAAAGGAATCGCTCACATTACCTTTAAAGTGGGATTATTTGCTTGGATTAGCTATTTAAAACACAGTGTGTGTGTGTGTGTGTGTGGGGGGGGGGGTTCTCTAAATGGGTGGTTATGTGGAACCAAACGTCTTCACGACTGTGCCGCAAACATAAAAGGTCATCAACAAGGATACAGAGCACTGCATCCAAGACTGCTATAAACTAAGTTTAAAAGTCCACACCTCTGCGGTCTATTTAAAAGTGGGGAAGGAATTCTGAAAGGTCGGTGGGACTCTTCCCGGGCAGGAATTCCAGACGCGCTGACTCTCCTTCTTGCTGTGTACAGTACATTCAGCGAGGTCAGCCAGCCTGCAACCTGTCTCTAAATATCACTCTGTGAAGTGCAGCACCTGGAGGACGTGCTGGCTTAGTGGAATTTGCATATATGGTCGCCTCCAAGTCACCCGCAAGTGTGTGTGTGAGCGATGGACTGTGTGTGTTAGGTGTGTGATGGACTCTCGACCCGTCGAGACTGTTCATGCTCTTTTATGAATTTTCATTCCCAAACTATTATCTCACTGTGCCTGTCCGCTCTCATTCATCCTCTGGTCAGCCCTCTCAGTCATTTTGATTAAAGTCAGCCCTGCTGCTTTATGATCCCTCCAGATATCAGTGATGCAGCCGCAGACTCCGGCTGATAATGGAAGCCTGTCTGAAATTACAACCTGGCTAATGGGATAGAGAGAGACAGACAGAGAGACAGATAGAGAGAGAGACAGAGAGAGAAAGAGAGGGGGAGAGAGATACACATTTCACACATTTGTCATATGCTTGCACAAATGTCGTCGCATGTATGCCTGTGTGTGTTTCAGTGTGTGTGTGTGTTTGTGTGAGAGCGAGAGAGAGAGAGAGAAAGCGATGCATCAGTGTACTGATCGATATGCAGCTGTCTGAGGCTCCACAGGAAGTCCAGGAATGCGCAGCAGTCAGCATGGCTCTATACCAGCTCACCAAGATAAGACAACACACACACACACAAACACACACACACACACACACACACAGATCAGATAAGTGCCAGTAAGGGTCTATTTCAGGGCAGGAAGAATGGCAGGTTGGCAGGTGCCAGAGGCTCTCAGGGGCCTGGAGGTTTCCTGTGTGGGGAGGTCAGAGGAGCTGCAGGGCACAGGTCCAGGAGACACCAGAGGGCCGATGAACAGCAGCAGCAACTGGGATGTGTCTGCAGCAACGCAACCCTTGAGATGCAACATGCAGCCATTTTCTGTCATCTATGTCTTGTATTTGAAATCACACCTAAACTGTGTAAACATGAGCTAAAAAAATACCAAAAGTGGAACTTACTCTAACTAGCTTCTTAACAGTTCGACAACAATCTTAAGTAATCTAATACAACCTAGTCTCTATTTTCAAAAGAGGGAAATATTCTGCAACGATGTACTTAATGACCAAATATGACTAGCTAGCCATGCATTGCATATGAAGCCAATGATGAACTTCCTTACAAGCCAGGCTTTACCATGTAAACTTTCTAGCCTCACCGCATACAAGGCTGTGGACACTCAAAATGTAGCAACGAAGCAGCCAAGATGTTTCAGCAGCTAATTAGAGGATGGACGCTACAGAAAGGACCCGCTTTGGTCAGATCAAATCAAATCAGATCAAAAAGTGTGCATATAGCCAATGGCTATGTGGTTAGCAGCAATGGAAACGAGCTATATAGAGCAGTCTGATTAGTACCTTGTCACTGGCTGAAGTTGTGTTGAACAGTAAAACCCCCACCTGTGCATGCACATAGCTCCCACTGGCTCGCATGTGAATGCAGGTGCTCTGGAAAAATGTCCTGTCCTAACTATTGGTAAAATAATCAATAGACTGTTTGAAGAAGCTGCTGTGTCTACACTTGATGACTCACTCTGTCTTTGCATTATAAAATACGGATTGTTCCATAAATTCTTTCCAGTGTTATTGTGTTTTAAGCGGCACAGGAGCCAAAACAGTTAGTACTGGTTATATAATGGTTTCAGCATCTGGAAACCTCCAAGACTTGAGCACAGGCCAGTACTGGGAATCTACACTCCTGCCCAACCTTGACACAGGAAAGCAGGGTGAGACAGCCAACACAGTGCTACTCTGGCCATCAGGAAAGGATGACAATATTTATATTTATATCAGCGCCGGGGTAGGATTTCTGGCACCGTAACATTGTCGCACCTGTTATTTCAGTCAGCCTAAGGTACCAGGTTTCAGGGTGAGGGGTTAGGTGTCCGTCTCCCTAAGGGCCAAGGTTCTATATGGTTGTGTGCATGCGCATTCGCGAGTGTGCCTTTGTGTGTTTATATAAGTGAATGGGCACATGTGCGTGTGTGAAAAGGCACAAAACTGATCATTTACCAGACAGTGCAGCAGAAATATGAAATAATCCAGATGTTTTCATGTAGGCAAGCAAAAAGGTGGGAAGTGAGGTGGTGAGTTTAGCTCATCACAGCACCTTACCAACAAAATCATCCAGAGAAAGGAATGCGTTACACATTTACGGAGGAATACATGCACGCTGTACACAAACATTAGCACGAGGACAAACAGCCACACTGTCAGAGTAATGGACGGCTCATCTGCTGCTGCCGTGTAGCTCTGCAGTCATCACTCAGAGGAAGAGATCACAGTGTGGCCAAAGACGTCAGTCAACAAGATTGAAGGAGCCAGACAGTCGTTTGGTTCTGGTGCTTCATCTGTGAGTTGAACGGTCACCTCGGGCTCCACTGAACGCTGTCACAAAAAGACTTCTGAGCAATTCTTGACAGATTCAGACCTTGTTAAATTACTGCCCCTCCTGCAGGCTAAGGATTGAAGAGGCCTCGACTGGAGCATGACGACTGCAGTGGCAAGGCCGGCTTAGCTTGTAGTTTGTGAACTAAATTATTGGAGAAAATAATAAAGTAGAGGTTAAAGAAGACTAAAAGGGTTTGTCTACGAGGCTGTTCAACATCTGAAATGGCACTTTATAAATACACTGTGTATAGTTGCCATGAATGAGTCAGTCAGTGCTATACAACAAAGTCACATGCAGTATAATACAAATGGTATGTCATGTGAAAAAAGAAGAAATCATTTAGTCCTTATGTTTATTACACAAAAAGAACAGCAAAGGCATCACCTTCATCATGATATGATTCACCACTTTGATCCAAAAAGCTGAATAATGTCCTGATATGTGACCATTCAGAATTAGTAAAGGTAGAAAAAAGGCTTTGAAAGTTTTTTCATAAGCTTCGTTATTTATGTTATGCACAAAAGCAGGCTCTCGTAAATGATGTTTAACATACATTTTCATTGGAAAACATCATCAATGGGTGGACGGAAAAAGTAAATGCCGTTACAAACAACGCATTTAATTTTCAAATCAGGAAAATGCATATAAAGAAACCAGCCTTTGGTACAAAGTTATAAAAAAAGGAACTCACATTCACATTTTTGCGTTACTGTAATCATGTAAAATGTAAAGCGAGTCATAAAGCAAAATGTTTTAGTCACAGGCAAGGTACAGTCCAGGCATGTAGTGTGGGAAGAAGGCAGAAAACCAACACTGCTTCATTCAGCACACTGAGAGCAACACTAGGGGAGAAATCTCTGCTCCACTGCTTTCAACTCAGAATCTTACGCGATGCTTCATATTGTGTATGTAACATCATATTTTGTGCAAAACGCACACAAAACATGTTGCACACAAAATACAAAATACAGTACATATCAAATACATTACTCTGGATTTCATTTGGCTGGAAGTTTTTAGATCATTTGAATATGCGCTACTATCACTTTTAGGGTGTAAATAGAGTAAATAGAGGGAGTTAGTGAAGGGTCTGCTGTTGGTAGATCTGCAAGGCTACACTAGTCAAGGCTAAAATCCAGACCTGAGCATAGGATATCCATTCCGATGGTTGGCATGAACGAATGACGCATTGGATGCGATCATTCCTTGAAAAGTGATATTTTCACTGTCGTCTGAGGCTACGCATGATGCCTGGCAGGTTATATGGAGCACACTGCTGAATACGTGAAGCTGCTTCGGATCATTTTCCTGTCTTCCTTGGTCAGTTAGGCTCCACTGGATGCCACATACATTCTAAAGGTGAGCTGGTGAACTCACAGCTAAAAGCACTTCTGAGTCTGTAGGAGTGGAGAAGCAGTCTGGGTTTGGTATGTATGTACAACAGCAACAAAACAGAAGTGTTCAGTGCTTAGAGGTTATCACTGAAGGCTTCTTGTTGGTTCAGTCACACAGTGAGGTGGAGATCAAATGATGACTGTCTCTATGTGAAAGGCATGTGAGTAGGTGAAGGAGGAAGTGTGTTTCTGGAGGGGGAAGGATGGAGGCACGACAGGGGTGGTAGAGGGGGAGGAGGAGGTGGAGGAGGAGGACGTGGGGGAGCGGCTGGCCCATCGGGAGGGGAGGCGTCGGTTGGCTGGACGGGCAGGCCTCGAGAAGTTCTTCTGGATGGAAGAAGAGGAGACAGAGGACTCGTCCTGTGGAATAACAAATGAATTACCATTTAGGATTATCACACCGCTCTATCAACAATCAAATTCACACACTCAGATACTTTACATTTTGTCACGTGTTCCATCTGTAGTCTTCTTGACCCTGGGGGAAACAACAGGCATATTTCAAGCAGGAACACTAATAAATTCAGCACGCTCATGTGGAAAGGTCATGCAGGGAGATCTTATTCCATTTGCTCCAGAGAAAATCATCTGAGCTGAAATACCTGGCACATGCTGCAGTTCTGCTGCCACTTACCAAAACTTCAGAAGCTTTAGCATTTTATTTTGGACAGTGCTCCTTTGGTTGAGGTTAAATTAAAGTGGTGCCTCTAATTACATTCTTTTCAAGAGGTCAAATAAAATTGTCCTGATAATCGCTCCCACAATTTCTTTAACATTTGCACGACTTTAGAGCAGCGTAATCACTTCAGCTTTTTCATTTCTGTACTCTGCCAAGGGCATTTAGTCAGCTGGCTTCCTGCAGATACTTCTGTAATTATGACACAAAGACCAGAAAAACACCACTACGAGGCCCCGCGGAAGGACTGAAGGATGACAGACGAGATGATAAGCATGATAGACCTCCTGCCAAGTTTAATCTTTATATGCCACACCACCATTTCCTTTTGTTAGGAGCCTTCAAGCAATGGAATGGCCCAGATGCCCAGATTATAATGGAGGCTCTGGCCTGCTTCTGTCTCTTAGCACATACCAGAAATAAACAACATTCCCACCGGAGCTGTCCTCAGTCAAGGGCAACTAGTGCTTAGCGTTTCAGAATGGAATTAAAACAGAACAAAGTGCACAAGTCCATCCAGGTCCACAAGTGAGAGTGGCCTTGAAAACATAGTTTGACTTACTGTATTTTAGTCCAAACAAAATGCGTACTACACATTTTATTCCAACAGAATGCTTCTAAATGCTAACATCTGCACAGTGAAGGGCACACCTGCTGAGTGGCAAGACAGGCACTTCCTGTACATGTGGAGATGTGAATACAGACCCTACATGTCAGACTCTACTCACCTGCACAGATAGATGTATCTCTTTCACACTCATGGCACTGTGGCTGCTGAGCTGTGCATGTGTGGTGTGAGGGGTCTGTGTGTGTCTCAGAGTGGGAGGTAAGGGCAGAGGGTCCATGTCCAGCATGTCCAGTTCTGTGACGATCTCCTCCTGCCTGACACTGATGTTAGGACTTGAAGATACCTCGTCCTGCTGGCTCTGGTTCTGTTGAGCCCGAGCTGCACTCTCATAATTCTTCAGAATCCTCTCCACTGCCCCATAGTTGGACCTGGAACCCTCGGGACGTGGGTACGCAGCCAGAGTGAGAGGCTTCCAGGGATGGTCATTCATCATTCGAGGCCCAGGTCTGGAGGAGTCAGACTGGGAATGAGGAGCAGACACATGCCTTTGCTGTGCCTGGTGCCCTGGCTGTGTCATCTGTCTTTGTTTGTTCTCAGCAGGCGGCTGCTGGAGTGAGACACCGACTCTGGCTGGCTGAGCCTTTGCTCCACTGGGATTCTCATTCTTGGAGCTGAAACTGTCCACATTCTGACCTGGCTGGGTATTTGTAGGCAAGACAGGCTCAGAAAAGAGAGCTTCTGTGGCCGCTCTGTGTTGTGTTTTCCTGGAAGGGCTGCTTGCTGTTTGAATTTTGTGCTTGACCTCAGAATGGTGTGCAGGACTCTGAAAGCTTATGGTGGCTGCCTCCCTGTGTCCAGTGTGTGGCTGTTCGGACGAAAGGTTCATTCTGACCTCTTGACCTTCAGGACCACATGTCATTCGCCTTGATTGGACCTCGTGAATTGTGGAATCCGAGGTGGAGGGAGACAATGTGACTTCAGGATGCACACCTACGACGCTGGTGGTGACATCAGTACAATGTGGCTGAAATGTTTTCTCTCTGGGAGGTAAGAGCTCATCTGACGCACAAGTTGCTGAAAAAACCGGCTGGCAACCCACAGCGTAGGCATCTGTTACTGTAGTGCTGTCCTGTTCCTGTACGCCACGACCCATCTCAGCCTGAAACAAAGTTCTGTTGAACTCAGCTGTTTTTTGTTCCAGCATTATGTTTCTTCTGGAGCCCTGGAGCTTGAGGCTGGTAGGTGATATTTCAAGCGAGGACAAGAGCAAATCTACAGGTAATTCTTTGACAATCGGTGGTATTTGTAGCTCTTTTAAGTCTCCAAGACCAGGGCTGTACTCTGAGCGCAAGTCTTTTCCAGCAGTCAATATGTTGACCTCAGAGAAGCTTTTCTGGACAGTCCCGTGTGTAGACAACTTACTGTTGGTGAACTTGCTTGCATCGCAGGACCAGCGGTTGTGGCAGCAGCCAATATTACATTTAGAGTTAGTAGGCACAGAGCACGATGCTACCACACCATCCACTAAAACCTTTCCTTCATTTTCTTGTAGCATGGCCCCGAACTTCCTGACAATAGATGGACTGCTACACTTTCTATCCACCAGAACACAGGGGCTATGGCACTTCCTCATTGTCGTCATAGGGGAATCAGGGATGTGGAGCTCTGTGTCTGGATGGGTGGGGGCACACAGATTCCAGGAGGAGATGCGGGGAGGGATGGGTGGAACTGCTGTACCAATCTCAGAGAGTACTCCAGAGCCTGTCATTGTGCCTCTGTCTGGATCAGGGGTGTTTGCTCTCTGGGATTTGCTCGGCCCTCTGGTGGCCCGCCAGGTGTTATCTGGTGACAAGGTGATCCAGTTGTCCCTTGCCAAGGCCCGAAGGTCATCGTAAATCTGTATGAGGTCACATGGGGCTTCATCTACCTCCAGTCGGGCTTTATCATGGCCAAATGGCATCTCGCTCTCCTCAGGTTGGGGCAGGGATTCAGATCGATTCCTGAAGGAAATTAAAAAATAAAATTCATTTACTCCACTCACATATATAATCACTGTCTGTCATTTACAGCTCATGTCTAAATAATCCCATTTGGGACTAGTTTTCATTTACAGCACTGAAGCAAACATGGCAAATGATGAGATGAAGTACACAATCATCGCATCAAGACATGACAGACATAGTGATTATCATATTTCCATGTTGGCGCCAAGAGGTTAACATAGCAAAAGGATTTATTTACCTTCTATCCGCGCTTCTCTTTCTAATCTCATCCTGGTAGCTACAAAGCTCCTCACTTACACGGGCTATCTCCTTCAGAGCCTGAGACACAGAGAAGGGGAGACAGAGATACAATGAGACATGCTGGACACTGTGTTGCTGAAGTACTATACAGATAAAACTTAAAACTGACATAGATAAACAGGATTATGTGTTGAAATAAACCGAGGAATGACAAAGACAGGAGACAGTACAGAACTACTGATGATCAAACAGTTTGTAATGCAAAAGCAAAGACAGGGTAGAAAATGAGCCAAACCAAGTATTGTATATAAATCGTGTTTTAGCAAACATAAAAATAGTTTGAAACACTCACAGCATTGAGAGCAGTGGTGTTCTTCTTCTTTTCGCTGCCGTAACTCCGCTCTGACCAGAGAGGACTTTCTCGAGGGCTAACATGGACGTTTTTTTCACTATCTTTAGAGACATTTTTCTGTGGCACTCCACATCCAGGAGCTCTGTGAAAAATAGCATCCAGCTCTGTTGTATCCACAGCTTCCTTGCTATCAGTGACTGAGTCTTGCTGCCAAGTGCCTCTGGATCTCAACTCATCCACCAGCTCAAGTTGTGAAAGGTCATTGAGAGTGAACTGACCACCAACATTATATTCACAGAGGCTGTCTGTTTGGAAGCAGGTGGAGTGGTGAGTATCTGTGCCAACACAACCAGTGACGTTTCTGTTGCGACCAAACCCAGATAGAGGTGAACTGATCGGTTCTGACTGGCTGCTGCAGTTGTCACTGAGCAGGCTGGAGCCAGTGCTGGTCGAGCGTATGCTGAGCCTCTGTACGACATCATCGTTGTCCTGCCTCCTGCTGTCCAGTCTGGTCCCCTCTCGCTTGGCCCTCACTTCACAGTACAGCTAGAAAAAGAAAGAAGGAATAGAGGATGAATGAAGCAAATGTTGTCTTATTGTAGTTTGAAATTGATTCTTTAAAGGTTCATTTCAACATTAGATTTTGCAATAATTGAGCAACAGTAATAATACATTACATAAAATCAACAATTTTATTCAAATCGCAAATTCAAATACACCAATTATACACCCAAAATAAATAGTTTGATTTATCTAATAGTATTATTGTGTCATTACTGTATATTGAAAGGTAGACCTACTTCAGTGTTGTGTTCAGAGGGGCATTCATTATGATCCTACAATTTGACTGTACTTTTGGCAACTACTTTCCTCTCACTGGATGCTTAGAATGAAATAAAGAGGATGGGTCAAGAATGAAAGGATTTCACAACATAATGAATGTCAATGGCATAATGTATTAAACTGTATGTCCTGCATTGCTCCTGCATAATCACAAACTATATAGAATGATGGCAAAACAGCATAGCAACGAATCCTATGAGCATATTTAGACTACAGAGGATTTAAAAAAGCATTCAAAGAATTCGTTCAAATAAAATTGGATAACCTCTGGTCTCCTGCCATGAATCCCAAAATAGCAACTATTTCATGTTGACTGGGCTCCCTTCCCATCACGCAATGTCTAGATGGGACTACTGCCTTTTAGCCTGCTTTATTCCTCTGCTATTTTCCTCTCTCATTTTCTGCTCTCAGAGGGGCAAATGAGAGCCACATGTTCTTTTCAAAGCAAATTGTTCCAGTGCATTCGCACTCTGTCCAACTACTTTTGCTTCCCTCATTAAAAACACTAATCTGCTCCTCTGGGCATGTCAGATTTTGACTCAGGCTTTGTCACCACCCATGCTAAACTATATTATTCTTTACGTTTGTCCCTCTCCCTCAGGCCCATTAATTTGCTCTGAATTACTTCCCTATCTGACCTGTCCTCTCCTGTTACACTTTCTTATCCACTAAATCTCATAAAACTCCTCCTTTTTAACCCAACCAGCTGAAAAAGTTCCACTTTCCCATTAGGGCAGCAACTAACATTTATTTTCCTTATCAATAAATCTGTTTCATACTTGATCAATGAAGTGATTGACGGTTTGCTCTATAAAATAATGGAAAATGCACAAGTTAGAGCGCAGGGTTAAGTCTTTCAATTGTTTGTTTTGTCCGAAAACAACTGAAAAGATTTACTATCATGTAGTAGCAAATCATCATTTGAGAGACTGAAACAGGCCAATTTTTGGCATTTTTGTTTGAATAAAGACGACAATATCAAAGCTGCTTTAGATTACTTTTTGTTCAATCAATTAATTGACTAGTTGTTTCAGCTGTGTTTCTGATATTCCCCTAGCACAATTCTGCTAAAGTATACAAACTAAAACTAAAACAGATCTAATATTTAGTTAGCCCTAACTGACATGATCAGGAATAATTCTAAACATGAAAAGACTAAGACTTTGCTTAAGTTTATATTCATTCATAAAGATGGTACCATACCGATATTTCTGTTTTGGTCTTTTGACTGTCACAGATTACAGCCAACTACGGAGGAGACTATTTTACCATTACAATGTCTTTCTGTTGCATGCCAGCTTCTCTGTGTACATCACTCCAGGTCATACACGGTCTCAATCACTCCCTCTGTCTCAGTGTGCAGAGATCAGAGAAATAGCAGAACCCTCACCCTCCTCTTTCCACTCCTTCCTTTCTTCATACTTTGGAGCTGAATAAAGTCTCTATCTATCTATCTATCTATCTATCTGCAGCTGCACTGATGAGGGATATTGTTTTCACATTGCTGACGGTGAACAGGATGTGTAGGAGGAAAAAGTTACATACTGCAGTTGCTCAGTACATAGGACGCCATATATCATACATGTAGAGAATGTAGATATCACTTTTACCCAAATCCAACCTTAACCTAAAACCAAATAATTAAACCTTGACAAATATGCAGAAATATTTTCATTCAGGCACACACTAAGAGCATCTTACCTCTTCTATTTTCTTCTGCATATCCTTCAGCTGGCTCTCCCACTCCCTCCTCTCCACGTCAAACCTCTCCAGCAGCTCGGCTTTCTCCCTTGACCAGTCCCTCTCATTGTGCTCCAGGCGACAGCGCAGGTCCATGGCTGTCGAGTGTGTGTCCGCCAGGAGCCTCCGCTGCTCTTCCCTCTCCCGGCGGAGCGTCGAGGTCTCGCTGTGCTGTTCTGTGGCGCTTTGTGATGCCACAGAGCCAGGACCTGCTGCTGCCTGGACTCCTCCACTGATCAACCCGGCACTCTCTCTAGCCTCCAACTGAAGAGAAAGAAAAAGACAGGAAGTGCAGAGGGCACAGAGGAGGAGAGAAAAGGGAGCAGGGAGATGGGAAGGGAAAGAGTGGGAGAGTCAATGGAGAACACGGTCAGTGGTGATAAAGGATAAATTGCAGTTGGAGAAAAGGAATGAGAGTCAGATGACAAGAGGCAGGAGTGAGAGAAATTGTTAAAAGTGGAATTAAGGGAATGAAGGAGTGGCAGGAAGAGAAGGTGGAGAAAGTGGGGGAATAATGCACCATGGGGACGAGTGTGAGTGGGTTCAGAGGATGGAAGAGGGAAAAAAGAGACAAGATTGAAAGATGAAATATCCTGTAAGAACTCACACACTGGGTTCATGGGTTCAGGGTTCAGGTCTCTTTTCTACAGTATGTCACTAACACAGGATACAGTGCAGGATATGGCAGATTCAGGCACAGTGAAATGTCTGCAGAGGATGCATGTGGCCTCAGTCAAACGATACTCTTTAGAGAAACACAGATTCATACAAAGAGGATCTCTCAACATGAACAAGGCTAAACTTGTGATTTCTTTCAACACTCACATAACAAAAATGCCAATTTTATTGGGTTCATTTGGACATATTTGTTTAAATGAGATTACTGAGTGTCCCTATTCAATGCCCTTTTCAAGTAAAATACCCTGGGCATTTCCCCTGTGAATTTCATTGCGTTGGGGCCAAAACCTTAAGCCAGTAACATGTGGTCACTGTACTATGAATGAATAAGAAATGTTGCAAAACGATGCCCCACTTCAGATTGCATTTCTAAGTCAGAGTTCATAGTCTAAAATAAAGAAAAGATCGTAAAAAAAAGCTGACTGCCTTTGATGACATTAAAGATTTAAGCCTTGGTGGTCTGATTTGTGCCTCTAGAAAAGATAATGGTGCTGGGAAAACTAATCTGAAATGTACTCCAACAAGGAGATACTGTAAGACGGAGGAATTATCTGACTTAGGGGCTTTCCTCTTTTGAAGTCTTTAAGAATGAGGGTGAGTTTTAGATCTGTATGTCCTGTGGTAAATATGTGCATTTTTGTCGCTCTTAAAAAGGGAAGTTCTGGCTTTGGAGCTGGAAAGAGCCCAAGACAACGCCTCTGCATGTGCATGTATGCTTGTGCCGCAGTGTGTGTGTGTTTGTGTGTTGTGTGTGTGTGTGTGTGTGTGTGTTAAGAAAGAGGGAGAGAATGCATACGAGCATGCCTGAGTGTGTTATTTCAGTGTTCAGTCACAGACAGCGACCAAAGCCTTCTTACAAGCCTCGGTCATGGTGCTATTTCTGCCTGTGGCCTGGGGTCATGAAATTATGGTGTAGGAAAACAAGTCAACCCATTCTGTCTGCCTGTGGCTCTTCTCAAAGTTCTCCACAATTACAGGCGGATGATGATGGGTGCTGTCCACAGTCTATTTAAACATTCGAATGTAAACAAATAGTGAAAGTGCAAAAACAAGATGGTTGGAATCACAATACAAGAGCTGAAGACAGTTTTTCATTGATTGGGACATCAGAGAAAACTATCTAATTAAAGGAAACTCTGGTGGAATACATGCAAAAATATCTACATGCAGACATGGACACAGGTAAACATCATTAAAGGCAGCTGAGGGAAAACACACTCGTTCACACACAAGCAACTTAAAATCAGTCTCGAGGAGCCATCCCCTGCTACCCTTGGACACCCCGTCTGTCACTGCATGGCACAGGGTATATGAAGGTAACTGTGTCACCACGGTGACCCACTATAAATAGCGGACACAGAGCCTTGTACAATGTCACATTCCTAGGGGAGGTGGGGAGACGAGGTAAAGGGAGGAGGGGGAGTTGGCTGCTAAGGCAGAGTGAGATGTCTTCTAGCTGCCAGCAGCTTTCATAAATCAGTGGCATGCGGAGAAATATGCCTGGAAATATCCGGCCTAAGACCTCTGCCTGGGACCTTGGATGCTTGCTTGGTATTTGGTGGTCGAAGTGCCCAAAAAGGATGTGGAAACAACATACAGTACCCACATTCACAGCCATAGCCGACTGTGCAGAAAGGTGTGTGATTAACATCTCAAGAGTAGAACAGGCATGCAACTGCTGATAAGATGTGTTGATGCTTAATTAACTAGTGATAGGAACTCAAAATCTCTGGTATGGAAAATAGATTATATGCAGCATCAACTAAGCCAAATTAAAAATGACATAATGATATGGCTACACTGTTGGTAGCTACAGAGCTTTGACCAGTCAAATGACGGAAGGATAAAACCTGTTGCTAACTATAGCTAAAAATATGGACAAAAATGTAAGATGTGGACATTTTATGAATTAAACTTCATTTCTAAAGTATACACAGGAGTTTAGCCTGTGAATTTAAGCACACTCTCCTGGTTAAGTACAGATAAGGACACCATGACAACGTGCAAGTGCTATTTCACTTAAGGCTTCACTTAAGTGAAGCCTCAAAATTCCAACTCACTGGACCCAGGTCCTTAAGTATGCATCACTTCTTCCATTCACTAACATTCCTTACTAGTACAATCCACTTGGCTGATTGGATAATCCTCTACAGTATTCTGGCCGCCTCCCTCTAATTCTGTGATAAAGCTTTCAAAGTCTTTCTACAAAGTTGAATAATGAATGAACAAAAGTTAGCTGTCCTGCTAGCAGTGGAATACTAACACGTTTATCGGCGAAAAATGCAAGGAATTATTCAGTTGAGCCCACCTTTCTGACTCATTCAGTTGACTGCATCAAAAGGCTCTTCTCTGAAATAAAAACTAAATCATTCTTACTCTCCAAACAACCTGCTGCCTTCATAAGAGCCTCTGCTTTCACTCTATGTCAGAGCTAAAAATGGGATCTCCTCTGCACATGTGGAAAATTACCAGAGTTTCTCACCCATGTTGAAATAGTTCAGAAAGTTACACCAGCATGCATTCTTTTCTATTATTTAGCCTGGTTGCGAATGAAGAATAAAGAGTCAATTGCATGGATTATAAAAAACATGATTTCAACAAGTTTGTCAAAGATTAACAACTAAATTACTAAATTGAATGCCACCTTCTTGAACTAAAAACAGACCAAAATTTGGTTACAGACCTGTTACAAATTTATTGCCCATCAGGGAAACAAGGAATTTAGGAGTCTGTAAATTAGTCATTTGATTACTGAGCTGCAAATGATTTCTGGAAACTTGGCTTGACGTATTTTTAACCCGATGAGCAAGCCTAGATTAGCACTTGGTAAACATGTACCCAAAACTATAAACTGTGGCAGGATGTGGCATCAAGACAAAACAACTTTTACAATGGGGCTAAGCCAGCCCAGTATGGCTTAATTCCAAGTCACATTTCCCTTGGTCTGTTTGTGCAATCAATATAGAAATGCCTGCATTTATCTTGTACTTACACTTTACAAATATGCAAATATATAAAGATATGAAACATTAAGACATTTCTCTTGTCCCAAATAAATCAACCAAAGTTCCCTGATTCTCCAGAGTGGCAATGTTTTCAGAAGTGGCAGGTAACTCAGCTGCCTCTTACACTGATATCTGACAGGCACATTAGCACCTTTTGTGTGTGTGTGTGTGTGTGTGTGTGTGCGTGTGTGTGTGTGTGTGTGTGTGCGTGTGTATTATGGTATAACCTCCTGCAGTAAGCCTCTTTTTCCCTCTGCCACACTGGGCTTCACAAACACAGAACAGTAAATGTCTGTTTTTATAAGACTCTCAGTCAACCACTATGTGAGAAGGCACAGAGGCAGCAGGACAAAGAAGAAGAGCTTAACAGCAACACTGTGCCATCTATTCACACAGAAGGAATGACATTATGGCAGTTATGTGCGTGTGATCTGGTAAAACCATGTTACTATGTTGCATTCCTGTGTCAGTGAGTCATCGGTGGTTGGTTGTCCAACTACTCTGCTGTATCATTGCACCACCTTGTTAATTTACTGCACCACTTTATGGAATTTCTGGGCTTCATCACTTCAGTCAGAGTCATTTGATTTTTCTTGCTTTAGAGGATGAACAGCGAGGGAGAGCTGTGCGATTGGTGAATGCATGACCAATCAATTTAAAGTCTGTGATAGGAATCATATGGGCCTCAACTGGCAGATACAGTCACTGTTGTCACATCAAAAAGAAAACAAAATAGATACAAAACGAGCACTGAGACATGCACAATCAACACAAAGAAAAATCAAACTCTGTGCAACGTTCACAGGATCAGAAGTTTTCCTGAGCAAGTCTCATCAGGTTTGTACTTCTACTATAAGGCAAAAAAATAAATCCACCTTCTGATCTAAGTGGGAAAAAAATGCTAAATCCCTAAAGCCACATTGCTTTGAAGAATAAATATGCATGGTCCTTCAAGTGATCCGTGCAATGCCTGACACAGCATGGTACTGGTATGCAAACTCTAAGTATTTTCTACCCACTTTTTAAGAAACTCTAAATAGTAGCTGTCCATGGCAACAATGGGTTAATATTTCATCTACT
This sequence comes from Chelmon rostratus, assembly GCF_017976325.1. NCBI lineage: Eukaryota > Metazoa > Chordata > Actinopteri > Chaetodontiformes > Chaetodontidae > Chelmon > Chelmon rostratus. The sequence goes on from NC_055665.1 coordinate 19,524,336, forward strand.
TAGAGCTAGCTTTTAAAAGCCAAGTTGGGTGTCTGTGTCTGGCTGAGCGGAGCTTGTCTCCTCACTGCAAATCTTTTGTCTAAGCTAAGGCTCAAGTTGGATGTATGCCAGGGTGACTTATCACCCTGCCATGTGGGTGGCAAACGGGGCGAGCCCAATTTACACCAAACTGGAGGCCAGGCATGCACACACATGCACCGAACATAAAAATATACACAAACATAATACACACAAGAAACAAGATTGATATTAATTGCAGTAAAAAACATTCATGTGCAATACGAAACATATGTATTCTTGTTAAACAAGATTAGTGTGACTTTGTATTTGTATAACTGGCCTCATACTGTGCATGCACCTGCGCACACAAGCAAGCACACCAGACATGTACAGCTATACATAAAGTAATGCATACGGTAGATTGCTCTACTGACATACATAAACACTGTCTAAAACTCCACAACTAACCAAATCTTTGTTTGCAGCTTGAATACCAATCTTAAACCCCAAATACCATGCACACACCATTGCCATTAACATCCCTGAGTTACCTGTGCAATCCTGCATTTGAGCTCAGCCTTCTCCAAGTCCCAGGCACATCTGTCTCTGGTGTACTGCAGCTGCAGCTCACTCCTCTTCTCCTCCTCTCTTTTCACCTCCACCTGCACTTCTTCCAAAACTGTCTTCAGGTCCAGCAGAATCCTCCTGTTCTCCCCTCCCTGTATGGAAACACCGTTGGCAGCAATCTAGTTAATCAAAGACAAGATGAACTGACATATTTGAAAGTATCCCTCTTCCACAAGATGTAACTGAAGCAGTTCGAGAAGAACTAAGAAGGAAGGATCAAATTATCAATTTTATAATAAGAAGCCCTGAGGAATATTGTGGGAATATAAGAGATGACATCACAAAACACAAATTCACTCTGAACTTACGCACCATTGACAAACTACTACTTTTGAGGACTATAGGCGCGCATAAGACACACACAGAAACAGATTAAGCCTCCACAGAGGTAGTAAACATTTCCAATTACTTGTATGTCAGCCACTTCTCTCAACAATGACTCCTTCTCGCGCATCCATTCTTCTTTATCCTGTATGTGGCGCTTTTTCAGTTCCTCAAATTTCTTTTTAAGCCGCGTCTGTTGTGCTTGCTGCAGCTGTGGCTCGGGAGCCGCTCGCATTTGGCCCCTGAGGACCTCAAGTTGCGTCCCTGCTCCACCTTCTCCTCTCCCCGCTGAGACACCGAGCTGTGGCTCGTAGAGCTGACTGAAGACGGTGGGCGGAGAGGAGATCCTCCTCAGCGGGCTGCGGCTTTTGCCCCTGCCTCTATCTGCCCTGTCCATCCCGGAGCACGGCACGAACTCCCATCCCTGAGACGGGACGTAGCCCCCGCCAGCACCGCCCCCACCGTGCAGCCCCGAGCCGTTCATGAACGAGCTCCACATTCCTCCAGCGCATTAAAACGTGAAAAAGTAAGAAGTCAGTGAGATAAATTATTGAAAGCAGATCAACAAGCTATTTTAAGCCTCCATTTCTGCTCTGTAAAGCGTTAGCTGAAATATTTTTTTTGACATAGTTCAGCACACTGTCCCATCTCCTGACTCAATTAGTTTTTAGTGGTTGACTGATGGCATACTGACTGCATCAGTTATCCAAACCCGGCCGAGTCCCCCGCCGGCCACACAGCAGCCACGGCTGCGCTCACACAGGCGACGGGACTGGACGCAGCGGTCCCCTCCATATCCTCACAGAGCCAAGGTCAAGCCGTCATTCCTGTGCCACAGTCTCCACAGTGTCCTGCTTTTATCTTTCAAAGACCTCCTCGCTGTTTTCCTTCCACATGTTTACATCGAAACCTCGGGACGCGCTGCTGTGTCGTGTGCGTCTCTCTCTCCTACACAGTGTCGTTGGAGGCGACAGTCCAGAGCTGGCAAACACAGACACCCAGTAACCGCTCCGACGCGAATGGGAGAAGTTCCCAAAAATATCACGGAGCGCACTGATGTAAGAGCAGGGGAGTATTTTTACCCCCTGTAACCATGACTTTATTTTCCTAAAGCCAGATAGCTGAAGTCTGGACGAGGCAGCGCAGGGACATCCATTAATCAACACCGGATTGCTCTAATTACGTCGCAGGATACCACCTCGCGCTGTATCCATGACAACGAATCCATTTACGCACCGCGCTGTGGTGGACTCAAAACAGCTGCCCGTGACTGTTTTTAGAGGCAAAAACCACTCATTTCGACTTAATTTTTACATTACAATCACTCTAGCAAAAAAGGCGAAACAGTTTTTTTCCTGTCAACAAAAAGTAGCAAGTTTTACCTTTCCTCTTTGGTCACTCGGAACAAAGGTACCCCCAACCGTCAACCATTTCTCAGCCGCTATCTTAGCATGAGACAGGGATGACTATCACGAGGAAAGCAACCAGGGGTGGGATGTTATTCATCTCTATTCAAGAGGCAACACAAGTAGCTAGCCGTGTAACGTCAGCCCTGAAAAAACACATGGCTAATTCGTTGCTGCTCACAACATAGCAGGCTAACGAGGGGTAGGCTAAGCAGTAATGCGTCAGTTAGCTTTCCACATGAAACCTGTGATGTTGACGGTTTTCTGGTATGTGTTTTTGACAGATGTTCCGCTCGAGCGCTAAAAGCAACGTGAATTGACCCACGTCGGCCACTGTCTGAAGCCGTATGAAGCGCATGCCATGAGGATGAACGGAGCCTTACCTCTTCCACTAACAGGCTACGGTCCGAGAGTCCGCATGTCAGCCAACGAAGTAGCTCACATGAAGTCTGGACTGGAATGCGGTGGCTTAGTTAAAAACAACTGGAGAGCGACAGCCTACAGCTGAAATGATGCTTTCATTAACGGGAATAAAATCCTCCTTTCTCTCTCTCTCCCCCCTTTCCTCCCTCTCCCCCCTCCACAGCTGGCCCTAATATGTGACGCAAGACATCCCACCGGTGGGATGAAAGAAGTGGACCGGTTCCGCCCCCGTCCTGGTGGTCAGGTCCGCTGGTTAAACAGATCCACCATCAGCACATATTTTGGCTTGATCTTTCAGACCCACCCATGGGCATTTTTACACAGTTCTAAGTGCCATATAACCAATAACTAAATGTGGGTAAAATGCCAACGCTCCTATCGCATTCCCCTTGGACGTTTGGGTGATTTGTCACAGCTTATGTTGACATTTTATCATGACTAAGACAGCATAGCTGCCCAAGACGCACTTGCCAAAGGGCCAAATGTTGGTTTCAGTGCCAGATGGTGTGTGAGTGTCAATGTTATTATTGTGAGTGTGCCCTTGTGTGTGTGTGTCATCAGGCAAACTTCACTATTTACAATGCACTCATAAATCTGGTTATTGCTGTTGTCCCATGAAAACCTCACAAAGAGACAGGCCCATTAAAAGCTTGCTAAATAAGCTTAAAAACAATGTGGTCCACAAGCACACAGGCAGGTGTTTTCATTTACTGTGGCCGATTAGACCTCTGCTCAGGTCAAACTGGACTGAGCTATGCAGGGAAGCACATGATGTCCATCTCTATGTACTACTAAGAGTGAAAATAGTGTGAACTAACAGAAAAGTGAGACAGATGTCAGTCAAAAGGTTGGTGCAAGCCCACACAGCCAAGAGGCTTCCAATTAGGTAGAGTAAGTGAATACGCCTGTGTGGGTGCACTATGGGTGTGTAGGGCCTTCGAGACTGCAACATTTTCAAAACTGTAACTTAGATTGACGGCAAAAATGACTCGTCCAGAGTTAAATGGTGTACTCACCTAACACTCTACTGTCGCTCCCAGGTGTTTGGTCTCCAGTAAATGTTGAAAGCATCTGAGTAGACTGGCAGCTTGGATCATATGTGGAAAATAATAATGACCTGTACCTTGAGTGACCTTTTGTGACGTGTTCAACACAACAAAACTGAAATGAGCGAGTAAAAAAAAGGAATAATGAAAATGTACATAATATGGCATTCAGTGTGTGCTTTACAGAACAAAGAACAGGGTGAAAAGGAATACCAATTTAAAAATGGTGGCGTAAGAGAGAGAGGAAAACAGAACGAGAATGAGGATCAGCAAAATAATGGGCTGAAACATCTGGATGGATGGCAGTTAAATTAAAAGCAGGGAGGGCAGAGGAAGAGAGGGGCAGATTGACAAGTGGTAAGGAAAGTGCATATTAGAGATGACAAAAATTACAGTCCTTAAAGTCAATCATTCATTTGTTTGCATTGGCTTACAGAAAGTGGCTCCTCTGCCTGTTTATCCTCCTGTTTGGGGACGTCCAGCCGGTCTATGAAGCTCTGCAGCTCCTTCCTGAAGGCTTTCATCTGGGCGTTGATACGATACAGCAGCTCATGCTCTCTGATCCTGCGGAGCAGAGTGTGTTTGGACTTCAAATGGCACTTAAAATACTGTAGTTAAACAAGCAAAGGGTGAGTTGAATGGGGTAAAACTGTGACCGCCTAACCCATTTGATGTGTTTATACCTGCCACCTTCCTCGTCCTCATCCAGCCTGGCAAACAGCTCCCCGTTGGTGACGTACACCCGGGCCTCAGCGATGATAGTGCTGGTGTCAGTGATGAGCCTGTCGATGGTCCGGCCCAGCCTCTCCGCCTCGATGCGGATGTCTATCATCTGCTGCCGGTCCTTCAGGCTTCTGGATAAAAAACGGCTGTCTACAGGTGAGTAAAGGGAGCGTGTCGGCGTGAGGCAGCGGATGTTCCTCACCTCATCTGAGTCACTCTCCCCTCCGATAGGGCCCTCGCGCTTGCGGTGGGGCGGGAGGAGGCGGGGGGAGGAAGCCGAGGCCGAGGGGGTGTCGTCGTCCCGTCCCCCGTCGCTCTCAGCATCACTGTCTCGGGGGCTGCCGCGGATGCCCAGGTGGGACGCCAGGTCGTAGCGCTGCATGTTGGACAGCAGCACGCGGTTCTCATACTGGAGCTGCATGACTTTGCCACTCAGTTCATTGATCTGCAGACGAGCTGCTTTCAGCTCCTCCTGGAGGGCCTCCACTTTAGCGGGGTCAGCTCCTCCTGGGGTTGAAACAAGGCAACAATGAAAAGTGGAACACCTCTGCAAATGAGACTTTAATGTGCGGCTCCTGGAGGCTTTACGGAACCACATTTTTCATCAGATACAGATTTATTAAGCTGAAGCAGAACAGATATCTCTTAGTCTGCAGTGCAGTTGTTTTGTTATTGAAAGACACTGGGAAAAAGAAAAGAAAACAAACCTCCGGCATGTCTCGATCCAGCTTCATGGGATCCAGCCTTGTATTTCAGCTTATTGAGTTCACCTGTCACCTAAAGATGAAAACTGGATGTTATTCCCATGTGCATTAAGTGCTGAAAGTATGAATAGTTCAATCGTTTGAATTTCAGACAGACAGACCTATAAAAAGGCCTCAAAGACATTGATGATACCAATAATAGCACCAGATACAAAAGGAAAGAGGAGCCACTTATAAAGATTACTTCTTACATCTCTGAAACGAAAGCAGCACTGTGTTGCCTTCTGACATCAGAAAGCATACGTCATATATTATTTGCAGTCAGCTGATATTTTGATGGAGATATTTTAAATTTCACCATCTTTAACAAGGCCTCAAAGAGAAGCTGAACAAAGCAGATAGCAGCACCAGGCAGAGAAACTAAAGGGGAGTATTTCTATATCAGTATAATTTATGACGTAGCTATGGCATGGCAGTCATAGCGATAAATAGTGTTGTCCTTGTATCTTGCAGTAGCAGTACAGTGGACCTGTTGAGGAAAGTGGCCTTTCTACCTTTTTGTTCTCTTCTTCCACATCTGCTAAATTCCTGCGGAGAAGTTCTGCCTCGTCCTCCACCAGCTGAAGCTGCTGCCTCAGCTCCGACAGGGCCTCGCCCTGCTCCCTGCACTGCTGACCTCCAGCACCAGAGCCGTCCGCTCCTGCTGCCGCCAGACTGGGAGAGGAGAGACGCAGTGAGAGCTGTGAAATGCAGTTTACAGCCCGTCTTTTCTATTCTAGTCATCACAAATCTGATGATGAACGGATGCAGAGTACCTGTCCTCCCTCATGTCATCCAGTTCAGCCTTCAGCCCCCTGTTCTCCACCTCCAGCTCCACAATCTTCCTCCCCAAGATGTTCGCCTCCTCCTCCACCAGGCGTAAGCGGAGTTTCAGCTCCGATTCGCGGGTGGTGGGAGGCCCTCCAGCCTCACCTTTAGGCAGAGGGCTGTCCACGTCCCCGTAGAAGGAGCGGTACTTCTGCAGCTCCTGCTCCAGTCGGTCCTTCTCCTTGTCAATCTTCGCCATTTTTTTCCTCATCAGGATGGCTTCCTCCTTGATGAAGGCCAGCTGGCATTTCAAATCATCGTTTTCTTCCTGTGAAGACAGTTTGTTTGTTTGCCCATTACTTACAGCCTTCTGAGTTGTAAATTTATTTTCACAAAGTCAACATGAAAGGAAATTCGCTTTAATGTAGTTTTTCTCGTGTAAGTTAATTAGCTTGGTGGTGTTCTTTAAAAAGTCAACATTCCTGGAAACAGTTTCATTGCCTCTGAACATACTGTAGCTGTAGTGTTTTTCCTTAATGCTACTTTCACTCATTATAAACTCTCTGGGGCCTAGTTCTACATATTAAATTTAGCTTTAATTTGGAAATTACATTGCAAAACAACCTCATTATTAAAGATGTCCATTGAAATGTAGAACTTTAGAATCTAATTATGTGCATAAATGCTGACTCACCTCGATCGGGGTCTGTGGAGCCTTTCTCTCTGCTTTCTGTCCATCCTTACTTCCTTTTCTTTTCAGTGAGAGCTGCAGGGAAAACAGTGGTTACATCATCATCATCAGCTCGCTGTTTTCTTACTGAAGGCAGTGATATCATCTGGATTTATGGAACACTGAAGGCCCAGACAAGTAATGGAAAAACAGGGCTGTTTAAAGTCACCCTCAAGAACATTTCTGGTAAAATATTCAAAATCAAATCACTGTGCTCTCAGTGCGAGTGTGATTTTGTAGTCCTGAAGTAAAAACAGCCAACCCAAAAAGAACATTTGTTATTCATTTTATTGTGTTTATGAGTATGAATGAGTATCTCACCAGTCAAAGTCAACCTGAACACACAGACCCAGACAGCGGACACACTCTCATAAGCCCCTCACCTCTCTGGCTTTCTCCAGTTCATTCTGCAGGGCCTGCTTGGTGACCTCCACCTCTATCAGCTGCTGCCTCAGCTTCTCATTCTCCTCCTCTGTCTTCATCCTCTTCTCCTCCACATTCTCCAGCTCATGGTGCAGGCGCACAGACACATCCTTCGCCACCTGGGGGAGGGACCCAGACAGAAAGGAATAGAGTAATTCTTTATCTTGAATATGATATATGAATATAGGGTGATGCTCAACCCGTCAAAAAAAACTTACCTTCAGGTCTTGCTCCAGACTTCTGAGCAGCTCTCCATCCACCTGGCCACTTTCTGCGAACCGCAGCCTCTTCCTCTCGGCCTTCTTCAGGCGGTACTGAAGGATCCGACAGTTTTTGTTGGCTCTCTCCAGCTCCCTGCGCATGTCCTGTAGCTGGCAGGCGTCTTCCTCATAGAAGGTGTCCCGCATCTCGTCCATCTCTGCCCGCATCTCCTCGATTTCAGTCTACAGCACGGCGGAAACCATTACAATGCATCACAAGTTAATTACATTCAACCTGGGCCCACAAATGCAAATTAGCAGGGTCTTTTCACAGCACCTTTTTTAAAGCAAAGCGTGCAGCTACGTGCAGCTGTCATTATACAGCCTGCAAACGAATACAACAGGTGCACCATTGCGCACGCTCAAAATGATATATAGACAAAATGGTCAGGCTTATAATATCTAAAACATTTACCTTTAGATCCTCGTTTTCATCCTCCAGCTTCTCCATCTCTTCTTGCATTCTCTGGTCTGGCCGGGGAGCCGGCTGTGGACTGTCGGGCTCGGGGGACAGCTCCGGCTCTGAGGCCGGCGGTGATGCTGATTTCGTCTGCATCTTTGTCCCTTTCTTCCCCAGGCTCTTATTCAGATGAAACTGTATTAGCTCGGACTGCAAGCATCCCTCCTTCCAGAAACCCGGTCCGCAGCCCACGGTGCTTTTGGAGCTCTTCTTGCCGCCGCTCGTCGCCGCGGTGGCCTCCGCTCCTCTCGGGTTTTTGTTCCTCAGTTTGGGGGATTTGGATGCGCAGGGCTGGTCGGAGACGACGCGGTTCGGATCCGCTCTGGAGGGTGAGGATGCATCGGCGGCGAGTCGGGGGGTGTCCTCCGGTGTCTGGACGCCGCCTCTGTCTGCCGGCCTGCTCAGCGTCGGGCTTTCAGCACCGGCAGCCTGGACAGCAGCCGCGCCTCTGATGGCAGGAGCGCCTCCGGCCTGCCGCTCCCTGCCCGTGGAGACGGGAGAATGACCTCGGCTGCTTCTCACTCCCCCTCCCCCTCCTACTCCTCCTTGCCTTGACGTGATGGGCTTTGACGAGTTGCTGCCCTTCTGTACAGCTTTAGATCCACCGTCTTTGAGCCCGGCCGGAGACGACGACCGCTGCTGCTTCCGGCTGCTATTGTCTGGCTGCCGCGGCGAGTCGGCAGAGGATGGGTTCATCATGGTGTCAGAGGCTCAGCTCATCCTCAACAACATCCATCCCCGTCACCAGTATCCCTGCGGCTGGAAAACAATTGACTTTTCAGACCGAAAGGCTACAAAAGGATTCATAGTCTAGCCCTAATAGGGCTCAGTCAGAAAAGGTTATCCTCTACAGGTCGACCAATTAGGCTTACAAACTTGGACGAGTGTGGTTATTACAAAAAGCTTGAACAGGTACACCAGGACGCACCTTGCATTATAAATTAGCTTTTTTTTGTTGTTGTTTTTTTGCTTAAGCGAGGCTAATTAGGCTCGTGTCTGCAGAAAGAGCCCAGAGAGAGGTATACGTGACCACCAGCGATTATGCAGGCGGCCATTCAGCCCCTGTTTGATGAGATGTGTGTGAGATCAGCTGCAGACGGGTAATTAGACAATCATTTGCGTCATGTGCGCTGCCCAAAGGCCAACGGGCGTCAGAGAGAGAGAGAGAGAGAGAGAGAGAGAGAGAGAGAGAGAGAGAGCAAAGGGGAGGCAATGTCATTAGCTATTAAACCTGGAGCAGCAGCCACCCAATTAAACCGGTTTCACTTCAGTTGGCAGAAATAAGGTTCTGTGTGTCCTCGGATCTGATCCCCGATCGACCCAAAAAGAGACAAAGGATAGTCCGGCTTCTTGATACTAAACAAGCCACATCCAGCCTGACAAGAGCCGCTTCCTGTCAGCCATCATTTCACTCCTCATATCCAACATTAGCGATGACTCATTAATCAAATGGATGGAAGATGAACCATAAAAGTGTCCACAGTTGGAACAGTTTTGTCTCTTTGGTTTTAAAAGCATCAAACATCGATAGCCTCACACACACAGTCTCTCACTCAGAGCTGATTAAATCAATATCAAATAAGACTAAACAAGAGGGGGAAAGCAAAGCTCCGTTTATTGCCCAGGGTGTTTCCTACATGCAAACAACTGGGAGCAGCAACAGTAAATCAACCCACCTTGGAGGCCTGACAGTACAGAGCAGAATGTGTACCACAGTCAGACATTTGCCCTTCATACAGGTTACTGTTGTCACATTCACCCAAAACACGCCTGTGTGCACAAGAAACGGGGTTATCACGTGGAAATCCCGAGGCTCCAGTTGAATTTCTTACCTTTTCTTGTTGTTTTTTGTCGGATGCTGAAGGGTAGTGGTGATGGGGAGGCAAAAGGGATGCTGACTCGAGCGCCTCCCGACCACCGAGCAACCTGTTTCAATATTCATGGCATTACATCATCGCTGGGAGGGCCGGGGATGCGCGGAAGTGGAGCTGCACGCAGCAGGCTGCTCTCATTGGAAGAAGACAGACTCGCTCTCTCGCTGTCTGTCTCTCTGTCTGTCTCTCCGTCTCTCTCTCTGTCTCTCTCTCTCTCTCTCTCTCTCAACAGTGATTGGATGGAGCCACTTGGAACTGTACATCCACCCTGCATCCACTCATTTGAATTGACCTTGAGTATATGGATCTGACTTGACCATTAGACAGCTTGAAATTGTTTCAAGAGTATAACAGTGCACTTCTCTCCAGGAGGACAATATGGCTGAGACCTCAATGGACATTATTCAGCAGCTGTCATTGAACTAAGTACAGAATTTTTATCAGGAGGTCTGGCTTTCCAGCACATTGCGTGTCTCTTACAGCTTATTTTCTCAGTTTACAATAATGCAGGAGCTTACTGTACATTTCCCCCAAACATTGTCAAAACATACAGTGAAAACCTACAAATTAAGAGCGTCTGTAGTCTTGTTTGCTTATATTTTAACATTTATTTGAATTTGGTTCAGTGATCAGACTCATAACATCCATTCCTGACTTGGATTTCAGTGAAAAAGTTCAATCATGGGCGGTTTTATTTACAGCTCCAATGAGTGTTTGAAATGTGGTAGTCTCCATATTATTGTTTCTTGGCCATTCCCCTCCTTTCTTTCATCTCTCATCTCTCTCATAACCTAAAACTGAAGCGGTTGCACAACATTTTTCCACGAATCCCCAGGAATCATTTGTCAAACTATTTCGCATTTGGAGAGGGGAGAATAGACCTTACTTAATGTTGTCGGGGGATAAATAAGCATTTGGAGTTCTGCCCGCCATTCATTTCTCCCACAGTTTGACTGAATCCGTGCTGTCTGGAGATGGAAACGTGAAATTGGAGTGGATTTGGTTTGAAAACAGGTTCATGTGTGAGTTTTTCCAAAGGAAATGCTCACTGAAGACCGTATTCTGTTTGGAAACAGGCTCAACGGTCCTGAGTTCCTCATAAACTCAAGCCGTCTTCACATTGATTGAATTACATCACGGTGGGCCAGACCCACCTCACCAGTCATCTGGAGCTTTTAATTCTTGGACCTGTGCCGACAAGATAAAGCACGCACGCACACACACACGCACACACATCTGAAACAGCTCTGTTTAAAGATACACCACAAAGAGGCGGACTGGTGTTGCATGCATCTCCCCTGTGTGAGTAAAGTAACATGTTTTGCAGGAAGTGTCATGCATTGACTGGGATTGACAGCTAGGATTCGCTCTGCTCTGAAAGTTTTATGCATTGGATTTTAGCTTCTGTCAAGGCTTCAGTAAGCACAGCTCTTAGTCTCCTACTTTACCTCTGCACAATCCATTTGCTTCTGTCGCTGCAGGCTTTTACGATACTATATCGTGATCCATTCAGAAATAAGACTGCTCTCTGTTGTAGTCACAGTTTAATTGCCAGACAAGACGCTGCATGGCCAATCAGCCAGCTTTGGACAAGAATGATCCATTTTCTCTGAATAGGATAACAGATGTTTGGGGTCTTGCACTCCCTTTCACTGTGACACACACATACACACACACACACACACACACACACCACATCCCCCACCTACCATCTCATTCTGCCCCAGGACTGTTCAATCATTTGCTTGCATTAAAGTGACAGATGCCAGAGTTGTGGAGGCTGTGCCAGACAAGATTGCTGGTTCTTTGTCTCAAAGTAACACAAAAGAAAGTAATGTTTGGCTAAGAAGGGTCATTTCATGCACTGATCAGTTTCTTAAATGGTGAGGAAATGTTGAATCTTAACATACTGTGTCTCTTTAATAGCTTGTATATTTTACATGTAATGAAGCAGTTTGAAAACATATCTACAGTATATTCCAGTATGGATTGATACAATACTGGAATATATAAATTTAATTGAATCACCTCTTCTTGTATTATTTGACAAAATACTGGAATTTATACCCTTAATAGACTGATTTCTGTACTATCCCTGAAACAAATTGCCTGTCTGTATCTCATCCCACTAGAATGTTGTAAAAGACTTGATATGAGACTAAATGACTTGTTAAGCTGGATATTTTCCTGCAGTGATAATGAGGCAGCTCACTCAACAACAATCCCTGCCAATGTTGTCACAATTTCTTTTTTATGTGTCCATCTTCTTGAGTAGTAAATATTCTTTCACTTCCCAGTCGTTAATCCCACATCCCACACCATTTACTGGTGAGAGTGCAAGAGAGAGAGAGAGAGAGAGAGACCCTGATGAACATCTCGCTAAAAATATCACCCTCATTCATTTCTCACTCCCAGGTTTCCCTCTCATTCTCACTCTCTCTATTATTCACAAACACTCTTCTCTTAGCCCTGATCTTCACAGTAACATCATGTGTGGACGGGGATCCCAGGTGGTGCACTTGTCACTGTTTATACGTAGCCAGGTAAAATCTGCAGTGTCATGTTGTAGTTTTTGCACTGGGTTTAAATTTTTAAACCCAGTGCTGCAATGTATAGTTATTGTTGTTTTTAAATGGCTCCACATTAATCCTTTCCACATGAAGTTTAATACATTAACATGACTGCCAGAACTGTGATAAAGTGGACTGGCAGCCTTAACAGGCCTCCACACGGTGTTTTACACAGAAATGATTGAATTCTGCCTGAAAATGCAGCGTAAACAAATCAGTTATTCAAGAACAGCAGGGAGAAAACAATAAAAATCAAATACAGACATTTCCATTGCTGCATTATTCATTACTCATTGACATGGATGAGGTAATGAAACAAGGTTTTATGCTTTAAGCCTTTATTCTGACAGGTAACCAGTGGGGGGCTTTGTGAAGATAGTGCCTCTTTGGTGCAATACGTTTCTCCCACAGGGCATAAAAAACATGCCTCTGCTCTCAGCTGTGGTGCTCCAGATATCAACTGAGCTCCTGACAGGCAGGAAAACTGTTACTTTGCTGTGAAATCCACATGGGACTTTACTGAAGGAGGCTGTTCTGCACAGATACAGACACACATTCAAACTGACACACATAAATGCTGATGTAGTCGTCTGAATCCTGTCTGTACAGTATGCCAGTCTGCTACACACACACACACACACACACACACACACACACACACACACAGCATATATGCAGATACACTTTCTGCTTTATATTTAGTGCTTATGCTCTGTTTGTGTCATGTGTGGAGATGTAGAAAAGAGTGAGGTCATTTTGTTTTTATTCAACATCAATATTTAAGTATTAGACTGACTGGCGTAGAATTGACAAGCCTCACATTAATGAGATTACACTAATGAGGCCTAAAACCAACAGACACAATAATACATGAAGTGGCCTACTGTACTTCCGCGAAGGCTGAGGATGCTAAACAAGCCTAATCTGCCATTGTGTCCATTATAAGAGCTGTGAGATGGCTCGAAATGTGTAGTGGCTTTAAAGACACACTGCAGAGCAGCAGTTGGGAGCGTGTGGAGCCCCTCATCCAAGGGGAAGGTTGCTGATGAGGATTTCTGTTACCGAGTTGTGAAATTATTGCTCTGAGTTGAAGAATAACACAAACCTCATCCATGTAATACCCCTCTGCTGGTGGAGGCCTCCCACTCATAAACTCTGCAGGAGGCGGGGCCGGTGGTGGGGGGTTGTTTCTCAATCCTCTCTACCTATTGCACAAGCACACACACGCACACACACACACAAGTGAAACATCCACTCACTAATCGACCCACTCACACACACGCACTAAAACAATGTTTAATACTTTATTGCGCTGGCGCTGTTTCCCACATACACCCAGCTGATTCAAAAAGAAGCAGGAGGAGGGGATGCAGTGGGTGGGGGTGGGAGGTCTTTGGGAGTATGAGGGGGCAGACAGCTGCTGTGTACAGTTACCATGGAAACCTTTGTCTAACTGGAGAATTCAACAGAGATGAGCAGTGTTATAAATTCAGTTTTAAGAGGTTTTTCTCTTTTTGTCTACCAAACATGTTTGGTATGTGACATAAGACATGAGATTTGCCTTTAGCACAGTTTTTTTTTTAAGTATATCAGACAAGCAGCATATGGCTCAGAACATGGCAGACATAACCCCACCTTATGCTGCCACACCTCTCCAGATTTTCACGCTTATTTGTTATAAATGTGGATTGTTGAAGGGGTACCGGACATTTGAAATGACTTCAAAAAATGTAAAGTTGACTGTTTAAACTGGCAAACAGACGGCAAAGAGAAGGTGACGCTGCACTACAGCACTACAACAGAAATGTTACATCAAGATTTCCTTCATTTCTGAAAGGTTTGGGAACGCCAGTGACAATTTCACAAATTAAACTCTATTTGTTTGTTGTATTTTGGCTTCAACTGTGGTGGAGGAGGTATTCAATTCATTGCCAAGTAAAAGTATTAATACCGGCATGTAAAAAAAAAATTCAAAATCTGTGTTTTTGTTTGCTATAATTATTGCATATAATAATAATAATAATATTGCATATATATAATTTTCTATCTCAAATGTGATGGGAGTAAAGTACAAAGCAGCAGAAAGCAAATACTTGAGTAAGATTCAAGTATCTTAAAACATGTTCTTAAGTACAGCACTTGAATAAATGTAATTAGTTGCTTTCTAACACTGGGTTTCAATCCATTTTATAGATCACGATGCATTGGTGTGTGAAGGCTACTTCATACACCAAACACCAAACTGATAACCAGGAACTAAAGTTTCTAATTCTCTTAATATCATAACACTTGATGAAGTTCTTTAAGTTGAGGTGAAGTCATTTCCATGATTACTGTAGATGGTTCACAGTGTGGTGAGTATACTGACCACACTGTAGAGGAGCTGGGATGCTAATTTACTGTAATGTAACAATACTGCCCTCTAGTGGTGGAAACCTACTCTGCACATGTGATACCAACAATGTGCTTTGACAACAGCTAAACCACTCAAGTCATTAATGTCAAAACATGATCCACACAGAATGCAAGATCATTTATATCCTAGCTAAAAACCCATGTTAATTACTACATTATGAAGAAGACAGTTAAATGAAGTGGCAAAACATTTGTAGAGGCATTCAGTTTAATTCAAATTGAATAGAGTTCAAAGTTATGATACTTAAAAAAACAAACAAACACACACACACACAGAAGCAATGTGGACGTATAACTGTCCAAGCTAACAAGCTGGGAACATTCCCAAATGCGCAGTGTACAAAATATCACAATGTAATATGTACAACACAAAAAGAACACAAATACACAGACAAGCACACTCAGCTAGAAGGAAGTTGGTATTTACATGAAAATAAATAGCGAGAACCAATAAATAACACCAATTGTGTGGCTGATGGATGACATAAAGCTGGATAAGCTGATATAGAGCCGAGCACTGATTTATACTCTACACACTACAGGCAGAGCAGAGTTATTCTTCATAGTGATATAAGATACACAGTCACTATAGAGGTTCACCAGCTCTTTTTGTATATAAATCATAATCTTTATCTTTTTAAATCCAATTTTTCCCCCTGATAAATTTACATTCAAGCCAGGTCAGGACACGGATTAAGCCTGAAAACTTCGACACAAAAAGATATTTGATTGAATATGGGAAGAAAATGGCGCTTCAGGCAGGCTTAGTTCGCTTGATAAAAACTGGCTGTCGGCTGGCTCTGAATTCTCTGTAAATACAAAGGGAACCCAGAACACCGCCGCTTCTTTGTTCGGCACACAACATTTTCACCAGCGTGTAAGACAAAGGACGACATCAGAGAGGATATAATATAAAAAGACAGGTAAACATCTGCAAAGACGAAACTCCACCAGCTTCTCTGTCAAAACGGGGAACACTGAGATCATCATCAGATCCATCATTTCTCTGGATGACATTTGTTACATTTCATTGCATTACATACAAGTAGGGATATATAAAACCTGCTATGCTTGTATACAGAAATAGAACATTTTAACCTTCAGTGAGCTACAGTTGATGATTATTCCAGCATAAAGCAATGATGGAACAATCCCACCCGGGTCTCAAAGGGCTAGAAATCTATTTCTTCTATTTCTATGTACCGCTTACCTCTGGATATTGATTTATTCTCCTTCTTTAGAATGTAACTGTGCACTAATGAAGTGAGTGAAAGCTCGAAAGTGAGCGGCAGCTGAGTCCACAACTTGAAATAAATAAGAACAAATAAGACGACTCCATGTTCTCAGATAAGTGGGTAACTGCAGAGGTGTCGATTCAGTAAGACAAGAACTGTAAACTTAAGTCTGTCACGCAACATCGATAATAACTTGAATAAGATGAGGGAAAAAAAAGACGTGATACTGTACATTATCGTCAGTTCTATATCTGTAGAGGTGAACAACAAAACATGATAAACTGACGTGTTTGTGCGTGTTATGATGTGTATTCCTGTCTCAATACAGCCGTGATCGCTAATAACAGTGGTATATTAAGTTTTTCAAGCAGCTCAGGCGCATTTAATGTAGCTTTCCCAGCATGCCAAAGGGGCCTGGTAAACTCTGTTTCCTTTTCAGGCTCAGTTTTTTCGTTACTGAAAGTCACCTTTTAAACCAGATTGACAGCACTTGGCACCGCAATAAAGAGAAGGAATACTAAGATCTATCCTGGACCATTCACTACTGTATTTTTGGGTTATTTGTGTTGATGGTCAACTTATGCAAGACCTTTGACACCTCTCACACAACAGAACGATCCTCTCTCAACACAAGCCTGTCTCATATTTTATCTACAACAACTCACATCATGGCTTAATTAAACACCTTAAAGCATCCATCTGTCTAAATCTTCGTCAAATTAAGTCTTTCAAAGCAAGGCCCTACCTCACCTCCACCTCTCTCTCTCCCTTTCCTCTAATCTCTTTTAGCCCTTCCTTTCCTCTTTCTCCTGCCAGAGTTCTCCTGGGGCTTCTCCTCTTTGCTCCCCGTCACCGCCGCCCCGTTGGCGGCCTTGCTGAGGCCGTTCAGGCTGCCGTTAGAGAGGGCCTTGCCCGCTTTGGAGGAGGAGGAGGAGGAGGCGTCGCGCCTGGGCTGCTGGCGGCGGTAGGTCTGGTAGTAGAAGTTGCCGAAGAGGATGATGAAGGTGATGGCGTAGCAGATGAGGGAGTAGTGCATCCAGTGGGGGAAGTCGCAGTTGACGTAGAGGGACAGGGCTGTGTGGCCGATGGTGACGTGGAACTGGATCTGAGAGGCGAAGAGAGAAACAAAATGCATCATTGATTCACACCTTTTCAAAACAGCTGAGATTTATTATTTCAGTGTGAGATTAATCTTCCAAAAAGTGTTCAATGAATACTTTTATTGAAACTAGCCACAAAGTAAGGTGATATCTTACCATCTGGATGATGGTCAAGTACTTCTTCCACCACAGGTACTTTTGGATCTTGGGCCCACAGGAGGCCAGGCCATAGTACAGGTACATCAAGACGTGGATTGCTGCGTTCATGTGCGCACCAAAGAATGCTGCAAATAAAAGAAAATTAAATAAATTACTTGTAGGGTTCAAATACAATTTTGTTCCTTTGTGCTTTGATTCCTACAAACCCTTAAACCCACAAATTGTGAATACTTTAGCATATTATCGGAAAAACTTTCCAGCTCCATTAACGCAAAGAGATTAATAATAATAAGTAATAATAAGTCTACTGTTACATGAGATACTCACACTGTCCTCCTGCCACCCATTTGATGCCGATCCACCAGAGCGTGAACATGGTGCAGTGGTGGTAGACGTGCAGGAAGGTGACCTGGTTGAATTTTTTCCTCAGGATGAAAAACACTGTGTCCAGATACTCGATGCCCTTAGAGACGAAATACCACCACAGCGCTCCTGCCACCTGTCTCAGACATGAACATGAGAAATGGGTTGAAGGGAGAAGGAATGCAAACAAACACAGGCAGAAAGCAGCAGCAGGTCTTTTTGTTGGTCCTCTAATACTTTTCTAGTCTATTCTATTCTACACCTCTATCCCAAGGGTCACCTGAGACCGACTTGACTGTGTCACATGTGTGACTACGTCATGGAGCAGCAGGACGGAGGGTGAAACTGAACGCCGTCCACGATCCTTCTTCCAACCCATACTTTCTCTGATAACAGGAGGAGGGTGCAAATGAATGGAAGCTGATCATGTTTCTAAAACCACTGAGACTGAAGCTGCACTGGCTGGTTTCTTAACCATTTGGGTACAACAGAGCACTACAGTCATGAAAGATGCACACTGCACACACTTAGACCCTATGAAAGAAAGTTACATAGCTACATAGCTTCAATCTGTTGTGGTAAATGTTCCATTTTTCCTTATTACAAGTGTGTGTGTGTGTGTGTTCATGTTTCTTGATGTGTGGGCCTCCTTCAACACTCACCCTGACTTCATTGGGGTCGTCTGAATAGTCCACCGGTTGGCAAATGTAACTGTAGCTCGCCGCCCGCGCCGCCATAAACAACTGAAAAAACAAGTGAACATCTCTATTAAGTCACTGAAAGTAAATGGACAGAGGCAGAAGCACACAGTGAGAGTGACCGAGAGATGAAAGAAAGCTGGATATACTGTAACGAGGTTAGTCTAAACCCAAAACTGCTACTGCTCTGTTCTCATCTGGATGGATAGTTATGCTTTGGAGAAAGACTTCCACTGATTCAACTTACTCCCTACTCCTTTTCCACACACGCAGGACAACATAGGAACATCTGTCAATAACTTACTTCTTTAAAGATGAAGAAGTTGAGGAAGACCATGCTGAAGTTGTAAACAATGAGGGTTTTGCGGAGCTGGAAGGGCTCTCTGTTCTTCATGTATTTGGGCCCCAGCCAGAGGAACAGCAGGTAGGAGGTGCTGATGGCCAGCGTGGGCAGCGGGTTGTCCATCAGAGGCCATTTCTCCACTCGCTTGTCTGTGGGACAGATGTTCTCAGAGCATTACATAACTATTCTTAATGTTGGCAGTGTGGGTTCACTGCCCGTTTATTTAAAGGAGAGAGCAGGTCAAAACTGCTGAGTGCAGATGCCAGGTGATCTGTCTGGAGGTCAGCTCGGTGTAGACGCCTTCGTTTAACGGTTGTTCCATATAGTGTATGTAAGTGTGTAATTTAATTCTCTTGTGAAGTAAAGATACCGTATCATTCATCACATCACATCGGTTTACATCTACTGATGCCAGTTTACATGGCGTACACAAGGGCAGACTCAAGAAAATTGGCAAGCATTATAATTTAGTCACTTTAAAAACACAATTTCTCTGTCTCAATAAAAAAAAAGATTTCGTACACTGACTCTGAGACATGACAAAAATACAAGATCATCACCTGCAATCGTTAGGGTCCATTTGTAGAACTCTATGGTGTCATTAATTAAATGTGTGACGATCTCCATGGCCGTGGCCGATGACCTGGAATGAAAGAGACAGGCGTGAGGATGGGGGCCTCTGAAGGTGCAGCTTTTAGTACATAGATCTGGATCCAATGAGTAAGAGTGGTGTCATCTTCCAGGAGATCAGTAATCACACCACCCTAGCCTTATTTTAAAACTGGAACACCATAATAACTCCATCGTACATTATTTTAAAATGGCTAATCTTTAGATAGTATGAAGCCCGAGGGCCAGTTTTAAGCCTACAGGAGTCTGTGGCCCCATGAGGCCATGATAGATGGGCTATAGGCTTCATTGCGCACAAAGTCTGGGAGCACCGGCCGGCAGAGCGCATGTGTCAGCAGATTTTTTTGGCTTGAGCACGACCACCGGCCGACCTGGTGGCCCTTGTCATGAGGGAGGGGTTTGCCTCGTGCCCCACTTTTACATTGAAATGGGTCACCTCCTATACAGAGCCAGACTGACGCATAGGCTGATGAGTAGCGGGGAGCACAGTCAGACACGGTGTAATTTAATGATCCTGTGAGGATGACGCCCCCCCCTCTCTCCTGGAGCGGATCAAGCGCTGCTGCAGCAGCATCTGCCTTCAGTCCTGCACGCGCTCTCCGCACAACCCGCTGCCAGAATAAACCAAACCTCGCTGTTTGAATCAACGTGTAACCGCACATGTTGTATTTCCAAAAGGCTTAGGCTGAGACGGGCCTGTTTATTAGAAGATTATCAACAATTTGAACGTCGAATTTGCATTCTGCGGCATGCAGTCCGGCCTTGCACTGAGGCTGCAGGAGCGCTCCTGTTATCAATATGATTTTCCTAAAACGCTTGAGCTGTTCCCATCTTCGACCTGCAAAACAACACGATTTCTGTCCATGAAATATAACATCTGCGCATGCAACACACATCAGGCCTTAATATCGACATCGGTTTCGCCTTCTTCTCCGTGCGAATGAGGATGCTCATTACCTTACCGTGTCGGTGCTTTTAAAAAAAATCCGTCTATAATGACATTCAGTGCAAGGTCGTGCAGCGCGCGTTCCTCCGGCTTGTAATCGACTGAGCTTATTTTCTATGAGTTGAGTGACTGTTCCGCATCCAGTGTGAAATAAACGGGCCGCTGAACAAACGGCGATGGCATGAATTTGTCGCTGAGGGAGCACACCGGCCTCCACTGCGCGTCTGCCTCTATGAACTCCTCCTCAGATCCCCCACAACACCAGCGGCAAGGCAGGCTGACAACACTTCCGATCAAACTTTCAAAATAAAAGACGCATGTCTGCACTGCACGGAAGAAAATGAGATTTGAGTTGAGAT
This sequence comes from Chelmon rostratus, assembly GCF_017976325.1. Taxonomy (NCBI): domain Eukaryota; kingdom Metazoa; phylum Chordata; class Actinopteri; order Chaetodontiformes; family Chaetodontidae; genus Chelmon; species Chelmon rostratus. The sequence goes on from NC_055665.1 coordinate 19,544,961, forward strand.
TTAAATGCAATTTTAAGGGGTTTTGTCATTAACAGTCCTAATTGGTCACGTAATCTTATAAGTATTTTACTGCTGTAGTTTGAGCTCATGTTTGAGTGACTGTTCTCCTTTGGTTTGAAAGCAGCATCACTCTATTTCCTGCTTGCTGTGTCGAGCTTGACTGGGCTCCGCTCCTTCGATGACACTTGACGGTGGGGATGTTGGAAAGATGCTATGCGCATGCGCACAAATGGAGGCGGATGAAGCAGCAGCAGCTTTCCATCAGCTTCGCCAAGCCACCCAGCCTCAACCGGAGTAGGCAGTGCTCCTGCCTTCAAAATAAAACCGTCAAAAGTTTGGCCCAATTGGATAAATACAACAACTGCAGGGTGCAAAGGGTGACACAATTAAAGTGAGTCGCTGTAAAATACATACAAGAGGACATAGTGATGCATCATGGTACATTAAGGTCTTGTAATAAAAGTGGCTAATTGACAGGCCTATAATTGGGAATAATGTCATGTCATGTGAATGCATGGGGTTGTATATTAGCAGCGTGTGTTATACTCATCCTAAGCTGCTCTAAAGTGCAGCCTACAGCTTTCTTAAAATTTTATAATGTTTCTAAAACTGCCCATGGGATATTTCAAAGGCCGAGGATGACGTTAAACAAAAGCTGTAATGATGGAAAATTGTTTTATTTTGAAATTCCTGACCAGAATCCTGTACCTCACTGTGTCTGGCTCGACACCTGGCGGCTCCGCTGTTGCACCGGCTGTTCTCTCGTCCTTTACTGTGCGAGCTGTCTGTTGTTATCCGCACCTTACGCCTTTTCTGCCTGTTTTTGTGACACGGGGATCAGCGGCGCATGTTGTGCGGTCTCGACGCAGCGTCGATGTGCGAAGAAGAGCGGAGATGCGCTTTCTGGACCCACTTTATTGATGGTCGCGAGCTTCCATCGCAGGCCCCATCCTGTGCTCACTGGAGCCAGTTCCTCATCTGAGAATGGTCCGGTGAAACATAGACTCTGTTTGAGGGTTTTTTTCAGCGATAAGGTCACGGCTGTCTTTTGAATTATGAAGATTTGGAGCACAGAACATGTTTTCAGGTTGGTCATGGTGGCGGTTAATCCTTTAGTGTCCTCATCAGTGTCCCCTTTAATTCCATTAACTGATTTCATATGCATCTAAATTTAATTAAGCTCTGAAAACCATGATTGTGGTCCGTCCACCTGCTCTGATAGTGAGTCACTGTATGAGCAGGAGTCAGCCACACTCACTGCCTCCCCATTCACAGTTTTGTCCTAAAGAAGCACATAAGACAAGTGTTTTGGCTGACTAAGCACTGGCTTAAATAACCCTGTGCACTTGATTTAATAAGGACATCATGACACATATACTTTCACACCCTGTCAGTCTCTCAAACGATGGCCAGTCGTGAAAGTTAGTCATTTTTTCCCCTCCGTATTATTTTGTGTGCAGTTACCCATGGGAGACGGTGATCAAGGCTGCCATGAGGAAGTACCCAAACCCCATGAACCCCAACGTGGTCGGGGTGGACGTGCTGGACCGCAGTCTGGACGAAGAGGGACGCCTGCACAGCCACAGACTCCTCAGCACAGAGTGGGGCCTCCCAGGCATCGTGCGAGCGGTCAGTCTTCAACACACACACACAGATGTATAGAGATATATAAGCGTAAGCATCTTCCCACATGCTGTGCTGTAACTGCAAAAATCGTGTCATGCACATGGACATGTCGAGGAACATGTGGGTTAATTCCACTGTACTTACTGTGTATTATTGTCTCTGTAGATCCTGGGAACCAGCCAGACGCAGACGTATGTGAAAGAACATTCAATAGTCGACCCAGAGGAGAAAAAAATGGAGCTGTGCTCAACAAATGTAAGTTTATGTTCAGCCCATCTACCAGTCGTGACCTAAATCAGCTGTAGTTACACATGTCATTTAGCAAAGGAGAGCCACAACAGCATTAAAGTCTTCCTCTGCTGTTGGACAAACTGTGAACTCAAATACATCATAGAGCACTAAATTGTGCTTGTGTTCATAAATAGCACAAAAACAGAATTCACTGGGATGCTGGGATGAGGAAATCCAAATGTATTTTATCTTCCAGATTACTCTCACCAACCTGATTTCAGTGGACGAGCGGCTTCTGTACAGACCCCACCCAGACAACCCTGAGGTGTGAGTACACTGTAGAGTTCATTCAACACTGCACTTCATCTCTGAGCACATTTCTGGGTACGGGGTGTGTGTCACAGTGCTCATAGATGTGGGAACCAGAGCTGACTGTTCCATTAATCATCTCTGTCCCTCCCCGGCTCCTCAGCACTGTCCTGACCCAGGAAGCCATCATCACAGTGAAGGGAGTGAGTCTGAGCAGTTACCTGGAGGGGATGATGGCGAGGAGAATGTCAGCCAACGCCAGGAAGGTAGCACAAAATAAAAACAGTTTATTTCATCTTTACAGGCAGTATGAACTTTGGTACAAGTAATAAAGATGTTGCTGTTGATTTCTCTGCTTGTCTTCAAACTGGGACTTGACTGTCTCTGAGTTTCTCAGCAAGTTCACGCAGTCCAAGCTGCTATTTCCAGCGGTGTTCACCTGTCTACCTCTGTGTATGGCCTTTGCATCATCTTTAACCTCCTGTTTCTCTGTGTGAAACTGTAGGGCTGGGATGCTATTGAGTGGATTATTCAGAACTCTGAAAGAGAGAACGTACCTCTCTGTGACATTTACTAGCTCTGGTAACTCTTCTCCTTGCTTTGGTGTTACCAGATTATCATAAGAATGCCCCTCTTCTCTTTTTCTTGCTAAAAACTGCAAAAATCTTAATTTTTGTGTGCGTGTGTATGACATAATACTCAGTGCTCATGTGTCTGCATACACAGGACTGCAGTTTTACAGCGAGGACTGCTTTCCCTGGCCGCACCTCATAAAGCACTGGGGAGTCTGAACATCTCGGGATCCTCTGCAGCTGGTACTTATACCATCAGGGAGGCTCTGTTGGATTTTCATCCCACACCGCCTCTCTCACCTCTTACGTAGTACATGCACTGGAAGCTCAGAGTGAATTGCTGCCAAAGTGGAATGGTTATCAGAGAGTGTTAGAGATGGATCGAAGGGGTGTGGATCTGGTAGACGTGGCTCAATGCTAAGCCAGTGCTCAATAACCCATTAACAACCATTCTAATTAAGGCAAGTGAGGAGAACAGGGCAGGTCCTTCTGTGTGTTAAACCATTTCTACTGCTGAATGAACAGCAGGTTTAACTTTCAAGGCTGCTGCTGGATCCATATCATGAAGCTACCAGATTTTCCTGACTTCAATTTAATATTACAACTCCACACTTCCTTTGCTCTCATGTCATGTCTTAGCAGAAGAGATGCAGGCGAGGGACGCCGCAGGTACACGCACACAATTTTTACAAAAACAAAGTATGGTACAATGACAATATGCAACAAACTTTGTAACTTTTTCTTTGAACTCATGTATGTCTTCTGTCATGTTGAACACTGGTGACTCCTATAGCTGGAGTTCAAATCAAAAAGTTGTTACTGGTGCTTATTGTGTTTTTCAAGAGGCACAAACTGTAGATGATATGTTTGCATGATGGTAGTAAAAAAAAGGGGCGGGGGGTTATTAAAGAAAAGAGGCTAGTTGACTAGCTTTAAAATAGCTAATGCAGCATCAAATATGTGGATTAGAAATTCAAAGAAATTATGTTGGTTATCTCAGTAAAAAAGATGGGAATGTACCATTAACATTGCCTTCTGCTCCTGCGGTCACAGCAACAATACACCGGCACCTTTGATGAAAAACTGATGGGCAATGTTGTCTTAAACCAGCAGATTTGTAACTGGCTTAATGAGGAAGACGAGGATGACATATTCAGCTTTTGTCATCAGTGTAGTGAAAAAGCAGACTGACTTTCTTTGAGGGCAGAATCGCCCATTCATATGGACTTTAAATGATGCCTGTGTATTATAGCTTTGTCAGCAAAACTACACATTCATGCCTTTGCCAGTCTTACTCATCATGCTTCCCAAATGTTGAACTACTCCATGAACGCTGCCTATCCACCCTGAGGGGCAGGGCCGTACTGTATGTGCAATGCTGCACAATTACAATGGCTAAATCATATTTCTTCCTCAAATGAATACTATTTACATAATATTTGTATAAATGTTATTTATTTAAAAACACGGTGTAACCAGCAGTGAATTATTACATTGTTTATATCGTCTGTCATGCAAAAAAAACAAGCTGCATTTGCTTTTTTTGTTTGTAACTTCAGCTGTTGTCCTACTGCAACAATTAAAACAACTGAAAATTAGATTTGGAAACTTGTGAACAGTGTTTGTTGTTGATCAGACTGAGCTCATTGTTTAACAGCAGGCCTGCCTAATTATGACCAAATGCCCTTGAGTTCTTTTTGGTTTAATGGCACTGGAGAGGCCCACTTGTATTTTTCAGATAATTAATATGTCCCCTACCCCTGCAGGAGTGGGCTGAGGTGCTTTTTCAGTAACCTCTCAAAATCTTTTTTTTTTTAACTACCACATTGCAGTTCATCGTTTGTCCAATAGAAGGCACAAGTGTGCTATTAGCAGCAGGCAAACCTACAGAGCAGCTCCTGTCCACCTCCAGCAGGAAGGCTGCGTGTATTCTAACTCTCTGAAGAAGATTTTTAACAATTTTCCTACATAAAGCTTCATTGTGTGCTTAGAAAAGTCACATTAAAGTGTGAGGCTGACATATAACTGATGGCAGAGATGACACAGAAGTTATTTTATTTATTCAACAGAACATAAACAGAGCGCATTGCATAGCATGTACATCAATCCCCACTGTCTGAGCAGTGATAGAGGAAAGTCTGGGTTAAATTGCACCTTTATACCAATATTTCCATCCTTTCAAACCCAATACTGCAAGTTCAGCCACTTGCCAGAATCTCAATAAATACGTAAACTCAATCAGCTGGGTGTTTTACAAAAGAAAAATCATGCAGGAGGCTACAGAAAAATAAGATCTTTCAGACACTCAACTTTGGTATCAGGGTCTCAGATCTTAAATATCACTCTTCTGTGAATGAGACATTTGTTGATAATGATAAAGACAGCATCGGGATCGGAAAAGATCGCAAACAAGGATTAAGCTGTACCAGGTTTTCAAGTTTCATGATAAGGCACACACCATTGTTACATTGACTTCAATATCTTTGGTAATACGTCACTCAGGTGCTGTCGCTATAGCAGCTACAGCAGAAAATGAACACAATTAATACAAAAGAGCCATCAAATCTTTATAAAAGTGAAAAACGACAAAGAAAAATAGAAAACATACTGAGGTGTGTCAACGTATCAAAGAATCATCACTCAGTCTAATGAACAATAACTGACTCCCTTTGCTTACATCCATTATCCCTTGGGTGCTGCAGCAGCTCCAGATTTACTTTTCTCTGTCCCAGTGCCAAACACAACATTACTGCAAACTTCATCTGACACATTGCATCGCCCCCATGTGAGCAGGCCTTGTAATATATTAAACAAGATCACAATTTCAAACATCAAACAGGTTTGAATAATCTTCCTACTTCCCGTGTTGAAAAAAAAGGACAAAAGGCTTGCAAAACAAAAAATAAGACCAAATTCTCCAAATCAGGGAAAACAAGTGTGCACGTCTACTGTCAGGTTTACTTTGGAGGTGTAATTTCAAAAAAACACATGAAACTAAGACTAAGTTGACTGAGTTGAGTGTTCCCTTTATCCACTGCTCTTCCCTCCTCCACCCACAGGCCGACTGCTCCTACACCTCTTTTCCTCTCAGTCACATTCACTCACTTTCAACAGCGAGCTCTCCCAGGAGCCTCTGTACTCTTTCAAAAGAAACACGATTGCATAATTGTCCCGCTGCCTGAGCCCCCTCCAGTCATACCTCAACTAAATACACATCCAGGAATTGCTTGTGCTATAAAACAAAAACAATATTGTACATTTCTATGTACAGTATGTACAGTCAGTTCATCTGGATTTTTGGTGCGGAGGGATCAGAAGTTGAAAAGGTTGATAAAGTCTTGAGGGGAGAGGGACATGGTGCAACTTTCTGGGTTGTTGGCTGTGCAGGGATGGTTTGTGTCCTGCCAGAAAAAAATAAAAATAAAAAAACATACGACAATCAATACAATTTTTTTTTCTGTTTTATCTTCTAAGTGCAGCTTCACTTTCAGTTTCATATCCACTTTGATCAAGTGCAAAGTGAAAAGAGAGAAAAATACACTACCTTCCAGAACAGGATGTGGCAGTGTGTGCAAAAGTGCAGGGTGTCACTGTATTGCTCTCTGTGAGGGTAGCAGCGGCTCAGCTTAAAGTACATCTTCTTCCACTCCAGGTGACCTTTATCTGACACCATCAGGCGCTTTCGGATCTGAAGAAGAGGAACACAGACTTTAAGACATGAATAGGAAAAAGAAAAATACTTTGAAATACCTGCTTTAATCTTAGCTTTCATGAGAATTTCTTACTACACACAAAGTAACTACTCAAAAGACGGAGGTTTTACTAGTATTAGGGGAAAGAGTTTTTTTCCCCAACCACAAACTCAATTGAAACCACTCTGACCTGTAGGGAAGCTTTACTATAACCTACTTTAGCTTAAAGCCTGAGACCGCCTCACTCGGTTATCAAGTGCATGCCATTGAGCACGGTGCTAGGTTACTGTAGTAAGCACAACCGGAGCAGTGACACAGTTTAAGGACGATGAGGAAGCCAGCTAGAAAGCGTGCGTACATATTTATGGATTGTGCATTAATCTCTACGTGCCTGTCTGTCTGTGAAGTGGTACTGGCAGAGTCTCTTCCAAAGCAGCCGGTCCTCAGTGAGGGCTCCCAGCTCGGGGCACACTTGGCCCAGGCTGACCAGGTCCCTGCCGTCCGACAGGCACTGCATGATGTTCAGCTGCAGACTGGCAGGCAGGTCAGTCAGAGTCATGCCTGTAGATGTGGGCTGAAGGAAGCAAGATGCAGAAAAAGTCATGAATATAACGGAAGTAAGCATTTCAGTCCCTAAATTTTCATCCCGTACTCTGGGCAGATGCTTACCCTGTTGATCTGGATGTTGTCCAGCTGCTGCTGCCACTGCATGATGTTCTCCATGCGGTGCACCCAGATGTTGATGTTCCCCACCAGGACGGATTTGCCCATGTCCTGAACAAGACCACACAGCGAGACGTAGAGCGTCTGCAGCAGCTCCTTGATGGGACGGACATTCTGCTGGTCATCGAGAACTGAGGAAGAAACCGGGAGATACTCATTGAAATCAATCCATTACTCCAATCATGACCTAAAAGTGCAGTGTAACAGAGAGATTAGCAGCTACCAGGCAAACGGCCAAACACTGATTTCTTGCAAGTGATCGAAAAGCACATCATTAAATGAAATGTTTTGGAGTGGCTGCACTCCCCTCCTGTGACGCTCATAATATTTGGCCAACAGATTTCATAACGCCACCTAAACAACCTGAATCTCTGTTTAGCAGAGGGAACATTTAGTTTACACTGTGGGTTGCAGAGGAGTCTGGTGACTGTCAGTGTTTTTCACTGCGCCATTAAAGCACTAAATTCACTCGCCGGCCCTCTTTAGATGTGGTCAGGGCTCATTTCCTCACCTATTGGTGCAAACAAGAGCACAGGAAGGCTTCAGCTTCGCTCCACTTATATTGTGTGTGTTTATGTCGAAGACAGAGGAGGAGTCTACTTCTCTGCATGTTTGATTTAACAATAATGAAAGTGAAAAAGACGGAATAAAAGGCGAACTGAAAGCCACTTTTTGGGTATTTTTGTGCATGCAAAGCCTCTTTCACACATACATCCCAGTAAATTACTGGCATAACATTTGTGCCACTGCAAGTGATTTTCACCATTCACACATGCAGCTACATTTTGAAACATTTCCATTTTGTGCGTTTTCACATGTGCTCTGGCAATGACGGAACAGTTGAGGCAAGGACAGTCCAGCAGATGGCAGTAATGGAACACTTATAGATGGCAACTGCCATAAAATGAACAGAAGAAGGTAGGATGGAAGGCAACCATAAAGCAGTCAAGGATTAAAAAACGTTGTCAGTGGAGTGTTGTGATTGGTTTGTCACGTCACCCTTTACGTGCTGGTCTCTGCAATGTTACTGCTCTCATTCACAACACTGCTGTACCAGAATTTTCCTCAAAATGTTACTACGTCTTGAGGTGGAAAATTCACGGTACAGATTTCCCTGAATATCAGACCCTTCTCCCATTCTCACATGAGTCCATGCAGGAAAAGTTCCTGAACATTTCAAGGATAGATATGCATGCATGTGTGAAAGGGGCTTAAGAAGCACGTTGTCTATCCGTGCAAAAGGAAAAGAAAAGAGACGAGAGTAGAAGATGACCCATGAAGGAGATACACTAAGAAGCCAACTAGTTGAGTGACTTTAAAAGTGTGAGAGAAGAGCGACGGGGCTCACCTTTCTGTACCACTCTCTCCAGGATATTCATGTAGTTTTTCTGCGCCACTCCGCTGAGCGAGGGGAGCTGGGACTTTGCGATAAGTTCCAAGAGCTAGAGCAGAGAAAGAAACAGAAAGAAGGCAACAACATAAATTTCATCCCGTCAGCTGCTGAGACTCTGTGTTCCGTTGTCTCATTACTTAATGTTTGTTATGCCGCATTCTTACAAAGGCACTTGCACTCCTTACAATAAATGCTGCCTAGAACAAAATCTGGAGCCATTCCACCTGGTCATTACTCTCGACTGCAGCTGGATCCAACAACCATGCAACGGCATTCTTGGCTCTCTGTCTCTTTAGGGAGAAGAAGCTACTGGAAAGGTGTTGGACAACAGCCCAGGCTGTCAACAAAGTCAGCCTCCACAAACAAGCTTTTAATCATTTGACTCCTGATCCTCCTGTCATGCGAATTAGCCGAATCATTTGACAGAGTGTGCGTGCACGCGGGCTTGTGTGTGTGTTGCGTGCACGTGTGCGCGTATGCGTGTCTGCGATGTTGTTGCTGTTGGCTAGCAGACGAGCAGTGGCTTTCAGGGTGGCATGTCTGGCATGTAACAGATGCTGTGACATCATGGAGAAACTCAAGTTCCCCCTTGCTCAATTCTGACCGGAGCATGTGACCTTTGTCATCATACAACATCAACATATTGTGGGGTACTTTGTGGTAAACTGGAAGGGGATACTTAGCGGTCCTGGTGGGTGAGTTAGACACACAAACTTTACTCACTGCACAGTTCTAAACTCTTTATGAAAAACGTTCATTACTACAAACGGCACTTACTTTACCGAAGTATTCAGTCAAATCCTGAATGAGAAGTTGATGAGTTTGGGAGTCTTAATACCCAACTTTGAACTAAATTACTTCTCTCCGACATCCTCAACCTCCCTGCCCATTTTTAAGCTTCTTCTCTCCCTCCTGGCTCCCTTTTTCATTCTTTCCAGCTCCATTCCTAAAACCTAATCCCATGCCCTTCTTCTTTTAGCAGCTCATCAAGTGTTCCTCTCTTTGTAGAGCAGCCGGGCAGAACAATGTGCGTTTCCGTATCTACTTTTAGCCCCCGCTGTTCGCTAAACTGCACTTCATAGCTTTGTGTGCGGTTCATACTTTTCCACAAACACACCAACAGTATTCAAAGCATTGCATCTTCTTCTGCTGCTCATTTTTAGGTTTCGGTCTCCTTGAAGTAACCTCCGTTCGTCTGCTCTGAGAAAAGACAGGACCACTTGTTGCCTCTTTGTGGACGAACCTGATCTCTGTAACTGAGACCGAGATAAATGAACCCGCAAATGCCACCAGACACAACCAGTGAAGAGCAGTGACCTAGGACACCGTGTCCAGACTAGACGCTAGTGTTACACAGCCATATTGTTCTTTGGGCTTACCACACTACACTGCACTTGTTAGCTGGAGCCTGCACTAAAAGGTCAATCCAAAACTTCAACAGAGACGGACACAAATGGCCAACTATCTGTGGAAAGTTAAGTGTAAAGAGATTAAAAACTTGGACCACTTGTGAAATACCAGATTATTTTCTATTCCTATGTCTCGGGAATACTGTAATGCTTATACCTTGTACTTGTGTTTATGACCGTAGATAAAAACAACAGAACAGCCATAAAACACAATCCCTTGCAATATCACTGTTCTGCCAAAACAGGAAATTGGTATGTCTCCTCCTGACCGAGCCTGAATTGGTACATCCCATCACATTTATTGGGTTTGCAATTAAATAGGAAAGAGAGGCTCAAGAGAAAATTGTGGCCCAGGACGAAAAAGAAAGGCGAGAAGGAGGCAACACAAAAGGAGGCAGCCAGAGTCTGGCAGAGACTAGTGTGTGTGTGTGTGTGTGTGTGTGTGTTTGGGGGTCTGAATCATCTGACAACCACCGGGTCTGGTTTCATAAACCCCTGTCCGGTGGTCGCACCTCACCGCACAGCTATCACCTCCCTCAGCTGCCGCTGCCCCCCCCCCCCCCCAACACATGAGGACACGACCACATGCAGCCCTCAGCTCACATGGGGGCACATGTGGAAGAGCTGGTGTTTGGTTCAGTGTGGCGACACTTTGATGTGGAGGGGAAAAGCTTCGAATTTACTTTATATTGATATCCCATAATGCAATTACATTATTGATCATGATACCGTGAATGTTAAGGATGTCACATTCCCCCTCTAGTGGCCGTTTTTTACAACGCCATTTGGCATCCCTGGTGTTAATATTATGGACACTGGAGGACATTTCAAGGGTCCAACATAGTGCATGAGTTTTACAATTCAGACTCATGTAAAATACTCAAAGTGAATGAACTAACAAATAGGAACTGATTTCAGTTCAATTTAAGGATGCCAAATGGCTTTAGCAATCATATTACAGCAAAAGTTCCTGGTATGTCACACTTCTCCTATCCTAACACACAAACACACACACACACATACACTCCCTGAGTCTGTAACATCACCACTGAGAGACCCCTGTCTGCAGAGCATTGATAAGACCCTGGCAAAGCCTTCACACCCTCTTAACCTTAACTCCTTCTCTACAACCAACAAAACATCTCCTATTAACAACCACGGCAGAGGAAAAACAAAGGAGGCAGAAGAAACTGGAAGAAAAGAAAGAGATGAAGACTCACCCGGACGACGTAATTAAATCTCCTCGTCTCCTTGATGGCGCTGCAGAAATCTAAGCGGTTGAAGGCCTCTCCCAGTGTACAATATCCGTGGCGCTGGGAGAATTTAAGTATCAGGGTATTAGATTGCGATCCGCGGCAGGAGTATAGAGTTTTCTCAACATGTTTACATTAGCAATGATGATATGAAGAGTTGATGTGAAACTAAATGAGTTGGTTTGTTACCTCCTTGGTGCTTCCTTTATGAACATAAATCCACTTTTCCCTGTGGAAATCTGTGAGAAAACAGAGTGTTTATATTAGTGGCCTGCCCTCATTAAGCAGCTTATAAGCATTGTGACAAATGCACAGGCACACACCACAAATACGACGGAATTTTTGGCATAGTTATTGAAATAGAGTTCATGAAATGATGGAAAATTAATCGTAAACAATATTATTAGGGAAGAGTTCCCATCATGAATGTTACATAACATCCTCTGGAGCCATCACTGGTCCGCAACTTCGCTTTGGTACATGATTTATAACCCCACACACATAAAATAACAAAATGTTATCCTTTGCATATTTATACAATAAGCCAGACTGTGTGGCTCTTTCAGTGTGACTCACAGGGGACCTTGGTGTTGTTGTTCATTAGGTCTTTCTTCCTCTTCTTGGCAGCCATGTCGTAGCTGAGAGAGAGCAGCAGGTTCTCCTTGTTGAAACACTCCTCCTCCTCAGCTTTGCAGAAGCTGGAAAAACACAAGGACCTTTATTTCATTACAAGGCATCATTTCAATGTCTCCTCTCAGCACACAGAACAGGCTTTCTATGCAGCACTTTTCATGCTGCTCAGAGAGCACACTCCAGCATCAAAACAGAGGTGCCTAATGCATGTCTAACTCTTCTTGTGCTGTGCTTTGTTGTAACTTCAGGCCATGTTAAAGGCTCTTCCTGTCAGAAGTCAGTGCAGTCTGGACTCGATAGACGTTTGTTAATCCACTCACTTGTTGTGAGGTTAATAATAGCTCAGTGATCAGTCTGGAAAACATGAAGGTGTAGGCCTCCTGTCCGTCTGTCACCCTGCCTTTGTTCACACTGCTGTTTTGGACTTCTTCAGCATGCCTTCCCCTCCACCCCCTCCATCTTTCTCTACAAACTGATGGCGCATTTAAGAGTTGCGCGATTTCAAAACTGTTGGGGGCAGCGACATTTCTCATGAGCAGTTCAAAGACCAACCTCTGCACGGAGACGTTGTTGTTTTTGTCGTCTGCCGTTGTCTTTTTCCATCCCTCCTCGGTTTTTACCCAGCTCTGACCCGGTGACCTCCAGTCCTGTCCGAGGAAAGGCATCCTGGCGCGCTGACGCTGACTCAAACAAATCTGAAAAATATGAGGAGATAGTCCCTGTTCGAGCTGAGGTGTATCCCTTCTCCAAAGCGCTTTGTCCTGCACGTATTACTGGTCTACAGTTGACATTGCGCAGCTCGTCTTATATCCTCAACCCAGAACCCGGAAATACATGAGATCCGCCCACTTTGGAAACTTCCCTGCAACACGTGGCTTTGTTTATCAACTGGAGCGTTGCAAAACCTCCAGGAGAGACGAGAGGAGGGCAGAGGACACAGGGTACCACGGAAATGCATTGTAAAGGAAGATTAGTGTCTCAGAGAAACATTTTCTTATTGTGAAGCGGCTCGTGAGACAATTATTCAACTTATCTTAAAGTTAAGTACAATGTTTGAGTGAATGTGGTAACTTTCCACCCCTGCGGTGACCGGGGGATGGAGAGTAATCACATTTGCTCTCATAGTGTGCTTAATTTTTAAGATACTTTTGGATATTTACTTTAGTATTTCCAAATAATGATTATTTGATGAATGGATTATAAAACAGTCTGGTAATATGTAGTTTTACTGAAGTAGAATTCTGAGTGCAGGATTTTTACTTGTAGGAAATTACTTTTACACTGTGGTATCACTACTTTTACTTTTTATTTTCACCACTTGCTGTCTGTACAGTCTCATAAAGTGTGTGATATAACAGTGAAATGACATTACAGCCTACCTATGATTTGGCTACAGGCCCCATTCAGGATCTCACAACTAGAAACCCCCTGGATCATATATATATATATATATATATATACACACACACACACACACACACACACACACTTATACATATATATACAATACTGTCAGGAAGTGTTTCACCTAAGCTTACCAGTACTGGCTTTATGTCACTGTAACATAAAGGGAAAGAAAACATTTCAGCTTCACAGTAACATGGCTGTAAAGTCCCCTGATTCTTAGTCACTCATGCTATTATAAATAGACCAAGTTGTCCTTTGGATCCCTCCAGAGTATTTGGTTGCATTGTGGATTGCATGGCAGTGTGTGTGTCTGTGGGGAGGGGGGCTCACCATTGTTTTTAAATTTTCCCAAACAGCACTAACTGCTTCATGAAGACCGGTTGGGAGTATTTTGTTTGTTTTGGACCGTGCCATTAAAGATAATGTGTAACCAAAATGTCCACTGGGTCAACTCTTATCAGCTTATCTAAACACAAGACACACTGACACGCTCATCTGGAAAGCTTTTGGGAGTCGAGTGTGTGTCTGTTTGTTTATGGCTGTAATAGCCCTCCTCATATCATTTAACCTTGTGTTCTCATAGACACTTACCACTAAGCTGGTTCGAATGTTTCCATGTCCATTGTTATGGTCAAAGATAAGGAAGTGTTGAGTGTTTGCTTTGTCGTCAGCATGTTGTAAGAATGACAGCAAAGGCATCAATGAGGAAATGCTGTTAATGTCTCACCTGAAACACACCACTGATCACTGAGGTCATGTGACTGCTGATGCAAAGTTCACTGCATAAAACTCCTGCCGCATGAGAAACAGACTGTGCATTCATTCTCGGTGTGTGTGTGTGTGTGCGCGCGCACGTGTTAATGAGTGTATGCTTACATGTCTGCACTGAGGGAGGTTCTGGATCCCCATAATTCATGACACACTATACAATCTGCAAAACATGTCAGCAGTAGCACGTGGTACAAAGTGTGCATCTCCTCAAAAAAAAAAAACCAAGAACCAGCAGGCCACTGTTTCAGTACATCCACTGCTCGTGCTGGGACACATCCTGTAAGTGGAGCACGCATGATAACGTGGTTGATGTGGTTCTTGCGCTGCAGTCTTATCACTGATGGCTACAAACCACCCTGTAGTGCTATGAAGCTAACCTATTTATGACAAGGGCTCTGTTGTTTCCTTTTCTTCTTTTCAATTAGGTGCCTCTTTGTGACATTCACAAAGAACAAAGTATGGAAAGTGGTCAGTCTCATTTTTATTGAAATCATTGAATACATTCAAACGTGTGCACTGTTCATTGCAGATCTTGTGTTGGTGAAGCTTTTGGAACAGGTGCATCTATGGCTTCATGTCTGTGGTTTTAGTGTAACACCCTGATATATGCAAAAGGTCAAAGAGCTCTGCACACACGCAGCATGTCAAAATACGTCAACAAGTATCAATGCACATTGGGCACATGTAGTGTGACTAGGTGTCTGACTTTCAATTGCATGCAGTGCAGAAGTGAGCCATGCTGAAATAGTTTAGCAGTTCGCTATGTGGTCAACCACACAGAGCCAGAGTGGTGTTTGTAAAGAGTGAAACTTCAAGACTAAAAAAGTATTATACTGTGAAGTACATGGGGATGGGGGTACAGTGATCTGCATGATGCTGTGAGTCCCTGAAGTCTAATCAAGTCTATTTTCAGAGTAGGCCAAACTACAGGATGACATGGAAAGTCCCAGCAAGTGCTTGGTCAGTTGGAGACTGACTGACTGAGAAGGAAACTATGGCCTAAGGTTTAAATAGCTAGGTTATTCTGTGAAACACAAACAATGATGCAGCAGACATGTGCTCTGTTTAGTGCTGGTCCAGCTTGCCGGACGTTGATGTAGATGTAGATCCTACACTAACTAGAAATGGTCAAATGTGCTAGTTTTTAGTTATGACCTGCGAGGCTCTAGAGATGGCCATGTTGGTCAGTAGGCTAACTCCACTATGTCCACACTGCAATATCTCCACAACTATTGGATAGCTTGCCATGAAATTTTGTAGCGATATTCATGGTCCCCAGAGTGTGAAGCCTGCTGACTTTGGCGACATCCTGACTTTATGCCGAGTGCTACTGGTCAATGTTCTTACTTATCAATAGAAATGTCTCCAAATCTACTTAAAGGATTGCTAAATCTCATATCCAGGTTTTCAAATACCCATGATTTGAGTCCAGTTGCCAGATGTTTTCATTCAGGTGCAGTGGACTGTTGCAAATACCATCAGGTGAGCTAGGAGGAGCCAAAGGAACCTGATTTTTTCACACATTATCTGTCTCATGGACTACAGTTAGGATAGAGTGGCAGTTTCAGCAAAAATGGCAAAAAGTTATTTAATAAAAGTTACCTACTGAACCTTTAATGGATCACCACAAAGCTTTGTATAGATCTTCATGCTCCCAAGATGATAGATCGCAGTAACTTTTCCCTGACCCTTGGTGATTCCCATCAGCCTCAGCTGTACTTTGTGTTTGGTTTTTTTAAAGTGTTGTGCTAGATCATGAAAAATAGTAGTTAGTTACAGTAACCAGTTACCTCATTGAAAGGTAACTAAATTGCTTTATTGATTACTCCCACTAAAACAATAATACGTATCAGTGATCAGAAACTTTTTTGTTACTTTTTTAATGTCTACTAAATGTCTAACAAAATGGCTACATATCACAATAAAGCACATTTTCTGTAAATTCGATGAACAAATAGTTTATGTAAAATGATCACATGGAAAGCTCTATTTCTTATTACATTTTGAATTAAATACTCAACAAATAATAAGTACTTACTCATATTTGATTCTTGTTTTCCTTCTTTTTAAAATCTAAGTGCAAATTTGCAACTCATTTTACGGGATCAAAATATTAATGTGTAAATATCAAAAGGAAAAATTGAAGCATTTTTCAATTGTATTTGCAAACTATAGTCATGTAGTCCAAGCTAGCATGGATTGACCACCAGCTGTAGGCTCAGCACTATGCTGCTTTTTCCAAACAATCAGAAATACCTTCCAAATCACACAAGATGAACAGTACAACAATGTAAGTAAATATTAACCTCAGAAACTTAACCGTTTTTAGTCAAATCAATGAGATGTTCCAAATAAACGATCTGCCAAATAGGCCAGTGAACATATTCACATGTAAGCCTACCTATACAGACCTGTAAGGTATATGAGAAAACTGAAAAGCATGCAAGATAGTGAGCTTTTGGACTGGAGTGGGCTATGGCTATATGGTGGTTGCTTCAGTTCCAAATGAGAGGAAATCAGGTCTGTGCTTCTTGGTGGTTTTGTGTGTGATTCTCATAATTTTGATTTTCTTCTTCCAGCCAGCTATTTGTCATGCTGCAGTGAGCACTTAAGTTCCATTACTGAAGGTTTAACCTGATGGCGAGGAGGATATGAAGACAGATTTCAGGCTGTCTCCTGATCTTGCCTGAGTGTCTGACTTGGAATCCCAATTTGAATGACCATTTCATTGCATTTTTCAGTGTCAGGGGCCATTTTTTTTTTTTTTTTTTTTTTTTTTTTTTGAGCACAGTGAGTTGCAGCATTAGTCCTGATGTAATTTACATACCATGAACAATGTACACCCATACACAGAATGTTTTAATCTTCTGTCTGGGGCAGAATGTGAAAAGTTTCCAAAATATAAATCTCTGGCATGTTTATGTCGTGTTTTTTGAGATAAATGGATGCATGAGGAATCAAATTAGAGCCATTGCAAAGGTTATTAGTGAATCACCTCTCTCCCTCCCTCTCCTCTGTCCATCATCCCTGTTTTTGTTGTGATGTTGTGACCAGACGGGACAGCTGGTCAGCCCTGCTCGACCCTCCAAAAACCTTAATCGCAAACACACACAGTCTCACACATGCACACAGTCACTCACATATACACCTGTTGCTGCTCCTCCTGGTTGAGTTTCATCACTCGCTCAGATTCTCTGTTGTGAAACCCTGCTCATCAGTTTACCGCTCCCTCTGCTCGCCTCTCACATCTGCCAGCTTGCGTGGCAACCGGCCGCACCACATGCCTCACGTGGTGTAACATTCGCCCTCTTGTTTGTTTCTCAAAATAACATCAGATCACCTATAGTTTTTCCAGTCCCCAACCTTTTCTCACACACTCCACCCACTGTCCCCTGGAGTCTATTCGCTGGCCGTGAGCGACTGAAACATTTGACCTAGTGACTTCTGGTTTCAAAGAAATGTACATAGCCTCCCGCGTAACACCTCCTGGTCACATTATGTTTACCGCACATGACACAGCTGACACTGGTCTCTGAAAGTCATAGATGAATGAAATTATGTAATTGCTTTAGCTGCTCTTGATCCTTACTTTGAGGGATCGTTTCAAAGGAGATTGTGTAATTCTTTACAGAGATCTGAATTACCTGCATCAATCCCAGTCATAACTTGCAGTCCCAGGGACACTAAACCAAATCACTGGTGATATTCTGTCTTGCTGGCTAAACAGAAAACTAAATTTGTCTTTGATGTCCTCACTGCATCTGTCTCTTATTTTTCCATGTGCTTTCTTCTATCAGCAGAACAATCTGAGACTTCCTTGGGCACCTTTAGTTTCACCTGCGACAGGTGGAGCAAAACCATTTCGACATGTTCCCACTCGATGATATTCAGGCAGTTCCTTGTAAAAGGATATCATCTCTATATCATCTTGTGTGTGTGTGTGTGTTTGGATGGGAGGAACTTGTCTGGGCTTGTAAAGTCTCCATGTGGACAGGAGTGTGAGCGGGGGAAACAACCACATGACACATACAGGACACGTGCTGCTCAGATTGCATTCTCTGCAAACTGACTTGTACTGTTAAGACATACTGAACCGATAGTTAGAGAGATGGAGAGAGGACACATGTATGAATTGACTTTTTATTATTTAAAAAAAAAGTTAAAACCAGTGAATGTATCATACTAAGATCCAAAGCAGTGGAAAAATACAGAAGCCTAAAACTTTAAATGCAATCTGAAGTTATATTTTAGCAAAATTCTGCTGCATATAATATTTGGTGTCAGTGTTATCACAATAACTTCATCATCATTTTGCCTTGAAGTAACAGATCGTGATCCAAAAGTTCACCAGACTCAGCAGCACGTTCAGACCTAACAGCTGAGCACAGCTTTGACTTGCACCAAACAGTACACAGCCCCAGGATTTAAACATGACAAGTGAAATCTCATGATTTAGAGCAGGCCGAAAATAGCACTTTCACCATTTGTGAAGTCAAGCCAGTTAAGAAGGGGCTGTGCAGCAGGGCAGCTTGTTTTCTTAGGTTTGCTTGTCAAATAAAAAAAACATAGAAAAGACATGGAATATTGAAAGAAACATTTTCAGTATCAAAATTCTTATATATACATGAATGTCCCAGGTGTGCATGATTCTGTATTTCAAGCACTTTTAAACAGTCCATCATTAATGAAAGCATGAGTGGTGGAGACCTGCTACATAGTGAAATCACTGTATTTCCAGTAAGTCATTTTCTCTGCATGAATACTTTTTGATTGACAGTCATTCAATTCAAATGAATAATGTCAAATATGAGTCAGACCTCAGCTATGATTTGGCCCACGTGTGTGAGACATGCGTCAGGGTCAAGGAGCCATGATCAAACAGTTTATATGGCAGAGTACCCTTAGACGTCCAAGTGTCTGTCTTTGGGTCATAGCACTCGAAAATGTCTGAGTCCTCGATGACGTCATGGCCGTTAATGTGACGTCCGCCGGTGACGTAGAGTTTGTTATTGAGAATGGTGGCAGAGTGGTGCATCCTCCTCTCCTTCAGGTTGGCACACTTGATGAACCGGTTGGCCTTGGTGTCGTAAGCGATTACTCTCCTGGTGTATCCTGTGACAGGGGAGGCGTTAGTTTGAGAGAGGCAGCACAGGTGACTCAAGCAGAGCTGCAGGGATGTACCTCTACAGTCTAATTCATCAGGAAATAAATCAACAATAATGAATTACAGCAAAATGAATATGTTTCTTTCTAGATTCCTCTCTCATTATTAGCCTTTTTCACCGGTGCTATCTACCTCCAATGATGTAGATTTTGTCATCTATAATGGCAGCTGGAGCAGACACATTCTTCACTGTTCTGTTCTCCATCTTAGACCACATGTTCCTGGCAATGTGATACACCTACAGAAGGGGAGGTGGGAGGGGAGGGCAGCAGATTGAGTGAGAGCATAGACAAATGAAAACACAAGCAGTGGCTTAGTGATTGGAGAACATTGCGTCTCACCTGTATTATTCTGACTGGGTTCTGCATGGCGTCCTCTCCTCCAAACACGTAGATCCTCTGGTTAGTAGCAGCCACTGCAGGGTGCAGCACAGCCTCAGGCATGGGCGCCATACGCTCCCATTGGTTGAACATACTGTTGTACCTGATTATGTTATGGACAGATGTGTTATTATTTGCCACATTTGTGAGTTTTTGTGCTGTATGCGTGGATAATTATGGTCCACCTCACCTCTCCACACTGTCTGTCAGTCGTCTGTCAGGCCCGAGTCCACCCAGGACAAAGATGAAGTGGAGGTAGGAGACACTCTGGTGGGCAAAGCGTGGCTCCAGCATGGGCTCTGCTGTCCGCCACTGGTTCGTCTTGAGGGAGAGGGTGTAGACGGTCGTACTGACTTGGCTGCACTTTGTGTTTGTGGTCAATCCTCCGATCACATACAAGACACTGTGAAGGGCGACGTAGGATGCTTTATACAGACGAACGGGAAGCTTGGCGAGCCACTGCCACTTCTCGCTCTTCTCGTCAAAGACGAGGGCCTCCCTCGAGGTCTGCTCGTTGTTCTTCCTTCCTCCTACCACCACCAACATGTCGTGGTAGGAGTAGCGTCTCGGTGCCACCCAGAGAGGTTTGAAGTCAACTGCTGTGTCTTCAATGCATTTTGTGTTGACGGAAAACATCAGGCGTCTCACGGAGTCTATGAGCTCAGTGCAGAGGGTGGAGGACTGGATCAGAGGGTCGTTGGCTATGAATTGGAAGAGGTAGGTGGGATGGATGTGGCGAAGACGAACTTTCTTGAAAAGGTCACTAATAGAACCGCGCCTGGATAAAGGATCATGGTGGATCCAAGCAACAAGTGTCTCAAAGACCTGCTCCTCCTCCGCACAAAGACTATCATCCTCCAGGTATTGCATGAGCTCTGCTAGGGACAGCTCGCACAGATCCTCAGATGAGGACACATCAGAGAAGCTCTTCATGGCCATCTCCTTTGCTCTGTCTCTCAGACTGTTACAACTCATGATCTCAGAGAGTCTTATCATGCTCAAACAGTTGTCAGGGCTCAGTTGCTCCTGAAGGAAGCTTGAGCAGGCCTCGAAAAGGCGGCCATAATGCAACATGGATGCCGCCTGCATCAGAGGCAGCACAATATCCATGCTAATACTAATGAGTCCCGTGTAAACATAGTCAATGATACTGCTCAGAATGGCTGATGTGATGCCCTTTAAGTTAATTTTGGCCTGCTTCCTCTCCAAGAAGTTGTTGCAGAACATGGCTCTGAAGTAGGGGCTGCTGGAGACGAGGACATTACGGTGACAGGGGATCTCAGTGTTATCTGAGCACAGTGACACATCGGTCAGGATGTTCTCCTGTCTCAGTCTGTTGAGCTGCAGGAGCAGGTTGGAGGACTGCTCCTTGTCTTTGTAGTGGAAGACCTTGATGGCTGGTTGGTCCATGCTGAAGAGAAGGACCGTGTCGTTAATGTCAAATTGTTTTCATTTCATGTTTTGTTTTGTTTTTTGATTTAGCCAAGCCATTTCAGGGCTTGCTGTAAAATAATCTATCATGTGAATGAATAGTAGCTCTACTTTAATGTGGGATCCACTTCACCAAAACAGATTTAGCTTTAGTTTTAGTGTCACAATAAAAAGATTTTGCCCCACAGCCAGGCTCAATTAATCAATCAATTCAATCGTGTATCTGTAATTTAGCCTGCAAGTAAGCTTTCCAATCTTTCTGATCATTTTGGAGACCATAGCTGTGCAAGTATTCATACAGAAACACCTCCACAACTATTTCTGCTGCAGGATTATAATTCATGTTCACGGAGGAAGTGCGCTCCGTGCTTCAGTGGTGTTTAAGTTGTGTGCGATGATGTTTATGTGGAGCCAAAATGTTTTGTTTCATTTCATCTTTTTAACTGGATGAATGTGCAGCTTCTTCCCCCTCCCGTGGCATGCAGTGCAAATTAAGACAAACAAATGTACTAGTTTAGATTTAAAGCAACATCATTTGACTGTTACTTTAACAGATGTTTGTATGCACTTTAAACTTAGTCTTCAATATTTAAGATGAGTACAAAACAAGCTTATGCTTAATTAATATTTAAATGAAGTTACATCAAACACATAATAAGAGCGTCATATACTGGACAAAACAAGTCCAACGCTCCCGGCAGCATTACTGGAACACATCTCTTACCTGCTCCTCTTGCCTCTATTTATGTGCTCTGGGGGTCCCACTCTGAATTCAAACCAAGATCTCAGCAGAAAATCTGATGTCTTGACATTTTCCTGTACCTTGTTCCTCTTTTCTCTCGTGTTGATGCTGTGTGACTGTATGTTCCGAAGGGGGCTGTCTCTTTGTAGGAGCGTGTTGCGTACTGTTTGTTGTTATGGTCTCTTTCCACGAGGCCTCTGTGTACATTCCTCCCCTAAAAATAGAGGCTCTCTTTGGCAACACCGCTGCAGACTCACATGTGACATGTTAGAGCGCTTTCTTCTTTCAGCGAATGTCTGACTCCCTCGCTTAATCTCTTTCTTTCCCTCTCTTCCTCTCTTTCTTTCTTTCCCTCTTCCTCTAATATCATATTCTAACTTCAGTGCTCCCTCCTGGTCTGATTTCTCCTTTCTTCTTCATAGCTTGCATTCCTATTCACTCCATCATCTTTATCTCTGTCTGGCACATGATTGTAGCAGTAAAAACAGCACTGATACTTGATAACACTCATTTTGTTGGCTGCTCACACTGTCGGCTGGCTGGCTGAAAACAGAGAGGTACAAAAACAGGATTAGGTTGCTGCTGAAGCACACAGAGATGTGATGAAGTCTGCATATGAGGAAAATGAGCAACCACATTTAAAACATACTGGCCATGACTGTTGACATTACAAAAAGTCACTGAGTTCAGCAAATATTTTCTAAGTTTACCAAGAGGCTTGGGTTAATAGAGTGAAAAGAGCTTTACTCTGCACTGCTAAATGTTTTCGGCTTCACTTTTACACCCATTAAGCATAAAGAAATATTCCTGTTTAACTGTAAATCAGCAGCAGGTGCTTGTGTTATCCACCTTTTGTATTTGTTGAGCTCATTTCCATCTCATTTGTTTCATGCTCGCTGAAACGCATGAAGCTTACTCTCTATAGTTCCAGCATTTCATGGAGGGCATCCCACAAGGTGGCAATGTGATTGTTTGCCCATTCCTTAAAGCTGGAGAGGAATCAAAGAATCACAGCTCGCTCGGCTGTTTCATAAATGTAGGTGTATGAAAACAATAAAACTAGAATGCAATTTCAGTCGTCACAGACAGCGGTGTGACATGTTTTTCTTGCGCTCAGGCTTGTTTATGAGGCTCGGCAAATCAGACACAAATAGCTGCTTGAGCGACCACGGCCACTAGAGTGCAGTTCAATGTGAATTGCACAACAAAATCACTAGCTTAGACCATAAACTACTTGTGCTTACTAGCCATCGATTTGGACAGTTTGTCATTTTGTTGTCTGTGGGCTAGACTGCAGCAAATGCAAGCAAAATGGAAAAAAGAAACTCACAAAAAAACCCTGAAATTGGCAAAATACATGCAGGAGAACAAATCGTGCAAAAATAACTATAAATCAGATGCAAACCTAAATGTGATGTTGAAAAATGAGATCACAAGATCATCACATTCCCTGGAGATGCCATGAAATCACAGCTGCTGTCATATAGCAAGCAGGCAAAACTAAACAGCACCATCTAGTGTTTGTGTCTACAAAAAGTCATTTTGGCTATTGTGAAAAACTGGCCCCCTTAGTATGAAACTCCCTTGCATTTTTAACTGTATGTATGTTTGTATGTGTTCAGGGGCTTTGTTTCAAATTAAAATGCACTATAAACAGCTCAGCTAAGTTGTAGGGTAGTAAGTTGTTATCTATGCCTGCAAGGCAATCCTGACTGTATCAAACAAGTAAATGTCAAAAACAAATATCAGCCCTTTTCGCATCATACTGACATTTAAATTATCTCATCGATCTGGATAGTCAAGGGCAAAAGCGTAACTTGTTTGCCCAGAAGACTGTAGTGTCATTTCTCATATTCAAAGCTGTGATTGCATCCTTTAAACTTAAGCACATTGTCTACTATCTCTGTTCCCTCACCTTGACAAAAAGGACTCATTAATGTCTGCCTTCGGGCTACAACTTATATTAAAAGTTAAGGCTTTGGCACACAGTTTTTCAGCAGAGCATTTTCATGCAGCAGCATTACTGTTGCCACCCACCCCGCCCAGTGCTGTGTCTTCATATCACCAAATGATTATCTTCTCATAAACACATGGTCTAATAGAGCCTATACCCAGGGGATTTAGATCACACTGATTAGTATTGTGTGTGTGCGTGTGTGTGTGTGCTTGTGTGTGTGTGTGTGCTTGTGTGTGTGTGTGTGTGTGTGTGTGTGTGTGTGTGTGTGTGTGCATGTGTGTGTGTGTGTGTTTGTGTGTGAAGGGCAGACAGCTCTCCTTGGACAAATAAAAGACTATTTGAAAGTAATATGGATTGAGTTCACATTGAGTCTATCTTCTGTGCTGTACTTGTCTTCATTTGATTGCACTCAACTCAGTGCAGGACTGCAGGTTATATTTTGTTTTGCAAATGGAGTTTTTACCTCTTATGACACTAAAATGTGAGTAGTATTGAATTATTTCAGAGGTTCTGTGATACATGGGCCATTGCAAACAAAGAGCACTGGGGAAAGGGTGTACTCATCCCTATATAAGCCCAGATAAAGATTCTTTTTCATCTGTGTTTGCTCAATTAAGGCCTTTTTAATGAAATCAGTTTGAAAGTGAATGAGACCCTTTGTATCAGTGCTGGTCAGTGCTTTTCTATGAGCCATCGGGGAGGAGTTAAAGACCAATAAGGAAGCCTGCAGACCATCATGTTTTGTTTTTGTTTTTTGAGGTTATGGGGCTCACCAGCACTTCATCCTGCCCTAAAACCACTCAAAAATCAGCTGTCTTTTCTGTTTGACTCACTGTGGTGCTTGTTTCTATCCCTCAATTGTAAGTTTCTTCCTGAATCTCTTTCTTGTTGTTCAGTGATAAATCTAAGGCTTGGTCTGAAGTGTAGCGGTTTGTCACTTTTTCTCATGTCTGTTTAGATAACTTGCCCTGGAGCCGGGGCACTCATTTTGCGCTTGACTAAGCTTGCTGAGACTTACAGCCCAAACAAGCCTTGCTCCCACAGCAGAGTCAAAGAAGACCAGCACTTGTGATTTGCTGCACTGACTTTTTCATCAAAATATTTTATTACTGATTCTCACATTGCCAGCGGACATGGGTTGTTATCTGAGCTAAACGAGGCCAATATAAAGCTTTCTAAACACCTGGGGTTGAGCCATACATGCCCTCAATAGGTCAGGTTCTGGCAAAGCACTTTCAGTTGTAATCCTCAAGATTTCTGTTCTGGTTGATTTGGTGACACCTGTGGTTACCATGGTAGCTCTAAGAACATCACAATAACACAAATCTTAGAGTTCAGTTCACAATGACACATTTGGTCACCATCTGAGCCGGCAGAAAAGATGATGCCAGTCCCTAAAATGTACTCAGATTACATGCAATGTATGCTTGCGCTTGTCATCGTCTTGTAAATGTTGTCCAGTGCAAAAAATGCATAATTATATCTGAATCTTTTGTTTGTGTGTTTGCGCAGCATTTGAATCTAGTGCAGAAGTGGCGGACTCCGCCACTGATGATGCAAATTACTTTATAAAGAGGAAACTAATGAGTGTAAATATATCTGATGGATATAGCAGAATAAATAGCAGCCTAGAATGTTATCAAAACTGACTCAATGTGATGAAAACCTTAAAGATTAGAACTTTAAGATTACAGCAGTATCTTAGCAGTAAGTGTTAACATACCTGATTGGTATGAATTTAAGCTAACATATGACATCAGTTCAAGGTGTAGATTATCTGCTATACTGAGCTTAATTTGTAGTTCATTTTGTATCTTACACAGACAGCTCTGATGTCATACTGCAGCTGAATCAAGCCTGAGAGTGTTGATTTTAAGAAAACAGATGGCGATGAGAAATTCAGTCTAGTTCCCAGTGTCTCGCAGATAGCCCTCTCAGACCAGCATTATTGCATCCACTAGGTGTCAGGCCAACGTTATGCAAATTTCAGAGTAAGCTGACTTTGTCCCCTGTGACTTCCAAGCAGCTATCAAGGCTAAACTCACAGTTGGTGAGTAAACATAACAGATGCATAAGCTGGTGAGATGAGAATTGTTTCCCTTTATATTAGCTATTTTTAGGCCAGCACCAACAGAATATTTCCTCTAAATACACAGAAAGAAAATGAAGCTATTTACCCTCCAGATACCCTAAAATAGTTTTTTTTTTTTCAGTGCTGCAAACATGCGCTTTAAAATGGCAATTTGCTCAGACACAGATAGCTGAAACAACTGAAACAGAATCATGCGATAACCTCTTGAATCAATCTACCGTGGGGTTTTACTCCAAGGAGCAAAGAGATCCATGCCAGGAAACTCTGAGCGCAGTAATCTAGCTTTGATGGAGAGACGTCCATGTGCAAATCAACACAGAGCGAGGGGGGGGGGTTTGAACAGCAGCCTACAGAGACAAAGGGAGGGAGAGAGCAAGGCAGGGCGGTTTGTGGTGGGATGGAAAGTGTACGTGTGTGTTACATACACACATGCTCAAGCAGGGGTGAGGTCTTAAAGGGCTTACGGTTAGCTGCTTAAAATTCTTCTGATGTAACCAACACATGCAGGACATGTTATTTGGAAAGAAAAAAAAAGTGCTTTGTAGCAACAAAAAGTGTGGAGGTGGAGGGGGAAAGCTTTGTGTTTACTCATTGTGCCCTCCGCTGTAGCCCTCCCAAGGTTCCTCTCTTGTTGGTATGCCGCCATTCAGCCGTCGCCACTGTGCAACATGGCAGATACAGCCTCCCTTTATGTCTGCTCTAATAGACTCGGCTACACTGTGTGGGTTAGTGGGTGGCGTGCGGATGGAGGGGGTGTTTGTTGATGTGTGTGTGCCTTCATGTGCGCTATATGTTACTACATGTGTCGGAGGGAGGGGTGAGTGTGTGGGTCCATATTTGTGTGTGTGTGTGTGTGTGTGTACAGCAGATATTGATATTCCACTAGCGGCAGAAGCTGAAGCCAGTGTCTTTAAAGTGTCAGCCCTCAGCAGCCAGCCAGGTGTACCCGAGGTACAGAAGAGAGAGGGCGAATGAGGGAAAGGGAGTAAAGGGAGTAAAGGGAACGAGGGAGCCAGACAGAAATATAGAAAGAGAGAGCCCATGAAAGACAGCAGAAATACAAAGGCAGAGAAGATGAAGAGACAGAGACTGCAGAGAGGGAGAGGAAAAGAGAAAAAACACTGAGACGGGGGGAGAGAGAGAACACTTTGGCGGGTTTTCTGGAGGTGATGTCTTTGAAGGCCTCTATGACTGTCTTTCACCTCTGTATTCTGGCCGTCAGACAGACAGACAGTGAAGCAGATGGACGAAGAGGGAGTGGTGGACGCAGGGACGGGCAGTGGAAATGTCAAAACAGGGTTTAAAACAGGGGGTTTACAGGTGCAGCAAGGGTCAGTGAGTCCATCATAACACAAAAGAATAATTCACAAAGACATGAAAAAGCATAAACAGAGCAGTGTCAAAAATGCTCCTCCCGTAGAGGTGTGAGTGTGACTGCACTGATCGTATCATGCCTTACTATACTGGATTTTGGATTTTGGACACAGCAGTTAAACATATCATTTTCAGTCAGTCTTTCTCTAGTGCATTATGTTGAAAGGTAAACAAAAGGTGCTTGGACCACAAGAACAAATAGTGCCAATCTCTGAAAAGTTTCTGAGAAGATGAAGAAGAAGAAAGAGGAATTTTCTTCGCTGTCATCACTGCTTGAGGTCTGAGCAGGACTAGTCCTTTAAAGCTGCTCCAAACAATATTTTTATAGTTAGATTTAAGCTTGTAATGACGAACCAACAAAAAATTATCACCCAATTTTGCAGTTCCCCTCAGCTCTGCAGAGTTTTTTAGCATCCTATGTTGATTGTTTTGGTTTCACAGCCACACTCTCATGACTCATTATAGCCATTTCCAGTCACACCGGACAGCTGTTTCAGCCAAAGGCTCTAAAAACCCACTGCACACTATTTGCCCAGCACCAAACAGCTGGCAGGCAACGTCATCTACTAGCTAGAGAACATAGTGGAGCACTTTGCAGCTAAACCGCCAGGATATCCTCCTCAGGAGTTATTGGAAACAAAAATCAGAGCTAAAAGGGGAGTGAATATTGAACATCTGCCTGATGTGTGAGTTGTTTCAGCAGTTGAAGGTGATAATATGCCAGCGTTGTGTTCGCAGCTTGTTTATGCTCACCAAGTGGCCAGAAACATCAGTCAGTGCTGGTTCAACCTTTATTCCTATGGGGAGACTCCACCGGGAGCAACGCTCTCTTTGTCAGGAACATGCTGTTCACACTCACACAGTTTACATTCACGCCTGGAAGCTGCCCAGTACGACCACAATCTGATCTGTTGGCCACCGGGCAGTTTGGGGATT
This sequence comes from Chelmon rostratus, assembly GCF_017976325.1. Lineage (NCBI taxonomy): Eukaryota > Metazoa > Chordata > Actinopteri > Chaetodontiformes > Chaetodontidae > Chelmon > Chelmon rostratus. Next base: position 19,573,056 of record NC_055665.1, read on the forward strand.
AAGGGCCTTGCTCAATGCTCAGTGGTGATAATGATGCAGAACTTCTGTTAAAAGAAAAGCTCCTAACGCTCAGGCCCACCGTTTCTGCTCTCACTCTCCTTGTGCTGTACTCCTCCTCTTCCTCCTCGTGCCATCCATCTTCTCCTGCAGGCTCCTCTTGGGTTCGACAGGTTATCATTGTTGCACTCTTCTTCTATGCCTCCCCATCTCTTCCTGGAAACCTGTTGCGCTGCTCTCCTCCTCCCTCATTCCTCTCTTGCGCTCCGCTCTTTCCTCCCCCTCGTCGCCCTCCCTCGCACTTCTAAACACCGTCCACTTTAATGGAATGTACTTTAGTGGCGGGTAATGCAGCTTGGGATGATGATTGTTCTGACCTTGTCTAAGACGGCAGTGTTTCGTCAAACCGGACCCACTTGGTGCCTGTGTATGGATTCGCTGAAAAGGAACATCAAGAGCTAATCTTCTGAACACAGATAAAAGACCACATTCCAACGAACGAGGCACACAGCCTACTTGTGGAAGTGCCGTTTAGCCCCAAATCGGTTTTGGACACAAGTATTGTATCTATGGCTGCGTGATGTCCAGCCAACACTGGCTCAAGCCAAATACCGTTCTTTACCCTTGATGGCAGCACAAACAGTGTGTAAAAGGATATAGAAGAAGAGGAATAATACTAGTTAATACTGAACTCTTTACACTGATGTGTTCTTCTGGGTTCAGTGTCAGCCTCCTTGGCCTCGGGTGCTGTTCAGAAGTTTGTTTCATTTAGTGCAATCAGCTCAGTGAGCTGTGTCACTGGACCTACATTTGCAGGTTTGTCCCATCTGCACTCTGGTCTATTTCCTCCTGACCTCTGCCTGAATAATTGAGGACTGGAGAATCTGGGTTATGAAGGAAAACAGCACAGAAAATTGCTGTTTATCTAACTAAATTTTATTAGAGTATGTGAGTGGCATCAGAGGTCGAGCTGAGCAGTTTTCAGTAACACTACTGCTTCCCTCTGTTCTATACACATGTTGACTTAGCTCTAACCTTGACTCGCTGTGAGAAAGAGGCCTTGTGTTGACAAAGGCATGGTTTATGTAACTAACATGTTTGCATTGCTGTTCAGTTCCTTTTAGCCACTAACACTGTACAAGACTTACCGCATGCATTACGAACAGAGGAAATATGCTGTTCAGAATCACTGATAAGAGGTTTACACCTTCAGATTTCTAATTCAAACTCTTACATACAATGTCTCAATTCTTTGCCCATGGGTTACCAAGGGCAAGCATCCTTTTATTCTAAAGAACAGCCTACACAAGACTTCAAATAGCAGCCGTGTCTACTAGAAACTGGCTGCAAATAAACACATGTAGTAGACATATATAAGACATATATATTATAGTGCTTTCTATTTATGCAGCATTTCAAAAACAGATGTTCACAATGGGGAAAAACAAAAATGCAGATTGATAGAAAAATTTAAAGGTTGGGAAAAAGAGGAGTGAATACAGGTTAGAACAAATGATTTTTTTTTCACTTTTTCTGAGATTAAAGGATAACTTTCGTTTTTTACAACCTGGACCTTATTTGTACCATTTACTCACCCAGACAACTTTGGTGGCATTTGGAGTCGTTTTGAAGAAATTAGCCCCAGAGGAGTGGCGTGTATATCCGTGTAATGCGAGTACTCGGGGCATCCATGCGCAGCCTCTATATAACGACTTCCTGAAATAAGAAAAATAGATAAATACATTTTTACTAACAAGCATGTCAAGGTCAGGGTAGTCTTTATTATGCCTGAGGGGCAATTTGTTGCACAGCCAGCGGCTATACAGTCATGATAAAATAATCAGCACACAAACAAGTCACAGAAAAAAACATAGAAATTGGACAATGTTATGTTAAGGATCAATAGCCGGAGGGCCTAATGAGTTCTTCTATCTAACTTTTCCATTGGTCCTGCATCTTAGCAAAGTATATCTGCGACCAGATGGAAGCAACCTGAACTTACTGAACCAGGGTCAGAACCCTCCTTGTGGCTCTGTCTTTGTACAGCAGGGAGAGGTCATTTAGATTTGTGTCCACATTTTTTACTGCACATTCCCTCTAATTTGTTCCTGTTTTTTAAAGTAAGTGACTCAAACCAGCAAACAAAAAAGAAGGTTGGAACAGATTCAATAAAACATTCTCGTGAAGGTGGCGTCCACGGGAAAACTTCTGAGCTTCCAATTAAAGTATATGCACTGATGTGCTGTTGCACAGGCAACATCAGGATCTGGTTCGAAGGTTAACTTCTCATCAGTTAAATGGTAACATTTATCAACCATGGGAGGGGTGGGAGTAAGTCACACATGTACAGATCTCAACTGTTAGCCTTCAAGTCTCAAGCAAGTCTCAAGTCATAGTGGTAAGAATCAAGAGAGGCAAGTCGAGTCCCTGCGAGAAGACAAGCAAGTCAAAAATCAAGTTGTATGAAATTCTGATGATCCCCTCCAGTTTCCAGATTTAAATCAGTGCCTATAAAAAATGTTATTCTCAACATGAACAAAAACCGCTCTGTGAACTTCACTGGTCCAATCAGTGGAGATGTTTCTTTGTGGGTTTTGTAGTGATGGATGAAGTTGGATGTGGTGGTGCCCCCTCTGTGATTGTTGCCTCATTGGCCTGTGCTGGCCTGCTGCGTCCTAGTAGGCTGCCAGGTTTGTGTGCATCACACAAGTCCTTTCGAGTCATCTGTCGGTCTTCTATCAGTTTAATAAAGCAACTCTCAAACCCTAAAATTTGCAACTCGAGCCTGACTGGACTCTAGTCTCGCACCTCTTGGCCTCTAATTAAAATTTTAATTTTGTCAACATTCATCTCTTCAAGGTTTTGGTGTCATGAAAAAAGTTATAAAGCCTGCTGAGAGGATTAGAAGAAAGAATGGATTAGGATTAAAAGAAAGAAAGAAACATAAATAATGACAGGTTTGGAGATGGCTCCATAATTGTTGTGAAGCTGTGGGTTTGACATTTTATTTCCTTTAAAAATGGATGAAGAAATGGAAGATACAGAACCAGAGGAAAGATATCTATTAATGAAGACACGCAGTCTTGTTTTTGAATAATGAGTTAGAAAAATATCCACAGGGCCAGAGGAGATTTTCATGTTATTAACCATGTCAACAAGATGCATAAAAACAGCTTAACCTGGACAGGAGAGGGGTATCGGCATAAGGACTCATAGGACTGCTAGAGTCCATCTTTTCTCCAAAGAATAAAGCAAATGTGTCGCTTTTCTTTCAGGAGGCAGATGGAGCAGCAATCTGAGTAAATATCTCACCTACATTAAAGCCAGTGATTCTGAGACCGACAGGAAGCTCGACAAACCTGACAGAGGAGTCTCCAGCTGTGTGGTCAAACCTCTCCTCTCCCCCGTCTCATTTTTTTAGCCGCTGGAAGTGGAGCCGCCTCTGAACATTTTGCAGCTTACTGAAGCAGTGAGACACAATGTAGGATCTGACCTTCTACTTTTCTTCTTCACAACTTCTGTCACTTTTCATGTTTTCTCGCAACACCATGAATACCTCTGAGGAGAGATTGTCTGAAATCGTGCGCCTGTGTCGCCATTGGAACGATTATCGCAACAGGCTTTCAGCCTCGCCTTCCAGTGTGACCGGTATTGTCCCAAGGATTTGTCTGAAGGATGGAGAGGCAGGCGCAGAAACAGGCAACATTTCATCCAGCACATATCCAGCCACAGGCTTGATTGGTTGTATCCTGCTGTTCACAGTTCAGACCCAATTTTGGCTGTTCAGACATTGTAGGGCTACAGCCATCCTCATCATCATCTTTGGTGGGGTCTAACTTATTTCAACGAGCTTCACATCACTGTGCTGTTATAGTAGATGGTTCAGGAGGTTTGAGCTTGTGTTTTTCACAGTGGAAAGAGTCTTAGTACCACCAACTGCACACAATTCACACTTTGTTGCAACAATGTTCTTGTCATCTTTCATGGGAATATTTCCAGCTGCTGCTTGTAAGCATTTCCATTTTCCAAGCTAGCTTGCTGCCTGGTGACGTGCACATGAAAACGAACCCAGGATGTGCTGGATTGCTGGACTTCAAATCAGTAGTGGGATGACAACTAAAATAAATAAGGTTGTACTACACTGTTCGTGGCTGGAAAAAGTCATATTACTGCTGTAAAACCTTCCAACTGGTAGTGAAAGAGGAAGCCCTCCCACCTGTTGCCACAAATAATGACCACTGTCCTCTTTTCGGGCTGATAGAAAAACAGAACATCGCTGGTCCACTCTAACATCTCCCTAGTTAAATATGAACAAATGTGAGCGCAGGGGGGTGAGGCTTATTAAAAACGATCAGTCAGTCAGATTGCAACTCACACTCTCTCACCGCGCTGCTGCCGGGACAAAGCTGTATGTGTCTCTGTGGGGCCCCTGATATTGAATAAAGACATGCCACACTCATGGAAAACAGCATTGCCGTAATATGTAGCAGCAGTAGAAACTTTTCTCTCCCCTGAAGGCATTAGATTCAAGTGTGCCATATCTCGTGGTTCGATGGCCTGGTCTACATGGGAACAGAGTCAAAGAGAGATGTGAAGAGGCTCCTTACCGGTTTTGTGGCTCTTTACTGGTTGTGTGTGAAGGTGGTGCAGGGTAAGACAGTACAGTACAGTATACTGCACAGGTTTTAACGCAAATGCGTTCCTCAGCAATGTTAGTGCACTTAACAGCAAACCTTTATTGCAATTATATAAAATAATAAGAGCCTGGAATCCAACCATTCATAATAAAAAATAGACCAATTATTGATGACACATCCACGTAAGTACACAACACACCCCCTGAGATCTTTTCCTGACCACGTAGCTTGGGTGCTCTGTCTCGTCTTTTACATCACTTTCAAAAACCCTGTTTTACACTGTGTTTAGTTTTTATTACTTTTAGTTTGTTGTACTCTCTTTGTGTTTTATATGTGTCCTGTTTCCATTTGAAAGGACTTTTTGAAGGGTGCTATATAAATAAAGTTCAGCCTCCCTGTTGTGTTATGCAGCTGAATGTGAGTGCAAAAAGGAAAATGCAGCATTAGGTCACACCTCCAGCCTTCTGCTTAATAAGTGTAAGTTTAGGTGAAGCAAAAGCCATTGTTACAATAATGAAACATTTTTTGATAATGTGACATTAAACATTCAAGGTTTTCACCTATATAAACAGATGAAGGCTTTTACAGAGCTTTAATTATAGAGCTATGACAGAATAATGATCTGAACAGGAAAAAAGTTTCACTCTGATTTTGATGAACTCAGAGCTACATACAGGCTAAAGCTCCACGTAAGGCCAGTATGTAAAACCTCCTCGCTGACAAGACCACCGAGCACTGATGGTTTCCTTTCTAACCATCCAGTTAATTGCATTCACATTGTGTCCCAGGCCTCAAACAGCCCTTCATTAGTCTGCCAAAATGAAAAACCAGTAGGATCAGGATTGAAGACCACCAATCCAAACACCTGACTCTCCATCTCTTCTTTCCCCCCGCTTCTCTCTCTCTCTCTCTCTCCCCTCTCCCAACCTGTAATCCATCGATCAGTTGTCCAGGCAACAGCCCTGGCTACCGTTCTGCCACGTGCACAGTGCTGCCGGGTCAGGATGAAAGTGCCTGGAGGGGGCGATGCAAATCACCCATTGCACCTCTCTGGAGAGCCCAATGGAAATCCTGGGCATAAGCCTGCCCCCGGGTTTTTCTCCCAACGATGGTGCAACTGCTCTCTGTCTTATTAGTGCTTTCTGTAGTTTACATGAATAAAATTAAAGTAATTCCAGAACTGATGTTTGTTTCACTTAGTGCATCTTAGTGGTGTGTTTACAAGCACTGTTTGCGCATTTCTTGCTTTATTGCTGCTTTGTCAAAGGAATATTTTATCAATACAATCAATAATTTCATTCAAGGCCTTAAACCGCATATCAACACCATACAAATCATACTGTAACTGTTTTGAAAGTCAACATGTTTGTGCTGCTTAGACTTGAACAATGTCGCTTTGTATCAGCTGCTGAAATGATACAGAGAGCATAGGAGGTGGAGGAGGACGCTGTGGAAAGTTGACTCTGTGGGAAACTACATAGCACCAAAATGAAAATATACATGTACAAGTTGCTGCAACCATGCTACACCCTGCCACAGTCATGTGCAACTACACACATGTATAACTGTATTGTCTGCTGTCTTACGCAGCGTCAACAACACTCGTCTGGCTCACTGTTGTTGAGGAATTAGCTCATAACCTTGTGCACTGCAACTCTCAAGCTCCCCCATAATCTCTCCTGCAAACTTTGTGTGAACTCTTGCGCACATAATACCTTCATTCAGGAGTCAGTGGCATGTGGAACAACAGCGCAAAGACGAGATTCATGGCAAAATTGCCGGAAAAACATTGAGTGTTTGGAAGATTTTCTTTGCACATGATTTTCTAATACTGTGGCACTGGAGTAGCCTCTCTGGATGTGGACCTTCTCAAGACAAGCATGTGCATGAGGTAAAAGTACAGCATGTACACAAATAATCACATTATGATGTCTTCATGAACAAACTGTAAGTATGATAACCATGAGCACCACTTTGACACGACCCAATGTTGTATCTGATTTGAGATTAGGTGGATGGCATTACTCGTGCTTTTAGTCCTATATTTCCAGACGTGTTAACCACAGAGAGAATGAATGCAAAGAGCAAAGTTATCATTGCAATAACATGTTTGCCCCTTTTTAATAAAGGCTTACATTTGAATCAACATGGGTAGAGTCAGTCTGGTCACTCTGGCAGTGATGGCGACTTCTCTGCCCATTTGATGGGTAATGAATGTGTTGCTTTCTTACAGGTTCTCTGCTTACAGTAACTGTGTCACTTTCTTTCCCAGTCGTTTTCTCTCAGTCTCAGTGTGTCAGTCTCCAGTTTAAAGCGCTGTGCTCTCTGTCTGAGTAATCTCTGACTGTGATCATAAGGACTGCTGCTTTCGGTTGTCAAGCAAAAACAGATGCACGGTGCCTGCTGGAAATTACAAACTGTCGTCAACAAACCCTGCGTACGCTCCATTTTATACTCGGGGGTGGTTAGAGTCTATTTCCCTCCAACAAAGTGGCACAAAAGAAAACACAAAATCTGTCATGAAGTGATGGCTGAAATTACAGTCTTGCAGTTTAATGACAAGTAGGGACATAATTTGGCAATTTACTACTCAATGAGGTGGTTTCATAGACGCACACCATGAGTGGCTTTATCTGTTTATGCAGCTGAATACATGGCGGCGCCTCTGCATCACTCGTACACGAAGAGAGTGTGAACATTTGGAGTTTAATGGTGTGTCTGCACAGACTACAGTACACACAAATTAACACACCCCTTTAGGGTTTCTCGTCTAAATTCTAGTAACTGAAATAGCTTAAACATTACACAAGTGCAAATGTGCTTGATGTCACTCTGAAATGAACTTGATTAGTTCAGCTCCCCCTGTGTCTCCTCTCTTGCAATGGTCTTTTCAGCAGAATGGGATCCGACACCTGTATCGGGGTTCATGCTCTTTGCAAACTCCGCTCACACAGATTTGATTTGTGTCACTTTGTGAATTCCTTTCCCTCCCCACTGTTCCGTCACAGCGACCAGGCTCGTAAATACTCATCCTGACCTCGAATAGCCCGGCGGCCGCCCGAGATAATCCCGCAGCCTCGCAGAAGAGCGACGAAACCGTGGAGAGAAATCCGCAGGGAGAGAGTGACTGTTGGAAAATTCTCACTGACTTCTTTTTTTTCGTATTTATCGTTGTGACAGTGGGTCCAGAGCAGGGGATGGCAGAGAGAGAGAGCAGCGTGGTGTGCTGGCCCTGCGTTCTAGGGAGAGGCTGTGATCATGACTGGCAGTAGAGAGACAACAGTGAAGGAAAGGGACAGCGGGGCCAGGGACAAGAGCTGCGATGGTAATGCATGTCACATCGATGAGGCCACGCCAAGAGAAGATGGGAATGGGGTCAGCTCTACATCCTGCCTCCCAGTATCTCTGCTTGAGGCTCCAACTCCAATTTGCATTGCTATCATTTGTTTGGTCTTTCTCTGTCTCAGAACTCATCTTTTCTTTTCCTGTAATCTGTGCTTCACCATCACTAGTCTTCCTTCTACGTCTCCACTCTTCATACAGTGGAACACTATTCTTCTATCACCCCGGCCTGAGTCTCTCTCTTCTCTCAGTCTCTGCAAACTCTTTCAGTTCTCTACTATGTTTTGTTTCTAAACTTTTTCTTACAGGGAATGAAGCCAGGATTACACAATAAGGCCCCTTTTATGCCTGCTTGTGCTACACAGGATAGCCACTTTTTATTCAAAATAAATATTTTATATGTATTCATATGGTCAAATTCAAAACTTTAAGTGTAACAGCCTGTGGTTAGCTGAAAATGGTCTGTCCATCCGTTGCTCTAGTAAGCAACACACAACATGGAGAAAACAGGCAAGCCACACTGAATCCATTACTACAGCACCGAATCATGTGAGAAGTGCTGAGAGGAAGCCTCTTGAATCTGATGAACGTAGCTGGAAAATCAGGTCTAAAAGCACAGCAGTTTGCTGACTTTCAAACAATAGTTGTGTGTTTCAACGTCACAGTCCTAGTTGAGCTGTGCTGCAGTTACAAAAGCAAAGATGAAGTGGTGAAAAGAAACAAAGTACAATTACTCAAACACACACTGAGTATTTGCATTGAGTGAAAGTGAATGTAAAGAATGCCCACTTGTGGGCTGTAACTATTTCCTGGTGGACAACAGCGACTTCCAAGACCATCATAGTGAGGTTGCCTTTCTAACTGTTACCCCTGTTTAAATGCTACGCTAACTGGCTCCCAACACCAGCTTTGCATGTAGTGTGCCATCATGTGAGAGTGGTATCTTCTTATCTCACTCTTGGAAAAAAGCTAATAAGAACATCTCACCAAAAACCATTCCTCTACGTCATCTGTAATAATAATAGTGCAATAATAAAATACAATATTGTTTCTCTGCATGTACACTCTCTCATAGCCACAAAGTGCCAGGCGGGTGGCATTAGTCTGGGTGGGCGACACCAAGGTGTCCAAAATCTCTCTGCAGCCCGCCGCTCCATTGAGCTGCACAGAGGAGCTTAGGAAGAAAGAAAACAGTGCTAATCATTACCCACACCCTCACCCGCCGCCCTTCCCTTTCCTCTCTGCTCCTTCCCACCTCCTTCCTCTCATTAAAATAAGTCCGAGAGAGCTAGCCTGCATACTGATGCATTGTTAAGCACTCTTAATTGAACTTGAGGATTCTTAATGTGCCATCATTCAAATGCTTAGTCTGTGTGCTCTCGGCTGCTTAGTCCGAATTGCCCTCTGTGCTGCATTTATCTCCACCTCCTCCGCTGCACGTCCATTCAGCTTTTGGCGGAGGGGAGGAAGGGCTCTGTGGCAGATTTGTAAAGTGCGGGCATGGAGGAAAAGGACACTGACTCCTTACACAACAGAGGGAACAAAAGCGTTCACTTGCTGCCAGCTGGGAGTTTCATCATCAGCCGGGAGAGAGAGACGGAGAGGAGTGAGAAAGCGAGAGAGAAAGGAAACAGTTGGAAAGAGCAAGAATGAAAAAAGTTATTGGACTAGATGGGGCAGGGTGACATCAATAGCATCCCAAGCAGGGCCACAAATTAGCCGGGCGAGAAGCAGCGCAGCATGGGAGCCGACAGCTGGGGCCCTATGCGCAATGCCACCGGGGGATTAGCAGGGTTTCAGGATCTGACACAGAGGGGATGAGCGTCATGGGCAGAATAAAGAGCAACGCGGGGATTAAAGAGCTTCCCGACACTCCACCAACACTCATGAAGGGCTTAAAGGGCTATAGATATCATTAATGAATGGACAGAGAGAGAGAGAAGGTTGAGGTGGGGGCTTGTCTTCTTGCTTTTATTCAGCCTGTCCCCCCTACATTGCCACTCAGATTTTTAATGATCATACATTCCACGTGCATACATTAAAAGTCAATGAGGGGCGGGCCGAAGAGGCAAACTGCCCATGTGCTGATCATTCAGCATAACACACAGCACACCAGACAGAGATGGCCGCCGCTGACTATTCAGTTCATGCGACCCTCTGAAGATTAGGTCTGAATTATTCATCTGAAAGTCGTGGTGAAAATGCCAAACATATATTTGAATGTTTGCACGCTTTTGTGTGAGCATACTGAAACAATAAGATAGTATTCATTGTGGCGTGCATGTAGGTGTGCTGCTGGGGTGCGTGTAGGTATCGAATTCTGCATTCAGATGCCGAGCATGGGGTGATTTAAGGGGCCACAAGGCTGTGTCTTGTTTTATAAAAAGGAAATTGCTGAGTTTCCTCTATAAACAGGCCATGCCTTTAGATAGGCACAGACCCACCAGCCTGTCTTACAACTACTGCAGGGATTTGGCACCAAGATAACCTTTGTTCGTGTTTCTTGCAACACACCAAAGATGAGACAAGCTCTTGGAGCTAATGTGATTTTGCAAAGTGCCAAGCAGAACTGAAAGTGTTCAGAATATCAGCACAATCTGTGAACTTAAAAATACCCCCATGCAGCCTTTTCCATGATAATGACATTGCCTCTGAGCCAAGTGGGATATCCTGGACAGGAAGGCATGGGGAGATAAATCTGCCTGTTGTTTAGGAACATGGAGTTATCATCTTCCCCCTCCTCCACCTCCTCCTCGCCGGAGCTGTGTGTCTAGGACTAATGGAGTCTTTATCATGAAAGAGTTAACTACTTATCACTGGTTCACTGCTACGGATCAAGAGCACAACTAGATTTGCTGAAGGGGCAAAATGCTCTTTGATGAACTTCAGTCGAAGTTTAATGAAAGCAAATTTGCGTCCACGGTTCGGCCTTGGCTTGCTGCTCTAGCGGCTTCTCAGTCTGTGGGCACAGGATGGGTGTTTTGGGATGGAGGGTGCTGTATAAAATCTGTTTGTCTGCTTGTATGTGTGTGTCAGACCATCAGAAACAGATACAGGGTCATGGATTTTGTCACGTCTGAGGATAAAACAGACAAATCCTGTGTGGAGCCTTTATTTCCCCCCTTCACAGTGTGGACTTCCCTTCAGTGCACGCAGTATGCCCAGACGACACATCCATATTACTTTGGAAATGAATCTTCTGGTGCACTGGGGTCCCGGCCACCCACTGTGTGCAAACACATAAACCGCTCGAGTCCTGCTGTGTCAGAGAAGCCACACCTTGTCCTTGTGTACAGTATCCCACCATTGTCCTCAGAGATCCCCTGAGATCCCCAGGAAGGGTGTGTGTGTGTGTGTGGCCCTTCTTTCCCTGCCTTTGAACGAACAAAGAGTGTATAACCCTAAAATGTCTGAGGAGCAACAAATATAATGCTCTGTGTGTGAGGTGGTATTAATTTACTGCACTTCTTGCATCCTGATTGATGCGACACAGAAGAGCCTTGTTGCAATTATTGTGCTTCTGTACTCTTGTTGCAGCTGCACTGCACATCGCAGAGTTCTTAGTGACAGGTGCGTAGGAGAGAAAAAAAACAAGTTGAAGTTAATTCACAAGAAGAAACTCATAAGTGAAACATTGCAATACCAATAAAATTGTTTTCTCTAATTGTAATGATGAAGGCGTAGGCGATTTTTCAGAAAAGTTGCGATTCAAAAGTGGCAATAACAAGGTGTAGAAACTTGAATGCAGCTTAATTGCTTCTTTGTTGTCAACACACTTTGTTAAAAATGGAATCAGGAGCTTTGTTGACAATAAATCTCTAACTCAGATCTTCAGCATTAGAATGGCTTCAGAGCAAACACTTGGGCTCGGGAAGGCAGTGGTGTAGTCATTACTGCCTCCCATTTTCACATTGAGATTTTAATCATCAGCTACAGTATTTCTGATTGATGTGTGTGCAGGAGTTTGTGTGTGTGTGTGTGATTTGTGTGCACACACATATACCCATGCGGGGGGAGGGGGGGTTGTAATACATCTTCGTAATTAGTCTCATAATTATAAGGCAATAAACTGCAGTACACATGGGAGTCTGATCCATCTCTGGGATACGGCAATTACCCTGCTAAGATGTGTTGCTGTGACAAATCTCCAGAAGCAAAGTGGAGCTCTGCACTGTTCCGCTTAGAACAACACGCGGAACACAGGCTTAGTTCAGGTTGGTGTTTACAAATGCATGTGGGATGTGTAAGTGTGTCAAATCAAAGGTTCGTGTGGGTTATTCAGCCTGCTTCATGTAGTGGACATGGCCAAATCATTCCCCCAATTTGATTTTAAATTCCAGTCCTGTTGCCACTTCTTTATCTGTACATTTTCTTCCCAAAGGCTGTCTAGACGGTCCAATCCCAAGTCTTCAAATGCTGATGCACAACAACTCGTCTTGGAGTTCTCGTCAATCTGGTCAATGTGGTGATATCACACGGCCGCTGAGTGAGTCCAAATTGGCTTTGCCTCCATTAGCTCCAACAGCACCTCATTATCAGCAGCAAACATCAAGCCTGCAGGGCCAGACCTCTGCTACTCCGCCACCCGCTAGTTCCATATCACACACACACACTGAACTCACGAGTAATCATGAACACACACATATACAGGGATGTCCTTACTGCCTCTCACACATATAACACTCAAATACCTCCCTTTCCATATCTTTGATTAAGCCAGCAGGATGTGCAGGTTGTCACTGAGCACACCTGCTTTCTTAAAGGATGGTGGTATGCTCATCAGCTGGAGTTGAAATAGGAAATCACAGTTTTTCCCACTGGTGGGCAGCAGGGAGAGCGGGTGGTGTGAAGTTTTGTGACGACAACATGACAGTGGAGAAAGCATTGACTTAATATGGACGAACATGAGCGTGAACCGCATTTGCACAGCAGTGGAACATCAACAAGCACATAAAACACTCGCACACATGCACAGTACATGTGCATGGAGCAAAGGTTACGTTTGCTCAAATTACATGTACACACACACAAGTACACACAGGAGATGTTGCTTGGTGTATAACCTTTTCTAATCAACGTGCAGACCTTTTTTCCATTCTGCATCAGCGGTCACAGTCTGAACATAGACATCATGCCTGCAAGACATACTCTTGCCAAATAATGGATCAGGGATTCATGCTTGAATCTCTTCCACATCATACTGGTCCTGAATTGTACAGGTGAGGGTAAAGGTTTTAAATTACATTTAAAGGAAGTATGATTCCCACACACATGTTAAATCCAAACTAGTCATGTTTTATCATCAGTCCACCATTAGGCTCTATTGAAATCTTCAGGGAGGAATTCTCCGGTCATAAAGCAATCTCTGGTCATTGTTGAACTAGTTTTAAAGGAGTACTTCTACATTTTGAACTATTTGCTTTCTGGCTGAGAGTTAGATTAAAATATTGATGCCGCTGTTAAATGTATGTCTACAGCCAGGTGCCAGTTAGCTTAGCATAAACAGCAAATCTAGCTCTGTCCCAACATAACAAAAACCAACTGCCAGCAAAGCTCACTAGTTATCACACTGTATCTTGTTTCTCTAAACTATACAAAGACCATTTCAGTTTTTATGCTAAGCTAAGCTAACCACAGGCTCTAGCTTCATATGTAGCCTACAGCCATGAGAGTGCTCTGGTTGTCACCGTGAGGTTGCCAGACATCCAGCGGGGACTCCAGGAAGTAACTGCACATACATGGCCAAGCAACAGTTTGATTATTTCCACTTATTATTGTTACTGAACTGATTAAACAAATCAGATATGATGTGTTAATTAGTTAGCTTTGGAGGTTTTGTCACCTTGGGACAGAGCCAGTCTTTGTGCTAAGCTAAGCTAACTGTCTTCTGGCTGTTTTTCCCAAAATATCAAACTATTCCTTTTAGGCTATTGTGGAACATGGCTGTGAGTGCAAGGACAAGCCTGCCCGTACTCCACCCGACACTTGATAATGATCGCAAGTCTGCAGTCGGTCATGTGTTATGTATCAGTATTTACTCCACAGCTTCTTTTAGTGTGTGGCGTGCAGGAGAGACAGCACTTCTCTAAACCACCTCCAGTCATCTAAAATCTGCAATTCATAAGGAGGAATGAGACACAGCACAAAAAGCAGATGTGTAAAAGTCTGAGTCACGGACATCATCGCGTGTCAACTGAAATGTGCTCAAAATAATAAGAAAGAAGGAAGCAAAAGAGCTAACAAGGAAAGAAGGAGGCAAGGAAGGAAGTAAGGTACACCATAATGAATAACCTTTTTCTTTTGGTGAAGGGCATAAGAAAACCCAGCTCTCTCCCTGACAATTAAACTGAGAGCGCACAGGAGCAGCAACATGGAATTAAAATTAAAGAAGAGCAAGAATGTTGATAAGCACTAATTTCATTCCCTGGGATCACGGAGGAAGGTTTGAAAAGACAGCTGCAAAGGTGGGCTCTATTAATTGCCAAAAAGAAGCTCCTAGGGGATTATGAGTCTTGCTGCCAGGTGAAGCACACTCCACACACAAAACTGACACCTTTTCAACACAGTGTGGCTCCATCACTAGTGTTTCAAGTAGTTAAGCCTTGTTATTTATTTAGGGATTGTATGTTTTTGTAAAATAATCAAATACTGAGAAGCAAACTAGAAAAAAAAACAGATGAAGAAATTGAGTGAGAAAAATAAAAATTGATTTTTTAAGGGCGAGAGTGTATAATCAGCATAATTGGACTGTGTGAAAAGATAATTTTGTGATTTTTAACCTCTGGTAACCCACACAGCGACAGTCAGTATAGCTGAAGATGCAGGGCAGGATTTTCTGGGATGACTCAGGATAAGATGAAGGTTGATAGCTACTGAATCAGTCTTCCATAAATAATTGAAGTGACAAACAGGTCAGGGTGCTTGAAGGCAACAATTCCCAGTCACATCTCAGTTCAAGTATGAGGCTTTAATAACCGCAGTGATTTCTGTTCCCCCTTTCTCAGGCTGTAGCTCCAGCCTTCTATCCCGCTCCCTTCTTTCTTTTCTTTATTCATGCATTCATCCATCACCATCCCAAAGGAACAGGGTCAGTTTATTGAAGTTTTCCTCAGGCCCTTTCCTGTTGTCTGGCTCTGCTTATGTAAACCAGACAGGCCTGGCTGACCGGACACGACAGCTCAAACCAGAATGGGGCCTGATTCCATTCTGACGAGCTCCTCATCAGCGTCTGTTGTCTACGAATATAAACTCTTCCTCTAGACACGACGATCAAATCAAAGGTGTCTTCTTACAAACCCACCCTTATGCACAATGTCTTGTATCCTCACCCAGCCTGCCTAGCTACACTGGTATTCTTAGTTTCATTGTTACTTCCTTTGAACTCTCATGATGTCTTTGAACTGATCATTTCTGAGCACAGCAATTCCCGAGTTCTGGCTTTTAACAGCGGCTTTACCTTCGCAGCCTACTGCTCAGTCCTACGAAACCACATTTGTCAAGGAAAGTGAAAGAAAGCACAAAGGAAGGAAGGGAACATTGGTTGCCTGCCTATATGTGTGGTAGCATACAAACTAAATTCAATTGTTGTGCAGATGAAAAGCAGCAGGAGGAGCAGAAGCAGGGTATAAAACGGGGCTACGGGAATGTTGCTTTGAAAAAGGAGAGCAACGCCGTGGAACTGGGAGGAGTGTAACTCTGCCATTGTGCGGCTGAAAAAACAAGCGGTCATCCCACGCCGGGACAAGAAAGAATCACAACGCAGCGCCAGTCTGAAACGATCAGTAAACACAGTCCAGTCCAAGTCAAGCTGCTGGGATTCCCATAGAAATTATTAACCAGATGCAGGTGGGTGGCGCTGGAAGTAAAACAGTTGTGTGAGTTGCAGCAGCGTGGATCAATGCAGTGCAGTTAATCTTAGAGGTACATTTTGGAGCTTCATTACTCTCTCCAAACTCAAGCATAAACGTGATTCAGGTGAGTGGGCAGCGAAACGGGCCTGACGAACAAAAAAAACCCACAGTACGCTGTCCCTGTCTCTAGCAGATGCTTTAGAGGTGAGGAAACAAATTCAGATTTTTACAGTGAACTGTAAGTAGTCTGGCTCAGATCAGACTCTACTGTTCACATCAGTGCTGGCAAAGTTTGGATGAGAAACAAATTGAAACATTCAGCATGGCACTGCTAATCAAAGGCTGGTGTAATCTGCTTTGCTATCTTATCTTACAAGCACACACCCTTTCCCAGCAGCCATTAAGAAATCCCATCCTTTACTGGTTAGAGAGGAATCCTATCTATTGGCAAAAACCTTAGCGGTTCAGAGACACTTTTAAGCAGCAAAAGTGGCATAAAACTGGCAAATAAAAAGCCCCTGAGGGGTTCTAGTTCTTGTCGAGCACATTACATGAAATTGTCAAATGTCCTCAAACTATCCATGTTTAAGCTGTTTGTGCTTGTCCCACCTGGATAACGATCCCGCGGTGGCTTGAGGCCACGTCTGAAATACACTCCCACTTCCTGTAGGCCTGTCAGATAGGATCTCCTCCTGAGCGCGCTCCTCTAAAGTTCAGGCATGTTTGCGCGTGGGAGGAAGTTTTTCGAGATAATGACATTTTGTAAACATAGGGTGGGTTTGATTTGAGCTCTGGCTTGTCCCCAACTTCTGCAATCTTGCCAGTTTTGCCGAAGGGGTGTGGGCTTTCCTCCAATCCTCCAAAGGAACCACGACAGACTCGCCGGCCAAAAGGCTGACATGAATGAGCCAATGTGTCAGACTAGACGCCTCCCCTGGCTTCACACTTTGTGTATCATGGTAAAAGATCTCATTCTTCACATCTAACCTAGTATGGTTACAGATTGCACTGGTGGCTTTTTTCTGAAGTCAGCTGATTTAAATTGGGGATGCACATTGGCTCGCTTTCTTGCAATTATTTCGTGCAATTATAACGGAGACAAGCTAAATTGAAGGTGGGGTGAGTCATTATTGATATCATCATCTCTTCTTCAACCTTCTTCACAAGGCAGTTAAGCATTAGCATGCCACATTTACCATCCCTCTCGCTCGCCCCCACCTCCCCTCCCATTCTCATCATCCTGTGCATAACCATAAATGCCACCCGTTGCCGATTGGCTGGAATAGTATCGTGTGACTCAGTCCGAGCCACTTTGTTTGTTTCCCATTTATAGAGCCAGAGCTGTGTCCAAAAAAAACACATTCTTCTTTTCAGCGCACACACAGAACGGACAGCTAACAGACCGTGAGGAGAGAATATCAACAATCTTTCTCCACAATGACTCACTCCACGTTTAAAGATACCCTGTGGAGCTTTAACCGGTGCAAGTGCTATGGAGCAATGTTTTTAAGAGTGGGTCCCCGCTTTGTTTGCATCATGCATGGAGCCAGTTTCCCGCAGCTGATGGCGATTACGTGCAAAGAAGCGTCGCACTGATGAAGACTCCATGCTAGCAAACATGGATATAAACAATGCAGAAATGTAATTCATTGTTTTTGCGAATGTTTTATGAGGAAGAAAATGCATTTAACATGTTTGCTACACCTGAAGAATGCACGCTATGAATAACACTGAGTGTCAACAGACACTTTGTTTATAAGAAAACTCCACAGAGTGGCTTTAAAACAACAAGCTGCACAATAAAACAGTACTCAAATTTATATTAATTCAGCTGACAGTCTGATGGCTTCTTCTGAGCTCGACCCATTTTTTATGGCACATGGTGCATTATGTGTACGCAGAGACCACAGAAAACCCATAAGTTTGTGGAGAGAAAATCTAATTGAATGAAATATGTGACGTAAGTATAATTCAATTTCAGCTTTGTCACACATGATGAAAAATGTGAGTTAATATTTGCAATTACACAACTCCACTGGTAGCTGCTTTAACAATGTGTGCTTCACCCAGTGCTAAAAAATGTGACTGTTTATCATAAACACACACACACACACACTTTGTATTTCATCACTGTGGTAGACCACGGAGGATTGAAGAAATGCTAATGTGTCCAGCAGCTTTCCTATTTGGTACCAGTGCTGATGATGATCCTGCTTTGGGTCCAGTGGGACCTTACCTGCAGCAATATGAGCACAGCATTATCTCCATGCAAATATTGCCAGAGGAAAACAAACCGGCAAAGTAACTCATCTACTGACTGGTTATGAGGGAGTCATCAGCTTCCTCTGAAAGACAGAGGGAAGAAAAAACAAGATGTCTGGCGGTTCAAAACAACCTCAGAGTCTGCTGTAATTTCCGTTGCAGCCTTTGTATGTGAACCCACTGCAAAGTGTTTCACAGGCTTCATTATTGTTCAATAGGATTTTAAATGTTATACGTATCTTAACTTTTGCATCTATTTCCTGTTCTAAGATGATAATATAATTTGGTTTTATGGGCTGCTTCTCCATCACAATTTCAATCTTATCAAATTACATCATCTGGAATTTCATTACACATATACATTAGTCTGTCTTATCTTTATAAAAACTAAATGGGAATGAGATTTGGTTCAAATTGAGCCCATTTGTGGGTGCACACATACAAAACTGCACCTTTGGCCGAAATTTAATGAATGCCGTAGCGGAGGGAAGGAAAGCCAAATATGAGCGAAGAACATTCTTGGCCTGCGGCTAAACTTTCAGAAATGACTTATCTTCAGTCGGCAGAGGTGTAAACAAAATGTCCAGCACGGTTGGAACACAACTTAACACAAGCTAACAAAGCTGATGTTAGAGTAGTTTCGGGCAACTGCTGCTCTGAAGCAAATATTTAGATCAAAACTGGCAGCATTAGTAGCTTTGACTGTAGGGCAGCCAGCACTCTTCATCAGACAAACAAAAAGCAGGGATCTCACTGGTCGAACAGGTGGAGCCGAGGCTCCTCTGGGTTGTGAACTGGGATTGTGATGGCGGTGGCGTAGCCGCTTTCAAATAGTCTGTGAAGTGCAAAACAACGCTGGCGTTTGTGGTGTTAAGGATGCAGGGTTTGACTAGAATATAGAGTGACCTCCCCTACCTTTCCTGAGATTCATGGTTTTAAATGACTGATTATCATTGTACCAACATCACCATCCATCATGCGAAGGTCAGTGACAATCCTTTACTGAACAGAAAAAGAAAACCTTTACTGTTCAAATATAGATTTATTTCCTTTTTCCTTCATACAAACATCTTTTTTTTTTTTTTCAAAAAATAAACTGTTGAAATGGATGAATCAATACTAGCGCACTGTCGCAGCTGTGAACAGTGTCAAGGTAGGTGAAGAGTGGGTAAAGCTGTGTGATGACTGGATAGAAAGGAACAAAAGGGGATCCTCAAAGTTGACACACAATAATAAAAGCAAGTAGTCGTCTCTCTTCCACTCTGTATTGATCTCCAGCACCTGAGTTGTACAGGGGCAAGCACTTTCAGCACTCTCGTCAGGTAGAAGTACAGGTTTTGCTCCTCTGTGCAAAGATTCATTGGATTAGAAAGATAATTATGGCCAATTAAATTCTGACTTCTTCCCCAAATGATGAGACTGCAGGTGCAGCTCGGATGCAAATGCATCCAGCAAAACAAGTCTCTTCATCTTGAGATGGGTGTGAAAAATCTCATCATTCTTCGAAGGGGGGAGGAAACCTGCAAGCGTGCAATTTTCACTCGTTTCCGATGCAAATCAGCTTGTGGGAATTTTGTTTTGGCCCTCGAGATGTGCTTTGCTAATGCACTTGAAAAAAAGAAACAAAAGTCACCCCAGATGTCAAGGCGTTTCCTCTCAGTTTGGAAAAACACATTTAAGATGAATATTAACTCCCTCTGAAGATAGACCTTTGTTTGCATTGTGGCACATGCGCCCAGCTCACACACAAAGCTCTTACTGGGTGACTGGAGGGATCAACGCTCCCTCAGCAGCACGCTTGTTTTTCAGCGTGAGAAGTGGGCATTTTCCACTGAACACCACCTTTGACCTAAGGCTCACACCCGCGTCAGATGGCCACAGCATCCACCATCAGTTCACAAAACGCTCCTCTTTGATTTCGTTTGTTGCGTTCAGGTGGTTGGCCAGCTCTTGCATCACAGCATCTTTGCCGATCTGATCGTTCCTCCTCTTTTCCATGATCACGTCCTCCAAGCTCTGAAACTCCAAGACGTGACTCTTCTTCTCCGAAAAGAGTAGTTTTAACCTGTACGGCTGCTTTCCTATCCTTATCTCCCCTCCGATTTTGAACTCCCGTTTGCCAAAGCGGCACCAGGCGGCAAAACATTCAGAGTTCCTCCAGTAGAGCTCTCTGTCTCTCGACCCAACGTGGTCCAGGGCGTTGCGCACAATCACCTCCGGCGGGAGCGCACGGTACCTGTAGAGGCTGTTCACTATCCTGCCTTTTTTGCCTTGGCTCACGTCGGTGAGAAAGTTGTTCTTTATCTCAGCCCTGTGCAAGTGAACCACCTGGAAGTCCCCGACGTAAACAGCCCAGTGCGGGTATTGCCCAGTGGCCACAAACTCCAGCAGGTCTCCGGGTCTGCACTTGTTCAGGAGACTTTCCGCAGAGTACGTCGCGCCTCCGGCGGGTCTCTCGTACACACACTCCTCTCGGTAGTGAATCGCGCACTGCAGCTCGTCCTGCGGGTCGAAGGGCTTCTCTTCATGGTTTACGGCGTGGCTGGCCGACGAAAAGTGGTCCAAATGATCGTCCTGGTCGTCGTCGCCGTCGTCGTTGGAGAAAATGTATGAGACGCCGATCCGCGGTCCGTCGTCGTCCGGGTCGAACCCATTTGGGTCCGACGTTGGCACCTCTGCGTAATTTAAATGCGTTAGTTTCTCCACCTGGTTCCCCATAAAGGTGAAAGGTGGATGAAGGGGGAGATAAAGCCGAGCACACACAAACAGGATCCACCTGTTCCTGGCGCGCTCAGATCAGCGGGGAGGAGAGGCGGAGGGCGGCGCGGTGCTGTGCGGCGTCTTAACTAAATCCAAAGCGGTGAAGACGGGCGCCAATAATCCATGTCCAGCTGCATCGATCCTCCTAATGAACGCCAAGTGCGCCGACCTGGACGGAAATGAACAAGACAGCATCTTAAACACGGAGCTCAGCACACCCACAAGCCTATCTGCAAGTTAAACAAAACGCGTAGTTTACATTCCCGACAGGTGTGACCTGACACACCTGTTGACGCACAGGTTTCACAATACTCACCAATATAACCACTGTCTTCACTTTTTACGCCACCTCGATACTGCGCGGTATCACCTACACCTCTGCTGCCACGTTAGTCCCTCTCAGTCGCTCTCCACAATGACTCGGTTCATTTTCTCCAGGTCGGTCCACGGTGAAAGTCTCCGCACTCACATGCAGTTCAGTTCCTGCCAGCAGCTCTCTCTCTCACACACACACACACAAACACAAACACACACGCCTGTCGTCACATCGGTAAAACGAACAAGGCTGCTTCACAGCGCGCTGGCGGCGGCTGCTGCTTCCTGTCTGCCTGTGCGCTGCGCGCTGCGCTCTGCTCCACAGACCGTGCGGAGTGCGGACCACAGCGCTTGTTGCAGCTGAACTCAACCAGGATCGACTGACTGCTGGGAGGTGTTGTCTTTTAAAGCAACAGTGCGCCTGCGTGCCTCATTTACATATTCACTCTCAAGTTTACTTCAGAGAAGAAGAAAAGCATCCAGCAGAGTGAGATGTTTCCACTGCAGTTTGATTCGCTTTGGAGATTGTTTTAAGGGAATTAAGAACATAAAATACAGTAATTAATCTCATCAATGAAGAAATTGATTTAATAATATAGATGTGGAATGTTATAGAGATACATGGTCTTTTTAAAATAACTACAGTTAAACATAAAGTCAGCAAAGCCACTTCTCAGTACCACACACAAACACTGAAGTCCACACTCATGTGATCAATACAGAGCACACAGTGGAACTGGGTTATAGGTCCACATGTTTTAATGACTCTACAAAAGAGGAGTGTGAGCCCATAAAAAAGTCAGAGAAGTAATATTAAAAAATCTAAACTTTCATGAACAGAGTGGCGGACACACACACACTGTATGAAGGAAGGAAATATTTCCATGTAAATATATAATTAGTGTATAACAAAAAGAAAGTGTAAAATCCTGAATTTGGTTTAGTTTACAGCGGGTGTGCAGTAACCAGTTGTGCCGTGCTCACTACTCCAGTCAATTATTCCATTGTTTCCAAATTCAGAAAGTTGTGTGTCCTGATTAAATGAGGTTTAAAAGTGAAATCAGATTGGAAAGTGAAATCTTACATTATCCCTGTACTGTATGTATAAGGCCTCATGATGTCATTTGAGGATTAGGATCATAAAGACTTGAAAAATACTACTATTCGAGACTAAATGCTATTAACTGTGGTTTTCTTTATCCTTTCAAACCCAAACCGCCCCACCAAAATCGCTTGATTCAATCAAATCAGATGTTCTGCAAAACTGAAAGCCATACATTTTTATTCAATTTGTGTCCCATTGAACTTGGGGTTGCGTCATTGTAAACAAGCAGACATAGCTTTATACAATCGAATCAAAGGACTTGAGTAATATGGTTCTTTCTGTATATTAACTTTGCACTGGATTTTGTCTCCAAACCTCTTGAGATGCAAAGATCTACGCATCATGAAGGCCGGCTGGGAAATCAGAACAGTGATGGAAGTAACTCTGAAATGCATTCTTCTGACTATAGACTCTTTTCACAGTTGGAAAAGCATAAGTGTTGCTAATAACACAAGCAACGGCTCTGTTGTGTTTGCTTGCTAAAGGAAATTGTTTATTCACATCAGAGGGGGGAGGTCATTGGCAACAATCCTCGACAACTCTACACCAGTGTGTCAACAAGACGAGGAGCCAGACTCCTTTTTGATGGGAGTGTCAAACTGTTTGGGTTTAGCACCAAAAAGCAGTGGGAGCGAAGCTGGATCAAAGCAGAATTTTGGAGGGCCAGCCTCATCTGTTCTCCTCCCTCTCCATCCAGCTCTGGCACTGCCCCAGCCAGGACTCCTGCACTGGGAAGTGAGACTGCTTTCACTTTCAGCCAAAGGTAAAATCCTCCTTGGACAAGCCAGATATCGAGGCTTACAGTGTCTCAGGCAGCCATTACACCTTCTTCTCAGAGCTTTTCAACAGATGAATGTGAATTCCAGATCAAACATAACCAGAAGAAAGCAAACATCTATGGGGAATTGATTGGATTGTTTGGGTTTTTTTTTTTTTTTTCCCTCAGCACTGCATGTCTGTACGGTGTTGTGATTGAATTTCTGAGGATATCCAGCTCCGCATCCATCCGGAGAAACAGCTTTAATGGGGCTGCCTGTGATGCGGTGAATGTTATGCTGGTGCGTGTTTGCATGTGCACTTCCCACAAATTGAACTGTTGTTGTGGCATTACCTGTGACTTAACATATTGTGCAGTAAACAGGATTACATTTGCAGAATGGTAATTCAAAATGAAGTAGACTGGAGAAATGAATGAGTCAACATTAGCTAGATCATTTGTTGCCACTTAATCGGTGAAATGCTCTTAGTGCTGTGTGACGCACTGTTTGGAGAGAACGGGCAATTAGAGGTTTTCAAAAGTGCCTGGTGCCAGGTTAATAAAAGATTAGCTTCACCTAGCTTCATCTCAACACTGCCTTTGTTTCTCTCTGGAACAAAGACTCCACACAGGGAGTGAGAGCCGGCAGGAAGGGAGAGATTTAATCACGTAAGTGCATTCCCGCTGATGTTAAAGAACGGTTTGTGGCTCATTCACAAAACTGTGTTTTTGAAGAAGCTCTTTTGGTATCTCCAGTATCCTACTGCAGTTATCTGCAGAAATGTATCACAAGTTTTATCACAAGACACAGTCACATTTTGAAACTTTATGGCATTACTCTTGGTTCAGATTGTATGCAAAGTACACATATATGAATATGCTCACTAACCTGAAGGCTCAAATGAGCACCTGCTGGATTTAAAGTTGCCAGTAGTGATCACTCTACTCTACCAACTATCCTGCAGCACACCTGGATCTGAGAATATATAGTCCAGAGATCAAAAGGTCATGCTTTCTGTTCTGGCTCTGCAGGATACATGGATCCTGTGTCCTCCTGCAGACACCGCCCTCTTGTGGTTCTGACAACTTGCTGCATCATGTAGGCAGCAAAATATTTGAAAAATGATCTACCCACACGCTCCCAGTTACAAATACAAGTTTGGTGTTACGCATTTGTGAAAAGGTGCAGCTTTTATTTACATTCAACAAGTCTGGAGTGAACAAAATGCTCCAGCTGAAACACAAACAGGTCATCTCTTCTTAAACTCTAACTTGACTCTGCCAGTAAAAATGTAGAGTGCTATATCCGTTTGCCCTGCCTCTTCTGGCTCTGGATCATTCTCCTCAGCAGCTGGTCAGGAATCAGATCCGACTTGCTCACATCTGTGTTCTCACAGCCCACCACAGGACAGCTAGAGGACAGAGGAAGAGAGGGAAGGTTAACACATATAACGGCATCGAAACACACAAATTCACACCAATGTGAGCAAGTGCGAGTTCAAATAAAAATCTCAGCACTGACACTCTTGCAGACAAGTACAACAGCATTTCATCAGTCAAACAGAATGAGCAAAGCCCTCTCGAGTAATTCTGCTGTAACTGTGCACATAAGGTGTGCACAGTGACCACAAGTCAGGACTCAAGACAGTAAGCAAGTTTGTTTGACAACAACATAGACCAGCGCTGGAATTTCATCAGTGTTCCTCTTGGACCAGACACATTTAATTTCATTCCAACATCAAAGCAGTATAATAAAGAAAATGTGAATTAAGACAGACTGCTGGTCCCACGCCAGCCTGCTGAGTTGTTTACTGCGGTAAAACCTGACTCAACTTTCTAACAGCCCTCCAAGGGAGCGCGTCTTACCGGCATTTCTTTTTCTGGCTGTGTCTTGTTCTGATGAGGCCCAGTATGGCTCCTTCGTCATAGTGGTGGTTACACTTTTTATTCTTAACCGGGTTCACCATCTCCACCTTGAATACAGATACACAGTGGTATGTTATATAATGAAACATGCAGGCCATGACACAAGTTAGCTGCTAAAACATCAAAAAAAGGTGGTTTTCTGCTTTGCTAATACTGAAACGTATAACTTATTGTCAGCAATTAGGTAAAGATAAGATGGAAACGTTTTGAAACAAGAAAAAAAGTGTGACAGCATGAATTACTGTAATGTAAAATAACCGATCAGCAGGATGGAGTGGTCTACCTGTGTGAGCGGGCAGGTGAAGTTGACCTGGCTCTGTGAAACAACAATGTCCTCGTCGAGCTCTTCCGTGTTCGCTGCTGGCTCTTGGTTGGCTGAAAACAACATACATGCAGTGTGTTTCCAAATGTGCAAGGACATGGGTTTAGCTGAAACATGTCCCACTTGGGTGCTTATGAATTCAGAGCTAATCCTGCATGTTATTCAATGTAAAAAAAAATAAAATTAGCCATGAAGGATTTGATAAATTTTACCACCACTTCACAAACGCTTACTTTAGCAGAATACACACAGCCACGTACATTTATAGCCATACATATACCCTAAAGATATTACATCAATAGATACACAGTAACAAACATGCACACACAAGAATCTCAGCTGCTCACAGAGGTACAAAGACATCAAACACACCCACCCCCCACCCCACCCCCCTTTGTAGCCCACGTATAAAGTTCACAGTATCTATTGTTGATGTCCCAGCGCAGCTACAACAATTGAATAGTCAAAGGCCATCCTGTGCTCAAGGTATTTAAAACAAAAACATGATTTTTTTTCCCCACGATGCTTAAACTCTTTTAGGTAATGATGCAATTGCCCAGCCAATAGGGTGACAGGTTTTAATTTCAGCCTTTAAGACAGCAACATGCAAGCATCATAAAGCATCCCTCAAAAGGAGCATGAGGTGATAGTTTTGCTGCTCATTCAGTGAATAACCTATGTTATTGCAGTAGTATATGAAATGATGTGATGAAGTCACCTCAGTTCACACCTCAAATATGTTTTCTCACACAATGTTACTTCTAGGACTGCATCAGGCTGGGAAAATAACACCGGTGCAGCAGCAATTTCACTCATAATCTCTACAAAGAACTGAAAAATATGGCACTGTCTGTGTGTGGCCACCTTTTTAATAAGTGGTGTAATAAGGACAACAGTTAAAAAGCAGAAAATAACAGCTACAGTGTGGCAGACAAACATAATTATTCAACAGTAAACTCTGCCAACTCTGGTGTGCTTGTTTGAAATTAAGCTAATTATCCTGAAAAAGGACACATCCCGAGATTTCTCTCTCTCTCTCCTTGGCTGAGAAGCCCTCCTGCAAGCACAGCTATTATCAAAGTCTACTGTAAGTTCTGAATGCGTTGCATTGAGTAAGCGGTGAATACATTTAGACTTCTCCCCCCATCTCTTCTCTGCACAGGCCTTACCTTGGTTGAGCGAGCTCTTGATGCTTTCCTTGAAAGCCACGAGTTTGGGGTGATTCTGCAGGTCGGCGTCAGAGAGCCTGGCTGTCCTCTCTGTGAACTGCTCCTTCACTTTGGCACACATGCTGAACATTGCCTCTGGCTGCTGTGTAGTAACCTGTAGAAATTGAAACAGGTCAGGCTTATTTCTCTACATTTCTCTACAGTTAGAGTAAACCTTAGTATTTTTGTGGCATTAAAAATAAACACCTTGACATTAAGCCACTCCAAACTGGGTGTGCACAGAGTAGCAGGCACCACCATAAGTGCTTGACTTTACAAAGAACCAATCATCTATATGCTCTTTTTGGACATTTAAGTCCTTATCCCAGTAAGACATCCTGAGGCTGACCTGTTCATTTAGTACAAGGGGAAAGGATGCTTTCCACTTATGTGATCAGACCATGCCAAGTTGCTCTCACCTTTGTTGTGACTTGTTGTACGATGTCAACAAAGCAGTTAATCTCCCTGTCCAGCTTGGCACACTCCAGAATCATAGCCCTCATCTCGTCGATTGCAGGGTTCACGTCTTTATCTGTAACATAACAACACACAAGGTGACTGAAAAAGTATTCAGATCATTTACTTCAGTAAAAGGAGCAAGACCCTGCTGCATACAATAGATATCAATATACATTATATAAAATACTCCACTACATGTCAAAGTCTTGCATATCTTAAAAATAGTATAAGCTGTTGCTTATACTTCAGTGTATCAAAGGCACGAGTACTCAGAATGGCCCTTGCTTGTATAATTGTATGCATCATTACATCATTGGGTCATTATCATTGTAGCATAAGCATTTTAGCAGTACTTAATGTAACAGTTGGTTAAGATGGAGCTCATGTTAACTACTTTGTATACTGCTGGGTAGTTTATTCTATGCGAATGCATCACATTTTGTCAACCACTCATGGATTTTTGTTTTGTGAAAGATATGACTGTAAAGTAACCAGTAAAATTAGCTGTAGCTGCCACATCGATGTAGTGGAGCAACAATTAGAATAATAATACCCTCTCCAATGCAGTGGCGTGGAGGAATAAAGTGAGCATGAAGGTAAAGCACAAAATAGAAATATCCGACTGTCGGTAACGTAACGTTACGGGTAACTTAGCTCAAAATTGTACGTAATGTTGCTGTGGTGAAGTCAAATATATTAACGTTACTTTCCACCACTGGAAATACACTTATTTAATCTATAGCAACACCGGAACCAGCATTGGATAATTGTGGATATACCTGATTACTACGTAGCGCTAAATTTAGAGTCGAATTTGGTTAAAGCTCAATAAAAAAAAACACAGAGATTGAAAAAGGCCAGTAAAGCCAGTAAGTATAACATACTGGGAGCACTTCTATTCATTACCCTGTGATTCCGCCAGGTCCATAGCCACGTCTGTTACTATGTCCATCCCCGTCCCGATGTCGGCCTGACATGACTTCAGGCTCGACAGTGTTCCGTGAACCGCGCTAAACGACATTATGACGGATATCTTCTATCCTGCGTGAACAGACACAATAACGTCGAACATAATCTAAAGTTAGACTAACTATAGTTGTTTGCCTAGCTTCCTAACGTCGCCTGCTCCTGATCCAGTTAGCTTAACGTCGCCTAGTTAGCTAACATACGAGTTACTGTATGAATGCGAAATAGCAGTCTTAATCTATTGAAGTTTTTTTCCCTAGTGCAAATATGAGACTAAGTCAAAAGTGAACTAGTTATATGAAAAAAAGAAGCAGCACTTCCGAACGACGCGCGAAAAAATAACTACAACGGCTGGCGTAAGTATTGACTTCCGGGTTTGTTTGGGTTTTTTTTTTCAAAATAAAAGCCTTGACAAAAAGATCCACCTGTCAACTGAAATGAAACAAAAACATCATATTATGAACAGTCGGTTTTATAAATGAATTTTTATTTGGAAATGGCATGAAGTGAAAATATACAAAGTCAGCAAACTTAGTAATTTAAATTTAGTTTAGTTAAATTTTCTATCTATGTACAATCTATTAATAGTGCATTAAGACATTAATGGTCAATGAAATGTAAAAGTAAACAATTCGATAGGCATTTTTCATGGAAGACATTGAAGCACAGTTACAAATCACGTAATCACTGGAGGCTGAACTCCATTTAGCTGCTTTACTTTCAGGACTCTGTTAATGTGTATCCTGTCTCCCTGACATGACTTACTGAGATGCTTGGATAGAATGAAGCAATCATGAATGCTATTAGCAGCTCCCATGCTTCTCCTAATATGAAAAGTGAAAATGTCTTGAGTGAAAAAAGCCTATGCGAACAAAAGCAGAATTTTTTGGATGAAATGCTTCTTCCAGATCTTCACAGTATTGTTCTGAATTCATCAAAAATGAAACTGGGCACATGGGCTTCAGCAACCTTAAAAGTACAGTGAATGAAAGAGAAATGCACATTACTACCGAACAATACACACAGTAAAAATGCAAGGCATTGCTAAGGTCAAAGTTGTCCTACCTTGCGCGACAGTTTTGTGTACTTTACATAGTCTTCCAAGAACATCAGAGCTCCCACCACATCAGAAGGCATGTCAGGGATCTTCTGACTATGATGGGATCAAATTAAAACTAAAACATGAGTTCATGAAGCCATAACAGGATATATTTTGTAAAAGTACTCAGATCAAGCAAACAAAAAGAGAAACAATATCTTGACTAAAAACTACACAAAATGAGGTGCAAATATGTCATTTGTATGTAATTTACAAAATTATTCCAAAGTTGTACAGTCTGTTTTGTTACCTTGTGCACTGCTCCATGATAGAGCGGATGAACTGACCAATGAGAGCCATGAACTGTTGTGTGTATCTGGAGTGGAACTGCTTGAGCAGGGTGAGCATGCCGAGCACTAGCGGAGGCCAGTCAACTGGGTCTGTGGCTTTCCTGCAGGTCATTCCTGGGAAAATACGAGACATCAGCTGTGTTGTCATTTACATGTGGATGCAGCCTTACATACCAGCAAGTCTGGCATGCTGACTGGAAAACGCTGCAGATAAGTTATCTCTGTTATACCAAGAATCTGGTGTGCTCACATTCCTTAAAGCTTCCTGGTCCATGTAGTGACTTCCTACATTTCCTGAAATAATGCTCTGTAAATACGGTGAGCAGTCTACCTAGTTAAAAACTGTCAGAGATACAGCAGCCAATAATCTCATATGATGTGATGGATAAACAGAAATAGAAATAAATCAAGCTTCTCTGAAACATCAACCAAGATAGCACACTGGTTTGACATTAATGATAGAGTAGTAGCAGCTGTAAAGTAAAGTGAAAAAACTTGCCTTGGTTTTTGCTGTACTGAAGTTTAGGCAGCTGAGCAATAATAAACAGGAAGTTGATGATAGGAAAGTAAGGCAGGCGCTTTGTGGTGATGTAGATCTGTGACAAAGAGAGGCGGTCAGAGCACTCTGCAACGAAAACCACACAAACTACAACAAACCATAATCACACTGTGTGGGAAGCAACGTCCATAATCTCCAGACCTTGTTGAGTGGGTTGTGAATGCCAGCAGCCTCCAGGTGGGCAGTGATGTCATACAGGAGAGTGTTGTCCTCTTTAGGGTAGGGCAGAGATGGATCCTGGTAGTGAGCTTCAATGTCTGCCAGCAGAGACCTGGCATGGTCACAATAAGAGTTCATGTAGATGAAGAGAAGAATCTGAGGATTTTTTTTAAATTAGAGCAATAATCATTTATCAACTAGTACTTGTGCTTAAATTCTAATTAGGAAAAGTCACATCACATATGCTCTCCTTAAATCAAACAGCAAGAGCTTTGACATTAAGTAATTAATATGGTATGGTTTCTTGGCAAAAGAAATGGTAATAATTAAATATTTATAGAGATATTAGAGAAATGGTGCAGTCTGTCCTGAGTTGGTGAGGCTGGACTGACTTGTTGAGGTTTTCCAGGGCAGCAGCTAGGTGTTTGGAGTCAAACTTGCAAGAGTAGTTCAGCTCATTAGCGATCTGTTGTCTGAGAATCTGCATCTGGCCCACCTACAACAAACGCATTTATTTCTCATTATCTTTATTGCATCATGTCTTTATTGGCATTGACAGATGATCAACAATGAAGAGTGGCATGAACATAAAGGAGAGAAAGAGGGGATCATTAAAGATGCATTAAAGATTGTAAACACAAATTGAGCTCATGTTTCATCTTCAAAGAATGAACCATGAACATTGAGTTAATAATTAATTCTATTCACAATATTAGAGAGTATCATGCAGCAGTACCTTCATGATGGCTTCCAGGTAGGCACCCCAGATCTTCTGGGTTTTGGCCACAGCACTGGCGTACACTTTGCTGGCATTAGCTGTTAAAAAAAACAAAAAACCAAAAAACAAAACATGGCTTCTTATCAAGGGGTAAAAAGACTCTGGTGGGTTGTGTAGGATTTCAGAAATGAATACCTACCCACAATGCCTTGCACTGGGTTGACAGCACCCAGCATGGCTTTAAAAACATCCACCACGGCTTTGTCCCTCAGGATGGTCTTCTGAAGCATTGTCAGGAAGTTCTGATGGGAGACATATGTTGCTAATGGTGCAAATATATTCAAGTCTGCAAACAATATGCACTGAAGATACCATAAAAGCCTTCACAGAGACACACCAATTACCTGAAGTTCCTTGACAATCATGAAGCAGAGCAGACGATCTAGTCCGTTGAGGCCAAATGTACCCAGGGTGTTCTGGATCTCAGAGAACAGCCTGTTGTTGGTGACCTCCTGGTGGCTCTTGAGGTCGTACCAGGTGTTCATCTGGTCGATGTAGCACGTCACCCTGCAGAAAGGACCAATGTTTGTCAGGGAAGCTTCCAAACACTGCAAGATTCAGCATCTACACATATTACCTGTAAGCTTGTATCTCCATCTTCACATTTAAGTTGTTTTAAAAGAAAAAAATCAATAAATGTGCTGTAATATTAGAGGACACATACTTAGGATCAGTGATTCGGAGGATCTCTCTGCAGAGACGGCCAATGAAGGTGGCAGACTCATCCACAGAGGGAAACTTTGGGATGGGGATGTGGGTGGACTGGTGCACACTCTGCCAGTCCTGGATCTGATTAGAAGAAAGGAAAGAACCAATCAATCAACTTCGTTACAGCCAAGTAGACAAACAACTAAAGCGTATCTTATTGATTGCAGGGGGATGAACTGCCACTGATCAGAGACAGCAAAAAGCATGCTAATGCATTGAGCCTGACCTTGGCCCTGAGGAAGCTGTTGCATTCCTGTTCTACATTGTAGTTGATGATGCGGGACACTTCCTCCTGCCAGATTTTAAGCCCGTAAATGCTGACATAGTCCTGGATGTACTCAAACGACCTGTAGAACCCGTCCATGGTGGCTGCCATCTCCTTCAATTTAGGCATCAGCTCACTTGGCTAAGAGATTGGAAGACGCTTGTTTAGTCTCATTGTTTCATTTTCCCCTGCTGTTATCCTTGATTCTCACAGGGCAAGAGAACATGGACATTAGTTCATATTTTTTTAAATACATAATAATGGAGCCAGTAGAAAGATGTTCTATGCTGTATTGTAGGCAAATCCAATTTAATGTAATTGCATTAAATTAAACTTCAGTGATCGATAATGCACTATAAAATCTTGACAGAAAGCAGCGATCAACAGATAGCAGATCCGACCTTAGCCTTGGGGTTGAAGATCAATCCTTTGTGCAGAGCATAAGCTACCCTCTTCACCAGCTCCTTCCTGATGCCATCCTCCAGAAGCTGTTTAGGATCCACCTAAAGCATCACAGTGTGTTAGTAAAGTCAAATCCACTACAGTAACCTATTCTTGTTCCTGTGGCTGAAGTCAACACCACATCCCTGCCTGCATGTTGGGACAAAGGCAAAGGTGTTTTAATATTCTGTCATCATGCTTAAAGTAAAGGTACAAAACCTTTTAGAAGTACAAATAACTTTATCACATCATCTACCTTAATGATCCCAACTAGAGTGGTCTTCATCATCAGGATTCCCTCAGTGAAAATGGAGATGTCATGGGTGAGTTTAGCCACCTGTAATCAGATGAAGCAGAAGGATGTTTACGCACACATGTGACAGACAGAATCCAGTGAACCTTAAATCAAATCAGCCCAATCTCAAAGCATTAGGATAAAAAAAAAAATATTTTTATAATTTGTATAAAAAGAGATGGCAGCAGATATTGCACTTGAACAATCAGGCTGTTTTGTTTTATCTTTAAAATGGAAAATCTAGTCTCTCTCTAACAACCACATTTAATTTGAGGGCATTTGACCTCATTTCAAAATATGCCATTTCAAAATCAGCCTGACAAATTCTAACTAATGCAATTCAATGAAGTTTCTGCCTGCGCAATCTGTTTCCATATCAGGCCTTCTTTTCTGGTTTGTATTTCACATCAAAAGCCGTGAGTGAGATTGAAAAATCTTCAGAAATGCCAGCTGGTTTGATTGCCTCACACAGAAGATGAGTCGACATCAAAACAGAAAGACTCGAGGCCTCTCTTTCTGATTTTGATTTAATATAATGTCGGAGGATTTTTCCCCTTTACTACAGTGACACTCTAACAACGACCCAGGAGCTACATGCACATTGTAAAGTGTGACTGTTTCAAACACAACAGTTATCTTACTTCATAGCGAGCCCCAAGTTGGGAGTAGTCCTTCAGCTTGTCCTTATCTAGCCGTGTCGGCACCTCCATGATGTCATGGATCTGAAGCTTGATGATCTTAGCTAGAGAGGTAAACATGCTCTCTGGGATAATCTGCAGCACCTGGAAACAAGAAGATAAAATACCCAAAGTGAGCACCTACATGAATATAACATATGTTGGAGGGGGGGGGGGGGGGGGGGGGGGGGGTTAAGACAGAGGAGTCAAGATTAGTCTTCAAAAGCAGATGGTGCACAATGCTGCAGAAGAAGAATCTTGTATTCAGCAAGGAGAAGCAAATCCTCTGGCATAAAATAACACGGCATGTGACTGATGAAACCAGAAGGCAATAGCTTCTTAAGGTACACATCCACCAAGGAGCTGTTTTGGGCTAAATTTGCCAAACAGATGGTTGTAGAAACATTAATCATGGCAGCAGCTGTTACTGAACAACAATTTACAGCATGCGGAGCTCATTTGTTAAAGTTGTGGAACCGTTTTTAAACCAAGTTCATTTATGAGTGCCACAAGAAATGTCAGAGTGTGTCCGCTCTGCTGAAAACCTTAAAAAACGCAGGAGCTACTTTTGTGAGGTCATAGGTGAAAGCATGACTTCACTGTACCTTTCTGACATAAGCCACCAACTCTCCAGAGTAGAACTGAGAGACGCTCAGCAGGTCAGCACTGTTGGCCTGGTTGATTCGCAGCAACGGAAGGTCCAAAGCAGATGCCAGCTGGTCTCACACACACACACACACACACACACACACACACACACACACACACATACAAAATAACTATATTTAGAATCACAGGTAGCAATTATCCAAATCAAGGCAAACTTAAGAATTTATTAATACAGAAATGTTACTATTCCTTTGTCTGTGTGTGTGTGTGTGTGTGTTTGGCACAAATAGTCCTCACCTTCAGAAACGTAGCTCTCAGTTTGGTAACCATGGACGGGTTGACTCTGATGCTCTCCTGCATAATTGATGTGAAGCTGCAGAATAAAACATGAGGCACAAGTGAAATCTGCTATACAGACAAAACCTAAAGACGATAAACTTGAGTTGAGTTTAAAGGGTTAGGGTGCAGCACTGAGGTCCTCATGAAGGCTTATATAAAAAAATTTATGCAGAAAGTCCTTGTCTTTGACAGTAGCAAATACAACACTTAATCGAATTGAGTCGCAATAGCTTTATCAAAGAGTCACTTTCTATTCATTCATTTATTCACTTTACAGTTTTTAGTATTTTAATTTGGCTTTATTGTTTAGCAGTAAGCACCTGTCAATTATCTGCCATGCGTAAGACAGGTCTCCAACTATCTGCATGGTGATGAGGACTTCCTCTTTGATATTGATGGTGCGGATCATTTGGTGCAGAAACTTCCTGGTGTCAGCCAGGAACTGACAGACCTGCAGGTTAGACTCCAACTGGTGGAACTCCTGGACCTGAAGAGAAGAGAAGAGAAAAACATTTTTACAGACACACATAACCGTACAGAGCGCAAACAACACTGCAAGCACGTGTCTGCATCCAAGAATTGTAGGTACCCGTCTGGCAGTCTCATTTTCTTGATGTTAAAAAAAGACAATTCTCTATTGCTACTCATTAAATTTCTGGCTCATGAGGATAATTTGGTGTTGGCGCAGAAGACTGTACCCATGGCCTAGCTAATTGTGCAAACAGTTATCAGTGGCTTTATAAATAAACATAACCCTGTGTTTGTAATTTTTGTGAAAATCATATTTGTTCCATTTCTTATTTGACAACAGACTGGCAGGACAGACAGGAGAAAACGAAGGCATTACAGTCCACTGAGCCAACAAGACATTTCTATTGAGTACTCCGATGTGTCTCTATTTATTTACGTTTCACAGCAGTTAATTTGTCTCTTTGTTTTGCTACTGTTTGCATAAATTGTTTTTAGATTCACTTATTAGTGAATTACACGCATGAAGCACAAGCAATCAAACTAACTGTGGGACCGCAAAACAGAATAAAATGATTCAAATATTGTTATTAAATTCAGATTCTAAGGTCAAAGAATCCAGTAAAAGTTTGGCATTGCAAATCGGAATGATCAGCGACGTCACTTTTATGTGAAAATGTAAAGTCGGCGTGAAATATCATTATCTTGCTCACCTCAACAAGAGCCTGTATGAGCTGAACTGTCTTCCTCCCAGCAGCTGTGGAGTCCTCATAGTTCAAAGACTCGATCTGCTTTGAGATTTCTCTGAACCAGGCCTGCAAGTTCTCTGTGAGGAGTAACACAGGTGTTTAGTGCAGAGTGACTGTTCTCCAAGTATTTTTCACAAGTGGTGGTTGTGAAAAATGTGTCTCTGATAGAGCTAGAGTCGCAATAACAGAAGTAAGTATGACTGATGTAAATTTAATATGCCTTTCCCTGCGTTGTGTTTTTGATGTGTTTTGTCCATGTCTCCCTGCCTCAACATTTTTCTCTGAACAGCTTCAAGCTTA
This sequence comes from Chelmon rostratus, assembly GCF_017976325.1. Classification (NCBI taxonomy): domain Eukaryota; kingdom Metazoa; phylum Chordata; class Actinopteri; order Chaetodontiformes; family Chaetodontidae; genus Chelmon; species Chelmon rostratus. The sequence continues at coordinate 19,608,698 of NC_055665.1, forward strand.
CCCTCATTTAAGAATTTGTGTTTCAAAACTGAATCTGTGACATTCAAAGCATGAAACGCTGCACAGCTGAGGTTCCTTTTAGTCAGTACCGCTGTGTTGTGTGTGTGTGTCATCTGCCACCTGATCCACCCTAACGGTGTAACTCACCATTTTTCTCCACCCTGGTGAGAGGTTTGACACCAGAGAAGACTTCGGCTAGCTCAGTCATTCTCTCTGATCCCTCCTTCTTATAGCTCTCCCATTTTATCTGCTTCTCTGACAACATCTGCTTGAACATCTGGTGGAGGGACAGTACAGATGCTGAGTCGATGAGGAAGGATTAGTCAGATGACATGTGTAATGAGAACATTAAATTTGTGTCCTCTCCTAGTGATAGACTGGCTAGCCACATGCTGTCTCACTGTATGCTAATAGACGATGGAGGGGACACACCTAACGAGAAATGCTTTTAGCAGTAATTTCGCATTTTCACTCTGTCTACAAAGACAGCAGTCGACAGTATGTTCCCTCTTTTTCCATGTTTTCCCAGTCATTATTCACATTATCGAGTACTGAAGAGAGACTCTCACCTCTTTGAGTGTGAACTCAAACTGAGCTGTGTCTAGCAGGAGCTGGAACAGGATTTTGGGCTTGTATTTGGAGTCGTTGAGCACTTGGTCTTTGATCTGACGCAGCCGCTTGTTGTTTGGGTCATAGGCTGTAAGAAAATGCCTTATTTGACTAAGTGTACATGACAAACCTATTTTTATTAGTCATATTTTCAAAGGCGATATCACAAATTTTGAAGTCTGGAGCAATGTACTTTATGAACTTTGCAGCTCATGCTACCTAGAAATGGACAAAAGTGAAATTCAGGCTCCTTATAGAAAATACAGCATCACAAGAGGAACATTATCTGTTCTTTTCCAAGCTACATTGGGGTCTTAAAGGAAAAACCTGCCCAGTATTCCCACCTGACTCCGCGGAGTGCAGCATCAGCCAGCGGATTGCAACATTGCAGTCCCTCAGACAGTTGAGTAGTTTGGGGATGTTGTCCAGGATGATCTCCTCCCTGAGGAAACCTTCTTTCAACAGCTGCTGCACCTGAGGCCTCAGGCTCTCCATGCTGGCTGCATATCGAGTAGCCTAAACACAGAGTCATGGTGGTTGTTTTGGTTGGGAGAGATACTGTTAAAAGTACCTTTCATCTTGGAAAACAAATTATTCATTCACTCACTCCCACTAGTGGCTGTTAGGAAGCGTGTCTGTAGATGACACACTAAACAAGGATTTTTCAGTTGTCTCCTCCTGCTACGTGTGCAGAATTCTTCATGACTCAGTACCCAGACAGTTCAGTTTGAGCTCATGCACATTAACCATCAAACTTTTCAAGACAAGTTTAAATTTGTCTTTCAAAGTCACTGATTTGAGTAATACCCTTGTGTTTCAATTTAGATTCTGCACAGTCGCACGGGACGACTTACAAATTCTGCAGAGACACTTATCAGTGCCTGCATACAATAATGTGCGACACTGAAGGACTGCAAATCGACAAAGCTGGAAACCGTGCGACGCTGAAAGCAATCCATATTTTTTATACCTGCTCTTTGATGTTTGCAGAGTCCAAGGTGTAGTTGAGAGCGGTCTTGGCAGCTTTGTATGGTTCCCACGCCTCCACCAAGTTCACTGTGATCCCCATGTAGATACTAATAACCTGCAGACAGACAACACAAACACAACAAAACATAATGAGATAGGGCATAAATGCCAAAACACAGTGCAGGCCTTAACAAGTTGTTTATATGCAGTGAATAATCCTTCCATATAACAAAATATCTCACCCAGTTGTCGGGGAAGTACTTGTCCACTATTTCCCTCATCTTTGCCTGCTGGGTGTGCAGTATGGAGGGGCTGAAGAAGAGGCACACATACAGCATGGCTGCCTGGTTAGCCAGCGCTGTGCTACGATGCTCTGGTAGAGGATACGCAGACACCTGACAGGAAGCAAAATGTGATTTTAGATCCCGAACATGACATTCGACACAATCAAGACCTACTCAAGTGTCAGTGTCATAATATCTGTAACAACAGAAAACTTAACTATCATCAGAAAAGACAAACGTTGTCATTTCGGTTGATTAAAAGTTCAGAATGACGTTCAACCAACTGCTTCTCACTTGGTTGTATATGTCGTCCGAGCGCAGCCTCCCAATGACCATGCTGATGAAAGAAGTACTGATGGGAACTCTCTGGAAGTAGCTCTCTGGGTAGTTGGCTGGCCGTTTGGCTCCAGGCTGACTGGAGTAGCCGGTGCTGCGCAGGAGCTTGCAGATGTCATCCAGGTTGGAGTCGGCTGATGAACGGGCAGCACTAGAGAACACGTGAAACAACAGAATAATGGGAGACGATTTAAAGACTGAGACCACCTGGCATTGTGGTTAATGAACTTAACATAAATCTAGTAATAAACAGTTCATATGTGCCACATGTGTAACATGTTGGCATTATATTTATATATAAAGCATTATTTTGATCACAGCATGTGTGTGTGTGGGTGTGTGAGTCACAGGCGCACCTGTATCTATAGTAGGAAACAAGCATCCTCTCTCTGACCTCCCCTTCAATTTTTTGGTCAATAACCAGCAACATGACTCCATAAAGGTAGAGAGCCTCACACTGGGTGGAAGAGAGAAGATACACAATTACCTTCTGTAGTCTCTTTTCAGTTAGTTTTACCATGTAATTTTTAAAGCCAAGGCATGGAAATCAATGTTGTTGCTGTAATGTTACAATGTCAAAAGTGATTTGCATTTGTGTTACTTACTAAAAGCTGTTTTCCATCCTCATTTAGAAGCACCGTCTCGAGGGTCTGCTGAATATAAACACCCTCATGTAGGTCATCCAAATATCTGTAGAGAGGAGGAGATAATAAAATAACATCTTGTAATATAGTCTTTGTCTGGATTTGTGGTTTAAAAAGGAGAAGAGCAGAGCGGGAGCATGAATCGAGGTCAGGGACTGTGTTTTTATTATCTATTTCAATAGACAGCTCAAAACATGTTGTCGTATTCTGAAGAACTTCAGTTAAATTGACTGAACTGAAAGTGAACGGAATAATAAACCTAAGTCGCCCGGTCCTGTCTTACCTGTTCAGATCCACTATATATTTGTGGACACTCTCAAAAGCCAGATAGAACCTTGACAGAATCTCAATGTTGTTCTCTCTAAACTCTTCATCCAGGTCTTGAAGCTCAGGTTTGGCTTCCAACTTCCCCTCGTAATACTCTGGACCCTGGCGAAGAAGCAACAACTTGAAACAAATGGAATCGATACTCAATCTTTACTCATGTCTTTATGAAAATGTACATGCAGCTCCCAACATGTAAAATGTCCAGAATGTCCTGAACTCCAGGAAAAACTGACAGCAGCCCTACAAAGCCAACGCTGATATGCAGTTATTACATCTGAAAGAAAATTATCTCTCCGTCCTATTACCTCCAATTAAATAATGACTTGAATATCAAGTACATTACAATGAGCATGCGTCATGTGCCTAATTTCCTAATTTACATGTAATTAGGTAGTCACGTCAGCATTTGTATGTTAAGCATAGGCCTTAAGGATAGCTTCAAGACCAAAAATGTTTTAAAACAACTGCCCGGACGAACTCCATACCTTAAAGTAGCTGAAGTCACAGATGATGTCTCCATATTTCTGCTGGTCGCTCTTGTCCTTGAGCCTGAAAACCGCAGGGATGAAGTCAGAGAGGCGCAGGAGCTCAGCAATGATGGCATTTCCTCTAGAAACTATCCTGAGGATGGCCTGGCCACACAGGTTGTTCTCCGCCAGGAAGTCCACCATAGCGGCTGGAGGAAGAGGAGGAGGATGAAAACAGCCACACCTTGACTCTGATTTCTGCAGCAAACTGACTGCCTAGTTGCTGGAAAAAAAAAAGAAAAGACAAACTCAATTTGAGGGCTGGTTATGCTGTTTACATATTTTTCTTTAGAAAGTTTCATCCGCCCTGCTGAAGTGTCTTTGAGCAAGACACTGAACGCCTGCCATCACCCAGACTGGTCCTGAGTTCTGACTCCTCCCAAAGGCTTTAGGTAATAGCTCATTATATTAGTGTTAGTGCATTAGTACTTTTACTGTAAGTGTAGCAAATGTATAGTACTATCAGAGTGCTTTAAAAGAGAATTGAGGTTTTCTCACCGGAAATACAGTGCGACAACCACTCAAATTACTTGTATAAATTTACCGTTAGTCCTAAAATATCTGTGCTTGTAACATTTTAACACTTCTGGGTTTCACAATTCATAGGTTTCTTGAAGACACATCAAAAAACTTCGACAGCTCTCGTTTAGCTTTTTATAGGCTTGTTGTTTGGTTAATAAATGGAAGAATCTGAGGAGCTGTTATATGGTCATGCATTAGCTAGCTAACTGTTAGCTCTTTCTATTGCCACTAGCCTCACGCTAGCATATAGCCTGCTAGCTACTTTGACCAGCTTTGACGCTGCAGACGAAAACACATGAAAAGATGCATACATATTGTTGTACACTAACTTTTTTACGTCTTGATGATTTAATTTAAATAGCCGCAAATTATAAACGTCGTAGACTGTAAAAGAACGCTTGCCTCTGTGGATCCCCTCTTCCCTGTTTACTTCCTCATGACCAACCACATGACTGTGACGCTGGGTGTGTTTGATTCTTGTCATTCAGTGCACCGGGGAAGTGACGAGCGTTGCCCATGTTTTGCCTTCCAGCACTAAGAATATACTTGCTCTATTTAAAATTACGTTAGAATTAGCTCACAGTGACGCTACTTGCTGTAAATCAAAGATATTTATATCTGCCTGAATCACTGGGTCTGCCTCCACGGTGCACTCGAGCCCTCAAACTCAGTTAGGTGTACATGTTTCTCTAGATGGCGACAGAGATCCACTGTACCCTCAGTTTATCTCTCTCACTGCTGCTCCACTGCACAGAGTGCACATTTTTTTTTGGCTCCACAGGGATGCAGTGATTTGCAGGGACTGAGTAGTGAGAATAAGCCTGAACTGAAATTAAACCAACCTACTGTGGAAAATCTCAGAGATAAATCCACAGGGAAGAAATGTAACATCCTACAGCCTTCAGGCAAAAAATATCTTCCGAAAATATATTTTCTTGGAGGCCTGTGCAGTGACTTTCCTCTCACTTTCACAGCAAACCACTCACTCATCGTCATCTATAGAGTAAAAATCAATTTGGCTGGAGAAATGATGACTGCTGCTTGTAAATACCAGGCTCTACCACCCGCTGTGTCTGATCTGATTTAAAACTGACTGTCTGCATGACCAACATGTGGTCAACATGGGTGAGTAAGCATGAGCCCTTATGTTTCCTTTGAATTCTGATTAAACTGGACTGTTACTGCCAATAACTCTAACACAGTGGCAGGCAGGCACTTCCTTCAAGCAGTGTCAGCCTGGGGTTAATAACACTCATATGGAGCGAACTATTTGCCTGACCTGTCACCTTTCTGTGTAGCAGAGCGAGGTTTCATCTCAGTCCTGAAGCAGATGATGTCTCTGTGTGCCATAGTAGAGTGCCTGTCCTCATCATTCACCGTTCGGAGGGTGAAACTCTTTCGATGCAACACCACTGCATCGCTTTACTTGCATTTTATCTTTGATATGCAAAGGTTTTTCTGCTTCAGGGTATTTTGGCAGATTATCTTCATAACGCTTTTGCTTTATTCATTAGTGCAAAGTGGTGATTGACAGGGAACTGGGTGACAGAGGGTGTGACATATGACAAGGTGAGCTGCGTTTAACGTCCTGAATAACGTGCTTCTGATCTCGCCGAGCCACTGGAGCACCATTATTTCAATGCATTTTATAGTGGGGACAAGGGAGAAAGACAGACAGGTGCAATTTAGATTCATAGCTCGCCTCCTCGTTGACCCGGCTGTCCACAAACTACACAACTGTGTCCCTGCAGCCACTGGATTTATTACCCGTTTACCATCACACCAAGGTCACATTCTCTGCACCACCTGGGTCAGCTACTATATGGGCTTCCTGGGAAGCATCATGAAAGGTTTTCACTAATGAGGTCTCTTACTGCACACCTTATTTATTAACCTTCTGGTGCCTTGAGGGTTTTCTCTTCTGGTTATCATGATTGCTCTTTGTAGAGTATCAGATAATTGCTTTTATGGTAAAACACTTCATTGTTTATGATGAATCGAATGCATATACAGGTAAAGGATTCTACTTGTGTGAAATGTTATCCCATTGAGTGACATTCTAAACACACTGTATATTCTTTTATCCATTGACTGAAGAGTGACCAAACGACCCTCATGTCTCTGCCCATTAGAGCACTGACAGATCTCAGGTTTCATTCCCAGAGTAGCCTGGCAGATTTAATTGTTGGGTCAGGTAATTATCATTTGTCATTGAAACCCTTGAATTGGCTGACAAATGACAATTGCCTCTTACTCTGTGGGCTACTTTGTGGGCTAAAAAAAAACTCACCAAATCAAAGACTTTGGATCACATTTTCAAGAAAACATGACTCTGAGATTAATAAACTAGAAGTTATCATCAGTATTCAGCAGTTATCAGTCGCTGATTTTAAAGTCCTGTGTCAGCATGTATAAAGAGATGCAAGGGCATCCGCGTGTTTGTGTGTGTGCCTTGGTGCATTAGCAAAAACATGCATGTGTGCATTTGTCCCCACAGGCCTTGTGTGCCCTTTATTAGCAGCAAGTTGACTCTATCCAGCTTGTCCAGTGATTAAACCTTTTCATGGCGGGAACTTTCACACTACTGTGAACTGTGTGAGGTGATTAAAGGCTGTTCAATTTGTAGTCCAGTCCCACTGCTGTTCTTCCTCATTGATCTTTTTCAGGCCCTTGAAGTGAGAGCTGCAGCAAGCTTCTCTCACTGAAATGAGACAGCCCTACTCTCTCTGTCTCTCTGCCCAAATGTCAGCAAATATTTCACCGACATGCATCAAGTCAAATTAGAGCTCAAATAAGCTGTCATGTATGGCGGGTGTTTAATCATGTTCATGTGATTAACTTTGTTCTGTTTCTTTTGATATTGTTATATGAATTCAATTTATCTCCTTTATGTTAAAGGGTGCACATGATTACACTTCAAGCCGACTTCAATAAATTACATGCGCTGCATTGTCCTGATCTTTACGATATATGATACGTAACTCGGGAAGGTGAAGATACATTAAATCAAAACTGGAAAACTGTCAGAAAGTCTTCAGAGAACTGCCACACAAACCAAAGAATTGAATGCCTGTGCAACATTTCATGACAATCTGTTGAACAGTTGTTGAGACATTTCTGCCTGGACTGACCAGCAGACTGACATTGCCATAGAGCCCCGCTGCTAGCATGGCTACAAACAGTTTTCGATCAGAACCGAAGGTCATTCAGTTTTTTTGTTTTCAGTGCTACATCTGTTTGCTCTGTACAAGGGCATCTACCGCATGTCTGTCCATCCTGGGAGAAGGAGGGATCCTCTGCTCTTCTAATGCAAAGTGGATTTTGGGAATGAAATTTGCTCAATCCGAATGAAAGGTCTTGGGATCGAGGGTGTTGTACAGCGTTCAGATTTTAAAGCCCTTGAAGATAAATCTGTGGTTTTGGTCCAAAGACTGATTTGACTTGGCTTCATAGAATAATGTGTGAACTTTCGATTTTCTCCAAGAGTACACCATTAAAACATGATATAAGGAAAGGCCAGGGTTCAGGTTATTACATCACCATAGATGCCAAAACACTTCCCAAAAGGAATTTCAAGGCTATCAAGTGGTTTCAGGACAAATAGCAGAGACTGATTGTGGTAATGCTCTAATATCAGATTTGATCAAGCAACAGATGTTACCTTTATTGCAAGTCATTACTGCTGTCATACTTATTAGCATACAAATGGTTTCTAGGCCTGTGGAGACCTAAAAGTTATTGCATGTGTAATTGAACCTGATCTCTGCTCTGTGACTGAGCTGCTCCAACACACACATTGTCGTGCACACATGGTGGTGAGCATATTTTGCGAACACACGAACCGCCTACACACACAAGTGTTTTTCCTCTGTTCATCTCATCGAGTCACCTTTTTTCTGATGTATAAACACAAACAGTAGAAGAGAAAGAAGAAGAGGAAGCACAAAAGGAAAGCGGACTATGATGATAATCATGACATCAATTATGGTGATTATGATCAAAACATTAACCTCCAGTAGATTGTTCTTGACACGGTTTTGATTATAAATAACACATGAATGATATAAGTGTCATTTTTCTCAACATTAAGCAACATTATTGATTGATAGATATCACTGTTCCATTGAATGGGAACCTTGAATCTCCTTTTAAAAAATATGATCATAGAATAACAGTGATGTAATAATCAATAATAATCAACCAAGGATTTCAACAAATATAGCGTATCACTTTCTACCCAGTGACTTCTCTCCATTATTTTCATTACGAGTGCAGAACAGAAAATTAATCTTTTAGTCTAGGGCATGATAATTGACTTTGAATTGTAATGGAGCCATGGGAGCTTTCTGTTGCTGCCACTCAAATTTATGTGACAGGTCCGAATGACTGTAGCACTTCACAAAAAAAAAGCAATGGAGTCGACCTTTCATTGTTGTCTCATTAGCATTTTTACAGATGTGTTATGATGGCATTCAAGATTAGGCAGTAAGATCTTCAGATGATCCCTGAGATGCTAAGCGTGTTAACATGCTAAAGTAAGATGGTGAAGAAAAATTAAACCTCCCACTGTTCCTGAGTACAGCCTTAGTCACGAGCATAGCTTTAGAGCCCGGTTTATCTGTAAGAGACAGAAGATTGTTTTACCAGAAAGATAAAAGTTTCAGGGAGGGCGGCCATTTGTAACGTCTATGATCTGAGTGAGTGAGTGAGTGAAATCTTGGAAATCCTGGGGTGTACATTTGGTGTTGATGAATTTGGAGCCATTCTGGTCTGTAAGCCTCATCTGAATTCTAGTTCTATGAAAGCTTTTACTCTCTGATGCATTAATAGATCCATCAATCACAATTATAATCAACATGAAGTTCATCTTATAGCATGAGAATTAATTAATTTGGAACAACTCCCATGACACTGATGACAGGCAGAAATCGGGCAGAAATTGAAATGAATGGTTGTTGTGGGAAACTATCATCTGGGAATCTGGAGAGTCTGATAATAAATTCAATAGGCCTACCACTCACCACAGTTAAATATGAAGCTACAGCCAGAAGTTGGTTATCTTAACACAAAAGCACTAAAGCTCAGTAATTAACACACTATATCTAATTTGCTTAATCCATACAGAAACTGAGTTAAAACAACAAGTTGCACCTGCAGGGATTATGTGCAGGACTAAGATAATCTGCTAAACTAGGATAACTGGCTGCTGACTATAGCTTCGTATTTTACAGGATAAGTAGGCTAAGTGAGTAAAGTTTATTTAGAATAGCACCTTTCGTAAGGCAAGGGTGCACAGTGCTTCGCAAGAGTTAACAAACAAATAAAAATTAAATTCAATTAGACAAAAAAAAACTGTAAGAAGAAACAATAAAAACATGAAAACACTAAATTACAAACACTGGACACCATGAGTCTAGTCGCCATCTGCTTTTCAAAGAAATTATGAAAGTCCAAGAGCATTCCACAGTGCCAGAGCCACCGTTCAAAGGCACAATGACCATTTGTTTTCAGTCGAGCGTGAGGGACAGCCAATAAGTCCTGGTCAGAACACCTGAGTGACCAACTGGTGATGTAAGGGTTGAGAAGGTGAGAGATGTGCAGGTGCCTGACCATGCAGGGCTCTGCAAGTGAAAGCAAGAACCTTAAAATAAATGCTGAACTTGATGGGAAGCCGGTGTAAAGAAGAGATGGGTGGGTGTGATGGAAATTGTCCTGCTATACTGCTATACTGTCATATTGGGTGAGCTTGTAGGACCCAAAAGCATAACGGTACACAGAAATCAGCGCAAGCAGTTTATTAGTGCAATATCAGCATTCAGAATGTGTAGTTCGCTGTAGCTTGATCCGGGCAGGCGACGAGGATTGGCAGACGAAGGAAGATCAGAGAGATGAGGCAGGAAGACGGTGGCAGACAGAGGCTGATCAGAGAGACGAGGCAGGGAGAGTTTGGCTGACTTACGGCGGGAAACCAGATGGAGAAAAGCTCGGGGTTTCACATGGGATAACTGACGATCTGGCAAAGATTGGAGCGAAGGACTGAGGTTTTTATACTGTGAGCGTTGATTGCTTGATGAACTTCAGGTGTGCAGGTGGGCTGGCAGCAGGAGGGGAGCAGGTGACACACACACAAGAAACACAAGGGAGGGGAAACAAGAGAAACACAAGGAGGCAGGCAACTGGATACTGCCAATCTCGGCACAACAGCCTCGCAGCAGCATCCTGGACCATTAGTAGACGGCTCAGACAACTTGCTGAGGCAAGTGAAAAGGGAATTACAGACGTCTAGCCGGAATGATACAAAAGTATCAGTGATCATCTTTAGCTTTACAACAGACCTGAGTTTAGGAAGAAACATGCACAGATCAATGATTTGATAAGTTGATTGAACTACACAACCTGATCAAATGTGTATTGAGTGGTATTCTCATGTAACTTACAGCAAGACAGTAAATATGCACATTTCCCCAAATATCAAACTGCTCCTTTAATAAAAACTATTTTTGTGGCTAACAGATAGACCTGAGGAAATATCCATCCACGTCTTGTCCCCACAAGAGGAGAAGGTGCCAGGTAGGCAGTATATCAAGCAGCCTTCCACTTTAATCATTGGGGGGAATTTTACTGGCCCTCTCTGCATCGAGACACTGACACTTCTATTTGTCACATGAACCCTTCATTTCACTGTTCGCCCTGTTACACTCAGATGTGATTTGTGCATTTGTGCATCAACACAGATGGATGAGGCTCCTCACCAAGGCTGTCAGTCTCCGTCAGGAGAGGACATTAAATTACCACATCCAAGGCTGTGCTCGACATGAAAGAGGCGCGCACACACACATTTACACGCCCATAAATGACTCTGTGTGTGTGTGTGTTGCCTGTAGTCATGTACAGTATATGTATGGGTGGGGGGGCTTGCACATATCACCCAGTCATATTTTCCTGTAAATACAGTATATGGGGGAATTTTTTAATAATGAATCTGCATTACATTACTGTTATTGACAAAAAGTGAATTAATGACCTCAAAATGTACTCAGAAGGAAATAATAAATCTCCATTTGGCTGTTTAGTTGCTTGGCTGGCTGGCTGGCTGGCTGGGAAAACTATGCTGACCTGGGTGCATCCAAATTAGATATTGGCATGGTTGCGTGTATTACACAGTGGGAGTGCTGCTCTGGCTCAGTCACCCTGCTGCTCTAAATCTGGCCAGTGCTCAGTTCAGCAAACACAATGCAACAGCAGGGAGACCTCTTCTCCACACTCTCATTAAGCTGCAGATAATAGCTAAACAAAAGTAGAACCCTGCAAATGTTTTTATTAATGTTTTTTTTTTTTTCTGGCATCCAATTGTTTACATTTTTTGTTGATTTGTCTTTACTCTGTCCTCACATTGGTTTTGAACTGAGGCATCCAAATAAGCCTACTGGATGTGCAATTATAAAAATTCAGAGTGTAAAGTGAGAGACTGCCACAATTCCACATGGATAGCGCACTTTAAAGAGACAGAATTAGAATTCAGTGACATATAAACAATGCACATCTGATCATTGTAGTAGCAAAAGCTCAGGAACATCCATCTATTCACATCAGTCACTGGCGACACCGCCGTCGTAAATTAGTTGAAGGGATGAAAGAGAGAAGAGATGGAAAGAATGCCAGACAGCAGCAGAGGGGATGATAGGGGAGTAAGAGAGGGAAATGGCAGGAGTGGGGTGGGTGAGACAGAAAGAGGAGAGACAAAGAGAAAAGGGCGGAGGTAGAGAATGAGGAGGTGGCCATCATATCCCTCCCTGTCTTTGATCAGTGGTCCATGGGGAACTGAGGCAGTGCAGATAGCTGGTCCACAGCTCCTGAGGAACGCAGCTTCACATTCCTCCTTGCTCTTTCCCCGCTTCTGCAAAATCACTTCTAGTCTTTCAGACCACAGCAGCTGTGAAAACACATCATGGCTTACTACATGCCAGAAAAGACCTGGCTAATGCACTGCAGTGCCATTGTCCTGCTGGTCCTCATTCACTGGTGCAGTTCCTCTCAGGGCCAACTCTATTCTATTTTTACCTAATGTTTTCAAGTATATGCTATTTCTATTTAGGATGAAAATGATTAATTTCTCCTGTTGCATAATCCTCCCAGCACAAGGCTCGGAGGTCATGTTTGGCTACAGAGCAGCACTGCAATGACTCAGGGACCCGGTGTTTTGCTCAAGGGCACATCTGCAGGACAAATGCATGCTGATAAAGAACCAAGACTGTCCTGTAAAAAATAAATATCTGAAGGTCTTAGAATCCAACATTCACATCTTGCAAACATTCTGGTTCTTGGTCTTTTAACAGGCATAGCCAGTATCTCAGCTGTAGAATCACTTGTTAGCGCTATAAGGACCTCTCCTGCATATTGGCTTAAAATTTGAGAGCAACAATTAACTGTAAGCAATGTCAAGACTGAATGAACTCTAAAATAAACAACAAATTTGTCATCCAAAATTATGTGAGTGTAAATTAAATACCTCTAGGACTATTATGCAGCTTCTGAGGTTAACAATAAATAATTAGGTAGCTCCAGGAAATGTTCTACAGACAAAACAATAGGTGACACTTTTGAGAAATATTATACTGTTTTTGTTTTTTTATATAAGGTAGGTGTGTTTATAGCCAAAAAATCAGGATCTAAAGAAGTTTAGCACTTGCAGCACTAACCTTTATTTGTATGGTCACCATTAACTATCCAGAAGGAGGGCTGGTGGACTAAGACCATGCTTCAAAGAGAATTTGGGTTCAGGTCCCTGTATTAACAGTAACTGAACGGACCTCGAGGTGACATTACGCATTTCACTGCAATGCAGTAGATATTTTATGGTTTAAAAGTCTACATCTGATGGTTTCCCACTTAACTATCATGGACTGCCAGGAAAAAAAAACCTGCATTCAATGACACTTCTCAGTTTCTCATATGGCATGATATGGTTCAATAGGCAAACCAGAAACATGAGCTCACAGATTTCTGTGATAGATCAGCGCAGAAACTGTTCTACCTTCCTTCCATGCTCAGTTCCCTTCTCCCTGGATGTGAATGGGTGCGCTGGAAACCCCGCCCGCCTTAGATATGACGCGAGCCAATGGGAACGCACCGTGCGCCGTGGAAGGACGTCACATCATCATCAGCAGGCGTTCTGGTGGGACTGCCGTGCGGCTCCGCTTGGTTTGCGCTGTCCACCGCACTTCTTGTATTTGTTTCTGTGAGGCACTGGACACTTCACACGACTCAAGCAATTTACGGAGAAACTACCCTGTCGGTTTTGTGGAAAGAGCGTAAGGACAAGCGTTGCGAATGAAGAGACATGGTTTTTAGGAAGAGAAGAGGGACTGCCTGGCTGTCCTTACTTCCAACCAGCTTTAAAGCTAACGTTACTTTGATGCAGCCGCTTAGCTAACAAGCTAGCTGAGAATGTTTTTAGAAACTAGCCAGTTTGTTAGCATGCTAGCTAGCTAAATCGGACGGATGAATTAGCTGTATAGATTTAGCAAACAGTTATGATACTTTTATCTTTCGATACATTAAGGCAAACAATTGTGGAAACGTCTCAGGCTGGGTATGTTGAATGTTTCGGGCTCCAGTGACCGCTTGGTTGCTAATTTCCAGTAGGGACAATAGTTAACTGTCCAGGCAACAAGTCTTGCACACACGCTATTTTAACGTTACTCAAGTTTGTACTAATTGTGTGCAGTGTTGTTACTTGTTACCGCTTGGTTTTCGTTGAACTACATGCTGTGGCAAAAGAGCGTTTTGAGCAAATTAAATGTCATGTACAAAGGAAAGTGGGGTGCCACTTCAACGTTAACGTTCGACCCCAGTTTTTAAGTGGATCGGGTCACTGTCGTATTGCAGAAACTGATGTCAGTTAGTCGATACAACTATTGAAGAGGAGACGAGGTGGATGAACATTATAAATCGCCCACATGCTTTGGATCAGTTCCCGGACTTGTGAAAGGCATCTGAAGCAGAAGGTGGGAGACGTGAGCGCACAACCCTTGCAGCCCGGGGGAAGATGGCGGAGCGATCCCGAAGGAGGTGGTGAGACCAAAACTTGGGGACTTCGTGGATTTATCACCAGACATCTTATCCCAGATCGTAGGACACATGCAGGCCAAAAAACGGTACTTAACCCTGTTCTCCGCCGGTGCGTGTCTCATTCTGTTGTTTTGTTTTGGGGGGATACAAGTCCCGCTCTCCAGACGGGGTCCCAGCCGGCGTGATGACCGCAGCCTCACCGGTTATCATCCCGGGGCGCGGTGGCGTCGCTTCCCGGGATCCCTGCAGCCTTTCAGCTCCTGGGAGCGAGACCGGAGCGATGATCACAATGAACACATATCTCCGAGACAGAAGAGGGACGCCAACTCAGGCGTTTACACTGGAAAACGCTGCAGAATGAATTCCTGCTTTGATTTCTCTCTGTGTGAGAGGAATGGATTTAAAGTTTACGTCTACCCCCAGCAGAAAGGGGAGAAGATGTCAGAGAGTTATCAGAATATCTTGTCCTCTATTGAAGGATCCAGGTTCTACACTCCTGACCCAGGACAGGCATGCCTGTTTGTCCTGAGTTTGGACACTCTGGACCGGGACCAGCTTTCGCCCCAGTATGTGCACAACTTGAAAGCAAAAATCCAGAGCCTTCCTCTGTGGAATGGGGGCAAAAACCACATAATCTTCAATTTATACTCTGGCACCTGGCCAGACTACACAGAAGACCTTGGCTTTGACATCGGCCTTGCCATGTTGGCTAAGGCCAGCATCAGCACAGAGAACTTTAGGCCAAACTTTGATGTTTCAATCCCTCTTTTTTCCAAAGACCACCCTAGGACAGGAGGGGAAAGGGGCTACCTGAAACATAACACCATTCCCCCTTATAGGAAGTACATGCTTGTGTTTAAGGGGAAAAGGTACCTTACTGGAATAGGTTCAGACACTAGGAATGCTTTGTATCATGTTCATAACTCAGAGGATGTGGTCCTCCTCACCACCTGTAAACATGGGAAGGACTGGCAGAAGCACAAGGATGCCCGCTGTGACAAAGACAACGCAGAGTACGACAAGTAAGTCGTTTCCAGCTGTTAACTTTACATCAAACGAGTGCCTCATTCCTTTTCTGTTTTCTTCTCCCACTCTGTCTTGACTTTTCATCTTGTTCTTATGTTTTTTCAGTATGGTGGTTTTACATTATGTTTTCCTGCTTCAGCTCACACTATTAGCCACTCGATAATGACAAGGCAAGTGTTAAGTGTCGTGAACATTTTGACAGAACACCAGTTGCCTTCTTGGATTGTACGTTAAGTTTTCAGATGGGCTCTGTGTAACAATGGGATATTGTTGTTAACTCATGTAGTGGTATCATAAATTGGCAGGGGTCTGCTCAGGTCCATGATCATCCATTCATTACACTAAGTAATAATTTTCCTTTTTCAGACCATATATTTTTGTCATGCAGGATGTTATGCACATAATTTGTCATAATACTTCCCAGAAATGAAGCGGTACGATGAGACTATTAATCAATCAATCAATCAATCAATCAAACTTTATTTATATAGTACTTTTCATCCATTTAAAATGCAACACAAAGTTCACAAAATAGAAGAATACAACAACAGAGAGAATAAAAGCATAGTATGACAGACAATATCCCACTCCCATTTGCATACACACATGCGCTCACACACACACACTCACAAAACAAACACACACACACACACACACACACACACACATACAGTGCTGAGACATGACAGGGCACTGAGGAACCATGTGGGGAAACACCTATGGGAGTCATCCACACCGAGCTCACAATGCAGCATGGTCTGAGAGCTGCATAGATCCCACTCTTCCCCGATTTTATTCCTGTTTATTTTGCACATCTGATTTACTCAGCAGCAACAGAAATGCTTTAGTGGCCAGCAGTGATTTGCCACTTTTAAGCAGTACTCCTATCATATGACTTTATTTACCAAATTACACATCACAAGGCACAGATAAGTAGATTTGCGATAATGTCAGCCACAAGCGCCAATGTATTAATGCAATTCAATTGATACCCCCATCTGTCTGTACAGCCTGCTATTCAGTAGTGGATAAATCTGCTTCTCTAGCTCTCGACATTTCCACCTTTCCGCCTGTCAATGTATTATGAGTGCCGATTCCCTTACCGAAATTGTCAATACAATACAAGAATAGACACATTCAGCTACCAGTTCTCATGATGCACACCTATAACAATTTTCTGTGCAATTGAATGGACAAATTTGCGGCAACTCTGACCATCTGAAAACTTATATAATGCTCATTAGTTAGTCTTTGTAACAAGTCTCCATCCCTGCAGAAGACAACATTGCACCTCAGAAAGTTGTGATCATCAAGTCCTACAGTTAAGCCATACTGTTTTCTGTGCCCAAATCTGATGAGCAAACTGGCGTCTGTCTCCCTGCTTTGGCCAGTGGGATTCATTTCATGTCCCCCCAGACTGTGCTGTGTTGTTACTGGTGACTGTATGGCGCTGGGTGTTTGACTGTGGCTCTTTGGAGTGGATTAGCGGGGACAAAGCACTGGTGCCAGTAAGGGGAAGCCACTCTGGCCCCTGTTTGCTCAGTCATTTCCCAGACAAACCCAACTGCATCAGCCAGGAATGCCCTGGCCCCAACCCGTGTCCTGTGTGACCCTTACGTTTTTTGGGGCCTGCTGTGATTGACCCCCATGTCAACTCTTTACCTTCTTGTTGTCAGTTGTTCTTGTTTCGATAATGGATGATTTCATAGCATGTTAAGGGGTGAAACCAGGCTGCAACATGTATTAGAGTGAGAATGAGTTGTTTGCCTTCATTTTTTTTTCTTACTGGTTCTGATGTATTTTCATATCATGATGTCTTATGTGTTTTCTTAGCATTGATCCTCAGAGGATTCTCATGTTTGTGTCTGCCTTTGTAGGTAGGTATCAGCTTACGAGGTTCATTCGTTGGCTCAGCAGAATAACATTCTCCATATCACTCTTAAGATGTGAGCTATCTGCTCTCTCTCTTTCTCTCCCTCTCTCTCTCTCTCTCTCTCTCTCTCTCTCTCTCTCTCTCTCTCTGCCCCCTTCTGCTAGCTCACTGCTTGCTACCAAGCGCTGCCAGGGAGTGATTTCACACAGTGAGATGGGTGGCATCAGAGCCATAACCCAAAGGAAAAATTAATCCTCCTGTCATTAAGTAGCATTGGGGGAGAAACAGGCTTTGGGTATCTCTCTAGCCCTCGCCAGCTTAGCTTCATTGAATGGCTACAGTATGTTCAGTAATTCTCAGTCAGTACATCCTCAGTAAGCCACATCAGTATCAGTCAACAGGCTGTGGCTTGATCTCTAGTCCACTGCAGAATTCATGTTAAATTAAATAAAATTACTTTACTGATCCCGACTGTACCTTCTCCCTGTGCTGGTAGAGCCCTGACAGTCTGTATGTCACTTGAAACTAATACGGTTACGAGTTCTTACATTTTAATAGTGAGGAGCATACATTACAGTTTCAAGTAGAAAACCTGTCTTTACTCCTCTTCCAAGCCCAACAGTGATCATTAGTGTAACGGTTATCATGCACCAGCAGAGGATCTTACAGGTCTCTTACTCACAATATAGTCCAGTTAGCCAAAACACATCCTCAAGTTGTCTTACTTGCAGTTCATTTGGATGTCAAGCTAGACATAATCTGGATCACTGTCCACATCAAGGAGAACACAGCTTCTGTGTTTTTCGGATCACAATTCCAAACTCAGATTTCTACAGGTTTACACAGAAGTGTGAGGTGTGAGGGGTGTTGATTTCTGATCTGTTGGATCCAATCACAGCTCAGCCAAGGGCAGTGGTAATGGCTCTTAAATGTCATGTCTTTGGGCTCTCCACTATTCAGTCAGTCATAGACAAATATGGTTGCATTGGCAGATAGGATAACGCCTTTGGTAGTAAGCTTTAGTTTTGCTGTTTTGAGTGGATACTCATTTGCTACAACACATGAAATTGGATTCCAAAGTTTTCATAACTGACTAATTTTCCATGGTTTATTATGTACAGAGGAGGCGAAGTGAAAAGTGCATCTCTGAGCCAGTTATTAATTTTTTATGAGAAGTTTGTTTGGACCTGATCTGTCAGAAAATATCTTGCAGTGTACTGTGATTTTTCCAGAACACAGCTTGATGCTATTCGGATAGTGACTATCTTTTAAATGTGTGTGTTCAGTAATAGCCCTCTCTCACATTTTGCCTACCCTAGACTTTGGTTTCATACCCATTGTGTTTAAAGGTTGTGAATGAATACTGTCAAACATCAGCTTTTGCACTGAATTCAGTATTTTCATAGATCACCAGCCATGATTGCTAATGTGCAGTGTCACTGGCAATTATAGACAAAATATTAATCATATTGTATCCCTTCAGGAAAATGCGACACTGTGGTATGGGTGAGTTTAGCCTTAATCTGTCTATAATGTGGGCAGCTTTTTTTAAAATAACAATTTTCCTGCTTCTGTTGCTGTATTGGGATTTGTTAATTGAAGCTTTCTTGGGGCTGATCAATGCTGCACTGGTCCATGAAAACCCTTTCACCCCAGTAAGGTTTTTTTAAAGTCTGTTTGGAGTTGGGTGGGGTTATTGCCTTTTTCAGGTGGAATCCAAATTGTTAACATTATGTCTGACAGGGCTTATTCGTCAGTTCCCAAAAGCTGAATTATTTACAGTCGGTAATCATACCCAGACCTGCTGTATATCCCTGGTCTGGCACCCAGCTGTGCAGGGTTTTCCAAGGGGTGA
The DNA here is from genome assembly GCF_017976325.1 of Chelmon rostratus. Taxonomy (NCBI): domain Eukaryota; kingdom Metazoa; phylum Chordata; class Actinopteri; order Chaetodontiformes; family Chaetodontidae; genus Chelmon; species Chelmon rostratus. Next base: position 19,627,741 of record NC_055665.1, read on the forward strand.
GTCCCAAAGGGGCCCAAATGTGGGTGTGACAGTGGTCAACGAAGCCATTTGTTAATGGATCAATATTTGTTTTATGTCAACTTTTAACTTTCTAAACAACATACAAGTTAAGGGTTGGACTATCGTTTCTATCCTCATGTTGTCCCATCGTGGTCACTTGAGATTGCTGATAGGTGATTCAATCCCTGGCGGGCAGCTATGTAGAAGTCCATGTGCCCGTGTTTGGTTCAACAATATCACAGCATCATCTTCTGTTTAACATGATTATTTTTAATGTCACAATCTACGGTTTTGGTGGGCAGTAGAATGCCAGATCCATGAAGAAGAGACGGCAAACTAAGTTGTAATTGAAGATTTAAAATTCACTCGTCACTCTTCCTGATTCATGAGGCTCAGCGTGTGGACACATCACTCCACCGCAAACATCTCTAAATGCACAGTAGGGTGCAGGTTCTAGAGATTATTTTTTTATACAATCTGATAGTAAGTTCTTCAAATTCACTTTAATATTGGTGTAGGAAGAAATCCCTTCAATTGTCAGTATACCTTCCGATCACCAGCCAGCACAAGCCTACACTAGTTGGAATATAGATGGTTGTAGCATACTGCAAATTGTGAAAATATTTAATCAGCTGAGCTCTTAAAATATCTCCCTGCATTAAGCAGCTATTAGCAGACATTAGCCAATTTGTAAAACAAGTCAGATATTTGAACAGCTATAGATGTTACCTTTATACTTACTTCACACAGTATCATCTCACTGACATAAAGCAGAAATCACTAAGTTCTCCATGCAGTTTTACGAGTATAGTTATGAGTGAGTTGCACTGTCCTGCAGCCCTGTGGGTCAGACGGTACAGTCTGTGGTCTAACTGGGTGGAAGTAATAGTTTCTGTGCCTGGCTGTGGCCCTTTGTGCAACAAATCCCTCTTATCCTCTCCCACTGACAACAAGGAAGTTGTGACAGACTGAATGCAGCCTCTCACCATAATTACCATGTAATGGCCATGTCATTTTTGTGTAATAGTTCAGACTTAATTCTCCAGATGTTGTCTTGGAATGTGGGGAGGTTTTTGATGTACTGTGTACTATACACATCAGGCCTGTTTGAAGGAAACATCCTGTTAAACCTGGATGCTGCTCTGCATGGCACACTGCCTGATTGTTTTGGTTGCATTTTTGGTGTATTTTTGCTAGTGCATAGCATTTCTAAACTCTATTCTCCAATACTGAAATTTCAGTCTTTTAACAGCTCAGATAACATGCTAAAACTTAAGTAAGCAAAACAATCTGCCACTTGTATTACTTTTGTTTGCTTGTGACTCATTTACATTCTCTTAATGGCAGTACGAATTGGCACTCCACCAGGTACCCCTGGTCTGAGTAAAGGACGTTTTTTTAGGATTGTTGTACACTTGCTAATTGTTGTATACCTGTACATTACATATGTGAGAATGGTAGAATCAAGGTGTATTACTTAATTCTTACATTCTAAAAAGGTGCCACATTGTGGCTTGTAAAAGGTTGTATCAGGTATGATGCATCAGTGTCTCTCCTCGTTCATATTTACATATCCTACTTTAACTGTCTGGATTGATGGGGCATGTTGTTCAAAGACTGAAAATGTCAAGTTATATAACACATATTTGTGTTTGGCGACTACACTCTATCTCCATTTTGCTTGTTTACCTGTCATGTCCCTGCTGTTTCCAGCCAGTGGGTAGAGTCAACTTTTTACTTCCCCCTTCACTACAATCTGTCCTTCAGACATCTGCACTGAGCCACTGTGTACGAGCCTGTAATACAGCCAAAGGAGAGAAGAAAAGATTCAGCAGGAGGCAGGTCAGATGCAATTTTAACCTCAAACTGAAAGCCCTCTCACAGCTTGTTTCCAATTAAGAGGCCCTGCCAAGCGAGAGAGTACGAGAGGGATAGAGTGAGAGATGAGGGGAGAGACACAGAGGAGTGGGAGACAAACTGAGAGTGAGTTGGATGGAAAAATAGGAACACAAAGAGAGAGCAGCGAGAGTCTGAGAAACTGAGGGAGAAAGTAAAAGCAAGAGAGAAGCAGAAAAGAGGAAAAACACATGCCAGCCATCCAGCAGCGAGAGGTGAGTGCAATAGCTGGCTGGGTGCTGACGTTGGTCTGCTAGGTGTATTTATAGACTTGCAGGGTTTTAATCCTCAGTACTGGCCAAAGCCCCTGGCAGAGGGATGCTAGCCAACTTGATGCAAGCTTTATAGAGCTTGGGGAAAACGATAATCGTTGGGGGAGGATGTTCGATCTCTGAGTTCCTGCACATTAACTTTAAATGCCTTTTTCTGCAGTCTTGTGTACTATTTCTGGACATTGGACCACCAGTTAGATTTTTTTCTTTAAACAGGCTCCTAGTGTACCTGTTCAGAGTTAAACTGTTTATTTTGTAGGCTAAGTGTTTTCTTCTGAATTGTTGTACTTCTTTGTTCAGAGAGTTTCTCATCAAGCATGGTTGGAAAGCTGCAGGGAACTGCATTGTCACTGCCAAAGGTAGACTGATTTAGAAACTTTGTCAAATTGTGTCTTCAAGCAAAAGTTGCACTTAAGCACAGCACAAATATTAAAGTCAGTGGTCAGATAGTCGCCTGATTCAGTAAAAGCTGAAATGCTAGTCAGAGCGCTCTGTCACAGACTGCCTCTGCGACTAATTTTGCTTGCATCGCAGAAACTACAGGCCGTTTTTTCAAGATGTGAATTACTGAGATGTGGTACTGCACAATAACGAATTACTTAGTTTGACGGTCGTAATCTTCTTTTTTTATTTATTTATAATGTGTCATTGTTATTTTCCATCTGCTTGGCTACATTATCCATTTAGGTAGGCTAATAGACCACTGTATTGCTCACAGGTTACCCTGTTCAGCCTGCTGTCTGTATTTCTGTAATGCAGTGGTTCTGGCTGACTTTATTGCAAAACTGTGATGCCTTAGTTAACTTTGGGACTTAAGTTTATGAAAAGATCCCCTTTTCTGGAAGACTCCTCTAGTTGCCACCCTCTGTAACTCAGCTCTCCCAGTAAACCATTGACGGTTGGCCGTGCTGGAAAGAGCTGAATGATACAGCAGGCAGTGAAGGAGGCTGGTAGACCACAAAGCCACTCCACACAGATTATATGTTTGCTCTTCATCAATGATGGCCTACAAATGATACTTACATGACCACACAAAAATTTTGGAATGGTCAGTGTTTTAATGCTGTTTCAGATGTGTTTTGCTGGGCCCATATGTGATACAAAGTGAAAATGCAGGTTGTGGACCCAAGTCCCTCATGCAGTTTCCTGTTCCCTGAATTTGCATTTGTCTCTCAGTTTGGTCTCTGTCCCTCGACTGGTGCTTCCTGCTGCTCAGTTCCACTTGCAATTTATGAGTTTTATGTTTTCTCCTATAGTCAATCTGAACAATGGAGAGGATTAGCTATACACAAGCATCTATTGCCAGTGAGTGGTTTCTCCAGAATAAAATGTGTTGTAGCCCATCACACAAACAAGATTAAAGTAGCTGTTGAACAACATTTTGCAATATATCTGCAATACATTGTATTGTCAGTTTAACTTGTGTTGCTAATTTCACACCTGATTGTTGTATAAATGCAACATAATCTGACATTTTTATCCACTGGCTGTTGATGTGTCCCCATCTTGTCTCTAAGGCTGTTAACAGGTTGAATGCCACAGAGGAAAATGCTGGCACAATCAGCCACTGACAGTGTGTTGAGATGAGCTCTTCTGAATGCTTATAGCTTTGTCTGATGATGTTCATCTTTCCTAATTATGACAGACAATAGAACAGGAAATGTATGTCAGTATGACTCACTGAGCTTTATCTTCTTTCATCTTTACCTCTGCAAACTTTATCATATATTTATTTGTGGTGAATGTATTGTTTTTGTGTGAATTTTAAGTAGTTATATGTAACAGTTGTATGTTTCAAAGATTCTCATATATATAATATATAATAAGCTTTTGTACACTTTCTGTTTCAAAGTATGTGAAATAAAGCAACCAGAAGCCGTGCACAGTGGATCTTCTGGCTGATGAATACTGTGTAAGAGGGTATTTATTAAGCCTATGGGTGAGATGGGTCTAATGGCCCATAGCCTTGTGTTAAGGGGGTGAAGAGCTGAACTAGATGGATGATGTACAGTTTCCTGTAGAGCCTGGGGATTACAAACTGCTTATATGTTAAGAGCTCTTGGTAATTGATAGCTATAGAAACAAATGCAGGAAAGCGGATAACTGAGCATCCAGGCTATCACATGGCCGCCATTGTTATTCTGTACAACTGCTTCATGTCATTCAAAAATGGCTAAACTGCTCTGACTTCAGATGAAAACAGAAGGCACGTGGGGCTGACGTATTGAGCTGAAGCTCATCCTGTTTACTCACAACATCAGTGCTTTGAGTCAAGCTAATGTTCTGTGCAGAATGTCATTGCCTGTCACTTTCTGCTGTCCTTTTAGTAAAGAAGAGACTCTATGGATGAATCAATGCCATATGAACCTCCTGTAAAGATGATCTGTGTTTGAAGAACCAAGAATCTACTGAATGATCATTGCTTTTAAAGAATAATCACTGCTAACTTGAATACTTTACTGAAAATACTACAAACATTTTGATTTTTAAATGTTTTAGATTTTATCAGCTGTTAGTAAACCAAAGGAATTGTATGAATATGTGCAGGTATGCTTTATTTATGTAATAATTTACAGCAGTGGTCATCAGCTGACAACCTGGAAGCCACATTTGGCCCACCAAAGCCCAAAGCCCCATCCAGCTCACAGAATATTCATGAATTGAGAAAATGTGCACATTTAGTGTTGCTCACCAGTGGAATAGACCTAGTCCATCCTGAGAGTGATCATCGATTAGCTTGCCAGGGGAGATACCTTTGGAGCTGTTGTAAAGTCACTAAACTTGTCTATTAGACACAAGAGGCTTCACTTAGGTTTATTTTTGTTGGCCAGCTGTTGTATTGATTCTCAAACCGAGTATTTTTGTTTCCTTCCTGGAATCCTAAAGAACAGTTTTTTTTTTGTTGATATAAGGACTCATTCATTGGTAGTTGAGCTGTTGGTTTTGTATTGAGCACTGACTGACCTCCTTCGTGGAGGTCTGAGAGCATTTTCTGGTTTGGTCATCAATATGGATTTCCATGTTTTTTGGGAGTGTGTTCACACTAAGAGGTTGCTTAGGCCTAAATAAATACCTTTTTTTGAATTTCCGGCCCCCATTTATGCCTGCTTTGAAAAATTCTGGCCCTTGGACAAATGTATTTGAGAACCCCTGATTTATAGATAAATAACAAATGAAATGTGTTCTCGTGTGCGTGTGTGTGCACATGCACATATGTCTCCTTAATCCTGGAAATGGTTGAAAGTGTTGAAAGTGAACAGTTTCCTTGAAGGAATCAATCTGCTCACCTCTCAATTGATGGTCATCTGATTTTTCACCGCCAGGATTTATAGAGAGGGAGGTCGAGGTTGAACACCGGGTATTGCCATCAATGTCCATCTCTCAGCACTCATTAACTACTACCAGGTCCTGTGAAGTAGTTAGTTCAGCATCGATTTTACTGCAGCTGTAGGTCAGTGACTTTGAGACCTGGTGCAGCCTAATTTAAGAAGGGTTGAAATCTGGCAACTTGTGACATTGTTGGTAGTCATTTTAGTCTTGTGTACTTGAGCATGTGCTTAAGTGGTTGTAGTGCTTTCTTGCACTCTCTCTAATTCAACTTCAAATATGCTTTGCTTGAATTTGCTTGAATGGGTTTTAGCCACATTCTCACTCTCTTTGAAGGTTAGTTGTTCTGGACAGAGGGCAGTGCCATTTCCTATGCTCGCTCTCTCTCTCTCTCGCTCTCTCGCTCTCTCTCTCTCTCTCGCTCTCGCTCTCGCTCTCTCTCTCTCTCTCTCTCTCGCTCTCTCTCTCTCTCGCTCTCTCTCTCCCTCTCTCTCGCTCTCTCTCTCTCTCTCGCTCTCTCTCTCTCGCTCTCTCTCTCCCTCTCTCTCGCTCTCTCTCTCCCTCTCTCCCTCTCTCTCTCTCTCTCTCTCTCTCTCTCTCTCTCTCCCTCTCTCCCCCTCTCTCCTGTCCTGACAAGATTATGTATGTCTTGTCCTTGGCAGCCATGTGCAGGTGATGTATTCCACTTGGAATGCTAGGAGAGTGGAATAAGGAAAGGGATGTGGACGTGCCAGGCGCAGAGTGTGGTCCATTCCAGGAAGAGCTTTTCTGTCATCATGTGGAGGCACATATCACTTCCTTTCTACTTGTCAGACGTGATTAAATTGGGCTGTATGAAACAGCAAGCCAGAAAGTACGGGGTGCCGCCAAGGGAACTTGGGTCTGAGAGGGTTAAGGTCTGGAAAACGTGCAACATAAATGGTAATGAAACACAATCAGCACTTTATGGTGACCTTCATGAGGGGTAATAACAGAGAATTTATCTAAATCCATTTTTATGGTTTTTGCAGTGTGTTTTGACACTTGACTTGATTGGAGAGGATTTTCCAGACCACAGGCAGCTTTTTCTTGGTACATTTGCTAAAGTGTTAAAGCTGGTTTGCTAGGGTGCAGAATAGAGCTCTCTGGTCCATTCTTTGGTCTCAGGTATGTTTTCTGCTAGCTCCGGTGCCATCAGCTGATACGAATAATGTGATTAGTTGATGGTTGTGTATAAAAAACGTTGAACCAAATCTGAACATGCCTTTAGCGACATTGAATTTAATGAAGAAGCAAAGAAATAACAAAGTAGATTAAATACTTGATAGGTTTCTCTACCAAAGTAATCTGGTGGAGCATCCAGGGACAATGATGGAACTGACTCATCATTCAGCAAGCAACTGTTTGCGTGTCTCACGAGGCACATTTACAGTCCTTTCAAACACTCAGATAAGTTGCTTGCTCGGCATGACAGGGGCTTTCTCAATTATCCCTCGTGTACAATGAAATATGTTGTGAGAGCTACATGCAGAATTAAGCAGCACTCTAAACCACGGCCAGCCAAATCCTATGGGCTTTTAATCCTCCAGTCAGTGCAGAGGGTAGACCTGCCAAGCCCACGGACATCGTCTCCAAATCTCTGTGACTCTTGACTCTGTGCCACAAAATATATTTTTGATATTTAATTTATTATTGTTGGAATGGTGGAGGAGGAGGATTACAGGACAATAATAAATAGCCTAAGTATTTCTCTTTTGGAGATTTGAAGAGAGGAACTGGCTGACTTATGCTGAAGAGTTGGGCCATATGAGTGTGATTGTCCTTGTATCTTCGCAAAAGTACTTTGGCAATGTATCATCATCACCGTGTGGGACCATGTTGTGCTTTGTCAATGTAACCACACTTGGCAGCATTGAAAAATTACCAGCCACCATGTTGCAGGGCTTGGCTGGGTAGTGACTTGGATCATCAGATAAAACTGGCACACAAACACACGCACACAGATATGCTATCTCTCGCTGTCCTCTTTGGACTCCTTTTTGTCAGATAAGGGCTTCAACTGGCACTATGAGAGGAAGGGAGGCTCAGCAGACATGATGATAACCCTGGGTATGTGACAGTCTTAACTCTTCTGTGAAATGGTGGCCTTATTCTTCCTGTTCTTTGTCACAATCCTGATTAAGCAGCCATTTAGACTCAGAATAATGTTACACGCACCAAATTATTTCAAGAAGAAGAGTAGTTGAATAAGGGAAAATGTGGAATTGGTGGCAAACAAGTAAATATTGACAGAGACTCTATGCAACTGTTTCGTTTGTGAACCACTTCCTGTTTTATCAAAAGGATAAGTTGCTGTGATTCTGACTGCCTGTTGGCGAAGCTTCATACAGTTTCTTTGCTTCAGTCACTCATGTGCGAGTTCCGCTTGTGAGGTCACAGCCAGAGGGCATGACAGGAAGTGTTGTCTTTGATCTTTCCCGCTGTTCAAACTAATTACCTGCCCGCAGCAGCAAGCACTGCTGGCTGCGGAATTCATTAACAGATGGTAAACCTTTGTTCTGGGCCAGTGTGTCAGTGAGGATCCAGAGGAATTCAGCTGCATCACAGGGTACTGTTGTGCAGTCTAATTCCCCTCTTAAGATCAGCTAAACTTGTCCTTGGGTGTAACATTGAGAAGCCAGTGATGATGTACACACCAGCATTTTTCTGTACATCAGGTGGGTTACCCCTCCTAAAAGTAATAATTGCATTGGATCTGAATGGGTTTTGTTGTCAGATTGTCTAAAAACTCCTCCAGATGTTTTTGGCAGCTTGGTAAAGGAGTGGAAGGAATATGTTACCAACAAAAGCTGTTGGGACTAAATATTGTTTGCATGGTGCTAATATGGTGGACATGGTGTGCATGTCCTGCTGAATAAAAGGGGATGAGTGTCACAGGGTACGACAGTGCTTTAAGTGACTCACAGTAATTGCAACGCTTGTCAACCCATCTCATCCTCCTTTGCCCTCCATCTGACCTCTAATATTTGATATGTAATATGAGGACTGACGACAGTTAAACCCATTTTACATCCTGCATTTGGCAACAGTTTTAGTATATTCATGTTTAGCTAGATTATACAACTTTGTGATGTTCACCACATTTAATTGTGTAAATAAAAATGTGTAATTTGTGATCATCTGATTGAAGATGAGTAAAATGTGTCTATAGTTTTGCACTATCCCTTTACTTGTATATATTTTACCTTTCTGTAAGTGTTGTATGAAAAGTTTTTAAGACTTAAGCTTGTGCCTCACTAGGATGTCATTTGTTGTCAGTGATAGCCAGTAGAAGTGTAGGTGTCTGTGTTGTATATCATGGTATCAGTGTAGGATTAGGTCTTCCTCCCCTGCTGTCATCACATTAGTCAGTTAAGATTTATGAGATGGGTTAAAACACAAGGGGTGTTAGGTAGTGGCAAATGACAAAGCTGACCCTTCATTCAGTTGAAGACTGACTGTGGTCCAGAGATTCCTGTGCATCCATGTATCATACAAGTCAGAAGTGTTTGTATTGAAAAAAATTATATTGATTACCATGTTTGTTGTGCTAATCAATTTATTGATCATTAAATGATTGGACAGGCCTAGTAGTATTTCCTGTCAGGAAAAAAATGGACACACAAATTGAGCTAAACTGTGCAACATAGTGCCGCTTCACTGAAATAGAAACCTGTTGAATGCCTCTCAGGCTGTTGATATCTCAGTGCTTTGAGAAAAAAAAAAGTTTAACTCAGCCGCAGACATTCAATAAATAAGGCATTCCCTCTTCATCTTTCATTTTGAAGAGCATTGCCAATATGTTAGCCAAGTGCCACAAATTTCTGCTAGTTGCTGCATTTTTGTGTGTCCTCTGGGATAAACTGCAGTATTTTTCCCTTTTCCCATCATCATTAGTACTGCCGCCACCCTGTAATCTCTCTTTCTGTCACCGAGGCAATGGGGCTTCTCTCTCCTCTGTGGTCTCGTAATTGTGAGGTAATCATCTTTTCCCTCTTGAGAGCTAAAAGACTGTGTTTACACTTCGTTTTTGGCGGCTCGACTTGGCGAGACACTAATTTACTCTCTGAGCAGCAGAATGAAGCAGCTCTGCTCATTACTTCACACGGCTTTGCACTTATAGCCATTCTTTTTCCAGTGCATTTGAGGCTGGTTGACATCAGCAGGTTGGATCAACTCCATTTTCTCTCCTTTTCATGTGGTGTTTTTAAAGGGTTACCTCACCCAAATTACAAAGTAAAACATTTCCTCATTTGCTCCTTGTGTTATCCATTAGGGCTGTCAGCGAATACTCTATTGTAAAAAAAAATAATCTGAACATTCAATTGTAAAAATTAATATTGATTGTGGGAAAAAGAAGCAGCATCATTTTGACCAGTTTGGCCACATCTGTCTCTGAGACTTCTGCCTCCTCCACAATGCTATGAAAGTAAATTTAATTTTTTGGAAAAGAAATTATTTTGAAAATATTTGACAGCATTCCATTTACCTCCATCTTTAGAGGTGGAGACATAACCCTTAGAGGAAGATAATTCTCAGCCGACCCGCAGCCGTCGTCAGTCATAACAATCAGGTGGACACACACTCATGGTTGCGTTCACATTTATGGTTCAAAAGTACAAAGGCCACTGAAATGTAAAATGGCCAGCACATGTAAGCAACATAAACTCTCCCTTTTCCTTCCCATCACACCTCATTCTCTATCCTCTCCCTCCCCAGAATAACTTGCATACCATCCCCTGGTATGTCCTAAAAAAAAGTAGTGCCTGTACACATTCACACATTCACACGCACATGGTCCTCCGATATTGTCCTAAATCACACCCACACACCAAAAAAACACAAAATGTTCCAAAAAGGACATCTCAATCTAGGCAGATCCTAGCCTCAGCAGTGAGGTTTTATCTAAATCCCTCTCCCACCATGATGGATTGGATCAGATCAGACATAACCCACAAGACCATTTGTTGGTGCATTGATAGCAAATTCAGTTGATAACATCCCATACTCTCAACTAAGAGAGACATTACAAAGCCACCTTCCCTCTGCCATGGCTATTGTCATGGTTGCTTTTTCATTAAAGGGAGGAGGTTTTTCATCCTGCTAAAAAAAACAAAAACAAATTGATGTTTGAAAAGGCTGTCCACATGTTGATACATTCACAGAATGCTTGCAGTGATGAACATAGCTATTTTATTTCATAACTTTTTCGTCCACATTTGTGTTAATTACATTCCCTCTGTCTTCTTTTCTCTCCTTTATTTCCATCCTCTTTCCCTTTTGTTATTCTCCTGTTTCCCTACATCCCACCCTCCCTTCCCCTTCACCCTCCTCAGTTTCCATCCATTCGTCTGCCTTCCCGCATCCTTCTATCCCTTCCTTCATCCGTCCCTGCTTGGCCCAGGAACAGAGACATTCCTAACCTGGACTTATCTCTCATGCTGAACAGCCACTGCAACAGTAGCACCAGTTAGGCTTGATCTCCATTCGCAGTCACTTACTGATTGAGAGCATTCCTTCATGCTCGGGGACCGCTCAGATTAATCTGCTCAACTTCCACTTTTGTTGAGACACACTTACTGGCCATCCCGAGGCTTGTGTAAAGTGTATATTCATTCATGCATTCATTCATATAGTAGATAGTGGCAAGAGAGGAGAATGCCACCTGAACTTGGCAGCCATTGGAAGCCTTATTCCAACAGTCTACGTCCAGTGAGTCAGACTAGTCGATAGCTGGGCCAGGGGATCTGTTAAATTTGTCAGCCTAAGGCCCAAAAGTGTTGGTGAGTCACCTCCTTGGATCTACATTGATAAAAAACAATGAATGGTGGTCAAGACAATTCCTTTTTTCCTCATGGCAACCTATAAACACACTAAGGAATACATCCTAATACTCAGGTCTAATGTCCTGCTTGGAATACAGAATGCATACTAAGTAATATTATATTACCCCTAATTATTCTCAGCTATTGCCAAAACAGGACAAGTCTCTCCCTGGTCATTGAGGTCAAATAATTTGACCCAAACTGTCTGATCTGACATCTTTATGTTGCGTGACTTTACTAGTCAGCCCTGACATTCCAGTGCTAATGGCTGTTCCATTAACAGTCATTTCATTATCTCCAAGACTCCCCTGTTATGGTTTTTGGTGTCCAGAGAGCACTTCAAAGCATCCTTCTCATCAACCTCATCAAGCTGATGGATGGCTGATTAGAGATATGGGCAAGGCTTCCTTCAAACTCCTAAAGGATTCAGTGAAATTCAGCTCTTTTATGACCTGAACATTTTTGTGGATGGATGTTGATAAAGTAACTCTAGGGCGTGTATGACTCCAGTTTTAAGGCTGGGTATATGTAGAGATGAAAGTTTTTTGCATTTTTGCCTCTCCTGGTGACAGAGGCCTTAAGATGGATGGAGAAGGAGAAGGAGAAAAAGAAAAAAATGGAGGGATAGAAGATTTACAGCATAGTAATTAGGTGAATTAACCTTGGGTCATGTAGAAGTGTGATAGAGCCCAAGACTGCCCTCTGTGTGTTTGTAAATGTTTTATTAAGCTGTCTTTGAACTTATTAACCAGAGTAAAATGACTGAGCCCATAGTACCTTGAAGAAATTAGAAAAGACTTTGCTTTTCAAAAATCCATATTGGCATCAACACCATCTTTGCACCATTGACTGGATGGAGCAGATAGTGCCCCTTAAACCTCATTAAGCAGCAATGTTAGTTCTTACATTGCAAAAGTGTCCTATTTTCTTATAAAATCTAACATCCACAAACATTCATCTGTTTAATATATGCACTGAAGACAGACTGCTGTGATTCTAGTGCAATTAGTCGACTTATTGCCACACATTGTCACAAATATGGCTCAGAGAAATTAAGCAATTATCCCTGCATTCAACTGCCTCTGATTTTTTTTGTCTTGTGTTTATTCAGACATCCATTCCATTTTCTTATTAAGAAATAAATTATTAATAACCATGATTTAGTTTATTGGGGTTCAAGCTTGATCATGAAGCGAGCAAATTCTGTACTGGCATGTTGAGACTTTATTTTGCCTTCTTTATCGTCATCATCCATTGACTCTTGGAAGAAGTAGATATATTTAAAGCAAACAGTCAGATGATTCATTATGCACGTTCATCCTTCAGGAGTCATGGACATTGTGTAACAATGTGTAGTTTTTTCAATTAATTCCTTATTTTCCCTGAAGCTCTGCTGCCAAGCACTTTTTTTTGTCCCAGCATTATGTCCCCATCCTCGCTCGAGGCAACGCTAGCCAGCTCCATTGCTTTAAAAAAGTTACTCATCTGTCATGGCTGCAGGTAAAACAGTGAAGATTAACTATGCCATTAAGTACAAGATAGTGTAGTGAATCTCATTCGTAATAGTGTTGGCCATCAATCTCTAATGCGCCTATCCTGAGGCCACACAAGTATTTTAAGTTCCATAACTTCAGGCAAGTTAGTGTCACACTTCGCAGTTATTCTGGCCACTGAATTAAATAAAACCCACACACACAGAAATCAGACATTCTATGCGAGGAATCTTGCATGGGAATGATGTGCCAGATCCCTGAAGTGCAATAAACCTGCTGCTTATGTCCAATGTTTCCACATATCTCAGGGATCACTTTCTTCATAGGTCTATACCAGAGGCCAGTCTTCTTTCTCGTGTTTATCTTGATGGCTAATTAACCCCATGCAACATGACTATGGGAAGTACTCATTAACCCCACATTACAAGCAGCCTCTTGATTGCCTTGTGGAGAGAGCAAAACAGTCATGTAATGATTGCTCTCATGCCTGAAAACACAGAGTGAGTGTGCGTTTGTTTTTTTCATATGCCGGTCTGATGCAAGTCCTCCAGAAAGAGAGTGGATTTGTTTTTCCTTGAAGTCTGTTTTTGTGTGTGCATAAGTAAAGCATCATAGTTTTCCCTCCTTGGGCCTGCCACTATGCGTTGTACATGTCTACCTCTTGGTGCGCAGTCTTGTCAGGCAAAACAAAGCAGCTGGCAGTGTCTTAAAATATTGAAGACGCTCTGATGTGTGTCGAGATCAAAATGAGGCTTTGTGTGTGTTCGCGTTGCGTTTGTGACATTCTTGCCATGGGTGGCTCTGGTTGTGTGGGGCTTGGATACAGCATGAGGTTGTCAACTGCTGCTTTTTTTTGTCTTTCCCTTTCTAATCCGATGACACTCACTTTCACTCGGTGCCTTTCAGGCTGAAATTCTTCTGGCTTGAACACATAGTCCTGGCAACAGCCAACTGTCCATCAACTTGGCTCAACTGTGACAGAGAATAGGAAGCAGAAAACGAGATATGAAGTCAGTACGGGATGGCAGAGGGGTGTGTGAGTGGGATAGAGCTGCCTTCATTTTCCCCTCTGAAGTTTGTCACAGGGAATTCTCAGTTGTTTAGGATTCTCTATGGGACCAAGATGAGTGATGACTGCACAACCAACTGGAGGTAGTGTATTTTAAAGAATCCAGGCTGCGCATTTTGTCTTTTGATTATGCAGGTGGCCACTTGAAAGCATTCTGTTTCCCTCACCTTAACTGCTTAGGCCCCTCTGTGGACGTCATGGTACAGTTGAGAACACATGCAATAAATTAGGTCACAGCTGAGCTGGTTCATCTTTGATGATGACAGCAGTTAATCTTACTGTGTGAATTACTATAACTACCAAGATTCTATTGTAAAATAATATCTTCATCCATTTGTTTGCACTTCTTTAAGACTTTTGAGCCATTTTTGAATGTGTTTTTTCTTCATTTATTTCGCATGCTAGGAGTCAGGTCACAATGCAAATTTCAACAAAACGAGACCAATAAAGCAGATGAAAGGATGAGGATTGCAGAATTGGGGTCATAGAAATCATGTCCACATGAATGGAGCAGTGCCTCTGTGATCCAGTGGTAAAAGTAATGCAATATTTTTTTCCGTAGCACCAAACTAAGCCTGTATCATTCTGACAATCCTACGATGTAGCTAAGACATGCACTATTTCCTCAAGACTCATAAAAATCAAATAATAGGTTTCTGTGTTTTGGTGTGTCGTGGGTTAACAAACAAATAATTGGATAAATTAGAAAAAATGAATCCATAGTCCCTGGTGGACTGTCCCAGCACAGAAGACAATGTGTGGGAAGCCACATTAGCACTTTGACTCGTCATAGAGCAGCTAAACGGAAGCCTCTTTTGATTTGCGGCCCTTTCTATGAGTTATGTTGTAAATGCGTGTGGTCTGCTACACAGATTATGGGAGACAAACACTTTGGCTGTTCTTCTGAGTCTCCTCAGGCACTTGACAGAGCGAGCCATGCATTTCTTTTTCACACCATCCATTCTTGTTGCTAGGAGACTGGTTGATCTTTTTTCTTGACCCAGCTTACTTCCTGTTATTCTTTTCTCTTTCTGTGTATCACACTGTCCTACTTTCCTACAGTATTAATAAATGACGTTTAATTATGCAGATAGCTTAACAGTTATTAATGGTTTACCATTTCTACTTGGGCCTTAATCTTTTCCCAATGAGAGACCCAGAAAATTGAGACATGTATCAACAAGAGACTGCTTCATTATTGATCTGATTCTGCATTTGTACTTTCCCTTTGTCATTTGACAAGCTCAGTGTGCTTAGCCCTCTAATGGCCTTTGCTAATAGAATTCAAATATCCAATATGTATCTCCTTATTTGTCATATATTCCGATTGGCAGTGCTTTGGCCCTACCAACCTCTACTTTAGACCTTTGAGTGGGTGCATCAAAAGAGTTTACAGTTAAAGTTTCTCTTGCTTTGTATAGATATTCAGGACTGATCTATGAGCCGTAACAATTGGTTATATCATCTTTGGAAAGTGTTTTTAGGCCTCAGCTTTCTTTCCCCTACTTTATACCCACTGCTTCCAGTCAGTGTTTCCAGTCAACACAGTTTATGAGAATTGCTTTCTTGGAGCACTGTAAATTAATTCTCCTAGAAGCCAACCAACACAAAACTCCAAAGTTCTTTTTTACTTGTGTCCATGTGTCTTTCATCCTTACACACAAACGCATCCAAAGTGGTCGCAGAAAATAACCTCTATATCTATATTAAAGAACATTTCTAAAAGATTGTAGTTTCTAACCGAGGTCAACTGGATGGTCAGGTCTGTGTCCACCACATGTATTCTGTCCAGCTGAAGCTTTTTGCTGTAGGATACATTGTTTTGCAGTTTGTTATTTGAAGTTATTTTTATTTGAAGGTTAGGATAATCAAGATAACACATATTGAAACTGATTTTGATTGGCTTGGGGAAAGTGATAGTCATGATAATTTGCATAAAATAGTTGAATGATGATGCTATAGTAGTATGATGCCGCTGTCCCATTTTTTAAGCCTGTTAGAGAGTAGTTTATCTCTATATTACTCTTGTATTCTTTATTTGCATCCCTATTAGTTTCCGAAATGTGGTCACTAGTTTTCAGGGGGGCCGCACAAATAGCAATACCAATATGAACAAGCAATTATTTAAAATCACGCAATATCGATAGAAGAAGAAAAGGCAAAATGAGCCAATAATAGAGATCAGAATATAAGTGAGTTTATTCTACGTATGAAACAACAATAGCAACCTACAATGGAAACAATAAACACAATTGTCACACATAAACAGCAACAAAAGAAAATCAAATGGTTCCAAAACAGCAATCACCACAATAACATTGATGACAAATTCATCATTTCACAGAAATTTTTGTTCTATTGGTTTTAATGCGGTTATTATTCTTGTAGTTTTTTAGCCTTAATAGTAATTCTAAGATTTATTGCTGCATTTATTCTTGTACTTTGCATTGTACCATAATAGGGAGATGGCAAAAAAGACTAACTCAAGCTCATTACTTTAACAGTGTGATTATTCAGTGATGACCAGTCTGCTACTGTGAGACTGCTCGGCTCACCAGCAGCCAGCTGCACGTTGGAGGCCTGAAAATATGGGCCGAGGCAGGATTTAACTTATATCATGTCGAGTTAAGTGCTGACGTTGCTGTGAGATGCAGGGTGTGACTAATTCCTCACTGACATCTATCCAGATTTTTTTCCAGTGAGACCAATCTGTTGAACACCTGTATGCATGTACACTTTAAAAATCTGGGGGAAATAAAACTGCACACCAGGACAAGAGTTTGTTTATGAAGAGAAGATATTTTTGAACACTCATCCTTTACGTCTCCACCGACACGCGGCAGCATACTGTGAGACTGCTCCTCCCTACAGGCAGCCATCTGGAAGAGTAGACAAGAATGGAGGTATGCAGAGAGAGGAACATCTGGTCTTTTCGGAGTTTGCACTGACAGGAAATGTGATGGATGGTAGATTTACACCCAGCCAGGCCCATATATGTACCTTTACTTTTGTTTTTATAGGCATGCAAAACGATCCGTTATTACATTCCTCTGGCTGGATTATTTTGTTTGTCATGCTTAATCATAGCCTACCATATCTGTTTTGGAGTCAGACTGATGAATCAGGTCGTCGTTTCATAATGGATGCACAGATCAGAGCAGCATCTGTGATACTACCTACCCTGTGGTATTATTTGCTCTAGCCTACTGATATGAGCTGTGTTGATAATGGATTACTGTGTACATTATAGTGTATTAGTAAAGATGGCATCAAGATGAACTGGAGCTTTTATGCTTGTTGTGGCTGTGGCTGAACTCACTGTAGTGGTTGTTAATTGTAAATGGTATATGTCTAAGTTGCATTATCCAGCTACATACTATATAATCACCAAATGTTATTCAGTATTGTACCTAACATTTTACTTTACACTCATTTGTGATTCCCATATGATAGTACTGTAGGCACGTAGTAGAACTGTTCCTCAAGCCTTTAGAAGTCAGCCCAAACCTCGTGAACAGTTTTCCCCTGAAAATATAAGCCAGGCAAACATCGACTGAGCTAGATGCCAAACCAATCTGCGAGCAGTGTTTTATTTAAAATGGGTTTTGGTGGGTTAAAACTAGATCCATCTACTTACAAAGATATTTCATTGTACAGACATTGATTATACCTCAAACCCATAGCAATCACCAACCAACCCAAGTGAAGTGAAATTTATCAGTGCTTGCATTCAATATTTTTCTGTTTTTCTGCTCTGTAGAGTTAAAGTGGATCAGCTGAGGCATCAGTGCCGCAGTGGCAGAGGAATTTACCCTAACACTGACACTCAGGAGGAGACAAAGAGAGAAAACACTCTGCAGTACACTTGGAGAGAGATGCAGGATATAATAACGACAAGGCTTTATGAATCTATATTCACATATTTAGAAGAAAGGAGAGGGAAGAATGTGTGTACACAAATTATCATTGACCTTTACATCCATATTTACATTCTCATGCAAATGTGGTCATAAATTGGTTTAAATACATGCACAGATTTGCATGAATGCTTGTTTACAATAACACACTGAGAAGTAAAAGGTGCAAACTTTCAGTCCTATCTAATAAAACCCAGTCCCATGCTTGACAACCAGGCAACCCACAAATTTCACACACTCGCACAGGCACACACATGATATTGACACAGAAGGAATTCCAAGCAGCTCCTTAATCCAAGCAAGTGCTGACTGAGGCTTAGATTGGATGGAGGGAGTGGGGAAGAAAGGAGAGATGGTGATATGTGCAGGTGAGAGTGCAGGGGGTTTAAAGATGGGTGGGGAGAAGGGAAGAGAGAGGAGTCGAGATCAGACAATGGGAATTCCCCTGAAAGTACATACTTGTGCTCTCCAGGTATGCCATTGTTAAAAAGAGGTGATGTCTCTGTTAGCCGTGCTGAACTCAACGTGTTTCAGGAAACTGGGACCTGGTGTTTGCTGTGTTTTTTAGCAAGATCTCATTGTAGTTGTAGGCCTCATAAAGTAAAACTGTATAAACCAATACTGATGAACGTCGATGTTGTGGTCCGACATTCTCTGTGATCTTCTGTTTGTACCCTGTACATTTGGGTGCAAATTGTGTTGTTTAACATGTTAAGTGTATTACTTCCTAATGTATCCTCCTCTTTGCTATCATCATACAGGTATGACTACAGAGAGATGCTGTACAACTCCACGTTCTGTCTGGTGCCTCGAGGACGGCGGCTGGGTTCCTTTCGCTTCTTAGAGGCTCTGCAGGTCAGTGGCACATGTGCAGATGTTGCTCATTATTGTTAGGCGTAGCTGTTAAATTGTAATCAGTTACGGTAGGTGCGTTATGGTGACTGAGAAGTTGATTGTGCCTCGAGGTTTTCGGTGCATATTAAATCTTTCCTGCTGCTCGTTATGTACCAATAAAGTGAAAATACCAACTGTTTTTAGAATTACAGAAGGTGGAACACCACAGGTACTACTACAACGTGGTCCTGATTAAACCCCAGTCAAAGGTGGACACACATAGATTCTTGTGCTGGAAGGGCTTGATTTTTTGAGGTTTCTAAAATGCCTGGATTAACAAGGTATATTTTGCCAATTTAGGTTGGCAGCTGAATGTAATGACCAAACACAAGTTTAACTGATTCAAGAAATCTTGTAGTGCATCAGCACTGAAGCTATGGTGACCAAACAATGAAGCCATTAATCGGTGGAGCATGGAAAAAGTGATGTACAGAGTTATTCCCTGTAGCCCTCTCACCCACTGCTAGTCATTTTGTTATTGTGCAGACAGTGTTGATACAGCTGCCTCTGACTCAGTTTATTCTGTGCTCTCCCTGCCATCTTTTCTCTCTTGTTGTTTTCCTCTTTTCAGTTCTTCGTTTGAGTTTCTTCACCCACCTCCACGAGTCAACCTCTCCTCTAACATAACACTTACCTTAGTCTTAGTACATTCTTAAGTTTGTGTCCCTAATTCCAAGTGCTACTAACCCATCTCACCTATTGTTTCAAGAACCTTTCAAATACATTAATTCTACAAAATAACAAAAGATTTTTTAACTAGTTAGTTAATTCCAATGAAGGCTAATGTAATTTAATGTTCCAGGTGTCGTTAGAGTAAATGATTGTGGTCCTGCAAATTGACCAGCTTGACCGTTTAGAATATTGAAGGATATGGTTGAATATATAGACAGATTTTTAAATGTCACCATTTATAAAATTAAATCATACCACAAGTAGGTATCTGCTATTTATGATCTTGTCTACTGCCAACACGTCAGGCTGAGCTGAACTGCTTGTCAGTGATAACTGAAGAAATGGTGCATTACGTCTTGAATAAAAATGTGTTTCTAATGTCTAAAGCCGTTCTGAGCTGTGCTGATTTACATATTGCTTAAATATGCTGTAAAATGTGCCATTACACAGGTAAATATTTGATGAGGAGAACAGGTTTCTAAGTATATATAGCAGGTGTGTTGAATTTGAAATCCTATCATCATGAAAAGCCTTGAAATGCCTTTTTGTCACTTGGGTACCAGTATAAGAATATGTTCACATGTAAAGTATTTTTGCATTTTAGTGAATATGTACAATTAGATTTTAGATATTTACCTGTTGTCTTCTCCAGTGACTTACAGTCCAATGAGTGTGACAGTGGCAAAAAAGGTCAATATTTGTGTCATGAAAAAATCGAAAGCATCTGAAGTCATGGTTTAGTTTCCTCTGTGTGAGTTATATGTTTGTGTCAAGTACTGTAGTCCTAAGAATAACAGCTGAGAAATGATCAAGAGAAAGATTTTTGAGCAAGTAGAATAAGAATGGTGATTTTGAGTTTACAGTGACAGTTTATCGACTGGAATGGGAATATAATTGCACCACTGGGGAGCCAGCAGTGAGGCGAGGTGAGACAGTGGACTGATGATCAGGTCTCTCGGTAAGAGAAAGCAGTGCGGCTGCAGTTAAGGTACTGTGCAGAGGTTGGCTGGAGTGTAGGGCTGGACCATGGCCTGGAGGTATTAGTGCGTCTTTCCATTTGCAGCCTGAGCACAGAAGTTTAGGAGGGAAGGCGGACGCTGGAGAATTTAGGGAAGTTGAAGACAAGGCAGGAAGCAGTGCTGTAGTCAAGAGCGGAGATGTTCACACATTTGGTTGATGATGTAGAGTGCAAAGCTGCAGGATGGGGTTGTGCAATGCAGGTGCCATGACAAGCAGTAGGAAAGAGTCACATTGAGGTTATCTGTTACACGTGTGTTTGCAAAATGTAGGCAGTTCATAGCAGTGAGTTTCATTTATGAGTGTTTGCTCTACTTGTGTGTGTAATGTGATGAGATGGGAGAGGATTGAGCTGCAGTCTCTAGTTGATTGCTCTGTGAGAGCAGATAGGTAGGGAAAGCATGGGAGCGTTTCAGCAGATTGCTGCCTTTGCTAATGACACCGAGGAGATGAGACAAGCACTGCGGCACTCTGATGCAGGAACATTTGTGCCTGGGCATGCGTGTACATGTGTAGTGACCAAGGCCAATCAGTGAATGGTACCCCCCGCTTAACAGATTATAGGGCCGGTCACTGCAGGCAGGACAATGCATGTACAATCCAAACACACATACAGACTCACAGTGCAAACGTGCACACACATTTGCCCCACACACAAATGGGTTAATGGATTCACAAAGATACACACACACACACACACACACACACACACACACACACACACAAACATGGCTCAACACTTCAATGCAGTTTCATTAATCTCTCAGACACAGGGGTTTAATGTTCAAGTATGTTTTGAAGTGCATCTTCTTTTCCACTGCACATAATGCTCATTTTTTATAAAGCTGCACTGCCTAGTCAGTTTGAGAGTTAGTCATCAAGGGACTGCAGTAGTTCTGTAGGTAATGGAAATGTGTTGGAAGACGAGTCACCCCTATTGGTTAAATTGCCTGATTTGATTGCTTGGGAAATAGACCTTGCACAATGACTGCATGGGTTTGCAGAGCGTCATTTCGTTATTTTTTCAGTTTTCTCTTCTTTCCAGTCTCTCTTTGTTATATTGCCTGTACATAGACAAACGTAACACAATCATGACATTAACCAACAGTATTTTGTGTGTGACTTTCTGTATTACTCTTACAGGCAGCTTGCGTGCCGGTGATGCTGAGTAATGGGTGGGAGCTTCCCTTCTCAGAGATCATCAACTGGAATACAGCAGCTGTGATTGGGGACGAAAGACTGCTATTACAGGTAGAAACTCAATGCAACTGGATTTACTCGACAGGGTTGTCAACACTGTTATGAGAAAAAGAAGGAAAGTTCTTCTGCACTCTACTGTCACAGTGCCAATTGACCACAGAGTTAGATGTGAAAATATCGGGAGAGGAGGGCGAGGGAGGTCCAGCATCAGAGAGGCAGGGGTGGGGAAAAAAAGTGTGTAGAGCCAGAATATTTTCACATCTAACTGGGTGAATTAAGGGTTTATTCCAACCAAACCCTAGTAGGTCATTGGTGGAACAGTGGAAAGACTAACAAAGATGGTTAGTTTTGTTTTGTTTCCAATTAAATTATGCTAACATTTGTTCACTTCTGTCTCAGATCCCCTCAACAGTGCGCTCCATCCACCAGGATCAGATCCTGTCCCTGAGACAGCAGACCCAGTTCCTATGGGAGGCTTATTTCAACTCTGTGGAGAAGATAGTACTGACCACACTGGAGGTACACAGACACACACATTATATGTACAATACAATTGCACACATATACAGTACATGCAAATATCTATGTACACATGTGCATATAAAGACTATGTAATATTTAATTATATGTAGTAAGTCTAAATATATGAAATGAAATGATATATATTACAGTATTAACTTTTGCACTTTTTTCCTTCATAAGTCAATGTTTAAGATTTGCTCATTGGTGTAAAAGAACACCAATTTGTGTGTTAGCAGCACCACCTGTTACTCTCATCAGATAGCACCATCTAGTAATATATCCTTGTATATAATTTTAAATGTTACTACTCCAGTTTTCCACTTGTCTGAATACAAGAATGCATGCTTGCACACAAATGCACACAAGCATAAAAATGCAAAAATCCTTTAATTCATGTTTTTGTTTTGTTTTTTTCATGAAATTTCTTAAATCAGTCAATTCTGTTCATCCCGGTTATTGACCTGGTCCCAACAAGTTTACAAGTGCAGACTGTGTAGTTGCAAACGTAATACCCACAATGAAACTGCTCCAGACTAGACTGAAAACCAAGAGGGATGATATATATTGTTAAACGCTGCTGTCATGTTTTTGAAGCTGTTTCTTGCTGTGGCCTGCAATCAATCATGTCAGTAGTTTGTTCCTGTCAGAGTCCATTTATCTGTATTCTTCCTGGTGAGTAGCAGGCTATCATACTGCTCTGGGGCTAGAATTACAAACAAGCAAAGATGAGAGCAGGGAGGACTGAAAGGATAAGGGAGCAAGACAACAGACAGGATGTATAAGGCTGGCTGTAAGCAAGCAGGATTTTTCACTCCATTCCAAGCCGTGCGTTTGTGCTTCCTTAAAATTGACCAGCTGCTATCAGCAGTAGCCAGCAATGGCCCTCTAAATTATGGCTTATAATGGCAGGTAAAGAAGTTAAATGTATCAGATTTTTCTTTTGTGTTATTCTTTCACTTTAAAGAAACAAATGGGAGAAGTACTGCCTATTTTCAGTTGTGCCACAAGTAAGCCTTATTGCTGACTGCAGTTGACACCATTAGCTGCTGTCCTCAGATAGTGTGACAGAAGCCTTTTCCCAAGAGGTAGGAAGTCAGGGCGCTGGAAGGCAGAGCTGGGATTTCTCTGTCAGCAGGGTAAAGTTACAGCCCCAAGAAGCTGATCTTCGATCTGTTTACACTCTCAGTATCTTCACCCTGTTACAACACATACCATAGCACAAGACTGGTAAGAGGTCAGAGTTTTGGCTTCAGATTTAATCTATTCATGAGCTACTTACTAATAGCAAGGGATTGTAGATATTTATTGTAAACAAGATAAAGTTGTACTTCAAGAATGTGTATTACCACAATATCCTACAAGAAGTAAACAGAGTTTACTTTGCTCTGTAGCTACCATATAGCTCCAGAGAATACTTAATATTTTATAAAGTTATCCTCTCACTGTATGAGTGTTCTTAAAGCTGCGGTAGAGTGGGATTCACTTTATTCTGTGTGCATTTAAAACCCACTCACACATCATATGTGTTATTGCACCACACAACCAAACTTTTAAATTTTGGGTTATTATTATTATGGTTCAGCTGGTGCCAACCCACTTTATGTTGAAAAGCTAAAGTGATGTATTGTTTAGTTGTATTCTGACTTTCAGACTCAACTCATCTCAAGCATAACAGCATAACTTAAATGATAAACATTTTGATTACCCATTCTAAAAAGTAAAATGCTTGTGACTATAGTGGCTTATGAAATGAAGTCACTTTTGGCAATAAAATAGAAGCCAGAGGACCTGATCAAACTCCTTTATTGCTGCCTGTTTTCAAATAGTTTGGATGATTTTATTAAGCCATGCCTGCCACCTAAGCCAAACCAGAGTGATTGAATTTAAGTCATAATTGTCAATTTCAAGTGATTTATGTTTGTTTTTCCACGCAAAACAAATCATATCTAGGTCCAAATGAAATTAAAGTGAATTGTTGAGCACCATCATTTCCCGAATTTAAGTCTTGTTTTCTGCTCATGCAATTTGCAAAGCAGCTGCTGTTTTTTCCTCTAAGTTTGTATGCAGTTTGTATTGCCTTGCATGACGAGATTCAGGGACACTTTACACCTGCCACAGGCTAGGAGAAAATGTGTATTTAGGCAATATGTTTCCATGTTCATTTCATTTCAGTAATGACTGGGTTCACTTAAGTTTGTAACTGTTACTAGTTTTCTAAATTCATCGGTCGGTGAGAGCTATATATGTGTATCCAGCAAATAAAAATCTATTTTATATGTAATATAGAACATATTGAAGTGGTGTGAATTGTGATATCAGTGGCGTGGCAAATGTAAAAAAAAAAAAGTATCCATCACAACCCAAAATAAGCTGTCCAGTAGAAAACAGTGAAAGGAGAATTAAATAATTGGATATGATTTTGTTGCTTCTGAGAAGACATGACGGCATAATGAAAAGAACTCATTTGTAGTGTGCAGGTCTTCCATTCATTTGAAGAGAGTCGTTGTTTCAGTTGTTAATTTGAGAAATGCCGGAGGATCTGTGTCTTCGCTCAGTTTCCGAGCAGCATATAAGACTGGCATAATTGTTGCTTAATTTTAAGTGAATGGACACGGTGGATTTTGGCTCGGAGCTGATTTCCAACTGACATCTTACAGACAAATCACAGTAGTCAAACAGATACTCTACGTTGGCCGTGTGATCTTTTCCCCTAATGAGTTGCACAGGAACAAAGCATCGTGGACATTTGATTGATATTTGCCTATTGCAATTATTTATTATCCAGTATTATTATTTGTTATGCAATATTGCTACAGTTGCAAAGTTACAGAAAACTGGATTTGGGATCTTTTCTGTTCCTCTATTTATGCAGATCATCCAGGACCGGGTACTGCAGCACACCTCCAGGAGTAACCTCATGTGGAACAGTCTGCCTGGAGGCCTTTTCACCCTGCCTCAGTACTCTACATACCTGGGAGAATTCCCCTTCTACTACTCTAAGCTGGGTCAGTTAATTATTCATGCACATGCTGCAAGACGCTAAGATCCGCATTAATGGCACACCCTACGGTTTGATAAACTGATGTTCATTTTACGAAACAGCACATGAACAGATGGTGTGTGGCAGCTGTTGAATCCTTAGAAACTAACGTGAATCAGTGACATTTTCACAAGTTATGCACTATCTCTTTATTAATCCATGATATGTCACAGAGAAACCCCCCATTTACACCTGCCATGTTGCCATGTTGTATTTGTGCTTGGTTAATTGGCCAGAAATGCAGCTTGTTGCTGACAGTGGGATTTGGTTAACTGGCACCTTTTCCTTCACAAGCCTAATTAGACCTTTTCATTCACACTGGATGCCAAGTAGACACAGCTTGAAGTAAACAAGCACAGACTCAGAGATGCTCAAAGCTGCCAAAGAGGTATTACTTACAGGTGAATTTCTACTTATAGAACATGTAAATGTAGGGTTTGTGCTAGTGCAGTTCTATGGCCAAGTGAACGCACTACACGACTGAACGAGATTCAGAAGATCATTGTCGTGATAGAAATCTTACCTGGCAGGTTTAATTTGCTTCTTTTCTTACCTATGGTGTGTCTCTGCTGTTTTCAGGTATTAAGCCCTACCCCAAGTTTACAGCGATCATTCATGTGGTGACCCCACTGGTCTCGCAGTCCCAGCCAGTCATGAAGCTGCTTGTGGCTGTGGCCAAATCCCAGTACTGTGCTCAGGTAATTCAAAACCCAACACACTGCACAATGTCACATCAGATTGACCAGATCTGCAGAGGTTACTACTTGATGCTGATGTGAGTAGGTGTCTCATGGAGTATAATGTTATGCAGCTAATTTTCCAACTAGGAAAATGTTAAACAAATTAAAACACAGTGTTTCATACACTTGTTATCAGATATTAATGCTAGAGTTGGTCATGTATTTTAAAAGCATTTTCTCTTTATATCCTGACAGCAATCAAGCTGTGACTGTCTCAGGCCTTTAATTTACCCATCCAATCATTTAGTTTGGTCCAAATAAAACGATTGGCTGGCTTACCTGCCTGTCTACCCACGTACTGCCTACCTACACATACTCTGCCAGTGCACTCATAACACATGACCGGAGTCTTCCACAAGGCTCGAAAGATGTTGCTGAAGCTATAGCAAATGGCAGAGAAAATGGAGCCAAATTTTCTAATGCTAACATGCTAGTTGACAACTGCGAGCACTAACAATAGCCACGCTCGTTGTTTACATTCATTACAGTAATGCCAGGTGTTTTCCTACATGTAAATGAGATGTGACATAGTCGGATACGGTTAGTGTTGACAGTGATACACTACACTTTTGTATATATATATAGGGTATACTTTCAAAATCTAGCTTACTCTTGCTTGTTTGTCTAAAGCTACCAACTTCAACTTGAAACAGAAATGAAGAGTGGGCAAAGCTGCTTTGGTGGAAAAAAAAAAACGATGTTTGTCTCAATCTTAGTGTCATTTCTCAGGTTTATCACATCAACTCACTAAGTGCTCGTGTTGGTTTTGTGCTTCAGTATTTTACTCATTCTGCGGATAAAGAGAGGCTGTCCAAACAATTTGCATCCCTTCTTGCCACAACATATCCACCATGGCACTCCTCTTTCTACAGATGCTATTATAATACTTGTGCACACTGCAGGAAATAATGGAAGCCCTTACCTGTCTTTTTTCAGTGGACATTACTGTACATTACCAATTATGGTGGCATTTTGCAGATTCACCAAAAATGTCAATGTAGTTTTCCTGGATATTAAACTGTATTGCTAGCATGAAGGTGTCAGCACATTTAGCTTTAACATTTAAATGATACAGTGTGTCGCTGTCACATAATGTAGGGAGTATGACAACTCTAAAAAAAACAGATCTGCAGTAGCATGAGGAAGTTGTTCCACACAAGTGTGGAGTAAATAAAAACAGGGCTTTGAATTGAAACAAGGCCATATTGTGGGCTTTTGATCTGTACATAGTATATTGCTAAGTCTGACAAGGGTTGTCAAACATGAAAAGACTTCTATTTTAACATATTTCTCATTAGGTGCACATACATAGGTATGAAGATGAGTATGAACATCCTGTATTCAGAATGATGACTATGCTTAACCTACTTTCCCTTTGTGCAGGTGATAGTTCTGTGGAACTGTGACAAGCTTCTTCCTGCCAAGCACCGCTGGCCTCCGACCTCAGTCCCAGTCATTGTTATAGAGGGCGAAAGCAAGGTAAGACAAAGAAACTCAGCCTTATATTTCTCTCATTAGCCAATGTTACTGCAGCCATTTCACATTCACTGAAAGCCCTCTGTTGAATTCAATTTTAGGTGTAAAATATTAAACTACAAGCATCCCAAAGTTTCTTACCAAGTGGTTATAGTGGTCAAAGACCATGGTGTAAACTGACCTTTTGCAGCCCTTCTCCTGGTGCTTTTAAACATTCAGGACTTTCCTTTTCTTTTCTTTCCAAATTGGCAATAACATATTGAATTTTGGATTCTTCAAGTCATGGCATCAGTGCAAGAAACACAGGCGTCAAATGTTTTCATGTCAAAGCTTCAGGTAAACAATTAATGTGATAGAAACCTGTCTTTTCATCATTTCTCCAACCCACAACCTCCCTGCCTTAATATGGACGGCTCATTAAAGTGTCTCTCATTTTCCAAAAAGTGTCCATCAGCTAAACATACTGTATATTTACTGATTACTGAGAATAGTAATGGACCATTTGCTAATGAGGTCTCACACATATTAAGGGTAGACAAAATAAGACTGAGAGCTACGGACAAAAAGGACTTGAATTTTAACCACAGTTACAAAAAAGCACTTACAAAAGTGGAGTGCTGCCAATCAGCAGCTTTTGTCAGCCATAAAATCAGCACGCTGATATTGTACATGAGTTTTCAAAGCAACATGAGACAGCTACTTCTTGAAAAACTGCAGAATTATTTAATTTTCCACGGATATAACTGACATGCAGTATACTGTATTGGGACTTGGCAGGGTTTGCAATTGTGACTTGGTTACATTGACGCATACATCCTTTTTCATCAAGTGTTTGTTATTTAGCATGAGCCATGTAGGTTGAATTATGATGTGGCTAACAAGATCTTTGCCTTCAGGGATAGAAACCTTTACCCCATACAGTATTTCAAAATATATCTGGCATGTAAATCCGTGTGCACATATTTCTAAAATTGGAACCCGCTTTATTAGCATTTGTACAGAATTATTTGCATAGCTAGTAGCTATAGCTGCCAAAAGGCGGAGGCTGCAGGGCTCGTCAGGGAGGGAAACGCGCTCCACTGCTTGTAGATTTCTATCAGTGGTTTTAGCTCGTCCCTGAAATGCTGTATTTCTGCTGTGACTGGTGTCATGTCAGCTTGTATATTTGGCTGATTCTGCTGTTAACGCAGCAAGATGAAATTACTCTGCAGCACAGACAGACAGGGATAAACGCGCAGCGCTGCTTGTCAGAGAGATGTGCCTCGCTTGTGGACCTACTGGGCCTGTTTATACACTGATTGTTGCAGTTGAGCTGTATGATTTTAGCAGCCAGTCACGTTTTGCTTGTGTGTCTGTGCTTTGTAAATCATGGCAGGTGATAAGCAGTCGTTTTCTGCCCTACGACACTATCCCCACTGATGCTGTGCTCAGTCTGGATGAGGACACCGTGCTCTCCACTACAGAGGTCAGTTTACCAGGAAACTACAGCAAACATTTTTTTAAATACATTTTTAATCAACAGTATGTGCTGCAGAAGTTATTTTTAATAACTATTTAATCACTATCATGTGTCTGTGTATTTTTCCAGTGCACTTCCCTGGAGTTATGTACTCCTGCTCATGACTTGCATCCCTCTTTCTCTCTCTGTGTTTCCCTCGGATCTCGGTCCAGGTGGACTTTGCCTTCACAGTGTGGCAGAGTTTCCCAGACCGCATTGTTGGTTACCCAGCCCGCAGTCACTTTTGGGACAGCAACAAGGAGCGATGGGGCTACACTTCCAAATGGACCAACGACTACTCCATGGTGCTGACTGGGGCTGCCATCTATCACAAGTACTGACACACTACTGATTTTTACTCCTCTCTGCTTCATTATTGTATTTCACTGCTCTCTGTTGAAATTGTTTCCATTTAGGTTAGCACTAATGCAATGCACTCTCTGTCATGTTCTTCCTTAGATTCTACCACTACCTGTATACCACCTACCTTCCAGCCAGTCTGAAGACCATGGTTGACCAGATGTCCAACTGCGAGGACATTCTGATGAATTTTCTGGTGTCCTCGGTCTCTAAACTACCACCAATCAAGGTCACCCAGAAGAAACAATACAAGGAGACTATGATGGGACAGGTGAGGTAGAATATTTATCATGTGTCTCGTTAAATTAATTTTGTGCCTAAAGGTACAACTGTACTGGGGATTTTTGTTGATTTGCACAGTACATCATCTTTGAGGGACCATAGATGGTGCCGTTCCAAAGAGGAATACATTGACTAATGATGTCATCAGGATAAAAAAGAGGTCTTGATGTTTGGAGTTGGAGTAATCCCTATGCACAATAAAAAACGAAGTAGTAGAATGGTCTTTATTTGTAAAATTTCATTTTGATTACCATTCTTTCGTAGATGATGGGAAAATAACTGCAAGTGTAATGAGTTGATGTGTGGAGTGAAACACCTGAAGGATGCAGGAGATCAGTGGTAATCAGGGTCTGTGAGTGTGTCTGGTCAGCTGGCTGGCTACTCTCTCCAGCAGGCGCTTGTGGAGCTTCTCAATTCAGAAAACGTTGAAGCTCTTGTAAAAAAACAAACTTCCTGTTGTTGGCCCGGCTGGTTGTTGTGACCACTCCAACACTTTGCACACAGCATTAAACAGACTGAGACCCGTGTGTTTCCTGATTATTGTAGGGGCTGGTGGCCTTTAGACACGTTGGACTGCTTAAACCCAAATAGTCTTTCCTATTGAAACTGAATATCAGTCATTGGTAAAATAGAATTAGAATTTGTTTTCTTGCTGTATGGCCTTCAATAAAATAAACTCATGAATAATTACAATAGGCTCTGAAAGGTCAGAGTAATTTATTCATTACTCATTTTGTCTGTCTCTCTCTTCCTTGCACTGCCTGTATCTGTCCTTCTTTCCCCGTCCTATCACCTCCTCACACCCCCAGAGCTCCCGGGCGTCTCGCTGGGCTGACCCGGACCATTTTGCCCAGCGTCAGACCTGCATGAACAAGTTTGCCAGCTGGTTTGGCACGATGCCCCTGGTCCACTCTCAGATGAGGCTGGACCCAGTCCTTTTCAAAGACCAGGTGTCCATACTGCGCAAGAAGTACAGGGACATTGAAAGGCTATAACCCTCCGGAGCCCCCCGCTCCCTGGACACAACAAAGACAGAGCGAGGGGGCAGACACATAGAGAAACTCAGAGTCTTTCCATGATTGCATGGCTGGATCAGTGGTGAAGTAAAAGGAATGGGGTGAAGGAGGGGAGAGGAGGAAAAGAAACTAGAACAGAAGTGGAGGACACCACATTTATTGGTCTCCTCAGTTGTGTCCTCCTCCATTTCTCCTTTCCACCCTTTCTCTTATGTGTATTGGGTGTTGGTAGTGTATATACACTATGACTAACACCAGCTGAAGGACACCTGAGGACTTTAAAACTGTCCAACTTTGAACAGAAGCGGACAAAGTCACAGAGCTGGAAATCATAGCTTGCTGCTTCAGTGTCCCGACAGTGGCAAACCACTCCCAACTCCAACCCGCTCAAAAATCCTGTTCCGCTCTGTACACTCTGCACAGGTTCCTGAAAGTTTTTTCTGACAGAATATTATTGATACTTATGACTGTGAAGAGGATAACACTATTTTGGATTGTGTTTAGCTATTTTTTTCATACAGTGAATGAATGGCCAGCACTACTCTCTCTGTATTGTCTTAATTAAAACCAATAGCAGGGTGGGTGAGGAGAGGAATGACGGCCCCTCAACCACAGATGAGTGATGATCATTAATATTCACAGTGCCTCAAGTTTATCTAATGGCGATGGGATCTGGGTGTCTGAGAAAAAGACATAGTACAGGATGAGCACCTTGATCTTGCTGCTTTCTGTTTTATGTTTTGTTTTGTTTTTCTGTTTTGTTTTTTTTTTTATTTGTGATTTTGTTTTATAATCGATTGAATAATGGATCTAATGGTAAATTTTTCAGGTCAGCATTCACAGTTATTCCTCACAGAAGTATACTGAAAATTGGTTTTTGTCAACTGACGAACACAATTGTCATAATGTGCCATTCTGAACATTTTCCTGGTAAAACTACAGCAGTCCTGCATAACTAACTAGATTTCATCAAATTTACTGGTGGAACTGATTTAAAATTCAGACAAAATTCCATGGAATTCTGTTTTCACTTTAGCAAGAAGTCTTCATCATGTCTGTTTTTTCATTTTAAAGGTTTATATGATGAGCTAGAACGGTACTTGAATGTGTGCTGGCCTGAAGAACAATAGAGAATCATAAGAATTGCCTTGGTAAGGCAGGCTGAGCTTGAACATTGAGCCAACCAATGGTCTGTTTGAAACACAAACCACTGTGAAAACTAGGGAATGGATCTTTTTGGGCTTGGTTAGCAGGAGATATTTATATACGGCTGTTGACTCTATGCCATAGACCCCATTTAATTTTGTCCAGTGACAGGTTTGGCAGTAGCCCAGGCTGACAGGTACTTGACATGGGCAAACACTGCTTTCATCAAGGAGCATCAAACAGTGTTTGATGCCGTCAGAGTTGGCCTCATACTTTATAGACTACTGTATTTTTTCCACTTGTTATTCACAAATGCGACCAGATTAACAAGAATTCTCACCAAACGTTTGTGATGCTGTTAAAAGGAATGTGGAAGACATTGGCAACTTTGGGGACATATGCTCTATTATGTGATTATTTTCATTTGCGGTATTTCTTCAGCACAAACGCATACATTTAGAAGCCTTTCAATTTCCTGTATATATGCAGAATGCCAATTTGTATCTCTGATAATCACAGCTTTAAACAGCCATTCATCTCTGAGAGATTCAGATTGTGCTTTTGTGCTTGGGCCACATTCAAGAGGCAAACTGTAGTACCCGGATGTTCAAGTATGTTCCATGACACAGTATGTCTCATAAATGGCATCTTGATCTCTTTCTGTATGTTACTCTTCTCAATCTGTGACATGCATCTCATTTACTGCCAATCTATAATGAATGCTGAGTGTCAGTGGAACATGAAATTGTTTTGTTTTTTGTTTTTTGCAGATTGGTCAATGGGCTAATTGATTTAAACAATTTCTAAGTGTTTGGTTCCATTAACAGTCACACTTCATTTTAGTTTTGCCTTGATGTGTCATATCAGATTATCTAAAAATGTTAACGTGATCTGATGAATCTAGAATGTGCACCCATGTTTTTAAATCACTGTGCATCATCAACACAAAGTTTATCAGCCCATGAAGTATCCTCATAAAGCCAGCAACATTTCTATAGAAACCTACCCACACCTGCCCTGAGTTTGTGGAAGATAAATGATCATTTTGGGAAGTTTCACCGCTCTGTACCCTTCACCCCAATATGTGCCAATAAATCATACATGATTTTGTTTTTCATATTTTTTCATCTGATATGAGGAATGCCATGCATTCCCATATTTATTTGGTTCAATAAAAGTATATTCTGTCTGTACAAGAAATTAACGAGTGAGAACAAGAGGGGAGGAAGGAAGGAAGGGAGGAGTGTATGTGTGAGAGACTGAGAAATCAACAGAATGGTGCTGCATGGTGTGCTATCAGCTCGACGGCAAAGAAACAATCTGAGTATTACTGAACACGGCACTATCGAGACAAATGAATATGGTCGTAAACAGAATCACACTTCAGAAATGAACTTGGTGCAATATTTAAGATGACATTTTCTCTCTTTTTGTTTTCCCATTGCTTGTGTTGTTGTTCAGAGGGCAGGGGGTTCTATATTGATGTGCCTTCAGAAGAAATACACTTTAGTCTTTTTCCCCATCTGCCTTGTGCAAGTAACTGGTCCCTGCTTTCATGTCATAGTTGGTTATTTTTGGTTTACTTTATCAAACTCCAGTAACACATAATGGCTCCCTAAATGTTATTGTTTAACACTGGAATTCTACAAAGACTTATCACCACACATCTTATACTGACATTCCTGCCTTTTCTGTCGTAGGAACTTTTTTTAACATGTACTGCCTTGTATTACTATACTTGTGAGGACCCAATAGAGGCCCCCTCTTTCTGGTTGTCACAAGTGTAGTAGTACATGTAACACACACATAATTCTCCCATACACAGTATTTATCAGACAGGATTGTGTCTTTAATGAATCTCTGCCTGCTTCCTTCACTCTCTTCCGTAACTGCAGACCTAATTTTATAGAGATTAAAATGGAAAGATGGAGGAAAAATCACAATTTTGTAAAAGAATTTTATAAAAACAAAACAAAAAAAATAAAATGTTTGATATAAATTGACTGTCTCTGTGTGTTTTTCACCTGACCATTTATAATTCTTTACTGTCATTCTTTCAGTGTTTTGGTGTGTTAGCTAGTCTTTTAAACAAATATTGAATTGAAATTGTTGTTACATAAAGTCTACAGTATGCTGTAAAAGATGTTGGCACCCACATACACATCAACTAGTTCCCTTTTCCCCGTTTCACCCGGTCATCCCTATTCCTCTCTGACCTGCTGGCAACCCATTCGCAGGCTTCCCAAACATATTTTGCATGTTGGGTTTAAGCACTGCGCCCACTGAGGGAGAGCCAAACTAAATAATACCTTTAGCTTCCTCCTTGTGCGTGTGTGAACCTCATCCTATGCCAAGAAACTGCTGTGTTTACATAAATCTGTGTCAGGATGATTGGTTTAGACACGCTGCATAAATAACAGCATCTATCCAGGATGATCCCATGGCGCATGAGAGCTGCCAACTCAGCTGGAGCAACAGCTACAGGAGAGATAGCTACCCCCCAAAACACACACTCAGACACCAAACTGGGCTAAACTCTTAAAGCAAAAAGATTTGCAGCATGTAAAAGCTGGACCAGTGCCTACACAGGATAAATTATCATAGCCCACCAAACAGGAAAACCGTTTTGACAGTTATGTCACGATCACATCCACTCTTTACGGTCTGGGGACCAAAACAGGGAAAAAAAACATAAAAGATCCAGATGTGTATGATGCTTTGCTGCATGGGGCGTTCAACGTCTCTTAATCCCACTGACAAGATGTTTCCTGCAGTGGAGATGGATCTCAGCATGCATGCAGCCTGGACTTTTGCCTGCTGTTGGATTAAATACTGTGATTTAAGGCCAAGTTTGACAAAAGTCCTTCCCTTTCTGTCAGTTTTACAGAACTTCTTTTTTTCAGTTGCACTCTGCCTCACTGATATCTATAGGCTTATAGTCTTGCTGAGTCGGTATCTGGGAAATATCACTATGGTGGCACATGATGGATTATTTTGTCACCACAAGTTCCTGCGTTGTGTGTTGGAATGGAGTTTGGAGCATTGCTGCATAGACTGAACTATATTTAGGAGGAAACACTTGTCCTTCTCTGTTACAACTCCTTATTGGCAGTGTTATCGTGAGGTTCATGGGGCTAAAAATCACGATAAATAAAAAGAAACCCATCACTAATAATATCTCGTAATAAATATATTTCTGATGAAAACTAAGCATTAAAGGCAACAATAACTAACAGAATTTGAGGGCTTTCTTTGCGGTGGCAATACAACTGAATGTCACACAGTGCTGTGACAGAAAAGGGGGCTTCCTGTGGCGACATAATTAAATGCATTAAGATTAGGCCCATTATGGCAGAATTAGCTAGAGACAATTCATTTCACAGGATTAAAAGAATCTAGTTCTTCAATCAGTGGTTGCCTCGATAAAAATCTGCCACTTCTTTTTGCCCACGTCTCCTCTCAGAGTGTTTGTGTGTGCATGCTCAGTAAAAGCTGTATCATTTCATACAGCTGTGCAGATAATAACACACTTCTGTTTTGGTATGTGGAGATAAACAGCTGTTCAGGCTTTGTGAGTCACACCTTGTACGTCAACAAAGCAGCTCATCTAAAGCAGGAGAGCATCGGTATAGAAGTGGTTGGTTCCTCTAAAGCTGTTTAGATGTATCTGTCACATGATAGCAGCAGAAAGCAATCAGCTGCCTGGATAAAATTATCCTGTTTAACAGATGGCAGCCCAAAACTGTGTCACCATCCAGACATAACTGTGCTGCATTGTGACATTCCTGTGTATGCTGCATACGACTTTAGATATCTATACAAACTAGCTTGGTTTAATGTGATCATAAATTTTAGATCCATTCTTGTCTCGCTTACATCTGTTAGCTTTCAGTTGTGGAGCCGTGTTTAGTAATTTGGCCTACATCAATAATTCATTCATCTCACGATGAGCCCGTTTGTGCAATGATGAAATGTGTGTGAGAACGATGATCTGGTTGGCTTTGGAGCATATTTTCACACATTTAATACATTTAGGGAATTAACCTCTTCACTTGAATGTGATAGACACGTACAGCCATTGTTATTATCATGTGATTATGATGCATTATCATGCAGCTCAAGTGTCCTATGACTTTGCCTTGTTTTCCATCTGTGATGTCACTGTAGATATCCAGCCAGGCATGGATGCTCATTGAATGTGACTTAAAATGACCTGAAGAATGAATTCTCAAACCATACTGATAATAAGAACTAAATTTCACATTGATCTATCCTGTGAGTACTACCTCAGTTACCTACCAGCTCTAGACAGTGACATGGAGCCCTTCTGCTGGTAAATCATAAACATGCTCAACTGGCAGCAGTTCTACTGCAACAGATGCTGTAGCCTATGAGGCAAATCTGCTTTACTGCATACCAATTTTGCAATTTGATTGTAGATGAGTCAGTCTCTCTGTCAGGCATGTTTCTCCTCATCTCTGTATCTAATATACTGTTTGGAAATTGTTTTTTGTATTCTGGATGGATGTCCAGTTCCCTGCTGAGTATTCTGTCCAAGGCACTGAATTTGTTTGGTAGGCTGTGGTAATTTCAGAGTTGTCTGCTCATTTGAATATTGTGAAACCTATTCATTTTTTCTCTTAAGTTTTTTTTCTGTAAATTTACTTTAATTGCTAGATTCATCGATTGAACATTAATTTAATTAGTCATTACTCAACCTTTCTCACAGCAGTGGCAATTTGACTTATTATAGTGGGAAAGCACAGGTGTACCTAAAACAGTGTCTACAGACAGCATGCACAACAGCAGGGCCCTGCGACTGAGACCCCTAAATGGAACGCAGCAATTGATGCTATTAATTACACCTGTATTTTTCCTGCTATGGCATGTCAAAATGTGGGAGACCGCAGTTTATTTTAGGCCGCTTTGTTGATGTACAGGATGTGAGTCACAATAGGCCTGGGTCATAACTAGTGCCACAGCATGGCGTCTGTTTTCAAAAGATTAGGGGCCAGATGGGACAGTTGGGTATGGCAGCAGAGTAGGCAGACAATCATATCCACAAAAATGCAATACCATGAGTGCACACACTTTCTACTTAACTGTGTTGGGCATTGGGTTGCCAGTGGGAAGTGAATCCCTGATAAAAGGAAAAGAAATATTACGCAACCCCCAAATAATATTAATAATAACAATAATAGTAACAATAACTTCCATGATGATGATGATTATTATTATTATTAGTAGTAGTAGTAGTGGTAGTAGTATTGTTGTTGTTGTTATAATTAGGGACACGGGGCAACGTCCCGAGTCACTGGCTCCTACAGCTATGAAATAGCTGCAGGAGCCAGAGTCACTTATTGTTATCCCGCGTGTTTCTTCTTATTATTATTTTTCATCCTCCTCCAAATTTTCGTCCCTTAACTCGTCCCGCAGCTTTGAGAAAACCCTTGCAAATTATATATCAAAACGTGCGGTTTGATCGGGATCGGTGTGCTATTACTTTTCTCAAATTTATCGCGATAAATTTCCCATAAGAAATGAATGGGACGGGCGAAAAAATAAAGCTTGAAATTGGAGTTTTTCAAACGTCTGTAGCTCAAGCATACATTCACCGAGAGACTTCATTTAAACTTTAAAATGTAGACCCAAGTCTGGTCTATTGGTGTGTTCATCCACATTTTGATTGGTCGTATAGTTTTTGATCAGTCACTGTTCAATGACAGTGATCGTTTTGAGGGAAATTTTGAGATTATAATGGGTGTGTATTGCGCGGAATGTTCGTGCTAGAGTGGGGGACAGAGTGGCACAGAGTCTAAAAATGATCCGAAAATCTTCTCTTTTTCCCGTCGCTACGGCCACAAATTACACTCTACACGCATAATTTTGGGATCATTTTGTAGACAAACTTGTCCTCTTTCATGTGATGTCTTCGAAAAAGCTGAGAGACTTACTGAATTTAAATAGTGAGACTTTTTGTGCAGCCAGCTCCCTCCATTTCTCCCATTAAGTCCCATGTTAAAATTCAGAGCTGTTTTGTGAGCAAAGCAGAAATGCCTCCTGTCTTTAGATCGCCATAAAACGAAAAGTTGTTGTCTCAGGAATAAAACGAGGAGATGGTCGGACTCAGGAAGTTCTCGGGAGTCCGATGATCTATAGTACACTCTGATACGAGGTACGGTTCTCTCACCAGAGGATTTAGTTCAGGAGGTTCGCCGAACCCAAATCTCACTGCATACAATACAAACTCCTGTTCTCTGAGTCGCAGAGTCTTTTTAAGTCGACCATTTTGTCATTTTTCTAAAGAATATCTGGACATAAAACACACGTACATCTGGCCCAGACTTGTCCGCATCTCACAGTGTAATCGGTTTTTTGATAGCAGCTACGGTTTTGACACAATCGCAAGTTGTTCGGAAGAA
Organism: Chelmon rostratus; assembly: GCF_017976325.1. Classification (NCBI taxonomy): domain Eukaryota; kingdom Metazoa; phylum Chordata; class Actinopteri; order Chaetodontiformes; family Chaetodontidae; genus Chelmon; species Chelmon rostratus. The sequence goes on from NC_055665.1 coordinate 19,665,843, forward strand.
ACCGACAGCGAAAAAACTGCTTTTCAAGGGAAGAGTTAACAGGTGCAACTGTCATTTACACACATACTGGTCAAGAACCCACGCACACACATCTGCAGGACAACCAGCCTGAGAGTGATTATCTTAACGAGTTCAGACAAAACAAGGGCATTGTTTGAAAACAATCTCCGTCCAACAAGCAGTTAAACTCAGCTTCAGAAAGCTCTTTGCCAAAGAGGTTGAGACAGTAGTCACACAAATGCACACACAAAAAGGGCTAACCAACAGCTAAAAGTGATTAAAAACAAGCACGTCAAAACTGAACAGGAACAGGTAAACAGTGGGAGAGGTGCAGAGGTAATTATCAGCAGGTGGGGCAGAAGTTACACACGCACACACGCACACACACACATTCAGTCACACATATACCAGACACATCTCCATGTAGGAGCTGGTTGGGCTGCTTGTGTAGTTCAAGCAGACACACACACACACACAAACAGACGAAGACACACACATACACAGTCACACACAATGACAGATACATAAACACACACACACAGACAAATGCATAATGAAAACCCCATCCCCCCGCCCCCTTGTTAACGCCGTTAGCTCTATTAGCTCTGTTAGCACAGTTAGCTCTGTTAGCGTTAGCGCCGTTAGCTCTATTCGCACCGTTAGCTGTTAGCTCCGTTAGTGTTAGCTCTGTTAGCTCTGTTAGCATTAGCTCCATTCATGTTTATTGATTCAGTTCATTAATTCATGTTAACAGAGACATGAAGCAGAGGAGAGAAGCAGACACAGACAGCTGAGGTGATCAACAGAGACAGACAAGGAGAAAGCCACAGAAACACAGCTGGGACGAATTTATTAATCAGGGACTGACTACCTCTGATATCTGCTGTTTTCTCAAATTGCAGCCTTTTTCAATTGTCCGCTGCTTTGACTTTCTCCTAGAGACTTCATTCAAACTTTAAAACGTAGATCATTTTGTCGGCTCGAACACACCCCATGTCCCTTTCAAAATTTCCCAGAGGGAATTTTCTAGTTATTATTATACGTATGAATGAATAATAATTGGGTTCATTTTCATTTACATGCGTGTACAGACTGAGTGTACGTTATGTATTTAGCCATACAACCAGGCACGTTCCATGTCTCGGGTAAGCACTGTGCCACAGCGCCCCCTTTCTCCGCCTGGTGCTCACAGCGGGCTGTCTGTCAGTGTCGGCCTCAGCAGGCTCCTCCTCCGCCATTTTTGACTGTAAACATCCTGCCGATTTTAAAAGGACAGCGGTGAGCGGGAGGAAGGCGACTGGCGCCATCTTGGCTGTTTTAATGAGTACAACAGGGGAGAATTCGCTGGGAGAAATAACATAATTATTGGAATTTCACTTTAAAAAGGGAACTGTCGGTAAGTGTGTTTGCAGCAGAAATATTTGCGCGTTGTTTTGTGCATTTGAAGAGACGAAGTAAGCATGCACGTTTGAGTGTATTTGATGCGGCCTTCATTGTACATGGAGCCGTTAGCCGCCAGCTAACGACACAGTTGTGCTTGTAGAGGGAAAAAAGTATGAGCAGGTTTTGATGGGCGCCTCGTTCATGTGTGCTGTACTTTTCATGGCCGAATTGTATTGTTGTCCGCTGTTTTAGAAAAACTACAATGTTACGTCAATGAAATTACATCGATATGAACATTTCTGTTAAACGCACAGCATTCGAATTCATTGCTCCTTTTGTAGTTAGCTGTCGGCTAATTTAGTTCGTCCCACTTGATGGCGCCGACTATTTACTGGCGTTGACCAACCCATTGGCGGTTTCGGCGTAGTACGCTATGTTAAATACATTCATAAGCACACATATTTTACTTTTAGCTAACTTACGTATTTGTGCTATTTCATAAATAATGAATCATAGAAGTAGAGTACGGGAAAAGGCAGACATGTGGATTTCCTTGCTGGGAAATAGGCGGAACTTCAGTGAAGTCAGCCCTTGTTTTGATAAAATCTTATTTTGTAATTGTCGTGGCTCGCATTAATTATTTAGTAACAATGCGCAACATCAACTATTAAAGTAACTTAAATTGATCAAAATAGTAGGAAAAGGTGCTTCGACGAGTTTAGTCGATTTTAGGGCTAAAACGCAACGTTAGCTTCGTCGTGAGATAAGCGTTAGGCTACTGTATAAAGTTTCTTTGAGAGATTACAGACCCTCATCCCTGTCAAACAATTCGCAGGGCAATAGTTACTTAACTACAACGTGATCCAGCATACCTGAAAGCAAGCCGTACTATGGAGAAAACTGACTTAACGTTAACCTTTATCATCTTTCCAGTGTTGTTGCCCAACACACAGGAGAGAAAAAAGATCATTAACTTGACATATAAATGTTTTTACTTAGTATGTAATCCTAAGCGTTATTTGGTTTGTGGGCCCTTAATATTTGGGTTTGGCAGGGCCAAGAATATCTGCGTTGTTAAAAATGAATTATAGGTGCGATAGCCTGTCTAAGTTCAGCGTTGAATCAGCAGGGTTTACCGCTGGTTTGACTATAACTGACCACTGCCATTTTCTGATATGATCTGATATTAAGTAAACATTTGTGTTTCAGTTTATTCACTCTGCAAAAATCGAACACCAAGTAAGATAAAATAATTTATATATATATATATATATATTATTTATCTTAAACCAAGGTAATCTGTGCTTTCTTTGTTTGACAAGAAACCAAGTGTTACCAAGTATTTTTTACATATCAGATCATTTTATTTGTTTCACAGTTTTTTGTCCTTTGTTATCTTAATTGCTTTGTTATTGCTTAACTGCGATTTCATGACTGGTTCTGAGTAACGTGATGCTTTAGACTAGTGTTTCCAAAGTTGTGAAGCTGTTTGTTCATCGTTTCTCACTTCAAATGTATTGTATGTGCTGCTAGTTTGTGACCTCCTTATACATAAATTAATCAATTATGTTTTCCAGGTGAACCATACCGCAGTGTGAGTGTGTGAGCCAGGGGAACCAGGGCAATGTTCTACGCCCACTTTGTCCTGAGCAAACGTGGGCCGCTGGCCAAGATCTGGCTAGCGGCCCATTGGGACAAGAAGCTGACCAAGGCCCACGTGTTTGAATGCAACTTGGAGAGCAGCGTGGAGAGCATCATCTCACCCAAGGTAATGAGACAAAACTGCAGTCTCTGCATTCTGGTAGCCCTGCTGTTAACCGTATGTTTACTTTGAGTTGTTGCATTGCTTTGTCCTGCCTCTATTGTTACCTCCCTAAGTAGTAATATTTGAAATGTTATCTCCCAAAGAAGAAAAATAATAACTGCAAACATGCTAGAGGAAAATTCACACTGTATGGTTTTTTTTTTTTTTTTTTTTTGCCTTTTTCTCTTAGGTGAAGATGGCATTGCGTACATCAGGCCACCTGCTCCTTGGGGTGGTCAGAATCTACCACAGGAAGGCCAAGTACCTGCTTGCTGACTGTAATGAAGCCTTCATCAAGATCAAAATGGCTTTTAGGCCAGGTAAGGAAAAATGACGAGCCAAATTGGTACCAGGGCAAAGTGCTCTCTTTAACTTTCCTTCTGAAGAAAGTAGTTTGTGCATTTTCCTTCACTGAAGCAGTTACATGGCTGAGAGCAAAACAAAAGAGCTACAGGGGTGAGGCCTCTAGTGGTTTATCCATCATTATTCAGAAGTGTAATATGAGGTTATGAAGATGAACCGCTGAAACATTTTTCTGAATTTGCGATCGGTTTTCTGAAGTTTTCTAAACTGCTGCAGTGGTAGTTTTTGTTGTTCATCAGGTCATAGGAATATAGTTGTGCATTATAACAACATTACTGCCTGTATTTGTATTCAGGTGTGGTTGATCTACCTGAGGAAAACAGAGAGGCAGCCTACAATGCCATTACTTTACCTGAGGAGTTTCATGACTTTGACCAGCCACTTCCTGATCTTGAGTAAGTTGACTTTGACTTTGCTACTGTCCATAGTACTGGCATGGTTCGGTTCATGTCAGTCAAATTCCACTTGTTGTACCCTTCCCTGATGTCTTTTTGTGCTTTATTAACAGTGACATAGATGTGGCCCAGCAGTTCACCCTGAATCAGAGCAGAGTAGAAGAGATCACCATGAGGGAAGATGTTGGCAACCTCAGCCTCCTGCAGGACAATGACTTTGGTATAACTCTATATATGTTCACATATACACTCATACCACCCACTACATATGTGTAGAGGCATTCCTAATGCAGTTGTAAATTTCAACATGAGCGTATCATACTGAGTCATTTTAGATGGTATAGATTTTAGAAATAACATTTACTTCTGTCAGTATAATAGAATTCTTCAGTAAAACAAAATACTTTCCTGTTTTAATTTCTATAATAACAACCTGTTTTACTCTTCAGCTGACTTTGGTATGGATGACCGAGAGATGATGCGTGACGCCAGCACGTTTGAAGATGATATTATGCATGGTGCCACAGCCTCTAACCTTTTGCTAGAGGCTGAGCCTGGCCCTGCTAATCTACCTGACAAATCCAACCACATGGAGTATGATGACTTTGGGGATGGCTCCATGGGCAACAGTGATGGGGGAATGCTGGGTGAGCCATTTTATTATTTATTCATTTTTTTAAAATCTCAAAGTAATTTGCTGCTTTTACAGTAGTTCTGTGAGATGTGTTTGATTAGAAACAAGAATGATTATCAAGTTAATCCTATTTGTTATTTTTCAGTTGATAAGCTACTGAGCTCAGAAGACGGAGGCGGTATTTTTGACGACCCTCCAGCCAACACAGGAAATCTTATGATGCCTCCAGATCATGGAGACGATGAGGACGACTTTGATAACCTCCAGTCACGTAAGTAAAGCAAAGAAGAACAAGAAAATTCAGATTTTTCTTAAACCTGCTTGGCAATGTGCCATTAAAAGTTGAGTGCTCATTGGGTCACTTTCTGCCTGTTTAAGGAGAATTCAATTTGTTTTTGTTTTTGTGTAGCGGGTCCAGACAGCCCAGACTCCGGCCCAGCAGAGCCACTGCCAGCAATGGCTGACCAGACAGAACAGACCACTCTGGTTCACAATGAGGAGGAGGCTTTTGCCCTGGAGCCCATTGACATCACTGGTAAAACTCTTTCTCACCTCTCTTTAGTACTGAGCAAAAGTCTTTTCAGATTGTCCATTCACTAAGTACTCCACCATTTCCAATTTATTTTTTAAGTTGTATTCAAGAGAGCAAAGGCAGGAACTCATAGAAAATGATGCCTACATACATTTCAATGTGCATATTGAATGCTTAAGAGTAGGATTGGCCGATATGACAATTTCTACTGTACAGTGGGAGAGAATAGATTAGTCAGTCAGTAGAGATTTTGCTGTTCCTTTTCTACTAAAATAGCTATACCCTAAATATTTCAGGTGTTATTGAGCTCCTAGTTGGCAATGTAACAAATAAACGAGCAGCACTGCAAAAAAAAAAGTAACAGTGTTTATATACATGACCTCTTAAGCCCTTACACTTGGCGTTAGTAGACAATGACAGTGGCACGTGTGCTGAAACGTTACCTTCTTACCAATTGAGAAACAATAGCGAAGCTTATTTGCTTTTTCTCTTCACATTTTCAGTGAAGGAGACCAAGGCGAAGCGTAAGAGGAAGCTTATTGTAGACAGCGTGAAGGAGCTGGACAGTAAGACCATCAGGGCCCAGCTGTCTGACTACTCGGACATTGTCACCACCCTGGACCTCGCCCCTCCCACTAAGAAGCTTATGATGTGGAAGGAGACTGGAGGAGTGGAGAAGCTTTTCTCTCTGCCTGCCCAGCCCCTGTGGAATGCCAGGCTGCTCAAGGTCACAAATGCTTATTATAATGTGTTTTTGGATAAATATCGACATATTTCACTCGTTACTATTTGAGAACATAGTAAAGCTGTCAGATGTCTGCCTGACATATCTTACAAACAATATTACCACTTGGGCAGCAGTAATGAGAAAGTAACACTGGAGGTCTGATTCTCCATGTAGGTCAGACACTGTTTAATGGAAGAGGAGAGAGAGAAGATGTATAATATTGTATCTTTCATTGACATTCTGTTCAGGTTGTGGGATTTAAAATGAGAACAATGAAGGAACAGGAGGTGGAGGAAGTGATTGGTTTTGTCTGTCTCTTTCCCTATTCTTTCACACCAGCACAATACCTCTCCAGAATATTGAATGGAGAATGTGTTGATGCATAATTTAGCGGACCTCTTTTCCTTTTGTCATGCATCAGTCCTCCCGAGCAGTCCATATTTTTTTATTTTACCACTGACTTAGCATAAAGTTTGGAAGTTTAAAAAAAGAACTTCTCTCCTGGTTTAACTGTTAAATCTCTGACGTCAGATGTTCACACGCTGCCTGACACCTCTGGTGCCAGATGAGCTGAGGAAGAAGAAAAAAGGCGGCGAAGCAGACAGTCTGGATGAATTCCTCAAAGAGCTGGAGAACCCAGAGGTGCCTAGAGAGGAGGTCATGAGTCACCACAGAGATGTTATTGGTAAGTTGCTTTCCTATGTGGCCTTGCACCCCAATGTCACACATGCTTGTGAGTTATGAACCAGCTGGACCTCTCAGGTCATCTGAAATAGGCCATCTGATTATTCCTCGGGTCTCCACGACAACTGGTGAAACTGTCTTTAGCTTATAATGTCCAGTAGCACTGGAACATCCTACCCAATCATGTTAGCTGTGCTCCGACACATCATCTTTTAAACTTAAACTGAAAATATTCCTTTTAGCTGTGGCTTTCAGTCGTCTGATTTGCCCATCTTAATTGCTATTTTATTTTATTTTATTTTATTTTATTTTTGCTTTCTTCATTGGTTTTAACTCATGTCTATTTTTTTATTGGTCAACTATTTATATGTATGAACTGTATTGTATATGTGTGTATTTTAATTGTGTTTACTTACGTCTAGTGTCTATGACTTATGTCTATCCACAGTTTTTGTGGCTTCAGTTTCCATGGTTGCTCACGGTTTGTGCTGCACATAGCGCTTCCACCTGGAATGAAATGTGCTATATAAATAAAGTTTCACTATTTCACTTGGAAGAAATGAGTGGAGGCCATATCCCAGTTTAGACATGTAATCAGTTGTGTTAGAGGGAAAGAGACTGATGGCAGAAAACCTAACTGAGGCACCATCAGTTACTGAATAAGGCTATGTTCATTTTCATATTTTCTTTTGCATTCTGTTGACATTTTCCCTTTTCAACCCCTCAGACCAGACGATCATGGAGGAGCCCAGTATGCTGGCAGCCTCTGCAATGGAGGGCAGCAGGACGACCCTGGATGAGACAGTCATGCCTCCTCCATCCACCCCACGGGGTGTCAAGCGCAAGACCCTCGACAAAGAGGGCACCCTTCCTGTGAGTACTAGTCACCTAAACATTATTTTTCCCTTTAGCATTTCATTTTGAGGTGGCAAAATGTAGAAATTAAAAGTGTTGTTAAAAGGCCTCCAGTGGATGATTTCATTGCTTATCAATGGAGCCATAATACATAACAAATTGGTTTGTAATTCTTAAACTGCTTCCAGTTACAGAGCATTTGATTATTTCATTTTTATCAGGTGACATTGCTGTTGTATGTACTGGAAGTATTACACCAGATGGAGATTTTTGTATTTTGAATTTTCTGAAGTGGTAAACTTGGGAAACATTTAACAATGCAGTTGGAGAAACACGAAACACTATCGGTTCAGTTGACTGCACTGTGTCCTAATATGGTCCTGCCTTGTGCGTCCTGCTTTCCCTCTTTCAGATGGCTCCCTTAGAGCAGCAGCAGCAGCAACAGGTGGCAGACCACTCAGTCCTGTCTCAGAGGTTAGACATACCTCAGGTAGATATGCCCCCAGAGGAGAGCAGCGTCAACCTCACACAGCTTGTCCCAGAGCTTGACCTGCTTGGTGACAAAGGCAAAGACAAGAAGGATGAAAGTGATGAAGAGGAGGTAAGGAAGGGAAAACAACTCTCTGGTCCACTGGAACACACACTATACTTTGTAGTGGATTGTACTCATTTAGCAGTGACTCATTTTGCGAGTTTGTTTAAAATCTGACTGATGACTCTGTGGCCCCCAGGAAGAGGAAGGCCAGGCTGGAGACCAGGATCAGGAGGAGAAGAGATGGAACAAGAGAACCCAGCAGATGCTGCACGGTCTCCAGGTACAAAAAAGCTGTTACTGTGTTCAAATTATTTTGAAAATATATTTTTAGTAAACTGTAAACTTGTAGTGTTAATAAAATTGTAAGTATATGGGTAAATTTTTATTTTGGTTTAGCAGATTGAAACATGACAACGCTTTTGTTTGTTTGCAATGTGCAAAATATTTTTATAGCAAGAATTCGGAAGAGCCCCATCTTTGGGAACCCGTTTTCCTTGCTGAATGTTTCTTTTCCTCTCTATTGATGAAAGGAGGGGAAAGATGAAGCATCACTTAGATGTTATATTTTTGTGATCACACCAGGTCAAAAGAGAGAACTTAGACTGATACTTTGTGCTTCTGTCCCCGTAGCGCGTCATGGCTAAGACCGGCGCAGACTCAATCAGCCTGCTTGAATTGTGCCAGAACAACAACAAGAAGCAGGCAGCTGCCAAGTTTTACAGTTTCCTGGTCCTCAAGAAGCAGCAAGCCATCGAGGTCACCCAGTCTGAGCCGTACAGCGACATCATCGCCACCGCTGGACCAAGATTCCACCTTATTTAGACATTGGAAGAACAGAAACACTGCTTGCAACAGACATACTTTTTTAATTACTCAACTTTTTGCCTTTTTTATTTTGTTTTCCTGTCAGCCCATTTTTTTTCTGGGGAAGGGGAGGGAATAGCTGGGAACGGGTTGGAAACTTTAAAAAAAGGATTTTACTGTACTACAGATGGAAACATGCAGTATTCATTTGGTTCAAACGGAGTGAGGAGGAATGTTTCACAATTATATTTATAAAGCAACCTTTTTCAGTCACCAATTTGTAAGCTTTGCTCCATGTTGTTTTGTAATTAAATTTCCATTGTCTTCTCATTCCATATGTTCTGTACCATTGCCCCTCTCAGACCTGGAAATATTGCAGATTTTAGATTAAGAGCCCTGTATTTTCACACGGAATTACATATTGACTGTTCATGCTCTGGAAAGGTACTGATTTATTGTTCGGAAGTGTAACCTCTCCCACTCTCTCCCTGTTGCACTTGTTCTTTCATAATCAAAATTAATCTGTCCAAAAAACTTGGTAAATCTTACCTGGCGTTTAAATATCATGTTGCAGATGTATAATTCAAGCAGTTTGTCAATTAGGTTTTATGTAATATTTTTTTGTACCTTTTTACGTTTATGCTTATTCACCTTTTTGCATCATGTAACTAGGTAATGTACTTGTTACAGTTAAGTTCAGTATCCCACCTTTTTAGTCTTCGGGTAACTTCTAGTTGTGATACATCTGTAAAGATTTGAAATAAAGTGTTTTAAGTACTTGGTAACTGGAGAGTATTTATTCATTCATAATGCCATTTTTTTATAAGGGACCCTATAAAGCTGGATATGAAGATAACATTCAACTGAAAGAAATAAATTTTGTTTTAACTCACCTCTACGTGATAGCATGGATGACGGCTTGTAATTAAGCAATCGCCTTTCCATTGCAGCTTTTAATATAAGATGCCAGTGTTTGTAATAGTATTCTGATTTCACAGGACTACTGAATGGGGCTTTTTTTCTGTTGTACATGAATTGCCAATAATATTAGAAAATACTTGTAGTACTCTTAGAGCAGATCTGGTAGTACTAGTCCTTGTTCAGTACTAATTCAGCAGAAGCGCAGTGAGGGAATCGATGAGTGTTTTGTTAACAGATTTAGTCTCCATTTGTAGCCCAGCCATTTCGATGATACAAAATCTCAGATGGGGTTTTTAATACGAAATGTATCTAATATATGTGTTTCAATGTCCAGTAATTAAATTAAAACCCTTCATCCAACAGGCAAATGTCAATTTATCGCCGTCCACAGTGGTTGCAAAAAAAGCAGGGTACTGTACAATTAGCCATTGTTTCTGTACGGAGAGGTAAAACGACGCATCTTTACCGGAAACGTCCGCCACCGAAAGCATTCCTCCTTTTTTCCGCGTGTGGCGGCTTGTAGATGGCTTCTCGCAAAGAGTCTGGTTCAGCACCTAGCGCTGTGATGGCTTCTACAAGCGGCACTTTGGACTCTCCTGTCAAACAGATCCAGATTGAGGGACTGGTAAGTGTCACTACGCCTCTGTGTAGCTACATGTTGAATTTCGGTGGTGGCCGACAGAGAAATCCATTCCATAGTGTTACCAGATGCGGATGCTAGCTAAAGTGTGAGCATCATCATGGCGGACAGAGAATGTGAAGCGGTATCTTGTAACGTTACTGTTTAATACCTTAATTGATATCTGTAGTGCAATATGTGTTATTTAATCCAATACAGTATTGTCAAATAGAGAAAATACTTGCCGTTTACAATATCCTAGCTGGCTAACAGGCTAATAATAGGCTAACATTGGTTGCCATTAAGATAGCTGGTATATAGCTTTCACGAAGCTACAGAAGCGTTTGATTTTAAAACCAGGACCTCCCTGGTTGTCTGTGTTATGGAAGTACAACAGGATCATTACAACCAACAAGTTTTGTTAATTACCACAAAGGAAGAATTTCAGTAGGAGGCATGTTAGCCGTGCTTATTATCCAAAGTTGTAAGTTTCTAGACAATAGGCTTCAGTTACTTCACTGTGGTAGCTATAATAGTATTCATTCATTCTGGATTCAAGTTTTAGTAAGGACTTTCGACTACTTGCTGTTTTTAATAGTTACTTTATTGATCCCGGTAACAAAACAATCGATCATTCAAGGGTTTGTGTACTACAATGTTTGTGCGATCGAAGCAATAAATAGCTCATGTACGGGTGTCCCACTCCATTCTGTCCTCACAGCACAAAGGAGCTCATCAGTGATTGGTCTGTAGTCTATTTGATGAAATGTTCCTGAATACATCTACCTCAGTGAGATTTTTCTCTTGGATAGAAGGCAGCTTGTCAGGTTGTTGATCAGTCGCCCTCCGTTTATACTAGAAATAATTAAACAGGTTTGGACTGACATTTATCCTCCAGCTCACTGATGATCTATTCAAACTTTAGTCAATTAGCAATATGGGGATACAGGCACACTTGAGTTGAGAAACATTTTGGGATTTGGTTGCCCTGTCACAAGAGAGTGTATCTTAAAGCCTGTTTTTGGCAGTTGTAAACAAATAAATGTGTCATGCGTTTGTTTGGTTCTTGGACACATGCATTTTAGTGGTTAGTTGTCGTTACTCATTACCAGTGTTTTAACACATCTTGTCTTTTGCTTTTGAAAGGGTCATTGCTTGTGTATTGCTTTTCTTTGACCGGTGATCTTCAACAAGTAAATCGTGACACAATGTGAATTTGAAGTTCACGCAACTTAAACGTTGCAGTTTGTATTCTGTAGTACCTCCGAATAAACAGCAGAGGACAAACTTGCTTCACTGCCACAGACTGACGTTCTCCCTCCTCCTGCCCTAAGCTGCACTGGACACAAAGCGGCTCATTTGCCTGGTGTGCCTTAATGCAGTAGCATGACTTTTAGTTGCCAGCTGCTGCCTTTCTTTTATCTTGCTCATTAAAGCTGCCCTAGAGTCTCGGGCCCTAATTTCAAGTCTAAATATTTCACCTCAGCGTGTATTATTTAGACCTCTAATGAGATTTTCTTAATTCATTTCTCAGCCTCATCAGCCAAACATTTTGATCACAACAGTAGAGAGCCGTTTAGTGTGTGACCTCATTTGGATTCAGACTGAAAGGTGAAAGGTGTCTATTTCAGGTTGAGTTATGAAACACATTTCACCTGAATGCATTGATATGCAGCCGTTGCTGCTGTGTTGCATCATGACCCGTCTGTCAGAGGTTTAGCTGGAGGGTTGCCCACAGACAGCATCACCACTGCTGTGTAATAGAATTGGATTGTTTCCTTGCTTTTGAAGAGGCTTCAGCGGTTGATGTTGCCACACGAGTGGAGTGCAGCACAGCGATGGGTTCCATTAAACACCTACTGAGATCACACAACTGCTTGTATGTTTGAAAAAGGCTTTATTCATTTATTCTGACATATGACGCACGTCAGACACGGTCTTATTCACGTACCACAGATTAAGGAACAGTCGGAGCACATTTTACAGGACATGGCATTGTGATTTGAAAGCTCTGGGGAATGGAAAGGCCAAGAAATATGTCAGAATTAGTTTAAGTTAACATTTCTTTCATCAGTGGCAGGCATTTCCTTTATTTTTTCAGTGAATATATGAATGAGTAAAAAACTGTGCTAGAATAGTCCATGTCCCCCTGAGGCTCTTCCTCTTGCCTCGGGTCTTTAAGCCCAGACTTGTCAGGAGGGAGTCCACACTGCTTTGTGTGACACAGATCAGCTGTAACACACAAGGACACAAGAGATAACTTACTATCCAGCATACAGGCATGATTTACCATCTGTCCAGTTCAGTTACTAACTATTGTGTACAGAATCTGCACTTTATGTTGGTGTTTTAAAGGTGTAATCTTTAAGATTTGAGTCCTGGTTGATTTGGTGACAGCCAGCGTTGCTTGAGGTATCAGCAAATGCGAGTTAATACTGCACCAGACACTTCTCGAGCAGCAAAAATACAACAGGAGTGCTACTGAGTATCTGGTTGAGTGCTTTACTGTGAAGCAGTAGGAAACGTCGGATTTGCATTAGCAGCAATTTAACACAGCCCTGAGTTGGCTTCAGGAGTGAGAACAGGAAATAGTGAGGCTGTTATCAATAAGATAAAAGTAAAATCTATGACTCTGGATTACGTCCTGCATTGTTTCCTGTGAATCCCTTGAGCAGTTGAAGGCGATTTGAATTCAGTGTGGGAATGACAGATTCCGCCACTTACAGTGAAAGCTAATATAAAGAGAGGTAATTACAAAATGTTCATAGAATTATTGTCTATTGTTGATAATGAATAGGATCAAAAACCAGGTTTGATTTCATGAAAATCTTAAGGATTATAATGACATCCCTACAAGAAGAACATTGATAATTTCTTTTAATATGTGTTTATGTACTTATGTGGACTGATCCAAACTAGTTGTCATCATGTTATCAAAGGTCATTTGCGAGGGAAAACTGCGGCTCTGTAGCACCTCTGTACAATTGCGAGTATTTCTGTAGTTCCAGCAGAATCATACGCCTTCACTCTAAATTTTTGTATCCTATCTCATTTTCAAGTTGTTGCTAGAGGTCATGAACATTAATTAGGCTGCCACTCAAAACTGTTTACGCCATCTCAGCCTACTGAGATTGAATACTGGATCAGATTCAGTAAGTGGGTTCAATACTGGATACAGATTGGATAAAATGTCATCAAACCTCAACCCTAACTGCAACACCTAACAAGAACTGGCAGCCTCTATTCTGTTTGAAGTGATGCATTAATGATGCACAATGCATTCCTGTTTGATCCCATTTACATCTTATTTTTTCACATTCTTTACTGATCTCGTTGTTGTCAGCTTGTCCCTGCATCCTTTGCACACTGTATGTTCAATGTTAAAACAAGAGATGCATGAATGTATTTCTCAATAAATGACCGTGCCCATGCATTTTTTGTTTTGTGCCCCTAAACTTTTTTTTTTTTAACCCGGCTTAAATAAATGTAAGCGTAAAGCCTTGACATGTTTGGAAATGATCTCCTTGGGCCACCAGGCGAAAGCTGGCAGATGAAGTGGGAATCTGCTCTGGTCTTCATCCGTGGCTTAACCTAACAGATGACTCATACCACACAAAAGCATTTTCTCCGTCAAGCATATTACAGCCAGCGCTGAGTGTAGAGTTCATATACACATCAGTGGCGCAAAAAGAAAACTCATTACGGGATCGTCTCTCTTGCTGTAGTTTCTCATAACTTGAGCCCCGTTGTGGCGGGAATATGAGCCCTTTTGTGTGAGTGAGAGAGAAGATTTATGATAAGAATTAAAGGCAGCCAACGGGGGATTTGGACCGCAATTGATTTTGCACAATTCAATTTTAAGCTTGTTGATTTATAATACGCTGTCCACATATCAATCTTGGGCCTCTCCACATGAGGTGAGCTGGCTGGGCTAGCTGCTGGTGAGCTAGATCAATAAAATTGCACGTGAATGAGTGTGTGTGTGTGTGTGTGTGTGTGTGAGTGAGAGAGAGTAGCCGGAAAAGACAGTACTGGATAGAGTCAGCTGTGTGTGTCTGTGTGTCTGTGTGTCTGTGTGTCTGTGTGTGTGTGTGTGTGTGTGTGTGTGTGTGTGTGTGCAGGTTTGCACAAACTTGGAGCTTTCCAGGCTTTGCTTACAATACCTGATGGCATTAACTCGGCACCAGGAAGCCAACACAACAAATCCACTGAAACCTCTGTTCTTCCTTCCTTCCCTCCCTTTCCCTTAGCGCAGGCGTCTCCTCAGTTCCCTTCTTCAAAGCATTTTTGTAGGTTCAGGAGTTTTCTTAAAGCCCTGCTTGAATTTAGCCTTGTTTATTTGACTCTCCCAGAGTTGTTTTGGCCAATTGTCCATCTCTCACCTCCTCCTTTTCCAGACGGATGCTATTTAAGTGTGTGATGAACAGATTGCCAAGAGTTAGATAGCTGGAAGCATTGTGTATCTGTGCTATCTGCTCTCACTGATGGAGGGAGACTAGAAAAGCTATTTGCTGGCCGAAAAACGAGCCGACGCTCCATGGGGCGGGGGCCAGGGGGCTTTGTAAAACATCCCCTGCTTTTCACCTGTCTGCTCTCTTTGCGCTCACCTGGCCCCTTCCAGCTCTCTCTTGTCATAATTTCCTTTGTGCTTCTGGTTTCTCTCTCTCTCTCTCTCTCGTTGCCCTGCCCCCCCCCCCCCCCCCCCCCCCAAACTTACATGTTCTCACCCTTTCCCCCCTCTCTCCACCTCCCTGCAACCTTATTGTTCAGACCCCCTCTCAGTCTGAAAAGTGCAGGCAGGCAGGGAATGAGATTTGTTTTTCTCTGCACTCCACGCCATATCGTCTCTCTTCTCCCGCCCCCAGCTCTTTTACTTGTTGCATGACAGGTCCGACACTCCATTGAAATAAATCATCTCCCAAGACAGATGCACGTGTGAGTGTGTGTGAGCTAGTGAGACGAGTAAGCGCTTCCTCATGGTGGTGATGGGTGGTTTTGTTGTGAGCATGGCCCCAGGACTTGCCACCCCGTTTTGAGTGTATGTAAGTGTGTGTGTGTGTGTATTATTAATGCCTCTGGCTGTGACCTGCCCACACTGTTCTCAGCGTGATTTATGCTCTCCCCCTCCACACTGTGCTTTCAGCTTTTTGTCCTCTTCCTGTTCATTTAGACGTTTTGCCTTATTCACTACTCTTTGCCTTGGCTGTTTTCAGGTTTTTCTGCTCTCGTGATGGGTAGGTGTTACTGATTTTGTGCGTTTGAGTCTGTCCATGTGTATGTATTGTGTGTCTGTGTTAATGTAAGCCATGGCCCTCTCCTGCTGTCCTAGGTGTTGGTGAAGGAACATTAGAGCTTAAACCAGCTCCTCAATCATGTGGAGGCTTGTCCTATTGGCCCATTTTTATCTGGCATTAAAATTTAAACACATACGATGATACATGGACACCATGTCCAGATGAAACACGACAGTGTGGGATATCAGACTGCATGTCCAAATATACCCTCCCACTGAACGAGCCTTCTTCTTTAGATTTCAGTAGATTGAGGTTCTGTTCTTTATATGTGCCGCCTCCTCTCTCTCTCCAGTGTAAATTGCTAAGCTGCGCTGAATACTAACTGGCCTTTTGTATGCACACAAGTTCAGTGATGCACTTGTGCTGAAGCCTGCAGGTGGTGCCTACCACTCCACTAACCACTCAACTAACGCCTGCGATTGCCTTTGAGTAACTTGTCCCAGAGTTTCCCCTTAACAAGAGTTTTTGGCAGTTTTGTGGTTTTTATATAAGAGGTAGGTGACTGACGAGGAGTGCTGAATGCTGTCTGAGGATTTATTATGCAATTTAGTTTTGATGTAAGGGGTGTTTCAGTGAGGCTTTTTGTGGAAGGACATATGTGTTATAATGATACTGCAGCTATTGTGCGTGATTTAACATTTTCAAAAAGAATGTCCAGCCGTTTTTTGATTTGTGGAGTCAGTGTCTAAGCATCAGGCCTCAGTGGGTGGTTATTTTGGCAGCAGTGGCCTGACATTTGAGGCATTACCCATAGACCCACAGAAATGCTAAACTAGGTTTTAAGACGTAAAATCTAAGGGATTTGAATCAAGATACTTGTTTATGCTGTGTGTTTATGGTAAAAATTTACCATCAGTTTTATTGTTCCTGGATTTTTTTTGTGTGTGTGTAAAACTCCCAAATATGAGTATTGGCATTAAAAAGCCCGTACTTGTCGGCCTATAGTACCCTCGGAGAGTGTAAGCTGGTTAACCTATTGTGCTGATGTCAGCACTGATTCCCAGTAGATGTTTACAAAGAAATAAAGCTTAGTTTCTTCCATTCAGTTATTACAATTTTGACCCAACCCAGAACAGACATGAGGATATATATATGCTGATTGAGCAAACACGAAGTCGATTTCAGTCCAGATTTACCTCCGACAGACAATGTGACTTAAGCAATGCAATTATTTAGATCAAAAGATTTGCAGTAAGAGTTACTTTATAACAGGTTTCCAGAGTGGAGATGTCGACCCAGCTATGGGTGGACTGAACCATGTAAGCATTAGCACTATAAAAGCTGCACACAGGCAAAAGATAAGCTCTCATTTCTTGGAAAAAATCTAATCGTTTCCAAGGCAGTGCAGCAGTATTTATTTAACCCCTGCACATCCAGTTCATCTTTAAAGTCCCCCTCCAGTCAAAAATGTGTTTTTCTTTTCATTCCTACAGCTGAGTGTTTGAGCTTCACTGTGTGGGATCATGTATTGTATTTGCAGAGTTTGACACTAGAAGGCCATTTTCACATTCATTGCTGACAGTGTAAATTTTCATTAAAAAAATGGATTCTATAATTCTCCCATCTATCTGGAACTATTAAATCCCACTGGAATGGGGGGGTCATCTGCGGGAGCATAAGGCAGACGGGGGCTCAGCCAGATTTCATGCACTATTACTGGGCGGTAAACATTCGGTGTGTCCTCTACTGGTCGGATTGATTGTGCTCGCTGGCTGGATGTGAAGCGAGAGGACTGTCTCATCCTACTTGCTTGGTGCTATTCCGTCCTTTTTGTCTCGCAGGGCTGGAACTGACAATTAATTTCATTATTGAGTAATCTGCCAATTATTTTTGGGATTAATTGACTAATAGTGTAGTAATAAAATAATAAAATGTTAAAATTGTGAACATGCTCATCACAATTTCCCAGAGCCCAAAGTGATGTCTTCGCATTGCTTGTTTTGTCCAACAGTCCAAAACTCAGACTTTTCATTTACTGAAAAGGAGCAAATCCTAATATTTAAGATGGAAAATGAAATGTTTGCCATTTTTGCATTAAAAAAATACTGAAATGTTTAATCAATTATCTAAATAGTTGGTAATTAATTTTATTTCAATCAACTAATGATTTAATTGATTCATTGATTTATCGTTGCAGGCTACTCATAGTGCTATTCTGATGTGGAGACCATGCGCAAAATAATTGAATCCTAAGCTATATCTTTTACACAAATCCATCGTTTACTCCTTTAACTGTGGATGGATTCTTTGATCAATGGAAGGAACTACGGGCTGACAGAGGCAGATTTCTAGTGGTACCTCCAGATTAGACTCTTTGTTAGGATCCACATTCACAATTGTGCATCACCTGAAAAGCTGGACTGTTTGAGTGACTGCATAGTGGAAAGACATGTCATTTCATGTCTATATGATGCAAGACTATGGACAAGTAAATATGAACAGTATAAAAAAAAGGACTGGGAAAAAGAACTGGGGATGGAAACCGCAGATGACATTTGGGATATAGGTCTGAAATATGTAAATATTTGTTTCCTCAATGCAAAGGCATTGTCTGTTACAGTTAAAGTTTAACACCGGTTGCATTACTCGAAGGTAAAGCTACAGAACATCTTCCCAGAAATCTCCCCAATTAGTGAGAATTGTGACCAAGCAGAGGCAGACTTACTTCATTAGCACTGCAAAGGGTTTAAATATTTTCATTCTTTTCACAGATTTTTAAAGTCCAAATGAGACCAGCCCCACTTGTGGTTAAACCCGGCACATCACAGAGCACACAGCCTCATCTCCTGTCCTGCGGTCTCCTTTGTGCAAAGAAACTTATTCTGTTGTTCTGGAAATAAAGAGATGTGCTGACTTTTAAATCCTTGATAACAACACTGACTAATCCCCTCCACCTGGACAGAATCCAGCATATCCTTAATGATGGACTGCAGGAATTTGAAAGGATTTGAGGGCCGGCGATCTCCTCTGTGGAAGGGACAGACAGTTTGGATGCACTGCACAAGCAGCAGTAGTCTTTATCACCTCTAAGAGGCACTGTTCAGGGGTTGGAGGGCTGGCGGGGCGGTCGGTCTTCTCCATGGTGTTGTATCTGGGTTTGTTCTTTTATTTCTTGTTTTAACTTTTTTTTTTACTCCTTTGTATGGTTTGTCTTCTGTTGTCGAACATCTGACATGAGGCATAATACCCACTCGACACAAGCCTGTATTACTGCTGCACACATGCGTCACAGTAGAAATATTTGAAATGACAAGTAGTGTGTTAAGGAAAGTAAACTCATGATGAAAATATTTGTGATTAAAAAAAAAAAATTAAATAAAAATTATAATTTCCATACATTTCTGCACATGAGTGCAGTTTGAATGCACACTGGAAGCCACATGATTTGTGTCTCCATTTTTTCCCATCTGCATTAATTTGGTTTAGTGTCTTTGTACTGTGATTAAACATAATGTGTCAAAGAACAGAAAAAGTGATCCTGCAGTGGGATGGGATGAACCCCAACACAAACTAATGAGCACAAATCAACATGACGAGCAGAGACACAATTGAATTGGATAATATAAATCAAAGGAAGGTAAAAGACAATAACAAGAAACGCTGTAACAGCCACAGAACGCACAGACAATGGGCACGATAAATAAATTAGCCCCGGTTCAGAAAATTGTTATTGAAAGGAGGGCAAAGCCTCCTTTCCTCCCCCTCTGCCTCTGTTCTGTCGCGGTGCTTTGATACTTCAGCGATATTGCTCTTTCTGTTTTCACAGGTGGTGCTGAAGATTATCAAGCACTACCAGGAAGAGGGCCAAGGCAGCGAGGTGGTTCAGGGCGTCCTGCTGGGCTTGGTAGTCGATGACCGGCTGGAGATCACCAACTGCTTCCCCTTCCCCCAGCACACCGAGGACGATGCAGACTTTGACGAAGGTGACTGAGAGCAGTGTTCCCTTTCTGTTTATTCTACTAATGCTGACCTGCAGCAGGAAAAATGGACAAACACACACAGTAACATCACAACAGGGTCTGACCTTAATACCTGTTATGCTCCAAATGGCACTGAGATGTGTCTCTAGTGGACGGAGTGATGGGGGCTGGTAAATTTAGGAGAAAATGATTCTGAAACTCATGAAATGTTGCTTTTTTGTCATTTATATTCCACTGAATGTCAGGATGAATTGCAAATTTGGATGAGCATGTTCTTAATTAGCACTAAGTACTTAAGTTGGCGTACCAAGTGGCACTGAAAACGTTAAGCCGGGAATTGTTTCGGTTGAGGAAACTTTGTAGTTAGTGAGTTGGTATCATTTGATTCTGTCCTTGACAGGTGAGCTGAAAAGTAAATGACAGACATTCCGTCAAACTAATTCATTGGAAAAAGCGCATTAAAAGTACCAACAAAAGCAGCTGGTTCTTGAATCCTCCTGGAATTGGTCCTTGAAATACAACTCAGAACAAAGAATACCTCCAAGCTGAAGGTTAGACAGGAGGCAACATAGTGCTAGCTTGTGTGTTGGTTCACTTTATGGTACAATCACATCGACAAGTCACTGAATCTTGGAGGCATGTGTATAAGATGTCCCCAGGCACAGAGTTAAGGACAATGCTGACTTTTAACGAAGTTAACTAGGTGCTGGGCGTCCGCCACTGTCAGTGCCGGGGTTGATGTGCGAGGGCATTGGTGCAGGGATGGAAAGGCTCCAGGGTTTGGGGTTACAGGTGTGTGGTGCGAACGTGCATGGGATTTGATTTAGTCTTTATCTGCCCACGTATGCTTTCTCCTCTCGCCTCCCGCCAGCTTTCATATCAAAGGATGCCATGTCCCCTGACCTCAGCCCTTCCCCTATCAAGGCTTGTTGTTACCCGCTCCTTGTTAGCACAACAAAATCCTGCTACAAGCCAGACTGAGGGATGGGAAGGTGAGCAGATGTGGGAAACGGAGGAAAGGGAGACAATCCTGCTCTAACAGGCCTCCAACTGCTAACGAGCAACTGTCAGAAATTCCGCAAGATACACAAGTGCCAGTGGTGGCTAAAGGTCGTTAGTGTCAGGAACATTTGCTCTGTGAGTGTCATGGCTTGGTCTGATGTTGACTTTTGATGCGCGGGATTTTCCATCTGTCACTCCCTTTAAGTTAACAAGGGCTTCAGTGAGCAGCGCCATGTTGTGAACCCTTGGAAAACTTTGGGCGCTACAACAGAATTCCTCTCAATTGGGATTTTGATTTAGCTGCAAAATGTGACAGACATCATCTTATCTGTCACTACCGAACCAAATTGAAAATGGAAATGTGTTGGGAGTCATCTGTGTCGTGTGTGCTGTTTATGGTTAGAATGATTTCAAATCGAGAGCAGGCCGGCATGAATTAGAAGACTGTAGGCTCTAAAGATTTTATCTACTGTGGAAAGTGAATTACACAGAAGTAAAATTATCACACAGAAACAAGAAAAATGGATTTCATGTCTGTACTTTTGGTCATTTTGTTCTCGTTCTTCAGACTGAATTTTCTACCCACGCACACAGCTGACCAGCCAGACCCCCCCCCTCGCTCGCTCTCTCTCTGTTTGAAACTGTTAGTGTCTCGTCAGGTCAGAGGACAGAACAGCAGCGTGTTCTGGAAGTGTGAATTGGAGTTCAAAACAATCATGTCGCTATGGAGCACCTGTGAACTTAGTCTTGGAGCATTAATGAAGATCCAGAGCTGAACTCTGACACAACTGATGGGATGCATGTTCAGTTAAAGTTTTTGATCAATTCAAACTTACTGGCTAAACCCAAATGCCTCCAACATATTTTTTTTTTTTTGCCCCGTCAGTAATGATAATCAATGGGCAAAGAGGATGGAGTTTTCAGTAGAGTACTGCAGACAGGCAGTACCAGGGTCAGTGTCATCAGCCTAATTCCAGTATCTTGGACTAAGTTGCACGAGTGAATGTTCTTGCAGAGAAAACGGCTTTCAATTATTGCCTCAAACTAGGAGAGTTCCTGTAGGGGCTCCAGCTCACTCCTGGAAATGTTTCAATCAGCACTTCATTATTCTGTATCATGCTACCATGCTTTATTCAGCAAGTGCAGGGCCTGAAGTAGGTATATGATTGGGGAACTTGGCAGGAGAAGGAAGGGTCACACACACAGACACACACACACACACACACACACACACACACACACACACACACACAGTTCATGTACACTCCACAGCAGTGATTGACAGCTGGTGGCCCACAGGCCCGCTAAAGCTTCCCGTCTGGCCCACAAAATATCAGTGATTTCATAAAAAGTACACATACGTTACTCGTCCATAATTCATCGTTCACCCATTATACAGAATCAGATTTTTCTCCAGCTCCATCCTCTCTGCTCCATGGATCCACCATCAAACCACTCAGCTCCCGGGCTGTCCAGCCCACAGCAGCACTGGCCGGACTACAGGAGTTGTCAGAGAGGCATCACTTGGGTTTATTTACATTGGGCAGCAGTTGGACTCCAGTACTTTTTGTTTGCTTCCAGGGTTTCTGAAGGGGAGTTTTTTGTCGAGATAAGGACTCATCCATGGGTGGTTGAACTGGGTTTTGCCTTGAGCAGTAACTACCCCTTTGGTTGGCGTTAGGGCATTTTCTAGTTAAGTATCTTGTTATTATTAAGGATTTTCCATGTTTTTAGTCTGCTCACACTGATAAAGGAAAATAAAGTAACATTCACTTTTGAAAGAAAATGAAAATATTAAACTTTTTTCCCCATTAGTCGAGCCCCCGCAGTATCTGCTTTGAAAAATTCTGGCCCTTGGACAAACATTGTTGAGGACCCCTGGCCTAGAGCCACAGGAGGATATTTATTCAAAATGTTATTGATAGTTGCATTTTTTATTCATTTTCCACTGAATTTGGCTGGATCACTCCATTGTTTTAATGTAGCCATATCTCTGGCTATTGCATTGACTTCCTGATGAATATCAGTTAATTGTTAAACTCTAGATAAAGCCTAGGATTTAGGTCTAGAAAGACTCAGCAGAGCAGCACACACTCTCTTCTCCTCTCCTCTAATCAGGCACCCTAGACACGTTTCCATGGTCTGCACGAGTGTATATATCTGTGCCTGTGTGTGTGTGTGTTATACCTGAATCATCTTGCACTGACTCATTTCCTGCTACAGGCCTCTCAGATCAGAAATACTCCAACAATCTATCTCTAAAGGAAAAATGGACAGGATTGGCAGCTATGTGATTGTGTGTCCGTTTCTTCTTTTTTTGTGTGTGGGTGTGGGTGTGGGTGTTTCAGAGTCATGTCCGTGTGTGTCTGCTATGCTGCTTTTTCATCAACAGGTGCCAGTGTGGAGCTGCACTTGCAGGACAGCCGGTGGCAGCAAATGTGACCAATATGAGTGAGAAAAAGATAGAGAAAGAGAGTAATTGAGCGGGCACAGCAGAATCGGCCCCAGCTAAAACCTTGGCTGAACCCCAACCCTCCTATTTCCCGTGTCCTTGCATACTATGTCCTTGTATCGCTGACAAAATGTATGGAGGGAGATGTGTAGAACTGCAGGCACTCGAGGCACACATGTAGAATATTAATATTGTGCTTTTGGTTTGTTGCGTTATCAGTGATAATACAAAGAAGAGGTACTGTTTCCTGGCACGGACATTATTCGGGACAGCTGCAGATGGCATAATTTACATCAGACTGTGGAAGGAAGTGAATGCGACCCTCCACTGACACACCCTCCACCTTTACTGATTCAGGAGAGGTGTTAACATAACATTTTAACCTTTATTATGATAGCTAAAGCTACATTAAGAAGCAATTTGATATGAGATTTTCATTTAAATAAATGTCTGATAAGTCATTACTGCCAATGAATTAACACAATGATGATTGAGCCTATGGCCCACTGATTAAAGTATTGGAATATTTATTTAATATTTACTTGCAGTATTACAAACTGGCTGTCTCTCAACAAATGCTGTATTAAGTTCCTGCTAACGCAAACCGAACATTTCCTACTGCTGCGGGTTCACATTAAAAGCTTTTAACTGACAAAGCACAACTTTACTATACAACTTTAATTATGAAGTAGTCACAGGGAAAGCAATGGTTTGTCAGTCAGCTTTGCACTTACCGCTGTCATTCATCAAAAATGCGTCTACAAAACAAAACAACGGTCATTTTCAGCATTTTTTTGACAGCGGATCAGTTTGAAATATTGCAGGGAGTAATGGAGCGAGAAGGAGCAGCCACAGTGAGCTGCAGATGACAGGCTGCACACCTCCAACTTATCAGCAATGTAACAAACTCCTTTCAGTTTCACTGCGTCCTGCTGTTCGCAGACTCATGTCGTGTGCAGCATTAAATCAGATCACTCTTCCACACAGAATGATGGAAATAAGGCCAATTATTGCCTGACTTCTTGATTAAAATGGTAAGAGTTTGTTGTGCTGCCCCTAGAATTATGTTTACTGTTATCACCAGTGACTACAGGTGTCTCCAAATCAACCGTGACTGAAATCTTTTAGATTACCACGTAAACCTTGTCTCTTTGAGTGAGGGTGTTACTGGTACTGCCGATCCTGGAGAATCAACACCTTACCCTGCAGCTTTCAGCACATTGTTTCAGTGTGCTGGTCCACATGGTCGACCCCATTTGGCTCTTACCAACCTCTGCACTCTGTCAACACTTGGTGTCGGTTTATGGGAAATGTCACTGCACTTCCAGGTTTTGACAGCGTGTGGGCGTTTATTTTTTCTGGTTTCATACTCGCATGTTCTGCCTTGCACCTGTCCATTCTTATACAGCTTTACAAAGATTTGTTTTCAATTTTTTATAATCTCGCCAACCCGCTATCATAAAAACAAAAACTGTGGGCAGCGGCTCCCATCTTGCAATCTCATGCAAACTGATTGCACACTGCACAAAAATCACTGTCCAGTTCCAAACAGCATAGAAACGACTTAAGTGAAGTAAGTGGCTGGAAGAGAAGAGCCCAACATCTAGCTAGCCACAGAGATCCAGGTATTTTTTACTGGAGGTGGACGAGGACTAAAATAAGTTGAGGAAAGTACTACAAAAACAAGTCGAAGAGTAAATTAGAACAACTAGACAATACATCAAGGGGCTTGAAACAGTTTATTTTAATTTTTTTAGCTACTTCTAATCTCAGGGTTAACTCTTCTGTATATTTCTGTGATTTATTTTGGTTAGATCTGATTTAGTGTGACTTAAGGAACTAAATAGGTGAATACTCCATAAAACTTGCCAAAGTGTTTAAGTCAGTTGGTTAAACAACTGATGAAGTGTGGCTCAGTGCAATTCACGGCCTTATAAAGCATGATTGGGTTGCCTGTTTGACTCGTAAATAGGGATTATATCAAACTAACCGTTGCTCAGTGCCACTTTTGGCAAGTCTGTTTGATATTCAACCCATGTCACTAGTCTCCAGCAGCAGGAGGAGGTATCCTGAAGGTAGAACAAAATTAGCCTGCTCTTTCTCTCCCTTCATCCTCCACTACTTCCCTACCTTCCTCCTCTGCCTCTTTTCCCTCCTTCTTTTTCTAACCCACTGCAGGTAAGAGAGCTGCCTCCACCCTTCTCTCCTTCCCTCCCTCCTTCTCAGCAATCCCTGACTCTGCCTCCCTTCCTTCAATACTTTTCTTCATCCCTTCTTTTATCTTTCTCTTCCTTCATGCTGCACCACATTGTCCGCATCCACACCAGTCTACCCCTGAATCCTCCTCCCTTCCCTGCCGCAACCATAGCAGGATTAATAAGGCAACATACTGTTGGACAGAAAAACGATGTAAGACCCCCAACTTATGTCCTGGAGTAATTATATCCCTGAAATACGGCGTTCGTTTTCTGAAAATTGTGTACTTAAATGGCCAGGAATGGTGTTCCGTTTTCTTTTGTTGAAGAAAGCAGTGCATTGATGCCAATGCCAAGGAATGGCAATAGTTGGTGTAGTTACTGTACCTCGACTGTGAGGGAAGCTAGAGTGAAAGTAACCACACTGACAAAATAAATGGATGGTGTGCCCTTGAAATTTTATTTTTTAATAAGAGGCTAAATCTTGCATGTATACTTTTACTTAGATATTGACTTCATATAAATAATGTGCATATTAAACATTGGATGTGCTTTTGTGTACATATGTGTTTTGGGTGTTTTTGCCCTTGAAAGTAATTTTTTATTTTTTTTTTTTTAACTGAACAGCACTTCCTTCTGGCTATCCTGCTTGCCCATGCCAAGCTGCTCCCTCTCTGCCCAGCACAGGTGGTAGGGGCTGCCAGGCACCCTGTCTGGGCTCGGCTCATGCTTCACATTGGCCCAGAAGATGGGAACAGTTGTCACACTGGTGAAACAAACAGGGTTTAAGGGTGCTTGTTTTGCGATGTGGTCAGACTTCGAGATGTGTTTTCTGTGTGTGTCTTAGACAGCACTTGGTGGTGTGGTCTTTTCTTGGCCAAGGACTGTTTGATTTGGACATTTGACATGACAGCGTATAACAAGGTTGTAGCTATCCCAATCCTAACAAGACACTTAATTACAGAGAGCATGGAAAGTTACTCTTGATGTATAAACAACCTGTTTTCATTAATGAGGTTGATTTTGCTGATTGGCACCCGCTTTTCAGTTTGTTATTTGTTGTTTATGTCGCTCCTGCTGCCACTGTTTGAATTACTCAGCAAACCAATTAGCCGCTCAACTTCAGAATGAAGTGAATATGATTGGGTGGTTAGAGATGCATCCCTGTGAGGGAAATCTAGAGAAATCCAGAGAGACCAGAGGATGAGAGAAAGCATCCGAAATTCCCAGAGACTCTGTTTTCATAGACTTTCTAAAAATAGATTTTGTATCATAAACACATTTGTGTCTTGTTGGTGACACAGAATATGTTAGTAACATGTCAGCATTTGCTGCCATTTACACATTGAGTGATTTCATTTGTGTTGTCTTATATGCACATTGAGCTCTAGCAGATTTTCAGTTTAGTTGAAGTCTGGGGAAGGCTTAATCTTCATTTTGAGGCATATTTAGGATCGCTGTTTGGGTGCAGCATCCAACTTTGTTTCAGCCTCTGTTTCTTTGCCGTTGGCTTCTAGAATTTGTCGGTACGTCTTTAAAAACAAGGGTCTCTCTCAGAAAAACAGACCTTTCTCAAAGCAGACATTTGGACTTGTGAAGCACTAATCATGGCTGCATTCCATTTATAGGTGTTTCATGTCCAAGACGCATGCTGCCCCACTGGTGTGGTGTGCTGGAATCCAAATGGAACAGAGCGATTGTTAATGTTATTAGTTACACCTGTGCTTTTCATTCTGTGACAAGTCCAAATGTGAGCCGTGAGTAAGGTCTGTGCCTTATATGCCTCTGGCTGCCACATAACTCCAAAGCATAATAAATCCTCGCCAACGTTTAACAGTTCATAAGATTTTTTTTTAACCATAACCCACTCTTTTTTTTTTTTTTTTTGCAAGCCTCACATTTTGTGATGATGGCCAAAAAGTTCAATTCTTCTTTCATCGGTCTGCAGCACTTTGCTGCAGAAAGCCTCTGCTTGATCCAAGTGTTGTGTTGCATACTGAAGGCAAGGGTGCCTTCTGATGGTGCTACAATGGAAAAGCAGCATGGTACTAGCAACAAGCAGCAAGCTGGCTGAAAATGTTTAAATTTGCATCTCATGCACTAACAATATTCATCACAGTTTATAGTGTTATCTGCTCTGTCCTTTTTTAAATGCTCTTAGACTGAATAAGACTGTATGACAGTAAAGTTCGTCTCTTCCTGATATCGCGGTTTTATTTTTCAACTCTGCTAGCTGTGTCAGATGCCACTATGAATGCAGTGCAGGGGCTCAACTCAAGCCAATAACACAAAGGTTCAGCTGTATCACGCTAAAATGTGTGACAGTCATAAGTGTCAGGGAGCTGAAGCAGCCCCCTCAAATGACAGGCAAAATAACACCTTAAGTACCCATTCCTTACTGTGATTCTCATACTTGTACTTGTTTTCACTGATCTATTCAGTAGCACTTGGTATTGGCTCTGTGAAGTGATCAAATTCAGTGATTAACCACCAAGTGCGATGAAAAAAGACGTGTCTGAATTACTCTTACATCTCCCTTTTATTATTCCTGGGTCCACTCTAAAAGACAACGATTGGCACGACCTCTTATGTCAGGAAACACAAGCAATTATCTGAGAAAAAAGTTCGCATAACAACTGTAGAATAAATGCAAATTAAACATTTCTAGACTTTAATCTTTTCAAAGGCGTGTTTATGATGCAGTGTTTGGCATATGCTAACTTGTGCTATCAGTCTGGCTATGCTAGTTGGCTAGCATTTGCTTGCTAAGCAAATGATTAATATCTAAGCTACTGCCAACGTCCTGCTCTCCTCCCATCCCACCTGTTCTCCAGACATTTTAAATTACTTTTGCTGAATGTTTTCCTTGTGAAAAATACTAAGATATGATAAGATAGCAGGTTTAGGATTAGAATATTAATGATCATTCATTTTAGGCTTAGCTGACTTAGCTTGCTAGCTTGTGAACATTAACGATTTAAGTCGACTGAGCCCTGCTGTTCTCTGTAAAAAGGGCAATGTACCCAGATCGAGACGGCATGGTCTTCAGTAAATATCTGCCTCATATATTTGCTATGTAAACAGCTTCCCCCCTCTTATTTTTGAGTCCATATCATAGTATTAATAGGACCCTGACAGAGGAAAACAGAGCACTTGGTGCAGGGAACTCATTTGTAGTGTTGCAGAAATCTTCAGCTTTGCTTTGGAAAACTGGAGCATCGGCTTCAGGTTCTTTTGGCTTGTCTCCATCCATCACATTCACCTCCTCTTGAGGTTTTAGGTGATTGCAGCCTCCTCGCCTTCCCTTTATCCTCGCTCTGCTTCATTTTCTTATGGCCAATTTGGTCTGCAACAGGTGTTTTCATTATTTATAGGCTACCTACCTGATGTCAGAGAAGCCAGATTTGAAATGGACTCTATACCAGGTGAAACTATACCTGGCCAGGAGTTAACTTGCTCCAGCAGAGTTATGGATAATCCATAGGTGGTCATTCATATACTGTTTGTTGAGAAATAACATCACAGACTGTAAATTTGTTGCATGTATCTTTTCCTACTGGTTTGTTTGAATATTTTGCTAAAAAGTATGTGTGAAAGTTGCTGGCCAGTGTCCACTGGAGGGGATGTTTGGAAAAACAAATTAAAAAAAAAAAATCTTAATCTTCTTAAACCAAGGCAAAGTAATGGATGTGAAAACACAAACAGAACTAATTAAAGCTAATTACATCAGCATTTTCCTCTGGTAGAGTGTGCGAGGTTAGTCCTTGGTTTTTTGAACTTTAATTGTTGTCTGACATTTTCATGGTGGGTTAATTGAAGTCAGGGGGATTAAAAATGCCTCTGCCATGATCTCTCCATTCCTCGCTGTAAATACACTGTTCAGCATGCAGCGAGGCGTGCACGTGTGTGTATGTGAGCGTGTGTGTTTAGTGAAATGCTAGCCCCCTCCTCTTCTGATAAGGTCTACCTTGGGGTTAGACCTTCAATACATCACTCTACCTGCCCCAAATGGGAAATTGATTTCCTCCGTTTTTCCTTGCTCTTCCTCAGTGAGGCTAATTAGAAATCACTTGGCAGCCCACCTTCAACGGAAATATAGAAACATCAAAGGTATCATGTGCACTGTTATGTGTTAGGATTTTAGGTGGCACCTTTGTCCAAACCCCCCAAAAAATTCACAGATGGCCTTTTGCCCCTTGTCCCCAGTCTCTCACCTCTCCTCTGTCCCCGTCTCGATCTCTCTATCAGAACTCTGTCTCTCTCTCTCTCACTCTAGTGTAGATCTGAGACCGGCTGTTAGCAGCGAGCCGGGGCCGTATCTGCTTTTGAATGCTCACCCAGCGTTATAAATCAAGAGTGTGGGTCCCCCGGGTGCCGTCACCATCGCCATCAGTTCCACTGTTTTATTCATCCGCTCCTTTGTCTCATCATGATTCTGCCCCCATTAAATTGTGTGTGTGTGGGGGGTTGGGGGTGGGGGTTGTCATAATGTATTACCGCAGACTGCTGCTAATCCAGGTGGGCTGTAGGGAGTAGGGGGGTGGTGAAAGGTAAGGAGCAGAGAAGGATGTGACAAGGAGGAGAGAAATAGAAGGGCTGAGGATGAGAAGAGGAGAGGGGACAGGATGTTTGAGGTGTGGGGAAGGGGAGATGGAAAACAGAGAAAGTTACGGGGGAAAATTAGAGCAACCGTGGAGAGTTTGAGGGGATAAAGGAAAAACCTAGAAGAGATACAGAAGAAGATGGACAGCAAACGTAAACTGCTGTGAGAGAGAGAGATGCTGCGGCGTTGAAACTTTCGGTGAAAGATGGAGCAAGCCAGCGAGGAAGAAAATTCCAATGAATGGGAGAGCAGCAGCGAAAACGGAAGGTCAAAAACCATTTTCATAACAAGTGGTGGACGCGATAGAGGAATGAACAAATAAGTCAGAGACTGTGGGCGACCACTAAACACCGATCGGTGGTCAGTGCAGCAGGGGCTTACGCAGTTCCTCCTTTAACCTCTATTGATGCAAGGAGCTGTGTGTCCTTTGACTTTCTATCAAATAATATTATATTTTCTAACTCGGCTGCTCATATTTTATACAAATGATTCAACTGTTTTATGCCCATTCAAGTTTTGGAAGTGCTCCAACTTGCAGTCAGCTAGCACTATGCAGAAAACGAACAGGACGTCTACTTGTGGAAGCCCGAATGCCTGAAATATCTCCTTCCGCTACTCTCTTGGGCTGTGTTAATCACAGCCACATAACTCCAAAGCATAATAAATCCTCGCGTCCTCGAGTCCTATGTTTGCTCAGCCAAGTCTGACGGTTGTGGAGTTTTTTACGCAGGTGAAGCCCCATGGGATGTGGATGAGACACATTATGTGGGTGGTGCTGCAAACTAGTCTAAACAATTGAGCTGCTTTTTCAAAGAAAGAGTTCAAAAATTTAGGAGCTACAACCTCAGGAGCACAGTCACCTTTTGTCTTGAGCCTCGGGTGAGGAACAACCAGCTAACCCTGATAGTTGGTCCCTCAGATTCCCACCAGTGTTATACGGCTGCAGCGGCTCTTTCAAATGTTGAGCTGGATTATGGATTTGATGGGAAGCTACTGTAACAACATCAGGGCTGGTGTTACATGAGACCTTTTGGAGGACTTGGTCAGAAGCAGCATTTTGAACCACTTGTAAGTGGTTCAGGGACGCCTTGCTAACACAGGCGAAAAGGCAGCACTCAAGACGGGAGGAGATAAACGCATGTATAATCATCTCCAGCTCAGCTGTGGACACAGTGGGCCGGAGTTTAGCAATATTTCTTTGCTGGTTTGAAACAGGAGTGAATCAATCAATTTACATGCTGGTCAAGACTCAAAGCCTGGCCCATAGAAACCCCTAGATTACAGAAAGTAGGTTGAACAGAAGACGATAAAGAGCCAGACTCTCCATCACCTTTGGGACAGCACCACCTGGGGCTGAAATAAGAACTTCTGTTTTGTCAGTATTTAGCTGTAGACAATTATCTTCCATCTAATCTTTAACACAGTTGAGGCAGTTCAGTAGAACACACAGTTTTGAACATTATTTAAACATTTAAGTTTGGGATCTGCCTCAATGATGTGCCAGTGTTCTTGAGCTGTTTTTAAAATTCCTTTTCCGGCCTTTCATACATGTCCCAATTTCTAATTTGAATTTGTCTGCATTTATGCATAGTAAAACTGCCTCACACAGTCTTTTTAGGGCCTTTATATCCTCTAAATATTATAGTTAATTTAAAGGGGCTGCAGAAGTATGGTACCCTTCATACTATACAAGCGCTGTCTGTGCTTCCTCTTACTAGCATGCATGCTGTTAAACGAACATTGACAAGCAGATCAAATGGAACTCTTTTCCCTATTTCTCCCGTTCAAAAAGATAAAGCAGGATGTGTGCACATGTGAGCAAACAAACAGGCACACACCATTTCCCCTTCCACATCGTCTCCCCATTCCCACTGTAAAACCAAAGCCTGTGACGAGCGGCGCTGTCAAATGTGCATATGGTGAACTTGTCAGTGTGTTATGCACACAAAGCTGCTTCACCGTGCTCTCCCCCGTGCACCAGCGCGTCACCGAGTGTGTCTGCACGCCTGTTTGTGGCCTGGCGTGTGCGTGTTTGGATGTGTCGCGCGCGTGTCAGGCAGGCATACTCTCCGCAGGGCTTGCTTAACTAAGATTAATTGCACCTAATCCACTGTGCCAGGTGGAACATGGACCGCGGTGGGTGCGCTCACACAAACACACAGATGCGCTCACAAATAGGCGCACACATCCCATTACAGCCGCACTGCTGAAAATTAGCCTCGTACCTCTCCTGACACCCTGGACCAGACCACAACTCGATACCACCATTTACTTCCCGACAACTCGCACATTCATCACCGCTCCCTCCTTCCGACAGACGAACACGTGGTCGGACAAAGTGCCACGACAGAGGGACAAGCTATCTACTCTCTCATATCAGCAGCAGCCGACCTTGACGATGTGTAGGAAGGAACGTGTTTGTCCTCTTTTCTCTTAAGAGAAGCAGAGGGAAAGAGCGTGCTCAAACGCCTTTGACGGTGTCCGAGATGCAGCACGTCTGTAGGAACGCGTGCTCTGATAGGCTCACTCAGTTTTACTGAATTAGCGCAAGTGAGACAAGATCAGCAAAAAGCTCGCTGAGCTGGGTCGTAAGGTGATGTTAAGAATTAGCAGCAGAAATGAGCAGTCGTGATTTTTGACTAATTCCTTGTTAGTGTAGTCGTCTGTATATTAAGAGTGTCCTTAAATGAAAACCTGCGTATTACCACGCTGTTGAGAAATGCTGATTATTCTGTCAGGTCGCACCTCTCCTGATTGACAGTGCCATTAAAGGCTGCTTTAAATGGAGGCAGCGTGCCAGAAATGATGATTTGAAAATGTAATATGGTCAAGAAAAAGCGTAGGTGTCATATTTTGACAGTAAACCATAGCTAGCTTCCTTCATGCTAAACATTTACTTGTATCATTTACTACATAAATGATATCATTTGATAATTTATCCCTGTACAGGTGTCATACTGCATGATCCTACGGTAGTATCAAGGTCATGACTCATCATTTTCTCCTCTCTACATACTGAACCCGGCCAGTTGTCATGACATAGGTCAGCTGCTTTCCCGTGTGTCATCTCTGACTCTCTCTCTCTCTTTCTCTCACACACACACACACACACACACACACACACACACACAGACGGTCGTGTGCTCTTTCAGTGTGCTGCATTCACAGATGAAAGACGCAGTCGTCTCCCTCCCTCTGCGTCTACCTTCCACTCTCTCTTCACCTCTCTATTTCTGTCTCTCATGTATGTCATAATGATGTTGAGGGGTAGTCCTCATTAATCTTGTGGCTGTGTTTTCATGCAGATAGCGTATCTACACCTCCGCATCCCAACCCCCTCTTTTTTTTTTCTCTCTCTCTGATGTTCGCACTTAGTGCTGCTAGATGAACTCAAGTACCCCTTCATCAGCACCGCCCGTCATGTTTTCAAATGTGTCCAATGGATGATATTTGACACTATTAATTACATCACAGTGGATATTGTTACAGTATTTTTTTGTACTACTAAACTGTTTTAGGCTGGATTTGTCAAGCTTTTTGCAGTGGCAGAAGCTGATGTTTCAGCTGTTTATCCACTGCTTTGAATTATTGTAACCATTTCTGCATTACTTTTAACCACTCATTCATTACTTTTGGCAAATTCTTTCAGTTTTTTTATCAATTACTTTTACCTGTCTCTTTCAGCTGTCTATCCATTATTTTAAATAGCTATTTGAACTGTTTATTCATCATTTTTAGCCAACAATTTTAACCTTCCTTCAACTTGTTTAGACTCTTTAGATATGACTCATGCTGTTGAAGTGTCACAGCTGAATCACTGGTCTTTACTATAATTGATAAATGGTTCAGTTGTTATTTTTATTTTCTGAGTTTTAGGTGAAAAGGGTTTCATATCTTGTATGTGTGGTTATTTTTCATCTTTTCTTCATTCGGTTTCTCTTTATTATCAGCTGCAGCAAAAACCTGGAAGCCATCGTCACATTCTATACCTGCATAAGGACTACTGCTAAGTCAGCCGTGGCTGGCTGGCTGGCTGGCTGTGAAAACTTTTCTGAGACAGGAGTGGAGATTGAGAACAAATGAAAGAAATCAATGAAAGGCTTATATAGGTAGCACTTATGAGCTCGCTCAAGGGCAATGTCGGTTAGCTGAAGGCCTAATTGGCGTATTGCATTGTCGCAGTGGAACAATGGACAACATCCTCCCTAATGAGACATTGTCAGAACCTGGCAACTTGTCGAGGGTCTTGTCTTCAGTGGCTGTTAATGAAGGAAATAAGATTTTCAGCCACTTTTGTCAGTGCCTTTATCTGTTCCACATGAGCAGCGTGGAGTGGGAATGGATATATTATGCATTTTCAGAATGTCAAGTTCTGTCGCAGCTGTACACTTTTTTAAACATCTCACCCGAAGGGTGCAGGGTGCAGACATCGCTGTGCATTTTCACATGTCAAATCTCAAGTGTCCTTGAGAATAATGTCCCCTTTTTTTTTTCTTGCGTTCCATTCACTGCAAAGACATTTTTTCGCTTTCTAGCTTGATTATATTTCAGTCCAGGAGGAAAGAGCTTTTTCCTCAAGAATGAATTATATGTCCCCTCAGATATGAATTATATTGACCCGCAAATGTACCGGGCATCAATGAAACACTGGGTCTCTGGGAGCTGAGGACTCTACAGTTCACCAGTGATTTCTAATGTGATGAACAGACACAGACAAGGAGAAAAGTGCATTACTATCAGCAGGTATTCTCAGCTCCTGTTTAGGTAATTCAGAGCAGTAGCAAGGTTAAGCGAGGATGGGTAAACAGTGAAGCAGCAGCGGAGCAACAAGGCAGAACAGGTAGCTAGTCTCAAGGCCTTCAAACTTCAAGATTCACTTTGTTCTCCATAATCGCAGATGTAGTGACTTTTTTTCCTATTATTTTGTATATGGGGTAAAGTTAAGCCAGGCGTATTTATAGAATGCTTTAAAGGATCGTCACAGAGGCTTTTAAAGACAATGAGGATGCAAACGTGTAAACACAGAGGCGGTAAGCACCAATCTCTGTTTTTACCTTACAAAGCAGCTCGGAGTTGGTGTCGAGAAGTAAATGAAAGTCAGAATAGAGTGCAGAGTGGGTTGTCAGCTGCGTTGAATGAATGGGTCAAGAGCGTGGACTCATTGAATTAGGGTTGGTGTGTTGAGTCCTGAGGGCGAGGTGGAAAAAAATGGAGAAGCCACGGAACTGCGCCTGTCTCCGCTCAGCAAAACGCAGGTAGAATAACACCACCTTGAAATTGTAATGCACCTGAACGTTTGATTTTTCTCTCAGCTCTGAAGTATTTATGAAATGCCAAGATGAGCAGGCTTTGCTGTCACCACTGAGCACCACTGGAAAAATGGGAGGAATTAGTCATTTAGAGCAGCCAGCAAAATAAGCAGTCCCATCAATCATCCAGAATGGCTGTTTTTTTGTGTTTTTCAGTGTCAACTTTGACAGGATATTGATGGGTCAACACAAAGTAAAAAAACATATTTTATAAGTCCAAGGTAAGTAAGGTAAGAAAGCCCATCTCTCTGCCGCTGCTGCTCTTCACAGTGCAGTTCAAGAAGTGTATTTTTGTGTGGAAACCAAGCTTTGAACAGCATCTTTCCTCACCTTTTCTCTTCATGTATGCCTTATCAGTGACCCATCCAAAGCTCATCATTCTCCCTTCATTGTGACTAAGAGAGGGGAGACTTTAGACAAAACCTAATCAGGTTATTTTTGACAGAGGTCTGATTGGCCCACCTAACCTAATTTTCAACCATTCACATTTCCTGTTCACCAGACTGAGAGAGTAAAGGAGGGAAATGGAGGGTAAAGGAAATATAGCTTGCCAAGTTTCAGACACTTGACATCATTTTGTTCTATTATTCATCTGCTCAACTTGACATTAGTGGATAGAAACTTTGGTGTGTGTGTGTGTGTGTGTGTGTGTGTGTGTGTGTGTGTGTGTGTGTGTGTGTGTGTGTGTGTGTGTGTGTGTGTGTGTGTGTGTGTGTGTGTGTGTGTGTGTGTGTGTGTGTGTGTGTGTAAAACTGCAGCAGACTTTCCAGGCAAGGCCCCGTCAGCCCGTCAACATGGTGATTACAATGTGTTGTGACACATAGGTACGTGCATCCGCACATTCAGGGACACGTACACACTCACACACATCTTGCTGCCCGAGCCGAGATGTTGTGGCCTGCAGCAGCATGCAAGGTCTGATGCAGTTCACCTCTTGTGTCATTGAGTATTAGAGTATGGACTATCTGTCTGCTTCATTGCGGAGACACACACACACACGCTGGTAGTGCCTTGCTGATTCTCACTTTTACCATTACTGCCCAAGATGAGGAGTTTAGCTCCAAGCTGATAAATACCTCCACTCCACCATGCATACGCATACACACACACACACACACACACACACAATACAATACATGAACAGCATGCAGCACACGGCATTCTTAGACTTCACACATCTCAGACTCTGTCTTTCTTTTGGAGGCTCCACACGTTTAAGCGCACACACCTGCTCTCAAACACATTCCTGCTCTCCCACATTTTGCGCCTTCACTCAGAACCGCTCAGTCCTGTTTCCTCCTCCATTTTCTCTCCCCCACTCTGATCTCATGGTTTCACACATACTCTTTTAAATACACATTCATTTTGTCTCCGTATCACACACGCACACCATACCTTTCCCCCTCTCTGTCACGCACACACACAATCAAGCAGTGCAAAGGGAATGGCCAGTCTCATTCCCTGTCTGGCCCCCGGACCCAGATTGATTGATAGGAGAGGCGGCAGGGCAGCAGGAATGAGTAAGGAATAGCAAACAGTGGCGCATGCTCCCACCTCTGCGCCTTGATGATATTGTTAAATTGGCTATTTTCTGACTGTTGCTGCTCTTCATGTGCACGGGTTCTTATTTTGTTTGTTTTTTGAGAGAGAAGATAGAGGGCCTGTAAACTAGCTTGTTGTGCTCGGACCTACATTTTTTGGGATGTTTGAGTGTCTCTCTGCTCAGGCTCTATATATCAAAGGTATTTGAGCCCCCCTCCTCACCAGGCCAGTGAGCCATGGTGTCTTTCTTGTCTTGTACTGAGAAAGACAGTAGTAGTTTGCCTTGTCTTTTGCTTTTTTTCAACATCATCAGTCCAAAGCATGTTTGTCAGAATGGGCAGAGCATTCTCCAGAGAATTTACCACTGTATTGTGGAGCATACACAAATACACGCACGCATATCCACCTATGTCAGCTGGTCACACACTTTGTTGGGCTGTTTCTCTTCACAGTTGTAGTTCTTGGTGTATGAACAAACAAGGCAGTGATCCTGTGGCATTTACAAGGCTCTGAGCTCTGTATTAGATCTGTGGTGGATGAGCTGGCTGGCCTGCCACTGGCCTCTTGTCTCAGTCAGCCGTCTGAATCTCAGTTCAGCTATCAGGCTGCATGCCGGTTGGTTGTCTCTGCGTGTGTCGATCTATTTCTTTCTGACCTGGGTACAGCGTGTGGTGGGTTGTTTGTAAGTCTGCCTGTCTGCTTGAGTATATTGCGGAAGCCGGGTGTCTTCTTGATTGGTAGAGTATGAGTCAATCACCCTACTGCCTTCAGAAAACCTTCAGTCTCCTGTTATTGTAGATTTAAATGCTAATTAGTTAAAGAACCGAACCATGTTTTTACATCTTTGGGGCATTGTTTAAGTCAAGCATAAATCTTCACAAAAATCAAGCTTAGAAATAAAGTGAACTGAAATTCAGAGGAACTCGAGCATTAGCTGAACCATTTGGCTCCACTTTTTGTTTCTGTAACAAATTAGAAAATGATGTGTGAAGAGCGACATGTCACTGTCCCTGCAGAATGATCTAAAGCTTCTGCCAAGAACCTTGTATGTTTGCGTGTGTGCGTGCACTCCGTGGTCACTTGGTGGTCTGGGCTGTTAAGTTAGCTTATCAGCTCAAGGAAAACACTGTGCCGTTCTATAAATTTCTTTGGCATTTACTCCACATGTTTGAAGTCCTCAGCACTTCAGTGGTCATCTCGATCCACGCCTTTGAATTCAATCTCCTAAATTTTTCACAAACAGCCGGATTAAACCCAGTTGTGAAGACGTCAAGGACATTGAGGGTTAGGGGAAGCTGGACGCATGAAGAAACCAACTTTGAAGTCTTTCTGAAATTATTGTAAATTAGCAGGTTAATCGACAACCTCAGAGTGGGAGATGCACAAATGCGTTTGTTTGCAGGCAAAACCCCCACACAGATCTAATCTATTTAATGAGTAATAAGTAAGTGATGACATCCACTTAGAAAACCAACTGATTTGACACTGCACATAAAAATATTGTAGACACATTAAAGTTCTAAACAAGTGGGAAGGGAGTTGGCTATGGGATGAGACAGGAGAGGCAGCGGATTGGTTTTCCTGCCTCTGTTGTCAGTCCACCAGCCTTCAGCTTTCGCTTCAGAGACAGATCACTTTGTGCACAATTTCCCTGCTAATGACGGGGTGTTGGGGCAGGTATACGCATCAGTAGCGCTTGAGCGGTGAGCACACATACTGATTGGTCTACAAGTGGAGAGACAGATACAGAAGTTAGGTGGCGGGCTGTCTTCCCTCTCCACTGAAGTCAGTGGGTCTCAGGGTCTGCTGCTAGCCTGCCCCTGGGCAGAGCCACACTGGAACACACTAACCCTCAGTCTGCCACAAACACTCGCTCCATTCCTCGCGTGCCCTCTTTTGCTCCTTCCAGTTCTCGCATTACTCTCAAGACGCTGGAATCTTCCCCAACCTGCTATCCCTACCAGCTAATTTTTCTTCATGAAATGTACTGCAGGCACATATCTCCAGTGGCTTTTCTACTACGGTTAGGGATTACATCTCAGAAACACAAACACAGTACCAGACACTACTTGACACCTCCTCCTCCTCCTCCTCCTCCTCCTCCTCCTGCGGTTTGTCACAGAATTGCAACAACGGTCTGCAATCCCTCTTTTCCCCCTCAGACACCCTATCTTCCTGAATTCCTCTCCTTCCTTCCCATCTCCTCCCCGCTGTATACCCCCCATCTATCTACTCCGCTTGCTTTTTGTCTCACTGGCCATGTCAGTCACCAAACAAAAAGGCTAGATTATAACGCTAGATTGGTACATCCAGTCTATCCCCACAGAATGGGCTGTGAATAGGGCCTCTTTGCCTGTCAGCCCCCATCCAGTGCTTCAATCCAGATGTTGTTAAAAATTCAGCCAGACCTCATTGTCAGGAGGAAGAGGCACCTCAGCGCTGCCCTTCTCCTCATGCCGCACTCCTGCAGGGGTTGAATGTGTAATCGTGGGCAGAGCGTTCTCATTTGTTTCCCTAGTGGAGTACAGCGGAGGCAGCAGTGGAACGAGTGTGTGTCTGTGTGTTCGTTCAGCCAGTCACACTGTGGGGACTCATCTTCCTCACAGGGACAAAATGCAAGTCTCCATAATGTAAATCATGAAGTTTTAGGGTGAAGACTTGGGTTAAAGTTAGGATATTGTTCGGGAAAGTCTCAGGGAAATTAATGTAAGTCTATATACTGCCCCCAAAAGTGATGGAAATGTGTGTGTGCGTAGGCAGTTGGTCAAAGACTGGATAAACTGGTGATGGAAGTCACCCCCTGCTTTACATAACATCACCACCAGGGGTCCAGCTCAGGCCATTAAAAAGAAGCCAAAAAGACATGTCACCTGTGTAATGAAGTGACGTTACATTCACTCTCTTTTCTTTCTGCTCTCCTCTCCACCCTCTTCCTCTTTCCTTTCTCTGTTCCCCTGTACAGGGTTCAGACAAAGTTTGGTAAATGCCTCATTTTTAACCGTTATGTTTTCAAGGTTAGGAATATGCTTTGAATATACTCCTTGAAAAATGCTTGATTTCCAACAAGCATTTCACTGCTGTAAACTAATTTAAATTTTAAATGAAACAATCCTGTTGTCATATTTGCTTGTTTCCAGGCAATGAAGTTAGCAGGCTTTAAATAATGATGATTCAAACATACAATCAAAGTTAATATTAGCAGCTGGTACAATAGACAACAACAATGTTGCTGTGAGTATGAAAGAATTCTGTAAACATTTTTGCCGTTACATTCATAGCAACAATTTAGATGTGATGATAAAGGCTTCGAGAGTCTGGAAATGTTTGGTTGAAGTACCTTGAAAGTACTTGAATTTTACTCTTAAAAAGTGGTATGAACCCTGCCTTTATTCTTTTTTTTTTCTTCTTCCTGCTTTGACACCTTCTTCTGTCTTTCTGTCCATTTGCTTTCCACCATTCCTCTTTTCCACCTTTCCCGTTTGTTCTCGTTAACAGCCCCAAAAGGAGAAGGATGAGCTCTACAGACTGGGGTCTGTGGGGCCACAGCTGCCCAATAACACCCTGATTTATCAACCTCCTCCAGCTAGCCTGCATGGAGATGCTGTTTTGCTCGCTTGCGTTGGTTGTTACTTACAGCCGGCGAGGCAGGTTGTTTGTATTTCTGGCCGAGCGTCCTTAGGATGTGTCTGGCGTAATGAAATGGCTCTCCTCGTAATGTATCTAGCCTTCTCCCCAGTAGCTGAAGCCTGTCTGTGTATCTATCTTGCCTTTTTCTCTCTACCAGGATATATTTACTGACATGAGGAATGAAAGGGTGACTGGTGATCCCGGTTGATGTTTGTCTTATAAATCTCCACCACAACCACTCGGTAACAGAAGATAAGAACTCTGTTTTTCTCTCTTTCAGTGCATTTCTCCTTCACATCCTTTCACTCATTTTTTCATTGTATTGCTCATGTTTCTCACATCTTCTCCCTCCCTCCTTCTGTTCGTACACCACGTCCAGTTCCAGATGGAGACCAGATATTCACAGATCCAAAAAAAAAAAAAAATCCCCAAGCTGATTTGAATGAAGTTCATTCTGAATTTAAATCTTTCTCTCTCTCTCTCTCTTTCTCTGTCCCATCCCTCTAACTTTCCCTCTCTCCCTCCATCTACCTCTCTCTCTCTGCCTCTAGTCCAGTACCAGATGGAGATGATGCGTTCTCTGCGTCACGTCAACATTGACCATCTGCATGTGGGCTGGTACCAGTCCACCTACTATGGATCCTTTGTCAGCCGAGCGCTGCTCGACTCCCAGTTCAGCTACCAACATGCTATCGAAGAGTCAGTTGTACTGATCTATGGTAAGTAGTACGATACTATATCACTCATACATTGTCCACAATATCATATCCAAATCAACAACACAACTGTGTATTCCATCAGGGGGACAAACAACAACTAGTCCCAAATGTCCATAGGTTGGGCCTGTCACATCTGCTTAAAGAAAATATGGCGTTTGTCCTAGTTAACCCCATCTGATTGAAAAACTATCTATTATTAAGTAAATTTGTCCACTCCGAAGCACAAAACCTGTGCTTGTAAACAGCGGCCATTTTCCTCTGACATCACACTCAGGGTTGGAAGCTCAATGCTTCTCAAAAGAATAACTTGTCATCCTGCTGTTTTATAGGTTGCAGGTAATTGGGCCATCCGGTTCAGAGTAAATCAACATATTTGATAACCCATTAGATACCATTAGACAACAGCTAGCAACTACTTCCTAGCTAACATTACCCTTTAATAGTTTTAACATCTTAGGTAAGATGTAAATGAATTGTCAGCGCACACCTTGGACACGTGTTTAAGCCTGGAAGTAAAACACTCTGGATGAAATCTAGTTTGCAGTGCAACCTGGCTAACATTAGCTGTCTCACTGTCTCTTCACTGTTACACATACAGATTACATCCAACACGAAGTGGTTGTGTGGCACAAAGAGGCTGTCAAGACTTGCCTGCTTCATTACATTACATCAGGGGTTGGGAACCAATGGCTCGCGAGCCAGATGTGGCTCTTTTGACGGCTGCATCTGGCTCGCCGACAAATCCTTTGCACACGCGCGAGCCAGCGACTAGAAAGCCGGTTCGCAGTCATTTCAGTGGGAAAGTGGCAAACATACATGTCGTTGTGTCTATCTATTTATCTATCTATCTATCTATCTATCCATCAATCACAAAGGCAACGCAGATGAGGCAACGCAGATCAGGTAGTGACAGGCACTGTTTAAGTGAGGCTGCCATATTTTGCTGTCGAAAATAGCGGTCGATGTGCGCATGCGCAAAGGGGCGCACTACGGCTTGTCGTTAATCCCGCTGTCAGCTAACTAATTTTTGACACGCTTCTGAGAAGATGGCTAAAAGAAAAAAAGACGACGAGTATCGTACTTCTCAGCAGGAATTGACAGAGGAATTTGCCTTTGTGGAGAAAGCTGGTTCTGCTGTGTGTCTAATATGCAATAATAAAATTGCATCTATGAAGCGGTCAAATATAAAGCGGCGCTTCGACACACGCCATGCTGCATTTGCACCAAAATATCCTACTTGTATTTTTAGTTTTAAACATATTGTATGGCTATCCTGGAATTTCATTCAAAAATATGTGGTGTTCATGGCTCTCTCAGCCAAAAAGGTTCCTGACCCCTGCATTACATTATGCTACATTTCAAGGTTGCTTTCATCCAGTGCGTTTTACTTCCAGGCTTAAATAAATGTGTGTTGATATTGCAGAATGAATTTACATCTTTCCGATTGTATCATGTAGCGAGGAAGTGGTTGATGGGTTATCAGATATCTTGGTTTACCATGATCATTCCCAGACAACCACTAATAACAGGTTTGTGCTGGTGTGCAGCACCAGTCAGCTCCACAAAATGATGCTGAATCATCATGAAACATTGGAAAAAATCACAAAAGCTCACTCAGGTTCAGTATACAAGGTCAGAATTAGTTTTACTTCTCAGGCACTAAAAATGGCACTGCAACCAGGGAGTTGATTACAGTCATTTATGGTTTGTATTCTTTTAAGTTTCAGCCATGATTAAACAATCACAAGTCAAATTTAGTCTCTTTAATCAATAGGTATCCAAGAATAGGACTGCCACTGAGGAGTCTTATAATGTTCTGCTGTGGTTGACATTCAGAGAGTCTCTGCAATAAATCAGAGTGAAAGATGTAGGAAAAGATTAGTTGAGGTTGCAAACAGAGTTTTAAAAAACAATGGTTATGTTTCAAGATAAATCTTGCAAGTGTCTACATTGACAGCGAGTACATTTCAAATAGAATTGAGGAAGCTGGAAGAATGTTGCGTGTTGCAGGAGATCAGTGATATGCAAAGTTAAGATGATGTCAGCGTCATTTCGCACAATGCAAGCTGGTAGCAGACGACAAGGTAGCCAGGTGCATTGTTGGTTCAGTTTCCCACCGCGAACACCCGGGACATGACCTCCCAGTAAATCGGCAGGTGAAAAATTGCGAAGCCACGTCTCATGGAGCTAGCACTAGTCAGCCCTTGAAAGGCCAACAGCAGAGGAGGCAGTGACGAGCAGAAAACATGGGGGATAGACAGGATTAACAAGGTAGCTGGTAGCCACTAACATGACACTTACGGACGTCATGTGCCTGCACCTGCTTCACACTAAAGAGCTTCAAGAGCTGGCCATAATTGCTGCACCACAAATGCCATCCCAGATGGTGTAAGCCTTCTTTCAAATGACAGCAATATTAAAACCTGTCACTATCAAACAGTGTGCATTTAACTCTTCAGTGTCTAAATAAATGCAAATTCACCACTGCATAACCTCTCCAAGAGTTCACAGGCAGTGTATGACTACATTACTTGGATAGGTGCACATTTAAGTAAATGACAAGGGTAATATGTGGTTTCTGTGAGAGTACAGCTGTTTTTGTGTGTATTCATGGTGCTGAAATGTGACTCACATCACGGGCTTTTAAAAGCTGAAGCCATATAATCAAATATAGACATTGTCAAAATGCCAGATGGTATCAAAATAGCATTTTCTGCCTGCATTGCACACTTCATAATGCGCTGGGTTTACCTCCTTCAGGTTTATGAACCGAAAAATAAGTGTATAATAAGTACAGCCAGTGTGGCACAACAAGTCTTTCTAGCCTCACTGACCTGAGATCACAATCTTTGATTAAAACAGCTCAGTGTGTTTCCACTCACCTCAAGTCAAGAGAGAGGCAGCAACCAGAATTGTCATTTTAAAAAATGATGAACACGGCTTTGAATTTCATCAATGTGTCACTGCTGGTTAGTGTAAAGGACTCCTCCTGGTCCTTCTCTCCAAAATCACTCTAGGGTTGTCATGTTCTTCGACAGACCAAACCCATGATAGGCAAAGATTAATTTTGACCAGCTAACATATGAACCCCTCTCATCCAGTCCTGCCAGGCAGTCAGCCAGCCCTTTCTCATTCTAAACGAGGACTCCTGTTAATGTCAGTCAATAATGCAGCGCTTAATGGATCAAAGCACCTCAAAGGAATTGACATTATCTCTGTTTAAAGTCAAAGGGAAGGAAAATTGATTTCTTTTTTGTTCTCTTCGTCATTAGCCCACTGGTCATTTATATGCCGATGGATGGATCAATCAGGTGGCCAACTGGCGAGTTAATAGCTTCCATCCCATGACGGCTTGGAATTAAAAGTGGGTTGTTAAACCAAGTGGTTAAATATGTTCACAGTGACAACAGTTTTCTAACATGAAGAGAACAGTTGAAGAGGTTAAGATGGACAGGCACAGAGCTGTAACAGCTCTTTGTCCAGAGCTTTTAAGGTAGGGACAACAAATATTAATAGCAAGCTTTAAAGTGTTCT
The DNA here is from genome assembly GCF_017976325.1 of Chelmon rostratus. Lineage (NCBI taxonomy): Eukaryota > Metazoa > Chordata > Actinopteri > Chaetodontiformes > Chaetodontidae > Chelmon > Chelmon rostratus. The sequence goes on from NC_055665.1 coordinate 19,710,296, forward strand.
GCTTCTTCTTCTTATTATTATTTATTATATACAAGATTTAGGGATACTCCAGCAGTTTTTCTCATGGTGTTTAGTTTATTTGTCAGGAGGAGTGTTAATGTCTTCCGTAGCCGTGGAGGGAGCTTTAGGAAGCTTAAAAAGATGAAGTCATTAGGGGTATCTTGTCTGGGGTTAGGACACGTAAATGCTAAACGTGCGTGGTTTAATCTGTTGTGACTCCGCAACATTATGTAATACTAAATCACTGGCGTACCCCCTCTTATTGCATTGGCTATATTTAGATATTTTCACTTTAATTTCCTTAGACAGTAAAGTGATCACCGTTCTTAAAACTGGATTTAAACATCTGATGAGACCAGAGGCTCCCTGACATGTGAAATGGCAAGAGAAACGGTCCACAATAGATCCCTGCCAGTTTAAGCACTCCGTGTCAACAATGCGCACCCTCTCTTTGGCTCAAATTTCACTTGCATTTTTGTCACTCACTTGATTTTCTGGGTTTGGTGCTTGCATCGCATTTGCACACCGAAGACAAAACCAAAACAATCCCCTCCCTGTTCTCCACATCACGTATATATGATGTGTGCACCGAGAAACATTAGGAGGCCAGTAGGGGCTCAAGCCATATCATGCAGGAGTTTAATTCAGTTGCCAAGCCTCCTATGGATAGGAGAGAGTTGTCTTAATCAAATGTGGCTGTCACCGACCAGTCTCTGTGGAGATTGGCCAGCATGAATTTAGATTGGCTCTGTCTTGTTTTGGAGATTGGCTGTGCTGTAGGCAAATGGCTTGTCACAGTTGGCTGTTGGGACGGGAATAATTCAAACTAAGATTTTTGGTAGACTGTAGTTTGGTGGTTGTCAGTCTGTCCAGTCAGAGCCAATATGGCCACTTTTTCTTTATCTATAGCAAGTAGCATAAACAAGACAACAGAAAGTGGAATAGAACGTAGCCATTCCTTATTGTCAGTCTTTAACCTTTTTTGTCTTTAAATGTTACTTTAACTCAACTCTTCAGTTTATTGAATTGATTTTGTACAAAAGACAGCCTGCTGTGCAAAATGTAATTTGGCAGTAGACAGACCAGTAGCTCCTCCACCCCCCTCCTTCATGAAATGGATAGAATATGATTTCAGTTAAATGACAAAATCAATCAAGTAAGAGATCTGATGAGAGGTGCTGTGTCTCTCCTGACTGATTGTCAGGGTAGCTCCTCTCCAGCTAGCTTCTTTTATTTCACCCAGTCATCTTTAAGGTGCCCTTGCGCAAGACGCTTAACCTCTGACTTCTTCAGTAGATGCCCAGAGGTCAGCAGTAGAGGACCATGGTCCAAAGGTGTAATTGTGTGTTACTGGGGCAAGTATCACTCAAAACCTTCAGATATTGATTAAAATATTGAATATAGAATTAGGGATGTCGTTTAATTTTGCTTTGATAGCCATACACCCATCAACCGGTAACTGACTGGTTAATTCTAAGATGACGAACACACTGGACTGCATCTTTCAGTCAGGTTAAGGTGGTGCAGCATAGTGCCAGTACTTCTGGAGGAAATGTTCCCATTTCATTTAGCACGCTTCATTTTGTACCTCATAGGCTTTTCCCGCTGCGCTTAGCCTCAGGCTAAGTGAAACGAGTAGCTGAATGTACGTGTATGCAAATTAACCTGCGCACCAACATGTGTAACTGGTCAAAAATATTCTCTGTGATTAACCGATGAACAATTAAGCACTGGCATTCCTGTTAAGAATACGGATCAATCAGACAAGACCCAGGAAACAGCTACTGTCTTACAATTTAGAAAGCTTAACCTAAAGAAGAAATCAGATTTTAAATTTGCTAACATTTGTAACCTGAAATTGACAACAATGTGTACGCCAGGATTGTTGTTTGAACTCAGAGAATGTGATTGAAAGGACAGTTTTACATCATTTTTTGTTCAACTCTCATCTCTCTCTTTCTGTTCTAGACCCTATAAAGACAGCCCAGGGCTCCCTGTCCCTGAAGGCCTACAGGCTTACCCCAAAACTCATGGAGATCTGCAAAGAGAAAGATTTCACACCTGAGGGGTAAGTGGCTCATAGCGGAACACACACAAATAAAGGCTGTGTATAAATAAATGTCATGACCACATGCACACAGAAGGGAAGGTATTCACAGATAAAGACATGTTTTTATTTGTCCATATACACGGGTTCCCATTGGTTATAGGAATACATAATTAAAATGTTGGCGTTTTAGCTCTTTTGATTCTGCTTATTCAATGGATGCAAATATAGGCCTGTGCATCCACAGGGGAGGCATTTAGTAGCAGTTGATGCTGATGATTTATCAGTTCGCCCTTGCCCGTCAAACAAATGTACCATGTTTGCGCTTTTTCTGACCCCAAGGCTTATCGTAATTGCCTTTAAATTGCAGCTAAAAATGAATGTAATGAGGGGACCATTTTCCGGGCAGTTCAGGGTAGTCCAAGTGCACAGTGCAACACACACATGCATAAACACATGCATGAAGGGACACACACACACACACACAAACACACACATGCTCACAAATCCAAATAAACGGTGCAGTGAAGCAGCCCCAGAGGTATCAAATCACTGTCCATTCAGAACCTTTTCAGATATACATTTTTAAATTGACTAAAAGCAAGTTTATTTGCAGGGAGAAGGGACAATTTAACTGCATCATTTCAGTTCCCTTTCCCGGTTTCCTCTGTATTTCTCCACCTGTGTGTCTCTATTGCCAGTCACTCCATTATTGACCCAGTGTGTTTGGCCCAGAGTCAGGATCCTTCTCATTTCTGCAGCTTTTCATTAGTTCCTATGATTTATTACGGCTCCAATCTGTAGCTATCAGTGTTCCCAATAAAGCCCATGATTGAAAGAAGGTAGCTCTGGGCAGGAACGGACCATATCACCACATAGCAATCTTGTCTCTATCCTATTATTTCCAGAATAGGCTGGAAATCTGAATATCAATAATGTGTCTTAACCCCCCCTCCACGATTTGTGGAAAAAGCAGTCCCTTTCATGTTGATATATTTGATGTCACATAAGCTTGCATATATTTTGTGCACCTTTTTGAAATGAAAGGCTGGATAGATGAGCGCTGAATAGACCCATCCCTTTGAACTGCCCTCCAAGTCCGCTGGGCTATGGAGGCAGTGGTCAATAGCCTCCACTTCAGCACACAATGTGAAGCATCAAATTAGTCGGCCTGCGGAGTCAACCTTTGGCTTTGTCCAGCGGGGACCAACTTGGAAAGAGCGTGGCATTAAATGTGCCAGAGTCTAGTAGGGTTGAGCAATTTGTCCTGCCTATAATGTGCTCTCCTTCTATTTCCTCATAGGCACCTTTTTAGATCGCTCTGCAGGCATTTGAAAAGGTCATAATATGCAGGAAATATTTTAGTGCACCACAGATGGATAATTGTGCAGAGACGTCTAACAAACAGTATTCATATCATTATAGATTTTCCTTATAGACTGCTGTCATCCATACTGATTTTTGTTCACCCCACTCAGAGCCTGAGGCAGGATTGTCCACTTCCATTGCCTCAGAGTCTGTTAAAGTTTGCCCGAGGTGATGCTCGACTTGGAATTGAAAACATTTTTCAAAATTACCTTATCAGAATTAGGTGACGCTCCTCAGGCCTATTCATCACACAGACAAGCATAATACAAACGTCTGTGTTTCTGCTACAGTGCACATGGTGGATTAATGCAGCAAGCGTATCGATCCCATAACAAGCAAGATGCATCTAACAAGGCAACACTGGACGTATACAGACATTAGTTTGTAGCTCATGCACTGTGCACAAGTGACAGGCAGATCAAGGCAGTCAGTCAATGCTATTGGATTTACGTGAGACATTAAGCAAAGTTTGAAGTTCCATTTCGTGTTAACAGGCCCATGTCAGAGAAAGTGAGCGAGAGATGCAGCTTTTAGCTCCTGAGAAACAAGAAGAGGTGGTTAAAAAACGGTTGGTGCTTTGCCCACTTATCAGAACCCATAAACAAGTAATTTAGGCTACCAATTCTAACGCCGCTCGGGGTGGGCCATATGGACACATTGTATCACACCGTTTTCAGATATCAAAATGCAACATGCATAAAATTATTATTCATTTTTGCTTTTATTTGGCTGAGGTGCAATTTACTGGGAAATACAAGCCAAGCGGTAACAGTATAATGCTCCATTTGCAGCTTTTCTTGTAAGCATATGCAAACAGCAAATAAAATGTGGAAATATGTCAAAATCAGGCCTAAGGGTATCTCTGCCCCCAAGAAAACAGATGTTTAATACATGGAGTTGAAAAAGGTAAAAGCATTGAATTAAATTAGGTAATGATGAAAAATCAGAAATAGTACAAACATTGCAGTCTTCCATAACATGTCTGTTTTCTCAGTGCAAAGCCACATTGTAACTTCATCTCTTTGTCTCCTGCCTCTGTCCCCCCCATCCTGTCCTGTCCCTGACTCTGCAGCTTGAAGAAAGCGAACATTGGCTTTGAGCACATGTTCGAGGAGGTGCCTATTGTCATCAAAAACTCCCACCTCATCAACGCACTGATGTGGGAGCTGGAGGACAAGTCCACGGTCGCCGACAAGCACGAACTGCTCAACCTTTCAAGCAGGTCAGACGTGAGCTCATGCAGCACATTTGCCAAGAGAGCCTAAGGCCAGACTCCTCGGTTGTAAAAATGTTAAGAGTGAATGCAGGTACATCTGCTATCTGAATCTGCCGCTTCCAACAGGTTTTTCTCAGGGGACCAGCATTTACAGGGTGTTCCTGCGTGGTCGTGTGCGGCATTGTGAGGTTTTATCAACATCTGTCCTCTATTAAGAAAAAAAAAAAAAATCCAGACCTTCAACCTTGCAAAGAATTTTCTAATCTCACAGTGACCCTGCAGGGAACGTGTCGGTGAATCGAACAGATGTAACTGCTGTTGATCCTCAGGAGTGATTTCAGTTTTTGTATGAGGACGCAGTCATTCATTCCTAAATGAAAATCTTTTTCTTTGTTTGCTTGTTTATTTATTTTGGAGTTTCAGGCCTACTGTTGACAGAGCATGAAAATTGATAATCTTATATTGCACGTTGGTAGGAAGCTTTTCAGTCTTTGGACTTAAAAGTCAGATTTAATGGCATGTTTCCTGCTGTATGGTTACATTATATCATTTTCTTTTCTTTAGCACACTGCCTGCGTCATGCTGTTTTGTAAGCACATATGCAAGATCCAACATGAAAAAAACACTGCCGTAATAAGGTTCATCAACAGACCTCAGTGTGTCTCATCAGCCTCTGTGTAAATTCACTCTGTAATCAAATCCAGGAAAACAAAGGTTATTGATTGAAATTGCATCACCCCAAACCATCCAGCACTACGCAAAGTGTCACCTTGATTTGATTCATTTGCACACAGTTACCATAGTACTGTGCACACACATCTGTCGAAGAATACTGTCGTCTTAAAAGTGTCTTACAAGCTTTAAAACCATGTCATGGTATCGCTTTAAACCTGCAGGCTGCTTTCACAGACATGAGTTAAAGCTGCTTCTAAATTAAAATTGATTTGACATTAGGGAACTCCTCTGCATTAATCTGTGTCTTCCACGCTGTTCCAAAGTGTACCAGATTGGTGGAAAGAATAAGAGCTCTATTGATGTATTTTGCCTTACGATTACCCACCATACATGGTTGTAGTGCTCCATTCAAACAGTTCTTAGGACAGCTGGTTTGATCTAATCTTTTTATTATTCTCACAAAAACCGCACGAAAAGACCAAATCCAACAATGAATTTATCTTAATAATAAGAAGTGGATGTGTTGCCAAAGCTCACACTACCATGTTTAATAGTTTTTAGAAGATAATGGTTTTATGGCACATAGGTACAAGCTATATGAGGCTATGGCTCCACAGACGATACTTGTTAGTAGGATAAATTCTTTGTTGGTCTTTCCACGGAATTTATTGATAGTAACGAACAGTTAAAAATAACAGCAGCCTAATCCTTTAAGACTTATTTTAACCCACCAGATGGGTGAGGGACACAGGTTCAGTACATCTCAAAACTTGCCAGGCATGAAAATGTTTCCAATGACAGTTGAAAAAAATGAAGTTGGTATTATGTATTGTTTTGGCTTCTTGCATAACAGGCATTTGTTGTTTGGATCAGCTCTGCAGTCCACATATTCCAGTTCTTAGACATGTTTGGCCACAATTCTCAGTCTCCATTCTCTCCCATTGGGCCTGTATGGGATGTTTGGTTTGGGATATCAAGTCCAAAAGTAGGTACAGCAAATGCCACATCCAAATGTCAAAACAATACATTTTACTCATAAATGTCTCCAAAAAAACAGAACCTGCCATCAAACTTTGTCTTCCATCACTAATGAGCACAATATGAACAAATATCACCCCACCATATCAACTCACAGCCAGACTCTTTAAGTCTCGCATTTGGATCTCAGAGGCTCTCAGCATCGCTCTCTGGAGAATTTATCAGCAATCATTTATGGAGATAAACTGCTGCAAGTGGAGCAACAGCTGCGAAGCTTCCCCTGGGCAGGTGTGAGAAATTAGCACAATAACGACTCAAAGTGTCGATTCACACGCTGTTAGCGCGCAAAACACACTGTGCTTACTTATATACGGCAGTGTAGCACGTCAGGAGCTGTTGTGATTCTCTTCGTCTGTGTCCTGTGACACAAGTAAGTCATGAATTAAATCAAGACTCCTTTATACAGAGCTCTGCAGAATGCACGTGCCTGACCAACCAAGCTTGGCACCTGCACAGTCATCTCTTAGAAATTGTCAAATAAACTGGAGGAGAACACCTCACTTTTCTTGCATATTTTTCCATTTTCCAAACGACTACTCTGAAGTTGAAACATAGCTTTCGATATGGCCAGAAATGGGGCAGGAGCAGCCTGGCCCTCCCCACGGGTTTCCCAGCACGACTGCTGATGGGATGGGATGGGATGGCGAGATGAAATTGTTTCCCGAAGTTGTCAGATTGCTTCGCAGCTCTGTCCTTGCATTGGATTGTAGCGCCCATCTCTCTACATCTTCTACTGACAGCCCCGCCCTTTTCTCCTCATTTCCACCCCTTCAAAAAAAGATAATGATAATGGGTTTTATTTAATGTTTTTCCTTTTGTATCATTTTCCAATCTGCAGCCCCATTTGTCAATGTCATCTACGTCTAAGGCTGAGTGAATGCAGTTTCACTCCAGCAAACAGGGTTGTTCTTACCACAGATGATGATGTTGATCGTGGTGATGGATTGCGTGAATGCAAATTCATTTATGTAGCCTTTTTTTTCCCCAAACAGCCTTGAAATGCCACATTGCAATGCACTGTTACAAAGCAGCCTGTATTTATGTCAGGCCACAAAGCTTTTTGTGTGTGGGCCATCTTACATGGTCTTCACCGTCTCAAAACATGCCCACAGTGGAGTGGCTCCATTGTTCATTATAAATCATCCTCCAAACATCATATTACTTTTTGTTCTGTGTGAATAAGCCGCTCGTCAGGCCATTACCTGCAGTCTGATTAATGTAATTACCTTTCTGCATGCTGGACAATGGAAGGAAATGTAAACATTGCTTTCTGCTCTACATGAATACCCTGATGATATGTATTAAATAAGGGCATCGACTGCAGGGAGGGGCTTTTTGAGAGCTGCAGCTGTAGCAGGAGAGAGGCAGGTGAGGAGACATAGAGTAACTGGCTCACAGAGGAGGTGGTGACAGAAATGTTGTTGAGAATGAAATACGCAGTGGAAAAATTAGCCTTGACAGACAAACTTCCTCCAATGAGATGGGCTTCGAGATGAGATGCTTTTCATCAGCAGCCAATAGTAGTTTTCTCTGATCTTCAATCGCAGTTTTAAACATAAAGGTAATGGGTTATATGGTATTCAGTCACAAGGATTAGGAATGTGTGTCAAACCCACCTTAAATCCATCTGAAAATATTAATTTCATGCATACTTTTCCTCTCATAATACCATAAGCTTATGTTGGGACAATGTTAGATCAAGTCTATTTCAAGTCCTCTTTAAAACATATTATTCTGCTACAGAAGCAAGCCAGGGATCTATATTGTGCCGCAGTCCATCAGTTAAAAAGGCTCCGTCAGAGTACAATACTCATTACAAGAATGGAAGTCACTTCCTTGGCAGCTTTGTTGAACAACTCTCCTTGTCTGAACTTTCAGTTTATACAATGCCAGCCCATTTTTGCTCTCACATCAGTCCGGCTTTGGAGTTTGCCCTCTATTGTCCTGTGTGACTGTGAGCACACGGGCCCGAGCACACATACATACTGTATGGGCTGCCATTGCACCTGACCTTAAAACAGAATCAGTGATGATAGGGAATCCCTCAGTAGACTTTGATTTCTAATTCAGAATCGATGAGAAGGCTCACCGATCTGTCTGAATAATAAACCCTTTTGGAGCGCGTGACCAGTCAGTGTATAGTCCAGGTTGCGTTATTCAGCATGCAGCTGTTGGAAATGCTACCAATCGTTGTGCACACAATTGAATGAGCAATAGTGTGTTTTCCTTGCTTTGTGTAGAGTAACAGCTGAACATGCTACAAAAACATGAGCAAACACTAAACAGCAGAACAAACTTGATGCAGTTGAGAGCTCAGAAAAAGGATTTTTTTTGTCAGTCACTTCATTTCACTCTTAAAGAGTAGTGTTCTCATTTCAAGATCAAAGTCTTAATGCTGGCTAGTCAAGTATATTTATATAACCCTTCATTACCAAGCATGTGTCAAAGATCGGACTTACACAAGACCTCAAAATGTAGCAAATTAACAATCAGCTGTAAAAAAAAAAACAAAATACTGACTGAATGGATTAAAATGAAATCCAGTGCACTGAATCACGCACACACCCACACCCACACACATGCAGTCACTTCTGTTCAGTCCGGCTCAAACACTTGACACATACATAAACGACAGATGTTCTCAAGGATCCTGCTCTGGCTAAATGAGTTCCTTAGCATATATTATGAATGCACACCTCACAAATTAGCCACCATTTGGCTCGATGAAATAGTTTTAAATGGGTTTTAGTCAGCGAGAATCGATTTCGACACAGTCGGAGGGACACGGTAGGGAAGTGTTATGGTGAGATTTGGTCCTGAGCCATCGGTTTTCATGTTTACAGCTCTGACGCCGCAGTGGAGGGTTGACAAACTGATCACACAACAGTCCTCACAGGCAAACATGACGGGGGTGGAAACTGTGGGAAAAAGACTGAAAACCATCCACCATTCACACATGTTTTTATTTTAAAAACTGAAAGAAGCAGTGAAATCTGACTGGAAACCCATCAGCAATATTCATCCACATGCCTTGAGAGTCCAAACCTCTGAGATACAAGAGCAGCAGAGAGGCTGATTATTTTATCACTTACATTAACACACTTCATGCAGGTGTCGGGCCATAATATGGATGATGTGGCACCGAGAGTCAAGCATGTGAGAACAGCATTATAAATCATCATTAGCAATGTTCGTACAATTATCGGCATGCATGTGGTTACATTAATTTTCTCTCGCTGTGCGAGCAAGCTTGAGGGACTTCATCTGTATGTGTTTGCATGTAAATGTCATTAGTGTGTGAATTATAGGATTCCACAACAATTACCTTCTTAATTTTATTTCTAATCACCTTCATAGCAGCAAAAGTACAAATATACACTTAAAGTGTGCACGCATTGTTTCAAATGGCATGAGAGCATTCAGTCGGCCTTTGCATATGAAGCCTGTGGCAGGTAGTGACAGAGTGAAGGAGCTCTCTAACATTTGTTCTGCTCTTAACGTCAATGCATGTTTCACTACACCTCACTCAAACATCAGGAGGCTGAGGTTTTAAATACAAAACAAATTGGCTCAAATTGACAAGGCGAGTGTGTTTGCCTTGTCAGTTCTGGTTACATTGCAGCTTGTTTCTCAGTGGTGCCAAACCTTAGTTATACTCCATATCAGTCCAAGAAAGGTTTTCCCAATCGATAGTTGCTAGAGAAAGAAAGAGGTAGCAGCTGTGGAGACGGTTACCGGCAGTCGAGGGTGGGTAAGTTCAGACTTGACAAGACGATATTTGAGAGGAGTCGGGAGACAGAAACAGAGGAATATTGATTTATTAAATTGCTAATGGAAAAAAAATCTCACAGTAGTGAGGAAGGTAACTAAAATCACCCACAACATTCTTCCTCCACATATTCACACAAACAATGACACACACACACACACACACACACACAAAACTGTTACATCAGCACAAGTGCACACACAGCCAAAACATACACAGTGTTGGCAGTCCTTGCGGGTACAATTGTCATTTAAATAAACCGTCAGAATCTGTTTTCCCACAGTACATGCTGCATTATGTAGCACCCAAACATTCATAAATGAAAGAATATAATTCCACAGAGGAAAGAACAAGAGGGAGCAAACTTGAAGTGGAGCACTGCAGCCTTGTCGAGGTTGAACTTAAGGCAGCAGTGAGACATCCTGTTAAAAAAGGGGCTCATGGGAGGAGAGAGAAGCGGAACGCTGGTAGAGTTGTGTGTCGAGTGTTGTCAGCACGGCAGTGTTGGGAAAAGATGAGGGATGTAAAACCAGAGCAGGGAGATGTAGCACAGGGAAGAGAGGCAAGGGTCCTGAGGTCTGAGAGACATTTCGTGTCAGATGTCTTTTAGGATGCATACGAGCAATGTATCTGCCGGAGGTGAACTCGGAGATTGGGTCAGAATGGATGGCAAACATTAGACCGTGGAAAAATGTGGCTGTAGCATTTTTAGACTAAAACCACAGATCTCAGAGCTGACCAGCGTTTTCATTGGTGCTGGTCCACGTGTCCTGGCAAATTAAAGAAGATTAAAGTCCCGGACAAATACAAGGAATTCTGGGGAAGTGCTGTCTGTGTTTGTGGACCCTGCTTTCCCATGTTGTTGTGCCCAAGCTACTTACGGGCACACTTGTTTATGCCACTGACAGACTCTGATTGTTATTCCAAGTGTCTGATAGCGTTATGGAAAGGATCTATAAAGAAATGGACCGTTTTGAAAAGAGTAGGATCCTTTTTGTTTAACCAGAAACAGCCGCTGTATCACTCTCTCCAAAGCAACCAGAGCCCATTTACAGATACAGTAATTTTACCCTCATGAAACACACTTCATTCAAACAAAAGAAAAACAAAATGAAACTCACCAAATCTTCTTGGTTGGCCTGTGGGGGAAAACACCAGGTAGAGGCAGAGTGTTTTCACATCCAACTCAAGGATTTATTTTTAGTGGACATTGTGAGCTAGGAGAGATTTAAATATGTGGGAGAGATTTTCCTGATAAAATAACTAATATTCGGATGACAGTAACCCTGGAATGGACATCTTAAAGCTTGGAATTGTGCCTACCTTTAGCGGTCAACTGTAATTCTACCTATCCTTCAACCAACTGATTGGTTGATTGGGGAGAAAAATTCTGCATTTTATTACTGTTATTTTTTTTTACATGAAATTGCCGGTAAAAGATTTATATAAAATGCTCTAATGTGTCCTCATCAGTTTATTAAGAAGCGCTTTTCTGCTTATGAAAGGAGCATCAGTGATTGTCAACCAACCAGTCGACCACTGACCAGAGGGTGTCAGTCGTACTATGTAATGGTGTATGAGAGGCAAACATTGTACTGTGTTTTCAAAAATATAATAGTATACTATGGTAAAATGGAGTAAACATGAGTGTCAGATATAAAGTTTAGGGGTGAATGAAATGTGCGTCACTGCTGCCATCAGCGTGATGGCAGTACACAAACGTGTGAATGACACGCTGACATCTTTCTTCCAGCAACCACCTGGAGAAGAGCCTTCAGCTTCTGATGGACAGAGTGGATGACATGAGCCAAGACATCGTCAAATATAACACCTACAGCCGCAACCTGACGAAGCAACAGCAGCAGAAGCACCAGGTGACTCTCGTTGACACGCTCGCACACACACAAGTTCTCGTGAACTGAAGCGCACGCAGCACCTACAGACAGAATGAGCAAGCAGCAGAAACATCAGCTTGCCAGGATGCCTATACGGGAAAGAGGCGCGCACGCACGCACGCACGCACACACACACACACACACACACACACACACACACACACACACACACACACCTACAGCCACAAACTCAGCAGGAAAACAGCAGGTATATTTCTCTCTCAGCCATGGACACAACCAATTGCAGCTATAATCACAGCAGGCAAGCAGCAGATGCACCAGGTAGCACAAACAAACAAACTCACACACACACACACTCAGACACTGATGTACATGCACCCACTGAGGACCACCAGAAGTAACTACAATAAAAAGCAAAGATTAGAAATCTAAACATTTACTCGCATCTATCTACCGTACATACCATATCTAACAACTACACTCACGTTGATACATATGGATATTCCTCCGCTGCTCTATTCAGCGCTGTAACACTGCGTTCACACATACAGAAAGTGGTAGGCAATCTCTTGCCTCTCACGTCGCTCTGTGGGTATGTTGAGGAGTAATTTACATACTCTGCTCCAACTGTTTGTGATATAGCCGCTGTACCATGCACAGCATCGTTCATTTCCCGTTGCACGGTTTGTTTCCCAGATACAGATTAACTTTGTTTGCTGTCTCACCTGGTTGTCGCTCGCATTCGGAAAAATTTGCATAATGTTGAGCTATTCTCAACTTTCCCCTGTAGTGCCGCTGAGCTCCTTTTTAAATCTGTAGCTCACCAGGCGGCGCTAGACGCAGGGCCACGTTCCATTCGCTATGAATGGCAGCGTATTGCTGTGTGTGTGTGTGAGAGAGTGTTAGAATTTAATTTTGTTTAAATGAGGAGAAAAAAAAACTGCACCGTGTCATCATCTGGTGACCAATCAAACACATGCAGTCCTGGTAGAAGGCTTTGAATCTTGTATTTCTACTGTTTACCTTGCAATTTGTCACAAAACAAGATAATAGGAGTGCTGAAGTGATCACTTTCCAGAGTTTTAAAAACCTGTGCAGTGTTTTGTGTCTGACCAGCCCTGAAACTCGCAGATCTGTTGCCCGAACTGGACTTCCTGAATCATATTTCATTGTCTCACCGGTGCCTGAAGCAATACACCCCCATCAGCACAACCCTTTTCATTGCTGAACCACAGGGCTGTTTTTGGTCTGAGCTCCCACTAACATCCGAGTGGATCTGATCCGCGTCAGTGCAGGAAAAAAAATACATATTTTGTTACTCTTTTATGTATTTTGGGCTCAAGTAGGTTTTCCACAGTCCAAAACACATCTAGTTGGTCTTCTTCATCACTGCTTCTGTCATCCTGAAGTGACGAAGAGCACGTTCAGAAGGTTAAATACCATGAGTCATGCTCAGACAATCTCCTTCAGACTTCCATTGGCATCCAGGGAGAGGCTTGAGACTGCATATGGACTCAAAGCTCGTAATTAAGAAGTCTTTCTTTATTTTAATGAGTAAGTGAAAATCCTCTGTTTTCATCCTTTTTCTGTACCAGTGAAACACATCACGAACACAAACTTAATAAAAGCAGCGGCAGTAGCACAGACACAGCCACACATATACTCCATGTGTGCAGATTCAAGACACGCACACACACACACACCACCTACAAGCACAAACTCAGCCAGAAGCACCAAAAAGACCAGAACAAAACACGCAGGGATGAAGAGTCAGCCACGAACCATCTGCAACTCCAACCTGGGTCAGCTCCATCATAAACATCCTGCACCACACGCAAACACGAGGGGTCACACACTGGTGTACACACACACATTACTCAGGAAAGTGGATGTGTAAAGGCGCAAGATGACTCAGTGATGTGCAGCAAGTGCATGTGTACAAACTTACTCGTACGTTCACACAACTAAATTATTCTGTCACAATTCTCTACAAGTGGAAACGAGGAAATGTGTGAAGTATTAATGTCAGTCGGGGCTGTCCTCATCTTCTCGGCCCACAGCGGCAAAGTTCACACACGTTAGGCGGGCAAACACGCATCTGTGACCACTGGTGGTCCGCCGCACGCACACAGAGCATTCACAACCAGGGCTCTGAAGAAACAAACACCTACGTAGCCACACATCCCCGGGCCAATCACCCACACTGCAGCCATTATGATCCATCATCCTCCCCATCCACCTTTTCATCATCACAGCCCCCAAGCCTCAAACCACACACACACACACTCATGTCACACACAATATCACACAGACAACCCCTTTAATGGTGTCTACGTTTTCCACGTTTCACTCAATTCGCTACAATGAACAAATGGCGCACACAGAGACAAAGAAAGCGAGCCTGTATTACACCTTTCAGACATCTACAGTACTTGCTCCATGTAATCTTGTGCTGTTGACCCTGCTGCTTCCCAGACAAATGGAACCTTATTAATCATCATAGAAAGTCGCAAAAAGGTGCTGTGCTGAGAGGGCTCCATTTTTCATTTATAGAACTCTGAATTTAGTAAATAGCAGGTTCCCAGGCACAACTGTGGTTGGTCTTTGTACCACGAAATTTATGTCCCACTCCATCTGATTTATTCAGTTTCTATTCTTTTTTTCTGTTATTTTCCCAACAAAAGAAGCAGGTAACACTTCGCAAAAGATTAGATGTGGAGCAATGTGTTAATCTTATGAGCCGAGGAATTGTGGTTTATGGTTAATGACACAATTCAGCTACCATTAGATGATTCAGCAATATTTTCCAAGTCATTACTTCTGTGCCATATCATTATTTTTGATATATATACAGAACATAAACACATGAAATGCAGGCCAAATTATTGCTGGGAGTGCATTGCTTTTGTAGCAGATGCTAAGCCTCCAAGACTTCTATGGCAGCTCATAAAAAGGTCATTGCTTCTGAAAAACACATGTCACACATCTGGGCTAGTGTGCCAAAAGACATGTGAGGGGCCGAGCCTTTGAAGGTTCACTGGTGTGATGTAGAGTCTGCTGAAACAGATGGAAAAGTTGCCTGAACCTGACATTTTTTTCAAGAGGCCTGATCCAAAGGAGACCCCAGAATAATTAGACCAGATCGGTCGACCCAAACAGACCCTGATAGAGAGAGAACACCAACACAATCAACATGATTCAGAGCAATTTGGAAGAAGTAATGATCAAAAAGACAATATAATAACAGAGGGGTCCCGCCAAGACCTCTAGTCTAGATGCCAAAATTGGAATTTTTAACCGTCATGCTGAAGCCAAACACAGCATATTGTCAGAAACACAGCATCCCCAGCGTGAAGCGTGGCGCTTCCAGCAGCATGCTGTGGCGATGCTTCCTCTGCAGCAGGCCCTGCGAGGCTAGTGAAGGTAGAGGGTAGAATAAATACAGCAAAATACATAGAAGTCCTGCTGCAGCCTGTGAAAGAACTGCACCGTGCGACAGGATTATTTTCCATCAAGACAACCACCTCAAACGTAGAGCTGCAGCTCCACAGGAGTCCAGACCTCAATCCAATTCAGACTTTGTGGCAGGACTTGAAAACTGCTGTCCCCTCACTCAGTCTCCATGCAACTTGACAGATCCTGAGCAGTTCGTAAAAAAAAAAAACGGGGGGGGGGGGGGAATAGTAGCGAAAGGCATCTCCGCTAATGCTGACTTGAAGGATGTTGTTTTATATTGCACTAAATTTAGATCCGTTTTTATCCTCTTTTTCTTTTTACTTTGATACTTACTTCCAGTGGGGTTGGTAAATCCTTTTTAGGCATTGTATGTCTATATATGGAAGGTGGAGCACAAGTGCAAAACTGTTTTTGTTGGCTCGTTTCTGAAATTTGCATACATTAGCATTTTGATTATGCACAGTCGTGCTGTGACACATTGGCAGGAAAAACAAAAACTGGAGGAGTAACGACTCATTTGAACAAATAGTTAGATTTCTCCATTATTTTTTTGTCTCGGCTGCTCTCGTCGGCTTCAGTCACCTGTAAAGTTGCGCTGTGGGACGTTTGCTTGAAAGCACTGGAGTTGCTCCTTTTTCCTCGTCCTCCTCCTCCTCTGCCACAACCTCCCGTTCTGCCGGCCCGTGTCAGTCTCTCCTCCATCTTTCCAAATTAACAAGGCCTGTAGGTTCTCCAGAGACCCGGCACCTCACTGATTTACCGACTGTCAGGCCTCCACAAATCACTCCATCCCTGTCAGCATTTATAACTCTCTATCTCCCCTATCTCTTCTTTCATCTCCACGTTCCTTTACATCCCACTTCCTTCCTGTTACTGCTTCCATTGGCCATCTTTTTCTTCCTCTCCTCACTATCCACGGTCACTTTGGGCTCTTTGCATCTCTCTATCTCTGTTTCTCTGACTTAGTGCCGTTTTTGTCCCTTCTTTTTTACTCCCACTCCTTACTCCCTCACCTCCCCACCTCTCATCTTGCATCTCTCACCTCCACCCCCCCATGCCTTCGCCTTCTCCTTCCCTCTCCATTTTCTCTTTAACCGTCTACTCCCTTTCCACATTCCTCACTCTCAATGCTATCTTTTTTCCCTTTCCCCCCCGTGCAGCCTCCCTTCTTATCTAATGCCACCTGTCTTTCTCCCTCTCTCTCCCTCCAGTACCTTCAGAGGCGGCAGCAGGAGAACGCCCAGCGGCAGAGCAGAGGGGAGCCTCCGCTGCCTGAGGAGGACATCACTAAAATGTTCAAGCCCCCCCAGCCTCCGCCACGCATGGACACGCTGCTTATTGCAGGTACGCACACACACCCATACACACAAACACACAACCTCCACGCACGGACAGCACTCGTCACCACTGAGCCCCCCCTCGCTCCAAACTCCATCAGCCGCCTCTGCTCCCCTCGCAGGGGCTCAGGTTCTGTTTTGTAATTATCTCCGCCATTATCTTGAAATTACATTAATTTAAAGTTTATTGACTCAATCTCCAACTCGAAGCGGCTGTTTTGCTGCTGTTTCGCACCGTTCAGCTTTCACGCTGTTCGTCTCTCCACTGCCTTCTGACGACGTTCTGATCCTTCCGTTTACTCTGGTTCCCACTAATTTGATGTTTTGCTGTGCTGCTGTTCCTCCCTCTCCCCCCGCCTCTGCTTGGTTGTGTGCATGTGTGTGTGTGCAAATGTATGTATGTATATATGTGTCTGTGGGTGTTTGTTTGTGTTTTTGTGTGGGGGCGCATGGATGCATGTGGCTACCCTCCAACAGGGCAAATTAACAACTACTGCCAGAACGTGAAGGAATTCACCTCTCAGAACCTCGGGAAGCTGTTCATGGTTGAGGCTCTACAAGGCCACAACTAGAGGAGAGAAACGGGGGAGGAATCTGCAGGAGGTGGACAGAGCGCACAGAGGAAGGAAAACAGAAATTTGACAGAGATGCAAAACCACGTTGGCAATGGCTGGAGGAGCACTGCGCCCTTCATCATATTCTCAGAATTTATTCATTGTTTTTATGCCTAGCTCCATCTTGGATACAGAATTATCTTTGAAGATCTCTTGATTTTGATTTCAATAAAAGTCTTTCATCTCTACGTCTTCTCTGACTATGTTTTCACAGCTGAACTGTATTCTGCTTTTGATGGTAATTGCAGCACATTCTCCTGCAGGCTTGGCCAGTGTTTTGCCTTTTGCTCTACAGAAATGGTTAGTTTTGTCCACAATGTTAATAGCTAGAATGGGGCTTGATTCATAATACAAAATCACACAATATAAGAGTATGTATGCATAATTTTATTGGTACATGCCTTCATCTTGTTGTTCAGACATCAAGCAGGTGGAACCAATTATTAGTGGATTTGCCAAGTGTCCGTTTGCATGGTGCGAACAATGAACAGAAATATCAGTGAAAGTTGAGCGTTAAATGAAATGCCAGTTACACGACTCGGCACCCGCTGTCTCACTGCACTAAATAGACTTTTGATTGTGTCTTTTTTTTTCCCCCTGAAGTGAAATTAGACAACACACCAGAATCTGCCTTTCCTCCACACAGCTAGCAATTAGCACCTGTTTATTTTTAGGATGCAAAAACAAAGTCCCAACAGTGAAATTTGGCTCGAAACAAAGATTTCTTTTGTCGTTGAGTTTTCGAGACAACATTTGAGGGAGGAACTGCAGGTATGCCAAGTGACAGACTGAGAGAAGCTGTCATCTGCACCAGGTGACATTCCTTATTTAGTGCTGTTCTGTCTGTAATTGCCAAAAAAACCTTAAATTATTTAACACATTTTTAGAGACAAGAACAACAAGGGAATCAAAGTGTTTTTGGAGTTTACTCATAAAAACACACAGAAAGCTGTGCTGCTGATGACAATGAATGTGAACCGTAGTTAAAGACAAACATCACAGGGAGCATTATACATGATGAGAAAAATGGGTTTAAACATAGACATGATTGTCATGTGTTCATCTTCAAAAATACTTCCTATATTTATTAATGCTTATTGACTCTTTTGCCCCTTTTATTTTTTATTACAGGCTTATGAGAGGACAGAAGCAGCCTGAGCACGACTGAGATCTACTCAGTAAGAAGTCAAACGCAGGGTTTTGAGTTATTTTTATGACCAACAAAGTTTATGACGTTCACTGAGAGTGCTTCGACCTTCCTGATGTAGAACAGGAAATTCTCATTGTTGCCTTGATGATGTTTCTGTCTCTACCTGCCTGAACAGCGACAGTTATTCTTAATCCCATCTGCTATCCTACAGATCGACTCTTCATCTGTCATTTTTTATGCTTTTGCGCAGCTCCATCACTTCCATTCACTTCAGTTTACTTCAGCATAATCCACTCAGTATCAAATGCTGCTTTCTAGGGAGTACTAGGAACACAATATTAGCAAGACTTTAACCTACAGCCATGCCAGCAGCGCTGTGAGGCTGTACTTTGGCACAGTGGTGCTTTGAACTAGCTGGTGACATCCTCACTGTGACAGACACTGTACCATATTTAGCAGGTATGCTGTTTTCCATGTTCACCTTAGTTTAGAGTGCTACTATGCTAACATTAGCTAATTAACACTAAACACAGCTGAGGCTGATGGCAATTTTTTTTGCAAGTAGATAAGTACTGAAAAGAATAAAAACGTTGACCTGATGGCACCGTATGGGAAGCCAAAGTGATTATAATTCATCCTGAGGAGTGGAAGAACATCTGTACAAATCTAGCAGTTAGCGGTGGTCCATCCATTAGTTGTTGAGGCGTTTCAAGCCAGTAGGATTCATCTTCTGGGGAGCATGAACACTGTACAAAATGTCATGGCAGCAGTTCGCTTGAAAGCTCACTCAGGCTGCATTTTTGGCTGCAAGGATTTCCAGATGTGCGTCCCACCTCTCCACAGCTTTTGCCGCTGACCTTGTTCGATCATCAGGGGCCAGTGGTAAAGCCCACCTCAACAGAACTGCCAGATAAAACTTATTTATTTTTGTAGTTCGATTAATGTATTTATTACCAGAGCTCAAAGTTTTTGAGCTCATAGCCTCTGATTTCTCTCGCTTTGTGGTCAAACGCTTTGCAGACCTGGATTTCACCCGGAGAGCAAACGCTGGAAGGCCTGTACCCTTCTGCTCGAAGCGTCATCCTGAAACAAACTTTTGCTGACTGCTCAGTAACATCTAAGTCCTCCTGCATGAGGGCATCAGCTAAACACCTCACACAACTGTAAGCCTCTTTCTGATGATGCTCTGCACAGTATCGCATATCTCAGAATTACTCCTGGAGTCGTCGGAAGCACGGCAGCTCATTTGGGGAGCTTGTCACCGGCGTCCACTCCATCCAAGAGCACGACGCTGACTGATGGCGCTTCTCGCTCCATTTAATAAGCAAGCCGCTTCATTGTAGAATAATTACGCCGCATCTCCACGCGCTCCGTTGTTCTCCCTCGACCTGTGGTTAAACGGCGTCGTCTCATTCGCCGGATGATGTTATTTAACTTGTCATCGGCGTCGCCTGGTCGAGCAATAAGTTGTAGTGTTCCTGCTTGTCATCAGCGCAATGTCGTTAACAATAATTACAAGTCAACCAACATGATGAGCGCTGATTCAGAGCAGCGACGCTGGAGCGGGAGATGATTTCTCCCCCAAATCTGAACATGTGTCCCTGACGGGCTGGCAGCATGGGCGATATTAAGGCACCGCAGAGGGCTCAGCTGATATTTATTAATTGCGCTATCTGCTGCTTTGACAGGCACACCTGTGCGCGTGATGGATGTGTTGTAACATATGATGTGAGACATTGATTGGCATTTGATTAGTGTGTGTTGTTTGTCATTCTGAAGGTGTGCCGTTGGGTGATGCTGCCCTTGAGTGGCTGACTGGGGCGCAGCCCCCCCTCCGTAATCCCGGGATGTGTGAGGAATCACAAGCCTTAAAACGGCCTCAGCAGAGGCGCAGGCATTGTGTGGAGCCGCTGTCGCCCCTGCAGAGTGCAAACACGGTGACAGAGGCCCCGCTTGTATTTAAAGTGGCAGTGTTTGGTTTGGAGTGGAGAGCAGTTTGGACTGAATCATGCAGTCACGGCAGGGCTCAAGGGCAATAGAGTGGAGGCGCAGGGGAGTCAAAGCCGGTGTGTTGTTTCCACGTTACTCCACAGTCATATGAATCGTGACATTAACTGTTGAATGTCGTGTTAAGCAAAGATGAGGATGAAGAAATCATAGGGTCATTAAAGAAGCTACTTTATCTGGTTCCCAGAATGAAACTACAAATTATAAGGCATTGAACAATATATTGTTTATAAAAAGTCATACTTAATACACAATAGTGCAATTCTAAGCTACAACTTCTGAGCATGTGCAGTTGATATATAAAGCAGTATAACATAGCTATGATGATATGACATGATATATCAGTACACAGACAAACAATACAACGTGGTATGAAACATTAACATCTTATACACATGTGCAAATCATTCACAGGCAAGTTTAAAATCTATTTGTTCTCCCTCAATAAAAACCTCACAATCCCTGAATGTGCAATTAGTCTTTGCTTCAAAGGTCTTACTGCTGACCGGAAGATCACACGATGCTGCTGCACTGAGTCCATCCTCAGTGGATGTGTGCTGAAGGTTTCAAGGGTCACCATCACACTTGTGTAAAGTTGCAAATTGAGACCATGGTTGGTTTTCAAACTAGTTGGGAAATCCTGCTAACATGCACACGTCTTTAAACTGAGATCTAAGGCGGGCGAAGAGAAACTTTCCCCTTCGGCAGACAAGCAAAATACGTTTTTCACTGGACCAAAGCTTTAAAATATCATTGTATTTGCTCGCAACTACATTAATGTGTTATATATTTCTAATTTGCTTATAAAAGCTAAATAGAGAGCTTGGATCAGTGTTACCCACTTATGTAGCACATGATTGTTATTTATGTTAGCTGTTACTGATCAGAGTTGTCCTCTGGAGTGTATCCATCGTGCCATCATGAGCGCAGGCTGTACAAATGCAACAGAGAGCGAGATCGTGCTGAAACACACTCGCAGCCCTCAGTGTGTCCAGACACTTCACCTTTATACCCTCTCGAGGCACCAATGTGGATTTTAGAAGTGCAGAGTGTCTTTGCCTCATTGTGCAGCTCGTTTTGAAATGTTAAACCGTTTGGAAGAAAGAACCCCACAGCAGCTGCATTCGTGATTTTCTCTCCCACACAATCCCGCTCAATTGACCGTGAGACTGCTGTGAGTCGGTGAAAATGAGAATGACATCCTCAAACACGAGACAAAATGTTTTCACCCACGAGTCCGTGGCCCGCTGACGCAAGACTTGACGAGGAAGCTTTGCACCTCCTTCCTCAAAGCGGTTCACTTGCTACCCCAGTTATTTGATCGCTTTCAGTGATGTCACTTCCCTCCCCAGCATTTGCAAAGATTACCCTAAACTGTGAGCCTGAACCCAGCATGGGAACCGAACGAGGGCTTGAGCTGTGTAAACAGCCAAGCTTTCTGCACGCTGCAATAGGAGGAAATACTTAATTAGGATTATGGGATTTGTCTGTGCACCTTTAGATTCCTGAGAAGGAGGCTGGTAGATGTCAGGGGGATATAAGTTTGGTCTCATTTAATCAGAGAGTGCGGCCTGCGCAGCCCTGACCCCAGCAGTAATTTATTACCGCTCAAACACAAACACGGGCTCTTTCAGCATGCCTGCCGTCACCCTGTCATTGGTGATAGAGAGAATCAGCTGGATGAATATAATGAAACCAGTTATTTCTCTGTCAACCCTGAATACTTTTCCTTTTCTTTGCTCTCTCTCTCTCTCTCTCTCTCTCTCTCTCTCTCTCTTTTCTGCCACAGATATTGCCATGGCAACTGTAGATCCCTGTATGGAGTAGCTGTTGAGGATGTAAAGTAGTTCCCGTGGAAAAATAATCTTGCAAATCCCCAAAACAAGAGCAGGAAGGCAGGCAGATGCAGTTGTAGGAAGCGGTGTGGGTATGGTTAGGGAATTTAGCATTTGCGCGATTATTCACACACCAGTCGGTCGCAGCCGACGTCAGAACGCATTTCCTCACAGAACAACGCTCTACCTGTCATCGTAGCAGCTCTATATTTGCCTTATCTCCGGTCGATAGATCTGCGCTGTGATTGGCAACTGTATGGGCTGAGCGCTGCGTTCGAGTTGCAATTCGTCTCTGCCTGCCACCCAATTCGACGGCTGTCACCCGTCAGTGGCACAAATCCCACAGGCCATTATGAGGCTGGTTTAATCCCCACAACAGCAGCAACAGAAGCCTTTCAAGAATGGTTTCGGAGCATGATACCCTGTCTGTCACATGCATCCGTGGGCTTCTGGCAAGGCTACAGTGCATTGTCGTCGTCCCACTCCATCACTTATGTCTTGTCTTATCCCCAAGCCACTGAGACAAATGTACTGGATGTCCTCCTGCAGGAGATCAATCACATGTTGCATGTAATCTGCTGGGCTTTGTCTCTTTGCTATGGATACGCAGATTTGGCCTTGGCTGTTACACATAATAAATTGCGTTTTTACTGATGTCTTAATTTTGGAGGTCGAGGTAGATCTGTAAAAGAACTCCTTGGTCCACTTACTGACTGCATTACTTATTTGTCTGTTGAGGACCTGATCTTTTTATGCATATTTGCTTCTTGTGAACTCTCCTCAACCTTCTCTGGCCGATGTCCAAGTTGTCACGTGGATTTTAGCACAAGGAGGAACAGCAAGGAGGCAGTTAGCTTGGTTTAGCATAAAGGTAGGTGGAATTAACCAGCCTTAACCAGCCTTGCTCTCTCCAAAGTTAAAAAAAAATGCCTTCCAGCACCTCTGGAGCTCAATAATTAACATATTATATCGCAGTTGTTCAGTACAACAGTAAAACTACAAGTAATGAGCATTCAAGACCCAAAGGGGCAGCACCCTATTGTGCTTGTGCTGGTTTATTATTATTATTATTATTCTATTTATATATATATATATATATATATATATATATATATATATATATATATATATATAAATCTTGATACATACTGTACATTCAGGCTGTGAGTGGAACTGGGCCTGTTGAAGCATATTTTACCCTGATCCATAGGGGGCGCCACAAATACCAAAAAATGTGCAACTTGTGTATAACTTCATTGTATTGGTTCACTTTCAACAGTGTTGCTTCCCAGCTTCAGCAGACAGCTGTTTTTGGAAAAAGATAATGAAAACTCAAAGCAAGCTGCCTGACCAGCACCAAACAGCAGACATCGAAAGTTAGCTACTAGCTGGTGAACACAGTGGAGCATTTTAGCAGCTAAAGATTTCCCTCAGGAGTTGCTGGAGACAAAAACAGACTTAAAAGGAGAGCGAATACTTCAAATGAATGCTAATGTTGCTCAGTGTCTGCAGGATGTGTGAATAGGCAACTGTTTGCTAACAAGTTACCCACATCATCTTCAAAGGTGTTACAACAACGATTCCAAAAAAGATGGGATGTTGTAAAACAGATTCAAAGCAGAATGTGACAACTTGCTCATCCTTTTTGACATATACTCTGTTGAAAACAGTCCAAAGACAATATATTTAATATTTAACCTCATCAGCTTCATTGATTTTTGTAAAATATGCTTGAAGCGCATCAAACAAGTTGGGACAGGAGCAACTAAAGACTGAAAGTTGTGGAACACTCCAAAAACACCTGTTTGGATCATTCCACAGGTAAACAGGTTGATTGGTAACAGGTGATAGTATCATGATTGGGTATGAAAGGAGCATCCTGGAATGGCTCAGTCGTTCACAAGCAAGGATGGAGCGAGGTTCACCACTTTGTGAACACAGGATTGTATAAAGGATGATATGGGCTCAGGAAATGATTGTGTTTCTGTTTTTATTCATCTTTTACACAGCGTCCCAACTTTTCTGGAATCGGGGTTGTAATATATCAATGATGTATTCACAGCTTCTTTCTTCTGCCCCAAAGAGGATTAAAAATCGGTTATCGCAGGTTTAAAGGTAGAGTCAGACTCCAAGTTGTATAAGATTTTTCAAACATTTTCTTTACAAATATACTGGATCAAACTCACAGCTATGCAGTAGTTTGACTCTCATTTCATGTCATATGGATTCTTTCCTCCAGGGTTCTAGAAACTCTGCGGTGTTGATCTGTCAGGAGGAAGATGAACCTTTTCATTGTATTTCAGATACCAGCTGTGCATCAGTAAGACAAAGGACAAACATAGCGGTCATCCTCTTGTTAAAGACCACACCTGTAGTAGTTTGTATTACCTGGAGCACACATACAGTTTGTGACCTCCAGTTTCTCCTAATGCTGCTTTTATGTGCCTGCCGCTTTTTATTCACTGCTATCTATCATCCTCGTTGAAACCTTGAATTTCAAACACAGCCCCTTTTCCTTTTTTTTTTTTTTGCTGGGTTATCATATTTTCCCCTTAATGAAGAAAATGAGAAAATGCCAAGCAGAGTAATTTATTATAATTCATGATCAGCTTCCGTCTCTTCCTTAAAGTCTGGAGATGGCAGCTTACCGCGGGTACAGTGATTGATGGGATGCTTGTGACCTACAATAGACAGACCCACAATTAAAGTGCGCCTTATCTCCCAGCTGTGACTCTCAAAGATAAATGCTGATAGCACCCTCCCCTTTGATGTTCAATCATGCACTCAGCGCCTTGGTCTCAGCTTGTGTCCTCAGAATGACTGATGTGCATTTGAATATTTCTTTCTCGCAGGTAAACATTAACATTCAGTTCACTTATTCAGTCACTCCTCCTCACTCTAGGTTCAATATAACCTGTCTGTTTTACGCAGACATTCTCAGGGAAAAACAGAGCCTTATTTAAGTGTGTTTATCTTCATGCTGTGCACCAGTAAGACTAATGCACTGAGCATCCATTTAAATTGGAAATGTTCATCACATGATATGGGAAATAGTTTTTCTTTACTTCTTTCTCTGCAACCCCTTTGTTTTTATAATTCTTTCTTCCTTATTTCTAATTTGCCTCTGTCCCAAATATCACATTTTGGCCACTAAATCAACCCTCATACTTTTAATGTACTGACTAGTCTTTTCCAGCGGGACTGACCATTGCTTGCCCTTTGTCCCGGTCCTGGTCTCGGCCTCATCCTCCAGCCCTGTCGTCCGTCTGATCCCACTGGAATCCACTTACAGAGGAAACTACCAGTGATGCCGCGTCATTCATAGTGGTAATAAAACTACTGTATCAGTGGGGAGTGCCATATGATCCTCAGATCATATGAAATGCTTTCATGTGTTCTATGCCAATTGTGCTCACTGTTCAATTATGTACACACTGTGAAAATTTGATCAGCGCTCCCCCTTTCATTCTTAATTCCTTTGTCTTTCTCCCTCAGCTTGTTATCTATTTTTGACTGTCATCACTAGACGCTACTATACGAGCAACATGTACATTAACTCAGTGGATGTCATCTTTTCTGAACTCTCCTCTGTTTGAAGAAAAAATAACTTCACAGATGGCTATAAACATTTCGAGTGCGCCGATGTTGAAGAAATGAAAGTCTTGCTCACTTAGCTGTTTCTAAATGTGTCGCACTGTTAAAACAGGTGCAAACTGTCAGAGAGGCCCACAGAACAGCTGTCACTGACCTTCTCGCAGTATAAATGACCACATTATCTCCCAGCTGAGAAGATGGCTTACAACAAATCTAAACAATTAATAGAAGATTTTTTTTTTTTTTTTTAGATTTATTGCAGTTTTCACCTACAGCCTCATTTTTGCTTCCCACACGCATTTTGATTATAACAAATGTTGATGCCTGGACCCCGATTCTTGTCATTTGGTGTCCATTTATTTCCTTTGAGGGAAGCGGCAAGCCCACTGACATTCAATCATATTATTTTGCCACAATGATTCGCCGCCTCCACCTGTGACCTGAACCACACATAACGCAGTGCATGACAAGTGCTGTGTAAATCAAAGCAGCAGGATACACAAACACACACACACACACAGAGTCCTAACTGCATCTCATGGTGAGACCCTGACCAGCAGCAGAGATTATCACATGCACAAACAACAGACAGCGGTGAACATCCGGGAGAGCACCCCCTTTTTACCCACCTTCAACAGTATTTTAATTCAATTTCTGCCAAGTCACCTGCAGGATGACGTTACACCACTTGGATGCAACTGCCAACCTGTTATTGCAGGAGTGTGATAGAGAGTAAGCTTATGGCAGCCATAACAGGCTTTTGTAAGGGTGTGATGGCCTGCAGGTAAGTGATTTAGAGAGAATCAGGTTGATGCTCTCCAAACCCTTTGCCAGAGACACGCGGCCAAGGCCAAGCAGTTGTAAATTTTCTCAAAGTGTCAGCTCTTTCCACATCGCTTACCTTATGCTCGGCTGGAATAAATTCTCACACAATTTTCAAAGCTGAAATTGGTCATTCCTTGTGCATCTTTTCAATCCAGGACCTCTAAAATTGTCTGAGGGTGCCGTTTGGAGGCTTGTCTCACTGTATTTGCCGTGGCAGCTGATCCATACACTCAGTAAAGAGAAATTTCTGAATCTTTCACCCAATTTAGAAGGAATTGGCTATGCTGCACAGGGCTGATTTGACATGGTGTGTGCACAAAAAAGGGAGCACATCTGATGCGTTCAGGCTCACTGCAACTGGACACCTAGCCTTGGTATATAAACAGGTACCATTGCACACGCTACAGACGTCCAGGTCAGTGTAAATTCCTCACATGCCCTCCACATCCTGTATAATATTTGAGCAAACTTCCCTTTGCGCACGTGTACCATTGTTCTCATCCCATTTACCGTTGCCTATTTGTGTAATGTGGGATCATTTAAATGACAGATTCTGATCTTGTAGGAACCCACACAAAAGTAATCGGTACGCTGACTGATGAATATATGTTAAAAACCTGTAGTTATAGCCAGAATGAACTTTCAATGAGCCTCCTTGAAGGAATAGATGCAAGTGTAGAGAAACGGACACATGAGTGAAATACTGAAAAGGATGTTCTTTGTACTGTATATGTGACAGGAAAAAAATGAAAGCTAAAGGGAATTATGCAAGATTTACAAGGTATGAACTGAATGACAATTTAGGAGTTAAACTGCAAATAAATGGAGAATTATAGGAAAAAAGCCTCAATTTTCCGTTCAGAACAAGGATGTGGCCCCTGTGACTCTCATTATTTCAGGTTTGAAAAGGGAAACTGGGCATAGTTTTCTGTACTGAAAGAGACGATGCACAGGAATGGGGGTTAAGTGTGGGGTTGAACATCAGCTGCTCTGCTGGTTTGTCTCATCACATTTTGACATGGTCCTTCAACACTTAGATCTGCACCCACACTGGCCCTGACACGAAGGCCAGCAATCTCTGACTTTACATCACTCTTGCACGAATCAGACGGGACAAGATGACATCTTAGTCTTAATATTGACTGAAAAGAAGACTGACTGTGTGGACAGTCTGCCTGGTCGCTCATTACCACAATGTCCAAAGAGACCATACAGCTGGTTGTGCTTGTTTAAACCCATTTTCTACAATTTACACAAGGAAGGAAGATTGCTGACCACTTGTCAGAGTCAGCCGTTAAATGTTAATTTCCTGTCATACCTACTGAGTCAATCAGGGTCAAACAGTAGAAAAGAAAATGCATAATATGCACATGGATTGGTACTCAAGCATACCTGTTAGTCAGCTGCAAAACTAGAAATACTTGGAGGCAAAGAGCTAAAAGTCAAAATTCTACAGCAACAATTAGACTTCTTACAGGAATGTCGTTCGACATTTCTGGAAATTAACGTTTTTGCCTTGTTTGATGAGAGTTAGATAAGCCAATCAATATCATGCTCACTTAGCTCAGCATACTGGAACAGCAGCCAAGAGCTAGCCTGGCTCTGTCCAAAGCTAACAAAATCCACCAGAAAGCTTTTTTGAACAACAAAACACATTTTATCTTGTTTATTTATTCTGCATAGCAATCTAAGTATAAAAATGTTTGTTGTTTTACGAGTGGGCTGCTTCCTCCTCTTCCAAGTCTTACTAGTCCAGGCCTACCAGCCACAGTTTCCAGCTTCATATTGACATACAGGTGTGAGAGTGACATGTATCCTTTTTTCCACGATCGATGCTGCTCGTAAAAGACTGATAATTGGCCAGTCAGAGCTGACACAACCTATTCCTCTTGTTTGATTGTTCAAACAGCTATAATCAATACAGACATGTATCAAATAGCTGTGGAAACAATGTGAAAGGAGTCACTTATAGGAACCTGCAGAGAATTATCACCTGAGCCTGCAGCTCCCCTCAGCTTCACAGAGCTTTAAAGGGAGGGTCAGGTCAATGCTTAGCTGCCTGCCCGCAACGTTACTGTTTTGGTTGACTCTCACGGCTCTCACTGCGTTCTGCCGTTTTCACTGAAAAGGTGAAAACCTGCACTTCCTGCTCAGCACCGAGTAGTAGTCCAACATAGTAAAAGTCTAGCTGGTGAACATAGCAGAGCATGTAGCAGCTGAAGACAGACATTTTCCTCAGAAGTTGGTGGAGACCAAAAACGGAGCTAAAAGACAGTTATTATGGCACTTACATTCGTTGTGAGGCCAGAGGCACGACTCCAACTGAACAATGATGTTGCTTAGTAACTGCTCGATGGTAAATATACAACAGAATTACTAAAGAATTGCTAACAAGTTCCACATCAACTTAAAAGGTGATAATGTCAGTATGTCAAAATTGTGCTTACAGATTGTTTCTGCTGCCCCCAGGTGGCCAAAAAAACAGTTATTCCAGGTTTAACACACAAATGATGCATGAGTGCTGTGACAAAGCTTGATAACCTTTACATCCACGTTTCATAAAAATGAACTTGTAGAGATCTGTTACTTGTAGTAACTAGCAGGAACAGCCAACGTAAATCTCTTGGTCATGTCTTCCATGGCTCCGCTGATGCTAGCTGCTTTGAATGAGCTGATAATGGTCGTCACTCATGTAAAAGTTATGTAATTTGTAGTTAATGGGCTGTGAGAAGAAACAAATGTTGTGGTCAATCTTTGCCAGCGGCATGTCCTACAAACTTAAAGTTGAAGGTCGTCTTTTACATTGATATTGACATAAATGTAATTATCTGCTTTTACAGAGCCTTTGCATTTGATCAGAGGTCAGAGAGCTGCCATGGCCAGTACCATTCCACGTGGTTAGCAGATACAGTTCAGCTATGTTGCCCGCTTTCTTGCAAACCTTTTCTTGTCTGTTTTTTACTCCTTGTCATGGAATCTGACACCTGGCTGAGAGATTCAGCTTCAGTTGTCATCTGGCACCATGGGAGGTTATAATTTGTTTTTCCTTAGGTTAGCTGCTTGCCAACAGTCAACAAAAAAATAACATCTTGAGCCAAGCAGCTTAAAAGTCCTTTTATTGTGCAACAGAGAATTTGATGGCATAGGTGCAGGTGAAAACCCACGGTGTTTATCGACTGATATGAGTGATACTGATCTGAAAGTAGTTATTTTCTCTCCACCAGGCTGTCATTTGGCTGGCTCAGTGAATCCAGCCCGGGCTTTCGCCTATTCTTTTACTGCCAGACGGCTGGGTGATTAGTCCTGTGGCAGTCTGCGGTCGGCAGCTCAGTGCTGTTGCCTGATAAAGGGGTCAGACTAAGCCACACACCCACCGCCAAACCTATCCCGCTACGTAGCAGTCTGTTTCCTGTTGGCCCTCTCACAGTGAGCAACACCAGGTCACTGTCCCACACCAACTCTTCCTCCGGAGCCCGACTCTCCATGAAGCAAATCCCCTTTAGACACCACTCATTGCTGCAATGCATCTGCACCGGTGTAAGAACATCCACTGGATAATCTTAATCAACATCAGAGCAAGACAGCCAACAATGCAGTCCGCCCATAGCAAAATTCGTTCATCGACTGCAGAGGGATAGGAGATCACACCGCGGAGGACAAGAGTTAGTTAACTGGATATTATATGGAACAGAAATAGTTTAGAGCTGAGGGAGAAAACAACTTTTGTTGGGAACGGTGCAGTTGCAGCAGCGTGGGGAGATAAAAATGGATGTGATTCTCCCATCAAAGAGCAGGTTTTTTGTGTCTGGAAGGGTCTTCTACAAAGGACTGAGATTGGAAAAAGAGATGGGGTTTTCATCTTTTCACATAGTGATTTACTGCACTGATATAGTTTCTAATCAGATTTCACTGGTGTTTTAGAAGCTTTTTAACATCAAATCTCTTTCTCTAAAAAAAAAAAAAAAAATCCACCTTAAAGTGAAATTTACAGGCAGCTGTAGCTATAAGTCCCTGCATTAACAGGTTTGCTGCAATTCACTGCGGCTTGATCCCGGCAAGATTTTTGCATTGGAAATGCTGCAGTGCAAATGCAAGACGAAGGAATCAGGGGTATCATTTATTTAATGCTTCCTGCTGTGTGGTATTTATTGGAATTTGAGCAGTTCAGTTAAAATCTCTCCGCATTAAATTAACATTTCCAATTCACGAAACAAAAAGGGCAAACATGCATCACAGATTAAAAAAACACTGAGAGGTCATGACTTATTGATTGAGTCCCTGTTTCCTGCATGAGTAATTCATAACACAAAGGGCCCCTAAACAGTGGACTTGAAACTTTGAAGCTCAGAGTTCTGTAACTATCCTAAAGGCAATGTCTTTAGTCTGAACTAACTCGTTATTACATGCAAGGGTAGTCCAACACAGCGAAGAAAATGAACAATTAGGCTACAGCATCCACAGAGAGTGTGCAGAAGCCATTGCAGCTCACCTCGATGGCTCCTGGAGGGTCAGCGGTAGGATGCTTTTAATCTGTTAGCGCTCACATCTTCCGCGCTGCGACCTTGCAGACAAACCATGAATTTCATTCCGTGCCTCCACCTTTGACATGACAATGACGGCTGAGCTGCTAGTTGCCTTAAGAAGTTTTCTTTAGGCGTCACTCAAAGCCGGGAAATCCATCAAGTTACAGGCCCATTTACCAAAAGAAAAATATTACTTTCGGTTCTGCTTTGAGATTCAAGGCTCAGTCAGATGTATCGCTTCTCAGAACTCATTTTATTGTTTCATTTTCAATCACACACACACACACACACACACAAACGCCCCGGCTCAGTTCCATTAGTTTGGCTGACTTTTCAGACTGCATTGCTAAGCACTATCTGAGACTGCCTCATGGTTGTTGCTAATTGATGCTGCAGTCAGTTCATTATTTTAGTCTCCCATGGCTGCTCAGTTATCTGATTCATACATACACTCCGCTTTTAATCAGTCTGATCACACAGCCATTGAGCCAAGCAACAGGCTTTGATGAGGGTTTAAAGCCATCAAATCATGCATGTATAAGATATCAATAATCTGTAAGGTGTATTATTACAAATGCTAAGTTGCTGTTTTTTCTCAATTAAAATTGAATTCCTTAGTTTTTTTTTTCCTGACTTGCTATTTAGCAATTAAAATCTGTTACTGTTAACTCCTGCATCAGAGATTCAATTAGACACTCAAAGGCGAAATTAAATTTGCATATCAGATTTCAGATTTTGAAGCTCTGAGCGTTGTTTTTGTTGTGTTATTGTTTTTTTGTTGTGATGTCCCAAGAGCTGCCAAATGTGCATTACTTTGTATGAATATACGATGTGTGAATAATCAGTAGTTTGCACACGGCGGTAAATCAGCAGCTGCTGTGATTCAAGAATCAGATGTGACAGTGTGATTGAGCCACATTAGATTTGGTGCTCCTTTTCTCAATAGGCTAAGAGATCAAGAACAGTATATCGTGGGATGTCATTGCTGCTGTTCATACATTCATTCATTGGTGCTGCTCATTAATGAGGCTACAGTACCACACCGCCCTCCTCAATAACCAGATATTATCCCATTTGAGCTTTTACTAGCCAACATAAAAATGGAGCACCATGGTGATTATTCAGAATTATGATGGTAGCGGTGATAAAAAACTGGCCTTGTCCACTAAAGAGGAGGAGCAAACGGCAGAAGCAGCAGCCATTACAGAGCTATGAATAAGGGAAATCCCTCGGTTATAGTGGGATGACATCAAGCGTATCCAAAACAACCATTTTTCAGTCCTTGTGTTGGTAGTTTACACAGATCAGTTATCTAAGGGACATCTACAGTTACCCTTCAATGGCAGACGGACTGAAATGACCTCATTTGAACGCATTATTCTGTGCACACCTCCCACAAGTGATGCATTAAAACGCCACGATCAACACGTAATAGACCTTATGCCACTGGCAAAAATTCACTCAGGCAACTGTAAGCCTCTGATAAAAAGCAGACAAAAAGAAAAGACAATTAGGATGTGAAAAAGAAATTAACAGCCTTATTGATGGGCCTGAATAGAGTCCCAGAGGAGGAAGAGGTAAAATGTAACGCTTCAACAAAAGGACATTAACACAGATACCTTCATTACTTTGAGTATAATGACCCTCCCCCTCCCCCACCCACACTCAATTCATACAACCCAGCAAGAAAAATTATTTTCTTTTAGCGCTTCAGCGGCAAAGTATATTCTTCAAACACATCACTGCTCCACCCAGACATTGTCAGATGAAGAGCAGTGCGCTCAGCTGTCATTGTTTTTAATTAATCCTTTGACATTTTGGGAGTTTTCGGTGCCTGGAGCACGTTGCAGCTCGCTCTTCATGAGTCTACTTTCAGCCAAGTGTTTACTGAGTGCACATTTATGTATCACTACATTAAAACGGGTTGCACCACACAGCCTACTTCTTCCATGGAGACTAAGTGTTACTAAATATAATTAACTGTGTAACTGCTAGCACAGCTAAATGAAAAACTAACATTAGCGTGCTAATTTATGAACCATCAAGACTGAAGATTAGAAGAGGTCATGTGGAATATGGTCCCAAATATATGACATGCCATTTGATCAAAATGGTATTTAATAATGGTATAAAATAATTTCACAATACAACAAAATATTCCTCAAATTACAAGGTGTTATGCTCTTACCACCAGACTAAAAGACTACATAACCTACAACCGTTAGCATGCTTGCTACTCATTTTAAATGATAAATGATGTGCATAAAAAAGTCAAACCTTTACAAAGTGGTGGTAGTCAAGCTGTTTGTGTCACAGCTTTCTGTTGTTTGCTTCTGATCGGACGGTAGGCTGCACATGTACATTTGCTATATCAATTTACGCAATACTTAATAGTGTTAAGAAGCTAAAACAAGGGTCAACTGGATTTAGTAAATTAATACTTTGAAATTAGTAGCAGTTACTCACAATTAGAAAGGACTTTACCCACATACTTACAGTAATAATGGTTTTACAAATTGCTGGTGCAACCTATCCTGGACTCAGTGACCTCACTGAGCAGGCAACGAATCTCCAATCAGACTGATCCCAAAGGTAAAGACTGAATCCCAATAAGGACCTTAAAATTATTCTTAAAGTATTACTTTTTCATTTTAATAAAGTGCTGGAATCAAAGTTCAAGTCCATAATTTGCTTTTGGCTGCCTCTGCCCTTCACTGTTGAAACAACACAGAGTTCACTTTTTGCAAACACACCAAGCATTATATTGATCACCTTGAAGGCTGATATTCAGGAGACATGAAGCAAAGTTTCTCATTATGGCGCTCAGTTTATTGAATGTAATTACAGTGCACATGGCGATCAAGCCGAGCCGCATAACACGAGCTCAATCATCACACAGCACGGACAGGTATCCACAACGAGATACAGTGAAAATGATTCCACCATTGGTCACGTTCAGAACAAACCCTGCCAGTGAGTAATTTATTGAATGAGCGAGCTTAATGAGCAGAGGTGAGCACTTCAAATGTGAGTCATGTCCTCACATGCTAATGATGTGGGAGTTAATTTCAATAATAAAGAGATGTATGTTCTTGAATCATGCTCCCATTACTGAGGAGGGGATTTAAAATTTGAATAGACAGCTAAGACAGGACGGTCTTCAAGCCAATCAAATATTTGAACTAGTTGTATGAATATTTGATCTGTAGAAGTGAGCGCCGTGTGGGCGGGAAGGCACGCAAGACTTTCATTCTATTTATTGTTTCATTTCTTTTAGCAGTTTTCACTGTCACTGGAATCAAACTACAAAGATGACACAAAGTATAAACTGTCAGTGATTGCGTGATAAAGCATGCCTTCTTATTCAGATATCAGGGAAATAAAAGAAGCAAATATATTTTGGAGAATATCCTGCCTTTAACAAGTTTGCTCTTCTGATTTTTCTGAGTTTACCTGAGGATAATTTCAAAGCAGGGTCTTTATTTTCTTTTGTGATAAGGCAGCCAACATACAGTATCGTGTGTCTGCGCCATAATCCTCTAGTACAAACCTTTTTCTCTCTTGCCGAGTCAGCCAAAGCTCAAAATCTCCAATGATAACCTGCTATAGCCTCGACCAAAGTGCTGCAGAGCTGGATGGGTTTGTGCACAATGGCTCGTTGATAATGCTCTGAAATTTTAGTGACACCCACAGAAGAGTGATTTTTTTCGGGTCCCTTGGGGGCATTCTTGTTACTCTCAGTAACAGTTTCACTTATGGAGTTAGTTCACATGTACAACATCATGCGCAAACATGGCGATGCCATTAAAAAAAATTGATTTCAGGTTTTTGCACTCTCGAATGTCTTTCCTGAGCAAAGAATGCGTTCAAATGCTTCCCGAATTCAGAGAACATCCTCATCTTTATTTTAGGCTCGACTGTAATGACGGAGGGAGGGTGTTGAGAGAGAGAGAGAGAGAGAGAGAGAGAGAGGGGTGGAGAGAGAGGAAGGTAGAGGAGTAGAGTGCCCCCGTGGTCCCAGACACAGATGGACAAGATGAGAGGGGAACACAAGCACAGCTGAGGTCTTGCGGCGTGGAGTATTATAGGACCAGGAATCAGTGATCCCGGCTCTGCACTGATGACACTGGCTTTACTGCCACTCAGTCATTCACAGCTCTCACCAGGAACCCCGGGGACACGACTCGCTGAGCACAGTCGCATCAAGATTAAAGCCACTTTTCCCCTCTAAGATCAAAAGTTTGCTGGGCTATGCCAAACGTGTCTCCAGTGGAGTTATGACGGTACAGTTTCAGTACACAAATGCCCAAAGCCATTAGCAATGGGGAAATGAAACTCAATTCAAAGTATATCAAAATGACGTGCATGTTCTATTTAAGCTGACTCTATTAAGTATGCCCTCCATCTGTTTGGGCAGAAATCTTTTGGCTGCATTGGACCAAAGTTTGAGTGATCGACTTTGACATTTTGCTGCTCCAAATTACGTTCATCATTAGAAGCGTTCCATCAGAGCTTTGAGTAACGAGGGTAGTTTATGGCAGACTGGATTGGTTTGACCTATTATGACTGCCATCCTTTATGGAAACCCTTAAGCCACATGCATAAAAATCATGTTTGTCAGAACCTTAGACAGGCACAATGACGTTAATCCTTTAATGGTAAAAGGAAGAATAAATGTATCCATTCAGGCATGAGCTCTTGTTTGTCCGACGTGCACTCCTCCTGTCATGTGCTGCGTCGGACGAGTGTCTCCGCTAAGTGTCTTGAATGGAAAATGTATAAATTGTCAGAAGTTATCTCTTGGGCTTCGCACTTCCTGTGAGATGAAGCACAAAGCACACTCCACCTGAACTCAACGGCGCACATAAAGACCAGTAATCTTCTGCAATGGCTTCAGCGGCCAGGGGAAAAAAAAGCACACAATAGCATCATCCGCTTCTGAAGGGAGAAGAATGAGAAAAGAAGATGAACACATTGCCTCAACCTCAGCCTCGACAGCTGCCGGGAATAGAAAAAGAAGTGGAGAGTCAACTCAGCAACAGTGAGATCCTTAACAAGTCCACTGCTGTGGGTGTATGTGAGCCCTCGCGCACGTAACGCAAAGTGAACCAGGGCTCAGAGCACATGCTGCAAAATCTAATGTGAAGATTATCATAATGTGAGGATTAATTGACAATATTTGAACATGCAGTGCTACAGCATACTTTTACATCCATATTAGTCCATCAAATGAAGAGAATAAAAGTCTGGATAGAGTAGTTCACAGCTCTAATCCTTTCCACCCTCACCTCATCATCTTCCTCTCCTGTCATGGAGGGAACTTTCAGGTAGGCAACACAGAACAAAGTAACTCCACAGACCAGGGCCGGTTTCCAAGGTAACAGGGAACAGGCCCCCCCCTTTTGGATCAAATGACAAATTTCCACACCTGTACCCTCAGCATGACTGCTGTGCTACAGTACACTGTATATTTCAGCATGCTGTAGGTCTGTGATCAGCGGCGACCACAACATACAGGCTGAAATAGCGGAGCAACACAGCGGCGTCTCATTAGCAGAACCACACTGATCCGGCTGCTGGGTTTTTCTTTCTTTGACTCGGCCATCACTGCCATCTCGCCGTGTGCTATGTCACCCTGTTCCTGTTCTTCAGCGTGGCTGTTTTTTTTTTTTACTGTGCGTCAGCGTGTCCCTCACCTCTTCCCTTTTCCTCGCTCTCCCCGTCTGCCTTTGCGTTCTGTGATTCAAACTGTCCTCAGGTGGCTCTTGTCATCCCTGTCAGTCTGTCAGTTTATCAAGCCCGAGCGTCCGCCCAATCTCTCGCTATATAATTTGTGCACCGTCCTGAAGAAAGAGAGTTTTCTGACACCGGCTGCTTTCGCTTTCAAAGGTCACCACATTGGAGGTGGAGATCTGATTGATTTAATTGGCGACTTGAACTAATTTGACCTCCTTTTTTAAAAAAAAAAAAAGTTTTCCAGTATAATACAAAATATCCAGGATTATAAACAACAATCAAGGTTAAAGTTTTATTAACAATGAGTTTAACACTTAACACCTAATCTAATTCATCAAGACTATGTGGGCTGTATTACACTGGCCTGTATTATAATGTAACAACCACATAACTGTTAGCACTGAATCCTGATATATGACATCACCTGTTCCCTACTTAGGCTCACTCACTGTACGTAGAACACAAATACAGGAAAAATAAATAGTTGACTAATTGGCAAATATTTCATTAATTGTTTATTAATAGTATTTTTTTTATTAATGATAATATTTTGCAATGAAAATTCAATTAATACTCTGTAATGTTTCTAGGGTGAAGGCATCTCTTTGTTGGCTTTGGTAAATGTGATGCACACTTAAGTTAGTTGCAGCCCCATATAAAATGAATAAAATTTGCTCCACCAGCTACAATAGTGAAATGCTGCTTACATGTTAATTCGTGATAGAATAATCCTTAGAATAATGATCTAAGGATCTAATATATAATAGTGTAGCAGTCACTGGGCCCCCATTGAGTTTGTAAATGCAGGACATTTACTTGCAACAGAGTATTTTTACAGTGTGGTATTAGTACTTCTTCTTAGAAAAAGGATCGGCATACTTCCTCTGCCCCTGAGAAAAGGAAGCTGACTGAGAAAAGAAGTTGTCAGGGCCTTTAATTTTTAAAGAGTTTAACCAGAAGTTCTGACATTTCAAGACGTTTTGAGATGAACTTTGTAGAGCAGCTTTGTTTAACTTTCCTCAGGTTGACTCCCTGTCCCCCTGGGGCCAGTAGACAAACAGGCTAATGGCATCACAGACATTGTAATTTGTGTGCATCCTAATGACTGTTGCCCTGAGCTATTTGCACAGTTTCCCAGCAAGCCCCGTGAAGGTCAGCATGGCATCACAGCAGACGTTAAAGACAGACTCAATTGCTCGGACAATTGACAGATGACACACACACACTTGCACACCTTATTTTTTTTTTTTTTGCACCAACCTGTAGGCCACACACAAAAACCCAAAACTGATATAAGAAAGCTGCACGCATGTCCCACCTGCATATTATGCATATATGGCACAGATGTGTGTCATGAAAACAGCACACGTCTGCCGTATATTTCTCCCCTTTCATCACACTGACAGGGACCACATCAGTGGGGGGTTTTGCGTCAGGCACATGACATTTGTTTTCTCGTTCAGAATGCGTTTAAAAGTCCTCTTTATTTCTCTGACATGTTGGAAACAAGCTTTTAACAGTGTGAAGCATATTTGTTGTCTTGCTGGCTGTTAGCAGCATTGTTGAGATGCTGTAAATTGGCTTTTATCTCCCTGAATAAGGAGAGTCAGTCAAAGTGATGCAACAGTCTGATAGATCACTCCAGCCGAAATCCTTATGTTTAAACAGATGCATGCGGGGTTGTTGAAAATGCAAGAGTGCAGTGAATGTGCTCTTCAGATCAAGGCTGCTAACACTCTTTAATACCTGTTAATCTCAGCGTATTCGCAGTTCCTGACATTTTCCTGACAATTCTCTGTCATGATTGACAACAAGGTGATCCAAAATCAGCCAATATATATTACAAAAGGTCCCTTAATCAAGAAGGACATCTTGGAATCTGATATGGAAGCGCTCAAGTCAGAACTAATCTCACATGGATTGCTTTTTTATATTCGAGCACACCCATTTAGATTAAAAACATAAAGACTAAATTAAGAACACAGAGGGCAAAGTCACATGTGGAAAATTAGCACAGACATAATGATGAAACTTTTCTGGTTTAATTAACTGTGATGTAATCTTTATATTCTGTTTGCACTCCATGTCCTCTGCTTCACCGAGGACACCCCCTTGTCTTCACTGAATTTAAACCCAAAATCCGACACAATCTGTCACTCATCCACCACTTTATTATTGTATATTGTATATTGTATTGTAATTATTGTATTTTTCTATTTCTGCAGCACAGATAGACAGTATATACCACAGTCACATGCCAATGTTGTAATACTATTTTATTTCTATAACCCATGGATGAATTTTTTGTATTATAATTTAATCCAAAAATAATTTGCAAAACTATTTGAGTAAATTTTCCTACACAGGAGATCACTGTCTGAAAAGTTCTAACTATGATCATGTTTGAAAGGCAACACATCCATAACATTTTTCTGATTTGACCTCAGATTTAAATTTACACTTTATAGTTACTGTAGATCGTGTATGTACTCAGTGTTGTACATGATGCACCTCTTTTGCAAAATAATTAGTGATGGAGCGATACACTGTGAGTAAAAATAACATTTCATGACAGGAAAGCACATTTCCAGGCCTTTCAACTGTTTTGGATCTTTATACTGCAGGCTTAGAGTCTATATCAGAGTTAAGGATCTAAAGTGAAAAGATAGATAAATAGTGAAACAGTCAAAGAAGATGCACTAATTTGGGAGAAACTGTGATGCAACACAGGCCAGACCGGTTCAGGTTCTCGTCTTTGTGTGTCTTATATTAACAGCAACAAAAGGACAGAAGTCTAAATCCATCCTGTTAGTCACTGCACGTTGCTTGTCGTGGTCGAGCCTCTGACACATTCTGTGGGCAGGCTCTGCTTAGTCTCACAAGCAGCTGCCTGCTGTGAAAGGTTTCGATAAATCCTACAATCAACTCGCTTTCATGTTAAACACCTTTTCAACCACTGTGAGATGAAGCTTCTTCTCAGCCCTTTTAAATTATTCAAGAATCTAGTTGGATCTGAAAGTCATCGGCTGTGACAAAAGGACTGTTTTGAGCATTTTGGGAGATTTATCACACCTGTTAAAACATTCGTACCTATTTTTCTATTTTAAAGCGTCTTTATCGCCACATTGTCTTGCATTTAAAGGCTGTGATGCAATTCCTTACAAACCTTGAAAGCTTTTTTTTTTTTAACAGAAATAGAACCTAAGAGCAATTCCTAAGGTCTGAAAATGAATATAGACAATCATACACTGCACAGAGCTAGGAATAAAGGAAATGGGGTGTGCATCACACAGTGTGTCAGATGCTACAGTGGAAGTCAGAAGATCTTCACCGCAGACATGTACAACCAGCTCTGTGATTTTCTAACTGCAGCTATAAGTCAACACATGAATTATATATACTTTTCAGCGATTCTCTTACAACAATGCTTTTCTTGAAAGTTTGAAAGGAAGTTTTAAAGTCAGCATCAGCTCAATCCTCACTTCTTTCATATCCCCCTGAGCACTTAAACACTAGCCAGTTTGGACTCAGTCAGTGCAGCATCACAAACACAAACTGAAAACTTTCGTCTTGGCCATTACAAACTTTGTACACTGTTGGCATGAAATGTCGGTTTTTCAAAATATAGAAACATTGTCATCCGGTGCAACAATAATGCACCTGGTAAAGCAAACATTCATACATTAAGTGACCCTTGCTTGCATTGTAATTCAGGATGACTCACAGATTCCATATCTGCATTGAATGGTTCAAAGCAAAGCACCGCACAAAGAAAAGCTCATTATAAAGGGTGTAACATCTGACAACACCCAGGCACTCACATGTTGACCAGGAACTCAGCTTTCTTCTAATGTGCACTCTTCTTTTCATGCAGAGATTCAATAACCACTGGCAGATAATGGCTCCTGTTACATTTAAAAAACAGTGCTTGTGGCTGTGAAGCCATGTAGAATAAAGCATTTGGGAAAGGTGTGTATATCATACAGGGTGCTGATCCGAGATGGCTGTGCACCAGGTGCATTTACTTATGCAGGATTGTAATTACAATGGGTTTTGGAGACAGGGTAGAGAATACGGCAGTCTAAGCAGGTGAATTGGCAGCTTTGCCATGGCTGAGCTGAGCAGACTGCTAAATAAGGTTTTTTTGTTGTCCAGAAAAAAATCCGTGACCGTGGCAAGGGGAGAGAGAGAGAGGATGGAACAAGGGATACCGAGGAGGAGTAAAGGCAGCAGAGAGGGGGAGAGAATGAGCGAGAAAGATAGAGAGACAGGGAGGTCGGGGGAGAAGATAGACGGCGAACACGGGGGAGTGAGGACAATGGAGGGTAAGAGAGGGAGAGAGTGTGAGACGAGCACCTTAGAAAATCAAGCAGCCAGTCTATTCCCCAGAGAGGCAGCAAGGCTGGCTGTGGCTGACTGATCCAGTGCTGTGCTGCACTGTGTGAAAGGGGCCAATAACAGGCTGAGTAATGGGATTGTGCCACTGCAGATTGTGTGTGAACAGGTTGGGTCCTTGGGTGTTCCCAGACGTCAGGTTAGCACTGGCCTGAATAAGACCGGACTGAACAAGAGCTAAGCCTGCCTGTTGTGCTCAGCATCTATAGGCTCACCATTTTAGTTTTGAGGATAAGGCCGGGGCTATTCTATATTTTTCAACAAATTCCATGAAAAGACTAAAGCCAACAATGAACAGATCCTACTATCAAGTATTGCCCGTGAAGCCAAAGCCCGATAGAGCTTATTGCTCTGTGCCGCAGAGCTCAGTTCTTGTCCAAAAAAGAAAGAAAACCCCATCAATGGGCCACAATGCTGCACTGGGTGACGTGTTCCTTTTATTACGATAAACACACACACCTAATCATACCATAAGCATATTTATCCACAGCTGAAAATAGTCCCCCAACAAATGTACTGGTTGCAGTGCCCACCTATTATAGGTAATAATAATAATAATAATAATAATATAAAAACTGGGGAAAAAGTGCCATTCAGCCAATTATGTTTTTAATGCAACCTACCATAGCAGGCCTAATTATCAAACTCAAAGAAGCTATTCAGCTTTATGTGTTAACATTGCATTAAAATGTTTTATGTGGTGCGTTTTGACAGTGCGCTGTAATGAGACCATTATAATTGTCTTATGAATATTTTCCTTGACATCAGCTGCAGTGGTACAATTTGGAATAGACTTTAAAATGTCAGCTATGATAATAATGATAACTGTTTGTTTAGAACCTTTCATATAAGAAATGCAGCTCAAAGTCCTTTACAACACAGAAATTATGCTTATGCTTATTGCAGAGTCAAATGCTTTTCTAACAGTGTCATGAATAACGTCCTTTATCTAAACTACAGTGGTGCAGTTTTTTTTACTTTTCATTAAGATGTCATTAAATGTTACACGGCTACTTTGAATACAGTACAGTGGTGATTTATGAGTTTCCTAATGCACAGTTAGCTTTACTTCTTGCTAAATTAAACGCTAACTGCTGCTGGCCATAGCTTATATTGTTAGC
This sequence comes from Chelmon rostratus, assembly GCF_017976325.1. Taxonomy (NCBI): domain Eukaryota; kingdom Metazoa; phylum Chordata; class Actinopteri; order Chaetodontiformes; family Chaetodontidae; genus Chelmon; species Chelmon rostratus. The sequence continues at coordinate 19,752,858 of NC_055665.1, forward strand.
TCAGCTAGCCATGCAGCTAGTAGTCCTATTAGCTGACTCTGCCCAGGACCCAGGAGCCAAACTCAGCAAGAAACCCATCTCTGTGCTGTATTCATGAAACTGGCCTCCATCTGTCTCAGAGGCTGTTCATCGCTGGTCCGGCCCTGTTCACTGGAAGCTCCATCTCATGGGGACCTCTCCACGAAACTGCTTGCAGAGTACTGACTGACTGCACATATTTACAGGTTTCCTGCAAGAACAGGAAGCTAAGGAGGGACTTGGGACTTAAAAGTGAGCAGTAAAATTTTAAAATCTGTACCAAATAAATCAGGCAGACCGTTAAAATTCAAGGGGCACCGTTCTGCAGCAGGAGCCTTGACTGACAGCATGAAGACGTGTGTTTCAGTAGTCAAGTTGGGACAAAATGAAAACACAGACAGCTGTGCAAATCAGGGGTAGACAAGAATGAGACAAGACAACATGATCGAAACTGCTGGAGTTACTAGATTGGAGAGGAACTTAGAGCTGTGTATCATCTGCATACTAGTGACAGGGATCACCATGGTTCTGGATGATCTGGCTCACTCGATGGTCACCAGAGCGAACGATCACAGCGGCATAAACTCTTGCCGTGTCTCAGTTGGGTGACTGGCAAGACTACATGTATGACCCTGACCAATCACAGCGCGTCCTATTTCACCATCACGCACGAGTTCAGATGCTTCAGATGCTCCTCTTTGCCATGGTTACCCAACCTCTGGAGAGAGCACCTGATTGGTGAACACTCAGGAACAAGTTGTGTGAGATGTCACACCAGACGTGTCAAGACAAAACTCATCAATAAAATCAATCAGTTTGAATGAGCGAGAGGTTGTTTGTCAAATGAATCCAAGCGCTAGACATGTGCCTAATCATAAACTACTCCTGTTCCGTTAATTCGTGGTGCATCAGCTGCTCCACCTTCACTGCCTTACCTACTCCATGATTTTTTCATCTTTGGTACTGAATACAACATGCCTGGCTAATGACCAAGCATACCACAGCTTGTTTCATGCATCATTAGTCCCTGCCATATTTTACCATTGTTAACAATGTAGCTGAATTTTTTAATTTTCCCACTGGGACTGATCTGTCTGGTCCATCAGTGTTTAAATACATTTATTTTTGTTGGTGAAAACATGTTTTATGTGTGTTGTATAATAAAATGTCTTATAATCACCACAGCAAATGCTTCTGTGACCATGTTGTTGATTGGGTGAGCGCACCATGATATCGGTGACACTGATAGCTTGATTGTTGCCATGACTCACGTAGCTTCACAAGAAATCTCTGTGGTGTAGCTCACTAACCAGCAGATAGCTGAATGATTTCTGTCTTTGTGTGTGTGTGATTTTGGAGCTTGTTACCACGAAGCTGGCTGTGAGGGACCTAATATCAGTTTGTTAGCAGGGATATATATTGCCAGTTTGGGTCTCAATCATTACACAAGGGAGAATATGCAACTGCTACACATCCACACATTACTTCTCGGCCAGTGCCGTGTCTTAATTATCCGTTATGTTCTGCTCGCTCCTTCATTTTACACTGTTAGCAAAAAGAACTGTAGTCTAATCTACTGAGGGCAGCTCACACTGGACATTTGGGTTGACTTCAAGCAATTTATAAAATAAATAAATAGTTATTATTCTAACAAGATCATTTATCTCTGTGGATGTCAGTCTGTCTTAAGGGACAAGTTCATTTGCTGAAGGGAGTCAATGGGCTCCATGTTGATGTGTGGTTTAGTTACTGTAGTTCACACAATGTCAGTCTGGATTACAGCCTCCACTGCTCAACGCCCCCCCAACCCCCCGCTTTGAAGCCCTCTTGCTCCACATCCTGCTGGTGCTTTAGCTCACATTTAGCACGTCCCATTTCATTAGTCTCACTCTGTCCCTCACCTTGTGGCTCAGCTCGAGCTGATGCTGCCCAGCCATTTCCATTTCCTCGTCGCTCCTTTGATGTTCGTCCATCACATCCGCCGCTCCCGCTTGCGTGTGGGTGAATGCATGAGTGCGTGTCAGGGTGCAGGAGTTGGTTGTGCCGATGCGATTTAGCTTTGCACACCGCTGTGATCAATGAATTCATTTAGTAGTTAAAGCTGCTGCTAATGCTTGGCTCAAAGCAAAGATGAAGACGGTGGAGTACAGGGAGCCTTGCAATTATGAGCGCGTTGCCAAATGTATAGCTGTGTGCCATTTCTACACCAACACAAAGTGCATTCACTGGTCCAGATGATGAGTCAGAGGCAATGCAAAATGAGCATTTTTTTTTTTTTTTGAGAAATTTCAACAGCATTGATTTAAGATTATTCAAATGAACTTCCCACTTGCTGCACATGTTGAAAGGAGAATATAAGTCATTGGCGAGCCACCAAGGCCATGATTACTGCTTGCATTTTGCTTTCCAACTGGTGTAACAATCTTTGTATGAAGAAATATTCTCTGGCTCTTTGAGCTGATAACTGCAGCGATTTCTCCACAGCACCCTCAGAACACCCCCCTTTTTTCACCAACTTTCAGGCCTCTGATGTCTCATTACTTTGGATTAGCTAAGTGCCACCTCTGACAGCACTGGGGGGCTGCAGATGATGGCCTAAGGGTTTATTCATACCCCCTGGCACTATTACCCTGCCAAGGTACTGAAGGATGAAGAGGTGGAGAGGAGCGAGTGAACGAGAGTTTAGCTGGCTCAAACTTGATATCAGCTTGACCTCGATCTTCTTGTTTGGAGTAAGAGCGTTTTTATTCCCTTCAATTTCTTTTTTCTGTCTGCATTTAAGAGCCAAGTCATTAGGACAGTTGAAAGGTTGCTTTCTCTGTGTCTCGGAGAATTCATGAAAATCCTGTTTTACAAGACTGAACTGCTGTAAGATTCTGGAGTTCTGTTTAAATTAGATGCACACATGCAATTAGAAACGAGGCTGCAAGGAAATATAGTGCACGCTGTAGTAAAATGACATATACATATTTTGGGACAGAACTGGGACATGAGCCACACTGTAGTGGACTGCTACAAGGAAGTGTGACTCCAGCAGCCGGAGTCAGTGGTAATGAGGCTGGTAGGTGGATACATTTCATTATGCCTAGAGAAAGACTTGGCTAAGACCAGTGTTCCCCTGTAATCCCTCCACTACTGCCCATTATGACTCAGCCCCAATCCACTAAACTGAAAGTCATCACTTTTCTCCAGCCACAGTGGGCCTGAAGAGCCAGGTGCCCCAGGCTTACTGACACCAGCCCTGACTGAAGTCTTCTCAGCAGAGAGCTGAAGCTTCCTCCTCTCAGGCTGAATAAGGCTGAAGGGAGTGCAGTTTAGTTCCCCTTGTTTAAAGATAAGATAAGGCTAACGACTGTAATTGCTCCTCAGGGAAATAGATACTCAGGATAATAGAGATCCACTGTTCCTATCAGTCCAGGTATATTGGACAGAGCAGAGGTTTTTGACTGGGGGAAAAAAGCACTGATGAGCTCTGCTTTGCATTACAAGTCACACTAACGACTGCAGTATATCAACAGTTATCGAACATAGTAAGGAAATATCACTCCCTGCCTCTTTTGATGTCTGCTCCTTACCATCACTCATCACTCTGTTCATTTAAGTTTTATTCGTTGGAGGAAAAAAGTGAAAAAAAAAAATCCAAGACAGATGATGAAACTTCAGAGTGGTTTTGAGGGCGTGTGTGTAAGTGTTTTTTCTTTTCTTTTTCAGTCACAAACTTCTGTCTTCTTTTTGTACTTTTTCTTCATGAATCTTTCATAGAGAACAAGGTTCATTCAGCAAAGTCAAACTCTTCCCAGCAATTTTGTGCAGAGACTCTCAGGGACACGAGTAAAAACCCAAAAAAGAAAGCATATCCACCTAAATGCCAAAGGCCTCGGAGGGCAACATGCCCCTGGGAGAGATATTACTTTTTAAAAGGAAATTTGAAGCACTTGTTCCAGTTGACTTGTGACTGAAGAACACTGATTATCAGCCCCTGCCATTCATTACAGTTTAAAGGCACCACTGGAGTTCTCGAGTCAGGTGAGGCCATCTTGTTTTTGACTGCTGATAAAAATGAGTCTGCTCAATAGCATCAAATAACACCATTAGAAATCATCCCTCTCACCCTGCATGTTATGCTTGTCCAAAGGGTACCCACACCCAAAGCAATATCCAGTCAGAATAATGTTTTCCACACTATCCACACTATTATATCAACTGGTGCAAAGGAGGACAGAACAGTATGGAAAATAATCATTCAGTGAGAGGCCTATCACGGTAATTTGAGGTTTCCCTTCAATTACAAACAAAAAGCACAAATTACCAGTAATCTGCACTTGATTACAGTCATTTTCATTGTGGTCACATCTCTAAAGAGCAGTAATCCATCGTAGGTTTGAGCATTGGAGGGAAATTAAAGCATAGCAGCGTTCTGCTGTTTTTGTAGTTGTTGTTTTTATTAGGTCCTGTCCTTGTCTGTGTTTTGTTACGGATGTCTTTTTTTTTTTTTTTTTTACAAAATGTTAGCTCTGGGCAGAGTGATTATCCCTTCTGCCCACACCTTTTACTTTGTGTTGTAAAGGCCTGTGCTGCACCCTGAAGCTTCAGTACGCCACCAACCAATTTAAATTTTGGCACTGAGATAATTTGTTCTGCGTTTGTACTACAAAAGATCATTGTTGCACACTGACTTTGACCTTTGAAAGGGCAAATTATTAAGAAAAGGTGGTATTATTTTGCATTTGTTTGATGGCACAGCTGCAGTCTAACAGACTTTTATAGGTAACAGGTACTTAATTTAATTCATTTCGGGATACAAAGTGGTGCAATTAAAAAGCTATCTATCTATCTATCTATCTACCTACCTACCTACCTACCTACCTACCTACCTACATACCTACCTACCTACCTACCTACCTACCTACCTATATGCATGCACAGCACATCGGAAGGTACACAGCAGGTCTAAACTAAGCCCTGTAACATGTGACTGTTAAATTTAGAGCATCTCTCTCTGCTCCCTCAGCTTGCTGTCTTCTGTCTCTCCATTATCTCTGGAGATTTGCTGTGTTATTCTGTTATTGCATCTCTTTCTGATTTTGAGACGAAGCATTTTACCTCCTGACTTTCTTCCAGTCGACTCCAGGAAGATCTCAAACCTTTCCTCCACTGTTTCATAGCTCTCCTAAGTTCTCCTACTGTATCTCTGTCCCTGAACCTTCATTTATTTTTCTTTTACTTTGTATGATGCTTATTTATAACGTGGGATTTGTTCACTTTGAGTAGCTTTTGAAAAGAAGTAGCCTTTCAGAGTGTTGCAGCAGAAGCAACAAGTGGCATCATGGGACGTACTTTGTGTGCCATTCTTCATGAATGGTTTTGTGCATCCACCCATTCGTCATGATCTCATGAGGGCGTGCTGTGAGATTTGTGTGTTCTCTGCTCTACCACCCTAACATCTGCACAAACTGGAAAGCCTCTCTCAACAGAAGCTGGGCCAAGTGAAAAGAGCAGAAGTTGTGCCTCTCTGCCCTATTCGATAAACACTCAGAGTGGAGCACATTAACCTCTGCTTTCTTTTTTAAATATTTCATTCAATTTTTGCATAATATAAAAGGTTAGAATCTAGGTCTAACAAGTAATGACACTTAGATGGTGCTGTGTGTGCGTGTGTGTGTGTGTGTGTGTGTGTGTGTGTGTGTGCATGGGTGTGCGTGTGTGTGTGCGTGTGTGTGTGTGTGCATGTGTGTGTGCGTGTGCCCGTGAGAGTGTGTTTCAAGCAACAACAAATCTGGGTTACTGTGCTCCCAACCCGCATATTCAGGCTGCTCACCGTGGAGTGAATGTCTGTGTCTGTGTTGCTCTCCATCTGGCATTTTGTGTCAGCAATTCCTGGCATTCGACGTCCCCGTAAAATGTCCTAAATCACTGCTATGGCATTGACAACAAATACTATTAGTACATCAAAACAAAACAGGGCTGGGCTGTTCCTTACAAATGACACCCAGCTCCTCCTCAAGAAGTCACGTATCTTGCACTACAAACAAAGGGTAACTCGGGTGAAGCGTGCCTCTGTTTGGCTACTCTCCTTTTTTCTTCATTTCAGATTGTCTTTGGCACTGCTTAGCACTGCACCACCAGGGACACTGCAATACAAGCCGGGACCGGCAAATAAGACCATGAACTCAGGGGTGAGCGCAATTTCAAGACGAGCATGCAGCAACAGAAAGGCCAAGGTAAGGAAGTGCAGTCCATGACTTGTAATTATGTGTTGCTGTCTCTTTTTCCCCTCAGATCAATAACCCTGACACCTACCCGGCCCTTTTAGTTCAAATATTTCTACCTTCCTTTTGCCTCCTTCATGGTGAGCACCAGGGTGGAGGGAGTAGTCACTTAATTATTCACATATATTTACTTAAGTTAAATATATATATATATATATATATATATATATATATATATATATATATATATATATGTTTCTGCACGAAAAGTGATTTAAACAATTAGCAAAATAATTTCTATCCAACAACTAATCGATTAATCGACTAATTATTTCAGCTGTACTTGAATACCTGTACTGTTGGGCAGTTAAATTCATGACAAAATGTCATATTTTATAAGCTTCCCATATGTTTGTATGGTAAAACCTTAATTTACTAATAAATGAATGCAGTGAAAATTCAAAATATAATATTTCCCTCTGAAATGTGGTGGGGGTCGAAGAAGAAATTGGCACAAAAATAAAAAAAAAATTCAAGTAAAGTACAATTAGCTCAAATTAAGTAAGATTCAGTATTCAACTAAATTTTGTGTGACAAAATATTACCATAGTAACTTTGATTCCTAGTGAGCATAAGTATGAGTATAATTCCTGAAGCAAGCTCAGCCACAACTGAAAAGACTGGCAGCTCCATTGATGCTCAGAGCTGGAAATAGTCAGACTGCACACTTAGTCAATCCTGTCACTTCCTTCTCTGGTCCACTCAGAAATGACATTTTACATGCTGTAATAGTGATTTCCTGTGTCAAAATGCATACACGCTGCCCTGGAAAGGTAAGATGTGCTTTATCTCATCTCATCTTATTACTCACATCTGATGACAGACAACTCCCACTTGTTGCTTATTTTAAAGTGCCAATCTTTGCGCAATTGGCTACTCACCATTGGCTTATAGTAATTCACACAAAAACTGCCTTTGGCTTTCTTTTCTTCTGGAAACCATTCTGCAGAACTCTGTAACCTGCCCTTACAACACATGGAAGCAAATACCATATTTTCTCTCTTCCACTCTCTTCACTGACCACAGTGAATAACAAAAAACTGCAGAAATGGTCAAATTCATCCAGAGTTCAGCTTCAGCTACGATCACACACTTTCTGTCACCTGCAGCTGCTTCTTGCCTTAGCTGTGGTTTAGATGAGTCTCTGTACTGGAAGCTTGTTTTATTCCACTCACTTTTATTGGCTGCATGATTTGTGATTTTCCCATTGTTCATCATTCTCACATTTAATTGTCATTTTATATTCAGTTATTAAAAATTCAGTTCAGCCTGTCCACTACTGTTCTTCTCCAAAGCTAATCCTCAGTTGTCTGGTCGTCAGTAGCAACAAGGGCTACCCAAATCTCAGTGGCTACCTCAGTTACCATCCAAAAAATACTGTCATTCTCAGTGACACCATCATTTGTGTCTGGCCCCACTGTAGCCTGTGACTAGCTTGGTAAAATCTCAAATGTAATGACTAACATGTTTTGGAGCACCAGCTAATCTCTTTTCATGAGAGTGGAGCAATGGCTCTTACTGCTGTATCATTCTAACGCTTTCCTCTGCTGCACAGGACATTCATCCGAATCAGCCTGGGCCTGGGTGCACGGACATTTGTCCCATGAATGGTTGATAAAAGGCTCTAAGTGAGACTGGCTTGGACTGATTGCATATGCACAACCAGTAATGGTGAATTTACTTGGCCCACAGGGGAGTGCTGCTCCCTGTCTGTGTAATGCTTTGATCACCGCAAGACACCAGCAGCACTGGGCTTGTTCCCTACCTTTCACTCACCCTATGCCACAGGAATATATTAGCATATTGTGCTATAAAAGAGCTGTCGCCTGTAATCTCATGGCTCTGGTTTAACAATGTCTTTAAACAAGTTTGTTTTTCTTTGGTTGCGTGGAAATATTGAGTGTTGGATGAAAGATTTGTCAGCTGGCGTTGTTGCTCTTAATACTGTAGCAGCTTACTGTCATCACAACATTGTCGTGATATAACACAGCACACAGGAGCTTGGTGAATAATTAAGACCTTGTGCCATTCGGCAGACCTTTTTTACTTTTCTTAAAACCTCTTGCAGCTATGTGCAGCTGGGCTGTAATTTACATGTGAAAGGTTGCAGTGCACATGCCCTTAAACTCGTACCCACAAAGTTGATCCATGATGGGGGCACAGACATTGGCAGGATATGTGATTCTCAATAAATCGCATTCTGTATAAATAATCCCAATGTTATTTCATAGTCATAAATGTGTGAGTTTTGCAGCATAAAATCTTCCTCCGAATGCGCCGCCTTTAGCAATGTCAAGTCTGATAGGCTTTGTTTTGAGTGTTGAGGTGTTAGGTCAGCACGCAATGACCAGGCATTAACTTACTATTCCTCAGGCTGTTTTATATCAGGTTTGGTCTTGTTATTGTGTTGAGACATTTGAGAGTTATGAAAAGTATAAAGTTGTGCCCACGTTGTGGGTGCAGCACACAACATTACTTGAATCCCATCACTAATGAGTCCCATTGCAAGAGAAAATATGTTCAAATGTCAACAACATCAGTCATAAGATGCTGCCTTTAACACTTGAAGGATATTGACCTGATGGCATTTTCATGCCTGTGCTTGAAAACTCTGGCCTGTGATGATATGATAGGTTTCACAGGATTTCATCACATCCTCATAACTTATGCTTTTGTGCATGTGTGAAATATGTTATATTTCACAATGTTTCTCATCTCTACCACTCAGCCAGCATAATTTGACGCTCAGATGTCCCAATGTTGTTTGCAAGTCAATATTTCAAGTGCTATAAGCGAGAGGAGTCAGTCGCAAATTGGTTGTATTCTGGGTTTAATCAAATGCTTTAGTTCAGTGATGACACCAACCCCACTGTGAGCCCATCATGCTCACGCCGAGGACACCACAAAAATATTCATTGCCAAACAGCTTGCTGCGTTTGCACTTGAGGACATTGCTGAATCATGCAATTATGTTTTGGAGAAGGAATGTGGATAACTGCCTCACACTTGGGCAGAGATTGCTAAGGTCACACCTGTAATCATGTGGGAGCAGCACAGTCCATTGATACAATGATGAGACTCCACAGACAGTCGGGCAGGACTGAGATAGGGGCTGATTGCTTCTTATTGGAAGATGGAGTCGGCCTGTCATGAATGGTGCTGTCACACAGATGGAGATATGCACCAGTAGTCACATGTTTCCCCAGGTCAGGGTCTGACTCCCTGCCAGCAGGGCTTGTCTTGGTGGGTCGGATGTATAAGGGCCATCAATAAACAGGACACAGTTAGAGGCAGTGACTGAGCAGTGTGTTTACTGGAGGTAGGAGTAACTTAACTGGTAAACACTGGGATGAATAAGCTATTTTATACTTACAACTTTGAAGTATAAAATACCTTCAAAGTTAATGGAACTGACTGTGACTGGTTAATAAATATTTTATTAGATGAGTTATAAGTCATTTATAAGAACAACATTTGGGTTGGATTTGGAAAAAACATGTTGATTTACTGGACAATTTGACTACTAAATTGTGTCCATTAACAACTTATTAAGCATTTCTCACTGAATTACCAAGATTTACAACATTTTTACCAAATAGGAAGGATAAGATTTTTAAAAACTGGCAACCCACAATTTGTTCTTTTAACGTTTAATAACGGATCTATAAGTAAATGGTTTGTGAACCTGGCCAACCTTTTAAAAAAGTTTTTGCTTTTCTGTGCTGAAACACTCTAGATCTTCTCTAGCTCTAGCCTGGTCACACTCGCACTGAAAACGCAGAATATTTCCATTTTCATTTTTTGACAGTGTTGACCTTCGAGCTCTGCTTGCTCAGCCAGAGTGCAAAATGGAGGGAAGTATCGTAGCTCATTAGCTAGCTGTTTTGCACCATCCACTTTTATTTTACCCTTCTGTGTCAGAGTAAAAACTGCTCCGCAAAAGATGAGACAGGTGGTACAAATTTATCTTTTTAATAAACTGCAGGAACTGTTCCATTAGCAGCTGAGCTAACGAGCTCGCTAACTGACAGCTAGCTGACAGTTAGCTTGAGGGAATTATTTTTTTAAATAAAACTTTTTATTGAGTATTGAGTTTTGTGCAATCCTGAGAACAAAGGCGAGAGAGAGTAAAAGGCACAGGACAGGGAAAATATCCAGACACTTGGAGAGCACGAGGTGATCGACCGTTGCTAGCATGTTCCCGGCTAGCTAGCGTGTTGGTGGTTAGGTTGCCAGGTACAGCACGGCCTAGTTCATCAGCGATCCCAGTGAGTTGTCTGTTCAGGACCAGGCTTCTGGAACCAAAGTTTTCAAGACAGAAACATCTCTAAACATCATTGCAACCATCTGCTACTTTCACATAGGGGGTAGGCTAAATACTGTAATAGCTTCAGCTGGGTGTCAGAAAAGACAGCATGAGAGAAGATTTGTATGAAAGAGCGCATTGTCATGTCCAAGAAGTTATGGTAAGTGGTAAATGTTTTTGCCCTCTGTCTATGTTGTCTTGTAACTTCCTGTTTTATTGTGAAACCTAACTCTCCTCTCGTTTCGGGCCCTTGACTTCCTGGTGTCCTTCCCGCCTGTCTGACTGTCTACCCTGCCCTGATTGTTTCCACCTGTTCCCCATTACCTCATGTGTATATATAGTCTGCGTTTCCCTTTGTCCCGTGCCAGTTCGTCTTGTCTCGTGCAGTCTGAACCTACGCCAGTCCATGTCAAGTTTTGTATTCAGGTTTTGTATTTCTTTGTTACTTTGTCTAGGTAAATACCATAGTCTTGTCTTGCTTTACTTTGATATGTTGCCTTGCCTTTTTCCCTGTCACAGTCGTCTTCCTCATAAGAGTGATTTTTGTTAGTTATTCCTCCTTGAGAGCGATCCTTAGTTAGTAGAGTAGTTTGTTTCTTCCTCTGTAAAGAGAGTTTTATTTTGATACTTTGTCATTAAAGATTGTTTGATTTGCACTTTGTCTCCTGAGTCGTGCATTTGGGTTCGAGTCCTAGTTCGGTAGTGACACACATAAATCCAAGATCTTCTTTTTATTCATTTAATAATGAGCAGAAAACGGCATGATTCATCACACTGATTGTGACATCCTATTCCTTTTTCACATTTAATGAAACACCTGTGATTACTGCAGGTTAATAACGAGACTTGTTGATCCCGTGACCTGAAAAGGACTTGCTCTAACAACATGCCATATAGTCACACTTCACACATGAGGATCCGGCAGAAATTCCCATCAGTGAGTTGTGTGTGTGTAGCTTCCTGCTCTGTTGCAGCTTCTCGTGTAGATGATACATGAGATGAAACCCAGGTTTTCACAACGCTTCTCTGTCCACTTCACTCCAATTATCCTTAACAAGTGCTCGCTTGACGGTCATTATTAGGTCTACGCCAAACCGCTCCCCCAACTCTTTGCAGTGCTGGAATCCAGAATCTGGCTACAATGTAAATGAGCGCCATTAAAGCAATGAAAAGACATTTGGCTGCATCATTTTAATTAGACTGTCAGATGAGTTCCGTAATATATTTTCAAAAATTGCAAATGATTTGTTTTTGCATAGATGCAGTAGCCTATATTATCAAATGAGTCAAAACACTATTGTTTACCTTTTCTCTGGGGTTGCAGACAGAGCAGAGCTTCATTAATTCAGAACTTCAGCATACATGTATTAGCACAAAAATAGTTGCAGTAAGCGAGAGGGACTCATCAGAATATCGTTAGTAGAATGTGACTCAGTAACAGTGGATTGGTTCGGTTTATTAGCTTATAAGTGTGTGTTTGTGTCGCCTCAACAGTTTAAACATCAAAGTCCCACAGCTACTGCCATTCAGGTGACAAAAACTGCAGGCTTGATGCATTTTGTTATATATACTGTAGCTTTCTATGTGAGCACTGGCAGGGAAATGTAATAAAGGATTGCCAGAAGCATGTTCTCTCTCATAATGATCTCCCTCAAAATCACTTCAGCAGTTATATCAGAAAGGACTTCATTTGTTTATACCTACTCAAATCAAAGTGATCCATAGTAAACTGCAGCAGGTGTTAGATGCTTCCAACAACCTAATTGTATTTTCCTGAAATTGGCTCTTATTTATCATACAGTTGTAGTGACATGTTTGTCAGCCCATCGGAGACCGCTGTGCTGCTTAAAAGCTTTACCAGCCAAACAACAGTTGAAATTGCTCAAATTTGCATGAAGTGCAGCTTGCCTGTTCGTCATTTTTCTTTATCAAAATGCAGCCGTGTTCCGGGTTTGTTCATTGCATAGCCTTAATCTATCGTGCTAAACTGTACTGAGCAAAAAAGCACGTTCGGCTAAACTGCCTGAGACTAACGAGCATATACGAGGTGCTGTTGTTTCACGCTGAAGACGGCCCTCTTTTGATCTGAGCAATAATCTGCCTCTCAGAGTCTGGGAGCTATTTACAGAGGAGATTTATTTCACTGATTCTCCGTGTACAATGAAGCATCTGCTCCTGCCAGCTCAGGTAGAGGAGGACTGTTTCAGACAGCGGTTCACTGAATATGTGTTAGTTCCTCTCAAACACAAAGAGGAAAAAATCTATTAATAGTCCGCTGAGTGTCCTCTGTACGCTGGTGGATGTGTGTAATGCTCCTTTCAACGAGTCAAAGTGGTAGGAAAATGTCCATTTATGAGCATATCCCTCCTACGTTCTTGTCAATCCTGCAGTAAAAATACAACAGGAGGGAACTTCTGTCCCTTATCTATCAACAGTGGACACAACTGTTTTTCTTTTTTTCATCTGCTCCACTGTGACTATAAATGAAATAAAAAAAACAATTATTAGAATTTTCCATTAGATTTGTCTTTCGCTCTTTATCTCCCGTCCCCAAAATGAATTACAACAGCCCTGAGTAGTGTCTGGCAGGCCTTGAGATATTCCCAGGAAGGAGCAGTAGAGGTCAAGGTGTGAGAACAATGCCATAAGCACAACTTGAAATTCTGATGGTGCTTCCTCTCTCGCAGGCTTGCTCTCACTCCCCCCCCCCTTCTATCGCTCTGCCTCTGACTGTCTCTCTCTTGGTTTCCTGTTTCTCTCCTGTGCACATTCCCTGTTCGTCTGTCTGTCTCTCACTCCCATTTCTTTTTAACACCTCTTTCAACTTTTTTTCTCCATGTATTCTCCTCAGCTCTCTTTGCACTGGTGCAGGAGTCAGTTGGATGGTTCATGTAAAACTAATTTTCAATCTGTACAGCGTATGACACCATCGATCCTTGATTCACATTCAAAGACAAGACAGTCATCCTTTGTTTATAAGACAATAAGACAGTTTTACTAAATCTGCATATTCAGGAAGTCTGTTTTTCCTTGTTCACATTAGCTGATTAAAGCATTTAACATTTTGGTGCCCTGGTTGTTGCCAGAGTACTCATGAGTCCAGATTCCTTTAGTGCAACCCTGACCCCCGAGAAATATCTGACTGAAAAACTCTCCACCGAGTCACATTTGTCTGTGAAACATAAACTCTTTAGCTCATTCAAATCACAAAATTCCAAGAAATAATACTGAACTCATGACCTCAATAAACTCGATGGAAGCTATGGACCTGTTCGGTGTGTGTCACATTTATTATAAATCCTTTGAGATGTATCATCGAATTTTCAAGGGGGAGAGGCGACAAGAGGTAAATTGCAGCTTGGTAAAATCTTTAAAATCTTGCCAAGCCTCTCGTATCACACTGTTGTTCATATTTTACATCACTTAAGTTTGTCTTTTTGATAAGTCTCAATAAATCCCAATTATTCCTTTAATTTTCTAGGTAAATAATATCGCAGACGAAATTGTTTTTCTGATTCGACATCCTGATTCAGGAAGCTACAAATATAACAATAACATTGAAAGTATGAAATCGTCAGGATGACATAAAACTACTAGTAACACAAGAAGGTCATGCTAAAATAAAAACACTTGATGTGAATGACACATACTGTGAGTGTGTTTGCTTGTGGTCGTGTGTGTGTGGGAGTCATGGTGAATGTCTGTTTGCTTGCAAACAGGCTCGGTGTTTATGCTATCTGCCCCGAGCCTTTCTCCAGGTCGCACATTCAGCAAGACGAGAAAAGTGCTGCTGTTGCACAAGTTCCTCCTGTGGATCACTGTGTGCACGGACAGCATGGAGTGAACAAATTGCAGCTTGGGGGTCTCCGTCAAACTTATTTCAACAACATCCTGCAGCGGGGCTACTGTCGACAAGGGAGTCAATATCAGTTTCTAATGGCTGTGGTAAAGAAAAGCAGATTAATGTGCCGTGAAGATTTTTCTGATGCTCCTAAGAGACCATTATATACTAATCTAAAGGTATTGAAATGTACTGTGTGATTCATTTTTTGGGGGGTAATTTTTGCCTTTATTGGATAGTGACAATGAAGAGTGCAGATAGGAAATGGGGCAAATAGGAAAAGGTCAACAGCTGGAATTGAACCAGCAATGATTGCACACATGCAGCATGCATGGCTAGCATGACACTCCCTGTTATCATTTTTAAAGTACGTCATATATCAGAGTATAATTTCACAGTTATTGTGATTACTGTTATCAGAGTAAATGCCACTATTCTGCATTCAGTCCATTTCATACTTAAGTCAACCTTTCCCACAGTATAATACCCAGACTTCATTGTGATGCCTGTGAACCAACAAGAGTAAAATGTCATTTCTATTCAATATGTCATATGTCTTAGTATTAGCTACTGTTAAAGAAATTAAATAATTGAATTGTATTTAGTTAAAACGATTTGAATTATATACAATTAAAGCTGGATCCAATATTCACTTAAAAGCCACTAAAAAGCTGTATTGAGATATTAATTTAGCGGCTGCAGGCAGGTCTGCACAGAGAGATTGAAGGTGCATGCACTATCGGCACTTGCAGCAGCAAGTGTGTGCCAAAGTTGGAGCTTTGCCACGATGACACACCCACACAAGGTGAAAACAATAGCTTCACTGTGGCGACTGCCAAAACTTACGAATGCTATAGCCACAGTTTGAAGAAAAATGCAACTAAAAGCAAACAGCATGCTAACAACAATGGCTACATCTACATGCACACAGAAGTGCCTGCAAACGGTTTAACACAGGAAACACCAGATTAAACTATCAAAGCTCAGACTGTGACTCAGTTGAGATGCCTTGCACAGAGCGATACTAAATGTAAATCTTGTGCTTTTGAATTTTGCTCTGACAGCGCTGTGTTTACATTTTGTACCAACAAAAAACAAAACAGTACCAGCTTTGGTTCTTTGCACTGTATATGGATTGTATCACTTCTTTCACCTGTAGTAAATTTAATGTCGGTGAAATAATGAGGAAGCTGCACTTTTTGATGCTTTTGCTGGTGAACTGATTCTTTCTATAGTGGGGGAACACTCAGTCCAGACTCCCAAGAAAAACAATAATAAATAAATACATTAGTCATGAATAAATGTCTGTTGTAAACATGCTGATCGGGAGGCCAAACCTGGAAATGTGATTTCAGGCCCGTTTATGTTTTTCTGTCAGACTGAGAGCTGCAATAAAATAATATACAGTAAATAAATTAATTACAAAAATAGAAATGAAAAAATTCTGACTAAAGCTTTATAGTGTATCCAAAAGCAAGCCGTGGGTGGTAGCTCGGGAATCATAAATCATGAACCTGGTCTGGTTGGAGTCACCCTGAATCCTCTAAAGCAAGAGTGGGAATGACGTAATGTCCTTCAAGAGCCAAGCTAAATTATTTAACATATATATCACACTAACCTCTAATACAATGGCTGGAACTGCTTCTGTTTGGTGAGGCGTGGTGTCAGATGGTAGTGATGATGATGATGATAATGATGATGACGATGATGTTGATGATGATGATGCTACTCGCCGCTGGTTTTCCAGGTTTGGATCAGGTAGTATTGAGCAGAACTGAGTCTTTGCAGGAGTCACTTTTGAAAAGAGTTGCTCTCAGAAGTCGGCTGACACAAACAGAGGCGCAAACTTCAGTGCATGTCTCATCAGAGTGGGAAAATCCTCAGGACGTACATACAGCTTATAGAAGTGGAACAGAGGGGGGCTGTTGTATGTAGCTTTGAGCTTGTGGTTGCTTTGCAGCTCAATGCTTTTATGCTGTTGGTTGTCAGGAACATCAGCTGGTTCCACATTAACCAGTGTAGCAAATATGTTCAGTTCCTTTTGTTGACTTTTCATGTCCTGAATCCTCTCACCAAACGCCTGAAGGAGTTTTCACGCTCAGCAGCACATTCAGATGTCGTAGCAGCTTTTGTTCTTGCAGTGCAGGAAAAAGCACAGTTTCCTGTTTCCAGTTGCTACAGGTTTAATTTAACATCAGATGATTTCACATTTGAAAGCAGGGAGCCGAGAAGCTGCTAGAGCTGGAGGTTCAGCTCTGAGAGGTGCTTGGTAATGTCCACTGTGAAGGACAAATCACACAGACAGTTTTGACACTTTGAAACAATTTGACTTTGCCGCAGCTCTTGCCAAAGCTGCTTGTTGGGCGTCCAAAGTCTGCTGAAGAGCATTAACTTTACCCAAGCCTTGCAAGTAATCCAGTTTAGCATGTATCAAGCTGTAATAAAGATCAGCCTTTTTCATCACTGCATGCATCCCCACAAACTAATGTAGGTGCACTTGCCTTTTACCTGGCAAAAAAAAAAAATCCTTTGTCCATTTCTCTTAGAAAGTGTGACATTCCACATCTACTCCTCTGTTCCTGACAGTCACCATGATGCATTGATGTGACATCAACGTAGCAGCTATGTGTGTGTTGTGTTCAGGGATGAATGACGCCTATTTTATTTACTTTCTTTAATCACAGAAAAAAAGTAATTGCTGTCAAGAGAGATCTTTTGTATTTCTCATTAGCTTTTTTTGTATTTGTGACAGTCTCGCAGCCACATATAGGCCAGAGGCTGAAGGTTCCCTACACCTGCTCTAAGACTTGCACATGTGAACTTGTGGTTCTGTGTATCCGCAGACACTGTGGGCTCTTACATGAACGTATCGAAAGCATTCTCAGGAAGTAATAAACCATATTTCTCTCTTATGTGAGCCCACAAACCCACTTAAACCTTGTTTAGAGGGTGGGAGTATTTTTCACAAGGTTTGCACGTTTCTCACACCTTCTCTTTCCTGTGTAAAAACCATTTCTACTTTCTTGTTAAAGGTGCTGAATCAAATTGGAAGCACAGCTGATCCATCCAAACCTTCGTCTTGTGATTCAGAATGAACGCCACTATCAGCTTTCTTCTTAACAGCACTGGCAGGTAAAGTTTTTTCCATTTCTACATGCACATACTTTTACATCATATATTCATATAATCTGAGTAATCTGCAGTCTGTAACAACGCAAATACACCAAATCTGACTGTGTCAGAGTCCAAATAGACACACATGATGCAGATAGATACACAGTATGGTCACCCTGATTAGGTGTTATTTGATAATGAGCTCAAGCTTTACAATTTTAAAAGGACTTTTAAGAGAGAAAAGGACCTACATTCAGTTCCACTTCCTGTGTTTGGATAGTTTTAAGTATTTGGATTCGAATCACTGGCAGTTTCAGGGCGTTTGCTCTGTTTCATGCTGGTCTTGCTTTTATCCCATTGGTGAGGAAATTTATTTTAATTCCACTGTGTTCAACATTTCTTCTTAGAAAAAAAATGCATCAATAATATCATGGGCATCAGTCAATTCTATAGCAGACGACTACTTCTTTCACACTGAAACAGCATTTGACGGACAGCAACAGCACTGACAGCTATCTGTCGTAATCACACAAAATAGCTCTTTCACAAAGCTTGAATTGCATTTATGTTGAATTTTGGTGCATGTGCAGAAACAGCAGTACAGTGATCAAGTTGTAGACTAAAGGTAAGCTGCTTAAAGCAATGTAATTACCCGACTGTATAATATATATTTCCTTGGACTATCAGAGACCTTCATCCAGAATCATCTTCTCTACTGAGGAACTCTTAGCGGGCAAGGGCAACTGTTCAACACTGACATGTGCTCAAAAGCTCCCTCAGTATCAGCTCTGTGCTTAATTTGATCACTTTCAAACATTCTCACAATTTCAGATTGAGCCTGAATCAAAAAAAAAAAAACACCTACACGGACCACAGGTCGATAGTTTCTTCTGCTGTGGCTAAAGTCTTCAGACAACAAACACACAGAACATGCACCCATGTTCTGTTTAAAGTGCACCAGAAACTCCTTCATGAGGTGATCAGTCGTTACACATGATGTGTCTGTGTGCTTTGCTGTGTGTTGGCTAGACAGAGCAGACTTCAAAAGATCTGTTAATCTGACCACAAAACTCAAAATGCACACAAACTATGAACAATGCCATTGGAAAACTTGATTTATCAACAACAACCACTGTCAGCAGCGTCATCATTAGAAGCCTCAGCAGCCTCGTTTCACCATCAGCTGACAGAGAAACAACAGACATACTGGCCACTCTCACAAATGTGTCAGTTGTGCGTGTAACAAACTGATGCACAGCAAAAGGTTCCCGGTGCAGCTGACAACCTTTACACTTTACCCCAAGAAAACCTTTGAAAAAAACAGAACCTGAAAGGGGAAGTATGGTCAGTTTAACCTTTTACACTCTCTGTGCACGAATGAACATTTCACCGTCACATTTTGAACATATTTCTGCTGGTTAAGTACTGCAGGGATGATGAGGGAGAGTGGAAATAAGTGAGCAGATGGGCGGGGAAGATCGGGTGACTGGGACTGGAGGCGAAGAGGTTATCGCAGGGCAGGAGGGAGTGGCTGGATGTGGGAGTGAGGTGACGGAAAAGTCAGAGGGCGTCTGGTGAACAGGACGAGAATAGCAATGAATGTATTTGAGGAAGTGGGGAAAGTGGCTGGAGGGACGGAGAGGTAGATCATGACAAGAACATACAAATTCCAGAGCCGTGATATAAGCAGTAAACACACGAACATTTTAATTCAGAATGTTGAGCAAACATTTACATCATACATCTCTCTTACCTGCTGCACCAAACACGGTGATTACATCTGAAAAGTTCAGCTTACAGGGCAGGAAAGTCCAGTAATATCTCTGAATTTCCTCACACCTACACGTGAATGCTTTTCAAATGATTTCCTCTGTTGTTAGAGTTTTAATCTCGACACAGTCTTCAGAGTGGAACACTGACTTGTGATTACTTTGGATTAATACCATCATGGGTCAGGCTTAAAAAAATGTGGTGTAAAATTGTTAGAACTTGTATATCACTTACATGATTGATCTGCTGTTTGACTTGGAGTGATTTTATTGATAATTCTGGTAATTCTTGAATTGTTTTGCTGATAGTATGTCACACAGTCACCCTCACTGCTGCATCTGTTCTCTTTTTACATCAAGGACCACAATGGTTTTCGACTTTCTTGTACCATTCCACACATGTTGTACTCTGTGTGGTTTTGTAAACTGTTTGATTGAATATCTCCTTTCTCATAATGCCAACCAAACTGATTTGTGTTCACCCACTAATCCCTACATGTTCTGTTCTTCCTCACACAGCAGTATGAACATAACAGAGGATGATCTATCCATGGAGATGTACGACTATGATTATAACTCCACCTGTGATCAGGATCCCAGTCCGGATTTAACCGATAGAGCCACGGTCCTGCCGGTTCTTTACTACACGCTGTTTTGTCTCGGCCTGCTCGGTATGTTCCAAAAGACCCGGCTCTTAACAAAAAAAAGAAATATGAGTCACTTTTTAATGCATTTAACAAATAGATCTGTGCCACAGTTCTGTTTTCATCACTGGAAATAAAAATTCACTGGTTTCACAGGCAACGCCACAGTTCTCTGGTTTCTTCTCCGGCACATAAGGCTGAAGACGATGGCTGATGTTTGCCTCCTCAACCTGGCATTGTCTGACCTCATACTGGCTGTATCCCTGCCCCTCTGGGCCTACAATTCCCAGAGCGTGGCAATATGCAAACTGATGACCGGAGTCTATCAGGTGAGGCTTTATTTTTTAAAATCACCTTTATTAAAAACACAGAGAAATAACTCATAATCATTTCAACGACTCATATCATATATATTATCACTCACATTTTTATATGTAAAAAATCTAAATTAATTTATCATTTAGAAAGCAGAATTCATAAAGATGTGCAGATTACTAGTTAGTTAAAAATGACGTCCTCCTACATTTACACTATGAGTTTTGTGGTTTTGTTGTCAAGGTGTGAAAAGTCCTGATTAGGCTGCTGCTTCACTTCCTGCCAAAACGCTGCATCTGAAATGTCAATGCATAAATGGAAGCTGGAGTGTGGGCAGGTCTTTCTTTTTAATCTGGAAGGTGTTACTGCCAACAGTCTGTATTTAATGCAAAGTACAAAATTAAATAAATGTAACTCCAGTACATGTTGGTTCTACTGTAAACACAAGTGACGTGCAGTTTTTATCATGGGGGAGATATTATATCAGGTGTTCTCAGGTGATGTGTGAAACAGCTGCTGTGTAACGTGTCTCTGAGGCCTGACAGATGTCACCTTATGCCACGTCCTGGTCTGACTTTGCTCCCTCCCTCTGCTCCTCTGAACAGTTGGGTTTCTACAGCGGGACGTTGTTTGTGACCTTGATGAGTGTGGATCGCTACCTGGCCATCGTCCACGCTGTCGCAGCCATGCGAGCCCGGACGCTTAGCTATGGAATCACAGCCAGCATCACTATCTGGGTTATATCTGTCTCTGTGGCGATCCCTCAGGTGATATTTGCCTCCTTGGAGATAGATCCAGATGATAACAGCTGGCAGTGCCAGCCACTGTACCCAGAGGACATGCAGCGGTTTTGGAAGATGCTGCGAAACTTCAGTGAGAACCTTGTGGGCCTTTTTGTGTGCCTCCCCATCATGATTTTCTGCTACGTGAAAATCCTTGTTGTGCTGTCCAAGTCCAGGAACTCCAAGAAGGACAGAGCTGCAAAGCTGATATTCACCATAGTGTGTGTGTTTGTGGTGTGCTGGGTCCCCTACAACGTCACGGTTTTCCTGCAGACGCTGCAGCTGTTTGAAATCCTGAGCAACTGCGAGGCTTCAAAAAACATCAACTCTGCCATGAACTTTGCTGAGATCATCGCACTGTCTCACTGCTGCGTAAATCCAGTCATCTATGCATTTGTAGGGGAGAAGTTTAGGAAGTCACTGGGCAATGTGCTCGCTAGATACCTCTGCTGGGGTCACCAGAGCAGACGGACTCTCAGCCCGAGAGACACCACCGAGAAAGAGACGTCCAACACACCCGTAAAATCAGATTATTAGAATGATGAATACTGCTTGCTTCTGTGCTGTGGTGGAGGGTGCATGTGTGATGTAATGATGTTTTTATTTCTCTATTCAGAGGTTGCAAAAGGGAAAGTGTGTGTGTGTGTGTGTGTGTGTGTGTGTGTGTGTGACTGTGCGACTGCGTGCATGTATGTGTGTGAGGTATTAGGCATGTGGTTGGAGCTGCAGAATCTTAATTATTTCCAGAAAAAAAAGGAGAATGCTTTATTTTCAAAATGAGAAAATAAAACTTGTTTGCTCTTAATTCTTTTTATAGTAGGTGAGAAAAACCTTTCAGACTATTGATCTGTGTATTCAAAGTGTTGTTCTGGTGTGTTTGTCTCGTGTGTGTGTATGTCACAAGATAAACATCTTGCCACAGCAGTGCATCACCGAGCAGGAGCTTGAGGTGAGAAAACCATCCCATCCCATCCCATTTCATTTCCCTGAATCTATTTGTTTACAGAATTTACGCACACTAATCAACATTTCTGTAAATGTGTCAGTGTTTGTCAGCTGGCTAATTTTCAGCTGCGGTTTCTTGGTGAGATGTTCTGAAACCATTGAGGTGATAGTTGAAATGTACCGACAGAAGACAACAAGGCACATTAAGACTGCAACAGCAACCAAATAAGCTTTGCAAGACAGTGTGCAGGCCATGCAGAGCAACAGGAAACATTAGTACAATAATACAAGGAGGGAGAAAACGAGAGGAAGAAAAGGTGAGATACAGACTTAATGTCTCTGATGAAAGATTACTTGTTTTGCTGTTGTTCAACAATGAGGAGCAAATTTGTACCAATTTGTGTGGTTATTAAATTTAAACCTTCTCATCAGTGTGTGTGGGGAAGAAACAGCAGCACTCTGACAGTGTTGCTGATTTGCAGTTCGGATTTGGCGCAGGTGTTGATTGACATATATTTTTGGTGGTTGGGCAGGTGGGTTGGCTCCCATGATGGGTATGGTGAATGCGGTCGAAAAGGAGAACTCAAGGGCCTCTCACAATATCCTGCAGTGGAGCCCGTTGCTACTGACTTACGCCACTGGGGACGACCATTGTATTCAGTTTTGCTGTTGTAATTGTGCAGTTTCTTATATTCTAAAAATTTTAAGTTAAAATTAAACTTTTCATTTGTTTTTTAATTGATAAGCTGGAGTTGAGCACAACACTGAGATATTTGACCTGTGAGACTATTTCGACAGGTTTCAGCCAGTCATGGGGACTCCCCATGTCAGATCACAACAACCTCCCTGACTAACAAGCTCCTGTTTGGTCATCTGAGCCTCCAGTTCAACTAATTACCTTTTCATGAACATGAACAAGTTAAGATCTGTGGAATGCAAGAGTCACATCTCAATTTGAGCCTCAGATATTAGTCAGAACTTTTGCCTACACAAAGAAATTTGCTTCCGATACACTGTGTTAGAAAAGATGTCAGTCTGGACTGCACTGATGGTAGTGTCGGTAGTATCACTTCCTCCAAGCATAAAAGTGCAAATGTGCATGCAGCGCTCTGCAACCCTCCAGCTGTGTGCATTGTCCTACATAATGTTTTTATTTTGACATATGAAACCTGCATGTGGTGATATCAGCGCCGGCACGGTCACAGCTATCATAACTGTTATATCAGCACATGGCTACCAGAATACATGATATCAACTCAGTTTTAAAAAGTGAATGGTTGGGAGTGCCTTAGTAGCTAAATGGTTACAGCACATGTGGCCACTGCAACATCGCTGGTTCGATTCCAGGCATGTCCCATCTTACCTCTACCCCTGCTGTCCAATAAAGGTGAAAAATGCCAAAAAGGAAAAAAAGCAAGAGCTAGAAGTTCATGATTGGTCTTGGAAATCATAGTTTTACAAAAAAATCTTATCACAAGATCTGTTTACTGGAAAAAGAGACTGAATGAACACCAGAAAAGCAAACCAAATCATCTGTTTATGAACATCAGGACAAAGCCTGTCATGGCTTTGACTCAGACTGTGACTTTAATATGCATCTATTTTTTATAGTTCAGATTTATTTATAGTTGCACTCATTCAGCAGTACAGGTCAGCCCCTGAAGGATGACTAAGTAACTCATAGCTCCTTAAAGTCTCTGTCAACCGCTTCAGATAAATTTCTCCATGAAGCTCATCATTCACAGTCGCTGGTGAGGAGCCACAGACAGTTCGACATCTTGCTGGTGGAAATGTTTCCTTTTGTTAGCTATAATTGCTTTTCCGCTTCAGTTTGTTTTATAATATGTTACATGGAGGTCTACATGTTTTCTGGAATGCTCCACGCAGATATGACGGTTTCAAATATTTGCTTTTGCTAACACTATTAAAGCCCACCTATGTACTGAGCTATAGATAACAAGGTTTGTTTGTGTCTGTCACATTTAACAAGAACACAGGTGGCAAAGTGAAGGATATGTTTCCTTTCTTTTATTATGGGATACTCTTTACATGAGTCACTATATACATGCAAAGCAGGGGATGATTTAGAACTACAGTATAGCAGATTACTTACACTTGTTGTGAATGACATTAATAATTCTTCCATTTGAGCCCAATCTATTTAACATGAACTTGACTGAATTACTTTGGGAAACCAAAGCCATTTTATTGTCTTTATTGCTTCCTTGTTCATATCACATTCTGCTCCGAGCTATTATATCCAATTTCCACCCTGGTGATTATTATGTAGTTGATAGTAATAGAATAATGGTGGAAGAATAGGGGAGTGCAGTGGTAATTAGGAAGCAGTGGGTCATCTTGTTTGCCCAGAGGAGGATGCAGAGGGAATTACCTGGTCCACCGACAGAGGAGACAGGAGGAACAAAGAGAGAATATGGTATAAATGTGGGGGGAGATGAAAGAAAGGAAGAAATAGAAAGAGGAACAGAGAGAGAGACTTGAGAACTGAAGTAGGACGGAGACTGAAAAAGAGAGAGTAAGGCGACAAGAGAGAGGAAAGAGAAAAATGAGACTTGTTTCATTTTGAAATGATGGAATGTGTTCCCGCCCCAGAGCTCTGTTCAATAAGCCGCCTTCTGTTGTCGAGCTGTGGAGGAGACAGGGAGGGAGGAGAAAGGAAGAGAGAGCAAAATGGCCACGTGTATGACTGTGTATCTGTGTGTGTGTGTGTGTGTGTGTATCCAAACCATAATTCCATAAAGAGCATTAGTCCGCCTACTCCGCAGCCTTAAATGCTGTTCACTCATTCCACTGCATGACTAATTATGATCAAAGGAAGATTAACACACAGATCTCTACAGTCATACACAGAAAAAAAAGCCTTGTATGCAGATGATATTCTGTTATACAAGCTAAATGTTTTTGTTTTTAATCAATTAATAAACAAATTTGGTTCATTTTCGTGTTAAACAGTGTCCGGTGCCAGTCAAGAGGTAAAAGCAGTCCAATGATCGATGTTCATATGAACTTTCTAGACACAGGTTTGGAAGTATTTTTGTTTATTTTCAAAAGCAATAGAAAAGATCAATCATCTTCACAAAACACTTCTTTAAAGGGATGTTCTGCATTGATTAAAGGACCACTTCACCACATTTTTCTCACTTTTCCATGCAAATTGTTTTGGTTTTGTGTGCCAGGGTTTTGAGCCATCTATGTGCCCCCACTCCAATACAGTGAAGGTGAATTGAATTTCATTCGTTGTGCTCTAAGCATTGAAGAAATGCATTAAAAAAAAAACTCTAAAGGAACTTGCCTTTCCACAGACCAGAGTAAATCCATACAACACATTCACTAATTCTAAAAACAATGTGTTCACAAGGGAAAAGTGACAAATTAATTTTCTTAAAATAGTCAATGCATTCACTAAAAGAAACAACCGAAGGAAATGGACGAGCTTCTCACAGCTGCATAATATGTAAACTAGTGGTGGATGGAATATAAGTTAAACTGGCAGCATTTAAAGTCACTGTTAGACTGACTTCTTGTGGCTCGTTGGTCTAGGGGTATGATTCTCGCTTAGGGTGCGAGAGGTCCCGGGTTCAAATCCCGGACGAGCCCGTTAATGGTTGTAATTAGCGATTTGGGTAGGTGGCCTAGCTGTCACTTGTGAATGGACGATTGAGTTGTTGACATGCTAGAAAACCGCCCAGCTGACAACAAATTTTGTCAGATGTAAAGAGTTGATTGGGCTGTGTGTAAGACCTCATCGTCAGCTGAATATCAGCACCACCCAACCGACACCTACATCTGCTCTAAGGTAACATTACTTTGTAACAGACACATGACATTGGATAGTCACATCATAATGTTAGCAAAATGCTAGCTAACTACCTCTCAAACAAAGAGCTACATCAAGAGGAGTTAGCCTGAAGTCAAAATTTCTGCTTTGAAAAATCCCATTTAGTTAGGATGTGTCTGTATGTTCTCTTGGGAATTAGCTGTTTGTAACGTAATGCACATACATGGGTGACTCGATACACACTCCTGCCAGTGGGTTCCACTATTCCACTATTCCATTATTCCGTTCCTCTCAGTAAGAAATAGAACCTGATTTAAGATTCCAGACCGCCAGTCCTGCATTATGCATTGTAACATTTAAGTAATCAGAAATGTACCAGCTATAAATGGCAACCCGAGCTGCTGGATCCACCACCACTGCAACCCTTCACTGAGGTCACAGCTTGGCTCTGCAGGCCATCATACCTCGTTCTAACTGCACCATTTGCTCCCTCGGCCCAGTACCTCCACCTCTCTTTGAATCCTGTCCCCCCATCTTATCTCAGTTCATCTCCACATGCGTCAACAAATCTCCGCAGACAGGAGAGGTGCCCGCTGCCTTTAAAATAGGGGCTCGGAGTTCAATCCTGGGGAAATCTAACCTCAATCAAGGCTCTCGCTCAAACTACACAGCCATCCCCAACCTGCTGTTTCCCACCAAAATGTTGCAGCACACTGCGCCAGTCACAGCTGTCCAAAAATGAACTTGATAAAACATTTTAGTTACTCGCGGTTCACAGCAGCACAGAAATGGCCCTGAATGAAGCTTTGTTATGACTAATGGCAGCAGGCTCAGCTTCAAGTCTCTTTTTTATTTCATTACAGAGCACAATATTCTTCTCCATCAGTGTGTCCTGAAATGGTTTTCACTTTTCTCCAACATGCACTGAATTTAGCTATTATTTGTAGCAACATGCACACATCAATGTATTTTCACTGCAGCAGCCGTAGCAAAAAGCGAGCGAGTTTCACAACTTGTTAGATGTAGTGTAGGAATTGAGAGGCTGTAGCTATGAATGTAAGGTTTAAGTGTTTCCATGGGACGCTTTTTCTCTCACTTCAGATTTATTGTTCCATGGGTGCATACAGCGCTTTCTACAAATACAAATTCCTTTGTACACATACCCACATGTTTTGCCACAGATACGGATTTTATTGTACAAGTGCAAAGGGATTTTACAAATAAAATACATTCATAACTGACAGGATTTACTGGTTGAATTAGTTCAAGAGAAGCTGGAGAGCAAAAATGAAAAAGGAATACACAATTTCATGTGATCCACAGAGGTGTTATGGGACAGTCGTGTAGAGCACCTCTGTCTATGCATAGTGATGTATTTATTTATCTGTCTCAGTCCAAAGACAATAAAAAGTGACAAAACACACAGCATGTATAACGTACAGCTTTTTTCCTGCTGTTCTCCTGTTTACCTGACAAACTTGTGAATATCCAGCCTTGGAAATATCACTTTGTACTCCTTCAAACTGATGTTGACTCTTGATGCGCAGTGTACACATTATAGTAAGAGACAACACCGCTTTCAAAATAAGTGTGGACTTCCAGCTTCGTGACTACATTATAAATGTCTGTTAGTCACCGGTGTGCTTGGCTATGATGTGACAAACACAAACAATATGAGAAGAAATGAATTCTAATGTTTTTTTTAATGTGTTATCTTACTTTGTGTAAAATAGTTTATCACTCCCATTTGACTCCGACAGTCACGATTTATTTTTTCATTTGTTGACATTTCTGCAATGTCTTGTTTGTAGGAATGATGGGGGTGTTTCATTTTCTTTGTGAAACAATATTTATTCACAGCGATGGCACAACGAAGAGGAAATTCAAAAGGATGCAAAAGGAATTGTGGTGTTGTTATTCAGGCGGACGCAGCTGCTCAACAGTAAGGAGCAAAACCCGATAGAGACATGATGCAAAATAACAACAGCAGACAGCAAAACACAATGAATACAGGAAGGCATAGGAAATGAAAAGGCACAAAACAGACACCACCTCTTACTTTTTCTGTGAGATTTGAGCACCAGAAGAGGCAGCAAAAACAAGGCAGACAACAGTGATCATAAAAGAAGATAAACTCAATTAGGACAACGATGGAAGGGTGTGCGGATGGTGGTGGTGTGAGCTGGAATTTTCCTAAAGCTGCTCAAGGGATGAATTTTTCAAGTTAAGGAGGAGTTTGTTTTTCTTTTCATTCCGCTCGCTGGGCACCACAGGCCAGAATACAAGCGTGAAACTGTCAAATTCAGCAAATTCATCTGTGAAACCTATTATGTGTGTGCTGCATCATGCCTTTCACTTACCCAATCGGGCGCGAATAATCAGTTCACAATTGCTTTCTCTCAAGCTCGCATCGGTAAATGTTCTCCTCTTTCTTTTCCGTTAAATTTTGCATGTTGAGTGTTCCAGGAGCTGTGTTTTCAATTACTGTATTTCCCTATTTAACTAGCGAATCGATCTCATACTATGTGTGCGCTCATAAAGCTTCCTTAACTGTAATGTTAGTGATCAAAGTCTTTCCTGATTTGTTCCTGCATATACAGCAGCGACTTGCAGTTTCTGACACTATAAACTTTTCCTACACTTCCCGTCTTTCCAGTGGAACTGGGGGAGTTTCGGCTCTTGACACAGACAAAAGTGAAATCCCAAATTAAATATATCATGCAGCTCCACACAGATATTTATTCATCAAACATAACAAGTAATTGGTCTTTTAAAGGGCAATCACAGCAGGAGTGGTGGGATCAGGTCTTGATTGCTGCAATTTGATGTTTAGGCAAAGGCAAAACGAAAATGCACACATTTAAGAGTACCTGCTTGAATTGCATTAAAATGAAATTCAGTCACACCCCACAATCAATGTGCACTCTCTCAACACAACCAAAAACAATCCCAGCTGCATACCTGTTATACCTTTGATTGATTGTGATTGTGATTCTGCGCAGTCAGCTTAATCTTAGATTCAGGGTCATAATAACGTCCTTAAACAAAAGGTAAGTTCCCCATCTGGAGGGGTGGGGGGGGGGTGATAAAGTGTGTCTTCCACTGCGGGCTGAAAACTTGTCTGTACCTTCCTCCCTGAATCATATCCTCGCTCCTCTACTGACTCTAATTGCTCTCTCAAAATATCCCCCCTGTGTCTCTCTCTCTCTGAGACTTATTCTGTTTCTTTTCCTACCATTTCAGACCAACAGGATCATTTTATGGTCCCACGGGTTTATAAGAACCAAAAAGGCCAAACTTTTGCCCTCATTAAGCTTGTTGTTATGAAGATCTCTGAACTGAGTGTAAGCCACCCATGGTAAATAAAAAAAAGTCACCTAAATACTAACGTGTAAAATGCAAATGTAAGACTTTCTTATTCCCAATAATGTCTTTGAAATGCAGTTTCTCATGCAATGAACAGATAAACAGCACACAAACAGGTGTTTATATTCAAAGCTATACAGGGAGAGCAGGGTAGTTGGATCCACCTATCACTTTTTACTATATGCTAGAACAGCAAAATAAATATGCATTCACCTCAGACAGTAATTGCTGTGTATAATTATGGTTGCTGGGCATCCTTGGACTCTAACACAAAACCATGAATTTAAAGCAGTTTTAAAAATATGACACATTTGTTGGTACTTGCTGCAGGATAGGGGTAGGTATGAGGCAACATGCATCCTATGGATGTAACTGCAGGCTGCAGGTTGCTATTTCTTGTATTTTTGTCTCTTTTGGCCATTTCACCAGAACATGTTCAGCTGCCACCTGTTGGATTTCAGGCACAGATGATTTGTATCTGCAGGATGTCCCAGTTTTAGGTTCTGAATGTACCTAACTCGCAACATAATCTGCTGCAAAACAAGAAAAAGAGGCAGATCATTGGTTTATGTGTGTATCTGATACTAGATCAGGAGGCTGATCACTCACCTCTGATCAAATCATTGCTCTGCAACATCTGAGAATCCCACATGAGCGAACATTTGCCATTTAAGTTCATTTCATTAGAATATAAATGTGATTACATAACAGTAGAAACTGCTTCACACAGTGAGTCAGCTCCAGAATTAGTTAATTAAGTCATGTTGTATATAATACCAGTCTCACAGGTATCTAATTCCATTTCAATGCATAATTGTGATATAGTTACCAAACATCTGACACAGCAAAAATAAAGCGTTGTGACCCGGAGTCACCCGCCTCTTTTTTCCTCACTCTCTACATGCTCATTTCTATCAGAGATGCACCAAATGAATTACATTTGTGTCTTTGTGTAGATAGAAGTGTGAGTCATCTGATCTACTAACTCAGCCCACCCATTTCCAGCTATGTTCTGGACAAAATGGGTTTCATTTTCTATAGAAAAACACATTTGTTCCTTCTATCCCGCACACTACAATCTGACTGTATTATTTTATTACTTATTATCTATCATCTGTAGCCACCTTTTCAAACATGAAAATGAAATATAGATTGGAACTCGCCTATACATTAGTTGTTGGCAGAAGAAACATTTTGTACTGCAACCTGCACCTGGAGTAAGAGGATTCAAAGTCATACTGCTGATAGAAAAAAGAAATCCTATCCCCGCATCTTCTTGCACAGACTGTAAAATCATTATTTTGTTCCAGATCTTTTATCATAATACTCCAAGCTTGCCTGACTGCCATATTAACCTGCTTTTTGACCACTTCACCCTCATTTCATGGCGCATAAATTTGCAATATATGCTGATGCAAAGAAACATATTTATGGTGTTATATAACTGAGCAATTGATTGTTTTCATTCCTGCTTGAGAATGTGCAGCAAAGTCACAGAGAAGATCGGTGAGACAAAGTGAATGACAGGTGAGGAATGGAATAAGTTCAGGAGCATTACGGTGATAATACAAAGCTGCAGCGCCACCAGGATACTCTCCAACCATCACTTAAGAGAGGGAGCGCTCGGAGCCTGAGCCTCGGGTTAAGTTTGATCTACAGGGAATGTAGCGAGCTGCTCTGACAGACATGCATTTCACCTTGGGAGCACCACTAAGTGTTATAGGAATCACTAAGCTGCTTAGTAGGATACATGCTTTGCCTCAGCCTTGCACCATGCTCTGCAAAAAGTAATGCCAGCTCTGAAAAATAAAACCAATAATCTGCCTCTTTTTCCACATGAATCCGCCGCGCTCAAGCACATCATGTACTACAGAGGCTACTTGTTTCTTGTTGCTTGGCAGTGAGATACTGACAGCATGTTAAAATAATGTTGCTCTTTCAGTCACGTTGAAAGAAGTAGCATTATGCAGTTGTTGTGCTGAAGAAACACAGACTAGCTAGTTTAACAGAATGGACTATTCGCTTCTCGGCTGGGATGTCTTGGATGGCTGAATTTGGTGATATGGGTAACGAGGAGCAAAGGCATTCAGAAACTCTTACAGTGTTGCCTACAGTTGAGTCAGAAATTGCCCATCTTCGCTGCCTCAAAAGGGTGTGTGTCGCACTGCCTTAAATTTGCTATTTAAGCGTAGCAACACTTTAGTCAGTGTAGGTAAGTCTGGTATTTCACAGTGTGATTAGCCTTAGCTGTCATGAATAGCAGATTATATTGTGGACTGTCAGAAAACCTCTCACTCAATAACCCCAGCACATTTTTAATACCACCAGCACATTCACATGTCTCCCCTCCACACTTCCAATCAAACGCAACATTTTTCCTCTCAGAAAAAGGTGTTTAACTCGTTTTTTTTCCTTCTGTGGAGTGAATCAAACAGCTAGCGTTTGCTTATTCTCTCCTCCTCTCTCTCAATCAGCAATTTTTCCCTTTGATCTTTTATTCATATGATTAAGTCTGTGTATCACCAGACTGTTCATTCTACATTTCAATATATGATGAGACCATCTTTGAAGTTGGGTGTGCTGCAGCGGAGTCACTTTGGCCAACAGGGTTTTTCTTTTTCTTCTTCTTCTTTTTTTTCTGTTTGGAGTTTCACCAGTTATTGTTGGAATGGAAACACTTTTCATCTCCTTAATTATCCCTTTTAAATTGTTTGACCTTAAATACACAAACTGTGTGTCTTCAAATTAATAAATAAATAAAGCTTCCACACTTCCTGGCCCACATATTGACTGTGGCTTGTGTCACCCAAATACGTGATCTTTTTCACAAACACATTTGGTATCCAGTTAGATTCACTATTCATTACATTCCCTTGTTGCTCTAGCTTGTGTGCTCCTCATATCTGTTTTTTTTTTTTTTTTGCCCACTTATTATTATGCTTTACCCTTGCTCCTCTCCTCCAGTGCCAACAACCTCGATTCATCCTCGCTCTGCCCTCCTTTTGCCTGTTTGTCCTTCCCCGTCTTTACCTCACTCCCTTCAACTCACATCTGCTTCTACCTCTCGCCTTTATGTTTGCCGCCATCCCTCAATCAATACCTTTAACCCTTGTTTTCTTCAACTCCTTGTTCTCCCTCGCCCCATCCCTCCTTCGCTGTCTGCCTCTACTATTTCAGGCTTTTCCCTGGAAGATAAAAAGGTTTACGAATATTTAATGTCAGATGTGTGAACAAAGCACATGAGCAGGCTCCGCCAGCAGAGATCTGATTGAAACCTATATATATCCTAATGAGACAAAGACGGGAGTGTGGTGAACTCACAAGTGGTAATAAGTTAAAGGTGGTGAGATTTTGGGAAGAGCAGAGTCTGATGAAACAGTGAAAGTGTACTTATCCACGTATCAGCGATATAGGTCATGTCAGGGAGAGACAGAACGTAGTGTTAATACATTTTATGAACTAAAGAAAAGCAGGAACTAGGTGCAGATAAATGGATCAAAAATGGTTTTGATGTCACTTTTTATCCATATTTACTCAGACTGAACCATTTGCTATGACTCATGGCTCAGAGTGTTGCCCTGAGCTAAAGTGCTAGCATCGGGCTGACGATGATCTTGCCAGGCATGCCAGTGAAACTGTCAATGCATATTTTTGTCAGTATGCCACCATGTAACCAGCTACAGGATGAGGTGCGATGATGTGCTTTTTGTCATAATTGTAAAATCCATGTTGTGTTACGCTGTGCAAGTAATTCTGGATAAAAGAAAAAGCCTGTGTCTATTTCAAACCTCACCTCTGTCTTTCTCTCTTTTTCAGTCATTATTCACCGACCAATACCCAAGCACTGGAATGGACAATAGATAAACCACATTATGGTGTCTGGCTTTATTAGAACATAAAATAGAGCGTCAATGGTGCTCATTTGAAAAGCATGTCAAAACTGACGACAGACGATTATGAAGTTTATGTTTGGTCGCCATAAGCTTGAAAGTTTTATTTGAAACATGGTTTTTATGCCCCAAATGCCCTTCATCACATGTTAGTCCATCCCCATCCCCCTCTACCATCTTACTCACGTGCACAGACATCTCCCCTCTCCCCCTTTCACTTGCGCACACCTTCCCAGCGCCCCTTGGGTGCTGTAGGTAGCAGACCCAGAGCAATGGAGCAGCAGAACCCAGCAGTGGATTAGCAGCAGTGTGTGAGAGAGGCCAGATTCAGACACATTCCTCTGGGGAAGTCAAGCTAATCCGACCCCAGTGCTTACTCTATCAACCCCCTACCAGCTGCACTTTGCCCCTGCACACAAAAAGACACACACTCAAACAAAATGTTACCCAG
The DNA here is from genome assembly GCF_017976325.1 of Chelmon rostratus. NCBI lineage: Eukaryota > Metazoa > Chordata > Actinopteri > Chaetodontiformes > Chaetodontidae > Chelmon > Chelmon rostratus. Next base: position 19,786,367 of record NC_055665.1, read on the forward strand.
GCATGAAGATTTCAACTTAGATGCATGCCAAGGTACGGCATCACTGCAAGCGTACACACAAATAGGCATACACACACATTTTAGTGTATATCCCTGAAGGGCACGCGTGATACGTACACACGTAGTAAAACTCTGACACTTTTATTCACACATGTGCATGCAGTCCCACATACCATACACAGTATGCATGCACACATTCACAAACACCTGTCTAAACCCCCCACAAGGCCCCCTCTGGGAAGACAGAGGAGACCTTTGGCCCGTGTGTGACATGAAAACCTTCCCAGACGTCAGTCCTCATACATGACCACTGCTAATCAGAACATCCCGCCGAGATTCACACATACAACAGGCCGAGTCCCTGGGGGGAGGACAGCGTCGGTGCAGTCACTGTAGCTCTCTGACAGGCTGTTCGGTTGGCTGGCTGATTGGATGACTGGTTCTTTCGCTCCTGATGCAGTGGCCAACACATAAAAGTAATGAATTTCCTTTCAGTATGAGCTAAAGCATGCAAATGGTTGCACAAACATGTCTCCATACAAAATGCTCATCCATGCTTGCAAGAATATATATATTCGGTTTGGCACGCATGGACTGGTCAATATATGGACATCCACACACACACACACACACAGAGAGATGCACACAAAAACAACAGGAGGATCAGGCAAGAGGCAGTCTGATTGCTCATCAAGCAGCAAGCAAGAGCCGGCAAGAGGCATCAATATGACTGAAGCCCACTCTCCTGGGCCCACCTGTCGATTACAGTGGTAAAGACAAGCTACCTGGTGCCTCGATCCATTCCCCGCAGCCTCCATCGGGCCTGTAGACACCTGAAGAATTCTGATGCCATGAGGGAATAAGGGACCTTCCACTTCACACTGCTACATACAGAATGGTTTGCCTCTGCTGCATAAACCATTGAGATAAACAACTCTACAGAGAAATGGAGAGAGGATACAAATCTATCGCTCATGCGGTAGCGATTCAGTTTGTAAAAGCAGAACGAGATAGATTAATATCAAGCAGTCCACAGAAACATGTAAAATGAGATTTTCACAAAGAGCTACAATACATTTCATTGTGCCGGCAAAGACACAATAAATACAGAATAAAACGTAATCCACAAAATACAAAGCCCATAAAGTGCTACGGCTATTTACTGCACAAAAATCCCAAATAAATCTCACAGCATTGCAATTATGAATGTGATGTTTATCACCATTTGGCATCCAGAGTTGAATTATGTTTTCTGACTATTTGGCCGAAGGACAGCAATCCCATTGCCCTCTGCTGCCTCATAATTAGGCGAGATTAGAGCAGGATCAAGCTGTTTTCTTCCATTTATTCTCCCATGGGAGAGCAGTGGTAGAGGTGGGAGGTTTACCCTGCCGAGCCAACTAACCTTGGACAGAGAACAGACACATGCACAAAAAAAGATGATAATCTGGAAAGCGGATTTGCACTTTAGAGAGGAATTTTACGCAAGGAGCAAATGTAGGTTTTTTTGCCTGTTTTCTTTTCCAAACAGTCAGTTAACTGTTTGAAATACAAATACACACGAATTAAGAGTAGAGCACTCTGATGCGCGTTATTTTTTGACTGGGGAATGATGTTCAGTGCGTCAGGCTCCTTCCCGAAGTGGCCGACGCACAAGCAGACGCTCCAGTTTCAGCACCATGGACAGCTCTCACTTATAAATTACTGAAAAGCGCCCATTTTGGCTCCTCCTCAAGTACAAAGAGGGGCTCGGGGTTAATTCATTAGGCTTCCTTATGAAGTTACCCCGCTGAATTCACGCTAATAAATCTTGCCAATAACAGGGCACAAGGTATTGATTTCTATGGAGGTCAGTGCAGGTGCAATTATTAAGTGGGCAGTAATCAAACCCGAGGCACTGCATGTCATTGATCCAAACCTCACCTGATCAGCTCTTTTCAAAGCGGCCGCTCTCAGAAACTTTCATCTGTTGGGCCATTCAGAGCTACAAAACAAGTCCAGAGATGATGGTGAGGAAGCGAAGCCACACGCAGAAGAATCAACAGCCCCTGCAGAAACCCTCTCTGATCGTCCTACACATCGGATGGTGTTCACTCTATGTGCAATCACGGCCTCTCACTTCACCGCTCCCCCTTTTCCTCTCCGTTTCAAAGCACAGGTCGGCGACTCTTCAGAAGCTAGATGGCAGAAGAGCCCCACTGCAGCTGAGCTGCGCTCTGCGCCGTCATCATCCCGTCTTTGCATTGCAAATTGCCCAGTCCCATCACTCCCAATAACGGCTGCGCTCGATCTCCAAAATGAAAATCAGAGTTATGGTGGGATTGCCTACCGGGCGAATTTCTTTCATCAGCTTTCGGGACGGGATGCTGCCTGTCTGGGTCTCACCTGACACCCCCACCCGCACCCCCTCCCTCCGCTCTCACACACACATAAACCACATGCTGTCATTAACTGAGTTCATTTCTTTCTCGGGATTTACATTCTTCCCATAAAGACGCGCCGCCTCCTCCTCCTCCCTCGCCACCCACACCTCCACTGTTCCCGCTCCATGATTTGTGACCCACACATCAGCCACATCATACTTAACACAGGACGCTCTCTCGCTCGCTACACCCGCCACCCCCTCTCCTCCCCACCACCACCACCACCTTCTCTCTCTCTCTCTCTCTCTCTCTCTGCGTGGTTCAATTGCCGATCGATAAAGGCTGCATCCACACTGTGGGCTCGACTCCACTCCGTCGTCAGCCGGTTTACAGGGATTAAAAAGGAAAGATGTTGAACAGCAGATGCGAGAGCGCACAAGCAGAGATCCTCACACTTGATGCCCCTCTCAGCAGAGATGGTTGAGCCCTCGTCCAGGTTGCTGTGGTCCTCTCCTAAAATTCAGTCTTGCTCACTTGGCTCCTATCAGCTGACACAGCGCGGCGGGCGGCTCTGCCTGGTCCTCCTCTGAGAAGGGAAAGGGAACCTGCTCCAAGCCAAAAGAAAGACAGAAAAAAAAGCACAGCCTGCAGAGGTTACATGTGTTAGTTGTGAACATGAAGGGGATTTACAGAGACGGATGCTACGACGGATCTATTGAACTACGGGACATTTTCAACAGGAGATGCGTTAAATGTGGCCGAGGGGACTTTGTTCAAGCCAAAGCGATGAGGATTAGGAGGGGGATTGTTTTTTGGAATCTCCTCTTTTCACTGATGTTCACTTGTGTGAAAGGTACGAGCCACTGCAGCAATTCTCTCTATTTTCTGATGCGCTTGATGTGCCTGTGTGCGCGCGTGTGCGTGCATGCGTGCGTGCGTCTGTGTGTGCGCGCGTGCGAGAAATCAAAAGCTTTTACAGACGTGCGGAAAATAGGCTACCACGGTTTACTGGATGGAGTTTTAAGGGGCGCATTTGGCCGGTTTAGCGCTCAATGCAGGCTTTGACTGAGTGGCTCAATAGATATTCTTGCGGTAGCCTACGCTTCTTCTAATAGCCTACGTGAGCTGCTTTGCTTAGTAGGGTAACTAGTGAATTGTTGAGGCATGCACTGCAGATTTCCTATAGGATGTGAAGAGATCCTAGTTTATTTAGGCTACAGCTGTGCGCCTTTTCTCTAATTTGGGTCGAGTTTTCAAGTATTTATGCGAGATTTTTTTTTTTTTGCGTCAGGCCAGAAATGTTGCTGGAGCCATTTAGGGGGCCGAGGCAATTAGTAGCGTGGAACCAATTTGTCGCTGGTGTTAATCGGACTTGGCAGTGCAGGCAGGTGTAAGGTGGGCTTGTTAGTATTCTAGTGGCTCTTTCTCGGGGTCTGTCTTTTGGAGACTTGCTCTAGCTGCTGAGGTAGCCGCTGCTTCCGTTTTTCTCCAGTATGCATCAGCTAATTTCGCTCAGACCAGTGAAAAGGTGAGCACGGGTGAAATGTAACTTTTCTGAAACACTTTTTTAAAACGTGCTGTCATCCTTTTTGACTGCATGAAACGACTCAGTTCTTAGACTTTGCACTGATCACCTCTGTTTTCCCCGCTTGTTTACAACAGTAATCCCACTCATGCTATTTCCATACTTCTGTAGAAATCAGTCAAAGCAATTGTTGCTCATTTTTCACCCTGAAATTATAATGTGCTCATCTATTGAACAAGCAGAAAACAAATAAAAATCCATTTCCTGCTTCCTTGCAATGCCAGTTACATGTTGATTATAAAAACTGAGCATCGAGTGTGTGTGTGTGTGTGTGTGTGTGTGTGTGTGTGCATACAGGGACATGGTGTGTGTGAGTGCATGGCTGTTTATCTGTTGAATGCATGTAAATATGAGTATGGGCACTCACGGATATCAATTTACATGCAGATTGTTCACCCTGTGAGTAATTCTCATGTCTGTCTGTTGGGGGTGGATGAAATGTGCAGCATGCAGAGTAGCAGCACCCACCAAGAATGAGCCAAGTCGAGTCGAGCAGAGTCGGGCGCAGTGCTGTTTCATCACCACCCACATTGTGGCAATGTCAAACCTCGAGGCCACTGCCAATCCTCCTAGTTCTGTTACTTATTAGGGAGCCAGCCAGCCAGGAATTGGGCAAAGGGGGAGGAAAGGAGGAGGAGGAGGAGGAGGAGGAGAGCATGGTCTTCTTTTGGAAAAGCGCAAAGGAAATAGTGACACAGACCAAGGTGTGGAGGAAGAACCATGCAACAGCTGTTGTTCCTCTGCTCTGACAACTGACACAATGTTTGCAGAAGTAAAAAGATCTACTAGATTTTCGTCCTGTGACTCATTTCTCCTGCTAAGATAATGATGCTGGAAAAAATAAATAAATAAAAAAGCCCACTATCTAGCAAAGTTTGCACAGTGCTGCTTTGCTCGAGGATCTTTCTCACATTAGATTATTTCGAGGCAGGGTTCTGTGTGTGGGCGGTGCACAGTTCTGATTCTCAGTTTACAAAGTTATCTCAGTCACCTGTCTGATTCTCAGCACTCTACACAGTTTAGTGAAATGTATTAACTTAGTTTTGGGATAAATAAAACAGAAGCAAAAATAACACATTCTCAATGCAGCAGTCCACTGCCAAACAACTGAGGACCCACTGCAACTGTGTCATCTACTCCTTTGGGAACGGAGAAAACTGCTTCAGATAGATTTAGGAAGCTAAATTGCAGGGATTTGAGGTTTTTTTTTTAATAGAGCAAAAGACCTGGGTCACATACGAATTGAATTCCTTTATCACTGATAGTGAGCACATTACTGTATCTTCTCTCGAGTACAACAGCTGCGTTTGCCCTTTTTTTCTTATGACAGTCACAATGCATCCATCCACCGGACGACAATCAATCAAGTTCACAATAATGAAACAGTCAAAAAGCTGAGAGCATCCCACTCTTATGACACATGCTTGTGTAAGCAGTGGATTACATCGTGTGAGAGGGTGACAAAGAGCCACACTGGATTTATGGCCACAGCTTCCTGGACTTGGCCTTTATATTGTTTATGGTTGTGAAAGTATGTCTCCTTGAAAGAGATGAATTTTACCTTGCTTCAACATTTTCACCTTCATATCCATTTCAAATGAGACTTAGCAGATCAGATAGTGCTCAAACATTCAGTTTTTGTCTTTTGACACTTCTTTATACTGGACAGTCCTAGTAGTGACCTGATAAGGAAAAAGCAGAAGGGGACATGATAATCGTGGGAAGTTGAAGGGACGCCACGGGAGAGGACAGACAGAACACGCTGGTCTGTTTCCCCACACTGACATTAGTACATCAAATGACAGTGAAGGATTAATGATAATGAACAGATTGTTGATAATTGTCCATCTGTTATGTCCCACCACTTCTGTTTCTTGTGATTATGCTTTATCCCTCAAAATTTCCTTCTGCCTTCCAGATTTTGTTAAAATGCAGTTGTTGTTGTTGTTTTTAAACTCTATACCAGGCAGTCACTAATTGCTGGTAATCAGGTGGGCTCTGCACAGACAGTAATCTGGCCACTGAGCCCTTGATGAAGACTTTCTCTCAATGTGATTATGTAAACAGACTGGAAAGGCTGCTGGGGCTAATCAGGATTACAATTTGTCTGTGTAATTATACACTATCTACAGGGAATTTGGGGCATTGTCCCACTGCCCCCCAGGTTCTTGATCTCCACAACAGTGGAGGAAGTAGAGCAGAAGTGTGAGAAAAAAGTGGACAGAATCACCCGGGTTTAACTGTAACTGGAAAGAACAATATATAATTTTCCAGGGTACAAGAACTTGGAATAGCATCAAGTTTACTCCCTGGATTCCTGATGCCTCTTTTAGTGCTGACATTTTACTGGATAGCTTTAGCACTGTACCAAAGCAGTGCTCAGCTCACCCATTGTCCTCTCTCCTGTCTCGCCTGGCCCAGATGTTGCTGACAGGTCCCCACGAAGGCTGGATGCAGTTTGCTGGTTCTGATTAAGTCAGTTCTTCTCAGGTATCAGTTTTAATATAAGCAGTACTCTTGGGGGAGAGAGATTGGCAATATCTTGTTTTCAGGTAGAGAAATAGCGCTCCGTTTGTTGAGATTAAATGTAATAGGCTGAGGAGAGGCTGCTTCCAGAGTCAAGGCCAAAGATTCAAGGTGGACTGTCTTCTGACAGTAGTTGGGATGTATATATATGCAACAACTGCGCTTACTTCCAGTTATTAAGAGGCTCTATAAATGCAGCAGATCATTAATTTAAAGTGAGATGTAACAAATAAACTACATTGCTGCATATAGAATATAAAATGTATTTTATGTGTTCGTTGAAGCATAACAACACATACTGATGGATATTCTTTCATTAATCTTATTGACAATTGTATCCACAGTATATTTCCAGTGTTATTCACTTCATAACCTGTGTGGAATACCCACATGCCGTCATGAATCTTCCTCCTCCCTGACGACTGCTGCTCTTGTTTGTGTTTGTGGCTGTCAGCTGGATTTTTGATATGTGACAGGAGAGCAGGCAGGGCCGAAGCATGGTCAGGGAAACAAAGTGGGGTGATGTGAAGGTAACTGAAGAGGTGGACTGCGTAGTGGAGGTGGTTGTGACTCCACAGCATATTTCAACAGCAATTAAACAGATAGGTGAGGGTAGCATACCAAGTAACTGTTTAGACTCTGAACTGCAGCATTTTGCTATGAGGAGGCAGCACTGGAGATTTAATTTTTCATCTTGTTAGAAAATACACCTAGACATGTAGACTATACAATCTCAGTGGGCTGTGAGATGCTCTTAGGTCGGAAGCTTAGAAAATTATTGATTTCTTCCTAAATGCTACAGTTCTGTTAATGTAAAAATTGACTTTTTAAAAAGATTTTAAGTTTTCTGGCCTCTTCTCTCAGGAATAAAGTAGCAAAGTGTGATCTCTCTGCTGGACATGCTGGAAAAAAATCATTGATTGACTAATCATCTGATTTTAGGGTTCCATGCTGCGCATTGGACTTTGGTCCAGGCCTGTGGAGATGCATTTATTAAAGCACTTATTCATCCAGGTCTAATTTTGGTTATAATCAAAGACACACAGTATCACTGAGACGAAGAGGCTGAATCTTCGCAGCCAATACCTTCAAACTGCAGTGGCAGCAGTTTCAGATCTGCAGTTCCAGTCCAACCTGTGGAATCTAAAAGCAGTGACAGTGGCAGCAGGTCATAAATTCCAAGGTAAAAGACGGGGGAAGTAATAGCTTCTTTATTGTGCCACTACAGCTGATGTATGCCACAACTGCAGTGTCCTTTGTTGTCTTCTTAATACCTGCTCTGTGTGTGTGTGTGTGTGTGTGTGTGTGTTTGTGTGTGTTCTTATATTTGATATTTTAACCTGTAATATGTAACATACACAAGTATGTTTTCTGCTGAACTGTAGGAAGTGTATATGTCACACTGCAGGCAGTGTCCTTTCTTCAGACAGGCAAGGCCAGGGGTGTTATCAGCATTTTATTTGTTAAAAAAAAAATGATGATGCAGAAGCCAAGATAGAATTAGCACTGTAGGTCTAAAACTTGAGTTAGAGCTACAACAATTAGTCGAATAACTGATTAGTTAATTGACAGAAAGTTAATTGGTTGCTATTTTGGTGATTGATAATCATTTTAGTAATTTGACATTTGACAAAAAATGTCAAACATTTTGGCTTTTCAGATGTGAAGATTTAAAGCTTTTATTTGCCATGCATGATAGTAAAATGAATATCGCCGGGTCTGGGACTGGCTGAATGATATCATCTTGGGCTGTGGAAAATGCTAATGGACATTTTTCACAATAGTTTTGTTGTGCACAAGTCAATTAATTGAGAAAATTATCAGATTAATCGATAATGAAAATAACCCCATAGTCGCAGTCCTAGCTTGAGTCTTATTAAAATGATTTCACATGTTTGTAGGATAATTGTCTGTCTAATTGTTATTTTTACACTTTGACTGACCTTTCTGATGACTTTATATACATATTCAGAAAGAAATGATGAAATTCATTCAGAAAACCTTTCAGTGTTTTTCAGCCTCAAACTTAATTGTATTCCTATTTGATTATTTAATAACTGCTGCTGGTTAGTGGGACACAGTAATGTCATCCCAGCCTCCTGTTTATATACAATTAACTTGCAACAGCAAATACATTTTGGAGGAAAAATAATGCTGACTGAGCTATGTTTTGAATTAGAATAATGAGGAAAGCGTTTAATTAACATACCTGGCAACTGTTGATACTGAACGTTTGTTTGCTGACAAAGTATTTCATTTATTTTCTGCAATAATAGGCAATCATAAAATGCACTATCCACTCTTGGAGACTACAGCATTATTCAACTTTTCTTGTAATGTCTAAGAGACCAGGTCACAAATGCATGATGGGAAACCCGCAAAACATGCAAATGCAAAGAAAATAAAAACAGCAGCTGCAACATTCATTGCCTCCAGTTGGTACAAAATTGCAGCAACTAATACTTTCTTTGCCTGTAGGTAGTGAGATCAACATGTTTATGTGTAGGTCTAAACTGCTGCAACCATTACTTTTCTTCCCTTAGATGGAGCAGGTTGGCATGTATAGAACTGGTCTAACCATTTCTGGAGAATGTGATAACTGGAAGAAGATGCTTACCTGGAAAGTGAAAAACAGTCGAGCATTGTTCAGCCTCTGCGGTCGTCTTTAGATAGAAAAAGACAGATTCTTGTTCTGTGCTTCTTTCTTTTTCCCTTTTCTGGGAAAGTGAAGTGTTATTGCTTGTTTGGAAATTGGAGGCTAGAGAGACAGGCATCCTATTAGATGTGTTGTTGGCTCACAGTGTTCTGTTGTACAGCAGCTCTCACAGTGGTGGCCTGGCATCAGGTGCAATATGGCTCAGTAGCATTTTGAGGAGGTATTGGTGTCTAGTCATGAAATACTGTATCTGCTGGGGAGTAGCTAAAGCACCAGCAGCACGCAGACGTTGGGAAACAGTCATTACACATGGCTACGCAGACACACAACGTCTGTTATTTCCTTGTGCAATGGTGTGTGTTTGGTGTATGTGTTTGTGCACGTGCCAGCTGTGTTTCAGTGTGCCAGTGTATTTGATTTTAGTATTTTTCACCTCAGTGGTTGGCAATTTAAAACCAACGAATGGAATATTTCAGAGCCCTTTTCCAAATTGCAGTGACACACTCATGAGGTAATAGTCATTCTCTAGAAAGCCTCTTTGCTGTTTCTGTTGTATGGAGCCATTTCCCTTTCATCAAGCATGCAGACAAGCATGGTGAGGGGCTGCGATTATCCACATTCTATCAGTATGAATTGTGAAGGCGCAGCACAGCCATGCAGATACAATCCTTCTCTTTGGGGACATCAATTTTAAGATTTCTGTCTACTAAGGTTGCTGTCCGGGCCCTAGCACTCGTCATTGTTGTATTCCTGGTTGTGCTGATGAAAAAATGTTTTCTCTTCCCTTCACATTTCATGTCTGAGACTCAGAGCACAGCCTGATCTAAGATCTAAGAGAAAAGTGCTTGGATTTATATAAACAAAATTACCACTAAATATAAATCCTAAGTGCTGCAGTGGCTCTGATTTGATATGGCGCAGAAGTGAAGATTCATGATCTGAAGAAAAGCAACAAAAGAAAATTTAATTTTCTCTACCTTGCACATTTCCTCTGATCAATGGTTATGTTCAATGCTCAGCATAATCTATAATTTCCTTTTCTTTTTCTGCACTTTATAAAATCCAATACGCAGCACTGCAAGGGAGTGTCTATATATGTTTCTCTTTGTATGTTTTTTAAGGGGTGTAGATACTTTGCAGTGAATATAGCTTTTCAGGGTGTCTGTTGACCTTTGTCTTGCTTGGTAAGGGTTCTATCTCTCCAGTCAGTGCTCTGTAACCAGGCCCCCGCTGATGGATATCTCTATATTGGCTGACTCACCTTTAAGGTCGGGTGCAAATCAATGCAGGTTTTTTTGTACTCAAACTTTGATTGCTGGGAGTGGTGCTGTCGCCTCCCCATCCGTTTGTGATAGGCCATCATCGTGAACAATGATGAAATGTCATGCGGAAGAAGAGGTGTCCTTGACTAAGCATACACTACAGTCAATCGTGAGGAAATGGAGTATCAAGCAGAGGGAGAAAATAATACATGCCAAAAATAAGTCAAGAAGAGGAGTTGAAAGCGAACAGCTCAGTAGGCTTGTGGATATTGGGCTTAGGATTTGTTTGATGAAAGCTACTGTGATGTATGAAGGGTGAAGGCAAAACGCATTCTCATGCATAGATCACTGGTGATCCAAGCGGTGTTCAAAGCGAGCCTCATTTCTTTCTAAAAGTCTGAAATTGTGCATTTCAGTATTATTTAGTAATTTGTGTAATCATAATAATCAGCAATAATTTTGACTACATTGTTTTGAATATTTATACACTGCATGAGTACATAAAATTTTTTTGTGCAAATTGGTCATAGTTGATATGCTGACAATCTTTATACAGTGACTATTAATTAGATGTAGAGTATATTTATAGAGAAGCACTTATATGCTCCTATATATTCTGAGTATTTTGCAGCAAATATATCTATGTGACCCAAAAAAATGGTGTAAAGGGAATATTATGTTCTGTATTTCTACTTACACACACTCTTTGTGCCTAACAAGTCACATATTACAAGACTAAGTTAACGTTCAAGATTTCTGGGGCGGACTTTGCGGCTCAGCTCATGTTTCTACATTTATAATACTATTATCTTTAAAAACATGACAGGTGTATTTGCTGTTTAAATAGCAGCCACTTGTTAAAAAGTAATAAAGAATTGTAAAATAAGCTTGAACACAGCAGTAATAATAGACAATAACTTAATGAATTATACCACTGTGAGGTAGGAAAGCACTCAGTGAAAAACTTTAAAGATAAAAAGTGTAATTGGCCTTGAAATATTAACATCTCCTGAGTGCACTGCGCTCAGAGATGGAAGGAACAAGTCCACCTCTGCTTTCTTTGTTCAGGCACACACTGGCTACAATGGCCGCAGCACTCAGGTGTTATTACAAAGTGATATATCCAGGTGTGTCTGATCAAGCACTACCTAAGGTGATCTACCTATGTAATGATAAAGTTTGCAATGGACGGATCCTTTCTTCTGACACAGTAGACTTTTCAAAGTGTGGTGCCTTCACAGTGTCGTACAGCTGCAGCCAAATGTCCTTACAGAGAGCCCTGCAGCTGATGACCTCCTGCTGTTTGGTTTGTCCACACATCACAGTGATGTTTCTTATGAAGAATCCAAGAACAAACACTCTTTGATACATAATGGTGTTGTCTCCCAGATGGTCACTGTTAACAAGTAACTGATCTCCTATCCAAAGAATTTTTGAAATCTTTAGTTCCACAACCTAAATGCCACTTTAGAAATATGTGTTGCTCCATTTGTGCATGAAGTTGACACTGAATGGTGCCAAAGGAGGGCACTGCAACACTTCTCCAATTGCCAGTACATTGAATAATATTAATGAAGGCACAAAAACTTGTCATTTCACTGTTGCTCTGATTGCTCTAAGCCATAGGACTTTGTTAGATTAGATCAACTTTATCATCTCATTGGAAAAATTGTTTTAGACACGCAGGCTGCCACATACACTGTGGACAATAGACAGCCGATAAAAGACAAATGCAGCACAATAGATGGCAGATAAATTCAATACACTTTAAGGACAATAAGCAAATGGAGCACAATAAAGTTACCAAACTATATCTTTGATCAGGATTCAACAGTTTCACTGGCTGGGGGGGAAAGAAGTTTGTCTAGCAGTTAAATCTGTCCTTTGGGATCCTGAAGCAACCGCATGAAGGGAGCAGGTCAAGTGGCTCTTTTTTACCTTCCAAGCCTGTTTAAAGATGGTTTGTTCAAAAATAGTCAGCTGGAATGAGATATCTCTCATACCCATCAGCAAACATCTGTTATTCAATGACCTGTTTGTCACTCAGAATAATTTGGATGGCTGTAAATGACCCCCCCTTCTCCCTGCTGCACATAATCATTTGTCTTTATGGCACAACTATAAATCTGCATTAACGGTGGAGGACAACCTATTGGCAGTTTAACACTCCATGTTCTAGAAAGCCAAAATTACGTCTCTCATTTTCTTTCATGCTTAAAGTGAACATTAAATACCCAATTTAGCCTGCAACAAATTCTATAAAAGGCTACCTGCTATGATGCATAATATATTTAGTCTACAAAATCAATTTTATTTCCCATCCACACAGGCTACAGCACTGTGGTTCATTAACTGCTTCATTCTGCCCAAAATCTCTGTAATCACAGGGCAAAGAAGACAGAATCACACGCAGGCGTCTTGTTTTGCCCTTTGCGTTGGGAAGAAGCTCGGCGAGGCCAACGACACATATACATATGCATGTGCTCGAACACGCTCACACGATTCTGACTGACAAAGAGACAAACGACTTCGGAAATCTCATCAGAGTGGGAGACAACTGCCATTTTCCTGTCTGTGTTTTGCTCACAAAGTATAACAATCAGGTAGAAGCATCAGAGGTGTGCTGCGGTGAAAAGGTGGTATTTGTGTCTATATCCAAAAGAGCAGGGGTAAATGTAACTATTTCAGGAACAGCTGGGACCATTCTTGTGCTGTCTGTCATCCAGCCTGGCTGCCTGCTGAAGCCCCTGTTTATGCCAGACTTGTGCGTTATGATACTAATTCATATTTCTGAACCGCGTTTCCCCACTGTGCAATCACAGCATGTTGTTAATTTGGTTTCTCATCACAATTTATGGTTGGCGTGGCAGCGTGGCACTAACATGGGGTCGTAGAAAACCCCGGGGAGTGCGTTTTACAATTGAAGTGATGATGGAGGTCAGAGCAGGCTACTAAGCAGTGAAAGTGGAATTCTAAGAAGACTTATTGCAGGTCTAAGTGTTAAATGGAGTTGATGTCATCTCTTCTGTACAAGGAAGTACATGTTGTTGTTGAAATAACAAGATGAATGTTTACAGTGTCCTTTTTATAGATACTGCATTTATGGAGATGACAGTGCTTAACATATTACAAGCTCCTATGATTCAGAGCATTGAAAGGGGGGATTCTAATTCATAATGGGTAGCTTATAGAAAAAAATGGAAAAACAAGGAGGGCAATAGATAGTGTGGTGAGGTGAGGGACAGCTGGGAAAATGAGAGGCAGACATTCAGAGCAGGAAGGGAGAGAGGGATAAAGAAAGGAAGGGAGCAATTGGCCAGAGAGGCCGGGAATGGAAAAGGTGAGCGAGACGAGGAGAGGCTGAGAAAGGAAGAGGCGAGCGAGATGCAGGGATAATGAAGGATGAAAGGAATACATAGATCTGATGAAGGAGACGAGGATGCAGGAAGACAGAAATAGATATTTTGGCAATGAGCATCTGTTCCGTCATCTTCAGGACATCAGAACAATCAGCCACACCACCAATGCTAAGCAGCTCACACAAAGAGCATTACTGTGAATAGTTCGCAACAGCACTCATCCAATGCTTGACAGAGCTTGAAATATTTCAGGAACTAATCGAGCTCCTGTCCTTGCTGTAGTTATAGACTCTGGGTGACAGAAGACCCTCATTCTAAAATGATGTGGGTTGCTTCGGGTTTATGTTATCCTACGGTGGTAAACTGCAGTTACAAAACTATGTGGTAACCTCACCACAACTCAAGTCTAATTCACTTTACCTGCACTCATGGTTATGTAGCAGTGATTAAAACTGCATGTCTTTGGTCTCATGCCTTTTTTCACTCGGCTGTTTCAACAGTCCGACTCAGGCATCAAATTAAAGAAACGTTTAAAGGGGTATTCCAGAGCTTTAGTATTGCCTAGTATTTCCTAAAAACTACGGGACTTACAAGCGACAGATTTTTAAAAGGAATGGTCAAAATCATAGCAACGTGGAGCAAAGAGATCTTGTGTGGTCGCCTGTATGGGTCAAGCTCCAAAACACAGGACCCTACAGTTCCCATAATGCAACTGAATAGCATCTGTCACAAGACCCGCCCTGCCCTCCTCAGGTTAGTAACACAAACGTACAGTTAAAGAGACATCAGGTTTTTATTTTCACACTTTGGAAAGCTCCCTCAGGAGACAAAGAAGACACTATACCGCTGAGGATCACTCCTCGTAATGTGAACTTCATGAACCTTTAAACAAAAAGAAGCTTAAATGTTGCATGTTATACGGTTCCTTTAAATTTCTAGTGTTTTACATTAATCGTGTAAAAATTTTCAGAATATATTTTTGTTGCTCACATTACTGTTTGATATTTAGCACGGCCATGGTTGGTAAAATTACATTTACAAAAAATGTATCCATAACTATGCTCATAAAATGGAAGGGGTGACTTTCCAAGGTGAACAGTACACTGAAGCCAAACATCTGTTTTCAGATGGTGTGCTGTTGTGCATTATCTGCTCCTCCGGCTTTTACTGAAGTGAATGAAGCCTAAACTGTAACTAAAACAGCGACTGCAGGTGGGCTCTGCTTCTGTAATCAAAATTCTTTTTCAAGGCAAGTTTGAATATTCAAGATGGTGAGGATCATCCCGTCTTGTCTTCAAGTGCTACATACTCCCAGTCAAATCATTTATTATTTCTCGTTTGAAACAGAAGCGAAATGTAGCTGCACAGCAAATATGGTGGTAGCTCTTTTGGTGGCAGCTTTTTAAAAATGAAAGCAATGCGGATCAGGCATCTAACAGGAGGGCTGGATTTCAGTTCATTAAATTCAAGAATGTGTGACAACTTTAAGTGAATGATCAGTGAAAATAGAAACATGCAACAAAACACTACGCATAGATCAGTAACTAATATCACAGTTGTTGGCCAAACACATGGTCACATTGCAATTACTCACTTGTCATCAAAAATCCATACTTTTACAGTCATTCTCACGGATTTGTTGGATCAGTGAAGATGTCTGTCGTGGTAATTACCATATTTCCAAGAGTGCTTGAACGCATCAATAATGCACTGTGTCACAGGTTGGATCATGTTGACCCTGTAGGTGGCGCATCATTGCTGCAAATTACCCTGTACGCTCAATGGTGGTGGAAATAATTGCAACTTAGACATGCGACAAACATTGGCAGGAATTCTTACTCAATCCATTTAGAGTGGCGTCTCATCACCAGGTACAGCTTCATAAACCTGTACGGGCATGATGTATACTGTATCTATAACTGTATCTATGAATAGGTCAGGCCACTTGATCAGTGGATACAGGAGGAGTGAATTGGTCTCAGAGGCAGGTCAGTTATCTGGACAATAGGTGGAGATAAAGTGAACCGTCAGGGACTGGGTCAGGACCCCTGTGTGTTTAATATCCTCAAGGTGTTGCAAGATGTAAAGATTGTCAAGAGACGTTCCCGATGATTATCGCATTTGTGACACCAGAGTTGTTGCTTTTTTGTTTTTTTAATTTTTGTGAAATATAAACAGCTGCCAGGCTTTGTCCAAAAATAATGAAACAGCTTGACAAGAGAGAAATTAATTGTCAGTTTGTCTGAGAGTTTAACATTTTCGCTGTTGTGCTCGCATCCGTTTATAAGAAGGCGTGCATTTTATTGGGAAAAATGACTACTGTTTGTCTGGTTAGAGGCCATTTGAGTTGCTTAGCTGCCAAGTGCTTTGCTTTTTTCCCATACTGCAGTGCGTGTGTATGGCCAGCACTATGCAAAACATCTTTACCTACTGAGTGTGAAAAGCTAATTACTAGGAGTAAATTGTGGGGGGTAAACCATGCATCTTAATTAAGTGTGCATTTCATTAGACAACATGCAAGATAACCTCAGATGAAATGGCCCTCTTTCTCTGTTCTGTGACACAGTGCGTATGGGAGCATGTTCCTACATTGTTTGTGTAAGTGTGGGAGTATACTGTACTGTAAATGAGCACTGTATGTGCAATGTGTGCGTGTATGAGTGACACAGATTAGGTTTGTATATGTGTTTGCGGTGCTTCGCTGTGGCACATTCCCTTATTTACATGAACACCACAAAGGCAAGCCAAGCAATCACATTACTGTAGTTCGACAATGATAGTATAATCCTTAACCTAATATGTAAAAGGTATTGATTTTCAGCTACACAATGCAACAAGGTGTTAAGATGTATCTGCTGTGGGCTGTGAAACAGAGCGTTCAGGGCACTTGTGGCACCAAATTTGAAGACCTTGCTTGTTGCTCGTCTCCTGGGCTTTCTAACCCTCTGGAAAGAAGTGGGCAGTAATGATACATTGCAAGCTTTTTGCTCGATGAAACACTGAAAAACATCACTGAAGCTATGATTACAGCAGTAGGTGTTGCAGCCTATTATTTTTTTTAATTTGAAGCGGATCTGAAAACATAAATGGAAACACAAAACCTGGCTCTTATCCAGCTGGCTGCTAGATTTGCCTCACAGCTTCAGCAATCTGAAAACAATGTGGATTTTCCAAACAACTTGTTCTCGGTTCAAGAAGTATTGCACCTGAACTTTACAGGGTGCATACAGTTGTGGCAATAAAGACGTTGCTCGAATGTCATCTGTTCAGGCCTATTTAAAAATTCTAAAGCCATTCAATTGATTTATTGCTGCTTGAATGTGTGCACCAGGCAAAATTAAACACATTTTCCATAAGGATCACTACAATTTACCTCTTTTGTTCCATGTGCGGTTGATAATGACTGGGTGTTTTGTTTCTTTCCAGGTTTTATCCATACTTGCGGAGGCACTTTAAAAGGGAGGAATGGGACGATAGAAAGCCCCGGGTTTCCATACGGATATCCAAATGGAGCAAACTGTACCTGGGTGATTGTTGCCGAAGAGGGGAACAGGATTCATATAGTTTTTCAATCTTTCGCTGTGGAGGAGGAATATGACTTTTTATCTTTGTATGACGGGCAACCACACCCGGCCAACTTCAGGACAAGGTAAGGAAGCGGCCCTGAGGCCATGCACCTTGAAGGTTGTGTTTGAAGGCTAGCAGGCAGGGATGGACAGTAAGAGGGAAGAAAGCCTTCAGTGAACCTCCGATGGAAAAGATCATCTTTAATGTACACATGACAAAGACAGCTTATTCATGTCAGGGAGGTGTCAGGCATGTCAGCAGTAGTGTGTGTGGATTGTAGAGTGTCCGCTCCTTTCTGACATTGTTATGTGCAGAATAGAAAGGCGTTCACAAAAGTGTGGAAGATGAGAACAGTGTGGATTCTGTTCAAGCACACAATACAGTACAAAAAAAGGAATAGAAAGCTATTATTTTCATCAAACACACTTTAAATAGTGTGTTGTAAATGCATTTGGATTCCAAAGAAACCCATCAACCCGAAAGCTCTAAACAGACTCCCCACCATTTATTTCTGAATGAGCATGCTGTGTTGGCTTCAGTGATGCATGGGTCAGCTCAGTAACCACCATGCTTTATTCAAATGCTTCGCTGGAGGAGTCAGAGGTAGAGAAAAACATGAAAATCAAACACAAAGATATGTCCTTGTTTACTTTAGGCACTGAGCGGGCAAACAACTGTTTACTCCGTGTGCTTTTTGCATTCTCACGAAAGCCCGAGGTTTGACTGGCATGGCAAGATTTATTCATGTTTCATTTTGATTCTCCTTCTCCTCACTGTCTGTCTCTAATAGAATTATTTGGCTCTCCGTGTGTTTTAGTTTGACCGTGTCTGATCGTGTGTTTCAATAATTGAATTTAATAGAGAAAAATCAATGCTCAGGGTGAGATGACAGTCCATGATTTTTGACGTGGAGGCTCATTGTTCTGAACCCAGCCATAAGCTATCATAAGGGATGGACATAAGACTCTGCTCCATACAAGCCGCTCATACAGAAATACAGAAGGCTGAGGTTTAAATACATTTTTGCATTCAGTGTACACCTCTGATATCTTTGTTGTGGCATTATTTTGCTTTATTTTTATTTGCCAGTGACAGCTGAAGAGAGAGGAAAGGCAGGGCAGAGAGAGGGGATGACAGGCAGCATAGGTCTGCAGCAGGGCCTTAACACATGGTACACGCTATATCAGTACACCGCTACTGACAGTTTTTATGGGACATACAATGCTCAAAGATTTTTGACAAATAGATCATTAAAATGTCTTTTATTCAACACACTATCACATGACTTCAATCAAACTTTGCTATCTGGTGTAATCGTGAACAATATGACAATCATCATTGACTTGCCTGAGGAAAATGGTTGTTGTTTTGGCCATAAAATGACACATATTACATTTGGGTCAGACAGAATCTGGATCGCAGCATTCTTAGGATGTCCTATTTCCTAAATGAAACCCACTTTAAAGAATCTTTTTGTGTTTGGAGTTCAGAGTAAAAAGCCTCAAAGGTTTCACATTTTCTTTGTCAAACCAAATTGCTCAAAATAAACCCACTCTTTTTAGATAAGTGTGCTGTGTGTTATCAGAAGATTATCTCTGGTCTGAGCTGATAGAGGAGTGAGGATACACACATCAGCTTTTAAACCTGTCAAAAGCTTCCCTCTTTTTTTTTTAAAAGGCACATCTTGGTGATTGATTATCCACTTTTATTCACAAGCTTGCTCCATCAGAGGTGAGATTGGGGTCCAGCTTTCCTCTGTGAAACACTCAAAAAGACCAAATGCCAAAACGGGATTCCGGGTCCATTTATGTGGCTCAATCTCAGTGGAAGAGGGCTGTGGTCACGAGTGATTACAGTGGTGGATGTATAGCAAAGAATGCCGATGAAGGGGAATAATTCAAGAGCTGAATCATTGTTGATACTTCAGCAGATGAATCACTTTAGATGCTTAAAAGATTATGTTACATAATACAGTTGTCAAGGTCAGGCTTGTGAGAGCTTTGTCACCATGCTGGTTGACTACACATCACTTGATCTCACGTATATAGCCTAACTCATGCTGCAAATAGGCTACGGGTAAAAAAACAGCTTCAAAATTTAAAGCCTTATGCCCATGAGCAATTATGGAGCAAATCCTGATGTTGCTATGACTTCACATCCGTATTGTACCCCGCAGAAACATGTTTAAGTGTGGCCTTAACACAAACAATGGATAAAACCCTGTGTTATAAACAGACGGCATCATTTTAATGCCTGTAATTTGAGTTTAATGTCAGTATAATGGCACGTCATCAAGTTATGGCAGACATGAAACGGGATCACACATGCTGCTGATATTGCTTCATATGGCTTCTTATGCCATAATATTAAATAATATTGGTTGTTAAGTATAACTGCTGTTACCACAAAGCCAGAAAGTCCAATAATTACGCTAAAATTGAGTGACACTGTCAAACCTTAATATAAATTTGGTAAAACGGATCATCTTTAATGCGGGTAACAGTATAGGTGTTCTTCAAGCACAATTAGCATCAGGCTCAAAATGTATAATAAGGATGCTTATAGTTTAGTGTGTCAAGAAGAGATGGCAAAAGAGACAACCCCCTCATAACGAAGGAATCTTATCCTTGAATTTCCAAAATTACGTTAAACATTGAAAGTCAAATTACCAATTATTCCTGAATGCAGCATAAATCTCACACGCTGGAAGTCAAACAGCCGTCAGGAAGCCATCAGGGCACCTGCGTAGAGGAGGGGGTGGAGGCCGGGCTTCACCGTGACCTGTATCAGTAACTTTTGTAAGTGGCTTGTTTCATTTTTGCCATTTTATCCTGGTGTCCATCGTTTGAATTATTAGCTAATTTGTTCACTGTAACGTCAGCTAGCTCATAAAGTACAGTAGGTAAAGTTTGCTAGCCGAAAGCTAGGTAACGGCTAACCTACGTTAGCTTAAATGTAAAAAAGCTGAGCGCCATGTTTTCCTTTACAGAAATAGCCATGCACTCAGAAGTGGTTGCACCATCAGTTTACTTGTGGTTCATACTGTAAATACAAATATATTGTCTATATCCTTAGTAGATCGGTCATTATAGAAGCAACGCCCCCCCCTTCACATTTGGTGTTGTTTGCCTTGGCTTTGTTTGCCCAGGCCGTGCACTGTTCTGACACCAGTCCTCTGGCGGGTGGTGTGGCTACCCAGCTTCCAACCGGATGCAGTTTTGTATCCCATGGAACTCCACAGGTACAAAGTGCTGTCTGTAATTGAAGGTTAAAAAAAAAAAAAGGCTTATCTGTGCTTGGTCAAGAAGGAGGCACACTTTTTGAAAACGGCCCCCCTGAGTTGAATATATCCCCGATATTAACTAGAGATGCAAGGATCGATCAGCCAGCGACTGGAATCGGCTGGTTTTAGGCATGAATGGCCATGACCGGTGACCACCTGATTAGTGTCAGATAGGCTATATCTGATTCTGTGGTGGTAAAAATGTACATGCAGCTGGTCTCCCCAACAGGGCTGCTAGCCCCCCGAGAGAAAGAAACAAAATACTTTATTTATGCTATCTACCAAATTTCTGTACGCTCATTTCATTTCAGCTCAGTGTGAGTCTTGACTGTGTTTTGCTGTCATTTACGGTCATGCTTTCTGAGAGTTTTCTCTCCTCTCCTCTGCTACCTGTCTGTGTGGGGTTCGCCCGTCCACTCACACACACAGACCACAGCAGAGACTGGGTCATCACTTGAGTTAATGACAAAGTGTGTTGTCATGTAGATCTGTTGCACCTGTTTATTTTTAGGAAATTAAAACATGTTGGATGAAGTGGGATATACTGCTATTCATTTTCAGTGGGATTTATTTGTACAAAGAAGTTCTGTCCAGTAAACCTGGAACTTTATTTGGAGAGCCGTTTGAGTGAGAGAAGGTCCTGTAACCTGGTGTGGTTTGGGAGAAAATATAAAAATGATTTAATAGTCAATATTATACTGTATATGTATGTGTATACACACTCACACACACACACACACACACAATATTTCAATACGGCCACAAGGGGGTGTTTTGGTGCCATTTCCAGTTACCACCTAGACATTTTTCAATGATTGGAGTGACTGATCATGTTTAGAATAGTAAGACCAAAATGTGACTCGCACTGATTTTTTTGGTTATACCAGAAAATGAAACATCTTTCTTTCCATTCTCCATTATATTGATACACCAACATATCCTTAATGGCTTTCTAAGCAGCAGAAGGAGAGTCTTTAAACCATGTCCTGAATGGGTGTAACTGGAAAGACTGATGATATAATTTGGAAGGGTCAGTCCTAACTCTACAGTTGAAAGCTTGATTTTTGGATGTTTGCTTTTCCACATTAATTTATCAACGTATCAATCAAGTGTACTATCTGTTCTAGTTATGCTTTTGAGGATATCCAAATTAAATCCTATTTCTTTTAAGTGTAGTTTTACCATGTCTCGAGATATAACTTTGTCTCTCATGCTTGTTCTTTCCAGTTCCTTTCTAATTGAACCTTGATAGTTTATCCATCACAGCGTTGTATTTTGCCTTTTTTCTTAAAGGAAATCTTTCTACCTTTGTGTCAACTTCAACTCCTCCGTGATGTTTGCGTTTCTTCTTCTTTGTTTACAACGGCAATTGAAGAAACTTAATTAGTTTCATTTCATTGTGACATGATTGCACCAGTGCTCGCTTTTCCCTGGCTCCATGTGCAATTGTAATGCTGTTTGGATAGAGGGAGGTTTGGGAGGGTTAAAGCAGGTTCTTAGTGGATCACCTTGTCACTGTTTCTACAGAAAAGACTGATTAGTGAATGTCTGTGGTAGTGTTGACCCTGTTTATTCTTGATGATGTTTTTGAGAATACTGTAAGAGTGGCTGTCTGTTAGCTTGTTTTGTGCCATTATGTCAGTTTTAAACTTTGTTATTATCACTGAGCAGTCTCCCTTATAATCCATAGCAGTGACACAGGAAAAGGGCATTGTTGTGTGTGTGCTGTCAGCCCTAACAGCTATTCACCAAACCAGTTCACTACGCAAAACTGACCCACTCTCAAAGCATGTGAGGCATGCAACTAAAGACTGAAGTCTGTACACCAAGACGCTATTAATATCTTTATTAAACATCAAAAGACTTCACCCCACATTACCTTATTGGATCTAGAATTAATTTAGGTAGATGGAAGAATATTATAAGAGATCCATTTGGAGTGTTTAAATATTGGAATGTAACACAGTAGGGCTGGGTGGTATTTAAAATCAATATCACTGTATTAATAGGAATATTTTTCTGACATTTCATAGGCAAAAAAAAGCAAAATCACATAGAGATTGGTGTTCATTGCAGTGAGCCTCTTTTACAGTATGTGTTACCTTAGTCTAAACATTTAAGACAAAAACCTCACTGTCTAACTCTGTTTAATTACAGGTGCATGGAATCATTAATTTGGACACTTGATTTATGTAAATGATAACATGGTTTGATCATATCATCTGTAAGAGTCTAGTAGACTGTCCTAAAAATGATTACAGAGATGCTTATATGACTGTCCAGCTCCATATCTGTGCTATACAAATGGTACAGTCTTGGCATTTTTTTTTTGTTTAGCCCTAATGATAATAATTGTAATGATAAACAAAGAAAAGAGATTGCCTCTAAGTATATAACAGCAAGTATCAGGTGATTCGTATCAGGTGATCCAATTCGCTGTTAGAGATGTCCTGATAGTAGGGGTGTAATTGTACACAAATTTGCGGCTCACTATGTACCTCGGTTTTAGGGTCATAGTATATTTGTGGGACAGCAAGAACAACAAAGAAAAAAATATTTGTGTTATTTATTTAGAATAAAATTAAACATTCAACAGTGGCTGCTTGTCCATAATCATTATTGTAACAGTTAAGTCAAATACTGTCATAAAAATTAATATAAAAAGTAATGCATTATCTTAAAGCTTTGACCTGTTGATCATTCCTGGACAAATGTAGTATGTGCTCATTTATACAGGGCAGTGCAACGGACTGACTAACATGCAGATGTGAAAGCAGAGCTCCAGCACTTTAACGATATGTTTAAATCCTGTAACCTGTAGACTGAGTATGGTCACATATCCCCTTCAATAAACATTAGCATTAGTTAGATCTTAAGTCTGAATCTGCAGTGAGAGGCTGCCTGAATGCTGTGGGGAAGAGGACTCGCCTTCCAGTCTGTTTTTGTCTCAGTCCACTATTCAACACATTTGTGGCTCGTGACACAGAAGGCAGAACCACGACTTGAGACCGTGGTGTTTATAGCATGGGCTTGATCTGGGTTTCCGAACACCCCGCCTGACACCAATACCAGTACTGGTCTGATACTGGTCTCATGAACGTGTACTTGTAATCTTAAAAATACTCCAATGCCACTTTAAGGCACCATGGCGATAACCTCTCCTTGGTTGAGAAGGTAGGCAGTAAATGAGCAATGTCAGCAGTTTGGAGATATTTCAGGTTAAGTGATGATGACAAAAGTAGCAGACAGTGTACATTGCTCTTGATGACCAGCTGCTGTCAGTTGTAGATAATATAGGATTTCATCATCTTCTCAGTGTGCTGGAGATGAGGTATGAGATTCCCAGCTGTCACCACATCACATAAACTGTACAACAGTCTGCCATTGAGCAGAAGTGGGTTCTGGGAATATTTGGGTCCAAATATGAGCTCCCTGGTGATCTCCCTGCTCATCAGTGGACTCTTCTGGAGAGACTCTCTTCTGGCTCCATTTGAGGAGTTATCCCAAAAAGTGAGTTCCTCTGATACTTTGGCATCAGATGTGTTTCCAGCTGCGACCATGCTTCAGAGACTTTTGACCAAAGAAACAGAGGAGGCTGTCAAGAGATGCTTCACTGACACAGAAAAACCCGCTCTACCGCAACTGTATTCGATCGATGGTAAAGCCTGTGCGTGTGTGCTGAGCATGTTAGAACTGTAATAGTATTATTAAGTACTCTTATTCAGTATCAGCAAGTACCCAAAATTAAGTACTTTTTGGTCTGAAAAAAGTGGTGTCTGTTTAAACATACCTGTAGGGGTGGCATGCTCGGAAATTGACCCACTCCAACATTGTGATTTGATGCTCAGTAACAATGTGAATTATGTGCAGGCTGTACTTCAATCTTTAAATGTAGATTTAGACCAAGTTTTGATCTGGTTTACAGTTATCTTATCTACGCAAAGTTACTACTAATGACTCTCACTGAACAAATCCTGTGGGTATTACACGATAAAAGCCAAACACAGTTCTCTTCAATGGAAGGCTTGTATTGTTGAAAGCAAATACAGAAAGTGTTTACATGAATAGCACACTACTCATCATCTCCTGTTTCACTAGTTTTTCCAGCATCTTAGCACTGCTTTGTCCCCATAGTATTGGTCGTCAACGATGATGGAGAAAAACCCTGTGGTAGTGAGCTGTGCAATGCTGTTTGTGCTGAATATATTGTGGTCAGCAGTGTGCAAGATGATGAAGACTTTGAATTGTAAAAGGCATGAAGAATGCATTATTTTCCAATGCAGCTTTCCACTTCCAGTACACTGGAATGTTTGTTTACAGAGATGTCGGTTCCAGCATCTGCCACAGATAGAGCCTACAATGTTATGCAGGCAGAGAAAACACAACTAAGCTGATGTCAGGGAGATGGCTGTGTGGAGTCAGTGTTTTGATGAGAATGTATGATTGTCGTGTGCAAGATAATTATCTGCTAATGTTGTAGTCAGGCTGTAGAAAAATCAATATGTATGTATAAGTTCAAGCTTAGCCATCTACATAGAAACCAGGAAGCTGTACAATGAAATCCATACACCAAGGCAGTCTCTATTGAAACATGAGTCCAAAATTAGAAATATGCAATATACAAAGTGTCTCGTATTGACTATGACACTTTAGCAAGTTTCTGTCTGAAGTTGTACTTGGTATGACACACTGAAATGTTTCAGAGATGTAGGAACTTTGAAACTATGAATATGAAATAATCTAGATGTTTTTGGAGTAATGTTTAAAATGCAATACAGTTTTTATGGGTGTATGCAGGACACAAAATAGTAATTGTTTGTGTTGATGCTGTGATGCAGACTAAGTCATGTCTACCTCTTAAGACTTGTCCTTATCAATGTTGGACCACAGAAATAATTTATAATTTTTGGTACTACTTGTAGCAGTTGTAGTTGTTTGTTATTGAAGTCTTACTTTAAGGCATAGTGGATTACATACATTTTAGTCATGCACCAATTAACATCCATCTTCCTCCTACCCTGGACCCCTTTTGGTTTGCATATTGTGCCAACCGGTCCACTGATTACGCAATCTCTTCTTCCCTCCACTTAGCATTCACCCACCTGTATACAAAAGGCTCTCATGTGAGAATGTTGTTTAGTTCTGCCTTCAATACCATCATCCCTCAGCAGCTGATAAGGAAACATGACCTGCTGGGCCTGAACACCTCAGTCTGTAACTGGATACAAGGCCTGAAGTATATTATTATTATTATTATTATTATTATAAGTAAGTATTCGTGATCGGTTGTGATGAGTCGCAATTTTAGGTGGTCATTTTTGCTTTTAATTTTTTCTGAAAAGGTCTTTGCCAGATAAGCATTTTCCCGCATGTCTGGGGAAGATTATTTGTAGGCCAGGCCATCTCTGTAGCACCACAATGGTTCATTTATAATGGTATGTTTATTTTAACAAAAAATATTTTAACAAAAAATGCAGCACATGTGATGTGGATATTGTACTTGGCCATATTGCCATTTTGATAGTATTGTGGTTAATTGTTCAGCCTGACTGGATACTAGACTTTCTCTCAGAGAGACCGCACTCAGTAAGAATAGGCAATTGCACATTGAGCACCACCACACACCCCCAAGGATGCATGCTCACCCCCCTGCTCTTCATCCTGCCGAGCCATGACTGTGAACCATCTTACAGTTCCAACCCCTTTGTCAGATTTGCTGAAGACTCAGTTGTGGTGGTCCTCATCAGAAATGATGACAAAATGACCTACACGAATGAGGTGAACCAACTGGCCATGTGGTGCAAAGATTAGAATCTTTCCCTAAATGTGACTTCCGGGGAGCCCACACCGATACCCCCCCACTGAGCAGCACCAAATTTCTGGGTGCGCACATCACTAAGGAACTGTCCTGGACAAATAACACTGCATCACTGGCAATGAAAGCCCGGCATCTTTACTTCCTCTGCAAGCTAAAGAGACCAAGAGCCCCGACACCCACCTTGTGTGTGTGGTTTGGTAGCTGCACCGCCTCCAACCTCAAGACCCTGCAGCGCATAGTAAATGCAGCTGGGGAGATAACTGGTGCCTCACTCCCCTCCCTCCTGGACATTTACAACACCCACCTTGCCCGCAAAGCCACCAGCATTGCAAGTGACCCCACCCATCCCTCACACAGCCCCTTCAGTCTCCCGCCATCTGTTAGAAGATACTGGAGCCTCCGAGCCTGCTCCACCAGACTGTGAAACAGCTTTATACATCAGGCTGTCAGGATGCTGAACTCTCTCCCCTCTGCCTCCAAAAAGTCTGGACTTTAACTTACCCATTCAAACCTCTACATGTCCAACCGCACCAGCCATAAGAACTTTTTTGTACACACACTTGCACACACGCACACACACATGCACACACACACCTACTCTTACCATGAGCCACTTTGTACAGACCACTACTGCTGCAAATTACTCATCCTGTGCATGGCATATTACTTGCAAGTCTTTCTGTTTGCTGTATTAGTTCTATTAATACTTGTACTGTTATCATTACAGTTTATGTCCTTGATCTGTGTGTTTTTCTTTAGTACTTGTGGTAGCCAGCACCCGGGTCTGAGAGAAACAGCATTTTGACCCTCTATGTGCCCTGTGCGTATGGCTGAATTGACATAAAGTTGAACTATGATCTTTTGATTATATTGAGAGGTGTTTCTAAAGATTTTTTGTTCTTACCATTTACATACATGAGGGTGGGATAATAATAGAAATACATTCAATGCACAGAAATATGATTTAATTGACACTGTCAACAAAAACTGATCATTATATACCCTGAGTGTTGGTCCCTTGTCAAGCCATTAGCTTTTAAGTGCCATTGCTGTTTAGCTGTGTCAAATACAGTGTAGGGTTAACAATTTGCAAAACACGAAACCAGAGATGATATTTTGCTGAGACTTCTTAAATTCACATGAAACTAATCCTGCCTTTCAGAGAGGAGGAGGAAAGCGCGACTAATTCTGGCTATGAGACAAAAGCAAAATGCCTCAAATTTTGATGTGTTTTTCCCTGATCCGACCCAAACCTCTAAATAGCAACGTTGTTCTTTGTGTTTTAGTCACACTTTTGTTTTTTTTTTTTTTCCAAGTGGTGAATTTCCTCACAATGTAGGACTATGTTGTGTGGTGCCAGAAAATGATAATTCCATGACAGAGTCTTTGCTGTGCCTGTAGGGCCCAACATGTACGCTAGCAGAGTGCCCGCTCTTAAACAATTAGTTCTCTCCAAAGCAACAATCACTGAGAGAAATGAAAAAAAAAAACCCCAAAACAAGTGTCTTCACGTTTTGTTTTCTTACCTTCAGTTTAACTTTGTCATGAAAGATGCAGCACAAACTTTCCTATCGTCTCTTCCAGCAACTTGCTCTGAAAGATGCTGCTTTCCATATGGCAACACCTGAAGTCGTTTCATTTTTCTGTTTTTCCTAGTTTTCCTTACACTCTCTGAATGTATGTTGATGTGTTGTTCGTGTTACTTCAGATGGAATAAATAAGATGGTGAACAATAAGACAGGCAGCCATTTTTCTGCTTTTAGTTTCCTCTTCTCTGGTAATTATAAATAGAAACCTTGATAGAGATTAAAGAGGTCTTTATTAATGCTATTAATTAATTAAGGCAGAAATTCAGAAGGGAACACGACAAAAGCGACAATGAATTTTTAACATGAAAAAGAATCGACATCCCAGTGATGGACCTGATTAGTGTGTCTCCCCATTGATCTATGTATTCTCTTTGCTCTGTGAAGTCGCCCCCATTCCTCTCACTTGGTGCTGCACTTACATTACGTACAATCCCTCGTGCCTGAGAATGGCTGGTTGAAGCACTCATTATTGTGCTGAAATTATATGAAATGGATGGTGGACTAAAGGAGGTGAGTTGGGGTAATAAAGCTTTTTATTCCAGTGTTGCCCTGCACAAATAATGACCTAATTAAGGTGATCTTTTTGTGCTGTCATTAAACAATTACTATGACAAGTGCAAATTGAATGCAGTGTAGGCAAAGGCTTAGTTCGGGATTTGTTACTGTTGCTGTAGTTGTGCTTTCTTGCAGCAGCTGGTGACTAAGGGATCCCTCCTTTAAAGTTCTCAACCAAACATTGAACTAAATCTGTGACTCAAAAATTTTCAGACTGTAAAAGAAAGTGTAAAAAAGTGGGTGTTTCTAGGTACTTTAAGTGACAGTCAATTTGAAACTTCAATCCTGATGAATTTTGGATTTGCTACTGTATTTTAATATTTAACATTCTGATATTTTTCAGTTTTTATGGTCCCCATGGTGTAACTTCAACCAAAGCAAAAGCTGTTGCTTTACTCAGTACTAAGCACCGGGGGACTAAACTCCATCTCAACAGTATATATGTTCCTGTTTACCATAAATTCCAGGGTGGCTGTGTTGAAAGTGTGTAAAGAACTCATTAGTTTGAATCTGGATAGTTGTCCTCTCTGTGGAGTTTGCATGTAATACTTGGAAGTACAGATATATGTGCAGGGTTTTTTTTTTTTTTTAAGGGATTATTAAACTCTTTCCTGAGATTTTTGGCTGACAGGTTGGCAAATTATTCATAAATTTTCTTTTAGATGTTATTTTTTATGTATTCCTTCAATGCTTTTCAAACATTCTGAAAGATATGACAAATATGTTGTTAGGCTCACTCTGAACCTTTCTTTGTCTAGCATTAGTTTGTAGCTTAAAAACTAGTAATTGTTGATCAGAGGGATGGGGACTTTCAAGGTAAAGGACAAAGAAACCTTAAGAGAAACAGAATGTAGATGTTAGGCTGTGGTGGGCGCATTAAAGTGGACCACATCCAATGAGTGAGACTTTTACCCTTTGTTGGACTGGTTCCTTGTCCAATAGGTACATGCCGAGATAACAAAAAGTTGGTGAAACTGAGACTTAGCATAAAGCCTAATGTATTAAAAGTTTGACTTTTAATACATTACAGTGTTAGCATTAAGATGCATTTAGAATGACATGCAGTGAAAAATGAAGCAGTCTTTTGTGCTTTCTTGCCAGCTCTTGTTTTTATTTCTGTTTCACTTAACAAAGCTGTTTTGTCATTCTGTAGGTTTAGTTTTCTTTAGCTCATTTTTGTCAACCATAACACTGGTTAAAGGGAGATTTCTATTTGCCTCCAGTCTTATCCTCATGACAATAACTTTCTAATGTTGTTTTGAAGCAGTCATAGGTTGTGCAAAAAGGATCATTACTTGATGTGAGTAGTAATGATCCCTCTCTCTTTGAAAAGCTTTGCTTCCGAAGCATGCCAAGACTCATGTTTTCAAGTCTGAGTCACAGATGTCAAATTCAAACATAATCAAGTCCCAGTGAACAAATTAAACAAAGTCCCTAGACTTCAAATCAATCTCAGTGTAAATTTAAAGTTATTATTAGGCACGTTGCTAAGGTTGTAGCTCTGATTGTGAACAACAATGTAACTATTTTACTGGTGTGTCTGCACATTGTCCTGTACAAACTGATGATGGTATGAAACACTTAGTGTACAACCCTTGCTTTTATTTCATAGTGGAGTGGCCATCATAGGTTCCATTGCGTGCACCATTCATAGCAGGGATTTCTTCAGTTTTTGAGCAGACATTAATACAGAAATACAGAGAGAAAAACAGAGAGGTTAACTCATGTTAACCTGACATTTAATGTACATATTTTACCATTCTTAACCTGCTCACTCACTTCAGGTGGCACATAGTTTTAGGTGGTAGGATGTAAATCTGTGACTCTCGACCTGTGTGTTTCATATATTGCTACCCTCTTTCTGTGATGAAATCCTGTAGTCTCAATAGCACTAGTCATGGAACAAGTGGTGCCACTAGTGTCAAGTGGTTAGGTCTATATTGTCTGCTTGAACACAAGTGCAATGCATAAAATGTATGCCACTGGCTAGCATCAAATGAGATGCTAAAGAACTCATTTTGTTGGTATGTACACAATTGCCTTCTACCAGTCCAAGTAGCATGGTTGTCATGGTGAAAGGATGAAGGATATTAATGAAACAAATAACACTACAGTATTGCACGCATGGAAATAGATGATGGGACTTGTAAGCCATTTTGGCACCATGTCTAACCTCAGTCGAAGTAAATCAGCAGTCATGAGGGGTGAAGTCTCAGGTGACTTTGTGACTCATTATGACTATTGTACTTGATTAAAATCACCTTCCAAACAACTAAGTGCAGTATGAGTTTTTTTGTAATATGAAAGCGGGATTAATGGCTGCGCAGGGCTTCCTTATTTATCTGCTCCAGCCTTTGTCACCTCCAACCTGGGTGACCTAAATTGAGTCTATGCTTAGTCTGTCTTCTTCTCTTCACCCAGTTATACCGAACCACAGTGCAGGTGGTATAAATGGTGGACAAGTACTTCAGGATTAATTACCCCTTTGTCTTCATACCTGAGAACTAATTATTTTTTTTCAGTTGAAATGATAGCTCATATTCATCCCAGTTTTGATTCTGCTTTTGACATCTTGCCTATTCTGATCAGGAAAATTACTTGCAGATGCACAATACCGTAGATGATGACTATGTGATACTGTGTAGGACACCAGACACACAGAGAGTAGGATATTAACTTTTTGACCACTCACTGGACTTTCTTTATTTAATATTTCCCTTTGCAATTCAAGAAATTACATATTTTTCATTTCTTCACTCTTATTAGACAGAGAAGAGCCAAGGATGAATTAATTGATAGAATGATTTGACCTTTATTGCTGCCGTTATTAAAACGAAATGTCAGTGTCTGGGGCTGCTGTAATGAGTTAGGACATGTCAGTGCAAAATAAGTCTATTAATCATCCCCTGCTGTTTTTTTTTTCTTTGTTTCGAGGAGACGGCCAGCAAGGCCATTATTCACCTTAGTAACAGGCCTTTTTTGTGCTCTGTTTCTAACAATAAGCTAAAGTTAAGTGGTTCACTTTAATTGTCGCTTACTAGGTAAGATCAGTCACACTTGGGGGCTCATCCCACCTCTGTCTGTTTTTGTTCTTTTTTTCTCTCAGGCGACACAACCTCTTTGTGTCATGTTAAGAGCAGTGTAGCAGCAAGGAGAGGTGGGCAGAGACAAACAGAGATACAAAGAGGCAAAGCGACACAAACGGTGAACCAGCGAGACAGGAAAAGGAAAAATAACCATGAATAAGAGCCACCTCATGCAATGAGAAACAGAGAAAGTGAGAGAGAACTAGTGTGACAGAAAGAGCTAGTGCGACACAGAGAGAAAGACAGATGGAGGTAGAGAGACAGTGAGTCAGACAAATGGAGGGACATCATTCCCATCTCACTCTCCCCTCTCTCTCTCTCTCTCTCTATGGAATGCCACGATGGTGACACACTAATCAGATGGCGGGAATGTCTGACAGCTCCCTTCAGGGCTGATGTAGTGTGTTCAGGTGGAAGGAAAGGCTGCATCTGTCCAGGCAATCATTGGCGCACTGTGCCCAGACACACACAGTCGTTCTGCTGCCACTGGTGGTGCTTTTATCCATAAACGGGGGTGCCATAGCTGTTCAGACACCTGCCGTCTCTAGACCCACGGTGACATTTTTGGTTGACCTGGTGGAGTCCCACACAGAGCAGAACTGGTTTCTGTCTGATTCATACTCTGTGCACGCACTTGTAGCACTTTTCATTTTCTTTTTGTAGAGCTGCACAAAGTTTCATTTAGCCGGTACGATTTCTTTGTGAATAAGCTTTGATCACATTTATAAAGATTCCCATCTTACTTGTGCCTGAAGGAAGTCATAATTACTGCATGGTGTGTCACTGTTGAAGACTTAACAAATGTTATTTTTGTTTTTGAACAGGCTTTGATCAAATCCATCAAAGCATTTTCATGCAAATAATTTGATTTTGTATGACCTCTAACAGGTCAAAACCAATAATGTTACTGATTGGCCACAAATAGGACTACATTATCTACTGCATAGTGGATGGCTTTGTTTTTCTGTGGGCCTGGAATTTCTTTGGCATAAAGTTATTGTATATTTTAACCTCAACACTTCTCTGTACTTGTAAAACCATTGCTTTTCACTCCAGCATACAGTAGATATACAGTAAGATATGTAGACCTTTAAGGTTTCTAGCACAACATCTTTAAATCCTGTTGTGCTTAAATGTACCCTTGTTCTGTTTTTTGGATGTAAAACAGTATACTTAAACCCTCTCTTACATGCAAATCCTCTACCATCTTTAAAAAAGTGAGTTGAATATATCAGGACTATGTATGAATTTGATTTCACCTCACCGTACTCACCATACTCCAGTGAATAAGCAAATGTTTTTTTAGTGAGCTGGAATAAACTTAAGGTTTATTAATTAAATTATTTTTTACAATTATAGTTGCAGTGATGGATTTAGCTAAATTGTCACAAACATTACAGTGCCTGTCCTTGTATTAAAACTTATATTCTTGTTGCTGTTCATCTTGGCTGTGATGTCCTTAAACTGCCGTACATTTTTTGTCTTAAAATTAAAAGTTCCCTAGTGAGCCCAGCCTACCTCCCAAATGTAGACTATTGCATGATCCAGCATGTAAGATGTCATCTTTATAGAAATTCAAATGGCGGTCTTATTTAGTCTGCAGACTTGTGTCTGATATGTAAGTCACAAGCTCCTTGTGTCTGAGGCAACAGCAGGCCCCATGATGTTTATTTGTTAATGACATTTTCCAACCATTCACCTGATGCTCCCGTTGCCAAAGCAACAGGTGACAGTGAATGCCAGATGATGGAAATCTCTTTGTCTGCTTCTTTGGTTTTAAATAAACCAGAACACACAAGATACTCCTAAGAGTCCTAAGAAAATGCTGTGAAAAAGCTAATCTTTATTTACATATCTATATGTAGATGTGATTCATACCTATATGTAAATAAATAAGCAATGCTCATGTCAGGCCCAATTGCTTCAGACAAGCCACATTATGTGTAAGATTCTTTTCTATTGAGTGTTTCTTTGGCAGTCATGTGTTTAAATAATTTCTGCGTCATCCTGTGCCAGACAACTTGAGACATGATCTGTCTGAATCCGAAATAAGTCTAGGACTACAGAATTTTGACCAACTCTGCCTAGACTGTCACCTCTTAATCCGTCACTGACAGCCTTAGAAGATGTCTTACTCTCATGTACACTAACCCCATGACATCCTCATTCCCTTGCTATTTCTTGCCAAGATGACAACAGTGCAATCTAAGAAAGGATTTAGTCTTTTGAGACTTTGAACGTGGGCCTGAGGTTCAGTTTGGCAGGCTTAAGCTTTTTGTACAGCATTTTATCCACCTTACTTGTGGTCATGAGAACATTTCTTCATTTCAGACATTCTGGTGGTTGTAGAAAACAGAAAACAACTCAGACTTTTGCTCATTAGACCTAATTATTCACATTAACCTGTATATGTTGCTGTTACAATGCATTTGTTTTCTCTCCCATCTTTGTCTCAGTGTATCACATGTTTCCATAGCAGCACATTTTTTTTCTTATGCTCTGTACAAGCTGTCTTCACAGCCAATGTGGCAACGCAACATAAAGAGTTGGGCAAATTAATTCTGTCTTCACATGTCCCATTTCTTCAGTAACCATTGCAGGTCAAGTCCTTTTAGTGTCATTGTGTAACTGCATTCACTCCATTGACCACTGTGCGAGCATGTACAGAGCAGCCACTGATTTTTCTGTTCTTTTGTGCTCTGCTCAGCCAATAATTAGTTCCCCCATGGATCCACCTCCCCAGACTTGGGGTAAAGAGGGCTAATTTTACAGACTACCCAGCTTGACATCAAATTGTGATTCATTGAAAATATGTAACTCCCACATGGAGATGGCACTGCGGACCCATCCAACCGCTGTACTCCTGCCGGAGTGGCACTGAGAAAGAGTTGTGTTGCAAAAGGAAGCTCGAGGGCTTGTTTGGTACATGCCACAGCAGCTAACAGTGCGACCAGGGAGAAAGGCCAGGGTTGCACACTTGTCTTTTAAATGTGACTTTTGTGAACATAAACAAGGAACCAAAAACAGACCAGATAGATATGTGTCTGACTGGAGCTGTGTTTCCAGCACAAGTCTAACAATCCAGAGATATAATAGCCACAGAGTCTGAGAGAGAATTCCTTAATATTTCAATTGCACACACCTCTAGATATGTTGTTGCTTTTGCCAGTTTCAATGCAGGTAGCAGTAACAGCTTTGGCAGTGACTTCTTTTCATCAATGTTTCTGCACTATTGTGTCTACTTACTTTGGGGCCTGCAAATTTAATGACATTGCCTTGAATATTTTGATTGTTGGAACAGAAAATCATAGGCCAGAAAAACTAATGAGTAACACAATAAAATGTGACAAAAACAGTTTTGATATGCTAGCTGTCTCTCCTTTGTATGCTGTTTTGTATAAGCACCCCACAAAACACTTTTCTTTGAATGCACAAGCTCGCCTCCTTTTTTTATTTCAACCATGATATCATTCCAGTTCGGTACAGTTTTCGTGTGTGCGTGTGTGTGTGTGTGTGTGATTAAGCTTCTAACAAGGTCACATTTTAAGGACTGTTTCCTCAAAAAAATTGTTCAAAATTGCATCATATTGTAATTGACTTTTACCAGTATCTTTGCATGCTGTGCAGTACCTGCGACAAAGGGTAATTATTTACTGCTAGGACCAGCACAGTTCACAGTGCTGTAATTGGAAACTCTATTGAAGCTGTAAATACAGAACCCTCTTCTTTGCTGTCACCGGGGATTTCAGGTTTTCCACATTTGGCCCACAACAGACATTATTCACCTGCCTTATTGTCAAGTAGAGTTTCAGTGACACAAACAGCCCTAAAATTAACAAAAGAAAATAACAAGAGAAACGGAGATGGCAATAGAGGA
Source organism: Chelmon rostratus (assembly GCF_017976325.1). Lineage (NCBI taxonomy): Eukaryota > Metazoa > Chordata > Actinopteri > Chaetodontiformes > Chaetodontidae > Chelmon > Chelmon rostratus. The sequence continues at coordinate 19,821,893 of NC_055665.1, forward strand.
GACATTTTGTCTCACGCACAAGTTCTGTTCATGCTACGCAGCCTGGCTTACAGCAGTGGAAGGTCGATAGAACATCAGCAAATGCCGCTGAGGAATGGCCAGCAACACATCCTGTTTACGACGTTGTGAAAGTAAATGGATTTGTTTGGATCTGCACCTAATTTGAAATGTAGTAATGAAGCAGTCTGTTACAATGCAGCTGCCAGCCCTCAAACACTATCCTACAATAGGGAAGGTTCTCTCTTGGCTGATTGTATAGTAACCAGAATATTATTGGGAGACAAATTGCATCACAATTCTCAGAGCAGTTCTGTTTTATTAGACACAAAACGCTACAGCGCACAAACTCACCAGAGGTGTGAGGTTTGAGGTCTTTGAACAGTCATTATTGTTAGAGATAGTTACTTTGGTGTACAGTTTTTGTCCATCATTGCATCTTAGTGCACACATCTCTCAGCAGGAATTATGAATGTATGGTCAGCCAATATACAGCCTGTCTAGTTGAAATACTATAACGACCGATAGAACAAACCCAGGTGCTCTTTTGGTTTCTGCCTCACAACCTTTCAACAAGTGTTGTGTCTGTCTTGTCTTTTTGTTTTTTGCTGCCATCCAATAGATTTTGTTAAAACAATTTTCTTACATTACATCTGAATTAGTCTTAAACTACAACTGCACTCTCTTTCTCTTATCTGCAGGTTAACAGGATTTACCATCCCTCCACCTGTTACCAGTTCTGGCTCCATTTTTTCACTGAGGCTTACCAGTGACTTTGCAGTAAGCGCTCATGGATTTAAGGTAGCTTATGAAGGTAAGAAAAACATCATTTTCTGCTCTTTGTCTTTAACTGTCATTATAAGTATTCATTTGAATGAAAAAAACTTTAAGTTAGAGACTACGATCGTTACAGCTCCTCCAAGCTGGGTCTTCATTTATAGGAAAAATCTACGAGCCAGGACAAGTAGACGCCATTTATTCTTGAGAGAGGGATGTGTGATCACACTTACTCACCTTATTTTCCTGCAGGACTTCCACTGTTGAGTTATGAAAACATTAGGTACCTCAATTAAGCAAATTAATCTCATATTTCCCCAATCAACATCCCTACCCCAAAGTCCTGAACCTTTTCTGCGACTCCAGAGGTGCATCTGAAATTGCATGGCAGATGGCGATGGGAATTAGTTGAACTAATGGATGTACCGAGTTATCTGTGTTGAAGCAGAGCTGAGTGCAGCGGGGAGCTGTCTAAATATGAACTATCCTTCTGTGACCATCTCGCTCACCCCTACTCTTTTCCCTTCTGCTTGTTCATGCAAACTACATCGCTCATCTGCCTCTAGTTTTCTTTCTTCCTCTGTTCCTTTTTTATGACATTTTGTGTTCTGTCGTAAGCATTTCTTTCTTTTCCTCCTCATTTCATCATCTAAGCCCCGTTTCTACCCGGCTCTTCTTCTTCCATTCCTTCTGCCCTCCTGTCCATGGGCTTCTCTGCAATGTCTTTTCCTCTCTTCCTTCTAGACACAATAGCCTTCGGTTGTTTCTTTGCTTTCTTTGCTATTGCCTTACCGTTTCCTGCACGAACAGGTCGACTCTCCTTTAGCCTCACTCCTCCTCCCTTCCACAATGTCCTTTTCCATTCCCCTTTACCTCCTCCTCATCTCCCCACCTGCCCCAGACCCGGCCAGTCCAGGACCTCTCCCCTCTCCATCTGCTGATCTGTGTTCTCTTTCTCTCCATCTCCTGCTCAGTTCTTCTCCCTCTCTTGTCTCCTTCTGTTCCCCTCTCTCTCTCTCTCTCTCTCTCTATCTTTATTGGCATGAATGTCACAACAACAATACAGTCTAAACGTCAAGAACCAATGAAACAAAAAAAATTAAAACAAGACTTGCACAGTAGCATTAAAACTAAATCTCTCTCTCTCTCTCTCTCTCTCTCTCGCTCTCTCTCTCTCTCTCTCTCTCGCCCTCCCTCCCTCCCTCCCTCCAGTGGGTGGCTTGGTTGAATTAGATTTTGTTCTTCTGCCTCCACCTTACCTTGTGTAATCTTCAACAGAATTTCATGCTGAATTGGATGTTAATCACATTTTGTTACATGTGAGGCACAGATATTTCCCACTACTCAATGAGACTAATAAGGACAGTGAATAGAGAATATTTTCCAATAAGGACAATAGGGGATATTGTATCATCTAGTTGTGTTGGCACAACTGTAAATGACTAATTTCCCTCACATAAAACGGAAGTTTAAACTTAGACTAGTCGACTCGTCTAAAAGTAACAAAACAAAAATCAGTCCAGTCCAGTATTGAACAAGAGTGCTGCAGCTTGCAGCCATATAGCAGGCTGCAGATAGCACCGGTGCTATAAGGCTTAAAGTTGTGCAGCATAAGCCACAAAATTGTAGCACAAGTATAAAACATCTGTTAGCATCTCTAAAAGCCACCAAAAGTAGTGTAGTTCATCACTGAAACAGGTATGTGACTGGCAAAGGACACTTGTGTTGCATAGAGGGCACCATCCAAACCTTAATGAGAAACTTTTCAGACAAACATATGCTTCATTTGCCTGTCATAGTAAACCACAGGGACATTACACCTCTTGCTATACAGAACATGTTTTTTAATCATCACATCATCTTACATACAGTATCATATGTATTTAATTATTCTTGAACCTACAATAGAAATTTGTGAAGTGTTTTTGTTCTCTTGTTAGTGATTTCCACAAACAAACCTGGGAAGTGTTGTAACAGCGAAAGATTGACTGCAAAAGATTTCTCTATTCTGTAACAGGATGCAACTAATTTGAGTCTGGCCACAACCAGGGTCTGTGAGCAGTACAGGGACACATTATATAAGGGTCGATTCCTTGAATCTTTTGTGGAGCCTCCCTGCACCAGCAACAGAACAAGAGCTGCTACTCCCCACACAAATTTATCCGAGGGAAATCCTCTCTCATTATGTTGATAACCTTTCTCTCTCATTTTGCCTTTATTTTCATTTGACAGTGTTTCATTTGTTTCATATTGCAATAAGGTTTCCTTATTTTAAGCTAATCTAAAGTTAAATGATTGTCCTGATATCTGGAGTCATGCTATCCTGTGTCAGGTAAAGAAAAAAAGGTTGGCAGTTTTTATTAAGTTGCATATCAGTAAGATACTGAAAATTATATCCATTTAATAATCATCATCAATCTTTTTCTACATTCATGTGAGGTAATTAATATTTGCCATCTCTCTTGTATGAACATGCTGCCCCACGTTACCATGAAAACTGTAAGATTCATGATATGTAAGTTTTGCACTGCAGTCCAGCTGATACACTGGATATTCTGTCTATTTTTTGTACATAATGAGTTACTTAAAATGTAAATTAGCAATATGTGAATATATCAGTAGAATGTAATTAAAAACACAATTGTGAAGCCAGCCAAAAATGTGCTTAATCTTTTAATGCTAGTGTTTGTTGTAATTATGTATTTTGAACAAAAATGTATCATGGCAGCCAATTTATATTCAAGAAGAATAAATAATATACTTATAAAGTTAATTACATAGGGTAAGTTAAATGTCATTGAAATATTCCTGTTACTGTCTACATAAGATAAAGTATTTGGATATGAAAATCCACATCTTTAATTTAAGCAAGAATCCTGTATCATATTTCCATGTCTGGCATTGTTAACAAACCAAACTGCTGGAAAATCAGTTTCTTATTAAGAAATTATGATGATTTTAATCATGGATAGATATCCTTGCATTTGGAGGCGTGTGCTTCCCTTTACCGTTATGACATAGAAAACAGTGTATTAACAACATATTGTTTATATTGTATGCAATAATTGCATAGAATGTAAATGTAACACCCTATTTTTAATGTGAAATGATGGTGCTACTATAGATAACAATGATGCAATTTAATACAGCGGAAAGTTTCTAGATAGATATCGTCATCATTTCCTTCTATAAAGCCAGTCATCAATTTTTTTTTTTTAATTTTCAGTCAAAGACCACATATGACACACAAATATTCCATGTAAGAAGCCGTAATGTATTCACTTGCAAACCATAGTAACTCCCTGTCACCGCTGTACACCTTTTCTTCCTTGTTATGCTGATATGGTTAGCTACATCTTACATGAATATGTATGTGCTGCCTTTTCTGCTGACTGAAAATATGTGATGCTTGTAGACTCTCAGCGATGATTGAATCATGTCTGCAATTAAGTGGATTTGAATCTGCATGCATACGAAGGACACAGTGAAGGACACAGGCAGATGGAATCTAATTTCTCCACGGCCTGTCAATCTTTTGTCAAGTATGTTTGGATGCAAACCAGCTCCAACTTTATGTGAATTTAATTACTGATTAATGCTTATTTTCCTATACCGTCAGTGTGATCCTGCAACCTCAAGATTTAGGCTTGGCCTGAAAGGGTCAAGCTGCATTTATTAACGAGTAGAGATACCTGGGCTTTTCTACAACACAGACAAATGATGGCCACTACGGCTTGTAGCTTTCCAAGTGCCAGAGATAGGCTGCAGTCGTGCAGCGTACGTGTACCAAGCTGCGAGTAATGTTATCTGCTTGCCCTTTATTGAAGGTTGTGTATTTGCAAAGAAAACATTGCCGTGCCTATCTAAAACCTGCCTCGATGCCATTTAAACCTGCCCTTCTTTTTTTTTAAATGTCTTTGAAAGACAGCTGACCCATAAAACAGAATTTCACCATTTCTCCCCAAATCATTTCATTTGTCCCTCTGTGGTCATACAGATTGTCCACTGAGTTGGAAAAGTATGCGTGTGTGAGTGTGTACGTGTTTGTGCCTGCGCGTGTATGAGCATGTGTTGTTTACCAGCTGCTTTGCCCTGTGATCCAACATGGGTTCAGTCAATACTCCTTTCCCCGCCTGCATGAAAATACAGCTCAGCAGCCACTCAAGCAGCCAGCTAGGAAACCAGACAGGCGGCTACAGGCGTCTCCTTCGGGGAAAGTGTGCTGCTTGTGTGTTCACAAACACTGCCACTCCGTCAAACTTCCATCTTCTTCAAAGGGCTACACAGTCATTAGAAATACAGACGAAATAAATAGCTCAGCCCCAGAGAAGTCTCGCACCCAACTACCTCATTTACCAGTTCACATAGCTCACTTGTTACCACTGTGATGAGGGATAATGCAAGCCTGTCTCACTACCACTATCTGTGAATGCAATTGTTGGTAAAAATTGCAAAGCAGTGTTTGTTATGATGACAGAATCCCATTACTGTGTCTTTTCATTTTAATTGTTCTATGTTGGTCTACCAGGCCTTAGATTATGTTACACATCATTGTTCTCTTCGCCTATTGACACATTTTGGTGAACATTAAAACACAGTGCTGTTTTCCCCCTTTTTTAGTTTACAAATAGGCCAGAGAGATTTCACTTTGTTAAAAGCACTCTGCAGCATCATATTAATGTTGCTTGTATGTGACCTTCTCTAATGTCAGAAATTCTAGAAAATATATAAAGCCTTATAAATGCATTGTAATGTTTTATGAATGTGCATAACATTATAGTGCATTAGAGACACGACTTTTTTAGAAAAAGTTTTACCACATTTACAATGTTATGTAATATAACAATATTATATCATATTTATATAATATAATATAGATATGATATATTTACAATATGGTTTTAACAAGGCTTTAGTTGGCAGATTCAGTGGTGCATGGTAAGGTTAAAAGTATTTGCATTGTATTAGCATTTATTTTCCCAACTTGAAGTAAAATTTCTACAGGTTTTCATGGGATTTTGCACCAGCCCCTGGTGTCTAGGAGCAGCTGTTTTCCCAAGGTTCAGTTATATCAACAATTTATTTAGGGTCCTCCAGACAATAACACTTGTTAGCTCAAGGCTAAAACTGTATCTAAAGCACTTGATTTCTTTAGGGGATTCTTCAAACCCCTCATAAAAGTAGAAATCCCGTTTCAATGTTAAGTGCAGGCTGTTATTCAAAGTACTTTATTTTTTCAGTGTCACATTAGATATGCAGCTACTGTGGCTGCATCTGAGGCCCTTTTTATTTTGCCAACATGAGAGGCTTTGTCCAAACCAACATGCTTGAAATATCTGCAACACATCCTTTGAATTAATTCAAGGGCCTTTCAAGAGTTATGACTTTCCATACACCAAAGGCCAGTGAGTCAGTGTTGGTGTAATTACAGCTGCAATGCATCTATTACTTTTTAATTAGTGACCTCGGGTGAGTTTCTCCGAATGCTTGCAAGACCTGGTCTTTTGTTTCTCTATATAGTTCTTTTAACTACAGCTGCCAGAAAGTAATGATTATAGCAATGGATGCCTGAATGTTATCATAAGTCTGTTTAAATGTAATATAACCATTGAATCTTTAAATCAGATCCTGTACACCACCAGCAGTCACTAAAAATCTCTCCAGCCTGCTACACAATTAGTATTGTAGTGGTCGGAAGTTTTCGTTTTTTAAGCATGAGCCTTAAATGCATCGTAACCTTAAATGTAAAATCCATGGGAAATTATTTAGGACAGTTACATTTCTTGGAAAATGTGGTGTCATCCTGTAAAATAATTTATATGCTTTCACATTTTTATTTGGCTAAGTGCAATCTGTCCAATGTCCCAGCAACATCTGCCAGCTGAAATTAGAGCTCTGTTCAGGATTCACAGGCTACAGGCTGCTTTTGGTTATGATCTGAAACACTCAGCAGTCCACAAACTTCTGAGTGTATGATTTTACTCATCGTCACATCATCTTAGTCGAGACACTTAAGAGCAGCAGCAGCACATCTGGGGTTATAAAAATGCAAAAAATAAATTGTGAATGAGGGATGGAGAGACAGTTAAAAAAATGAACATATCATTGCATTATTCAGTGAAGAAGAGATGGTACCAATAATTTACATCAAAGCCACCAAATAGGTACACACAATGTCACTCATCACTCTGCTAATTTTGCATTTTTAACAGTTACTCTACCCACCTGCACACTATAGAGTTTTGCCAGACCTCCTTGTTATATTCATGTTGTGGCAGTGCAGGAAAAACGTAGTAATCTTGGTAAACAAATGTATAGTTGTGTAAATGTTCTGTACTGCTGTGTTTTCAATTGAAGGATCTCATATTTACCATAGTATTTCTTTCCCCTGTATGGTTCCCTGTGGTATTCAAATCTGTGGCAAACATGTTTGCGATCTTAAAAGACCACCTCCTGTCCTTTATATTATGTTGTGAAAGAATTTGATATTCAACCTGTTGAGAGGAAAGCTTGCAAATTATGTATTCACACCATTCTTGATTATCTGCCTTCCAGTGTGGTCATTTTGAACAACTATAAACACCTCTGCCTTCCAACATGGTGAGACAGCACGCTTTATGAACTAGTTATTTTCTAGCATAACCCGGCTCATAGACTTGGCAGACACAGTTTGTTAGACAGTGCTGTCGAATTGTCAAAACATCAAACATCATTTATTAGTATATTGGCATTTCTGATATGTTTTTTGTTTAAAAATTCAATCATCTCTTTAGTTTTCAACCCAAGTCCTTTAGGTAGGTAAATGTTGTGTTAAAGGCAATGGCATAAATGAAACACATGATAGCAACACTATCGCATTGCCTTTCCTTAAGTTTGCATAGTGTGTTACAACACACCTAAGACCAATGACTTTACCAATATAATAAAATAGCCTGCTTCAGTATATAATATGTCAACTATGCATATCTGTGTGACGCCTTAGTCACTTGATTTTCTCTAATTCCAAGCCAAGCCATTTAAGCTTGAGTATATGCTGATTTTAGCTTTAGGTAGGCCAACATTAGAATTAGGGACAGGGACACTGAATATTTTTCCAACCAAAAGAGATTGATGAACCAAATACATCAAAACTGAGAGTGGTAGATCAGATACATTCATCCCACATACCATGGCAAGTTCACCAAAGACATGGACAGTATGTGATGCAAACACATGCACCTATCCTTATTTTCCTTCCAACATCATTGGCACAGTTCTCCACCAATCAGTCATCCAATAAATGTTTGGCAGCCTTGGTCAGCAGCCAGGCTCTTGCTGGTCTTTTTTTGTTTGTTTTTTTTTAAGTGGCTGATGAGTGTTAAATAGCTAAAACACACTCTGCCTTTAGTATTCTCCAGTGACCATCAACATCCTTGACTGGTAAATGTCCAGTTAAACTCCACTGGTGCGTTGGAAATCTCAGTGGGGAAAGGTTCTGGATATCATCTGGTTGCACACAGCACCAGTCCCTGACCAGTTGATTTTCTGTGTTTAGATTTTTTTGATGCAAATGCTTTCATCTCAGCATTGTGCTGAATTTTAAACTGATGTTCTCTGCATCACCCTGTAAAAGCTTTTAGATATTTAGATTGCCTTTGATGTGCTTAGTCACACTTTGTTAAACTTCACAAATGTGATATTTCAAACAAGTAAATTTAGATTTCACAGGCTCTCCGAGTCCCATGGAGACATCCAGCGTTTGCTGTTTGGTGCCAGCGAACATGATGTGCTTTGTAGCGATGCATACATTCATTGCAGCCTTCAGTACATAGCTGCATTTGAAAATAGTGAACAGTGAATAGTGCTATTAAACCATACAGCAGATTAATGGACATTAGTGTATTTTAAGTTAAGTTGCTGTTAAGTTACAGAATTTGCTTATGACAATTTTATTGTCTTTATCTTCAGGCTCATTTGGACCAACATTTTTGGATGGCATTTTGGATCTGTTTTTAACCTTACAGATTAAAATGACCATAGAATGTTCTCCACAGAATTTCTTCACAACACCACAGATAATTTATGAGAGGTGAACCTTGTCAGTCAAGATGTCACAGATATCGGTCTGCTGTGGGTTGAACTTGACCAAACTTTGTGGAAACAGTAGTTTGCATATTTGCTAATGCAAAATAGTTGCATATGAATATGAATGTAATTCTTTGGAGACTGGATTGCTCCTCATCTCTGACCTCTGCACTGGTCAGATGTCAATACTGCATGGAATCTGCTGCTCACCCCTCACCCCTGCGTCGGTCAGGTATCATTAGTAGTCAATCATAAATGTTCATTTGTGGATTATTTTTCACCAAACTTTGTGAGTTGTTTTTTGAAAGGAGGTATTGCAGCTTCGAATAAAAAAAAAAATGCAGGGAGCACACATAGTAATAGATAGTAAACCTATTGCACATATTTTACTCTCTGCACAAATTATTTTCAGGGTTATTTGTCTGAAAATAGCTGGTATTATGTGAGAATGAGTACCGTAGCTCCCTGTGTTTCAGATAGCTCTAAACCTACTGTGCCTTAGGACTGGTTTTTTTTTATATCTTATAATAATAATTTGTACATAGTAATGTTGTTTTTGTGGTTAGAAGTCATTTACCCATAGTGACTCTTTGGAATCTAGTGGTCACTATACTATTAGATCTGTTTAGGGTGTCAGTATTTTACTTGTATTAGTCAGCACATTCCGTAGTTGATTAAAAAAGAAATCAGACACACTTTGAGGTCCTTCTGCTTTATTCCTGTCGCAGTCTGTTGGTATTAAATTTTGCTCATAAACATAAACAGCGGACAGTTGATGCTGAGGATTTATATTGCTTCCATTAACGGTCATACATATGAGGGATGTGTTTATGTGTGTGTGAGAGAGAAACTGCACTGCAAAGTGGATTAATAATTGGATTTCAAAAATGATTCCATGGGAATTAACATTAGGGACGTCTGATGTCACAGATGTGTCTATCAATGAAGTCAACTTGAGGACCTGGGTCTCAAATAGAGTCCTTATCTCCTCCTGCCTGTCTGTCTGTCCATAGATCCATCCCTGCATAACACACAATTTATGTAACTGTAGAAATGGCTTTTGGTTTCCTGGCTTGCCAGTTGGACTCATTAGCTGCAAACAGATGGCACATTATCAAAAATAATCATTTAACTTGACTCTATGATGAGTCATAAGCTGTTGGGTGGAAGGAAGTTTTTATATTCCCATCAACAGGAGTACTCTTGATCTGATCACTAATTGGGTTGTATTGATAATTGCCCACAAACTCAGTTATGCTGTATTCTTTATCATAAAGCTGAGCCAAGTATCATTAAAATACACTGTTTATGACATTGGAATTTTTAGTAATATTAAGAGAGTGTCTGTGCTGATTTATATTGCTATTAAGAATGGATGTTTTAACTGAAATTATCTTTTCATGATGGATAGCTTATGTGAAATATGAACCTGTCAGTGGGTGATTAAACAGGTTACCAATCATGAAAGTGAACTATACTAAAGAAGCTTCTGAAAAGCTACACCACTTTGTTTCTTAGTTATTCTTAGTTTTAAATTGTATTGTATACAGCATTGATACTGGTGAAGGTAAACCCATGCATTAGGAATTAAAAAACAGTGACACTCATTATTTTAGTTAACATTTGTATACACAATTGCAATGTTGTTTGTAGTGTAATCGAGAGACAGAAATATGGAGCAACATTAAAATTATAATATACAAAGAATAAATAAATGATTTTACAAGCCAATCCTGCTTGTTCAGGTTGACTGAAGGTTGACAGCCAAAATGGCTCGAAATCATTGTTTTGCATTCTGACTCCCACAGGTGTTACAAGTTTAATGACATGGACTCCAGTCAGAACCACTCCTGCCTTCAATCCGAATAGTCAATCTAAAAACATGTAACTGCTCTGGCAAAAACAAGCCAGAGATGTGTTATTGTGCTGTACTGGGGCTTGAAATAAAAGCTGATCTACAGGCTGGACATGTGCAGGGGAATTTTGACAGAGATTGAGTTATGATGTCTAATGGCGGAGAGAAGTGTACTGGAAGATTGAACAGCTCAGGCCTGTTTATCGCAACTTACAGGAGATCTTTATCAAAATTCTCTTTCAATACTTTGTCAAGGAGTACATTGATCATAGAAACGTTGGCTCTGTCAGCATAAGCATGGCGCTAGTAATTTCAAGGGAATTACATCTATGTGTAACTTCAATATGCCATCTTCAAAAATATGTTTGCTGAGGGATTTAAATTAATATTGATGCCATTTTTATAACAAGTAACAATATAACAAGTTTCTCATTGTTACGGTTGCTCTATCACACAGTTTTTTTTGCCTTTAATATCTGTTTTTGTACCATATTGGCAGTGAATGACAGATGCAACAGGTACAGTAATAAGGAAGGACAGAATAGAGGATGGGATAAGGTAATGAAGGAGTAGACGTTAAATATTCATATCATTCTGTTAACATACATGCCTACTGCTAGTTTCACCATATTGTTATAGTGGAAATATAAATAACATAAAAGATGTCAGCAGTGGTCATGTGTACGGTGGCAGAGGGAGCTCAAGGCACTGTTGTATGATGTTTTTTAAATTTGCTTCTGTTTTTCCTATTCACATGTTTTTTTCAGCTGCAGTGTATTGAGCTCTCTTGGCCGTTTTGAATTTGACATGTCTCATTGACAGTTATCAATACACAGTAAAATGTGCCAAAATGTGAGCCTTCCTATGAAAGCCCAGTGTTCATGTTAACTGATTTGTTGGCCTGTCACTAGGCCCTGCAGTTGGTATCAGGTAATAGGTGCTCGTCAAAAATTTTAACTGCAGTGCACGTTCAGTGATGTGATGTTTTTTATGTGATGGGGATTTTTTTTCACCCCTGAATTTATGAAAATAATTTGAGTTCTTTCCCTGTTGAGCAAAGTGGCCATTCAGGAGCACGCAGGAAAATGACTATGCTCTGCAGCTGTAGCTGCTTCTTTCATGTCTTCCTGCCATCTTTTTTATCACCTTGGTTTTTTTCCTTGTACATTGTACATGCTTGTTTTTCTCTGCCCCTCAGTGCCACTTCTAGATATAGATTCATGTTATTTAGAGAAATCTTAATTTAAAGAGATGGATAAGACACAGTGTGGCACTTCAGCACTCCCTGGGCAGTGCATGTTATCATCTTCCCATATTAATGTCACCTCTTCAGAAAGAGTGAAGCATCTGAGTAGCAAAGGCATAAAAGTCCGACTTGGTGCTGACATTTGCTAGCTATTAACAGTGTATGCAGACTCTTACACTAAAGTAAAGGTTAATAACAATGCCAAATATAACATGGAAATCTTTAGGTAGTCCAAACTATGACAATTGCATTTTGGTGGCTTTACACATGAGTAGAAACAAAATGAAGGACACACTCTGGTGGATTTTTATGCAGCAACACATTGTTATTCTGAACAGTACTGTCTTCTCTTTCCATTTTCCAGAGCTGAGAAGCAGCTCATGTGGAAACCCAGGGATTCCACCCAAAGGCATTCTGAATGGTACTCGGTTCAACCTAGGGGACAAGATCCGCTACCGGTGCGTCACTGGCTATGTGCTGGACGGACATTCACTCCTCACCTGTGTGACCAACGCAGCCGGTGTGTCAGTGTGGGACTTCCCTGTGCCAATCTGCAGAGGTGAGGATGTTTTAACACTGAAATTGAGTTACTAATCATTTGAGCTGCAAGTGAGCACTGGCTGCCGCCAACTCTTTCTCCCAGCTCTACAGTGTGACTGTAGGGTGTCATGGAGAATACATGATATTGCCCTGGGAAATTGAAAATGAGCAGGTGATTGATTTGTTTTGGCCTATTTTCGTTTGATCTCCATGATTTGCTTTAGGTTAATTGCATTTTAATGATTGACAGCTAGATGGCTGTGTGATTGGGGCACTTGTCTGTGCCACAGATGTAGTCAAGTCTGGCATAAGTCTTCAGGACTTCTATACATTTATTAGCATCTGATGGGATGGAATGATTGTAATGATGTGGAATAGGTTGATTAGAGTGTCTGTGGCTATGAAGGTTAATTAAAAATCTATTGCGGTGCAAGTAGCTTGAATACGTGAATGCTGTAAGCAGGAGTGGTATATCTACTAGATTTTTGCATCTTCATTTGGACTGTACTTTGACTTGAGGGGAGTATGAGACTTGGTCTCATCTTCTTTGTAATGTGTACTGTTTTTTCTGGTTTAATGTTTTTCTTTATAATCGATAAGCTGTTTGCTGCTGCTGCTTTACTGACGTCACAGTCACCTCTCCTCTCAGACTGCATAGGTAGCAAAGCCAGGTTACATGAGCTGCGAAGAAAGTGATTAAAAGCACAGCGAGTCTGTTATTTTTATCTGAAAGCTTTGGGCAGTGATAAATAAATACAACCTTACTTTTAGTCCGTTGTGGTTACCCACCAACTCCAGAATTATTGAGATCATCCCTGAGGTGGGCCAGCAGCAACTCAAACACATATAGTAGGTTTAGCAGAGAAAAAAGACTGATCTGAGGCCATGGTCTTGAGGATTTGAAATGAAAGTGCTACATTATTCAGTCATACCTGAAACCCATGAAAGTGCAATATTAACTTACGTCTTTTCTCTTGTCTGGCAGCTAGAATATACTGCGACTGCTGATGCGCAAATATTGCAAACAGTTAAATGCGAACCCAAAATAAAATGGATTGTCGGACTGTTAACCTTTTTACACATGAATGTTAAGACCGATAACTAATATCAATCAATAATGTAATCACACAGAATCCACTGGTTAAAATTGACTGTAGGAGATAGGACATGGTGCATTTTACAGGTCTGACATTATAAATGTAAATCTGCTAATAATGCACCAGCTCTTAACACCCCATACAATAAGAGAAAGCACAGCAAGCTCAGATTTTCCACATTATGTATGAGAGTTTTCGTCTCACGTAGAAAAAATGATATGAATGTATACAGACAGCAAAAGACAAAATCAGTTTGCATTATTAAGATATTTCCAAAAGTTTCAAGAGCCTGAATTGCCTGAGGTGTAATAATTTTCTGACGCTTGGAGAGCTTCATAATGATTTTTGCTTATTTTCCACCCAGAATCTTTCTAGCACATTCAGAAATACTGTGTTGGCCAGGATTTGAACCCTTAAAGACGCTGCACATATGTCATTGAAGGAGGGTGAAGAAGAAGCAATAGAATAATGATGGTTTCTTTGTGACAGCTTGTTGATGGATGACTGACTAGTGCTCTTCATACCATGCTGTTTAGTCCTTTTTGTGCTTAGATGAGACCCGTCATCACAAAGACGCAAATATTACATTACATCTGTGGAAAGATATTGTGCTGGGAAGAGTGTGATCTGTGCACAGTAGGTAGGGAGTCAAAGTAGTGCAACCACGATTCTTGTATGACGTTGACGTTGTATAAAATGTAAATAAAACAGAATGCAATCATTTGCAAATCCCTTTCAACATAAATTCACTTCCATCTAAGTGCTAATTAATTTATATAATATAATATATATAATATATATAATATATTATATAATAATTTATTTGGTCAAGTTTTAAAAGTGAAAGTCTTTCCCATTCTTGATAATATACAATATCAGTTTCTCAACTGTCTGGAGTTTCTTTTGTCATATTTTCATGTATAATTTCTGTTGTCATTATACACCACACATTATCAATGAGAGACTGGCCTGGAAGGCATGGAATTAAGTCATTTTTAGGGCAAGGCGACTTTGGCCTTTGACAAATACAAATTTATTGGGGTATTGCTGCCAAAATGTAGGGCACCAAGGCCAAGACTGATGGCACGATAACATAAATGATAATTAATCATCATGAGGACATTACAGTGTACAATCAACAGCTAGGAGCCAGTGCATTGAAAAACAGTACTGAGTTTATTAAAAGTGTATAATAATGTGAAATGTACACATGAAATGTGTCAGAATTGTCAATGTTACTTATAAAAGGGAAGCTAAAAAAGGGCAAAGGGGATACTGAGCTTTTAAGTTTCATCAGGAATCATTTATAACACCATCAAGCACATCATGTTGGGGATAGTAGTTTAAAAACACGTACACAAAAGGGTGATCATTATCTGCATACTGCCATTACAAATCAGTACAAACACACACAAACCATTAGTCAAACCAATAACTAACCACAGTCCATGAATATCTGACAACCTTATTATACTTTAGCAGTCCCCTAGTGTTTCTGTGGTGCTGGCAAAACATTAAAAAATATACATACAGTATTTGCATGAAACAGAAGCTCCCAGCACTCTCCAGGGAAAATATCACACCAAACTCCCTTCAAAAAATATGACGTATTAACAGTTTCTTATGTCTGCAAAAACACATTACTCTAGAAACACAAGATGTCATATGTTGACAGTCTTGTGCTTTGCATGTAGTAGTGCATTATTTGTAAAAACAGTTTGAGATGTAGACTCGTCGGACCACAGCATGCGTCCATCTCAGACGAACTCGGCCTCAGAGAAGTCAGCAGCATTTCTTGATGTTGATTTATGTGGCTTTCACATGTTTAGAGTCTTACCTTGTGTTTTTAGTTTACGGGCAGTGGTTTTCTGAAATGTTCCAAAGCCCATACAGCAATACCCTTTATAAAATCACGTTCAGTTTTAATGCACTGCTGCCTCAGGGATTGAAGGTCACAAACATTCAGTAAGGGTTTTTGGCCTCATCCCTTATGTGCAGAGATTTCCCTGGACTCTCTCAGTCTTTTGATGATATTACCGATTGCAGGAAAAAAAATCCCCAAATTCCCTGTAATTGTGTGTTGGGAAACATTGTTTGATAAACTGTTGGTCTATTTGTCCGTGCAGTTTTCATTGCTTGTGAATGAATTTTGAGGATTGCAAAATGAGTATTCCACAACTTTCCCAGTCTTTTGTTGCTCCAGTCCCAACTTGTTTGAAACATGTTGCTGCATGAAATTCAGAATAAGCAGATATTTACAAGAATCAATGAAGTTGATATTTAATATATTGTTTTTGTACTGTTTTCAATTGCGTGTATGTCAAAAAGGATTAGCAATTTATCTCAGCCACAGCTTTTCTGTCTGTACAAAGGACTAAGTGTGATCATTTTGCATGATTCAAAATTAGGTAAGGCGGCCCATATACTTTATAAGTGCTCACTTATAGAGGCTATTGTGATATAGACTCAAAGCTTTTGAGCTGCAGTCACTCAGAGCAGCTTAGCATATAGACAAGTTAGGTTTAATCAAAGTCACAAGCTTGTCTAAATCTCCTTCGGACATTTCAGCACCTTTTTTATCGTGCATTTGTTTAACACAAGAGAACTGTTCAGGTGAGAAGATTTAAGTATTTCTGGCAATTTGGGTGAACCTCAAACCTGTGATGCGCATACTCGGGTAGGCAACACTGCTTCCATTGCTTTTGCTGTGTCAGCTTCCCTTTACCCCAAACCACCATCAGCAAGTGCTTCTGTCGTCTCATTTTGAGGCAGGGGAGCATTGACACTTATTTATGTTATTATTTTTAGACACAGCCACACAGCATTACACAGCATACTGCAAGGACAAATAAAATAACATTAGGCAAAAGCTTGTAAGGAGAATGATTGAAAGCCATCCCCACATACAGATCATTTCCTTCCAATCTAACGGAATAGTCTGCTGTTGTGTTTTCTTATTGCTCTGTACTGAAAAAGCCTTATCCAGCTTTATGAACTGGCCTGACCCTAGAATAATTTACTGAATCAAAAATGAAAAGTCATTTTGGAGTAGGTCTACGTGTATTGTCAAGTGTGACACAAATGAAACAAATCAGACTGATCTGTCTGTCTTAATTAAATAAATGAATACATTTTGATACTGTTGGACTATGTCTATTTCTACTAGGTCTAAGATATACAAAGTCATCCAAACAGGAGAGAGGATATACTCAAAAGATTTTAATATACAATCCTAAGTAATCCCAAAGCCAGCAGAGCAAATTTGCTCATGCCACCTCATTCTGCTGTGTAGGGCACAGCAAAAAGAAAACGGTTCAGCATATGTTTGAGAAATAGCAAGCTTGGAGGGAACAAAAAGCTGCAGATGGAGGGTTCCTTTCCATTTAAGGATGGTGTTAGCCTCTGTTGCCACAGGCCAGAAACATCACTCCTTTTCAGGCCCGGGCACTGCTTGAGCCACTCTCTCTCTCTCTCGTCTAAATCCGGCCCAGCTCCTGTATGCGGGCAGATGGTCCTTTGATCTTTTTTCCTCAGAGATCCTGGCCTTTCTGCTCATCACCAATTGTTTCACACTAAACACACAGAAACACAAAATCTCTCCCCAATCCACCTTCCACCCCCCACTGTCTCCCAACACCTCAGTCTTTCAACCAGTCACCTCCTTTTGTGACTATCTCTCTTTCTCTCATCTTTCTCCCAGTTCTCTTCTCCATCCTCGTCCAACTTCCAAAGTCCAACGTGTGTCGAATGTTTGTGTGTGCACAGCTGACAGAAACACAAAGGGGTAGAGGAGGAAAGAAAGAGAGAAATGACAGGGTCACATACAAATTTCCAAAACAAATGCCGTGTTTAAAGCAGGATAATGAAGCAGCGGAACCAAAATTTGACTAATATTAAATGTCATTATGAAACCGTGGAATTATCAGATATATATTTGCTGGACAGAGTTGTCAACTTTCATTAAATCAAAAGTGGTCACTGCAGTGTTTACCCTGGAGGCACAACATGGAAGTCAGCATGGATAAAGTGATGTAATTTATTTTTTCTTTTCCTTAGTTTGTCTCCTTATGAAACAACCCACACTCAACTATCATGTTTATGGAGCTCTTTTATTGCGAAAAGCAACATTTATGGGTTAGATCGCGGCTCGGGTTATGTAATAATTCTGCAGTAACCATATACTGTAGTGGGTGTGAAGCCATCATAATCCAAGGAATCGTCCTGTTCAGATTATCCATAAATGTCTGTTTATCCTGCGTCACTGTCCCTTCGAAAGAACGACACTAAAGCTTGAAAGGTCAACAGCAAAACAGAAAGAGGTAAGTAGTGTAGGAATGGAAAGTCAAAGAGAATGAAAGACTGACACGAAAAACCAGAGAGAATCAACTCCAAGCAAGCACAAAGGCAGTGAGATGGAGAATTAATAGCTATTCTAATCTTGAGTTGCTACTGCTCCTCCCAGGAGCCCATTTCGATTGCTTCCATCTAAATTGTCTCTGGACATTCATTACACCAGGCAACGAGACAGCAAACAGGGACAGCATGGTATCATGAGAATATGGTCTATTGATACACTGTCATTCTTGCTGCCAACCACTGTCCAACAGAATAAGAGAATGGGGCCACAGAAGAACCTTGCTCCTTTAAAAGATTTCCATATCTGGTAATGTGACTAGACTAACCACACAGCTTTCTGTGTAAATGTCTTTTCAATCCTGTGCTACATGAACTAAGATTTCAAATAAGACAATTTGACTTGCCCATGGCAAGATTTTTCAGTCCAAGTGAGTGCTAAGTCGTCTTCCACAGTAAGACCTGAAAATAGCTGCCGCCAGACATCCTTACATTAAATCCAGAAGCGAGATAACACACAACCATTTTAATACTGTTTAGGTTAAGAATGAGATTACCAACATGAACCCCATATTTAATATTCATTGATTTCAAAAGATTAATAATATTATCATTACATTTTCTCTGAAACAAAAAGGACCTCACTCTGTTAGCATTGGTGTTGCTACTGTGGTGCCACATTGCTCATTGAATCATCGTCTTCTCTCATAATTCATTTAAAATCTGAAATTAGGGAGAGATGGTCAGTATAATGAAATGACTGCCAGCAGTATGCATGGTGCAATATGGATTGCATCTCTGCACCCATTACGGATCTCTTCACTATTCATCAACCCTATCAATGTTTAACATGACTTGCAGCTGAGCAAATGAGGGATTTTGCCTACTGTAGACGTAGTCAGTGCCTTTGCATTAACACAGAGATTATTACAAAGGAAAAACCTGAGGTAGTGTTGAAAATTATACATAAATTCCTTCTATCCTTGGGGGTGAATATTTCTAAGTAGAAAGACAAGTGTTGTATATCTGATCAAAGTCAAGGGGAGAGGCTTAATCCCTCCTCAAGTAGCATTAGATTGCTGATGCTGGGGATGTAAATGAGCTCAGCTAAAGCAGTCCTAATCCTCACCACCATCTTTTTTTTTTCTTTTTTTACACAGCCACCATTTTTGAAAGAGACAGATCCTTCTTCTCGTCTTTAAATGCAGAGCATGCTCTAATGATTTGCTAAGGAACACGTTGCACAGCATTCATTGCCTCTTTTATGTCACTGAACCTCGTTGGCAAACTAGCTCAAATGTGGCCATGCATCCCAGTGAAGTAGTGCATGTGAGTATATGCAACGTGTCAGGCATTATCCAGTTGATTCCATTTAAAATTCTCAAGCTGCGAAGCCTTTTTTTGAGCCCCAGACAGCAGTTTGCTGCTTCATGATTTACAGCACCATGCATGGATGCTTCTCAAAGAACCAGCTAAGAAACCTGTCCTAGCACTTCTGTACGATAATGAATTCCTCCTAAGCTTCTACCCAATTTACATGTGCAATTTAATCGACTACAACTGTAGACACATTAATGAGTTATAAGTGAGGTTATAATCATTAAAAGCGGTTGTGAAAATCTATCTTGTGCCATCGAGGCAGCCCTGTGCTGAAATATTGGTGATTAATCCATAGTGCACAAACCAGAGAATGACAGCTCTTTAAGTTTCACCAAAATGTCTCTTTAAAGTTGTTTGCAGGTAGCAGACAGTTACCACCGCAGTTAGTTGAATGTCATAAACGATTATCAGAGAGCATGTCTGTTATCATGGAAACCACTTCATAGGAAACCATTAAGGAGCTATTTTTTCATTGTTTTTTTTTATGATAATGTCAATGTAATTATTTGCTGCGGTGGCAACGTTGTGTCCTCTGTACCTTCCAGTCAAAACCTAGAACATCAACAGTCCTGGATGACAGCCTGCTGTTTCTGCTCACTGTCTGCATGCAGCTCAAGGCCAAACTTAATACACTCTCATCTACAGTACTGGGTCTTTCTGCTCTGTGATGATATTTGATTGATTTATATATGAGGATCTGAATGCCCTAGGCCCTGCATATTATTGGATAATAGTGCTAGTTATAGTGCTTTTGCATTTAACAATATGAAAATGTTGATGGTCTTACAGTGCACTGTTAGTACATATGTAATTCAGTTACAGCTTCCTTCACATCCAGAGCACTGAAGGGGAGATTGAGGAAGTGTCTAGAGGAAAGAGGGGTCGTATAACATCTTCCTTGTCTTTTCTTTTTTACTCTACTCTGCTCCTGACTATTGCACATTGAGCCTGAATAATCTTGGTTCTAAGGGTTTTTCTCCTCCTGTTGCTTTATACGGTCATCAAATCACAGTCTTGCTTTTGCTACCTTCAGCGCTTTTAATGCTCGTGTGCATCAGTGTGTTTGAATGAAATTACCCATTGTCCCCACAGGGATCAATTAAGTTCAGTCTCATCCTTAAGATAGGGTACTCATGTTGATGTCAGTGTGTGACACAGTGCTTCATTAATACACGTAGCTAAATTTTTTTGTTTCACAAGTGCTCATTTTGTATGGCACTGTACTAGAAATCAGTGTCACAGTGTTCAGTGAGTTTATGAAAGTGCTTACAAGGGCTGTCAAAAGTGGCCCAAAATGACAATGAGAGAAATGCTACTTGTATATTATTTCAACAAAAACGTCTTTTAAAAGATCTACATACTTACACTTAAATAATGCCTATGCCATGTTGTCGAATTATGCACTCATTTTGGCTTGACATACATTTCATTTTTCAGTCAATTAAAGTTACATCGTGTGTGCAGATCCACTTGTCCTGGAAGACGTCAGTGTCCCTGAATTCTTGTCAAAAATTATCTGATTATGGACCCTATTTTCCCATGTTTTTGTGTCCAAGCGACAATCATTTAAGAAGTTTTTCAGTATAGAACAAGAGCACAGCAGCTGGCAGCCACGAAAGTAATTTATCCCTTCAGGTATTTACGCACAGTCAGTTTACATCCACTTAAAGCTCAGATTGTTATGATAAGTGTCTGACAACATTATGGAAAGGATCTCTACAGAGATACCTTCTTGAAAACAAAGCAAAAATCACCCAGACCTTATTGGTTCGTCTTTCCATTGTTCCAACAATCATCACTAACTCTGGTGTGGTTGAAATAAACTCTTAATTTACTGAATCGGAAGAAGAGCAACAGGGGAAGCAGCGTGTGGAGCTGGAATATGTAATATTTTCACATCTAACTCAGGACATTATGACAGGAGAGACTTAAATGTTGACCTTCAACAGATTTTCCTGGTTAAAAACAAAACAGTAATTACAGGACAATAGAAACTGGTTTTGTGCCTCCTGCCCGTCATGCAGTACTGTCAATGCTGTCACCGCGGGGTGCTGCCGTTAAATGACCTTGTCAGACTGTCATGGTTTTTGTGTGTCAGTTTATTGATGCAGTTGGAGTCGTCAGATATCTAGGCTGCTTTCTTTGAATCTGTCTTCTTAGACTTCTTGTATATTCCTCAAGTGTTAATGATTTTTGGTTTGTTGATTGTGATCGCATTGTCTGTGTTTTCATAATAGATGTCATTTTCCGTGTCCAAAATTGTCGAATTATTGACTCCTCCAAGCAGCGGGAACATTACCAGGGCACGATACTTTTCTCTGACAGATATACCTAGCTAGACAGATGTACCTATTAAACTGGCTACTGAATTAATGTATGCATCAGTATGGAAATGGAATTGTTGTCCAAAATGATCAGTATTTTCTTCAAACACTGTGTGATTGTGACAGTGACAGAGATGCACATAAAGGTTCTTTTGATGCTGCCTTTGGCTGCCAAAGTTCAACCAGGTCAGTACTTAATCGAGAATGTCTTTATTCTCTGAACAATATTTGCATTCTGTTATTTTTTTTTTTTAAATATATAAATGAATAACCAACAAATAAGTATGTGTTGATGGGGGAGCTCTCTCTAAAAACAACCCTTTATAAAGAGTGCACAGAACATGGCTGTAGCATAGTCATCAATACCTTTAGGTACACACACACCCCTGCGTCTTACAGACACACACTCACCCCCACCACTCGGGAAATCTGTCCATCTTTGTCTTTTGCAAAGTCCTAATCTTTTCTCTTTTCTTCTCTATTCTTTGTATCCCTTTGTCTTTTTTCTCTCGCTCTTGATTTCCTCTCCACTTGTCGTTTTCTCTCTCTTCTCCTACACTCAACCCCGTCTCATTATCTAACGCCTCTCCACCACTTCTTTGTTGCTCTCTATGCCTTGATGGCCATGAGGACAATTTGCGGTGCCCCGTGTCTGTCATCAAGGTTAAAAAGTGATATGGCTCCTTTGGTCAGACTCGCAGCACTTTAATGTCAGTTTAATTTCAGCCTTTCTCCAATTACTCTGCATATCTACTGGGCACTCTTTAGAATGTCATCTTAAATGCATTGAGGTAATATAAAATTTGTCACTCATGATAAGTGTTATATAGTGGAGAGTATGATCATTTCAATCAGAAACAATCATGACTCCATGTGCTTCTGTTGTCATAAAACTGCAGGCATTCAACAAATAAAGGCCCTTGTTGTAGTCTACAGATGACAGTCTGCACTTGATATGAATCATGTATGTGTGGACATCACTGATGTCTCCCACAGCTTCAATGCCATCTCCACCCTTCTTATAAAGACTTTGATCAATTGCTATGCTTCAGCTAATGTGTCAAAGGACATGGATCATGCTAACTAGAAGCCCCTGCTCTCCCATCTTTGCCCCTTTTTTTCTTCATCTTCTTTTGAATTTCACACATCCACTTCCTTGTTCCTTGACCAATCGTGTAATGCAGCATACAGGAATGTTCCAAGGCTGGCAGCTCTGACAGCCCTGAGTGGAGCGCTGAGCCATCAAAGGTTTCAGCTGGCACAGCTGAGTGTCACATATTAGCCTTAAATGATCTGAAAACTGTGAAAGCCCTGCCATCATTAGAATTCTTTAGGGAGGAAAAAATCGGATACAGGGATAGAGTGGAGAGTGGTGAGTAATAGTAGAAAGATCTGAGAGGGCTCGAAGGAGAGGAATGGAGAGAGAGAAATGAAAAAGGGTAGGGGAGAGAAGGAAAAAGGGATGTGGCGTGAAAGAGAGGAAGCCACTGTTATGGTCAAGTGCATTAACATTCAACTGACGTGTTATGCTTCCCGCATTAGGAAAAAAAATGCAATCTCACAGCATTGTAAGACCTGTTTATTACAATTTGTTTGTTTCCTGAAACATGAGGGGGCTCAGAGGACACAATGATGAAATACTGACTCTTAGATGGATGGGAGGAGAAAGAAAGATCACAAAAGAGATTTTTTTTTCTCCCTGCATAGAAACTGCACACAAGAAAGCTGTGACAGAATTAGTACACAATTAGTTGGTAAATATAGTTCTGCCCATTGTCACTTGTCTGAGTGTTTCACCATTTTTGCCTGTGTAAAGAAATACCAGCAACCTTTTAATCGTACATTTCATGATGTTAATAATCCCATAATTGTGCTGGACTTTATTGTAGATACTGGATTTGACAACATGTGGATGTTCAGAAACCAACAGAATGTGTTTTAATGGCTTGTGCAGCTCTGGCATTTGCTTCCACATTGGTCTTTTCTGGTTTGCATTCATTTGAAGGGACAGGTACTGATGTTATATGCCTGAAGCCACTTTTTTTCCCCATGTTGAACTTTGAGTAATAGCTCTGGAATAACCCAGAAACCATCAGTTCTCGCCTCACGCTCCCCATTCTGCTTTTCTCTTTGGTGACTGACAGCGGAGGACACGTGCGGCGGCACCCTGAGGGGCTCCAGCGGGCTCATATCCAGCTTCGACATCCCCAGCGGTGACTCCCCCGGTGCTGGCGGAGGTGAAGGTGCTGGAGGCCTTGGCAGCAGTGGGGAGTGTAAGTGGACCATTCTGGCAGATCCGGGGGACACCATCTCCCTGGTTTTCACTGAATTTCAGATGGAGGAGAAGTCGGATTATCTGGAAGTTGAGGGATCTGAACTGCCAACCATCTGGTGAGTTAAGCTGTGAGGAGGAGTGAGAGCGTGTAGTGCTTGTATTTTCAACAGATGATCCTTCGGTTAAGAGTTTGACAGGAGGTGTGTAAGTGTGTGTGTGTGTGTTTCGGTGCATGTGTCGTATGGTGTTGACAAGGTCTTAATAGAAAGGTGTTTGTGACTTGTGTGAGATGAGGTTCTATTGGTGAGGATGCAGGTTTGGTTTCCATAAGTGTTTCTGACTCATGTATTGACTGGAGAAGGATAACATGTACAAAATTCTCTCAGGAAATTATATTTTTTTTGTGCTATACTGAAACTGTAAAATAATGGCCTATATTCTGTCAGAAAACCGGGCTGCATAAATAAATGTCGGCCAGAAAGTAAGTTTAGAAATCCAGAGATGCTTGCACTTTTATCATAATTAGTGTGTTTTGAAGTCAATATGAAGTCAGTTTTGATTGACAAATGAAAGTTCCAGTAAAGTAAGAAGTAAGACCATGTTTATCCCAATATCACATACAGTAACAAACTTATTTATACTATTGCTATCACATATTACATTATTGAAACAGAACAAAGGCATTTTGAAACTGAGGCAAGTACACCATCACTTAGTAAATGAGACACTTAAAATAGTACAAAATAAAATGATTAAAATACTCAACAATAAAGATAAGACCAACAATGCTGATAATGTTTCTATTGGCTTTAGAGGCACCCAGCTGCAGTTCCAAACCAAGACCAAACTCTCCAAGAGTATAAGAAAGAATGCCCTTGAAAAGAAAGCAGAAAACCCTCATCATTTTAATGGCTGGGTTTGCAATAAGGAGCTGTATGTTGGAAAAAGGCAATTATCCTTTATTAACTATAACAATAGGATTATAATCCAATGACAAGATTTGTAAATAGCTGCTTATTCTGAATTTGATGCAGCACATTTCAAACAAGTTGGGACAGCAGCAACAAAAGACTGGGAAAGCTGTGGAACGCTCCAAAAGCACCTGTGTGGATCATTCCACAGGTAAACAGGTTGATTGGTAACAGGTGATAGTATCATGATTGGATATGAAAGGAGCATCCTGGAAAGGCTCAGTCGTTCACAAGCAAAGGATGGAGCGAGGTTCACTACTTTGTCAACACATGATTGTATAAAGCAGATTTCTATGTGGGCTCAGGAACACTTTGTAAAACTGTAAACACAGTTTGTCTGCACATGATTACATTCTGATTGCAGGTTGTCCAACAGTTTAAGAACAACATTTCAATTCAAAATTGCAAGGAATTTAGGGATTTCATCGTCTAAAATCTGTATAATGAAATGATTCAGAGAATCAAAATTCAAATCTCTGATGTAAGGCACGAGACAATTCCCCAGGCAGGACTGCATTAAAAACCAACATGATTTTATAAAGGATATTACTACTTGGGCTGAACAGTTCAGAAAACCATTGTTGGTAAACGCAGTTCGACGCTGTATCTTTCAAATGCAAGTCGAGACCCGTGTCCTTTGGGCTAAAGAGGAAAAAGACCAGACCAGCGCATAGTTCAAAGCCAGCATCAGTGTGTGTATCTTGTCTTAGTATTCAATTGAATATCAGTCAAAAATAATTTTCCAATGATTTAATCCAGGGATGTATCTATCTAGCAAGTAATCTGTAAAGAGTAATCTTTGCATCCGTCAGACACTATATTAAGGTATATTAAGGTATGTGAGGGATATTTGGTGAAAACAAAACAAATGGACATTCATGGCGTGAATTAATTAATGTTTAGCCTAGATTTACAGATTGCAAGAGAGCTGGCTACTGTATTGCTTACAAAGAGAAGTGGGGGCTTGGTAAAACAAGGCTATATTGCCTTAGGATTTTCTCTTAGTTCTCAGGATAACAAGGAAGCCTGCTGAGATCTTAAAGCATGCAAAGGAACAAAGGCTCAGTATGTATGGTTGAGCATGACCATGTAATGTTTAATAGGAGCAGCACTTTACAGTCAGCGGCATGTATTGGAAAAAGGGGCAATTGACAGGCATGCAAATGTACCTTTAATGAATTTTCATGGATGGTTTTGTGCAGAAAATGTTTTAAATATGCCTTGTGGTTCTGATTGAATTAAATTTAATTCTGAGAGAGGTCACATGATTCCCTGTTGCATAATTCAAATTAAAGTGCACATGAATTACAAATCTTTGACAGAGTTTTGTTTGAAAAGCAGCCTTCAGACACCTTACTTAATGGCTTTCTGTATTGATGTAGAAGTCACTCCCAGCTGAAACAAGGAAATATGAAATGGGTCTGACCCCCAACCTTGAGGCCCAGGTCATCCATCTCTTCTACGTCCCATATGAATGAGATCAACCAGCAGGTTGATGTGCTCCTGCTGAGCATTAATTATAATTGGACGAAAGATGCTCCAATCAATCACTGAACTACGAGCTTTTTTGTCCCTGAAAGTCAGAGGCGGACACTGTGTCACAGAGAGACAGAGAATCAAAAGGAGAGCTGCTGTGATGGCTGCTAAGTATTGTATGTTGACGTAGCTAAAGAGAGTGTGACAGGGAGCTGATATGGGATGACACTGATTTGTTTTGACGGACCATCAGGTAACCCTCTTCTCTTAGGTATAAAAGCTCCAAAATGAACTCTTTAACTGACAGAAGCGCCTCTCGGTTTTAATCCCTCAGAACCTTGGTGGCAAAGGCTTTGTGTTATCTCATGTCTCCTGTTTCTCAGGATGACGGAAAAAATGGTGTAAATGGTTAATTATTTACATACAGTTAAGTACTGTATACTTTTATTCAATTAGTCCTCTGGTCATTACAGAAGACTGTCGCTTTGAATAGTAGCCAAATGAATGGCTTTCAAGCATTTTACTGGCCAAGCAGTTTCAACAGAGAGGAAAGCAAACAAACAGACCTCTGCACCTCAAGTCCACATAGTGTTAACCCTAGTGACAAAGAAAAGGGCATGCTGGGTAGGTTACTTCCTTGCAACTTTAAAAGAAAAGCATCTATAAATGCAAATCAAATAATAATTTTATTTAGCACAGCATAGTAGTAATGAGTTGTTCCATTAGTATCGTACACATTTTTGTTTAGATTAACTTTAATGTAAATGATATGTTTTCATGTTTTTATCACATTTCTTAACTTATGAATTGCAAATGAAACGCATGAATAGATTACATTAACTGTAAACTAGGAAACAACACAGAAACGCAAACACTTTTCTGTTGTGTACATTCAGGGAATATTTTATTGCCTCCATTTGCAGCAGGGTTTCTTATACTTCACTGCCCATTTCCTCATCTTAAGTTCTCAGCAATTGCAAAGCTGTCAAATATATTAAACAAATTTAAGTATGCAGTACATTTGTATTCACTTTTCAAAATCATGGAGTGAACAATTTCAGCTATTAGGAATGTATATAAAACATATCAGTAAATCAGACAAAACTTCCTGTGACCCTGTGTGCTTTCAGGCGACATGTCCATAGAGTTGGAACCTGTCTAAGGAGAGGTTAAAAACACATGTTGTTTTTATTTATCAGGTAGTTTAACAAGCAGCTTCTTTATTTGTGGGAGTTTTACCTGTGTGCGTGCCGAGCGGTCACCACACATCACTTGAATACTTTGAAACTCCAAGATGATGTTATTGTATGTCACCAAATGTCAGTGGCTGTCAGCCAGAGTTCTCGTTTTAAGCCCTACAATCCATGTGGGACCCAGCGAGCTTGAGTGCAGTGGGGCCAGAATTTTAGAGAGATGGCTTCAGCTCAGCCAGGTAAACAAACAGACAAGAAAATAAACACGATTCAGAGCGAGCAATTCTCTCATGCCCATAAAATTCATTGCCCTTGCTCCCTCTCTTTTTATGAGTGTCTCTGACTGCGTACAAGGCCATTGGACAGCTAAACTTTGAAGCATCCTAACATATAGCATCAGCTGCAGGCAGAGACAAGCAAACTGTCAATTTACCCTTGGGGTTTAGAGCTGCTTAATGATGATTGACAGCCTGGAACCTCAAAGTCAGCCAGATTTAACATCTCCTCTTAGCCTTTTTCAGGCAAATATACTTAAAGCGTGACCCAACTTAACTTGTTATCCTCTCTCAACCTGTGTCAACATTACAGTTCGTTGTCAAGTTACAAACATGAGTAAAAATATGAATGCTGAAAATGAGCTGTATGTTAGAAACCTTGATCCCTGACTGCAAAGTTAACTTCAGTGGTGCGAAATAAGAATTGCGAAATAATGACAGAAAGTCAGCACAGTTGGCATTTATTGATATCTAACATGATTAATGAGACATATATTCCACATAAATGGCATTACTGAAAATATATTAATGTTAATTCTGATATATGTACTTGTATCATTTTGAACTGCCTAATTTTGCCAGCCAATTTCCTGAAAGTGTATGATAGATGATGACTTACACTAAAAACCAAATCCTGATAGTTGAAAGTACACAAAATCCAGGACTATGGGGCAAGAAATATGTTTTGCTGACACCTCTTAGCAGCTTTTATCCTTTTATCAATTGAAGATTTCTATCAGATCTCCGCAAATGAGTTTATTGATTCCATTGTCGTCATGCCGGGGAAGGTTGATGTGAGGCTACACATCAATCACGGTGAAAATAGACAGAAAAAATCTCTGTTTCTTTTGGTAACAGCCAACACTGGAGTCTGGATAGACCAAGGAAAACAGTTCTTTGTTATTCTTCTGACCTTTAATGTGATTGTATAGCCTTGTTCACAAAGGGCAAAAACAACAAGCTGTAGATTACACGTCACTCATTGTTTCAGATATGGACAGAGAACATAAAACCTGAAAGGCTTTGCAGGTATTAGATACACTTTTTGTGCTTATGTGCTGTGAAATTTTGTCAAGAAATGCTTTATTTTTTCATACTTTTCTCTCCATGTCTACTTCATTTTCTAACTTTCTGTCATCCAGTGTCTGCAGATTTTTCGACCTACTCTAACGTTGATTCTGCATATTGTAACCGTACTAAGAAAGCTCAGACTTTTGCTAGATTGCTGCTTTGCTGAGCATTCTGCCAATATTTTATTTGGTTCACTGAGAATGAACAATCCTATTCCAACAGTGTGGCTAAATGCTTGTCAGAGGAAGATTACAATATTTAAAACAGGTTGAGAGCAAGAGGTGCCCTGCAGCTAAATTACCAACTTTATTTAAATTACCATTTGTATTAGATTCAATTTCTTCTTTCCGGGATTTATTATTGATCTTCCCAGGCAAAAAATAACCCATCAAGCTGTCTCCAAAAGCTTTCCTCTTCAGCCGTCAGACAACGAATAATGCAGCGTTTGACTGAAGGAATGTGAATTGACAATTGACTCAGGTATTCCACCAGGGCAATTAATGTAAGGAGCCACAGTGACTGGCTCACTGCTCTCAGAAGCCAATCTACTGGCAGACAGGCACCGAGCGGTGTAAGTGCATCTCCTGAACAGCCTGTGACGAGGGACTAACTTGAGGAGAGATAGAGAGCTTCTTCCTTATCACATAAAATATTCTTGCAATTACTCCCTCTTGTCAGATTTTATAGAATGTATGTGGGAGGAAAAGACAAAATCACCTGGCCTTATCTTTTTTGACAAATTTGAATTGAATGCTCACTATCTCAGATGCACCTACGTATAACCTGCCTCTGTGAAACTAAGTAGAGACGCCAGAGATTTCAGCTTAGCGCTCTGCCCTCAAGGCCAAACATTTGGCCACAGTAACTGCACACTGGGACTTGTTACGTTGGTATTCTGATGAGATTGCCATGCTCCCTTCAACTACTCATCCTATCAAATCAGGCCCATTTTATTCAGAGAACTTCACGAGAATTCTCGAATGTACGTCGTGAACCTATGTCAGAAACTACCGTTAGTCCTGAAGACTCCCCAAATCGCTGATAGGAAGCATGCTAAAACTTGGACGAAATCAAGCACGTAAAAAACACTGCACTCATGCAAAGAAGTAATCACTGAAAAACCACATTCCATATCTATGAAGGAACAAATAGACAGCCAGAGTGAGTCTGCAGAGATAGAATGGCAGTGCATTATGTGAGGACTCCATTTTTCCAATTGGACTTTCTCATCTTTTGTCACTCAATATGCGCTGGAGGAGATACAATAAGAAAACAGTAGACAGCACTCACTTGTTCTTATCTGTGTTAAGGAGACTGGGCAGCCCACTTTCCACAAGTAATTTATTTGTTTTCATGACAGTTGCATTGACGAGTAGCAGCAGGGAGCATAGAAGTTCTGTGAAGTGGCCCTGAATTATTTTGCAGAAACATTTGGCTGCTGTTAAAAACTTTATCACAGTGTGGACATATAAGGACGACTTGAACAACAAAAGAGTGTGAGAGAAATAATATAACAGAAGTCATTTTACTGTTACAACATATTCCTTGACGTGATAACTTTAGTTCATCAAAGAAAGCACGAGAAGATTTTGGCACACATGTTATCAATTTGTCAGGTCACGTCGAATGCTGCTAGTCTTCCCTCTCTGCCGGCCTCTAGCCTGCGAGCACATGTGTGTGCATTTGGGCATCTGTGCTTGCTGCGAGCACAGCAGCTGGAGGGAGTGGCGAGGGAGTGCATTGCTCTGTGCAAACCAGGCGTCCCCAAAATTATATCACAATACACTGCGTATTTTTTCACTTTGTACTCTCATTGCTTTATGTAGCAGGGAGATTTTTGCATGCAGACTGTTATTGTATGTGTAAATTAATAGAATGGTTTACTGCACATGGATACAAATGTACTCATTGGAGTAAGAGCCTCTATAAGGTGTCGTTGAGCCTTTATTTACTGTTGATGGCAGATCATGTTTCACTTCCTCTGCCATATTTTGCCCTTGTGACAACAGTATATTCACCTCCGTTGGTCTTAAATTTGTAACATCACTCCTGTGCTGCCTGGAGCATCTGTGCAACTTCTGGAGGGGTACAGCTTTATTGTCACAATCCATTTTCTTTAAGACTCCTTGTGATAAGTTTCAGCTTCCACCACAGGAAACATGGAGGCAGTTTCTTCTAAATACTTCAGCTACCTGACGGCTGCTCTTTTTCTTTCTGCCCATTTATTGGTGTCATTAGCATTTTATCAATGAGACAATGAGAGAAAAGGTCAACTTTTGTGTGAAAATCAATAACCTTCTTGAGGAGCTGCCATCATCTCCCCTGGTGATGGATAATTTGGATTAAAATGATAATTAAAAAAAATTCCATTTAGTGTGCCAATCAATTAAAAATAAAACAAACATCAAGTCTTCTTTCTTTATGCAGTGGCCACTAAGAGAAAAAGTCCCTCTCAGCCTTTTGGCTTGTCTTTGTCTCACCCCCACTTTCATTTTTTTTTTATATTGCTTGTGTCTGCCTTCCCCTTATGTTGCTCTGCAGTAAATGGCAAAGAAATAATAGAAAAAAACTAACCTTAAATACGATTTCACGCACCCTTACTCACACAATAGCGCAGACATGAACGGGTGCGGGACATACACATACAAGTAGACAAAGTGGCAAGTTAACAGATTTGTTTTTTTTTTCCACTGAGCCCGTTTGGGAACACAGGGCTCAACTGCACCATGCTCTTTTTCAGCCTGGCCCAAGCCTCCGTTTAATAGCTAGAATGGCATTGTGCACTACGCTGCAAGGATTGCAAGGAAATAGAAAAAAAGGCAGAGCTGGTCAGCCAGACAAATGAGAAGACCCATGGCAGCTTTAAATCTCATGATTATAGTGTCCCTAATAGTGCAGCCACACACTGAATGGAACCCATGATCTAAAATACTGACACATACGGAAAGACAGATGTAGGCACAACACACAGAGACTTAAGTCATGCAGATGAGGTTTGACAGCGTCAACTGCACATAGGATGACATGTCTGCACATAGGTAAAACACACTTTATCTCCCTCACACACACACACACACACACACACCTGTACATATAAGAGCAACCAAACAAGAACCTGCAGAGTCAAAGCAAGGTGGGTTATTTTCTTGGTTTAAGGGCTGTCTTCATTTTCTTTTCAAGCCTAACGCACTGAGTTCATCTCTATAGCTGAAGTATTTACTCTCCTCTAATTCCTGTGAATTCTTAATTAATTTGGTTTTCATTCAGTCTTCATTTCACTCAATTTCCTGGTCTGCGCTGGTGACGAAAAAGCCATGTAGTTAAATGAAAGTTAAAATGGATGACATGTGTTTTCTTTTATTTGTGACACTTTACGCTCAGGCTAACTGGAATGAATATTCCAGCACCCATCATCAGCAACAAAAACTGGCTACGGCTGCATTTTGTGACAGAGAGCAACCACCGCCACAAAGGCTTCAGGGCTCAGTATCAAGGTAAGACATGATTACTTCATTTGCACATCATAATAGAGCCCCCCCCCACTTGAACAAAAAGGGATAGTCGTAGGAAAAACACACTGTAATTACAAAACATGTTTTTGATCTTTGCTAACTGAATATTAAACAGTTTGATTAATACCCCCTCTGTAGAGGGCATGAAGGCTTTTTCTGCTTCAAACCATTGACTTCAAAGGGCCTCGTTAATCAAAATTTTGAGAGATAAATAGTGTATATACTTCCCCCCTTATAAAAACTCTGGCAGCTCAATAATCCATTACCCTAACATTGTTCTTTGGCATGACTTTAAAGTCACAGTATGTGCTGCATATACTATACCATAACAGCTTTAAGCCTGGCTTCAAGCCACATATGAAGCCTGCAGCTTCACCATAAACGCTCTATAAAACCATTTAGTAACATGCATGTGCGGCAACTCAATGTAAATGAAGGCATAAAATTCAGTTTCATTGCATTTATCATCTACTGCAGTGCATTGTGCAGTGATGGAACATTTTTATATGCATTTCTTATTTATGATGTCAAGGGTGGATATTTTTCAGCAAAGACAGGCGCTGGTGGCTTTTATTACACAGTGTTTTTTTTAGCATGTAATAGTCCTTTTCTGGTCACTAAATAGGTCCACATCCTAATTCTGTTTATAACAGGTTGAATTAACCAGTTGACCTACAGTTTAGCTCAGAGGAGAAGCCTCATGTTTTCAAATTCAAGTAGCCTTGGTTTTGCTTGATCATTCATGCTTTTGGCTATTCTGTTGATCCTTCAAAATTATGACAGCCACTTGCATCACCTGGTTTTTTGTGCAATCTGGCCCCTGCTGTGTTTAATTAGACTGTCTTAAGATGTAGCAGTGCAGTCCTTGCTGCTCTTTGATTCTGCGTGTTACTTCCCCCCCTGCAAGCTATAACCATTAAATCTGCTCTGACCAATCAATTTCCATCCACTGTGTAATATGTCTGAGTTATATGAACAAACAAATGAAAATGAGAAACTAATTTAGGTTTTATAGAATTGTCAGGGCAGCCCTTCAGAATGCATCAGAGCCGTCGGACGCATTTCTTTTGAAAAAAGATGCACACCAGTAGCAATTACATTTTGATGTTCTTCATAGGACCAAGTATTATCCAGAGAAAGAAACACTTGTACTGTATCTTCTCACATCTAATACTGTAACTTCTTTTATCTAATGAACTCTTTCTATTGCTCTCGACCAGTGAAAAGCTCTGGAGAGCTTAAATCCAGAGGGGTAAAATTATTACCAGGAAAGGACAACACTAACAAACTGTCTTTGAGTAAGTCTTTTATTTTTCTTATGCAACTGTTTTCATTGTTTTATTTTTGTTTATGTAGGGCTTGCGTTCTGGGTCTCTGTTTCTTTCTTGTCTCTCTTTTTTTTTTGCTGCATCATTTGGTGAAGGAATTAAGCTACAGTACTAGATTTTGCAGAAGTGCAGTCTCTTTTTCTTTCTGATGACCTATTTCCCCTTCTGTCCCGGACTTCCTGTCCTGACAGAAATGACCTCTGCTCAGGCCTAGTTATGTATCTTGCAGCGAAATGCTAAATTTGATCAGTTCAGTTGGCCAAAACCCTTTCTCTCTCATTCTGTACTATTTAAGCAGCACATCAGATTGACTTATATTCATGCACTGTGTGCTCTACACACACAGCAGTAGGCAAGGTTGAGTGACCACTCACTTGTCCGATGATTTGTGTATACTTCAGACCAAAGTGAATGCATTCTAATTGCTTGCGGAGCTCTGTCATTAACATAAATCTTGAACACATTCTCCTTTAGCTCAACAGTGTGCTAAGCACTTCAATGATAACAGGTTGTAATCTTTATTACCTTATGTGTCATAGATTTGGCATTGCATGGAGACATGAATAATGCAGATGGCTGTAATCTTTTCTACGAGACAATACTGTATGTCACTTAAAAGACTGTGATGAGACGCTTCCCATGCCTTTTGGATTCATTGCATATAATTGAACCCATAACTTTCTTATAACCCGCAACAATCAACTTTAAAGCTAATGAACTTCCTGAAAGAGTTTGGAGAGGAGAGCACATGCCGGTAGAGCTTCTCGCGCTATAACGGAAGGGTCCTTGAGTGTGTGGGGTCATGTCTTATTGCAAATATTACAACAGACCTCAACAATAATTATGTTGCTACATAATTCATGAATTTCGTTTGCAGTGTATGCAGCCTTTGATTTACAGATCGTAATGTGAGGGGGAGATGAGCTTGTTAAAAGTCAGAACACAAAATAACACTGAAATATCTTCCTTCTTCCAGGCCACCTTTCTATATTCCTACTAAAGCAAAGGCTATATTCAATATGAAACCGTATCTGCAAGGCTTTATCTAGTGTACTTGAACTATTATGTATGCAGAGTCTCACTGAGTGATTATTGTAGCTCTTGCAATTGATAGTTGAAGGTTATTTAATCCTCTTAGTCCCTGTTGGGCCCAGATATATTTCCTTCTATTTTGTCTAGCTCAGGTAAGAGAGTTGCATTTACCCTCGGCACTCACTCAGATATAACAAAAGACGAGTGTGTAATCACAACGGCACTGCCAAATAACTGGCAGTCGAAGGTCTCTGACATTGAGAGATGAGGTCGATTTATCTAACTCATGGTTCTCACACCCAAATTCTGTTCCCCAGCAGAACTCCTAAACATTGAAACAGACAGAGTTATCTACTATTCAAGAGCTTTTCACTGCAGTGGATGTTTTCTGAAAGTACGGAGCTTTGACAATTAAAGTGCTTCTCTCACAGCGTTCTTGGTCCTTCTCTTTCTCACTCAGTGAATGAAGGGGGAATCAAACAGGTGTCAAATTACTGCCCTGACCCAGGGGAGCCAGAGAACGGCAAACGGGTCGGCTCCGACTTCAGGTCAGTTGGTGCTCCAGCAGCTGAAGTGACGAAGCTCATATTTGTGTAGAGGAGAGTTAAGGAGTGGGTTAACATGCTCTCCATCCAATTAGAGTGTTGTGACATGCAGCATATTCCAGATATTACTGTCACATTCTGGTAAAGCAAAAACATAATCTGTGTGCACATAATCCCATCTTTCATCTTGTCATGTTAACTCGCATCAGTTTTGAAACTATCATCAAATGTTTTTGCGGGAGTCTTGGAGAATGTTTTTGTAAATATTGTTCAGCATCGTGGATCTGCTTTTTCATTAATCAGATCCGTTCAGCTTTCCAGGCAGAAAAAACCCAACATATCCACTTCCAGACTATTTACTTTGACATGTAGCAGACTTCCATAAGTCCACTCTTAGGTCCCTGCGCAACTGAGTGTATTTTTCTTTTCTTTGTCCATGTAAATAAAGACCCTTTGTGTAAGATCACTCAACACTTGACTCTCTTAGCTCTGATGTGCAATATATTTCAATGTCAAACATTCATATACAAACAGGACAAAGGACATTGTTTTTTATGTTTTGTAACTCGGGCAATTGCAGTGTAAGTAGGGAGGCAATGATAAATAGCCTCAAATAGTCACTAATATATCCTCTTAATGGGATATATTGATGAACAGTGCAATGTAAACCTGAAATGAATGACGTGAAATAGATAATGAATTTGATATTTCATCGGGAGTCATTTTTGGGGAATTGCTTTCTCTGCAGCTAATGGTGTTTGTTGTCTTCTCAGCATCGGAGCAACTGCTCAATTTACCTGTGATGAAGACCACGTGCTGCAGGGATCCAAAACGATTACCTGCCAGCGCGTAGCCGAAGTCTTCGCTGCTTGGAGCGACCACAGACCCGTCTGCAAGGGTGAGCAAGGCTTCTGAGGAGCTAATAAAACAGTTTGATTAAGGCAGTGCCTCTGGATATAGGCCCTGTGCAGATAGAAGAAAGTTCATTTTTGTTAATTATGTATGAAAGCCTCTGCTGGAGCACTCTGCTTTTCCATTCCAAAATGCTCTGCCTGTTTTTCTATGTTTCATAATACCTGGAGCACCTTTTAGAATTTGATTAATGGAAACGCAGCTAATAGACCTTTACTTGTGCAAACAATGTATTACCTTTCAGTCATATTACAATGCAGGAGTTATTACTCTGCTCTCCGAGAATATTTATTGTGAATTTAGCTCTTCTAGTTCTGACTTTTCTGTTTTGTTGCTATGATTTATACTTGGTATTATTATATTAATACAGTTTTCTTTTTCTATGATGGAGACTATTTTGAATCTGTCTTTCAAATGAATGCGTGTATGGTCTGTGGATTCATGTTTATCTTTATACTATTGCAGTGAAAACGTGTGGATCAAATCTGCAGGGACCCTCGGGAACTTTTACATCTCCCAACTTCCCTATCCAGTATGAGAGCAACTCCCAGTGTGTGTGGATCATCACAGCCAGCGATCCAAACAAGGTAGTTTTCTTGGAGTTTGCGGTGTTCTTACTCTACTGCTGTATGAAGATGAAATAGTGTCTTTTATTTTGTTGATTAATTCCCTGAAGAAATTGATGAAAGAGTTTAAGGAAGAGTCTAAGTAATATGTTGTAATGCCCACTTATGTTTTTCATAAAAAGTGCAACAGACCTTCATTAGTTTTATAATGAACAAAACTGGGCGAGTAAGCCATCACCTTTTTACCCCCCCCCCCCTCCCCGTGTTATAGAGCAGTTGTCCAGGCATTCCCTTCCTGGATACATATTTATGTTTGCATCGATCTTCTAAGCGCTTCCCAAGATGGGAAAAGGTTACATAGAATATGCATGTATTTTGACTGAAGTTCATTGTTACTGTCCCTCATTAATGTACATAGCTGCAGCGGGTTGCTTTTCAGTTCTCACTCGACACCAGTTTGACCACGACTTCTGCCAAAGTAGTGATTGGCTTCATTTATCTGTGGTGACAGAAATGGAGAGAAATGATTATTGGATGAGTTCAGCTTTTTCTCCAAAGCGAGGAGGTCAGAGCTGTGCTACATCTAATCCGGCTCTGTACTGGTATTCCGATGAGTCATATACACAGGGGTGTCAACTAAGTGCCGTCCTGCTAATAAACAATAACTAACCAACTAACACTCATTCAGAACTTGCTTGAACTGGCAAGTGCCATAGCTGTGTGCCTCCGCGCCCTCTCCTAGGCAAACAAGCCGTTGACTTGGCACTGAAACTTGGTCCATTAGTGTTATTATGGTAATTATGCTTATGTGTGCATTGTAATGAGGCTGTTATACATGGATATTGTGCAGGCATTGTCCTCCTCTTGGACAGAGAAAGAGATGCGAGGGTTGAGCAAGCAGCCATCATATGTTTGTCATCAACAGATGTGACACTCGTGTCATTACAGCATCTTTCCTCTCATTACTAATCCATGTAGACAAAGTGTAGGCTGAGATAATGTGGTTTTGTTGTGTAGCGTCTCTGCAGTAGACTCAGTTTCAATGATTGTTATTAGTGTAGACCACTCTTGCCACTTTGATCTGTTTTTGTTTTGTTAGGTACATTTGTTTAGTTTTTTAAACAAACAAATATACCGTTGACAGCTGGCAAAGCTGTCTCAAGGGTGAATGTGGACAGGCATTTCAAATTTGATTGGTTGGTTTGAATGATTGGTTCTTAGTATTTAATTTATGCTCTAAAGGAATGTGGAGAGTCACTGCTGTCAGTTTCTATATTGCTTTGAAGGATGTTTGTGGTGTTCTCTGTTAGCAGGGTGTGTGGCATGGACATTTGTCAAAGCCCTATTCTATAAACAGTTAAAAATTTATTTGAGTAGAATTTTGTATTTGCCCCCCATTTTCTCTTGATGCCATTGTTGATTTGAGTTAAAGGGGAAGTTTCTGCATAAATCATAAAAGTTCCAGCATATAAAATATTTAATGAAGCATATTTTGCAGCATGAGATAGGAGGAATACTTGGATTTTTACATTATTGTTTGATCAAACATGTTTCTGTCTGCTCTCAAAAATTGCATAGGCTTTTATCTACGTAGCTTGTCTCTTTCAGTTCAGCTGTCTCCAGAAACACTGTCTCTAAAGGCAAGGTATAGAAATGAGCAGCAGCATATTATGAATTTCACAGAATGAGATGGTGGGTTTTTTGATAAAAAACTTGAGAATCATGCTGCATGTTAACACTTATAAAGGGACAAATCATAAAAGTGACTTATATTTTATTACAGGTTATTCAGATCAACTTTGAAGAGTTTGACCTAGAAATTGGGTATGATTCGCTCACAATTGGAGATGGAGGGGAAGTAGGTGATTCTAAAACAATAATACAAGTGTAAGTATTACATAAAATATTTCATTGACCGTATGTTGTACTGTACTATTGCTTAGTCAAATATGTTGCACAGGTGGTTAGAGCCACATTTTGTGATGTTGTGAAGCCCCAATGTGCAGAGAACTTTGAATTGAATTCAATGACTGCACCATTTAAATGCAATCAGATCAGTCTCAATATTCATGAATGCGCTCAGAAAGATTTACAGATTTATTTGGTAATTAATATATAAATGATTCTCTAAAAAAATATTTTTCAATGCACACAAAAATGTTTCTCGTTTCATATAAAGCCGCTAATAGGTAAGCTGTACAATGCTAATAGACAGCCTAGACTCACTAGCTAGCTAGCTATTGACTTATTAACATTTTAGCGAACCCTAGTTTAGAATGTCACCTCACTAACTTAGCAATCATTCATAACTCAAATGTATTTCGTCATGCATGACAGGAGAGTTATCATTTACCTGTGGGTAAAAAGTAAATGAAGAAGTAAAACAAAAAAAACACATGCATGTGAGAGAATCATGTGCGTATTCATTAATATTGAGTCTGGTTCTATATTAATTACTGCAACATTTTGCAACATTTTATAATGACTGTAGAAATGCTTGAAATAACACTGTGATGAGAAGATGCTTGAGAAGTGTGTTTCGATACTACAGTGACTTTTTTGGTGCCTGATCTGCAGGCTGACTGGGAGCTTTGTCCCAGACTTGATTGTCAGCATGTCCCATCAGATGTGGCTTCATCTCCAGTCTGATGAGAGCGTGGGCTCGATCGGCTTCAAGATCAACTATAAAGGTACACAGACTTTAGTGCAGATATCATCTCTCTCTCTGTATTCATGTCTGTGTCTATGACAGCCTCATTCAGTAAAGCAAGGAGTCTGTTTTCCTGTCTTCCTGTCTCTCCCTATATCTGTCTGTCTGCCTGTCTGTCACTCTCTTCTCTATCTCCTCCTTAAAAAAAACTTCCTTAACCAGGCTCTCGGACTCCTCACCTGGACCTTTATAGATAATGTTAAAGAAAAAAAGTCCCTCAAAGTACTTGGCATGACTTAATCCACTGCTTCTACCTCTCTCCATCCCTCCTTCCTCCTCTCCCCGCCTCACCCGCAGAAATTGACAAAGAGAGTTGTGGTGACCCTGGTACACCACTGTACGGCTACCAAGAGGGTAGTGGCTTTCTAAATGGAGATGTTCTGCGCTTTGAATGCCAGTTTGGATTCGAGCTCATAGGGGAGAGGATGATAACCTGCCAGAACAACAATCAGTGGTCGGCTAATATCCCCATCTGCATATGTGAGTCCAATACGTGCTTTTTTTCATGAAAAATGAAGCAATTACTTATGTGTTTGGAAAGTTTACAGTGACACTAAGCTATTGGAGGATTCATTACAGAGTTGTTAAATGACCATGCAGTGCATTGTGTGTAAACAGCAGTATACACTATGTAAAATGGGAAATTGATGGCATATGGTTCCCTTGTTATTTGGGGTTGATTTGAAGGACAAGAAAGTAGGATACACACTGTCAAGCTATACAAATACTCCGGAGGGAAACCTGCATTATACTGTAAGTTGTCCTTTCACGAGACAACCTAAACCCCTCCTGTGAGTTTCACTACTCCTCACCCGTATCCATAGCAAGAATTCAGTCTTCTGTTTCTTCAAGTTAACTGTGTCCATTGGGACAGTGTGCAGTATTTCTGTACGCTTTTATTGCCGTATGTCTGTATTTTTGTACACTAACTCCTCACCCCCCGACCACCAGTACAGTTTCATGTTTCTCCAACTACTCAGGACCCATGGGAGCGGTGCTGTCTCCTGTTTGCTGAACTAGTTATACACTACTGACATTATTCAATATGGAACTTTGTGCCTGATCCCGTCATGGCAGAATCCGCAGTGTAGATTGTCATGTGACCAGTAAGAGTTGCTGTGAAACAAATTGCCTCACCTGAACATTTTTTTAATCATTACTAATATATTTCACCCCGTCTCTCACACAGTCCCCTGTTTCTCCAACTTCACCGCTCCCATGGGGACGGTGTTGTCTCCTGACTACCCAGAGGGCTACGGCAACAATCTCAACTGCGTGTGGCTGATTATCTCTGAGCCCGGCACCAGAATCCACCTGGCCTTCAATGACTTTGACCTGGAGCCTCCCTATGACTTCCTCACTATCAAAGATGGGGACCAGTCAGGAGCCACAATACTTGGACGCTTCTCAGGGGCCGAGGTTCCTTCCCACCTGACGTCCAACAGTAATGTGCTGCAGCTGGAGTTTCAGGCTGATCACTCTATGTCTGGACGAGGATTCAACATCACCTACAGCAGTAAGGAACTGTAGGATTGAATTCAAAAAAATATATATTCATACAGAAATGTTATGACTGTCTGAGCTCTTAAATTTGTGAATGAATTCTAAACAGCTAACCAAAGAAACACAAATTATTAAGAGTAAAGTGCAAACAAACTACATCTTATGTCGTATGAATAATAAAGGATGGGATGAAGTTTAGCAGCACCTGTATTTGTGTGGATGTACATGTTCTCAGTCACAAAGCCGACTCTTTTCCTTTTGTACTAAAATGAAGAACTGGTACTTCATTTCTCCCCAGGTGTGGGTAAAGTGCTTTAACAAACCAAAAAGCAGCATTTAGGATAGTACATGCAGTTCCTAACTCTTGTGCCAGATTGCCCAAAACAACATCACTGTAATTCTTTTTCTCCTGGCGAGGCCACAACAAGCTCTAAAGACAGAGGCTATTGTCACCCGCAGGTGTGTAGAGCAGACCTCTGTTAGGTTTTTTTTCTCTTCTACGGACAGCTACATCCATTTTCCTTATCTCCCTTCTCCTCAAAGACCCCATTTCTCATTCACACAAGAGCGTTTGTCACTAGATCTTGTTCTCTTTCTTCTCATTACAAGCTTTTGGGCGTAATGAGTGCCCTGACCCTGGCATACCATTGAATGCCCGGCGCTTTGGGGACAGCTTCCAGCTGGGGAGCGCTATCTCTGTGGTTTGTGAGGAGGGCTTCATCAAGACGCAGGGGGCTGACACCATCACATGCCATCTGGAGGAAGGCAAAGTGATGTGGAGCGGACTCATTCCCAAATGTGAAGGTACTGAAATGGAATAGCTAATAATATGATGTTGTGCGGCTGGTGGACAGAAATGTCAACTATTGAGTTTGTGAGAGAAAGGAAGAACAGGAAATTTAGATAAACAAGTGAGTGGGTTATGTGGAACATGCAGTCCACCCAAACTGGGCTACATTTATCGTGTTGCACTGTTGTCATGTATTTGTGTAACTCCGGCCCTTTGGTGACTCACATTTGTTTTCTTCCATTGTTTTTCATGTGGGTACAAAACGATTTCTGAGCGTTATCATCTTAAAAACAATAAATGTTCCCCATCTTTTTTCCTCAACCCCCCAATCTTTGATTTATTTTGTTAATTTAAATCTTTATCGTTTCAACCCCCCCCCCCACTCTTCCACCTCTCTGCTCCTCTAGCTCCTTGTGGGGGCCACTACTCCGGGCCGTCTGGTGTCATCCTCTCCCCAGGGTGGCCAGGCTACTACAAAGACTCTCTGAGTTGTGAATGGGTCATTGAGGCCGAGCTGGGAAACTCCATCAAGATCAGCTTTGACAGGTTTGTATGACAGAGCCATAACAAGTCATCCGTGGAAACAAAGACACACACACACACACACACACACACACACACACACACACACACACAAAGAGGCAGACAAAAATGGAGACAGCACACAAACCCTATTCATGCACGCACGCACTGCACAGCACATGTGCACAAACACAGAAGGCATACCCTTAGCCATGGAAGCCTCTTAGAAATAGAAAATCAGAGGAGGTGAAACTCAGTCCTGGCCTTACTTTCCAAAAATGTTGAAAGTCTCTAGTAATTCTTTATTTTGCTTACTGGCTCTTGTTCACTTCCTCAGAGACCTGCAATAAGAAAAAAGAAGTCTTGCTCTAACACTTATTTCTTACCATTAAGAAGTGAAACCATAAAATGTTCATATTTTATTATCAAGGCTTTCTCAGTGCTGATACACTCCTTTGTATAGAAACAAAAAGCTACTTTCCTTATAATTTTTTCGTGAAATGAGCCCAAATATTTTGCCCTGCTTCACTTAAAATGAGCCAAAGTTTTCTTATGTCTAGTTTATGCAGTTGATAATGGTGTTATGCCTCTTTGCATTCATTCAATTCAACTCAAACCTATATTTAAGCCTAAATTATCATTGAGATTTCCCTTATTTGCAGTGATGTCGTGGTCCACAGATATGTGCTGTTCATAAACAAAAAAGTCAAAAGAGGACAATAGTCAGTGAAAACAATTGCAAACTGAGGTGAGGTGGTTTAAGATCATTGTCTTGAATTGTCCTGGGGTCGTGCGAGTGTCTTGAAGCATAGCAGAGCAACAGCAGAGATGTTATATAGGATGGTGAATGTCCAATAAAGGATTCATGTATGAGACGATACAAGGATTTATCATGCCTCTGTGACAGAGAGGGCCAACCAGCTTTGTTATACAGAATACAATGGTGAGTGTCACAGGGATCTCTGGTAATGAACCTGAGGGCAGAATGATAAACTGAGTCTAGAGATTTGAGAGTGGAAGCAGCAGCATGTCTGTAGATTGTATCACCATAATCAAGGACCAATAGAAAGACTGCCTCAACTATACTTAATCCACAATTCAATGGGAAACTGGGTCCTTTGGAAACATGAGAGTCTTTGCCACAGCTTGGTGATGAGATTGCCAGTATGATGTTTAAATAATTCATTAAACCAAATACCTAGATATTTATGCTCAGTCACTCTCAATATTGCTACCATTTCATGTGGATGGGTCTTAACTGTAAAGTCAATATCTCTTGAGGAAGAAAGCAAAAACTTTGTTTTGCTTGCATCAAGTATTAGTTTAAGGTTGGCATTTATATCTTGCAGAGTATTAAAAGAAAGTCTTAAGTTCTCAACGGCAAGGTGTACAGGGGCAGAATAGTGTCATCCACGTACTGATGAACACTCAGGAAAGAGACAGTATTATTAATATATATTGTAAACAAGACAGGACCCAGAAATGATTCTTGTTGCCAGTAAAGTCTCTGATTGGAGATTCTAATCCAAGAGCAGAGGTGATATGCATAGGTCTGATGTTAGACTGGTGAGGGCTCAAAACACAGAGAGATGGTTATTCACCAGTGATTCCAGGATTTCATAGAAAGGGAAGTTTGGATGTTGGCTGGTAATTATTGAGATTGCTGTTCTCTCTTCCCTTATACGCAGGAGTCACATGAGTAGAGTTTCAGATACTCAAAATTATACCAATTGAAACGGAAAGCTAAAATATGTGTGTTATTTGCTCAGTAATAAATGGAGTGGAAAGCTATAAAAAGAGGGCATTGAGTTTGTCTGCTTCAGTTGATCTCCTGGGATCCATGGTTTGTAATGCATTAGCTACATCTCAAGTAGAAATAGGTTGTAATGTGGACTGAGAAGCG
Organism: Chelmon rostratus; assembly: GCF_017976325.1. NCBI lineage: Eukaryota > Metazoa > Chordata > Actinopteri > Chaetodontiformes > Chaetodontidae > Chelmon > Chelmon rostratus. Next base: position 19,866,110 of record NC_055665.1, read on the forward strand.
TGGTTCACAGGGTATGTACTAGCACTATTAATAGGCGTGCGTCCTATTCACATCCTCAAATAAATGCAAGGCAGTTGTCTTTCTGGTCAGATAATAGACAGTTATCACTACTCACATGCACAGATACAGAATTTACTGCCTTCCACAATTTTGCCAGAGTTGAATACGAGTGGTGAATTAATTGTCAATGATAAATTGATTTGACCTCACAGAGGCTGTGCATTTATCTCTCAGTTGCCCAAGGTTAATAACATAACATAAAGATGTGTGGATTTTCTCCTGCTGAAAATTTCTGATGGTATTTTTCCAGCAATCTTAATAGTGGTATTGGATCTTGAGCTGATGTCACTTGCCTGATGGTGTAGAGACCTGAGGGTGACCATGTCAGATTTCCAAATAGTTCATTGATCGTATACTATTACAATAATTGGAACACATGCTGTGAAAGCCATTGCGTCTTATTTATCTCCTCAAAATTAGACTGTTGTCTGTGCAGGCACAAGAGGCTAAATGGCCTCAAACCCTCGAATCTGTCAAAGCAGTATTGGTTGGTATACAAATAATTGTCTGCTCTGCACCTCCCTCTCTCTGCTCTCTTTACTTTTAAGGTTTCAAACTGAGCTCAGTTATGACTTCCTGGAAGTGCACGACGGTCCCAACCTGCTCTCTCCTCTGATCGGCTCGTTTAATGGAACCCAGGTCCCTCAGTTCCTGTTTAGTAGCAGCAACTTTCTGTATCTGCTTTTCACTACCGATAACAGTCGATCAAACAGTGGCTTCAAGATATTCTACGAAGGTGAGAGTATGCTACTGTTGCCTGCATGCGCCGCAAAACATTACACTGGATGATTTATGAATGCAAAATGTTTTTGGGACGGCACACAGATAATTCTTGGTACTTAAACTTTACTCAGTTTTAAATTCCATTTGTCCAATAAATTAGAGAACACAAAGGAGCAAAAGTCCAAGTATGCAGAGGTTAATGACAGCAGAGATTTAGATTGTTCTGTCTTTCTTGTAACACTTAAATAAAGTTTCTGAAACTATATATCAAGACTAAATTGTGTTGAGGATGGATTACATAACAAGAGCACCAGTATTATTATAACAAGTTGGCTTAATGAGCTTCAGTTCTCAGGATGCAACTAAATGTATTCAGTTTATTTATGGGGGAAAATTCAAGAGTGAGACTGCAGAATTTTAAACATTGCTTATTTTAAGGGAGGGAGACCAAGGTCAACACTGCTTTTGTCTTAAGTCTTGAGTTACCACTGATGTTAATCCTTAAAGATACCTCCCACAGTTATATCAGGTTGCCCAGTAGTTTAAAAGCCCTTGCAAGGCCTTATGTGTGAGGGGTTCAGGAATGCCTCCTGTGTCATATACAAGCTGAACTTCAGGACAAAGTTGACTGTAAATGTAAATGAACAATAAGAGTAATTCGCTGAGTTCAATGGACTTGTGGGAGTTGTGTGAGAGCGGATTTAAAGGGACCTGCTCCCAGTCCTTCAGTTCACCGCTCTGCCTTCCAAATGTGTTCTTCCACCTTACTGCCTCTTGTCAGGCGCAACAGTAGCCCCTAGTTTAAAGATGCAAGCTTGGAGTAAGGTCATCTTGAAGTGCACAGAATCTGGCAGAGGAAAGAGAACTATTTGCTCTCAGAGGTACATAATCGAATACTCTGAATAACTACCGTCTGGGTAAAATCTTCTGCTCTCAGGGGGGTTTTTGTTGTAAACTTTTTTTCTCTCCACATCATTAGGCAAGGAGTTGTAGTCTTTGAAAAATCAAATAGAAAAATACTCTGGACATAGTGTGATCTATTTTCACGATTGTTTGCACTAGCGCCATTACCCTTGTCACTCAGATGTGATTCATAAGACTGAGTTTGTTATTATGTCTGTATTATTGACTGAAAGCAGACCACAAGTGCCTTTGTCTTATTATGTTTCACTCTCAAGTGCATTTCTCTTTTGTTGATGAGGCTATTGAAAAGCAATAACAGTAAGATCATATTAGCTTCTTCCATTGCAATTTAGGGCATATCTTATTGCTGAAATGCTTTAGGGAAAGCCAGCCTAGTTCATTTGTAAAATTGGTCTTACAAAGTAGAGCTGTTGGGAATTATCCTGTGAATAAACTGAGGCACAGACACACTGCACTGTATCCTTTGCATGCAATGGATAATTTAGATCTAATCAGTTACAAAAAACTACTAAATATTGTCAAATCATTTTTTCTGTAATGTCACTCACCATTTTTTTAAATTATTATTGTTATTGTTTCCCACCAGCTAGCAGTACAAAGGAAGAGCCCTATTCACACATGAATAATCAGTCAGCCTGGGCTGTTATACGTTATTAATGTTTATGACTGTAATCTATGACTCGTAAACTATATAATGTAATTGTGTTATGCTGGTAGCTGTGCCATTTCTTGTTGACAGTGCTGTGCCACACGGGCCAAAGTAACTTCTGCTGGCCATGCAGTAGAACTACACTTCGAATGGATTAGAATTTATTGCAATGGGGTATTGAGCCTTTTCAGATTGACAATATCTGTTTGACCTGCGGAGATTGTGTATATCTGGTGCTGTCTGATTCTGCAGAAGGTGCAATTTTACGTAAATTTCACATTTTGTGCTGTACCTTTAAATGCACTTCATGCTGGGCTCACAGTCACTGATGCCAGACATGCTACAATGAGCAGGATACTATTTGCTGACATGTCTAAGTCCTCTGACTGGGTCAATCACCTGAAACTACTGCATCATCAGAAACTCTACTAGACCCTGGACACCTCCGAAAGAGAGCAGAAGGTGATATCAAGTGTCACCTTGCAGCTTTGTTGATTTCTGTTCTGATTTCCGACTTCTTTTCAAAAGAATAGATGTAATACAAAATATATGTATAGCCACAGTTTGGCTCAATAGCAGTTTCTGGTGTCTGTTTCACATCAAATATGCTTCATTCTAAACGTGTGTTTTCAGCGATGTCTTGTTGGCTGTCTATATGGATCCTCTGATGGATGGACAGATATACAGACAGACCACAGCCATTTTCCTGCTTAGAATGAATGCTTACATGTTTAATTAAATTGTGGCAAAACAGCAAAAAGAAGAGAAGAGAAAATACAGGCTCTGATAATCCTATCTTAGAATTGCCTACCCAACGATGACCTGATAACTGCTTACACAAGTCTTGCCAGTCATTGCCTAAAATCTGCATATTTTTAGAGTATCAGAAGCAGCCCTACTTGGAAGATATCCAAACGGCAGTCCTGGAAATCACAGGGAAAAACGGGGGCATCTCCTTGCTGCTTGCATCACTTAAGATAAAGAGGGGGCTGGCATTATTGTGCAATCAGCTCATTCTAGGAGCAAAACCAGTGGACAAATATATTTTTATGAAAACCAGAAGTGTTGGTTGAACATGCATAGAACATGAGCAACTGTATTTGTACAGTGTCACGGAGGTCAGTTCTCTCTCCCCATTAAACTAGTGCCCTGCACTCCTCCTCACCACCCATAACATCTGCCTTCCACCAGCTGACCCTCTCTCAGTAGTAGACTTGCTTATATGTAACAAAACAAGGAACGCAAGAAGATGAAACTTTGTTTTCTTTAACGCCAGAGGAGCCGACAACTCGATCAAGGTTATTCTGAAAGAACCTTCAAACATCACAGCAGTCAATTCAATGGTGCATTTTTCTTCAAAGTCTCAACTGTATCGTGTCATAAAACAGCCTTTGCTATCGTCTGAAATGTGTCACTTTTTTGGTGCAGTGTCTTTTGTTCGTCATGTAATATATTTTTCCCACTTTTGAGTAAGCATGAGTGAGTGTTCATTTTTAAAGTTAAAAGTCAAAATCAAAGACAGAGTAAATCTCTTACTCTGTAAAACGTTCTTTCTTCCTCTATTATGTATGCAACCCGAGACTTACCTTTGTTGTGATGATTGTAATAACATCAAAGGCTCTCTCTTTTTGTGGTCGAGAAATTTTAGTGATTGTAGAAATAGAATTGAAAAGCCATTTCATGTTTGATGAATGTTGTATAACTTCAATATACCTCAGTAGCTCAACAGTCATTTTATTTTGATAAGCAAGAGCCGACCTCCTCTACTGTATAAATAGTTGAACAGAATCAGACATACTGTGTGACAGACTGGAAAAACATGCAGTCACTTGCACTGTATTACTGTATTTAATCCATAGTCCACATGTCACATCACAATGAAGATGTGTGACTTGTTAATCCTTATCTCAGATCACAGTAACAGACAACAAGCCTGTAGACTAACACAAAAACTAGACACTGTGTGCAGTTTGAGCAAAGTGGACTTGCTATTAAAAATCAAATACATCGGTAGTTCAGTTGTCATAAAACGTATTGTCTAAACAACTATTTGATTTTCATTTCTCCAGTGGTCACATTGGACACATACTCCTGTATGGATCCTGGTGTCCCAGTGAATGGCATAAGGTTAAGCCATGACCTGTCTATCGGCTCCACGGTGTCCTTCCAGTGTGACCCAGGATACAGGCTGAGTCACGAGGAACCACTGCTTTGTGAGAAGAACCACTTCTGGAGCCACCCACTGCCCACTTGTGATGGTACGCACAGTGTAATTAGTGTTACAGTGTGAGTGCTAATCAAATTTTTCATTTCTGTTTTATACTGTTCTGGTTTGTATCTTTTTAAAATGACTCTAGATTACAACATATGATATAGTCCTTTTGCACACCTCAGACCATAAAATACAAGGACCACCTATGTTAAAAGTCATTGAAAGGACATCTGATTAACTACCTGGTTATGGCTTGAAGTACTGGTTAAATTTCATACAGCATCAAATTAGCTCAGGGTGTCAGCATTATTTTGAGAAAATGCACATAAACATCCTATTTGTACGTACAGTATGTATCGAGTCTTTAGCCAACAATACTGAATAGGACGCTGCCACTAGTGACTGGCAAGAGGTTTCTAAATTCATTTTGCAAATGGTAACTGGGTTCTTGCAGCAGCTGCTGCTATTGTAGTATTTATTCTCAAGCCTCAAAAAAACATAACAAAAACAAGAAGAATATGGCCTTGTTGGCAAGAGGTAACAACACAAAGACAAGTGACTATGGTAGCCCACAGCAGGTCTAACTAACCAAACAGACGCTTGTCAGAATGCCTTTCATTCAACAAATAGACCCTGTCCTTGTGTGAGCAAATTACTTGGAGTGTTATGAATCATGTTATACTGAAGACAGATTATCCCGAACTTCAAAGCATGAAGTTCAGCATGTTCCTGATGATTGCTATCTCACATAATCTCTGTCTCTCCCTGATTGTACGCTTTTGCTCTTTGTGCTGTTTAGAAGCACACTGAAGGACAATTGTGACCATTATTCTTGTAGTGCACATGCCGTAAATGAAATGTCTTAGTCACGGATCACTGAGTTGAAAGATTATAACGAACAAAATACATGCAAGGGTCAGCTGGGAGCACCATACCGTGCATGTGATACAGTGCCGTGCTATACAGCTTCACCCCAATGCTTGCCCTGGAAAATTGTTTTATATCTTGGAGCATTTTCTTGCCTAGGTGTGTGCCAGACTGGTGCCAAATGCCTTGGCTGTCTGCCTATGGAGCCTCCAAAGTAGATCATTTGCCAAGCGTACTCATCCACTTTTAATGACTTTATGTAATTTTGGCTCATTAATAAAATATTTGATATAATTTTGTTGGTGGGTAAGAATTCAGGCCTTGATGTGTTGTGCTCACTTGAGAGCCCAAGGGTGGAAGGAGAGAGGATAAGAGGGGGGTGGGTGTGTGCAGCTGCGGAGCCTCAGGCATCTCAGTGATCCTCCAAAACATCATCTGACATTCATTACTTTGAAAATATGTGCATGCGCAAGAGTTCTACTTCTAATATTTGTCAAGATTGCTGTTTTCAGGAAGCATCCAGGCGCTTGGCTCTAAATCACTCTCAGGCCAAAGAACGCACGTACAGAAACCCACACACATGGACTTTAAAGAAAGAAGAAGAAAGAATCTCGTCAGACTTGGAAAATGCTATATTTTAAAAGGAGTACCTTTTATGTGAAATGACCTTTTAGTTGAAACACAATGACAGCATGTGAAAACTGTTGCAATATCCAGTTCGACCAGTTAACCTTCAGACGGATCTAACATTAACCTCCCGGTCCTCAGCAGCCAATGACGGTAGAGATTTATCTCATTAATGTCTATTGATGAGATAAGGGGCTTTGTGGCAGTTAAGTGTTTGTCGGTCGTCAACATGCATGAGAGTCATACTACTGAGGTGACAATGAGTGTTGCTCCTTTCGATAACACTCCCTATCACCTCAACTGTGGCTACACTGTGGGTTACAAGTGGATTATCCTCCCAACCCGACTGTAGTAGTTGGACGCAGCACAGGGGTGTTTGTTACTCTCTGGAAGAAATTCAAAATCACTCTGAAGTCACATCAAAATTAAAAGCCAGATGCTCTAATCCACTGATTGATTGAATTGTAAGTAAATTTAATGGATTATCATGTTTTCTGACAATGTGTTTCAGTTTAAGATACCTTAGGAGAGGGGAAAATATGGATAGATAGCTGAATATAATGAATAATTTATTGTCCTGGCAGTCGGACAGGTTTTGAGAGAGAGAGGGAGAAAAAAAAAAACATTGTGTTGGCAGAATTACAGGTACTCATAAAAATAGCAGGACAGGATGTGATATGACTCAAATGCATTATTCATTTAAATCGCTCCTCTGTCTTCAGGTGAAGGATTTATTGGTTCATTTGCAATTTTCTTTTTTTTTTTTTTCCAGCAACAGTTATCATTCATTATCTCCACTCTCTATTCAGCATCATGTGGTGGGGATATCAGGGGACCTGGAGGGATCATCTTATCACCCGGCTACCCGGAGCTGTATCCTAACTCTCTAAATTGTACGTGGAGCGTAGAAGTCAGCCATGGAAAAGGTAGGAAAACCCCAGTCGGATAATATGTTCTTCAGTATACAAGTATACATTCAATGCATACTAAAATCCTTTTTTTTTTTCTTCTGGAACTCTTAAACTATCGATATGTTAATTTAAGAAATATATTTGTTTTGTTCTTGTGGGACTCATTTGCATACTGCACCTCAGTAACAGCACGTTTATTTTTATAGTTCTTACCACAGTGACACTCAGTAGTCCTAACAATGGCCAGATTATGAAACTATAAATTAAGACGACGCCCCCTCCACAGATTCCAAGAACATTACAGGGATTTATTATTATAAAGTGAGAAGGGAGTAGGGCATATATTTTACTTGGGCAAAGATCATTTAAATGCACTCACTTTTTTCATCTATGGCCACTGGCCAGAATAATATTACAGTCTGAGGTGTTCGTTTATTCAAAAATGAACTCTGTGATTCATTTTTAAAAGCGTACTCTGGTATCTGAGATTTCAGTTTAATTTGTAGGTCTTCTTAATCAGCACTTCTTCCGCTTATTAGTTATTTGTGTACAGTAGGGTGCTTTAAACTTTCATCAGTTGGATAGGATTTTACAATGTTAAAAGAATATTGCATTTTATCCTTTTTTCATTTTTCCTGCTCATTTAACAGCTTTGACATTTCAGTTTTTCACCTGGTAATGGAATTCTGGTAACACAGTTTTATTCACATATCGTTCTTTTTTAAATTAGCTTAATTCTGTTATCACAGCGCTCGCTGTCAGTTATGTGAGCAGTGACCAGTTCTCCTTATTCATACATTCTTATTCATTTGAAAAGTACACTGGGCTTATCTCAGTGCTCTAGCACTCAGATGTATTATCACTATATTCTCTTATCGTCTTCAGAAGGCCCATTGAAATGCTATATTGCACTCTTTATACATTTACAATTGATCCTATTGTCAAACACCAGCACTTCTGTTTCCTCTAAATAGTGACCTTTGTTGTTTGAAACCTCACAGACCTATCAGCAATCCCTCTATTCTGAGTTGTTGACACCATAAAATGAAATTAAGTATTTTATAATTTCCGCCTCAAATTTGTCCAGTGTGATTTGTCCAGAATCCAAAATTATCATTCATTTTATTTTAATATGTTTTTCAGTGACAATCCTGATTTTTTCTTCATGTTTGTCTTTTTTCAAAAAGGGTTTTTCAACACTGTCAGGTTTTCTTTACATTTCACTGGTTTTCAGTTTGAACTTTCTGTCACCGTTTTGTCGTGGAGAGGAGCGGTTTTGGGGGGGCAGAGGGAGGATGATGTACATATCTGCATACTAATGAGAAAATGTCACACCTCTGGACCTGAGGTCTGCCCTGAAGCCTCTGACATGACCACTCACCCAGCATACAGCGCTTGCCTCCATAAGTTCACCTGCAACTCCAAAGCCCGCTGCCACTGAAAGAAGACAGACAGAAGAAAAGCCATCAGGAGGTTGTCACTGAAAAACATCAAAATAAAAAAAAAGTCAAAATAAAATGAAATCAATTTTAATGTTTGTGTTTTATTGATGTGTTATGCCTCATAAGTTCCTCTTCTGGCAGTATCAGGTCTGGGCGTTGGGTTGTATTATACTATTTTATAACCATTGCACTATAGTCTGTGTCCTACATACATTTTCTTAAGGTTGTTTGCATTATTTTGATGTCTCCAAATATTCATCTGCACGACCAGAAATACAGGTGATGTTTCCCATCAGGGGACATATATATATGCATAAAGCTCTTGCTTAATATGTGAAAACAGATTTTGAATCTTTTTCCATGGCACTCATTTACCTTGTGTATTTTTGCTCTGTGGCTACTGACTGCAAAACAAGTTCATCTTTCGAGATAGTAGCCATGTAATTATTCTGCTCAGTAATTACCAACGTTCCCGTACCTACTATATTGAAATATTGAGATGTCCCAGATAGGAATGGCTCTTAACTGATCATTTGCCTTTGCCCTCTGTAATATAATTGCTGTTTTACAGAGCACAATCAATCATTTCATTTTGTTATCCATGTTATGGCCGTTTGGGACTTTCTTTATCAAGTGAGCCAAACATCGTGGAGGACATTATAGAGTCATATTTGAACAGATTCAACAGATGGCATTAAAATGGCAGCGCTTATTGTACTGAAAAACAGCCAACTGGCCATCATGGATGGAATAAAGATGTTGTTATTGGGTCTGAATTACAGTGTGAAAATAGAAGCAGGGTGTACAGACCGAGATCTTGTTTTCCAAACTGAAAGTTAAATAGTTTGTTGATAGAAAATTCCAAATCATTTTGACCAACCTGAATACAGATTTTGTTTGCTTCTGTAGATTTTCTATCATTATGTTCTCTCTGCTCGTGTAAACCAGGCTAAGGCTCATGAACTGGGAGAGAGGCCGTGCACAAATGCCGTTGTGTAGATGCACGTTTCAGCAAGTGAAGCTCAAATTAATGCAACTGATTTTAATCATGATAATAGCTTTTGAAATTGTAGCTAAACTTTAAATTGAATAATTCATTCGCAATCAGTTTGAGGTCATTGCATTAAATTTCAGTCTGTGCCCTGCAATGTTAAGAGCAAATCAGTGTCTTAGCCTTACGGGTCAGTATTGACATGAAAACATCAAATTTATGCACACATATTCTATTCAAAAGTATATATGTAAATATCAGTTCTCTCTTTTCCGATGTATTTTCCTCTAACGCTTGGCTTTCTTATTTTCTCCTCCAAGGTGTCCAGTTCACTTTCCATTCCTTCCACCTGGAGGATCACCATGACTACCTTCTGATAACAGAAAACGGCAGCTTCGCCCAGCCACTGGCTCGCCTCACCGGCTCAGAGAGGCCTGCGCCCGTTAACGCCGGCCTGTATGGGAACTTCAAGGCCCAGCTACGCTTCATTTCTGACTTCTCCATATCGCTGCAGGGATTCAACATCTCCTTCTCGGGTATGAAGGCGTATGATGGTTCTGTCTGTAGGAGGCAGGAGTGGGGAGTGTTGGTAGATGTGTAGACAGGATGGGTAGGGGAGGTTTTGAAAGGGGAAGGGAGATGAATTGTGTGGAGGAGGCAGAAGGGAGCAGTGAGGATGCTGAAAATGTTGTGGGTGGAGCTGTTAAGTAGGAGGGGTAGAAGAAAAAGTGAAAGACACCGCAAAGGACAGACAGACAGAAAGAGAGACAGCTCTTCCAGTGATGAGATCAAAAGTGGTAAGCCTCCCTAGAGAGTGCATGAGTAACGTGAGGAGTGATTTGTCGGTCAGAATGGGAGCAGATTTCAGGTAGACCATGCCTCAGGCGGCGCCCATCAGAGGAGGATAATTAAGAGACAACGAGGTCACGCAGGTAGAAGGTGTCTGACCGTGATAGGAATGATCATCAAAGCATGTCATGTGGGTCAGTATCCTCAGGACTGAGGAGCCGGTGAGGAAAAGGGAGAAAGAGAGAGAGAGGTGGAGATGGAAGCTTAAGGAGAGAGAGAGAAAAAAGAGATGAGACAGATGGTGATGCTGAGTGAGCAGGGTTGATGGAGAGGGTGGAGAGGAAGAGAGCGAGAGAGATACAGTAAAGTAGAAGAAAGGGAGAGAGAGAGGGTCTGCATCAAGAGCATCGTGCCTAAATGTTTGCCTGCTGTTCGCTGAAGTGAAGCATAACTTATGCGGCCATGAATATTCATGAAATTTAGTTGGTGAGTGTGTCTGTGTATGTGTTGGCGTGCTCCGCAATTAACATCTATAGATTTCCTGATTAGAATTCATTTTTTTAACCTTTTGTGACCTTTTGATGAAAATTTGTCGATGCTGTCAGGCCACATCATACAGTGCTCTGCTGCTGTTACGTTTCGCTGTGCTGAAATCAACAGGCCGTCAGAGCAGTGCTGCCGGCAGTTGCATCCACATGTCAAATGATAAGGCCACCAGCAGCCCATGTATAACAGTTTGCACGCAGGGTGGCCTAGTTTTTAGAGAGCCTGTTCTTCATCCAGACATGCAGGGTTCAAGCTTTTGGCACGTATCCCAACCTGATGAAGTGTCCTTGAGCAAGACCGTTAATCCCCGCAAGCTATGATATTGCTTTCTTTGGCTGATTGTGCACTCAGTTTCATTTAAGGGAGCAAGAGAACATACCCATGGGGATTATTATCAATACCAAGTATCAGTAACAAATCCTTGTAATAGCATAGTAGTAATATATATTTTTGTGGGTTAGACCATTTATTTATTTTTTTTGCCTGTCTTGTTTCCAGAGTATGATCTCGAACCCTGTCAGGACCCTGGAAGGCCTCGGTTCGGCTGGCACACAGGCTCCAGTTTTGGCATCGGTGACTCACTGGCGTTCTACTGCAACACGGGCTATCGTCTACAGGGGGCGAAGGAGATTGTGTGCTTGGGAGGTGGCCGCCGCATGTGGAGTGCCCCTCTGCCAAGGTGTGTGGGTACGTGGTCAGCTGCTTTTATTCCGTTTTCTCTCCTGTTTGTGCATGTGTATTGCAGAATGTATGCTGTTACTCAGGTTTTAAATGTATTTTGGCAGAGATGTAAACTTTTTATTAGACATTCAAGAACACTTTATTTAAGTGGATTACAATTAAAAGCTTTAGACCTGTGATTAATACTGACTCGAGCTGCTAAAGCTATCCTGGGAGATCTTTTCCACTAAAGGCTGCTCTGAGGGCAGGTCCAGGCAGAGGAGTTCAGGGACAATACCACTGCACTGATTTGCTTTTTCCCCCAGAGAAGCTCGATTATGTTACTACCACATTTTAAGAGCTGACTCCAGAGAACTAGTCACTTCACAGCAGAGGTATTACGTCTTTTAAACTGGTTCCATCACACCCTGTGATGGAGTGCTGAGCATGTTTTTGCACAACCCTGCCTCTGGCACACCAGTTCAACCCTGTGTCAGAAAAGGATGGTGACATGAATTTTACATGATAATAGCGTCTTGGAAGCAATTAGCAAACATGCTTATGTGGGGATTGTGCTGACTTCTTTCAATTGATAATGAGTTTTAAAGTAGGGATGCGCTTGTTTTATAGGAAAACAAATGCATTAAAAGCTGTGTCATGTATTGCTTGGAATACATGCAGAGGAATGCATAGCATATATCGATGTCACTCTCATTTTAAAGTCTCTATAATGTGCTCTTTACTTGTTGATTCAGAGCAGTTCATTTGGGACAGTAATCCTTTACTGTTTTGTCTTGGCATGGCGTGAGAGAGCCAATGAGGTAAATCTTAGAAAGAAGCCTGTAATGTTTTTAACACTGAGCGTTTAATAGTCTCTTCAACGTTTCACAGTGTGTCAGTGCCAGTTCATAATGATTATTATGATACTAAAGTAATAAAAAGGATGGACACATGGATGAATCAGTAATTACAATCATCCAAATAAGACTGTTGAATTATACTGTTATCTCTTTATTATCATGCTAATGACCAGTTATGTAATGTCTATATTTTAGTGTATTTATTCCAAATCTAGTAGTTTTTGCAGTGCCTGTTGTTGTGTCACTGATGATGTCTATTGTCTGTGTGTGCAGCGGAGTGTGGATCGTCAGTCTCCAACAACGAGGGAGTTCTTTTGTCACCAAACTATCCAATGAACTATGACAACAGCCACGAATGCGTGTACAGCATTCAGGTCCAAACAGGAAAAGGCATCAACATCACTGCCGGCACCTTTCAACTTGCACAGGGAGACATCGTCAAGGTAAAGACACCAGGCCGTCACTCCTCTCTGTCCACAGAAAACCAATAACCAACAAATAAAAAAGGGATTTAGATAAGAATGAGGTCAAATCAATTAGTGTCATTTTTTAAATTAATGTTTTAGTGTGTGAGGCAGGTCCTGGTGGTTTTTTTTTTTTTTAATTACGTGCAACACGGGAAACTGAAAAGCATATTTTGTGGCAAACACCAGGCGGAATACACAATTATTTTGCCTTGAAAGCCAGAGCAAAGGTCACCAGCAGCATCCATTGGAAAGGAAGAGATTCATTTCTTTGCTCAAGGGCATTTTAACGGTTTTGCTAAGCACCACAGATGTGATGCAAATGACTATGTTGTCCCCACTTCACAGCTGGAATGCACTCTTTTTGGGATGCAGATGCCTTGTCTAATGCTCCAATTAACAGAGCACTGTAGCCCACTATCAGTGTTTCCAGTAATGGAGTTGTGTAGACAGTAATCTCTTGCACTTAGTCATTTTGTGAACATCTGAAACGTGGAAAGGCATGCATAGAGAGCTAAATTGACTCAAAGAAAGGGAAAAACACAGAGGGCCCCAGTAGTCTTTCGAAGGAAGAGCTCAGAGCCTTGTATTTCATTTGTTGTTATTTCAGAGATGTCAATCAGGAGAGATTAGGTATACTGCTGGAAATTCATACATTTACAATTTTAAAAGGATGCTTCTCTGATAGATCATTTACATTAGACACCCAAATCAAAAAATGTCTGTGAAAATAAAAGAATAACAAAGATTAAACATGCAACTCTGTTTTCAAAAATCCTTAAAACATAAAACAACAATGTACCTTACACTGTGCTTGAGGAATGCTCTGCTTTTAAATTCTCATTGGATTTTAGTACTACATTATTGAAGAACATTTAATATTTGGTCGATAATTGCTGTTAAATTGTCTTTTTTTTTGTTTGACATCATAAATCCCACCACCTTGTTAATTCAGCTCTGCAGAGGCACAGTAGCAAATCAGCGGGAAGAATTATGGTCACTCCAATCTAATTTTCACATCCCATTTAGGACATTGGGTTTGCAATATAGATGCCATATAAAACAGAGGATATACAGTACTAATAGCTTCGTTTTAATTGTGGCTCTATTTCTTAAGTATTAATATTTAATTCTTAATATTATCATTCTACTTTATTGAGGGTATTTAATTTTCCGAAAGCAACAAAACTCGCCATCCTGTTCTTCTGTCTCTGATCAGGTGTATGATGGTAAGGACGGTGCAGCCCCCCTCCTTGGCACGTACACGGGCACATTGATGCAAGGTCTGTCCCTTACCAGCACCTCCAACTATCTGTGGCTTGAGTTTTACTCCGACCAGGAGGCGACGGCAGCAGGGTTCCGGCTCATATACCACAGTAAGTCACATTTCATTTCCCTGGGGGAGGAGGGCCCTAAAGCTTTTCCAAATGAGTGAATTTAGCCTTGCTTCAGGAGCCAGGCATTTCAAGTAGAGGAATTTAAAAGAAAATTTTAATTGACCCTCACCCTGCTTCACTATGTCTTTCACTGTCAGGGTATCCATTAAACACAGCATGGTGTTTCTGCGCCATTCCTGCAGGAAAATTAGCTTTTTTTTCCCTCTTCCCTTTTGTTCCCTCTGAATCTCTCGATGTGAATCCCTTTTCCCTTTTTTCCTTCGCTCTTCACTCCTGCAATTAACGTCCAAGCCTGCCTTAACTGTACCTTGTTAAAACAGGTGAATTATTGTTTGCATTGTTTGAAATCAGTGTGTTTGTGTGTGCGTTAGGATTTGTGTGTGCCTCTACACACAGTACGTGTCAGAGTGTGTGTGTATGGAAAGTTTGGGACACAGCTGTAAGTGGGCCAGTAATAGATGGGTTTTGTTTCTGCCCCTAATTGGCTTGCTGACTGTGTATTGTTGCTAACTGTTTCTAATTTATTACTCTGATGCTAGAATGTTTTGGTGACACTGCATTTTGCAGTCCAATTTAAAGTGTTTTTGTGTTTCACCTGCAATTGAGCTCTTTGAATTCTTTTTGTCTGCCAGTCGGTTTTCTAAGGTAGAATTCAACATAGTTAGTGGGAATGGCAACGGGCCAAGAGCTGTTTTGACTTAAATAGTATGAAAGAAAAAGAAGTTTTAGCTAACTTGCAGCTACTAGGCCCATACTGGCCATTTTTAGCCTGTGATAAGGTACAAACTGCTGAACTGTAGCTCAGTTTTACGATGGAATGCATTTCAGTATTACTCATGCTTTTGGTTGTGCATCCTGACAGACCTGCAAAAATAACAATAAAATGTACATCAATCTATAATGTGCACCCATTTACATCAGCTAAATAAATTGCCATCAGCATCTAAATGCAACTACAATTAGTTGAGAAGAAATTATGGTGTAATTACAAGATGCCTTTGGAGTTACAGAATTACCCATAATTAAGTATCACATAATTTCATTTCATTCCTGATTTTTCCAGTGATGTGCACAAGGTAAATAGAAGAATGTAAGCTATCACCCTGTATCCATCTCAAAGTGCCGCCTTTACTTGGTCCTTTCAACCAGATTGAATAACGCTTTTCAACATGGGGAGGATTGACTGATATATGAACAGCATGAGGGCAAGTAGAGGGTGGGATATGGGCACCTTTCATCTTGTCAGAACATGAAATCTGATCATGTTTTCATGACACTTCTACCAAAAGTGCTGGGGTAATTTTCTAAATGCGAGCAGTAACTGCTGGAGATTTATACTGGCCATGACACTTGTAATACCACCATAACATCTGGCATGGGCATGGACCTCGCTGTGAGAACAGATCATAAATCAGCACCACTGGGTTTATGTGCCGCCACTGTTGCTGCATAGCAGAGCATTTACATTTAGTACCTGAAAGAGAGGAACACATATAACAGCCATGGTCAGGTTCAAGCATAGTGAGCTAAAGAGTTACTGCAACATTTTCTTGTTTGTGCCTTGTTTATTTTATGTCTTTTGTATTACCCCAAAGTGTGAGGAATGGATGGGCTCTTTCTCCATTGTGGTAAATACCCACACTCAATTGAACATTTAATTGTGAACAACTAATTGTTCTCCCTGTCCAAAAGGAATCTTTTACTGCCAAGTAATATAATGGGACTGTAAACTCAGCCCTCATCTGTGCTCAACTGGAAATTAATTCTCAAAGCTCAATCAATACCTTTTTACAATGCAGATAAATGGGAATATGGCGCTGGTTTATAGAATGCCTGCTATCCGGTGGCCTTGGTTTTAAATTCCGGCAAGCAGTTCTGTGTATGTGTTCATGGTCTTCATGTTATTTCACTCTTCAACTCAGGTTGTTCTCCACTTTCTTGTCCTTCTCCTGTGCCTCTCAACCTTATTTGTCCAGGCTTTGAGCTGTCCCACTGCGATGATCCAGGTGTGCCGCAGTTTGGCTTTAAAGTCAGTGACCAGGGTCACTTTGCTGGAAGTGCCATCACGTTTGGCTGTGACCAAGGTTACACCCTGCACGGCAGCGGCATCCTCAAGTGCATGACTGGAGAGAGAAGGGCATGGGACAGCCACCTGCCATCATGTATAGGTAATCCTTTCTGCCTTTGTCTGTATGCTGTCTTTGCCTCTGTCTCACTTTTTAGTCTGGGACATTCTGTCTCTCAGTCTCCCTCCATCTCTCTCCTTTTGTAGTAGCTTAAATTATTATTCAGGCACACTGTCAACATTGCTCAGCTAGGTGTTAATCCTAAAGGGTTATCCCGAGATGATTTCTACTTAATTGAACTGTGTTGAAAGAAAATAGGCAGCTTGTCATTTTGTAAGAGGTGATAAACAGGCTTGATGTTGTATTAGTCACTGATCTCTGTGTGTGTCCTTATTACAGAACTGGCTGCGTGGAGTCATTAAGAGCACTATAGTGAACCAATCTTAATTGCTATTGAGCTTTCACTGTGTTGCTCTGATTCTATTTCATTCATAGGCTGTGTTATTTAGATGTTTAATTCTACAAGCAGTTGATCAGCACTTTTCTAGAGGTAAATGCATAATCCGAGCATTCACGTCAGATTACGTCATGGACATGTTGTAGAGTCTTTACTGTACTTCAGTACTTTTTCCCATCTCATATTCTGAACATGCTGAGACAGAAAGACGTAGAAAAGCTAAACCTATTACCTGCATGCTGCTAGCATCTGGAAGGTGTTGTGAGGCAGTGTCTGTTTCCTGATGTCTAGCAGTGATGGATTGGGGTAAACAATTCCTCACAACTTTCCGGCCACCGTGTCCGGCTGCTTTTTCAATGAAACATGTATTTGTTCCTTTTTCGATTAAAGGACTTTGGTGTGGCATTGTGGCATGTACAATACAATCTCAATAAAAAGCTAAATCACTCTATTGATTAACTGTTTAACAGTGCTGGATCACTGAATGACCAATATTGATAGTGAGCTTTGTATCTGTGAGCTGAATGTGAAATGGGATTTCCAGCTTTGCTCCAGGGCCACATCCTGGCTCCTGTCAAGGACTTTTACATTTGCTTGGTGTTATGATACTGATTATAGCCCACCACTGTGGCAATCTAATGCAATTTTCTTATTAATTAAGTGCCGGTTGTTCTGTAATATAGATCGCAAGACGATAACCAGGGGAGAAACAACATAGATTGGATGATAAGATATTCCTTCAGTCATTAACATTTGTAGCAGTGTCCTCCCTGCAGTGCAAGGCCCAGCCTATATATTCTCTGGACACAGTCTTTTTAAAGTTAATTAATGGCATCATTAGGAGGCATACTTAGAGACAAAACAGGCTTTGCATCTGTGAGGATGTCTGCCCAGTCCTTGTTGCAGTCCCATTACCTGTTAGAAAAAGAAAATTGTTCATTTTCAGCAGAGCTTTAGCTGTTGCTCATTAGTCCTCATTGTAGATTCTCAGCTCCAGTGAACTTGGACTCTCACATCATTTTTTCTGTATTTGGTTTCAACATACTAGATGAGTGTTTGCTCGTATCTGCATTTGTCTCCGTTTCCTCTAGTGTGAGTTTGCATTTTTGGAGGTTTTCATGTATTTCGTTTTCATGTGTGTGTATGTGCTTGCAGCTGAGTGTGGAGGTAGTTTCAAGGGTGAGTCTACCGGGCGTATCCTCTCTCCTGGGTATCCCTTCCCCTACGACAACAACCTGAGGTGCACCTGGACGATTGAGGTCAACGTTGGCAACATTGTCAGGTAACTGAAGTTGCTGATAACATGCTAATATACATCCCGGATTCCAAAAAAGTTGGGAGACTATGGAAAATGGAAATAAAAACAGAATACAGTCATCTACAAACAAACCGTGTTTACCAGGAACAGTTGTATAAAGTGTTTCTGAGCCTTGGTAGTATCATCCTTTATATAATCATGTGTTCTCAAAGTGGTGAACCTCGCTCCATCCTTGCTTGTAAACAACTACACCTTTCCAGGATGCTCCTTTCATACCCAATCATGATACTATCACCTGATACCAATCAACCTGTTTACCTGTGGAATGATCCAAACAGGTGTTTTTGGAGCGTTCCACAACTTTCCCAGTCTTTTGTTGCTCCTGTCCCAACTTGTTTAAAACATGTTGCTGCATCAAATTCAGAATAAGGATATTTACAGAAATCAGTGAAGTTGATGAGATGAAGCATTAAATATATTCTCCTTTAGTCTGTCTGTTAGTTCTAAATTAAGTATATTTAAACATGATCACATTCGGTATTATTTGTTTTACACAGTGTCCCAACTGTTTTGGAATCAGGGCTATACATGCATATTTATGCATATACTCTATAATATATATATATACTTTTTAGAAATCTTTACAATTTAGGATATATAATGCAATAATTTATCAAAATAGGCTAATAAATATGGTGATGACGAAAAAAACATGTACAGTATTTTGGCCTTAATTCATTCGCCTTAAAAAGAATCTAATAATAAAAAACATTTAAATAAACAAATCAAAGTAGACCACTCACTACACAAGGAAATTGCCCAAAACTGAACCAATGGGAGTTGATTTGAATATGTACATCTTAAATGTGAAAAATGTTGTTAAGTTCAGTTTAGATTTTAAACATGAAAAAAGCTCTGAAAGCTAGATGTCATCAAGAGAAACAGCCTGCGGCGGCTCCAGTAACAATGAATTGGAGGGGGACTTTATAGACACTGTCACAGCACCTAGGGGAATTTTCCTGGGGCGTGAACACATTTTTTTTGGTTGAGAGCTCCTAATATTACTGAGAAATAAAACCCATTTGGGGTTAGAGGTCGAAGTAAACATGGTATGATTTCATAAAGTCAGCCACACATTCGTTGTCAGAAGAGCTGCTTGAGGCCATCTCTTGATGAGATTGCAGATAAGTCTGTGCTCTCGTATTTCTAACTTTTGGCAAAAATTGATTGATGATACCAAATCTCAACTGCAGTGCCCAAAAGCATGGGAACACCTTGTCTAGATAGATGTCTGCTTTGAACTCACTTTAATCCTGCCAAGTCCAGCACCCATTTCGCTCGCCTTCTTAAGAAGATTTGTTTTTGTTGTTTGGGAGATGAAACATTGTGCCAGGGAACACAACTGTCATTAACTCAACTTTAAGTGAATTGACTGACCCCCTCTGATCGTATTTTAAGTACTAAGACTTAAACCGACTGAATTGAACGAAGCCAAAGTAACAATCTCTTGTGTTCACCTCTGCCAGTCTCCAGTTCCTTGCATTCGACACAGAGGCATCCCACGACATCCTGAAGGTGTGGGACGGGCCTCCTGAGAACGAGATGTCTCTGAAGGAGGTTAGCGGCTCGCTCCTGCCTGAGGGGATCCACTCCACTCTCAACATCGTCACCATTCAGTTCGAGACGGACTTTTATATCACCAAGTCTGGCTTTGCTATCGACTTCTCCAGTGAGTATTTCCTCCGGAGTGGTTGATGTGCTGTAAATATGTACTGTAGGTTGTTTGCTCTCGTTGACTCAGTCTCTCTGAGGAGTTGAAAAACATCAGGTATTACATTCTCTATATATGTTTGTACATGTACAGGTATGTCTTAGGCCTGTGTTTAAGGTTAATACCCCATTCAGTTGCAACATTTCATTTCTAAGTATGTTCCCCAATGTCATCAGAGTGTTTTCTTTTTGCCGTGTGGATCTCTGAGTATTTCATGGAATCTTTTACCATGCCCTGGTGAGCAGAGAAAGTCTTAGCTATGTCACAGTTCACTGCTAACAGTCTCCTGTACAGCGTTCGCTGATTTAAATGCAGTCCACATGTTCTGCTGGTGAGGAGTTTCCAACCCAAGCACATGAATGTGACGAGTTTTCTTTAGTATACAGACATGGCAGCCTAATGTAAAAATCAATTCACTGCATGCGTTTGAAACTGGAATCGATTCTACAGCTGTATGCTTCTACTTAAATACCCAGTTTGTCTAAGCCTAGGGGTTTACAGAACCATAAAGCTGGTTGTGAAAAGTGAACTTTGGCTGATCAATGAGTGACTGTCTTTTGGATGGTACTTTTTTGAGGATGTCAGAGCATGCTGGGGTTTAGAAACATTTTTTGAGGTTGAATCAGTTTTTAAACCATAATTTCCAGGATAAAGTTGCAATTTATTCATTGTGTATGAAAAACTGAGGTTCCACATCACCTTTTAATTCCACATTTGTATTTTGTCAACATCTTTCATTTGATGTGTTTTTGCCAGATGTATTTGGATTTTGGAAAAAAGAAAGAACTGAAACAACAACACCACACTGCAATATACTTAACTGTGTTAAGTCTCTCAATAGAGACTTTCACTGTCACTGTTACCAGATCATTCTGGTAGCTCTGGGCTGCTCCACAGCTGTGGTTTAGGAAAACAGATTAGGAAAACACAGCAGGATTTTGACTGATATCAGTCTGTAATCTGGTCTGTGCTCTAACTCTGTTTGAGCTACAATTTCGTCTTGACAGCTGTCTACCGTATGATATGAAACTCCTTGTGTTTGTATACGTGTCCTTTATTGTGCTCATTGATTCCCTGTACTGTGCATGCACATGTGGATTTATCTATGTGTGTGTCGTGTGTGTGTGTCCTTCAGGTTCGCTTGCTACAGCTTGCAGAGATCCAGGTATTCCCATGAATGGTAGTCGCAACGGGGAAGGGCGGGAGCCGGGCGACTCGGTGACCTTCTCCTGTGATCCGGGATATGAATTGCAGGGGGAGAGCAGAATCACCTGCATCCAAGTGGAAAATAGATACTACTGGCAGCCCAGCCCTCCAAGCTGCATCGGTGAGAGAGAGGGAGATAGTGTGAGTTAGAGAGAGAAGGGGGGATGTGTGGAGGAGACAGAGAGGGGTAGATGTACGGGATCAGTGAAGAAGACATGGTTAGAGGAAAAGGGAGCGAGGGAGTTTTTCTATTAACTGGCTGAAGCAGAGACTATATTTCTCTCTCACTGATGTCCTAAAAAATATGGTTAGGATAAACAAGACTCTTCAGATCTGTTTGAGTCGCTGCCAATTCTTATGTGGACAAATCCACTTCTGTAGCCAGTCTGAGAGTGAGTACTCTAAGGTCTCCCAACACATTGTCTTATTAGAGCTTAACAGCTAATTACTTAACAATGCAATTAGAAATAATTACACTAAGTCTGTCCAAAGCAACGTAGATGTTCTTGAGTTGCAGCCAAGAGGTCTGTGTTTTGTTTTTTTTTTTGGTTTTGTTTTTTTCCCAGCCAGGGAAGAGCTAGACATTTGTAGGTCTCACAATGCAATTACAAGATCACACGACTCAGCATAATGTAATGACACCAGAAACAAGTCTGCACGAGTGCAAGCTCGATGTAAAGTCAGCTGTCCTTAGACAAATTGTTGCCGTTGCATTAGAGCAACATACTCATCAGCGTGTCAGTCACACTTCCTCACAGTGAAACATGACAGCAACAGATGACAAAGCCTTTTGTGAGGCTTTCAGACAGAGAGTTTCCTCTGATATGCTGTGGCACCAAAAAATAACATGAAAAATCACATAAGCATAATCCATCCAGTTAAATCCTGGAGAAAACTGATTATTCAGTTGTCTTAATATCTTGGTAGCTACATATGTGCTTAATCGTTGTAGTCCTGATGAGATGCAATAGCCACATATCAAAACCATAAAAAAACATCATCACGAAAATGACATAATAGGTTAGGAGCAGTAAGGAAAAAGTAATTGGATTGTTGAAAGAGTTGCAGAAGAATTCCATTTTATTTCCTGATATATTTTATGTCCTCTCTGTATACATTATTATTGTTATGCATCTTACCTGTTGAACATTAAATAAAACACTTCACCAGAAATGAAAATGTACCAGCAACATCCAGTACCTTGGTAAGACAAGTGTCTAAAAAAGACCTCTTTTCATCATGATGTAGAGAAATAATGCCATAGTCCTTCTATTGCGATGTTTTTTTGGCCTGATGTCACTGTTGTACCTGATTTTAGCTGCTAATAGAGGTTGACAAAGGTCAAAGAATTTGACTCAATTATATTTAATGACCTACAAGTGCACAATCCTTCTCTGTCTCAAACTGAAATCAGCTCAGCCGCAGATGTTTGCAGCAGGTCCAGCCAATTTAAAGACTTTCTTTCTCTGTGCAGCTTTCTCATTCACTCTTCTTTCTTTCTTTTTTTTAATCTCTCAAGCTCCTTGTGGTGGGAATGTGACTGGATCTTCAGGATTCATCCTCTCTCCCAACTACCCGCACCCCTATCCACACAGCAAAGACTGTGACTGGCTTATTACTGTCCACTCAGACTATGTCATCTCTTTGGCTTTCATCAGGTAACATGAGCTGCTTCAATTTACATTTTACTTATTTTAATCCAAGCATGAAACAACTGGACTGGATGTCTAAATGGTCAGAGGATTTTGAAGAACACTGGTTTATTTAGTCATAGTAGCATTATTTACAGTTTAAAGCACATGGGTTTGATACATTCTTCACATGTGGCTCATTTAAGTTAAATTTAAGGTTTCTACAGGATGTAAACAGTACAAAAAATACTGGAGACAGTAAAAACAGCGTTGTCCTTTTTAAGTACATGGTCCAGTAGCTTACAAGATGAAACTTTGTCTAAACCTGTCGTATGTTTGTAACCTCCCTGAAACAGAATGGAGTCAGGTCTTAGTGGTTGCACAGCGGCTCAGGCTGTGCCATGGAATTGCTTGTTTTCTGCAGTGGAACCAGCCATAATAACATCATAGTATTGAGCAAAGTTGGCCATGTGTGTTAAGCAGAGGACCTGAGTTTGAGTCCAGGTGTGCTGAGAGATAGGGGAAAGCAGCAGTGCCTCTCCAAACATGGACAAGGCAGGTATTCCTGCCACTTTGCTGAAATGGGATGAAACAAGATTTCTGGAGGAATACTGTATATTGCAGGCAGAATCTTGATATACATGCAGCTCATTTTCTAGGCTGAATGATGCTCACACAGTAAACTTACATTATTAATTGCAATCTACGCATTGAGCAGCATTGCTGGCAGAGAAACTCACATGGGCCTGAGGGCATTTTCATAGGCAGCCTTACTCTTGACTTTTGAGTATTATTTTCATAGTCATTTCATAGTCAAGGGTTGGAGAAGGAGCATGGGTACATTGGCTCCTTCTGCACTTCCGCCCACTTTCTCTCTTCTCGAGGTGAAGGAGAGAAATTCACCATGTTTCCTTTTCAACTTTGTCCTTCAAAACAAACATCTAATAGAGTTAGCACAATGCCGCCTTCTCTCTTGGGAATGCCAAATGAAAGGATGGAGTTATGATTTTAAATTGGAGTTGCCTTGATCCAACTCAAATGCAATTATCTCCAAGCTATTTACATTTTTGTCATAAACCACGCTCATTATTTTGAAAACAAATGCTCCTCTCTCCCTCACTGCGGCATGTGATTTGATATACAGCGCTACAATATGAAACGATCTTTTCACACTGCATTGCCATTGCCGTCTGGGAAGATTTTGTGCCAGCGCAGTGTCACAACAATTTAATCTCTTCTCACCTCTTGGGGGAGATATCTTTTTTTATCTCTTTGTCTGGAGATGCAAAACAAATCGCTTGGTATGACTCACTTCTAGCACTGCGGTGCACACTCTCATTTTGAAACCCTAATGCATTCTAAATCTCACATACAATCTGTACAATCTGGTGGTTAAGACTTGGCAAAATAATGACTGTTTTATCTCTCATTTGTCTGTTTCTTTTGCTTGTTACAGCTTCAGTATTGAGCCCAACTATGATTTCTTGTATATCTACGATGGGCCCGACAGCAGCGCTCATCTGATTGGCAGTTTCCAAGACAGTAAACTTCCTGAGAAGATTGAGAGCACTTCAAACTTCATGTACTTGGCGTTTCGCAGTGATGGCTCTGTGAGCTACACAGGGTTTCATTTGGAATATAAAGGTACTCTGAAGGCCTACGCAAGTGGGATTCTGCATGCATTGTCACAAAATATGTTTATGTGTTGCAGCAGGGGATTTAGTTGGAAATATATAGAATTTAATTAGAAAACAACATCTTTGAAGTATGCTACTACTCACAACTATTTTTCCAATATTGATGCCAGCTTTGAGAATAGCCTTTGGTTCACCCTTATTTATTTCCACCATGTTTACCATGTTACTTTTTAACAACACGTTTTACAGCAGCTTGTATATTGCTATTTATGCCTATCTCTGCCTCATTAGGAACCCTTCTTGCTTTAGACGTTTTTACAGTTCTAAAAGTTTTCCTCTTTCGATTGGCAGCAAAACTGCGGGAAGCGTGCTTTGATCCAGGGAATATGATGAATGGCACTAGAATGGGTACTGACTACAAGCTGGGTTCTATGGTGACATTTCATTGCGAGGCTGGCTACCTGCTGCAGGGCTACTCTACTCTGACATGTGTCATGGGCAACAGCAAGAGACCAGAGTGGGACAGAGCCAAACCGAGCTGTCAAGGTGAGAGGCAGCACTTCTACATTAGCAGAAAGGCCTGAGTAGCAGACGACTGCACTCCAGCTGTTTGGTCAATATTTGATACTATGTGACACCAGGACCGTGTTGTGTAAAAATGAACTGAAGTGTGGCATGCAGCCCTCTTGCAGAACACAAGAAAAGCCAACTCAGAGGAGAGAATTCTGTGTTATTGATGTAGAGCACTTAAATCATTGCAGGCCATTTATAGTTCATTTTTGTAGGTGTTAATAAAATGATAAATGGAGGTATGGAGAACACACTGTGTTAGAAGTTTCTATCACACATTGCATAAGTATTGATATTGTATTGAGTCCAGCCTTCATACAGCATGGACTGACCTAATTACCTCACTGTTGCAAAACATAGCAAAACCTTGGCTGTAATGGAGGGCTGTCAAAATTGGCTCAAAATGACATCCGATTATTCCTTCTAAAAAAAACACATACTGAATTATATATTCCAATTAAGAATATTCATTCATTGACAGCCCTGCTCTAATGTGGCCATTTCCAGGAATACACTCTTGTGTACATCAGGGAATGGGATGTGTGTTTGTGTGTTCTGCTTTTAAAGACACCCCAAAAGATAAGTTACATAAAATTATACTGTTCATATTTGAGAAGCTGTATATTGTTGATTTTCCAATATTACAATCTTAAATTTTAGACAGAATTTTTTCTTTTTTTCTTTTAAACAAAGGCTTAATTGTCCTGGCTTTTGCCAATAGGAAAAAATCTAGCATTCAATATTGTGTCAGTTTTCATACCACTAGCTTTCTCTCCAGTACTCACCCAGATGCCTCATATGGTTTCCACTATCCAGCTGATCCCTGTCAGTGTACACAGGCTAAATCCTTGTCCTTTCAGCACAGTAAACACAGATAGCAACAGGCTCTACCTATGCACATAATATATCAGTCGATCAACTTAACCATAAAATCTGCAGCTCCAGTCAATCTTTGCAGAATGATATTAGCTTGAAGCTCAGTTGATGAACAAAAGCGATATTAATACATTCATGATATGCAAGACATATATTTCCAAGTGTTGCAACGTTTATGCTAAAGTACAATAAAAGTAATGAAAGTGCTACAGCTCAATGTTTCATCATTGTATACAGTCTACCTGGTCTACAGAATTAGGTTGTTTTAAACTAACAATAGTCAAAACAACCTCACAAAGTGCTGACATGTATTAATGTAAAAATATCGTTTTTGGAATGTTACAAGAACATCATATAGCAAGTATTCGTTGTTTATTGTTCACAGCCAGATCTACAGTTTCTCCATTTCATCGAGGTTTCGAGTATCACAGTAATCACAGTGTCAAGGAGAGAAGTGAGACAAAAAGTGAGGAGTTTCAAACCCAGTGCTCCTCCCTCCAGCAGCATTACACCATTTTTAACACTCCTCAAAGTATTTAATCTGCCGAGGCTGAATTAGAATTCAGCTCTCATTTTCAGCAGTGGGGAACGCGGGACACCCACTCTCACACCAGGGAGCTATTCATTACTTTTACAGTTGCCACCTGTGTGTCTTCACTGAACAGCCCCGGGGTTATGTGCTTTACTAAAGGGTCCATCAGCCATTCTCCATTTAGTAATTTTACTTTGAGATCAAATTTGAATTGATGACTTACAGTCTAAAGGCTAAAACGAACGGCTTCAGCTGCTCCAGCATATGGTCAGCTCCTGTCCCTTCACATTATGTAGCGATTAGCTGAAGTTGATATTATTTCCCAAACAAGCAAAACATGCAGTTTACTGTACAAAGTTGCCAGCCAGCAACACTCATTCCTATTAAATTATTTGTTGTTGAATGGTATTGTGGACAGCAAGCAGCAATCATGCTGCAATACACAGCCATGCCAAAAAGTATAGCTTTTCAACTGTTTCATGTACCCACATCCAGTATTTATACATAAGATGTACATTTCCAACAACAGATTATGTTGTAACGAGAACCAGACAAATACATTTGTGGCCTGATATGATTGGTCAATAGTAGCTTACAGTGTTAGTTAAATTACTTTCAAAATCTAATGCATTTCATGTAGATTTGAAAGTAATATGTTACTTTACACTGTTAATGTTTGTGTGAAGTAATGTATTACTTGCGTGACTTTCACCAAAAAACTGCAGAAGGAATTCTGGTTTGTAATAATAATAATAATAATGGTATCTACTATGGCCTCAGCATTGCCTAGTCTCTATGGCATGAAGCTGTCTGCAGCGGCTCTGTGAAGGCTCGCACCTCAGCTGTGTCTCTCGGGCATAACTGCAACCTAAATTGTTTATTATGCTTCAAGTCTGTTTTTTTGACAATACATGCATAAAGGCATTGCATTTTGCAAGCTATGCACAGCAGAGTATGCTGGTCTCTAGACAAACACACACACACACACGCACACGCTATTATTATTGCACTATTTTGCACCAAGTTTGCTGAATGCTGGAGTTATAGTGACAGCCCATATTTTCCATTATGATGTGCTGGACTGAGTAGTTTGTAAAGTTACTGTTTTATTTTCCAAAATGCAAATGTTACTTTTATTATCATTTTTACAGTAGTGATTGTAATGTGTGTGTTCAGAACATGCTGGTTTATGTTAGTAATTGTCATTTTTGTGCTGGTTTATAGCTTTAACCATTAGTGAGGTGGCTGGTGCGTTTTTTGACCCCAGCTGTATTTTACAACAGTCCTTTTAATTTCTTGTTCACTCTAATAAATGTTATTAAATGGATGACATCTTTGTTGGATTAAAACACTTATGAACCAGCGGTAATGTGGTACTGAAATCTTGTTAAAGTATTATATTACTATCATATATATATACTATATTATTATTATTATTATTATTATTATTATTATTATTATTATTATTATTATTATTATTATTATTATTATTACTATTATTATTATTATTATTATTATTAACGAAAAGTAACACATTACCCACAACACTGTTCTCCTATCATAGATAAGCGGATCAACTTATATGGTCAATTTTCAAGTGAGAATGGGCTCGTGTATGCATATATACCGACCAATAAGTAATTGCAGTACAGATGTGTTTGAGTGCTCAGTAAAGTTCTTTAAAAAATCTAGTTTATAATTCTTACTATCATCACATAGATAGATTTAAGTAATAACTCACCATTTTTACATGGACATTTATTTTATTTTTTTTACTTATTTTAGAACACAAAATGATAGGCTTTGCCGTCTGCCCATTTCCCCTTAGCCCTACACTCACCTGTCAGAGTGGAACCATTAAAGCATATCTTGAGAATCCCCTCCTCCCTTAGTGCTGCTCTCACCTGCTGTTGATTGACAGTCCAGCGTGCCCCCCTTCTCGACAGCAGCATTCTCAAATTCCTCACCCGCCACCACGCTGTGGCTCCCTTTCTTCCTGACAAATCATGTTGAATTAGAGTCCTGCTTGCCGTCATCACATATGTTTGATTACATGGCTTTTGCCACACCAACAACCAGACACGGAAAAAATTGCTGAGCCATCTTTCTCCATTAGCGCCTCAACTCGCTTTTGTTCATCCTCTCCTGTGCTCCATGAAACAGTAGTGACATGTGCATTGTGTGGGCCACAGGGGGTTCAGAGCAGCTGGTGACAGCCTTCCTCCGACAAATGAGTGTGTGTTTGTTTACAGTCGAGGCTCCCCCACCTGATGGCTCAGTCCGTGAGGTCTGAGGCAACTGCATTAGAGGGCCTCTTGGCAAATTAGGTACATCATTAACATCTCAAGATAGGACTCTGAGATGTGTCGCAGGTGCAGGACAGACCGCAGCTTGTATTGATTAACTGACACTATGATGATGGCGCAAGTAAAAGTTTATGAGATGCAAGGGAATGCTTTTTGTTTGGAGTTAGTTTCTAAAGACGTGTTGGTCCCCTTCTTGTGGATGGAGGTCTTCATTACCTTACTGGTGGCACGAACTGCATGACTACATACTAACAGAAATGCACAGTCATGTTTGAATCAATTAAGGTTGGAAATAATTATCCTGCATCTTCAAAGCGAGAGCAGCTGGACTTCATATGAACATAGTCTGCCGACCGAAAGTTTCTCAAAACATGCTGCTCGGCAAAATGGGCTGATTAAAGTCACAGGCGTGTGGACATTTTGCAATTGCGTGTTTTGTTGATTTATGGTGTTTTTACGTATTTTGAAGGCAAACAATACTTTTCCTTTGCTGGTTGTTTTCCTTCTAGATCAGATTTTTTGTTCCAACCAATCAAGAGGTCACCTAATTATCATCTGAAGACTGAGATCAGCTGATTAAATGAGTCCAGCCTGGTGTGCTTGGTTGGAATGAACCTGCAGCCACAGGGCCCTTTATGGAATAGTTTGGACATGCCTGTCCTAGGTTTTAACCCTCTAAGCACAACTCAGGACTCCTTTCCTCTCCTTTTACAGCTCACTTTGCTTTTGAAAATGTCCCCAAAGTGTCTGTCAAGTGCCAAACTATTTTGGTATGCTGGCCACAATTATATTTGTCAGCAGCTGAAAGTTCAAATGTGACTTTTCATTTCATTTTCTGACTTAAACTGCTTACCTGTACACTTGTGCCAGTGAAATAGAACTGCTGATTGTATTTTATTGCCTCATTTCCCCAGGTACTGTGAACTGGTTGTTTCACATTTGTTCACTGTGCTTCTCTGTTGCTTCCCTTCCTGTCCCCACAGCTCCATGTGGAGGTCATTTCACGGGTTCAGAGGGAACTGTACTGTCCCCAAACTACCCACATAATTACACCAGAGGCCAGAGCTGTGTCTATGACATCTTTGTCCCTGGGGACTTTGGTAAGCATTTTAAACATTATTTTCACAGACTTGCAGAAAATTGCTACCCATTTTCTGTTCAGCTGGGTTTTCACATTCAAACATGAAGTAAGCAGAGGCTAAGAGAGATAATGGTTTCTGTTTTCTGTGAGTTTTCTCTTAATGATGAGGATAGAGGATAATCTCTGAAGACACACACACTTCCTTCAAAGTTGGTCATAGGTGAAAGAATACTATCGAACAAAATGTTCAGACTTGCATAATTTATTTCCCTGTTGCGCTTAATTTTTCTTTCAGGCATTGCAGTATTTTTGGTTTGGCATGTTGGATGTTTACGGCTATTAACACTCAGGTTAAATGCTCGTCTGCTTCTGCATTGATATTCAATCCCTGTATTCTTCTTTCATATCTGACCGCTGAATTGACAGAAAATCGATGTTTGCCAATGGTTGAATGAACAGACAAAGGTCAGTGAGGGCCACTGATGTCCCTCACAGTGATGTGTGTCCAATGAAATCACATTCAGTTCAGTTTTATTTATACAGCGCCAATTCACAACCGAATTTGTCTCAGGACACTTTCCATATAGAGCAGGTACAGAACAACCTCTTTATCTACAGAGACCCAACAGTTCCCTCATGAGCAAGCACTTGGCAACAGTGGCGAGGAAAACCTTCCTTCCAATTCAATTAATACATAAATGTGACAATTCCATACCAGCATGCTGTAGGCTACACCTGCTACACCTCTTTTGGCCGTTTCCTTGTCCATGAGTTCAGACACAGCCTGAATTGTGACAGTGTTTGGGGCTTCAGCCAGAGACATGAAAGCACAATAGCATCAGGGAAAACAGAAATTGATTGTGTTGACATGAAAAACGCTCTGTAACGTAAGTAATGGAGAGGAAGGTCAAGCAGAGGAGGGGGTGGGCAATAGATGGAGCAAGAAAATGCAGTGCTGAGTTTACCCAAGCGCTTCTGTATATACATAATTCAGCAAAGATCTCTAGAAGACCTTGATGCGCTTCTGCTCAATATTCCATGTTAGTCATAAAGAGCTGCTGAAATCGTAGGCAGAGGTTTTTATTCTGTAAAGCCCTGTGCATATGAAACACAGATTAATCCCCCCTGTGATGATCCAGCCCGACAGTTTACATCCTCTGTTGCCATCTCCCACTGCTCATGGAGTCCAGGAGCCCACAGGTCTCCTTTTTATTTCATAAATATTGCATACAAATTCGGCATTTGCTTAAACCGCCTGCAAAAGCTTAATGGAGTGTGGAAGTCGCCAAGCAACATTCCCACCTGGGCCTGCAAATTTATTCCATGGAGTGCAGACACAGAGGCTATTGACGAGTCCCACTGATGATGAACAAGACTGCTGTGGCGTGGCTTGAAGGAAATGTATTCGGAGTAGTAGTCTAACAAAGCAACTGAGGTTTACGGCTCGAGTAGAGCAAATTGTAAATGTTGAGCTACAAGCCGAGCTATGATGTAACGAGAAATCCTAATTTATCTCAAACACGTGCCCCTCATTTCACTAGTAATATATGAATGTTTGATACAGAAGCCAGCACAGATAATGCCCTTGCACCTTGCAAGTGAAAAAAGCTCTCGGCAGTAATGACAATTGACCAAACAGAGCTTATTTCCATACAGTATAGGTGCTCTTAGAAAACTAGCCCTCGGCTTATTATGCATTGCAGTATGTTCCAACCACAGTACCGCCCTAACATTATTTGCTGTTTATTTTAACCTCATCGATTTACTTTGCTTAATCATTTAAGTTAAATTCCATTAACAATAAGGCCTAATAATGTATGTAGAGTCGAGCGTTTTATTGTTTTTAACCCCCAGATAAAACAGTATGGACAGAAATGTTGTTCTCTGCAGCAGCTTGGCAGCAGTGTCCAGCCTATAGGCAGTGTGACAGCAGAAATCACATTTCAGTGTCCAGTATACAGGTAATTGAAATTTGTAAGCGCCTAGGGTAGAGTATCAAGCGCATGTGTCCTAGTCCTTCATATGACCGATAGCATACCATAAGCCTTTGAGACATGGTGTCAACCTGGTTCAACCGGCAGGAAAAGGTCAGTGGAAAATATCATCTCGAGACTGTGGCCCAGTGACCTGAGGGTTTTACACCTGGGTAGAGTGGTGGGGGAGGGATTGCAGTGTTATATGGATGTATGTCTTTTGCTGTCAAGGTGTAGCTACAAAAATGTATGTATTGTAAAATGTTTCTTGATATTTGAAATATGTCGCACTCACACTGTGTTCATCTGCTCAGAACTGAGTCGGAAGCAGGACATTTAAAATTCATTCAACCATGTGCTCTTAATGATTATTATTAGAATATGTGATTAAGTTGGTGCCAGTACAGTGTCTGACATCATGCCTGAGTCATGGTTGCCAAGATGGCAACCGGCCGTCAACCGTCGGTTGCCAGAATGAGAGCTATGTTTGAAGTGTCGATCATCCTAAAATGGATTTCACTGAAAACAAGTGCAAATGCAAAATAAAATGAATAATGATAGACAGATGGGATTTTTTTTTATTGCATATTTACAAGGTGGCCTCAAGTATAATGAGGTAAATTGTAATAGGGAAAATAATTACCTCCTGTAAGCCTGATCAGATCTCTACTTCATTAATCACATTGCTACTATATTTGATTCAGAAACAAGACAGGGCTGGAAACTGTTGTTTATATCTGAGGAAATATTTAACACTGAAAAGTTTTTCATGGATAACCTGATTTCAGGTTATAATGGACAATTTTGCCATGTTCCCAGATCTTGGCAGTTATCTCACAGATAGTAATATTACAGTGTAACATGCTGTGAAAAAAGCGAAATCGTTTAATTTCAGCTTTGCCATTTGTGACAGAGTAAACAGCTAGAGATGTTTTTTTTTTTTTTTTTTTCTCCACATTTGGCTGTCTTATTGCTTGAGCACCTGGCTGACTGGTGAAGTGATGACAGTATACTCTGCCTACAAGAGTAAATAAATACAACAGCAGCAATCTCGTTTTCCTCCTATTCTGAGGTGAGGAATTCAGCATTCTTTATTTGTTGTAGCTGTTTATTTTTAGACAACAGTGGAAACTGGTAGCCTACAGGGGCAACCAGATCAAATCAAATGCTTGATGGTGGTTCAGATCTAGTTGCCCGGGGCGAACGCCCAGCTGTTGTCGAGCCCTGCAGTACAAGTTGTTAGGTACGGCTTTGTGATTTCTTATTACAAGATTTTTGCATGCATACATATATAATAGGACTAAAAGTGATGACGTACTGTAAACAGCTACAGATGTAGTTTTCCTAAAAGCACAGGTTTGCACAGTGTGTTTTAAGATCAGATAAGATAATATAAGATAAACTTAATTAATCCCCAGCTGGTTAAATTCGGTGTCACAGGCTTGAGACATCTTAAAAAGGTTTTATCTTAAAAAGTTTACATGTGTTCGATGTTGGCAGATGTTGTGTTCAGAGGCACCATAGTACAGTTTGGATAGATTGACTTTCATGGTTTCTGTCTAACAAACCCTGTGGATAGGTTCATACCTCTCTGTATGTTTCTGTGTTTTTCTTTGCTGTGCCGCATATTGCACCTGATATACTAACATAATGTGTGCACATAATAAATGTCCATCCCTATCATCATAATGCACCACAGAGTAATCTAGTTGAATTCTGCCTGAAGCGTCACCTCAATCATACAAATATATTCTGTCTTTTCGCAGGACTTACTGGTCCCACATGACATTCATTTACAATTGATGCCTGATTTCTGCTCTTGTCCTGTGTATACAGTTCATATAGGCACCAATGCACTGTATCCCAGTTAATTATGATCACGATCATAACAATTATAATACAAAATGAACTGGCAGTCTGCACCAGTGCTTAAAGCACACTGTGAGTATAGCTACTAAAGGGGCTGCACATTCATTTGTGAGCCATCATTTCATATGTATGCGCTGTGCCCAGCTTATTTTACTTTGCACCATTCAGATGTCATTAAGGTACAATGTGCATCTGTCTTGCCCTTTAATGTTTAATTATTCTGTCAGAAATAATGGTTGTAGTCATATTTCAAACAATAACTCTGCTTCTTTTTTAAAGAGATAAATTATTCATGGCACTCAACCTTTGCCTTGGGCAATGCTTGTAAACATACAGACATACACCGCCCCACTGGAGTTCACTCTTGTTTACACCTAGTTCAGTGGCTAGTATATAACTTTTTTTGTCTTATTCGTCCAGCAGTGTGTGGTATTTTTTCAATTAAAAACAGGGAGACTGACCATCGAAATATTTTGACAAGATAAAACCTCATTGGGGGTCAAATTAAAAAGCGTGAACACACAGTTTCTTGGTCAAAATGCCAGACCGGGCTTCAAGGTGAATTGATTTTTGTTTTTGGTTTTTTTGTTTTTTTTCAGCTTAAATTTGTATAGTTTGTATTTTGCTTAAAGGACTTGTTTCCTCCGTGGAGTCTCCTCTCTGAATGTTTGATGGCTTCACAGGTTCTGATTTTCTTTCCTTTTGCAAGATAATGTGCTTTTTGTTTTGAACTGGATTGTGCATGAAACATCCCCAATGAGATAGCAACATTCACTCCAAATATCATTAATATTGTAGGTAACCTTTGAAAACCAACGGTGAATCTCAAAATCTCATTACAATTGAAATGATTGTCAGAAGCTATACTGAAGTTGAAAATTGAAGCTAACTCCTAATCCTCTGCACTAGAGTCACCTACACACCTTTAACTCTGGACAACAAAGTTATGTAGCCGGTCAAATATCCATTATAACAGCATATATCTTCACTTGTGGTTAACTTTGCAAAAGTTGCATTTCATCCCAGTGTAGTCTCTCACTGGATGGATGCTCATAATGACTCATTGGTGAATTTGATTTCATCGACACAACATTCAGTCACCTCTGTTGATCTCCTGAGGCTTTTTATAGCTTCAGTGTATGTGTTTATATAATACTAACAACAACATGTGCGTATTGGTTGCCACAGAATGTGTCAGGAGGCGAGACAGGAGCACTGACAGATTGCAGTAATAAATCTGGGCTGTAACAAGATGGACAGCAAATGAGTGAGAGAGACACTGTGGAGACTGCAAGAGGTAAAGGGAGTGAGTCTAACAATGAGAAGGAGGCCCATAGATCTCGGTTGAATGTGAAAGTCTCCGAGAGAACAAGTTAGATGGAGAGCGTGATAATGAGTGAGAGAGTTATAATGAGCGAGACAGGGAATGAGAAGAGAGGGAGAGAGAAACAGTGCTGCTGAGAGCAATCATAAAAACGATGACCCCGGGGGCTGATTGTTGACTCATCAGTGATGTTCACTGGAGAGTAAGATTTTGCCTGGGGCCGCTTGAGTACATGACTTGCTACATCCCACACAAAAACCATTACCTTGTCTGTCTGCGTCAGCTTGCAGCGTATACACTAGCCTCAGTGTGATTAACCTTATTTGAACTGTGAACTCAGCTCTGGCCCCACCTTGATATAGAGCGTCTTTTTGCGATGGGGTTGCACAGGTACATATGTCGGTGGCTGTGTAATTAGAGAGTGTGGCTCATTCAGATTTGAGTGTGTGGAGCACTCACATAAATGACTACGTTGACTGGATTTGACAACCTGCGTTTTTTCAAGTTGATGAGATTCTTTTCTGGGTACCAATTGTGTGAGTTCAATGGCTTGTGCTAGTTGTCAGATACGCCCCTGAAGACTGCTGTATACTGTTCAAACAAGTAATGATGATAAACGATGATAAAGACCCAAGCAAAAAAAACAAAAACAAAAGAAAACCTGAAAGAGTGCAGCTGAAATTGGAAGTAAAGAAGCCGGTTATATCGCCTTACCCTCTTCCTCCTTTCACGACTTCTTGGAGGGACATGCAGCTTTCAATCCACAGAGGGGAGTTTCTACCCAAGATAGAAGCCTAATGGACTGAATGCAGCTTGTGCCAAGGTGCAGCCACATTCTCCCTGCCAAAAGGGCTGATGCAATTTCACTGTGATAATGGGTCATTAAAAATATATATGCTGGTGCTGTCATACAATCCCTCTGGTTTCTGTAAATGATGCTTGTGTATGCTGTCATAGCCCAGAATCTCCGAAGGACCGTGCTGCCACAAAGCAAAAACGACAGGTAGCGCTTCCATAATTCATAGCCAGAAGGACAAACATATGCTGCCATTTTCCTTACCTTTTGCTGTTGCCTGTGCTGTGAGTGTCTCTAACACCTTATCTGGGCTTTGTGCACATTTTGCCTTAAGGCACATGTAGCTAATTGAGTGGCTGTGGGCAAGAATGGACTTGCATTACATTGCGGTTACATTAGTGATATCCTGAGCAATTGCTTTTCACAGCAGGACCCAGTGATAGTTTACCTGAGTGACTATGTACCAGGAGGAAATTCAGTTTCCAACCTACTTAATTTCCTGCCATCAGGACCATTTAGCTTGACTGACCAAAAACATTTTGGTTAAATGTAACTCTAAATGTAAGGTAAAAATGTCAGCTGTACCAGACCATCAGTCGTCACTTATCACGGACAGTAAGTCCACGTGAATCCACCTGCTCTGAGTGAATTTTAACTAGAAGTTAAAAAAAATCTGAATGGAAATGAAAAGTTTTAAAAATGTTTTCGCACCACCAGATAACACAGAAGAAGGCAGATCTCAAACCTGATGTACCGTAGTCACAGCAGACACATTTACTCATCATAGCACAGGACACAGAAGTACACAAAGCACAGGAGGAACTAAAAACATTAACGATGGCTCTGTGCGATCCTTGAAGGTGCAATGTGTAACATGTGGCCCAGGTAACTCACCCGGTAGAGCACTTGCCCCGAGGGTGTGTCCTTACTGCAGTGGCCTCTCAGTGCTCTCCCGCTTGACGGCCCTCCTGTCCCCACCTGCCATGTCTTCATCATCCTGGTCGGAGCCACTGATCAACTCTGTGCTGTTTTCCCTGGCGACAAACTGGCCTCCAGTTGTGCACCAAGCTGTCGGTGGAGGAACACTTTGGTCAGCTAATGAGGCCAGTAGCTGCAGCTTACTGATCTGATAGTAGAAGTAGCTACAGCAAATCGTTGTAGTCTCCCTATTTGGTTGGAGTGACCTTCTCCAGGTGGCCAATCTTTACATGCCTCTTAAGTGTCCCATTATGCATTATCAACATAAGAAGGTAACAGGAAAGGTAACTGCAAATTCTTGAGCATAAATGCAAGTAAGACCTTGTTGACTTTGATGAGACAATGAGGAACATCTGTCAGGAGCTGGATGCTCGCCAAGGTGGCCTAGTGAGGTGGCTGGTGAGGTATAGCTGGTGTTATAACATAATGCACAGAAAAGAGGGAAAAAGAGAGGGTATGAAGCTGAAAAGGGTGGATATGCATCTCCATCTTGGTTGAGGTGGCTAAGCTGGCAAATTGATAAAGGCGCACAAACGTGTATATATATGCATACCACTTTTATTTTATTTCATTTTTTTGATAATTGAATTTGACAGGCCTACTTCCACGTGACTGTTGGACCAAATCCCTTTAAGACCTCTCAGATAGAGGCAAGGGCAGAGGGAGAGAAAAGCCCCACAGAGGCAGTCAGGGTTCACTGATTTGCTTCCACATGATACCTAAGGACCAGAGCCTGTTATCTCAATTTTTACTCCATTTTTGATAAATACTCGAGCAAAACTGCTTTATCACCACTGAGAATTGACGTGCTGGTAAGGCTTTGTTGAGTTTGAGCCTCACCTGAGTGAAATGGAATAGCAATGGCATTCCTGTACTGCCACTGCTCTATGTGGCGTTAATGTGACCTTGAATATTTAATCACATTCCAGCAGGACAGGGCCACATAGCAGGAACAAGGAAAGTTTTCCTTGAATATTGTCACATGAAGATGTTTTCAGATAAACTCCGCTGTCCTTGTTAGGGTATTGTTTTCTTAGTTTTCTAGCTGTAGACATCATGACAGACCAGCCAGAAGGTCTGGGTCTCTGTAACCGGTGGAACACTGACAAATCATAAGCCAAATTGTTTTGGAACAAAATGTGCAGGACTGACTTATGACACCTCAAACAAAACCTCACAAACATACACTAAAAAATAAACAGACTCTCTGACAGGCCAGATGGTCTGCAGCGAGTCTGTCATTTCAGATGGATTACAGGGGTGTACACATAATCTGACCATAGGTTCTTTTACTGTTCTTGTTTAATGTGCTTGCAGTATTTAACTATTGAATAATTTCTAATATTAAAATGTATTTTCACATTTGAATGTGGAGAAAAAAAATGCTTATTTAATAGCAGTACCTGCTGATGAGTCATATATAACAGTCTGGTAGTCATGTAGCATGGGTGAGTGGTTAGCTGCTGGGGTGTGTGTTAATTAATGTTTACATCTGAGGCAAATATGCTGTATATTTTGCGGATTTGTTTTTAAAGCCATAGTCTGTGGAATAGACATTCTGTCTCCATCACTTTTGCTGCACCACTTGTTTTAATACTGTGCTACATAGACACATTTGACCACATAATCTAAAGTCATTCTGAGTTGTTTGTCTTTTGACTGCGTGTAAAAAAAACATGAAATTATCTTGCTATGAGGCGGCAGCGATAATCTCTAGGCCCTCATACCTGTGACTAAAGTTATTCTACTGATAAACATAACTCAAAGGCAATCCAGGAGCACATAGGTTTGTGATGACTGATATATATCATGTAACTAAACAGCATTTCTCTGTTTCAACCAGTCTACAAGATAACACACAAGTTGATCTCAACTTTGCATTGTTGAAATCTTTTTCCTCCCTTGCATAGTTTTATGATAATCAATTACACGTAACACCTAAGTGATCCAGTGGGCCATGCTCGTTCATTCTGAAGAGCAGGGGGTCATTAGCTAGATTTTTCTAAAAGCCAGAGCTTTTCTAATTGGACCTAATTAGCCTATTATTGTCAGATTGTTTCACTTTCTTACAAAATTAATATTTCAGCGTGAACAGACTCATAAAAACACTGAAAATCCATAATGATAACTACAAGCTTAACTAGAAAACCTCCACCAAGGAGGCAGTCAGTTCTCCTTATCTCAACCAAAAACTCCTCCTCAGCGTCCCAGGAAGGAAACAATACAACAGTTTGTCAGTAAAATAAACCCAAGTGACGTCACTAGCGTCGAATAGTCAAGCTTAGTGACTCTCTGACAACTCCTGGACAGCCTCCCATAGTCCGGCCAGTGCTGCTCCAGGGAATGGCCCGTCTGGGAGCTCATTGGTTTGATGATGAGTCCATGGAGTAGAGACGATGGAGTCGGAGAATAATCTGATTCCGTAGAACTTTAAATGACAGACTTTTAAGCTCTTTGCCAGAGGTCTGCAAGCTAGACTGAGCCTCTTCCACTGGTAGTAACGTTAGATGACTGTAATTTCTGAATTCATTAATATACTTTGAGCTGGATGGGAAACTTTGACGAGCTGAATGTGGCCTGCAGGTCAAGTTGACCATCATCATCTACCTAGAAGAAAGATCAAATAACAGAGGAAGGAGAGGTGGAGACTGAAAGAGCCTTTCTTAAATTTTGGCATTTTTCTTCCCTGCTGTATTGTAATGATCCCATCCACAGCACACGGCCTTGTTTTTGACAAGGAAGGGACTCCATCCCAACAGCCGAGATGATAAAGAAGCCAGATGAAAACTGAGAAGTGCAGGCACAGTTTATAGTGGAGGGGCAGCATTGAGCCAATCATCAGCATCTTCAGCTCTTGTTTTCTCTTTGTAGGGTGCCCTCACATTTTTCATTAATTTCCCCAGCCTTTAACAATCATCTGATGTTTCTTAGCTTTTAGACAATGCTGATACTGGTCGAATTGAGACCCAAAAGAGAACCATTGTCGATAAAAACAGTTTGTTTGCAAATGATTTTACACAGTGTCCCGACTTTTTTTTTTGGAATCGTGGTTGTACGAAACCTTTCTTCACAGGAACCCTTCGCTACCCCTTTGTTGTGAAGTTAATAAACAGAAAATGAAGGGATTGCATTTCACATTTGTTTTACTTACTTATTATTTCTAATGTTACATAGGAAAGATGTGTATGTAATCACAGTTTTGCATAATTCCAGTGACATGTCTTTGCTGTGGAGCTCAGCAATGTGTCGGATGTTTAAATCCAGTAAATATCACATGCACACAGAAGTGCGAGCCAGTTAAGCAGTTGGTGTTTATGTTGAACATATGGCATGAATAAGCATGTCAGATGTAATTGGGTAGTATATATCCATCACAGTAAAACATTATTATCAACACACTAAATGTTAACTGCTTTTTTATTTTCAAGCACTGAGGGATAAAAAGACAGAGTTAAAGTCTTGACAAAGACGCTGGAGTAAACTCTCTGAGTGGTGGAATCATCTTGCCAGCTACACACGGCACAGGTTGTTTAGTCTAATGGCTAGTCTAATGGTGTGGAGATAATTTCTTGGCCCACATTACTCCCCTTAATACCATCTGAGTACCATTCAGACACCACAGCATACTTAGACATTGTTACTGACCAGGTGCACCCATTCACCGCCACAGTCTACTCGTTTTCAAATGGATACTTGAAACAAGCCTTGTCACAAAGCACTCATCATCCCGAAACGGTTCCCACGACATGACAGTGATCTTAATTTACTTCCCTTCCCTGCACTTTCTCCACATCCCAGCCCAATAGAGCACCTTTGAGATGTGGTGGCATGGGACTTTTCGCCGGCTAATATCAGCAGGAACTGTGTGCACTGAGTCAGAATGAGCCAAAAAGTGGGAACCATTGTTTTGTTGAATCGATGCTGCAAAGAATTTCGGAGGTTTTGAAGCAGAATTCTCTTGTGCACCTTTAATGAACAGAAATAAAATAACATTACCATCACATTAGAGTGGGATCAATCTGCAATTTAGCATCTTTTTGCACGGTTTAAGCCCAGCAGGCATATTGGTACAAGATACAGTGATTCACTAAAATCATCTAATATCCAGAAAGGTATGCGATTAAAGCAGCTTAGCTGCTTTGGTAAAATTCAAGGTGAAGATACAAGCATGAAACCGTTGTCCAAGTGCATTGTGTTACACCACCATGACTACGCCTAGAGGACAAAAGATTCATCATAGTCCTGCATAAATTAGGTAACAAGTTTACAATGATTTATTGACTTAATATCTAGACGTGATTACAGCAAAGGAGCAGATTGGAGTCACGCATGGCTAGCTTTGGATTAGGGGCAGAAATGAGCGACACTGTACTTGTGAGAGTGTGTATGCATACGCTCCGGTTGGAGTGTGTGTGTGTGTGTGTGTATTTGTGTTCACAAAGCAGGCGAACGCAGCCTATTCAACTTAGCACGGTGTTGGTATGCTAATGCCACAGCAGTGAGCTGTCCCTAAGGGTGAAATCATCTCTTATTCAGAGCCTGGTTCAGCCGAAGGCATTCTCACTACTCAACAGATACAGAAACAGGTGCTGCTCTGTGTGACTACACCTTTGTGTGTGTGTGTGTGTGTGTGTGTGTGTGTGCGCGTGTGTGTGTGTGTGTGCGTGTGCGTGCCTTTCTTGGCTGTCATTTTGCTGTTGTGCTCGTTCGTTCTGTTTCATGTTTCATAGAATAAGTAGTCAGGCACCCTTCTCATAAAAGCACAGAAATGTTTGTCACACATACCCCCACTTTTCCTCCTTCTCACTCGCTCCATGTCTTCAGGACTGTGATCTGTTCGGCCACTAGGCGGTCAGTCTAAACCATTGTCTCTTGGGACATGAGGTGCAGCATTGCTTCTGTGGGTCTTTTAGGGGGCGTTTAGTCCCTCCGTTTAGTTTTTTTACCCTGCCTCTCATTCTCTGTCTCGCTGTGTGTTTTTAGTTATGTGGAAGGTGTAATGGTGTTGCAGTTTTGTACTGTGAGACCACATGCCAGCGGAGATCCGTACAGCTACAAAGTGAGGCGACATGAAGCTGCTCCATAATTCATAGCCAGAAGGACAAACATGCTGCCCTTTTCTTTTTTTTACCTTCAGCAATTGTCTCTGTTTTTTTCTTTTCTTTTCTTTTCAGGTGGGTGTTGTGTGTAGTCTTTTTTGAGGAATGTGGATGTAGCCAGAACATCGTAGCTTTTCATGTAGCAGTTTTAGCCATTTAAAGTGTGCTCCTCACAACATTGCCACTTTCCTTAGTTTAATGCTTATTAACTAATAAAAAACAAAACAAAAACAAAAAAGCACAGAATGTGATTGAAATGATATGTTATTTGTTCTTTCTATTAACAAAACTGATAAAGAATCACTATTGTTCTTTAAGATTAATGCTTGATGAAGCCACACATAATGTAGTATCTCAAAGAATAAACCCACTTGATAAAAACAGGATGGTATTTTATACTAATATTCTCTGTGTGTTCCAGCTATAATGGTCTCAATTGTTGCATTTTTTTTTTTAAATGAACTCTTTTCAAAGCCCTCCACACACTGAATCACTGAAACTAAGTGAGACAGGAATCCATTTTTTTGGGGAGCTAAGATATCAGTAGTTTTTAATTCGTCATCTTAACCTGCTCCTTTTATAAATCAAATTCCATTATGGTTGTGTTACCTGGCTCGTAGCTAAACACAAGCAAATCGGTGCCCAGAGCCAGTGATCCAGGCTTGTGGCGAGTGTTTTTCCACATGACGGGAGCGGTACGGCATAACCTTGGTGATGTGATGGAGGCTTGCCTAAACCGCAGGAAGAGCCTGTCGTGTGCACCGCCTCAATTAACCACCAACACTGTGGCTGTTGTTGCCTGATTGTCGACAAATATTAGCTGGCGTTCAGGGGAAAGAAAGGTGAGGACGCTGATGAGTTCAGCCCCATGCTACGCACAAAAAATAAACAAATTGCAGGAATGCGATAACTGCCCATCTTCATCAGGATGAAGGGTAAAGACAGTTGCAGAACAGAGAGAGAAAGGGGGGTAAAAGAGGAGTGTGTTAAAAGAATATGTAGCTTTCACAAGATGCCTGTGCCTCATAAGGCAAGGCCGAGGCTGTAATTGTAGCCACTGGTAATACACACACATGCAGTACTTTTATGCACACTGGCATGCACAGCCACAGAGACACAAGCACACACGTTATCACAGAAGTTGTGATCCAATCGGCCGTGTCTATTCATTTGGTTGGAGAAAGATCAGATTATTTTCAAGGGTGTGTACACATTGATATAATCAGGAATGCTTAATTGGAAATATTCATGCAGGATATTATTTAAATAATTCTCTGTTCATTATCATAAGTTCTCAGTAGTTTTGCTCACTGCTTTTTTTTTTTTTTTACTACGGATAAGATTTAATTATTGCTTTTGTGATACACTAAAGTTCTCACGTGACATGCCATTAAGTGAAGGCTGTTTAATTCAATTAATTTAAAAAAAATGTAGTAAACTGCACAATGATCTCTTATTTAGTAACTGAAAATTAAATATTCACTTCTCTCGCATTGTATGGCATACATATACATATCTGCTCTGTAAGTCACTTGTCCTTTGTTCTCCTTTGGGACAAAAAAATTAGTATTTTATATGCATCATTTAGAATACTTTTCCATCGAGGTAGAGGGAAAACCTCCATACAGACAATCAGGTTGCTTCCTTCCATAATTCTCATCTAACCAACCCACTCATCTTGTCCTGTACCTTAGCTTGAACAAGTGACCAAACACTCACTGGGGAAATGTGCACTGCTAACAGCGTGTACGTACCTGCAAATATCACGCTGGTCCAGTTAGATGCGGATGTGATCCTCTACAGTACAGCTAACAACACAACACACTCTCTGGCCATGATGATTACGTTACAGCCCAGCTTTGTTTACATTGTGTCTCATTCTCCTGCTGGGACCCAGCCTGCCAGCGGCTGCTGAGCGGATAAAGACAATTTCTGAGATTTCTTATTTCCCCAATGACCATTTTTTTACGGCTCGGGGCCACCGACAGCCCTGCATTATGTTGTCCCTCCGTCCGTCTGTCCATCCTCATGAAGGTATGTATGAATGGCTCTTTGCCCCATTTGGTGAACCTGATATCTCAGGAACGCCATGAGGGAATTTCTGCCACAACTGTTCATTTGTACTCGAGGATAAGCTGATT
The DNA here is from genome assembly GCF_017976325.1 of Chelmon rostratus. Taxonomy (NCBI): domain Eukaryota; kingdom Metazoa; phylum Chordata; class Actinopteri; order Chaetodontiformes; family Chaetodontidae; genus Chelmon; species Chelmon rostratus. The sequence goes on from NC_055665.1 coordinate 19,909,803, forward strand.
AAAAGTCACTGTGACCTCACAAAACATGTTTTTGCCCATAACTGAAGAATTAATTTGCTAATTGTGACAAAATTTCACACGAATACCTCATATGATGAAGTGATCAGGTCAAAGGTCAACTTCACTGTGACATCATAAGGTTCTGCAAAAACACTTTTCTGGCCATTATTCAGGAACAGAAGGCAGATTATGACCATATTTCACATGTGGTCAGATACTGAATTGGTGACACTAATCTTGGGCGTCCACCTTAAACTGTACTGATTGTAGAGATCTTCTGTGCTGCCTGGTTGAAGATTTGTGTGAAGCATCCACATTTTACAATTTGTAGCTTCTTTGCAGCAACATCCATTTTTGAAGCGTTATAGTCCACCACAAGCTCATTGGTTCTGCTGATATTGAGCTTCAGGTGATTGTTGCTGCACCATGTGATGAAGCTCTCCATCAGTCCTCTGTGCTCCTCTGGAAAAACGGTCTCTAAGTGAAGACAGCATGTTTCTCACTGGAACACACACACACACATACATACATACAATATAGTGATGACATCCATTCCACCATAAAGTACACTTCACGCATTTCAATAAATTCCTTCAAAGTCGTCACTACACATATTATATGAGTCTGGACAGACATGAATGTAAATGCAACTTGACTTTTTGGTGGAGGGAAACAAGCATGAGGCGACAAAAACAATACGTTTAAAATAACACTGACATTCTGATGGCAGCAAGGGATGACTAAATGTGATTTTAGTTTGCCTTTAGGTATCACACTTTTTATTGTATAAAGGTTTTCCTCCACAAGTTTAAATGCCACGACACAGCAAAGAGAGTTATAAAATCCAACTGAATACCTAATTATTGGTTATTAAGAAAATGTCACTTACTGTAAAAGTTTATAGTAGGTGAGCGGGGGCTGTTTTGCTTGAGGAAATAGTGACCTATAAAATGCTACGGTCCAGGAAGCATATTGCACCTAAGTCACATTTTTTTATTATAGCGGTTACTGCTGTTCTGCACATTTGCATTTTTGGTTAAGACTGGAGAGAAATTAATTAAACAAGCACAAACCCCATCTCAGTATGTGTGTGCATATTAAGTGCATGGCTCATTTCCAGCTCAATCCAGCAAAATGGCAGAGCTGGGTGAAAGAGGTAAACAACATCTTGATGAAATAGCTTTACTAGCGTGTTTAATGAAATCAAAGGAATAATTAAAACTTATTAGCCTAAATATTGGCAAAATTTGGACCAACCTATGCAAACATTCTTTCCTTTAACATTATTAACCGTTCTTAGTTATGCTGCATTGCACTACAACACTCCACAGAGTACTGATTTGACAGCGCTGAAAAATAATCCAAACAAGGTGTCAATCAGAATGTGCACACATCCACGAACTCGTTCATGTTGTTATCCTGCTTCTTCTCAAACATTTGTCGATTTGTCCTAATCTCTATTACCAAAACAGAAGACACATTGACGTTAACTGCCACTGCTGACACATCTGTGGACAACAACTCCTGACATCTCTGTAACAGAATCACAGCAGCACATGACAGTCACATTACATGGCTGATTTTCTGTTTGCTTTTCAGGATTTATCTGTCATCATTTGCCATATGAAACTTATATTTTGACTGATGAAATAAACCAATTGCCCACCATACATCGAGTAAATGAGCCTTAAAAATATCAAGACTATTCAACTGAAAGGGTGCCTTTGTGCCAGATTTTGTATTTGTAACAAAATAATCGCCAATAGATAAAAGTAACAAAGTAAATCTTTGCTATTTCATCTGCCCCCTGGATACACATGTGCTCAGGAACACTTAAACCACTGTTGGTAAATAGTTTGTTCGCAAATAATTTTTGTTTTTATTGATGTTCTACTCTCCTACTTTTTTGGAATCTGGGTTGTAGAATTGAGTGAAAGCAGGAGTGGCTGAGTGAAGTTTGCGTCGTGAAAGAATCACAGTGGACAACACTGACTCAAACGTCTCCCCTCTGGTTCAGCACAGTCAGGACAGTCTGCCGCTCTATAATACATTTTCACTCTGTCCACCCAGTGTCCCTGACTGAGCCAGCGTGCACCGTTACGTTCAAAGGTTTGGGCACCACTGGTCAAAGTTTACTGGATCAGGATAAGTGTATTATTTATTTATTTATTTATTACAATTTAGAGACAATAAAGAAAAAGAGCACCACGCAAATGTTTGGGCACCCCAAGAGATTTGAGCTATAAGATAGCTTTTACCAAGCTCTCAGACCTTAATCAGCTTGTTAGTGCAGTAGCTTGTTCACAGACATCGTTAGGAAAGGCCAGGTCATGCAAATTTCAAAGCTTTATAAGTACTATGACTCCTCACAGCAGCCATGGGCTCCTCTATACAGCTGCTGAGCACCCTGAAAATTAAAATAATCGATGCTCACAAAGCAAGAGAAGGGTATAAGAAGATAGCAAAGTGTTTTCAGGTCGACCTTTCCTCATTGCATAATGTAATTAAGAAATGGCAGATAACAGGTATGGTGGAGGTCAAGCTGAGGTCCGGAAGACCAGTAAGACCTTCATGAAGATTGAGCAGACTCTGTGGTGGTGGTGCACTGTTCTACTGTGCACAAACACCTGCACAAAAATGAGCTTCATGGAGGAGTCAGAAAAAAACGTTTCCTGTGTCCTCACCATAACATTCATCATCAGACGTTTGCAAGGAAAAGTCTAAACAAGCCTGATGCATTTCGGAAACAAGTCCAAGTGAAAATAGAACTTTTTGGCCACGATGAGAAAAGATGTGTTTTGGAGAAAAAAGATTGCAGAATTTCATGAACAGAACACCTCTCCAGCTGTCGGGTGCGGGGGTGGATCGATCATGCTTTGGGCTTGTGTTGCAGTCAGTGGCACGGGGAACATTTCAGTGGTAGAGGGAAGAATGGATTCAATTAAATACCAGCAAATTCTGGAGGCAAACATCATGCTTGTAAAAAAGCTGAAGCTGTAAAGAGGAAGGCTTCTACAACAGGATAATGATCCGAAACACACCTCAAAATCCACAAGAGCTGCCAAGAGGCACAAGCTGGAGGTTTTGAGGTGGCCCTCACAGTCCCTGACCTGAACATCATTTAAAATCTGTGGGTGGACCTCAAAAGAGCAGTGCACACAAGACGGCCCGAGAGTCTCACAGAACTAGAAGGCTTTTGCAGGAAGAACGGGCAAAAATCCCCCAAACAGGAGCTGAGAGGCTCTGACTCCTAAAAGCTTTTACAAGCTGTGATCGCCGCCAAAGCAAAGGGGCTGTTGCTAAGTACTGACCATGCAGGGTGCCCAATAATTTCTGTCAATCATGCTATTTAAAGTTTGTGTTAAAGAGTTTAATGACTTATTGGTTGGGTAGAAATGTGTCGAACTGTGGAGAAATTCGATCGGTTGTATGGCCCTGCAAGCAAAAGGCAGCATTCCAGTGAAAACAACATTAGAAAATTAGAAATTAGAAAGAATAGAAATCCCAGTGAATGAGCTGAACGTTTACATATAATCAGCCATCATGTTTTGATGTACCGGTGTCTTCTGTTCCTTGTCTCTTTGCAGTGCTCTTTGGTCAGTTTGTGGTATTCCAGACTTTGACCAGTGATGTGGTTGAAATCTATGATGGATCCTCCACAGATTCAGCCCTTCTCTCCTCCATATATGGATCACACTCAGGTGAAAACATTACTGTGCAAACCTCTTGTTTTGTTTATGCTATAGCTCGTAGGTGTGAGTAGTTCTGTCAAGCACAGCACATCCTCTCAGTTCAAATCAAGTCACTGTTTTTCCCAGACAACCTGAAAATCTAAAACCCCAGCATCCTTTAGGATACAGATTCCTTTTTTACATTTCTGTAATGATGATATAATGAGACACAATGATGATACATAATACTTCATGATTGCAATTTAATAAACTTCTGAGATCCCAATTAAAACTAACTAAAGCAAATCAGCTGCCACACTCAACTTGTTTAGACTGTGACACAATGTAAAAACATACAAAAATACACACATCTGCTATTTTCACCTACAGCACTAAGGATGGACTGCAGATCAGATCACACTGCACAATTAAATCATCAATTACACAGAACTGGATCAATAGTTTTTTTTGTTAATTTGATTTTTGCTGTCTGGACATGTGTAAACACCAGCATCTCAAAGAGTTGATCGTGTCTCCTTCGCTTATGTAATTTAGGTGAGACACTCCCTCTGAGTTCAGGAAACAAGATAACGCTCAAGTTTAGCGCAAATGGAACAGCAACAGCCAAAGGATTTCATTTTGTTTACCAAGGTAAGACAGCCTTTTCTGACACCTTCCCAGAATATTGATGTAAAGGAGGAAACTGATTTGGTGCATTGGAGTGCGTTCGCTTGCTTTCAAAGAGAGATACATTTTCAGCTTGCACTCATCACATAAAGGACTGTTCAGCTGAGTGCCATTGGCTTTGGCCAGGCATAGCTGAACAGAGCAGGATGATGTGGAGTCAAACAGCCTATCCTGGCACGGCAGACGAGAGTGACTAATGACGTGCGAGGAGATTCACAAGGGCTTCACAATTTCTGTCTGCCTCCTTTGTCTTGCTATCTCTCTTCTCCCTGTTGTCTTTCTGCCTGCCACACCCACCACCACTCTTTGTCTTTATCTTTCTTCCTCTCACGCTTGCTTCCTCCCCTCTTATCCCCAGCCGTCCCCCGGACAAGTGCCATTCAGTGTAACTCGGTCCCTGAGCCCCGGTTTGGGAAGCGGATAGGGAACGACTTTGGCATCGGCATGGCGGTTCTGTTTGAATGCAATCCAGGCTACACGCTGCACGGCTCCAACGCCATCAGGTGTGAGGCCGTGCCCAATGCTCTGGCCCAGTGGAACGGCACTGTGCCCACATGTGTTGGTAAGCGTCCTCATCCTCCAGCCCTCGACTCACCCCCTGCATGCAAGCACACACACGCACGCACACACACACACATCGAAAAAAGATGGAGCAGGTGCACAAAAACTGTTGGTGTCTGTTTTTCCTAGTCATTATTTATCCTAATGTCTGTCACCCAATGCAAAGCACCCGTCTATCTCTGTTCTGGATAGTTCAGGCAGGAAGAAAGAGGCAAGGACAAAAAGGAAAACAAAGAGAAATGTCTCATAAATTTTCTACCTAGAGAAAGGATTTTGGTTCCTGTGCATGGTCAGACTAATGGGAAAATAAATAGCAGTGTAAAGTGAACGTGTCCAACAACAACAACACCCACAACTTTTTCTATATAGCCTACATACACTTGGTTAACGCTTTATTATCTAATGCGACACACCTGCAAAATAAGTTGTTTCTAATATGCTTTCATTCCATATGCAAATGGAGGTCGACAAAACATAAGAAACACCAAAATGATTTATGGATGTGAAACGACATTATAATGCATAATAAAGGTTTCATCTCTATATATTATGCATTTATCAAGTACATTGTACAGTCTAATAATAGCCTGCGATTCATGTTACAATACAAAGCCCTGCAATGAAGCCAAGCCTGTTGGAGCTAATCATCATATTTGATACCTCACCATGTATACTTTATAAGGTTGAAGAGGCTATAATTCATATTTTTAGAATAACACTAATATAACAATATAATTTAATAATAGTAATGTGAAAGCAGTGCGACAGTATGAAAGAGTTTGCTGATAGTGGTGAACCTACAGAGCAAAAACCTGCAGCTCCCCTCGGCTTCATAGAGCAAGTTTCAGCTTACTGTTCAGCTGTCTGGTCCCCAGCTTTGCTGTATTTACTGGTTCACTCCCACCACTCTCACAGTTGTCAGATTTAACTACAGCAGGCAGCTGTTTTCAGTGAAAAGACTCTGTATACTACCTGTCAGTGCCAAATGTAGAGACACAGTCAATGGCTCCACCAGTATAGCAATTCGGTGTCTATTTTAAGTAAAGTAAATCATTATGTATTATAGATAAGAACTTCATAGAAAGTGTTAACAGCTTTTTAATTTGCCTAGCTGGGTGCAGACAAGTTCTGGTGCCACAGGCAAAAAAAAAGTGAATGAATTAATTCTACTGCTGCAAACAGTGCCTTAGTGCTAGGCCAGAGTTCATTTGGAAAACACAGATAAATTCCATTCTTAAAATGATTAACCACAAAAAATAAATATGATTGATTGAAAAAAAATCACAAAAACCCAACACCAGTGTGATTGCTATTCCCAGGGGTGCATAAAAAATCAACACGATGTAGGAAAAAATTTAAAAAAGAACAATATGAGCAGTATTAGGCGATATCAGTGCTGTCATTGTTTCACTTCAAAGATTAAAAGTCAAAACAACAGACGGGAACCAGAATCACTTATTGTACGTGATGTAAACAGAAAATACAAAGGACCAACAGAGGAACTGGTCATAATTACAACAGCTTTTGATGAGGTCTGAACCATCTTCTGAAGGGGCCGGCATCCCTCTTTACACAGTTCTTTGTTTAGCTTGCCCAGAACCATGCACACATAAGTATACCTGAATATATATGCACTGACATACTCACATTCATACACAGATTTGCATGCCCTGCCCGCATGTGCCTTCACCAAACATATACACATGCAGGACATGCATGCACTCAGTCTCACAAAGACACCCACGTGTCTACCTTGGGAAGATAAAGAACTACGGTTGAGAGAAATCTATTGAAGTCAGGCCTTCTGCCAGCCAACAAATAGTCCCAGCCAGTGAGTGCGGGAGATTTTAAGCCAGGGTTCATCCGAGTTTACTGCCAAGTGGTAAGGGAATAGCAGTGGCACGCGCAGTTCCATTTTAAACACAGTGATTTTTATCTGGAGATTGAATCTGGCTGCAGCCTCTCCCCAGCAGCAGTGTATGCGTCCAGAATAATGGATATAGTTTCATGAAAGCTTCAACAAAAAACACTATGCTCAATTACTCAAGCCCTCTTTATGGGACGTGACGGCATCACTCTCCTGCGAGGTACCTGCGTTTCAGCACATGTGTTTCCGTCTCCTCGCCCAGCCGTGACTGACCTGGCTCATCACACAACACTTGATTTGCTTTCGATTTCATAAAAACAAAGCCGAATAAAGGCTTTGCTGTTGAGTTGCACCAGCACGACGTTCTATTGTGATTAAATTAGCCTCGCCTGAATGGGTGCATAATCTTCGGATGGCCTTTTTATGGAATTTTATGGAAAGTAGTTGACTTGAATAAATAGATGCTTGTGTTTGTTTCCAGATGGAGTTTGACTTGAAGTACTTACGTAAGCTTTTAAAAATTATAGTAATGCAGATGATGTGCAGATGATGTGTAAATGGTGGAATGTTCTAAAAATCTGCATATGTCACCATTAGATTATGGAGCGGAGAAGGGTCTTTTACAGGTTACAGTACAAATACAGATAAATATTGATAGATGAGTTCCCTGCACGCCTGAGCGTAAGGCAGCTGAATCACAAACTCAGTCATTTCTGATTGTAGAAAATCATGACTGGCCAACATTACATAAGCTCACAGATTGCCGTGATTCAGTATGCCCACACCGTGGAATTCACTGTTGGCTTAGACACTTTTTCGAAGGTGTCAACAAATAAACAGTGTTGCACCGAGCTTGTTTTTAAACAGTGGATTCTTGTTTTGAAATAGCCTCCCAAGACCAATTATAGTGTCTCAGTCTGGGGGTGTGTGGTAAGGCCAGGCCAGGGTTCTTCACTGGAGCAAGATGAGCTGCTGTGAGGCCATGCTGCTTCTGGACTTTACTTAAGTTTCTGCAATGAAAGCGAACTCACTGCCAGTTTGACTAACGGTGTATTTCTAGCACTTAATGTAAGCATTACAAATTCTCGAACAACATATTTAATTTAAATTTAAAGAAATCCCACCGCATACAAAAAGCAATTTATATATGGTAAACAGATTTTTGTCATTATACTGTGATGATGTTCTGTTTTGCTCACTATTCTGTATTCTCCATAATGACTTCGACCAACTGGCTAATGTCGGTCATTTTCTTTTAACCTCCAAAAAAACACAATTTTGCAGTGAGAGCGGGAGCAGCAACATTTTCTCCTCGCTCAGTTCCGATTAGACGTCCCAATGAATTCTGGGAGAGCTTAGTTTGTCTCAGTTGTCTTCGCTGTCTTTCGTGAAGCAAACCAACCTTGAAAATTTGGCCAGGGTGTCCACTTTGGTGCTTAATTATTCTGAGAAAGCTTCAAGTTTGCATTAAAGTGAAGAGATGGACTCCACTGCTTAAAATGAAGAGAAAAGTGAGATAACAGAGACGCTAGAGGATATGATGGCTGTGTCTACTTTACATGTTGTGACACTGTGGTGGATGAAAATAATTATCAGAGAATTGACAAGAGGCAGTTTTGACTGCATGATCTACATATGAATTTAATTTAATATAAATATAACACTTATAAGATTTATGTATCCTAAAAACAAATCATATTACATTAAAGTAGAGTGATGTGGAACACATGTGGTACACACACCACATGAGCAGATAGCTTTCTGATATCTTGATTAAAACACTTCCAATTAAAAGTTGCAATGAGTTCCCTCCATATCAGATGGTGCTAAATGGCGTCTCATAATCTGTGTAGTCCCCACGCTTGTCTACCTGCGGTAACTGTGACATATGAGCCTGCCACTGATTGAGATGGGTGTGGAGCATTCATGCTTTCATGAGTGTCATGATTTCTAATCTTGCTCGACCAATTACATTAACTGACAGCTCAAGGGAGTCAAAGGAGCTGTTAACTTACCCTGAAATGCTGGGTCTGTAGGAAGTCTGTCAAGATCCTGGTCCCCTGGAAGGAGAATTTAAGTTTTATAAACCAGAACAAAGCAGATCAGACCTATATTTTGTTATTCTGAAAATGACTTAATTATTGCTCAGACCTTCCAGCGTTGAAGACTGGAACTAACAAAGATCCAATGATGAAAAATATTTACAACACAGCTTTTTTCATACTGTGCTATTCTGTGTCTGCCCTTAATTTTGAATAAAAGAGGTTTGGAAGAGCCGGGAGAAAATGATTAAATAGAAATCAAGGTTACAGACATAGTAGATAGTCTTACTCACCATGTTATTTAGTGTAAAGGCAATACATACCTTCAAGGAGCCTGACATGCTGATTACAGTAGTCTAGATTTCATAGGCAGTGACCTTCTGTTTTGTTAGCAGAGCCGAATTTGAAAAGGTTAGACAAGCACTTCTCCTTCAGTTTTGAAGAAGGAGTTAATTGATTTCAATACTGAATGCTGTGCATGTAACATGCTTTAGCTGAAGATGACATTACTGGAGCAGGGATTATATGAAAGTGTGACTGCTCCACTGCCTCTTTGCTCTGAGGTACAGTATACGAGTAATTTTGCCTCATCTGTCACTGGGACTTCATGTGTCGTGTGTAGGAGGGTAGATGTTACCTGTAAAATATTGATAAGCTTGAAACAGCAGCAGGCTGACAGCTGAAAAAGGGTTTTTTTCCCCACCTCTTGTGTCAGCCATTATTCTCCCATGAGTAGCATATTTTCTCTTTCTCTCACGTGTCTCCTCTTGTCTTTCACATTGAATCCTCCAGTGGCTGATGGATATCAAAAACCGTGATTATCATTGACCTGCACAGGGTGCACTCTTGTCCTTGACAAATAGCATCTGGTTCTTTGATGGGAGAACACATTGCAGTACTTCTGAAGGACCCCCTCCACCCTGAGTGACAGCTTTGCGTATGGTCCTGTAGGAAAACTCTTACATACAAATGCTAGATAACCTTGGATAGCATTGGACTGCTAAACCAATTACTTGGTGTATTCAAAAGAAGATAGAAGGTGCATTATTCCTCTAACCTACAGATCCTTCAGGAGTGAACGGAGAAAAGGGGTAAAGGAGTTGGGACCAAACATATTCCAGCTGGTGGCCGTAGAGCAGTGCATCTCAACAGAGCAAAGCAGCAATGAAAAAGCACTTCTCCATTAGACTTTTCTTCTCGTTATGGTGTGAAAGGCTTTGCTAAACAAAATCTCATCTGCCTTCTGTGTCATTGCTTGTTTTTGTATTAGCCAAGAATTGCATTTCAAAAGGAAGAAAATGCACTGTGTTCTGTGTTTTGTTGTGTGTAATAATCCAAAGAATTCTGCTCTGCAAGGCTGGCTAACCACAATCCTTAATGGACAAAAAGTAGAGCCGAACACTGTGTAGAACGTATCTGGCCGGATACAAGGCCAATTGGCACCCGTCTGAAAAGCAATAAAGAAATTGTAGCTGTTATTGCCCTTTTTTCATTTTGATTTTTACCCATGCTCAAATATATCACAGTGCCTGAAAACGCCAGCATAACCTGGCCAGTGACTCCATTTCAACGTTCATCTGAGAGCTGAGAGGCTTGATAAATGTCTTACTTGTGGCTCTGGTAGAAACAAGGTGCACTTAGAGAGGAACAGCTGTCGTGTGACCTGTGAGAGATTTTATCGCACATCAGGATTGGACCGTTTTCTATTTACAAGAGGCGAGTGAGTGCTGCCATGCAAAGCTCCACTGAGTATTTAATGACAATGATATCATGTGAATTGTCAGAAAATAACGCTTGTGTGTAGCCCTGAACTTTGTCATGACTGGCTCTCCTGTCTCTCCCCTTTGTCTAGTTCCCTGTGGCGGCGTGTTGACTGAGCGCAGAGGCACTATCCTCTCTCCTGGATACCCAGAGCCGTACGCCAACTATTTGAACTGTGCCTGGAAAATCTCCGTTCCTGAGGGAGCCGGCATCCAAGTGAGAGGACACAGATCCGGATCTCAGTAGTCTAATGTTTGATGAGAGATTAAAAGATTTTTTTGGTGGATTGATTTTTTTTTCCGCGTATGGTCTAGTTATTAAACAGCTAGTCATTTTGTCCATGAGTCCATTTGTTTTCGATTTTTTTTTGTCTTTGTGTATTTTTTCTGCTTTCCTTTCCATGAGTTTTAAGGTATCTTTCTCTGTCAGATTCAAGTTGTGACCTTCGCCACAGAACACAACTGGGACTCGCTGGATTTTTTTGACGGTGTTGATGGCAATGCTCCGAGGCTTGGTAGCTACTCAGGTAAGACTGGTACAACTGAATTTTAGTTGTCAGCTCCCCCTTGAATTTCAATCAGATGTCACAGACAGATGTGGTGATGGAGCTGATGGCATTTGGCATGTCCTTTGAGAATGCTGTTTAAAAACCAGCTAAAGAAGGCAAAGAAGAAAAAGTGTCCTTCCTCCTTCACACAGTATTCCCGTCTTCGAGATCTTCATCATGTAGTTCCTGTTTCAGTCTGGAATTTCACTAATGTAGTGTTGCCTTGGGGCTCACATTAATGAAAATGGTGCTCTTGCAACATGGTAACCTACTAGAAACAGGCCATCACATCTTTTTAGATGCTGAATCCTAGTCCTAGAGGGACTGCTGTAGCATAATGACGTGTGCCTCCACATCAGCTTTCGGTTTTATGAGACTAGGTGTTAAATTTCTCAAGTGGTAGACATCTCAAAACTCTGTACATATTGTAATAGCTCCACAACATGAGTACAGCTCGCGCTGTGCAGGGCAGCGTGCCGTGTGAAAAGGCTAAGGCTTTTTAAATGGCTGGCAATCAATTTTATCTTGGGCTAAACTGATGACAGCGATTATGAATATATGTAAAAGTCTCCATGCAAATTGCAGAAGACACACGCCTGGAATAGAGAAAATGATCCCAGAGCCCTCAGTGTGGCCACACATACAGAATATTCTGCAGTGCAAATTCAGTTAGCATTATAGACCATGCTTGAGTTCATGGGTTTGATTTTGTGGCTCTGACTGAAGGTCGAGCGGAAGCGTGTTGAACATGCTTTATGCTTGAAAATATGCAACAGAGATTGTATGATCTGTGTCCTAGAACAATATTTTTGACATTGAGACGTTAGTAAATAGACTTCGATCACTGTGTATATGATGTCACCGTCTCTTCCAGATACAGATTTTCCAAAATGCAAAATGTTTTCTGACCAAGGAAACAGGCGCAAAATACATCTACTGCCGCTTTTGAACTTTTAAAATACACTCTGCTCCGGATTCGTTATTTTATTTCTTCATGAGAGTCATTGTGATTTATTGTATTATGTGAGTCGCTTTCTATTTTAGTTATTCACAGTTGTTTCATTTGTACCTGCTGATATACTCAGCATTCCCATTTAGCAAGGTTATGGAGGTGAAATGGCCACCTGCTGATAGCCAGAGTGTTCAGACTCTCAGAATGTGGCTCGTTTTAAAATAAAGACATGGAATCCAGAGAATGATTTAATAAACTACAGCAGAGTTATTCTGTATCTAAATTATAATCTATGCTGCGTATAACTAAGGTGCAGTATATGTTTTCTGCATTGCATGCCCACATCATTTTGCTCGGGTTAAATCCAGAATATGGATAAATAAACATGGTCTTAACTGTCTTTTGTATATTGTATGATAAAGGTACAACAATTCCCCAACTGCTGAACAGCACTTCCAACAACCTGTACCTGACCTTCCAGACTGACATCAGTGTATCTGCTGCTGGCTTCCACTTGGAGTACACAGGTATGAGGAGAGACGGCTTGTCTGCCTTCCTGTCACTTTGCCTGTTGTCAGTGTGTTTATGTGTCCATCTTCCACCAGCTTCCAGCTGCTGCACAAGGTTGTAAGGAATAAGAGTGAGTGCTGGTCTGAGTTGCACAGTTGGACATAGAAAGAAAGAGTATGAGGGAGTGAGTTTTTTTTTCTTCCTCTGTTTTTCCAGTCTTTGTATCTGCTTTTCTGCCACGATATGGTGTTGTTTTTTAAGTCCTCCCATTGCTTCAAGTCACTGGACCCACATCCTTTTTCATTTAGGTACTAAATATTCTCATCTCTCAGTGGGATTCTCGCTTAGGGGCATATTTGCTAAGGAGCACGCCAAACATTTACCTTGCACTAAAATTTAAGGAGTGTAACTGGCCCCAATGGAGCGACTGATTTACTAAGTCCTCCCATTCAAAAACAGTGTGACTGGAAATATGGGCGCTGATCTGCAGGTGATGCATGGAGCTCTTGTGCATATATTAAATAAAACAGTCCTTTGTGACCAATTTCCTCACTGTTATTTACATCTCGGGCTCTTTCTCTTTGTCTCTTTTAATGTCAGGGAAATGTTCCCTTTTTTTCATCTCTGTAAGGTTAGATGGCTTTTAAGTTCATACTTTCTCCATGTCGTCCTCACATTTGTCTTTCTGCTAGTTTGTTACTTACCACTTACCCTTTCATTAAAGCGATTTTCTCACTGAAATGTGTGGCTATGGAAGACCAATTGTCACTCATTTTCAGTGAAGTGCTTGTTGGGCGGTGAAAAAGCACAACCACAGGGAAGAGTGGAGCAGACCCATCATGTTAAGATGCAGTGGAATGGGAGGATGTGGATGGCACAAAGGCAGGAGAGAAAACGACTGTGATAAGAGCCCTGCGAACATAGAAAACTTTGAGATCCCGTACACAAAGCAACTAAAGAATTTTGAGTTAAATCAGTTCCCATACAATCTAACAGTCACGACACAAAGTGTTGCAAAACAAAAGCAGCATGAAAAACATCGCTGTCACTGAATCTGTCCTCGCTGTCAGTCCGCGAGCATCAACGACTTCACAGTCATGTCTCTCGCAGCCAGTGCTTCGTTTCCACGACACCCTCCTCTTGCTTAGAGCCACTTCGTAGCCGTGTGGCACTGTGGGTGCCTTCCTTTCTGCACTAACCCCCACCACCGCTACTTACTGCTGAGAATCACTTCAGTGCCATGTCTCACAGTCAGCTCTTTCCTCTATGTCAGTCTTACACTTTGCCACTGTTGCCCTCGTAAAGTGCATTCCCAGATGCTTTGTGTGAAGCGGGCCCCAGCCAAACATCTTTCTGCTTTTCCTGTTGCTATTCATATTCGTTAGTTTGCCTGTCATGTGGTGCTACTGTCTGTCTATTGGCAAACGTTTGTATATGCATGCATCATAGAGCCATAATGCTGTTGTTTCCCATTTTGTTCTAGTCTACTGCTTATAGTTCAGATTCTGATTTATTCGGTCAAATTACGGCAATCCTCTATTCTGTCCTCTAGTTGGTTGTATCTCTGTATCCCGTTTCCAGCCTGCGGTTGGCTTGAACCACCCATTTATTTTCTACACACTCCTGTTTTTAGCTACAAATTAATGCTCTGAAAGCTCAGTACAGTGGGAAGAAAAAAAGCAAGAGGGATTGGTACAGACCCAGCCAGTCAACCATCTGTTTTAAAACGTTTCCTTTGGGTGATTGTTGTTGTCCATTGAGACCAGTCATAGAAATCCTGTGTATCCCCATCACTATAACTTCTTAAAAGCCAAGCATTAAACCAGCTCTCCTAAGGCAGACAGTGTGCTATAGCTGAAACAAAACTGGCGTGTTCTCACAGGCAATATGGTGGTTTGCATCCTAAATAAAGTCTCACACTGGGCTTCAATCGCTGCAGTCTGCAGAGGCCTATATTATTTCCACATGAGCTACATAGAGCGACTGCAGCAACAAAATGAATCAGTACTAGACAACTTGGAAAGAAACTCATCCTCTGTATCAGCCCCAAGATCTGTCATTACATTTTTACTACAGATCTCATTTATGTCACAGCACTCAAGGGACACAGCGTGTAACACATGGATCTGCATATGGTGACTGCAGTTAATATCTGGAAATGCTAGGCATGCTACAGTCTTCCTGATATGTACCTGTAATTATGCACCTTTCAAGTAAATTATGTGATCTATCATGACTGAACCTTGCACAATGATTAAAGACCAAGAGCAGAAAACACCTGCTCAGTACCTGTACTTGAATACTTTAAACTTGTAATCAAGTTAAGCATATTTTCTGTATGCTGTACTGCAGTCAAATGGTTATGCTGTGGTCTTTCTCTCAAGTGTCAGTCAGCAACAACTATGCAACTCACACTGGATCCGTTGACGGATGTCAAGGCGATGGATGCTTTTCATTTTCTGTAGAGAGCAAGAGATCCGGCCATGCGCTGAATGATGGATACAGCATGGCGAGTTGATGGACCAGTCATTGTATCTGAATTTGCATAATCACGACTCGTCCTCAACTTTATGCAATTGAGTCCTTCCAGCATGACGCACCAGTCCTGCGAAAATCTGATCAAACTGTCAAACTAGGCAGTGCTGATAACTTCTGAATCAAGATTCTTTTACTGCATTGCTCATCTAAAATGTTTTCGGAATTATATTTTAGTTTACTGTTTAGCTGTAATATGAGAAAGTTTGTGGCCCGGCCACCATGTTGCAAAACAGCCACCCTCCAGCCCGAGCGCTCAGTGGTCCGGCGGTTCAGATGCATTCTTGCTGGATTCTGTTGGCCTGTACCTTCAGACATATAATTTCGTTCTGGTGCAAAGCCACCAGTAGTTTCACTTTCATCTGAATCATTAACTTTTATTTTACTTCAAGAAAATGTTTGAGGACCATTTACAATGGTGTCGAGATGTAATGCAATGCTTGCAAACAAAGCAGCGAACAATAAAAACAACAATGTATAAATGCATTGTTGCATAAACAAGCTCTGGAATAAGGCTTTTGAACAAATAGAGACGGCAGAGAGTCCTTTTCCACTTTCCGCTTTGTCCTACTTCCCTAAGGCCTTCTGCAGATTATTCCATGTACAGGCGCACTGTAAGAGAGTGACATTTTTCTTAATTCAGCTTTGATTAATAGAATGTGGAGCAACGGCTTAGTCAATGAGGGAGTACCAAGATAATGTGAGTTCAGAGTTGAAAGGGATGAAATATAGGGTGGAAACATCTGTATTAAAGCTTTATAAATGAATACAAACTAGACAACCTTTTGGCAAAGATGGTGTAGGGATCACCACTTATAAACCTCAGGGCTGAGTGGGAGACAGCATCCAGTGATTTCAAAGTTCCATATGTAAAATCCCCGCAATCCAAAACAGATAAAAATGTTGTTTCAAGTCATTTTCATGGTGAACAGGGAAGCAATTCTTAGTATTGCTCTCAGTTCAGCATCAGTGTGTTAATGTGATGCTTGAAGGTAAGATTGTGGTACCAAGTTATTTATGCTGGAGCACACTCTCAATGCATATGCCATTAGCTGAATGAATGTTGAGACTCAGTAGCCTTAGTGAACAGCATCCATTTGGTTTCGTCTGAATTTAGTACTAACTTATTGTGTCGTTTGAGTGAATCAAAGGAACATTGCAGACATTCAGTGGCTGGTTGTGTAGAAGTCTTTAATTTAGTGTCTAAGTATATGACAAAATAAAATTGTGTCAGCCCCATAAATTTACAGGATTCAGAAAATGGGACAATATCATTAATGTAAATTCAGATCAATATAGGACCTAACACTAAACCTTGTGGAACACCTTATGTAATTTTTTATAAATATCAGAATTAACATCACCCATTTTTACACATTGTAATCGATTATATAGGTACTTTTTAAACTGTAGGCAACTGACAGAATCAAAACCAACGTAGGAAAGTTTTCTAGTTACACATAGCCAACAGTATCACATACTTAAGACAATTCAATTAACACAGCAAGACATTTTGCTATCCACAGCTACTGATATGTCATTTAAAACCAAGGACCTTCCAGAAGTAATGCTATTCTGAGGCATAAATCCAGTCTGATAGCGAGTGAGTACAGAAAACAAAGAGAGGTTGAACCAGAGCTGAGTATTTACGAGAGATTCAAACATTTTGGCCAGGCAACCCGAAGCCATAATTATTTAAATCGTTCTTTTCACCACCTTTATATAAAGGAAGGACATAAGCTGTGTTCCAGCCTGTGGGGATTATACCTGGAGAGATTGTCAAATTGAAGATATGAGTATTGCATTCTGCAATTAGTGGCACTGAGAGTTTAAGAAGAAAAAAACATACAAATTATCAGCACCAGCTCATTTCCAAGTATCAATAGTAAGAATAGCATCATTAATTGCAAGGCCCTTGATTTGTACTGGCAGCAGTTGAATTTTTTTTTCAGACTCTGCTTTCCCCAGGGTGGGAGGAGTGACACAGGTGAAGACATGTTTATGCACATCAAGAAGCAGAGTGCCATTTTGGTGCTTTCTTTGTCATGAAAAAATAATTTCTCTGTACTCCTGCCTGCTCAGACCACATTTTCTCACAAAGAAAAGCATGAACAGCAGTCTTTATGGCTTTAGTTGGTGGGAGTGTTCACACCTCTTCAAAATGAAAAAAAAAAAAAAAACCCTCTTACTTTGCAAATGCAAACCAACGTACATTTCCAATTTGTTAAAGGCAGAGTCTGGATTAGATTAAAAGGTCATTCTTACTAACAATGCCACCCACCACATTTTGTTATTTGACACAGTGTCACATAAATGCGACACAACACTGGGATTTCTTACTTTGAGACCACACAAACACCAAATATATAAGCTATGTAGCCTTCATCAGGTTGGTATCTGACCGGTTACCCATTTCCTTGCATACAGTATATTAATCTGTCATGTGATGGATGTATAGCCATAGATACCATATGTATAAAACATTCCAATAGCCTTGTATGACATGACAGCCAACCTGTCACAGTATTCTCAAACAAATACACTTTGTCACTGAAGCATCAGTGGTTAAAAAATGAATTTTAATTTCTTGTGCAAGTAAAACAAAAAAATCTACATTCTTCCAACCCAATTTTTCAGACTGCTCTTTCAAAACACAGTATTCAACTCACCTCCATCACTCACCTGAAAATCATTTCTAAGTCCATCTACTTTTGAACTTGAACTTGAAATTTCCAATAGTTCTCAAAGAAATTGAGTTAGTTGTTAATGTCAAACAAATATAATCCAGTCAACTCCACAGAAATGGCTTTAAGTTTAATTCCTCATTTAACCCTCTTGTACTTAAAGTGCTCAGTTGAAATCCAGAATGCCTCCCTACTCTCCAAATCTCCCTCTGTCTTTGACAAACACAACTTCTCAGTTCCCATATATTTCAAGTAAGACGCTGGATGATTCATTTCAATGAAATATGCAGCAATGTTTTGTTCTCTCGGTGTTTTTCCTCCATGTCCTTTTCCAAAAGGACATGTCGGAAGAAAAATGACACCCTTTGTGTGGCATGAAATCACTGTTGTTGTTTTTCGTTTTTTAATCTTACTGGCTGTATGTGGATGGCTGAACCAAGTTTGTCTAGTTGTGTTGTTACATTGTCCACAACCCCTGCATTTATAATCTCCATCTAGGATCCGTGTGATTACAGCTTGTGAAGATTTTTCTCTTGTTGGCATGCATTCTGAATTTGCCTCTGACATTATTTCCTCTTTTGAACATTCCTCTTGGCTTTTCACTAGACTGTAAACTAGGTGCACAGCAGGCATCCTCATGATACGAACTTGGTTCAGAGACATCTCTCCTCCTGAGCCACTGCTGTTAAAAGGATGAAGGAACTTGATGTAATTGATGACTTTTTTGACAGAACAGTAGTTGGGCTGCACCCCGACAAGATGCCTCGTGTCTCTGGTCGTCATTTTCAAAAATGCTTTACTCAAACATCATCTGTACCCACTAGCAACAGTACTCGAGCCCAGCAGTTTCAGGAAATTTGAGGCCTGTGTCAGTTTATTATTGTTAATATTGAAATGTCATGATGGCAAAACCAAGAATATTGATTATGTTTGCAAATGAATATGATCCTCATTTTGACGCTGTCAGTTAATGATGCAGATCACCGGGCTGTCAAACTGATTGGGTTGATTAATTTAAGAATGTATCACAATTATGTTGATGGTTAAGGATGAGAATGATGATGATCAGCATAAAGAGGAAGATAACGATCATGTGATAATTGTGATGATACTCATCACAATTCATCTTTTGATAAATAATATAGAGATAATGTTAATCTTGTAGCAAAATGCAAATCATATGACTGAGACAGATATATGTATTTGATGTTCCCTAAATTCTCTGCTCTACTCCACTCTTCCTCACTTTGCCAGCGCCCACCTGAAGTATCTCTTCCATTTCTTAAACTGAACTTAAACGGCTTGCTGTTGTGTTTGTGTTTTCCATTACAAAGAGACCTCTTTTCCTATCGTATTCCCTACTGTGTGACCAGCATGTTTTGCTTTGCATCTGCTAAGTAACTTTCATTATCCTTGAAAATGTCTTTGCGAGCGAACTCCTACTTTTTTTAATATGAACAGTCAATGTTTTCTTTACAGATTGAATTTATTTTGTTTAAATAATTATTTAAATCATCACATTTATGTAAATCAACAATAAATTAAACAGGAGTAGATAAAACTCAAACCACTGAAATTTGATTGCCTGGATTCCACTTGTAAGGCATCCTGTTGAAAATCATCTAGCATGTTTGATAAGGACTGGACTCGCTCCAGACGCGGTTGTGCACCCAGAGACGGTGGGTGTCGACCTTCTCACAGCAGGGTGACAGCAGTCCTTGCCAAAATGTGCATTCTGACAGTTTAACTGGAACCCATCTGGAGCGTAACCGGAGTCAGTGCCGTCTGTTAGTGGGCGCTCACTCTTAACCTGACCACAGTGCAAAGGTCTGTCTGTGCCCAGTTATGATCTGGCACGCTGCTTTTGGCTGTGTAAACGAGAGAAGTGAATGAGAATGCACTGCTTTTTTAAATACTTTGCTACTTTAACAGAAAACTACAAGGGGGAGGCTGACAATTAGGACCCAGGATATTTTCATGAAAGTGATTAATTTATAGCGGCATTGTGCTTTGATGTCAAACTCACCTTATGGCAGCCTTTCACTATCGCAGCAAACACCGCTTTCATGGATTGTGTCAGCAAATCTCCTTGAAATCAATTAAAGAATGTTTAATTTTTTAACCCACGTGTGACAAAACTTCACCGCTTCAAAGAATCCACCCACTCCTCCCTCTGTACGGTAACTCTTGTTTAGTTGTTGTATTAATGGCAGCTCTCATATTGCTTACTGCTCTGCACCTCTTACTACTACTGTCTCCTCCTCCCACTCAGACATCCTCTGTAACTTTCACTAGATGCCGGGTGTAGTGGCCACTCCCTCCATTCAGCGCTCTGAGGAGTTACCTACAAATTGTTCTGACCCTTTTTTGGCTATTTATGCAGCCATGTTTACATTCATCCACCCACCTACTGGTTTGGGACTGTTTACACTTTCAGAGGGCTTCTGTGTGCGCATTTGTACGTTTGTGTGTATTTTTCATCTTTGAGTTGTGTGTGTATTTGTTACTGTGCCTACACATAGTGTAAGGATACATAGTTTTTGTTTTGTTACTTGGCTTGTATGTCCTTCTTCCTACTACCTCTCACCCTAAGGCTTGCTCACTAATTATGTGTCAGGGAGGAAATTTCTGTATGAATGTGCTTTTCAAAGTTATTACAAATGCCCCCTCTCTTTCATTTCATATGTATTACTGCTGCGCCAGCACAGTGGGCAATTTTAGGGCAGTATTATGCATTGAAATAAGCATTCAAACAACCTCTTGACAGACGACTGAAAACGTACAAAATAGGCAATTCAGTGCAACTTTTCACTGAGTAGCAGCGTAGTGGGTATCGGTAATGATGTAAAATGTGAGATGTGTTTTTGTCTGCCTGCAGATCACACTTTTTATATATTTGTTTCACCTCTTGGACAAATGAAACTGAAACTAGGTTATTTTTCTTCCATTGTCTTCTGTAAAAGTGAATATAGTTTGAATTTACCTCAAACACCCTAAATTCTTATGGCCCAAAGCGATCACCACTGCTTTTAATGCATTAAAACACAATATCAGGCCTCTCAGTACCTGGCAAGTGACAATGTAATCACTTTGTTCCAATGAAGCTCAATGCTTCTGTCAAGTTATACTTCAGAGATTGCTTTGCAATTTCACAGTGATTGCTTCAGATCACAGTCAGAAGGATTTTGCGGTTACAGCCACCGTTAGAATAGCTTTGTGACTTGTCCCAGTTTGTAAACGCTATGCCGAGAAGAAAGGAGAAAAAAGCGACTCCCTCAATTATAATGCAATTACTGTACAAGCACATTAAATTGGGGCACTGTGTAATTACATGTTAAAAGGTTTGGTTTTAATTTAATTATCCCTTTTCTCCATCACTATTGGTTCATTGAATGTAAATGTTGCCATTAAATATGCAGCGGATGATCGACAGCGAAACAATATCAAAGGTGTCGAGCAGCTGCAGGATTTAAATCTCACCTCTTGTGCAGAAGAATGATTGCTGTCCACACTTCTGTGTTGTGACTCTGTCCTAAGCAATAGGTTTGGATTCGTGCCCAGAGCCGCTGCCTCCCAGTAACGGACACAAAGTGGGCGACCGCTACACTGTGGGCGATATGGTGTCCTTCCAGTGCGATCAGGGCTTCTCGTTGCAGGTAGGTGAAAGTGTGCGGTGCTGGGAAAGCAGATATCCAGCTCTCTTGTGGTTATAATACGTGAATCATATCTTACCTGCCTGGAGTGACAATTTCAGGGAATACCCCACAGGATGAGTCTGTCACAGCAGCATTACTAAGTACTTTTTCTACGACGTTCGTGTTTGTGTGAGCCGAAGTGTAAGCGCAGGAAAGAAATGTGGAAATGCAGTGTGTGGGGTAACTGTCTGTGCATTCACACTTGCATCTTTATTTGATGCATATTTTAAGTGCGTGTGTACTTTGCTTGCACGTGTTTGCGTGTGTCTGTTACAAAGCAGCTTTAACGTCCTCCCATCTTCCTCGAGTCGATACTGTAGCTGTGGTGTTTTGAGCTATAGAACCCTCCAACGCCACGGGTGATGGATTGTGTTAACAGTCGCCTCACTAATCCCACACCGATTTTTCTTCCCCGCTCGGGCATTCGCTTCTTTTCAAATTCTCGGACCAACCAGCAGTTCTTACTCACGTCCTCAGGCTGAGCGTCTGAACACCAGAAATAGACTAGAGGCCATTTTAGAAACAAGAGCACAAGTATTGGCTGAGTCTTCTGAGCTTAGGCGTATGTGTGTTCATGTATATGTGTAATGCCACTCTGCATACACTCCCATGCTTCGGTAGGTGTCTGTTTTCAGGTTTGGCTGTAGTATACGTGCTGGCTGGAGAATGTACATGTATGTGTGCATTTTGCAAGCACTGTGGTAGCAGGAGGCTTCTGGACTGCATTGGCCCTGTAACATCCACCACTTTTAGTTGTTTTTGTTTCTAAGAGGAAACGACTCTGGAAGCAGGATGTTTGTCTTTTCTTGTTCTCTCAGGCTGTAACACATCTCTCTGTAGTCAGACCCCAGGTGGTACTCCTGCTGCCCAGCTAGCAGCTAGAGGTCCCTCTCCTGCTCTTGATACCATCAAATATTTACACACAAGACCTTGAGAAGAGCATTTTGAGAAGTCCAAAAATCTGACTGTTAACTAATTCACAAGATCCACATGACAGAGAGAACATCTGCTGCAAGCACCTGTTGGTTTGATCTCTCCGCGTTGCTTTTCTGTTTTCATTTTTTATTATTTCTTTCCTTATTGCACAGTATTTTGGAGGAGCTGAATTTGTTGTTGTTGTCTGTTTTCCTGAACAGGGTAATGCATATATTACCTGCATGCCTGGTCCCGTCAGAAGGTGGAATTACCCCGTCCCTCTGTGTTTAGGTAATGTATTATTTTATAGTCTGACATTGCCAGCGTACAGGGTTTCAATGAGGTGACTTTGCAGACAACAAAACCGTATTTGTTGCATCAAACATCAGACATTTGTCACACCTTTTTCTTTCGTCAGTTGCCGTTCACCTTTTCTCATTGACTTTTTTTCCTTGTTTAGCTTCTCTTCTCCCTCACATACCAATAGTTATTCATACACTGCCACACAATAGATCAGTGGATCACAGAGGACTTGTTATTGTATTAGGGAAAGCAATAATTTCATAGCAAGATCGTGGGATGGGCGTGGGGGGGCTTGGAGGGTGGGGATTATGAATTTCCTGCTTTCCCTTTCAGTTAAAAATCGGGCTTACCACCATCTCAGCGTGTTGTTTGATTTCTGATACCCCTGATCAGAATATCTAGTCTCCCCCGACGCTTCCTCTGATGTTGATTGCCACACTGATTCGAGAGATTACTAAGGAAGTGCTCCACATTCTCTTGTTCTGTTGCCCCCAATTACACATGTAGACAAACACATACATTAATGTAAAGACATCCTTATAGTGCATATTGTCATGCAGAAAAAAATGCGCTGCGCACTCACTGCGTTCTTCATGTAAATGTTCTGTCCCTACGGTTTTCACAGTTCACTGCAGACATAAATCCCAGCTTTACTGTTGACAGGCCCGTTTCTTGAACGCATGCGTTTGCTCGTTAGCTCAACTCCTCGCTCGCTTACAGTACATACACTCACCCCAACACCCTGAGATCTGTATTCACTTTGTTGCTGGTAAACTCACATCAAAGTAGCTGCATGCGCCTGCACAAACAGTGCAGCATCCTCATAAGTGCCTCTCCTCTCCACTTCTCTGCCATTCCATATGCAAACAGGTCAAGCAGGTTTCCCCCACCAGCAGCACAATTATAAAGCCCTTATAGTTTTCGCCTCATTCTGGCCTTGGGTGATAGTCCCCAAAGAAATAGCAACAACTGCCCTTCTGAGTCCGACCATTTGCCACATAAATAGGCCTGTCGAGGGTAAGATGGGAAAAAGAGGAGTGATTTAGCTACGGGTTTACATTGATGCCTCTGGTGGCTGTCCTGGCATTACACCTGGGTGTTTATGTAAGACTAGGATATGTGCCACACGAGAGGGGGATGAGTGTAACCTTCACAGCAAGCTGAAGTGTTCTCTAATGCATAGTCAAAGAAGAGACGTGGGGTGTTGCAGGGGGAGGGTGAAGTAATCACCACCACCGCTGAGCAAAGCTGTGGTGCTGTATTGAATATTGACTCCCTCATTTATTTTAATTTAAAGCACCACCAAACAAGGAATGTGCCTGAGTGTGTTATCTTTTCACGAATGCCCTTATGTAGCATTATCCACACAGTCAAGCAGAGATGTACATGCACAAGTCACAGACACACTCAAACATGGAGGCATAAGCACCCCCCACACACACACACATGCACACACACACACTCCCGCCCCAATCCTAAGCTCATAAAGCCCACTCAAAGCACTTCATTTTCTCTCTTGTCCACAAAAACCACCCCCTTTTACAGTCTGCATACAAACACATGAGCATATAAAGCACATGCTTATGAGCACATGTGGCAAACGCACACATAATCAGCGCCACTACTCGTTTTCCTTTTTGCACACATGCACAATAATTATGCACGCCCTGAAACGCACGCTTACACGAAGACACAATGCTCTTTGCCCTCCCTCCATATTCGCTCCCTAGTCATTGTTTTTCTTTGTTTTCCCATTGAGCTGTTCAGTGCAGAAGTGACATGTTCTTTCTCCTTGGTTGGTCCCCCTCAGCTCAGTGTGGCGGCTCTATGACAGACTTCAGCGGCGTCATCCTCAGCCCAGGCTTCCCAGGGAATTACCAGAGCAGCCTGGACTGCAGCTGGAGAGTTCAACTCCCTATTGGCTTCGGTCTGTCGTTCCCCCTCTGTCGTCCTTTCTTTTTCTCCTCTCCTCTCTCTTTTTCTTTTTTGTTCTGCTGGCTCTGATGTGTTGTCTGCTGCTTTCTACTGCATCGTTCTGTCTGTTCCTCCTCTCTCCTATGCTGTGCTGATTGTGTTAAATAAGAACTTGCTAGTTTTATGCATGCTTCTAGCATTGATTTTGAAGTAGCGTCCTACTGCAGTACACGAAAGGAACGTACATTCACTCTGACTTAATTCATATATTTTAGTTTTTTTCTCTTTCATTTATGGCTCTACCAGACTCAGAATTTTGTCAGTCGAATCCGATTTGGCTATTTGCTCGTTGTCTCCACATTAAACTCCTATATCAGCCTACACGAGTCTCATGTTTTAATGCATGTCTTCATCACCTGTGATGTGAAAACATCAGATTTGCACACAGAAAGTAAAACTGTGCATCCTTTTCATAGTTCAGTTATAAGATCCCAGGGCACCATGAAGCGCTTCTCCTGCCGGGCTGCTGACAGGTCCATCAGCCAAAGAGCCAATCGCAGTGGACGGCAGTGGAGGCGGCTTTCCCACCGCCGGGTTGAAAAGTGATTTAGCTGACATCACTGACAGTCATCACCAGAGCAGAGAGCGTTGGACAGACTGTTGCACTGCCCTGCCTCGCTGTCCAGCGTCACACTGTCCTCTGCTTCCATCACTGTTAGCTTTGTGGTTCGTGGTCACTTTGAGACTTGGTTTATAACATGCCTTTCTGCTGGTCCTCCAGTGACGCAACTAAAACACCAGAGTGCATTGATTCGACTGACAAAATGCCAGTTGATTCGGGGTCTTCTTGACGGATGACTCGAATCATTGACTTTCGGATGGCAGCCCTACCTACATTAACTCTTTCTTTCTGCTTTTTAGGCATCCATCTGCAGTTTCTGAACTTCTCCACAGAGCCTGTTCATGACTATCTGGAGGTGCGCAGCGGGACCCTAGAGACAGGAACAGTGATTGATCGGTTCAGTGGCCCCGTGGTGCCAAACTCTTTCTTTAGCACCACCCACGAGACCACTCTCTTCTTCCACAGCGACTACTCCCAGAACAAGCCCGGCTTCCACATTGTCTACCAGGGTAAGAAACAAAGTTTAGTCTTAGTAAAGATAAAATGGGGTGTTATTGTAGCAGCAGCTGGAAAAAGTGGAAGAAGACAGAAGAGTTTGCTAATAGAACACTTAAAAGAGCATCAGTCAGGTTCGATACAGCTGAGATATTCAGTTCAATAGCACATATCCTTGAATATTAATACCGTTGGCTATTTCAGCTGGGTACTTTGTGAAGTATTAGTAAAAGACTAACAATGTGGCAATACTTTGAAGTGGAACCTTGTAGTTTCAAAATGTTAACCATTTCAGGTAGAAAAACAGACTCCTTAGCAAGGAGGTGTTTTTTCAACCAATGAAAAAGCAGAGAATGATATTGACAATGAGGTGATTACATTTACTATTGATGCCAGATTAGCAGCTCACAAGTCAGGCTTTGATTCTTTGAGGTCATCATAGATATTATAAAGTATTAGTGGTAATCTTTTATTATTTGCTTCCTGGAGCCTGTGTTTCATAACCCTCCTCTACTATGTATGGGTTTGTTTTTTCCCCAGCATACGAGCTACAGAGGTGTCCAGACCCACGGCCGTTTCGTAACGGCATTGTCATTGGTCAGGACTACAGCGTGGGGATGACCATTTCCTTTGAGTGCCTTCTGGGTTACACTCTGCTCGGAGAGCCATCTCTAACATGTCTGCACGGTGTCAGCAGAAACTGGAACCACCCCATACCTCGCTGCGAAGGTGACCGGCTAGTGCCTCTTATAAACACAACTAGTGCTGTTCATGTGCAGAAAAAAATATGAAAAAGCAGCCCTGCACCCGCCTTACCATTGCCCCACGGAGACCTAAATATTTCCTCCAAATAACCTACATTTACAGTATCAACAAATTCTGTTTATCATTCATGAAATGCCTCTTCTTTGATATTTTTTATGTCACTCTTCCCCCAAGTCAGAGGGGAAATATTTAAATAAATGTGTGCTAACAAATCCTTGAGAAAGTCACGCATGCGACTTTCTGAGGAGCTGACTACTGCAAAGAGGGAGATGCTTTTCCATCACCATTACCCACTAAAAATAAGGTCTTTGAAGTTATTTTGAATAGAACATTATTGGGTTCTTCAGCCTGCTTGTAGGCCTTTCCTTTATTCTAGCACATTATAGCATCTGACTCACTTTAACCGCCTACATAGCACCACTTTACTGAACTATAAAGTGATACAGCCCATTATAATGATATATGGAACATTCACAGTCTTTATAACAAAGCTGATTACGCCTGTCTCTGTTGTAAATTTCAAGGAGACTCCTCAGATGTTGCTCATGTATGGTAAATTACAGCTTTCCCCTCATCAGTTAAGTGAAGCAGTAACGTAAGTTTTGAGTCCACAACAGAGTTTGATGTTTATCACAGATATTGAGAATACCCTACTGTCTCTGTTTACAGTCCTTTTTCTCAGAGGGCAGTGCTTTGGCTTTGACTCCCAGTTCAGAGTCAAATTTTAACACATTCTCTCTGAACGGGTATGAATGGGGAGTTTTAATGTCTTAACTATTCAGTCTCATCAAATCCACGACAACCAGTAACCATCCCGTGCAGTCGTATCTAACAGGTGCATTCACCGCCCTCCCCAGCATCTCAGTGATAACCCAATATTACACAGTTATGGTTTGTTTTATCAACAGTTAGCGGCAATACCTCCATAAAAGCAGGTTTTATGACTTGAAGTAAATCAAAGACTGGCTTTCTATTTTTATCCAACCTCTCTGACTTTCTTCCCTCCCTCCAGCCCTGTGTGGTGGGAATATAACATCCATGAATGGCACAATTTACTCTCCTGGACACCCAGCCGAGTATCCACACTTCCAGGACTGCATGTGGACTGTCAGAGTACCTCCTGGGTATGGCATCTACATCAATTTCTCTGTCATCAATACAGAGCCAATCTACGACTATATCACTGTGTGGTAAGTTCTCATTTCTCGCTCAGTACGACATTATTCATCAATTGTCAGCTCATAGAGTGCATTAAACTCTCTCCTCTGTATACAGAATTGCACACAGAGTTTTATTAGAAATTATCGGGAAGCAGTCTTTCTCAATTCATAGTGATGTTTGTTTAAGCCTCACAAACCAGTGACACAGATTAAAAAAATGATATTAAGCAGTGAGCCACAAAATATACCCTTGTTAAGTCTCCACCAAGTGTGTACTGTATACAGTGTACTGCTAATAGAGCAGCTCCCAGAAGGTTTGACAACTGACATTTTATTTCTTTACTCAAGGAAAAACTGGAGAGTTTATAAGATTTTCAGAATAGTATTCTGTGTTTGGGCGAGTGTTTCCCCATCTCTTTGCGAAAGCAAACTGAAAAGGGGCACATAATGGATTTCACAGTTGACAAAATGTTAGGGCCGTAGGCCAGTTGAACAAGTTTTGCTCACAGCTTTTCACCCGTACTGGATGAGTCAACAGCCAAAATCCAAATATGTTGACCTTTTTCTGGACATTTGTGGATTCATTTTTCTTTCCCTGACAGCTTTCCGCACAGCACCTTGCTAAAACTAAATAAATTGTGTTATGTGATGACATATAAAAAGCTGAAATAAAGTCTGAGTCGTGGTGTGTCCCTGTTCCCCTACTAAATAAACTTAATGCAGATGTTTAACCCCTGCTCCCCCGGTGACTGTTATGTAAAAAGATAGAAGTGCGTACCAGCATGGAAACTTCAGCTCCGAGTTTCCTTGGATGTTTGTTAGTATGCAGAAACTTTAACTCTTGACAGATAATTGGACAGCAGTAAACCATTTTATGCTACCTGCTTGTTATCACTCCAGCAGCTGTCTCTCTCTCTTTCTCTCTCCCTCTCTCTCTCTTCATCTGCCGTTCTGTAGCCTCTCTCTAGTATAGTAAGCCTCAGGCAGTCGTGGAACTCTCCTCATGGGTGATAGAGGAAGGAAATGCCTTCCAGCGTCTGGGGCTACCATTCATGGTATGGGAGGTGGGAGCTAGTGGCACTACTTTTTCCAAATGTAATAGCGTATAAACAATCCGTCCCCCTGATGGTAACATTTCATTTCCCTGCCTGACTGCCGTTCTGCATTTTGCTGATCACTCTGAAATGAAACTGCAGTGAGACTTTTCTAATATATAAGACATTAAAGGTACACACACATACAACAAAACGTTTAGTGTACATCATTCAGGTGAATAGGCCCGAAGCTACCTGAATGTGCCAGTGATGAAATACTTTCTCTTGTACAGAAATAGCATTTATATATAATAGAAAAGAACTGTCTCCTCGCATTAATCTTTCTCTTTATCCTCAGAAAAAACAGCATGGGGTTCGTCTTCACTTGCTACGCCCAAAATTGTTGCCCAACTTCTACTTATTTGAAATAGGTTATTTCACACACAGATGATGGCAACCCCACATCTATCTGTCCATCCATTTTCAGCCACCTCCGTCCTTCCTTCCAGCTCCACCTGGGGGATCCTGCTGTCCACCCACCCCAGCTGGAATAGATAAGGATGTTCTGGATCTGTCCCCAGGTCTCCTCCCAGTCAGACAGGCCTGATGTAGCTCCACTGGAAGTCTCCCAGAGGCATTCTAATTAGTTGTCTGAACTACCTCAGCCGGCTTTTTTCAGGAGGAGCAGTAGAGCAGCAGGCCTACCCCTAGCTCCTCCCAAATACCTGCCTTCTCACTCTCTGACCTCAACCTGTGCAGGCAGCTCATTTCAGCTCTTTGTATGTGCAAATTGACAACTTCACCTTCAGGCTTGGCTCCATTTTCAGCAGAGCAATTCAGTGCTGTGCCACTTGTCGGTTTCGCTCCACATTGGACCCTCATTCAGGGACAAAGCCCATCAATACTTAAACTCTATCACTGGGGGATGCAGCCCCAATTGCTAAAGGTGGATGCTGTCCAAGATGTGCGTCACACACACGACAGGCTGACAACGTTCAGGGCCTTTCAGCATCTCAGGGTGAATCATCCAACACTGGCATCATGCCAATGGTGGATTGGTTGTCATAGCCCCCTACCTTTGTATCTCTTATGTAATGTGTAGGTGCTTGAAGGAGTTGGTAGACTTGTTTCTATGGAGAAATATTCCTGTGTTCACACTTTTACCACATTTTGATTGTGCTATGACATTTAGTGTAAATCGAGTTTGATTTTGAGCGTGGACCTGTCATTGAACTGGAGATAAACTGCCATGTACTGTAGCTATAGTACTGTAGATGTGGGAATGGTACTCCCATGGACATATCCACCCTTCACAGAAACCAGCTCCCTACCCTCCATTGAAGGTGAAGATGAAAAAGCTCATTACAGTTCAATTAAATGTTGATTCCCAGGGCTACCGATCCTTATACGTCATGTTGTTCAGTTAAGGGCTTTAGGATTTTGTGATAACCATCCATACATTTTCTAAACACTTCTATCCCTCCAGGGTCACAGGGGCTGAAGCCCAGTGATAACCATACACGCTCATTATGCACAAACACATACAGAATGTCAACAGTCTCAACTAAATTTAAAGGAATGTTTGCAAGAAAAAGGCCACAAAAGCTGTTGTGGCTTTTGCACATTTTTTGCAGAATTCTGTACCATTGATTTTTTTCCCCCCACAAATCTTATTCCCCATCAATATGTAATATGGCTGCAGGGGGCAAAAGTTTCAGCACTATACTGCAGCATCAGTTAACATATACTCATCTTCGCCTTTGACACTGTTGATTAATGTGAAACTTTTTTCTTAGATCGTCAGAATGACTGCTGGGTCCGCTGCACTGCTTAGGGATAACTTGATGTACTCTTTGATCCCAGCAAGTTATTACTGGTGTTTGTTCATAAATCATTTGCTCTCGCTGTCTGTCTTCCTCCTCCCTTCACTCTTTCAACCCTCACAACCCCGACTCTCTCCACCTCTCTGCATCCGTATCAGGGACGGACCCGACCAGGCCTCGCCTCAGATCGGTCAGTTCAGCGGCAACTCCGTGCAGGACGGTGTGTCCACCACCGCTAATCAGATCCTCATCAAATTCCACAGTGACTTCAGTACCAGCGGCTTCTTTGTGCTGCATTATTATGGTAACCTCCCCTTTGATTGTAGCTAAGTAAAGACCGTGTTCCACACTGCTGTAATGGCCCTTATTCATTTGATTTTCAGTTGTCCACATTGCTGGGACGTTGCTGTATTAACGAATATTGCAGATATAGGACAGAGGGATATTGTCCCAGTGTTTCTGTATTGGACCAACTTTAATTTTCCTATTTTTATGAATCATTATTTGGCCTTTCTCATTTTGCTACACGGTATTGCTTCCAGTTCTCTGTAGTGATGAATGATGAATGCCCTCTTATGCCTATTTTTTTCAGCACTATTAAAACGCCCCTTTGAAAGGAGCTGATTAATAAAAAAATGTCCCCCATCTCACTAAATTAGTGATTGGTTTTTGATGATCATGAACAGTGATAGGTGTAAATTTATGATCTAATCAAGCTTCACTATGATGGGAGTGTAAAGAATGTGCTGAATAGAGAATACATATACACACATCTTCTCTCTGTCTCTCTCACTTGAGTGTCCTCTCCCCGACAGCATACCAGCTGAGAACATGTCAGCCACCCCCCCCTGTTGCCAACGCCACAATCCTAACCGATGATGACGAGTTTGAAATAGGTTTGTCTTCTTTTATTTTGCTTGTTTACTGGCTAGGGACAATGCATAATCTAATGCATTTGCACCAGACATAAGGTAATTTTCATGTACAGGCCTGGACAGAGGAAAAAAAGAATAGGCATATGAAGTGGTTTCAGCCATCAATTAATTAGTTAATTAATTTCTCTAGAAGTTGCATCCTTTATTTGCTCATTGAAATCATTGTTTGGATGTTTATATCTATGCTGTTAGTATTTATTTTCTGACCTTTTTTATGCATCCATGCCAGCAAAAGTCCGTCCCATTCTCAGGAAAGCAAAATCTCAGGAACGCCTCGAGGGAATTTCTTCAAATTCACTCAAATAATCTTCTATATAATATACTAATACTGGTACTCAACTGATTAGATTTTGGGGGTCAAAAGTCCTTGTGACCTTACAAAACACGCTTTGGACCATTTCTCAAGAATTCATATGCTAATTATGACAACATTTTATATAAATGTCTCATATGATAACAAGATGAAGGAATGACAGAGGTCAAAGGTCAACTTCGCTGTTTTACAGATCAATAAGATATTGATCTGTAAAAACTATTTTCTGGCCATTATTCAACACCGTGACTCAGGAACAGAACGCAGATTGTGACCACATTTCACATTTATTCAGATACTGAATTGGTGACACTAATCTTGGGCGTCCACCTTCAAACTGTGCTGATTGTAGAGATCTTCTGTGCTGCCGGGTTGAAGATGTGTGTGAAGCATCCACATTTTACAATTTGTAGCTTCTTTGTAGCAACATCCAACATCCATTTTTGAAGCCTTGTAGTTCACCACAAGCTCATTGGTTCTGCTGATATTGAGCTTCAGGTGATTGTTGCTGCACCATGTGATGAAGCTCTCTATCAGTCCTCTGTGCTCCTCTGGAAAAACAGTCTCCAAGTGAAGACAGCATGTTTCTCACTGGACGTTATTCACTGAAGTCATACATGTCAATATAGCGATGACTTCGCTTTGTATATTATATGAGTCTTGAGGGACCTGGATGTAACCTGCAACTTTTTGGTGGAGGCATACAACCACAAGGTGGTAATTGGAGCTGATTTTATTGATCCAGAGACAACCTTCACGATCTCATTCCTCCTGCAATGTGATCTCTCTCTGTCTCTCTGTCTCTGTCTCTCTGTCTCTCGATAAGATATTAATACGATAGCAGGGCTAATTAGCTCTCCATATAAACTGTATTTTCAGTGTTCTCAAGTGGAAATCATGTGGCTAGTGGCTGCTTTACTTTGCATCTTTTAAATTTAATGCATGTGTGTGTGGGTGCGTGCAAGTTTGCAGCTCTGTAATGTAATGAAGTGCCTTCAGTACTCCAGCTAGCTAATGTCAATCTTCATTAGAAAATGTGTTGTTGATTACTGTTTGAAGTGCTGGTACTGAGGAGGCTTTCACTGACATAGCTCTGTGGGGATATGTGTGTGTGCCTCTGTGTGTGTGTTCGTGGTTGGGTGGATGGATGTGTGTGTGTGTGTGTGTGTGTGTGTGTGTAAATGACCTCACAGGGGATATTATTCGGTACTCGTGCCTGCCAGGCTTCACCTTGGTGGGCAGTGAGATTCTGACCTGTCGACTTGGAGAGAGGCTACAGATGGACGGACCCCCACCAGTCTGTCAAGGTTGGTTTTATTCAATGTGTGAATTTGAGTCTGTGGTAAGGTTTTCATGTCTTTTGTGTGGCTTTATGAATGTTCTTGCCTTTGTGAGTCTAAGTGTATCTCTCAGTGTGTTCACGTTTGTGTGCGCGCTTGCACCTGCATGTGTGTGTGCGTGTGTGCCAGTTTTGTGTGCCTTTAATGTGTATGCTTGCCACTGTGCCAAGGTTGGTTGCAGTCAGCAGCACCCACTGTTGATGCATCATTTAACAGACTGGCAGCAAGGCCCCTTCTAGCAGGCTCCAGGTGGCAAACAGCATCTCTGTTCTAATTTATCAAGACTCAGACTACTGACCCAAGATCATAGACCTGTGCTCCCCTAGAACCAACGCTTGACTGTGAAGGATCAGTGTGAAACAGATTACAGATCAGCAGATTTCTTCGACAAGTGTGTTTTTGCAATGTGGTGTGGTATATAGGGGCCAGTCATAGCTGGGTTTGAGATTGGAACTTATATTTTACCCCTTAATCCCTCTACAAATGGCCCCATGGATTTGATTGATGTAAAATGCCTTCCTACCCATGTTTATTCAGAAGATGCATTTTCAAACAAGAAGGAAAGGAAAAGAAATGTCTTTGCTGTTTGCATCAGAGATTTTGTTTAGACCAAAAAACAAATGCCATCAGCCTGGCTGTCGTGCCAATACATCTCTGCCGCAGACATCAGAGCGCTCTGAAACCTTCTATTCCCAGTGGATAGGCATCTTTTGAAGTGCCCCGAAGCCCTTTGTCTACAAGTCTTGAGTTGATGAGCATTTCTGTCTTTTTATTTCTAGAAACTATGAGTAATCGCATTGGACGTGTGATCAAGGCATGACAGATACTAGACAAACCCAGAGCCTGCATTCATAAAGCATCTTAGAATAGGACTAGTGATTTGGAACCTATTTGCTCGTCCCTTGCTGTTATTATTTGATGTCTGACTCGATATCTTGGTTCTCCCCCTGCAGCGTTTTAGCGGCAGACATTGTTTTGCTCTTACAAGTAAGGATTTGGTGATTTAATTTTAGTAAATGGAAAGTGCCAGACGAAAAGCAACAAATATTAATGGCAAAGTTGATTGAGCTGATCGGTGATCCAGCATCTGGAGGCATATTCTTATACTTTATTCATAAAGGCTGCATACAGCACTGTCAGTGAATAGCTGTATTAGTGTATGCACAAAGACCAAAAACATGGAAAATTTGATCAAATTTGTGTTGATGTAGGTGCAGAAAAAAGCCAACAGCGGTGTTTACCTTTGCTTGTGCTGCTTTGGGCTTACCTAGCATTTTCCAAAATTAATAATTTACGAAAGCACAAGGGGTATAAAGTCCTGCAACATCTTACCTGCACGTTAGACAAAAGAGGAAAGAGTGATGGGAAATGGGGAAGAAAAAGCTTCATTGCGTAGGGCATCATACCTGTCTGACACACAAATATACAACCATATTAAGCCTGACATTAATGGAATTAGAGTGAAACTCTTTCCAATGTTTTATTTCATTGTTTGTTTCAAAGTGACCGACTTAGCAGATCAGCAGCAGTCGGAATCATTTGGAACTATTTGATCTGTTTCGTGCCAAGCGAGGGCAGCCGTTCACTCGAGAGTACTGGAAGATATTTCCAGCTCTCTGGTTATGTTGGTCTTGCCAGCTCACCTTCTCATGTGTTACTGACTACACAGAGCTCTGCCAAGACCAACTAGCTCCTATCAGCTGAAACTCACATACTGTATAATTAATATTTCACAGGCTTTAATATGAGTCACTAAATTAACCTGCCAAATCCAGATGGGCAAACCATGCTGGGACTATTCTGGTAGAACACGACATTGTTTTTCTGTTGATTTCTTGTTCAAGGCAGTCATCCATATACCAGAATTTGAGATGTTTTAAGCTATTTTTAAGTTGGACAGCACAGACTCTCCTATATCATAATAACTTGTCTTCTACACTGCCAAGAGTGTCCTCTCAGTCTTATGCCAAATTGAAAACTGAGCAAATGTAATGTTATATATAAAAAAAACATAAGTATGTGGAAAAAAAAACGACATAGTGAGTCTAATAAAGACCAAAAATGAGCGGATGCTCAAAATTCAGTATAATGTGCAGTGAATCAAGCACTGCATGTGATAGGCATATTTGAAATATGCTGTAAAATGTGTCAGATGATTAGTCATCATATACATCTTAATCAAACTGCTCCTTAAAAGCCTGCAGTGAGCATTAAATTGGCACAGTTATGACTATTTTAGGACGTCTGGGCTAGAAATTCGTTGTTTGACATTCTCAGGGATCACCTCATTATTGTAGTCAAGAATTCATTACATTTTCTCATGTTGGATATGTTATGTCCTTGTGCCACCGCTAGCAGGAAACTAATTGCTCTCCTTGGGACATGTAAAGTTGAACTTAATTTGAGTTGACCCGCTATTCACATCCAGGAGACTGCTACAGTAAGCTTGTAAAGGGGCCACTTCCTGTCGGCAGCTTGCCGATATGGCAGGAAATAGAATTCTCCTGTGTTCGCCCCATTCTGCTTTTGTTTGCTGTCAACCCTTCTGTTAATTGTCATTTTATGCTTATAAGATAACACTGAAATGTCCTTGCTTGGCTATGCAATTTCACCCCCAAATGCCTCTGGTTTTTAAGATATTTCCCCAGGCACTGTCTTTATGAAAGCCTGTGAGGAAGGTTACGCAGTAGCTTTGATCAA
The DNA here is from genome assembly GCF_017976325.1 of Chelmon rostratus. Classification (NCBI taxonomy): domain Eukaryota; kingdom Metazoa; phylum Chordata; class Actinopteri; order Chaetodontiformes; family Chaetodontidae; genus Chelmon; species Chelmon rostratus. Next base: position 19,945,634 of record NC_055665.1, read on the forward strand.
GGATAGAGTCACAGTTGAGCTGACTGCTGTGTTTGCTTTGCTTTACTCAGGTTGATTTTAACCCATTAAATATTGTCATATTGATCTTTACACTCCACACCATTGATTTTCATGTGTCTGACACAAAATCTAAAGAAGACTCATTTTTGCTCTAACGTCATTTTTATACCCGGTCATTCTGTATGCACAGTGTGCCGAGTAAAATAACAAACGCTGGTGGTTTGCTCAAGGCATTACCAAGACATACCCTGCAGTGCAAGATTTAACAAATAGCATGTCCTTATAAACAAATCATGTAGGCGTGCATGCCGCCGCAAGCAACAGCTGTATATGTAAGAGACGCTTGCAACACAGTGCATGATTGCAGTAGTTACATGGATATAACTCTCTGGCTAAGGATGATTGGTTAATATGCTAATTCACTTTTTAATGCTGATACGTTTGAGATAATGTGCTGTTTACTGGATTTTTTTAAACAATTATATATAAAATGTGATTTTTTTTATTTTCAGAGATACATGGTGATGACTGTGCTTCAGCTGCCTTGCATTTTTGTTGCACTAACACTGAGGTTCACATTTGAACTATAGCCAAAAAAACCTTCTGAATACATTGTAAGCTTAGGTCCGCTTTCAGCATAGCAGCCTAGCTAAAAACCCATCCTACAAAGTAGCAGTGTTGGAGTGTCTGAAACCATTTTAAGCTTCTCGTGATTCATTTTTTTTAATCCCTCCACCTAAAGTTTGAAGCAAAGCTGTTTAAGCCACAACTGCGCTTACTGGATAGACTTGTGTTTGTTGCCTGGCAACGTTAGCTTATTGAACAATATAGGGGGCTCAATTATTTCAATAACAAATGCTTACCAGATAAATGGCTTATATACAGTGCATTAGATCTTGTCATGTGAGTCAGTTTCATGAACTCTGTCTTGAAGCCATCCAATATGGAAGACTGCTGCAGGGAATGAGAATCTGTTCAGTGTATCAATGGTTTTTGCTTCGGTAACCCCAGTGTAATAATGTGTGGGAACATGATTTAGAATTGAAATTAGCAATTGTTAGTAGCAATTACTCACAAATTTCACACATTTCCTTTAAACTGAATTTGTGCGGCCTCTCCAACAATTATCCCCACTGGCATCAGTAGAAGCTGAGTCTCTTACTTACGACAGAATTGAGGAAGCAGCTGTGTGAAATGATATAACTGCACCAGCTGAAGACCCCGTTCTGAACCCCGTCGTATCGCCAGCGAGAGCCACAGCTCTCTTGCTAAAATTGAGTGCTACAGACCTCGTTTTTCATCTCAAATGCAAAATCAGGTCTCTCAACTGTGTCAAAAAGCACTTTGACTTATTTTTCTTGTTGGCAAAGTGTGGATGTTTTAGAATACCTAGCCATTTAAAAAATGATCAAATCAAAACTGAAACTGGCCAAAAATGGCTACTGATCTGACTCACCAACTATTGTGCACTTTGCTCTGGTGAAATCAGTGTTCACAATGTGAAGAAAAGCTGCTTTTAGGGGGCATAACTTGAAATCCCTACTTCTTTTGTTGTATATTTCCCCTTGTGGCCTGTAAAACCTAAAAAAAATTGCATCTTTATGATTTCTTGACTTCTTTCAGCCTGCACGTTGCTCTTTAACTTCATCTCTTCAGCTGTGACTCATTCACAGGAGGGAGCGGGTCAGCTCAATTTGAAAACTTTCTGCAGTATATGGCACATAACAAAAGAAGAGAGCACGGCGGCTGTTATGAAAATAAATAAAAAGGTGACACCGCTTTGAGGAAGAAGAACAAAAGTGGCTGATCATGAAATGACTCCTACAAGTATGTACTGGAAAGTATTGATCGTGTTTCTCACAAACTGTCAAGCAATGGTAGTGAAGAAATATTGATATTTCATATTAAATTGCTGCGTTAATTAATTTTCTGAATTGATCGAGAGATTTGTTGCCTCCCTGATGAATAATGTACAATGTAGCTATTGATTCTGCCATGTACAAATCCTGTTACGCATTTGTTTTTCTTTTAGTATTTTCTTTGTTATTCAGACAACGTCATAGGAAATGATCTTGACCTCGGTGCCCACAGAGGGCTTTTGTTGTGTTGTGCAATTAAAGAAATTCATTGTTATTCAGAAAATCACAGACTGATATTTTGGATCCCATCTACCTGTTCTCTCTGAGCCAAAGGCTGTTCTAGTTGAAACCTCTGCAGCAGAATATTCATACTGCTTTGCGATACAACACCTTTTTTTAAAAAAAAAAAATTATTTTTTTTTTGATATATGTCCGAATGTTTCCAGTGACCTTTTCATCTGGAACAGTTGTTCGCATTAACCTTTTATATGCGTCATTTTTTTCTTCACTAGCAGCCCAGAAGAGAAACTTGTGTTACCAGCAGAAAAGGAAAAGAAAGAAACAAGGCCTGTCATTATTTCAGACGTGGCAGCCTGCAGGAAATGAAGGGAATGCTCTGAGCCGATACACATGAACTCACATGCACACAGGAACACGACAGCCTTACACACACCACCATTTTTCCATACAAACTAAGCTGTCTCACCTACTGAGTATTATTATTTGATAGATTGGTATCAGGGGAGCCTGGTGACAACAGCAGACTCACCAGCTCAGCCCTTCAGTATCAGTCTGGCTGAAATGTAATTGTTTCAGGACTAGTTATTTTTTCAATGTAATTTCTGCTGTCAGAGCATTGAGGTGAGGAAAGGGAAGACAGCCCTTTCCTCACCTCATCTTGCCTTTTCTCCGTTTCTGCCCTCTAGTCCCTGTCCTATACCTGTCTGTCGTCTGCCTCCGCTGGGTTTTCATGTCCCTCTTTCACCTCCTCTCTCTTTCTCTGTTGTTTCACCTCGGGCCCTTTGTCTTCATCTAATGCTGCCTTGCCCTCACCCCGTTTCTTCTCTCCCAGTCCAATGTCCAGCCCACGAAGTGCGTTTTGACTCAACGGGGGTGATCTTGAGTCCAGGCTACCCTGACAACTACCCCAATCTCCAGATGTGCTCCTGGCTGATCAACGTGGAGAAGGGTTACAACATCACTCTGCACTTTGAACTCTTCCAGACTGAAAAAGAGTTTGACATCCTGGAAATATTTGATGGTGGGTTCTGCTGCTGGTTTGGTGTCTGTGATCTTTGGTAAAAATGCAGTAAGCAAGATACAAGAAAATGTTAACTGAAATTATTGATGTGGTCGTCTTGCGTTATGAATTTTAGTGTTTCTCAGTAAAACATTCATACTTTCTTATTCTTTTGTTGTGCACCAGTGTTTCAGCATTCATTCCTGTTCTGAATGTGCTGTCTTTGAGCTGAAAGTCTGGTTTCGGGTTTCAATCTCTTGTTCGGTAAAATAAACGTGAAAATATGGTTGATGCCATGATTAGATTTCACTTAACATAGTGATTTTTGGTCTAATTGTCGAGCCATCGATTTATTCTATTCATTTTTTATACTATTTATTTATAGAACTACGAAGTGTAGAAGTACAAACGCGTATGTGTATCTGTGTTCAGGTCCCAACATCTACAGCCAGAGCATGGCATCACTCAGCGGTGACATTGAAACACCCTTCAGCCTGACCACCACGGGCCACCAGCTGCTGCTGCGCTGGTCCTCTGACCACGGCACCAACCGACGCGGCTTCCACATCAGATATGTGGGTGAGTATCAAAGTATGTATCCAGCTTATAATCATATTCTCCTTTCATTAGTGCTATTTGAATATGTTGAGTCTCTAAACTACAGAAAAGTGATAAAAGTCATGGGTGTGCCAGCCAGGCATTTACATTTTGGGCAGTAGTAGAGACACTACGATTGGACAAGTGATAACGTGACATAAGGGCAAATATTCATTGAACCTTTTCTGCTGCAGCTCCTGTATTTTACTGTGGATACAATGTGACTCCATGATTTTTATCACAGTGTGCTGTGATTGTTTCGGGGTATTATTAATTGAGCATTTAACATCAGTTCATTTACAATAATACTTTGAATTTCCACAGAAATCAGAATTGCTAACAATAGGAGATGTTTTTCACACACAAAAACCATGAGGCAGGAAGAAAGTCACTGGAAGGCTTTCATGCTGTTTTGCTCTCCGTAATTTAAAAAGGTTTTAAATTCTTAATTGGCTCTTTAATAAAGCAAGTGGTGCTAAGCAAGAGCAGCATAGGGGATCTTCTTCCATTTGAAATGCATCAATAATAATGAAAAAAGCACAAAAGACATTCATTTTTCATGTTGTGTCTCTCTATTATATTTAATACACGAGAGTGTTGCTGAGAAAGCAAGTCGGTGTGATAAATTTTGTAAAGAAAGCTCTTCCTTGACTTGATTGACTTGAACAGGAACTGACTGAAACTCCAGAGTGTGTCCTTTCGTCTTAAATCCCTGCCATTTCCCAGTCGTGCTGATTTGAAGGAATGTTTGACAGCATTTGTGCAGCACACAGCCCCCCCTTGGATCTCCTGTCCCATTGGTTATTCGGTGCTCATATTCTGGAAATCAAATTTACCTTTTTATGTGTTCGTTGGGCTGTAAGATGAGGGAAAGGAGGGCTATGGAACAAATAACTGGAGGATGCACCAGTATTGCATGTGTTAAAGCAAATTGAATATATGTGTGCCCGTAGGCCAGAGAGGAATAGTAATAATGTGATTTTGAGGACTTCCTTCGCCGTGTGGCATCCAGCCCGAGCGCTAAATAGATGTGACATTCCTCAGGCGTTTTCCCTCATTATCTTTCTGCATTTAAAATGGAGCCTTACTGTGACTAAAAATGTTCACCTGAGTCTTTCTCTAGAGGAGCGTTGTTAATGCCTCTCAACCTATTCTTTTGTCTCTGCTTTATTTCTCTTTTTTCCCGCGTTAATATCTGTTGTTCTCCATCTTCTTTTCTTGACTTCATTCTCACCTTCTCTCCTGTTTCTCTCTCCCTTGCCTTGCCACTTACCTCCCCTGTTCCTTTTCCATTTTCCTCCATGTATGTAGCGATGTACTGTAGCACCCCAGACTCCCCGCAACACGGCTTTGTAGTGAGCCAGACTGGGGGTCATCTTAACAGCATGGTGCGCTGGGCCTGCGACAGAGGGTACAAGCTGATCGGAAAGGGCACAGCTGTGTGCAAGAAGACCACCTATGGCTACTACGCCTGGGACGCACCAGTTCCCGCGTGTCAAGGTGAGCACATCGGCTCTGGCAGGCTTTTATTTCCAACTTCAGCCTGCCTCTTTTTGTGTTCTTCTGGTCACTGCCTCTGCCCTACGCTCACCAGGCAGACAGGCAGGCGCTTAAGGCACCCGAGTGTCTCAGCCCAAGCTCTATTCCTGTGTTGTTAGCAGCTGAACTGAATCCGGCCTGATTGAGAGCCAGTGCCCTGTCAGGTGGAAAGGAAACAGAAATCAATCCTCCCGTCTTCTGTCAATTTCCACTTCTTCAAATTACTTTGGCTAACTCGCCATTAGCATGCAGTGTCTGCTGCTGCTGGGTCTCACTCTGCTAATTGGGTTTTTGTATGCGCACATGCGAAATGTGTACGTTTCTGAGTGCGTACGATTGCATGCTCTCGCACAGACACACTCACAGCAGCAAACAGCAACAGATGGTGTGCTCAATTGCATTTTATCGTGATGCATTGAAATCAAAATATGTATGTCATGTGCTTTAAAACGATTTAAAAGCACTTCACACCTGTGATTAATTCTGTCAGTTTGGTAATTGCACACAGCTTTTCCAAAGCACATACTGTAAACTCAACCGGGGCTGCAAATGAACTAATAAATTCATACAGATGCTGTCCATCTGCTGTTTGTGAGATGGTGGAGATTACATTACAGTATGTCCGCTGCTTCATTCGTTCCAATCCAAGTTGCATTATATTTTGAGAGTGTCTAGTATATTAATCCATCTGTGTTGCTCATGCATTGGCCTAAAATCATGTTTCAGACCCACTGACCTTTTAAGATGATGAAGAATTCATTCTTCCGACATTCAAAGTTTCCATCTGCAGTGTAGAAAAGTGTTTAGTGCTTGTGATTAGTGTCTGTGCGGTTGTGACTTAGCACTACTCACAAATGAATGTTGATTGATTCCCTCTTGGAGAGGTGAGGGCCAGCGTAATGGCCCCAGGCCAAACTAGCAGATTCCTACCTTTGATGTTTCACAGTGTGCAGCTACCATCGCTGCTCCGTTTTATGATGTGTGTGCTTGCATACCTCTTGCCGTTTAGCATGGCCCTGCAGATGTTGGTTTCCCTGCTCTGTTCTCTCCCTCTCACCTGGCTCTGTCGATAAACACCTTGAGACGGACTCACTCGAGCTAGTAGGCCATCTTAACGTACATTCATTATCGGTTGTGCTAGTTGCTTTCATGAGATAGTCTTCGTCCTTTAAAAGGAAGCTGTTAGTGTATTTTCTGACACATTGAAAAAAAGCGTAAAATATCGTGTGTTACTCACTTGGTTGAACAGCTACTTTAAAGTCAGTAGAATAACTTTACATGAAAATATTCTGAAGCCTTGTGAGACCCATGGAGGACTTTAATTTTGATGACATACCTCTCTGCAGTGTGTTAGACTACTTCCACTCTGAGGAGACTGGATATGCCTTTTTTCCTCATGGGGCCAGTCCTATATATAATACTTTTATGGATTTCTCTAGCTAGTGAGGTTTCAAGAGCAGTTGTATGAATTCTATGGGTTATAATATATACAGTATGAGCAAATGACTTGTTGTGTTTACATGACACAAGGACTCCTGCATCATCATCATCATAAATGCATTAGGTGGGTATAAATGCTTAAATGCTACTGCCTAAAACATTGACCGGGGTCATGTGGTAGGCGTACTGTTTTGCATTTTAGGAAATGTTGCACTTTTGCCATGACCCTGTAGCAGACTGCTTGACTTTTGATAGTGCAGGTGCAACTGATTCCCTTAATGATGGCTCAGTTCCACTAAGTGCCCCAGTAAGCCATTTCAGCTAGCATGCACAATGCCAGGGCTCTGGCACCAGCTCAACTATATTGAATGCAGTGGTTATTAATGTTATTAATTATACCAGAGCTTTCCCTGCTGTGGCATGTCAAAGTGTCTGCCATGAGTAAGGTCGGTTGTCAGAATTCTGCAGGGGTGTTCAATGTCATTGTTGAGCAAGTATTTCCTTTTGGGTTTTTACTTACTAAACGTATCACCATGTGAAAGGAACACAACAAAGTAACAAATCACTGCTTGTGTTTTTGAAAAACTAACGCTCACCGTTGCTTGTGTACCACAAAGGGATAGCACTCCCAGCACTGGTGGAAGTACATACACGTGTACTTGCTCACAAAAATGTGACCGTTCAGTGGATGTGTGCCTGCACGCCATGCCTGTGTTTACCAGGTGTCTCTCTGCAAATCTCTCTAGTTTGTGTCTTGTACTGCGCATAACATGTGTGTCGACAATCGCCCTTTTTCCGCCCGCAGCTGTGTCATGCGGCGTGCCCAGCGCGCCAGTGAACGGAGGTGTGCTTGCTGCTGATTACTCCGTCGGCACACGGGTGACCTACTTCTGCAACAGCGGCTACCGGCTCTCCTCCAAAGAGCTGACGACCACAGTCTGCCAGCCAGACGGCACCTGGAGCAACCACAACAAGATACCCCGATGCATCGGTGAGTAAAGGATGTTGGGGGAGGAGGCAGGATGTAGAGGAGGAGGGAGACTGATTTAGAGAAACTGCAAGATCCCATAGCGTGGTTGAGCAGTGGGAAGGAGAACCTGGGAGATGAGGATAGCAAAGATTATGGAGAAGACACTGATTTTGACATTTTGACAGCTGTATTGGAGACAGAAAAAGTCAGCGTTTGAAAAAAACCTCTGGAGAAGTTGTGGAATATCAAACAGTTTTAACAAGACACTGTGCTGTAATGGAAGGTGTCATGAAATACGGACTGCAGTCCCAACAGAACCAGTCGTGTTTTCATTAGAAAAACACAAACTTGTTGGGTAGTGATGATTAGACGGATGGATGAAAGGGAGAATAATAGTCGAGAGGAAATCTGTCGGTGGCGCCTGGGTGAGTGTTTTACATGCCAGTGCTGATCCTCCAAGTCTGAAAGTCAGTGTAACAAGTGATTGACAACATTGTTTACTATTGAGACCATTGTTTATTCCCTACTGTATATGTGTCTCCCAGCCAAAAGGGAAACAGTGTTTGTTTTGAAACTCATTTGGTTTTAGAGAGAGCCAATTCATAAACAAGTTTGTTGTGGAAGAACATTTGTATACTGTAACTGCAGAAACATTGCTATTTACATTTTGCATGGATGGGTTTATTCTACTGATTAAAATGTTTCCTTGCAACTGTTTCTATTTCCTCGACACTGTTGGGTTGTTACATATGTTTATGGGTTCTGACTTAGCAGTGTGTGTACAAGGGATAAGAAGAAGAAATTGAAGTCAGTCCATTTGAATAATCCATAACAAACAATGTCCACTGCCCACCGAATCCACCGGTTTTTTTTTTTGCTTTTTTATTTTTCTGGCACAGTCATCATGTGTCCTAGTCTCAGCTCGTTCTCTCTGGAACACGGGAAATGGCGCATCGTCAACGGTTCGCACTATGAGTACAAAACTAAGATAATCTTCACGTGCAACCCTGGATACTACCGCATTGGCCCCGCCCACATCCAGTGCCTGGCCAATGGGGTGTGGAGCTGGAGGAGCGAGAGGCCTCGGTGTCGGAGTGAGTAACTTCTGCTGCATCTCCTTTATCTCTTTTGTCATTGCGTTATCGTGAAAAATGAAACATCAGACACACACGGTAAATGTGTTTCATTATTTTCATAGAAAAAATTGAGTCGAAAGGTATTGAACATTGTTATTCAGCAAAACTGAAAACCCTTGTATGTCCTGCTTCGCCTCAGGTGCACTAGATTCATAGACTAACAACACAAGACAAGAAGAATGAATACCTTACGGGAAGCTCACTTAATCAACAGCTCAATGCTTCACTTTTCTACTATTTGCCTATTCCTGTCTCAGCCCAGGTTAGATATTGTTTATTGTAGCAATGGGAAATAAAACTCTTTCTGTGCTGCCATGGGAACTGCTTTTTGAGAAGCAAAAGAGCTGAATAGCCTGTGTAATGGCAAAAGGAGATGTGAGCCAGCATGATGAAAGATGCTGGGACAAAGGCAAACACCAGCATTATCCTCCCCATGAAAAAGTACAGGTCACTCTCACATCACATTAAGGTCAGTCAGATGGGTGTAAATGACTGTGCTCTCCCATTGACTCTAAAGATATAAGCCAACTTCCGTCCGCTCTTTCTCTCTCTCGTCTTCTCTCTCACTCACTCCCGTTGTGTTGTTCTTTCATTCCCTGTCTCCTCCATCTCCTTCCTCTTCTTTTGACTATCCTCTTCATCTTATTGCAGTCATTTCCTGTAGCGATCTGCCCACTCCGCCTAATGGGAAGAAAATTGGGACCCAAACTACCTTTGGAGCATCAGCCATTTTCAGCTGTAACCTTGGCTATGTTTTAAGTGGATCTACAGTCAGAGAGTGTCTCCTATCTGGTCTTTGGAGTGGGACGGAGACTCACTGCCTGGGTAAGCAGGGTCAGAATGTTCTCTTTAAATTTATAAAGGACAGCCTTGACCGGGGTCAAACACTGCTGGCGATCTGTCCAGACAGAATGTGAGCTTTTTTGGCCATGGCCACCATGCCCAGAATAGAGCCAGATGGGGAAGCAGAGGGTGGCTCTAATTGGTTCTGTTGCCAAGTATGTATGGCCAATTACTGTAAACTTTTAGAAAGATACAATTTTTTGTCGTCTGGTTAAACATCATGCTTGTACTCAACACTGCCACTTTATATTTCCCTCTGGGCATGCACACATCAGACTGTTGGTGGCATTGTGGAGATCATAGGGTAAAAATTGTTGTGCAAATGTGCAATCACTTTTGGCAACTACCCTTAAACGATTAGAGCGCGGTGCCGTACAATAAACCCTCTGAGCCGGTGTGATTTGGTGTCTCTAAAACGTTAAATGTGAGAGAGCGGATGTAGAGCCACAGCTGGCCTCAAACTATGAGACACTTGCCAAGCTGTACCAGTGCAATTTGAGCTGTTGTTAAGATATATAAACAAGAAAATATGCTACAGCTTAGCTTACCACAGCTCATCCCAGCTCTGCACTGTGGAAGAAAATGAGACATGCGTAATTACTTGAGCCGCATTCAAACCCACACAGCAGCAGAATGTGACGGTTTCCCTGGCAGATGCATTAGTCTGTTTATCAACCCTGTGGCACCAGCACTCCAAGCTCCGCTCCAGAGTGGTACAGTTCATTAAAAGAAGGCGACCTCTCTCTTGTTTAGTAATATGACTGTCAGGGTGAACATAGCCAAGGACCTCTCGGTACAGTCGCATACGTCAGCGCTATCTTCATAGAATCTGGCTGCTCTCAACTGGAGTGTGATAATAAAATGCTCGGCTGAGTTTCTGGGTGCAGGAGTGAATTAGGGAAATCAGACTCACAGTCAGTGGCAATTTCCCAGGTTTTAAGTGGCAGTGGAAATCTCAGCAAGATTTCTCCTCTCTGAAAGGGATTTATTGTAGCTGAAAGTAATACGATTATGTGCATGAGCGTATTGCGCAGAATTTGAGGAGTTTCACACGTGTCTCTCTGTCTACTGTAGATGAGAAAAGCTGAGTTATCACCGCAAGTGAAGCTGAGGCCACTATGAATTTAGAAATAATAATTCAGAGATAATGACCTGAAAAATGCTTTCAAAATCCAATATGTTTCATGAATACACTAATTTTGTTTGCCAGCATTATAATTCCTAGACCTTTTAACTCACCAGTTTCCTCATTTCATTTTATAATACACTTGTCAAAATGCAAAATTATTCAAGCACGATAACGCAATCAAAATTGTGTTTCCACCCTGAAACGATTGTCCATTTGTTGAGTGGGCGCCATTGCCAGCTATTATTCTCAAACATTATAAAGTTGAACTAAAGTGTTGCCCCACATGAATGATTGACTGAGAAATGATTTGTCATGCGAAACATCAGCTGCAACTCAATATATTCTGACTAGTGCCGCTCGATTATGGGAAAAGTCATAATCATGATTATTTTGGTCAATTTTGAGCACTATTATTTAACACAATTGCAGTGCTCACTGACTTCAGAAGCATTGTGCATTTATTGAACTTTAAAAAAACAAACTAGTGCAATGACGATAATAATAATGATATAAAGACTTATTTGATGCATGATGTTTATTATAATGTTGTTTTTATGTGGTGTGGATAATGTGAGAAAGGACTGCTGAAATGCGACTCTCTCTCCAATCACAGCAGGGATAGACGCACATCAGAATCCAAGCGATGGCTGGCTTGACCGGGTTTTTGCAACCAACAGCTGACTTTACTGCAGTGAGCTGAGCTAAATATGCCACAGCCTGGCTGAGAGGGAGTTTGGGCTTTTAGGGAGGGGCGAAAGCACGCCGCTGTTCAGGAAAGGGGCGCACATAACACCAGGCAAAATGAGAGCCAAAGCCAAAACTGTGATAAAATTTGATTAATTAGCCTGCCCTAATTCTGACAGCAGGGTGTTAGAAATACCATACAGCATGAGATGGGCTGTGTTTGTCATAGTCAAGTGTCCGTTACTAAAGGAAATCACCATATTGCTGTGAAAGACAGACTGATATTAAGCAAAGGGAAATAGTAAAACTTTTTACAGTGTTATATGTGTGGTGTCTTTTTTTCCCCCCATCATTCCACAGCTGGTCACTGTGGGGTTCCGGAGCAGATCGTAAACGGGCAGGTGATTGGGGAAAACTTTGGCTATAGAGACACAGTGGTTTACCAGTGCAACCCGGGATTCAGGCTCATTGGCTCCTCAGTCCGGATCTGCCAGCAGGACCACAGCTGGTCCGGACAGCTCCCAGTTTGTATCTGTAAGTTCTTTAACACCAGTCCTCTGCCAGCTTTAAGTTTAATCCTGGGAAACAGTAATCCCAGGAACACCCATCCAAACAACTTCCCATTTCCTGAGAAATAGAATAACAGGAAAAACTTTTTTTAAACACTGAAAACATATTGAAATATATTTAGAAAATGTGTATCTTAGGCCACAGTTGCTGTCTTGAAATATATGCCACAGCTGTGTGCGTGCTCAGGTGCAACACATTTAAAGCTTGTTGTAATTAATAAACACATTGAACAATATGGGGGAATGCACATACCTCAGAGCAGCAGTAGAAGAAAGACGGCCATAATCGAATACATTACCAAAACCTCACTTCAACTGAGTGAGAGCTTTGTGAGAGCTTTTCTTTTAACTGTGTGTCATCATCGACTTTATTACTGTAGCTAACATTGCTTGGTTATTGCTGAAGACTCACACCAGCAGCCTCTGTACATGAACACATTATGGAGCTTCAGTTATCCAGTAATTAATTTGAGTCCGACATATTTAAATCTCTCCGGTCATGACGTCTGGTGAAATTAATTCCCAAGGTATATGTGAAAGTATTCTGGCTCTGCCCGCTGATTTCCCTGCTGCTTCTCTGATATCCGTGCTCCCTTTCGCTCCTCTCCCGATATCCTCACATCTAACTCGGTGAATTAAGAGTTTACTTCAACCAAACCAGAGTTGATGTTGATAGTTGGAACAGTGGGAAGATGAGTTTGATTGTTTTGAATGAAGGGTGTTTTACGCTGATAGAATCACTGTTTTTGTAAATGGAGTCTGGTGGCTTTTGCGAGGGCGATACAGAGGCTCCTTCTGTTTAGACGGATCTTACTCTTTAACACTAAAGTCTATATCTCTGCGGCTCCTTCCCATAAAGTTGTCAGACACTTGAAACAATCTCAGCCTGTCAGTGTCAAAATCAAACTCTTTTAGTGGCTACACATTGACTGTGTGCAAATGCCCAGAGCGATTACATTGCCGCCGGTTTAGCGGCAGCCTGCTGCTGTTCTCATTCAATACTGGACCAATTTAAAAAAAAAATTAAATGTGACATGCTTTAACAACTTCCATTTCTTAAGAAAATGAAGAACTGTCAAGTATCACTTCCACAGATCACAGGCAGTGACCTTAGCACTTCATATTCTTCGCAGCTATAGCAAAGTTCAAGCTGCATGCGAGTTTATATTATGTTCATTCTAATGTTGATTAAAATAAATGGTGTTCTTTTGCCCTGAAAATGATTAATATCATCATATAATACAGTGGAGTGTGCATTTATGTGCCAAAGAACACCCACATGGTTATCTCAGAACCTCTCTGTATAGACACAACTGTTGAGATGGAAAACAGCTGATGGAGACAGTTGTTGTATATTCATCACTGGTTTCGCTTTGTTTGTCAAAAACATGATGATTTGCTAGCATTTTTGAAATGAATCAATAAATAAAAATGTTTTAAGCATTCTTAAAAATCCCTGTTAAAAAGCTTCCTTGCAATTACATAAGCGTCCTACTCCAGTTTGAAAAGCACTGAAGTCAATAGTTGATACATATCCTCATTATGTGATGCTCAATCTCAGGCTCACCCACTGATGCAGTGAAATGTGCTGTTTACCCTTTCCCAATCGATCATGTCTTGATTCTTAATCGTCCCGCGTTGTCCTCTGAGGTTAATTATATGATAATGATATTCCTATGATAGGTGTCACTGTACGTCACCTATTGATCATTGTTATTGAATTTTCTCTCTCATTTTATTCCGTCTCTCTCTCTCTCTCTATCCACTCACTACCTGACACGTAACCGGGTGATGCCTGTCAACTACAGCTGTCACATGTGGCCACCCTGGTAGCCCGATCTATGGCCGTACCACAGGCGATGGCTTCAACTACAATGATGTGGTGCGCTTCACCTGCAACAAAGGCTACACCCTGGAAGGACCCTCCACAGCCCAGTGCCAGGCCAACCGTCAGTGGAGTCAGCAGCCGCCAACATGCAGAGGTAAGGCTCGGCTACAGAGCTCCTGCAGAACGGGCAAATGATTGGCAGCTGGGCTGACTTGAAGTTTCACAAAGATGCAGATGTATGTTGACAGTTGAACTGAAAAGCTGCTTGTCTCTGCCAGCATGTTTAGCTAAGGCTCAGATTGCCTCAGGAGGCAAAGACAGACAAGAACAAAAAGCAAGAATCTGGAACCAGCAGGTGCATCATATTCAAATGCATCTCATTAACCATCTGCAGCAATGATTTCTGAAGAGGATGCCTCTTAGTGTAACACCACAGGTAAAGGTGTGATAGCACAAGCCACTTCTGTCTGACTCTGCTCCTGTGAATCAGGCCAGCCATCAGTGGAGCAGGTAGCTGCCAGCGAGCAGCAGTCGGATCCAGCCAGAGTGCTGGAGGAGAATGAAAAGGCTTTTGCAGGTGCTTTGTGGTGGTTCGGGAATCAGGAGCTAGGATGACCACAAGGATTCAGCAGCCAGCAGATGTATCATGATCATTCAGAAATCAGCAGCCAGTGACCGCCAGCACACACAGGCAAGGACACAGCAGCAGAGTGGATGGACGTAGTGTTCTCATATCTATTGATTTGAATGAGAATAGTCCCTATCTGTTCTACTTCTCTGGGTAGAGCATTAGGTAACAACATCTGGGGCCCCGGCCTCAGAGCAAAAGCAGGAAAACAGCAATAATGAGCTTGCAGCAGAATGTATGGAAAGGGGAGAGTAAATGGGGATTTGTTTCAGCAATTTTACTGCCAGTTTTTACCAAGAGGATTGCTGCAGGGAGAGATTATTTCTGAAGGAAAGAAAGCTCCGAGTGCATTTACTGGAAGACATCTCACTGGGAGTGTCGGATGGTGACTGTGTTTTAGTTGTGTCCAATTTCAGTTTGCTCAGGTTAGGCTCATTAGTGGTGTGTTTACAGTCACTGGCAATCCAGAGTGTGTGACCATACCAGAGCAGTGTTTACTTGTTTTCTCAAAACAGTTTTGTCAGTTTGACAATATTTCTTCTGCAAGTATTTTCCACCATTTACATTATTGTCCCCAAAGTAAAAACTGAAACAGACAACAGATGTATTGTACAGTGTTGTGGAAGCTCAGAATGAGGAAAGAGCTTCCTCATATTTGCCTTTGAAAATGCTTCTAGCTTTTTTTTTAAAGCTTTCATTTTGTTGCAGTGTGGAGAGCCAGTAACCGTAGGTAACTGTGTAAAGTTAAATCACTATCTTAACTGCCTTAAAATGTCTATGAAACAAAGTAAGAGATCAGGAAGCAATCGTTGTAACATGAAACTGCAGAATGAGATTGTTATCGATGTGGTTTTAATTGGTGTTACACCTCTGGATCTGGTCAAGCTAGGCTAGATTTGCCAGATTTTGCCCTTTTAAAAATATCTCTCCTCTTGGCATGAATTCTGTTGGCAGTCAGATGTGAAGAGACACAGTTTTCATTACTGTGAATAGCACCGTAGAGACAGACCTGGTAAAAGATCAAAAGAGTAAAATCATATTAAACTGTCATGACTCTCTGTGTCAAAATATGTCTGTTTGTTGCCACTAAAATTTTCTCACATTAAGCCAGCCTTTTCACACCTTTGTATTATTGATTTTAACTTGCTCTGAACTTAATTTCACCCTCATCCACTTTAAGCTGTTAAAAGCACATTGTCAGCAGTGTGGTTTTGGAGGCTTCGGCTGCTTCTAAAATGGATGCTTGTGAATTTGTAACAATGGAAGTGCCTTTGCTTCTGCAGGAAGTGTGAGGCGTTTTTATTGACAGTGCTTAAATATAGCTTGGACTCACTTGTCTCCCTGTTTATAGAATAAACAGAAAAAGCCGCTGATCAGGTCAACATTTCTATTATTAACACACAAGTGAATGTGCTGACAGATAGCGTTTATGCAAATGAGGCTTCAACTGAAGACAAAAAGACTACTCAGCTTCCAGGAAAGAAAAGTCAGATCCCCAGCGATGATGCGGGTGGAGCTGATTATTAGGCACAGGCTACATGACTGTTATGTGGTAGCTTGTTTTTAACTCCATGCCATGTTGAGACTTAGGGTAAAAAAAAAAAAAAAGACAGAATACAACTTCTCCAGACACTGTTAACGTGACACATACAATATACGTGATTACAGTCGATATAATTTAGGCAAAGGCAATTATAGAAACCAATCACCCATAAACAATCTAAATATTCTGAGAAAATCGTTACAGTCCACTTACTCTATTATTTTTCATCTCCTGCTGTGCAGTGGTGTGATGTTCAGTATGCACATCTAAAGCCAGAACAACCTTATGGACTGAAGTGATTGTAAATACAGTATTCATAGGATGGGTTTGGAAACGCTGCCAAGAAGTGAACATTCTGTTACTGCGCATCAATAAGTCATCTACATTATCGCTGAAAACCACAATAAATTGATGTGAATGGAGCTATTAACTAACCATTATTACCATATCACAGCATGCATATGATAAAGAGCATGTAGATAAGATAGTGAATCCATACAGACATAGACATTATAAGACTGCACTTAGGGCAACAGCAATACTGTGAAAGGCTCAGAGGCCTTTTCTCAATCCTATAGGTCAACAAGTAATCATGTGACTACGCAGTTCCAACAGTAATTTGCCTGAAATTTAATTGAAAACATCTGTCTTTTCTGAAATACCCTTGCAGCAATATAATTTGATTGGACTGCTGTCAGTACTCTGCTGTCTATATGTTTCCCATATGCTTCAACTAATTGAATAATTCATGGTGGCATAACCGTATCTGTTTTTTCTTTTCTCTTTCATCTAGTGGTAAACTGCACAGATCCAGGGATCCCTGCCAATTCTATCCGAGAGAGTAAGATTGAGCACGGCAACTTCACATTCGGCAGTGTGGTTTTCTACGACTGCAACCCGGGATATTATCTGTTCGGCTCGTCTGTGCTCACCTGCCAGCCGGTGGGCCACTGGGACAAACCTCTACCAGAATGCATCGGTACAGTGGTTACTTTATTTAGTCGCTCTTATTACTTTGGCCATCAACTGACAAATTATGTTATTATTCATGTTGTATGAATGATTATCTTTGTCTCCTGTCCACTGTTTAATACACCAGCCTTACCCCCTTTCTATGTAATTGGTGCATTTTGTGTAAAAGTTAATTGATACACTTAATAAGAGATGCAAGTAAAGAAATAAGAAAAAGTTTCACTCTCAGTTTAGGGTCCACAACCTTGTTAGTGTCCTCATTTGTGTCTCGAGTTTAAACGGTACAAGTTACTAAATGCTGTGACTGAGAGCATCTGTGTAATGTTCGATGCCCCAGTGGCTTATGGTTATGTTGCACTGTGGCTAATTGAGAAATGGGGAAACTGTCATAGGACCAGTTGTTCAGGCTATAGCTGATGTTCCCTCAAAACCAAGCACTGAGATTATAACAACATCTCTGAACTGCAGGGGTTATCTGAGGTTGTAATGTTGCTCTCAAACACCTGGCTCATCATGCACTCTACTTTTGTGTGAGGCCGCCGACAGTAATGACCTATTTCCAGTGAAAGCAGACCTCTACATTTTGCACACAGGCTCGGAAAGCACTTCATTTCATGGTAGAGAGATGACGCACGGCATTTATTTTATCAAACAGAATAGTAATTAAAGAGATACACGGGAGTGTCTGTCTCAAATGTTTATTCACAGCTCCAGGCATCACTGGCTCTTTGTTAAGAAATTAGCTTTACGAAATTACAGAAACTTCCTGTGCATTATGAGACTAAGCTGCTTAAATGACAGCTACCACAAAGCATATGTTAAGGTCAAAAGAATAATGAAGTGGCACAGAGAGTGATGTACCAAATTAGATTTTACTACTGTAAACTATCTAGTGAGCATTTCATTAGGTGTATACAGTCTACAATAGTACAACTAATTGTCTTTTTTATGAAACATGGTTATAACAAAGACAATTAAAGCCCACTAATGTATTCACATGGTGCTATCTTTCAACGTAACTGTAATTAACACTAGGCGTGTCTCACCAGCACCAGATAAGGTGTGAGTGGAGAAATTATCAAGCCTCACTAATCCATCCATTCGTTCACAGATCCTCTGATAACCTGATTTCCTGTCCTCACTCTCTGTCATGCAGAGGTGGACTGCGGCCACCCAGGCACACCTCCCCACGGAGTGATGAGTGGAGAGAAGTTTACCTTTGGCTCCACGGTGCGCTACTCCTGCGCTGGAGACCGCCAGCTCATGGGAGACTCATCACTCACCTGTCAGCTGAACGGACACTGGAGTGGTCCACTGCCCCACTGCTCGGGTACACAAACACACACAAATACAGTCATGCTTGCCTGCACATATTCATAAAGTCAAACAGAAGTCTCTCTCTTCCTAATGACACTGTTATCACTGTCATATTAAGCACGGGCAGTTGTTTGATTGGTGAAGTAGAGGAAACTTTCAATTTCAGTTTGTGGTTTTGACGCAGAGCTTCTCGATATGAAGGGAAAGTTATTTGCCCAGGCTTTTGAGATGTCCGTGACATTAGTCAGACCATGTATTGTTTAAATTTAATTTCTCTATGCAGTAAGCACCACAAACAAAATTCAGTGTCAGAAATATGCAAGAGATGAAATAAAATGTTATGGCTTGATCACAGTAATCATTAGGAAAGGCCAAGTGATGCAAATTTCAAAGCTTTATGAATCCTCTGACTCCTCAAACCTTGTCCCAACACCAGCAGCCATGGGCTCCTCTAAGCACCTGCTTAGCACTCTGAAAATTACAATAATTGATGCCCAAAAAGCAGGAGAAGGCTATAAGAAGATAGCAAAGTGTTTTCAGGTCGATGTTTCCTCAGTTTGTAACGTAGTTAAGAAATGTCAGTTAACAGGAACGGTGGGGGTCAAGCTGAGGTCCCGAAGACCAGTAAAACATTCAGAGTTAACTGCTCATAGGATTGCCAGACAGGCAAATCAAAACCCACCGTTTGACAGCAAAAGGCCTTCATGAAGATTGAGCAGACTCTGTGGTGGTGCACTGTTCTACTGTGCACAGACACCTGCACAAATATGTCAGAAGAAGACAAAACCTTTCCTGTGTCCTCACCACAAATTTCAGTGTCAGACGTTTGCAAAGCAAATTCCAAACAAGCCTGATGCATTTTGGAAACAAGTCCAAGTTAAAATAGAACTTTTTGGCCACAATGAGCAAAGGTTTTTTGGAGAAAAAAGGGTGCAGAATTTCACGAACAGAACACCTCTCCAGCTGTCAGGTGCGGGGGTGGATCGATCATGCTTTGGGCTTGTGTTGCAGTCAGTGGCACGGGGAACATTTCAGTGGTAGAGGGAAGAATGGATTCAATTAAATACCAGCAAATTCTGGAGGCAAACATCACACCGGCTGTAAAAAGAGTGAAGCTGTAAAGAGGAAGGCTTTTGCGGTGGCCCTCACAATCCCCAACCTGAACAACATTGAAAACCTGTGGATAGACCTCAAAAGAGCGGTGCATGCAAGATGGCCCAAGAATCTCACAAAGCTAGATGCTTTTTGCAGGAAGAATGGGCGAAAATCCCCCAAGCAGGAACTGAAAGACTCTTAGCTGACTCCAAAAAGCCTTTACAAGCTGTGATAGTTTCTAAAGCAAAGGAGGTGTTACTAAGTACTGACCATGCAGGGTGCCCAAACTTTTGCCTCAGGCCCTTTTTTATAATGTTATTTTAGAACTGTAAAAAATAGAAACAAAAAAATGAGCAAACAAAAACAAAACAATAAAAAATATGAAACAAATGTGTCATCTTTAACTTTATGCTGTTTGGAAATCAGGTCGTCTTTTTCCTCACTTAGCTATTCACGGTAACAGAAAAACCTGGGCAAATTAAGCCAAAACAATCTATATGGCTAGATAGTGAACACATCATTCCACAGTGGTGTTGTACCTGGGAGTCCTGGCATTAATTAGATATTTGATTAGAGCCTCTGTGAAGTTCAGAGAAAACACAGCACAGGATAGTTATCAGCCGACTGAGCCAATTTACTGCCCTCAGACTAGAGCCCTGCGGAGCTCTTACAGGATTTTTTAATGGTGTGTACGTGCCAAAATATCTGACCATTATCGTCCTCACATTCCCCATCCACTCAGAGCAGCTCCAGCATTTCACTTTTTTACAACAGGTACGCTTGTGGTTTATCTGCCGCATCTGCATTTAGCTGATGAATGCTTGAAACAGTACACAGATGGTGGATCCATACCAAATGACCTAAACAAAAACCCTCACCAATCGTTCCTCGCCTATGCAGCGATAGTGAGTTATGGCTTCATTCCTCGACCAAAGCATGTGTAGAAGCAAATGTTGCTTTCTGCATGAAACAGTCGATTGCGTGAGCAGTATTGGCCCTGACATAACCTAAATGCAGACTCAGAGAAAAAAAAAAATACAGAACTTTTTGTGTCTAGTGTTTAGTACATGTAGTTGCAGACTCTCCTCTTGACATTTTCTGAAAACCTGAAAAAGTGTGTTGTAGTGTACATCTCCTGAACTACAGGCTTCGCCCCTTAATCCCCTCTGTGCTCTTCCCTCCCATCACACTTAAGCATTCCTGACCATTTAAGTGGATTCTCTTTACTGAATGTTCACTTGGTTTGTTCAACTCACCGACCCAGAAGTAATGTTTGTAAGCAGACTTGTATGACAGTGTTTCTTTTTTCTTCTTCTTCTTTAAATGGGAGTGTGAATGCTCTACTCAACTTCAATATTTTGTATTAACTCAGACAGTTGCAAAGTAGCAAGGCAGCAGTGAAGTGAGACTCCGAAGGTAGTGCAGAGACGCATTTCCACAAAATTTTTTGTTCTTAGTTTTGGATAATTAAGGGAGTGATATGGAGGTGTGGTGGGGTGCTGTATTTCTCTGTGTTTGTGCCCACGTAATTAACTGTGTACAGCCTAGTAGCAGTTTTCAGGCCTGAAATTATGGCCGCAGAATTGAATAAAGCATGTAATTTTAATGCTGATGGTCCAAAAAATTAACGTTGCAAGGTATTTTTCTTCTTTTATCGCCTAGTCTTTAAAAGCAATTTGGCATCTATTATTAAGATGATATGATCAGCACCCTGCTGTTGTGACAAACAAGCCTCTTGAAAAGTGATGATTTGCAGTTTTGTATTATATTTCATATCATCACTCGCTCTGAGCTGTGTATCACTGACATGAGCTCTACTGCCTCTGTTAATCTGAAGAAATCCATCTGGTAAACTGTGCTATAATCTGAGTGAGAAAACATTTAATACCAAACTGGATTCAGTGCATTTAATTTAACTTGTCCAAAACCTAATCAGCATCAACCCATCACTCGGAAAGTGAGATAGTAAAACCAACATGAATCTGTTCCCAAGTATTTAATCTGTCAAAGAGCAATTGCTGTTTAGAGAGTAAACCCCTGTGGTGGAATTTGTGCAGCAGAACAGGAGTCCTGGGCCAGTGACCAGAGAATTTTATCATAAATGACTCTCAGACTCACAAAGGTAAAGAAGAAGGATGCGCTGAGGTCAGCCACAGCAGAGAATCTGATTACATGTAATCAGGATCACAGAATGCAACTTTAGTTTGTTTTGTAGTGGTACAACAGCACCTTCTCTAATAGATGCTACTAGAAGAATATATGTTGTTGGAATCCATGGTGTTAACATTTGTTATGAAGATATAACTTGCAGGTGTGGCAGAATAGAAAGTAAGTCGTAAGAATTTTTGCGACATATAGGACTCAGGTAATACTGATGTTGGTTATGGTTAGATGATGATAATCAGAGGGAAAATCTATTGTCCTCACATTGGATTATGGGCAAGGATTATACGGCAACTCTTGTAGTTCATCTGTTCATCACTAAGAGGTTAGATGAATTTGGACCCATGGCAGCAAACATCTGTTACAGCTGCAGCAGAAATTAGAACCACAACACAGCTGGAGCTCGGCTGCTGCTTACAAGAAGCAAAGTTGTGATGCAAAAAATGCCTGGAGAGTTTTAAATTAGTAAGAGTGCACATAGTGCACCTAGTTTTCACTGGCACATTAGCCAAAACTTATGGGGGCATGCAATTAGTACTGCAGTGATAGCGAGATAAAGGAGCTGTCTTTACAGTGTTAATGTAAGTTTGAATGATTTTCAAAATTCCCTGTGTCATGTGCCGTCGCTTAGTCGGAACTTCTGCAATTATTTTGAAGGTTATTTGCAAAAAGGTTTCTGCATGCCCAGTTTTATCTGCAGGACCAAACATTTTGAAAATGGCACATTTGAATTCATCACCAATGGCAACAACATAATTTGGCCTATGCATTCCTCAGTCCAGCCCAGTGTCAGCAGCAGTTCCCATCCATGCATCCGTCCATGCATCTATCCCTCCTCTCATCAGTCCCCCTGTGTTAATTAGTAAGAAGGGACTTGAAATTGCTTGCCAAGCCATTCCCCTTTTGTCCTCGTCTGTTGCATGGATGAGTTGAAGGCCTTATTATTTCCTCACAAAGGGAGCCTGGTGAACGGACATTAACTCAGATTCAAACCAAATCCACCACCATCCCAATTAGCGAGATTATAGCTGTCACAGTGCATAACAAGCCGGGCTGCCTCACCTAACCGAAGGAGACTAATGAAGTACTGACACCTGCTGTGAGACATACACGCCCATATATGCGCACACAAGTGAACATGCACACACACAGGCGACAAATGAATATGCGTACTTAACGTGCACTTTCAAAGACAAGTGTATTTAAGTACATACACAGGCTTGCAGAGAGACACATAAACGCTCACTTGCATCAAGTGCACCCTGCTTTAGACACACACACATATGCAATACAAAGGTAGGCGAATGCACACACACTCATTGCTAACCACAGCCACGCACAAGCGAATCATCTCCAGCTGTGGGCCGTTGACCTGACAAATCTGGTTTGTGCATATGTGAACAGTTGGATGTGTGTAGAAGTTATGAGCTTGGTGTTTGCGCAGTGAGGCTTTGTCAACAAGGCCAGTATTACTGCAGCTGCTTGCTGCTCGGTAGACAGAGAGCAGCAGCCAACACAAAAGGAATGATGCACAGGGTGTGTGCACAGCTCAAGGAACTGGATCTCAAAGCCAATACAGCATAAATCCCTCACAAATCTATCTATGTCTGTCTGTCAGTATTTCCGCTTTGTCCGTCTATCTACGTGTATCACTCTCTGTGATACTCTGACATGTGATGCAAAAAAATGTTTCTCTGCTTCCACCACTGGTTTCATTTCTGTGGAAGCAAAAGTGGAAGTGGTGGCTGGTGTTATGTCTGTAATGTGCTTTTCCCTTTGCTCTGAGGATGTCTGCAGTTATGCAAAACCAACACCCAACCCACCCTGTAGACTCCGTCCTTGCTCATACATCACTCAACTTTGCTTGCTGTTCATCTCAACTTAAAATGATCAGTAGTCATGGTACCACCCTAACTCCTATCCTAACTCCATACCTGTCGTCTCTTCCTCATTTCCTGTGCCTTAGAAAGAAAACATGTCCCATTTTTTTCACCCACTGGAGACCGCCCTAATGGAAACATGAGAAGAGAATTACAACAGACGCGGCATCTTTTTATTTGAGTCCATTCATAGATGTGCATGACAGGTTGTCAGGCTGTTAGACACTAAAATTGCTGTGTGTTCCTCCACTGAACAAAAGACAGAAGAGATAATTCAGGATAATGAAAACGCATTTGGCTTCAGAGGTCAAACTGTATTCATCATTTCTCATAACCACAGCTGGTTGCCTTTTAATGCTGGCCTCGCTGTTTTTATGGACAGAAAGCTCCTGGAGTCAAAGCAGTGAAAGGTATTGGTCCTCCAGGTTGTTGGCGTGGTGACAACTGCTCATTGGTGCATTGTGTGTTTTATAGCTGCTTCCTGGAGGACTCAAAAGATGCACAGTTTGAGTCTAAGTCCTCTCTGTAGCATCCCTGTTTTTGACAGACAGTACCACTGTGTTGTAATTCACTGACATACCACCTTAAAAGGCCCCATCTGTGAACACACGCATAGTTTAAAGTGGATGGCATCTTCAGTTTCTTGTTTTCATTGCTCCTTTTCTGATTATCTCGCATTGCAGGTGACTCAACAGACACCTGTGGGGATCCTGGCACGCCTGCCCATGCCAGCAGGGAGGCAGGAAACTTTAAAGTGCGTAGCAAAGTGCGCTTCACCTGTGCAGTGGGACATACACTGTACGGCTCGGCGGAGAGAATCTGCTTCCCCAACGGGACCTGGTCGGGCAGACAGCCATTCTGCAAACGTAAGGGGAATCTTTACAATGTCTCTGTGGTGTTATGTATGACACAGTAAGAGAGGAATACCAAAAGCTAGCATTTACTTATTCTTTGAGCACGTTTTCCCTATTTCAAACCTCATTTGGAAATCATTTTAGACTGTGTTTTATTTCAGCAAAGTTCTTGTAGGAGAGCTTTGTTTCAGGAGCACTCCACCACTTAATGTTACACATCGGGTTTAGTTTACTCATCACAGAGAGCACTAATCAGCCTGTGAACACAGTTGTATAATGTCTTTTTTAGCTCTGGTGGGAGCTTTCTAAAGTGTTACAAAATAACCCTGATTCTGTCATCAAGGTTATTTTGGTCTGGCTTGGAAACTACACATTTTTAGCAGAAAGCCTGTGTTACAAACTGATTACTGGCTATACTTGAGACTATTTATTGAATTTCACTGTAAAACATTCTAACTGAACAGAATGTGAAGAAATAGCAGTTGTGATGCTATGTCAGATATCTAATGAAGCTAGCATGCTAGCCAGTTAGCCCTGGCCAGTTCTTTCTCGTAATACCGCTCCGTACCTCAAGAGGCGATGGCCCGATAGTACAGCTCAGCTCTTTTATATCACACCTTCACAGACAGGACTCTCAGGCCCTCCTACAATTTTGATGATCCTTTTTAAGTTACCAAATTATATGAAAGTACAACACCATAAAACAATTTAATTAAACACATTATTTTGTTGAATTTCTATACTCCCTTAAAATAGTTTGTTAAAAAATGTACTCCTTCAGTATGGTCCCGAAACTCGCATCAGCCGTTGTGTCAAAACATTTCAAGCAATAACCATATAACCAATAACACACACAAACATTGTTTGCATGGGATGCATGCAAGCATGAATGTGCGTTGGGTGTACAGATAGGTGCTCGTGTGCATCCACACATAGACACACAAATAATTGTGAAAGCTCACAAACACAGTACTGCACCAGATGGATAAGTATCTCTCTGCTGCAGTCAGATATTTTCTGCCAGCACATGGTGCTGTGACTAGCTTCCAGATTGCAACCAAAAAATTCATTAATTCTAGACACCTAAAGCCAAGTTCTTTTTGGATTGTGATAAATGAACCATTGTGGATTTTGAAGATATTAGTTCGCAGAACGCCAGCTCTACATCTTGCATAAATTACCCCCAGGGGTCAACCGGATATTGAGGCGAATGTTTGACTGCTCCTGCTCTCTTCTACTGTCCGCTAGCTTGGCACAGTGCCAGTGTAATTTTTAATATGATAGGCCAATGCACAGACCCTCTGAACTACTCTCTGTGTATTTGTCTTTCTGTCCATCTCTCTTGTTTTTCCCTTTTCGCTGTCTGTCTCTCTTCTCTCTCTCCCTCTATTCTTCATTTCCCCTGACGTCAGCCTTTTTTCTTTCGCTTCTCCCCTGATTTCTCTCTGTCTTAATCTCTTTCTCTGACTGTCTTTACGTCCCTGTCCAGTCCTCCATCTGTCCCTCCTCTGTCTCTCACTCTCTATTGCGCAGCCTGACCCTCCCCCCTCTCCTTTTAACCCACATCTTTCCTCCACTACCTTTTTACCTCTCCATCTCACTGCTCAACTCCTGATTCAAAGATTGTTTTACCCACCTTAAGAGGGAGGGGGCAGGAATTCACTGGAGCCTGGATGGGTTTCAGCGCTGTCTGTGATCAAAAGCCCTGTCTGCTGTTAAAGCCCATCCGTCCGTTATCCACAGCCTCTTACAGTCTCTGGAAAACAGTCAGTGTGGATATTCAGCTTAGTACCCATCTCACAATACCATCAAGGTCTGTTTTGTGTTTCTGTCACCATGTCTGTCTTGGATTATTAAGAGAGGAAGCCAAAGAGGCCACCATACTTTATTTTTGGCAAGTGTGCGCGTGTGCATATGCTCGTGTGTGCACTTACAGTAAAGTATCATGTGCATGTTGGCACCTGGTGTGTGTGGGTATGTGCTTGTGAGATGCATTTTCACCTCAACGAGCTTGTGTGTGTGCTGTTTGTGTGTATGCACACGTGGTAATCGAGAAATCACCACCGAACCTACAACACGTCTGTCTCCTACAAGAATCACTATTACAAATTTTCCAGGCAATTAGGTGATTGAGAGAGCAAACCGGTTTCGTAATTAGACATGATTTAGAGCAGATGAAACACATATGAACCAAACTCTGTCCTTTCCCCTCATCAGGGACAAATGCTGGCATATTCTGGAAATGCCGTAAGGATGCCTTAATGTAAGCCCAACCATTCAGTCCACTACAGAAAGTCTGTTTTTTCCTCCGGGGGACAGCACATCTAGAGTAACACTGTAGAAATTCAGCCTCCTGTCTGAGTTCAGCTTGTGCTTTAAATTGTGATATTTCATCATATGATCTGGAAAGTAATTCCAAACAGTTCTAAAATAGAATGAAAGTGAAAAATTTTACATCTGTTCATTATTTAGTAAAATGTAATAGCTAAAAGTTATGAGACCATAGCTGTAGATTTCCACATTGCTCCCACGATCCTCCTCTTCTTTTTAGATTGCACTAAATGTCATTGCCGTGGATGTACTATGGGACCTGACGATACACAAACTGCACTTTATTTACTGATGACTCAACAACAGTGTGATGGGGATTTGTGTACCAAATCAGCTCTGCTCATTAGCCCCTCTTAATAAAGCTGTGACGCTTTGTAGATTAGTGCTTCTTTACTGGCTTGGTGCACAGCTTCTTTAAAAAAGAGAAACAATGCTTCTTTGCATCCCCAGATGTGAGGCACAAAGGCATGATGGGGAACTCTGACACAAGCCAACGATTTCTATTTTCCATTTTCAGACTGTTCCACCTGAATGCTAATTAGAAGAAAAACTGCAGATATTCATCAGGTCAAAAGCAAAACAGCAATTATTTCATAAACAAATATTACTGTTCACACAGTCTGGCAGGAATATATTTTCCATAGCCCTTTAATCTCATTGAGGCCTTCAGAAGTCATCTTGAGGCTCCCAAATCTCAGATTGTGAATCACTGATATGGAGAATATAAAATCCATTACCACTTCACACCTCTGACCTTCACTTCCTCTCTTTTCTCCCCTGTCTTACAGCGGTACAGTGTAGTAACCCAGCTACACCTGCTCACGGCCGTATTTCCCGTGTGGATGGAACAACTTTCTCCCACTCCATCGTGTATTCTTGTATGGAGGGATATTTCCTCACTGGCTCGCCCACACGCCAGTGTTTGGCAAATGGCACATGGTCTGGCACGGCTCCAAACTGCACAAGTGAGTTTTTATATACACAGACACATGAAGGGATATTGGAGTCATGTCTACTGGTCTTGTGGAGCACACACTTAAAAGGCTACTCTGCTGCACAGTTCCCTTGTGATGAAACGATGAAGAGCAATGCATTGTCTATTCACTGTCAGAGAAAATCACAAAATGATCAGTGTCTGACCAATGAGATGTGGTCAGGCTTGTTCCAATTATACCAGCGCTTTGAACGGAGAAACACAACCGAGTACAAGTCATTGTTTCTTGGTTGATCACATCCAGCTAAGCTACACTTACACAAGCTTTGGCAGTCACAGAATTGGTTATTGTCGCTTTCAGAAATAGAACAGAGAAATAAAGGAAAATGGGACGAGGAAGATTGGCCACTCCCCTGCGTGTCATGGGTGCACCAAATTCGAAGTTAGTGTTTTCCTGGTTGTGAGCCACCGCTAACCAATTACACATGGCCAGGCGTGTCAGTCACAATAAATGGTGTGCTGTTAGAACAGTAGACAGAATCAGCCACTGCATTTGTGTTCTCTGTGATGCTGTATGAACAAATTAAACATCAACGTCATAAATACTGTAAAGCAGATAAATCCCTCTGAAAAGAACGAAGACAGATGGGACTGAAAACGATTTCACTCCCTATTTCTGCCAAACGGAGGCTTGGGTATAAGATTTCAAATAGCACATAAATCTGTTTGAGCCTCTCTCCCTGCAAAGCATCAAAACTGTCAGGCAGTTTTTTATTGTCTGGATCTCAGCAAATGAGCCTTGCAGTAATTAAGAAGTATGCCAATCTATATTCAATTTGCACCAGGATGACTATCAAACAAAATTACACATTGTTCCTCTCTCTGAAAATCACCATATTCTCTATTCCTCATTCTTTTTGCTTGTTATTGAATCACAAGAAAAGATAAATGGTATGGGCATAATTTTCAATTTTGGAATGAAATGAGTCTCTGGAGAGATATACACAGGGAGGGAGGGCGAAGGAGAAAGATTGGAAACTGGATTGAATAATAATGATCAAACATGCAGAAACGCAGAATAGCTTCCTTGCTTCTTTTCCCCACTTTCGAGCCTGCTCATCAGCAAAGTTATTACAGTTATCCTCCTGTATGCTATCACTTCACATTAAATTTTAGTGGTCAGTTCAGGGACATCAACACTTAAGATGCCAAGATTGGCTCAGTGTGCCTTCATTAAGGAGGCAATCATTTTCACGGTTCATGGGTAATCGATCATGTAGGTTACCAGATCAAAGTCACACAACATTCTCAAGGGGAGAGGGAAAAGTTCTTTTATTTTTTTCTTATTGCCCTTGATGGTTGATAAATGAAATTTATAGAGCATGTTAAGGATTTAGGGAATTAGTAGAAGTGCATTTGGAAAGAGGCTTGCTCAGTGAACTGTGAAGTGAAGCCATAAAGCACTTTCTGAAATAAACAGTAAACACTGATTATTCAGGGGCACTATTTACCATGTAACATCCTGTGATCCTGTTGATCTATATCTACCTTTTGTAGTGTTCTTCCTCTTCTCTTCTTCAGTCTCTGATTTAAAGGCCAACACAGTGGTGTTAGAGTCCTCATAGATGTTGAGGTTGATGTGGGATTGGAGGAAATGGTGTAAAATTCCTGTTAGTCAGATTTCTGACGTATCATTTAAATGAACACAGCAGTACCCTGAGTCATATTGATGTCTTACTGAATTCAAAGTCTGATTAAACCTGAAGCTGGAATACGTCTGACAAAAACAGGAAACTCTTCGACATGGTTAAAAAATGCAGATACAGTAAGGGATTAAGAGACATCTGATTACTGAACAACTGCATTTGAATATGGGTTTTACTGGGTTACTGCAGTGCATGAACACGTGCATGAACTCCTTTGATTTCCTGGCTTAACCTTATTTCTCCCAGTAACTCACTTTTCCTGGGAGCAAGTTACTTGCTGTTACTGAATGAAAAGGCTGTAGAGTTGAGTTGTTGAAGTCAACAGCCTGCAGCTTTGTGGCGTTGTGCTGACTGACTGGGTTTTTCACTCCTACAAATAGACAGACACATATAAATATTTACATTAATGTACACACATACTTTTTCTACCCCTTTCTGTCTTCTAGGAAGACCACTTCCCACTTCCTCACAAGATATTTCTAGGTGAAAGCAATTGAAATTTTTATGAGCTGTCTTTTGTTCCCGCCAGCTACATCTGGCTTGTGTGTGAAGAGGCATAGCATGCTTAATTCAAGATAATGTGTTTCAGTGTAATTTTGGTGGCTCAGAGTCAAAACGAACTGATGACCTACAAAGTGGCAAACACACTCATGTGCAGTCACTCAAAGATGTGCATATATATAAACACTGTACATACACTTAGCTACAGAGACAGAAGGTCAGCTGTTATTTTCCATCATCATAATTTAAGATACCTGGTTCTAATGCCAGAAAATATCTAGCAGGTTATTTCCACCTCCTGGTTTTTGGTTCTTGTGCTCACCATGAATTATAGCTCTTCAGTGAAACAGTGAGAATTTGTCGTTAATATAGATTTTGTCAGTCCATTGTTATCACCAGGGACTGAAAGAACCTTCTTTCACTGCCTGCTGCTGTGGCAGGCAAGTATTTTTTTTTGTCTGCCACTCAGAAATCATCTTCCACTTGTGAAATCTATGTGCTAAATGAAGGAATAGCACTTAGATAATTTAGACATTGTTGAATGTAAAGAATATTGTCATTCAATGTTTGATATATTTACACTGAAATTATTCCCTGTGTGCTAAATTCATTGTAGAATTTTTACACAAATACACAACAGACATCAGAATCAGGATCACAATAGTCTTCATTCCTGCTCCCTTTCTGCTATCTATGAAGCATGGTCTGCAAGACCATATCCTGTCCAGGGGAACAATAACGAGTAGGTGTGTATGTGTGTGTGTGCAGGTCTTTTTATTGACTGTTATTGGCTGGAATTCATTGAATGTCGACTGTCAGTCCAAGCGAATACGTTTCTACAGCCAGCATTCTTGCCTTTTTAAAGGAGTTGTGAGTGACTTTCAAATGTGTCGCTCTATCCAATCACGTGTTAACCTTACTAAACCTGTCTCTCTGATGTGCGTGTTCCCTGTCCGCCAAAGTGGCAGACGGCCTGATGGTTTTCCCCACTGCTGCCAACAGTGGTGCTAATTTCACACCCTGATTATTACATCTTTATATGTAGTTAGGCATTTGTGAAATATGGATATGCTCGTTACAGTGTTTGAAATCCACTTTTATCCTCAGGGTGGTCTTTGAATGTAGGAAATATACATCTATATATAGATCTTTCCCACTCTGTTTTTATTTTGATTCAAGGTATTTCAGTCTGCAGTGGCAGACTGTATCCAGGAGACATTCATGGAGATGATCAATCTCACTGACTTTCACTCCCAACATCTCAACATCTACTGGATAGAGTGGCAATAAGTTTTGTACAGACATTCATGGTTCCCAGAGGATGAATCCTAATGACTTTGGTGATCCCTGATTTTTTATTCTCCAACATCACCATGTGGTTGACATTTGTAGTTTTTAATAAAATGTCTCTCATGGATTGCCATGAAATTTGGTTCACACTTTCATGTCTCCGTCAGGATAGATTGAAGTAACTTTGGGGATCCCCTGACTTGTCACCTAGTGCTACCTTTGGGTTTCAGTTTTATATCCTCATACTTTGGTTTATGACCAGATTCTTGCAAAAGTTAATTACATTGCATCAATTTCAGCAGTGCTCGGTGCAAAGTAGCAAATGTTAACATGCTAAAATTCTAACTTCCTAAGAAGGTGAACGTGGTAAACGTTATACCCACTAAACATAATCGTGTTTGCGTTGCCTTTGTCAGCACGTTAGCATGCCAACATTATCATCTAGCTCTAACCACTGCTGTGCCTTAGTATGACCTCACAGAGCTGTTAGCATGGCTCTGTATAAAACATTAAATGAAGTGTTATTCTTCTACAGCACGACATGCACATTGAAAATATATTCAAAACCATTTTTGGTGAATAGCTGAGAATATTTGGCCAGTTAAAGAACATTTGGGTTTTTTTGGGTTTGAAACATCAAAGGTTTGACACAGTGCAATGTTTTTATGACTTAAGGCTGTGGCCATTCAATACACAGATATAGAAATGTACATGCCACATTGGCTGCTGCCCCAACTATATTGGAGCGATGAGGGCTGCCGTCTAAACTATAAAAATGAGCAGGGGAGCTGGCATTTTATGGATAAAAAACCCTATAATGTTTATGTTTAATCATGGATTGTTTTAATATTCAAGAGTTTATGATCTATGTGGAGTCTAAAAAATACATTAATCTATAATTAGGCTTTAATTGCTGCTAGACAATCAAGAGAGGAGTATGTATCAACATGAGGCTCACATGAACTGATTTACTAATGTGTTGGAAAATCATTCATTGTCATGAGGAATTGTAAAAACTCACATTTGTCAAGAGTGGATTTGGCTTATTTTCCTTGGTTAATGCTTGTGGAGATGTACACATATAATACAGTTTAATTAACATGAACTGTGCAGAAAGCTTTTTCTGCTGTGGAAATGTCTTTTTCTGTCTACGTGTCCATCATTTAGCTTTTCTAGATCAGAACGCGCCTCATTTACTTTGAAATAATCAAAATATTGCATCGTACAAATAATTGACCACTCGAGTAGTGCAGTCAGTCTGCTTTCTGCATTTTTCTAGCAGTGAAAGGATAAAGATATACTCTCATACAGACAGTTGCAGCCAAAGACAGTTTTAAGATAACATAATGCCTTTATGGATCTCAGAGCAGAAATATAACATATTTACATGATATGGTAAAAAATAGTAAAAATATAGTACTGTACAAACAGTATGGAATCTAAGTGTAATATGATATAGCATGAGCGTGTAGTAATAGTACAACAATATACAGTATAGTACATCATAACCTATGAATGCAATAAGGTGTAGTATGAGTTTAGAAATAATAATAGCATAAATAGTAGTATAATAGTTGCATCATACAGTAAATAATAAAATGCAAATAATGAATAAAATAGTGAGTGAATAATAATAATATAACAGTATATGGAGTATAATAATAGAATAAAATAATAGCAAAATAATTCCATTAAATATACAGTATATACATATGATGAATATACACAAAATTTTTGTGTGTATTGTGCAATTAAACTATATATGAAAATTGTAAGAGTTCTGCTCTTTCCATCTTTTCAAATTCAATAAAATTCATAATACTGCCTAAAGTCTTCAATGGCAGCTCAGGATGGAATGATGGATTCACAAATTGGTCGATGTACACTAGAAACCAGGATTATACCAAATAACAAGGATATTATTCCCAAAAAGAAAGGTTGTTGTTGAGATTTTCAGCAAGTCACCCTCTGCAGGAATAGACTCCACTCTAGGCGTGAGTGGGAAAATATGTTCGTGTTTGATTTGGGTGAACTGACCCGAAAAGGGAGTTCACTACCCACGAGGCCTGTAAAGTCCAAGAAATTAGATAAGGCTGACAGGTTAGTTTATTTATTACACAAACAATTTCCATAAAAGGCAGGCAGCAGTGCATATGTACACAAACATCAAATACATCACTGCCAGCAGCACTGCAACTCAGCCATCCATAGTATGGAATTCCTCCAAGTAAACAGAAACACACCTAACAAATAGCCATTTAACCTGTGCCATCCATCAGATAAACACCAAGGCTGTGCAGTTGACATCTCATTTCTTTGGATTTTCTCGCAGGACACTGTCTTACCTGCTGTACTTTTGTGCTGATTATGAAAATGGATACATCTAGGATTAGATTCACTACTGGAGAAAGCAAGAAAGTTGTGCCATCAATTCAGAACCTCAGCCGATGTCAAAGTGAAGACTTCACTACTTCTCTTTGCTCACAACTAGCAGCTCTCAGATGTATTCTGTCAGGATGCAAAGTTAGTCTCACCCAGCGATGATAAATGTGTCCAAGTGTTGAAGATCTTGGCAGCAACTGAAAATAAACAAGCAGGAATAAATTTGAGGGAGGAGGCGTAAGCAGGGACAGCCATATGCATCAAACTGGCTTCTTACGTTGAGGTGAACAAGTCAGAGAGTTTTGTAATAAGTCGGCAAAAATTAGAGTTGTAAGATGAAAGGAGGGCTAAGAAAAAGCAATCAAATACAGCGGCTTCCAGTTTCATCAGAGATAGCACTAGGGTAAGGCCTGACACGAACACGTAGTGGGCCAACACTCAGCCATCTGTTGACTTTGGAGGAATTGTGCCATGAGAAGATGCCAAGAATAGTCACGTGAAAAGACGAGAGAGAGCAAAAATCACCAGGGTAATGAAGCTCCCCAACACTACTCTTATTTCACTGGGTTCTCCCCTTCATTTAGAAAATAATAATATCTCAAAATTCTATTGTCACAGTGGTTCATTTTAGAAAGTGATTATGTATATAGGATTACTTCCTATAACAATACAGGTGTCTCTCACTCTTAGGCCAGGAGTAACAGGTACTGTGTGTTGATGCTTTGAGTGCTTGATTATAGACTAACGTGGCTACAGCGGTGTCATCTGCTTCTGTTGATGTTTTTTACCTTTATGAACTGAACAAGAAGAAGCCTTCAGCATCATTGCTTTTTGTGCGGACAGATGCCGTTTGCATGTTACGCATGCACACTCTAAGGCTGCTGCACACTAACCACACAAACTTTTGTCTCTCTCTGTTACTTTATTTGTATGGAAGTGTCCTGGGGCCTTTTTCTATACCAACTGGGCAATTGTAGTTAAAACCATTATATCCATATATTTAGTGATATTTGTGAGTTCATAGAAATATCCTATCAGCCTAAAACCCCTCCAAAAACCCATTGCATTTTCTAAAAATTGAATTTCCAAATATCATTGTGTGAATCACTGTAACCATGTGTCATTACAGTGGAGCTCCTGTGTCCTGCCATGTTCACATCATGTGGGATGGACTGTAGAGGAAAGCAATTAGCAGTCCTGATGACCACCACACAATTAACACCACATTTGGTGACAAACTGTACTTACTTACTCACTCTGTTGCTCGTGCTTCCGTTCAGTAAACCGTCACTGTGATAACTATGAACTGCTGGTGAAGGATTGTGGGTCTAGGTTTGGTTGCACCCTGTGATTTTATTTTATTTTTGTACATTTTCATTATGCACAACTGTATTTGGCACAGCTGTTTGGAACTTTTCAATACTTTCAATGTGGCTGAGAGGATAATTATTAAGGCTGAGAGGATAATTATTAATCATCCCTGTGCCTATACTGTAGCATATGAAGAAAAATAACAAGTGCATGGTTAAACGCTGATGGTACAAGTGAGCAAATGCAAAATTAGGAAACGAACAGCAATTTAACAACAGAACACTAAAAACAGAAACATAAGGGTGAAAAATCCGATCACTCTTTGAAGAAAGAGTGGTGCATAGGCACTAACCCTGTTACATCAGACACTCTATATTGATGTTTTACTTTGAATATACTGCACGGTACATTTCATTTTGCTGTTCAGTATACTTTTTTTTAATTCAACAACACCATTCAGGATGATTTCTGATGCAAGTTCCTTATGTTTGACCACCAACGACAGTCATCACCTGCGGCGACCCTGGTATTCCAGCGAATGGGCTTAGATTCGGTGATGACATCACAGTGGGCCAGAACGTGACTTTCATGTGCCAGCCGGGGTATGTGATGATAGGAGGGGACAACTCAGTCACACGGACCTGCACCAACAATGGCACCTGGAGTGGCACCATGCCAGCATGCCAAGGTAAGTACCACCCACAAGTGAACACACTCACACTCCCTGCGCTGCACACGTGCCGCAGTATACAGTCAACCTTGATAACCATCAGACCGTGCTGTAGCAACCTTGGCACGGCAGCACACTGTCACATACAATATAAAGTACATGCTTACACCCAGAGATCTAATGGGATTAGCAAGCAAGGTGACACAGAGCTTCCGATGTGGTCAGATAGTGTCATATTCGGTGTGCTGATAACTTAAGTGCCAACGATATATAAGGCCGGTTTTCTACGAGACAGACGCACACATGCAGATACATGTATTTGTGTGCATGTCTGTGTATAAACTACTGTTAATCTTGTTGCCTGTTTTTTAATTGTGTGTCAAATATCCTTATATTTAGTCAACCTCATCCTGTTTTTGTTTTAGTGTTTTTTTAAGTCAGGTTTTAGTCGACTAAAAGTGTAGACATTTTCGTCTTATTTTAGTCAGTGACAGCTGTTGACATCGTAGTTATCAGATTTTATTGAACATTTTAGTCAATCTAAATTTCATTTTAGCATTATCTGATGAAAAAGGTCGAAGGTTGAATGATTAAGAATGCAGCTTTGCAGACTGTCTGGTCTAGTGGTCTGATGGTATCTTTTGTTATCAACAGTATTGCTTGTTGACATCATCAAAGTTAGCTTTTAATGATGGTTTTCGCTAACAGAATTAACACTAGTATAAACACATACACCCACATGAACACTTCATGCAATTTTTAGTCTGTTTTGCTAAATTATGTCCAGAGCATCCTTATATTATAGTCCCCAGATAAGAGAGACGGCACCGCTCAGCTGGCTTTCAGAAAAACTAAATATATATATGTATATAAAATACATCTGTAGAGCCCTCGATCTAGGACAGCGTAATTTCACCAAAATATGCATCTAGAGTTGCACCTGTGGTGGCACAGAGCCAAGGCTAAAAGTTCCTCCGACTCTTCGTGATGGATGTCGAACAAGTCCTCTTCATCACAACAAGGATCCCTCTAATTGTACTCCTAACAGTTAATCACTGGCTCCCTCTGTCTAAAGTGTGTGCACACTCTATGGGCTTGATTAACATCAGAGTTAAAAAATCCACTAAGAGGACTTAGTTGTTGTATGCCCATCAGCACTACATCACCCTATGATTTATGATGCTGGGGTGGAGGCATAGATTACCACGACTGCCATCGACACCTAAAAGTATCACACATGAGATTAACTTGTGCTGCAAACAGATCAGAAGTACACCAGGAAAGGGAAGAGCCCACAAGGCAAATGGTGGCTTATTGTTGCTAAGGAACTGTTCTCATGCTGCGGTCTCAGTCACAGAGAAGGAAGCTGGCGTTGTGTTTGCCATGAGAAATGGGAAGGGACAAATGAAATGTGAGAGAAAAAGAGGTAGAGTGTGAGAGACCGACATGCACAGAGCAACAGAACAACAGGTAGGAGACACGCGTTACAGAAATCAAACACACACACATTTTTTGAAAGGGAGTGAATATCAGGGAATGTAAAAACATGAAGCCTGTTGATCTTTGTTCGGCTTGTATGTAGTTTCTGTTTCTAGATATACTCTGTGTATAAAATGCTGTTGTAGACCCAGAAGTAGTTGTCACCTTCCCTTAGCTCAGCTCATAGGGAACTGTGGTTTTAAGCCACACACTTCTTGGCCTCCTCAGGCTCCCTAGAACCTTGCCTAGAAGTCCGCAACATCCAAACTGACACTGATTTGTAATATTTCATGGCCGTGTTTCATTATTAACGTGCCCTGTTCCGTGGTATGTTGAAGCTGTTGGATAAATCGATGGCCGCGCAACCCAAGGCAGTTTAAATGGAGAAAGAGAGAGAGAGAAAGATGGGCGAGGGAGCGTGGGTGTATGTGTGCACGCATGTGTGTATAAAACTGCGTGAAGCTCCTAACCTCCGAGCTCTAATCCTTGACAGCTACCGCAGCAGCTCAGGCGCTCGGCCCCGATGCTGCCATGCTTGATGGTGGTGGTGTGGAGAGGAGCGAAACCCTAGAGCTTAGCCTTCCTCATCACACACTAGCGCACGTATACATTCACATAGAGGACATTCAGCTACACGAGTGGCTCTCATGCATGCGTAGACACAGATGCTTGCATACCTTCAGCTCGTACTGGCCTGTGTACATTAGTCAGTGAGCCACAGGGTCCCTCCTCTCACTTTTCCAGTAGTGCTTACTCCTCTCATGGGGTAAATGAATAAAAGAAAGTCAAGAGTGAGGAGTTTGATCACTAAGTGGCTGCTCTATATTAATTTTGTGATTCCTCAGTGTGGTTGGGGGAAGGAAGTAATACAGATGTTTAATGCTTTATTTTCTCCTTGTCATTGCTTGCTTCCTCTCCCTTGGTCTCTTTCTAAGACTATCTAGGACAGGCGATAGAACGGCTCACTGGTAATTACGTCTTTTTTATCTTCTCTCTCACTGACAGCCTACGCACAGAGAGGTCTTAGAAAAGGACTGAGAAAATATCTATTTCCTTTTTTTCATGCATGTGAAACTGAAAACAATGCCTCCTCCAGTGAGATCGGTTGCCTTTTTCTTTTGCGCGATTGGGTTCAAGTTGAAGGTGCGGCGGTTCAGTCGGGATGAGCTGTTTGAAATGTGTCATGATGTGGGGCATCTGTCACCTTGTCATAGATTTGGATGCTGTGCCGCGGGGATATGCGCCAGTATTCCACAGAGGGAGGGGAATAGAGATGGAGAGAAAGAAGCGAGGAAAGGAAGGAGAGAGAGAGAAGCTGAAAGAGACAAAGAGGTTTTACCTGTGCCGACTCTGTGCATAATTTTGCACTTAATGTGTGTGTGTGTAAGTTTGTGTGTGGTGTGCGTACACACAGTGCCGATGACACATCCTAAGCCTCGCCCGGCAAGGATTCAGTTTGAATCCCAGGTTTGGCGTGTTCAGCTAAGAGGCACTAATGCTGCTTAGAACTACTTAGGAAAATGGGGACACTCTTCGCTTCCCATTCAGTTCTGCTTGCCACCCATGCCTCTTTTTTTTTTTTCTTTTTATTTATTTGTTTATTTATTTAAAGAATTTTCTGATGCAGTGCTTATGGGATTAGTAGGCCTACTCCAATAATCAGCGTAATTTGCCAACTTGCACACGCGCACTCACACGTTCTCCCTCCATCTGTCTCTTGCTCGGCTTTGTCTCTCTTCCTTCCCTCACACAGACAAACTGTAGGGATGCACATACACACCCAAACACACAGTCTACTTTATAGCATCCAGCTGGGCATTTTAGTGAGGTATTTCAAAATGAAGTGCTTTTTTTTTCAAGCACTCCAAAGCAACAACATGGAAATCCCAAACTGAAGGCACTCTTTACTAATTCATTAACATCAAAGAGAAACAATTTCAAGTGAACTTGTTTCTCCTTGAGAACTTGAGAAACAAAATAGCATTATCAAACAAAGC
Source organism: Chelmon rostratus (assembly GCF_017976325.1). Classification (NCBI taxonomy): domain Eukaryota; kingdom Metazoa; phylum Chordata; class Actinopteri; order Chaetodontiformes; family Chaetodontidae; genus Chelmon; species Chelmon rostratus. The sequence continues at coordinate 19,984,521 of NC_055665.1, forward strand.
ATTAAAAAACAGATTGCGACATCAGTATGGTTTTGCCTTTAACTTTTATTCAGTATTCATCATGGCCTAAATATCTTTCCAAATATAGCATGCATCTAAAGCATATATACTGTTTAGTGCTGCAACATGTCTATATAGAAATCTTTTTGGATCTGCTGCCAACCAAGAACAAAAGATGGTTCCACCTTGGAGAGAATGTGTGAATATCCCACAGTGGCTTGCTCTAGATTTACTGTAATTCCTTGTGTAGAAAAAGAAAATCGAGCTAAACTTCATGAGGCACTGAAGTTGTCCATCATGCCTCTACCTACACTAACACTATCATCTTCAGAATTTAGAAGCACAGTTATTTTCCAGTTTTAAATGTCATATAGTGTGAAACTTATCCTTAAACAGCTGGCTAAAAGTTTGCTTTCTGAATTTTGTCAAAAAAATAAATAGAACAAGTAGCTTGTAAGAAAAGGAGCTACAAGCTGTTAATTATGTGTCAGTGTTCATTTTTACAGCTATTTTAGATGTTATGTTATGTCCAAATTAGGTACCTTTATTCTCTAAATGCATTATAGTTTTGTCCATTTGAGATTTGAATCAATAAATGCAACACACTGCTATTCAATAATTTATTGTACACTGATTTTTTAACCAGTCAGAGTTAATGGATCTCTCTAACGGGTACATAATGACTTCTGTGATGCAATATCCCAAGTTGCCTTGATGTAGTGAATAACTGTGCTCTTAGTATGGCAGGAATGTTGCAGGGTTTGGAGGTGGCGAGTGGAGCTGTGGAAATGAAAAGACAGGTAATAAGCTTGAAGTGACAGGCAGGCAGGTGGGAAGAAGGCAGTCGTCGAGGTGTCCGAGGGTCAGGTGATCTCGACTCTGTGCCCCAGGGGACAGATAGTCCAGCTTGCCTTAGCTAAGTCTTTTTCTTTCTGTTGGTGCCCATAAATGCAGTGGGTGCATGTGTCTCTGTTCATGGTCCTGCCCGGAGCAAAGATATCCATAGAGTCTGACTTCACATGGCTGCATCTGTGTATATTTGTCATGTATTTAGTAAGTGAAAACGACTGTGTTGTTGCGCTGCCAAAACACTAAACCTTAACTTGAGAGCCATGGTGTTAACATGACAGTTTAAGTAAGCGGATTTGTAAACTAAACATCTGATCTTAACAGACGGTTGCAAGGCTTGGATATAGCCTTGCTTCAATTTGCAGATCTTTGTTCAAGTGTTTCGGCATGCACGAGTTTGTCTAAAAGAACCAGAGACTTGGGGAAATCATGGGTGTTGAGGGAGGATAGTAATGGTATAAAACAACTGCTATAATTTATTCACATCCCTAAAACCCATATCCCATCTGCGTCCCTACGGGTTCATCTCCAAGTGTGTCAGAACAAACTCCGAGCTTTATTATGCATTCATTTATTACATTTGTTGAGCAGAAAGTTTATGGCTTACACAGACACAAGATGTCCCCTCATTTCTCACAGAAATTATTCAGTATTCTCCAAACAGAAACAGCACAAGAATCCAGCATAGTCACAGTCAAAACATAGACCATTTCTCTGGGCTAAAGACCTAGTTTTTACTAATCCCCATTATGCAGAATGGTGAATCTGTGCCTCCCCTATTTCTTCTTGATATCTGTAAAATAGCACTATAATTTGAAGTATGCAGTGTAATAATAGATTTGACAAAACGTTGATGTTTAACCTGTGTGAAGAAGCTAACTTAAATCCTGGTGTGTCTTCCTGGGACATTGAAATATTTTATCATTCTGGATATAAATGGAAAGATAAAACCTCTTGAGAATGACAATTTATTGGGTAAAAAGTGGGTTTATTACAGTGTTTAATACAACTTAACACCACTACTCCCTCTTATCATCACCACCAGCTCTATGTTTCAAAATTTTCATTAGAAATGCAAAGACCCAGGATATAGCCATATCCCCGTAAATCCACATAAATCATAGTAATTATCTCCAAGCTTTAACATTGTGTGTTATCCTTCACTTACATCCAACAGCTCAATGGTTCAGTTGTATAAAGATGGGAGAAAGCGGCAGTGTTTTCCGAAGGATTTTTTTCTGATCCTTCAGCCCTTGTGTCCAGAGCTGTAGAATCAAATATTTTCAACCCCACTGAATTGAAGTCATAAAGCGATACTGCTGCAATTCATATTTTGATGTATTGATTCTCAGGTACAGCAGATATTTTAGCTGGGACTCCACACATTGTACCGTCTATGTATGGAGCCCAAGGATTTTTAAATTCCACCCTCCGCTCCGACTCCTTCAGCTTTGCTGTAGACCTCCCACTGCTGCAACAACACACAGCAGTTATGGATTAAACCTTGAACACTAGGAACTAGGATTACATGCTGCCAGTGAACTATTTCTTTGTATGTTGAAATTTGAAAGATTGTAAATAAATTTTGTAGTTTAAATATTTGAGATTTAAAAAAAAAAAATTAAATTAGATTTTTATTCTGTTTTCTGCATTGTTGATGGATTTGCTTGGACCCGTTGGTTGATTCCTTTTTCTGCTGCAATTTTTGAATTAGGAAATGTTTCTCTTGCTCTTGTGTAGCCCCTGATTTGTTCTCATGTCTGTGCTGTTTTGGTCTCACCCCCACAATCCTTTCGAACCCGGTCTTCTTGACACAAACCTGACCGTCCTGTAGTTACCTGTTGCAGCTGTTCTTGCATGGATTGTACTCAGATACGCTTTTCTTTCCTGTGTGTGTCCTCACTTTTCTCACAGTGGTGACCTGTCCTACACCCACACCCATACCAAACGGCCTCCTAGAGGGCTCGGTGCTGGAGTGGGGCACCAGCGTGAGCTACAGCTGCCTACCTGGCTATGAGCTGTCCTTCCCTGCTGTGCTCACCTGCACAGGGAATGGGACATGGAGCGGAGACCTGCCTCAGTGCTTGCGTGAGTCACCATTTTGTACTTTCTGGATAATTATGATGATAATTATAGAGGTCTCAAAGAGGAAGTCTACTTCTGTTCAGACTGAAATGTTCTTGACATTTCTGTTGCCGTCTGAAACATGGTTATTTGCACAGTGGGTTGAATTGGATTTTTTCTCCTTATATCCCTTTTTAAACATTATCAAGCACCTGAAATGCTGGACTCATAATTAAAATCTGGCATCCTGTTGCTTTTCCTCTTACAAATCTATTGATGGTGGGTTCCTAATGCCTCTGTATTTGAATGAAATTGAGTGAAATTACCAGGGTTCCCACTGTGCATTACATTTGTGGAAAATATGGATTACTGAGAGGTATGATAATCCAGATAGGCACGGTCATATTATTGTACAAATGTATTTGGGGAAATTGTGAGGTAACAGGTCTCAGCCTTTTCACAGGGCTGTTCTACCTGCATGCCATTTTACAACTTCTCTCATACATTCAGTAAGTTGGTATAGCTTTTTTCTCTGAGGCAAGCCTCTTTTAGAACTTTGCTGCTTGCCCCTTTAGAGGTTAGCTCAAGTGAAGCAAATTAATGAAAGTCATGAATAAGTCATGGAATTTAACATCATGGCCTAGGTGGAAAAGCTGAATTACAATACAAATAGAGTAGGACAGTTTTACAGAGATGCAGAACAGGGATCATTAGTGTTGTTCCCAATTGCAACGTCAAGGTCTTTTTTGTAAGCAGTGACTTAATCCTAAAACCACCTTTAGCAGTTACTGAAACATGATAGTGAACAGTGTTAAGCATGACACAGACATTGTACCCTACCTGTTCATGTAGGACACAGATACTTGAAATGGAACCTCCAATTTACATTTTGATTCAATAAAAAGTGAATCGACCTCTAGCCCCAGAGTCAAAGCTACAATGTCGATGATGAAGATGATGGTCTGAGTGGAACCGCAAGTGGAGTGTCTGATGCTCTTTACTACATTAAGACCTTCTTAGAATCATCTTCGCAAGCATAATAATAACCCCTGAGACGCTTGGCTGCTCAAGAGCATCTCACTGTCAGACAGAAATAAAATATCAAGGAGAGTAAAGCACTTGGACATGTGTTTGTTGAATATTAGTCAGGACTAATTGGAATAAAAACAAATGCCACTAAAAAATATTCACGCACAACAGTCCAAGTGCTGAAATATGTGTTGTGTTTTTTGACTGCTGTGCTGCACTGAAGGCATTACCACTGAAACTGTTTAATGTAGGCAGTCCTTTTATCTTGACTGTTGAATTGCTTCATTTTACAGCAAGTGCCACATTGATTGATTATTGGGGCCATCTTTTGCAGGGAATATCTGCTATCAGATGGCTACATGCATTAATTGTGCAAACACTAACTACACTGTGTTGATTGCTGACTTTAGGTAAGATTTCTGAATTGAAGGGAAAAAGTATGGTTTGCAGTATTTTAGTAACACATGATGTCTGAGCCCCCTGAATCTGATTAAAAAGAACTACATTCACTTCACACGTGTTTCTTGTAATTGATGCTAATGGCAGAATTTGGTGCTTGTGGCCGAATTCAGTCAGGCAAACATGGTCCCATTTAGGTATTTAGCATCTGATATCAGCTGACATACTGCTTGTGTTTGTGGTAATGCAACTAGAGGCACAGTTGTGCAGCCATTTGCTCTTCTGAATGGACACATTGCAGTTATTGTAATTCATGTAAGTCAATGTGTGCACGCTACTGTATGATTTATATCCTACCCTGTAAAAGGATTGTTTTTGTCTGTTATAAACAGATTTGTACTTTAGCCCTGTAAAGTGTCCAGCTGCCTGTTTTATTGAGGGGCATTAGTGTATCTGTGTTCTGGTCCTGACGTGTTATGATGGGTAAAAAATGGCAGGTTCCACTTGGAAAATGTACCATGTCTACTTGCTGTCTGCTGCAATTATGATGAGCAGTGTCATCCCTCAACACAGTACAATCATTTTTCCACTTCAACACCTCCAAAACAACCTCCTGCAGACATGTGAGCGAGCAACCTTTATGTGCCATGATGTAACGCTAGTGTTTGTGCCTGGCTTGTTTTTTTTGTAGTAATTACATTTCCCAGCTCCATTATGTACTACCTAGAATTCTATGTTCCAATGCTAGTGCAAAGCTGACACAAATTTAGAGCCATACACTATAAATATCGTTCAGTGTGATCAATAACCAGCTTCTGTGAAGAACCCCTGGCTCTCCTAAACACATTGTTATAGCTAGCCTCCTGCTACAGTACACAAAGTGGAAGCAAGTCTGTGATACATCACTGAGGTTTACTAAGGCAAATAAATAAGTCTTGAAAATGGAACTACAAGGAAGAAAGTGCTGATCATATTTGGTGTAGAGAAAGCTGTTATCTATACATTGAAGTGTGAGCACAGCACTATTTACAGCAGTCTTAGGTCCTTATAGTCCTTATAAACCATGAAGTAATTATGAGGTAAGTTAGGGTCAATGCTCTCAATGTAGTCACAGGACGGAGCAATACTGCATGTGTTCTGCGTTACTTTAGAAGCTTCTACATTTGCCATGGAACAGCTCTGAATGCATGCAGGCCCATGTTTTTGTATCTGTGCGGTGTATGCAAAGATATACTCCAAGCGTTAGTCAGTACATTAAATCATCTTGTCAGCTGAAGCTATTTCCCATTTAAGAACAACATCAAGAGCTGAGCACGAGGAATAATCCGATTCATTTTGGCTCTATCATGCACATCCACTGCAAATTCAACCTGATAAGTTTAAATTTAGTTCGGTGCATAATAATTTAAAGCCGCAGTCTTTCTGTTAATTAGACATACAGTAGACTTGCACTGCCGTAGACTTTAGAAATATGACTGCCATTCATACTCTGCACTTTCAGTTGAAATACAGCTCGGCAACTCTGCAGGAGATGCCATGCATCTGCAAAAGCAAATCCATCCCTGCATTTCTTAAAACCTGTACTTTTGTAAGCATTTGCAGCCAAACAGGATTAAGATGCATATTCATGTTCCCCAACACAGCACATGGGAGAGTAAGCAGCAGAATTCAGTGTCTGAGAATGCTACTTCATGTGTCTGCAGGGATGAGACTGTGATCCCAACTTTGAATCTGGCCTCTGCATACTGATTACTTCAAAGCATTGATAATTCATCAAGGAAGGGGAGATGCTGTAAGAGAGAGTGAGAAAAAGTTTGACTAGTCTCTCTCTCTCTCTCTCTCTCTCTCTCTCTCTCTCATCCATCTACACACACACACACAGCCACATTAAATATGCTGAGCTTGGTTTGGCCCTGGGCTATTTCTCTTATATATCTATAAAGCAGTACATTTTCCCTGCAGCTTGAAGCTTATGACTGATGTGCATGTCACCTGTTTGGCCTTTATTGTCAACCCTCCAAAAAAAACGCCATCTGAATACTGAGTCGTACAATGTTATTCGAGAAGTGACAAGAATCCTTTTCGCATCCAGCCAGACATTTGCATCTGTATTTGTTGTCATATCCCACACGGTCAAACTGCTGGGTACTCGGGGGCTGCAACTCACAATGCATCGTTTTGAGACCTACTGTACGTACGTATTTTGTAGGAGGAAGATATGTCTCTGAATACATGGATTTGTTTCTGAGATAACAGTTTTTGCAGTAATGGCTTTATTCAGCCATTCCTGCATGGGCTGGATTCTAATCTCCTCTTCTAGATATCTGTTATGTCAGGGATTGGTGGTGGGAAGCCCCTGTTGGTTCCTGACTTCTAGGAAGAGAGCAAGCGAGGACTAATCTCTGTCTGCAGACCTCCACACAGCAGCACATGTCAGGTCTGGAGAAGCAGCCTGGCTTATTATTGGCTTGATCCCACGGTGCTCTGGCTGCGTGACTGAATGCTGTGACTCTCGTCCTCGCCTCTGTTCTCTCTCACACTGAGCATTTCTGAACCTCCCACAGCTAACAAGTAACTTTTACTCGTCAGTGTGGTTATAGTGGATTGATGGATGGATATATACAGTAAATAGGGATAGAAAGATACACTGACAGACTTTAAAATGGCTGACCTACGTTCCCATCAAGACTAAATTATTCCCGTCAATTTGATTAGATGTCTAAAAGCAATAAATTGCAGGAGCAGCAGCGGGCTTCATCTGCGGAGGCTGTGACTGGAGTCCCATTCAAAAGGCGATATCATACAAGTGGCCTGGAGAGCAACAGTGGCAACAGATGGCTGCAGTTGTGTTAACCTCAAGGCCCTGTCAGAGAAATTAATATTTCACTTGCTAATTATTTTGATCTACAATTGAGTGCCATGACCTCCCTCACTCCCTCTCTGCTGCCAAGATGAATATTTTCTACCCACTGTAACCACTCACCGGCGTGGTTGCTTGTTGGAAACAAAAAACAAATGTTAAGACCGAGCAATTCATCCTGAGACAAGGAAGTCAATGCATTTGCCCACATGCAGTAAAAAACAGCAAAAGGAATTTGTACAACAAGCATAATACTGATGCAATTTGAATAATTCAGCCCATGAATACTTTGTAAATCATATAGAAGTCATTTTTACAGACAGGTACTCAAATAAATAGGATATAATAAAAAGCCCATTGAAAACAGCAAAGCATGCTGCAGCAGTGGAAACCACTGTTGGCACTCCTCGTCATGGTCTGATCTTGTATGGGTACAGCAGCAGCCCACACATCTTATTATTTCTGAATTTAATGCTGAAGAGACTATTCAATGCAGCGTTCAATCGACTAGCTGCTGCAGTACTTCTTATGTGTAATGAGGTTAAAAAGAGATGAAAGTTTGGATTGTAGAGACGGGGCAGCACAGTAAGGCAGGGAGCTGGAGGCAAGGTGCAACAGTGCCGTGTGGTACGACGTTGCATGAATACTTGCAGGAAAATGTTTAACATCTGCATTTGGATTTGTTGGCCCTCACATCAGCAATATTCCACATTTCTGCTGCAGCCAAGTTCTGTGGAGACCCCGGGACGCCTGCCAAAGGACGGAGAGAAGGGCGGAGCTTCATCTTCAAGTCTGAGGTGATGTTTAGCTGCAATGCCCCCTATGTGCTGGTGGGATCAACAACACGCATGTGCCAAGAGGCCGGCACCTGGAGCGGATCTCAGCCTCGCTGTATAGGTCAGTACTGAATATTAGCCTGTGTGCTGATTCAGGTAATCCACAGAATGACTGGAGTAGTATTATTCTAGTATTATTCTTGTGAACTTGATTTTGAAGTTACATTATTGATCATTAAATTATTTTATCCCATGATCTGACTTTCCTACATGCAAAAGATGAGCATTTTAGTTTGTAGACTGAAATAACAAATGGAGTGAAATTGAATGCAAGATGTCTGCCAGGTACCATCAAAACTGAAAGTAAAACACAGCACTCAGTCTAACTAATCTTCCAAATGCTGATCTTTCATTGATGATCATTCTCTGTTGGTTCTTGAAGTGACGAACATAAATAACGAGACACAGTTGAGGGTGAACTAGAATCAGTGCGTTGCCATCTGGCACTCAACTAAGTAACGACAATGAAAAACATTATTTATACGGCTACCTCGGGGGCAGCGCTTTATATCGGGAGCTTAGTGCTCCTGGAAATATTAAGTGTTGAAGAAATGCTTCAAAAAACGGATGTGTCTTAATTTGAATCTAGTCTCAACAGTGATTAGAAGTCTCACAAGTCTGTATTCTTGAGACTTTTAAAAGCCAAGGAATTTATAGTCAAAGAGACTAAAGATGGCTGGGTAATTCTGCTCATGTTACCACGCCACTTCAGTAATTGTCCTCCGGTACATGGTACACCAGAGAGAAATTGCTTTGTCATTATCAATGATTGCCCCTCTGTCATATTCTCATTTTTGCTCTCCTGCAATTCCCCTGCTCATCGTGACAATGATTTCTTATTCCAGAGCCCACGAGAACCACTTGTGAAAATCCGGGGACACCTGAGCATGGCTTTATGAATTACACAACTGGCTTTAAGGTAAAATGAACAAAACCCTGCACAGGTACATTTTGAAACGGACTGTCTTTAATTCTGAGCTGATTTGTAACAGAAAATGCATTTCAGACGCTATCAGAAAAAGTATGTTAATAGTTGCAGGTTTGTGTCACAGGTATATAAAATAAAAACAGCATATTTTTCTCAGTTTTGTTTTATTTTTAACATGTTAATCTTCCCAAATTCTGAAAAGGTGCTTTACAGTATGTTAAAGCTAAGCAATTAGTCAGCTTGATACAACAAACAGTAAGTGCTTTTAGTCATTTACAGTTGACTGCTCTGGGCTTGAACGAGTGCACTGAAATCTGGCGAGTGCTGGTCATCAGCGATAGAGGATCTGTGTCTGGATTTGTTGAACTTCAACACAGAGAGTGTCTCTTCGCATACATAGGTGGATCCAAAGAGGACTACAATCTTCTGAGCATGCCTCCTCATGTGTGGAAAGTCAAGCAGTGAGACTCATACTGTATTTCTCCCCGTGTTTGGTCACATATTGGTGATTCAAATTGTAATCCTTGAACACGACCTGTGCACCGAAAACTGACATTTTTAGGGCTGGCTGACCAGTATCACATGTAGCTGTTCACCTACGCATGTGCGTCCCTATGTAAATAAAAAAAAAAAAAAAAACTGGCAATCTTTTCAAAATAATAGCAATACCAGCTGTATTGGGTGCACAAAATAAATATGTTTTTTATTTTTATTTTATTTTATCTATTTTTTATTTCTGGTTTACGATTGACCTCACGCGGGCCAGACAGGGACCAAGAATGGGCCAGATGTGGCCCGCGGGCCGTAAAAAGGCCCAGGTCTGCTATACGCTATATGTCACTTACTTAACTCAGCTCATCAAATTTCCATGTGATCAATATTTGAAGCATGCCTGGTTGTGCGAGGCAGAGATAGATGAGCATGAACGAAAGGCACCAAATCGAAGCACCATTCAGAGCTTGCAGCTCTACTGTGTTACCTGTCCTGAGTGTTCTTTGAAACGGGCAGTTTCCGATGGATGTTTCAGGTGGAGTCATCATTTATTCCTTTTGGATGGTGTTCTGTGGGTGCAAGGATGAAGCAGCAATTCATCTGTGTATCCATCCCACGTGGTTGCCCAGAAGAAAACTGGACAGGATTTCTCCACCAATGGGAATGTGTAGAGACGTTGTGCATATCTAGATCTATAATGATTTGCACTGTATGCAGTTTGAGCGTGTGCGTAAATCGAGCAATGCTAACATGCATCATAGTCAAATAAATTGATGACCATTGGTGTGTGCTCAGTAGTTCCCTTGAGATGCTTTCAGCCGGCGTATTTCATTTCATTTCCTCCCTGTTGCTTTTAGAGTGTCGCTTACAAGTTAAGTGCAATTTCTCCACAACATTCAGTAGAGTATCTGATATGAAATTTGTCCCAAATGAAAGCAGAAGCAGCTTATTATTTGGATCACTGCCTGTAATGGCTGTAGTCTTGCATTTTTCTGCATTACTGAACAACTTCAGCAATATCTTGACAACGGGCGAATGAGGAGGTTCTGCGTCGATGCTGTCTTTTAAACAGTCGACTACAGAGAACAGTTCAGCTCTATATCTTTACCACAAAGTCAGCTCCCTCCCTTTCTGATGCCTGTGTATTAGTTCAGAACACAAACATGGGCCATCGCCTCTAGGAATAGTCTCCATCTGCCTCCACACACTACAGATAATCATTAAAAAGGAAAAAAAACGTAAGTGTGCAGTATTTTTTCCAAGCTCTTTAGATTTGATGCTGGGAGCCTATTGGCATTTGCATCAGTGTATTGACTCTCTCCTCTTTGTGTGCTGTCTGTTTGTGGCCAGGTGGGCAGCAGAGTAGACTTCCAGTGCCAACAGGGACACCTACTGCAGGGCTCCACCACCCGGCTGTGTTTGCCAGATCTCACCTGGACCGGCATCCAGCCTACCTGTATCCGTGAGTGCTTATTCATCATGCTCTCCCGCTGTATCTTTATATCACTCTGCCTGCATTTGTTTTCATTTCCCTTCTGGCATCCTGTCTCTGTTTATCTGCATTGCTGACTACTAAGACACTTCCTTTTCTTTCCCTCAACCCTCTGCCTCGGTCTTCCTCCAGTACAACTTCAGTCATTCTCCCAATCCTGCCGTAACTTTTGACCTCGTGGTAGATTGCAGTGAGCACCTCAATCAACCTACCATACCAGTCATTCAGAGAGAGCAGTATTGATCGTGATTACTGTCATTATGTTTGAACTACCTGAACTGTCTACCAACACCAACAAGCTAGGGCTGTGCAGTTCATCCCAGTTGCATCCAGTATCTCAGTGGAATCCCTTTCAGCGACAGCGTATTTCATGGAAATATTACCAATTCCAATCTTACTATAGTCTGCATGTTACTGTGTAAACGCCAGAGCTGTGTGATGATCCGGGGATTCAAATGATGTTTTGTAATCTTGATTTCATAACTACCCGAAGATGTAACACCCACTTGAATTTCCCGGAGACATTTGTGCTGAGGGAGCAGAAAAACTGTAATACCTACCCCTCAGCCCTTCATTCTCTCCCCGGTCTACTCTGCAGCGCGGCTTTATGTCTATGTCCGCGTGTGTGTGTGTGTGTGTGTGTGTGTGTTTGTGTGTGTGTGTGTGTGTGTGTGTGTGTGTGTGTTTTAGTGGGAGGAGGAGAAGTTTTAAATGGATTTTGAATCCGTCAATATGTGCACCATGCTGTCTTTTTACTGTGCATACACAGTTGCTAGTTTTTTAGGTACACATAGTTGAAAATAATGCAGTCTAAAACAAGATAACTGCATTGCGTCCTGCTTTCATGAGGCTATCATGCTCAGGTTTGTTCGCCTGTTTTAGATGGATGTTGATTGGCCATTTAGGAGGCTGAAGTTTGTGGTGCTGTTGTAATGCTGAGAAGTGTTTCTAATATTTATCCTCCCCTCATTGACACAAAAGATGTGAATGCATGTGACTGGGCACAGGGCATTTATTTGATGAATACATTTATTCAAATGCTCTTTATTATGTATGTAAGCTACAACATACGGAGCACAGAGAACAGATTTACAGATACACAACATTTCACAGTAAAACGCAGTTGCAAAATACTATTGAGATTGTTTTCAAATTAAAAGGATCAAAACGGTTCATTTGAACAGTTGACAGCAGAAAAAAATCCAAAAAGCAAAGTCACCCGACAGCTCCTCAGCCTTCCCCGCTGCACCTGTATCTTCAAACCATTGACCATGTCGTCCCGCTCACTAAGGAAGGATTCAGGAGGTTGCACATCCTCTCGCACCTTAATGGCATTTATTGCCAGCACTGTGACAGGTCCCTTAAAAACGAGCTGTCGGAGTAAGTTAAAATCAACAGAATCAGAGGTGAAAGCTCCAGCAAACTCCTCACACTGGCACTTACAAATTTCGTTATAACCAGAGAATTGACATTCTCTCTCAGGAGAGAAATGACTGTTACAAAGTAGACGATACTTAGCCTGCCCTCTCCAGGGCTGCGTGCACTGCTGTCAAAATCTTTGAGAGGTTGAGATGGCATGGCCCTGTGAGAGCCAGACTTTATCTTGGAGCATCTAAGGAAAAATAAAAATACCAATATGAATTATAATTCAGCCACAATAGAGGATAAACCAATAAACAAAATGATAAGCTTTTAAGCTTTGAAATTTAATTTTCTTAAAGTCATGTTGTAAAAAATCAGTTTCTCTGCTGAGGGAACCTAATGCTTAATAATGTAACTTTCATTATTATGGAAATACAGCACGTTTCTACTGATGCTCTTTTAAAGGCTTTAATACAAGGCACTTCATCAGCAGCATCTTCATCAATGTACCGACACATGCTGGCCGGGACTCGATTGCCTGATGGAGCCCATTTGTTCTGATTGACAGCGGTTGATGCTGGACTTGCTACATGCTTAAATATGCTGTTTAGATTGTTAGAGTCAGGGTTAATGGATGACATGCTGCCCATGAACTGATTAAAAAAATTATTGTCTGCATACGCTCAACATGGACACAAACATCCATATGATTTTGTAGAGCTTCTATATATGAATTTTATTAAATTAACACACTTTGGCAACCAACTTGCACATTTTAACAACAATACCAACCTTTATTTACTGCTAAAATCTGAGATACCAGTGTATGCTTTGCTTTTGATTTCATTTGGTCACTGTTGATGTCCTCTCTTGTCACTGTTGAATCCCAGTGATCTGTAAGGTTCCTCTCTTCAACCTTTTTAGATTTGTGTACCTAACATCCCAGCAGCCACATTCACTTTTGCAGTGGTAATCATAAAATAACATGCTTTATACCTTGTTGTGTTACTGTGATGTTGTAAAGCCACCCACTGAGATGGAACAACCAGTCCAGACTTCATTCCGAGGCATCATGTTTTGAGGCTTTTAACTTGCCTGACTCGCTCTGTTGTGCAGGTGCAGTTCCTTAGCCGGGTTTGTCTGTCTCTGCTGAGGCTGCAGCATTTCAGGAGCTGCTCCCTGGCTCTGATCCATCGCCTGTGGTGGCTTGAAAAACGTATTGATTTTCCTCTGCCCTCGTCCTGTCATTGTTACCGCTGGAATTAAAATGGAGAAATGTATCTCTGATGGTCAGCAGACTGTAGCAACCAGACTTGTATGAATAAATTCTCAAATTTGTGACCGAGGATACTTTGACCTTAATGTCACATAGACATTGGTGAAGTTAAATCGGCATACTAGTGTTGACAACTGCGACCTGGCATGTTTATTTTTCTTAATGCAGATATGCAACGTTGCCCCTTTAACTGGCAAGTAGTGGAAACGTCACATTCATTACATCCACTACATTGATATCACCCTGCAAACTGTTTTCAGAATACTGTCATTGAAAGACCTCGCTGACTGACTGACTGTACAATTTCTGGTTTGGTGTCTGAATGTGTCTGTAGTACTACCTATCTAGTAATAATCTGTAGAAATATGTCATTGAATAGCACATTCATATAACCATATTGACGTTTTGTGTTTGCTGTGAATTTAAGAGTATAGTTATTTCATCATCGGTTATCCAAACATATAAACCACAAGGTTACTGTGTATTTCTGCTTTAAAGTAAAACTATTAATTCATTTTTAGTCCACTGATGTATAATAGCGGTTTTTTACTCATTTTTCATACATACAGCTCTGAAGGTGGACATGCAGACCCAGAGGTCTGTCTGGCCCATTGGAGGAAAGCTCTGGTTATGTATATGTATTTGAGTGTGAGCGTTTTTGTATGGGCCCAACACTCTGTGTTGACCCTCGGTGCAAACAGTCATAAATCCTCTAAAATACCTTTCTCTGTGATGAAATGCTCTTCTGTTACTGTGGAGCCACTTAAATGGATTTAAAAGTGAAGCCAACCAATTTTGCACTGCTGGCGAAAGCAAAAACTTGGAGGGATTATCAACACAATAGATGTAATAGATGCAATGGACACAAGTCAGAGTTTAATATCACCGGATTTTAATCACATTACCTTTCTATCAGATTAATGCTTTCGCTTATGGGCGCACACCCCAAATCCCCAAATTTCTCTCCAGCTCACTTTGATGTTTTGAAACTCAGCAATGAATCATGTTGAGCTCCAAAGCCTCAGTGGTGAAATCTTTAGATTCAAGGCTGCCATCGAGCATTATAAGTGCAGTAGGCGTACCTTTAGTACAAACCAGCAATAGTCTCAATAAGCAGCCAAACAAAACATCATTGTGATTTCAAAACCTGCAACCTCTGACCAGCTGCATTTCGTACAGCACGGCAAGCTAACAAGGTTGCTTGTTAAATAATAATAATAAAAAAAGCTAAAAGAAAAACTTTGTAACAATTGAAAAGTTATCTTTGCCTTCTTGCCTGTGACCTGCTGTTGCTGTAGCTGGCCAACCTCCTTGGCTGGCACAGAGTCCATCAGCTGGACCGTCTCTCTGTCTGTCTGTGTAACGAACTACTCCACTCTGTCTGCATCAGAGACAGCAACTTTGAACTAAGAACACCACATGCTGTTGTGTGACAGAAAAAGTGTCTTCTGAGGGCTCATGTAATCTCAGGGGTAAAGCCTGCAGTGCTGTTTGAAGTGTAAATAAACACAGTACTGTACTGTCAACAGAACTCGACGAGGGATGTGACGTGTCTTTGATACAACAATTCATCGGCCTTGTACGTGTCTTCAGTATTCATGGTCTACAAACTCTCCAACCAATCTGGACATGTGCTGACAGTTTGTCATTTTAAATGGGTTACATAGACGTGTGCTCAGGAGTGTGAGAAGGGAGTTTATTTAATTATTTAATTTGTTTAGGTCTGCAGACTTTATATCTACAACTTAGAGCAGGAGGCAGCTTTTCTTTTTTCTTGCAATGTAAAGAGATACCACGTTAGATGTATCAGGTTTTTTAAAAAGCTCTGGGTGAAGCACACAGGTCACTTGTCCTTGTGCTTTCTTCAGCAGTCTTTCTTAATGTAGCCCAAACTCTCACAGCCCCTCTGTGTCTGAGTACAAGATGAATGAGATAAGTATCCTGCAGGATTTCAGTACATGTTTTCATTTCT
This sequence comes from Chelmon rostratus, assembly GCF_017976325.1. Classification (NCBI taxonomy): domain Eukaryota; kingdom Metazoa; phylum Chordata; class Actinopteri; order Chaetodontiformes; family Chaetodontidae; genus Chelmon; species Chelmon rostratus. Next base: position 20,000,080 of record NC_055665.1, read on the forward strand.
AGAGCGCTGACAAATTTCTAATTTCAGACACACTTATTTTACTGTATCAAACACCAGCAAAGGTAACATCCAACAAGAGGAATGTCCTGCAGCCTCCTCTTCTTCACGCAGCCCAGAAGCTGGGTTTCATCCCTGCATCCATTCCACACAACCCATTGCCACTAATGTCATTAAGACGCCATGAAGGGCCGATTTGGTACTGTGACTCAGTTGCAGCTGTCTCCCGTTTGACAGCTGGCAACGTATTCTTTCACTCACAAGCTGCAAAATTATTTCACTATTTTCCCATTATTGTTGACGCCTCAGAGCCTGAATGTTCAACCCCTCAGTGTTTGGTGGTGGGGGTGATTTGCATAATTTTTTGTTTTGCAGAGAGTTTGTTGATGTGAAAAATTAAACCAAGTATACTCAACCCACTCATGAGAGAATGAAAACATTTAATATGGTCTATAAGAGGCTGGTGTTTTGGCAACACAGCAATAACAGCTTTTGTCCCAAGTTTCTGATTCAGCGAAAGCTTTTTAACACTATCCTAAATCAGCATGTCTCTAGCTTCCTGTTTTTTGAGACAGAATAATTCAATAAGCTAAGAAAGTCAAAGCCAAGAAAGACAAAACTCGATCACGGTCTTAAAAAGCCCGAGCTCAAACAAGCCATGTAGTTATATTTTGTTTTCGGGTCACACTGCTCTGACTCGCCGAATATGGGCTGCACTTAAAAGCCTCCTCCATAAGTGAGTCCATAAGTGACCTTGCAACCTATATGCACATCCTCTTGATAGAAAACACTTCCGAGATCCACATTACCATTCACTTCAACACCGTTTTGCAAGGACACTGGTGCACTTTGTCTAGTTCAGTCCCAACCTTTAAAATTTTGATTCATTCAAGAAATACAAAAGCAATGCCAAATATTTTTTATTCATTTGTTTATTTTTCCCCAACTATTGCTAAATTGCAGTCCAGGGCTTTCGGTAAATGGCTTATAGCAATTCACACAGTAACTGCTTTGACTTCATTTAAGCTCTCCTCATTTTGCAGGCTAATTCACTCTAAAATTAAGCAGTGCATCTCCCAAGCCACAAGTGTCCATATTCATATCAGAAAACAAACTAGACATATTAAAGTAGCAACATGTTCCCTAATAGCTCCCTGGACTCAGTTAAATTGTAAAATGTGTGTGCTTCCTTTTTTATTCAGTTTTTTTCTGACCTTCCCCATCTCTCCCTCTCTCTCTCCCCAGTGAGTCCTTAATTATCTTCCTGTCGATCTGTACGTCTCTGTGTGTGTGTGTGTGTGTGTGTGTGTGTGTGTGTGTGTGTGTGTGTGTGTGTGTGTGTGTGTGCTCGAATGTGTCTATCTGACTCCCATTTGTGTGTGTGTGTGTGTGAGTGTAAATTGTGTGTGTGCTAATTCGTCTGCCCTCTGCTTGCTCCCCAGCTCACTCCTGCAAGCAGCCGCGGAGCCCGGCCAACGCTGACGTCGTGGGTCTGGACCTGCCCTCCTACGGTTACACCCTGGTGTACACCTGTCAGCCAGGTTATTTCCTTTCCGGGGGTTCAGAGCACCGCGTCTGCCGCTCTGACAGCAGCTGGACTGGCAAGGTGCCTATCTGCAGAGGTACGTGGTCAGCGGAGGTCTGCGACGACAGAATATGGAGAAGATGGCAGGGAGGAAGGGGATGGATTAAAAGTTAAAACGTTGAAGGGGAAGACTGTGCTGCATAAAGGTGGAGGGTAGGGAGAGTTCACTGATAGTTAAGTCAGATAAAATGCTAATCAAATATAATGAGACATTGTGGTTTCTGCGAAGTTGTCTGTAAACCCACCGTACTGTCAGTATACTGTCAACTAGTTGCAATATGCCTGTTCAGATTATTTTCCGGTGTGTTGATTTGTAAGTGTTTGTTAGAACAGAGCCACCAGAGATCTTAAGGAAGTGAGGAAAAGTTTGATGCGGGCGGCAAGTTGCAGTTTAGCAGTGTTTACTTTTCCAACATCCTCCAGCTGTTAAGCCTTGCTGTGTGTCACTGCAGTACATCTTTGTGACATGCATATTTATGTTCTCCTGCAGTCGGTTCCAAATCACATGAGAAAACTGTCAAACCCGTACCAGGAACACCAAGCCCGAAAGTAAATGGTGAGTCTTGAACTGCACAAGCTGTTGAGCTGGTACCCACAGAAGTCAGCCGGCTTGGAGCTGCAGTATGTGTTGATGGCATTAGCACCAGCTTGTCCATGATAGCGCAAACTCTGTGTCGTTGCAGGACACGATGAAATGTAGTTAGTACAGACAAATATTATTGGATCATAATAAGTGCAATATCAACTTAATGCATTCAAGATGAGATCAACTTTATTGATCCCCAGCTGGGGAAACTTGGTTTACAATGTAATCAGCCTGTAATTAGAACATATTGGTGCAACAAGTCCAGATCATACATGCATGTAGCTGGTAGAGATATTACTCTGTATTCATGATGTAAATATTCAAAAGCCTGTTAATCTGCCTAAAGTGTCAGTGAGCGTTGTAATCTAATAGATATACCATAGATTAAAAATGTGTTAGCTCATTTTAGCCTGATAACACGCTAAACTAAGATGGTTGACATGATAAACATTACATGCTAACCATCAGCAGGCTTGCATCGACATAGTGAGCATGTTTACATTTGCACTGAGCTCAGAGCACCGGTGTCCTGTTTCTGTTAAGGTAGTTAATAAAACATACAAATACGCCATTCAGACATATTCAGACCACCAAGTCTTCACCGTATCCTGAAGACCAGCAGGGTGCTCAGCCAGTTCCAGGTCAACTCAAGGAAGGTGAAAGTGCTAACGGAGTTACATTTTACTTTTGCTTAATCAGTATCAAACAAAGTAAAGCTATTAGCAACATCAGTTGCAAAATAATGTCATATTTTAACATGTAGGTGCTCATTTCCTCCTCTTAAACATGAACTTGTTGCAGCTACAGTTATACTCTGTAATTATTCTGGTAACTACAGACAGTCACCTTTTTTGGGGGGGTAATTAACATATAATTTCCTTGTAAATAATTAGCAGTAGGTATTGACTGTGGTGCAAAAGTGCCACAAAAAGTTCTATCAATGTAAAACTATTAAAGTTCGGCCGAGTTCACGGAGTTCAAAGTTATATCTTCTAGGATGTATTTAATTATCATTAATTGAGATTGTCAAAGCACATAAGGAACATGATATTATTCAAATTGAATGAAAAGACTGTTATTAGCTGTTTGATATGTTGACTCCGCTGCACATCTAATTAACCATTTTGCAGCGTGGGTGCAGGCAGTCGGCTTGCATTAACATCATAATACTGATTTGATGTCTTTAAAAAACATGTTTGACGTTGCTGGCTAATCGCAATGATAACTTCCACACTTCTTCTGTGCTATTATTTTAATGGCATTATTTAATGGGTTTTCTTTGTTTTTTCCGGAAGTTCCTGACGACGTCTTTGCCCCCGATTTCATCTGGAAGGGTTCCTACGATTACAAAGGCCAGAAACAGCCGGTGACTCTGACGGTCACGAGCTTTAATGCCACGACGGGAAAAGTCAATGTAACTTTAACCGACAGTAGCATGGAGTTTCTGCTGTCTGGTGAGTCATGTATAACTCATCCGTCTTCTGCCTCCTCCCCTGCGCCTCCCTCCTCCTCCTCTCAGTACCTCTGTGTGTCACTTCCATTTATTTTGAGGGTGCCTCATGTCAATCAGTCAATCACCAAATGATCTCATGCATGAGAGTGGAAATTAACTATTGGCTCTAAAGACGGATGTGTTAGTCTGCGCTGACTGACTAACTGCCCACTCAAGAGTCACTCGTCTCCTCCCCTCCTCCTCCTCCTCCTCCCCCCTCGGCTGTTTTCTCATCTCTTCTCATCTTTTCTAAGTACTTCTTTTCTGCTTTCCTGTGTTTCCCCTCCGTACTTCTCCCTGCTTCTTTTTCTTTATCATTCCCCCACACTTGTGCTTCCTCATCTCTTTAGTCACATCATTTCTCGTATCACCTCTCTTCCTCTACCTTGTAGGAGTGTACAAGCGCCAGGAGGCACGGTTAATGCTCTTGCTGTACCAGATGAGAGCGCTGGCCCACAGCTCTTTGAGCAGGATTACTGATGAGACATGGGCAATGGACGGATTTGTGAGTATACACAGGATTTTGAAGCAGCTGGCCAGTGATCTTTTGAAAATAACCAAGAGCTGTGACTGTGTCTTTTATTTCATTGTATTTATTTATTTCTATTTTCTTCAGTCTGACAGACAAAATATTACAGGCGATGGGGCTGTAATGACTTTGGAGCCAAAAATAAGGCTTCCCCGGACTGAATCAAGCCGATTTTTCCTCATTATTCGTTTTTTCTCATCCTGCTTGTGTTGCCAACAAAGTGCGGAAAAAAATCAAAAAAAGAAACTGTGACAATGAGCAGAATAGCAATTTCCTGGCTTCTTGTCTGTTTTTGTTTACATCTATTTACATTGGCTGTGCGTCAGATGCAGCGGGCGCCCTGTATGAACCATCCCGCATTGATAATTTGCTGAATAAGCACAGACACACAGCTGACATCTAAGGGACCTGGAGCGACTGCAGAACAGTTGTTGTTTGTGGAATTGAAGTTCTCCTAAAATAAACTTCAAGGTCCACTTAATAACAGCGTGTGACAGGTGACCGCACACGGCTGAGCTATTGATAGCGCACTGCCCTGCTTCTGGAGCGGGGTTTCAACAAACAAAGGGGTTATTTTTGAATGTAGCATGACAGAAAGTGTCATGCTAAGTACAGTATATGTAGTTTTTGATGTGGTGTGGAATAGCTGTAACACTCTCTTAGGTGCCAAGAAAAGTCAGGTTTTATTCATGCACTTGAAACAAAGCGCGCTGTTCCTCGAGCTCTGTGTTGTTTTGTTTCTGCTAGGTTTCAGCTGAGCCTGAGGGTGGCAGCTACGTGTTCCAAGGCTTCATGCAGGCTAAAGACTATGGACAGTTTGGACTACAGAGACTTGGTATGTGTCTTTTCAAATGAATTAAGCCCCACTGCCATTGCCATCTCCTCCTCACCTTTCATTTTCACAAAAGTAAAGAAGTAGCTGGTATTTACACCCCCACACCACCCAGGAATGTGCTCTGCTTTTTGTGAATCAGTGATGTGTGTGCGTGTGCAGCTGCTGCGGGGGGAAAGTTTTCTCTGTGCTCACCTTAAATCTGAGTTGGAAATGTGACCACACAAGCAGGATATGTGACTGTGTGAAGGTAATCGTGGCCCAATGTGCAACTTCTACACGTGTGCCATGGAACAGTGAAAAGACGTCTCGTGTCCCGCAGTGACACTCTGGAAATTAAATTAAAGATTCAGATTTTTTTTCTTTGTGGAAAGCATAGAATTGTTGTTTGTCTTCAAATTTGTCTGGAGGGGATCTTTGATCCAGATAATGCTGCAAACCTTTCCAGTAGCACCTACTGTTAACATGCTAACATTAACATGTTTTAATAAGTCTGCGTTAAATGGCAACACTCATTTTATAACCCAGTTATATAACATCTCCTTTCAAACAATAAAGCTCCATAATATTTGTTCTATATTGACAGCATACATACATTTATAGTGTTGCCTCTAATACCCACTGTCGACCAGTCATACAGCACCTAGTGGATTATTTCCCTCCACATCGTCGTCCTTTATTTCTTTGTGCTCAACTTTCTTGTTGTCATCATCTCATGATTGTCTTCAGCAAGATTATCACAGTCACAGTGATCATTATCAGTATGATCATTATGGCTGTCGTCTTTATCAACTGGCTGCCGCGTCTCCAACTTGTCATCATTGTGATCATCTTCCTCTTCATTATCGTCATCATCATCATCGTCACGAGCAAATGATACGTATCTCTCTATTATTCCATTTGTTTCTCCACTGTTCAAGCCATTGTGTTCATCTGAATATTTTAAATGTTCTTCATTCATATTCTTTAGCCCAGTAAAATGTTTTTCTTCCAGGTTTGAGCGTGAGAGAGAACGTTACGCTCACTGACCCCGAAACCAGCGGCTCCACCAACAGCAGCTCCGTTGCTGTCGCCATCCTCGTGCCTTTCTTCGCCCTCATCTTTGCAGGCCTCGGCTTTTATCTCTACAAACAGCGGTATGTAGCGTATCCTGGCGTCTTCCATGGTAGCTTTGAACCCAAATTTAGTAGCTACTGTAGTCTATATCTGTTTGGCTCCCACTTGAGACAGAAAGTCGTACATTTTCATGAGCGTGTCCCTTGTTGAGTTTGAAAGTTATCTACCCCAGATCTGACGTTGAAAAAGTTTCGGAAAGCCGGATTTATGTAGATGTTTGTACAGTTGCAGCCAAAGGAAATTCACATCAAGATGAGGTAGATAGTACACTGTGGCCCACTTCCACAGCCGGCTTTACTGCTGCAAGGTTCCTCACTGGATACAGTAGCTTACTTGTGAGAGGCTTCAAAGCCTGATGCAATATTAGACAACGTGTTGCCATCCTAACCACATTACACAGCAGCATGCGTCAGGCCTCTCTGATGAGGATGACTTCAGTATAATTGTAATGTGTTCTTTGTCCATATATGTATGCTCTATATGAGTGTGCTGTGTGTAGATGGGTGGATTTTGTTCTAATTTAAGCAGATTACCTCTCAGAACAGCACATACACAGAGAACCTGTGACATACAATTCTGCACTCATTGTGTTAGTCACCAGTGAACTGGCGCAGGGCTCTTCTGACTGATCTTTTCAACAATAATTACCATTCAGCCTCATTTACCTACTGCAGCTGTCCACACCAAGATAATGGAAACATGCTTATTGGATTGGAAGGAGGCGAGATAATTGGGACGCCGTCTCTCAACTAATATGCAACCTCATCTTTCCCCCCCAGGAAAACAGATAAAGCGCAGTACACAGGATGTTCTGTCCACGAGAACAACAATGGACAGGCCACTTTTGAGAATCCCATGTACAACACAAACACAAAAGCTGCGGAGGGGAAGGTCGTGCGCTTTGACCCCAATCTCAACACCATCTGCACCATGGTTTGATGTCTACTGAGTACGAGAGAAAGAAATACATAGAGAGAGAATACAACTTCTCCTTGTTTGCTTAACATGAATATATATACACATTTATCTTTTCCCTGTTTCTGATGACATACAACACAGACACAGAATTGATCAGAAACATAAAGCACATTTTCAGCCACACTAATGGCCGTTGCAGTCGATGGTATACAGAATCTCAAAGGTTGATGAGAGAGGAAGCGGAGGTCCCTTACCTCTCCAGATCTTCCCGTAGTCCGGTGAAGAGAAGTGGTCTTTACACTCTGTGAGTGTTGGCTTTATGAATAAAAGAGCCTCTGGCATATAGATAAAATAGAGTTTTTTATGCTCTGCGGTATAAATACAGAGGGGTTACGTCACAATGCCAAATGAAAAATGTAAAACTTTTTCTTTTCAAGAAAACAACCCAGATCGAGCCCCTTTCTTGTTTTGTTTTTGTCTTAGTCTTGTGTTCATCCTGATGAGTTATTTTCTCTTATGGGGGTGAGGAGCCTCTCAACTGTGAGTTGATCAATGTAATCTTTAGAGTCTATTTTCCAAGCAGTGGGGTGTGTGAGAGGAGGCGAGGAAGTAGAAAAGAAGCTGCCTCTCTCTCAGTAGTGCCGGTGCTGTAGTCTGTTCAAAGTTATATGGTCAATTATACCTCTTAATTGGATGGTACCTCCTACTGACCAAATATATGGCCAGGGATTTAATTACCAAGTGCAGTACCCTTTTTTCGAGTGCCACTGGGAATGCTAGGGCTTTTATTGTTACAGTGCAGGTTCTCTGACAACAATAGTAGTACATTTTCTTCACGAGAGATGTAGTCAACATTAGGGTTTATTATCAAGCTGTGTGCAATGAATTTGTTTATGACAGAAATGTTCTGAAAGTATGAGAGTTTAAACTGAGTCTAGTCGAGGCATACTGTACCTCTCAGTATAGCATGCGGGGCTGTACTCTAATCATCCATCTATTTAACGTGTTCTTAAGTTATTGAAACTATTCTGAAAACTGGTTAATTTTTGAGTCATTTTTCTTATGATTCTCCAGCTCTGAGCTTTTTGTCTCCCAAATAAGCCAAACTTGGAGTGTATTACCGCCAGCCTTGAGCCTGTATACATCAGGCTCTCAGAGTATGAGTTTCTTGCTTAATTATGTCAGGTTTTTATTGAACAACGAAGTTGAGAATACCTTCAGTGCACAGTACATACAGCTGCCCGGGTTTCCCACAATTTTATTTAAAGCTTGATGTCGGTAAATCAAAGTGCAAACATATGTCGGTGGGCAGTGTCTCGTTCTCTGTGAATAAAGGTTTGGACATGCGTCTGCCTTACTAGAGAGTAATTCCAAGACAACTTCCTGGTTCATGCCTGGTTTGTCAGAAACTGAGCGGTGTTTGTTCTAGACTTGTTTTGGGAAACCGAGCTTTGAAACTGATCCACGCTCCTGCTCTCAGGCACTTGATGACTGCACAGCTTTGGCCTGTTTTACTGACACCCACAGATACAAATGGTTATGTCATTGTCTTACTGAACCATCAGCTTCTGCCAACAAATGTACAGTATACATGAAAAAATTTGCACACTTAAACATGAGCCGCCATTAGTATTGTACTATCATCCATGTTTTCAGAATGAAAAAGGAATTAGACACTGTCATCACATTTCTACATCATTGCAGTGCCTTGAATACTGTATGGGCATACGTTTTTAAGGGAAACATAACATTTATTTCATTAGAAAAACTGTACATCAGTGTAATTAATCCGCACACTTATCGATGACTGAGCTGAGTGATGTCAGCTCCGATGGTTTATCTAAGAAGAGGTGTGTTTGAAAAGCAGCTCATAGTTTCATACCTGTGCATGTTGGCAAAAAGTGATCCAGTATAGCAATTGCTGCTATAGTACTTTGTACCACTATGTTGATTCCTGTCATTGCTGTTACATTTTGTACATTTATACAGTTTTGATACTCGATGGGATTCTTTGGCAAGATGTCTTGTGTTATTGATATGTAATATATTTTGCGAGTTCATATTTCTTATGGATGAGAAAGGAAATGCATCTGGTAAAAACAGTACACGGCAAGTCAGTCTCACATCAGACTAGAGTAGAATGCTTTTAAATGTACCACACAGTTGTTATCCCACTCAAAGACCTGTGTATATGAATATGTACATATTACAAAAATTTTGTAAAGAGATCTATTTTTTATGCAAATAAAGCATTTGTAAGTTATTGAATATGTTGTGTAAAATTTCACATGTAAATGTCATGTAAGATTAAAAAATGTTTTGTATTTTTTCTTTATCAGCAATGTATAAATCCCTAATTTATATATAAAATATAAAATAATGAACTTCAGTGTTGCTGTTCTCTTTTATTAACAGCCTGATTGAACCTCTGTTCTGAAACTCTGCACTCGGCTGCACTGTTTGCAAAGTGAGATAAGTTGCTGCAGTGTACTAAGCAGGGGGCTTTCATCATTCAGTCTGCCGCTTCCTTCTGCTGCACCTTTACGGATTTTTTAATGAGTTTTCCACTTGCTGACTGCTGGTTTAGCCAAAATAAGATCAGCACTGATGCTATCTTTGTCCAAGGGACACTGTAGATCTTTAAAGACTGCCTATACTGTAGCAATGCATTGTTGCCAATAATCCTTGTTAACATTAACACCCAGTGTGAGCAGAAATTCAGTCTCAACCTTTAAACACATTTAAAAGAAGTGAAATATTACGACCATTAATTTGAAATGCCGTCATCCGCATCTCCGCTGAACTTTCCTCATTCCTGTGATCCGACTCTTATTTAGCCCGCCTCTCTCCATCACCCTCAGTGGTTACAGATTTTCTCTGGAGAAGGAAGAGCTGTGCACAAAATGAAATGACATTTATACAGTGGCATGCAAACGTTTGAGCAGCCGTGGTCAAAGTGTATGTTACTGTGAATAGTTAGAAGATTGACGATTGAAGATGGTGTCTGTGTTCAGTCTGTAAACACTCAGAGTCTTCTCAGAGAGCTCCTGACTCAGTGTCTAGCGAGGAGTCCTAGAGCAACTCTGAGCAGAGACGGGACTGAAACGTATCTTAGTGAGGAGGCGTGGTCGAGTTTAGTCTCTATTAAGATGTGGTGTAATTATGAGTAATATTTTATATAATGAACATCTCTGTGGAATGAATTGTAAGCCGTACTTTAAAGCCTACAAAACACAAGCCTACTGTTCACATGCTGATGATGTGCGACAGACCCAAGTCATCACTGCTGCAGTTTTCCACTTGTCAAATATCTGAGTGTTACTGCTGGCATTATAGCAGTATTATGTTGGGTGGGAGATGTGAGCGCATCTCGAATGAGATCGACCACAAACATCCTCCCTGCACTCTCTAATCTGTACCATTTAGTAACACACTGTCATTCAGCGTTTGGAAAATATTTCTCCTTCCTCTTTTCCGCCATTTTCTCCTCTGCTTCCTCCTTAATCAGCTTGTTAGTGCCATGGCTTGATCACAGTTTGTCAGGACATGATGTATTTGATCGAGATGACAAGTGCAGCATTCAGAGCAGAGAAAAAGCAAGGAAGTGTGACAGAGATCACAGAGAGCTCAACAAGAAAAGTATGAAGAGGGTCCATACACATCAAACGCCATGCCTTGACTGGCAGGAGCCCGTTTGATTCCCGACTCAGGTTAAGTATATAGTTTAAAGTCTAAGCCCGGGATTTATGTTTGGATTAGAAATATTTGCCAGAAGGATTTCCCATTGAAGTTACTCTGAAGCTTCATCAAGCAGATTTTACCCAAAGGGTGATAATGATGTAATATAAGCCGGTGCTAGGCCGAGATGTCAAATCGGCTCAGGGTGTTTGTTCAGTATGGGTGTATGCTCGGTGTAATACACTAACACCTTCTAAACACCGACTCTGACCCCCTGTTAGCTCTAAGAACAGCCCGTAGCTTCATTAGCGCTCTGCTTTCTGTGCCGGAGAATCCCTCGAGGAACCGCTCGAGTGTTCAGCGGCGGGCTTCTTCTGCGTTTTGCGTGTCATTCTACAAATGCTCAGTTGAGATCTGGTGACTGAGCAGGTTAGCACAGTAAGCTGATTCTGCTGTCCTGTTCATGGAGCCATTCGTGGCCTTGTGGCGTGGGCATGCGCCCGCTGTGGAAAATCAATTTGCAGAGGTGCATACATGGGTACAATGAAGAAATGTTCCTGGCTGCCTCTGATGTTCAGATACCCCGTGGCGTTCCTCCACTTTCATCAAGGGGCTGAGTGTGTACTGTGAAATCGCACCCCACAACATCGACTGCCAGCAGTATTGACACATTGCATGATAGATGGAAGCACTCGCGCTTTTGCACAAAGTGCTAGTTCTCACCACCATAACATAACAGAAGTGTATTGATCTGAATGAGCATTGTTGGTAGAATCCTGTAACAGGCACTTTTTCACTGTTCTTCCTTTGATTCACAGCGTCTGCAGAAGTGGGTGAAGATGTTGGTTTTCTTCTCTCGCGCGTGTCGAAGCATAGTGAGCTCTGTGTGCTTCCATGGATCTTTTGGCTCTAATGTGCTGGATTGTCAGCTAGCCTAACTAGCCTCTCTCTCCCTGCATATTTCAGTCTTTCACTAATGAGCCATTTTCAGCCACTCTGCTCTCATTGGCCAGATGTCCTCAGGGTGGTGGACTGTTCTGTATACAGATGGGAAGCTGTTGAGGAAGGAAAACCTCAGGGAAATATCCGTTAACGAAATTTTCCTATACACATTTTGACTGAAGAAATCATAGTTTACTGCACTGTTGATACGGCTGATTTGTGCACTTAGTAGCATTTTCACTGCTTATAACAATGAAATTCATGTAAAGGTTATGTCTTGGAAAAGAGGCTGGGATTTAATATTCTGTGGAACGGTTTACGAGAGCAGGGAGTTATATAGTTTAACATACCCTTTTTAATCTTAAAGTGGATGAATAATGTAATTTCCTCCATAACCATTTCAGCAAAATAAATTTTTAACCCACAGTTAAATCACATGGGCCTAGGGAAATATCCCACAGCAGATCCAGGATGTCTCTGCCTGATGTGAAATTAAGGATGTAAAACTGAGGTCAATGACCACTACCAACACGACCTAACATGAAAGCAGCCGAGGAGGCAGAAGCCTGTGTGTGTGTGTGCGTGCGTGCGTGCGTTTGCAGATTCCTCCAAAACATTAATTATGAGGCAGTTCACGTCATAAATCATGAGCAAGATCCATAATGTAACATGATTTCCCTGCTACTGGGATTTCATGCATTTAATTTTAATAATGTAAATTTTTTTGGATGCATATTTCTTTCTAACCTTCCCTAAAGAGCCTTAAAGGCAGACTGCAAACACAACATTTTGGCCCCTCCTCCCCGGCTCAGCGAGAGAGAGAGAGTAGTGGTGGTCGAGCGAACTGGAGAATGAGTGGAAGGAGGGAGCGGTGTTAGCGACCAGTGGCGTGACTTTTCCATTACCTATAGGTAGCTGTATGTATTTTGGCCTTGAACATCCACCATGTGCATCAATGCACCATTCAATAGAATGTAATAACTTAATATGCAAACATGAAAACTTTCAGAGTGAGTAAACTTCCCGAGGATGACGTCACTGATGTAAACCTTCAATCCACATACATAAATCCTCTTAAGAATCAGTCATCCAGATGCAGCTGTCTGTACATCTAAGGCTACACTGCAAACCAAGCTTATTCAGCATTTTTAATGGCATCAGTTTACTTCTCAGGAAATTGTTCATCTGTAGTAGCTTTAGCTGCTCCTAGCTCGTCTGACTAGCTTGGAGCCAGTGGACCCGTCTCTGGTGGTTGACAACCCTGGACAGGTAGTTTTCTGCAGGGTTGTCAGGTTGGTTCAAAAAGATCATTTTTAGCCGGAAAAAAAAAAACAAAGAACGTCTGCACTGTGCCAAACCAGGCCAAAACTTTGCCCTACCACAAACCCGCCCAAGCTCATTTTTAATGATGTAATTCATTTTAAGGCCCAATCTGGCAGCATTTCCTGGTTGCTACAATTTTGTAGAGTCTGCATCATACAATATGAGATACAATCCTGTGAGGGGGGAGAGTTTTATCAGTTGTATCAGGGTGCCAGGCTAACTGTTTGCCCCCATATCCAGTCTCTGTGCTAAGCTAAAATATGCTAATCCACACAGGCTGTAGTTTCATATTTAGCATGCAGATATGAGACTGGTATCAATCTTCTTATCTAACTCTGCAAAAATAAACACATTAGTGTATTTCCCAAAATGTGAAACTATTTCTTTAATTGACTAGTCTAGTAGAATTTCAACTGAACATATTTGAACCATTTCTGTCTCACTCCATCAGCTCGCTGACTCAAGCTAACAAGTTGTCTTCTTTTCTCATTGTTACTTTTTTTCTGTCACCGTCTAAAAATACTTCACTCAGATAAACATGTACAAATCTTGTGAATTAATCCGCTGCGGTTGTCAGACTATTCTGTCAATACGAACGTTCCTTTAATAGGTGGCGTGCATCAACCATTGCATCTCAGCATCGTCGCTGACACTTGTCATGTGCACACAGAATCCGACAGTCACTGCGCTCGACAGTTGCTGTGAGCACACTTCATGAGGGATTTTTCATAGTGCTGCAGGGACATATTGACAAATAATTTCATTTGGAGTGCATATTTATGGTACATAAAACTATAAATGAGGTACAAACCTGGAGAAGTTGGCAGCGCGAGGCTAAATGCTTGATTAAATGATAACACATGCTCACAACGTGTTTCAAACAATAGCTTATGTAAGATTCACACTGTGGAGCACAATATAAAACCACTGCAAATATACACCAATCAGCCACAGCATTAGAACGTCAGCAGCAGATCCTTTAAGTCCTGGGAGCTGCGAGGGGGGCGGCCTCCGTGGATCAGGCTTGTTCCAGCGCATCCCACAGATGCTTGATCGGATTGAGATCTGAGGAATTTGGAGGCCAAGTCAACGCTTTGAACTGTGTGTCATGTTCTTCAAATCATTCCTGAACAACTTATGCTGTGTGTCATTATCCGGCTGAAAGAGGAAATTGCCATCAGGGAATACTACTGCCATGGAGGGGTGTATTTGCTCTGCAGCGATGTTTATGTAGGTGGTGCGTGTAAGGTAGCATCCACATGAATGCAGGGACCCAAGGTTTCCCCGCAGAACACTGAGAAGTAATGAAATGATGGATGTTACTCACCTGTCGGTGGTTTTGTTGTTGTGGCTGATCGGTGTAGCAATCAGTGTGATGCCTTCCCTGAACCTGCAGATCAGAGGATATCTGGGAGGTGAATTACAAAAGCCAGCCCTGAGCCACATCAGTATGACCTTGATATCCTGCACAAGCCCAGTGTGAACACTGAAGCTCTTCCTGACACATGACAACTTTGATCTAATTGCTCACAGGGTGTCCAGCTTAATAGCCCCCCTGTCTTGAGCAATTAATTGTGAAAATTTTTGAAATTAGCTTCTGATGCCTCGTGCCTCACTCCTGAAGGCAGCAGATTCTTTGATGTGAAATAAGTGGCTGCACACAACAGATTTTTTTCCTTCTCATCTTGAAAAAAAAAAAAAAAAAGCTTTCGACCAGCCAATCACATCTGTCACATAAGACATTCCTCACCACGGAAAATCACTCGTCCCACAAGGCAAATCTTAAGACATCGAATTGAAGCTGGTAATGTGCTCCGCTGTATGGAAGATGAGCCTCACGAAGAGCATGAGCGCAGTTTTAAAAACACACAGCGCATTATTGTAATTTCATCAGCTCTCAAAGCCTCAATCACAGCAGTCATAAAAAACTCCTACGCTGCCTGAAAATTCCCCTCAGGAACATCCAGAGCAGAGAAACCCACAGCAGAACAGAGGAGCCTGCTTTTGTGAGTGAGTAATTGGGCTTCGTACTTGAAAAGGCGTGTGTAATATTTTATTCAGGGGGCCAGAACTACTGAACAGCATTTCTGCTCTCCGCTTGTTGTCCTGGACTTATATTTTGTTAATACGCTAACAAACACAAACCAAACCAACGTCTCACCGGCTTTATGTGCAACAGTGATATTGAAAGGCCGTTCAATTGGGAAGCATTTTGAATGTATTATTTGCATAAAATATGACAGAGAACTTGGCTTTAATGTGGTGTTAAGTGCTATATTTGTATGTGCAGTCCTGCAGTTTTTTTCTTTCTTAGAAACCAAGAACATCAGAGCAAATGCAATGAAAAAGAACAGACTCAACCAGTGATTCACTCTGCTTTTCTTGTCTTATCAACGACAAATAATAATACATCAAATTGTTTACTGTCTTTCAATATCAGAAATTAGAACACAGCGCTCTTAAATACTCAATTCTGATTGGTCAATTGCCAAAATTTCTTGAGAGACCACCGGCTGCTCAGGTGCTCCGTTGCTAAGGAAGCCATAGCAACAGTCATAGACTAAAGGGGCAATCCGTTAATGTACCAGGCTCCGTAGCACGTTGCCGGCTGATTGATGAGTGGAAAAATATGGAGCATTTTCCGGACATTACTTTTAATTTGTTTGGAGAGGGCAAAACACTTGACGTGTGGCTGGAGAATGACATGTCCCCAGCAACAAAGAAAAGAAAAGAAAAGAAAAGAACAAAACTGGGCCGACAGAAGAAGCAATATTAAGCTGCTGCTGCGGGCCTTTTATCCATCAGTACAAAAGAATAAACCAAAATCTGTCTCCAGCTACGTCTCTCTCAGGTCTGGGATGTCCTGTCACTTCTTCACATTTGACATGACTTTGCTAAATAACTGTAAAGAAATAAGTTATCCTGCCTGCCGGCCTGCGCACAGTGAGAGGCGGTTTCTATGCAACACACCCTGTTTACTTTCAGAGCTGCTGGGCCTTGAGAGCGGTGACAGAAGAGTAGGCTAATTTTAAATCAATAAAATATGTTTTAATCATTATTTTGTGTCACAGTATTGAATGCTCCAGTAGTAAGCCGTGTTCTAAGTGGGATAATGTATAGTGAGCAGGTTCCTATGGAGAAATAATATATTTAAAATTCAATATGGAGAAATAAACCCCGACAGGATGATACAGGAGCCCGTTTGGCCATTCTTAGATCACAGGCCTGCATACAGTACCTGCACACTCTGTGAAAAAGCTGTGCCTCTGCACACTGATCAGACTATTTATCCTGCAACATTTAGAGAGACACATGGAGGAGGAAAAACTGCAGCTATGAGCCATGAATTAGTGCGTGACATTTCATCTTATCAATGAATGTTTGGCCATGATATACTACCTCTCAGTGAAGGAGCGTGTTATAAATCACAGGACGCTGACATTTTGGATTCGCTATCATGCATGCTCTGCAGGAAGTGGAACTCATTTCGGCAGAAGACTGAAGGGGAGGGGAAAGTGTGCAACATACGATGCTATCTAAGCATATGATTGAGCACATTTGTCCTTCGAGGAATAGTCACATAGTGTTCTGCTGATGTTAATGTGCCACAGTTGTGCCTGCAGCGCCTTCTGAAAGAGGACGGCTTAAGTTGTCCATTAAACGGCACAGAGAGAGCGCTCGTGGCTGTGCACGGCGAGGATTTGTGTCAGCTAAGTGGCAGGTCTAAGAACAGCTTTATTTATTTATCTATTTAGATTGTTTTTTCTTTCTTTAGCTCCATTCAGTGTTTTAGTTTCTGTCCATGAACTTACCTACCGGGGCCTCAGTTGCAGGAGAGGCACCAGGCGTGGTGTGTGCGTCGGGTATGACGGGCAGCCGTGGAGTCAGGGATCAGTGGATGAGTGTGTTTTGGACGCCCTCCTGCTCAGACCAGGTCCAAAGCGTAAAAACACAAAGGCACAGCTGCATTCTGGGATTCAAGAGCGTGCGATCTTTTTGTGGATAATTTGGCAGATTTTATCTCTGAGTTGATAAATCCAAATCACTCATGCAGTAAAACAGCATTTTTCATTCTAGCTGTTTACTGTACATAATGGCTGTGCATTATGGTGCTTGTGTGCAACATAATGCATGAAGTGGGGGGTCTGGAGGCGGCTACATTCTCTCCTGATGTCAGGGACTGTTTGATGGATGACCCAAACTGTCCCAGCAGTCTGCTCCGACTTCTGTTTGGCTCTTAGCTAAATTTTGTTGAGCCGTCTCTTTGGACCAGAGCAGCGTTGTAAGAATACGTGTTATCTGCTCCCAATCTAATTTAAATGAGGGCTCCATCTATTGACTTAATGCAGTCCTTCAAATCCTATACAAGGACATTGGATTTTTCTTGGCTTGTACTTTGGTCTCCTTCTGCTCCAGACTGACTGGTTTATACAGAAAAGTTTCCAAAACATCATTTACTATTGATATCAATATAATGAAGGTCAGTCTTGGATGATTTTACAGTCACTGTCATAATCAGAAACCACAGTTTCTTTACCTGATAAATTCTAATATAATACAGCTTTTCACAGCTGCTTGTCAATGCCCTTTCCTGCCTTGTAGCAAAAATCAGAAACAGAGTAAATACAGCACACAGAGCTACGCTCTTCTAGTGAAATACTCCCAACTGTGCAAAAACAACTGCAAAACAGAAAGAGCTGCTTAATGCTGTGCGTTTGAAAATGCTGTGATGCATCTTAGTGTATGAAATACATAGTGTGAAATGTGAAAACACAAATATCTGCACAGATGTGATGTTTTTTTTACTTTAAAATTATAAACAATCCAAAAATTAGTCTCCTGTTTTCAGCAGCTACACTGTCTCAACATTCACTTTCCAGATGCTGACTGAATAGGTTCGACTTGAATATGTGAATTTGGTGGCTGTCCTCAGACCATATCTAATAACATCTGATGTCATGCTGGCTGCCTCGGGTTATATTCCCCGTCACCACGGAGGCAGCGTATTGTACATACAGCAAAGAAACATAATGGTTCTAAGCGCAGTAATCTAAAATACAGTGCAGCATTTTTCACTCAGACACTGCAGGTGCTCTGCTTTGTTGCCTCACAGTTGGCACATGGCTGTTGGTACCAAAGAATTTGCTCTGTAGCTGCACCAGCCTTCATCCCCAGTTTAATTCTCCTCTCTGTCTTCCCGTCCTCGGCGCTGCCCTCTGATCCAACCAGAGAAAAACACAGCGCCCGTAACCGGTTGACAAGAAATGTACGGTGGAAAATCCTCAGGTGCCTTCAAGCTGCTTTGAGGGTGCACCATGATGCATATTTTACCTTGAGGGATATTAAATTATTATAGCAAAGAACTTTACTTTGTTAAAAGGAAGTAGCGGATTCACACTAGCTTCCAGCTATCAGAAATAGTATTTATATTAAATAACAGAATTTAACTTGCATTAAATTTACCTCTGGGCAACACCCTTTAAAAGGAAAAAATGATATCAAATTAATTTAGTCTCAGTGTGAAGGTTGCTGCAGAGTTCTTAACTCATGTATAGTGACCCTAACGCTTCACACACACAAAACCACACAACCAGGCTCTTTATGAATGAAAGGTTTTTAACTCCAAAATACACACAAGCACAACCACTAACTCACACAGTATCTACTGATCACACACAACAACTACCGACACACACACACACACACACACACACACACAACTAACATCACTGCACATGCAATTAAATGAACAAATGAATGTGACCATTAATAGGCTAAATGCTATGCTAAACGCTAAATGCATGAATATATGCAAAGAATACAGCCATGATCGATTAATGAATAAATGATTGAATGACTGATTTCACGAATGCAGCAACATACCAAATTTGTGAATGAGGACCATCAGACCAGATCAAGCACGATGTCCTAATCAGATGCATCAATTAGTGGAAACACAAAGGAGCAAACAGCTGAGGCAGATGGGAAGCCAGAAGAAATGATCTGAAGTAATTAGGTAACGCAACAATATTGATTGGAAACCCTAATTTTTGATCTAACGCTTCTAAAGTGTTGCTTTGAATCTGCAGCATCAACCCAATATCACAGGAGAAGTGTTGTTTCCTGCTGCTCGGTGGCCGGGGGGGAGAGGTTGATCTGGAGGAAGGAGAGGAGAGGCAGCGCTGGTCTGTTACTCTCGGGTGTGTTCGCCCCCACGTAGCAGCTTGAACAGCTGATATGTCTCTTTCTCTGGTCGAGAGCCTCCTGGAGCTCTCGGGTATTGTCGGGCATCCACTGCATCCCACATGGCGACTTCAGCCGACTGTCTCTCAGCAGGCGGCGGGGTGATGACCTCCTCACAGTGCACCCACTTGGCTGTACAGGAGACGCAGCGGCAGCATTGACAGAATTTGTCACAGGCTTTTCTAACTGTGATCAAGCTAGAAATGAAGGCGTTGAGCAGGAGGGAGCCCAGCCCTCGAAAGAAGGTTTCTTCCTTTCAAGTCAGCTGGATGTCTTCAGCTGGCTTGCTGCGGCCCGGCATTCAGTTGATCTCTGGGCGGAAGAGCACATGAGGTGCGAATTGCAGAAAAAACTTGAGTTTCTTCTCGTGTTAGGAGGGCAGCGTCCTCCTAACACAGGCCCGAAACTTCACCACTCCTCCCTCTAAATCTGTCTTTTTCTAATTCTTTTCCTTTGTTCCAGTTTCTTTGCTAAAGAAGTAATAAAGTTTGTTACAAGTTTGATACTTCCATCTTTGAAAGCTCAGCCTTTGCAGTTGCTGAAGGATACCAAAACACCTTCATGAATAATACAAGTTCATCCTTAATAATATAATTCTTTATAATATAATCATTTAATATGCACAGCAAATGAGTCCAATAACATCAAGACATGCCAGTGCACCAGAGGGGTGGCACACACACACACACACACACACACACACACACACACACACACTCACACTCACAGGCACTTGGAGGATGGCCTGTGTGAGTTTTGGGATCTCAGTCCTACCTCTCCTTTCGTTACACGCTGTGATCCATTTTCTGGTTAAACGTACATATTAACAATGTTTCTGTCGTTATCTACTCAGGGAGTCTAAAAACTCCCTCTAAGCTGCAATAATTGGAGCGAGGACATAATGAATCATACGCATCAAGTCTTTAGACACATGTTTGAGGTTAAGAAAAACCAGGCAGGAAGGATATTATTTGAAACATCTCATCAGGGTTGAAGCAGGAGTCTGCACTAATTAAACCATTTTCCAAATTATCAACAGTGTCGCTGAAAAATAGGTTTCTGTCTGCTACAACAGAATGGTGATTCATACTTAATAAAAAATATTAGGCACTTCATTTCTTCACATGAGGAAGCAGTTCCTGTTAGTTCAGGGTTTGCTGACAGCAGTTTTCTGAAGTGTTCCTGAGCTCATGTATTAATCTCCTTTATACAGTCATGTGTTCTCAAAGTGGTGAACGTCGCTCCATCTGTGCTTGTGACAACTGAGTCTTTCCAGGATGCTCCTTTCATATCAAAACATGATGCTATCACCTGTTACCAATCAACCTGTTTACCTGTGGAATGATCCAAACAGGTGTTTTTGGAGCGTTCCACATCTTTTTCAGTCAGTCAAGTTTATGAGGTCCTGGGATCTTTTCCTTCATGTACAGTGTAAGGCAAAATACAAGATATAATTACATGATTTATTGTAATGTATGCATATAATTGTCCCTGACTATGTAATTCGGATGTGAGATCGGACTAATTGAGCAAATAAAAAGTAATCTATACTGCAGGAGTTCTCAGATAATCCTGTTGTCCCGGTCAAAGAACTGCTCAAACGTCTATATGTGAGATTATTAACCAAGCCGGCTCCGTCGTAAAGCCGAGAGAGGAACAGGCTGACATTTGACCACAGGATGGTGGCAGCAGTGGTTCCTCTTGTCAAAGCCATACCAGCAGTGAAATGCCACTGTCAGTTATTGTTCTGTGGTTGTCATGGCTTATGTGAAATCCATTTTCTCTGTTTGAATACATTCTGTCAGGGAAGAAAAGGCCCAAACTCAAATCTTCTCTGCCCAGTTTTTGACAGGGAGCATCTGACAGCAAATGGCTGCACGGCCTCTTCACAGATGAGACATCCATCTGTCCTTGGACTGTCTACCATCTTTCACAATGGCTTCATTTTCTTTACACTTGCTTACAATTGCTTTACTCCTGTTGCCTTGATCATCTGCCAGATCAGGCTGGAGACTGCCACAATGTGATCTCAGGCGTCCATACGCTCAATCGCTGCATCGATTTGTCCTCTCATATAATCAGATGAACGTGTTTTTACATTTCCTTTTGTTAATACGTTTAAATAACTGTTGACGGAACAAGCTTTGCCTGTTTGCTTGAAAATTTCGGTTCTGTATCTGCTGTGCAGGGGGAAAGAAAAATAATGAAGTCTCTGTTTCTGTTTGCCTCTGTTTGTGCATATATAAAAACACCATGCTGCTGCCCATAAAGTGATAAACATCAAACCTAGATATATATTGATGTAATTTCTGCAAAATCTACAAAAATCTGTCAGACAAAGTGTTCTCCAAGTAGATTTCCTCCTGTCATTCATGCTCACATAAAGTCCACATAAAGTCTCAGCATTATCAGTTATTTCTGCAGCAGGAACATGTAAGGAGGAGGAGACTTTTTCGTGGTGATGGCGCTTGCTTTCGACCCTGAGGGATTTCATCGAGCTCCAGCCTATATTTGACCTGGCAGCATGTACCCAGCCTGTCAGACACTACCATGGCTTTAAAGAAACTTTCCCTCAATCCTTTCGTGGCGTCATGACTCTCCGCTCCTCTGAATCAGCTCCAACACCCCAAACCCAGCCTCCTAACATAGAAGTGAAAAGTGAGCAGTCAGAATGTGTTCAGGCCCATCTGGGATGTTTAAGATCACAATTCCATGGACTCTAATTAACTGGCTTGGTTTTGCAGACTTTTTTCATGCTCACGTAACAGGGGAAAATAAAATCAGATGCTTATTAAATTGAGTCTGCTCAGTCATTACCAAAACAGGCTGTCTTATATAAATTAAGCTAATTAATTCTAATTTTAACAAAACTGTTTTGTTATTGGAAACAAGATCTCACATCATGTACAGCTCTATCCAAGAAGCAGGTTAGAGTAATTTAAGCGTAATTAGAGACCAGACGTTGGCGATGCCTGAGGAGCTGTCACAGCTTTGGGTCTTGGTCAGTGCTGTGCATTAAACTGAACTTGAAACTACTTGAAAATTCAATTTGCTGTCTGAATTTGTATCATTGAAACATCGAAAAACTAGCAGTGTGTTATTTTGTAAGCTGCCAAGGTAGATGAATAATGCAATAATGGCCTTCATTATCTGTGCTGGTGTTATATTTTCCAGTTTTTGTTTGTAAAAGTAGCACAATCGTCAGCTTTATTTCAGGACAAAAAAAGAGTTTGATGTATTCTTGAAAAATTGAAAATGAGTCACAGACGAGTTAGAAAGAAAATTGCCAAAAGCCATCAGCATTTGAACACCATAGGTATGTTTGCATATTGCTATATTGTGCATCTTTGCCTTCTCCTGACCTCCTGTAACCTTTCCTGGAATAGGTTTCAAGTTGATTTTACAATAGCTGGGTGGATAGAAGAGCCTATGCAATATTTAACCATTACATATGGAAGCCCATAGGGGACTTTATTAAAATGATAATGCAAACTTGAAAATCAAAATATCATTCTGCAATAGCATTATAAGTTTCCATTTATGTGTGAGTTATTTGGGTCAAAATTAACATTTAATTTGTAAGTTTGCATTATCATTCTAATAAAGTCCCCCGGGGGCTTCCATGACAGGACTTAAACAACTTCAATTTCTACTTCAAACTGAAGTTCTCTTGTCTTGATGTCTCACTATCACTACTTGAAATGTTGCAGAAGAAGAGAGACAAATTACCTGGTGTGATAATTGTTGGGCAAGCTTGTTCTGAGGGGGCATATGTAGGCTGTGAGGTGGCCGCGGGCCCCTGCAGTCATCAGCCAGTTAGAAGTAACTAACACATGCTATCCAGTCAGCCAGAGTAGCGCCAGAAAAAAAAAAACATGATGAAGGCACAAGGCAGTCTGACCAGCAACAAATGGCGCCAAGTGATGGAAGCATCCGCTCTGGTCTGAGGACAGTTTAGCTAATTAGCCTTGAGGTCTCGAGATTCACTTGGTTTCTGACAGCTCATTCATGCTTCTCGGAGAGCCAGGGGTTATGCAAGTAACCTAAAGATATATACTGTATTGCTGTATTGTTTTTAAAGGAAATACACTGTGACACTTGCAAGCTATTTGAGCCCCCACTCTTTAAACCTGCGTATTTTGTTACATGAGCTGTATTAAGCGTCCCACTGTATTAACATTATTTAAAACTGGATGTGAGTTAATTTCACAGATCCAAACTGATGTCAGAGGAGACTTAATTTCCTTTTAATGTGATTATTTTGAAGACAAATTGTGACAGAGCCACAGATGAAAACACAGTAACTCTATTATCCTGGACCACCAGTGAATGTTGCTCAGGTATATCAGCAACACAGTTAGTAATACTTCATTACGCTCATCATTGATTGTACAGTGTTTAGACAGAAGTTTAGTGGAGATTATTTATCATTTAGTAATGCTCCTTGTAGGCACAGCTAATGTAAACTCTGCCTCTAATAAGGATGAATTCATCTGCAGTTTTGTGCTGTCTGCTACAGTAGTGTAATATATTAAATCAGCTATGGATAATAGTCATTTATTCACTTAATTATGTCCATTGAGTTAGACTGAGTGCAGCTGTGCCTTTTGTTTTGCGCTCATTTGCGAAACAGGATGAAGCCATGAAGTGATTCTGTTTTGGCCCTCACAGTAAGTCAGAGTGTTGTGTCAGGATTGTGGATTTTAAGTTTGTTTTTTAAGTTTCAATTTATTTAATTTTTTTATGTTTAATTAGTGAAATAATATTACTTGACACGGCTGGGCTAGCTGATATTATTAGATAGAACACAGATAGTGCTATCTGTCTCATTATTTACAGCAACACATGCAGCGCCGCTGTGTAGTGAGAGCCGTACGGTACATGCTGCTGAAAATTCTACATTAGCAGCTTCAGGAGGGTTGTAAATAAGAAATGAAGACGTGTCGAGTGACACGGACCTCCAGACCTGCGCTGAGGCTCTCTGAGGCCCCACACAAACCACCATTTCAATTCTCCAAATAAATCCTTCTGTGGCCAGAACGGCGGAGAGGCAGTAATTCACAGCTGCACGCAGTGGAAAGAGAGACTCACATGATGGCTACATCTCTCCTTCTCCTGTGACACCAGAACACCCCCCTCTGTGATCCTCGCTCCCAAAAGCCCCAAAGAGCATCGCATCAGTCTGACAAAACAGAGCTGTCACAGTCTGTCTGCATCCAGACAGAAAACAGACCCAGTCTGTCTGTCCCTCAGTCCGGCCATCTGCCTTCCTTCCACCCTTCCTTTCTTCTTTTTTTCAGTTCTATCTATCTATCTATCTATCTATCTATCTATCTATCTATCTATCTATCTAGTTTTCACTCTCTTCCTCTTGTCTTTCCTTCCTTTATTCCTTCTGCCCTTCATTCTTC
Organism: Chelmon rostratus; assembly: GCF_017976325.1. NCBI lineage: Eukaryota > Metazoa > Chordata > Actinopteri > Chaetodontiformes > Chaetodontidae > Chelmon > Chelmon rostratus. The sequence continues at coordinate 20,024,732 of NC_055665.1, forward strand.
ACATGCTGCCTTCCTTCCTACCTTCCTTCCTGTTGCCCATCCTTCCTGTCATCCCTTTTCGTTACACTTTTTCCATCCCGCCTTTCTTCTTTCCATCCTGGTATCTATCTTCCTTCCTTCCTTCGTTCCTTCCCGTCCTCCCTCCCGTCCTCCCTCCCTCCTGTGTATCATGGTCTGGACACAGCTCTGTGCTCTGCACACATTCAGCTCCATGTGGCTTCAGCCTCATGTGTTGCTGCTGTTTGGACAGCGCCGTGACAATCAGATCTGTGTTAAATGCGCCCTCGCGCTGGCCTCCGCACTGATTGGTGTGTCAACACAGGCTGGATTTCAACTGCCTGCTCAAATGTGACTTTGTTTATTGTGCCGTCCGTTCAAATCCGGCTGAGATCTCATGAATAGGTGAGAGCAAGCTCATCAGATTTGAGCAGGCGGTGTAAATCCAGCCGGTGTTGACTGACACACCAATCAGCAGAGAGCAGAGCGAGAATGTGTGTTTGTCACAGTGAGGCTTTCTGTCCCTTCAAACATGCGTGGCAAGTCTTTATTTCATTCCCCTGTTTCAAATGATTATTTATTGCAGTCTTAACAGGAAAAACACTGTTCCCTTTTGTCTCAGCAGCACTTTGAAAGAAACGAGAACATCACATGTCACACGTAGGTGAGAGAAATGAAGGATTTGATCCAGCATTTAAAATGAAGAGGCAGCTGATTTAAGGGAGCTCTCTGGAGGATTTGGTGCTGCTGGCTGGGTGGGGAGGTGGCAGCGACAGAGGGGGGAGAATCACAACCAAATCACTGCAATTAGTAGAAGCTGCACAGGAGACTAGTGCCCCCCAGTGTTTGCTTGATGTACAGTGTGATTTCTTTCTCCGTGCTGCAGGGAAATGATTGGATTAAAAACTCTCAGATAGAAATTCATTTATTTTTTTTATTTTTTTTGCCGTGTGCACTGATCCAGTGAATTTGGAATTTAGTTTTTGGCATGAAACCTCACTTTTATCTGCTGATACGGTCATTTATAAATCTTTTTTATGTGTCTTCTGCAGCGTCATTGTCTTTTGAATCACAACCCAGGCAGAGCTGCTGAGTGTTTGTACATGAGGCAGGAGGTCTGCTGGTTGCTCATCCATACCATGAAAAAAAGGCTGGATTGCCATCTAGAGGTGAGTATCTAATTATGTGTCTGAGGCATAATCACTTTAAATATCACGTTAAAGTGCTTAATGTTTGGTGTAATCAAGGCCAAGAAGTGGAAATTGCAATTTATTTGAGCTGTGTCTTTTTTCATAGACGACAGACTCATCCTGGACTAGTTTCTCATTCATGGTGAAGTCTTCATTAGATCCCTTTCGGTGGCGATTCACTCAGACTGTATTGACCCACGTTACTTCATGTGTTTTCAGCATACACTGTATCTTCAGCGAGTCTTCCCTGCTGTGACTCAGTAACAATAACCCCTTTGTGCAGGTCGGATTGATGGCGTTCATCATTCATTGGTCTTTCTCCCTCACTGGATGCTTTCCACAGGCAGGTTGCTATCAATGTGTAACCAAGGTGAGCCAGGATGGTCACGTGACTCCCAGGCTTGCAGAGGAGCCACTGTGCTGCATTTACCTTTTCTGTGTCACACACACTGAAATGTCAGAGGCTAATCACACTTTACAAGCTCATCTCTGTCGTTACAGGAAATAGTTATTAACTTAGATATAGTTAGATATTAACTTGTTCTGTTGGCCTGTGTGAAACAGCAGTGGTAAAATAAAAAGGTAAAGACGATTTGCTATGACGAAGCTCCAGCCCGGGTGGTGTCGTGACATTTTAAGAACTTCATCTGAACATCCCATTGAGCCTAATGAGGGATACATCCTCTTCCCCCCGGAGCTAAAGTCCCGTCTCTGTGGGAACCGACTGATAGCAGGTAGACTTTGCCCTGAAGGGGAACCGACACAACAGGAAGAGCAGCGGGGCAGATTCCTGGCCGTCACAGCAGAGGTAAGACACATTATAATGGATTAGAACTGTAATTAATTGATCTATGAGAACAGACCTAAGTGAAACAGCAATTGATCACTTGTTGAACACTTAAAGAACACGAGGGGGTACTTGTGAAAGAGCTTCATTCATCATGTCGCGGAAGTGATGTTCAAGCCTCTCTGGCTGTGTAAGCGAACAGAAACAAAGTCCACTCATTCAAATATTTGACAACACGTTTGAATGTATCTTCACAGGTTTTAGTTCGACGAGAGTTGAAAAGTCAAAATGTGGTTGTACGTCGTAGGCGGCAAGTGATTCATCCCTGCAGTGTGTTCAAAAGTCATTGTTAATTACTAATATGCAATAAGAGTGTGTTGTTACTTATTAAACCATAGATTCAAATACAGTGCTGATGTTTCTTTGATAGTGTTGTGTGGACTCAACACTAACTGTCTGTCTGTCCTTGGTGACGGCTGAATTTCCTTTGACATCAATTAACCACAACCTATTTGCCCATTAAATATACATACAGCTCTATTAAATGGGGGCTTATGGCCATAATTCTGGGTGTTAGGCATGGATGTGATGTGTTATTTTGTAATTGCCCTTTTATTTGTTCCACACTGACAATGCCCCATTTGCCAGTTTAACATCACTGATTGAAAGCACTGACGCTGTTCAGAAGGATGCTTTTGTGTCTCAGCCATCAACTCTGACACCTCTCCTCCTGCCAGTTTTGTGCCTCAGTTGATGAAAAGATCTGCTCACGTCTGCTGGAATGGACCAGGCTAGAGGCAGCAGCAATGGTGGTTATGGACCTCGCCCTCCTCCGTACAGCCCCCACTACGATGGACCCAGTTCTTACACAGGGATGAGTTATGAGGTCAGTCCCAACATTAAAACATTTTTATCAGCCTCATGGGAGAAACGGGAATGAGGTACTGAGCCAGCAACATGTTTGTTTCTTATTCATTTTGATTTAATTACTATTAGTGTTAGCCAAACACACACACTACCAGCCTTTGATCATCATAAAATGTTCTTAAAACACTGTTTGCCCATTTGATTACTCAGGGATGACTGATTTCTTTTCATTAATGCACCTCAAGAAGACGACGCTGCTCAAGAGTCATGATTTTTGCTCAAAAGTAGAATTGAACTAGCTGTGTTGTTGTTGGTTTGGACGAGCCAGGTGGGGAAGGAGAACGTTGCAGTGGTCTCCCCTCCTGTCACCTACGACAACATGGTCCACCCTGTGAACGTGGCAGCAGCCGGAGGCGAGCAGCAGTACGGCCAAGCTCCACCCGACTACTCCCAAGGCTTGGAGGAGAGCGCCTTCAGCGACGCAGCCATACGAAGAGGTGAGGGCTGGAAGGAGCGAGGAGTGGGCGGGGGGGACGAGCTGAGAGCCTGAGAAGCTCATATGTTTTTGGTTTGCACGGTCAGAGCTGAAAATGGATCCGCAATATTTACTCCCTCATTTGCTCTGCAGTGTTTTCTTGAAATTGATTTCAAATTGAAAATTGTTTCCTGATCTCCACCGTACCCTGCCTCAGCTCTTCACCTCCCACGCAACACAAATCACTTTAAATGAGAGGATGAAATGTGGGTTTGATGAAAACAGAACCATTTACAAACTGCATTTTGCAGCATAAACAGCCCGACCTGCCTGTCTGCCTCACTCTGGCAGAGTTCTCAGTGGTGGTTGTTGTCTGTCTTTCTCCCGTCTCTCTACCTTTCTATGAGCCTGCGTCTTTCTTTCTGTTCAGGTTTCATAAGGAAAGTCTGCTTAACCTTGATGCTTCAGCTGCTGGTGACTATCGGGATCATCTGCACTTTTCTTTACTGGTGAGGCACCAACACACAAGGGAATTACATCCAAAAGAGACTAATCCATGTCAGGAAGCCATCCATCTATCCACATTTAGTGTAGTCTGTCAGCACGTAACAGCATCTGCAAGGAGCCCGTGTATCATAGCTGTCCCCTCGAAAACTTTGAAGGTGCAGGCCTGCACTGCTCAAATCATCATGAATATGTGAGGTGAGATTAGATGGTAGAGACTTAAAGGGCATTTCTGCTATATAATATTTTTGCTTGCAGTAGTTTGAAAGCTTTATATGTTTTGTACAATAGATGTGGTAGAACACTGCTACAGTAATTTATTCTCATAAATTGCATTCAGCTCCCATGTGCACAATGCCCTGTATTGTTAATATTTAATCAAATCATTCCGCTGCCTCTATCAAATAAATGGCGCCTCCACTAAACACTTCTCCACCCTTTCTCCCTCTCTCTTATCGAATAACAGGGACGCTCTCAGGGAATGGACGTTGGACACTTACTGGTTCTCCTTCTCCATGATGTAAGCTATCAGCAGCAGCCATATTGTCTAGACACTGCACACCGTCTTCTTTTAACCAGTTTGGCCAGTTTGATATCCTGGTGGTGAGTTTCGCAAATGGAAATCTCTCACGGAAGTCCATAGAATTAAATCACAAACTGTCACCCCGGCGCGCCTCCCAATCCAAGAAGCTGCCTGCTACGCCGTGCATGAATAATGCACTCGCTGAATGCACATATTGAACGCGGGGCTTTCTTTCTGTTCATAGCCTGTTTATTTGCTATTTACGATACACTCTATATTCTCTGTGAAATAGGGCGGTGGTGCTTGTGCTCATCTTGGTCTTATCCTGCTGTGGCAACCTCCGTCGTCAAGTCCCCCTCAATTTCATCGCCCTGGGCCTGTTTGTGAGTAGAAGTACCAGCCAGGCATCAAATTAAACCCCTACCACACCAGCTCTATTTCACCGTTTCTTTGTCATGTATTTACTCTGTTTCTCTCTCTGTGTGTCTCAGACTGTTGCAGAGGGCCTGATGCTTGGCTCCGTGGCAGCGTGAGTGTTTGTTTCCGAGGATGAATCCCCACCTGATGCTGACTCATTTACACAATAATAACCCTATTTGATCCATATCTGATGCCGTGTTGGATGTCAGCAATGAAGCCATCAAACCTGATAAGATGTTATCAGTGCCGGTTTGCCAAATTAAAAAGGGGTTTGGGGCTGAAGATAAATCGCGAGCATCGCAAATAGTTCGAAACCAATTTTTCTGCGTAAACACGACTTACCTTTTCCATCTGTGAGACTTTTCTTTTTTAGCAGCTTGTCAGTGTGACGGGAAGAGGCATCGGTTGAAGCCTGACTATCAATAATAAATTAGAATTATCATATTTATAGGACATTGTCATAGCTGAAACTGCACTGTAACTGATGTGCAATGAACATAGGCAATACATTATGCAGCGGGCGTCCAGAGGGGGGTCCCTGCCATCACTCTAGATACATAATACAGACTGTTAAATGAAAAAATACCACATTTCTTTTAAGAAAGTAATGTTTCCCTATTAGGATAGAACACAACCCCACTGTTCATGTATATGCACACTGCATGCTGACTAGTTAGACATACTGTGGGCTGCCTTTCCCACAGTGCATCTGTTTGATATCTCCGTCTGCAGGTACTTTGAAGCCGAAGCAGTTCTGTGGGCTGTGGGGGCAACGGCGCTGGTGTCCTTCTCCTTGACTCTGTTCGCTGTGCAGTCAAAGGTAAGATCTGTCACACACTCTGAACTCGGTTTGCTATGCAGCCAAAAGTGAAATTTCATAAACTGCGGCGACTTTGCTATCCAATCAGAGGTAAATGTCCAGATACTGAGCTGTGTTTCCTGTGCAGTCAGAGGAAAAGTGTTAAGCTGAGCTGTTGGCCAGGTTTTCTCATGCAGGGTGCACTGTATGCAGGCACCGGCAGAGGTTTAAAACTCTGATGAGTTTGCTGTCCAAGCAAAACTATGATTACTGCTGAGATCAGTGTATTTGTCAATCAAGTTAATTCCTCATGTCCGGTGTTGGGACAGAGTTAAACCTCTGGGCCGTCCTGGCTGAGGCTCATGCCATAAATCTTGAGTGCAGAAGTGGCCTGGAGCCTTTTGTCATTCGCTAAATACCCCCCTTCGTCTTTTCTCTGCCTCCTTTCACCATAAAATGTCTAATAAGCAAACACACTCTGAGATTAATCTCTGAAAGGTCCCTTTCAGGGACACACTGGGAGACATGATGCTCGTCCAGGAAGATACATTTCAATATTGAAAAGGTCATTTCTGTTCATAAGTGATAATAATAACAAAGAATTTGAATAATAATTGAACAACTCTGATACATCAGAGTTGACCCTGAATTCTCCACAAAGATAGCTTGCATTTTCTTTCATTTTGTGCACAGAGTGTGAATGTTTCACTTGGTTTATATAAAATAGCTTAGGTCTAACATGAAAGTGACATTAAAAGTCGGGATGTTTTATTCACAAGAGTCAAAATGCACAAGTGAGGAGACCTTTTGAGAATCACTTCATTGGTCGTTGGCATGCTGCTTCCATAAAAGGCTCACATTCAAAACAAAAGTAATCATACAGTCAGTGGGGCAAGAAATTAGACAAGTGGAATAGATGTAGGCCAAAGTCAAATTGCATTCAGAGTCCCTCTTAATTGCTTCTAAATGCAGTTTGGCATTTCACACAGTTTGCCACTTACTGCGTCTGAAGAAGCAGCAGACATTTATTTCTACTGCTTCGATTAGATAAAACTAGCAAGCAGGTGAGAATAATATGTCTTCTTAAATGCTCACTGCTCATTAATCTGTAGAAATAAGGTTTAAAGAGCCTGCTTATAGACTGTGATATGAATAGAAAAAGTGTCTGCACCACTTATGGTCGCTCTGCACTTGCACGCAGGTCGCAGAGCTTTTTCGTCTCTGTCTGTGAAATAAATGTCATACGGCCTGCCTTGCATGTTTAGCTCATAGCTCCTCAGGTGATCACTATTAGTGATTCTCCTGTAGTAACTGTCATATTTTTTCTGTCCATCTGAAAAGGGCATGCAGGCCAAAAGGCCACCTCCCCTCCCCTCCTCTGCGCCTGCCCTGCGTGGCAGCTTGTTCATTAATTATCCAGCATCATTATATCCAAAATCGTTAAGATTTTCTTGTGTGTTGAACCGCAATATGTCTTCATCATTTAGTAATCTTCGGCACTGCAATGCAGGCGACCTTGAGCGCCCTGGCTTTATATGGCAATGATGAGTGTAAATGAGAGATGTTCTGTCTACAGTTTTCTGTTTGGGAGGCTCGTCACATTCAGTGTGTCTCTCTTCTCCCCTCTTTCTGGCACCAGTGGGACTTCACCGCAGCGAGCGGGAGCCTGTGGGTGTTTGCCTGGACCCTCTTTTCGTTTGCATTGCTTTGCGCAATGCTCCGGTCGCAGGTAAATCAAGGAGCCGCTGTGTTTACACCTGCGTTTGCAGTGAGAAATGAAATGAAACTGCAGTTAGAAGCAGGCGGTACACACAGCTTCATAGCTTTTATCCGCAGCATGTACGAGCAATGACCTGTGCACTGAGCAGACTATAAAGAAGCGAGCACGAACTCTGAAACCTCTCAGGAGTACCACTGATCTCAGACTGATGCATTTAAATATACATTGCTGTTTACTGTGACGGCTGTTAGTGTTTTAGCCCTAAGCAGGAAATTTACAGAAATAAGCTTCCCGTTGCTTTTAAACTGCTGTTTTTACATGACTCCAACTTAACCGGAACAGAAAATAAGCACTGCTTTCTTAAAGTATACTGTGTGCACCCATTATCAGCCTTTACAATCATATTTACCAAACAGAACAACTAGAATGGAAAAAAGGGATAAAAGCATGCATGATTGTGTCTGCAGGAAGCACATTGAATCATTTCAAGATAGAAAATAGCAAGCATTTGAAAAAATAAATGAATTAGGGGTTTTTTTTAGGGGTTTTTTTAGCTATGTATTAGCTGTATTTGTGGAGGAAATAATCACAGATCAGTATAAAGTCAGTTACTGTATGCTGCTGAATGCCTCTGCTGATTTTGTGTCTCTGATTCTCTCAACAGTATCTTTACATCCTATACGCCTCCCTGGGAACCTTGCTGTTTTCTTTAGTAAGTACGCTCAGTCTTTAATGACAGAATATGGCTTTCTGCAACAGAGGTTGAATCGAAAAAATGCTGAAAATGACCTTTTAAAATGAAAGAAACCATCATTAAAGAAGGCTTAATGTCAAGTGAGTGCATGCGATGTAAGATCTGATCCCAGGGCCGAGCCGCCTCCCTCCAGTGTCTGTCACAGTCGTTAGTGCAAAGAGAGAGACTCTGATGTCCTTGTGCCCTTTAATTTCAATTATGCACCGCTTAACAGCAGTAGGCTTCATTTTCACAGCCACCTCTCTGCGTGCCTTTGGCATTAACAGCAAATGTTGTGACCCATCCCGTCAGCTGGTGGAACAAACTGCGACTGCACACAGAGCCGAACAGCCTGTCAGCAGCAAGTCACAACTTATTTTCGGCTGCACAACTCGATTATTTGCATGGCCTGTTTGTCTGCACAGTGCCCTCTCCCAAAGATAAGAAACACTGGCCGTGTTTGCTTTCAGACTGCTTCTTTAAACCGGCTTTCCGTCTCTTTCATCTCACTAACACGCTGCCTTCAGACGTCAGTGTTGAAGCATCTCGTCTCTCTCTGCAGTATTTGGTGTTTGATATCCAGCTCATCCTGGGTGGGAAACACAGGAAGTATGAAGTCTCTCCCGAGGAATATGTGTTTGCTGCTCTCAACCTCTATTTGGACATCGTCTTCCTGTTCCTCCTCCTGCTGCAGCTCATCGGGCTGTGCCGCTAACGCTGAACCTCCATGACAGGCCTTTCCACAGAAACTCCTCTGACACAATATCAAACTGTTTAGTACATCTTATATCTACACTCACAACCCACTGTTTAGTCCTTCAGACATCATATTTAAATTAGCAGTGACGTGTCCACACATGAGGGTTAATGCTATTATAAACTTTAATATGCTGGGTTTTTTCATAGGTGTTTGGAGATTTTAATACTGTGAGATTTTAATACTATAGCATGTATTTCTACCTTCAGGGAAAAGTTACTGTATAATTCATGTGATTAATATTTGAGTCTATTAATGTGACACTTGAGCTTTTAGTCAACGGTAAAATAGAAAGTGGCTAAGCGACTTGACCGCTCAGCTCTGGCTGTTGAGAGAATCAAATTGTGTCATTTGTCCTGTAGTTTAAATGAAGCCCAAAGATGCTTTTGGAAAACCAAATTCCAGACACCAACCGAACTCCATTAAAGGACAGACTCTAGCAGCCTTTTACAACTCAAAAACCAGAAGGGTGCTCTGTGATTTCTTTTATGTTTAGTACTGTAGTATGTCAGTGACCAATAACAAAAACAAACATGTATTAAAACTCAACACATAGTTTATTGGCATCACACAAACATTTTTCATATAAAGAGGGAATGTATCAAGTATAGACTATGAAAGTGCAAATAGCATTTCAAGGATTAGTTGCTTTACAATAGAAAATCTCAATGAGTTACAAAATGTTATATGCCATTTTAAAATAAATCACCTGGACATACAAAGGAAGTACAAATCCCGTTTAGACTTCAACCCATTTCATGCACAGCAAACTGTTACACAAAAAGGGTAACATATGTCAACTCCAATCCACTTACACGAACCAAGCTCCACTAACCGTATGGCACTCAGTTTCACAACTTCAAGACACTTTGCAAAGCAATCACCATCTTTAGGTTTCATGTTACTCTCTATTTCTGCTAGATTTACTTCAGTCAGACATTAGTCTGTACAAAAACATAATTAAGTCTTAAAGGTAAAACACTGATCAATGTGTTTCATTTCATATTGGTTATTCACAATCCATTTTCTTTAACGGATCTGATTTATTTCAAATAAATACCAACTTTATATTGCAACTTTCCTCCATTTTTAGTGTTGTCAGGTAAGATACATGATACACATACAGTAGGTCAATTCATTCTTAAGTCAATACAGTGATTTTAGTTTCTAAACCACAGAAAAGCCAACTGTTTCAAACTGCAGGGCAAGAGGCCCCTATGCACAAAAAATGAGAGAAATGAAACCTTTTTTCCAAAATATCTGGGAACAGATTTGAAAGTATGACATTAACCATTACCCATTAAGCCAAATCATTTAAAGTCAGTGTTACCCATTAACATGACACTACAAAAACCAACAAAAAGTCTCATGCTACAAACATTTTGATGAAAAAAAAATCAAGATCTCATGTTTACACAGTAGAAATTTTATGAGAGAAATAACTTTAAGGTAACAGGTGTTTGTTGTGTTTACACTGTAAAAACAGTGTACTTAGCACTCAGAAAGATGTGTGAAACAATGGTGAATGACAGAAAAGGCACTGTATCTAACTGCGTAGAGAACCGTTTCAAAGACATGGCCTCACCATGTGTTTGAGATGCAATACACATTCATGGATTCTCTGTGCATTACACCCTGCAGGCTGGGACATCTGCAGAGCTTTGACAAGGCTTTGCTAATATTACACCTTAAGGACCAGTGTGTAGGACTGGCATCCAGTGGTGAGGTTGCAGATTGCAACCAGCTGAACACCCCTCGCCTCACCCACCCCTTCAAAGCGTGTAGGAGAACCTACAGTGGCTGCTAAAGACGTGAAAGACCTTCTTTAGAGCCAGAGTTTGGTTTGTCCGTTCTGGCTACTGTATAAACATGGTGGACTCCTAGATATAAAGAGGTCATTCTAAGGTAACAAAAATACAACGATTCTTATTTTCAGGTGATTGCACACTAATGAATTCAATTTCTGACATATTCTTCCAATAGATCCCTCTAAATCCTACACACAGGTCCTTTAAATGGAACCCAGAGATAAATTACAGTAAGTTGGGCTTGATTAATTAATTCATCAAAGTGTGAATGTGACTGGCTGATTATCTCTTTGACTGGCCTTTCCTGCAGTGTATAAACAAGACTACTCACTGTCTACTTAGTCTGTCACACTCCACATTCAGCTGCAGTACTCAAACATTAATTTAAGCCGGCTGCAATGAACTTCAGAATCTACTGAACTGAGCGACACTGAGCAGCCCCTCCGGGCCTGTCAGTCACTGTTTGTTGCTTTTGAAGATTAGAAGACGGTTCCCATTGAAAGTGTGTTAGGACTGAGGCTTTGAGATGAATAACCATTGTCAGCACAATTTTGAAATGTTTTCCAGCAGGCCACCAACTTTTCATATAAATGATTAAATTGTTTTGTGTGAATGTTCACATAATAAAGTACACGACCATTATGGTCTTAAACTACAGATTTACACAGCACACTACAGCTTTTAGATTTAGTGAGACTTGAAAACATCACTCAGCCGCAATCTCAAAGAAAAATATAGCTCGACACTTTCACATTTAAGTTGAGCTGAGTGGTTGAGATTGTAACAAGCAGGCACAATTTGCTCTGAAGAATACACTTGGTGACTGCAAATTGTGCTTTTGCTAGTCAGTGTTTGGCACCTATAAAGTAGGCAGATTTGGACAGGAGTGGGAAACTAATTCCCAGCCTGTACCCCACAGGTTGAATATTGGAGCAAAACATTAATTTGCTCATATGTACAGTTTAACAACCTCTCAGACCTGATTCAGACACATACAGTAGGCTTTTACTCCAGTGGGAAAAAATGACCTGCACTACACTAAAGTCTCTTATCTCCTCTAAAACTGATTTCAGAAAAGGTAACATATTCATATTTCTATCACAAAGAATCATTTTAAGAAATACATCCTTGAAAATTGTTGACAAATGTAATCTCTCTTTCAGTTAGTGCTTTCTTTGCAATACAGCAAACGCAGAAAACCCATCTAACTGCAGTGCTAGACTAAGCCAAGTGTCTAAATACTTCCTCCCCACGTTCCAATGAACACATTCTTCTTTCTGCATACATTCCGCCTGAATAGCTATTACACATATTCCTCAGCGCTATTTAATTTGCAATCTATAGTGTTTTGTTTTTTTGCCTTTCTAAAAAAAGTTTCTTCCCACCTCAGCCATTACTTCATACCAAGTGTACCTGGTCCTCCCACTCAGACGAGCTGGTGCTAGGCAGCTGATCGGATATGGAGTCACATTGCGGAGTGTCGACATGGCAGACCTTCGAGCCTCCTCGTTCTGCATGGTCACCTGTGTCAAGGGAGGCCATGTAAGGTAGCGGCATGGTGTCCAGCCCCACGAGATCTAACTGGGTCGGCCTCTCGGCGACGGCACACTCCTTCTCCTCCATGTCACTCAGTCTCTGAGAGCAGAAACCCACATCTGCCATCATTTCCTGAGCCTTCCTGTTTTCAGGCAGGACAACTCCGCCTTTCTCTTCATCCTGCAGGCACCCACCTCCGCCTGCCTGGAGCACACCGAGGTTTGAGTCAGTGTCAGAGGAGGTTGAGGGGACCAGGGTGATACCTTGAGGATTCATGTCATGGAACCAAGCCATGATGTTGCCCAGCAGATTAGCATTTGCTCCTAGCGCAGAGGACGAAGATGGGTCATGGCTGCCGCACGTGGTCGAATCTATGGTGTCACTGGAAGAGGAGAAGAGACCTGTCGACGAGTTGCTGCCACCTGGACCCACTGGGATCGGCACAGAAGCCCTATAGGTCCGGTGGTGACTCTCACAGTGCTGTACAGAGGCGGTGACACCAGTGGTAGTGGAGTACTGGCTGCTGATGTTGATGTTGCCGAGTCTAGCCAAGTTATCTCCCAGCTCCAGCAGTTCTGAGCTGCTTAGGGATGCTCTGGTGAGGACCTCTACACCTGGAGCATTCTGCTCGAGCCTCGAAGGCAGGGAGGTGCCGATAGCGCCGAGTGAGGCTTCATTGGCAAGGATGTCATGGCTGGACCCGCCCCCTGCCATCCCGGAGTCCTGAAGTGACAGCTGAATGGCCAGTAGAATGTTAGGGTCATCGTCATCCAAAGAACCTAGACCCTATGAGAAAATACAGAATTAACAGTGTTAGTGATGAAGGCTAAACCAGTATCATCCAGTTACAGAGCACCAGAAGTTTTACACCTGCAGTTAAAGCCAACCTGCAGCAACGACTGGCGAGGGAAGTAAAAGCAGCAGCTTAGAACTGCAGATGTAGACATTCTGAGTATCATTGTTTTAAATAGTTTTTGGACAATAATGGAGGTCTTCACGTCTAAATGTACGAACATTTACATATATTGTACATTATCATTGTTATTTTGTACAGAAACATTTTTTTTGCCTTTAGAAAAATCAAATAAATAAAATAAAATGAAACCCAAAACTGGTCAAGCAAAATGTTGTTATCCCTGCTTTGTCAAACCACAGTGACTATTAGAAAAGAAAACCCTTCAGAAATCTGTTCAGCTAAATTAATGCTCTGCTTTTTTGACATTGTGGGAAAAATTTCATAGGCCGAGAGCCTTGAAATGAGATGAAAACTCAATTGCTATGCACTCACCATCAGAGGACCTTGTCTACGTCCACCTCCAATATCCTGTGTGTCTTTGTGGAAAAGAAATGGACAAAAACACCCACAGTCAAAATACTGTCATTGGACTGAATCACTTGGACACAAATTTCACCCACTGCTAATGACCACTTTTAGGAAAATCATTTGATGAATACTGCAAACAAATGAAGGAATAGCAACCTGACACAGTATGCGGCTTCAGCATTTCCCCTTGGAAATTCACTAATGTGATATCTGAAATCAATTAATCGTTCCTGGCACAACAGAACCTAATACCTGGCTTTAAAACTGCAAAGTCGTCCATCTTTCACTCCACACAGCCAAAAACAAAGCTGCAATGTGATGGACAAGACGGATGGATTGAAAGTATTGCCTTGTTGAACTTGAGCAGTTGTGATTTTCCGATGTTTGGGCCAGTACCCTAATTGGATTCTGTACAAATTAGTTGAGAGAGGATGACAGGAACAGTGTAATTCCATTTCATGGATATATAGTATTTTTGTCATAGATTAGTAACCCTATTTTTTTTTTATGTTGTGTTGTGCACCCATGCATTTGTCCTCCTCTAATTTGCCGACATCTCTCTACTACCACAAAAAGGCACACACCCACACCCACACACGCACACACACACACATGCACGTATGTAAAAACACCAATCAGAACAGGAGATTGTAGGTTCACCTCAGCCACATGTGTGATATCATGGGATTACCGCATGAGTGAAGAATTTAACTGTGCAACCCAACAAATGAAAGTTCACATATGAGACTCCACCACCAAGAAAAAACCGTAGAGGCCCCTGAGGGAAAGTCTTGTATGTCCACTGCAATACCTGAAATGCTGTCGCTGGGGTCGTCAGGGTCAGGTGTGTTGCTACGGAGACTGGACATGTCGCCTCGCCTCCGCTGCCTATGTCTCCGTCTGTACTGGAACTCTGCATACTCCTAAAAACAAACACAAAAAAATACAATTAAGTAAAGACATATCATCAATTAACACCATGTTTACATTGCTTTGTATTGCTTATTTTAGACAAATGCTCTGATCCTGCAGTTAGAATGTCCCCAGCTCTCATCAAATTGCCACATATTGCCGATCTGAGGCTGCAGTTGCACATTTTGGTTGGTTTTAATAGGTTAAATCTGTTAACTGGAAACTCTGATTCAAGCGGTGAAGCAGTTTCTCCAAATATGGTCTGAGTCATCTGTTCCAGGGAAGATCAGCACCTAGAGACTGATTCAAACCCTTTCATCTTCGGACCAAGCTTTCAGTCATAAGACTCCAGTCTAGGCTGAATACAAGCAGAGCACACACTCATTGGAAGGGACCTGGAAATGAATCAGGAGAATCAGATGTTTGACACTACTACCTGTGTATGCCCGACTAATCTCAAAGCAATCAGAATGCCTTATCAAATGTGAAAGTTATGCTATTAAAAAGTCAAGTCAATGAAATACGTATTTGACAGTGAATACATATTTAATTTACGTGACTTTTTAAAAACACTAGTCAGAATGAATTCTAAACATTTTGTCCAGGCTCAGTTATTATGAGCATGACATGATGTAACACCCCACATTTAGCTCGCCTAAAGCTAAGTTGTAATACTGCTTGGTCTCTGTGTTACAGGGAGTGAGACTATGTAGCATACTTTTTATTATTATGACAAACAATGAAACTCTAATTTGCTATTTCTGGCACACTTTAAATTAAATGATTAACACAGACTGTTTCACACAGTGTGTCTAGATGAAATGACAAAAAAGGACCAAAGTGTAGTAGGTGTGTGCACATAAACATGTTTCTAATTATCAGATATTCATGTCCTAAGTGTGTGTGAGATGGTTCCTTGTATAAATTGAACTGAGATCAATGACTGATATGATTTTGATCCAATCATGTGATGGCATTAGACGATGAATGATATATATAATGCAGCCTAATTAAGTGATAAAATAAGGACGTTTAGGCATATATATGTACAATATTAAGTGGTCAATGGCAAACTGAATGCAAGTTTCAATCCCACTGCCAACTTAGAGTTTGTAAGCTAAATACATGGGTACTCTGTACTCTACTATACTCTATTGATTGTAGACCAACATGAAAAGGTGACAGAGACTGAATTTGCACATGTATCTATCACTACCTCAGGAAATAATCAAGCTGCAACTGCATTCAATCATCTCATACATTTGCAAAAGTCACTGAGTCACATTCATATAATCAAAAGTCTGCCACCCAAACTCTGTCTTTCATGTTGCAGCGCTCTAAAAATAGCCCACTATGAAGTGATCTGCAGGCATTGTAAGAACCATGGAGCAGACCATCTGTAGCAGTGCCTGTGAGGCAGTGTCATCAGGCTTTGATTATTACTATGGCGTCCCCATTAACTACTGCAGCTGAGAGACAGAGGCTCTTAATTAGGGGACAAAAATAAAAGCCTACTTTTTCTTAGAATGACTCGGTGTTCAGCATCTGGTCACAACATTTACTGTGAGCATCCTCATGTCCAAAGTAATTTTGTTGACAACAGAACATTGAAGGTTTGTAGAGCTTACTTAACTCCTGAAGGAGGAAAAGGGGGTAGAGGTGAAATAAACATCTCGCCTGAGTTTACAATGATAATTTGCTCTTTTGAAGATAAGCCATGTCTTCGTAGTGTGCACCTAGCTTAATTAAATCTTTTCTTGTGGTGCATATGCTTAAGCAGTTGTGTGTGCTTCAGCTGGTTTTTATGATACATGTTAGAAGAATCAATGTTATAACAGAGCACAGTAAACAAATAGATACCCATTACAGTCTGACAGAGATGATAGTCAGCATAAGAGACAGACAGTATTCACAGTAGCTTCCAGTTAAGACCAACAGTGTGGCAAAACAAACTGTGTGTCAAAAAGCTGCCTGCTACTTTACTTTTCCAGTGTGATCAGATGAGCAACCAGTGAGAGAAAACCAGGACATGATATCATGAGGCTTAATATTTTATAATCTACAGACAACAGAGGATCTGCCTGGATCATGTAGGAACTGGTTTAACATAATGCCACATTTTATGTTTGGCAGAATGCTAAATAAAACACAGGAATTCAGACATTACTGGCATCTGTGTAAGTACTGTCTATTGCACACAAGCATCAACTTAAGTGTACTAACTTGGTAGCTTGCAGCTTTTAGCCTGGAAATAGTAAAAAAAAAAAAAAAAAAAAGCAAAATGAACACAGTGGGTCCAGGTTTGGATAAAAACAAACGTTTGTCCAGCAGTGGCTGTTTACTCAGTAAGCCATAAGTAAACAAAAGCTTTACAGAGCTTTACCTATGCCTCGCTGCATGGTGCTGCGCAGGCAGAGGATAAGGATTCTGACAATTCATTTATCAAACTGGCGGACTGATCTTGTCATTTGTTTTCCTGTCGATAGAGAAATGCCTGCTTTCTGCACAATAACTCAAGAGGCTTAGGTTTAATGTAAGATTTGGACTTTTGTGTTGTGTTTTTTACACTTAAGAAGGACACAACACTAAGAGATGGAACTGTTGAGTGGAGTGTTTCAGATGAACAGCCTGTACGCTTAAAAGCTGCAGCAGTCTGGAAAATGAATAGTAATGGAAACTTAGCGTAGGAACTGCAGTGTATTGACTTATCCACTACTGTTGAGTGAATGCATCAAGTTGTGCAGAAAAAGGAGGCAAGTCAATTATCAAATCATTACGTGGTTGACATTTTTATGACTGTAAAAGTTAACTAGAAACGCCTGTTGCTAATGCACATTGATCGGCAGCAACCTGCTTAGGTGTTGCCAGAGAACTGTGCTTTTAATCATTCCAGCTGGGCGCACAGGGGAACGCTGCACCATCTGGCTTGCTCCAGTGTGTTGAATAACATGGTGATCTTTGGGTCATCATGGTTTGTCAGCGCTGCTACACAGCCAAAGTAAAAGCAGCTATATTAAAAAGGGTATAATGAAATTTTATTATATAATAATTATGATGAAAGATTTGAAATTAATTACACCTGATTAGACGTGATATTAACAGAGAAATGCCAGCATTACTACATCAAATCAAGCACTCACTATTCACAGATGAACAGTGTGACCAATCACAGGTATCTGTTTCAAGCACACTGATTAACCACTTTAAGGCTCAAACATGGACGTGATTGCTGATGAGAGCAGCAAATATTATGTGACTGCGCTTTCTGTGAGGATTAATCCATTCATTTGGCTGCATGTTGTGGTGGCGTTCTCTATAATCGAGTGCAGGATTTATATCCAACAAATGTATGTGGAAAAAGTCTTAATTTGATTTAAACAACTGATCTGTATTTTACTATAGTATACTACTGATGTTTATACTGTAGATGTATCAAATCACATGTCAACTGGGCGCCTCTAATCTGTTAAGATAAGTTATGAGAAATGTAATATCCCAAATACAAAGATGTGGATTTGAGTCAAAGTCTGTCAGACTATAATGCACAGTGTCAAAAGACAAATGCACATTTTGTTGAAGTGTGGGCTTCAAACAGCACAGCTGACATTTTAACTGACAAGCCTTCACTGAAAACTGATGAAGGCTTATTTCTCCCTGTTACCTCAGGTGATGCGAAGCCTAAGTATTCCCAGTCCCACGTTCCGCCGGCAAAACTGCAAATGAGGAAGAGAGATGTTGTCAGTGTGTTGCTGAAATTTCAAAGCTAATTAGTCACTTTTGATAATTTCAAACTGCAGTGCTGTTATACTGTTGCTGTATTGTTTTTTTTAATAAAGATTACACTGACACATGTCTATATGTTACCTGCGCCTGGGGGCCTCAGGAGAGTCATTGGGGGCCACTCCTCTGGCTACTGATGCCAGGAACTCCTGCCTCTTCTGCTGTACCAGACACGCCGCACGGATGATCTTGTGGCGCGGCGTCCGAAGATAAGGCCGATTAACCTTTTGTGCCAGATCCTCAGTCACCATCTCCAAGTCGGTCTGAGGACAGAAAGAGAGCTGGCTGGGCGGTTTGTTTGTTTGTTCGTTCGTTCAGAAAACTCAGAGAGTGACTGATTTTGAAGTATGAAGACACAGTTTCAAGTTTAACTTTGACTCGTAAAATAATCTGTTCTTGAACTGGAATGTTCAAGGACAAAGTGACTATAGAAGAAGTCCTATAAGTGAACTACTTTTAGAGTTAATGTGTATGTATCTACTTTACAAGCCTTTAAGACTTTATGTAAGACCTCGGAGAGCCTTACCCATTCATTTCACAGTATTTAAAAGGCCAACATAAAGGACAGCAGGTAAGTGCATTCCTTGTCTGTACCAGCGATCATAAATTATATAACACTACATCTTAAACTAAAAGCTGAGATATGCAGGTATAACTGGGGCAGATTGTGAAGATCATGAGGTAGAAAGCTTAAGTCCCACATCTCTAATGTCCCGCATAAGACTGGCTGCTGTGAACATTTGTCTTTTTTCTCAATAAGTAGGACTGAAACCTGCATAAGCTCGTAGATCTCTTTCTTTGTGCTTTTGGGCTCCAAAAAGAAGCCATAAGGATAAGAGCACTTGAGGATGCGGCGAGTCTTCAGTAGTTCCAGGACCGCATCTTCAATGAACGTAGTGTCAGGTGGGCCTCCTTCCCCTGGGAAAGAGAAGGAAAGAGTTGGATAACAAAAATTAGTATCTGCTTTACTTTTGAAGAACACATCCCTTATTCCAGCCTAAATTACCTGAAAATCTCTCTTTAACATCTTGTGAGGGTAAACTACTTTTTTTTGCTTTCTGCTCGTTTGAATCCAAACAAGACAACACATCTGGTTCTGCAGCAGAATACGCAATATTAATCATGGCCAACTGTTTTTTGGAGAATTAGACTCTGTCAGCTGGCACCCAGACCTATACAAGCAACACCACTGGAGTCAGCATCTACTGAAATTTAAACTGAGTGTTGTGCATCCCAACAAAATTTGGCTATGCTAAACAGGTTACAATTGCCTGTGCAGATGGGCTTTGAATGACTTGAGACAAAGCGTGTTCACAAAGCACAGCTTTCTTCAGATGTGCCTGCTGAATAATAACCAAACCATACCTTACACTGTTGTTAATACATTATTAAATGACCTTAGTGTTTTTTTCTCCCTCCTGCCTATTTCTAAAGACTAGATGAAGATGTGTCTGAATGTGTAATAAAGATTGACACTGTTATGGCAGACTGAACACGTACTTCCACTCAGGGCTCGGCTAAGCTGCTCCATCTTCTCTTTGGCTGTCTTTAACAGGCGCTGCTCCAGCTATTGTGAGGAAGACAGATACTGTAAGGTTTTATTGTTGAGTAAAAACTTCTTGTGAAGACTGGCAGACCAAAGAATGAATCGAATGAATATGAGGCTAAATAAATTAACAAAGGTGGGAGCAGCAGATTTCAATAATATTGTATATACACAGGATACAGAAATACCATACTTTCATCATGTTGCAGTATATTGCATTAGAGAGCGTGCCCACCAATGAGGTTTAGTTTTATACTAGATGCCAAGTCCCCACTGATTACATCCATGACTGTACGCTATGCAAAGCAGACATCATTGGAAGGCAAAGCCAGGCCTCTTTACCTGATAGCTGTGCTCATGGTTCTTGAAGCGTGTGTAGTAGTGCATAAAACGGTCGAGTTCCTGAAAGCTCTTGTGTTTCTTCTCTGCCTGCAAAACCGTGATGAGACACCAGTCACAGTGGATAAACTCCTGAGCATGTTGTTCCTCCTCACAGAGGAAAGTGCAGGTACTCTGGTTGAGAGCAGTCAAAGTAAGTGAGCAGTGCCACAGGTGAAATCAGTACTTGTGATTGGGAGGAATGCCAGTGAAGGGTGAGAATGAACTTCTTTTCACCTTTGATGAAGGTGGGCGGAATTGATTGTGGAAGGCTCTACGGTCAAGAGTCTAGATGAAGTTGGAGAGCGTGTCTGTGTGTATTTGTGTGTTTTCCAACTTGCTTATGTAAGCTCCACAGACTCAAGCACTTTCCTGTTAGAGTTTGTAAGCACATGAACACAAGTACTGTTGTTGGTTGTTTGTATATGTGTGCATGCTTGGATCAACATACAAAGTCAATACTACATGCTAATGTTTCAATGAGTTGCACATCTTGGTGGTACGTTACATTATCCTGTATGTGTTTGAACCTTTTATATGTGACAGTTAAAAATGAGAAGCAGAGTGTGTATTAGGGTTGGGCTGACCGACAACCAAACTGACGAGGGCTGAAGAGATGATCGCTGAAGCTGATGCTCCTGCCAATTTTAAAAAGATTTCATTTATTGGGCAGTGGGGAAAAGTGTTTCTATCAATTGTATAAAAATTCTAATCAGTCTGCTGTGGAAATTCATTATTCCTAAATGCGCTTAAAGAGGAAAAAATGATTTTCCACATCAAAGTCTGTTTACAGGCTTTGAGGAGCACAACTGCATATGTAAAAAAGTTGTAAAAATTATCCTTTTGTAGCTCCAGAGAAAGCTGTGTGAAGTCTGATGAACTGATGTCACCTGAGTCAACATTGATTGGGTCTGAAAACTAGATGTCTGAAAATTAAGGTGAAAAAAAGTCTGTTGTTGTGAAGTCACAACCCCGGTTCTGAAAAAGTTTTGGACGCTGTGTACAATGGAAATAAAACCAGATTGCTTGTGAACAACTGAGCCTTTCATATCCAATCATAATACTATCACCTGTTACCAATCAACCTGTTTACCTCTGGAATGATCCAAACAGGTGTTTTTGGAGCGTTCCACAACTTTCCCTGTCTTCTAACCCCCTCCTGTCCAAACTTGTTTGAAACATGTTGCAGATACATCAAATACAGAATAAGCAGATATTTCCAGATGTATGCACCACATTTTCACATGGAAGAAGAACGTGTGGAATAAAAAAAAAACAATATCTCTGGTTCTGCAGCACCAATTTTGATCTTTTTTAAAAAAATCCACAGTGTTGTAGGAATCCAATGCTAAATTGGTTGAGTAATCGTTTAACATTTAGCAACATATCGTCATCATATAATACATGACAGCTCAGTGTGTTTCAGAATGTCATTACTTTTGCACATAATCATAACGAGGGGTTCCCTAGTACCAGCTGCTACCACTCAACTCTGTCTGGCCACTCATTGCATATTGCATCACATTTTGATGAGGTGACATGTTGACAGTTAACTGAGTTGAAACACATAATGTAACACCTGGAGCCACTCCACTTCTTGATTTTGCTTAGCCTTTAGATTGACAGGTGAGGGATGGCAGTGCACTTTGACTACTGGCAAGTCTCCCCACCGCCTGATAAAACTGTTTTTCTACCTTCTAACATACCAACAGTGTCGGTGCCCCATCCTAGTTTGTATACAGCATGTATGTGTGTACCTCTTCAGTCATCTCCTTTGACTGCTCCTCCACCTGCTGGATAACCTCGTAGCGGGTGCAACGATAGTAGCCTCCTGTTGATGAGCTGTGCTTTTTCCACTCCTCCAGACAGATCCAGCAGAAGTCATACTTACACTGGAGGAAGAGAATGGAAATATTAGACTTAAATCCGCTTTGATCAGCTGTCGCTACATAGTGAGAGCAAGGCTTATAGGGACCCGATCAAAACACTGATGGGGTCATTATTCTATAGCCAGTACACTGTGCAATCAACATTTACTTCACAATGGTAGGTTAAAGCAAAAAACTACTATTGCTAGGTTAAAAATCTGTCAGAAAATCCTTTTTACTGCTTAACATCATAACAGAATTATAATTAAGAATGAAGGATATCTTTAAAGGTATGCTATGCACGACTCTCCCAAAAAAACAATATATAGACTCACACAAAAGTAATTAATCTCAGTCACCACTTATGACTAGGACTCTCTTAATCCACAATTAGATTTGACTTTGGATTTTAGGGACACAAATCATTTTGATTTTTTTTCATTGTTAGACTATTGAGTCTTGATTTGTAAAGATCAACAGATCATTGGTTTTGTGCCTTGAAAACGGTAAATTAAATTTTCAAATTCTCCTTTAAATAGGCAGGCTACATGGTATCAAGTGGGATATTACTACCGTATTTTTTGTCTATAATGTGCTGTCGGAGGTTTCATACTTTTAAGCAAAGAGGGAAGCCCGTCAGTCATGCCTGACAAATAACACAAATAAAAAGAAAACAGCAAAACAGTAAAGCAAACAGCAAGAAGCAATTAAATACACGCCATCAATTACTGGCACTGCAAAAACAAATGGACTACAACTTAGTTCAGTTTTCAATAGGTGTATTAAGCCAGGGGTCCCCAACCCCCAGGCCGCGACCGGTACCAGTCCGTGAATCATTTGATTCCAGGCAAGAAATAATCAATTATTTCCAAATCTTTTATTTTGAAAAATGACCGGATTCTCTTCTGTCACTTAAGCACTCAAATTTAACCCACAAGCTAGCAAATGATTAAAAAACAGACATCTTTGGAAAGTTTCTTTGCGAAGGGAAAAAGGCCCAGTGAAGTTGTGGGCGTGTAGCCCTCAACCAACAACAACACAGGTGAGGTCAGGACTTTATCAAAAGGTTGTGACCAAGTGCCAGACAATAAGCAGCAGCATGCAAGAGGTGGTGCTAAAAAAATAAAAAAAAAAAAAAAAAAAAAAGCTGATGCAGCAAAGCGATATATAAGCAAACAAAGCTCGTTCCAAAATGAGAGTAGATATGATGCTTGTTTAGTCAGCTTGCTAACGATAGCATCAGCTTTTCTATTTTAACAAACATTACTGTTTCTTCAATACCTTTAAGAGTCCCGAAACCTAGGACTCAAGACCCATCTGTCTCTGAGTCGTCTCGGTCTCAATCTCCTTCCCATCTCTTTTTTCCCTTTACAAATAGCAGAGTTTAAAAGGAGCAACATGCAGTTGCTTGAACCTTGCGCTGAATCCTTGTAGTCTGCTGCCACTAGAAGGCACTCAGACAACATTTGAGTTCAGCAAGTCCCACTGGGTATTGTAGAACAACAAAACGCTACAGCCACTCCAATTCACAGCCTATTTGGGTCTGTGAAGTGATTTCTCTCCCTGTGCCACAAGTACTTCTGTGGGTGACAAGTTAGCCCAAGCAACACTAAACCCTAAAGGCTAAGACCTCAGTTGTCCTGAAAACACCATGCTTACATGACGCTTCAGAAAAATCAATACAAAATGAAAAAGTGGAAGGGAGGCTGGATGGAAGGACAGCGAGACATGAAAAGACAGCGTGTGAAATGGAGAGACTTAAGATAGAAAAGTGTGAAGCCAGACCGGAGGGAAGGAAATGGCAGTGAAAAGACAAAGAAATGTTCCTTGGCAACACTAAGTCCTGTGTTTCCAAGCAACGGGGGTAAAGCCATTTCTTACCAGGTAATAACAGGTCAAGAGGCTGAGCCCTCTGTGGTCTCTCAGCTTGTGAAAGCTGCCCTATTCCTCCCAAACTAATCACAATCTCTAGTCAGCCTCTTTAACCAGGATGGAGACAGTGAGAGTGCTGTCACAGAAACAAAAGGACCCCGGTTGTGTGACTGCGACTGTGCTCCTTTCACAGCCTGCCCTCAAGCGACAGTAAAAGAAACAGAGACACTGTCAAGCAACACAACTCTATGTGATTATCTGTCTCACACTCTCCCTCCACCACTGACTGTCTCAATCACCTCCATATTACTCTCTCTTGTCTATCTCAGCTGCAGACTAACTGCGGGGCTGTTTGATGGACTGTTTAAGAGCATGACAGGATCATAATCTGCCACTTCTTTTATAATGATAACAAATTTGGCTTATAGTAGCTTGAATGTGATTAGATGTTTTCACCTTCACAATTGCAACAGGATTGCTAAAGTTACGTCCATCAGAACAAGAGAGCTTCTTATTAGTGCAAGTCTAGAGAATAATTTCATCAGCAATTTATCGCAACAACTGTTAATACTCAATTATTTAAGCATAAATATCCAATGGCTCCAAGGTGTAAATTCTAACCTGACAGACTGTTGTAAAAATAAAATACAGCCACTGGGAAATCTTGTGTAATGAGCAAAGCAGAAGTCAGAGTAACCACGAACTGCAGCCTGCTACACTCTTTCCATTAGCTATCTTTGCTAATAGCTGCTATCTGCCATTAGCTATTTAGCTCAGCTAGCCGGGCAGCTGACAAGTAGTTTACAGCAGCTCTGACCAGAACTCTGACTCCAGGGATGATGAAGACATGGCAGGCAGGGACAGGAGAGCCCTGACCTGGGAAAGGTTCATCACCAGTGTGGTCAAGTAGCATCTAGAGACGGAATATTTTCACATCTAACTCAGAAAACAAAAACAGCGTTCGTATTGTTCCTGTTGACATTGAATGAAGTGTGTTTTACGATGAGTTAACTTGGCAATTAAGCTTGTCTTAGTTCAGTAAGAGAGAGAAATTTGAATTCAGAAAATGTATGCTTGTATTTTTCTGTTTAATTGGGGTTAGGGTTAGGACAATAGCTGTAAGACTATTTCCTTTCTTGACATTTTGTGAGTGTATTTTGTTTATTTATTAGACAAAAAAAAAGCTAAGAGCACTTGTGAAAAGTGGCAAACAGACACATCTCTGGGCTGAAACTAAAAAGATTATACTATTGCTATTACTACTGCATCGCCTCTTGAGGTACAAAGTGGTATTACAAGACAGAGTGGGTCGGGCTAGCTGGTTAGCATGCTAATCTCAGCAAATACAGTATCTCTGCAACACAAGACATACAATCACCAAGACCAGAGGGCGAAACATGCTTGTAATTCTGCCCCATTGTTTTCAATTCAAACTTGGATTCTTGGCTGTTTTTTTAGTTTAAATGTAAATAGCAGTAGATTTTTCAATACACACCTGTGAATCAATTCACTCATTCACAACTGAAAATCTACTGGTCTGAATAGCTTCTGAGATGAAAGAATCCCCTAATTGACCATCACCTAAAGGCCCTGCCCACTTTTGATACAGTTGCTATGTCTATCAAGCTTTCCATTCTCGTACTATACATATGGAGTTGCAACAGATAAACCATCAAAATTTGATGAAAACGACTCACTAGCAGATTTAATAAGCATTGCTAGCTAATATAAGATAATGCTTAATGTGTGTGAGTCAGTTGAGAAGTCCCAGCTGATGTTTCCATGTGACACATGTTAAAACAAGGACGATGTAAAAATGTCTTAAATATGAACTTGATGGATCACAAACTGACATGTCCACAGACAGTGGACGTGTCCACAGAGAGTGAACGTGTCAGTCCAGAACAGATATTTTCTTTATGTAACCTGTAAGCCCACGAAATGAAGTAGGAAGCTATGAATATGCCCACTGCCTTTGGACGTAACGCTTGGTTACTACTGTAAGCCAATTAGCCAGACATGCTAAAAATTTGCAGCTAACTTTACAGCAGATAAGAGACAAAGTTAAATCCATTTCTCACATTTACTCATGTTATAGATTTTTGAATGACTACAAAAAAGATGCCACCCTCCAAACTTTTGACACCAGTATTGCTCTTCTTTGAGCCTCATGCACACCACATCAACATGTTGAGAAACGCAACGTTTCACAAGCTGGCCAGTGCCTCGTTACAGTAACTGAGCTATGATTGGATGATTGGACAGCCGCTGTTTGGAGGAGGGGTTCAGACAAAGGTCAATTACACACTGCATTAGTAAGACAGGTATGTGAAACGTCCCAGTCTACTGTACCTTAGCACACTGCATGTGGTTGCAGCCCTCATTTTTCTGGATTGGGGACTTGCAATTGGCGCAGGGCTTGGAGTTAGAGAGCAACCATAAGCAGTTGGCTGCATCCTCATAAGCTTCGCTCACACCAGCCACTTCGATAGGAGGAGGGGGAGGTAAACAGAACAAATAAAGGCATAATGAGACAGAATGAGAATGGCTATTACCACAGCATCTAAACAGGCCACTGCACAGAGTGGGAAATTGTTCTGGCTGACTAATGTGTATTGCTTATATATTTTGCTAACATCTCCCAAGATGCTCATGCCCCCGCCCCCCCCCCCCCCCACACACAAACAGAATAATTGGCTATTATCAGAGCACCTCTGATGTGTCGTTTGAAATGCCAAGATAAAACAGAATCTGGGGAAATCGAAGGGGAAGATAGTTCCACAACAAAATAATTGCTTTTATCTTTTGACTGTCACATCAACGAAGAGGCACTTTGGAGCGACTTGGGCCATCTTAAATCATCTATTAGATTGCCCACAGTCAAATTATTGCTTCTAAACATTGCTTACTTTCAATGAGTGGGTCGTTCATTTTAATTAATAATTTATCATCAACATGGTGGATTTTAATTGGCTTAACGCTAAACTGTTTGTAATTACCGTGGTTGAGTTCCAGGCAATTTAGCTCAAAATCAATCACCTGACTGCAACCCAAAAAAAGCTGGTCAAGTAAGGGCATGCCAGGTCAAAACTTCTTTGTTAAAATAATTTACGATCAGGCAGCTTCACACAATTCTACTGGTATTAACACTAAGTCAGATGCTGTTGGAATAGATAAAAAATAGTAAGTATTCCGTAAAACCATTTGACATCATGTTGGTAAAATTAAAAAAAAAAAAAAAAAAATTAATGTCAATACTCACATTCCTCAGGTCTCATCTCATTGACTTTCTGTAGCCACAACTTCCACGTGTCACAGTCACAGGGCTCATGGGCCTCGCCTTGACACTCCCTGGAACATACACAAACAGATAAAGGTGATGTAGACAGTTGAAATTACCAATTCAAAGTTCCCATTATGTCCCTGGACTACACATACAATTAAGACAAATAATGAACACACTAATCACACGCTGCTGTCAGATATGCTGTCAAAGTAAGGCAGTATCTGCCTTTCAACCAAAATGTATTCTTCATGTAAGGGAACCATACAAGTTGGACCCATGTTACATCCAGTTCCATTATGTGTCAGTTCCAATGTCATGTAAAATGAACACTTCAGTAAACCTGACAAGTGAGCCTAAAGGTCACTTTCAAGTCATATAGTGACGTGAGGTGCAGTGAGATGTGTAGTACTGGCTGAGGTGTGGTGGAGATCGTTATAGAATGGTGGGAGCGTTTTCAGGGCATTCTTCAGGGCTCTGGGAATAAGAGTACAGAGGGTGGAGGACCAAATAGCATCTTGGCCATTCTGCTCTTGAGCATGCTGCCAGGCTGACACACACACAAGATAACATGAGCAGTTATACATATGTGTCCACAGAAAACTACCCATGCACATACAAAGAGGACAGGTGGTGGAATATGGCATTGATCATATACAGTATTAAAAATTATTCACATACATTCATATTTCCCACATTTTGTTATGAAAGACTTAAAAATATGAAATTCATTTTTTGTCCACAATTTGCACACAAATGTTTAAGAAAATGTGTTTACATTTATTTCAAGTTGAAGGAATAATTCGACATTTTGGAAAATACACTTAATATGCAAAACATCAATATCAATCTCACGTCTGTCTGTGTGTTGAAGATCGCCTCCAATGAAAATCAAGTTTTCAACCTATCTACCATGTCCATATGGTGTCTTTTATATGTTGCCATATGTATACCATGAGTGAAATAAGCAGTCAACGCCATGCCTGAGCATTTCCACCTTGGAAATGCAGTGAACCAGTTCTCACAAACAGGGATTCAGACAGCCAGGGCTGCCTACGTAACATACTTCAGGAACAAATCCAGTCAAGTTGCTGGTGGGTATATGGTGAAACGAGGGCTATCAGAGGAGATGCCAAGTGTAGTTATGTGTCTGTATTCTCAAGCTAAGTTTCCTTATTTTCAAAACGATGCCAGAGACGTGTTCTGGTGTCGTAAAGTTGCAAAAACAGAAATAAACAGAAATAAACAGAAATAGTGAGTCTTCACCAAAGGATCTGAAAATCTGAGAGCCATCTTGCCACTAACGTTACACTGAAACTCTAAGCTGTTCCTTCCATTAATCCTGAAGACAAAGCGAGCCAACATGTTGGTCAACTTGTAAGTTTATGTTTTTTGTTTTATCCATTGACTGTGTCCAAACAAATCTGCAGTGTGCTGGATCTTGTTAGCCAAAGTTAGCCTGAAGCTGCAGGCAAGTGGCGGAGGGGTGGGTGGAGATAGAGACTGCTTAGATCTGCACATACTACATGTCAGCAAAGGTGTAAAGTTATATATATAACCAACGTAAGGCATGAAGGGCTATTATTTCATCAAAAAAATCCTCTGAATATGTAACTTTGATAAACAGAGACAAGGTTTGAAGACTTCAATCAATGCCTGGAGAGGAACTTCAGACACAAAGCTTGAGATGGGAGGACTTTAGCCGAGCTTATCATAAAGACTGGTTATAGCCAAATCATGAGCGGTATCTGGTTTTCACCAGGAAATCGTTGTCCTTACACTCAGACTTCTGCCTGGAAAACTCCAGGCACACACATTTTACTCAGGAGTGGCTTCCATCTAGCCACTCTGTCATTACAAGATATTCTATGGGAGGGCTGTTTTTTGGAGAGATGGTTTGAGCTAAGAGCTCTCTGTTGGAGGGGTCGTTAGATTCTTTGTGGGCTCACTGAAAATGCTCCCTCTTTCCTAGTTACTGGGTTTGACTTGACACTCAAATCTCAGATGAGTCTTGGTGATTTCAACCTTTTTTCTATTTAACAGTAATAGAGCACCTGGGAACTTCAGACACAAACACGCTGATCTGATGCTTTTCTGTAAGACACAATACATGTCTATTGCAATAACAGCTGACTTTTAATCAAACTAATTAAAATACATTCTTCATCTCAGTAATCTCCATTACGATTAAATTAGAATATTTAAAGTTTTGCAAATCAAATGTCCAGATTTAAATTATAAAATACATAATTACAAAAATGTTGACATTTTCATACATATATGGTGTGGTACTGTTTACTCACCAGCAGAAGAGGTGACCTTTGCCACAATCTACAGCAGGGGCCCGAAGGAGGGGGAAGCTAAGCGGGTCTGAGGTGGAAGTCCCAGGACCCTGGGTGTTCAGTCTCACAGCCCTTTCACACCCTGCCTCAGGACACCAGCGGATTGCCGGATTGTTCTCCACAAATGCCTGCCAACAGAAGGAACAAAGAAGATTAAAACTCAAGCGACAGTGCAACAATCTATTGATGAACTGTAGGTATTTTAGTTAGGGTGACTCTATTACCACAATATCATCTGTTACAAGTTTGAAAGTTTGGTGTTAATTTCCTTTTTAAAGGTTGCAAAGGTGCACATACAAGTCACTTTAACTCCTGAAGCTGATAAAAAAAAAACATGTTGACTTCTGTTAAAATAATCCCCTACAATGTGAATGTTTTCCTTTCTAGTCCAGACCATCAGACAGCTAACTATAAGAGGTCCTACATGCTGTCCTATTTTGTAAGTAATTCAATCTTGACCCAAAAAAAGAAAAGAAATTTATGGCACTGCCTGTGGAGCTTCAATGAGAAAATGTTCATGTTTGCATGATAACTCAAACAAAGAAGCTGGTCGTTTATTTGCCCCTGTTGTGTCCTTCCATGTCAGCCAGAGGACATTTATATTTAGTGAAGTCTTTACATTGACACTGAACAGCAGAAATCATGTGTTACTGTCTCTGAAGGTGGCAATATAATATATATATAGAAGGCTCACAGGTACAATAAATCTGTTTAGTGCAAATCTGTTTTTTTCATCTCATTACTTTGATGTCGAACTGGAGGTAGCGCTTGTCCATCTCTCTAGACACCACACTCTCAATGACCTCCACAGGCACTAGCTGGTAGCAGTCAAAGGCCGGGCAGAAGATGTTGTGGGCTTCACCCTCTTGGATCTTTAAATTAAGAAACCTGAGGAAGCATACACACATTGCAGACAGCGATGAGGTATACACAGAAGATCAGAGTAAGCAAATTAAGGACAACCTGAGGGGATCTGCAGAATCCACAGGCCAAACCAAAACACGACTTACCCTTCCCAACATCCTCTGCAGAACTCGTGCCCACAGGACATGTCCACGGGTTCCTCGAAGACGGAGATGGAAGACATGCAGATACCACACTGTAATACAAAAGAAAGAGGCACAACCTGTTTTACAGCCACAGTGCAACTAGTTTCAAGTTAGTCTCTATAAATAATGCCTGCAATAAAAGGTAATTTTCTCATTTTCAAAGGCCCTCCCTATAATTCATGCATCATTCCATCACCCTTTGAATGAAAACACACAGCCTTCAAATCTTGAGAACAAGCATGCTCAAAATATGGCGATGGGTGACCTAATTTTTAATATTCAATGGGATGACTAGGCGAGGAAAACTATGCCTTAACAAGTTGATATCAGTCAGTGTGCGCACACCACACTCAATGGTAGTCCTTGATTAATGAAAAAACACTGTGCCAAAGGCCATCCCAGGCCAAGATGAGGACCTCTCATTAACATGTGGCTCACAGATTATTTTTCTCTCATCAGATGCATTTATTCACATCCACAGAAATTTGAGACACAAACAGATACAAACAGGGACAAACACACACGCGGGCCTTGTTACAGTGAAAGCCTGACCCTAACAAAAGACATAAAGGAGGCAGTGTACTTCAACAATGTAAGTATTGATTTGTGAAAGAGCAGAATGTGATATAATCAACAGCAACCTTTAAACGGGCCCTTGAGTAGACTGGGTCGATTGGCACAGTGCAGTTCAAGGCACGCCTTTTCAGAGCCGCGACAAAAGATACTGTCAGACAAACGCAACCTATAATTTCTCATAAAGTAATTGATAAATCAAGCCTGTCAGCTCTGACTATCATCTATCAACAGTTTAGTTCACATACCGCAACACTCTGGATTGAAATATTCACTAGAGGACAAATAATCAGTCATCCAAAAAGACTATATCTTCTAACAGTAAACTTCTCAGAGACTGTCAAGAACTGTCACACTGCCCCACAGGTAGACATGTCATTTCAAAAGCTGAAACTCCCTGGTCACCAATATCAGGTGTCAAAAACATTTCAGAAATTGCTAATGCATAACGTTTAAAAGGAAAGGATCAGTTTCCCATCATTATTGTGTATATAGATTCTCAAATGAATGTAATGTACCAAGGAAGTGCGTAAAGTGAAGTTCCAACTATATGTACAATACAATAACGCTTGTATTCATTGCAAGCAATGCAGAGTATAGAGTCACAACAAGAGTAAATGATGTTTCTTGCTCACATTCAGGATGCTAAAAATCTGACAATATAGTTTTACACATTGAAATCTAAATGTAAAAACAAACTGATAACTAGCTTGATTCCTTTTTAAGTTAATGCATATCCTTAACACCAATCAGAAGACAGGACAGATAACTTCGCCTTTCTATGGTCCTGGTCTCATCTGGGACACCCTGATTGATATCAAACACACTGGATACCTTCATTGACAGTCTTCTGTAGTGAGTGGTCGAAATGCCAACAGCATAAAGGACATCTCACATTACCTGATGCAATTATCATCTTGACAACTGCCCACAAAGACTGCTGAGAAAAAGATGAAGCATATTTGATAATTATCGGGAAATCCCAGGCAAGGTCAGGCTAATGGGAGGACATGCAGGGGGTGTGCTGACCCTCTTGCAGGCAGGGGTCAATAACGCTCCATAGTGACCTTGCAGACGTGCAGATTTTGTAAGCACAGCTGTGGAAAATACACCTTCCATGAGCTTTTCACAGCATGTGCCACATATCTATGACTCATGGGAGCTGTAGCTGCTGCAAATTATATTTGAGTATACATCAAAACAGATTAGCTATTTATCACATTCTGTTTTAATTCAGGTTTACACAGAGTGTCTGAACACACAAACTTAATTTTCCACCTAACTGTTTATTAAAAATACTTTACAATCATATCATTGCAGTATGTCAATCATGTAAAATACCGATACTGACCCCTCCGCAAACAAATAACTGAAATATTAAGTCAATGTATAAAAAATGTCATTTTTTTGGCATCAGATTCAGAATAAACAATAAATATATTGTCTTTGTTCTGTTTTCCATGGAGTATCTGCCAAAAATTAATTTAATTAAGTTTTCACAAGTTATCACAATCTTTTTTTATTTGTGTTCTCCACAGAGTCCCAACTTTTGTGGAATTATAAAAAATTAAGATAAATTACAAGGTGCTAAAATTTCACTTCGTAGACAATACTTGTTCCATGTTTACGTTAGCTGTAGAGTGAAAACAATCGTCAGCTACAGTGACACTTGCATAAGCATTACTTAGCCGGTTCTGTATGCTCCCTATGCTCTGAAAATTCAGCATCCCACCAGGGGAGCGGCATGACATTTCAACACTGAAAAAACAAACCTGGAAGCCTCTATAGTTTGATCATTAATTCCCTCATGTTTGGCACAGAAGCAGAAGGTGGTACGAAATGTTCTTTCTACCTGTCTGGCCTACGGACAGTTGAACTTCGTACACTAATAATATCTTTTAGAAAGTATTTTTATATTCTCTCACATTCAGAGTTTGTTTGCACCTAAATTAACAAACGACTTCTCCTCGGAGCAGAGGAAGTCCTTCTTGTGTTTATGTGGGGCAGACCGCTGGCATGAATACTGATGCTTGTTAGCAATATAATGCTGGAAATAATGCAACATTACACAGACAGACAGGTGTGGCAGTGAAAATTTAAGGAATTCAGCAGAAACACTTCAGGAAATCTGTGGCACCATAGGGACAGGATTTAAATAAACATTGGTGTACAGTTTTTATGGGTACACTGCCAGTTGCCATTAGTCTGTGCTCTTCTATGCTAGCTTTATGCTTTGCTGCTGTAGCAGATTCTTGGCCAGGAAAACATGCAGCTCCCTGGGGCTACTAATGCTGTGGTTTAATGTCATCTGATGGCTTTTCACTGATAAGTAAAGTTAAATGATAGACTTCCCTAAAATGATGTTCTCATCTACCACATCTGCAACTGCAATTTAAAGTTTCCTCAAATTTATGAAAACTAAAGAGTTTCTGTTCTAACCTGACCTCCCACTACTTTAATGTGACATGTGGGGCTTAGCACCAATTTGGCTGGTAAGACCATTTCAGATTTTTGCTCATCCTCTTATTCTGTTAATTTGACAAACACTGAAGAAAGGGAACCCAAAGACATCTCTCACCAGAGAAGACTCCTCATCAGCAGGCATGAGGCTGATTTGGTCAGGGGATGTGATGGAGGAGCGGGTGGTGCGTGGCGTACGGGGCGAGGGCAAGGTGTCCCAGGCATTGCAACCACTTGGAGGCGGGTTGGGCATTTGTACCCCTGAGCGTTGGCAGCATTCCTCTGCATTGGTCATCCAGGCCTCTAAGAGCTTCTCTCTGTCCCAGTCTGATGCCAGAAAGGAAAGATATACTTTAAGAGAAAGAAAAGCTAACACATAAAACCAGACAGAGAGGAATAACAGGAGCACATAAATGATGAACCTAATAGCTTTGTGTTGAGCACATGCCAATGAAGTATGATGAGAGTTTGGATGACAGTCAAAACAAATCAAGCAAAGAGAGGGAAAAGTGGATCTCATCATTGTAAGAGAAGAGTACAATGTAGTAAAAGGACAGTTCTAATATATGTTGGGACCTAAAGCCTGAATGGCCAGTTGGGCTGGCCTTTTAAAGAAACAAAACCTCCTCAACATTTTTTTGACCATTACCCAGACTTTTATACACCCTGCAATAAACAAACAGATGAGGCCAAGTTACAGTAAGCTTCTAAAAGTACTCTGATCTAGAATCACTGAGTCAACAGTACAAGAAACACAGTGTATCATGTGATAATATTTTATAAATCTTCACTAATGTGGGTCTTAAACAGGCATGGATAAACACTAAAGACAATAGCCAGAATTCCCATTCAGCCAGGTAAAACAAGATTTGTTCACAACTAAATTCTCATTTCATCCACTCAAAATGTTTTGACATAAATACATTTTTTTCAGTTCATCCAGTCTTACATTTGTAAGAATAGGTAAGCACATTGCTGAGTCCACCAAAGCCCACACAAATCCCACTTCTGTGGCAACACTACCACCTAAGCCTTTCAAACAGCCAACAACATAGACCTGCTGCCATCTGCTTTTCTGTTTTAGAATAGCTGTTCAATCTCACATTAGCACAAGAACAGGTTTGAGAGCTTTTCAGTGTAAATATTGAATGACTTACGGACTGTGCCTGCATCCAAATTTTCTCTGACGAAAAAATCCTCCCTCCTAAAATAAGGAACATGACCCGGTCAACTGTGCAATTAGGCCATTATCAGCCTCAAGACACTTTTCACCACCAATCAAATGTCTCAGACTCTAAATGGCCTCATTTAGATAATGAATATTGCAACAATTCCCCCATCTCCATTCAATTAAAACTCATCAATGAATATGACCCTATCTTCATGCTTTTGGCCATTAAAGCGAGTCTCAAATTAAAAGTCTTCACATTTAGTCTTAAATATCAAAAATTAACTGGGAAGTATAAATTGTCAGCAGCACAGGCAGATTGACAGGCTGGCAGCTCAACAGGAAAGCACCAAGAATTGTGATAAGAAAACTGGAAAAGTTTCAAATTGGAATATAAATGTTAGGAAGTGCGTGAAAGTTTTCACAAGAAATTAATGATACATAAATCCAAAAACCCTCCTCCAGGAGATTAACAAAAATCCTGAAACGCTCCATCCCTCCTAAACCGACAGACAGCATTCCCATGACAGGGGTGAATAAATATAGTAAGAATCTGGGGTCACTCTCTCTCCTCTAAGCTCCCAAAAGTATGTCTAATATGTAGCACACACAGCTCAACTGCCAGCCACTCAGCCCACTGAATTAGTAAATGGGGTATTTAAAGACAGAAAATCAACCCCAAACTGTGACACATTTTTTGAAGTCCTCTACTAACACAATCTAAGTTAAATTAAGGGGGGTAATGGTTTTCAAAGGCTTCAAATCAAATAACATTGTTTTAAAACATTTGAAGTTTGTCATATATCTTAGCAAGGTTAAGCGCAGCTAGTTTGAGAATTTGTGTCTTAAGGCTACAAATCAAATCCAAACTGTGACAGTGTTACTCAGTACTTGGCCAAGCATACATTACAAGGGTATCAGTCATTCAGGGCAAGTGACTGATGTCTGTGGGCATGAAGAATGTGGCAAAATGAAATTCCTTCACTCTTCTCAGGTTGAAAGGCTTTCACTGATTTAGCCTTTTGGTAACATATGTCTCTTGGATACATGTATGCAAGACCACCGTGATAACTTGAAACTGACTGGACACAATCATAAGTACTGTATTTCATATGAGTTGAACAGTGCGGACGTCTAGATAATGTGAATGTATTACACTTGTGTTCTTAATAAGGCTTGTAAATGGGCTACCATTGCTTCACACACCTATAGATTTAATAAGGTAACTAAAATGTGTCACTCCAGAGTCTAATCTCACACTCTATTCCTTCCTGTGTAAGAAGGAATGCTACCCCAGGCTCCATCATCATTTAACATAACACTGTGATGATGTTGCTTCACATCACAAACCTACTGTTTGTACTTCCCTATTATTTATCTTTAACTTTTGCTAATATCCACTACATATGTGCAAATATCTTGTGCAATATGTTTGCAACAGCAATATGGCAGCCATCATGTTATTAATGCACAGTTCGGCCTTTTAGTGGACTTGCTTTTAATTGTGTGAAAGTCAGTAGGGATGCACGATAATTATCGGGCCGATAACAGGAAATTATGACGTCATTCCGATAAGTCCGATATCATGACGAACAGCCCCGATAACATATGTGTTTTTGTCAGCACGGCAGTGCCTCGCTCCCACTATGAGACCAGAATGGCCTGCAGTGAATGCTGCATTCAAGTGACGTTAGCATAATCAGAAAAACTCTGTCTCACTGGGAAAAATCAAGAATACCCCCTCATGCCAGAAAACAACTCGTTAACTCTGTCATAATTTTGCTAGATGCTGACTTGAATTAACATTCGCAGTATTTCTCCACATGTTACACACAAAAAATAGAAACATGAACTTAATAGGCTGAAAGAACGACTGGCAAACGAGGGAACGGGGGAATGTACGTTACACCTTTAATGCAGCATGTGGTACAGCGTGATTATGAAAACAGAGTTCAGACTTCTTCAAAGTTTCCGAAGGAGACCGTTCGCTGGTTATTCGTAACAAATGTTCCAAGCGAGTTCCACTAGGAGCGAGAAATGGCACAAGCTTTAATACCTGATCAGTCACCTGAAACATAACCACCGTTTTGACGGAGTTTGGAAAGCGTATGAGGACGCCCGGCCTGCTAAAGACGCTAACGTTAGCAAGCCAGCTGCAAAGAAGCCACCGGGACTTACGCGTCGGTGAGGCTTTCGAAAAGTCCAAGAAATTTGCCAAAGATGACCCACGGGCTAAGGTTATTGAAGATTTAATGTCGGTGTAAGGTGTCGATGGTGAAGTTTCAGAGCGCCGGGCTGCCGCCATGGAAATGACTGAAACATCTCAGCAGATGTTTGATGACTAATAAATGTGGTTCAGAAGTTCATGTTCCCCTCAAGATGAATATTAATAAGTGAAATGATCCTTTTCATCAGCGCCACCATCAGGTCAGTGTTTTATTGCTCATAAACCAAAGTGCTAGGGAGCAAATACCTGCAGAAATAAAGACACTCCCATCAGCCTCAGCTGCGCCTTTTGCTAATTAGCTAAATATTAGCATGCAGTCTTAAAAAGCTAAGCTAAGATGGACATGGTAAATATTAGCCGTAGCTGCTAAACATCAGCATGTTAACAAAGCCAGTGAGGCGGATCTTACTCCTCAGAGGATGAACCCTGGAGATCTGAATGATCAGGTGCTGTAATGAACCCAGCTGCCTCTAGAGGACACCAACACGTCTATCCTGTTTTCAGCATCGCTAACCGGTGAGTGGCTTTTACTGGTTTTAATCGGGCAGTCAGTAACACACACGCTGATCAAAAACTGTGGATTTACAGACGTTTCAGTGTTTGGTTCAACCATCGGTTAACTGGACTGAGCAGAAACTACAGAGACCCATCATCACTCGAACGCTGCGACGTTCAGGGAAAATACACATTCTGCATGTTGGTGTTGTTGAGCTCACAGCTGTTTGTTTACCAAACCTGAATGAACAAAGTGAATCTGAGTCAGTTTTTAATTCTGATGTGAAGCTGCAGTGTCCAGAAGGTATATTTTAACATGTTGGAAAAGAAGCACTTCATTTTTTACTTTGATTACTTGGAGGCAGAGTTACAGAAACAGAAACTGAGCTGTTAGATCAAATGTAAAGAAGTTACAACCACTTCCTGTCAGTTTTCACTTCTGATAAACTGGAAATATTTAATGTTAAACCCTGTTACCGTGGTTAATCAGTGTGATCTGTGATGTCACAGTGTTGTCTGTGATGTCAGTGTGTGATGTCAGTGTGTGATGTCAGTGTGTGATGTGATGTCAGCATATGATGTCAGTGTGTGATGTCAGCGTGTGATGTCAGCGTGTGATGTCAGCGTGTGATGTGATGTCAGCGTGTGATGTCAGCGTGTGATGTCAGCGTGTGATGTCACCGTGTGATGTCAGTGTGTCATGTCAGTGTGTGATCAGACCTGATCAGTCACCTGAAACATAACCACCGCTTTGACGGAGTTTGGAAAGCGTATGAGGACGCCCGGCCTGCTAAAGACGCTAACGTTAGCAAGGCAGCCGCAAAGAAGCCACCAGGACTCACGCGACGGTGAGGCTTTTGAAAAGTCCAAGAAATTTGCCAAAGATGACCCACAGGCTAAGGTTATTGAAGATTTAATCATGGACGTGACGGTGCTTGACTTACTATGGACTGCCCTTCTTCAGTTTGTTTACATAGATAAGTCTAAGTAAGGGATCATGTATCTTCCTTCAGGATGACATAGAAGTCCGACACGACGCTTCTCCGTAGGAAACTGCTCACTATACGTTATCCCGCTTAGAACACGGCTTACTACTAAAGCATTCAATAGTGTGACACAAAATACTGATTAAAACATATTTTATTGATTTAAAATGAGTCTAGTCTCGCCTGTCACCGCTCTCACTGCGCAGCGGCTCTGAAAGTAAACACGTACGTTGCCTAGCAACCGCCTCTCACTGTGCGCAGGCCGGCAGGCAGGAAAACTTATTTCTTTACAGATATTCAGCGAAATCATGTCAAATGTGGAGAAGTGACGGGATATCCCAGACCCGAGAGAGACGTAGCTGGAGACAGAGTTTGGTTTACCGCTATTTTTCGGACTGATGGATAAAAGTCCTGCATCAGCTGATTTCGGCTTTCAGCGTCAGACATTAAAAAATCTGTCTCCAGTTTTGTCTCCACTCAGCAGTCTTTTAGCAGACCGATCGTCCATGCTGTGTTTCTCTTGGTGTTATTTTCGTGTCTGTCGGCTTCAATCTGGTCAATCTCTGCGTCCTCAAGTCTTTTGTGTCTTAATATCGCTCCTGCTGTCGGTCCAGCGTTGTTCTTTACTTTTCTCGTCTTCTTTGCTGGGGACATCATTCTCCAGCCAAGTGTTTGGTCCTCTCCAAACAAATTAAAAATAATGTACGGAAAATGCTCCATATTTTGCCTCTCAAATCAGCTGGCGATGTGTTATTGAGCTTGGTACATTAAGGGATTGCCCCTTTAGTCTGTGACTGTTAGGAACACCGCTGAATTTTCGCGATTGACCAATCAGAATTGATTATTTAAGAGCGCCGTCTTCTAACTTCTGTCAGTACAATATGCACTGTGCATTATTTTTGTTGTCATTGAGGAATGCACTTTTTCAGTTTGTTTAAATAGAAATGTTTGAATCTAACTTGTGCCAGTGCATTAATTTTCTATGTATATTTATTTTTTGTAAAACTTCTGGAATGCACTTTTTCAGTTTGTAATCCTGATGCATGTATTTGCATCATTTCAAGGGGCCTTTATTTTTTATATCAGTAAGTAATGCACCTTATTTAAA
The DNA here is from genome assembly GCF_017976325.1 of Chelmon rostratus. Taxonomy (NCBI): domain Eukaryota; kingdom Metazoa; phylum Chordata; class Actinopteri; order Chaetodontiformes; family Chaetodontidae; genus Chelmon; species Chelmon rostratus. The sequence continues at coordinate 20,064,219 of NC_055665.1, forward strand.
TTGATGTGAGATATCAAATAGGTTTGTTTGATAGCTTTAAGAACATGTTTGAGAGGCTTACCAATAGTTTTTCATTGGAAAAATAAATATCTCTTCATTTAAAGAGTCAATACTGAATTTGGTTTTGTTTGTGGTATTGATGTCATGATGTTATATGTGTATATAACATATGTGTGTGTTATCGGTTATAGGTATCGGCCTTTAGGAGCTGAAAGTTATCGGTTATCGGTATCGGTTTCAAAAAACAGTTATCGTGCATCCCTAAAAGTCAGAACGTGTGTTGTGGACAGTTCTTTTCAGTAACTAGCAAGTGCATAAGCACCCTCATTTGTGCAGCAGTGTTTCCTCACATATTTGGTGGAAAAGACTAGCCTACTGAAATAGCTTTTAGAGCATGTGACAATGACACTCTCCACTGAGAGCAACACAAGTGAAATTTTTTCAGATAACAAAGACTGTTCACAACTTGTCTTCAAGGAAATCACTGGAGTGTAGCATGAAGCTTATGAGATAGATGAGATAGATGAGATATGAGATATGGCCTCTCTAATCCCAATACAAACAAAATGTAAGACAATTCTATTAATAAATGTTTTAAAAAACAGCAAAACAGGGTTTTTCTTGACGAGGGCAAGCTCTGTGGAAACGGGGTAAAACTGGTTCTAAAGTTTTGTAAGCATATCTGTCAATATTTGGGTATATCAATTTTAATATTCAGTGCCTTCTTTTTTTTGATTCTGGCATTTTTGCCGTTATTACTATTATTACAGTGACTACGTACATACACAAAGGAAACATTGGGGAGACAGAAAAGAATATGACACAAGTAATGGTCCCTGGCCACATTTAAACCTGGGATGCAGATACAGTACAATGCAACTTTTTTAGCCACTAAGCCACCAAGACACGGTCAGTGGCAAATATTTTAAGGACAAGCAGACACTCTGCATGTGTGCGACTGTGCGTGTGTGTATGAGTTTAACAGTACCATGGGCACGTAGCAGCGCCTCTGCCGTGAAGAGAGGGGCCTGCAGCATGTCGGCTGTCTCAACTATCAGCATGTCCTTCAACCTCCGTAGATCCTGAGGCCGCAGGCCCTCGTACAGCTGGAGAGGAGGGCAGATGAGAGGACAGAGACAAGAGGAGAGGAAGGGAGGATAATAAAGAGGAGAACAAGAGAGGAGAGAATGATGGAGGGTACGTAGGCAAAAAAGAATCAGTCGGTTGGGAAAAGTAATGAAACAGTAGTGGGAGCAACAGAGGGTGAGATCAGGGGAGAGTGGGAAGAAAAGCAAGCAGCAGAGATGGAGCAGAAAGAAAGAAAGTTGGGGTTGGGGAAAGGAGAAGAAGAGAACAAAAATATTAAAAACAAATCAAATATAGAGAATTGCTGCCACATGACTGAATTGGGCCCAGTGCGCTAACAACACGCTGATGATGACGGCAGTCACATGCCTTACGACAGACTACTTTGTGTGACGACTTTGTGTTTGTTTGGGTCTAACCAAAGCATCTGCAATGTGACGGCAGCCAGCAGAATTCCAGCAAAATTTTAAACAAAGCTTTGGACAAATAGAGACACTTACCAAGACGAACTCCATGACTCTATGACTGAAAAGGTTTCTGTTCTTACAAAATATGTCTTTTCTGTTCAGTACTTGTGTAACCTGAAGCATGGGGTTGTTCATTAAAATGCTGCTCTCAAGGAAAAGACTACTTGAGGCATTTTGAATTGTAGGTCTTATTCAGTACCAATATTATACCCCTGTGTGGGTTTTGCTAGGTTAAAGTATCTAGGGCAGCTTACTGGAAAGAGTTTTTATGAAATAACAATGACAACAATTGTTAACAGCTTCATTAGGTTTTTCAACCTGGTGGGGACTATGCAGGAGTTTGGTATTGGTAATGCAAGTGACACCAGTTGAGGGTGACAAACTGAAAGCTGTACACCCTCCGCCTCTCAGTGTGTTACTCTGTACCTCTCTTCGGTCGAGGGCTGCGTACTCTGCCTCTATACCCTCTGCCTCGGGGGCAAGAGAGAAGACCATCTGCGACTCCAGGCACAGGGCCAACTCCTTGTGGTGCTGCTTCTCTGCACAGTCACATGGAGTCTCGCGGTTTTCGTTCTCTGCAAACAGGTCCCCTTCTCTCTGCACCAGGAGCTGAGCGAGTGAAAACAAGAGGAAAATTTGGCTTTGAAGAATGAGCAGAGGGGCACACACTTTATGCAGGTACATTTACCAAAGCTCATTGGCTTGTGTATGTATTTTGAAACACCTTCAATTACAAAAACAGTGGAGTAACACAAACTCTGTATTAGGAGTTCATGGAAAGGCTGTACAATTATGGCAGACATGGTAATTCCAATTTCTTTTACTGTGATTGCGATTATTACTTATAATTTCTCAGTTTTAGAAGCCATAAGTGAATTTCACTGCGACTTAACATAAAGCTTTTCACTTTTAGAGGTGCAGCATTTCTGAAAAGCAGCAGCAGAGAGAGCCTTTCTTTGATTGTTATTGTGGTACTTCTGAGCAGAAAAAAATAAATAAGTGCTTTTTCACAACAGCTGAGCCACTTAAAGAAAATTGAATAAATTGTTCTCTAAAGTATGAATATGTAATTTCAGCTTCCCAAACATTTGTTCTATTCATTCTTTGCCACTTTGCTTTTTGCTACATTTTCCATGTAGGGCTTATCTCTTTCTGCCTGCATTTCTAATTTGACATTTGGCTTTGCATGTGGTGCAAACTGTATTATCGAGGAAATTAAAATTAAAGAAAAAAATTCAGCAGTACAAAATTCCATAATTATTAATCATGGAAAACATGATCTACAGTTAGTTGTGAAACTGTGGTTGAATCCATCCGATAATTGTGGTTGTTCAGATTGTGCAGGAAATCCTTCTCACTGAGATTTCATAGCTCGGTTATAAACAATACGCATTTCAAAATTAAACTCAGATCTTTACAAAGGAGATATTGAGAGACACACTGTGATAATTCATCTATGTGACTTTAGTCACATAGATGCATCTGATGCATCCTTTCCTAGGGATTTATAAAAGTGGTCTGTGTTGCAGAACATCTATCCAAAACTCACAAGGGAGTGGTTTGATCAAACTTACCGTAATGGATGTGATCAGGCAAATTATTGTTCCTTACACGATGTCATGATTGGATCTAATACAAGGCCACATCAACAAGTGTTCTACAAATATTCATAGTAAAAATACAGTGCATTATAATAACTGTTAACCTCAGGTTACTGTGGCCTTTTTTTACCTGCCTTCCACTCAAATTGCTCCCTGTCCTAGTGATGCTCTTCAGTTTCAAATCTAATCTATGGACTTTTGATCTATATCTAAAATGTCATACTTCAGAATACTTCAGATTAGGCCACACTGAAACTTATCCACAGGATTTTAGAATCTCACCTCAACACAAGTCTTCATGCCTGAGGCAGCAGCATAGTGCAGGCAAGTGCTTTTCTTGTTGTCGGTGGCATTGACATCAGCACGCTCATACTCTCCATGGTCAAGCTTTGCTCCTGTCCATGCCAGGATGATTTGCAGACATTCCGCCCGACGCTGTCGGTCTTCATATGGCCGTGAGATCCGGGGTTGCAGTGCCCCCTCTGAGGTCAGGATCTGGGGCCCCATGCAGAGAAGGTGCAAAGATGTCTCATTGTGAACATTACGCTTGTTAGGATTCCCATCTTTGCTTAGGAGAAAAGACCTAAAAGAATAAGACAGGGACAGGAATAACAGTTGATTTCAAACATTTGCTCATTGGCCCAGAAATGGCTTTGTGTGCTGTGTGTGTCTGGGGCCAGCCAAAGTATTTCAGTTTACTTTCTATTTCAGCTTTGATCAACAAAGTTACCTCCAAGGATTAACAATTGTTAACCTCTAGTGTTTTTCAAAGCCTGTTTGGAGGGCATAGTGTGCTTTTTACAACATTGTAAATACCATGAAATCCTGTTTATCTTCTGCCAAACAAAAAACGATGGAAATAATAACCAATATAATTAATTTTCGTTATGCATAATTTGAGATTTAGTGTAACTGTATATTCTAGAGCATTTTAAGTACTGCACTTCAAAATATTTGAAATGAAGAATGCAGATACAGAATCACACAGAAGAGACCTATGTTGAAATGCACATTGCACCTCAGGTAAATTATTATCCAAATCAGTTAATCAGTCTGAGACTCAGGGCTTTATGTGATTTCAGTGCTTTATGTGGAATTGAATCATCAGAATCAAATCTATTCAGTCATATATTTTGCTGACACTTGACTTTGCCTTTTTACTTAGTAACATTTTATAACTCTAACTAGTAGTTTTTCAAGTCAGGTAGGAATGCAAACTTGAGCAAGCACCATATTTGCACAGAAAGAAAAGGGCCTGAGAGGAGTAAAGACAAACACATGCAAGGTTTGTAGCTTGTAGGACGGGAAGCTCTTAGAGCCCCATCCTATTCCATCCCAGCATGTTGCATTCCTGAGAGCTGCTAGCAGATGGCTATGTGGAGAGACAGATGGGACAGAGACGTATAGAGACAAAACATGAAAAACTCTCTCTTATGATGCAGCAATATCGTACTAGATGGGACCAGCTGATCAGCAACAGAGTGCTAAAAAAATAAGAGCAATGCTCACACTTGATATCTGAATATGTGCCACACAAGAAAAATAAATAATAATCAAATTAATTAATAAACTGCTGCATATCAAAAAGCTAAAGCACAACACATTCGTCCCTCATCTACCCATCTTTATGTATCCACTTTAATCTTGACGACAGCAGCCAGTCCAGAAATATACAACTCTGACTGTGTACATTCGGTCTGCTTGCTTCCTTGTTTGTTTGATTTTATCTGAGCCATATCCTGACCTGAGTAGGCGTGTCATGGCGTGCCGGGCAGCATAGTGCAGTGGAGTGTTGTGCTGGTATGACTCTCCATATGTAGAGTTGGGATCCAGAGCCTCCTTGAACTGCTGGTTGCTTTCATACAGTTGGCAGGCCAGTACCTCATCCCCATTGATGAGAGCCTTACGGAATTTGGTCGCTGTGTTCCCCATCTCTTCCCGTAGCCTAGGTTCGAGCTCAGACTGATACAGCAGCCTCTTAAGTCGTCTTCAATCTGTTCAAGTCCAATAGGCCAGCATACTGAACGTCCTAAAGAAAAGAAGAAAAACAGGAGTTGAATTCCTTTATGGCTGGGTCCAAGTCCAACAAGGCCTTGTTAACTAAAAAACACTGACTGAGCTTGTGTGTCATTAAAAAACTCTAGTCGATTCTCCCAATATGCCAGACATGTTGTCACCACTGTTTCATAAAAAGCTGCCCAGTGTCTAAGAGTATTAACCGCGTCCACTCTCCCTGAATCACAAGGACCAGAGTGGTATCTCCAAGGCTGCTCAGGCTGCTCTGCCACAAGCCCCTGTATCAGCATCACCAGTGCACTCTAAACCACCTCCCTGCGTTTCTCTTTCTGTTTTTTGTTTTGAATAACTAAACATAGTGCCAACAAAGCTCAAACAGAGAGAAGGACAAGACTTCCTCTAGCATCACCAGGAGCTTCCGCCACTCTGTGCCAATGGTGCCCATCCCACTGAGGCCAGGAGTCATTGTGAAGCAAGATAGCCTCAACTCAAGAGGAACATGCAGCGAGTCAGCATTTCGCTTCCACCCGAGCACCATATGGTCATGACTGTTTGTCCTGGAAAATTGTCAATTGTGCTGCAAATGGTATATCAAAATTTTTTTACCAATTTCTGCCATACATGCTAATCTGTGGAGAGTTAGGAATTCAGTGCACACGGTACACTTGTAAGGTTTTCAGGGAGCATTGTTTCCTTATATTCTATGCATAACTTGCTAACACTTAGGCATTATTTTGCAGAAGTGTTTGGATGGTGGTAAGAATTCAGTATGAATACATTTTAGTATCATGAAGTAGAGTATATTGCGCTGAAAGAGTCTTGTGTTTGTGTTGATTTGTGCTGTAGCTGACCAAAAATACATAAAAGCATCACATTGCCCAAAGTATTACTTGGTGTAATTCAGGGAATTTTGAACATCATACTGATATGACTAGGATAGGAAGTTGAAAGAAAAACATAAATAAACATAAACATTCCTAATAATATAATAAACTTTCTTTATATAGTACTTTTCTTCACAATGTTGCAAAGTGCTTTACAAAATTAAAAAAATAAACAAAACAGAAACGTGTACACAGTGAGACTGCTGTGGTGACTTCAGTTATTTAATGATGCTGAAATAATCGGTACACACTTAGTTGCCAATTTATTAGGTACACCTAGCCAAAAGTAAAATCTGTTACAATGATAAAAATCAAGCCATAAACCTTCCTTAACTTCCTACAGGTTATGCTGCTTCTAGAGGTGTTGATTCAACTTTAGCTAGTACCTAATAAACTGGCAACTGACTGTACATCCTGAGTAAAGTTGATGCTCACATGTTACAATCAAGAACAGAAGCAGATGCCCATTTAGTTTAAAATATGGCCATAATGTCCCACTGTCTTGCTTCGACTTATAGGGAGGATGTGTGAGAAAGACCCAACATTGTGGAGCGGAGGTTCAGGGGAACAGAGGCTGGACCAGATAGGGATGGGACATCTGCCCTTCATCACTCTCTGTAACATATTTTTAATAAGTCATTTTACATCCATGATTTATCATTTGTTCTTCACTTGGCCAAACTAAACTACTAAACACTGTAATTTATGTGTGAATCAGATGTGTTAATCCATTGCCAATATTGGGATAGGGCATAATCTCCAGCCACCCACGCAACAGGAGCCATACATTCAAATAACATTAACACGTTACAAACATACCACTAACAAAACAAAAATGTATCAATGAAGCCAGGTGACACGGGTTAACGTGTCTGGCATCACTAAATCTATGTCAAGCGTGTGTCGTTTAAGGACAGACACCCTCATAACCACACACAGTCAGGAGGAAAGACAAACACACCATGTCCCACCTTGGTGAGCACCAACACCTTATCTTGGGTTATATAATCTCTTAGTGGGACACACATACCACCCGATAAGTCTACACTCCAAATGTATGACTAGGTAACCTATCTGAAAATAGTTAAGGACACTTCTCCACGACAGCGCCAACCAACATCTGACTATTGCTGTCTAACAGTAGCAGCTAATGACAAATAAATGTCAGTTTGTGTGCGTGGCTTGCCACTTGTCACTTCACGCAGGCCTTTGCCCATGTTGTGTGGTGTTTACCGTTTTCGCTAACCTAGCTCAAACCGACGCCAGTGTGTTAATGCCGTGTTAATGAGCAGTCACCGATAACGCTTTGTCACATTTCTGGTTGATGAAAACATTCGCCAGCCAACTGACCTTAGATAACATGACCTGCAAACCATTCCGTTTATCCAAAGGGCTTGTGCTAACCACAATACACAGCAATGCTTGCTAGCTGTATGTTATTCAAAAACATAAAAACAGCATGACGCTACCATCTGCGTTGGCTAACGTCAGCGCATACGCTAGCGGGTCAGCTAACATGCTAACCGCGCTGCTAGCCAACTTAGCTAGCACAGTTGATAAAGTAGCAGTAAACAGTGAGTAACAAGTATTCAGACTTACACAGACTGTGCATCACGCTGTTGCAGAGAAGATCTTGTGAACTGACTGTCACTCGCTAGCGCAATAAGGCTTTTCTTGTTAAGTAATCCATAAATAACGTGTGCTTAAAGCGGTGATGTTGTTCCTGTCAACTCTCCGTTGACTCTGCTGGCTGCTGGAAGGGTTGCCAGGTTTCAGCACAACCCCCAAAACAGACCGAGAGGGGTATGGCTTATAGTTCAAACGGTGTGTGTGTGTGTGTGTGTGTGCGTGTGTGTGCGTGTGTGTGCGTGTGTGTGCGTGTGTGTGTGTGTGCCCACAGATTGAACAGCCTGCAATGAAACATGTAATTAAGTTTTGAATCCTAACTTTGCAATATTTTGGACCGATGACATGCAATGACAAACTATTTGCATGTTTGTGTTTGTTGTTTCTGGAAGGCCACTTTATCCTGCTCTTCCTATTTATCGCAAAGGTGTAGCGTCAGAATTATGCAATGCAATTGTGGAGCAATACATGTGTGTCTAATCTACAGGTTCCTGTGGACAGAAAGGAACCTGTAGATTTTATTAAATATAAATTATAAAATATATAATTTATTATAAAGAAAAAAATTCCCAACCCTCCATTTTCATCCAATCGTTGGATAAAATGGATTTTTATTTCAGTGTTGTGTCAGATACACTCTATTATCAACAGGCTACTGTAGTGATTGATTTGGTAGCTGTGAGTGCAATAAACTGCCACTAGGGTGAGACAGAGTCCATAGAAACAAATAATGCTTTTGGCTGGACGTGAACTTGTGCTTTTTATCCCTTCAGCAACTCAGTCTTTATGACTTTAATCGGTTTTGACTTTGCATTTGTCGTACATTGAAAAACAGACAAAAAGTTAAAATATATTTGGTGAGTCAGCTGAATTTAAGTTGTTTTATCATCCCTCCTGTTCAAGTTATGGTTCTTATGTGCAGTGAACCAATCAAAATGTAGGGAAGCATCAAACATCACCTTGTCAGCAACTGAAATCTTTAACCTATGCATTCATATATCAGACGAATTATTTTATTAAATGTACATATTAGTCCATCATATGTAAAGTATGCTGCAGGGACAAAGGTGTCTTAACTTAAAATAAGCACTCAGATACTAAATAGAACACAAATGCCTTTTATTATCAAATATCTGAGCATTGCCATGACAGTATATACAGCATATTAGCCTCACATTTATGAGTGCACAAATTTCATATCAACAGACCTTCAATAAATAATCTGTAAACACATAACCTCAGTGTGAATGCAGATACTGTAATGCACGCACAATAAAACATACGTAACACTTTTTTAAAAAATGAGGCAACTTAAACAAATGCTTTGGCACTTTCAAAATTCCAGATCAGAGCTACATAAATGGGGTGTTCAAACAAAATGTAGTCCAGAAGGACAGATGGATTAGAAATAGAATAGATGGAATAAGTCAATATTTCAGGTTGCTGATGCTTACTGTGTGACACATGGCCCTGGAATTGATGCCATTACTTGAACATTTACCACCACCAAGACAAATTCTGGGTATGCACATAACAAAAAAAGCAAAATAATATTTCTTATTCATGGTGGCAGATGAAGAACAACCAAAATGACAAAAATGAGACAGAAAACATTTCAGAGGCCACACTTTCAAGGATTTGTGTAAAAGGAATAGTAAGCTGCCATGCTTTTGGATGAGGGGGCTTCTTTGCTGTAGGAGCTACTGTTGGTGACAGCTGAGGCCAAGTCTTCACACTTGATGTCAGTGGGTGAGTCCCCTGTGCTGGGATCATTAAGAGACAAGCGCCTCCGTTTGCAGGCTGTGGAATAAGAGTCAGCCTTGTCTAGGGACAGAGCTGATGGCTGTGTCTCCGTCCAGGAGGAGATCAGGCCTCCACTGCCGTTCACCTCCTCTTCTATCTGCGATTTAACCTTGCTCGAGTCTTCTGGGAAACCAGAAGTGGGACTAGGTCTGGGAGACCAAGGCAGGCTGGGTGAAACCTTTCTCTGGTACGTTGCTCTGGACCCCCATCCTGCAGTCATGGTGGTGAAAGGAGAGTCTGGGTAGTAGCTGAGAGCGTGAGATGTTTGCATGGACAGGGATTTGATGCCATAAGGGAGCAGGGAGCTTGAGTATTCCGCCTCATAGGGTGCAAGATCTAGCTTGTTGCTGGTGCTAGAGGCGCTTCCCCCTTGCTGCATGGAGGTGACAAACCACCTCTGTGAAGCCCCGTCTTCTGTCTGAGGTGAGAGGAGGCTGTTAGTCTGCGGCACAGCTCTCTCGCTGTTATAGAAGCGGTTCTGGGGAAGGTTGTTGACAAATTGGTCCTGGAAGAGGGGCTGCATGGTATAGCGGGCGCTGGGGACAATCTGGTGGGTACGGGGAGAGTCGCTTGGTGATGGGGTGAGGCGGTCATGCTCTGGAGCTGTGTACATCCTGAAAAAATGCACGTAGTTATGAATTTAAGGTCAAGGAAGGGCATTGTCCGTAAAAAAAAAAGTCTTTCAACATGAGTTTGCACATGCACATGAAACAGCAGACCTCGAGTTGATGCAATGAAACATGTCATCTGATGTATTCCCGTGTTGTAAAAATGTGACATTTGTTCTAAATGTATAACTAGTGATCAACGCATGGCAAAGAAGAAAAATACTCACGAATCATAATTATCTCTGAATCCTTTGGCAAAAGGGTTGTGATCAATTTTCAGCTGTGTGATCTAAAACGAAGCAAAATGGAAGAATAAGCTACACACTGATATGTGAACATATAAAGAGAATGAATGCACAGAAGCATCATGCAGTTACATGTCTATTAACCACATGCATGTCAGACTATGCAAGGAAATCGTACATAGCAGATTAACATTAAAAAAATGCTATTAATGTCCATTGAATGAGTTTCAATGAATATAAATTACAAGCTGATCAAAACAAGATGAAGCATGCAGTTTATATCTCACAAAGCAGGTCTGACTATAATAGCATCCTATTCCAAACCCATATCATGGCACAGAGGAGAGGCGAGGAGAGGCCATGCTCACATCAGTGTTCTGGTAGGCAGTGACGGCTATGAACTGGGTCTCCGGAAAGGTGAAGCTCTGAGTCTTTACATCACTGCTAATGTCCTCCACCCCGTCCTCCGTCACCTCCACGATGTGAAGCCTCGGCTGGTACTTGTGCAGCGATTGCAGGACAATCATCTGGGTAAATAAATCATCCACGTGCTTTTAAAATTAAATTACTAAATTATTTTCCACTTTTCTAAACAGGTGGAATTTGTGCCAAATGGTCATTTGGTTTTGACCTAAATGCGCAAAAGAATGGCGTCTTGAATTTAGGATAGTGTGCGTCATTCTATTTGATGAAAGTTTTCCTTTGCATAAATTCTGTCCACGCGTTAATAAAAAAATATAAGAAAATTGTCTTCAATTGTTCTTATGATTTGCTTAAAATGATTAAACTAATGGTGGGCTTGAATCTGATCTGTTACGCAGTGTTTATCAGGGTAACCAATAAGCAAAAACCTATGATATTTTACTTTATATTTAAAATACACAGTTGTACTGAAAACAACCACAGTTCAATGCAACGAAAATTACGCTGACATTTTAATACAATTTGTCCAACTCTTTGATGCGGGTTAAAGGCGTCAGGTTATGTGTATTTATTCGTCTGGCACACCTGTGAAGTACTGTGACTGGTTCCTTTGTTGTTGGTGAGCTTCAGTTTGCTGAAGGAGATTTCTTGTCTCATCCAGTGGGCCCCCGTGTTCGGAGACTCTGGGTGGACGTAGACTTTGTTCCCTGCAATAAAGAAATACAGTTCCAAACATGAAACCCGCAAGATCATTTTAATAGGCCCCGGCTATGCACTGAAATAATGGGGTTTCACCTGTTTTTCAAAATATATGTGCATGAAAAATAAGCCTGCATTTTATATGGAATCGTTTTATTATAACAAATAAAAATGGCAATTGGATAATTTTAATATGTTCAATTATTAGCAATATTTCTTCATTATGTAATTAAATATAATTAAATGAGGGTAGATACATTTTAAACATGGACTAAAATGAAATACTAAAAATGTGAAATATCGACCTGTGTCAGTACCTTGGCTGCTGTTGTCCGCCTTCCCACAGGTGACCCATTTGCCCCCCTGAAATCTCCAGTGGTTTGGGTCCGCCAGCACCACCTCCACGAACACGTTGTAGTGCGCTGACAGATTGAGACCAGCTATGTTGAAGCTGAGGAACGGGAACATCCGTCTGCAAACACCGGACAAAATCACAGACACAACGGACGGTGTTGGAGTATTAACAGGACGAGTTTTAGAGAATCGGACACCTGGTTTGTGTTACAGCAAGCAGCACGCGTTTCCCGGGAAAATTACAATAACTGCGTCCAGGTAAAGGTAAATCCTCTGAATTCTCCTTTTCCTGTCACCTCACCTGCCCTGCTTAGTGATGATCATCTCGGTCTGGTGCCGGTTGAACTTGAGCCACAGCGGCCGGTTGCAGAGGTAGACCTGGGCCCTCATCCCCGGGCCGGCGGTGGGCAGAGGTATGTTGCTGAGAGCCGACCCTGAGCCGGTGTAGGGCGAGTAGATGCAGCCGGGGCTCTGGCCGAGCTGGTAAGCCGAGCTGAAGTGGCTGCGGCCGGCGGCGGAGGGGGAGAATCCGGCGGGAGGCAACACGGAGCCCAGGTGGAGGGATGAGGGGTACCTGCCAGCGCTGGACGGGGTGTACACCGTCCCACTGGGGTTATAAGGGATGAAGGAGCAGGGGTTCGGCGTTTCCGGCCTCTGTTTAGAGACGGTGGGAGGGATGTAGTACCGGTCAGCACCCATCCCGTGCTCTGCGTACCGGCTGCCAGCGGTCGGGTCGTCCCCATCCACAGCCGGAGACTTGCACCTCTCACCCGCCGCTTCCTTCGTGGAAGAGAAGGTGCTGCCCTCCCCCTCACTGCCGAGCATGGCCGCCTTTCTCCTCCTCACTTAGCCGTGTTACAAGAGGTCGACTGCTTTCTTTGATCCCGGATGAGACTGCTTTCTCCCCTCAGGGATCAGTTCCCACGCCAGGTGTCTTCTGGTAAAATAAAAAAAACTTCTTGTGCTAGAATCCACAGCAGTCTGCATGTTTGGGGACAGAAACAGGTTACGGTTCAGAGCATCCCAGACCGCATGCACAGAGATCGGGCGACCTGAGTCACCTGACAGGCCTGCTGCAGATCACAGCTGCCAACTTCCGCGCAAACGAAAAGAAAAGTCCGAGGCTCTCTGTGGCTTTATCAGGGTGTGGCTGTGGACTGCATCTAACGTGAATTGCTGCATTTCACTGATTGTTGTCTTTTAAAAATCTATGTTTATTTTTTCCACTTCGGCATAGGCAGGGTGTTCCTCCCCCTTTCTCTTTTCGTACTAAGAATAAAATAAGAAAATAAGCTAAAATAACGCACCAAGCCTTATTATTTGAGAGGCTAAAAAAGGTGATGTGATCCAGGTCAAAAGTTCAGAAAGGTCTAAAAATGAGGGACAGGGTAGTTTATGCAGCTGACCTGAACGAGTGGCCCAACTGGACCCTCAGAGTATTTGGGTGACATCGGAGGGGAATCGCCTCGAGGTCAGAGCCAATTTCTTGTAAATCACATGACAAATCTGAAGGAAAGCACTGATTGTGTGGGGTGGGGGGGTAGCTCTGTGGTGTAAAACTAAAATGAAAGCTCACCCACGGTTCTTGAAATTCCGTCTAATTTAACAGTCTAATGTAAACCGCAAACTTCTCGCTGAAAACAAATAGTGCTATTTTACAACGAGGCAACCCCACGCCTTTCCAATAAAAAAAAAAAAAAACGTGAAAAATAGCGTTAGTAATAATTCTGTCTTTACAAACGTTTCTTTGCGGAAAAAAACAGAGATTTAGTTACTTTGGAGGTAATAGATGGGGTGCTGTTAATCCTATATTATTATTCAGAGTTAATGAATTTGCATTCGTTCAATTCTGATGCGGCTCCGGGTCCCAACGGGATACCCGACGTGAAAAAGGGAAATAGCCAATTATTTTTCCGTTTCAAGAAACCTGTGATGTTTCTTGGATCAGACAGTCCGATGTGAGAAACGACAACAAACAAATCGCAAAAAAAACGGCGCAAAACAATAAAGAAATATACATAAATCTGTGTAGAGATAAATAGATATTTCACGTGGCTTCATTCCATGTAAATATTTCCAAAGGGTGTCATGTTTTAATTTCTCATTTATAAGAGTGTCAAATGAAAGATATTATCGATATTATTTAACCCATTCAAATGTAAAGCCTGCATCACATGTGCATAAAATGTATTTAAGAAATTAAAAAAAACTTACCAAACGCTTCTCTCTCCTGTTTCCGTTTCCAAATCAAGTTCAAGACACAAAAGGAAGAAAAACAACTAATCTCAGGCAACATCGACAAGCGCAATGACCTGCGAGCCCGAGCCCATACCAGGACATGACACCATGTTGTGTTTGGGGTTCAGGAGGGAGCATGAGATAAAGTCTGAGCCATGTGGAGGCGGACTGATCAGAGTAGAGAGACGCACCCCCGCTTTCACCGCTGCTCTCTCCCTGCGGCCGTGACGCACAGATAGCAGCCTATTACCAGATTCTCCTCTGATCTCCAGAGGAGGGGCAGGGGATCCTCAGCATCACGGCCAAGGTGTAGAGCGATCCATCAATCCACCTCACCATCCTCACAAAGACATCACCACAATGACGCTCCCGTCAGGGCGCAGGGTGCAGAGTTTATGGTGATCTGGTTCTTCTTTCATCACCTGGCTCGCTGTCATTGAAGGGTTCTACCCTGTTTGAACAGAAAGAGAACCAACGGACTGCCTCTGACCTCCATATGTTTCATCACACTGACAGAAATAGCCTCAAAAATGCATAAAATCAACTACATGAAGTCTGCTGCTCATTTCAGTTTCAAGTGCAGCCCTGAGATAAGAGACTCAGACACTGTGATCCATACCAAAAGAAAAAGTCTGATGTCTTGACTGGGGAATAAGAGCTTGGAAGGTAAATGCACCTCACTGACAGTAATACATAAAATGTAAAGATAATAAGCACAATTCTTTCATTTTGCTACAACAGCTGCACAGATTGAACCCCTCATGACTGACGCTGGGCTGTACCACTGTCTCTGCAGTAGTGGTTGTAGACTTCAGACAGGAATGGCAGTGCTAATGGGGCTGGAGGGGCATGGAAAGGTATTGTTGTAAGATTGTCACATTGGTCCTCTGTGATTTTGCCATAATTTGGCTGAAATGAGCGAACACTAGGAGGAAACACATCTGTGTTCCTGATCATCATCATCATCAGTGACACAGAGTAGATATTTTATTTGAAATATTTGTACGAGTGAATCAACGTCATCAAAGTAAACACTGCAACTCACATGCAGACGAGTGTATTTGTTGACTGACTTTACACAAATGAAAAGGTACAATGCTGATGATAAATGCTGCCAATTGGCCGCCCCAATATACATTTAAAGTTGGTCACAAAAGTAAAGCGTTCACAGATGATTTTGGCTCTAAAAGGGACTCATACCCAACAGTTTCCTCCTTGACTCTTTCTGCTCCTTCAGTTCAAAGGAAAGCAAGCTCAGGGCTTTAAATGATGCTGCATCACTGTGTTAACGGGCACCTTTTAACAGCTTAAAGACCAGCTCCCTTCTGTGGAGACCAGACGATGCTCAGCTGCTGCTGCTGCTTGCTGGAGGGGAAGTTTGCATGACAAAGACAGTGAGAGGATTAATGAAGCAGGTCGCCACCTCTGAAATAAACACACTGCACATCAAACAAGACAAATCAGCTGTTTGGGTAAACTGTTTGAACAGCAAAGCTAATACACCTCTGCTGATTGCACAGATAAATTGATTGAGTTGTTTATTTCAGGAAGTCATGAATATAGAGTTAGGCTTCACAGATCTCTGGGTCCGCATGAGGTTTTGTGCTCCTAAATTTACTTTGAACTAAATGTGTTTTCTTCTTTTCTTCTTCTGTTCCTGTTTTCTCTTTCCACACCATATGACAGACTTTTTGTGCTGCTATTTTACACCAGTGAGCCTATTTACTGCTGTATAAATACATTTGTAACATATGTATGTAATAAAATACTCTCAAGTACCAATTTGTCCTGGATTGGAATTCAAGCACATTAAACTTTCTCTTCGGCTAACTTTCTCTTTCTTTATATTGCAAACTACCCATTTGATACACAAACACATGGTCACATGCTTTGATGGTAAACTAATGAGTCAGAAGTGAGAACATGTGACGTCTCAAAAAGTTTCAATATAAGCTTCCATTCGTCCCACCGGTGCAGGGGCTCGCACACTCACTCACACATATGCACTATAAAAGATTCCCTCCTTAGTTCAGATAATGGCTGTTTCGCTGTGCAGAGTGATGTTTGTGCAGACTAGAAGGCTGTTTTCACATCTGCTGAAGGGGGAAAGTTCTTCTTTGATCACCTTAAATCTCAGTGTAACTTGGGGAAGCAAGACCGTGTGAGATCACAAGCTTGGAGCCAATCGTGGTCCAATGTAACAGAAGTGTGACGTGGACACTCGAAAGCTGCCGGCGCACATACACTGAGAACTGATTTTTCGAGTTGGAGGCGTGTTGTGTCAATTAGTTTAGCTTTTGAAATACACCACATTTGCGTAGATTCTGGATTTTCCAGTGGGGAAGATGGAGTAGATGTAATTTGAGATTTCTGAGAAGGCAACTGAACTTATTCTTATTCAATGCAAAGCATTTCTAAGCACTAAGACATGTGTGGAGGGGATTTTTTCCAGCGTTTGCTTGTTTGCATTCCACCCTGTTCTTCAGTTCTTCTATATGCTATAGCTGATGATGAAAACGTGTTAAATCAACGTATCTCATTAACAAAAAAAGACTTAAAAGAAAAAAAAATCCCTACTTTTGCATCACATAATCCTGCTTGGTTATCATGTGTTTATTGGGCAGCCTGTCTGTATAATGGCCTCTCTCCTCTCTCTCCCTCTGTCACGCTCGATGAGCAGCTTCCCCTAGCTGTGCCTGCTTTTTGACACATCTAAAGGGCTGTTTCTGACATGTTGCCATCCTGCCGGCCACCCCTCCCACAGCGCTCATGCCAGGCAGGAGGAAAAAGCTGGTGACCTGGCCATCGCCGCCCTGCCCTAGGCCACTGCCACCCTGCTGGCAGCAGAAGGTCTGTTGGTCTGAAGCCATGCCAGGAACTCTGCCCGCCGCAGCTTGTGATGTCACGACAGACACATTCTCGGACAAGAGTTCTGATTGGCTCTGAGGGCTGGCCGTTCTCACTTTCTGGGAAATGCCCTCTCCACAACTTACAGACATACAAACCTAATTAATTAACAATTAATAACCTTTAATTGAATGTGAGCTCAGCTTCCTGTCCTCCTAGCTAATGAGCTGCCTTCACAGATCGCGCAAAAAAACAGAAACACATTTTCCATTTTTCTGGTGTAATTTGAACATTTTTAATTCAAATTTTTACAACTCATCTCTTACTTCCTTTTGCTAATTAGTTACCAGTTCATAAAAACTTTGCTGGCACAAAGAATTTCTTGTCAGATCAAAACTAAACTTTCCTGCCCCGAAAACACTTGAAGAGTTTCACATTTGAAGACTTTAAAAATCTGGTTTTGACAGTGCAGAAACTTGCATTGTGAGTGCAACAATGTACATTTTTACATGAAGAAAAAATGGAAACAGCAATGAACATATAATCAGAACACACTGATAAATAACTGACACAACAGTTATCCTAATTCCATAAACTAATAGTCACCATGAGAGTTTTTAAAGGAGAGCTTTAAATGGCAGAAGGTGAAGTCCTCTAGTGACCCACTTCCTTGTCCCCCCCCCCACCCCCTACGCTTGCATTTATGGTTTGGTCCTACATCCTGTTAAGAGTAGCAGCAGGAGCAGACCATCACATTTGGTGCTCAGCGTGGGGGCGGTTGGTGAGCTGTCATGTTCCAGCTATCCCATGGAGATACACTTCTGCCTCTCCGCGAAGATTTGGTGTTTTCTCATTTGCATTTGCTAATGAGATCCTGTTTGCATGACTTTATACTGGAAAGCTATCTCTCTGAATATCTCTTTACAAATAAAGGAGGCGGATGAAGTGCTATTTATTTAACCTTTATTGACCAATTAGTCCAATTAAGATAAAGGCTGATTTTGTCAGGAGAGATCAGACCAAGGGAGCAGCATGATGGTAATGTGATGTTGGAGACGAATGCAGTGACACATTCAAAAACACCTTGTTAGTTACAGTAAATTGTAGGTATTTGTGAGTGTTCTTCTCATCCTGTTAGTTTTGGATTCTCAAATTTGATGTAACACATTGACATTCTGAGGCATCACATGCATTTAGAGTCGAAGTGGAGCAACAGTTGTAACAGCTTCACAGTGATACTGTGATGCTTGCATTCAGCGGAGGCAAAGGACAGGTTTAAGGGATCATGTGGAAACCAAAAGAACACCTCTTACTTCTTGTGTTGTTACTGTCTGCCTTTGCGCCAAGGGAACATACCATTTCACTGATGACCAGGTGTCTGAGCCCGCCCTCGCCACTTCACCCTGATCACAGCATCACACAAGAGATTCTTCTTCCTAGAAGCTTTCCTCAGCCAAGACCCATGACTCCCAGCATCGCTAATCTGAGGGGAAGTTTCAGAAGTCTCGGGCCAATTAGGGCCGAGTTTAGAGCACTTCCTCGTTATCACCCAATCTGTCCCATCACCAATTCCTGCCCACCAATCTGCCAGTGTCAGCAGCCCCCGAAGTCAGTCACAATTCCATCCCAGGTCACAGTAATGAGCTATTGCATTGCTAAACCAAGTTGATGCACAGAGACAGTGATACTGTATATACACAAAGCCATACAGCAAGTACAAAGTGAATGGAATAGAATGATTTCAGCTTTTATTTGGGGAAACCAAAACCAAGGATTGGATTTCAGACACTACACCTGCCCAAAGACAAAGCTAGCAATAACAGAAAACTGATTTCCAGAATTTATTCATCCAGCTCAGATCTGTGGAGGGAATTCACCCTTCAAAACATAAAAAAAAAAATCTCCAAAAATAAAAAAAAGTCACCAAGCAAAAATGTGTGTTAATGTGTCTGCTGGTCATTTTCATGTTTTCTGGGAGGGTCCTATGATGATGATGATTTTTCTTACTGGGTAACAGACATCAGATCAAGAATCAGTGCAGAGCTTGATCTTATTAGCTTATTATCTACTAGCAGGAAGTAATAAAGCAATATACAGGAAATGGCAGAGAAATTAGTCTTCAATAATCTCTGAATGGATAGAAAGAGTTCAGGAACTTTGTTTTATATCCTTCTGTACTAAGGCCAACAGAGTGGACTTTAGGTTATGAACAAGTGGAAGACCCCTCCCTTCTCAAAAGTACCTGTCCTTAGCATGAATCAAAGTCACGGCTCATAAGGACCTCAATGATTTCAAAGGACAATCACGGACATAACTGACCTGAATGCTGTAATGTAACACAGCCTCTTTTCATTTCCTGTTTTCAATGCCAAGGATTTTACCTTGACTATGATGACCATGAAAACAATAAAAATAAAGTAAAAAAAAAAAAGAAGAAGTGAAAAGCGATATGAGCAGACCCTGAAAAAGCTGTAAACGTGTCCTGGGGTTAAGTTACAAAATGAGGTAGAGGGTGGGAATTCCTATGACCCCTAATGCACCCTCCCCCTCATTTATATGGGCCATACTGTGCACCATCAGGCTGTTTTTCTTCTATCTTACCTCTAACCTCCCTGTGAAAGAGGGCTATCACCTAGAGAAATACCAACAGGCTTCAGCGGAGCATCTCATTATGTTCTTAAGACAATATTGTGCTCATTTGGGTCAACTGTTCCCCCTCTCCCACCTTTGCCACAACCTTTATAAATACATATAAAGATTAGATTTAATGAGAATACATTGCTTGTGTCTCAGTCACTGCAATGTACCAATTCTCTCATAGCACTTGGTTCTGAAATGCCTTTTCTCCACACAGAGCGGACAAAGAGATTTAATAGATCCATATATTGACCCAGCGGTAATAAAGCATCAATATAATAACCAAGCAACAGCAAAAGAACAAACACATTCTCTGTGTTGTTTAGAGGAGTGTCCCTCTCTCCATTGGGGTGGAAAGAATATTTTCTGCATTATGTCCTCTCTTTGAGCCGACTGGCAGGACCCTGGGCATGTTTTTCTCATATGGGGAATGTGCTGACTGTGGTATCACATTATGATTAACAATTTAACTACGATCCCCTTCTTTCCCATTGTTATTCCACAGATGACTGAGAGTAAGAGCGAAATGCCAGCGACGGCACGCAGGCTTCATTAGATTCATTGATTGATTTATTGTTTTCCATGGTTGTAATCACTTCCCCCAAGGTAATTTGTAAGCTCTTTATGGTTCAGAGGTATAAGCCTGAGAGTTAATTAATCGGCTTTGTTTAGAAGTTTGGAAGTAGAAATGCCCATCTCAGTTGGTAACCGTAGGAAGGCAACAGTCCCTGCGACTTCGAATCCCTTGTTTGCCACTACAAAAGATCAAAAGTAAGCAGGTAAACAGACAAAAATGTCTGGATGATTTGTAGATATTTTTACGTCTTTACTCTGTTAATTTTCTTCTTGTCAAATGCAAATGCAATTTAGGATTTAGTCATGTTTCAGGAAACTCAGACCTCAGTATCTTGGTAAAAGCTACAAATCCAGCATTAAAAGTTACCATTCAATTAAAATATCCAGCGAGTGCGCATCAAAAAATAAAGAATCCAGCCCGACACACACACTCTAACACCAAAGCAGTGCAAATTGTTAATGAAACTGACACGTCGGGATGATTTTGAGGCAATTAAATCCTCTGTAATGTTTTACAATAATTACAACCAAAATATTTTTTTACAGTGAGCTGTCACTCCTGGACAGATTTTGTGCTTCTATTCCTGTGTTAGACACGTTAACAAAGAAAAAAAAAATTGCTCCTCTCAAAAGTAAAGTATTATCACTCCAGAATTTGATAATACCACTTTTATGTTCTGACCCAAATCTTTCCTCTAGGCAGAAGTTAAAGAGACACACTCGCCCCGGCTCCCTCTCGCCCACAAAACCTCCGATATTGTCTGGCCTTTGTCAGCCTTAATTGAAGTCCCGGCTTGCTTTAATTGGCTTTTCAACAGTATGTGAATGGGGACTGCTGTTTATGGGTTAAGTGCATCTTAATCAGAGCTTTAATCCAGTCATTAACAGAGAAACATGAGGTGTTGAGAGGAGTGGAGAGAGGATGATAATTGAGAGCCTGCTTCCTTGCTCCCTGTGCTGTGCCGTGTGTGTGTGTGTGTGTGTGTGTGTGTGTGTGTGTGTGTGTGCTACGAGTTATGCAAGAGAAACCGGCAAGACAAATGTGAAGTAGAAAAACCTTCCAGAAAGTTGCCAGAGAAATGTTTTACAGTATATGTAAGGATGGAAATGTTTGCTTTTCATACTTTACTATACCCTCACACCTCCTCTATGATTATACTGCGGGTTTACACATAGTAGAACAAAAATGCGAAGGGTTTTGAAGTTGAATCATCCGCCACAATACTTTCAGATCAAAATTAAAATCACTGGAGAAAACATTTCAAAAATCAATCTTCTTTATTTCAGACCATACACTTGTATTCTGATGAAAATATATACCACTGCTGATAGCATGAAATAGATTGTTATTGTCTACAAAACACAGCTCCTCCGTACCCGCCCCTATCCTCCCTATTTCTCAGCTGTCACATTCTCACTGAGTTTTTCTCACTGTATATTTTAGCACCTATCCCCAGTGTGAGGCCTGTGTTCTTCCGACCCCCACTCTTGTCCCCGTCTCACACACACACAAACGCGCGCACACGCACACACACACACACACAGATGCACAGAGAGTTGAATCAACGGGTCTATATTTAATAAACATGCTGCGCTAAGAAAGGGTCCTGATTTGCATCATCCTTTGCGAGGTGTACTTTTCACCATTTTTATTGTAATTTATTATAGACATACACACACCTACTGATCCTATAAAAGCACTGTCAATTGCTCACAAATTTAGTGCTAGGCCCCTTCTCAGAGGCTCATCGACAAATGAAACTGGGCTACTAGAGAGGACGTACGTAATATGTATCATGGTTCTGTGTCTGTTTAACCTGTTGCCACCGTGGCTGCCTTCATCTCCCTCCCTGTGTGTCTAACTGTGTGCTGGAGTCAGAGCAGAGACACACCAGCTTCACCTCATCTTAAGCATCAAGACCTCTGCAAATACTCAGCCCTGCCAGCCCCAGCTTCCCAGCTATCTGCCCAGGCTTCCCCAGGTCTGCATTTCCCTTTCCCCCTGCCTGTTATATTAAATATTTTGTTTCAACCTTATTGATGGCGTCTCCTCACAGTGAGTGTCTACAATTGAGTAAATTTAGGGTTAACTTTTAACAGTCTGAAGTATCAAAAGTTGTGTAACTTGACAGTCAAGAACTGTAACTTGATTGACATTCAAGGAAAATTGTTTTACCAGATATATATTTGCCTTTTTTCACATTTAACTTTGCAAATAAAAAAGTTGATTAAAACAGTCAATTAGAAATTTGTCCGAATTAGATTTGAATGAATATCAACCTTGAACTGGATCCAAACTACCAAAGTCTGCCGGAAGTCAGCCCGTGTATCCACTCGTGTGAATAAGTGCACACTGACATTTTGACCTATTTCTGGCTTGTGCAACACCTTGCACATTGTGTGAGTCTTGTGTGCATATGTGTATTATTTTAAGGTGTGAAGGGCCCGATGACAAGACGAATGCTGCTTTACCTCTCCCTAAGCTTCACCACACACATCTCTCCCTCTGAGAGTGTGAAAACATTCACAGGCCATTTACAGCACGAGATGACACTTCCTCCCAGGTCGGCGGGTCCAACACACACACACACACACACACACACCCTCACACTGCCTAACAGACACTAACATCTCGCTTTAATGCTGACAGAGAGGAAAGAGGAGGCAGCCCTCTCTCTTCAGTGATTCATTGCATGGGGCATTTGCTGAAGATCTCCGAGCACTGCATGCAAAAAGCAAAGATTCAGACAGCTGCATCTGTAGCATGACTATACTGAAGCATACTGACTGTAGGACTGATAGAGGGAAGACATAATGGTGTCTGGACAGTGCTTTTGTACATTTAAAAGTCACAAATGTGATTTTACTTGAGCGCACACATAAGTACACTCTGACACACACATACACACACACGCTGATGCACATACGTTGTTACTTCTGAGATGTTACAAAAACTTCTCTTTTATCCATTAAAAAACTATCGATCTTGTGCTTTGCCTTCTCTACTTGATGGGTTTTTTTTCTGGCATAATGGAAAGTCTGCCTGGCCATTTCTTCAGCCTATTCTTCATTTGGAGTAATTATAGATGGAGAGGTAAAAGATGTTTTTTCCCCTTTCTTTTCTTTTCTCCTTCCTACCTATCTTCTTCTCCCCTGCGTGCATTCAGAGGAGCTCTTACCACTGCATTCTTATTAGGGACATGTCTGAAAGGCTCCCGCAGCATGTGGTGTCCTCTGACCGTCCGCTATGGCTGCTTTTTGTCTGCATTAACAAGCCAAGCAACCAAGGATAGCTTTTCAACAGGTACAAACTTTTCCTTTTAGATAATTAACCACATTCAGACACTCAGTCAATGTAGGCAATGTGGGTACAGAAGCTTAGAGAGGATCATATGCTAGAAAAAAAGGACAGAGAAAGGGGAGAAAGATGGAGAAAAAACTTGATCAAAAGACAAGATGTTCTCTTTGGTGTTGTTTAGTGCTAGTGGATTCTATACCAAACTCCTATTCAAATGGCGTGGTCTTCATTTCTGCTCTCCTTGTTGTCCCCGTCTCTGTCCTCTTCATCTTTTCATCAAGATGGACCATGTAATGAGGGAAAACTCTGGTCATTGTAGAGTGGTCAAAGGTTTGCTGCCTTAATGAATGGGAGAAACACATGAAGGGCTGAATGCTCTCCCTCGTTCCTGTTTGCCTCGCTGCAAAAAGCCCCAGGATGCCTCCTGAAGAAGGCCTCCTCCATCCATTGCTGTCTCATCACTTGTTAAAGGGGGCATAAAGCGAAGGCAGAGGGGAAAAGTAATTTTCTACTCCTGTCTCTCCATTCTTTTGGTGGGTGTCTTCCACTTTTTGCTGTGTACTTTCATAAAGCTCATAATTATCTTGGCGAGAGCCCCTCAAGTGAGAACGAATGGGGTCTTTGTACCCTTCTCTCTTCAGCCCTCTCCTGTTTCTGGGAAGAAGGAAGTCATATTAACATTTGGTCTTCCCCTTTTACAGATGCAGTGAGAAAGCCAGATGTGCCTCCTCTAAAAAAATCCTTTCAACAACTTAATTTTACGGAGAGAGTATTTTCTGAATCTCTGCTGAGCATATCAAAACAGACGGGAGGATAAGGCAGTAACTGGAGGAACTCATATTTCGGGTTCTCTCTACTAATTAGTAAATTGGCCAGTTGAATGGTTTAATCATATTTATATGTGACGTGTGCAAAACTAAACACTGTGCCATTGCCATCTTCGTATTGCATTGCCACTCCTTTTTTAAAATATATAGAGCTTTAAATCATTAACTGGGCTAAAACGACCACAAGCAGATCAGGATGCATTAGCAACATCTTTGCTGACATGGCAGCAGAGATCACTGGTTTAGGGTCAAACTCTCCGCCTCCATCATCTATGCAAACTGTACATCCGCTCACCTACCCCTCCCTCGACCCCTCTGACCTCCATCCCCAACTCTTCCGGCTGATTACTCCTAATGTAATTTTAATTAAAAACTGTGGTGTCAAAGGGTTTAGCCTGCCTGAGAAGCGGGTGCAGATTGTGGCACAGTGGCAGACCCCTTCACTTGCTTGAGAGGAAATGCATCCTGACATTGCTCGGGTGGTGCCAACACAACCAGAGCCAGTTTAAGCAAAATGGCTCTCTGGCCCACTTGAATATCATGGTATAAGTTTTTATTAGGGAAGGTGGGTAATCTGCTCAGAAATACTTGCTTTATCTTGATATTGCTAAATTTGTGTTTTATGTATTTTACCTATAGTCGCTTGGTGATTTAATCGGTATACCAGTGCCATGAATGCTTACAACAAACCTCATATTATCTAAGGTGGAGTAAATTGTAATCATTAGAATTAAAAAAACAAAAACACAACTCAACATATTCCTTCTTCTGCGACACATCAGGTCTGGTTATAGATGGTGAAAATGATTTTTGGAAGACAGTTCATGCTGTCCTTTACCATCAGTCTTGTCTCAAAGAAATCAGTGCCAAAATCCAGGAACAAGAAACGGTGAAGCCACCAAGCAGTGACTCATTCCAATATCAAGATAATCCAAGATATACTTAGATGACTTTGACACTAATCATCACGGCCAAATTTCACAGGGGTGACCTGCGGAAGGTGCCCCACAGCAGGACTCAACAGCAGAGGTCTGCCTGTAGGTTTGTAATCCCCTCACCCGAGCCGTTGGATTATCTGCTCTCCATCGACCCTGAAGAGGCTCCCCGCGGCTCGGGCTTAAACACTCTCTAAAATCTCATCTCCACGCCCCATCTGCCGGCCGTACGACGTCTTGGAAGTCACAGATACTGAGGAGTGAGGGACTGAGCCGTGGCTGTGTGCAGCAGAGAGGAGCCTTAAGCAAAACTTACTGTCGGACTTGGGCATTCTGCGCTAAAAAATGGCTTTAAGGATCAGTTTTGTTTGGACTTTACTCTGTGGTACAAGTTAAAAGTTCTCCTTGTACTTGTTGCAAATAAAGTCGTTGTCATCCTTGGTGCAACACATTTTCCTCTACTTTTAACAATGCTTTGAGTAGAATCCATATTATTATACGTCTGCATAGAACATACATAAATCAATAACATCAATAACTAGACTTCTGGAGACTCACAAGTGCAAGTGGTGTCAGTGTCAGTGACCCTTTAACATTCTCTGACAGGGGCCTTGTTTTATGGCTGCCGGTGGACAGTTGGAGGAGCTGGTGGTTGGCCCTGAGCAGTGAGGCATGTAGTAAGAGGGTTTAACTTTGCTAACCTCCTTCTGCCAGGTTCATGGGGCCCTGCTGCTTGGGTAATATTGGATCAGTGTTGGGAGCCGGTGCCCCTGCCATATCAGCCAGCACGCTACCTGGGGTAGTGAGCAGTTTCCACTATAGAGCCAACTGGGCTTCGTACTTGCTTACTTGCTGTCTTCCTCTGACACATTTGATGTGATTTCTTTTCCATCTTTTACAGTATTTCACAGACTTAGATACTTTTTTAAAGACACACTACCTAAGATTTTTACTCTTCCGTGACCCACAGTGAAAAGAGCACACGTGTGGTTTGCTGAACTAGGGATCAACAAATGCTCCACCAGGTTTTAAGATTTCTATCTTTGAAGGATGGCAGTCAGTGATTTTCTCACATGTCCATAAGTGAACCAGTGAATTAGCTGCTTGACTTTCACATTTTGCCTTCTATTTGTCACACCGCGGTGAGGTCTGTCTTGTCATTGGGTTTTTGTCTCGTCTTTTCCTGTTTTATTTTGAAGGTCTGACTCTCCTCTCGTTTCAGAGCACCTGCCCTCCCTCGTGTGTCCTGTGCGTCCGCCCTGATTACCCATTGTTTCCACCTGTTCCTGATTACCCTCCATGTGTTAAATAGTCTGCGTCTCCCTTGTCTTGTGCCAGTGTGTCTTTGTCCGTCGGCGATTCACCCGAGCCTGTCTTCCCCGTTCGACCTTGCCACAGCCACAGTCTTTGATTCAGTAAGCTCTTGTTTCCTCCTCGTGAGTGTTTTTTGTTTGTAGATTTGATATTATAGTTTTCTGATTTATTTTCGTAGAATAGTCTTCAGCCGAATTCATTTCCTCTATATTGAGCGATTTTCTGTTGTGTTCTTTTTTAGCATAGATATTTCTGTTGTTTCTTATTTAGGATAGATCTTTTGAATTCATAGTTTTCTTTATTCAGTCTCGTTTTCCTTGTAGCCATAGTCTATTGTGTTATCCTCCCTTTTGGAGCGTTTTTGTTTCTAGTGATTTCATTACTTAGTGTTTTCTAGTTTATCCTCATAGTGAGCGTTTTCTGTTATTTTCTTGATAGCCATAGTTATAGCCTCAGGCCTAGAGTAATTTTATAGCCCATTCATTTGACACTCATTGAAGTGGATCTCGAGTGGAATATTCAATAAAGATCTGTGTGTTAAAACTCTCTGCATCTGAGTCCTGATCTGAGTCCCGGCCTGACACTATTCTTTACCATTTGTTTAACGGCCTAACCATAAAACCAAGGGAGCGTTCACACTTTAATAATTCATGTGGTACCCATAACCCATTATAACCCTTTAGCCAATCTAATCACTACATTTTTTTTTCCATTTCAAATATTTGTCAGCATCAAAAATATTTGATGCTGACAAATATTTTACGATTTGCTATTACTTCCATTCTAACATATTTCCTCGTCATTAAGCATCACTGTTAGGCCTCTGCTCATAATACATTATTTTACTGATACTATCAAGAAAACATCACTTACATGTGTATTTCTGCAAAGTCACCACACACTGTGTATGAGAGACTTTGTGATATTGTGGATAGTGTAGCACATTTTTATGGTTTCAACTATTTGTGTCGTGACAAAGACTTTTGTCTTTTTTTAATTTGTTTTTAAAGAGACATCTTACCTGCGGAATGAAACATATGAAATAAAGCTTGTGTTTTGTCAAGCACTCAAGAGTTGGTTCAGTGATTGTGCAATCATTTGCATGAGTTCCACTTGGCCCTGTTGTGGAAACTTGGCTAGTGCTGCAGTTTGGAGAGATCTGCTGATATTAAAATCTGCAGATGCCCACCTGGTGTCAGGAGGGATGGAAGCAGAAGAGTGTGCTGTCTGGGAGGTGTTTGGTTGGGCTTGGAGCTGTGTGTGTCCATCTGTCTGTATGTGTCTAAGTCTAGGGTAAGAAAAAAAACCCCACAGAAACAGTAAACGTGCAGTGCATGCAGGTGATGGCCTGTGGTCTCAGTTTGCTAAATGAGCTTTTTTTTCTACTTGTAGAAATCGTAGTTTTTTTCTTTCTAGCCTTTGATTTCTGTAGATGAAAAGAATGTGAGGAAAGTTGCAGCTTCAGTACTGCAAGGTCAGACAGGCGTGAGAATGTCACGCAGAAAGGCAAGAGATTCTCTGTATCCCCTCTGTTGGTGGTGTATGTGGGTGAGTGTGAAGGCGCACGGGTGTGCATGTGTGGTTTGGATGTGGAGGTGGGTAGTTTACGCCTGTTTTTTTTACTGTAGTCTATCGTCTAACTGTATATTTGAAGCTCTTTTTGTTTCAAGGTGTGTGTGTGTGTGTGTGTGTGTGTGTGTGTATGTGTCTGTCTGTGAGTGTGTAGCCTACCTGTCGCTTCGACTGAACAGGTGGGGCCTCTTTGCATGGGATCTAGACAGCCAGTCCGCCACAGTTACTGTGGTCAGGCTCACTGTGCTCAACATGCAGTCTGTGCCACAGGCTCAGATACGTTGTGGTTGGATGTCAGTGTACTTTCACCATTTGTCTGGCTCTTTTCCACTCATGCCACAACAGATTTCATTTAATGTATATTCTTTTGCATGTGAAAGAAGAGTCTTTTATCAAAGCATTCATTCAATGAATCTTTCAAAACTAATGCTATAAAAACTCAGCTTTAAAACTGGAATATTGTCAGTGATACTACAGATGTCATAGCAGACAGCGTCTGCTCATAGATCAAATCACACATGACATTAACACAGGATTTAAACAATTACTTCATAGTAATCTATAAAATTTAAGGAAAAGTCATGTGATCATGGTAATGGAAGAAAGCACAGGTCTTCACTGAATTCATATTGACTCTAATTCTTGATGTCTATCTATCTATCTATCTATCTATCTATCTATCTATCTATCTATCTATCTATCTATCTATCTCACCATTTGACATATTACACTATTTTACACAATTAAAGAAACAACAGACTGTAAATTTAAAGAGGAAAGTTGTGATTGGGCTTAGCTTTCGGATTTATGCCACATATTATTATTATTATTATTATTATCATTATTATTATTATTATTGTTATTATTATTACTTCACAGAGACAGAGTTTATTGCAGGACTGTCGGACTGTGCCAAATTAACTGTTAACTCGGATGCGATCTATATCCACGGCCGAGTCCATCTGTGACTCTGGGACTCGTAGTTTCCTGCGCCGTCCAACGACGTCAGCGGAAGTAGTTTGAGCGCACGCGAGCGAGGTCACATTGGTACAGTTTTGTAATGTTTTGATTAACACCGCTACAATGGAGGCAGCTAACACAGGTATTAAACATTTTAAGTGCTTGACGAGCCTGTTCTGAGATAACGTTAGACAGGTGTCCGTGTTAACCTGCGTCGCTCCTTCTACAGCGTTATTCAGCCCGGTTCAGGTTCAGGAAAGACTGCTGAATGTATGTGGACTCGTGAAGCTAACGTTAGCTAGCTAGCTAACCTGTAGTGGCTATCTGTACATAATGGGAAATGATTCTTCATGTGTCCACTAATTTATACGTTCACCACCTTTCTCTATGATCTATAAATTGACTTTATGCGCATTCGGTCGTCTGCACGAATGTAATTTAGTTAATGAATGACAGTGATGATGTCTCCTATAAGTGTCTCTCACAGTTAAGCTGTGGTGAAGGAAGTAACGTTACTCAGATGGTTTACTGCAGTAAAAGTACTATTGCCACATTGTAACATAATCTGTTACAAGTTTACGTCATGCTTTGAAAGTGTCACTCAAGTAAAAGCATGTGAGTATAATCAGGAAACGTCCTTGAAGTATCAAATGTAAAGGTACTCTATGCAGGAAAAATGTCACCTCTGACTTGGTACTATTTTGTAATATATCATTAGATTATTGTGACTCATCGATTAATGTAATAACTGGATTTCACTGTTGTAGTTGTTTGAGGCAGAGCTCATTTTGAACCATTTTTTATTGGACTGAAACTGATAATTATTTTCATTATGGATTAATCTGTGGATTATATTTTGCTTTGTTTGCTAAAATTGTGAGATTATTTGTTTTGTTTTGTTTGCTAAAATTGTGAGATTATGGGTCACAACTGCTCAGAGCCCAAAGTGACAACTAGTTTCTAAAACTGTTCGATGAATGTGGTGGAGTTAAAGGTACAATATTTCCTGCTGGAATGTAGTGGGGTCGAAATAGAGAGTGGCATGAAAAAAAGGTCTTAAAAGTAAATAGTTACATTCCACCACTGTGATTAACATAAAGGAGGCACGAACGGGGCTAATGTTGATGCTGACCATCGTTCTGATAGATCACCCATGTATCTGTGTTTCTTTTTGACCTGCTCTCTCAGAGGAGATCCATCTGAGACATGTGGAGAAAGATGTCCTAATCCCCAAGTTGATGAGGGAGAAAGCCAAGGAGCGCTGCGCTGAGAAAGTTGAAGGTGTGTGTGTGTGTGTGTATGAGAGATATTGTTTGATTTACATGTCCTGGTTAAATTTATGCCCACAAGATAATTTTATTAAGATTTTGTCTAGAAATTTGTACAGCTGTCTCATTAAAGTCCATAATTATATTATCAATTAGTATGGTGTTTTATGTTGAAATAGGCCTTTTCATAGCAGACATTTTGACACACCATGTGTATTTAATTGTATTAATAATGGCTGTGTGCTGTGACACATCTGAATCTCTGCTGTGAATAAGAGGCAAATAGGTATGAAGCTGGAACAGTGACTGTAAATTTTGGCATCAAAATAAATAAGTCAAGCCAATATGGAATTCTCCAATGCAAGTCTTTCAAGTGTTCACACACACAGAAATGAGAGGGCCTCACTCTCAAATGACTGTCCATAGTTGTTAGACTTGTTGTTGTTTTTGTCTTACCATAGTTGGGTGCGCACTGTTTTTTTTAGACTAATTTAGCCTGTCTCATAGCACACTGCCTCCTAACACTATTAGGCTGCAACCTGAGCTTATCTGGCTATTTTATATATGACTATTATAACTCACTACCTGTAGCATATACTTTACGGTAGCTGCAACGACATGCAGGTACTCTTCACTCCCTCACACATACAAGATCTACTTCCCACAACACTTGATGAACTACGTCACACCCACACAGGTTAAAAACAAGGGAAAATATATTTTGAAAGAAAAGATGAGTCACACTAGCTATTCATTGTTCTTATAATTTAGTGACTATTCAGACATTTAAGAAGTCATGACAATCCCTAGTATATAAATAATGACATTACTGATGATTGAATTCCATTTAGCTGCTTTTGTTTCAGGGTCCTCGTATTGTGCATACTGGCTTGCTGCCAATGCTGTCTTGACTTACTGGTACACGTGAATAGGACAGAGCCATTGTTACTGTTATAAATATCATCTGTGCTTCCCACGATGACGAATCAAAATGTGAGAAAGGCCAATTGTATCAATAAGGGCAGACAAAATATTACAGACACCTTTCAGTATAATGCAATCACAGCATCACAAACTACAGCCTTCAATTATTCAACCATAAAGTGTAATAATAAATATTTATTGTAGGGCTGTTATTTTACACTGCATTAATTTTAACAAGGTGTATACTGGCAACAGAGTGTATCCTGTATTATCAATGCAATAGAAAAAGGATTGAACCTGAACCAAAATACTGGCATACTGACACATTGCTTCTAGTAGGAAAGGTCACAAAGGACTACCTCCAGAGAAATGTTGTAGACTTCGGGAAGGCAACAAAACCAAAGAAACACCTAGAAATTCAAACTAAATTAAAATTGAAAACCCAAACTTTTAAGGTAAAATGAACAAAAGGGTTTATTAAGGTTTCCTTATCTATTGTTTAATGTCTCCTTCAGGCTTGAGTCCACAAAATTTTCCCGTAAGCCTTTTAATAGCCTGTTCACCTCACTTTTTCTCTGAGTATGTGTGACCTATATTTGATCCATTGGTTGTCCAACAGAAAATACGACTCAAGGCCTTGATGAACCGCATGTAATTTTAATTACAACCCTACCTTACAACCTTTAGAGAAAATTAGATTGGATTATTAGATTGTTAAGGCATTTAACGTTATTATTTATTTTTCAAATGACTAGTAACTTTAAGTTGGTGCTGTCATATCTTCGTAGTTTTTGTGGAATCCCTTGTAGACACATGTAAATCATAATCTGCAACACTGCATTTGTTGGTATGGAGGCTTTCAATGGACTTTCTTCTAACGTTGTTTGTCCTGTCTCTTAATGTTTTGACGCTTCATGTCTTAACGGTTTCCCACCACTATGAACCCCCACTTCCTTTTAATTTCTCTGATTGAGGAGCAGGCCACATTGGCTGCTTTGCAGCTTTGCTCGTGTATGCCCTGTCTACTACAGCAACACATCAGCCAGATGATGACAAGGTTATGTGGTTTCTAGAAATCTGATGACTGCCTGTATGAGCTGTTGTGTAGTGCTCACGCGTGGAGTCAGTGCACATGCAGCCTGAGATGATGGGAGAGACAGTGGCTGTGTGGGTAGTGGAAACCCCCCTCACATTACTAGCTTCTCGTTCCACTCATTTTCACACCTTTGTGTCCGCCCTCTATCATTTCATTCTCTATGTTTGTGTCTTCACTGGGCTCCTTTTTGTGTGTCTATGATTATGTTTTACAAAGTAAAGTTAAAAAAAAAGAAAGAAAGAATCCGTGAGTGTGATTCCTTTGTCATCTGTCTCAGTATATATGCCTCTAAACACCCCACGGTTGTATTTTGTAGGTTGTACTTTGTTGTTGAAGTAGATAAGTACCACTAACTTGTACACAATATCTTTTTTAGTTTTACCTTACCTGATGTGATTTTTCCTATTGCATTGATGATTAATGTCAGTACTCTCACATGTCTTACAGAACCAAACAATTGAGTATGCCAACAACCCACATATTCAATAAGCAACCACTTTCACATTAACAACTGTTGTGTTCTTGCAATACTTTGATTTGCAGCTGCTTGCTTGAGTCTGTGGTTAATTGCAAATTGAGTTCATCAGGTCTGTGTCTAGATCCCCACCAAAATAGAGAAGGAAAACAACTCTCAATTGACTCAGTCATTTTCACAATGACTGCGACATATTTTAACTTTCCTTACTCATTTGTTTCATTTTTCAGAAAAACACAAATCTTGCTGAAAATCCAGACATGTAATTTCTGTTTTAACTAAATATGTATGAGAGTTTCACACCTTTTATCTTCCTCTAATGGTCTATGTCTCTCTAAATGTTCAAACCTCTAGCTTCTCCATTCTACCAACTGCCAAGCTACACTTTTGGATCTTTAAAAATTGCAAACAAAACAGCTTTAAGGGAAGGTGGTGTCATGCCTTTCTTTAGAAGAGCCTCTTCTGACATAAAACTAGTCTCATATATTTGTCTTTTGGTGCTGCTGCGATCAGAAAGGCAACCCTCTGCAGCATCTATTGGTACCATGGGACAAGGATGAGGCGGTTGCTGATTAGATTAGTCGCACTGTTCTGCTTCTCTAAATTGGTTTTGCTGTTGTTATTTTTTTCACATCTGCATCCTGATGAAAGTGTCTGTGTGATAACCATACTGATATCACTGATAAAGGTAATTATGATGTCAGTTGTTTGAAAGGGGACATGGGAGGGCAGTGTTTTTAATTAAATCCTTGAGAAAGAGCTTGCTAACAAGGTGAAGACTCAGAGTCTTCAACGCCTTGTTTACAATGAGGACCTTGCACATTAAATCTAGAATACACCACTAGCCAGGGCACAATGTCACTGATGCAGCTTTGTGCAAGGGCTTTTCATATGTGTCTCAATTGAAAGTTACCATATTTAATGGTCACCTTGTTTTACAAGTTTTGTACCAATTATATAGATTTGTTTTTGCATGAGATTGCAGTCTCCATGGGGCAGAGAGACTGGAATGGGTCGGAGGAGACTGACATGTAACACAAGTTAAATGTTAAATTGGATTTGGACTGTGTCAGGTGTCTTCTATGTGCATTATTTTTAACTGAGCCCCTCTATACCTTTTAAACATGGTTTCATATAAGTAACATATTTACAAAACTGCAATCCTTCAGATTTTCTTCAGTCGGCAAGTGTTTTCTAAAAGTCACTAAATGACGCAATCCTTTTGCTCTCTGCCTTGTCTTATCTATTAAATACACCTGCACGGTGCATAGGCTGCCTGCAACTCCCAGCTATAAGTGCCTTATGTAAATCTACATTCTGCCTCTCAAATCTTTTGCCTTAAAGGTTCTGAGTGGCAGGCATGACTGGCAGTCATCCAGGAATTCACAGAACCGTAGTTACCTACATAACTAGCACTAAGGTGTTGTCCACGATGCCACTGTACAAATTTCAGATACAGATGACATCTGGGGGGTTTACGTGTTGAATTCTCTCCATAACCCTGTTGGAGACAAACAGACAAACAGCTGCTCTGAGCACCCAAAGCTCAGTGTTGACTCAATGTACAGCCATAACCCCCCAACTGGACCCAAAAAATTGGCCCTTTCTTCCATCACAGGTCTAAATGTGGGAGGACGGTATGCCCCCAGTTCTGTGGCCTGAGTAACGTGGCTGGGGGACCAGACCTTTGGTAGAAAGTGCATGGAGATCAGTCACATGCTTGGCTGTCATAACTGCCAAGCAGTTTTCATTGACATTCCTTGGGCTGGTTATTGCTCAAAAATTTTCAGTGTAGGTACCAATACTTTGACTTCGATATCCCTTCCTGAATGGCAATTTTTTAAAAACCTATTTTATGAAATCAATTTTAACAAAAAGAGAAAAAAAACAAACAAAACAAAAAACAAAAAGTAATGTGTGCATGAAAACATCCAGGTAGGAAAGAAGGTGAGGAAGAATAGCTTGTCAACTACAGCCTTAGAGGGCGGCAATATGAACTCTGACCATAAAGTCAAAGGCAGGATGACAGATAACGCAGAATGTGCTTACCTTCCTTTCAAGCAAAACACAGACTGAAACAAGGATCTATAAAGCAATTAGCCTTTGGTAAACACCAGGCTAACAGGTAGCTAGCCAATACATCAGGCATGTGACTTTGTTTGTGTGAGATCTCAACCTCCACAGCACGAGGAGACATCGCCAGACTTTATTTACTGCCAGAACAGAAGGTATATTTAATTCTCAGGGACTCAGACATGTTAAAATTTGTGTCTGGTGGGCTGACTGTTACAGAGCCAATGTGCAAACAGGTTCAGTGGTTGTGTGAACAGGGAAACATGGGTTTGAGTTTGATAAGAGACATGGCAATGTGGCCTATAACCAGGTTCCTCCTTGTGGTGGAGCGCCAGCGTAAGGCCCATCTTGGTTTGCTGATGGCTACTTGTTTTCGTGTCTATTATGTCTTTTCCCTGCCAATTTCACCCTCTCTCTCCTCCACCTTCTTCTCCACCTCTCTCCAGCCTTCAACCACTGCTGCAAAGAATCTGGTTTCTTCATGGTGTTTAAGTGTCGAGAGCAGAATGCTGCACTGAAGGAATGTCTGACAACATAGTGAGTATTTTGTAGTTTCTTCTGCAAGACTAAGCACTCACACAGTACGATGTCTCCCTGTGTATTATCCCACCAACATCTTTCATATGGGCTTACACACTCTCTCAGCCACCCCACTGACCCTCTCAACTGTTGCTGATCAGGATTCAGTATTCTCAAAACCGTATTATCACCCTCAAAGTGCTAGTCATATGAGGCTACCTTAATTCTCTCACATAAATACTTTACCATCTGTCATCCACCAGCTTCAAGGACCCCGCGTTCTTCGAGGAGTGCAAGCAGGAGTACGTCCAAGAGAGACTGGAGTTTGAGAGGACAGGGATCCGAGGAAAGAACAGGCAACAAAAACTCCCAACCAGCATGTAATGAATGACATGATACTCAAACAACGCTCTTTTGAAGGTTAAGGTGTGGAGTGTGATGCTCTGGCCATAACTGGTCTTGCAAGTCCTGCACACCCAGGATCCATCTGGCAGGGTTACTCAAAAAGGCAAAAGCCTGTGTTTTCTATTTAAAGCTGTGTAATTAGTCATTGAAACTGCTTTTGTTTGCAAGAGTGGTATATAATCAAAATAATGCCTGTTTTTTTATGTTCTGTATATTTGCAAAGTGTTGTCTGTCAAATGGTGAATGATCTTCCTCTCTTGATTGAATCAGCAGCACTACATTACATTTACCAATGAGCTTATTGAAAGATCTGAGTGTGGTCACCAGTCACCTCTGTGGTTCAGCTTTGGAAGCATGCAGTCAAAAACTGAGGTATGCTTTATATTTGCTGAACACTTTGTAGTGTGTTTCCGTTGGACATGTTCATGTTCATCTGCAGAGGAATGTGTATACTAACAAAGGATTTCAAAAAGACTTGTAAATTAAAGAAACTTGCACAGAGACGTCTGACATCTAACCAAGGGATGACCTGTGTGATGACATGACATATGCACTGAAATGTGACACTGTAAATAAAACAATATTCAGTAGTATATCAGTGGCAAATGAGACAAAACATAAAATGTTGATGAATGCTCCATGGTACAGATAAACTTTAAGCATGTAAGCATTTAAACATGATTGGCTTTAATTAGCACAGCTTTGGTTGACAGTTTTCTGGGTTTTCATTTCTTTTGTATTTAGACATTGTGTTTGACATTGAATGAGCTGAGCATCGGCCTCACAGTCAGACCACGCTAACACAACAGTCTGAAGATGAGTAAATTAAGAAGGATTTTGAAGACTTTTATCACTTTATTCAATCAATTGTGTATAAATATAATAATTCAAAAAAACCCAAAATATTTTGGTTCTCTTGTTTTTCCATCATAAGCACTTTACCTTCCTTTGTTTTCATTGTGCTTTCACATGGGCTGGACTGTTCAGGCTATCTCTCATGTACTTCTCAATGTGCACTTGGATGGATCAAAGATGGCACATTATGAGTAAAGGTGTCAGTGAGCTACTGTCATGGGGTATCACTGTCAGAGTGACAGAGTTCAGTTATCTCCTAGTTCTTTGCATATGTTTTCTCTTTTTACCATTTTAGTGGCAGCTGAACTGACCCCACAGTTGTAATCTATAAGATGAGGCAGGTGACTGAGGCTGGTTGTCTTACATTTAAGGTTTCCGACAACATATCAGTAGGCAGCACTTGTTAATTACTTCATGCACAGTGTGGAATTACACTGTGTTTCTTGTTTCTTTTTAAGACTAGTTTTTAAGTAATGGCAGATGCCAATTAGAACCTAAAATTATGTAATTGCTTGTCTGCAACATTGCAAAAGCCTTCACAAGCAGCCAGAACCCTGAAAATTTCAGCCTTTTAAAGACATGTGACTCAAACCATTAGTTGTTAAAATGTTCTGAACATCAGCCAGTTGATACATTTGTATTTGTAGTATGGAGACATTGTGGTGGACAGTAGGAACTGTTGTGACAGTGACATGAAGTGTAAAATAACTGCCTCAAAAACGTCCGAGGACAGGAAGCCAAAAAGAAATGCTGCTTTCAACTGTGAAGGAGCTTGATATGCCAAAGCCTTCAGTTTTATTACATGGAACCACTGAACCTCTTGGCTAAAAATATGAATGGAGAGACAGAGCAACCTCACACAGTCACTTCCTTTCCTTCATTTAATTGATCATATTTACAAACAGTCTGAAGTGCAGGGAATCTAAAATATAATCCATATCTACTGTACATTGCATTTTGGTTTGCAAATCATTTACATAAGTATGAAACTACTGCTGTAAAATAACATTTCTTAAAAATGAACAAAAAGACCACAGTTATCATGAAACAGATTGAAGAAAATGGATAAGCAAAGTCTTTTCAACAACCATGGGCCTTTGTGCTTTGTGCACCTGTTTACCAAGTCACAGCTCACATTTCTTCAGGTTAACAGACTTCACGTCTCACCACCATCGCAGACAGCTCTTACACACATCAGAAGTCTTTGGGGTGGAGGAGAAAAAACCAAAACCTACGATATGAAGTGCAAAGACGCATTTGGCAGAGTACTGAAGCCCACCATATACATTTATACAGATATGCACAGTCTTCCCTCTGTATACATCTTGTATTCTACTCATAAAGTGTTTTCCTTTGTATGTCTTTCAATTTTTTATACTCATCTGACTCTTAAAAAGAGAAACTTCCCTCTTCACAGAATTTACGTCATACTGCTAAACAAATGTATCAAAGATTAACACCAGCACAATACAGAGTTCAGGCGCTTTCTGCAATTCAAATCTCCACAAACCTCAAGAGGTTTCCAACTTAATCACTTTCACATACAGGGTAGTGCATGAAGCCTTTTCCACGAGTTCTTCAAACTCAGTCCTACAGAAAAACCCAACAAAGCACAGCCTTCCATCCACATGTCCCTCTGCGATGGAGAAAAGAAAACAACACAACAGACATCGTCTGACAGTAGTTCCGAGAGAGCTGAATACGTGATAACAGGTAGGTTTGAGGGGGCTTGCTTGAGTTGTGGAATTTCTGTGAAATCATTAATAGCTGAACTTGTGGTGCCAGTAAGGGTGAAGTGTTTGATTTCAGAAAACAATGCATTTTGGGATTAAAATAATGTCCGACCCAAAATCAAAATACTGTAACTGCGTTCTCAAAAATGATTCGGTAAGCATACAGACACACAGCCTACTTTGATACTGATCCATAAGAACTTCAATGAAAATGACTTGTCAAAGAAGAAAAAGATGTTGAAGATTTGATTTGGTAGCTGTTGAAATTTGGAACAAAACCTGTGAATATCCTACAGTGACTGTACGTCTGTCTCCATCACAGAACAAGAAAATCACATCAAGTCCTCATCCCTAATCATCTCCTTCACGCGATCATGAGACAAACATACCTTGTATACTTACAGTGTTCAAATGTAAAAAGACTTGCATTAGAGGGAGTACAGTTTTACAAATTCTAGTATTATGCTGTGGCCCCAGTGATCACTGGCCACAGTGAATGGAGAAAGAGGCCCTTTGAGCCTTATTAGGTTTATTATGACAAGATACAGATACAGGCAGACAATAGATGCCCACACACTGATCTGCACACACAGGCACACTCTGTTTGATGTGTGTATATGCGCACACATGCACACAAATAAAACTGCTTGTATGCATGCTTGCACACACTTATGCATGTGCATACAAGGACACATACACACGGACAAACTATTTATTCGGCTGAGGGTCTCTCATCAACTTTTGCTCTGCAAAGTCAGATATGTTCACCGATGCGGTGTGCAGAGATGACAGTCTTTACCTCGAGAAGGCCTCCTCTGGCCTCAATTAGTTCCCACAACCAGCAGGTCCAGTCCAGCCCAGAGGAGTGATCTTATCAGCTTAAGGCAGGTTAGGTGGTAGCTATGTGGCAGGGTTGGAGAGTCCATTCATCCATTCACTTATTTTCCATCCAATAACACTCTAATTAATCATCTATTCTCTCATCGAAGTTCCTCTCAATAGGGCTTGGCCCACTCGGCACTGGGAGGGCTCCTGGGAGTGCAGTTTCCAATTGAGGATGAGTTGGATGCAGCAGAGTGTCCCTCCCAGAACATGGCATCGCTGGGTTTGGGTGGGCTGGGGAAGGACCGCGAGCTGTCATCCAGGGAGGCCTGGTTCAGGGGAGGCGGGGGCAGGACGACGGGGCAGGTGTCGCCGCCGACCAAAGCCTCTCCTGAACAGCTCTGGGTGGGCCAGGGCCCATTGTACCAGCAGTCCTCCCTCAGACTGTCCGGCAGCAGGGTGCCTGACGGCCCGCCTGCGGGGGGGCAGGGGCGCCCGGAGCATGATGGCAGTGGGGGGGCACTAGGGGGCCGAGGCGCTGAGGCCCGAGGGACTGCGTGGTTGTTGTTCTTTTCCACGTCGTCCAGACACTGGATTGGAACTGTTGAGGCAGCTAGAGAAAGAGAGAGGGGTGGGGGGATAGAGGGGGTGTGACAAAGAAGAAGCTGGATGTGGTCATAGAAATGTTGTGGTAATGTCAGTAATGGAAGCTGCAGCGCCACTATTATTATCTGCTTTTGTTGCCAAGATCAATATTTAGACTATCCCTCCTATCATTTCTGTGATACGGGGACATACAGCAGCTTTAACAGAGGGCCCAAGAGGCCCCACCAGTATTATAACCTAACCACTGCTAGAAGTTGACCCTGGATGCTCAGTCAGATTCTTGGTTCTTTTACATACTCTTTAGCTGCATATTTCCTGATTCACATATATATTTTTGTTAGTTTTACACTATATTTTATTTCGACACAGTTCTTGCATGGCTGAGAAGAAAGCTTATTTGGTCAATGAGAGAAGGCTTTTCTATAACTTTATTGAAACAATAATACAGCACAAAATAATAGAGTACAAAATAATACGGGTGTGATATACTGAAGGATTTTTCAAAGCAATTTGTGACACTTGCCATTAAGTTAGTATGAGTTTAGTATGCATACAGTAGATACAGTATGCCATATCAAAAATGGATAGAACTGCTACTGAGCTTTCTGTTACTTTTCATAACCGATTATAAGTCGACAGAAATAAGTGAAAGAAAATAAAAAGTCACAAACTTGAGGACAATCTCTTATGATTTTGGTGAGACTGAAGAGAAGATTAATTTTACTCAATTTTTCTCTGCATACAGTGATGTGTGTGTGTGTGAAAACTGATTTGTTTGCTCTTTTAACTACATTATGTTGGTCTCTAAAATCCAGCTGGCATCATTAATGAAGCCATCTTCTCTTTCCTCCAATAGCTGGAAGAGGTCTCTTTTTGTATTTGGCACAGTCGCACCTCTGTATTTGCCTCGGTACTTATTTACACTTGGATTAAACTTTGGTTTATAAAGAGATTAAAAATTCCAAGGTGTGTTCAACAGAGCCTTTTGATCCCTGACTAGATAATCGGCCTCGTAGTGTAAAAACAGAGACGTGAGGTAAAAGCTTGCACCAATGCAGCCGGCTACGTTTCGTACCATCAAACCTCTGCACCCTGTAAATATCACTGCATGTGAATCAGTGAATATCCAAATATAATTAGGTTTCTTTTTGTTCAGCAGAACAGAGCACATCCATACACAAATCAGATGTCCTAATCTCACACACACACATCATTGCTTTGCTATCAAATCATCATCTTGAGCGAATAATAAAGTTTAAATGAGTATCTCCTCCTGCTTTTTTCCCCCCTGCCTCTCTCCATCCACACATCATCCCTCCATCTATCCATCTATCCATCCATCCATCCCTCCCTGCTACTCCTCCCTGAGAGGGTCTCCTGAGTCTAGGATTTGAATAAAAGTGATTCTAAAGGAGGAACATTAGAAGAATACAGATGCACAATATGACTGAATAAATACAGAGCTCCCCCTCCCTCTTCCTCTCTCCCTTTCTTTGCCACTTTCCTCATTTCTCTCCATCTGTCTCATCTAAGTTACAGGATTACCCTCTTAGTCAGTGGAATAAATAGGCCAAGATTTATTTTCTTGCCATGTTTCGTTCTAATTTTCACCTCCTAGTCTCCTCTTCTCACACTCCGGGGGAATTGACAACAGAGGTAATCTCTCCTGGGGTAGAATGCATCATCGCAGAGGGATTGGAGAGGAGGGACAGACCTTTTCATGATGTCCTTTATCAAAGTGTTTCAGTACTTTGATAATATCCACAGTCTTATCACACCCTTATACAAATTGCAACAAGGAGCAGCGGGAGAGTAGTGAGGAGTACTTCCTTAGAAGAGCCTTCCCTTCACTGAGCAGAGGCAGCAGTAAACCTCCCCATTCGTTTGACATTAGCCACATTAGTTCCTGTGTACAGATGCAAGGTCTGAACTGCAGCCGCTACACCTGAAGTGCACACAGACGCACCACCTGACCCTGAGGCTGAAGACATTTTCAAATGTCAGATAAATATGCTACCACTTGTCAGTGTATTAATCTCACACCTTCAGGTTGACTATGAAACACTCATTGCGGTTGGACAGCCTCTAACTATAGTTTTTAACTTCAGATTCGATTGTTTCCCCTCTCTGCGTATCAGTCACCTTCCAGCCTACACGTCTTGGCAATTACATGTATGACTGTGACACTAGTATGTGCAAATTTTACGAATGTTGCACCACAAAAGCATAATATGAAAATGAAATATATATAAATATATATATATACATACACACACCCTTAAGATTAGAAAATAGGATCAAATGAGAAAAATGTTCACAAGGAAAATGCTGAAAGCAAAAGAAAAATAATAACCTGGCCCCTTAGGGTTTTTACAGTAGTCTGGAGGACAGCTCAGCAGTGAGCTGTGAGAGTTTGCTATAAGTCGACATAGCTGCTGTGTATACAGGAGCTGAGGTGTGAAAAGGCAAAGGGGGAACCGTGCTGGTGGGTTATCACCTTAAATGACACGAACACAATTAAAGCTGGAATTACTTGAGTGTGAGTGTGTGTGTGTGTGTGTGTGTGTGTGCGTGTGTGCGTGTGTGCGTGTGTGCGTGCGTGCGTGCGTGCCTCACCTTGTCTTGTTTCACTGAAGAGTGGCCTGAGTTTCCTAATCAGGCCTGTTTGGTGCTTCATTTCTGAATGGAAACGTGTGACCTCACTGCACAACGCCTCGTACGTCTGCTGCATGCTCCTCTCCCTACAGAGGCACAGATCGTTTCGTTTCAACATCACGCTTAAGGAATTTCTGCTTTACTCCACAGCCGGCGTTGTCAGAAACATCCACCTGCCAGACAGCCTCTCATGTGGTAATGATCATATGCTGTGTGTCGTGCTGTAGCTCATAGTCTCTCCGGAGCACCAGTGAAATATCCTTGATATCTTTGCTGGGACATTTAAGTGGCTGTGCAGACTTAAAGCCCCAGAGGAGTTCCACAGGTGTGTGGGTGCAGGTGAGCACGATCCTTTAACAGGACACGGTCACGTTACTGAAGCACATGTCGTCTAGATTTCAGAGACTTGTAAAGGAAAAACACTAACGATGATGCCATTCTTGACAAAAGAAAGGACAAACTGAAGCTATGGGTTAAATGTTAAATCACCCAGTAGCAGCAGCTGCATTATAAACCAACAACACAGTAAAAATAACAAAAAGTGGTGGTATTTGAGGCAACACCTACAAACTGTCCTATCCACACCTTATGTAAAGATGCAAAATCTCATCAACACTTTGCTTTAACTTCAAACACTTGCCTAAAACAGCAAACAACAGAAAAACTAAAGCTTTTTGTGCTGCTAAAAAACTAACACCGTCTGAAAACCGCTGACACGTGAAACAATTAGAATGCACCCCAAATAGAATGTTCTCCTGAAATGTGAGGAGATGCTAATTTACAGGAGATTATCCTCACTGAAAAAGCAGGTAGAGGGCGATTCCATATGCTGTAGACCTTGTGCACATAAACTGGAGTGCAAATCTAAGCTATCTGTAATGGGCACAAGTGTTAAGGGTTTAGTCGGCGTTGACTATGTATGAAGTTCTGTCACTTCTAAGGTTATCTGCATATAATACTCTGCTATGCAGACTTTAAAATACATAATGCTGCACCCTCCTCTAGTGGCCAAAAGGGACAATTACAACACTAGCAGACACTGTGCAGGATACAACAGCGGCATCACATCCCCTGTGTAACAATGCACCTATCTCACCACTGTTTTCTCTCACATTGCATTTGTTTCCAACTTTTTCCTCCTGTTGCTTCTTGTAACCTTCTTAGACATGTTTGATGGCTCATTCTGGTGTTTCAGCCAAACTACATTGTTAAATTATGTTTATTCTTATTTTCTGGGAAGAAACTGAATTCCTTTTACATCAGGTACGGTGGAAAACTCAGCCTGCAGAGACTTAAATGTGCTTGAGATATGTCAAAGTCGTGATATCTGTTGCATTTGCAGCTAGAAACATGGACTGGAAACGTCTTTCATGTGTTGCGTTTAAGTGCACACGGAAAGCATTTATCCACAAGCTGTCTTAAACACAGAATTGAAAACAGTTATCAAATTGTTGCATTTTGAAAAGGATAATGTGAAAAGTTTGCTTTTCAGCTGCTGACTTTGAGGTCTCTGGCATCTAAATTAGAATAAACACATTCAAACTAAAGGTGATGACTGCTTACGATGACTATCACCAGCTGAAAAGAGGTTAGGGCTCTCAATTAGCAGACACTCTTAAATGACATTCACAGAACACTCTACCTCGCATGATACTTCGCGTCACAAGTCTGGTCCGAGTCTGGTCCGTTAAGGCCATGGGGCTCCTCCTGAAACAGAGAGAGAGAGAGAGGTGGTGTCTGAAGTTGTTTTTAACTATTTGTTTTATTTATTTTAACATAACTCAGGACTCCTCCACTCCCCTTCAACCCGTACTCTTTCCATTCATTTTCCAACCATTTAAGCAGGAGCATATACACCCTCGCCCTTCTCTCCAATACCCTGTTTCCCAGTGTCACCTTGTCCCACGGTGCCCTAACATCTCTCCTCTCTTCTAGTTACTCCACATCTCTCTGAGAGTCTCTCTAGTCCCTCTTATCTTACCATCTTACCCCTTCTTCTCTCCGTCCTCCTTTTTCCATTATCCTCTCCTGTCTTTTCAACTCCCTCCTTCCGTCTTCGCTTACCCCACTTCTCTCCAGCAGT
Source organism: Chelmon rostratus (assembly GCF_017976325.1). Classification (NCBI taxonomy): domain Eukaryota; kingdom Metazoa; phylum Chordata; class Actinopteri; order Chaetodontiformes; family Chaetodontidae; genus Chelmon; species Chelmon rostratus. The sequence goes on from NC_055665.1 coordinate 20,108,749, forward strand.
CGGCTGTTTTCCAGTGTCACCCTCTCCAGCTCCTCCTGCAGTTTGTGGATCTTTAGCTCAGTGCTGACCCTGTCCACCTGCCAGTAGTCCTGAGGGCTGTTCAGGCTCTTCATCACTGCACACACATGATAAAAAACACTGTTACATTGCTACTGTTGATGAGTGAATCAATGTTGTTTCTTAATACTTTCTGTTGAACTATTGAACTTGAAAGTGTTAAGTGTTGCTGTTTTCCATGCAGTATGAAAGGCATATCATTATGATTATCACTTCAACGACCTTTGCTGTATATTAATTGTAATTACAGGGGACAGGAACTTCATGGGGCATTCAGGTGCATCTTGTAAACTCTGTAATCTACATCACTTTGGTATGGCTAATTGTGTGGATGACAACAGGGGGTACATCCCAGGTGTTTTATTTGATATTTCCTTGCTCCTCGTTGGAAGTTGTTCTGGTCAATCATCCTGCAGCCTCTCTCTTATTTCTGCAGCGAGGGGCGAGGAGGGATCTGTGAGAAGCCATGCGCAAGGATACAGCAGAGCAGCCTTTATGGAAGTCTTTTACTGGCCTACACGGCCCATTATTGGATAGCAGTTATTGACGGTGCTGCAGTCGATCGGAAACATCACAACATTCCTGGAGTTTCATACCAGAGTGCAGATAGATAACATATTACACACAAGTATATCACTCCCAACTTTCAGATTTTGTTTTCTGATTCACCATCTAGCTACACATCTGTGTTTTTTGTAGATCTGAGCAACAAAAACACGACAAACAACTTTCTTCATTAATGAGACAGATTTGTCTTCCATTCAGTCACATGTGAAGCCAGTGGGCGTTGGGGATATGGGTTACATTTCAATTTCCCTGAAACATTTAGCCCAATAAATGATTTCTAGTGTTCCAAAGACACCATAATCATATTGTAGGTAATTAAATAATGAATTCCCTTTCAGAATATCAATAAATCCAGATGAAAATAATGAATAAATAATATAAAGGCAGTCTGCCAGTAGAAATGGTTCCTGTGCCTCTGAGCAGGACGCTGTACACAGAATAAATGCAGAACGCAGCCTGTTATTCATGTGCAGGTGTTTGTTAAACAGGTAACAGGCAAAAGAGAGAAAACACTGCTGCTCTCGCACTGGTAATTGCGTGCCTTTACTAGTACTGGTACAGTGTACACAAATTCATCAGAAGTCTCCAATGGTCTTAAAGCTGCCGATCAACTGCCGCCATCATCAGAAACAGGATGCTTCAGGGGAAAGGACATCTCCTTTCTCTAAAAAACATCTGACAATATTAAATATATTTCCTCATTTCTTTGCTCTCTTTGCCATGGTTTCCTTGCGTCTCTCCATGCATCCTCGGTGGGAGTAACTAAGACGCAAGTGAGTGAAATGTGGGTGCAACTTGGGATGTACCCAGGGACTTCACGGAGCATTCACGTGTACGTCGTAAACTCAGCAATCTATACTCAAATAGCCACAAAGGTTGTTTTTTCCTGTTTTCCTTTGTCGAAAGACATAGGTCTACATCTGTCATTACTTTCTTGTTCTTTCAATACAACATTTTTAATAATTAGATGCTAAAATCATAACAATATAACACTCTGCTCAGCTGTTATAGAGAATAGAAGGCAACACTGCATGCTCTACCTGTACCTTGGCTAGTCTCCATCTCCGTCCTCAGCTGAAGCAGTTCCAGCTCTTTGGCCTGGAGCTGCTCCGTCAGCAACCTCTCACTCTCACTCTTCTCCTTTTTCTGACAGAGCAAGAGAGCAGACAGTGAGGTAGAGGGGGAGGAAGATGAAGGAAGAGTCAGCATTCATACCAATGCACCAAACTCTTCTCCCTCTCTCTCAATCCCATGTAAGGTAGGTGCACCTGTGCAGTATTTGTGTAATGATATCATGAGCTGAGTGTTTCTGTCAAAGTTTTGAATAAAAATTACTGGAGAAGAGGTAGTTACACACACACAAAGACAATATATATATATTTAATATCCTTAAAATATGCAGTGCTTGCAACATACTTGATCTTTGTGCCAGGCTCTAGTCAATTTGAGGACAATTCTAATTAATCAGTAAACGCACCAGTTTGTTAAGCTCCATCTGCAGGTCTTCCTTCTCTATATAGATACCTCGGTAAGCACTGAAGGCTTTGTTCACGTATTGAGGACCTTCTGATGGAGGAGCCTCTGGCCTGAAGAGCTACAGTGGTGATAAATACACAGAGAAGACAAGAGAGATCAATTTCCATTGAAACATCTGTGGTAGGAAGTTACTTTGCTCCCACCACATCCTGCAGCACATAAAAAAAACAAAACTGATAAAAGATGAGAGACTTCTAGAAGCAACCCTGGCCACATGTTGTGCAGCACTTTCACTTTTGCCTACCATCTGCATTGAGACCCCTCCTGTTTCAATAGCTCTCTGCATTGTACTCAATCCTTTGTTTTTAAATCCAATTTCAGGAGCCTTCTCCCCCAAGTGTAGTGCTCCAACACATTGTTTGGCAATGCCATACTTTTCCAGACCTCCTCTTTGTTTTCAGACAGTGCAGATTTATTTCTCATTGTTTTATAGCTTTGACTATAGGCCAACAATATTAATGATGCTGGCATGCAGACTCTCCCAGAGGCAAGTATTTTTGCAGCATGCTGTTGAATTTGCTGACTTTTTCCAAACTTCCACTGAGCATTTTGTGTTTTTCCATAATTCTGATGTGCCGGAAAATGGAAAAAAAACTGTTTTCATTCATCTCTGTCTATAGCACACCATCTCTGAACCTTGCTCTCTGGCAGTTTAGCCATCAGGACAAACAGTATATTCTTTTACTTTATTCTCCTCATGCCATTATCTCTTTCTTCTTCCTCCTTCTCTCCCACCATCAATCCCTTTGTTTGCAACTGTACCTTATCCTCCAGCTGCTTAACCCTCTTCCTCAGCAAGGTATTTTCTCGTTCTGTGTCTCTCAGCCTCTTCTTGATGTCCTCATAGGCTGTGACCAGGGCGAAGTGGGAAGCAACAGATTCATCGCCAGCACACACCGATACAGGACTCTCGCCAGCAGCGGTGTAGGCCGTCTCATGTTTAAGGATGCAAATGTCATCATCCACTGCCAAGGGCTCCATGCCTGCACAGGCCTACTCTGTAGCAGATCGAAGACCTAGAGGTTACATGAAGGCTTTCATTTTCAATGTGATCCAGCACAAGCTATCATAAAGCATTTGCATGGCCCCGTGTTCACAGTACATCAGCTTGTTAAGTAACTTCAAAGTAGTTTCGGCATATTATTGTGACATGTTATGGCATAGTTGGCCGTTGCTGTGTGTTGTACTACATATCCTACAGATCATTCTGCAATCAAACAGTGTCCCAGTGCTGTAACCTTGCTTGGTTGATGACACTTAGTGCATGCCTCCTCAGGGGTGGTCTTCCATTTCTTTCATACAAACCATTGCTGGGAGAAATGCACAATGCCACCACTTGCTGTGTGCGAGGGGCATTTTCACAAAGAAAGAAGTGTTTACAACAACAAACGCACAATGCTTTAAACCTAAGCAACAGCACTTCATTTATATTTGAGCTAATGGGGTTTACAAATTGTATACCCTTCTGTAACCGTGTCCCCAAATTTTAAAGGACCTAGTTGCATTATCGGCTGCTCAAATGCTTGACATGTATGTTTTGTTTCACCATTACTGTTTGTTAAGAGTTCAGCAAAAGATCTAGAGTTGATTCTAGGTGTGACTCCACTGACTGAGAAAGCCTTGAAACATAAAACATCTCAAACCACATGTGGGAGCTCAGTGCTGCCATCATCAGGCCGACTTCACAATAACACTTTCTGTTTCTTGTGCAAGGTTGACTGAACCTCCACCAAACTGCTGTATCTTATTTGAACACTCTTTTCCACAGAATTTTAACATATGTGAGCGAAGGTCTGCAAACATCTTAACGTTTTAATGAAATAAGGCATTTGCATTGGGGTCATGAACAACGTCAAATCAATAACAGTTTATTTGAGATATATGTAGCTGCTGTGAAGAGACATGGGCAGTTTTGCAGTTTCATTGTATCTGGGACATTTTGTGTGCACTATGGATTAGGAACATGGCCTTGGATCTTTTCTCTAGTGTAAAATACACAGGTAAATTGACAGTGCACAGGTACAGAGGAGATAAGTGTTTCATACTGAACTGAGTTCAGGCCTGTTGTTATAGGTCCACTTGACTCTGAACATAAATTAAAGCAGTCCAGCCGAGCTATGTGAAACAGACAAAGCCTGAAACTAACCTAAACCCCACACACTCCTTAACCCTTTGGTTCGGCAGCAGAGACGGTGCAGCTAACGCTAGGTGATGATGTCAGCATGCAATGATGCAGCAAACACTGAGGAGCCAAGTTTATAACACCGAAGGCCGAAGCTTTCGGGAAATAAGTTTCAGGAGAATAACTTGACAGGCTATCGGTTTCATGAAATGAACACACACAAGCAAAACACATAGGCGGTGCCGCTGACTTTGAAGGACGACACCAAGAAATGGCAAACATGCGAGAGTGACCCCAGCAAGTAAGTTACACAAAACGAAAGTCAATGTGGATCGAAAGAAGACACGAAGAGAAACGTCATTTCGCCAGCCTATCCTGAATCAAACATGAGCGCTAACGGCTAACAGGGTAACGACGGCAACGAAGATACCTTATTCCGTTCAAAGAGGCACTGAAAAGCAGCCACAATCGGGATGTAAACAATCAATGAATCTCGTTTGTATAAGATGCTAACGTTATGGTGTTAGCTTCCGTGATCTCTGTTGACAACTGACAGCACACTGTGATGAGCAGTTTTACAATGAATTTCACAACGAACGTCACAATGAGAAGACAATGACATAGAGAAACATAAAATATGTGACAATAGCTACGTTCGTGAATATGATCGATCTGTTATGATGATAACAGTTAGCTAGCGCTTAGCTAACGTCTTCTGGCTATTTGTGGCTAACGTTATGTGAAGAAAAAGCAGTCGATTTGTCACTCTCGGCTTTCACTAACCGTGTTAGATGCTGTCTTCAATTAGGTGTCAGTTGGCGGAACAGGATTATCATTTATTCTTGAAAAAAGAAGACCCGTTTCTCCAGGAAAAAACAAAGAGACGAGGCTAGACGCTCGCACAGTGTCAGAACTGACAGGTGAGGAAACAAAAACTTCCGGGAGTCACTTGACTGCTGAAGTCCTTTCAAAATAAACGCACGATGTAAATAGACGTGTGTAATATCGCTCTTGGCAGACTAGTTAGAGAATGATGAGGCAGAAGACAGTTGTATTAACGTGGTGCACGAGATATAGTTGAGTTAAGTTGGGTTAGGAAAAAGTAATACACTGACTGAGTGAAAGAACAGTTCAGAGCCATTAATGAAAGCTTCCAGGGGGTAATTTTCTTGTAGAATTGACTGACTAACTGACCTGACATTACATGCAGGCTTGTGGTAGGTGTTTCTAGTATTGGCAGGTTCTATCCTCTGTGGAGCTCGAGTATGCTCAGCGACATATTTTAAGCAGGAGAGGGGGCATGTAACGCCATTAACTGCAAATTGGCCACTTTTGGAGAATACCAAACGTCAACCGGAAACTTACACCGTCGCCACCCCTTTTGCAAGGTAGTCTGAACCCATTCAACTTGGTATAACTCGGTTAAACTTCGGTGTCAACATGATCGGTAAACACTGCTGAATAGTGAGCTGTAACAGCCAATCGCACAACCAACAAGCAAAAAAATATGATCATGCTGAGGCGCTGTGAATGCAGGACCCAAGGACAGAATAAGTATGTGACTACAGCTTTAACATTTTCTCAGGTTTGATAACGTTTAATTGGGAGATATTTTAGCTAGGTAGTTGAAATGAGGTATTTATTGATTACGTTATGTATATTAAAACATGCTACACGTTACACCGTGAAAGGGTATATAGAATAACAGTTACTCAGAATCTGGGTGTATTTGCAACGTTAGCTACATGGGTAAGAGCGCCACCCTCTGGCTGTTTACTGTAACGTTAGTTGTCAAAAATAACTGCTGAACTAACGCGACACATTGAAAAAGGTTCATAACACGAAATGTCGCAGTCCAAAGTCAGACACAAAGGTAAGGCTAATGTTAGGTGTTTCAGTTTGCAAGATAACAGTACCTTAATTATGGATGATTAGCCGACATTTTGTTCGCATTCAGTTTACATTAGCTAACCATAGTCATTAATTAACTTCAGTTTTGTAAAATATCGCTCACTTCCGCGATTCCCATTCTCTATTAAAGTTCGATATTCGTGTACATAACTGGCATAACGGTATGTGGGATTATTTTCTGGATGGCGCTGCCAGAATAAACATTATAAACTTTTCTTCCACAGCTAGTAGAGAAAAATAACAATAAGCGATAAAAGAAGACGTATTAAAAATGTCTTACTAGTTCGAACAGCTTCCTATATGATTGTCTACCATTGGAGTTGCCGTTTAGTTTAGTGGTGCTGACAAGCCTGTTAACTGTCATACCTAGCATAAAGTAGGCTACATAGCCAACGTTTGCTCACTTGCTAAAGTAAGATAAAGTAAACTAAGCTAACCTCTCACTGACGCGACAGAACTGTTAATTTCTTTCTCATCTCTCAAGTGTGTTTTGTCATATTAAAGTTTTGTTTTAATATGACAAAACACAGGTTTTTATCATATTTTGTCACAGTAATTGAGCTGGGAGATATATTGATGCAACTAAGTTAGTTAGCTAACAATCACCAAAGCAGAAAAAAAAAGATAGCTAGCTTAAATGCCGTCTTTGTTTTTGGTTTTATGTTAGCCTATTTTACCTTAAGTTGTTAATTTTTGTTCTAATGCTGGACTTGGAATGTAGAGATCCATTTCTTCCTCCAGTACCAAAGGTGGTAACTGAAAAATAAAAGAATATCAAATCCTCACTTTGGTGGGCCTTTCATTGACTCTAAATGATAAATAAATAATAGAATAAATCTCTTTCCCATAATGACTAGAGCAGTAGGCTTAGTAAATCTGTTTACGAAACGAAAATAATATCTGGATACCAAATGTCCAAACAGCTATAATAGTCAATAAAGACATTAGGTAGCTCTAGTATTTTAATATTACGATTTTAATTTGTTGGACTTTCTGAAAATCTGTTAGCAAAGTGAGAGAGTAACGTTGGTTTGCAGTTCATGAGTATGGCATCTACCAGCACACAGTGATTGTACTCAGCAGAACTGAAATTGTGTGTACAGTATACTGTATGCATATGCAAAAATCTCTTACCGATATGTCCAGTTAATATAAGTGTTTAAATGGTATCATCTGAACAATACTCCAAGTTTAAAAGAAAACAAAAACAGATGCCAGGTTTGTGTACTTGCTGTCATGATTTGTAATATTGGTCTTACATTACCCTCTTTTTTAGGAGTTTGTGACTTATCCTATTCACTGCTGTTAAAATGTAACCAGATATTTTCTAAATGTGCTGTATTAATCACATTATTGGCCATAGGAGTCACAAGTGTGAAAAACAAACCCCGTCCTTTGGCTGTGGAAGAAGTTGTAAAGATCAGTGACATGACACGTGAAGAGGAACCTGAGATCTCCATCTTAAAGACTCATGAGTGTAAGCCCAACACGTGCATACATCAGCCCAATCAACGCTCTTTTCACTGACTTTCCCTGTGACATACGCTACTTTAGTTAGTTGGTTAGTTTTGTTGCTAGTCCTTCATTAGGAAAGTATAGTATGAACCTTTTCTTATATTCCTTTTCAAGTATAATGAATTTTTTATATTTTTGTTGTTTTTGTTTTGTCGTCTTATTCTGCACATTCAAAAGCGAATGTGTAGTTTTTTCATGCCTAACACCAGTCTTGATTTTGGGCTAAAGTGGTTAGAGTCATTGGCATCATTTGAAGAGGAAATATTTCTTTCTTTTCTGGATTTCATCTTATTGTAGTCGTGTCCAGTCTGTATTTAAAAACACACATAAGATTCAACCCAATACTTTGTGTGTCTTCTATGTTTGTCCCATCGTATGAAACAGTTTTTCTAATATGAACCAACATGCACTAGAAGTGGCATGTCACTACAACAGTGTCATGTTTATATTTTTGCATTAATATTTGCAGCAATTTAAAAACAACTTCTCCGTCCCCTGAAACAGAGAAACTTACATGCTTGCAACAGTGCTGCGACACTTCATACGAGTAGCTGTTTGAAAAATAACAAATGCACTGTATTGTGGATGGAAGTGGTGGGGACTTCTGTTGCGTTTTATGTATCAATATCATTGCAGTGTTGTCACAAGCACAGCTGCTGATGAAAGACATACAGGAGCTGCTAGACTGGTGTACATCAGAGGTCCCTTCCAACCGGAGAGGGTGCAGAATGGTATGTATAGAGGCAGGGGTGCAAAACCTGAGACCATCCTTTCACCGTAGCAGAGTAGTTTTATTAGTCTGATGTTAACCATACTTCCCTCAAGCGGCTTATTTGGTCACATGATTCCATGAGACTTCTGTCTTCTTTGTTTATTGTGTGTTTGTTTAATTAATTTCATCCTGTCTTGAAGCAGTTACAGCTGTTAACATTCACTCAACACTGGGTCAGAGCTTACATGACTTCCATAAATTGCTATCAGTGTAGTTAATTCAGTCAGTTGTCAGTTGGCTATTTTACCATTTAAGCCAATCCTCTCAGCTTTTTTTTACATGGTCTTCCATCAGCACGATCAAAGGACAAACAGCTTTAAGATTTATTATCTATTATGTAGCATTATTATATATAATTATTGTAAATCCCCCTGACCTATTTTGTGAAGTAGCAGTGATGGCAACAAATAAATAAAACTTTTTTCCAAAAAAACAGGAGAAATGCCTCCAGTGCATGGTGGTCTGATTTAGGAGTTGTTCAGTCAGTTGATTTACTGCCTCGGTAGCTGCGTCAATTTCATTCACACTTGTTGCCATATTTCTTTGGATTCTGGCTGTGGCCCAGTTAGATGACATGCCCAGCCTCAGTCTCACCATAAAGGTAGTGATGGGCTCAGTCATTTCTCCAACTGGAAAACCAGCCATCCATGAAAGGCCTTTGAATCTTTCAAACAAAATTTGAGATGTAGGTACTTATTCAGAGGTCTGGAACTAGAAAAACATTAAGTTGGCATGGTTGTGAGGACTGTTTATATACACACACTAGTAGACACATAAACCCATATGCGCACCATTCTCTCTATTGCAATTACTTTATATGGTTGTTTTTTTTCATAATAATCGATGTGCAAATGACCTTGTTATTATTTATGTGCTCAGGCGTACCGTGCACAGTGTGGTCTAGTGTTCATCTTGTTGTTGTGACAGATTCAGCAGGAGTGTCAGGCCAGCATAGAGGAGGACGGAAAGACCTTGGTCGTAGACGGCTTCAGGTTTGAGAGTGCAGCCAGCAGGGAGGACCTGAGGAAGCTGAGTTCACGGGCTTGTGCAGGATGCCAGCAGCACAGCTATTTAAGTGGTTTCTATCACCCAAGTTCAACAAGGTCAAATGACCAGCAAAGGTAACAATAGTAGACAGAGAGCCGATAAAAGGACATGATTAAAATGATGGGATAAAGGCAAACGATTGACGTGTGGCTCCTTACAACAGAGAGACAAAGCAGCATGACACCATGTTATATAGAGGATGTAGACCACTTTTAGATCAACTTTAAAATTTTCCCTAAATATTTGTTGTTTAAGATGTTTGATCATTAAGAACATAGGTTAGCAGTTTAAAGTTGCAAATGTTTGATTGCAACGTCTCAGACTATGGTCATGCTATTGACTTTGAGTGTTGGATTTATGATAGTGTTCCAATATATTGGAGGAGTTAAAGTTAGAGTGCCATTTTTTCGGTTAATGGTGATGTCTTTGCATTATTTATTTCACTTCTGTTAGTCAGCGCAGTACATTTTGCAGGAGCAGTAGTTTGATATAAACGGAACAATAACTCACTGACATTATGTACAGTTACATCTGTTTTATTACATTTAGAATCGTTTCCTTTAAATATAGTGTGGGTCATGCACAACTTCGATGTCCTTCTTTATACAACAACACAGTGTGTAGGTTAGATGGGGACAATGCTTTCTTTTTGATTACACAGAGCTGTTAGACTATTCAGTGTCCTTCCCGTTTGTTCCCTATTGTAGATCATCCTGCTCCCTAAAAGCACCGCCACCGCTCTGATTATAGTAAAGTTTCACAGCCCACCATACTTTTTAGTGCAGTCGGCCCAAAGAAAAATAGTATAATAAATGAATATGACAGTGCTCTATGTCGGTATCTGAAGGTCTATAAGAAATCTTAGAGTCTTGTAATTGAATAACCTGAAGTCAAGACCTTTAAAGTTCATAAATACAGTTCAGTGCATTGGAGGAAAATTATGACAGCACAGTCTCTCAGTCCCAAATATGTTGCTCCCACTCTGTGGATTTTTTTCCTGGTAGGACAGATGCATTGTTTACTGTGCCTTTACTCTTCTGCTGATTCTGGTGGTGATACTGGTATAGAAAAACATTTGACATGCATTCAGAATTAAATAAAAAACTTGTGATACCACTTGAATAACACAATATTATTAATTCACAGTCCTGGATGATGAGTGTCATATTCTAAATATGGTGATACTTTTGTATCAGCTCTTCAGGGGAATAAAAGAACATTTGTCAAATTTATTTTTTATTGATTACTCACGTCATCTTTTCTATGTTTTACTATAATTTTATCTTAATATTTAAATTTTCAATTTTCCACAGTGGAAATAATATCATAGCAAATGGTCATCAATTATTAATTTGTCCTGATTGTATCGAGTGAAGCCAAACACAGTGTCAGCGAGCACAGCACACTTATCAGCCCTTTATTACCTTCTGAATCCCTCTGCTGTATACGTCAAGGGGAAATTCTGTGCTGCTGAAGCCTCTTTTACATAATGTCCCATTGTAATCACCAAGTCAACCTCATTCTGTTAACCGCACACATAAATAGCATTCATTTGAGCACCATTAGTTTGTTGACATAGAATTCAATGTGAAAAAAAAAAACCCTAGATGGTGAAACCAAGACACAAAAATTAATCGGTCTTGCCTCGCCATGTAACTCTGTGTAGAAAGTGGGAAAGTTGTCTGTTTGATTCTGAAATGAACACACAAGATCTGCTAGAAGATTAACAAGTGTCAGAGCATGAGTGTAACCAATTAACAAACTCCAGATTAGAATGTCTGCTGAACGATTAAACCCAGAAGTTTACCAAGCATCGACATACTAAACAGACTGACATAATATATGCAAATAAGTCCATTATTATGCATGTGCTAGTTGAGTGCCCAAATTAAGTGCTTGTTTGGAGCGCTGGGGATATGTTTGTAAGTATGAGCTCTATGACAACATATTACGGAAATAATGGTCACTTGAAAAATCTAATTCGTTTTACATTTGGTGATAAGCTGCAGGAGTCAGTAGAATGCAAAGACAGCTTGAATCAATTTTAGTTACCAAAGCTATAGCAAGAAATCGCCTTATAGGAATAGGGGAAAGGGTTTAATATTACATTGTTTGGACATACAATATGCAGACACAAACTCATGCTTCGCACACAAACACAAGCATCCTGTAATCAGGCCAAGTGGTAGAAAAAGTGGTAGAAAAGCATTCAGCAGATGCTGAATTAGTAATGGCAGAAGTTGCAGATTGGCTGTGTTGATTGTCATGTTTTTGTCCTAAAGTGCTACATGAATTATTTATGTTGCAGCCTGTGTAATTAGACGTTGATGGGAAAGGACTGGACCAGGAAAAGTCGAGCTCTTGGTGTTTTGGAAATGATTAATCAGTCGCATGGTCCTTAATCATTTTTGACAATTTTAGGACTTAGAACCTCTTCAAACTGAGGCGGCTACCGTGGCCACCTCTTCACAACAGCTTATAAAAGATTGACACTGCTATATTTGGGTGGTATCTTTTGGTGTATGATTGCAGCTGAGGTTTGTGATCATCTCGTGCTTGTATTTGATATAAACATCTGCTGTCCATAAAACTATGCTGACGGAGCCGAGTGACTTGAAGCAACAGCATATGCGTGTTATGATCATTTTCTACCAGAAGAGGATGCTATTCCTTTGTCATTTTACTCAGCCCTTGCACTCATGCATTTGGCACTCAAGCGTTTATAAGGGATGACAATGAGACATTCAAAGGCATATGAAACTCATTCTAGACAAGAAGACTGGCTGATGTTTGGACTCTCACCGAGTTGTGTGTTACTACCTAATAATGAAATTAGTAGAGAGTACAGACATGCAGAATATACTTAACTTTGTGAGTAGAACGTATTCACCTATTATTAATCACCAGTGAGACATATATGGATGGTGCGGTCACAGTATACCCTCTATGATCCCTTTCTCTGCAATATAACACCCCATCAACTACAACTGCACTACTGCAGTTAAAGTTAAGATCAGTGATGCCAACTCAGTACGATCATATATCACCCTGCTGTCTCAGAGTTGTTTCACAGTGCTGAACTAAACTGCACCAACACAAATTACACCTACAGCAGACATAACTCCAGTATTTCACTCACTCCATTTCAAAACACCGGGGAGGTTTGACAGCTGTGGATTGCCAGGACGTGGTGAAGGCTAACCGCCCATCAATTGTGTGCCAGGCTCCACTGGGAGTAATGGCATGGTCGACTTTTGTTGGAGATAGGAGTAGGGTGCTTTTTTAGCCCAGAGTTGACAGAACACACTTAATGAGAAAATAGCTGAACCAAACACTGTATCACACGCTTTGTACCGATTTTGAGATGCTTAGGCTGAGAGCACTATTTGCATGCAGAGTTCACGAGACCTCCACTGGTCTGAGCGTTCTTGGCAGCCCACAGGGTGTTTTCATAGTGGGCTTCAAAACTGTTCTGAAGTTAAGTGCACTTGCCTGCTTACTGATTCAGTACAGACCCTGAAACTGTGCCATGTAATCAAGAACTGGCCTTCTTTCGACAACACAGAGGTCAGCCGCATCCAAGGCCCCTGTATATGTGTTGATACAGCAGAGGGCATCCCTGTAGACTGACTGAGCATAGCTGCAGCAGGGCATCCAAGGCCCTTCCTTTGTTTTTGCTGAGCCAATTAAAGAGAGATAGCATCTGCTATGAAAGGAGAACAATGGCTTGTTCACTGCGTGTTAGAGTACATGCGTCTGTGAATAAAGTTTGTGTGTGCATGTCTGGAGGCTACTTAGTGATTGTGTGTGTGCGTTTCTGTAGCTACAGTATATGAGCATGTGGAGGATGTGTGTTGAATAGTAATAAGAGAGGAGTATTGTGTACAGCAGAGGAAACAAGAAAACGACTGCCTGCAAAGTATGACAGACAGCATATGGCTTCATCTGCTGTGATTCACTTAAGCCCCACACATATAAACACACACACACAGCAAATCACCAGAGAGGCAGATAGAAATTAGGAAGACTTCCTGCATTTATGTGCTGAGGCACATACAGTACAATGCTTGTAATTAAAAAGTCACCACTGTTGAGTGACAGTCGGGCTCACGCACAGTTAGTTTGTGTTCAACTTCCGTGAAACTTTTTGACAGGAAGTGTGGTGATGATTTCACAGTAGGCTGTAACACTCCATCTCTCCAAAGGACCTGGAGGTCATTAACCCCTACCTGCTGCTGTCTCGAGCTGTGCGGAGTTTGATGACTCTTCTTTTCTAGCTAAGGAGTGAAAAGAGAGAGGTATGAGGATGTGTGTGTGCGTGTTTAGCAGAGCTAGCTAGCACCCCTGGCTTGGCCAGCCGGCTCCACCATATGGCCACATTTATCATGTATCTCGCTATTCATTAAGATTGCCCTTGCTGGCTGCAGCAGCACTGCTGGGGGCCTCAACCTCACCTCAGAAACGCTGTAGAAGACTGACTGCAGTCCACCGACTGCAGTCCACTATAATTTTAAGTGTGAATGCTGCAGAATTATTGGTAGCCGAACACCATGAACCAGAGGTAATTTTGTTTGCATCAGAAGTAGGAGTAGATTAAAATTCAGTTTGAATTCAATTGTACATAATAAGAATATAATAGTTTTTGATGCCCAAATGTGTATTTTGTATTTTAAAGCTCTGCGAGGATGCCAGGATCAATTGTCTGTGGACTGTCTTCTACGGTGTACTGTTCCCCCATACTGGGCTGCATATTTTTGTAACTAAACATGCATAATAACAGAATATCAGTATTATCCGACCTATTGCTTGACTGTAGTGCAGTAGTTTGGGAAAGATGCTATTATTTTTATTCATGTTTTTCAAGAGAGGTCATCTTTTCATCTTTCTTGGTGACGTTTTGTTTAACAAACGTCTGTGGTCGGTGTGTTATGTTTTATACATATACATGACAAGGAGTCGAAAATCCATTTCCTCATGGGGCAGGCATGATGATGAGCGATCAACAATGATTGTTGAACAACACGGCATGACAAACATGTTTTGGTCTGTATGTTACAATCCTAGTTTTCAAGTTCCCTTTGTAAGGAACAAATGAAATGCTTTTCTAGTTTGAAAAAGTTCTTGTTACATTAAAAAAAGTACATTTTAGACATGATGTATTAATGGATGGTTTCCTGAGTCAACTACAAATAGCGGTCTGATTAACATATCAGTTCTGTTCCCCTGAGCTAACTGTGGCAGGACAAAATGATTACCTGAGCAGGGAATTTTTTAGTTTGATCTGCTCTCCATGCAGTGTGTCAGACTGTTTAAACGATGCACACATCATCTCTGCTTTATGATCTTGGTTGTGTTCATTCGGACAGAATTTGTAGCTCTACGCCTCCTGTTTAAAGACAAAGATGTAAAATAGGGCTGACAGTGATTTCCCAAAGTCTTTACCATCTGAACTAGAGTGCAGAAAATACTCCACACACCAATACAATACATTAACTGGAATTTTCCCTGGTCAGTGGTGTGTGGCATGAAGTCTGGAACTGCTGCTAGCACTGTTTTAGCAGTGCAAAGTAATTCATTTTGGTCTCCCTTGCTTTGTTACTTTCTCTCTTTTTTATTTTTGCTTAACATTTTGACAGGAGTATTGCCAGATTGTCAGGGTTGATAAATTTATATGTCATCTCCTATAGCTGTATTTCTTTCCCCTTTACAACCCTGATTCCAAAAAAGTTGGCCCGCTGTGCAAAACATAGAACGGAATGTGACAACCTGCTAATCCTTTTTGACATACAGTCAGTTGAAACCGCGCAAGGACAATATATTTAATGTTTTACTTCATCACCTTCATTGGTTTTGTAAATATCTGCTTATTCTGAATTTCATACCAGCAACACATTTCAAACAAGCTGGGACAGGAGCAACAAAAGACTGGGAAAGATGTGGAACGCTCCAAAAACACCTGTTTGGAACATTTCACAGGTTAACAGGTTGATTGGTAACAGGTGATACTATCAACAATGTTTTTTCTTGTTTCATATGGTATTATTGAGGTATAGCATTTCAAACAGGAGAGACTTCACACAAGAGGAAAAGTTGAAGAGATATTCGAGAAGTCTTACAACTATCCCCATCATGACATCATCATTTTTACAGACAATCACGCCACGAGCAGGAATATAATCTTCTGTAGTGGAGTCTAGACAGTGCCGGTGGTGAAGAATCGAACATTAAGCTGAAGATCTAGATGGATGGGATCTGGAGCAGGATTTGTGATGAGCTCATTGGATGGACTTATTGGACAGCTGGTTGTAATGAAAACAAGAGGTGGAGGGGTGGGTTGGGTTGCATCAATCTGACACTTAAATGATCACTGAAAGCAGCCAAGAAAGGAAAAGATTTTCAAATTCTGACCACAATGAGATGATTGGCTCGCACAAAAATCGGGGCAAAATCTGATTGTTTAAGTGAGTCATCAGATTGAGGAAAGGAAAACAATACTAAATTAACTTAATATGTGCCAGAAATCACTTCCTAGTTACTATGTAGTGCTGTGTTTTGTGCTTTATGTGTCCAAAGTCTGAGTGTGAATTTTATGCATTATTTAGTCCCCTTAAAAAATCTTTGGTTGGTGCTTCGTCCTAAAGCAGCAGGACTATTCCACTTGGCTTTGGACTGTGTTGGGACTGTGAGGCCAGCTGTTGTTTCAGTGAGTCCCTGTTAAGCATCAAAACATCAAAGCGCATGACTTAACTGCCCTCAGAAAACCACAGACCGTTGTTGTGCCTGTCATTTTTATCTCAGGAAGAAGTCTTTGCATTTCTCTCCCACTCTGTGTAACACACTTGATTTTCTCTCATCCTGCCTGTCCGTCTTCCTCTGTCTCTTCTTGATGGTTTGACAGTGTGACAGCGGTGGAGAGACGTCTTCAGTCTTGTGGGGGGGATGTCAGCAGGAGTGAGATGTCTGTCTTGGCACCGCTGATTGCTCTGTGTGTGGGTGTGTGTCCATGCTTGTGTGAATTTGATGCTTGACTGTGGATACTTTAGGTGTGCTTATTTATTGAATACTGAGTATGTTTCCGTGCATACTCTTGTGTATCTTTGCACTGTCACTCTGGATTTACCTGTTCTGTGTATCACAGTATTGAAACCAGCAAAGGGGAGTTTTGTTATTTGCTTAATTCTTTGATTATAAATCATTTCAGCAGGCTATTATGATATAGATTCAAAAAAGCAATTTGGTAAGACAGAGGTTTGTCCTGATGAACAGTGACATTTTGGTTGTTGCAGCCATTGAAGCTTATTAGACAAAATCCCTCTTAGGAGACTGCACTGACTGCGAGACCTCATTTCTCAAGATTGTCTCAGAGACTACATCCATCCAACTTTAATTCAGGAAAGAAAACAACAGACACACAAATACTTTATGATGCATATCTGACATAAATATGCTTTCTACTACCTTGCAGGAATACTGAACAAGCAGTCAAAGGTATAGAAGCTAAATGCCTTATTTAAGAGCTTTTCAACACAGCTTGTTATTCCTAAATACCATATAATACTTGCTGCTCACTGTGCAGTTACATCCTTTAGTGCTCTTTTTGCCTCTGCAGATACGAATTAGTGATATGCATTTAGCACATTGGAGGATTGGCAGAACTAGGAAATCAAGTAGTGTGGGTTGACAGTTTATAAAATCACATTGCTGTGGATTGTATTGTAGATTTCTGTGGCTAGAAGCTTAGTAAAAGGATTAAATAAACCACTAGAATTTTGTCTGTTGATGCAGATGTAGAAATCTCACTTTTTACTGCGTACAAAAGCATTTCCAGTGTTGTTCTCCATCGAGCTGTCAGACAAACAGTACATGGAATGATGCAGACAAATTATAAGTGCCGAGGTGTAAAAGTTTGATATGCTTGTGTATTCAGTGACATCGATTTTTAGGGCATCAGAATTTTTGAATATGTCCCCTCCACCTTTTTAAAATCTCCTTTAGGCGTTGCAATCAGCAGCACCAAAAATCACCTCTCAGCAAATGCAAATGTGCTCCCAACGATGCAGTTCGCTCCTATATGCAGGTATACAACAAATGTGTGGCTTATGGCCTTCCTAGCCAACAGGCAATAGCTTCTGGATTCACAACAGCGGGCTGACTAAGACGGCAGCACAAAGCAGTGACAGTCTTTTCTGTTTTGTTTAGGATGTGAATTTGACAGGAGACATTTTGTAGCAGCAGAGCAGGGCAGCTTGTAGAGCCCTGTTATTGTAAATCTAATAGCAGTGTTCATATCCTCTCCTTTTTCTTGGACTCATTTTTTATTAAGGTTATTATTTTTATTAGTAAGCCAACTGCACCTTATATTGCACAGTGCTTTGTTTATGCTCAGCTGTTCCACTACTGGCTTCAGTGAAGATGGGTTTCAAAAGTACCTTTCATTTAAGTTGCGCACTGGTGTCTACTCTTAACAGCAAGAAAGTACAAGGCACCAGTTTGTGTCAGATTTTGTATTACTATCGGTAATGAAAGGAGGCATTTAACCTAACAGTCATACAGCTTTAATGAGGAAATAAAAAAGGACCCAGTCAGAAGCCAGATTGTGAAGCCAGAGTAATTGAAATGCTATTAAGTTAATATGTTTGCAAAGGAATGACAGAATTTCAGTGCAAAACAGTGGTAAATTGCTAAAGTGCTGTGCTCTCTACTCCTGCGTAATAGCCTTCCCAATACAGATGTCTCCTGGACAGGGTTGGTCGACCAGTTCAGGTGGTGCCTATAAATTAAAGCCGCGGGCAGAGAGACATGCCAGGGCATATGAAACCAGCGGAATGAGAGAATGTGTGGACACAGATAAGGATGAGAGCGAAACCATGACCTTGGCGTGGTATTAATGACAGACTTGATCACATATACCCTTTGATGACAAAAGAGGTTCTTATTACTGCAGGGAGGGAAAACCCTGCAAAGGTGTTATCAGCATTCTGAAAATGATAAACTAATCAGATTTTATGTGCGTGTGGTTGTGTGCGAAGGAGTTTTCAAGTGCGGTGGAATTTCCCTCACCCTTGTTTTTCTATCGTTGGAATTACCCCTCGGGACACCTGACGCTTCATAGCATGTCCAACGTGCACACACACACACCCACACACACACACACACACCAAGTATTGTCAAAGTGACAAAGACTTATATGTCTGCTTGTGTCAGTTGTCCTTGTTGGTGGGTCACAGATGTGCTCCCATATGTCAAACGTACAGTTTATGGCACATCACACTATTATTAGAAGGTTTTCTGTCTCTTTATGTTTTAGATCATGCAGGAGCAGGAAAAAAGCATTTGCATCTGCAGTTATTCACCTGAAAATGCCATGTTTATCCATCCAAAAAGACTTCTTGTCCCACCATAGTTTTCGCAGATGCTGAGACAGACCCATATTTAAAAAATTCAGCACTTAATTCCTTCGCTGTTTGTTCATTTTTTGTTGCAAAATCAATGTAGTGGTGTAAATATGTCAAACCTCACAAGACAACCAGAGAAACTCACTGTGTTATTACCGTTGAGTGTCACATCAGCTCTGTGTGGTCTGGACGCATCTCTGTTGTATTCATAACAGAACTACATATGGGCATATATTCTTATGCTGATTCTGTGTCATTAAAAGCCTCAGGCGCTCCGCTGCTGAGGCACGTTTTCTATATGGGGCCCTAATCAAAGCCAGCTTCAGCCGTCCTGCCTGCACCCACACACAGAGACTGTGGACTGGAGTATGATGTTATTTTCCAGGCTGAGCTAATTGTCTCTGGGGCTCAGTTCTCTCTCTCTCCCTGGTTGCAGTCGGACTTTGCTCTGTTACATGATGCAGCCGTGGGTCCCTGGGAAGGCTCTAATGAAGAGTTATGAGAAGCTGGATGCCTCTTGGCTGTGCAGGGAGGGATGGAGGGAGGACACAGAGAGATGGAAGATGGGAGTAAAGTAGAGAAGGGTGAAGAGTGAAGCATGAGTGGGAGAAGATGGGGGAGAGGAAAAGGAGGGAGACGGTATGCAGTGAGGCAGAAAGACAAATGGACGGAAAGAAGAACGAGAGGCTATGGGACGAGAGACCCGGCACCCTCGGCAGCCCCTGCAGACCAGACTCCTGTCACTGCAGTACGCTGCTCTGCCAGAATGTCTGTCTTAAACCCCCCCACGCATGCATATTAAGGCATACATAAAAATTGTCTAGCGTGTCGACATGGTTTTTGCAGGAATAAAAGTATAATCACCACATTTTAATCACTAAAACGGCACCTACTCCTTCTTTCTCATTCAATATTCCAGAAAATATAAATAAAATATTTCTCATTTCACACATTTAACTGCTGTACACAAGATGTCACCTACTCCACCACAGTCCATTCTCAGTGTATGTGAACTGGAGGCTCCAGGTTTCCTCACATGCTGAATACTGAATCAGGATTGGCTTCCAAAATCTTTGTGATGTCACAAATCGTGCTGTCTCTTAAAACCAGATTTGGTGACTTGTCACTCAGAGGAGTCTTCAAGTCTTTGGAGTATGTTGAAAAACTGTCTGAACTTTTACTTCGTCATCAGGGGAGCTGGTTGGTGTTCAGTAACCAGAACAGAACTGCAGTATTTGCATTTTTATGTAATGTTTGGGGCTTAATCTTGCTGGCCAGCATTACGGTTTTAAAGTCCTAGAGAGTGCTAACATAAAGTATCATCCGGTTGTACAAGTTGGGTGTAATGCGTCTCTCCTTCAAGGCCTGCCTGCATCCGACGGCCTGTTTTTTTATTGCGTCCCTCTCTTTCTCTGGCTGATAAATATCGGCCGGTACAGTGATTACATTTGTGAATGTTCGGACCGCTAAGCTCTCTTCCAGTCTTTCTTTTTCTTGCTTACTCTTTCCTGCCTTTTCTCTGTTTGTGTCTGTGGGAGGCAAATATCTTGTTTTCACTCTGACCCATTGTAGGTTTCCTGAAAAACATCTGAGGGATTTAAAGCGCAAATCTCAGGATTTATTCGGTGTCTGTCAGTTTTCACAGCATTAATACACAGCATGTCCCTGCATATTTTAATCAAAGTATTATCTCAAGGTCATGTTATTTTAGTGTCACCTTTTGCTGAAGAGAAATCCTATAAATGAGCGTGTAAATACGGATTGAATGTCAGCACATAGGTGGGTTTTTTTTTCTTTTCTTATTTTGATAAGCAGCGGTCGTGATCTAAACTCAAGTACAGCAAGTTTTTAAATCCTTAAAATAAGGAGTGCTGAATTCTCACATTCAGGCAAATCACACATCAACATTTCAAGTGCATTTTCATTCTATTCAGCCGTAACTTCAGTCCATAAACGTTGACTAGCAGGATTGAAAATGTTAACTGACACAAATATGAAATCTCTATGGATCATCAGCAGTTTTGTCAGTTCGAGTGTGTCTGTGAGAACGATCGAGAAAAATGAGGAAAGAAATTCACGGCAAATTAAATGTAGCATTGAAAAGCTTCCTGCCTCTTCCTGAGTTTATTGAAAGGAGAAAAAGAAGTGCCCACAGAGGCCATTTTGAATGTTTCTTGCCTACGTAAAAAAAACCCCCATCGCTTTCTCAATGTTCCGAGCGTCCCCCAATATGGATGACAGAGCAGCTTCAACCACTTTGATTTCAGACGGCGTTGACCGGGTCACGCCTTTGGAGGGTAGAGGAGACTCTCTCTGTCCCTTTTACAGGGAGAATCCTTTCTTTGACTTCCTCTCTTCCCTCTGCCTTCACTTGAGTCTAAATGTCAGCCAGCCTGAGAGCGAGGGAGACAGAGAAAGAGAGAGGGAGATCTGCGGTCTGCTGGGAGAAAGCCATTGAAAGCATACATGATGACACACTTCCCCCATTCAGGCCGATGAGCTATTGAAAAGCAAGATGACATTTTGCAATAATACACCATATAGCTCCAGAGTTTAGTGAGATGAAACATTATTCATAAATATGTGATGCCTGGCATTTATTGATGTTTGTGGCTAGATTTGCTGTCAAATCATTCTCGGGTTCACCGTTATTTGTGAGGAAATGTGCCGCATCTTGACAAAGCGTTGAACCATGACAGTGAGCTGCTATAATCAGCTATACAACCGCATTGTTTAGCCCAAGGAATTTAAAGAGTCACGGTGAATGATATGACAAGATTTATAAGGCATCTCCTGCACAATTATGAAAAATGGTCGACTGCGTGTGACTGTCGAGGTTACAAAGCAACGAGAATTGAGTTCAGGCTTCAGCTTTGTGTCCTAGTTAGAGTGGAGATTCTGCTACATCAGCCTGCGCGCGAGCCTGCGAAATCAGTTTTAGGTGATGAGAGAAAATGATTTGGTTGTTGTGGTTTCCCGGGAGAGAGTGTTTGAAAACTTCTGCATCTTGTACTTACTGCCAAGAGGTGTGTGTGTGTTTTGTGTAGCTGTTTCTGCCAGCGTGTCCGTGCACACATCAGGTGGAACACTAACAATGCAGTGATTGGGGAAATCAGATTGGCTTTTGGGGAACGGTAGGCGAGATCATGCTATTTTGCTCGTCCTCCTGCCTCGTCTGCCTCCCTCAATTTTGACCCTTTTCTCCTCCCTCGCTGTGTCGTCCTCTTCCATCATTCCTTCCTCTGTCACAAGAGGAACGCGTGTTATTTCCTTTTATGTCCCCAATTCAGTGTGAAGTCCCCATGAAGGGTAGTAGATTAGCGCGATTCTCATCCAGATAATTTTAACAGCTGCAGCGATGGTGGTGCCGCCGACATCTGAAGCCTCTTGTCTCCTGAGAGACACTCTGGCTGTTGGTTGAATTTCTGTCGCTTCAGATCAGCCCAGCTGGAGAAACACTAAACAGGCACATTTTATTCGCTACGGGCCCCCACGGATGTTCTGGCTACACAATGCTCGAGCTGCAGTATCAACGAAGTATTGACTGTTGCATTCAGCGGATACAGAGGGGGCATGAATGAAGTTTTATAGAGAAAGGGAGAAAGAGGGCTGTTTGAAGAGAGCAAACAGTTGGTTTGGATTGTTTAAGCATGTTGTTGTTAAAGTTTGTGGGTTTAATATCCTGTAGGCTCAAGTGCAAAAACAGAAAACCCCTTAAAGTCATCTAGAGGCTTGCAGACAGGCTGTGAGCATTCAAACAGAGGCTCGCAGATTAATGTTAGACGCTAGGCATGATTGTCTGAGGCGGGACACCTGTACATACAGTGCATATGGTTCTGCCTAATTACTCAAAGGTAAGTCATTTCCAGGATATTGTATTTTGTCAATACTCAGATGTGAATTTACTATAACTCTCTGGATTTAATGTTGCAGCATATAGTGTCTATTGTCTGCTGTTATTCTGGCATCCTGCTCTAGCTTTGTGTGCCAGTTCTCTCCACGTAATACACACGAAATACTTGCAGGTTCAATTTCTGTCGTAATGAGTGTCAGTAAATTGTAGACATCAGTTATCAGAGCAGAGGAAAAAGAAAAACTTAAACGAGTAGTTTGACATTTTAATAAACATGCTTATTCACTTTCTCGCTGAGAGTGAGTTGAGAAGATGAGTACCATTCTTTTGTCTGTACAGTCAGTATGTTGCTCGAACCAGTTTCCAGTTAGTTTAGCTTAGTATCAAGCCTGGATACAGCTAGCGTGGCTCTTTCTAAGGGTAACAAGCAACCTGCTGCCTTCCAGCACCTCTGAATCTCACTGATTTACTTCTTGTATGTTGGTCTTCTTCATCCGTACAAAAACCTAAGTGTAAGAAACGCTGTTGTTCTGGTTGTGATGTTTCGAACTATTTCTCGGTCAGGACCAGGAAATTCTTGGAAATTCTCTGCTGGTCGCCTGGCAACTGGTCTAGCTAAGTGCTAAAGTAAGCTAAGTGGCTGCAGGCTCCAGCTACATATTTGGTGCACTCATGCAAATGTGTATCTTCTTACCTTTTTCAATTCCCAAAATGCCAAACTATTCCTTAAATTTTTTTTTACCAATCTTACTTCCTTTGGGACCTTTCCTGGACTACAGCTATTTGCACAAGAGTAGGTGAGGTATCGTTAACAAACCCACATTTTACCCACTGAGCTCCATTACATTGGTTACATGTATATTCACATTTGGTGCTGTAAAGCATCAAACAAATCAAACAAAGTTTGACATGTAGCCTTGTAGTAAAAAAGATATATTGAGTGTTGTTAAGTACAGCATTGGAGAACATTTTTAATGGATTTGATACAACCAAAGTAAGACTTTTTTTTTTATTGTAGTCGTTTCAGCTCTGTAATCACTGAACTCAGTTGCAGGGTATGAGCCAGCGTCATTGGCAGACCTGCTGAACTGCCTGTGTGCCGTGTTTGCGTTGGGTGGATATTGATTTTGTGTTTGTCCTGGTAAATACTGTATTTTGGAACCCAGTGCCTCACTGAAATCTGGACAGAGTTGTTGGATGGTAGCAGTGGAGAGGGAATGGCACACATGGGAGAGAGGTAAAAGAGTGCATGGAGCAACAGTAATACAGCAAGGGGGAAGAGGGAGAAAATGTGAGCTCAAGGACACAGGAAGAGAACGAGAGCAGAGGGAACAGTAAAATAATAGGAAGTACTGTAAACGGAGCTGGGAAAGGAGGAGACGATAGGGTGGAAACACAAAATTAAAGCAGAAGAATAATGAGGAGGAGAAAGAATGAGACGCTGGACTGCCGTGTTTATTCTTACTTGGAAAACATACAAACACACACTCCAGCTGACCTCCAGCAGAGCAGACAAGATTTGTGGCCAAATCATCCACCGACTCTTCTCCTGCTCCCTCCCTTCGCCTTTCAAGAACTTAATTACAGCGATAATTTGGCCTTGTTTGTTGCAGCCATCATTATGTTCTATAACCACTGGTCAGCTAATGAAAACACAGACACCAGATGAGAGATGTGATGTGGCCCCTCCTTAAAAACTGGAAAAAAAAGTGAAGAAAAGAACCAAATGTCACACGTAGTGTCAAGCATAATGAACACCAAAGCGTACGCCATGCTCATTGATCCCAGCAGACATGATTACCAAAGAAAAAAAGACAAAGAAAAAAAGAATAAGGATGAGTTCCTTAATCTTGGTTGTTGATTGTGGTGTGTCATTTTAGGAAAATGGGATAGTGAGAGATAAATGATCCTCTTAATGCTTGCTTTGTCTCTAATTAAGTGAAATTACAGACTTTATTCATTTAAACATCAACTAAAGACACTTCAAGATCCAGACAAGCCTAATTACAAAGAGGAGCTGCATACCACAGAAAAGTGTTGTCCCCTTCAGCTCTAGCAGTGCTTTAAATATACCGTTATTTTTTTTTTTTGCTTTGATGTTGTGGATTGTGACAGTGTATAGTTTAAATTAAAGTCCTTCTCTACACAGAAAAAGCAGAACAGAAGGCAGATAGGTGATTGTCACTATTAGTTGCTATAGGTTTTGTTGTGTTTATTTTTAACACAATGGTAAAATTGTGAAACTGAAACTGCTTTTGCCACTATCTTATTCCAATATTGATAAATTTGACTATATTTATGTCAGAGGATTTCCAACGCAAAACAGGTTAATAATCATGATCGTGATCATCACTGATTGATCATTGGATCATTTGAATCTAATCAAAACGTCACATTAAAATCAAGTTAGGGTAGATTTCGGCTTTAGATTTCGGCATCCCATATGCAACACCAACTCATTAGAATCTATCGATGATCGTAAAAAAGACACACAAAAAAACGTTCTATCAGATGAAAATTAATAGTCCAAGCAAAAGAGAACAAAGCATGTTTTCAATTCCATGTGAAATAGTGTGACTCTATTGGATCTTAAACAATATTGGGTCTGTAGCTAGCTTCAAGCTTTATGCCATCTCTTGTGATTCACTCGTCAACCTTTGAGAAAGAGGTTTATAAGTTACTTTGACTTCCACTATTGCACTGATTGCATTTCCAAACTGTACCAAACGCCTTCCAGTCAACACAAAAATACCCCTGCGAAAACGGCCATCAGTGGAAGGCAGGATTTTAAGTGAGACGAAAGGACTGCCACAGTTGGAGACTGCATTACTTGAAGTCCTGACTAGATAAATTGCAGACTAAGCTCATCCTGAAGCACTACTCAGTCTCTAGAACCCTGAGGAGGCATTCAAGTCCGCTGGGACGCCCCCCTCCATTTATTAAATGATTTTGCTGCAGTTACATAGCTGTATAAATGTCAGCTGACATGTGGGCGAAACTCCATTTAAAGCTTGTCAGAGAGATTTATCAGGGTATTAAAATTTTTTAAATGTGCTGTTTTTTAACGCTGTTGTGATGTGTCATACACCTCCAGAGCTTCGAATCACTGCTGGAGAGTGAACTGGGTTCTTTAGTAAATAAACACTGCATATTTAGCTCTTGCACAGGCCAGCACGGATCCACGCAGAGTAAAATAACTTGTTTTTCCACTGTGCATTCAAACAGAACACGCAATGATAGCTCATATTAGTCTGTGATTAATATATTAATTGTATGATGAAGTATAAATTGCCAATTTATTTAAATGGCTGAATCACTTTAGTAAAAAGTGATTAATATCGCAGTGCAAATGTATTCCAATTATGACAACAGCAGACGCGACATGAGACTGGCCTGACAATCAAACAACGCAGTGCTAATATTTCATTCTTTAAGAACGCTGAAATAAACAATATGTTGCACAGGAAAAAGAGGGTATATGACCTAACAAGTCCTTTATATTCCTCTAGCCTCTAGACTCATGTGATACATATTTAGCGTCGGCTCCCTTTGGTGGCAAATACATGTCCTCAGTTGACTAGGCATAAATGGGCCAGAACGAGGCCATCAGTGACCAACACTTTCCAGATGAACCGCGCTCATATGTTCCCCGTGCTGCATAGTCGTCTGGTGCATAACATGAAATTATGACAGCAGTGTCATTTTTATGATCCTTATTCTAGAATTAGGGCTGATGCAACAGAGCCAACTGTGGGGTTTCCATCATAAAAGTCCCCCTGGTCCCTTTAGACACACACACACACACATGCACACACACACACTTCTCGTTTACTCTATAGCACATAGCCACAGACTGTGGACCAGTGGATTTATGGTGTGTGAACAACACAGTTTTTTTATGAGCGGCTTAGACAAACAGTATTTGGAGCCAATTGATCGTTATGCTGTACATTATCCCATTTGCTGGAACACATTTCTCTCTTTGCCAGTAACACTGGCTAGAACTTGGCAAAACTGAACAGTGGACCAGACGCACACAGTCAACAAAACAAAAGGAGTTCACACACAAAAATATGTGGACATGTTATTTCAAAAAAGATATACTAGAGACATTTTAGTTTTTTTTGTCTGCAATGATTTTGTTTTTACCTGAGGTGGCTGTTTTTAATACATGCAAAAAGATTTTCTCCAATCTTTATGAGACACGCTGTATTGATGGAGCCAGCACAAAGGGGAGAGGTAGTTGTTTTTCATTTTTACAGCGAACAAAGCACACATGCATGCATGCAAATACAGTATACGTGCATAAGCACGCACACACTAATGTGTGTCTTCTTTGCAGGTGTGTTATATAATGTGGAGCTGGATCTGACAGTATCCTGTATGGCTGTTAAAGAGTCCCATGGCTGTCTAAGGAGACCTAGAAATGTCTTGAGGCAGATTTACAAATTTTTCTCAGAGACGAATAGGATTAAGTTCTATACAACAGGAAAACGAGGACAAAAAGTGTAGTGCAGACATGCACTTTAAGGCTTATTCTTCATATTATGTCTAGTCTGATCATTGTTTTTTCAGGAATTTATTTGGTGATGTTTTTTCAGTTAAATCCTCCATTATGGGGGATTTTTTTTATAAATGATTTGCTTATGATAGACTGTTTTTTATTTTGACACAAAGTAACTCAGGAATGTGATTTGCTACAATCATTGTTTATAATCTTTGTTTGGTTATAACGTAATGTGGGAATAATCTCATAAATCTTCACTGAACATGTCATAGCTGAATAACAAGCACAGTGAATAGATGTGATTGGTTTAACCAGTTAAACCTGTAATAACAATCAAAACAAAAAATTAAATAAACAGTACGACTGAATTAGTGAGAACCATCACTTTTGCCCATTAAATGTTGTTATAGTCAATAATTGTGAGGGGCTATGTAGTTTATTTGGCCAGCAGCTTTCTTTTGCATCAATATGCAGCTTTAGAACCTACTGTTATTTGGCGAGGGAGGAAAATCTGACTGATCTCAGGTGCAACCCTGGCAGAATTTTCCACCTTTCCAGGGACACAAGACACAAGAGATTTGCCGAACCTCATAGTAAGTGGCAGCCTGCCCTACCTCACTGTGCCTATTGTATCTTCAGTCTAAACAAGGAACAAGTAGCCTAAAGGAGCCATGGTTAATGCAGTCAGGGATGGTTAAGGAGGCATTGGGAAAATCTCATCAAGTTCAGGCTGGTCAGCCTGGCAAATATAGTGTATCATTTGAAGCAGAGCCACACGGTTTCACCTGTGCGAACACATCAAATTAGATTTTGCTTGGACTGCACTGCTGACCTTACTTGCTACGTTAGCAGGGTCGCTCATTCTTTTCAAACTTACACACTCTACCAATGGAGCAGACACCCTTACATCTGACTGGCTTGGCTAATTCAATTAATTCAGCAACATTTGATCAAATGAAAGTCCAAGCCTGGGAGCTTAATTAAATACAAGGGGGTGGGGAAATGCCCAGGTGTGTGTGTGTTATAGTGTGTCTGCACATACACATTAGGTGAGTGTATTTGTTCTTGTAATGTGAGTGCATAGAGTGCATAGTGTGTGTATGTGTGTGTGTGTGTGTGTGTGTGTGTGTGTGTGTGTGTGTGTGTCTGAGACTGCAGGTGCATGCCTGATCCAGTTTGTGTGTTTATGCTTGCATGGCTGTTTGGGTGTGTGTGTGTGTGTATTTGTGTGTGTGTGTTTTAGAACTGGTTGCTAGGCAAGGGATGAGATAAAGCGTTTAACTGAGGCACAGGAGATTTCCAACGTGCTCTTCCGTTGAGCTGTTGAATACACAATAGGAGGGAGTTCAACAAAGTTCACATAAACCACTTCTGACTGCTCACTCAATGCTACATGAATATGGATTTGCGTTAGTTTTTTTTTTCACCAAAAAAAATTTATTATTCAAAAAACACCTTGCAGCCAAAACAAACAGGCAGCAATGTTCATGCACCAGGAATGGGCATGCATGCCCCAAAGAATATGAGCTACCAAATTGACATCAACCAAGAGGGGGCACAAACTCAGGCAGAAGTTAAGCTCAATAATGTACACTTATTTATTCAGTCAGCAGACAAAGCCAGAAGCTAAGGTTTTGACACATTGGCCCACATTAGGTTGTGTATCTGCATGTGCCCTTTTTGTGGATGTCAACTTTGTCAAGGCAAATAATGATTATAAAACAACACATGTGACAAATAAATCCAAAGTAAGTCAACAAACCTAGAGCAAAAAAAATCTGTATTTACACACTGTGGAAGAACATGTATCCTAACTAGAAACCCTCTGCTGAAGTCTGAGGGATGGCCAAGTTAGTCTAAGGTAGGAGCATCAACAAATATACGTACCTCCTCCTCTTGAGGAGTAAACAGACATTCACTGCTCCCAAATAAGATGTCCCTACCAACCCCTGATTCTCTCCATGCTGAAGAGGATGACTCTGGAGGATGATCCCCAGACACTTTTGGAACCCCTTGAAGTGCTGGCTGCAGCGTTTAGACAGCAGAAGAGAGAATGGGTGCTTTGACTCTTTTGTGCGTCACCAGAGAAGCACAGCTCACGGCACAGTTTCCTGGCAGCCTTGTGGAAAGAAGCAGCCAGTCCTGGATGGCTGCTGGTTTCAGGGGACTCCTGTAAGGATGCAGCCTTCCATTTCCCTCTTTGACACGGACAGATGGTGATTGGAGCTGCAGATTTCCAGCTGGAGAAGCTCTGTGACTCCCTGTAGCAGTCAGTTGATTGGGACCTGTGCCACCAGCCCTCCACCCTTGCTGCAGCCATAGCACAAGAGGAGATCCATATGTTCATTTAGCCATCAGCAGGTGGACACCCAGAAGCCTGGGAGTACACATGGACATATTTAACACTGACTGAAAGCCTGGATACTGTTCTTGGTGCTGTCTCCTCTGCTCATGCCCCACTTCCATGCCTGACTGGACTTCGTCATGGCATCCTCTGTCCTGTGATCTAGGTCTGTTGTATAATTATATATATAATATTGGTCAGTCTGTGCCATAATGTAGTCATACTGCACAGGTGTGGTATACAGGTGGGGCTATGAGCGAACTATTTTGTACAATGTAAAAGTGTTTGGAGTTGTTCTGAATGGACACACTTGAAGGCAGGATGGAAAGCTGGCTGACAACTGTTAAAATATGGCAATAATGATGGCTAATCTTGGCTCAATTTTTCCATGATGGCATTCACAATGTGATCAGTGTTTGTACAAATGAAAAGTTACAGTAGTAGTACTATGTCGAATGAGAAAAGAGCGCTGGAGAGAGTTCAAGTTCAAATCCTGCTTTCTCACCTCTGCACACCTGGCCAATCACTGCGTGAAGTGGGTTTCACATTATCCCTTTTGCAAAGTTACAGAAACTGTTGTATGCAGCCCTTCCAATTTCATCGGAAATGTGTGGAGGGAAGGGTTTGAAGCGATGTTTGACCATCCATCAAGCATTTTGGTTGAAGTATGCTGACAGCTTAAGACAGAGGGAGTACATCCGTATCTACAAACAGCAATAATCCACATGTTAATGTGTTTGCTGACAGTTCGAACTGGTCATCTGTTATTTGGGATGCAGGAAGGACTCCAGGCCTCCATAGCATTTTCTCTTTTTGACCTGCTGTATGGACATAAAGGGACATGAGGCTGTATTCAGTCTGCACAAAGAGAGCTTGGAGGGCTGTCTAAGCACCAATAAAAATGAAAGTCAGTGCATCCTGGACATGTGAGCAAAACTCTGTTCACTAGGCCAAACAGCACAGGAGCATTTGCTCCAGGCACAACCTCTGCTGCGTCTGTGGAATAGAGATGGTTGCAGAGACAATTTTCACCAGGAGATAAAATGCTTCTGTTGGTCCATTTTTATTTTTTTTTATTTTTTTTACCTCCAAGTTACTCACCAGGTGTCAGGGGCCATTTATGCTCACATGACAAATGAGTGATGCTGTTTATGAAGTGAGCCTGGAGGAAGAAAAAAAACACACACCTTGTCAGATGCCTCCTTAAACTTGCAATGGCGCAATGTAATACCTGTCTCTGCTGAAAATGAATAAGATCAGTTCAGACCGGCGGTTACCAAATCATCCAAGCTTGACTGTAACCCTGTGATGACCATTTCTCAAGGGGCCAGTAAGTAAAAACCAGAACCACATAGAAGCACCCTTAGGGATAGTCCTACACACCCATCCCTACTGCTTGTAAGAGGAAAGTAATGAAAATGTTTACTTGTTGATTTGTTTGGGTACTGGACCAATTCATTAGATTTCCATTTGTTTTTTTGCCGGGTGCACACAATTCTTGAACAACTCTTAACAGCTGCCTGATGGGATGAACTCTTCAGCTGTTGTGACAGCAGACTGCAGAACATACTTTACTTTGAATCCCTTTCGGAACGACAGGAATGCATGGTCTTGACATTACACGAGCGGCTGTCAACCTCCCCAGCAGCCTGTATGCAGGCTACTTGCTAGACTTCTTGGAAATGATCTGTTAAGTAATTAAAATTTTATTTCCTCCTCAAATGCCACAAGGGAAGAATATCTGCAAGGCATGCAAAGAATATCTAGCAGTCATCTGAGACACAAGCTTGAAGCTGCACTGTGCCTGTTCAGTACTGAGTTACAGCATTTATAAAAGAATACCTGCACTGGCTTTTATAGTAGTGATGCAGCAAGTATGCACAGTAGGCAGATTCTGTGGTTGCCTCTGCACGAAGGAGCAATTTGTTATCCTGTGTAGCTAAGTAGAAGAGAAATGCCCCTGCCACTGTCAAGGTTCAGAGTTATGTTCCCATTGGTGCCACTCATATTAAACACAAGAACACAGTTTGGCTTGTTACGCTGGCCACGTGGTATGTGCTGTCTCCTCACCAATTTATGTAGAAGCAGATTTTGTTTGCAGTTAACTCTTCAGCTGTTCCTTTTTTTTTCTAAATCATCTTCACAGTATGTAAATCTACACAATCATCAGCCAGTGAGTTTGTCTTTCCCGAGGTGCTGAGTGTGTCGGTGTGTGTAGCATCTATATGTGCCCATTTTTCGATCATGTCGACGATCATGATGCAGCCAACGCCCCATTTTCTCAGCAGGGCCTCTCTTCTGCCATTCTCAATTTCTCTTGTTTCTCTTGCCTCTTATCTGCCTTTCTGCTTCTCTGTGATCTTGTTCTTCCCTTGCTCCTGTCTCTTTTTATCCTCGTTGTTCTTCTCCTCTCTTCTCTCCTCTCCGCTCCTCTCCTCTCCTCTCCTCTCCTTTCCCTCTAGGACTTTCTTCCTCTCCTCAGGTGACAGGGTGATGGATTAAGCCCAAATAAACTCGTTCGTCTTTCAATTAGAGCCAGTGTTGAGGAGGTGCCAGCCATTATGAAGCTGTCTGGAAGACTGGGAGCGAGGGAGTGATGGAGAGAAGAAGAGAAAAGGGTGAGAGTGAGTTATGGCATTAGTGCGAGAGACGGAGATAGAAAGATGTTTGTGAACGACGGAGTGAGAACAGAGGTGAGAAAGGAACAAAGGGTGTGCAGTATGTGTTGGGAAGAAACTTATTGGTTGAGGGAGCAGATCCAACTATTAAAACATCACTCCTGCGTCGCCATCAGAACAGAACTCCCATGCCTGGCCGACCACCCACGGTCTAGCTCCCCACGTCATCACCAGCCCAGCTTGTGCTTTTACGCAACATTGCCTATCGCTGATTTGATTTTTTTTCCTCTATTGTTGTCGCTGTTTCTTATGAGTCTGATGAATTTGTTCTGAGTGGCTTAGTCATAGAATTGGAGGGATGTGGAGTGTGTGTATGTGTGTGAGTGTGTGTGTGGAAAGGCCGCTTGCATATACATATGAGTGTTAATGTAAGCATAGATATTTGTCTGCAAATGTGCATACTTATTCTCACATATTACAGGGTGGGTGCATATATATTCATTATAGTGTATGAATAGAGTATGAGTATTCAGATACAATAATTTCTGTGTGTGGGCGCATGAGAGGGAGAAGACAGTGGTGTTTGAGGAGGCTGTTATGACTTAGTACCCTCGCTTTCACTCTCTCCCAGAAACCAATACTGAGTTGTTGGCATATTTTCATTTTTTTCCATTTTCTTCTTCTTCTTGAAGGAAATATTATGTACTGTAGGCACACAGGGACGAGTTCTAATGAATTTGAATGAGCGTCTCAATTTATTTTCCATGTTTTATTTATTTTTTCAGGGTTTGGGGAGTAAATTGAATCGACAGTGGTGATGCGTGCGCTAGTCAGGAGCAATATAGGGACCCGCTGTTCTGATTAAGTTCCTGTTATGGAGCCGTTCATTATTGATTTCATTTCTCCTCACTTCTCCTCCCTCTCACATTCGCATTCGCTCCATATTTCTTTCTTCTCAGCAGGTCTCTTACTCTTCCCCTCTTCTTCGCTGTCAGTTCTCATTTAAAAGCAGCAAGTTGTTATTTGTAAAACTCTTTCAGTTTTATTTCAAACCTAATGGAGAATTCTTTTCTGCTTCTAACGCCCCTCTAGTATTTTGGTTTTTGGCAACAACGTAAAGTGGAGGCGCGCTTTTGTTCTGTCCTGAATCATGTTGTTCGGCTATTTCACTCAACCTGATAAGTGCACTTAGACAATGTCTTCAGTTTATTTACCAAGAAGTTAGTTACAGAGCTAAAGCTTTGAGCTGAGTATTGTCTGGTGAAACACTAAATCAATTTTCTCTCTGTGCTGTTGTCGAGTCGTGTGAGAATGAGGACTACTGGCATGAGTCTTGAAACAGGAATTTGCACGATATGCTGTCAAAAAAGTCGAAGATTCATATTTTAGATTAAGAATCTTTTAGCTTACATTTTGTCATTGTACTTGGGGTATTTCTGTTGTATTGATGTAAATTAGAACACGATTTTGACTGCACCGCAGTAGACAATTCACTGTGAATCATTAATTCTTGTGCAGTTTGTTTTTACACAAAGGTGTTATGTGGACCATTGTCAGCTCTTGTCAGACTGACAGACTGCACTCAGACAGTTTGCTGTGTATTAATTAGCACCTGTATACATTTTGGGAGTTCAGCCTGTTGTTTCAGACTGGCATGCAAACCATCCCCATGTCTCTCAGACTGTAGGCTCGCATGTTGGTAGTTAGGTTATCCAAAGCATCCAGCAAAGTCAAATCATTAATTCATGGCCTGTAGATTGATGATACCTCTCCAAACAAGCTCATGTAACAGATCTTAAAGAAGCAGAGGTCTCCTTCCATTGGAATACATGCTTTTGCTTACAACTGAGATGTATGACTTTAAAATTAGGCTCCAGCCTTGCAGACGCCACCAGTTTTGCGTAATGCACTTAATGTTCTATATGCTAACGTTTGCATGCACACTGGACAGAACAACTTCAGGTCTAATGAGAGTGCCTTTTGCCACCAATTCTTTCTACACATAAGGAGACTTGAGAGCAACCATCCAAAAATGGGTGTACTCCATTTCACGTGTTGATTTTTCCCTGCTGCCTTACAACCTGCAAATCTGTGCCAGCTGACCTTCAAAATGTTATGCATTTCACCATGATGATATCATACATTCACAGCTAACACTTAGGGTGCTGTAACTTAGTTAGCGCGGGACGGCTGTTAATCATGAGATTGAGAAAAAAAAAGACAAAGGCAAAAGTAGTTTAGGTTTTTTTGGACTCTAACTGGAAATCATAGGTCACAAGTGCTGAGGTGTCGCTCAGGAAAGAAGTATGCTCGCAAAGAAAACTGCACTCCCTTTCAGGAGCCTGCAGTTAAATCTTTTTTGTGGACGATTAAGACATGCAGTGAGGCCGGCAGCTGTGTTGAGACTGAGCTATGGTTAGGAGGCAAACTGAAGGCCTCTGTCTGCTGGTGTTATTATGACTAACTTCCTATAACCCGACCTCTCCATGAGTCAAGAGCCACCTCACAGAGAAAGGAATGCAGCGACAGGTTCCATGGAAAAATGAAGAGGGGAACCTGTTGTTTTAACGAGTGTCTGGCCTTTTCGACTGGCCGGCCGTTTTCCTTACTGGCAGTGTGGGTGGCAGGTTGGATCACAGACAGACCGGCTATAGCATGTTGTTGTTTTTTTCCTGGCTAATATTCTCTCATCCCGGGCTCTTTGCTGACTAGTAAAGACTAGCTGCCCTGCTTTTTTGGCTGGCTCTCAGCTGAATGTGTGGCTGGATTGTATAACGTTTGGGATTGCCAGGGTAATATAAAGTAGTTCTCTGCACCATACAGATCTCCTATTTCAGAACACCTTATCCATCAGTCTGATGTACTTATTTATATAGTTTATGATGTGTAGATTTTTCTGCTAATCTTAAAAGCAAGGTTTAAAATGTAGTTTTGTCTGGCAGCCACTCCGTCTCTCTTTTAAAGGAACCACCCTGTCAAAATTCTGGCCTTCTTAACCCAAACTGTGAGAGAGTGAGAGTGGCCTGCTGAAACATCTGTGGTCTTGGCTGGGAATTAATGACTACAGATAGACTGGGATTAATGATCCTGGATGTGAGCTCTGGGATGGGAGGGGGGTGGAGAAGTTGGCGGGGGACTGGGTGGACGGAGGAGGGTTGTGAGTTGGGAACAAGGGGTCGGGTGAGGTAGGGGTAAGGGTTTGATGTTGGGAAACTGGGGAAGCTTAGCGGACTGGAGATGAAAGTTTGGGATCGGGTGAGTATAGGACCGAGGTAATTGGGGGTTACGAGGGATGGATGTGGGAAGGGTTCAGTGAGCTTTCGGAAACCGGGGTTAAGACTGGGACAAAGGCCACTGGAACTACAACGAAACTACCACAACGCTTCATCAAAAAATCCTGGTCTTGTAGGTGAATTTAGTATTTCTGGCCCAGGCAATAAATGCAACACTGAATGGACTTGTATTCGATCACTTAAAATACCCAATACACTGAATTACTTTGATGCTAAATCAATATTTTTATAGTGTGGGATTTGGTGTCAGACAGACTATGAATTAGGGGGGTACTGCGGCGAAGGAAAAAGACTTGCGTTTCTCTGATGTGGACGCTGTGGTGAAGCACGACTCTGGAGCTGGTTTATGGTCTACAAATTGAGGTTTGTGGAAGCAGGGTTATGTTGAGTTTTTTTGTCTCTTTCTGGACCACATAGGGAGGCTGATGCCAGCTTTAGCCGAGGCTGTACTGAATAGATGGATGGATTACAGATAAGATGGAATACAAAAGAATTTGGACTGAGCTGGAACACGTCAGAGTGGAGTTTTCTTCCCAGCTGGGAAGTTGATCTGGGGGTTGAGCGGAAGGTTGTGATGAAGGTCATCTGACACTATTTTGACTATTCCCGGATTCAGTAAGGGCTAGACATGAAGGAGGTCTCTCTCTCTCTCTGTCTCATAAACCCCTTTTATGCTAAGCCAGTTACACTTTTGGGAAGATGATATTATAGATGTGCAAGATGACTCAGCCACAGGAATCCCTGAAAACCCACAGTGGTTGGCTGGACTACATAGAGAGAGAGACAGAGGGAGGCACAGAGGAAGTGTGTGTGTGTGTGTGAGAGAGAGAGAAATATTAAAGCCAAGGAGAAATAAAGGAGAAAGGGAGTCATGGGAATGTGTCATTGGAAGTAGTAATTGTTGTTTCTGGGAATTAATAGTCCTGACCTAATTTTAGGTTTGTCTTAGCAATTAATTAAACTAAGTATCCTCCATTAGTCACTAATGAACACAAATCAATGAAAGATTACAACCAATAAACAACTCCTGCCTAATGTTGACTATCTTTCTGTCAGATCTGTATCACGCTACTAATGTCTTCTCTTCAGCAAAAGTGTGCATGCTGTTTAAGATGGAAAAAAATGAAGCTCTGCAGTTGGAACAAAAAAGTCATTCCACAGTTGTTTTGAGGTAAAGGCTGCATGCCAAAAGAAACATTAGCATCGGTGAATATTTCATTACCTATCATGACTAACTGTGATAACTGTCCTCCGCCAAATTCCACAAATGCAGCAGCTCGGGATTGTCCCTGCCTGAGCTTTGAGATATGAGATGTTTGTTTTAAGGGAGCGTGGTCTTTGTACGTCTCTGAGTCTGTTCGTTATTTTATGAACCTTAATTACAATGTATTTGTAAAATCTGCCTCTAGTTATCTTATAGTATGCTGATGGGATTGCTTCAGTGCACACAGCTTTTAAAGTTTGTTGCAGTGGC
This sequence comes from Chelmon rostratus, assembly GCF_017976325.1. Classification (NCBI taxonomy): domain Eukaryota; kingdom Metazoa; phylum Chordata; class Actinopteri; order Chaetodontiformes; family Chaetodontidae; genus Chelmon; species Chelmon rostratus. The sequence goes on from NC_055665.1 coordinate 20,145,760, forward strand.
TGATAGTGGAATAGCCCTCTTGTGGAAGGATATAGCATCATTGAATGATAAAACACAGAGGGTTTGTGGGACATGTGGTCTCAGTGTTGTGGAACACTAGCAAAACCGCTGGTATGATTCTGACATCACTAACCATATCTAGCAAGGTCTTAAGGTCACTTTACAACAATACTGCAGCTGATTTAAGAATGATATATTAGGGATTAAATATCCAACACATCACACTCCTCTTTTTTCTCTTTGGCTCTGTGCTGATATTGGGGCTGACATTGCGTCTCTGCTGGGGTATTTCGTCTGTTGTCCTGCCAAGCTGGCATGAAGGGGCCCAAAAACAGGCCTGGGATCAGCTTGAGGCTGAAGTCCAATATCCTCTGCTACTGGGCAGACACAACTGGAAGGAAATAAAGGGTCAAGCAAGAAGAAGCATAGTCCCGTGTTTTATGCAGAGTATTGCTGGCTGTGTGCCCACCCACAGATTCAGAACTGGTTCTGTGATCGTTTCACCACTTATTCATCGTAGAAATCCAAACAAGCTCACTACAAATGATCTTTTTTTGGTTTCTTAGCTGGCCCATTTTCTCAGCATCACAGCTTCACAAGCCAGAGAAGAAAGCTGAGACAGACTCAAATTATGAGTAAGCACTTACTGTAACTATGGGCAATAAAACTGTAATTCTTGATCGGTACTGATTTAATTTTATTGAAAGCAGAATTCCTTCTTAAATTAGAACCACTGCCTGTCCTGTCAAAGCTGGATATGAAACACAGTAAAGTGGCAGAATCATAAAATAAGTGAAAAGCCTGTAAATGCGTTCATTCTCTATCAACAAAGAACAGCTTTACCCATGATGCCACCAGCAGTGACATGATACGAGCCAGACACACTGGACTCTGTAACAGGACTCACGCTCGGATCTTGTGCCAGTCTGGCTGTTAGAGACGAGCAGAGGAGTAGAAAAGTGCTGACTCACCCTTGAGCTTCTGGTATCATGTACCTTCCAAACTTTCGCAGTGTTGCAGTGACCTTGAGTGGCGGCGAGAGGAGCGAGTAAGTGAGTGACTGTGGAAAATGAGGAGTAGAATAGAGAGAGAGAGAGAGGGACCCCTCCAATCTGCTTCTCGACAGATAATCTGTCAACCCCCCACTGGTCCCCAGACTCACGGTACATGCGGCGTACACACACATATGCTACGTAGAGCACATACACACACTTCTCACCAGCCGCCCACTCCTGAAGCACAGCTGAGTGTCTGACAGAGAGGTAGTTGGTGGAGAGCGTGCATACCTCTCTCCTGCCCTCCTCCGTTTCAACTCCATCCATCACTCCCAACAGGCCGCTTTCCCTCTCTATCTTTCACTCTCTGCCTTCTCTCTCATACATTATCTTTCATCTCTTTAATAACCTTCCTCTCACTTGCTGTGGCTCCTTCGTGCTCTCTTGCTCACTCGTTTCTTCTTCCTCTCTCCAGTTTTATCCTGTTTTATTTGCCTGATTCTCTTGAATTAGTTGAGAAGAAAAAGAAAGCTTAATCAGAGTAAAATAGACACTGTGGAGAACACACACTGGTCTGTAATCTATGTACAAGCTGGAACACTTTTGATAATATTAGTCCTGTGAAGTGCTGTAGCAAACATGTGAAACGAGGCTCGCTGTGAATGGTTGTTGTTAACAAATCCGAAATTGCAGACTATTGATTAGCTCCCTCACTGTTCATCAGCACACATGCACATTTTGTGTCACTCTCTTTCTCTGTGTGATGCACACACACACACACACACACACACACAGATATGCCAGTGTTACTCTGGCGGGGTAGAGAGAAAGTAGTGCTATCTGGTCTGGTGACATTCTTGCCAAGTAGTTGCCTCAGACATCTCCAGCAGACCCTCACTATTCTACTCTACAAAAGACCCCTCTTACGTCCACACACACATGCACAAACTACATATGTACCCCTGTGCTGTCACATACACGAATATGAACACATAAAACTCCTATATCTAAGCGATTTACAGGATCTGGCACTCTAGGACCTTTTCTGGTGAGGTTTCCATGGATCATCATGAGGAAGCTGTCCGATTAGAGTTTTCATTTTGGTGGAAATAGATACAGCAGTTAACTTGAGTGTCTTTTCTTTTCCTCCTGAGTGGGTAGAGCGCAGAATGAGTCAGTGGGCCGACATTAACTGGCAATCCTGCAAAGTGCGCAAATGCATCGCAAAGACTCAAGATGAGTCACTCCTCACATCAAAGATGATAATTGCACTTACTGACTCAATTACCACATTTGGATTTGAATTATTTCCATGGAAGTTGTTGCAGAATGAGCTGGAGTGAGCAGACGTGCTGTAGTCACAAAGCCTGAGAGACAGAGAGGAAATGGGAGCAATGGGTTTGTTGGGAAGGAATGAGAGAGACGGTGGGAGTAAATGTGAGAGAGAGATGGATTTAGAGTACAGAGCGGTGATGCCTCCTCCACCATGTGTGATCATTTAGACCAATACTGGTTGTATTGTTTGTTCTCAACGTACCGCTCTGTCGTCCATCTTCTGCCAACTTCATTTCCCTGCTATGTGACGGTTAGATTTATAGACGTGTTCCCCCACTGAGCCACCGCAGGAGGTGGAGCAGCACAGATGTGATGAAGCACTGTCCAGAATCCAAGAACTACAGTCGAGTTCCCAATCTGTGCCAAGAGCCATGTGAATGTGGGTGGGGTGGTGAGTTGGTGTTGGTGAAAGAGGCTGAAACTTTCAGAGATGCTGTGACTAAATTCAATTTAACATCTGTGGTGGGAGGTGGTCCAGTTGGTGATGATCATCTTGTAGATGCTTGAAGGGCGGGGGCTGAGGGGTTATGGATCGGATCAGATAACGCATCTCCACACTGTGTTTGGAGTTCAGTGGTGGTAATGTGAAAGGTTAAAGGAATAGCTCGCCCTCAAATTGTAATTTTGTAAATATTGACTCAAATCAGTCAAAACAGCAGTGAGGTTTGTAATGTGACACAAAAACCCACAAAAATGTGGCTTGGAGTGCCATTGTTACGGCAATTACGATACTTTACGATGATTGAATATTTTGATTGCCTCACAGTGAGATTATACCGCAATGTAATGAATGCATTGTATTATTATTTTACAAAGTTTTGCTGTTCAAACTCTGATTCCCAGCAAATTGTTATTAAAAGGAACAAAATTGGTTATTGATGTTTTATTTTAAACAGACGTTTGTCAGACAAAATGTACATGGGAAACAGTTCATTGAATTGAGCATAAATGTGATTATTTTCTTTGTGATTTTGCTTACCATAATGTGATATATAAAAATATTCACCTTATTATTATCCTTTAAGGTCAAAATATAAACGTATGTTTGTATCTGATATCTCAGTCCATTTGGTGAAAATAAAGGAGTGAGACACTGATTAGCATTAGGGGTACCCTCATCATTTTGTAATGTTATAATACACTTATAAAAGATCCTGTTTATTTCAGTATTTGATATACCAAAGGTAAATGTATTTTGTCTGTAATTAACAGATGAGCATGCTGATCTTGATGGCTCTCAGAGGCACAGTTTAGGAACTTGATTTAGCCCCATATGAAGCCCAGTAATCACCAACATGGACCAAATAAAATCACAAAACAATTATCCTTTGGTTTTGCTCGGAGTAGTCATTTAATTCATTGTACTACCCCTTATAGTAACATGAGAGATGTATAAAATTGTACACGCAGCATCTCGCACTAAGGCAACGTCAGTCTGTACACATAAAGTTACTTCTGAATTCATCACATATCTGACAAAACAAAAGCCATAGCTGTTGCTTAATGAAGCATTTCATTTCCGTCGTCTTCTCTACACCCCCGCAGGATTTCAATGTATCTTTTTTACTTGATGTATGTGAAGTGCAGCAGAGCGCTCTATCTACATAATTTTAGATAGAGGGCTCTGAAGCAGTGCCACAGTGTTCAGAACGGGCTGGTAATGAGTCACAATTTTCTTCTGCACAGAAATAACTGGTGTGTCTGTGTACGTATGCACGTGTGTGTGTGTGCGCGTGCGTGTGTGTCAGTGCTCTGTGTGTGGAACAAAGATAATTGAATGTAAGTGGTGCCTATCAACTGTGGTCGTATTTCTCTGTGGTATTGAAACCTACGGAGATTTGAAAACTCATTTAGCCGTGCCACTTCAAAGAAAAGAAAATATTACGTAAAAACTATGCTGGAAGTGTGGGCACCCCCTTCCTCCCCCTCTTCCTCCCCCTCTGCTGTTGCGGTAGAAAGTGCACAAAAGACCCGGCGTGTGAAAAATGAATTAGGGCTGCTGTTTCACTTTGTTTTCATGTGCTGCAATTGTGTATGTGTGTGCATTCATAGACATGAGTGTGCATACATGTACAGTATTTGTGTGTGTGTGTATGTGCTCGTGTGCTAGTGTGCATCTATTCCCATCTTTGTCTGCTCTAAGTGCATGTTTGAATTCATGCTAATTAGTGTATCCATTGAAAAACAGGAAGCTGTTCCCAGTCTGTGAAGATGAAAGGCATTAAAGCTGTGTCCAGTATTTCCTCCCTGGTGTGTCACACTGTAGCTCCACAGGCTTTCACAACGAGATCTCCGACAAAGACCGAAAGAAACAGAGAAAAACAATGGCTGTCACCGAGTTTCATAAGCTCCATTTCACAACAGCATCAAGGGAAAGCCTTTCTGAGATAATTGCAGCCAGGTCGGGAAGGTTCCAATGCAGAGCGCTGCGGAAGGCGTGGAGTCAGGTTATTTGCAGTTAATTATGGCAAACAGTACAGCATTTTCATCTGATTTAGCTCAACTTGCAGTGCTGCAGGAACAGAGAGAATATGAGCTGCGACTAAACTCTCACTGTAGTTTAAGGCTGAAAATGATGCAGGGTCTCATAAACAAACATATGCTTTAGATCAACCCAAACACTGTAAATGTGTGTGTGTGTTTGCTTCTAACCATGTCAGCAAACATAATGAGTTGCCAGGCTTGAGCCAGATTTAATTAAGTTGAAAAGAAGGGACTGATGCACTAATGTACTTACATTTAATTAGGTAAATATTGTTCTACGATGGCTATCCAGAGCACACGTAGTTAAATGCTAGTGTAAAAACGTTGTCTAGTCTAGTCTAGTTGTACTTTGGGATTACTTTGCTGTCAAATCCCTACTTGCAGTTTGGTTGTAAAATTAGCACAGAAATTTCATTAGATGTAAAATGAACTACTACAATTACTAGTCATTCTAAAATGTGCTAAATGCCTTTCGGACATGTTTATGAAAAAAAAACAGAAAAGGGAGTGAAAATTTTAATATCAGAATTATGATTTTTTTTTTACTTATATAAAGGTTTGATAGATGAAGTACAGTATAACATAGCATACTGGCCTGAAGAACTTTTATAATTAAAGTGGAAAGGATCATATTTTTCCATGCTAACGTGACAGAAATAGCTGAAGGGGACAACTCCTCAAGTCTAATTAAACAAAGAACCTATTCATAATATGCCATGAAATATTTATTATGTGTCCCAGATACACATTCTCCAAATTTCATCTCACATTATTACTTGAGAGAGGCACAGCTAAAGACTCTCTCTATTATACCTGTCTGCCCTCGCAGCACACATCACTTCTGATCTCGTTTGTTTTTTTTTCAGCATATCAGCTTTTGAACAGCTTTTGTTTCTTGCTGCTCATTGCTCAAATTGGAGCTTTATTTTTCACCGGTCTTGTCAGAAATGTTTTCCTTAACTTCGTGATTCCTCTCGTTCTTAATGATCAGAACAGTTGCCACTTTTTGAATCAAGGGCACTGTCATTTCATTTGAGGGTGAAGTTTTTCCTGCTCAGACTGTCTCACAGAGCTTCCTGTTTGTCACATATTCAGTTTAAGGATTGGACCTCAGAACAGTAACACTCAGGGGAATTGTCATAAAACAGATTATTTTCCAAAACACTTCCTCCTGTGATCAATAATCGCTGACTCAGTATGGAGTCCTGCACAATACCGGACTGTAAGTGGGATGTCGTTTCCTTGTTGCATATTAAAACTGGGCGATTAAACGCCACAGCAGGACAAGGACAGTATAACTTAATGGCTCTTTTTTACAGCAGTTGTTAGGTCCTCGCCTCGGCCCCCAGTGAGCAATATCTTTATATTCAGCAACGGGGACAGCAAAGAAGGTAAAATATTGTTTTCACAGATTTTTCTTTTAAAGTTAACAAGGGCAATGCATGACATATTTTGTGTTAACAAGGGCGATGCTGTCCCCCCACTCAAATTGCCCCTCTCCCGTTAAAAGCCACCAGGGTATGAAGCAGAAGCCGTGGCTGTGAGGAATGAAGGCCATTGAGTTAAGCTTGTTGAGTTTAATGGAGCAGGAAGGCTACAGTAGAAGTAATGGCTGAGGGTGAGCTTAGCTACAGGCCTGTCAGGTACCATGGGGAGGGGAGAGGAAGGTTATATCCATGCAAGATACTGCTGTCTTTTTTACCAATGGCATCCATTCATTTTTTTGCATTGAATACTGTGTTTTCATTATTTTGGCTTTGTTCCACTGTATATGCAGTTTTGTTGTAGTGCTTTTGCATCTAGGAGATAGCACATGCCATTAGTTCCAGCACATTTATATATGTGTGTGTGTGTGTGCGTGTATTTCCGTAATACTTCTGCAGAACAATGATGATTGCATAGTGAATTACCGTGTCGTTGCTGATTGCCATTGTTGGTGGTTGCCTTTATGCTTAGAAAAGGTCGACCCATAATACCATAATTTCTTGTCGATATTAAGGCCTGAAATGGTTGCCCTGTTGGCTAATTAAGAGCAGATCGGAGGAAAAGCAGTGCCAAACGACAACATTTGGCTCTGATAATATGGTAATGTCAGCTCGATGTTGCCTTTAGATGCCAATGGTTTATGTCTGTGTGATGGTGATGTAGGCAGGTGTTGTGGTTGTTAATAGTCGGTTTTATGTCTGACGGAGTTTGTGCTAGAGGTTGAGCTGCGGGTCTACTAACTGATGGCAGTGCAAGCCTGTCTGTGTAGACATAATGATCAGAATGAATGCTTTGAGTTTGTTCATTAAATTAGAGATTACTGTTGTCCATGTTTTGTTCCTCCTCTCTTCCTCTCCTCTCCTCTCCTCTCCTCTCCTCTCCTCTCCTCTCCTCTCCTCTGCCAGATGGCTGCTCCTTAATCAAACTCTCGTACCTCAGAGAGGTAAACACATTACGCTGCCCTGATTACACTGACTTGGCGAAGCGTACCACTTGAATGTGTGTGTGTGGGGGGGTGGGTGTGTGTTTGTAGGCTTTGCATGTGTGTAATAGCAAGTGCATGTATGTGTGTATGGAAGACAAAGATGGGGCTTGGGGGGGGGGGCTATTAAAAGTCAGTGCTGTGGGTTATGCTCTTGGGCATCCTCGCAGGCCTATTAAGAGCTGCTCCATCTCGGAGAGATGCACACACACACACTTAGACATATATGTATTCATACACACAACATGTGCAGAAATGATGGCTCAGCATATGCGTAGAAAACCACTCACCTTCTCAATCTCTCATTCTCGGACAGTAAACAATCCGCTCAGCTGACTGTAGCTATGGAAACACTTGCTGCCGCAGGCCCCTCATATGGCCGCACTAGTCTGTTCTACACTGTGGTATACTATAGTTATCCCTGCCAAGTATTGTGGCAGGCAGACTGCTGTCATACATTGCTGCAAAAGCCATAAAGGCTCCTGTCATACAACCCAGCCGATCTATAAGCCCCTGGGCTTGATGTCACACAGTAATGTATGTCTAGCTGTGAAAACACTGACTGTGAGGCGAGTCGTGTAACTTGCCTTGGCAAGAGGAACAAAGCAGAGTGGGGTTGCAGCGCTAATAGTCTGGAAACCTGATAGTATTAGAGCCAAACAGAACGGTTTTCACAGGACTCGGCTGACCGAGTGCCGAGTGACTGCGGTGTGGCTCCACACTTCTGGGGCTCTGGAAATTCTGAGGGGAGAAAATGGGAATGTTACATGCTGTTGAGTTATAATAACAGTCTTACAGTGAGAAAACTTAAGTTGATTTAGTTTTATTGATGTTGGGGTTTTTTTAGGGCTGGAGCGTATATTCAAAGGAGAGGGGAAAGTGATTGAGGTAATGAGTGATTGCGCAGCAAATTGTAATGTATATGTGTGTGTATATATATACAGTGTATGTATAATATAAAGTTCAGTATTTTTGTGGGGTATCAAAAGTTAGGCAGTCCTGGGGTCTGCTCTGGCGAGCAGTAGTTTTAAATATGAGAGGAGAGGTGATATACTGATGTTATATATACTCATTTACTTATTTATTTGCAGAAATTCTTTAGTAGTGATGAGTTTGATATGTATGTCCTCTAATGATGTGCAGGACACAAGGAGGACGTGGATTGGACTGCCTTGCATGTTACTGTAATGTACGATAAATCATCAGTTCTTCATTTCACCCACCTCATCTTAGCAGTACTTGTCACTATTCAAGACTCAGGTGCAGACACACAAAACTCGGCAGACACAAGAAGGGCAATATATAGGATTTATTTTCAACACAAAACGCTATGCAGGTCAGGCATAGGAAAAAACCAAAATACAATCAACTGAAAACCAACACAGTCCTCTAACAGGCTGGTGAATAACTAAAAGGGTGAACTACCTAACACAATACTAAACCTAACCAGAACGGAGATACTAAATAACAAACACAAAATCCCTTACCTAGGTTTATCGTAAGGACGAACAGAAATGGTAAAGCACAAGCACACTGGGGATTAGCAACAGAGTCGGAGATGACGGACTGGAATGGAGGGCAGGAAAAACTCCTGGATGGCGGAGGGTGAGGGTAGATGAAGGTGGAACAGGAGCCAGTAGAAGCAGCAGAGCAGGTTGTGGAATGGCAGGAGATGAGATGCAGCGTGGAGGAGGGTATCTGGATCACAAACAAATCAAGGTTAGAGCAGAACCATTCACAAGCCAGTGGACAAAAAGTGCTAGGCATATGCAGGCAGACTGACAAAAGAACTTTTACGATCCGGCGTCGAGTCGTGGTCAGCTGGCTTCTTATAACGTAGGTTGCAGCGTGAACAATGGAGGGCCACTCCTCACCGCAGCTGTGATCATCAGTTGATTCCGGATTGGAAACAGGTGCGCCCCCAGCCAGTGAGAATGAGCAGGAACAGGATAACAGAATGCTCCACTAGATGGAGCCCGAAGTGGAGGGCATGACAGTACTTGCAGTACCGTTTGTGTATAACGTGCCAGACCGGACATTGCAAAAACTGAGAATTTGGCATCTTCTCATGGCCCATTTCAGAAGACTTTCACTCAAATTTCCTGTATGTCTGTAGAGTCAGCTGTGCACGATCCAATGCAACCACTCCTACATATCCTCAATGCTCTCCAAGGTGGAGTCTATGGAGTCCAGTTTGCTTGGTGGAGTGCTGTGTGTTGTCAGGAGTAGATTCGGGTGGTGAATGACTGAACTGTTATTCTTGAACCTCAAGAAATCTCATGCCTGGATTCACACAAGTGTAGTGACCAATGATCAGACATTATACAGCATAGTCTCACAGTCAAGACACAGCCAATCTAAATATTGTCAATGCTACAAACAGTTCATATTTTATGATTTCACTCAGGTAGGTTTGGTTGTGATGGACATTGTACTGATGTCGCTTTTGTTTTCCAGGATGTGGTGCATGCTTCAAAATAAAAGCAATATGATTAACAACAACAAGAATATTGAGTTGTTAAAGTGTACGTCCAAGAAGGTAATGAATGGTAGTTATTTTGGTAATTGACTTAGCTTAGATCTAGAATAAAATAATTTGACTAGAGTACCACACTGATGTTTAACCCATGATGCTACACTTAATTAGTCCTGATGATACTGGCCTTTGGTGAGGCCTGATGAGACGTAGTGAAATCCTTCATGCATTATAATTTTTTGTGGTGTGCAACAGCGTAGGCGTTGAGAGAATTAACAATATGAATATGGATGTTGGGTGAGCATCATGAGAGTAAATGTGCTTACTCTATTGATTAAATCTCCCATCAGTCACCCAGCACCATGGTCCCCAGCCTCTCTCTTCCTCTCTCTCTCTCTCTCCCACATCTCTCTACTCATCTCTGTCAAGGCGGGCTCAGTGGAGTGGTTAAATTGTCCATAGCGCGTAAATGCTCGTTTATAAAAGCCGACAGACGTGGCGGTCGTTTGCTGAAATTAATTACCCCTCGGAGCCACAGCAAGCATGGGCCCTAGTCAGTCAGTCATGGTCCACCACCTCCCAGGCCCCGTACCTGCAGAGAGAGAGAGGGAGACGGAGAGGGGAAGAGAGCCAGGGAGGGATGAATAAAGATTAACTCTGAAATATTTTTAGTTGATGCACATATTTTGCTCTGAACGGTAAAAAAGTGATGGTAGCAGACATTCCCCAAACCTCCAGAAACAATAGAAGTCTAAGTAATGAGACAAAACGTCTGAGAAACAGCAGTGCAGGCATCTGGGTTATTAATTCAAATTGCACATTTTTAGCAGTGAAATATCACTCCTTTCCCATATTTTGCTTGAGCAAAAGATCCATGGAGAGTTTTGCGCTGACGCAGCGCAAGACGATAATGTGATACACACCATGGTGACATCAAACTAATCAGAGTGTATTCATCTTCAACGAGAGTAACTTAATGAACTTCAGCACTATCTGATGCAACACTTCTCTAACATTAATAAAAGCTTCATCTCCTGTCTGATTTGCATAATTGTTCAAATGAATCCACTAACGCGCTGTTCTTTTTTCTTTTTTAATAAAGTAATGATTTGTGTTAAAGTGAGCTGTGGCTTGCTGTTGAGAAGAGAGGGGAGGGGAGGAGGATTTGGAGGAAGGGGGGGAGCAGAAGGGATAGGAGGAGGGAGATTTGCCGAGGGCCTAAGGTGATTTGTCACCGTTTTGATTCAGTCACATAATTAAGTGTACGGCGTTGTACAAGGGGTTATTGGTTTGAGGTGATTTTTCATGTGGCTTTATGGCTACAGAGATAGTTCAGAATGTGTTTCTCATATTGGGTAACGTAATATCTCCTTCTTCTTGTCTGCCTGTCTCATTGACTGAGACATCAACATGTTTGCCTCCCTCCTTAATCTACTTAATGTTGGTGTCCATTACTGACTCTGTGCAAACCATTTCAAATGCTTTGATATAGATACGACCAACTGTCACTGTCAGCTGCACATTGCAAGTGCTTTATAAATGTGTGCTGGGGTTTATACTGGCCTTTGCTCCTGTGAAATTACCTTGAAATATCTCTCCATAGAGCAGGAATCTTGTGACAAGATGGCAGTGCTCCTTTTATTCCTTCTCAGTCCTTAGCACCAAATGATGCGGTAAAAATCTTTCAACCAAGAGCAGCGTCCTCTTTCTTTCCACGTATGGTTGCTCTGACGTTGGACTAAAAGTTTGAGAAAATCCAACCGCTATAATCTCCATGTGGGAGGTGGGGATGGTTGTGGGGAGTTTCGCAGCTGGGTTTTGCAGGGATTTTCCGTTTCCTGCAAGCATTTTCCTGTCAGCTGACCGCTATTTGCAATTGCTATTATCACTATGTTATCTCGGGTTGTTTTATGACTGGGCGATGGATACAGACAGGCAGCCGTTCACGCTCTCATCTCTCATCAGCTTAGAGTCACCAGTTATGCTAACCTGCATGTCACTGCATGATTTTCTGTCTCTGTGTGGCAGCCCTGTGATTGACTGTCCAGCAGGTCAACAGACGCAGCAGGTTGATTAACATGCTTTTCTACATTTTTCACTCTGCTGTAATGACTTTTACTACTTTTATAAGGACAGTTGTGTTACGCTAACCTAACGTGCCAGATGGTTTGTTCCACAGAACCATCTGGGAAATCATCCTTGGAAACTGTTTTGAAAAGGGCAGGCACTTTCAAAAAATACTTGGCAGGTGATTGAATGAACCATCTGTCTGTCACCGTCTATCAAGGGCTGACTTCAATCAATAAGATCAACGAACCAGATGACGTAAGTCCAACTTTTGCCGAAGCCAGTCAGGAGTGGGGAGAAGAGCAAAAACATCTTTTTCATTGAGAAAAGCCTTCAGGGCCGTTCGTTACTCTTCTGTCAGTGAAGACTCTCCAGTTCTGATACGACTGATGCTGTAGCAGCATCTACGCTAACCACTGCAGCGGCCGCCATTGTTGTTTTTGAATGAGCAGTTGCTTGTAGTTGCCGTCACTGTCACCAAAACCAGTCCCGTAACTGCCAGTAGTTTTTCATAGGAAACTGACTGGTCCAAGTGACTGTGGTTCAACCACAAGCACATAACCTGAAGCCTGGATTCTTGCCTCGTGTGATCTCATCATCTCGCAATCTCGCAAATCCACCTACTCCTTAAGAGAAGTGTCATGCACTTCTTCTCTGACTTGTTCATTTATGTACAGCTATTGGCTCTGTGACCCTCGCCTTGCAGATCATATTGGCTCTTTGAAAGCCCTTTCACGTCATGAAGCACTGTCTGTTTTTTACTTTTCTCTGATGAATGACTTCACTTCTTCGTCAGTCTTACAGTCTGTGAAAATGTGTGCGTTACGTAAGATTCAGAAACTTGCTACATTTATAATTTTAGAAATTTTTGTCCACAGTGATTTACATTCTTTCCCACCACACACACGCATTTGGAACAATTTTGGACACTTTGGTATGTGAACAAGAGGAGGCAGGCATCAAACCACCAACCGTACAATTAAAGGCCAACCAGCTGTACCACCGGAGCTACAGCTGCCCAGATTCTGGAACATATTCACTCACTCTTTCACCGAAACCATCTTTTGCAGGATACTGACCGTGTGTGAATACAGTTGAGGCGTGTACGCTGGATGTGATGTAGATGTTAACACGCTCTTAATGTTAAATTGCCAAAGATACTGCTTCTATTTTCTTAATGTGTTTGAGTCAGATTCTTCTCTTATTTGATTTCCTGGATCAAACAAACCACAAACAGTTTCCTCCACCTTCTCCGCAGTCTCCGTGTTTGTTTCTCGGGAGACTTGCAAAGAGACAAATTTGCTCATGCTGTGTGTGGCAATTGGATGTAATAGTCCATTTACCACTGTAAATCTGCTGTGTGAAAATGCCACAGTGTGTGTGTGTGTGTGTGTGTGTGTGTGTGTGTGCGCGCGCGCGTGTGTGTGTGTACATGTGATGATATCCTGGCAAGTGTTTTCCTTGAAAACTGACCCGAGCAGCTTCTGTAAAATAGGACTATCGTCATCATGACCTCCTCTGTTTTCCCAGCTGTATCTGAGCTAAGATGTGAGGCTTTTACTGCTCTTTTTTTCTGGCTCAGTGTTTGTTATACATCTGGTGGTCAGTGATGAGAGGAACACATCCCTGAGTCACAGCATGGCCTTTCCTGCTCCATTTGAAAACTTCTTTGATGACCGGGGGCTTTAAGAACACACTGTGTCAATGAAAACACTTTGATATTTTGCACCAGCTGTCAGTTTTTGTCTGGTATATTTCAAGCACTGGACATGGAAAATAGTGTCCCTCCTTAGAAGAAGGTCCTTTTTGCAGAAAAATGCAGATGCAGCAGATTCATATTCAGCCTTTAGAAACAAGCCAGCCCTTAGATTGTACTCAAGACTTAATATAAGTCTGTTTGATATTAAAATGAATGCAATTAACAAGTGTGTATTTACCACCACCATTATGGCCGTCTTGCACTAGACAAGGTAATTAGGAAGCTTTATTATGGTGGCAGAGTATGGAGTGAGATGTAAAGATTGTGCCTCTCATAATAGGACTGTACTGTGCAGTTGGAAGAATCAATTCTCTCTTTGTTTTCCCAAACTGTGGTGTCAGCAGAATCTTAATTTTTCATGAAAACTTTGGCTTGTGTGCGGCTCATATATAGTAGACACACACACACACACACACACACACACACACACACACACACACACACACACACACACACCAGATCTCCCTGTATCCCTCTGTCATTTGGCATTCCACACATTGTGCTGTTAAATGAATGTATAACCTTCCTCCATCAAACTGCTTAGGTCTCCGTGTGTAGAAGTTCTGAATACACGCTCCTTAACTACCAGTGCAATGTAATCAATTCAGCCTGCTTTTGCTTGCAGTTGCCCTACAACATGCTTATTCACTGTGAAGTTCAGGCTGGAATTACTGCACGATGAGCTCATCCACAAACTCCTCTGCAATCTAGAAGACCGTAGATTATGACTTGGTTAGCTTTGAAAAAGGGTTTAGTTAATTCACAGAGTTGCAGTCGAACATGATTCTACTAAATTGCATGGTACTATAGGAACTGCTCTCATGAATGAAAAATTGGATAGCCTTGAAAACTGATGTGATCAGTGTCATTGAGGAAAGATGGTAAGCCGTATCGATTGTTCCACCACCCCTGCTTGACAGCGGTGTTTGCCCTGTATTTTCTAAGTAGGTACATAAGTGTCACATGTTAATTCATTATTTTTTAGATTTTGCTTTACCTCCACTCTTCCCGATGCAAGCTGAGCAGCCGTTTTCCCTGATGACTAACTGCCTGCCTGTACTCCTTTGGGTGGCAGAGAAGGTCTGCCACAGTTACTGATAAACTGATCAGAAAATGCGCTATCACAAGGTTCTTCGGATGTGCTATGCAAAAGCTACTGGCACTGCATCAACACAATTCAAGGTTAAACTGCTACAGCAAGAAAGATTAGAGGAACAGAATATCTAATTAGAGCAAAACATAGCTAAAAATGATAACTGTATACAAATTACAGCATGTAATGTTATGCACTCCTGAAGACACGCTTGTTTCAGTCTGTGGAATAATAAGCTCAATTTGTCACATGGTTAACAAGGCGATACAGATGAAAAATGAAAATACAAGTGATTCATGGAGCTGAGTCCAGGCTCGCCTCCAGGCATGATGTTGCACTGCGTTATAAGTTAAAACTCAGGGAGCTGTTTCACACGCAAGTGCTGAGGTAAGACAAGACAAGAGTCAGGTAAAACCCTCGATTAGCTGGAAACCCAATTATTCCAATAACAAACTGTAGATTCACAGTTGTTAATTGTATACTGTATGCTGTTATCATCAGTCTACAGTTGTTAATTGTATACTGCTATCATCACTGGTACAGGATGTTTACCCACTTCTCAAATCTGGAGTAGCATTTACGCTCCTCCCCAGAGCACTTATGCATACATAACACTAGTTAGTATGTTGTGAGTGGGTTGGCGCAGATTTAATTGCTGTCCTTGCTCCTTATCTTGTCTGGCACGTGCTAATCTGCATCAAACATGTTTCATGTTTTTTGTTGGTTAGCGGTCAAACAAGCGGAATTGTCAGACGTCAAAATCACTTTTGAAAAATTTGAGATGTCTTGACGCAACAATGCGTTGTGGGCGCCCGGCCCAACTTTGCTTGTATTTTTAATTTTACACAACAGCCTTCTATATGCTGCACTGGAAGATGTTTTGTCATGTATCTCTGAGCCAAACATATCATTATTGTGTATTGTATAAGCTGACAGGAGAATGCTACAAAAAGTACAGACAGGCACATGGGCACAGAGACAAAAAAAAACAAAAAACAAGCTCTCTCAGACGGGCACACAATAACACAAAGAAAGTGATGTGTTTTGCTGCACAGCCTGCAAAGTAGTTTAATTGGCCGCAAGAAATAAAGCCCTTATCTTAGAGGAGGGTTTTGCGTTTGGATTCTGTTCTCGTGCCCCTTTTTCCACTTTAGTGAACTTGCATTGTCTGCCAGCCCTTGTCTCTTTCACACACACACACACACACACACATGCTCACACACACTCACACACACACACACAGCTGCAGTCAGAGGGCAGAGTAGTCTTTTCATGCATGGCTCACTGTGCTTATGTAAGAGCACTACTTAAACCTGGTTACATCACATAACAGGCAGCACTGTGTCAGTGGGTCACTGTGCCACACAACCGCTGAACTACATACACACTCGATGTTGGGGGCCCTTCACTGGGCATGTGTGAATGGAGGGTCGTCCATGCCTGTGTGCATGCATGCATACACACGTGTGTGGTGGTTATGCCAGCTGATTGTGACATGCTGTGTGATGGAAAAGGGCATTTAATAACAGCTAAGATAAAATGGAAAATGTGGCTATTATGTTGCTCAGTTTAAGGAATCCAAAGCTTTTATTATGGAAAATGTGCCATTGCTGCATCTATAGAGTGCCAGTAGGGGGGCCTCTCTGTTTCCAAATTCTAGTCCTTGTGTATCCTCTTCTCACCCTTTACCCCAGCTCCTGCTCTTCATACTCCCTCCCAGCTCCGCCTTTCTGCCAGCAGAACAGCCCATCTCTGTCTCTCTTTCTCTCAGTTTCTATGTACGGGACACACACAAGCACACACCCTGGGGCTGGAACGAGGGCAGGACCGACCACTCCCACTGTTCTATAGTTCCATGAAAAACACAGAGGGAGAGAGACACCGGGAGAGAGAGAGAGAGAGAGCGAGAGAGGGAGGGGAGGAGCGTAGCTGCGCTGAAGCCGAGCCCCTCTATGCCTCAGCACGCAGAGTGGAGCAGACGGCAACAGCCACACAAACACACTCCCCTCTCAGTTACATGCACTGTCACACACATACCACACGCACACACACCACCGCCGCCGCTGCCGCCACTGCCACCGCCGCACACACACAGTGACGGCTGCCAGGCGCAGTGGGAAGCAAGCCGTCAGGGAGAAAGCTTGAGAAGAAAGAGAGGGATTGCAAAGGGGAAGCGAAGAAAAGAGAAGAGAGTTGGAGGAGGCACCTTGTGGATCAGAAGGGATTTTCCTCTGTGTGAGTGCGCGTCTGGATAAGGCTATCTGCTTCTTCCTGAGCGCGAGGAGTTTTTACCGAGGCTTTTTCTTTTTTGCTCATCCTCCACGCCGGGCTCCAGCAACATCCACCTATCTATCCCCGGAGCTTAACAAAAGAAGGAGGGAGTGAGAGAGAGAGTGAGAAAAAAGGCAGTCACAGCTTCAGCTCCAGACCACCCTCTCTCCTCCTCCTCCTCCTCCTCCTCCTCCTCCTCTTCTCTCTTCAGCTCCACATCCATTTGTGAGTTCATCGCTGATTTAACTGTCTTGTGAGGATAGAGCAGCGGACGGCGTGTGTTCTCCAGGATACAGCCGAGCCCCCGTTGGGATCAGGGTCTCGTCTGGTGTGAGAGAGAGGGAGGAAGAACGAGACAGGGAAACGGATACACGGGAAGAGAGAAAGAGACGGAGAGAGACAAGAGTGAGAGACGCCGGAAAGCAAATTGAGGGGCATGTTCAGGGCAGCAGAGAAGAAAAAGAGTGAGTCTGATTTTTAGAGCGGAGAGTGCAAGGAACTGGATCCCATCCATTCCTCCCTCCTCCTCCTCCTTCTCATCCTCTTCTTCTTCCCTCTCCTTTTAACCTCTCTCCGTCCTGCTCTTCAATCCCCCCTATTGTTTCCTGTATTGCCTCCTACTATCCTTTCATTTCTTCTTTTCCTCACCCTCCACCTCCGTCTCCCCAAGCCCCTTTTTTGCTGCCACTCCGGATTCTCTCTGTCTCTCTTTCCAGACCCATGGGAAGAATGGTTTTGTGAGGTTCCCGGTGTGCTCCCAGACAAGTAGACAGACTATAGTCCCAAGTACTATCTGCCCGTCCATCCTTCCCTTCCTCTGTGCATTCATCAAGCACACCTCAGTAAGAGAGAGCGTTCTCTCCCTGCATCCTCCACTCTTGGAAACAGTCGTCTGAAGGATCCAGGCCAGCCCCTCGGAGTGAACGTACCCCACCTGCGAGCTTCTATCTCCAGCCTCCAGGACCTTCAGTTGATTCCAGCTACATGGGAAAACGTTTGGAGCAGCAGCCAATGTACCCCCACTACACCTACTACTACCCCCACTATCTCCAGACCAAGGTAGGATGGTCAGCGTGGATGACCTATTTTACCCCTGGAATGAACGTGCTTGTTTGTTGCAAAAACACGTCAGTTTTTCATCTTGTAACTGTCACCTTAACTCCATGTTTTCTCCATCTGCTGTATATCTCAAGGAATTCTTGCCTGAGTTATGTCTAGCGACGTAGCATATCCAACGAGTAAGGCTATGTTTTACCAAGCCAGGAAGAGACCAAAAATTACTTTGGGTCCTATGGTGACCGCTCGAAAAAGCTCACTCAGAGATAGATGCTAAAATTGCCTCACACGACAGTTTGCTAAATGGTGCCATGTCCCCTCTCCCCCATCTGTCTCTGAGCAGGGGGATATTGGTGTCACTCAGCTGGGTTTTTCCATTTCCATCCACACCGAGCGCTTGACCCCATCCTCCCCTCTCTGACCCCACCAGCTCCAAGTTCAAGTTCAGGGCATGAGGCCCACCCTTCCCTCAGTCACTGTTTTCTCTCTTACTTTGTCCCTCTCCCGCGCTGTCCCCTCCCCCCCACCACACACACACACACACCCTCTACACCTCCTTTCACTGGCTGTCCCCAGCCCATACTCACCCATGATAGCATGTTGTAGATATGATGGATGGAACCTGATTCACTTCTCCGATTTCCTGGAGTACAGAAAACTGAGTTCAGTCTTTTTCTTTGTTCTTTCAGTTGTATTCCAGTACTGTTGCTCACACATAGCATGCATACGCAGATCCACACACACAAGATATTAACCACTCTGAGTCTTCTACCACCAAGAACAGGAAAATGGATTTCTAAGGCCTGATCGATTGCTTGTGCATCATATTGCCCTGCTCGCCATTCCCTTTGTCTGCTCTGATTCATTTGTTTTTTTCTTTTGTGTGATAGTAAGTGTGAGGAGTTGGCAGGTTTGTTGCAATATTTAGTAAATGTGTACATGTCAGTAGGCAAGAGGGATGGAGAGAGAAGCAAAGATAAAAGTGTAGGAGTGGGATGCTCTGAGAATAGAGTGATCATGCTATTGGGTGGACACAGTGGGAAGTGTGGGAAGAACAGGTAAGAAAATTATTGCTCCAAAGATAAAAATATGTTGAACCTTGAACTAAAAGACTGTATGATGTATTTGCAGCCCATCAGTAGGATTTCTTCTCTTAGATTCCAATCCAGTTGATTTAAGACTGGACATCCAGCCAATTTCCAATCTGATATTTACATTTTTCTTCTTTAGACAGATGCATAGTGCACACAAGACGTACCTGAGAGCACCCAGATAGCTCTGCTTCTCCATATTTTTAGATTTTTCTTTATTTTTAAAACAAAATGACAAACTGTAAAAGAATAAATATCTCTTGAAATTTCTAAACTACTAACCAAAAGTACTGATCACCCTAAAAATACCATTTAAAGCAGGCACAATTGGTACGATATCAAATTTGTCATGTTGAAAGAAAGAAGCTGCGACTGCCGCCTCGCATACACAGAGTACAAATGGATGACAGTTACTGTACAGATGAAAGCTGGTGGAGACGCAGCATATTGAGATCCAATAAACAAAGAAATCTGATTTTTTTTTTTTTTTTTGATGGAACTGATGCTGATCAAACAAAACATTGGCTAAAATAACAATTTGTCAGATCTGCCCTGGACATCTCTAATTGCGAGGGTGCTAAATATACCAAATGTAGTGATTGGCAGGTTGTAATTTTGACATAATTACACTGTTAAGTCTATTAAAAGTTTTAAGTTTTGATGAAAGGATCTTCTCAGTTTAGTTTAACTGATTCAAGTACACACTAACAGACATTTCATTCACTGCCTCAAATGCATCTGCTGTAGCAGCTACTCAATGTTACTTGAGAAAATAAAATGAATATTTCCAATTAACTGCGGGATACATTTGCAGATGACATGTGCAGATTGCATTTGCAGCATGCCGACAGCACAGACTTATCTGCTGATCTCGGAGCAGCACACGTTCACATCTGGGAGCTGTCTGATAATTTTAAGAATGTGCTCTTGATGAACAAACAGAAGCTGGAAACTTAGTTAATGCACATCTGTGATTTGGTTGTGATAAACAACGTCTCCAATGATGAGCGCGCCTTTTTGTTTGCTAATCTGGAGGAGCAAATGACTGTCTGCTACTGGATAATGTAAACCGTGTTGTTTGTAAAGTTCCCCTTTAATGAAGGAAACTTCAAGGATATGTATGTTAATTGTCTCTTTTTTTCTTTAATATATAAAAACAGAATTAATCCTCAAAAAATCCTCTTACAAAACTTTTACAGCCAGTGTTTTTGGCAGCATTTTCATCATTAATTGTGTGGCTGCATTGATGCTGCATATTTACACTTGTATATAAATAAAATAAATAAATAAAAAGTTGTGATTGTATCAGATTTATAATAAACTTAAAAGGGAGCCTTGATTGATTTTCTAGCAGTGACAAACAAGCAGCATTTCTAATCAGCCTTCTCAGTAAATCCGGGAGCATCCATTAAAATGGTGTTATTTTTTAGGTCTATTACGCGAGATATGATGCTGTACTAAGCACATGTATGTTAGATTAACATCACCATTTGATGCACGTCTGTCACGCCTTTTATGCCGCCGTGTCACACTGCTGTCTCTTGTTCTATGATTTATCTCCATCAGTTCAAGGTCATCTAATTTTTCTCAAGTAACTGCAACAGGCATCTGGCCCAGACCGTCACTTCATGCCTTACACTCCATCCATCCCTCCATCCCAGCAGCCCTCCCTCCCTCCGCTGTCAAGGTCAAATCAAATTGGATCCTACCTTCCCTGGCGTTCGCTCTGGGCTGTGCCTGCTCGTGTGTGTGCATTGTGTGTTCGCATATACATTCATATATGAATAAAACCTGCATCCTGTATGTCAGCTTTGTATCCGTGACTGTACATGAGTCTGGAACTTTATCCCTCAATGCGTGTGTGAGCGTGAACTGAATATATGTGCTCATTTTTGTGTGTGGAGGTCGGTGAGTGCCTGTGTGTATCCTGTGTTAACGTGAGTGCATGTCTGTGTGTGTGCGTGGCCTCTGAACAGTGACCCCATCTCAGTGCAGCTTGCTGTCATTAAAGCTCTCTGAGTCCCAGAAGAACTGTGTGTGTGTGTGTGTGTGTGTGTGTGTGTGTGTGTGTGTGTCAAAGGCCCCATAGAATAGCTAGGTTATACATCTATATGGACATTGACAACAGCCAAGTGTTTGATCTGCCTGTGCTGATCTCTGGCTTGAAGTATGAGAAGTGTGTGTGTGTGTGTGTGTGTGTGTGTGTGTGTGTGTGTGTGTGTGTGTGTGTGTGTGTGTGTGTGTGTGTGTGTGTGTGTGTGTGCGTGCGTGTGGGCATTGGTTGTGTGTGAAGGTTTGTGGGTGTGAATGTGGGTGTCCAGGTGGTTTTCAGGCTCTTTTCTTTGTGTACAATCGACATAAGCAGACAAAGACTTACCAGTTGTATTTATTGTGTGAACTCTTTTTAGCTCTTCCTCACACGTTCCTTCTCTCTCTCTCTCCTTCCTTTTCTCTAGACCTCTCTCGCTCCTTCATTCTCTCTCTCTCTCCTCTCTCACCTTCTCTCTCTCTCTCCTCTCTCTCTCTCGCTCACTGATCTGATTGGAGATGTAAATGGCCTCTTATTAATCTTGATTGTAGAGAGTGGAGGCTCTCCTCCTGTGGAAATCAATTGTGTGTGTGTGTGTGTGTGTGCGTGCGTGTGTGCCTGTGGTATATATGCGCAGCCTTCACTGCTTTACAATAGCTATCTTTAAGCGCACACACATGCACCACCCTCACACAAAGGCAGCTACGAAATGACTAGCTTAAACTAACAATGCTCAGCCAGATGACAGAGTGTGTGTAAATGTGCGGCTATTAAACAGAGAATTGCTCTTGCTCTGCCTCCATAATGGCTATAGGTACAGTTAGTGTACATTAGCAGGGGGCAGGGAGGGACAGCATGCCCTCTTATGTGAGCCTTGTGGCCCTTAATCATGGCTGTAAGAGGGTTTGAGGGGATCAGTGGGAGGGTTAATGCCAAAGCACAGCTGCATTGTTGCATTCTCTGTGTGATTTGTTCAAATTTAACCAGAGGGTGTATACAGTCGCTGAAGGGACAAGCTATAGCTCAAATCTATCACTCCTAAGCACAATCAATGTTTGGGATTCTCTTAATAGCCTCTCTGAGCTAGTTTCAGTTGGCATATTGTTGATGCCCGCTCTGTTGCTCAGAGGGCATGATTTAGTAATCATTTAGCGAGCATTTTTTCTTTCATTTTGCAGGAAATGCAGTCTGTGAGATCTCAAATTGGAGCAAACGAAAGTGCAAAACAAATGATCTTAGCTTGTGATTGTTGCTGTGACTTTTTGAGCGTTTTCCTGTGGTCGGGGTGGAATGTGTCATCACAGCGAAATTCACAGCAATAACAACAAATTCTGACATGCTGCTTTTTTTAGTCGTGGAAAAGTGGCATTCGTGACATACATGACTGCTTGGTTTTGACAGGGCAAATGCCTCTTGGAGCGCCCTTGTTGCATACATTTGTTCTTTCCCACCATGAAGTGTCAGATAATCAGAAATTCAATTTGCAAATATTTGAACTGTTTGACCTGTGGGACACTTCTGTAGAGAAACCAGGCACTCTTCCTTATCTTTAGTTAACATATACTATAAATTTGCGGTACCTTCTTGTCCATCTCATCTCCGCTTATGACTTCATTTCTCTTGTCTTAGACAAGATCTTTGACTGTGCACATATGTATATATATATACATATGTGCAGAGTGTGTATATGTATATATATATGCCATCTACATATGCATGCATGTTAGTGCCTCTGAATGTAGTAGAGGTACAATTTTTTTTTTAACCTTTTTAGCCTCAGTTGATGATTGACTGAGGATGTGAATCTTTGATGATAATCGTCAAGAGTGAGATAAGAGAGAAGCTGAAAGGGGGAGAAAAAAGTCACATTATCAACCAGCCGATCATTAGTCTGCTGCAGATCAGTGTGCTAATATGCTCAGTGGCACACAAGGAGTTTTAATTAGGGTAATGAGAAACAGCATTCAGCTGATATCAAAGTAATGACACATGCGGACACGCCCGGACATCTAAATAGAATATTCCATCCCTTCAAAAATAAGCTTTTCACATTCAATTACTCTCTATAATGCGCTAGATAAATGTGGTCAGTGGTTGGCTTAGCTGTGATGAGTAAACATCATAAAGGCAGGAGGAGATTTGCCTGCGTAAACACAAAGAGGACACCAAGAAAATGGAGAAACTCGTACATCGAGTTAGTCCCTGTCCTCCCTTTCTTATCACTTCCTACCTTGCTCCCTTGTTTCCTTCCAAGCTTCTGTTCCTCCTCTTGTCAAACATAAAGTACTTCGCCTTAGCAGAAACAGCAACCATAAATTATGCAGCACACACATAGAAACTGAATAGTGCGTGCGTGCGTCAATGCGTGCGTCCATGTGTGAGTTGGGTGCAAAGTAAACAGAGGGTATGGCGTTTATAGCACAACACACACTCTGCTCGGGCCTTGTTTCTCCTCACACATCTGCCTGCCTGCATCAGTTGTAGTTTTACAACCGACAGTATTATCATGTGCCTGTTGTTTAAGACCCAGCTATTCTGTTTGGATCTCAGCTCTGCTCTTGATAGCATCATATGCAAATGTAGGGAAAAGAGTGTAACCTTATGTTGCCTTCTTCTAATGCCCTACCCAACTCTATCGCTCCCTTCTTTCCTTGCTTTCTCTCTCTCTCTGTCTTTTCCTGCCTCTCCCACTGTGTTCTGGGCTCTCTCTCTCTCTCTTTCTCTCTCTCTCTCCTACCATCTGTTCAGTTTGCCGGGCCTCGGTAGTTTTTACTGCTTAAAAGGGACTCTCCTAACCACCCATATATGTCCATTTATTATTCTCCGTGGGCTGTTCTATTCTTGTCCCAGTACAGTAGCAGACGCTGACCAGCTCGCTATGCTGAATAAGAGTGAAAAAGCTTCAGCGGGTCAGCGCATGCACGGAGGGTTGAGAGAGGCTCACCCCTGCCAGTTTTGTAATAGAAAATATGTGGAGGAGGCAGAGAGAAAAAGGGAGGATAGATGAGAAAAAGGGATGTGATGGAGAGTAGAGTGAGATATATCAAAAAGAGAACAGGTTGCAGCAGCAAAAAGAATTCAAAAGAAGAGAGAGAGCGATAGGGATCCAAAGGGAAATAAAGAGCGATGCAGTGAAGGAGACAGGAGTTGTAGGCTGGGTCAGAGAATAATGGTGCTGCTGCATTTTTAATAGTTGGCCACTTTGTAGCGACCCTTGTCTAATGGATTCTCTGCCTCTTAAAAGCTCCTGTCAGAGCCCTCTACCTCAAACAGCTACACCACAGACATGGCTGAGGGCTCCAATAGTCCCCAACGCTTCCTGATACAATGTCCAATGATCTAATATCGTCTGGCAGCAAACATAATTCCAGTTAGTAGGCAGATGTTTTCGCAAATTATGTTTCAAGCTAATTTTACTTACAGGCAGTAGCAACTGAAATAGTGAGGGCTTTAAAAAAAATGACCTGCACCGATATCACAGCTCTTCAGATGTGGCGACAGCTCTGGCCATCAGTGTGCCGGCCTTTAGTACGCCACGCTAAGTGCCTGGCAAAGACTTTATCGGTGGGATGAAAAGGGGGAGACAAAGAGCACCTCTACCTCTAGCTGTAAGCTATTTTAAGTGTGCGTGTGTAATTCAGTGCAGAGAGTATGGCCCCTGGCCATGGAGCTGATCTAGTTACTGTGGAGGGGAGATTCTGTCCAGGTTTTACAAATGCCGGTATCTCTGCATTATATGTCTGTGGCCTTCAACTATACAGTGAATAGCGAATGTTCAGACACCTCGCCTCCATTCATTAACAGAACAGATTGAAAGATGAATCAGTTTCTAAAATGTTGATATTTAAGTGAGTGTACTTGATTTTCAAGTACGTGGTTGGGCATCTTGATTTTTTCAGTCAACAGTAATTGTATACAGTTGTACAGCGTATTCTAGTAGTAGTCTAATTGTTTGTCGTCTGATCCAGTTGCCTGTGATTCTCATTAAAATTGTATTATTACATTAATATTTATTTATTGTTTCAGCATTTCTGCTATTTTTAGATAGTGACAGCTGGAGAGAGGGGATGACATGCAGCAAGGGGCCTCTGTGGTACGGACTCAACCTAAACACAGGGTAGGTGCTGTACCAGCTGAGCTACTGGAGCAGCCCTCTCAATAGCATTATGTTGAATTTAATTATGACGGCACCATCAGCATCACATGTTCAAGAGACACAATCATTTTTAAAAACTGGCCAAAAATTGCATGGGTCCAGACCTTTGAATCCACAGAGTTAACTGTTTTGTCTGGTATTGTGACATGAAGCTCACTGGATCATCTGAAAAAGCAGACGATCCAATTAGGACCATGGGGGACTAACGATTAGCCAATCAGCGACATGGGCGGGACTGTGCTGTAATTGAGAAAATATTGTATACCATGGTCTATCCAGGTTTCAGTGTAGAGCCACAGTTCACTTGAAGTTACAAAGTTGACTCCCCTCCAGCTTTCTGCAGAGTATACAGTTCTTCGTCTGCCGTTTCACCCAACTGTACCACTTTTCCTCTATTTGAGTATATATTAGATGCAGGATTTGGTGCTATTGCAGTGTTCTCGTGTGTTGGCTAGCAATGTGGTGCAGAATAAAAAGATCTGTGTGGGTTGGTGAAAAAAGATGTTATGTGTTGGGATTCTAGTCGTTTGGTTTCAGTTATCTTAAAGCCTGTTCCTAGCTTAAGGATCATTAGCTGACCTGTGTGGGAGGCATTTAAACCTGCTGACCCGTGATAACCCTTTGTCATGCTGAATGTGGGCATGGGCCATGAGCCAGGCAGTGCATCAAACATGGGCAGATGTTGTCTGAATGTGTTGCACCCACACCTTCATACTGTCACTTAAGTTGACACTATGAATTTCATTATCTCCTCATTACACATAAATTGATCCAGTATAATTAGGATGCTTGTTATTTTCTAGATGAACAGAATAATGTTTTTCTTGAAAACCTGCTATGCTACGCTACACCTCCGGTTCAGACTTAACAATTAATAATATCTAATGAATTTAACATTAAATTAACCCATCATTTCTTACGCACATTCATTCATCCATTTTTTAAACCACTTATCATGTTCAGGGTCGTCTGGGGTTAAATGTGTTGGAGAACAAAAATGGCAAAAATCTATAAAGCTGATCTTTCAATCCTTACATATAAGCAAATGAAATTACTAATACCTATGACAGTTTCTCAAATACCGTGATCCTTTGTGTTCACAGGCGGAATATATTTATGCAAATGAAAATTTTAATCTCTAACACACGATCATTATTTGCATACATTCTCTGCATTAAATACATGATGTCATTATTACTATCAACATGGGGGTTCGGTCGGAGCATCTCTTCTTCTCATTTTGTGCGAGGTGGTGGGGTGTGGGGGTTTTTGTGTGTTGGTGTGCGAGTGATCCCCACACCAGGGACCAGAGAGATAATTGAAAGAATGGCCTGAGGGATTTTCCCCCATATGTTGTTCCTTTTCCTAGTTAGCTGTTGCTTCTTTCTGTCTTTCTCCCTCTTCCTGTCTCGCTCTCGCTCTTCCCCTTGTATCTTCTACTATGTCTATTCTTGTCTCAGGGCAGTGCAGGTCAGACACGTTAAAGGAAAATTCCACCTTTGAATACCTTTGATTACCACAGTTGGTGCGAATCGATCCGGTCCCTTAAACACATTCCAGTAATTTTGTCATTTACCCATCTCTCTTCAGCTACTTCAATGTCTTTACATTTCACAGAATGCCTTTTAACATCCTCCAAAGAAGTGAATCCAGCCATTTGTGGAGAGCGGAGAGACTAATAAGGGTAGTTATAGCTGTAGTGAAGAGAGTCTGACTTTTCAGGGGACTCCACTGATTATCTTTTGCTGCACATCCTGCAAGAAAGTCTCAACCAGTGTCTTTAGCGCAGCTGTCATCACTCGTGGACTTAATGGCGTGAGCCTGTAACATTTTTGACCTCCTCTGGCAGTTGACAGGCCACACCTGGTCTCAGCAAACACAAGTCAGGTGTAGCAACAGGAATGACTGAAGTTTGTATAAATCTGTCTGTACCACACGTTATGTGTGTTTCATTTCACACACACTATAGTTTCCCTGACATCTTGTTTGCATTCTCTATTCCAAACTCAAGATTCACAACACATAAGTACAATTACCATTGATTGAAATGAAGTATTTAAATAAATAATATGAATTAGTGTTAAATCGGGTGTAGACGTGGACCAGAAACCATAAACATTAAGGGAAAAGTGTGACTGTTAGGCTTCACTTATTGTTGTTAGCTAACTAACATGTTGTGACTGTGGCATCTTTGAGGATGCTGCTGGGGCCGCAAGATTTGTGATTGGAAAAAGGCTATATTTGCGTCTCTTTTTCAGGAACACAGACCTTGCAAAGCTTTCTCTACTGCAAACCTTCAACTCAGTGCACTCAACTCTTTTAGAGTCTCCTGTGTTTTAATGAAACAAGGTGGTGCTTCCCAGCATTGCAGGTATTACAAAATTAGCAGAAGAATATAAGCACAATTATGTGGGAAATAGAATTAAAGCACAATATGGCTCATGGTGGATGATACATCCATCTAGTGTTGTGGTGGTATTATCAGTGGTTGAAATCTGACTCTGACTCAACGGCAAGTCTCCTCTTAACCCTTTGTGGCTACTATAAATCTGTCTTTAGCTCTTATGCTTGGATTTAGGCTGTACACTGAGTTCATCATTACATCCCCCTATTTTCCTTTTTGGGGGAAACCTTTAAGCCCCCGAAATAAAATCCTGTTTTTTGCAGAATTTTCTCTGGACCAAATAACTGCAGGACACAAGGATTTTAAGCAAGCATGCTTGTGTATTTATTTGAATGCGTGTGTGTGCTGAAGGCTAATGTATGCACTGGAAGAAAACTGCCTCCTTCTAACCACAAAGTGCCGCATCTGTGACCTAAAGATTAAATGTGCAGAAAGTTTGACAAATACTGGTAGTTTGATCAGAAAGGCCTTTTACCACCTACACAACTGGATGTAACCCTCTCCAAAATGGCTCCATGTGTAGGATTCTCCTTCAGAGCCAGGTGAGAAATTACAGTTTCTCTAGAGTAGAATGAAACATTCCTGAGAAGCATGAAACCCCATAAAACCTCAGGAAAATATTCAGCCCCGGCGCACACTGTGCCTTCTCCTCGATACTGCACCGTCTCACCTTACTGACGGCTAAGCACTGGTAGCGTTTAAATCTGTGTCACTGAAGAGTACTTGTAAGTACACAGGATGCGTTTTTTTTGTTGTGTCCAGCAGCACCAGTAGGACAGCTCCAAGTGTGAACAAACTCTGGAGCTTCACCTCTGCACTCTTTCTTTCTCAGTCTGAGAGGAATATACAGTATAAAGAAAACGCAGTTAAACTCTATAAAAGTGCCACAGTGTTTGCCCTTACAGACAGTTTTAGCTGGGTTACAGACACACTCTTGTCCCTGAGCCAGAGGTGGCTGGCCAGGCCAAACATCTCCTATTCCCTGCTAATGAAATCCCGAATAAAACCCTCCCTGCTCGGCTTGATCCCTCACACACACACACGCGATTGCACAAGTAAACACACAAACACAGACGCCCACTCTCCAGGGTTCTGGTATGCACGCACATGCGCGCGCACACACACACACACTCTCACAGAACCCCTGCAGTCCCAGTCAGGGATTATCCTAGGAAAACACTCCTTTTGTTGGGCCCCAGTCAAATTACTTTTCAGAGCTCTCATGCTTTTATCAAAGCTGTCTACGTAACTGTGTGTATGTGCGTGTGTGTGTGTGTGTGCGTGTGGGCATGCATGGCAGTCCAAACATAGGCTGTTGCTGATTGCAGGGAGCACATCCAAAGTGAACGGTCACTAATGACACTTAAAATTAAGCTGTTGATATTGCCTTTGCTGTGTGTGTGTGTGTGTATGTGCGTGCGTGCGTGCGTGTGTGTGTGCGTGCGTGCATGTGCGTGTCTACTCATACGCCAGGGATTTTCTAAAGATAGCGTAACACCAAATCATCATGTTGTGTTGCCTGTTGGTTGGCCGATCTAGTGATTGTGACTTTTAAACTTGACATTTCTGAATAAATACACTGATACGTCGAAACAAGAGCATGGTTAAAGCTGCACTTCCCGTTGGCCTGCTGCTCCTGGGACTCCAGCCCTTCTGTGAAGAAATATTTGGGAAGTTCTGCACAACTATTTCAAGGCTGTCCTCATCAGAAGAACAACAGCGTTGGTTGTTCAAACACAGAGTAACCTCATAATACATGTTTTCTTGTTCGGGTGGATGGTTGGCATCCTCCTCCTACTCTACTTTCTTTTAGCCATGAGACCGACCTTCCTCTAATCTTAAGTAGTTTAGCTGCTTGACCATAACCAAAACTAAACCATAAGGGTGACAGATCAGGAAAATACCCTATACTTTTTTGGAACAGTGGTTTGTCTGACTTATATACTTTTTAGGTATGAGGATTTGCTGAGCGAATCAGTTTCTCTGTAATGACTGCCAATGTATAGTCATTCTTTTGCTCAGCGGATAATTATTTTCTGGGGTACCAGCTCTGAGACTGGCCAATGGCCAACTCAGTTGACTGGGCACAGATTGTTAAGCTACATTCAGCTTCTATTCATTCACACTACCGGCTCTCCTCAGAGACTACCAGTTGTCTTCAAAGTCGCGTGACAGTGTGATGTGTGCAAGTATGTTTCAGTGTATGACTGCCTGTATGTGTGTGCGTGTGCATGTGTGTGTGTGCACACGCACATGAGAGTATTTGTGTACGCGTGTGAGATGTGGGTTTGTGCTTGTGCCTGAGACACAGAGAGATGAGCCGAGAGTGCCAAAGCGAGAGATAAACAGAGACTAACAACGAAGGAGGAGAAGTGGAGCGTGTGCTCGTGTGCATGTGTACGTGTGTGTGTCGAGGGTGCGAACTAGCTTTGTAGCTCTCAGTGAAGTGTTGATTTAAGTGGAAGTGGAGGGAGGAGATGGGATAAAAGGCCTGACTAGATTAGGCTGGCACACACTACTGAGGCGTGCTGTACAGCCTGGCCTTTCAGCGCACTCTGTGCTGAGCGTGTGTGTGTGTGTGTGTGTGTGTGTGTGTGTGTGTGTGCTTGAGAGACTAGTACTTGTGTGACAGCATTGAGGACGCTCGAATGAGGTTTGTGTGTGCAACCATTGGATGCGGTTACTCTGCTGCTGATATTGGTGCAGCTGTACAATATAGCAGCAGATTAGCAGAGCCACCGCAGCCACTATAACAGCGCTGAGAATCACTGTTCTGACATCTCAGCAATATTCTGTGGTGGACATCGCATATGTTTCCACTGTGAAGTGCCACTGTGGAGGGAAGGTATGGAGGTTTTATAGAGTCATCCACAGTTCTTCATATCCCAGATTCTTCATCTCTGTGAGGGAGATGGGAAACAGATAAGACATCGCAGCTGTGTTTTTCATCTTTATTTCTTTTAATATAATTATAACCTTGCGGTTTCTGCCAGTGGGAGGCTGAATTACTGCATATTCAAGCTCCTCCACCCAGACACCCAACTGTTTTAAGTGAAGGTAGTCTCCAACAATAATAGTTCATTGGCTAAGTCGCTTGCAGAACTGTCTTTCCATGTTAGTCTCTCTGTGTGTAGGAGACTGACAGTTGAGGGTAAAAATAACATTTAAAGTGGTTTTAAATGCTTGAGGTGTGCTTGATTTAACTTGAACAGACAACATAACGGCTTCAAAAGTGGTAACGCTGCTTGTAAAATTTGACAAGTCGTCCGCCCTCACACGTTTTCAAATATTGAATATATATTCCACTGCTCTTTAGCCAAGCTTTAAAGAGCAGCAGAAGCTCTTTTATTATTGGCAAGGTGTTTGTGCATTAAGGTGAAACAGTTGTTGGGCCTTAACTGTTAACAAAACGGTGCTTGAAACACATTTGAGTGAGTAGGAGTCGCATTTTGGCAACAGCAAGGTGAGAGTTAACTGAAGCCACTGCTAAATAGTTCATACTGTAATAATTCATTTTCTCTTTGGCCTCTGTTCAGTGCTGCTCTCGCTGCACCACCATGCTGTCATTCGTGCTGAACCATCCGATGAGACAGAGACATTAGTCTGCTACGTGTAGTACAGCAGCAATCTGCATATTTCATTGATTTAACTTCCTGTATGAATAATTAATATCCTGGGAGACACTATCTTCATGCACACGTATGTTGGCATCGTTGTATGCGCATGCTCAGTTGTCTAGCCATGCACAGTGCATGGCTGATGTGTGCCGTTTGCGTGTGTGTACGTACGTTGCATTTGTGTTTGCCATGTTGAGGTCCATTAAAACACACTTTGTACATTAAGAAGATGTAACTTGTGCAGTATGAACCATAGGACATCAGCACTACAGCACATTAAGAGGACTCTCTTAGCAAAGCTTGACATTGTTCTTAAACTTTGCATATTTGTGTCCATGGGTGTTTCTGAGGGTTCTTGCTTGCATTTGTGCTGTTTTTGGGTTGATCTGTGACTCAGGGTGCCTCACTCATTCCAACACTATTGAAGTTGGCTGAGCTGCTCTGGATTTCCCAAACCATCCTGATACTAAAATCACAGTATTTTGTAATCGTGTAGTCATTTCCTCTTAATCTGCCTTCATTTCTTTTTCCTGTTGTTATTTAGGTTTATCCCCTCTCTCGAGTATGTATTCTCTGTGCTTTGAGGTGCTATGATACGGGTCAGCCTCTGCAGAACAAACGCATCCATTATTGTTGAGAAATTCTGAAACAGTGCGAATTATAATGTAAACAAGTGATTCATTAACCAAAATCGACCTGAATCCTATTTGTTTCACTGAATGTTGGCACTGGCAGCAGGTTTTTTTGTCCCCCTGAATCAGCAGCAGCAGGAGGAACATGCAGTTTCATAAAACATACATAGAACCTGATGTGTGGACAATGCCACTTTAATAGCTTTATTACAATTCCATTATTGCAACTTTCCGAGCAGCAGCATATCCTGAACCCCCTCTGCCCTCATCAGTAAGTAAGTCGATGTAAATGCGATGTATAGCAAGTATTTGTATGTAATAAAATCATGCACACACCGTCACCTGTTACATTAGATGCAGGGAAGGTTCTGACTACAACAGGAGGAGCAGTGCACTGCTGTGACAGAAAGTACTAACTGTCGCACTCTTACCAATACCAACCCTAGAATTATCCTCTCAGCAGAGGTCTCTCTCACTCCTCCCTGTCTCTCTCAAGAAGAAATCAATAATGTGGGAGATACTTCAGCCAGTACAGTGGCAGACCCACCTGCATACAAGGCGTACAATAACTGAAGATTATTTTTTGTTCTGGAGAGAGTACGAAGAGCATGCAGATGTAACTCGATGATATCGTTTTCAGTCTGACAGATTTAACATTAACGGCCTAGTTCGCCAGCAGCTTCTTCTGTGATATTTGGAGTGTCCAAAGTCAGAGAGTTGTTCCAGTAGTTTTGTATTGTGCAAGTTAAAATGACCATACTGATGACTGAATTGTACACTTTAGATTTGCATTATCTCCATAGTAACAGTGGATTAGATAGTAAGAAGACGGAGGTGTAACTGCAACCAATCTTATTACACTGCAGTAAATTGATCCAAAGGATTACTTTCAAAAAGTCAATGTATTCCACTAATGGATATCTCTTGTTGTGGGTTACTGTGACTGTGTCTGAGTACTGTCCAGGACTAAATCTGCTTCTAAGAGGGGGGGGGCATTTAGAGGCAGGTACACAGGAAAAGTAAGGCAGTAGCAAAATAACATACAACTGATATGATATCATAAAAACTGCAATACATTTCCATACGTGGTGCTGTATTGCTCTCACAGGCGCACTGCAGTGAGTGCAGCAGCACACTGCACACGTGGTGGTGTTAATTACGGTCCCGAGGAAGTGTCAGGTGGATTGCACATCCACAGAGGGTGCTAGGTCAGAAAAGTTAAAGCACAACAGCAGAGGAGATAAAGGAGAAGATCAAAGTGAAGGGGGACAAAGACACAGATAAGGCTGAGAGGAGAAGAAGGGGGACAGAGGGAAATATAAAGAGCATCTAAAAGTGTATAAGAGGAGAGTTGTTTGGTATAGGAATCCCCTCCTTATCCAAGGGGGTTCAGCAGAATCTACATGTCACTTTCCTGTTGTGCATCATGCATTCTCTTCAGTATTCACTCTGCAAATACTCCTTTGACTTCTTGTTGAAATGTAAATAGTCAGGGTGATTTTGCTGGGACATTACAGTTCTTAATATTGCACTCTTCATGATTGCATGCTTATGATTTGTTGCCCAAGGAAGCTTAGTCACACTCTAGATTGCATAAATGTGAAAGTAGGGATTTATATACTCGATAACGTGAGAGAAAACTGAGTCAGACACGACAGTGTGTCGTACGGAAAGCTGAAAGACAGTCATACAGATTTCAAACCATACAATCTGGACTTCCCAACAGTCAGTCAGAGAGAAGAAGTCCAGTGGAATTACAGATTGAGTGGCAAAGCCAGACAGAAGGGAAACGGGGCTGACAAAAGTGGAGAGGCAAAACAAAGACAAAGCAACATAAGCAGACTCTTGCTTTCTTCCAAAGTACAGCCACAAGCTGTTGGTCTCAGTCTGCCAACCTAGCTCAACTTCCCAGCCGCAGATAAGCTAAGTGTGTGTGTGTGCATGTGTGTTTGTGTGTGTGTGTGTGTGTGTGCGCATGTGTACATAATTCATAAGCATAGCCAAATCAAGATCTAGAGATTATCATGACCAGTGGCACAGAAGAGGAGAGGAGAGAGGAAGAATGGGAACAGAAGAGAGGAGGAAATGGGGAAAAATAGTTAGCAAGGATTTACAAGTGCAATTACAGGTTCCGGAGCATGCACTAGTTTATATTCACCCCACACTCACCTGTGTGCACCGGCATGTGTTCACATACACATTCCCACAGGCTTCCTGTGTATAAACCTCTACTCCCTGTTTCTCTATCTCCATTCAATGATTCCCTCCCTCCCTCTTTTACTTTCAAGGAAGGGTAATCCCTCTTGTAGCTAATGTGCTGTGACATTTCATGGTACAATAGGATTTGGGAGACACTATGTATTCTCATGGTGCCGGGGTCTGGCTGATAACCTCGTTGTCTGGGTGATTTTGGACTGTAGCAACTCTTGGACTAGTTTTTATCTCACTTTGGAAATCTAATTCTCAAGGTGGAAATGCAGTTCACAATAATGCAGACTCTGAGGTGACACTTCTGGAGTTACTGGTAAACCACAGTCACTGCATATGGCCACACAGCATCTCATATTATTTTTTTTTTTACTATCAGTTAGATCTGATGAATAGATTTGATGTGGCATCAGCTGCGGTGAGCGATTCCTGTTTTTCTGTTTGGTGATGCAGGTGACAGCCAATGAAGTCATTATTGTAACCGGGTGCTGTTTGTTTGACACATACTATTGGATTCCTTTGCCTTTGAGGAAGTGCATTGTGAATTATTTAACATTTGACCGAGTGTAAAAGAAAGTAAATGCTCTTGCCTGCAGGATTATTGCAGAAAGAAGTAAGAGGAATGATGGGATATTTCCATGTTTTACTCAAGAACATTTAGGAAACAGAAGACATGCTGACACCAAAGGAAGGGTGGATATTTTCTGCTGTTTTACAATTGTTGAAATTGTTGCATCAGTATAAAACAGAATAGTAACACCAACACATATACAGAAAAGTCAAAAACAAACCTTTTGACCATATTCATAAAGTAGATTAGCTGGAAGATCATTTTGGAAAGCGTAGTTTTTCATATTTGTATTTCATGCATTTTTTGTCTCCTCAGAATATTCTGTCTTCTGTAGTTCCCCATACTGTCAATTACTTATGCCATAATGATGGCACAAATATCTCTCTGTACAATACAGCTACAGGTACTCCTCTGATTTTGTTGATCTGGCAAGCTGTGAATTTAATAACTAACTCATTAAGGCAAAAATAAAGTGTTACAGCAGGACGGAGTGGCTCAATTTTATATTAAGGCGGAGTCTTGGGGTATGAGAGGCGATATGATACAGATAGCTGTGTTTCCCTTTGGATCAGCTGAAGGCTGAGGTGCTTATCTCACCAGCAGAGCTGATGTGTGAGGATAGGATACGGGGGCGGTAAATGTGCTCATCTACCTTCAGGCACAGATATAATGCTGCCAGAGTGCCTGCAGCTGGACAGCGGCTCAGTGACGGCAAAGTTGGACGGGATAAATCTAAAACACATTGCACCACAATTGTTGTTGGTTATTCTTTCAGTTTGCTCTCGTTCTTCCCTTGATTCAGCGCCCCATAAGTGGTCCTTTGTCCCGTAGCGTGAGGCGCCAGCACCTTGCCCTGAGAGGCATCTTTCAGGGTTTCCAAGCAGACAAAACTCTGAACGCAATTTGCTGACTTGTAGTTGCTTTACAACACACGACCGAAGCAGTTTAGATATGTGTGTACATACGGAGGCATGCACTGGACACATCGTTACTGGAAACTGCACTCTGCTTGCACTGATGTAATTTGATACACCGTTGCTATCCACACTTATTTTAAAGCTTTTTCAAAGAACGAAAAGAACATTCTCATTTTCCCCACTGACACCTGTGCAGGTTTGAAACGACAAAGGGGCTTTGAATACGTGATGTCGGCACAGAGAGGGCTACACAGAACGGGTTCTTCCTGTAATAAAAAATAAAAAGAAACTGTGGTAATGAGGCTATCACATGCCAATAAAGACCTGCCCTGCATATTGTTTCCTGCTTGTTCAAACTGGAGTGAAGTCTCGAGTTCTGAAAAGGCCAAATTTGATTCACGACCCTTCATCTTCCTCTGTGCCAAGTCGAGCCTTAAATCATCAAATTTAGACTTTAATCCGAGTCACGCAAAAGCCGCCGGTGCCGCGCGGAACATCTTCCTCAGCTAAATGCAGATTACAACTGAAGTGAGCAGAGTGTTTATCTAGCTAACAACCGTACGAGGGGACTAACGTCTTGTCGTTTTGATTCGCCATAAGATTTGTTTTGAGAGCGTGACAGCGAGCGCGAGACAGATAGAAGCAGTGTGTCACACCCAGATTCATGAGACGGGGGGTTGGCAGGCCTGCTACTGCTGTTTTGGCTGACTGTGTTATACCTGGAGGGTACTCGGTGCTGCCGCCGCTACACTGTAGCCAATTTAGCTGGAGCACAGCTGCTAAGAGGCTCCCCGAGGTGTGTGTGTATGTGTGTTTCAGGATTAAGCCACAGCACCAATTAAAGCCTCAGACTGGTTTTTAAAGGATAAATTATTAACAGCAGAAGTGACCTCTCTGGTGGCCTTTCCACCGTCCTCCACCATCCTCGTCTGCTCTCCTCTCCAACCTTCCCCCACTTTCATCAGACTTCATCTCTTCGTTTCCTTTCCTCACTTCTGTGGTTATTCTCTGCAGGACTTCCCGTTTTACTATTTACCACTGTCTTGATGTCCCTGGTACAATCTCTGCAGAGCTACAGAACATCATGGATGGATATGGCCCTCATGGTGTAGAATTTAAGCAAAAAAACAAGTCCGGTTGTATTTACTGAGTGTCGCTTTACTCGCAATTCAGATCCTAAACTCTCATCTTCTCACCAGGCAGAAGAGAAGCGGCGACAAAAGAAAGTAATGTGTTCCATCAGCAAAGCATATTCAAGAAAGATTTCTCTCTGTTCACTCCATTGCCTCTCCCTAACTTGCGCCTGTTCACTGTGATATTTCTGTTTCCCCTCACTGGATACTTTCGTATATTTATGCCTCCAGGATACAGTTGGGCTTGATTGTTGCTGTGTGCAGCTGCATTTCCCCTTTTCTCCCTGTGCTCAATAGCAAAAGCATGTTAGCCAGTAATGGATACTTTTAACCTTTTCCAGGTAATTTGATCAGGCCTTTAAATCAATCCAAGTGCACACACACACGCACACACACTGTCGTATCGGTGAATGCATCGAGTGCTGCTCTCATTGTTCAGCCATTGTTTTTTAAATGGGCGAACCGTGTCTTTTTTTTTTTCCTGATTTGATGAATGGTTCAATACTGGATTCTGAATTATAAATGTGAGCCGCTGTGTATCATCTCTCACAGGGACAAAAGAGGAGTCGGAGTCGAAATTGTTTAGAGTTCTCAATGTATTTAACATCCGGGTTGCTTCATACTGCCATTCAGCATTCTAGCAAATGGAATTTCCTGTCGAAAATGGTGCGGCGTCCCCTCACTATATTGTGTTGGTCCAGTTGCTCGTCATAATCCAGATGCAGTTTGTTTTGGCAGTTGTCATTTCAACAGTGGAGGTGCATTTCTGAATGAAATTATCAGGCCTAACTCGTATCACATGTCTGATTCTTTACTATGTCTGTAATGCGTTTCTGTCTGCCTCATGTTTCTGTCTAATCTTCCACCTGAGAATTAAAAAAACTTCATGATTTGACTGAGCTCTACCTTTGTTACCATGCCCTCTTATGGATTTTCCCTCTAGATATCCTCAGGTCATCATCTGATCTCAGTCAGCGGGCTTGGATTCCGCTCAATATGTTCATACACTCTGATCTCTTCCTCCATCCCTCCGTCCCTCTCTCCTTCAAGCCCTCCCTCTTCTTCTCTCTCTCCTTGAATATTTGCTCCTCTCAGATTTGATGAAGGAATTTAATTAGAGCAGAGAGAGAGAAACAAGAAGGAACAAAGGACACAGTGAACGAAGGAAGCAGAGTAATCATGAATGGTCAGTGACCCTGAGAGCAGACAAGGGAGAGATAAGCGTGTTTAAATCAGACGTGGTCGATCTGAGGAGAGAGGCATATTGAACCTTGTTACTACATCAGACGAGATCGTATAAAGATGTAGAGGTGCATTGACGCTGCAACATTGCTTCACGTACAAGTGAAGAAATTACCGGTAAACCCTGAAGTGCCCATGCAGGATCACATGAGTTGAATAACCTATGTGCAGATGGCCACTGCACCGTCATGTGTCTTATAATTTCTGTTTGCTGCCATAGCTCAGTGAGATGACCTTAAACAGGAGTTTACAGTCTTTTCATGTGACTTCCATTATGTGGGTTCCAGTACTTCAACCTTGGATTTGTTTTACAGGACTGCTCAGCTGTGTCCTGTTGTTGACTGTCAACACACATCCTACAACTGTAGGGAGGTCGATGTGGAAAGTTGAAAACTCACCGTAAAACTGTACAAGAATCGAATGAGTTCATAAGTTCATACTTTATGGTCATATTCATTTTCTCATAATAAAAATGTATACCTTGATAACTAGTAACCAGGTAGCTAATTAAACGTTTCTCCTCCCTCTGGCAGTCACAGTAATTACACAAACACTGTAGACGCTCTTATGACACTGTACGCTCCACCATTGATGTTTGAAGAAGTGATCTGGTACACGAGGTTGGACTACACTTTTCCTTTTTGATTTCTTTTATTCTTTTTTTTTGCTTTTATATATTTTGTTGGTGTGTGTGTGCATTATGGTGCCACCTTGAAAGTGCGATGGTTCATTTCAAGGGGTCTTTCCTGGTACACAATATATTTGACCAGCAATATTAACCAATGTGAGGTAATATAGAGTAGCAGTGACACTACTGTGCTTTTTCATAACTTCCACCTCTGCAACAGACTTTCACAACACACAGTCTATTCACCGACCTCCTTATATTATTGCTTAGCTGCCTGTTCCAATTACCATTCCCATTCCTGTTGGCTCATATGCCCACATAATATACTGTATGTCACGACCTGTGATGTTGCTACACTTAGAATAGAGACCCCCCCCCCACCAAACATACAAACGCACACACCTGCCAATTGCTATCTTTTCAGTTTCACATTGTTGCTGTGAGAAGATGAACCCAACACACAAGCGCAGGCACCCACACACAGACACACACGCCAGTTCCTATCTCTTCAGCCTCTCATTGTTGCCGTGGAGAAACATTATTCTGTCTGCACACTTATTCTATAGTCTCCATTCTTTGACCTGACGCTATATAAGCATTCTGTCTTATTCTTATGCCCTCTTATTCTGATGGTAATTTGACTGCCTGAAAGGACTGGCAGAGGATTGTTCTGTCTCATTCAACAAAATACGGTAAAAAGTCATTCCTGGGATTAAAAAAAGCTCTGCGGTGGATTTCCAGGGCTCTGTTGTCGGCGCTGCAGTTGCCCGTCGGCCCCCCGTTCATATGCTAATGAGGCAGAGCTTGATTGTTTCCTCATATTTTAATCTCCTGCACGGTGTTGGAGGAGAGGGGGGCAGCCGGAGGAGCGTGAGTACGAGGAAGACATGAGACGGGAGGAAAAGAGATGATGGACCGGGAAAAGACGAGAGGGCAGAGGCTGTGGGCAGCTGAGGAATGGAGAGGAGGAGAACGACGAGGAGAGAAATTATGTAGGAGGAGGAGAAAAGCAAAATGTTTGATTGGAAGAGAGAAGGGATGAGGGTCGTCAGCGGGCAGGGTGATACTATTAATATGCAAGGAGGAGACGATAAGATAAAGAGGGATAGAGGCGCTGCTGGATGATAAGCAGCAGGTAGGAAAATACAGTTCACCTTATAAGGAGACATCCAGAGTTTGCACTGACAAAAAAAACCCTACTGTTACTGCTGTTAAAACTCTGCAATATTCAACATTGCTTCATTTGAAACTTTTTTAAAAGGAGTCACCAAAGAACAACGAAACCTCCATGTTTTCACATATTATATAGGTCTCTATAAAACCAATCACACACCCCGTCTGCTGCCGCTCATCATGCATACTGCCGGGTAGAAACACTGACCAAAGGGCAATGAGAGGAGGAGCGAGAGAGACTTTCTTGAATAAACTAACGTCTCATTTGCATAAATATACATAATAAAAGAGCTTTGTGCAAAGCTCCTCTTCAATATGCATGTTTTTTTTCCCCTTTTCGTAACTTGCATGCTAGAGGTCATGCAATTAAGAAGGAAGAATGTAGCATATGATTTTTTTTTTTTTGGAATGTACTCAGAGAGGAGGAGGAAAAATCAGCAGGGTGGGTTTTGAAGTACAATGCAGAGGAATGATTTTCTTGGACGTCACTCAGGAAGGACTTTTTTTTCCCTTTTAGAAAGAGAGTACAAGGTCGGCCGCTTTGGTGCACTGTAGTTAGAGTTGTTAGTTGCTGTGATTGTTGCAGACAGCAAAAGGCAGCGCGCATCCAAGAAAATAACTTTAGCAAGAACTTGAGCCAACGTGTGCGTAGTACAAACAGTATGTTCAACCTGAGACGTGTGCATTGGCAGACTCGTTAGGAAACGTGAGTAAAATCCTTACTCGGCCATCATGCCAGTAATCTGAAAAACTTGGTGGTTTTATTTGTGGGAGACATGTGCTGTTATGCTTGGACTAATGTTTTTTGTGTTGTTCCTTTCTTGTTCGTTTTTAGGAAGCACTGTTCTTGGTATTTTCGTGCACATCCCCAGAATTCAGCCACTTGACTTATACGTATGTAACCCCTTTGTACACTGCGCTAGGTGCACACATAGAAAACACAGCAGAACCTTGGACCTACCTGCTGTGAAGTGACGCTGCAAACCACTGAGCCACTACTGCCACATTACATTTTTACATGTTGTTACCTTATACTCTAAATACTTTGAACATTCATTTGAATTAGCTTGTATCAGCTCAGCACATTCAGCTTGACACTCACAGACCATTTAACATGAATCCGACTTCAGCCAGCCTCTGTTATGTGCTATGGCTTTGGAACTGACTGAGTTTGACACAAATGCATGAGGATGAATTGGACCAACAATTTTATGCATTTCAAGCTCCAGAGTTATATTATGCGAACAAATAAACACACACACTGAGTATTCCCATATATAGACACAGCTGTTGCACAAGCTCATGTCGGTGGGTTTTCCCGCAACCCCCGCACACAAACACAGATCCACAGCCATGACCCCAAGAACAATAGCCGTGCAGCCTAATGCAGATTTAAATCAATCTCAAGTTGAACAGCTCGTCCATAAACTCACACATGCTCTGCACCCCCCCTCTCTCTGACCTTTTCCAAAAAAACAGCCACAGGAATTTGCTGAGAGTTCAGCAACTCACCACGGACTCTCCATCATTCCCTTATCTCCCACCAGGTCAGTCAGCACCAAGCCCTAACTGGATGTCCTCCCGGGGTGTTTGTGCAACTTGTTTATGACAGCCAAAGTGTTGTTGATGCTGCTGTTGCCGATGTTAACAAGAGAGATAGAGAGGTAGACGGCTGGAACACGCCGGTCCAGTGGGAAGCAACCTAGACGACCTGATCTTCCGAGGAGATGGAGAGAGACAGGGAAGGAGCCGTTTGGGAACGGAACTGGGAGAGCGATGAAAGGAAATTAGGGAAGAGGTGAGAGATAAACAAGAAGTCTAGAGAGAATGAAAGCGGAAGTGCATGAAATGTAATGGCGGATAGATGCATTGGCAGCATACGACTGCTGAATGAGAGATCAGCATTAATGTAAGTGGCTGTAGTGCAGCGCTAGTTCTAAAATGCAGGAGCAAAGACTTTATTTCTGTAACAACCGACAGAATGGCTTTTTATTATCTGAGTCGAGGGAAACATTGTGATGGAAAAGACGAGCCATTTTACCAGAAGTATGTTGTCATGCATGTGTCACAGTATGTGTTTGAATACAGCTGGATATATTGCTTTACATTAAGTCTTTAGTTTCATTTTAAAGGCTGTAAAATGCTGTGGTCTTCTGCTCCACTATTCTTCTGATGAGAAATTAAGTAGGTCATGCAGACTATATTCTAAAAGGTCAACTTTCTGCATTACTAATTAAAGTGGTCTTTTTTCCGTTCTGACTGACCTTACAATGATCTTAAATTGAGGCTGATGAAACTTGCAGACACCCTGGTAAAACATGATATTCAGCTATTTCTGCCTCAAAAAACAGCAGAATGTCTGCAGGTCCTGAAAAACTTAAACAGCTTTGTATTACAATAAATATGGCTGTATTAGCTCAAGGGTGTAGTTAAATCTAGTATTACACTTGTAAAATCGAGTGGTTGGTGTGGTATGTTTCGTCCAGTGTCAAATAACCCCAATCATAAAGACTGATATTTGACATGTATTTTAACTGCAGATTTGTTCAGGTCATTATTGTAACTGGCATGAAAAGAGGTCTTTAAAAGTCTGTCATTTAACTTAATTAAACATGCAGACACTGTGCATAATCGCCTTAACTATTAGCAACTCCATTATCAGTGCACTTAATGTGAGGACTGAAAGAAGCCAGATCCCTTTTCTTGAATTCCAAGCTTTGCGTGGAACGAACTGGACTTAAATACGGTTTTATGAAATAACCCTCAGGTGTGACTTTTCCAGATGTATCAGTTGCTTCCCAGACTAATCACAGGCTGCACCTCGAGCCTGCACATTCGTCAGTTTGACACTTGGAAACCTGTCAGTGTCCCGTACCGGCTATCATTAAGCTTGTCTCCGAGAAATGAAGCATCGCGTGAGCTCATGCAGGACGCGGAAGTCGCACGCCCCAGCTGTAATCAGCTGACAGCCGGCTGATTGAATCATCGCTTCTAATGAGTCACACACCAATCGCAGCCCGTTCTCTCATCGAGGTGGTCAATTTAAATACGACTCCCTCCTCACTGATCCCTGCTACACCAGTGCTGCCACACTCGCTGCTGCTGGCAAAGCTTCGCCTCCATCACCACATCCTTCACCTTTCTCAGTCCTAACAATGGCTTAAAGGAGAAAAATGGTATTCAGTGTCCTGCTTTGGGCCCACCTTTTTTTTTTTTTTTTTTTTTTTTTTTGCGTGTTCCCTGTTTTGGTTCAGCACATCTGCTTGGCTATTCCAGGGAGCATCTTCAAGAGTGGAGCCTCAGCGCCAAGTGTAACTGCATTTCCATCTGTTGCAATAAATGGTTAAATCTATGATAAGAGTGTTCCTGACTGTAGGCTGTTTATACGTTTACACAGCAGTAACTGAACCTGCAGACGTCTTTTTATATAAACATGCCAATTTTCCTTCCTCAATTTTCATATTTTTAGTCTTTCTTTTCTGTGAGGCCACATCTTCCAATCAATCAAGGACCGGAAACAACAATTTGGCAATCAGGCTAATTTTGTAAAGTCCTGAAAAGATGATGTGTTGTCTTTTTAAGGTTTCTGACAGAAGCAGTAGCCAGGGCTTAATTTAGCTGCTTGTGTAATCTCTTAACGGGAATGGTATATTGGGAGCCATGTTTCCATTCCAATGTATTCATAAGCTCTTCCTTAAACCCTTCCGCTGCTGTGTTTAGAGGCACAGAGAGTAAGAGCGAATCTCAGCGCTGGACCCAAAAATAGCCCGCATTCTTTCCTCTGTGTTTCAGGAAGCATCAGAAGAGGCCGGAACAACCCATTCTCCCATGCCCATCCTCTTTCCCCTTATCCTTTCTCGCTTAGTTCCCTTCATCAGCCATCCCTCTTTCACCATCCATCTATTCTTTTCTCTGACGCCTTCTCTTTCTCCGCCTCTCTCCCCTCTCTTTATCCCTTCCTTCCTACCTTTCACCCAAAGTTCACCCCTCTCTGGGACTGTGCACCTCCTCTTCTTCCTTTCTACCATCACTTAGTGAGTCTTTCCAGCCCTCCATCTATAATGGACTCACACTGAATACAGCCCATTAATGTCTTCACATACACGCCCACACGAGTGAGAAACATTGCGTTGCATCATATTAATGCACATGGAGGAGCATATTGCAGGGGATGAGCCTTCTTAAATGTATAGAGGAGTTACAGCAGATGAATGGAGCCATTGTTTGGTGTAATGTTTCCGTCTTACACTTGGTGTGTGTCTCTGTCTGTCTTTCATTTCTGCATCTCTGTCTTGCTGGAACAAAGATCAAACAGCAACACACTGACACATATAGAGAGCCTCAGTATGCAATAAGGAAAATTGCTTTTGCTGAAAATAGCAGGGGAAACCTGACCTTAGCAAGGTCATCGTTGCTTTACCGGAACTCTGGACAGAACTGAACTGCAGTTGTATGTGTGAGTGTGTGTGTGTGTGTGTGTGTGTGTGTTTCCAGGAGCTACTCATTGTTTGGAAAGTAGAGAGCTCTTTAGGGACAAGAGGGCTATATATAGACTTGCAAGTGTGTATGCATGCATGTGAGCTTAGTAGAAGTTATCTCAGTGTGTGTTTCGAGTGTGTTAATGTGCACAAACCTAGATGGTAGAGTAAAGGCTCAGGCACATCAGCATCTTAAATGAACCTTTAGACCTTCCACCTTGGTGAACTAACCTTTCTTTAAACTCCTCTGTCTCTAATGATGAATGGTTTGCAAACAGTTACGAGGTAGGAGTTGATGGTACAAACATGTTTTCAAGATCAACTGCGTGAACGTGTCCTGTCAGTGTCCCAACTAACATGTGGTGAGCAGACGTCCGGGTTTGTCCGGGACTGTCCTGGTTTCAACTTGGGTGTCCTGGTCCTGACAAATATCTGTAAAACATTAAAATGTCTCAGTTTTTAACACTCACTAGAAAATTGTCCCAGTTTTC
Organism: Chelmon rostratus; assembly: GCF_017976325.1. Taxonomy (NCBI): domain Eukaryota; kingdom Metazoa; phylum Chordata; class Actinopteri; order Chaetodontiformes; family Chaetodontidae; genus Chelmon; species Chelmon rostratus. The sequence goes on from NC_055665.1 coordinate 20,190,533, forward strand.
ACCACATTTAAAATAATAACTATATTATTGTTATACATGTTTTCAGTGCTTGCATAGACGTTTGTCATGTTCTGTCCCAGTCATTACTCTAAAAACATAAAAATGCGCATTGTCTGAATTCAACCCTGATTTGTCTGTGTGTGTATCAATCAGTGAGTGTGTTATTGTCATGGATGTTGCTAGCCTGTGAGTCACAGGCAAGCGCATAGACTGCGGTGCTCGCAGCTCTTACAGAACTTGTCAGTATGCTAACAGTTAGCTGTCTGTCATGCTGAAGACAAAGTCAGTGTTTTTTCTAAAACACTGGAGGCTTACTGCATCCCTCATGAAGTACCCAGCAAAATAAGTGTGCTTGGTAGCACTGAAATAATTGTCCCCCATCTTGATGAAAACGAATAACGAGATGTTGTGCACAGACCAACACACCTCTGTTACCACTTCAAGAAGAGAATAAGTAACTTAAATTGTGTTTCTCTGTTGTCAGCCGCCTTTGGAATTCACTATCAGTCAAATATATGCTTATCAGGTAGTCTGCAGCATGCACATATATGTCACCGTGCAGCAATGTTTTGCGGTGTGTTGCTGTTCACAGGCTCAGCCGTGCATGAAATCTACAAAAACCCGGTGACTGTGTTTGCTTTGTGTGACAGTTTGTGCCGCTGCCTCTGAGCCTTTTTCCCACTGCGAGAGCTGCTCCACTGTACTAAGTGTGTCAACAATACCAGCTGAGAGGCAGCCTTCAGTCCACACACTCCGACTGCAGAGTAATCCTTAAAAGAGAGAAACCGGGAGAAAGAGTCGAGGGAGGGAGGGAGAAATATAGAGCGAGTATGTGGGAAGTGGAAGGATGGAGGTGAAAAGAGCAAGAGATTGAGCGATGGTGGAGTCGAAATTGACAGAGGGTGAGAGGGGAGAAGAGAGGAGAAAGCGTAGTGGAAAAGAGGGAGAGAGAGAGAGAGGGAGAGAGATTTCAGTGTTTCAAAGGATTTCCCTATCACAGTCTCTGACACATTACATACACAGCTCACTATCGGCCCGACCCTGACAGCTGCACAAATTGGCTGAAAGAGGTTTCCTGGGCAAGGCCTTTGATCAGGTGTGTGTGTGTCGTGTCAGCAAGTGAGAGGAAAGAGAGATGTTATATATTTGTGCATACCTGGACATCTGAGTGTGTGTGTATGTGTGAGTGAAAAAAGGCTCTTTTGTGCTCCAAATCATGGTGGAATGTGATGAATGCATACAGATAAGACTGTGTGTGTGTGAATAAATGCTGGCAGTCTGGGAATGCTTTTGTGCGTGTGTGTGTACATATTGCGTGTACCTGCATCGTGTTTGTAAGCACGCCATGTGTGCTATGTGTCTTATCTGAAGCATGTTATAGCTTTCTTTCCAGTGATACTTCTCTTTCAGACGAAGCCTGGGGTCTTTTATTTCTATCTGACACTTCCCATCAAACATGTATCCATGTTATTTTCCAGAGGTGGTCGATAAACAAACCCATTGTTAGAGGGTTCATATCGAATCAGCTCTCCACACAGTTCAGGCTTTGAAGCAGTGAGGTTTTCATTATCACGATCACAGGCGCCACATGAAAACACACACGCATTTCTCAGTACATGTCGCACACTGCTGGGCACTGAGCAGCTTCTCTGGAGGAGTTTGGAGTTTGATGCTTTGCTCAGTGTGTCTGTTTTCCTAGCAACTGAAAACCTGTCTTTAATAACAGTTTCAGAATATGAGAGTTAACCTTTTCTTGTCAGTTCTTAGATTGATGCATTTAAAGGCTCATCAAATGTCAAAACCCTGTATGACCATTACTCACAGACAGGACAACTTGTCTTTATTATCTTTTGTCACAGTGTTTGCGAGGTAAACAGTAGGAATGTGCTACTTGCATTACAAAGTGAAGTAGGAATGTGACTATTTGACTGTTTTGCTGGATGACGTCACACTGCGTTGCAGAAAAAGCTGGACTTTGGCCCCGGCGTGGTTTTGCCTGGCTCATATTCATAATAATGAATACGGTAATATTTGATCTGTCAATACTTTTTTTTGGTTGATTGATACATGGTTTGGTCGATAAAGATGTCAGAAAACAGTGAAGAATGGCCATCACAATTTCACAGAGCACCATCAAATTTCTTGTTTTATTACACAAACAATACAAAACCCAAACATAGCTGATATCACAGGTGATTTCATTCCTGTTGATTCACTGATTGATTCATTTATTTGTTGGCTCAGTTTTAGCTGGAGTCATGTTGATGCATTTTCCACATTTCTGTCGTCAGTAGCTCGTAGACTGAGAGGTAATATTTTCACAGTGAGCACAGTATTGGGAGTATTTTTGGAAAAAATAACCAAACTGCAAATGTAAGGGTTTTAGGAGACACTTGCAATACAGAGTAGGATTTGTCACAGCCATTAAAATGAAGCATTACGCCGTGTGGGCTTTTTTCATCTCTGTACTTTGCCGTGTTTTTGTTGAAGTGCAGAGGCTCATTCTGGGCTGTTAGGGTAAGGCACTGGCCTGTAAATGACACTACTCCACAGGCACCATCTCCTTTTATTGCTGCATGTCTGCTGTGCATGTGTTGAATCCTGTTAGCGCAGTCTGCCAGTTGAGGGAAGTACAGGTAATGGATTAATATCAGAGCTGGCTCAGGCTCCACATCGCTGTGTGGTGACAGCCTGTCATTATCACAAACACCGACTCGCTCACACACACACTCGCTAGCATTTGTGCACACACCCGCCAAATACAGTATACATCCAAGCACACTCTCCTGTCTCACCTGTCTCGCTTCCTTCCCACCACGCTCTTGCCCTGTCTCTCTCACGCGTCATTGTGGCACGCAGTGGAACTGGCCTGCGGTCATCTCAAACTGCAGCCAGTTCCTTACGCAGAGACCAGCAGTGTGGTCGATCCATCAGAAATATTACACCTCATGTCTTTTCCTAAATGCTCCTTCCTGACCCCGACGGAGAACGTCATGAGGTCAAGCAAAGTGTTGCTGCACTTCTGTAGTTTATCAGTGAAGTGCTTGAACTCTCTGCTAACAGTGACAGACAGACAGATCCACATTTAGGCTTCGCTCGTCGCCTCTGTGGAACATTTGTATCCTCGCTGTGCCGCATTATCAGAAACTATGATGAACTGGTTGTGGATCACGTCTCTCTCCTGCATCCGGGCACTGTCTTGGTCCTCAAATTAGTATGATTGTATGAAAATAATTGTTGAGTTAATGCAAGATAGGCATCGGCTAACAAATCTACTACTGTACATATCATCATTCTTAAGTTGAAATAAAAATATCATCTGACGAGAGATGTCTCGTATTTTTCTTGAAAGACAGACTTCTGTGTTGTGGTTAATATGCTGATTATGATCTGATTATGAGAGTGTGAATATAGTAGCTTAAGAACCATAACTCAGTAAACACCTTAAAATGGTGCCTTGATTGTGCTTTGAGGTTGTTATGGCTGATGCAGGCTGTGGATGTGTAATGTGATGATTGATTGTTGTTGCAAAGAGCCGCATTGTGCGTTGCTTGAAATGTTGCTGCCACAAGGAATTGTAGGACGACATTATCTCCTTTACTTTCATAAAGGATGTGCCAGTGTATCCTATGCTAAAGGAGATAAGACAGGAAGTATTGAAGCACATTTTTTTTTAGCATTTAAAGAATTTGAACAGCTCTTATCGTGGCTGCCACTTAGATACTTCTGGGTGATTTCACTCAGTTAGGAACCTTCCTATGCAAAAAATTCGACCACCACCCTGATGTCGTTGTCGAGCCGGTGCAGCTGTTTTGCTCCAAACATCAAGGAGGCAGAAAGAGTGTTTTGAACGCTGTTGTCATATGAGCCATCTGGCTTGTTTACTTTCTCCAAACTTAACCTAATAGTTTGCCTGAGGCAGCGGGCAGGCAGGGGTGTGGGTGTGCACTCTGAGACCATCGGTTCCAAACACTCATTAATCCTCGCGCTGCCCTTCCTCCCTGCCAGAAATGGTCATCTTATTAAGTCATTTAGTCAGCACTGAGCTGTGTAATTGGACAGTGCAGGCCGATAGGAAACATTTGAGTTAGTTAGTGGCAATAAAGGGCCCGAGCCATGGATTAAACACTTGATGGACTGGTTTGAAACTTCTTAAAGTGCAGCGAATGTGCCCAAAATGTGCACTGGAACTGACAGCAGGTCACTCCAGTCATCATAAGGTAGTCATGGTAATTGACCGAATCGTCGATAAAGCTAACTTAAAGCTGGTGATGTCACAGCTGCTCAGATGCATCTTGTTATTGATACAAGCCCCCGTAGTAAACTTGGTACCATGATCATAATTACTAATTACACATATCCTGCTTCCTCAGTTTGATGTGTTGAATCCAGATATTGGTGTGGGACTTGATGCAGGAAGAGATTATGCAGAAGGCTGTGAGCTCTGTAGAGAGATGGTGCTTTGTTTGATGGGTAGGGCCGGTAGCGGAAATTCAAAATCATTATGAAATGTGTTAATATTTTGGCACCTAAAATGAGAATTCAAATGTTTTCCAACGTGTTGCGACCTCAAGTGACCTTTTCCTTTCCTTCTTTCTCTCCGTCTCTGCAGCAGTCCTATGCTCCTCCCCCTCAGCCCATGGCTCCGCCCAGCCCCGGCACCACAGGAGGAGGAGGAGGAGGAGGTGGAGGGGGAGGTCATGGAGGAGGGCTAGCGGAGCAGCTTAGTAAGACCAACCTGTACATCAGGGGCCTGCCGCCGGCCACCACCGACCAGGACCTCATCAAACTCTGCCAGCCGTGAGTCCTGTTCTACTTTATTCCGTGGGACTCAATGTGACGCTGTCCTTGCTCGGCGGAGGCACCCTTCAGTGCAGCTGAGCAAAAATCACTCCCGCTCCGTTCGGTTCAGCTTCTGGTAATTAGTTTTGCTTGAGTCCAACAGCAGCTAATAATGAGTATCAACAGTTTGCTCTTGACCTCTCTGTCCCTCCCCTGTGCTTCCTCAGAGGAAAAAACACAACCCAGCTGGGCCTAACCCATCCGCTCCCTTCTGCACTTGGGTCATCTACACACACATGCTGCACAAGGACACACACATACTTCCTTCTATCCATCAGCAGAACTCCTCTAATGCCAACTCTGTGAGACATTTCTTGTTTAAAGACATAGAAATATTTTTCAGCATGGGAGGTCACTCAACTCATTCCATGATAATAGGAGTAAAATTAGGCTGAATAGACATGTAATTGCATTGATTTGCCAATCCTTGAAGCATTTTAGTAAAAGCCATATAAGAACTGATCTGCAGGATTGGAGCTGATGAAGGCTTTTACTCATAACTCACCAGCAGCTATGTTACATTTGAGAACTAGGATGCAGTGTTTATTTAAACCCACTGTGCATCAATTGTCATACGCAGCTGGTGTTGTAATTGTCCCATTGCTCTCTGTTAAAAACACTGTAAACATTGAGATTGACAGTTAATTTTTAACCCTGGTTAACATTTAAACAGCGTTGACATGACAAAAACAGTCTCACCCAGTAGCTGTTCTGGTGCTTTCAATCGTTGGACTTGTTCTACCACTGTGATTAAAAAAAGATGGAAATTATAAAAACTGGAAAATACAATAGTTGTTCCTCTGATTATTTTGTTTTCCAGCATTTGGATACAAAGAAGAGCAAGAAGAGCATGAGAATGTTCTGTACAATGATGACAAAATGGAACATTTAGTGACACCTTAAACCAAAAGCTGTGAGCAGGTTAACACCACGTAGCCAAGAGGACTGATTCCATCACTTGGAACAAGTTTAATTATCAGTACTTACATTAAATTACTTGCATAGGAACTTCAGGCAAAAATACTACATTCACACCTTGTAAAACACTCCTGGAAACCAGCTTTTACAGAGTTTTTAGGGTGAGAGCATGTCAATGCCATTGATGCATTTCCACTATACTACATGCTGATGTGACACTAGAAGAGGAGCTTTGCTTAATATATCTGAGCGTATCTGTTCTACTTGATGACATGAAGGTGAATGACGTGGTTGTCCTGATTATTCCTTGACTGTAGTAACTTCAGCTGTTTGGCACCACTCATCCTGTTCTCATCTGTCGCGCTAAAAGCCAATCCTGCACATTTCATTCCCAATTGTCCCCATGTGGGCAAGCAGAGTCAACACAGAATGTAATGCAACCTATAAAGCAGCTCTCCCTGAGAGGGTCTTGTTTGCCTCCAGCTATTACCTGATAATATCAAATGTAATTGGAGAATGATATATTGGGCTAAATATTCAGCAGGTAGAGGCTTTAAATGATCATAAACATGTCTAATTGATTCAATTGATTTTGGAGTAAAGAAAAAGGCAGATGAAAATAAAATGTGAGGACTCACATGCACGCGCACACAAATGCGCGCACGCATGCACACACACTCACCAAACCTTGCCCTTCTGCGTGTCAGCTGCAGTTCAAGCCTGTTGTATTTCAGCTTAGCCCTGGAGGCGTTCTGGAGAAACAGGGTGAAAAATGGGGGCCAATAAAAGTTTCATTAGAGGACCAGTCAGTGTGCCAAGTGGCCAGTAACATTTAGGAAAGGTCAGCGGGGGAGGAGGGGGCTGTGTGTGCTGCTGGGCAGCAGTCTTAGCCTTGGCTTTCCAAATCTCTCCGGCTTTGGGAAATAGACTGAGTGGCAGTTTCCTGTCACTCACTGACATGACACGCACACATGCGCGCGCACAAGCACACACAAACAGGCATTTCATTCATGCGCACAGTTACAATGAATCACGGAGGGACAGTCCCTCGACACTGACACTCACACACATGCACACACGCGCGCTTTTAAATCAATGTCATCCTCATCCTTATTGTTACCAAGTGTGGCTTTTTGGTGTGCCAGCCCGCCCACCAGCATCATCCTCTCCCTTCCCATTCTGTCATCCTCCTCATTTCCTCCCTCCATCCCTCTCTCACTGCCCCCCCTCCCTCCATCCCTCCCTCTCTCTCTCTCTGTCTCTGTCTCCGTGCCAGTTCTCAGAGTGTCACTGAAAAGTGCTGTTGTCAGCTGACATTTCCAATCACTCCCCCGGTCGCCCAAACTATGGACACACTTTTAACGTCTGGGGACAGAGCAGAACGTGAGCGGAATTTAAAGTAGAGCACAAGGGCAATTTCTCTTTTGCTCGCTCGCCTCCACTCACACTTGTTGTCTCTCTGTCTCTCCCTCATGCTTACCACAGATTCACTACTCTTATCTATCTATCTATCTATCTATCTATCTATCTATCTATCTATCTATCTATCTATCTGGTTGTATGATGACAGATGAGCTTTAATTACTCAATGCCACTTCTGAGAAATCCCTAAAGCAGAATATAAAACACTGAATGAGTTCACAATCTCTCATTAACTGAACAGAAATCTTGCTCTAAAAAAAATTGCTGAATGGTTCGTGGAGATTTGAAACTTTTCGCTCGAGTGTGCTTGATGTTTTGGTTGATTGACATGAGACCCGAATCCTAGAAATATCTTTCTGTCCTGTAATATCTAATAGTTCAAAGACAGAGTCCATCTTTAATTATCTTACTATTTAATGAGCAAAACTCTGTGGACAAGAATTAATTGCATATACTGCTTAAACCTTTTTCTTGAGTAGGAGCAGTAATATTGTTGGATGGTGTCAGTTTTTTGTATGCAATGGAAGCTTCAGTCTGGTAGACTGAAACACTTGTACATCTGGTACACTTTTACTCACAATGTTTCAGAACAATAAAAAAAGTATGGCAAACGAAAGATAAAAGAAGACACCCCCAGTATAGTATAGCTATATAATACTGTGCTCTGCTTAAACAAAGGGTCTGATTATTTGATCTTAGTCTGATTTTGACAAAACTGTTCAGTGTTGACTGTTTATTCTTGTCAACTACTGTCAATCATATAAGGTCATCATCCTCAGCGATGATGTGTGTAATTTTTCTCAACTGTAGCAAAAAATTATTTTGGCGTGGGAACGTAACAGATTTTATTTTCAAAGCTATTCTTTTTTCAGAAATGACATGAAATGCCCTGCACACTCGCACAGGTGTTTTTAGTTATTCTGGCTGATTAGACCTCCACTCGGGTGGGCTAAGCTGTTCTTGGAATTACATTTGCCCAATCAACTCCGTGCATCAGTAAGAATGATAAAAGTGTGATTTATCCAACCTTGGCTGGTGCAGCAAAACTAAGTGTGAGGTGTGTGTCAATCAAGCACGGCCTGCATATGCCCACACTGTCCTGAGAAGAGCTCGAATCATCCAAGACAAGTGAAATCACCTGTGTAGGTGTACCACAGGTGTGTCATTAGTCATGTTCTCACGGGTAAATCTGCCAGTATGATAAACCAGAAGTGCTCGTTGGATTGTCTATAGCGTTAGAAACCTCCTCCCCCCACACCTGTCTGACGCCAGAATTGGGGTCCTGTGTCCACTAATTTTGGTCAGGCAATTTCTTTCAGGATCCTAAAACAATGATCCAACATTCAAACCCACGCTTGAGCAGTTGTTTGGAGGTGAGGAAGTAGGGTTTGAACTTCTCCCCCTGCCTCTCTGTTTTTCATCTGTTACACATCTATTTCTGTCACCTTTTGTGTTTACAACCAAGTGCAGCACTATGAATGCCTTCCAGACTATGAATGCCCTTCAGACAGCATGCAGCATTTTCCCCGTTTGATCTACAGTATTATTGACTGTTGCGCCTCCTGTGGTGACCAACTTTTATGCCCCAATCAAGTGTGGCTGTAAGCTATAAACACTACTTCAGTCCAGTATGTTTAGATAGCACGCCTTACGAGCGTTCTTTTGTACCATAAGCTGGCTAGGGTCAACAGGTCTTTGTCACACGTAATTTTATCAGAATTAAATTGATAAAAAGATGCTATATTTAGGATTCTAAATGGAGAAGGTATTGAGTTCTCTGAAGAGTTATGGCCAGGGATGTAGTGGAGATTAAACTCATCTAAACTCAATTTACCCACCATTGTATTTGAAATAGAGTAATACCTAGCTAGTTGGTCTCACATAAATCTTTATAGCAATAGTTTGCACTACCCCATTATTATCAGATGAAAGGAAAATAAGAAAAGAAAAGCATCAAGTCATATTTTTTTTTATGAAATTGCTTTTTTTTTTCTTGCAATTGTTTACCTTATGATGACCACAAATGTGTGGTCATACATTTTTCCGCTGTATTACACATTATTTCATGAATGCACCACTTAACCAGAGTCCCTCGAAGCTACTGATTTAAACTTCATGGCAGACAAACTTAATGTTTTAGTAACATCAAGCCATCTTCTGAATTTACAGCACATTGCCTTTTCGTCATGGAAACACTTCAATTCTTTATAGCGCCTGAACATGTTAAACTACATATGGGGAATGAACTTCTGAAGCACTGAACTCTCTCAGTCCTCCCTCTGTGTTCGTCTGCGTCTAACTGGCAGAGACAGGGGAGAATGAAGGAAATGCAAGAGACAAGACAGCTGTATTGGATCCCCAATTAGGAGATACCACACACAGAGAGCATCTTGCGCGTACGCTTACGCACGCACACCAACGTGCACTCGAACACATACGCAGCCTCAGACAGAGCACACGCGTGTGTGTGTGTGTGGGTGGGTGGCTGTCGTTCAGTAGACATCAAACGGTGAGCATCCATAGGCTGACGGTGTTCCACAAGGAAATGAAAACACTGATCTGATGCTGTGAGGGCCCTCTGAGGACTGTGATTAACACTTCACACACACACACGCACACACTCAGCCAAAGTGCACACAGATTTTGTCAAGCCTGCCAAAATTGAGTGCACTGACTTGCGTATTGACATTCCTCCTTAAATCGCGACAGTCTGGAAAAAACAGTCATTTTCACTGGTCTTACTGTTCTTTGTGTATCGCGTTTCTTGGTGGGGTAAAAAAAAAAAAATCTAAAGTTCAGCTTTGGAAAGGATTCTAAGGAGTTTCCATGTGTTGAAGAAGCTCGTCTTAAAAGGATTGTCATAGTGAAAGTCAGTCTGTCAGGCATCCTCCCGACCGATGCTGTGGAAAGACGGTCTTTTTTGGCTAAGTGCTGTGTTGTTGGGCTTTGTAGCATTTGTGTGAAGCCAAATAAAACAGAGAATTTGAGGTTAGCCAGCTATGCCTGGCGAGAGCTTTATGATATGAAAACACCTTTTTGACTAATGTAGATTCTGCTGCAGGCTGAGGAGTTAGCTAATGAGACAAAAACCTATGACTTTAAATTTCATTCAAAGCCTGAAAAAACAACACAGGGAAAGTGTAAAATAAACTTCTTAGTAGTTTTAAATACACAATTATGTGATCACATCTTCTGTTGGACATTGTATTTACTACTATGCATGTTTTTGATATTTAAGCTCTGTTATGCATACAGGGGTTCAGGATTTCCTGTCTCAGGATTGAGGGTACAAGTGGTGTCATCTGGATGGGACTGAAAATGACAAATAGTATGGAGCTGGGGGGAGTGCTGGAAGACAGGAAATGGGAATTAGCGGAGCAGATTGGAAATCTACTTTCAGCCCCATGTCATCCTGTATATACAATGACACAAACCACTGAGCGAACATCCTTTTATACTTTAGGGAGGAGAACAACTTGGTTACGGAACCACACATCTAGCTGTGGTTTAGATCCCTTTGACAAGCTTGTTGGAAAGTCACTCCACTGTTGCTTCACACTTCATTATGGGCTCTTTAGTCACGATGAACATCCAATGGAAACAAATTACAAACTCAGACCCCTTTCAGAACCTATTCACTCACTATTTCTCTGGCAGAATGGGAAGTGATGGAATAAGGAAGTGCTAACCCTAACCATCTGGTTCTTTGTAGTCCTCTGTTGGTATGTTGTAAGTATTTGAATAGTTTTTATGAGTGTTTCATGTGTCGCTGCCGTTGGGAGCACGGGTCGATGTTATTTCAACTAGCTGCAGGCTTCTGCTGGAATCAATGAAAGGGTTCCAGTTAGGACAGAACAGGACATTCTGCACTTTCCCATCCTCTCACTCCACGCTCTCCTCAGCCTCCTTACTTCATCATCTGATCCATTATCAATACTTTCTTCCATTTTGTCACCACAATAGCAGATTGTTGTAGCTGTCTGGATAAAATGGAATTTTACCACTGAATCAAGTCCAGATTGAGACATTCGAAAGAAGCAGTGCTGTAATTTAACATTTCCCCCAGAGCCATGGCGTCAACCCTCTCCTCTCCTCTCCTCTCCTCTTCTTTTGTTTTTAAGTCCAGCCAAATTGTGTACTGAGAGAGAGAACAGGTGGACTTCTCCTTTTACATCACACACATCGATGTGACAATAAAACACACACACAGCCACAGCCACACATTAAACACATGTTGTATTTGTTTTCCACTTTGTGAAACCAGACAGTGGTGAGCATATTTTTTCAGGATTCGTAGCGTGTCGAGCCAGGTAGTTCTCTCTTTGTCCTTCTCTCTCCCTCTTACTCTCTCTTCCTTTGTCACACACACCCACACACACACACACACACACACACACACACGCAAAGGAATAAAACAGTCTGGAAATGTTTCACTTTTCTGCCGGGAAAAACAACCTGCCAAAACACTGATGGTGCATGAGATCTTTGTCATGCATTCATACTCCACACACACACACACATGCGCCGCGCACACATGCACACACACACAATTGAAAGGAATCGCACCCAAACAAGTATTTGTATGCTCAAACGTGTCCACATTCACCCGCACATGCACTGTAGGTGTTTACACTCATACGCTGACACACAGACAAACACCAAGTTTTGATCACAGCGAGGCAGAAGTCAACACAGAGCTGGGTATTGCCAGATGGTGTGCGTAATGTGTGTGATTACCGCTTTGGTGTTTTTGATCGATGATGTTGCCTTGCGTGCGTGTCTGCATGTGTGTTTGACTTTGCGAATATGTGTGGCCGATTAGTCCTGCCTTGTTTTTTCAGAGTATTTTTTTTTTCACGTCTGCAGCCGTTGGATTGCTTCTCAAACCGCACGCCAGAGACCTTGTTTACCACGGGCCATGACTTTGTCACAATTGGTAAATACCAAAAATTTCCACAAAATGAGTGAAAATTGAGCATTGTTAAAAAAAAAATGTTGATTTTTCTCTACCAACCTCCAGATCATAAGCTGCTCAGCTGTCGTGTTGCGTGTGATAGCAGCCTTTTAAAGCCTTTTTTCTGTCTTTATTTCTAACGTCTCCTGTCCCAATAGAGTTTGATGTGAGGCTGTCAGGCGAGCTAGTTTCTGTTCCCTTCTCCTCACTGACAGAAGCAGTTGGCTGACAGACACTCTCCTCCTGGTGACAACTAAATGATCTCTTCTTTATTAAACACCTCTTACTATCTCTCTATCGCTCCCTGACTACCTCGCTTCCTCCTTGCCTTCAGTGTCTCTTTTTATCTTTTGACTGACTGCCCTCCCGCTCCTCATCTATTTCTCATTCCTCCGAGTCTCTCTCCCCCTCTCTTTGTCTCCTTCCTGGTTGTCTCCCTGTTTTTCTGTAAAAGGAAAGGGGGACTATACGTCCATCCCTCACCTGTGGCCATCAGCCAGTCAGCTAGCCAGTCAGCCAGCTTGTCATTCTGTCAATCTGCTTGATAGTCACTCAGCCAGCCAGTCAGTCATTGTGCAGCGGTGTTAAAACATTAATTAAAAAGTCTCATCCACGGAGCCAGGCAGTGATCCAGACTGATCTCAGCGATCCAAGCTTTCTGTCTCCGTCTTTTCTCCCTCTCCCCTCCTCTCTATCCCTATTTTCCTCTCTCTTTGTCTCTCATCTCTCCACATACCTTCTCAGCCTCTTGCTCAGGTTTCTGTGTGTTTCTCGCTCCTCTCTTTCCAAGAGGACTGAAAGACGGGGCTGATAAGAAACATTATTAACTTCTTTCTGAGAACAGAGAGCTGGAGAATAGAAGTGGGATGGAGGGGGAAATAAGGCAAGAAGACAAAGAGAGAGGCAGAGGTGTTGAGCGTAAGAAAGAGAGTAAGGTAGCGAAACGGACAGGAGACATTAAAAGTTGGCAGGGAGAACAGATAGAAAGAAGTATGGAGGTTGTCTGTCTCTCTTATAGGCCCTCCAAGCAGGATTGGGTGCCATACAGATGTCTGGTTGTTATCATCATTTATGAGACAGTACTGTCTGCGTTCAGAGGCCTACGGACGGGATTTGAAACAGATAAGGACAGAATGGAAAGACAGAAATTTTTACTGTGATCAAGTCTCTTGTGCACGCCCCAAAAACAGTTTAAGGTCAGACAGTTTTTTTTGTGCGGTTTTATTTTATTCTTTCATTGTATCATCTTGATTTCAAACTGGAAAACATTTTTTAACAGTTGCACCAAAAAAGAAGAACCATTTCTTGAATTTAGACACTGCTTTGTTCTACTTTGGAAGGACGTGGTGCTTTGAGTTAAATGCTACTGCTAGCATGGCAACACGTTCACAGTGTCGGTGCGAACACGCCGGTGTTTAGCAGAAACAACGCTTACCATATTCACCACCTCAGTTTAGCATGTTAGCATGCTGACATTTGATAATAAGCACTTCTCACCAAACAAAGCTGATGGCTGAAGTCATTGGTTTTGCAGGTATTTGATCACAAATCAAAGTACTGGACAAATACATTTTTTTACCCGATGGGAGTGCTAGATGAAATATTAATGGAATTACAATTCATCCTAAGGGAAACAAAAATGTCTGTTCTAAAGTTAATGGCAATCATCCAGTAGTTGCTGAGACACTTTGCTCAAAGCCAACTGTCATATGTCAAGCTCATGGTGTCACTAGATGAAAAGTTAAGGGACCACCAAAGCCATTAGGACTCATCCTCTGGGGACCACGAATGTCTGTACAACATTTGTTGACAATCCATCCATTAGTTGTTGAACTATTTCAGCCTGGATCGAAGTGGTGGCCCTACAGAATGACCAACGTTGCCACCCTCTGTTTGCATAAGACTCAAAGAACAACCGTTAATGTTCCAGATGTTAATGATAGCAGAATTGATTTAACGGCTCATCAGAATGTTTCATTGTTGTTCTTACAGATATGGAAAGATTGTGTCAACAAAGGCCATCCTGGACAAGAACACCAATCAATGCAAAGGTGAGTGAGATTCCACTGACTTTGTCCAGTGTGGTTAGCTGTGGCCTTGCAAAGCTGCTCTCACTTCACAAACCCAAATTTTGATACAAGATTCTAGTCTGGTAAACATCAATTGAGAATTAATGATACTTGGCAGACAAATCGGTGCATTATGGGGAGTGGTTTTGTACTTTTTTGTATCCCCAATTAATCAATGCCCAAAGCTTTTTACAACAGGCTAAAATGTCTGTCAGCAGACAGTGTGACGTCAGGTTAAAACAAATGACTTCAACTTGTACGAGCTACCCAGCGTGCACTTACACAAAGTCCTTGTGTTTCTATGTGGTTGTGGTCTGTGTTTTTACAGCGTATACAACACAACAGTTCTGACTGCCATAATGAGTGTGTCATCTTTTAATCTGTGTAAATGATGCACTGCTGGAGTACCTTCATTCTGATTTACGTCCCTATGAAGATGATTTCAGGATCGCACCCCAATGATACTCAGAGTCAAGCAGCTTTTGAAAGCAAGATGTTTGCATTGTTGTCATTGGCCAAATCAAAACGGAGAACGCCGCACAATAGCTACAGTGTGTTTCAGATAGTCTCTGCGGTGAATGAGGCTCACTCAAGTGTCTTCTGACGAGTGTCTGCTTGATTGTTGGAGTGCTCTGAACAAAGCACTAATCAATATGATTGTAGTCGTGTGCTTTTGAAGAGGCGCACAAGAGCATGTGTTCAGCATGATTGCTGCTCATTTGCCAAGGCTGTACTCAAAAGGTATACGGACATGGTTTAGGACAACAGCACAAAAATGCCCTGTAATCAGTGTATCAGCCTCAATGGCATGAGTGAAGGAAAAGCCAGTCTGATTGATAACGATGGCAGAGATGTTAATGTGAATTCAAAGACTGCCTGATGTGATTACTTAGGATAAAATATTTTGAGTAAATGATTGCAGTCCTGCTTGTCTTAACATTGTAATGGGAACACCAGACTTCACTGAATCTCCCCTGAAAACTCTTTTCTTTAAGTTATGATCTTGGATCGTTCTAATTGGCCAGTTATATAATTCTTATAAACTTCATCATCCCATTACCTGCTTTGGCATCACATAATCAAATATGGCTTTGAGCTCCGAAAGCATCTTGAAATGCCTGTCCTGACATCATTACAGCATAGCCGACGGGAAGGCAGAAAATTCTATAAACCCAGTGATAATTATCAGTTATTCTTCCATTTTCTCAACTCATTAAATTTTTTCATTGGTGTTACTTGAAAAGGGGTTTTAAAATCCGGATTGAGTATAGCCTTAGTGCTCTGGTTCATGATTATTATGTTTTCCAATTATGGCTTCATGTTTCTTTTTTGTATGATTTACAGATGGAAAATAACATCTGATTTATTTAAGATCACATTGCATCTGAAAATGCCATTTACATCCAGTGCTTACAAATTAAACCAAAACCAACCTCAATCTGCTTTGAAGAGGAGAAGTATTGCTTATGTAGCCAAAGCCTAATATAGCATTTTCCTTTGTGCCATAGAACAACCTCAACAAATACACTACTTACTCCTGTTTGAGTAACATGTGCCAAAAACTACAGTGGCCATTTGTTTAAGGCAATTACTGATTTTTTTTTTGTCGTTGTTTAAATGAAGCAGTGTATCTGTGACCTGGGCTAAGAGCCACAGACAGGGAGGGACGTAGGAAATTGTTCAGTGACACACCACTGAATGTTGGTTTTGGTCTTCTCATGGGATTTTGTTGACAATAAGAATTTTCATTTGCCCGATGTCAACTGCCTGCGTGGACCGTGCCTGGGCAGCCCAGAATTAATGCCTGTGTGGACCGTACACACAGAAAAAGGTGTGAACACATATTTTTCTGCAGATCAGTCTGCCTGCGCATTGAATGCTCATCTCTCTTCAATTTCTGTCCGACATCAGATATGAAATGATCAGTGAGTGAAGGTTGATGCTGATGCTAATAATGCAAGTAAAAAGACCTGAGTTGATCAGATGGTTTGCAACATCATCTCCTGGCTCCAGACTCAAGTGGCAAGTGGACAGCCGGGTTGAAAAATGTCTTTTTAACCCTTTTAAATCACATCCCCAGGGATCAGGCAAAATCAAACAAAATGTGACGTGTGCTTACGGATGCTTGAGCCAACTGCTTTCAACCAATGATATCATGACATCCACCCATGAATCAGCCTTCAACTTTTAGCAGCGTATAGCTAAGATTCATTAGTTAGCTAGAGTGAGCTAGCGCATTCAGATATATGGAATATGGATACTCTTGAAATTCAGTTTCATCTGCTCTTAAATCACAGTCAGTCACATTTTGCAGGCTTTTGAATTTTTAGCTGAAGGAGCCACCTGCGATGTACAGCTGCAAGAATGAGTGTGCATGTTTGTTGTTTTTTTATGTCTGTTTCTTTTGTCTGTGTATCAGAAATCCAGGTGTTTTTTTTCTTTTTTGAAACGAGCATGTGTTTGTGAGTGAGAAAAAAAGCGTGTGTGAGCGTATGTATATTTGAATGATCTGGTACCATATAGGCCTTTATGAATAACATTAGACAGGCTGTTTCAAACTGATACATTCAGCTATGCATTTCTGCTTGTCATTTAATGTGCAGAATACCCAGAATGCAGCAGCTGCGGCTGCAGCAGCATAGGCAATTTTTACAGGCTGTGGGCCTCATCAGCTATTTCGCTGCTTGTGTTGTAGACTTCGTACATCTCTTAGCCAGTTGTTAACTCACAATGAAGGAGTTTCATTATCAGTCGGCCATTAGAATGCCTTACAACCGGATAAGTGTTGGTTTGATTGCAGAGGCATTCAGTGGGGACAAGATAAGTGCTTAGCGTGACTAAGAGAGTACAAATTGGCACGGAGAGTTCTCTTGGAGAGGGAGGGTTGGATGGGTGGAGGCACGGGGAGGTGGAGGGAGGGGGTAAAAATAACCTGGGGCTGACAGAAAGGGAAGGGGACCCTTTGAAACTGATGATTTAGCAGACAGCCTCTTCTTTTCAGGAAGATTTTGCATAGAGGAAAGCGAGAGAGGTTGAGAGCGTGAGAGATCTCGACGAACAGACAGGTGAATAAAGTCTTCCTTTGCAGTCTGCAGGGATAGCATTCGATCTTTTGTATACAGCTGTTGCCATGTGACAGCCTTGTGATCCCAATTTCTGTGATGGTTTTACTTCATCTAAATGATTTCGTGCTTTTCAATCAATGCAAAAATGCACCGTCTACAAGGCTTCTTTGTTTTTTCTCTGGAGCAATATGTAAATATATTGATATATGGTGCATTAAAATGATAGCCCGAAATAACAGCATCCTGGTAGAAATGATGTGTGATATAAACACATCATATAGATTTTCTCTATGAATGCTGAGCTTTGGAGCGGGCTCAATGTTAAATACACTGACAGTGTTCTAGTTAGCAGCGTGGGAGCTCTGGGGGAGGGAGAGGGCACAGAGCACAGGATGGAGGAAGGAAGGGAGAGGAAACCACTTTAGATTGTAAAGGATTTCCATTTCCCAAAGACAAGCGCCCTCCCTCTCACTGTCTCCATGTCTCCTGCCTGTTTTCCGCATCCCTCCTCCTTCCTCCCTCCCCCTTTTCTCATCCCATTCTTACTCTCTCTCCCTCCCTCTCCCCCCGACTCACTGCCTCCCCCCACTCCTCTTTCGTTCCGTCTCTCCTTTTCCCTCTGTACTCAGTTAGCCCATTCTAATGGCCCAAGGCCAGGAACTCTGGGAGCTCAGGAGATTAGATTGGTGCTAGGGATGTGTGTGTCTGTCTGTGTGTGTGTGTGTGTGTGTGTGTGTGCGTGTGCGTGTGTGTGTGTGAGAGAGAGAGTACTCATGTTTATCTGTGCTTCCATCTCTGTCTATTAGCACATATGGGTGTGTATTCACGTGTGTGTGCACTTCGTAATAAATGTTTTTTTTTTCATTCATGAGTGGAATATTTGTCAGGCCTGACTGAGCAAGATGAATTTTCATCTCTGTGTCATCATAAGGCCACAGATGGGAGGGACGGGGCACAAATGAGAAGGATTATATTATTCAGAGATATTATTTTCACTCTTCTGTCCTCTGGAAATATCCTTATCACCGTGCCCAGAAGAGCTATCACTTACATGCACATGAGATGAGTTTTCACTGAACTAAAGAGGATAGGGTGTAGTGTGTTGCATGCGGGGCAGGAGCATGGCGTAGTGATTTGGGAAACTGTCCAGCAGCTTGGAAGGCAGGCATCTGCTCACAGACTCAACGAGCTTCCACCCACCTGGAAGCTGGAGCTCAAAGTGTCCTTGAGCAAGACAATGAATCCCTACCAGGTCCTGGGCATTTATGTTCTGTTGCTGATACTTGAACTCTGACCTCTCAGGAGAGAGGGGCAAGTAAATGTTCAGAATACACAGGTCTGTCCTTGAGTGATGAATACAGTCAAAGCAAATGGTGAATTTCAAGGCTATCACACCGAGCTAATCAAAAATATGAGCGCTTGGAGTAAAAAACATCTCTATCATTCATGCTCTAGACTGGTGACTGATGTGACATATTTTTCTGCCCTAGTCGACACTAAGGCATCTTTAGATGTATGGACTAGCTAAAGTGTGCGGGGCAAAGCCAGATTACATGCCAACATCTACAACAACTCCTCCATATTTTATCAAGAGATCATGTACAAGACCCGAGAGACATGGACTCAGTTTTCTGGTATTTTAATACTAAGGACACATTTGATTAGAGCTGCACAGTTATCAGTAAATGCATCAGTAAATGGACAGAGCAGCTAAAGAGGTGGCTCTTGGTTACATTACAGGTTAAAGCCTGTAGTTTGATGGTCGTAAACCAGCAGAATTTGTGCTATTCACTCTACAGAATCTCCTATCAGCACCACAAGGTACCATCGCTGATGACGAATAAACAATTTAAATAAGATGCATTCAAACTGTACTCGAGTAAGTACTCTAATATTACACTATTTGTTAAAAGTGTACCAGTGTAATGTTGCCTCTAATACACAAACTGAACCAGCTCTCTTTGTTTAAACCTAACCTTTTACATTCCGAATAGATCAAAATATTTGAAAATTGGTGACTAAAGCCACAAGATAAACACACATAAGTCACTCTAATTGTAATTGTATGGTGTGCGGAATTGTGTACTGTATGGTTTTTTCATTTTCCACATGTCCTTCGTGTTTGTTCTGATGTTGTACTTAACCCTAACCCTAGCATATTGTTACAGGGGAAAATGGAAATTTTCATATAAACTATTTGACAAATGAACTACCCTGAACGAGTCCATCTGAAGGTGTAAAAAAGCATCAAAATTGATGCAGCGGAACCAAAGATATTGTCCTTTTTTAAAATTCCATACAATCTTCTTCTGTAACAACCTGACACCAACATTACCCACAATTCAATTCCATCACAATGCAATTCCAAGGGTTCAGTCAGAGATTCGGGTGCAGCCACAAAATACAACTTATAGAACTTTTTTCACATATGCAGAGGCACTCCTTAAAGGTCCAGTGTGTAGGATGTAGTGGCAGTAATGGTTAGGTTACAGATCGAACTGAATACCGCTCGCCTCACGTTCCCCTGCGGTGGCTACTAACACTGCAAAAATCCGTGAAAGCTGCTCTCTAGATAGATTTAGTTTGTCCATGCTGAGCTGCTGTGGAAACATGGTGGTGCAACATGGCAGACTCACTCCCTCTGTACATACAAAGAGCTCATTCTAAGGTAATGAAAACATGATTCTTTTGATGTGATTATACACTAATGAAAACATACCTCTGAATACTATAATCCATGTCTGCCATAGATCCATCTAAATCCTACACACTGACCTTTAAGACCTGTAAACAGACTTTAATGTGTAAATGCACCAGATTTATCAATGCAGTCACTCTATTTCAACCTGTTTACTGCTGATAATGTTGAACAACTGCCATCTAACAAAAGGCTTCTGTTTTGGACTATTGGGCACTGAGTTATCCTCATGAACTGTGTTTTGGGTTTTGCTGTCACAGTAATTGCACGGCCAGTCTACGGTTAAACAAACATGCATTAGTTAACGTGTGATATGAGATGTGGAACTTTTCATATTTCCCTGTCCTAAAATGAGAGCATCTTGGCAGGCTGCTGGTGAATACCCTATGTTTGCGCATTCTCAATTAATTCAGCTGTTTGGTGTGGCCCTAATTACATAAATGGAGATAAAACACTGTGAATGCCTGTGTAAGCATGCTTGTATATATTTGAGTCTGTTTTCTTTGCACACAGTATGTGTGCGCCCATGCTTGTGTGGAACTGTGTTTGTCACAGTCGTTAATATGTGCACATTATTTGTGTACGCACAACAGTAAGAACTTGCATGTCTGTTTGCGGTACCCTCTTTTGGCTAAATTATGGGTTTCTCATTAGCAACAGTATAAATATCTGTGTGTGCGGTACATATCTTGCTGTGAAAGCAGCTTGTTGCCTTTGAACAATAAAAAATCATCTGCTTATCAGCAAAACAGAGCGTGGCTCCAAATCCTGGAAAAGACCAATAGACAAGAACTGTGTGTGTGTGTGTGTGTGTGTGTGTGTGTGTGTGTCTGAGAGAGAGAGAGAGATCAGTAGTGTATTCCCTCATTCTTAGCATGTTTACATTTAGGATTGTAATGAGTGAGGCTTTTGAAATGAGGATCATTTAATTGCGTTAACACGCAGCCCACTCAAAAGTGCAGCTGGAATTTCAAAGCTGCTGTGCTTTCCAAACATTTCTCCCATTGGCTTGATGCATGTGTGTCAATATCTCTCTTTTCCTCTCGTATAAACAAACAGTCAGAACCACGCTTGTACTAACAGCATCAGTTTTGCTCACATTTCCCACACACACTCGCACGCAAGCTGTCATTCACACTGCAGACATGCTGTGTCTCCTTTGGCTTCGTTCTATTTGACATCTCTTTCCAGCCCCACCCATGTGACCCAGTAAAACAGGGTGTACTTCTGAAAGTAGAGATTGATATGTGTGTGTTCAGACCTTTTGTCTTTTAGTGTTTCCTGTAGGGCCCGACCTAGATCGCCAGAGCGTCAACAATTTGACAGATAGCACTGTGGACTACACACACACACACACACACACACACACACAGATATATATAAAAAAGACACAGATCTTATTGCAGTAAAATTGACTGATGCTCGTTCTCTTTGTGTCTCCGTTTCTTTAAACAAGACTCTGAGTCACTTAAATCGCTGCATTAAATGTAGTGGATTTTTCTCGATGTTACTGGTGCATGGCTGTACATTACTGACCGCCGCTGTAGTAACTCTATGCACCGACAGATTTAGTGTTGTTCAGGGACAAAATGAGCTCACGTGCAGTGCAGAGCGATATTAAATGTCAGACAATAGATTGTACATATAAACCTACAATAAAGAAGTCTTTCAGCATTGAGTGTGGTACAGAATATATGTGCAGAAAATGAGTGGTGAGCAGCAGGTAATGCTCTGAAAGACATCAGAGTTAATACAAATCATACACATGATTTCATTAAGAAGAGCTGTAACACACAGAAGCTAGTGCAGACATTAGAGGATCAGTTGGATCGTAATCAAGATGCCAGGAGTTACTGTTATGGCACTAATTGTGTTGATGTTCTGTGCTAAAACACATTTAATTGGGGGAACTAGCAGCTTTCATTAGATTCGTGACCTGACTTGATTTAGACACATTCGTACAGACCTGATTTCTGAGTCGCCATGTAAACACTTGAAGCAAAATGTGAAGCAAAATACCTTTTGGCATACACTCACCTGAAAATAGTAGTAGAAAAACAGAACAAGTAGAACAAAATAGACAATAGAAAAAGATATAAAATAAAAATCAGCTATAGTAGGCTATGCACATTATATATAAAGTGTATAAAAAAATAAAAATAGCCAAAAATTACAGTGTCCTTGGGTTACTGCACAATAAAAATAGCCAAAAATTATATATATATTATATATATATATATATATATATATATATATATATATATATATATATATATATATATATATATATATATATATAACTGATATTGTTTTTGTTTTTCATGTGTTGTCTGTGTGTGTGTGTGTGTGTGTGTGTGTGTGTGTGTGTGTGTGTGTGTGTGTGTCCAGGCTATGGATTTGTGGACTTTGACAGCCCTGCAGCAGCCCAGAAGGCTGTGGCCTCGCTCAAAGCCAGCGGAGTCCAGGCACAGATGGCAAAGGTAAGCTCCACCTCCCCCGTTATTCTCTGGCCTGCTTTACTTGTTGTCATCCAGGCATTTTCTTGTGGCCTTCTCCTCCTTGGAGACTCAGTCACTGTCTATACACCCTGGAGGAAGCTGATGCTGTGTGTGGAGATGAAAAAATCACGAAGAGGGTCATGGTTGATGTTATTTGCCGTCACAATTATAATAGTGACAACAGTAGCCCGATGTTGATAATCATGACTACGATCACCGGATTTACTGTCAGTTACACTGTTACATTGATTCATGTGAGACTGATAGGTGCAGCTTTGATTAAGTCAATGATGAGACTATTGATTGAGCCCATATAGAGCTATTGATTAATGACTATGGCCCTGATGAGATTATTGATCAAATCCCCAAAAAGATGGGAGAAAGGATGGAGCGGATGATTTAGATGGCTGAGCTAGTTTTGTTTCATCTTATATTCCTTCTTTTTTGGGGGGTCCTAATGTACCCTCATATACTTTGTCTGTATTTGCTTCTCAAATGCTCATAATCATTTGTGCTTGTAGTTGTGTGTGTGTGTGTGTGTGTGTGTGTGTGTGTGTGTCTGTGGCTCGCTCGCAGAGGTATGCAACAATGCCGTGCCAGAACATGTGGGCCTAACCAGCACAATCACATTATCCTGCAATGTGTGTGAGAGAAAGACACTGAATAGCCTGCCTTCTCTTTCAGATTCATTAAAGCTGTATCGCTGCATACTTCCTTTTATAAATGAGAGAGGAGTGCAATTAAAATGGGCCAGTCTTCAGGCATCAGGAGCATCCCATTGAATTAAACAGCAGCAAGCCTCTGAGCCACCTTTGCCTTGCTCTTCTATTAAACCTCTTTTCATTAGACTTCCATCTCTTATTTTGTTCCTAACTGCTTGAGGGGCATTTAGAAGAGCAGTGTTGATGTGTTTAGCTGTTATTAAAGAGAGACGAACCCTCGACTCCTTGGAGATTGAGTTTTCTGGAGGGATGGAATGGAGGGCAAGGAGTCAATTCCAAATGAAATTACACAGACTTCTTACTGTTTCATGAACTAATTATGTGCAGAGCTGCTGATGTCCCGGCTAACTTTCCTGAATCAGGGTGCAACGAGAAAGTCAGTCTCAAAACCACTGATGTTGGATTTCCAGCTGGAGCTTCTAACATTTTGTAAGATGAGCAGCTTAATTGGGGCTTGACAAAAATCTTGGATTTAACACATTCAGTACCACAAGTACCAATTACACTGACTCACACATGCCATGCTACGTCCCACTTCCTTCTCTGAGTACACTGAGGTTTAGCTGGGACAGAAACTTTTGTTCTTAGTTCTAATCTGCAAGAAAGCTGAAAGCTTTTCAACCAAAGACAGCAGTGAAGTGGCAGCACGGAGAGAAAAAAGACATGATTCGCTTTTGTGAAAGAGAGACGAGGGATCTACGAAAGGCGAATATGGACTGTTTTTGGGAGGAGGCGAGGTTTGGAGATGTACTGATCTGACATTGAAACGCTGGGTCATACAATTCATATATGTTAATGTCCACATGGGATCTAATCGATAAAGATAAACTTGGCTAATCCAAAATTATTCTACTACTAGATTTGGAAAATTAGACTTGATAATAATCTTATAATGATATATAATACCTGGCATGATGCCGGCTCAAAGTGACGCTTTCAATACCTTTTTATTGCCTCTACCTCTCTCTCTCTCTCTCTATATATATATATATATATATGTGTGTGTGTGTGTGTACATACACATATATACACACATATATATATGTGTGTACTGTATATATACACACCACACACACACAGACAAAGGTAAACACATGCACAATACAGAAAACACACATCTATGGCCTTGTTAAACTGTTAAAAAAAACTAAAGGTGGCAGTGGAAGCTTTCTTAGTTTGTTTTTTTACTTCTATTCTTTTGTACAAAAACAGAGAAAGGCCACTGAGATGCACATCTGATGCACTGTGGTAGAGGCTTTGACAGGTCCTTTATATTACTGATGAAATAATAGAGACATTTAAGCAGTCAAGAATAGCAGTGAGAGCAGCAGAAGCAGAACCTCTGTGGTTGCTTTTCCTGGTGAAAATATTTAACTCTGATATCCTTAATGTGAACATTATCACTGCATAAAAGCTCTGTCAGGTAGAAATAATCGACACGCAGCTCAGTCGTTTTCCACTTTTCTACAGTCACACTTAAAAAAAGTGATGTCATCATTGATCCACGTAGCAGAGTTAACACCTGAGGTTTTTCACACTCTCACAGCGGGGGCTACAGAACTGTATATAAACCTGAGAGGCACAGGTTATTAAAAGACCTCACTAACATCTTAGCATGAGTAAGAGGACTTAAAAGAAGGATTATATTAGAATGAAAAATAGGTGTGAAAAACATTTCTGAGGCGTCAGTGTTAAAGGTATGAGAGCGGAAAGCAGATTTACACAGTCATTAAAGTTCAAATTCAAATTCAAAAAATCTTAAACGTTACATAGATGGATGATTTGAAATAGACTTATCTCCTATACAGATATCAGATAGCATTAAAACAATTCAAAATTAAACAATTTCATTACACATAAAAACTCACAGCTGTTCCTAGTGTCATACTTGTTTATCAGAATCCTTAGCCAAAATGGCTTTATTAGGCCTGAAGAGTGTGGACAGGACATTAGAAAAGAGCCATTTGGTCCAAGAAGACAAACTATCTAACAGTTGAGAAGGTTATCATTTGGTCTTCAAAGGAGGAGAAAATTACAATAATACTCAAACGCAGTATCAGGGTCGCTGCTTCACCCAGACATCCTTGATCCTTGGAGTGCAGATTAAACTGGAGCCTGGCACTGCGCAATGATTGGGGCGTACTACTCTGCTCGCTGCCAAATTTTCTGTTCAAATCATAAAAGCCCAAGTTCTTCGACTAGATGTGGTCATTAAGCATGAAGAACTTATTTTAAGTGAACATTGATTGGACGCAGCAGCCTACTGTCGTGCTTGCATCAAGCACCGGGCAGCGTTTGCAGAATCAGAGGATTCCTTCCACAGAGCTTTGGCGCTCTGCAGCATCGGCTGGATAGTGATCACTGTAAAGGCTGTATGTTGGAAAGTTCCCTCAGGAAGACATTAGAGCTGAGAAACAGTGCAGCGGTAACATATAGTTTGCCGAATGCAACGCAGTTTGAGGCCACTGCCAAGACTCCAGAGCTGCCTTAAACCTGTAGTCTGCATCAGGCTTTTCTTGTACCTGTAGACTAGCTCTTTCTCCACTTCCTTGCAGACCATGGCACATAGGGGGAAGGATCGCCGCCAAGGCCTCAGTTTGTCTGGCCAGGAACATGAATACTTAGAGGCACTCATAGCCAGACAAGTGGGGTTCTCCCTCATAGAGGAGTGACTGTGAAAGGGTTTGATAATCAAACATCCCGACTGCAGGCACATTGTGCATGAGCAGATTCAGCAACCACATGAATGTACGCAGGACAGACAGGAAGTAAGAGACGGCTTGAAAGCCAAACCAAGACACTGTCCTGCTGCGCTGCACATCACGTGAGGGATGCCGGGGGGGCGGTATGTGCCGCCGAAGAAGCTGAACTTCAGCAGCTTAAAATACCAAGCAGCTGTACATCTCGCAGCGTAAGAGGTCTAAAAACTCAACCTCAACATTAGCCATGATTAAAGTAACTTCCTGACATTACTCAGGAATTAATTGGAGCGTAGTTGAAGCAAGATTAGGCTGTTTGTGTAAATGAAATTGTATTCACTGCGAGAAACCTTTATCCATTAAACCCTGCAGCTTGCACTGACATCTTCTTTGTGATAGGTGCATGTTTTGGTTGTGAAATAAACGAGACAAGAAGAAAATACAGCAGGCTAAGATGTGAAGAGACAGAAGAAAGTGTGTGTGTGTGTGTGTGTGTGTGTGTGTGTGTGTGTGTGTGTTTGTGTGCGTGTGTGTTCTTCACTCACTTCCTCAGTCATCTTGGTAATTACTGTTGACCTGAAAGATGATTACTGCTACAGCTGTACTCCCCCTCTCTCTTGCCTGCTCACTCACAGTTAGTTTTTCTGTCTCTCTGCCTCATTCTCGCCTTCTCTTTTTGTGAGCGTGTCTGCACACCGAATCCTCGCTGAACAAGTCATCCTCACACTTAAACTCCCTCCGTTACGCAGAACATAGTAGAATCTTAACTTTCCGCATGTGTGAGGTGAGGACAAGGGTGTGTGACCTTCTTTGTTTTGTGGGTTTTTTTTTTTTTAGTTTGCTATTCTTTATTTTTTTCTTCCTTGTTTTCATGAATCCTGCGTTTAGGCCAGTTACACACTGGACTTCGAGTGTGTGTAAAATAAATGTGAAATCTTGTCATCGCGAAAGGTTTTCCCATGCAGATAAAAACATTTGACACTGCTAAATAGATCTTGTAATGTAAAATTATTGGGTATTAAAATTCATAACAGTGTGTGTGTGTGTCTGTCTGTGTATGTGTGTACAATAACAGTTACAGAGGACCAAGGTCACTATGCTAATTACAGAGATGGTACCACAGGCAGTGACAGTTCACACCTCCTTCCCCTCTTCTCTCCCTTTCTTCTTCTCTCCTCCTCTTTGTCCTTGGCACCTTTCACCTTTCTTTCCCCTTCTCTGTCTCTTTTTCTTTTTTCCTTCCCCCAGTACCTCTTTTTTGGCCTAGTTTGTTCTCTTCATCTAACCCCCGCCCGGCCCCACAACCTCCTCATCCTCTTTCCTCCTTTTTATCCCACTCTCTTCCCTCTGTATGTGGTTGGATGTGTGTGTATGAGTGTGTGTGTGTGTGTGTGTGTGTGTGTGTATTCTGTGTCTGCAGCAGGTGCTGCAATGCCTCCTCCAGAGTCATTAGTTACAGGGTTGAGTAAGGACAGAGAGTGACGGATAGAGCGAGAAAGAGGAGGGGGGGTCTGTGTGGGTTGAGAGAGGATGGCTTGGTGTGATGAGAAAGAGGGAGAGGACACACGCACACACACACACACACACACACACACACACACACACACACACACACACACACATAGTGAACTTCATTGCACAACTGTCATTTATCAGCCCTGATTAAACCCTTGGGTTAGTCCAGTTGTGGTCTTTCTTTCTTTCTTTCTTTCTTTCTTTCTTTCTTTCTTTCTTTCTTTCTTTCTGTCTTTCTGTCTTTCTCTGTTTTGCGTGTGTGCCTGATAGAAGCCAGATGCCTGATGTTCTTTTGACTTGGTTTACTGATGTATCCAGTGTGTTTGTGTGTGCTTTCTTGCGTATGGTGTGTGTGTGTGTGTGTGTGTGTGTGTGTGTGTGTGTGTGTGTGTGTGTGTGTGTGTGTGTGTGTGTGTGCACTAGCTTGCATCTGCCTGAATTTGCCTGTATATATGTGTGTGTGTGTGTGTGTGTCTGACAGCTGAGGTTAGTGATGGGAAGAGGAGGACAGCAGAGCCAACTGACACATGAAAAAAGATGAGTGGAGACAAAAACACATAGACTGGAAGACATGAGCATCTCTTTCTTTCTTCTTGTCTATCGCTCTCTCGTCTCTTTCTTTCTTAAAACTGTGCAGTTTTTCCTCTTCCTCGTCTTTCACCCCTGTTTGCTCAAATATGTTTCCGTTTCGTATTTTTTATGTATTCTTCTCTTTGTTTTCTGTTTGTTCTCACTATGTTTTCCCTCTTTCTGCCTCCCTCAGCAAGTTATAGTATGCTTTCCTCACACCAGCCAGCATATGGAATGTGGAATTTGGTTGCGACCTGCTTTCTAAAGCGAACTGAAAATGAGAAGACCTGCAGTCGTAGTGCTGCTGGGATGTTCCTTTGGCTTTATGGTCTGTTGTGAAATTCAGAATCCCTCTTAACCTAATAAAACATAAACATGACAAAACTTCACAGCCATTGTGTTGCATCGTGACAGAGCGGATGTATTGCTTAGAATCATCATTGCCATGTTGTTGTTTTGTTTTTGTCAGAAAGTATAAACTATAATGAAACTGCAGATGTGGTAGATATTTTTCCTAAACATTTTTGGATGCATTTGTGTCAACAGTTGGCCCTGCTGGGACATGTGCTAGCAACTTCTCTGAATGGAGAATGTCATACTGTAAGTGTAGCGTACAAAGACGTTCTTTTCCCTTTTTAAACAAAACCAAACATTGTTGACTGTTAACTGTTAGCAATTCAAGCAGTCTGCCCATTCACCCATTAGGAGGACCCATCATGCTATTACGTTTGTATTCAACCCAGAAAGTGGAAGCTAACAAGCTAGATTAACTAGCTAGCTTCCACTTAGAAAATAAAAGCTAATTAGCCTTGCTTGCTAACATAAGCACTGATTCTCATGAGATGTTATTTTTTGTTCATGTAATTTATAACATGTTTCATTGTTGTGTTCATCCCACATTATAGCTATCATAGCTAGCATTAGCTGTCTCTCTTTCATGTATCCAGATGTGGTGAAGGACCTTAGCTCTGCTGGCTACATTAATCCGTGGTAGTCATGAAGCAACATGGCAGGTGCTCAAATCACAGATGGACTAGTCAAAACAAACTCTGCGGTTATACTGATTCATTTGGAAAAATGTATTTTAATGTCAGCTAGACTAAAGAAATAAAAAAAATGAATAACATTACTGTACTAAGACTCAAATCCTTTATGGTAGAAATCAGAAGTACAGTATTTTGCATAAGAATTGGGTATGAGAGGCTTTCTTTCATGAGAAAGTCTGCTCCTTTGCAATGCAGGACATAAATCCCATCCAATACCATGTCAAAAGAGACTGCCACAATAAAATGTATTCATTTTGGAGTTAACTCTGTACAATAGGATCACATTTTTATGTTATCCAACTGCCCTGACACAGTTCCACTACCAACAGCAGGATCTTTGTTTGCAACAATATTCTGCAGTAGCCAAGCATGCAAAGATTTTTAAATGACTTTAAAAATCTATTTAAAAATCTTAGATGAGACATTTGATTAATTATAATGTTCTTTTCCTCCCCATGTGCTCCATCCTTGTGTCTGGTTCAAGGCAGAGTTGACATTGTAAAATACAGATAATGAATCACTTTCTGTTTAGAAGTGGAGGACAGTGGAGTGGCCAAGGACGTGTGTGTGCATGTGTATTCACAGCAACTCTAAAGTAAAAAAGCTGAATGTGTGTGTGTGCACATGCTGCGTCCCTCTGTGTGAACCTGCGTCTTTTTGTGAAGCTGGACCACCTCTGGTCCAACAATAGCGGGAGGAGGACAATGAGGAGAAGGAGGAAAGAAAGGGAGAGCGAACAGGGGAGTGGGAGGGAGCCTAGTGGTTGAAACCCAATCGAATTAAATGTAATCTGGCCTGAATGTGCACAACCATCAGCTGCTCTCCAATCTTATTAACCCTGCATTACCAGCCCTGGGTTGCGCGTATGTGCGTGTGCATGTGTCTTCTTATGTTAGTGTGTGTGGAGGAAGGAGAGAGACAGACGAGTTAAGTGGATAAGCGAGAAATAGAAAAGGAGGAGATGGACGGGATGGCAGGAAGAAAGAGTGTGAGAGGCAGGGAGATGGAGATGAAAATGAAGATGAATATGGGTGTTTGGGTGATTAATGTTCCTCTGTGGCATTGCTAATGAAAAAAATATTTCCCATCACAACAGTAATCATGATAATTTAAGGTGACGCTAAATAGTTTCTTGATTTTTGCTGAACTAGTTTGTGTATTATACCATCAAAGGGATTGCATGTTATACTTATTATTATAAGCCAGTAAATGTAATTTTGCGTATATCATAGCAGCCTACCTGGTCTTCACAACACAGCAAATGTTACAGACCTGTAATTTTTTAAGATTCATTTACATTGTTCATTTTCATTTGGCAAATGAAACCAATGATTTATACAAACAATTTATATATATATCCCTCTCGCTACAGTCTGCTATTCTCTTGATTTTCAAGTTGCTGTTTGAAAGAACTTGTGTTTACCCAGCCTGGAGCGGCATACTGTAGCTTAAGTGATATGCAGCCAAAAGCCATCTATCCAAAGGTTCCAGACTCATAAATGCTTTATGCAGTGTGTTCATTAAAAATGATAATTTCTGTACTTGGAGCAAGAGTTGTGGCTTTTCTGAGAAGCAGTTTGCCAGAGCAGTTAGAAAAAGAGGTTGACAGAAAAATAAAGGATGGTCACACTCATAACCTCAAATAAGGACACAGGAGATCGTGAAGTGGGATATATGCAATCATTTTTGTCCTGTCTTCTGTGGCTTGCAAACATCTTTGGTACTAGTGTGCAGAATTTCCCAGAGATCCCTTTGCAATCAGTGTCCCACTGAGACACCTTTGTGTTGATGCTCTTTGAGTTCCTCATCTGTCTAATTCAATCGAATGTTTACTGCAGGTGGAAATGTTAAAACACATCATGCCCTGTGTACCAAAGCCCCTACCTGAAAGCAGGTTTTAGGATTTAGGTAAAAATATGCTTTCATGGGTTAAACCGAGGTACATAGGTTTATGGCAGGTGAGGGCCAAAACCAGAAAGCAGTCCAATACGAGTTCCAATAACAGATCCAATAAGAAGGACACAGGTGAAACCTACAGATCAGGCAGGCAGAAGCAGGTTCCAGATACAGGTATCGAGTTAACAGACAAACGCAACACTAATACAGAAGCTAGAGAGCCACAACACGAAGCACATGGGAACTAACTTAACTACTTGACCGGGAACAAATGACGTAGACCAGAACATGAAGTGAGTGGCTGATGAGGGAATGAGTTGCAGGTGAGAAAGTGAGCTGGGAAGTCCAGACAACTGCAGAGCAGATGAGGGAAGTGAAAACAGGTGTGTGGTTGGGTGGGGCAGGCAGGTCGTGGGGAAAGGAGAGAAAGTGAAAGAAAGTGAAAGAAAGCTCCCTGGTTGTTAATATAGTCCGATTTTCAGCTTTTTATCTCATAATATGGAGCTATGTCTGTGGATAGCAGCAATTAACACACTATGACTTCTGCAGTACCCTGCATCATGCCTGACAGCAGAAACTAAAACTGGATGGTGGTTAAGTGGTGGCTGCACTCGGAACAAAAATATCCCAATAGCTCCAAAATTGGATTTTCTATTAGAGAGGAAAAACTTCATGGTTTTAGACTTTCAGAGATTTTTGCTGCCTTATGAAGAACCCTCCCTTTTTTTTCAGAGTATATGAAAATTTGGTCCCGACCCACAGACTAAAATAATACAACAGAAAACCAGCATCTGGACCGTGATGTCATGACATGAGGTCATGCACAAATAAGATAAAGTACAGTCAACACAGTTGATTAAAAGCAGGAAAAAATGATGTTGTTTATACACTAACACAGTCACGATGTTTTCTCAAAGTCATCATTAATTGGATCAAATTAAATACATGTCTAAGTGGTGGCCATGTAATAAAATGTGTTCATGTTTGATTACTCCCTCTGGACGACATGAATCGTGTATATCAACATAACACAGTGTGTGAAATGGATTTCAACTCAAGTTTGTCCAAACATGAGCAGAGGATGACAGATTCCGACACAAGTGTGGTATCTAATTTGTTAGTGAATGAAAGTATTACGTCTTCATTGCTTCATATTTCAACATTACAGAGCAATAGGCTCCAACAATAACATTTAAAATGCTTTATTTTTAGAAGAAAATGAAAGGCATAATATTGGTAGAGTGAGACGTTTTTCACCTGGTCAATGCCTCATTTAGGAATAAAACCGTTCAGACTCAGTTTAGCCCCAGCATCATCCCTGAGAGGACAGAAAACAAAGAGGAATGAGGGAAATATTGCAGCGAACAGAAGAATAGAGAAGGTAGCTGGAGAGTGGGGGTGGTGCTTGGTTTGATGGAGCTGGGTTGAGAACAGCTCTATAAGGACGGAGATAACTGGAAAACACTATAAAACGCCTCTCCTCACATTCTTTCCCTCTGTGGAATTAGCCTTTGAGTGGGCTGCTGGAGTGAGGGAGGGTGCATGGAGAGATTGATGGAGGGAGGGAGTGGGAAGCCCAAACTGTAGCGAGGGAGGACAGAGAGAGAGAGAGGGAGATGGAGTGAATGTGGAGTGGGCTGCTTGAACTCTGAGAGGGAGGAATGCAGAGTAATCAAGGAGAAAGGAAGACATACAGGAAGGAAATAAAAGGCTAGAAGAAAAGGAGGGTTTGAGGAAGAAAAGGGTGGTGCTGCATTTAAAATCGTATTCCACGTACACTGTGGAATGCATATGAATGAAGTATATTAATGGCGGTAGGAGCGGCTGACTGAAATGTCCCTATTTTATGGGGACACTATTAAGTCTATTTTCCGATTGGCTGTTCAGTCCTCACATCTCTCATTGTTATTGGTGGCCAGGCATGTTTGTTGTTTGTCATTGGGCAGGCAGCGGCTAGATTCACAATCCGATGGCATAATTCAGCCATCGATCAAACTTTGTGGACAGCAGTAGCCAAACCGCTCCTCCAGACAGAGAGGGAGAGAGAGCTCTCAGAGTAGAATATCACAAATCAAATGCTGTAACCTTTTAGTACGTCTGAGTCTGCACATGCCCACTGAAAACCAATGAGGCTTTTTCTCTTGCTGTGCCTATGAGCCTGTCTGCTCTACCTTTTGTCTTTCTTTCTTTTCTTCTCTCTTTCATTTGCTTTCAGTCACACGTCCCCATTCCGCGCTCTCTCTCTCTCTCTCTCGAAAAGTTTCTTCGCTGAGTTCCTCGTGGTCAGTTGTCTTTATTGATCTAAACAGGAATGCACGAGGAATCATGATGATGGTTGAGTGAGACACCTGCAATGCCTGCTGGTCCTTGTAACATTTACTCAGATGAAAGATTTGTATGCGTGTGGACATCTCTGCAGCAAATGATTTCTAGCTTAAAATTCAAGATAAAGCCAGCGCTTCATAGCACAGCGGGAGAGGATACAAGGTTCAAACACAAACTGCTTGGTTCAAATGTCTCTTTACTCTGTTTCCTTCTGCACGTCAGACACAGTATCTACAGTGTAGTGCACCCTTACATACGACCAGGGTTAGGGAGCTCAAAATGTTACACCAAAAATATACAAATATGGACTATTCTCCAAAAAAAGCATTTCCAATGAAAACTGTACACAATGAGGTCAGTGGATTATTCTGAGGAACCAGGACGTTCTTTTGAATAGTAGCAATGCAAAGGAAATTGCATCAATTATACTAGAAATGCAAAGCATCAGATTATATAGTAAAACTGAAACTGTCTGCAGGCTTGATGGGGCTATAAGTGAGATGAGATTTTTTTGTGATTTCCGTGGCCCTTTAAGTTAATTTAGTTGTAGTAAGTGCAAAGTAATGACTGTTAAGATATGTAAAAAAAAAACAAAAACAATTCAGCATATGTTGCTTTACGGAAATCCTGAAGACTTTATTATCATGGTCTGGGTGAATGCTCAATTCTGATTCTTAATTCCTGATTATGGACACCTACGTACTAAGTAGTTTCAGTGAAATTGTTCTATATTAATACAGCCTGTATCTGAAGTAACCATAGCAACAGGGACACAATTTGCAAATGCAAAATAAAAATACAGTAATTTTTAATAAATGAGATAATGCCTGACAAGATATCAATTTTCAGGACTTATCTTAGCTTGTTAGAATAAATAACAAGTTGCAGTATTTTGCAATAAATTTTAACCGGGACTTTGACTTTAACACTGTTCTTATGGTTGCTTGTTTTAAATATAAGATGCGTATTACTTTAAAATGACAAACAGGCAGTTTCACTGGAACTGCTTAGTAGTTCTACTGCAGGGTATCCATTAACTCCTCGTAGTGGACACGCTGCAGCTAATCGAAATCGAGTATTCACCCAGACCATGGTATAAAACCTCTCATTGCATCCCAAACAATTTGAGCATTTTAAACTAAATTATGTTTAATATTAAAACACTCAGTGAAGATGTTACGTGGTAGGTCGAGTTAATGGCTTATAAAAACAGTCACTCTAAGAGTCAAGGGCATGAAATCTTAATTCCTTGATCATCGTGAAATAAAAATGCTTTTCACAGAAAAAGTAGTAATAATTCTGTGCAATATGCTCTTTTGCAGGTTTACCTTCAGGTTGCAGCTAAAAATGTAACATTATAGATTATGGCGAGAGCTTAGAAGATCCAATTGACTGCCGCTGGGAGTCCTTTTTCAGGAGCAGTCACATTCTGGCTGGAGAGGGTAAATTGGACATTAGCAGCCATGGTCCAGCTAGTGGATAAAAATTCCTGCCTGCTCCTATGAATGTTAAATATAGAAGTGCTCGGACCTATGCTCTGATCCATGCTATTATAATAAATCAGATGCAATTGCTGCTCCTATTCTTGCTTGTGTGTTAGTGATAAGGTTGTTATTAATGGGATGACTGGCTAGTGGTGGGTTCTTGGTTATCGCATCGTATAGAAGTCAAATTTGGGGTTACGGCACTGCTGGGAGACGAAATAGAACGCAGGCCAGTCTGTGGTCATGTGACGAAGCTTTAATGAGGCTCTGTCTCGGGAGGACACTAAACCTGCTCAGTTTGGGCTGGGAGGGTTTAAGAACCCTTGTTAGAGTCTAATGACTTTGTAAGAGGGGAGGATGGGGTTTGTACAGGTAAAATGAATAGATGAATGTGAGTGTGCTGTCATGAGGCGTCCTTGGTGGAGGATATGATGGTAATTAGCCTGCTGTTTTCTCAATGGTGCTCCAGCAATGAGTCTCTTTAACCTCTTTGGCAGTATGTGTGTGTGTGTGAGTGAGATGAAACAGTCCAAGTCCATGTTTGTGCGTGTGCGTATGTCTTTGCACGAGCATGTGTGAGCGTGGCTGCCCTTTAGTATTTGCTGACTCAGGCTGGCTTTCCCTTTCTAAAAGTAAATAACCTTGGTCCGCCAAGCTGTCAGCTGGCCCCACTGTGCCCTCGTCCCAACATCTAAAGACTCTCATCTGAGCGCCACAGCAACACACACCACAAGCACATCTTCAGAGAGCCTGCAAACTGCAAAGAACTTGTATCTTCAAAAAGCCACCTTCTAATGCAAAACTGGTACAGTTTACATGCTTTTATTTTCTGCCAGCATATTAAATTAATTCCCTTACATGTTGCTACATGTTGCTTTGAACGCCTCGTCTGCAGCAGAGAGTGTTCTTCAACCAGAGGGCGCGGGTTCAAACTCACACACTTACAGATCGTTTGCTGAACTGTTTGTACAGCGAGTGTGATGGCGGTGGCTGCAGTTTGTTGGTTTTCATAACAAAGCGGAACAACAGCCAGTGAAAAAGCAACATCTCAATGAGAGCATCCCAGTATTTAGTTTTGAAATCTACAAAAGTGGTTTCTGTCTGGTCAAAGCAAAGCAACCCCAAATTTAAGAGGGGAATAAAGTTGGCAATGTAGTTAAGGTAAATCCGGTCAGTCATGTAACTGTGTCTGGCTCTTTGGCTGTTCTTTATATTGTTGAGGTACTGTTGTTGTATATTGTTGCGATAATGTCATACATAAGACAGCGCACTACTAGAACATAGAAACCTGTTAACCTCTCCAATCCTTACCTTTCCTTCGCTTTTAGTCTCTAATAATATCTCTCATTCCTCTTTCTGTCTTCTCTTATTTTGATCTCTCTCTCTCTCTCTGTCTCTAGATGTATCCATCTATCTGTCTGTTTGCTGTGTACATCTATCTTTAACTCTTTCCCTACCTCATTGTTGGACTTTATCTAGTTCTATCAGTTGTTTTTCTCTCACTTTCTCCTCTTGTGTTTTCACTACTTCTCCGTCTGGCTCCCTCTCTCTCTCTGTACCTCTCTCTCTCTCTCTCTCTCTCTCTCTCTCTCCCCCAAGCCATCCCCCTGGAGGTTAATCCCTCCGGTTTCAAATAGAGATAACCATGGCAACAGGCCACGGCTTTCGAGCTTTGGGTCTGTAGGACAAAAGCATTGATCAGGGTGAAATAGTGTCAGATGTAAGCGCAAAACACACAACATACGCACATGTACACACACTTGTTTGCATTTGTAAGGGAGGCATACC
This sequence comes from Chelmon rostratus, assembly GCF_017976325.1. Lineage (NCBI taxonomy): Eukaryota > Metazoa > Chordata > Actinopteri > Chaetodontiformes > Chaetodontidae > Chelmon > Chelmon rostratus. The sequence continues at coordinate 20,227,044 of NC_055665.1, forward strand.
AACCCCGTATGAATGTAGCTGCTGTTGTTAAATCAATACATTGCTAAATCTAACAAATCTCTGTCATTGGATGTGTTTAAAATGATAAGGACGCAAACTGGAAGAACATAAACAAAGGTATTCAAGGTGAATAAAACTTTAATGGCTGTTCAGGATCATTGAATAAGACGTGAGAGATGCACATTTGAGCCCTGAGGCCTCAAGCCTCAAACCTCCTCCACTAGAGCCTGTGATAGAAAGATCGTCTGTCCAGGAGAGTAGGTGTGAATGTGTTAAACTGTGACCCAAACAGCACATCTACTGTGATGAAATCACAGTTATGAAAAATAACAATTCAAAGTTCAGATGGGATTTCTACACTAAATTTTATATTGCCTTTTGTTTTGATTGCACTCAGGTCATACTAGCCATCTTACAGCACATAAATTCATTCACACGTACTCGCACACATACACATACTTGACCTTGATGGCCGGATTGCAGCATTGACAAATGTAGTGTGAAAAGCAGAGGGGATGAAAAAGGTCTTTTATTGAAGTGTAAACCAGTATTCCTCTCCTCCAGGACTTTATAACCGAGGCCAGCAGAAGGTGTGGGTGGACATGGACATCTTAACTCCCCATAATACAGCAAGTCCGACAGCTTGTGGAACTTTTTATAAGTGCTCAAGTGTTATATGCCTTTGGATGATATGGCAGTCTCATTTTTAGACTTTTACTGCAGTGCAATTAAGGTGAGAATAAGGTTGTAGCCTTTGCCTTAAAGCCCTTCATTTGCAATCAGACTTTTCTTTGCTTGCTTTCAACAAGAATTGTTTTGAAAATTCCCAAATGTTCAAATGCAGGGTAGATGCAAGGTGGAACTTCTGTGCTCATCACCAACACCGACACTGACACGGCATGATATTTCAATCAGCATTTCCGCACTCCTCATGTCGGCGTGCATGTGTGTCACATGACACCTTTGGAATCAAGCGTGCCTCTTTCCTCCCTCTGAGCCGAAGTGATTCTTGTGTCTGATCTAGTGCTTTATGTTTTAATCACTGCAATGCCGAGAGCGCAAACCTACTCCTCCCCTGCTCTTTTTGAGAACTTTTTTCATTTTGCAGCTTCCCTTTAATTTGTTTTCTCTCTGGCTGTGGCTCTTAACTTCATTTCCCAATAATTTGTCTGAGGACAAGCCACATGCCATTAGCAGGGCAAAAAGAAGCCGGAAACGAAGAAAAAAAACTGCATTCAATAAGTTTGTCTAAAAACTTTCTTTATTAATTTTCTCTTCCCTTATCCGAGAAAGTGCTTCCTCAATGATAATCCAGCAATCCAGCAGGCCTTCTGGTTTATTGCATTTTTCTTATGAAATGCTCTGATACAGACAGGCAATCAAGGAGCAATTCAGTGAAAGGAGAAGAGAGAGAGGGGAAATAGAGGAGGTAGTATGTGAGGCATTTTAGGGGCAGATCTGAATTTGCTTTTAATCTGTTAGAGTAAGTATTGCAGGGTCACAGTGTAGGCTGCAGACCATGCACCCAGGCTTGCAAGGTTTGAGCTCATTCTTGGCCAGTTGACCACATCTCATCTTCTTTCTCCCCCGCATTTCCTGTCGTCCTTTACAAGATTTTTTCCAATAAAGTAGAAATGCCACTGCTGTGCAAAATTGTGATTTTAGCAAGAAGCTGTAGAGACACAAGACTGATACCTACTGTTGATGAAAAAAAGGCTATCCAGTGGCTTACATCAGTGATCGTAAATGTAAAATGTGTTGGTATCTTAAAGCTCATAAATCATTTTGTACCACCTTGCTTGGAGATTTTTTTTCTTTGTAGAGGCTTCTTCCTGCTGTGACCCTTCGCATGTGTTCCTCAGGGATCAGTTTTTGGTCTTCTTTTATTTTCTGCTCTGCCACTGGGCATCATAAAACACGCAGGATCCATTTTGCATTTCTATGCCAGATCATTTGAACAATCATATTTCCTGTGACACTAGTCCATGCTTTTATCTCACCTTGTTGCAATCGTGATGCTCAGCTTTCAAGTAATTCCAAGAGACAAGAACACATTATACAGATTCTGAGGTCTATTCACTGACCATCAATAAGAGCTGAAATCAGTTTGACATTTTAGTTGACATTTAAGACATTGCATGGGCAAGATTCTGGTAACACTCTGGATGTATAAGTTATTAGCTGCAGCCCATCCTGAGATTTTCATGCCTGAGCCTCCTGGACGGTCGGTCTTACAACTCATTTCATACCTGAAGGTTGAACTCCCTCCCTTGCCAAATTGCTATCAACCTTTAAAGAATTTTTAAAACTTTCTTTTATACCAAGTCATTGATCTTGTTTTCTCAGGTCCCTTTTGAACTACTTCTATTACAACTATGTATAACCTTTATTTATTTTATTTTCCTAACTCCCCTTTTACCGCATGCTTTATCTTGTTGTTTATCGTTTCTTTTATGGGCTTATTGGATTTATTGTGGCATTTTACAGCTGTGTTTAGAAAAGTGATATGATTATAGTATTATTATTATCTTTGGTATTGCATAATGTGGGCTTTAACTAACTAGTACGTCAACATACACTACAACTGTATGCTGCAGTTAAATTTGACAAATCAATCGCTCTGTTTATCATTCCCTTCTCTTCCTCACTTCCTGTTATTATCTTTTTAATTGACTTCACCCACACTTCTTCCTCCTCCCTTGCTCCTGCCTTGATTATCTCAACCCAGTGTGACACCTCTGTTTATGGCTGTGTGTTTGTTTCTTTCTCATGTACGTCTGTATGCGTGTGTATGTGTAGCTGCCATCATTAATGAGTCCCTCTGAACTTCCATGAAACAGGCCTCACTGTGATGGTGCAGCTTCAAATGCAGACTGACACACATGCACGCGCACACACGCTCTCACACACACACACACACACACACAACTGTGCCTCTCTCAAACGCATCAACAGGGTGTGTACATGCAGAGTCAGAGACAACTCCCACCCTTGGTTCCAGACTCCATTAATCATTTAGAGCGAGGATTTCCCTGAAGCCTGCTCTCTCCTCAGGCAGACACTATGGCTGACGAGGCCTCGAATGACACCGAGACACATTTATCAGACATACAAGAGATTTGTTTCAAAACCCCTCTGTTTTCACGAACATCCAAGTCTACTCAATGACTTTTCTGTTGCTCTTTAATATGCACAGATTGGATCTGTGGAATGAGATGGACTATTATTATCTTCAGACACAGGAAGTCTGTGGTGTTGCTCGATGTTTTATGCATGTATTCTGGACAGCATTTCAATCAGCCCCATCTGAACTCTAAAAGGTACAAGTTCTTGGTCCTTTTTTGTTTAAACACTTGACATGCTGCTCTACCATAGCTACTCACTAAAATGTTTCAGAAGAATCTCTTAAAATGAATAATTTTGGATTTCCACCCAAGGTTGTTTCACTTTTGCTTTGTATCTGAGTGATTGTTTTAAAATCCTTCCTCACCTTCTAAATTATGCTCGTCTTTGTCAAATGGCTGAGCATTTGGTGAGAAGCAAACAGCGTGAGCGAAAGTGAGGGGAAAATATGGCACGGGTCAAAAACAACTAGAATGTTTCAGTTAATAGAAACAAAACAGAGAAATAAAGACTGGAGAGGTTTTGTGTAACTTTAGCAATGTGCTTTTCTCTGCCAGACTGTTTACTGGGAATTTCTGACTTGGAGAAGGAGTGGAACTCGTGCCTGAGCTTTTATTGACCTTTAACAAATGTGTGCATTCATGAACAGCACTCACACACTCAGCGAGCACATGCTGCCTCACAGTACATACATGCACAGTTCTTTGAGTAGCAGGTGCGTGAAAGAAAAATACTTGTCTGTGGAAACCACTTGACTGCATGCGGTGTGTGCGTGTGTGTGTCAGCGCGTGTGTGCGTGCATCTGTAGGCCTGTCTCCCAGATCATCCGTCTGCATTCCAGGTAATTAGACTGGCCAACAGCTGAGTCCCATTAGCCTTGATTACAGCATTCAGTACTACAGAAGAGGAGAGAGAGAACAGAGAGCTAGTCAGGGAGGGATGTGAGTAAATTGTACACACTGAGTATGTTTTTAAGGCATTAAGGCTCTTATTTGTAGGCGTTTGTGTGTGTAATCCTTGTACATGGGTTTCATGTGTCTTGGCATGGTTAGTTGCCTTGGGTCTTAACAGTCTACAGAACTTGTTTTGCATCTCTGTCCATACGCGTGTGTTTTATATTTTCTAGCATAACTCCTCAAAAATGTATTTTTCTTAATTGGCTTCCCACCGTGAAAGTTCAGACATTATACGAGACAGCCAAAATTGTAATCTTAAATCCAGAATGGATCACAGGGCTGTTTCTGGTGGATCCCCACAAGATAAGACACACCATGTTTTTTTCAATGAGTCCAAATGCCACACTTGGGTTTTCGGCTGAAAAGAGTTCAAGGCCGCGCCATAAGGATGTAACAACAACCACAGAACCACAGGAAATGACACCACTTCTGCTCAGCTGTTAGGAATCAGGCCCACACTCGTACGGTAAGATGTGTATGTGTGGTCAGTCTGAAGAATAAACAGCGACATCAACAAAAAAAAAAAAAAAAACAGCACGGCAAATGTAACATTACAATCAGGCCAGGATGTTGTTTAGTCTGGCCATGCATCTATCCATCCATCCTGTCTTTTTTTCTTTCAAATCACACCCAAGGGAAACTGATCAGCTCATGAGGCAGTTTGATCTGCCTTCAGCCCAGGAAATATTTATTTAATCCACCCTTTCTCCCTCCCTCTCTCTAGCTTGCTCTCTGCCTCTCTCTCTCTCCTCTATCTCTGTCTGACCCTCCCTGATGGTCTCAGTGTCTCAGGATTGGGTGATTGATTCCAGCTCGGGATGGCTGGCAGACGAGCAGCCTGCACACTGGTATGCAGCAGGGACTGCACTCTGCTCTGATTCTGTGATGAATTACTGGCCTTTTAATGCACACAGTAGAGACAGTGTGAGTGGGGGAAAAAAGAGAGAGAGAGATGGGATGAGAGCAGAAGAGAGGAGGAGAGGCCAGGTAAAAATTGCAATGAGGAAGAGAGGAAAGTAGAGAGCAATGCAAAAGCAAAAAAAATAAATAAATAAAAACATTGAGGGCTGGAGAGAAGAAGAAGCAAACAACATTTAAATGAGTCATGCAGAGTATGAAGATGCAGGCCAGAGGGAGGAAAAACGTTCTGCCCGTCACGAAATTGAATTAAACATTGAAACATAGTCTGTCTCTCACTTAGTCAAGTGTGATGCCATTTCTTTGAATAGTCAGGGTTTCTTTGGCACTTCACAGCCACTAGAGAGTCTCGGAGTGGAAAACAGCTTTTCTACCTTTGAATATTTTCACAAGTATGGCATCACTTGAAACACATCTAACCCCAGTTTTAATGACGCTTGAGCATTAGCTCAATCCTATAAAAGTTAGCTAAGATAAATGACCTTTGGAGCCAATTAACCACAGCTAAAAACCTGTTTCAGAATTTACCAAGCGCATGGATCAATCTCAGTGTTTTATTTTTCTGCTTGAGAAGTTGTTTTTTCTCGGAAGTTGAAGGGATGTGACAACAGTGATGAAGTCCAGGCCCTTTTTCTGTTCAGGCAGATTAAATCCATTTCTCTGGAGACATTCAACACACAAATACAGAGATGAAATGACCAGCTGTGGCTCGTCTCCTGCTGAATAGTGCATATCGTATATCCGCAATCTCTGAACTTACTCTTACATTACTTTAGGTGGCTGATTTTGATCATGTTCGAATATTTATAATTCATTATATTATAATTTTATAATGCACTCACATGTAGGTAGATAAACCCAACAAGAAAAATAGTGGAGCCATGGAGCAGACAGAAAATGTACATACAAATTAGCATCTACCAAAAAAGGTGATTTGACCTGTGCGTTGGGGTCTAAGACCAATATAACTGAAAGGACATTCATCGTATGTACAGCTGACTGATGCCTTACATAGAGATGTCTGATTTGTGCTCCGACTACTGCAGCAGCCAAACACCATCCCTACAGTAATCTGAACTGACCAGAGACTAAATGATGAGGTAATCAGTATCCAGTGCTGATTTCACTGAGCCTCCAGTCATCATGAAGATGGAGAAAAGTGTATATCTCCATGGCTAATGAAACCCTGGGGATTTCAGGGTTTAGAGTTCATAAAGTATTTATGCTATGTTCATTAAGTATTGATTAAGCCATTCGAGAGCGTTTAGACACCCAGACAATCATTATGAAAGATTAGAACTTGGCTTGAGGAAGAGGAAGATGGAGGAAGGCAGAAATGCAGGGAGAGAAAGAGGTTGCCATGAGGGATGAGTGGAAATGAAGGAGCATAGAGATGAGGATGGGGTGAGGAGGAAAGTGTGAGACAAAGAAGAGGGAAAAGAGCAAGGAGGCAAGAGGTAAAGGAAAATAAAGAGGAGAAAGGAGAGCGGGAAAATTCTGCTCTTTAAATATTAATTGAGCATTCAGATAGCATTTTAGACAGCAAGGCTACCATTATAGGAGATTAGGTTTTAATCTGAGGAAGAGGAGGGGCGAATAGCAAGTGGGGAAAAAGAGGAAACGACAAGAGCATGAGAAAGGTGGAAGTTAAGGATAGAGAGGAGGTGGGCTGAAGTAGGGCAAAGGAGAAGGAAGAATAGATGGATTAAAAGAGGAAATGAGCAGGATTATGTGTAAAACAAGTCTGAAAGGTAAGAGGAAGGAGTCAACACATAATGAATAGAAAGTCTCATTTCCCTAATCATGTACTGCTTCTTTATGAAAGTGCTCTGCTAGTTGTTTTCGAAGCACTCCCCGGCCTACGTTTTCACTTAATTTTTCCCCGTCTTTCCAGCCATCCACTTTCAATACCCGCTCATTCCCGTTCAGGGTTGTGGGAGGCTGTGCCGTGTCATTTCTCATGTGAAGTGTTGCTATTTGAGATGCAAGCGGGATTGCGAAGAAATGTGACATTCAAGTACCGTCTCACCTCATATCCATCCATCTAGCATACAGACCCAGCCGGTGTTTTTCACAGGTATTTAACCATTGCTCTGCCCTCTCTTTACCCTCTAGCTCTTCAGCAGGTGTTGTTGCATTGCGGGGTAACCAGGAAGTAGCATGATAAGAGGTGTAGACCTGCTATAATGATGCAGCAATGAGGTTTAATGGGGCTGAAAACACAGGCTGACTGGCTGGCAGGCAGGCTACACAGTCAGGGAGAGGCACAGTTGGTGTGAAGCTGTTTCCAGCTCATGACAGATGTTACAGAGAGAGAGAGAGAGGGTGAGAGAAAGAGAGAGAGAGAGACAAAGAGACAGAGAGACAAAGAGACAGAGGGAGAGAGGGGACAGAGAGAGAGAGATGAGTCATTTGCAACATGCAGAGTGAGAGATCACTGAGAAATAACTTTGTGCAAACGGCAACTTTGAGCAAAGTCAAGCAGAGTTCATTCACATGTGGGTGCTCCAAAGCACTTTACCTCATATCCCCGAAGTACTTGTGCAAATAAATGGTTTTAAAGCCAACTGTGTCTAGAGATGGTGTAGCGAAGTGTAATGTGATTTCAATAACCCACCATGATGCCCCTGTTGATTTTGTACCCATCTCACTCTTGATTTCCCTGGATTGAGACAATATAAATGATAGAAAGAAAACTGAGGATGTTCAGGCAGGCACAGACATGCATTATAATCAGCAACTGGAGGAGTGGAGGAGAGGTTACGGCATCCCTTTTGTTCACACAGATCTGCATTCATTCCCCTTGTTACAGTAACTGCAGTGTGTATGGAAAATGTGTAGAGAAACAAAACAGCTGACTGACCCACTTCTTGCTGAAATTGGGAAAACCACTGTGAGATTTTGTTTAAGACATATTGTCTTTGGATGAAATTAGCTTAACCGCAATGACCACAGGGATAGGAAATCTTCTGTTTTACCATTTAATCTTTTTATGGCTAGCAAACAGCCTCCCTGTTGCAGTTCTGTCAACGTTGCCTCCGTAGACGGATAGAGAAAATGTTGCAGCACAGAGTAACTGTGCAGAATTGAAATCCTTTGTGTCTGGATGAGCAAGTTATTGTTGATAATGACATAAAGTCCACAGCCACAGTACGAGTTTAAAGCACAGCCTCAGGTGTGCTCTGGAGCTAATTTGTTTGAATGACAGAAACTCAGAGACTTGTAACTTTAAACACTGTGACATGGCGATGGATGTGTCTGAGTTTCTCCAGTGATTTCTCCACTGAATTCCTGTAACTTGGATGTGAAATAGTACCTTTATTAGCTTTAGCCTTATTAGCTTTAGACAGTGTTTCACTGCTGATTCATCTCTTGGGTATTCACAGTTTTGCAAGCCTTAAAGTTTTCAATTTTATTGTAAAGGTTTCTCACAGCAACTGGGCATAGCAACTGTTTGTCAGCCCAGGCCTTATTAAGATGTTGTTTCCCATTATTTCTTGTTGTGCATAGCACAATCCTACTGAATCCAACAACGATGCTGCAGTTTGTCAGTGGGTATAAACATGGTCTCTTGAGACTGTTGTTGGGGCCTTTGCAAAACCAGAATATATCTTGATTTCATAAACAGCGAGCTCACAGTGTATTCAGATATCTCTGTGTGGTCTGGTGATAATGAGATGGTCACACACCGCGCTTTCAACCAATCAACGTAAAGTTTGTCAAATAAAACACTAATTCTAAACCTGTCTGAGAGAATAGTTTGTGATTTTATCAGTGGAACACATAGACATGTTTAATTACATTATGTATCCAAGAGTTTGAAGGCTTGAACAATAAGAAGATCACATTTTTTTACTTGTTGTAATCTTAAAAAAATGTGAACTCTTTGATAAAAACAACACTTAATAATATTACAATAGTTTGATCTGTGTTAAAAAGCAGTGAAACTATAGTCAGTGGTAGAATGTGACTAAGTACATTTACTGAATTACTGAACTAAGGTACAAATTGGAAGGATTGTACTTTACTGAACGATTGTTATGCAACAGGCAAATATTGTCCGCTTTACTCCACTATACGTGCCTGACAGCCTTAGCTGCTAGTTCCGTTTCAGGTTACAGATAGTGTGACGTGTGATATGATGCTTTACTGGAGATTAAACTACCCAGCAGTGTATAAAGTAGGTCAAATGAGCTCAACCTTAAACATCTACAGCAGTAAAATGTAACACACACATTTATGCAGCAGTAATATTAATCCACAAGCATCATTTAAAATGGTAAAAGACGGACAGGGACCATTTTACGGCACAATAAGTACTTTTAGTTTTGATACTTTTTACTGTAGTGGAGTATTTCCAAAGTGTGGTGTTGCTACTTTTACTCTAAGATCAATGACAGGTTCACTTAAGTAAAGGATGTGAATATTTCTCCCACCACTGACTGTAGTTTATACAAGTCTGTGGCAAGAAGGGCTTGATGATCTCAGCGATGCATCTCTTTAAGCAAGATGACTCTAAGATCAATGACAGGTTCCACAGCTGTTACATATGACTCTACACCTTTGATGTTGCTGCTTTCGCCCGTAACTGTTTGCATAAATGCACGCACACACACACGCACAGACACACACACACACAAGCATGCACGCAAATGTACAATTACATTCAAAGCCAGTTGCCCTGTGTGGGAAGACAACTGTGGCACTGTTGGACACTCTGCCAAAGGAAAATCCCTGCTGACGAGGAGTGCTATTCGGACTCAGAAAAGAAAGGTAGCATATTTCAGACTTCTTTACAGGAGCTGCTCTGCTTATTCTGAGTCACTGATGACATAGATGGCTTTGGTCGCGATCGACCAGATTTGGAACTCCCACTCTTGAACTTAAGCAGCTCTGGTGCAAGCAGTGGAAAATCCTTCTTGGGTAAAGGAAATATTTATGCTCACATTGAGCCATATAAGGCAGTCACAAAGTATTCACCCAACAACACATGAATATTGTTATTTGCCATAGAAACTCAATAATTTAGCCTTACTGTTTAGGCTGAAGGATACAGCATAGCAGACAGTATACATACTGCCAGTATTTGTTTCATTTTCCATGACAACAGTGGAATCAAATGTGCGAACAGTGTCCCATTCCAGCGCGGCACAGGGTTCAGTGTCAGTGTATTACTTGCAGTATGTTGCTGCTGCTTGGATTTGGCACATGAGATGGGAAGAATATAAAAGATGTGACACGCCGCTGTTTAATATGAATGCTTCCTGATATATGGTATTAGAGACTTTCCAGGCACTTCTGGGCACTGATCGTAATACCATCAAGATTTGCAAAGTTATTACCAAGGCCATAATGAATACATAAGCATCATTACAGGAGAGATGCAGCCAACGCAGCTATAAAGTCTTGTGAAGCAATGAAACATCTCAGAACCATTTACAGCATTTGCGGAGGCATTGTGGGGATCTATGTTTTATGAAATTAGGAAATAGTGTCTTCAAATCATGCAGTAATAATTTAAAGAACATCTCTGTGAATTACAACCCCTTCTTATTTCTCTGTCTATTTCTTCCTTTCAGTCTGTCTCAACAAACCAAGTACCCTCCATCAAACCCTGTCCTGTATCCATCCCTCTTTCATTGCCAGCACACACACTCACGCACACACAGGCTTTGGTCTCCTGCGGAGGATCATTTCAGTGGAGTGCTGCTAAACAGAACAAAAATAATTGAAGTGTAGTAGTCTAACTAACTGAGAGGCACATTAGAAGGAGGTTCCCCATGTTCCTGTGGAAAAAAAATTTAATGCAGCTCAGTTAACATCTATGAATCCTGAGGGGGTTTCCTTATTGCTTCAGGGGTTCTGAGTGTGAAGCCGGTGCACTGCCTGTTCAATGAAATGTTTATTCCTCTTTTGAGGAGAGTTTGCCACTTGAGTTAAACTCTTGAGTTATTTTTCAGGGGGATATTCAGTCATAAATATGGAAATACCCAACTGGAATGGCACTGCCTTAACCTTTAATGCATTTACTGCTGCAGAACCAGCTTTTAGTGGAGGGGTATAGTGAACTCTTTCATTTCTCTCTCTTCTTTTTTTTGAGCATTTTGCACACATAGAAGGTAAAACGGTTTTGCTTAGCACAAGGGCATTCTCATTCACGTCTAGATTTATCCTGCTGAAGTGAGCAGAAATCCAGCATCTGAATACTCAGTCTACACGTATGAACTGCTGATCTTTCAGAGAATAATTCGTTAATTATTAAGAATAAATAGCATAATTTTTGTTTCCATATTCTTTTTTCATATTTTCTTTAAGGAGAGCAAGCGTTCATTGTGAGACCCAACACCGGTTATCATTTTCAAGGTTTCAGAGAGGCTTTTTCAGTCTGTGCTCAAGCCTCTGAGACCAGACCAAAATATGCAACTGGAAATTAATGGCCAAGACAAAATGAAGTGATAACTCTTTCCACGTCTTCTGCCACTCTCCCTCCCAACAGCAACAGGAGCAAGACCCCACCAACCTTTACATCTCGAACCTGCCACTGTCCATGGATGAGCAGGAGCTGGAGAACATGCTGAAGCCCTTTGGTCATGTCATTTCCACACGGATACTGAGGGATGCCAACGGCCTGAGCAGAGGAGTCGGCTTTGCTAGGTATGCACGGGATGGGACGCGTGCATGCACGACAACTGTCACGTGCAGTTCTCCAAAAATCTTGTATAATAGTTCAGGATGTGAGTTGCTGAGTCTACGTTTCCCACTGATGGCGATGATTTTCTGTTGCTGAAACAAATTTTACTTGCCAGTTGTCAGTCACATCCAAATTATTTAAATATAGACTTCTGCAAGGCAAATTATGCAGGTAATTACTTATCAGACACAAAATAATACAGATGTGTAATTAGCACACTACTTGTCCAGATTATTCTTTTTTAAATGCTAGAGATAACATTGCCCGGAGCTGACTCTCCATTTACAACCAAAGGACTTCTAGCTCTAATGATACAACACCACATTCCTGTACCCTTGGCCCCGTAACCCTCTTGTGCGTGCGTGTGTGTGTGTGTGTGTGTGTGTGTGTGGTCTTCTCAGTTACACTGTGGAGTGTGCCAGTGATTAGAATGCAGTCAGGGCTCCATTCAGGGTCACTGGCTATGTGAAGAAAACCGGACACACACAGAGACATGCATGCTCACATACCACGCTTGCACACACACACACACACACACACGCACCGTCTCTTTCTCCCGTCACCATTTTTCTCTCCCACACACGCACACGCACACACTGGCTTTTGCTTGCCAAGCAGGCAATTAGTCATTGAGCTGTGATTGGGTGAGCAGAGCTGAATAGGAGCAGACAAAGAGGACATGACACACAACAGATCAGACTGAATGGAGCTTTTAAACCAGGACAAAGGAGAGGAAACCCCATAGAAAACACACACAAACACACACATACACCTACCTAAGACATTTTGCTCAGGCATACATAGAGAAACAAGCACAGATGCATAAACAGACAGGCGTTTAATACACTTACTGTATTGTAGGACACATTTGCATGCGCACATACTGTATCCACATTCACATTGGCAGTCTTTTTAAGAGCCACAGTACCTCCTATGCATATTGAATCGTAACACAAGAAGCTGATTGTCCTCAAGTAGCACCTCTCTCTTTCTCTCTCTCTCTGTCAGGATGGAGTCGACAGAGAAGTGCGACGTGGTGATTCAGAATTTCAACGGGAAATTCTTGAAAACCCCTCCAGGCATGACTGGTAGGTGTCTGTCACCAAAACTATTACTTTGCACCAGCTAAGCTTGGCCATTTCTACAGCGAGAGCGAGGAGTTTCTCTGTAGGTTACGGTGCTCATATAGATGCATCTTACTCTTACTCTCAGTTCATCAGTGTCTGTCCTCTCAGCAGCCATATAAGACCTTAGGCTCAATAAGATACAGACTAAACGTAAACCAGTTTCCTGATTTGCAGATTTAAATTGGAAATATTAAATCAGGATCTAAAATCTGACCTGGCCTTTGAATGCCAATCTTTGATACTTGATATTGTCTATACTTAGTTACTGAGGTTTCATATCCAGCATTAAGAACTAGTACTCTTCTTTTCTTGCTTCAGGAAATCATCCTGTTACCCTCAGACTTTAGAAGCAGGAAAATTATCTTTATTTCATTGGATTTTAATAGGTGCTGGAGGGAAACCAGCCTTGCTTTCAGATGGATAGACCGAGTATGACATCAGATCAGCCCATGTGGGGGATATTGCTCTTTTTTGTTGTTAAAAAAGCTCACAGGCGCCCTTCATTTATCATGTTTATATTGACTTTTACTGTCCGGCTATCAATGTATTTTCATCAGTGAGCCATATGTTTTATCATTTACAGTCAGGCAGGGGACATGTCCGCCTTTTTGTGTTACAACATCTGTCTGTGTACAAAGCAGTGTCAGTGCAACTGATAACACATCAGCGTTATCTCTGCTGCTCTCTTTCTCTCTCTCTGCCCCACGCCTTCGACCACCTCAGTTGATTTAGTAGGGGGGATCTGAGTGATTAATTCCTTGACTGCGCGAGACTCAGATTGAGACAGACGCATGCAGGACGCACGTGTACGTGCGCAGACCGACATCCCCTGAAGCAAACAACATGTCTCCGATTGTCCCCCAAATAAACAGCAAAGATTTGTCTCCTTTTAACACAGATGGGAAGAGAGAAAGGGAGGAAGAAAGGGTGGAAGGGGATTATGAAGAAATGATGAGGGGTGTGTGAGCGAGAGAGAAAATGAGGGGAGAGAGAGCCAAGTGGGGTGACCAAACGTGAGTGAGATAACAGAGCAAGGACAAGGTGAGAGAGAGTTGGGGAGAACCAAACTGAAAGTGACACAGAATGAGAGAGGAGAGATGGAGATACTGAATGATCAGATATAGATGGAGAGAAAGGAGGTGCGCCACACTGAAGAAAATGGAAATCAAGGACAGACAGAGAGAGCTGTGCCCTGTGCCCTGGCAGCATGATTTGTGAGGTACAGCAGGGTGGGCGGCTCAGTTTGTCAGCCGCACACACACACACACACACACACACACGCACACACACACTGCTGCACTTGAAGTATAGCTGTGTAATTTTGTAGCAGGTGAATGATGCATCTGCTGCTGCTGCTTCCTGCAGCCTGTGTGTGTCTGTATGTGTGACAAACACAAAATCTTAACTATCAGACTATTGCGCAGTCACCACTCATGATCTTCATGGCGGTGCGAGTGTTCAGGTCGGTGACAAATCTGAAAAGAATACTTTTGAGGTGCCCTTTGTTCTGTAGTTGTATCATGGAACAACCCAGTGCCACAGATTATCGTCACAGGTCATTTGATCAAAAGTTATTGAGAGAAATTCCTCAACAAGTTAATTTATCATCATTTAAAACTGAATTAACTTGTGCACACAGTTCTGTGATCGAGCTCAATGTGTTCTACACTGGTGTGCGCTGATAGATAACAAACTAAAAGCTGCTCCAATCAATATTTTCACATTAGCAATGGATCAGATGACAGTGTGTTATGTGAAAGGGGAACACACAGAATTATCACCCAGCTCCATAGACCATCTCAGCTCTGTGGAGCTTTTTTGCACCTTTCAGCTCATAGTTTTGGTCTTTGTGCCCGTAACATTACTGTTTCAATTCAGTCCCATCATCATCAGGCTGCTGTTTTTAGTGAAAATACTCCAAAAAGCCACTGTGCAGCAACAAGCAGCAGGCAAAGTGAGCAACTAGCTGGTGAACACAGAGCATTTAGCAGAGACCAGAACAGAACCAAAAGGAGACTGAATATTGGACTTACAATACATTAATCAGGTGGACAGAAACAGGACATCTGCTATGAATAAACACTCTTTACGAACAAGTTCACCACTTTTATAAGGTGATGATATGTCAGCGTTGTATTTGCATCTTGTTGTGCTGCCCCCGAGTCGGCAGAAAAAGAAATGAATGCAAGTTTTTTAAGTTTAAGTTGCACACACAAGCAGATACACTCACTCCTTCTATACCCGCCAAGTTGCTGACCTCTATATTGAAAAAGATGCATTGCTTGTTGTGAAAGTAAATTATGTCTTTGCCAAGGGTGTCCATTTTCTCCTTGCCCCTTGTGTGTGTGTGTGTGTGTGTGTGTGTGTGTGTGTGTGTGTGTGTGTGTGTGTGTGTGTGTGTGTGTGTTTTTTTCGTGTGTGTGGGTTTGTTTTTATATCTCAGTAGGGACTTGGCTGACTACACACCAACCCATGGGGACCTCCTGTCACTGTGGGGACCAAATTGAGGCCCCCATGGGTCCAGGCTGCTTTTTGAGGGCTAAGACTTGGTTTTAGAATTTGGTCACAGTTAGGGTGAGAGTTAGCTATTCAGGTGTATTGGTTAAAGTTAAGGCGATCGTGATACAAACATCTGTGTGTGCGTGTGCGTGTGTGTGTGTGTGTGTGTGTGTGTGTGTGTGTGTGTGTGGACTACTGCAAATAGCTCTACGCTCACAAACCGGTGAAACTGGGAGAATCTGGCCAACCAGACGCTCTGTGTACTGATCCACAAAACACACACACACACACACACACACACACACACTTTCTCTATCTGTTTTTTCCAATCTAATACACAGAGAGCAGCCATGTGTCTAGAAGGCCAGGTTCTGTTGATTTATGTCACTGGTTTTCTGTGTCACTGACATTTCCACGGCTGTTGCACTGACATTATGACAGGCCTTTGTGCTTTGCTTCGTTATTAGACTACTTATTTGTTACATTTGTTGTCACGACGTTGCTGTAATCACAGGTTAAACCAGCTACGCTGCTGCAGTGTGCATATATGGCGTGATGTGTGCCTGTGTGTTCCTCTGATTAATACCACAGTCTGTCCATCCAGGCTGATGTATTGACAGGCAACAGTAATATTTTACTCTGTAGCAACCAGATTAATGCCGACATTGATCACATGACCTGAGCTTCCATCAGCCCTCGTTAACAGGAAGTGCATCGATCCACAGCTTTCTGACTTCTGCTTGTGGTTCCTGTCATAGAGATAGAGTATCTAGACTGGACGTAGACTAGAATTCCTCTGCTCTTTACCTTTTATTGACACAGAAAGTGTTGGATTTTAGTCAGACTTTATACAGTTCCATATCGTCTTCATTGTTAGGTTGCTTTGTATGAATATGGGATGTATAGATTGGGCTCAGAATGACTTCATAGCTTTTGTTCTCCATGAATAAAATGTGTTGGAAACATCTTTGCTGCTCCTAATGTCTCACCACTTCTAGCAGGTGGAGCTGTCCTGCAAATTTAACATGTCAGTCTGAGGTGTAAATCGAGTCATCACAGCCTGCATATTTACTGTATGGTGTAATTCTGTCTTCTCCGTGCTTTTCATTCGATAATGTCCTGCCCCCATACTGTGAAGGAGAGAGTCAGCACCAGAGGGAAACCCTCCCTATCCAGCCATAAAGAGCACATATCCTCTGCAGATTCATCATGGCCGTGTCACTTCCTGTCAGAGCGGGATATGATAAATCTTTCGTGTTCTTGATGACAGATTCAAACACTCAGCACTTGACAAGGACTGAAAACAAGTGAATGGTGACTTTAAGGGTGTGCCGACAGACAAGTGGTGCTTCTGCATTGCTTTTGATTGCATTAACAGGGTGGGAGAAAGATATCATCGGGCTCTTCTCTGAGACAGGATTAATATCTTACATCTCTGTTCAAGAATTGTTGAGTTATTATTATTATTATTATTATTATTATTATTATTATTATTATCATCAAGTCTCTCTCAAAGCCAGATGTGAGAGTCAAATCTGTTTTAGATTACTTTATTCTTGTCTTTTTTTCCCATATAAAAATAAACCCTCCAAACAATGAGAAATTAGTTGCTATTTAGTTTTAGTCTTAGTTTACTACCCAAACTGCCAGAACACACTCTCTCTCTCTCTCTCTCTCTCTCACACACACACACATACACACACTTATACTAAACCTTTCACTAAAGGTTGAGAGTTTCTCAAGAGATCTTGTTGATTCATGCTCATTTGAGATTTGGTCATTTGAGTGTCTGGCCTGGTCCTCATACAGCTCAATGATACAAATGCCAGTGCAGTTTAACCTTTGATGTCTTCAGTAATTAAATCAGGAGCTGTGGTCAGTCTTTAATTATTATTTTCCTTACTATCATTGATGTGTCACAAAAACAACGACTATATATGAACGGGTCAGATATTGCTTAACAAAAGCAGTTAAATAAGGGAAATTTGGCTCTCTGTATTATTCATTCTCACCCTTTGCATTTCCACCCTTTTTCTCTGTTTATGTTAATGTATCTCCTCCCAGTTATCTTCTCTCACTCCATCACGTCCACGTCTAATTCTCTTTTTCATCCCTCTTTTGCTTTTTTCCAAAACATTTAGTCTCTCTTTCTCTCTCGTTGTCTGATGTAGTGTTGTGGTTTTAGTAGTTTAGTACTCTTTGTCCCGACCCCCTAATGGTAAGAGAAACAGAGGACATGAATGAAAAGAGTCCAGATCTCAGAGAAGAGCCATTATCATTCAGTAGTTTCAACAATAATCAGGAAGCTTTTAAACATGCACGCAGCCCTAAAAGTCTGCCATGATCATGAGGCATTAAGTCCCCATTCACTGCAGAAGTGGTTCAATACTGTCATAAAGGGGAAATGAATTTTGTTTGGTGTCCCTGATAAAGGAGGAAAAAATTGAACAAGGCTGTTCTGAGAAAAATATTGTGTAATTATGTGGCAGTACTGCACTGTCAGACTTGGTGTTGGCTTACATGTGATATTAGGAGCCACTTATTCAGCACCCGAACAGAGCGACGGGTGTTAAAATGTGATGCTTTTGAAACTCTAAACAAATCACATCAATGCTGTTCAGTTGTGAAAGTTGCAAAGACATTTGGTGCTATCTTAACATCATTTTTGGAATTAAGTTCTAAAATATGTCAGTGTAGTGATATATTCTTTTCCCACTTGTCTCACAGCCGGTTCCTTTTGTGTTGCTTTTGGTTTATGATGAGAAAATGTAGTAAATGGACTAAACTTCCTCTCCCCCGGGGGTGCTGTCAGGCAGTGGTTTGGAGAGTGCTTGTCCTGTCAGCTCGCACTTTACGGGTGCAGCCGAATGAGACGACGACTCCAGGGTGGAGATCATCTCTGTTTTCTTTTAAACTTAATAAGTATAAATATCTTCCAAATCTTAGTTCTTTGTCTCGGCTTGCAGCCCTTACTGTTTTGTTTATTGCAGTAGGCATATCTATTACATTTTTAATGATATAAAAGAGCTAATAGCAATATGAATAAACATTTTCTGATATATATTTTGGGATTTTGGTGCTGAATAGTTGAGTTCCTCTCGTGTGCGATGCTTGAACAAGGAACCCTCTAGAGTGGGTATTGTTCTGGCCCAGGGCTTTGAGCTCTTTGATGCTGAGTGTCTGAAACAAAAAAAAAAAAAAAGGAGGGGGGCGGGAGGATGTCATTCCATTCAAGCCATCTGAGGGATTCCTCATTTTGTTTCATTTGGGGATAGGATCCCATTTTCCAACTGAACGATTTCCCATGTTGCTCACTAATGGATTGGATTTTATTTTAAATGAGAATTTTCCCATTTGAGGGATTGAGTCCCACTCATATGATAGTCCCCCTCTTCCCTCAGTGAAAACTGAAACCAGTTATAAGCTTAGGGTTTTCACCTATTCACAGACCAGTGCATTGCTTAGAAGCACCAAAGCTAACATCTATGGTATAAGTCTCCTGCATGTAATCAGGTGCATCTAGAGTTACCTGCTTGTTTCAACCTCCCTGTATTTCACTGTACTTCCTGTTTCTTTTCCTGTGTCCTTCTCACCAGAACTGAGATGAATGCTTTTCTCTGCAAGAGAGTCTGTGTCGCTCCACTTCGGTTTGCAATATCCCACAGCTCACGCACAAGACAAGTGTATATACTACCCTGAACACATTAGTAGGCTATCAACTTTGAGCCATCACCCCATATCCATTTCATCCATGAACTTAAATCTCAGGAACACCATGAGGGTGATAAAATGATGAAGGTCAAAGGTCAACTTCCCTGTGACATCATAAAGTTCCGCAAAAACTCTTTTTATTTAACACCATAACTCAGGAACAGAAGGCAGATTGTGACCATATTTCACATGTGGTCAGATACTGAATTGGTGACACTAATCTTGGGCGTCCACCTTAAACTGTACTGATTGTAGAGATCTTCTGTGCTGCCTGGTTGAAGATTTGTGTGAAGCATCCACATTTTACAATTTGTAGCTTCTTTGCAGCAACATCCATTTTTGAAGCCTTGTAGTTCACCACAAGCTCATTGGTTCTGCTGATATTGAGCTTCAGGTGATTGTTGCTGCACCATGTGATGAAGCTCTCCATCAGTCCTCTGTGCTCCTCTGGAAAAACGGTCTCTAAGTGAAGACAGCATGTTTCTCACTGGAACACACATACCTTTTATTAAATTCCCTCCTAGTCTTCACTACACATATTATGTGAGTCTGGACAGACATGAATGTAAATGCAACTTGACTGTTTGGCGGAGCCAAACAAGCATGAGGTGGCAATTCTAGTTTCAGCCTATAGCATTCACACACTCTCAGAAAGGCAAACAGCCAGCTCCCTGTCATTTTACTGACATCTCTTGCAGTCTTCACATCTTTTATTTCCTATTTGTATCGCCTGTCTCTGTAGTGACAGGATGTCACAGTGTTTTCCCCCAAAAGAAGCCAAGAAAACACAGAAACTGGAGTGAAGCTATTCACTATTTGATCCACAAAGCAGTGACACTTTGATAGATAAATGAAATTGGTAAATCAACCACTGCAAGCCTTGGTTAATGAGTACTAATAAATCTGTCCCCTCTTTGTGAACAAACACACATGTAGCTTTTGTCCAGTTAAGTCTTTTGTCTGCTCACTTCAGTGACTTGCCCTTGTCAGGTTTGCAGCTCTTGGCAACGATTTATGTTGTTTAATAACGCCGACTGCAGGGACACACACACATGTGCAGTGACACACAACCACGCACACACAGCACGTAGTAGCTTTATGTGCCTTTGTGTGTGTGCGCGTTTTGCATTTTTGCATTTTTGCTCATTCTTTCATTCATTCTGTTGCTCAGATTTCCTGTTCTTCAACTCCAATGTCCTGTTTGCTAAAAACACACTTACATACTATCTGAACTCTTTAGATGTCCAAATATATGGTTCAGCCTCTGTTAATTAACTTGACATGCCCGAAAGTGACCCATCTTAGGGTGTAGACGCAGCTGTACCCAAATTCATCAGGAATTCATCACTTTGTGTTACAGAGCCGCAAGAGTGACAGCAGCAGGGGTCAAACTGACAATTAAAAATGTCCTTCTTCCTTTTAAAGCCCTCTCGTGAAATGCAACAGATTGTAGCAATGTAACTGTGAAAGCAAGCTGAATAATTAATTTGATGCAGCAGTTTGAGTCGCTTTTACTACAGGTAGTCTTGTCTCTGGATGCTCTGCGGTTGGTGTTCCCTCCTGATTGTATGGCGACAAAACTCACCTCTTAGGTATAAACAACATTCATTATTGTCATTGTCATCATCAGTATTTATGGCCTGTCGCTGCGCTTGTAAATGAAGTGATATAAAGGTTTTCTTTCTTTTCTCCCTCAGAAAGATGCATGATATTGCATATTCTACCACCACAGGCATCACCTAAAGCTAATACAATAGTGACATTACACTTGCATGTTTTTATATTATAGCTGTAATATTGCACAGAGGCTGTAAGTGCATCATTTTACATGCGTCACCCATCTGCTGTGATATACCGATGAGCTTTCAGACAAATTGTTTTAATGGAATGACTCAGTGGACAAAATGCCTAAATAGTTTGGCTGATTTTTGCAATGTATCCTTTTAACTTGGCCAGTAGTAATTCATTAGTAGCCGGTGGCAATCCTTTCACCATTTGTACCCCATTGAAATACTGGCTTGTAAGACTAATTTTACAGTATTGACTAAGTATGCCAGGAATGAGATATTATCTTCCTTTGAAGGTGAAAATCAGCAATAGCAACACCAAAAAAAATTTTTTTTACATTTAGCTGTATTGGCTCTGTTCTCCCTCACTCAAACTGGAATGCATGCACACATACTGTATATACTGCACGTGCAGGATCAAACAGTATTCTGTGTTAAATTATTCTTTTATTTCAATTAGTTTGCTGTCTGAAGCTGCAGCTCAAACACCTAATCCTCTCTGCATTTTATGTCTTATTTTGGTGGTATTGTGAAATGCCATGGCAGCATAATCTGACATGTCAGATTTAAATAATAATAGGATTATACTCCAGGTAACCAAGAATGTGGCAGCGGTGTACAAGAATTTGAATCACCTCTTGAAAAAGGAAACACAACTCTCTCCATCTATGGGCCTGTTCAAATTTCCTGCTCAACCAAATATTGGCCTCCTGCAGTAGTCTGAAAAATTCCTGCTCCGCATGCACGAAGTTAACCAAAATATTATAACAGTATTGACGTATGTATGTGTGTGTGGGTGTGTTTGTGCATGTAAACACACACCCATAGCTCCGGGATTGTGTTAATGTCTGGAGCCATTTCACCAGCTCTGAAAAAAAAAACAGCTCATAGCAACAGTGTCTGTGTGAATTTGTATGTCTGTGTGTGTGGATGTAACCTGCTATAGGGGATAATGCAAAATGGAAGAAGGCCTCCACACACTCGTGGTGCATGCTTCACTCCCTGGACATTAATATGAGGGAAACCAAGAAAGTGAATGAAGGAAATGTACACTTTAAATTTAGTCTTTAGCATCTGTCACATCATTGCAGGACTTTTATTTTACTCTCTTAGGATTCGGCTACTTAGCATTTTTCCATCAGTACTTCTAACAATAAATGGCCCCATTTTCTTCATCTGACTTCAGTCCAAAAACACAAGCCTTTTGCTGTCTGTGTGATAAGCCTGGTGCATAAAAATAACAGATTCAATTCAAAACACAGAGGTATCCTTTTCATGCAGAAGCTGAGGACAAACAATTGTTTTAGATCAGCAGGAGTTTCTTCTCTCTTTGTCTGGTACTTTAGAGAAGACGCGGAGAAGAAAGTGTCCTGACTATAAACTTGACAAGTTGTCAGCCGTCGACAATGTGTCTTTCTCCATCTGTCACACCAGTAAAACAAAACACTGCCTTTAAGTGTGCATCCAGTGTGGGTGTGTGTGTCCTCGCGTCACACAGTTTCCCGTACTTCTGCGGTAGCAATCGTTTAACACGCAAAGACACACATCAGTGAGCTTCTGAGCGCATAAATGCATTCTTTCCTTTAGCTATAAACCTGACAGTTCAATCCTGCCCACATTATTCTCAAATGTATCTTTTAGCATATTCTGAACCTAATCCTGTTCTAAATTGAAAATCTGAATTCACAGCTGTTTTACATAAATAATAATCCTCTTTTCATCTCCCTACTGCCCATGGTTACCATATATCGATTCAACCTAAGCCCGACGCATGAAAGCTTTTTACATTTGCATTACACAGACTACTTATCCCCAGAGGTTTTGCCAAGGTCTTACAAATGAACACTAATAGCCACCGCAGGAACCGTTCCTGGGCCCCAGGAACCATTTCAGAAACTCAGAAGCCTTATCTAAGTTTCAACCAGAGGAACGAGGGACTAATTTTTAGTTCTTCCAACCTTAGTTCCCGATGCTAAAAAGACCCTGCCCTGGAGATAATACTTTTAGATGGCCGAGGAAGCGTTAGCATGGAGTGAATGTGAAAAGCGATAGCTTCAGCTCTGTTACGTGCACTCAGATTGTCACTACTTTGGAAACAGGTGCTCTGGACTTTTCATTTCCCACCTCGAATTTTGTGCTGTTTTGCCCTGGTGTGTGAAAAATTGTTTCTCGTACAGCACTGTGGTTTTTGATGCGTTATTCTACTAATTTGCGCAATCCTTCCTTTGATGCAGTGGAAACACAAGCAGGGATTTTTGCTTATGTGCCCCCTTAGTTCCTGCATCTGTATGGCTGAAACGGGCTGTGATTGTAAAGGGAGCTCAAACAGGGCTGCTGAAGAATGAAGTGACATTGATAACTGAGAAACGGACGATATCAAGATATTTTTTCAATAGCTTTAGGTCTACCCTCCTCAATAAACTCCCTCAGTGACCCATGTTTTTTTCACTGCGCTGTATCTTGTCTGATTTTCTTGTCTTAATTTAAAAACATCCATCACCTGTGTTTCTTTGTGGGCAGAGCTCTTGTTTTTTAGTGAGGAGAGTGCCCTGGGTTTTGTAGTGAGACGTAGTGATACACACACACATCGCACACACACCTACGCACTTGGACTGTTTACCCAATGTGAATGCACGGAGTGGGTAGAAGAGAGAGAGAGAAGGGGAGTGATTGAGAAAGATGAATAGCAAAGGCGAGGGGGTGATAACAGAGGCCCAGCTGTGTGGCCTGTTATTCAGATAGAAGCCAAGTTAAAACATTATAATGACAAAGTATTCCTAAATGCCGTATAATTACGCAGCTCTGTGTTTCCCCGTCTACTTACCTTTCGGAGTACCCATCCAGGCCTCAGGCATTCCAAATAACGCTCATCTCAACCTTGAGCTCTGTACGCTTTTCCCCGCTGAGAACACCTCCTCTCGTTTTTCTTTACCGAGATGAAGAAACTGTTTTCTTGAAGGAGGCGAGGTAGTTGTGTAGTTTATGTTGGCATTCATAAGGTGTGAACCAGTACTGGCGTGATGATAGTGCCTTTGCTAGTTCATACCATTCTATGCCTTCTAAGAACATCTTCATTTCTAAGCAGCACACAGTGATGAGGATTTGACTTTCTCTGCTGTTTGAAATCACTGCCAGTGAAATAAGGCAGGAGTGCCAGCTGAAAGCCTCTTTTAAAATGCAGTCAATGACTCAAACATGCCTTGGTGGACGTATTAAAGTTACAAGTGAGAGGCAATGCATAAAAGTAGGCGGCTTATTCAATTTCAGGGTTAAGAGGTGTCTTTATCAAACTGAATGAGGACGTGAACAGAACACTTGGTGTGACAGTGTTGCACTGCCGCAATTACAGTTTAAGGCTTTATAATTGCTGTGTCTTAATGGCATTTAAATGCCTTTCAATTTTAACATACTGTTATGATAATTTGCTGTGCTTCATTTGTTACAATGCATCGTCTTCAGCTGCGAGTCAGAACTCTCTTTCCTGGGAGGGAAACTGAACTCAATGTAAGACATAAAATAAGTGCTGGATTTTGCTGTTTAAAGTCACAGATACATTCTAATGGAAGTTTCATTTCATTTGCTAATTCCACACATAAATTACACTGGTGCACATGCTCATATTTCTTTTCTAACTATGTAGCATATGAACATTTCTATATGTACATGTTCTAATCGTAAAGAAGTACACATACTTTGGTAACTGTATACCCAAGACAGCAGTACTGTGATCCGCAGTGATTTAATATGCATGATTTCATCCAGTTATTTTGGTGATTTCACTTCTTTTTATCGGACAATAATGTGTTCATTCAGTGAGCTTATGCAGGATAAAAGGCTGCTTGTGAGTTTACATGTTCGCAAATCTCTGTGTGTATGTTGTTGAACAACCTCTGGAAATATACCCTTGTCTCAGAGATCACATAAAACAGACTATCTGTCGACTGTCTGACTACATAAGCCATCAGATGTCATCGCTGAATGTCCTGTTTCATGTTAGTAGAGTACTTATTTACTTTTTGTGTTTTTTGAGTCATGCAGTCGCTGAAGCATTTCCCAGAAAAGCCATCACTCACGCTTTCTCACTTTCGAACAAATTCTGAAGATACGCTTTCAGAATGAAATAAATTGATACGGTTTTCTTTAGGATAATCCTGCTCCAGTCCTGCCACTTCCTGGCATTTCAGAAGGCTGTAGGGTGTTTGAGTCTGCAGCCTATCAGGTGGAAGTTAGAGTTTGGTGAACTTTTGTATGGGAGGGTCACACTCAGCTAATCCTATTTGTAATCAAGGCTTTCTTCTTTCTCTGGTCCAGAAAAGGACCGTGTTGTCTTTGGAGCAATCACAATCGCAGTCTACTGCCCGGGGGTCAAGCTGTGTGCAGTTATTTAGCGTATTAAGGATGCCTGTTTGGTTTGTCGTTTGAACCACGCTCGCCATGCTTTGATGATTAGCCCGTGGCTTTGTTTTCACGTCAAGGCCGCTTTTGTCGGAGAACTGTTGTAGGGGTTGCAGAGATTGGGCGATAACTGCTGTTGTTTAGATGTTTGGATTGCGGATGGAAGAGATAAATGTAAGAGCTGAAGTGCTGTTTTCAGGTCTAATTCATTTGCGTTATGTTTTTGTTTAAGCCACAGCATAACAACTGGTGTTTAAATCTTATCTTTGGAATGTAACTCCTAACCTAATGCATGAAATTTCACTTTTTCCTGCTATTAAGATGATTAATCCATCTCTGTGTTTGTTCTTGCCTCCCTCTCTGTCTGATTCACTCTGTAGCCCCTGCAGAGCCGTTGCTGTGCAAGTTTGCTGACGGAGGCCAGAAGAAGAGGCAGACCCAGGTCAAGTATCCCCAGAATGGCCGACCGTGGACGCGGGAAGGAGAGGTGAGAAGTGTATTTAATCATCAGAAAAAAAAAAAAAAACAGCTCACCATTACCCATCGTTAAAGCTCCCCTTCAGCAGCCACAGCAGCTTTTTCTCAAAACTCAAGTGGAAAAAGCAACTTGTAGCACAAGAACCATGTCTTTCAATCAGTTAATTACAACCCAATCCTTTTTTACCCTCTGCCACAATAAAAGAAAGCAACATTTTTTGCTCGGGCAGAATTATGCCACAGCGGACATTCTCTAAACCTACAGCAGCCTCTCGCCTCTCACAGCCACGGTGAGTACAGCATGTCTGCTCAGAGGCTTTTTAAGAGGAAATAGTAAAGCTAACAAAACCAAAAGTGGTGTTATTCTAACTGAGTCACTGGCATGAGTGCAGCATATCCACAAACCTCTTTTCAACCTTTCCCTCCTCAGCTTTCTAGCAAAAGCACACCGTGAAAAACTGTTGGAGACAGTACGGCAGATTGTACTGCAGCGTGTCACAGCTCAGTGTCTACACCTGCCTCACAAAAAACATTCCAGTGGGCCTAACAAGGCATCGTTTTCATAAACTATAAATGTCTGGCTGATGTTTCCTTTGACATCAGTTTCTTTTTCACATTTTCTAAGTTTCAATGGCTTGACAGGCCCCCCCACAGGGTCATTATCAGCTTTCATTTCCAATAACATACTGTAGGCTGAATTAGAGATGCTGCTGACAGTGTGAAAGCTGGCATATATTAAGGTTGTTGAATTTGAAATACCAGGTCCTCAAGACCCCAATTCCAAGTTGTTTTTTCTTTTGTTGGAACTCCCACCTCCAGTCTGTCATCCTCAGAAGAAAATGAGACCTTGTGTAGCGGATTGAAAGCAGATTGACTGTTGCACAATGCAGAGGGTTCAGAAGTTGTTAGTGTCAATACCAAAGCTTTAATTTACAGAACAAGGGAAAGTGAATAATAATGTTGCCACCCACATACAGAGTGCAGTTTTAAACAGTTTCCCAACACTAGCATTACATGGAGGTTGAGAAAGAGCAGGGTGGTGAAGTGAAATGAAATGGAACCAGGCTGAAACAACTGTGCGCTGAAATAAGAGCCGCCACAACAAAAACAGGATTCCACAGTGTGAGCACGGCCTTCATGTGTGTCTGCGTCTAGCCGGCACAGATTTCAGTTTTAGATTAAAACCCCCAGTGCTGGTGATTCTTTTTTTGTATCCCGCTTGGGAATTGTCAGCTGGATTTAAAACAAATGATCGGTGCTTTCGGTGGGATTCCTCACACATTTGTCCTGACAAGCCCCACTTGGCCTCGCCGAGGAAAAAGCGTCTCTTCAGAGGTTTCTGCATTTGTCGGAGCCAGGTCTCCGAGTCCGGGCAGGCTAATAGAGACATCTGGCCGTGGATGTGCTTTGAGGGGCCTCACTGCGTCCTCACACTCAGTCAGCCGAGCCTAATCTCCCAGAACCCCTCGCACCTAAATGAGTCTGGCCTTGGGACTCTGGCGTGAGCACATTTTGCACACACAATCGCTCACACATGTAACATTTGCGCAGAGAGACACAGACAGGATACACATGGGCGGATTATAAGACAACAGGCCTCCGGGCACAGTCGTGTAAAAGCCCCACCACCCATTCTACAAAGCAAGACAAATGACTATGAATGACACGTCCTGACACTTTGTGGTCATTTTGTGTGTCTTTATTGTCATCGTTATGGTAATTTTGGGTCTAATTGTGGTCATTGTGCGTCTCTTTGTGGCGGTTGTGTGTCTCTTAATCGTCATTTTGCTTCTCTTCGTCGTCATGGCCATTTTGTGTCTCTTTGCGGCTGTTATACCTTTTTTTCAACTACAAACATTTTGTGTCTGCTGTAGTTTTATGTCTCTTACTAGTTGTTTTGTGTAGCTTTGTAGTTGTTTTGCGTCTTTGTGTAGTTGTTTGGCTTTTCAACGAGAGATGTTAACAGTCCCTTCAAACAACGGCTCTGGATCCAAGGGCCCCCTCACCCTCTGGGCCCCCTGCGCCTGTTCCTCGTAACCGGTCCATTCAATAATTCATCCGTGAAGATACACTGTGAATGCACACATAGGAAGACAGATGAGTAGCAACACGTGTGACACATCTGTAAACATGTACATTTGTGCACTAAAGCTGGCATTATGCAGCGGCGAGGAAAGTTGTCCAGTCTTTGCTGTTAGATGAAGGAAACTTAGAGGACAAGATGCAAACATCATGATAGCTCTAGCTCTAGCTCAGAAATTGTCTGTTCAAAAAGACGATTCAGTAGATGGACAGGGAACCAGCAGTGAATACAAATTTTGCTCAAGGTGAAAACCAGAATCCTTGTTTAATGTAGATATTGCCTGGTTTAAATCAGCTGGTGAGACAATGATCCCGGGCTTTGTAATGATTCATTTTTGCTATTTGATGTCATCAATGTCTGGCACTTCTTTTTATAAACTCCTCTGCAGTCTATATTCCCTCAGTCCTGGCCAGAAACAGTGTTTGGGGGAAAAACCAAACATTGCAGCAGAGTTCATCATCAGGGCACACTTTCAACTCATGTGCCAATTTGTAAAGATGAGACTTGCGTGGAATATAGAACAAGTACAAATGACTTGTGTAGGGCTGAAGATGTAGAAGAGGAGGGGGAAGCAGCGACAGAGCAAAAGATACAGAAGGAGAAAAATAAAGATTAAAGGAATGAAAGCACTATTGTTGCTTTAAGATTGTTCCAACATTGCCAAGAGGCAGTCAAGTGGATGAAGATCTGTTTCGAAGCTCAGCTGTGAAAAATAGGGTCTCATTCATTTGAATATGATAGAGCAAGTGAGACACTGAGAAAACATTCAGAGAGAAAAGTGTCACTTAATGATACACACTTGACTTAATACGGACACATTTAGTGGAGAGGAGGAGGGACAGAGAATACTTAGCAACTAAAATACACTCTTGTAGCTTTGAGCTTGAGCTGATTCTGATATAATGCAGCTTGAATGCAAACCCTTATCCTATTCATTTATGCTGAGCAGTGTAATGATAACTGAGCCTCGTAACTGGTGGAAATTGCTGTGAGAAAATGACAGTATGGTCTCCGTCCATGAACAGCACTTCCTGCAGTCGGAACAGTGTGTTATGACAATAGGCATGATAGAGCTAATGTAACATTAAGTAAATATTTACAATTGACTGTGATCTATGAGGGGTGTTCTGAGCAAGCTGAATTTAATGTAATGCAATGCAATGCAACTTCATTGCATGAAGACTGGGCTCGTGACTGATGGAGTAGTTTTGGTGTGTCAGCTTCCTGACTGACAGTACAGATGTTTGCTGTGACAACAACCACCAACTGTGTGTGTGAAATCTCAGACAGATTCATTTCAAAACTTGCCAAGAACTTCCATTTCTGTCATTTTAAATTTTTACCCCTCTGTGCTCCTTTTCAGGACTCACAAAGGTGAGGAGAGTCTGGTTTAATTCTGTTTGAACAAGTAGTGAGACCAATCACAGACTTGTTCCCTCATCACAAAACTTTCAGTAATTACATGCTCAAAGTTCTGCTATTTGTTCCCCATTCGTTGAATTTCAACAAAATGTTGATGTGTATGTTCAGGAGGTGGCTTGGGATGTCTCCAGTGAGTTTAATCAGGATGGCTCAAAGGCATCTTGACTTATGAGAAAATATGTGATGTGGATATTTACCACCAAAGCACGCACAACGAAACTAGTGAAATTCTGTCCTCTGGCTTTTGAGGTGCACATTTTTGGTATTTGTGACGCCCCCTATTGGTCAGGATCAAAATGCTTCAGCAGCTGTGTTCCCAGTTCGGCCTGAAGATATGCACCAATATTTAAGATGACTGGACAAATCGTGAGCAAGTTGTGGCCATCTCCCCACTAAGCTCAGCCTCTGGTGAAGGTTTGTTGATGGCGGCCACGTTTTTCAGCCAATGTTGTTTTTCAAGGCATTCAACATGAGAGAAAATCCAACATGAAGGACTTTCCAGAGGCTTTTCTGTAAAGCACATTAAGTCACTTGTAGTGTGAGGGCCTTTTCAAAATTGAATTTTTTTTTTGTCTTAATTAAAGCGACACCATCTGGACGACAGGGCTCATATTTCTTGGGAAGTACCTGCTCGTCATTTCCAGTTATTGGACTTAGTTGCATGTTTCTAGCTCACTCCAGCTCACAACAATTTGAGCCACTGTGGCCCATTGGAACTTTTAGTATCCTTTGGGCTCTGTGATGCTCTGGATGGTTTTAATCGCCTGCTGCAGAGCCCTCCTGTCCTGGGCCATGCATACAGCATCACATCTCATGCCAGTTTGTAATGTTTCCATTCAGGGTGCAAAAAAAAAGAACTTGGCACAGGAATTTTGCCTTTTTAAGTTTCCCTTGTGATGATCATGACAGGCTCTCTGTCATGTTGATTCCCAGGACCCTAAAACTGTTCACCTGCTCCACCTCAGCTCAACTGATGTAGACAGGGGTATGTGTATCTTTGCCTCCTTTTTCACTGTATTTCCTTTGTTTTGTTAATGTTGATCAGTGAGTTGTTCTCTGTGCTCCACCTCTGTGCAAACCTCACCACAGATTGCTCTGCATGTCCGCGGTGGCAGTCATGGGTGTGTTGTGTGAACAGGAGGGGGCTGAGCACACAGCCCTGGGGGGCTCCAGTGATGAGCACTAGAGTGGAGGAGGTGTGACTGCCAGTCCAAAGTGTCTGGAGTCTGTTTGTGAGGAAGTCCAGTTGCAGAGTGTGGTGCTCAAGGCCAGAGTGCTACGTTTGCCAGTCAGTTCCATGGGAGAGATTGTGGTGAATGCTGAACTGCAATCAACAAACAGCATTCTGATGTAGGTGTTGTTATTTTCAAGGTGTTTGAAGACTGGGTGGAGGCCAGTGGAGGTTGCATCCTCTGTGGATCATTTAGTTCCGAATGCAAACTGGTGATGGTCCAGGCAGGCTGTCTTTGATGTGCTGGAGAACCAGTTTCTCAAGGCCCTTCATCAGAATGGGGGACACAGGGCGGGAGTCGTTTAGATTAGACACAGCAGGCTTTTTATGTACAGGGACGATGGTGGTTGTCTTGAAGCAGGTGGGAACACTTTCCTGTGACAGTGATATGTTAAACATGTCAGCGATAACATCAAATAGCTGATTGGCACATGTTTTTAGTACTCGGCCAGGGCCGTTATCAGGCCCAGCAGCTTTCCTCATATTACTCTCCGTCTCTGGAGGCGGAGTAGGTGGAGCTTCATTGTACACGAGTGCTTTTAACTGGCTCATTTGAGATTTTTGTGCTACTGAGGACGTCATCAATTGTTCTTTATTCAGCAGGTCTTTGTGTCCCGACCACTTGTTTATATCGTTGACTTTTAAGTCAAAGCTTTGTGTTCATTTTTTGTTATTTTACATCATGAATTATTCTGCATTCCCTCTATATTGCCTCTCCCTGTCTCTGTTCATTACCTTCATTGGCTTTACCATTTGTCAGAAGCAATACTGTTAAAGCAGTTTTAATGTCAGTTTCCAGCAGCGAATAAATGCTCACACATCAAAATCTAACCAGGAGAGTAAAGGCATATCAAGTATTTTAACCCATAGGTGTTTCTCTCTCTCCAGAGTGGTATGGCGTTGACGTACGATCCCTCCGCGATGCAGAACGGGTAGGTGGAATGTTTTCTTCTCAGATTTGCAAACTGTGTCTACAACTTTAGATATCTGCCAACTTTACTTTTGATTCCCTGCCAAATATTTGGAAAGCACAAAATCGCTTGGAGTCCCGACTTCAGCACCTGTTTATGAGCCTTTACAGAAGCGACACCTTCTCACACCAGCAAACCCGCAAAGATGAACACACGCATCAGCCAACCGTCGGCACTGATATGCACAAGAGCACTTGCATGCAAATGAGCAGACCGCACACATATTCAAACAGCTACAGGACACACAGGCGCTGTCTTTGTCTTACCCTGTCGCGCTCCTGCCCTCATTCTCACATCTGACTGTAGCAGACGGAGCATTTATTTATGCACCTATGCATACAAGCTGTCAGACATGTAGGTTTTGATTGCTCACAGGGAAGTTGGGCGGTGTTGCAGTGCGGCTGTAAGACTTTCGTCAGCCGAGGCTATCTGCAGTGCTTTTAGGCTGAATGCGGAGAGCCGAGTGTCTGCCTGTTTCAGGGGGAAATTGGAGATCGGTCCTGTCTGCTAGGAATGCTGCTGGTGATGCGATCCCAGGAGACGCTTCCCTCCAGCTCTGCGTTTCTCTTCTCCTCCTTCTTGTCGACTCAGTCTTCTTTACTCTCCGTGTCCCTAGTTTCCCCTTTCCTCCTCTCCTTTACTGTCGTTCTCTTGTGATCCACACATCTTAGTTCCTTGTATCATCTTCACATCACCTTTAAACCAGACTTCTTCTGCTTGTCCGACCTTATCCTGTCCGACTCTTTCGTCTCTTCCCCTTCCCCTACATGTTTTTGTTTTATCTGGTCCCTTTCTTCCAATTCTTCATCTCCATTTACAAGCAGGTGCTGCGCTTGTGGTCATCTCTGGTGTCTTCCTGTATGTGTGCATGCTCGTGCATGTGTAAATGCATGCTCGCACGCGAGCATCTGTGCACTTGCATCACTTAAGCCCTCTCCAACCTCTCTTCCGAGGTCATTGGAGCTCCTTCCGGCAAAGCGCTAAATGACTGTGAAATGCTAATGCAGCTAATTAGAGAGGCGAAAAGCAGGGAGGGAAGGGGGTTGAATGAAAAGGGAGGGCTGAGCAGGGTCAAGAGGAGGGCAAAGGCAAAAATAAAGTCAGCCCAAGGAGAGGGCAAGGGTACGAATCAATTACAGGTTTGTGAGTCTTTCCAAGCTTGAGGATGGCTGGTTTTTAGGGTCTGATGCCAATCTGATGTTATTGGAAACATGTGTCTCGACCGGCCAGACTGCTTTGGCTTATAGCCTGTCCTCTCTTTTATCAGAGAGACACAAAATTCACTTTCTCTGGGTCTCTTTTTCTCAATCTCCTGCCTGCTATCTGGTCTGTTTGCTGTCTTTTTGTTTCTCCATTATTCTCTGTCTTTCTCCCTGCCTCTGTTCTTACTCTGCCTCCCTATCCGTCCTCTCTTTGTTCTGTCTCTCCCACACACACACACACACACACACACACACACACACATACATACATACATACAGAAGTGTTGGGGAGCAATGCTAATATGTATGTATATATATGTATGTTTTTTTTGCTTAAAGTCACTGAGGTCGGCACTAAATCATTGGCTAATTTTTCAAGGCAAACTCCTGACAGCGCGGCTAGGTCGCACCAGGCATTCACAGAGAGGTTTTAAATTCAATCCCATAGTAATGTTCTGTTTGCAATTACATGTTTAGTGTATTATTTAAACAGCCGTGCTGGAGTCCCTATTGACAGCATGCTACTCAGGACTAATAGCCTCCATCAATAACCTTGGATCTGTCCTCTACCTGCTATTTTGCTCTCTCAATGCACATCAGTCTAATGAAAAATACAATAAACACAATCAGAGAACCATATTGAATAACCCTGCTGTGTTCGCTCATTTGTATTCATCAGTGACAGTAATACAGTATCTCCAATGCAAGTCATACATTAATTGTACAGTCAAAAAGATGGATCCATGCTGCTACATGATCAGTAGAAGGGGTGTTTTTCCTTCGCTGATCACACGTTCCAGTTCTTACTCCAACTTAAGTCCATCCACTATGTATCTGTTCAACCTTTTCAAGTGATGCATAAGGCCGAAACATAACGTTAAACGCAGACACACAGTGTTATAAAACACGCGAGCAGAGAATATTACGTCTCTTCAAGAAGTTATGGGAAAATCTACCCAAGTGATGAGCCAGTGTCAACACACACATAGATAGAACACACAACCAACCTGCTGAACGTATGAACCAGAGCTGAACCATGGCAAGAGAAAATATATGGTGCTAATAATTCATGAGATTTCTTTTTCTGGAGCCAAGGAAGTGAACCGCGTTGTATTGTGCAAAAGTAGAGTAACCGGTGTAGCTACGCTCTTCATGTTACTACTGAAGAGAAGCAATATGAACATACAGTAAGTAGAGCATACAAATCCAGCAGGGAGGCTGAATGTCCAATGTGAAGCACAATCACGCTCTGGATCTTATCGCAGACAGTTGACAACTGCATCCACAAGGCCCGGCCTGCAATAGTTTAAAAATATCTGAGGGTTTGTATCTCGCAGCCGAGTTCTAAACTGCCCGTGCTATCACTGACCAAACAAATGTAATGTGAAACAGAAAATGTAATAACAGAACAGGTGGGCACCCTGGCAACCCATTCCACCCTTGAAATGAGATGTGTGCTGGTGTCACACTGGAGTAGCACCAATCCATCCATGTTTTCCTGTCTTTGGCTGGTTGCTGAGCCTGATTGTAATCTCAGCTGTAGGATTAGAGTGGATATTGTATATTCTGTTATGTGCGATACGGGTCTTTCCGAATCAAATACAGAAAATGGGAAAAAAATGTGATATTTGTCAGTAGCAGTTTAAAGTAACCTGTAAAAGTAAACCGACCGTGCGTTCGTTTGTTAAGTACATTTCTCCGCCAATTAAGTAACACTTGATTTGTAGCAAGTAGCTTTTTATACATTCATGGCTGTGTTGGAGATAGAGGTGGGGGAGGTGCCTCTCTCCTCCTCTCTCTCTCTCTCTCTCTCCCATCCCTTGCTCCATTATTCAGTCAACAGACACTTTGGGATCGATCGGGCACAGCAACACGGCCTGGCGGATGAAACATGTCCTCTCTAGGTACACAATGATAAATAAAGCACTGCGAGCCACAGCGTTCTACCGCTGCAGGGTGGAGGGGGTGCAATGAAAAAAAAAAAGACGAGATGGAGCTAAATCAGAAGGGCAGACCAAGGTATAGGAAGAGAAGTAAACAGTGTAAAATGCAGATGTTTCAGATGCAGCTCTCTCTGCCGAGTGGCATACGCGTAGGTGGGAGCATAAAGGATAATGTTGAAATGTTTCACCCACTCACACATTAAGGTGATAATTCATTATTATGCATAGCAGAGGCGCAGACTCCTTTGTGACACGATGTATACTCCGGCGCAGTGTCAGATCTCATTCCAGGACGTCTTTGATGATGTTGCACAAAGTGAAGCTGCAATATTTATTGTTTCCATGACAGCTTTGATGAAGTCTCATCCATTTTGTCAGCGATGTCTTGAAGTGGTTGAAAGCAGCGAGCTACCTTTGGATGTGGATACGTGTAGAGAGCCAAAACTGTGTGTTCAGAGAAACCTCTTGACATTACATGTTTCCCAAAATTGTCTTTTAATGTGGTCTTAGTTCAGTTTTACCCCACTTTTACATTTGGTGAAAATTAAACCTTCTCTTGTTCGCTTCCATAGGTTCTACTCTTCGCCATATAGCATCTCCACCAATCGGATGATCGCACAGACGTCAATCACACCCTTCATCGCTGCCTCTCCTGTCTCTACATATCAGGTGGGCGGACCCTCTTCGAAGTTTACTGGCTTACACCGAGCTTTGACAACCTTTATTGATATGTTGTTGTAGCCACTGCTGCAAAGCACCTAAGTTCAAGCAGACAAGAGTTAGCAAAGAACTAATGCTCAAAGACTTAAATACGGCATCCGAAGGGTGTATAATGCAACCGGATAGCAATAGCATCTCAAGAGAAGTTAACAGCTCGGTACCAATGCGCTTTAGTTTAGTAATTAACCTGTAAATCAGTGGTTGTAAAGGGTAGGTCTGGTGATACTCCAAAACCAACAATGAATAGATCCCACTAACAAGTATTATCTGTATCGACAAAGCCTGATGCAGCTCATTCGCTATGTGCCACATTGTTATCAAAAAACTATTAGAGACACATCAGTGAGCCACGCTGTCACACTGGCTCTTTGACTAGCATGAACGTGGGTGCTGTAGTTCATGTTGTC
This sequence comes from Chelmon rostratus, assembly GCF_017976325.1. Lineage (NCBI taxonomy): Eukaryota > Metazoa > Chordata > Actinopteri > Chaetodontiformes > Chaetodontidae > Chelmon > Chelmon rostratus. Next base: position 20,262,707 of record NC_055665.1, read on the forward strand.
AATCCCACATCCTGTACACCATCCTGCTGCTGCAAATGCTCCCTAACACACTAAAGGTGTATTAATCCGCAGCGGAAAATAGTCCCTAGCAAATACACTATACCCTCGTGCTTAAGTGACTTTTGCTAATAACTAGAGTGTTCAGCTGTTTGAGACACCTGTTGGCCTGTTTTTAAAGATGTCTGTCTTCAGTAAGTTGAATGGAGCTCTGATTGCAACACACAGTGGAAGTCTGAGTTTTGACAGATGGACTAACACATTGCTAGTTTTGGTCTCTTTATGCGATTTGCTGGCAGAAAGAAAAATTGCCTCATCATGACTGAAGTTAACAACTTTCATCAGTGCTGTTGTCTGGTTTCAAAATGAATTAAAAGTGTGCAGAATTGACTACTTTATTCACTGCTGTCCTGTGGGTAGTCTCTGGACACACAGTACTGGACAAGTAGAGCTTGTCTTTTCTCAGGAAAGACTTCAACACAGAAATTGAGTTATCATCTCTCTCCATTCAAGACAATTCTGAGTCCAGCAATGATAAAACACAGGCTTGTATTGCAGCACTCCTCCCATCGATCTTTCATTCTTAGGCCCAAATCCTCCTTTTCTCTCTCTCTCTCTGTTCCCATGTGTCGCATGTGACTCAGTACTTGATCCACTGTTTGTGAAACACATGGACTTTAAAGCAAACACCAGTCCTCCCCCACAGGTTTGTGTACTGCTGTAAATGAGAGAGACAAATGCAGTGACACACCTTCAGCAGTGCAGAATTACACCCAGAGACACAACCATGTCATGGTATTTGTGGAAATTAACCTACCTCGCACAACACCACATAGACAGACACAGGTGAGCCAACATACACATGCACTCATATAATTACTATATACGTGCATACCCTATCTCCTGCGACAGAAGGCCCTTCGGGGACTTGTTCCTCCTCATGTTAGAATTGGGCAGTGGGTAGCTGTAGGAGATGAAAGTGGTGATTTGTAGCCAAGACAGGCTTTGATGATGAAACCTCCATTGTGAAGCAGTAATTATTAGACTGTATTGCTCTCTGTGGTCTTCATATCCTCTTATAATTACAACATAACATACTGTATAGTGGACCCTCGGTTACTGCCGTAATATTCTTTAAGACCCACTGCCGCAGGGACTGAGGCTCTGAAATGGGCTTGTAAAGACTTGAGCTAATGATTAATTTTCTCTCTTCTCCTCTTTGGTTTTCTCATTTTCGCTCCCTTCCTGTCATTCTTCTTCTTCCAATTGTCCTTCTTTATGTTCTCTCTTCCTCAATACTTTATCCACTTGCAACAATCTTCTTTTTGATCTTCCCTTTCCTCTCATCTCTTCCTGACCTCCCCTCTGCATCCTTCTGCTCACGCTCATCGCCTCCCTCTTTAATCGCTTTGATTTTCTCGGCCTTCCTTTCTTCCTACTTTTTCTTCTTTCTTCTTCCTTTGTCATGTCCGACTTTATTGTCGTCGCCGTCTTCTCTCCTGTCTTCTCCGCAGGTCCAGAGTACATCTTGGATGCCACATCAACAGTATGTTATGCAACCTACGGTACGTTTCTGAGCCAGCCCCTCCTTTGTTTTCTGTGTCACATGTCATCTTTTCCCAGTCGTGTCATTTTCTCCGTGTTTTTCCAACACTTATCACGGCCTGCCTTTTACACGACATTCCTGCCTGTCATCTCTGTGTGTACGTATGTCTCAGTATTTACTCCTCAGCGCTTCTTAGTCTGCTCATCTCAAAACAGTCACGATTCTTCACAGTAAGACTCATTTGAAAAAGCTGGATACGTAATGTGAACGTCTGTCAAATCGGCTGCCACAGGATTTATGAGACAAAAACTAAAAAGTCATCCATCTTAGAAACCATAGGTTTTGTTTGTGCTGTAATGCCAGCTGTAATTGCTTTGTAACTTTATTTAATGCCTCTGGATTTTGTCTTGATCTCATATCAGTGATCGAGCAAGTCACTGAAAAATTGCAATAAGCCAAGTAATAAAGGTAAAGTGACACACAGATTCCAACAAGTGCAGCATATGAACTTTATCCCTTCATCTGAGTCCTAACCTGCTGAATCAGCTGGAGAACAACCTCCTTAAAACTGCTTTTAGAGCTTCGTGGGGCAGAGTCTGAAATCCATAATTAAAGGTTGCTCCCTGCTGGTTTGAAATGAAACTGCAGGTGAGAAACTGACGTCCACAAGTGCAGTGGAAGACGTAATGCTGATGTTAAAATCAGTGTTGAACTACTGGTCATATTTGTGCAGTGATACATGTGATAAATACGCAACAGATATTAATGCCAAAGCACATACAGGCACAACAACATACAGTAGAATACAGTGCAGTGATATACAAATCTGTGCTTCGTCCCTGGCTGCAGACCTCAACATGTGACCTGAAGGATTTAGAGTGTCTGAGCTCTGTCTGTCCAAACACACACACACACACACACACATGCACACACTCTCTCTCTCTTTCTCATCCATAAATTCGCACAACTTTGACTGAAACACAAAAGTGTATTAAAATACACCTACACATACATTTCCACATACGTAAACTGATGTACTATTGACTGTGAGTGTAGGTGTACAGTCGATACACACAGTTAAGCTACGCTCACCTACAGATTCTCTTTCTTCTTCTCTTATACTCTCTCGCACACAAACACAAACTTGGAGGGACGGCATGCAGCTATAGCAGAACAGGAGGTTTAACTTTGAGCCTCCACATTCTTCGCCCTGAGCTCGGCTTCAGCCGAAGTCCTGTCTGTCTGACATACATTAACCACACTAACACACGGTGTGAAATCTCCCTCGTCCAAACGCGGGACAGAGTCCTGTCTTCATTGTTTGAAGACGTGAGGTACATTGCAATGTGTCTGGCAGGCGAAAGGCCTCAGCAGTTCAGCTTCATTCACTGGTTAATTATTTCTCAGTCCGGCTGGTTCAATACATAAGACAGATTAGACTCATGTTGTTCAAAGTGCTCCAATTAAAATAAAAGTCACCTCTTAAACATTTATTCATCAGTTTTACTCATGTATGATGTACATTAGTTATTTTATATTAACTCTGAAAAAATATTCAATTTGCTAAAAGGTGGATTTCAATTTTAGAACCATGGATTCTAAATGCACACCTGTTCTGAAAAAAGGATCCATAGGAAGGGGAAGGAAAGGAATGAGTGAAAAGTCTTTTTATATGTATTATTTCTCTCCGTCAGGACGTGAAGGAGTCAGTCATAAGACAAGTGCACAATCCAGTGGGAATGTCAGCGATCATGTCCATCATGGCTGGCAAAAGCCTTCAGACACGCCACATTATCCGGACGGCCCTGACGTCCCGTGTGACACTGTCTCCTCCAGGTTTTTTGGCGGAGGAGCAATACGATTTTCGTATTCTAAAAAAAAGAAAATAAAGTTGGCTTCTCTTACAAAGAGACCACACTCAAGACAGATTTTATCACCCAGATTTGTGTGTTAAGTGATTTGTGCGTTAAGTGTTAATGAGTTGGTGTCTTGCCAACATCTGCAGACAGTTTTGCACCTGCAAAATTCAGTTGTGCTCCATTAAAATGGTCAGCTGTAGCAGGATGAAAGATAGAGGCAGCACAGATATGGCATGTCAGCCATGCTCTGACGGCTTCCAGCAAATACTGTCACAACACAATAGTTAAACTAGTTCCAAATTCTGTTCTCCCCCTCTCTATAGTTCTCTCTTCCTATCTGTCTTCCTCTTTGTGTCTATCTGCCAACTCCTGAAAACATTCTGTTGTCATGTCTGATTAAAATTATGTCTGTGAGAGAGGATAATACCCTTCTGTAAACGTGTTTTCAAACAAATGTCCCGTCTAATTATTTGGCAGGACGCTTGATATGACTTTGTAAGACTTGGGAGAAGACGGCGAGAGATAGAGGAGGAGGGAGAATAAGGGACCGGAGAAAGAGAAAATGAATAAATAAGACGGCTGTGTGCATGTGACAGAGAGAGGACAGGGGAAAAGAGGCAGGCGCTGGGAAAGGAGAGGAAAGAAGGGATTACAAAGAATAAATCGAGAACAAAGAAAAGAAAACAACTGCTGCAAAAGCATGTCTGGCCTGTGCGCGCCTGTTCCCCAGCCTTGTCTCTGCATAGTCAAAATCCCTGTTAGACAACAAAGGCGAAGGCTAGTCATTGTATTTCCTGGATACAGAAGAGCTTGGCAAATTAAAGCTGCGACGGGGAGGGGGACTGAGAGAGACACAGCGGCTTAATTCTGTTCCTATGGCAGCAGAAGCTTCCTCGCCGCTGAACCAAAGTTAATGACTGGTAACTTTGATTAATGGTGCGCGCTCGCTGACACATTTAGGTTGATGCACATGAGCACGCCTCTGCTAATCACTCAGTCAACAGTCCATAATACAGGTTGTTTTTTTTTTTACATGTTTGTGGTAAAATTGGGAGGTTGCTGTGTGTATCACTGACAAATAGCCATAGTTTCACAGATACTGACTGCAGACACATGCTTACCAAAGAAGTTAATGACTCTAATTAAGAGGCTAGAATGAAAGGAATAGGAACAGTGCTAAGTGCTGTTTTCATTCCCCAGGAATAAAGAAGGTGCACATACATGCACTCACAAAACTATATTTACACGCACACACAGACACAAGCGTAAGTATGCACTCTCTCAAATTAATTCAGACACACACACAAGCACACCTATACACACAGTGTAGTGCCTTAAGGACTGTGTTTCCGAGCCTTGGTGGAATGCCCAGATTACTTGAACTCCCTGTCTTTACATCCTAATTAGTGAGAGGATGTCTTTGTGCATAATTACTCACAAATCCCCCGACAGGAAATGAATGCATTACCCTAACCATGCATAGCAAGAAAGACAAGGAAGGCGGCTTATTGGGGAGGGCTGTAATGAGACATCCAAAGAATTGGGATTTCAGATCTTCCTGAGTTATATTGCCATGTTAAACTCATTTGAGGAGACAAAGGGGGTGAAGAATGTGTCAGAAGAAAGCGCAGATCAGTACATATCTGAGCCTCCAAATGCTGCACAATGTTGCAATGCTGCGATCCTTTGTGTGCATGTGTGCCTGTCAGTCTGTGCAGAACCCATGCACGCATGCTGGTGCATGTTCAGAGTTTACGACCCAGCGCTACCGGTCTTCTCGCTTCATGTACTCCTATCAAATCTTGCGTGCTTTAAATGAGGGTGTAGTTTCAGCATGTAAAATCATTTTTTTTCAGACCACACCACCTGAGAGAGAGCAAACAATGCCGGTTCACATCCTTCGCCCGCTCGCAGGCACCGAGCTCCCGTCACACCAGCAGCAGTTAGTGGTTTTCTCGATAAACGGGTGTCATTACCACTAATACTGAGTATTTGATGCCGCACGGTGCCTGCAGCATTCTGCTAGTCAGCTTCACTTCTTGACTGGAAGAATGACAGCAAAAGACGGGGAGGAGAGGAAGAGAGGAGGGAGAGAGTGAGAGAAAGAGCGAGTTCAAAGTTGAGGCAGATCTTGTATTTTTCCCTCTCCTGTCCTTAGGGAAAAGATAGCTGTCTGTCTTGTGCACTCATTTATTGCTTACCCCAGGAAAAAAAAAACGTCTGATACAAACATTAACACACACACACACACACTCACACGCTGTACCTCGGAGTGTTACACACTCATCACACACAAGCCAGTGCATAGTGTCCGCATGCAGACACACACGGAGATTGCGAGCCTGACACATGTACAGCTATAAATCAGAGCAGACAATTAGTCATTGTGGATTTCCTTTTGCTTTATGCTGCTCTCTCTCTGCTTGGGAGCCTGCTGTGATATTGGATGAAGCGAGAGAAAGCGCGAGGGAGGATGAGAAATCATTAAGCGAGAGAACGTATTATATACAGTAGATGGATGAAAAGCTTGGGTATTAAGCTAGATTCTGGCTACTAAATCTACCTGCTGGAGCCAAGGCTTTGTGCTCATTCGTGGGCAGATCTGTTGATGCGTCTGTGTGTGGATGCTTCTGAGTGTGTGTATAGATACGCGAGCGTGTGTGTAGAACAGGTGCCAGTCATTCACTTGTGATGTGGAGGACAGCGTTGACAGAGCATTTCTGATGGCTGTGCGGCTGTGTTCTTCAAACAGATCTCCCTATAAAGACAGCAGTCAGGAGGAAGAGCAATCACCACTGTTAACAGCTCTGACAACCGCTGTCTATTCTGTGTGTGTGTGTGTGTGTGTGTGCACCCCTGTAAATCTTGCAGACATAAAGATCTTTACTTACAGATTCGCAACTGTGAAAGCTCTGACAGACTGTATGTGCCTTCAAGAGGAACACTTCACACAGCTAGAACTTTCATTACTTTGTGTGTGTGTGTGTGTGTGTGCGTGTGTGTGTGTGTGTGCGTGCTTACCTATGCGTGCTTGTGTTGTTGCAAGCCTCCCTGAGAAGCCCTGCAGATACAGAGCTGTTAAGACGACTGGCACACAGCTGAGCTGGCGCCTAAAACACCTAAATCTAATACCTGCGTTCTTCTTACATCCCGCCTGGACGCGCCGCTACAGAAGCGCCGACTGCTCTCCGAAGCGATACCGACACCTATCCACTGATGCTGTCTGTGCTCATGGGAAGTGTAGTTAAACGGCTATCACAAATGAACGGTGTTTACCTCTGCAGGGATGTTGCCAGGCGTCTCGGCGCACTGTGCGAGGAGGCTCCTATTAAATCTATACAGAGCTGTTGGGTCTGTGGAGGAGCCGTACTGGAAATGTAGAGCTTAGCGCATCAAGGTGTTAGGAGGCATCAAAGCCCGTCACATTGAAGAGATTTACAGTAAAAGCTTTTCTCCTCCACTCAGAAGCGTGCTCTGTCAAGCCTGCCTGGAAAGCCGGCTGACTGGCTGCACTGCCGTGTACAAAGTCAACCCATTTGCAGTCATCAAACTTAACTGGGTTGGAAGCTTTTTTGCTACTCGAGTATTTCTACTATAGCTGCATGTGCGGTGCATAAAGACGAGAAGCAGGGGAGGAACAGCTGGCCTTGCTCTGTCAAAAAGTAAAAGAAATCAGCACCTCCATAGCTCCCAAACGAACACGTTACCACTCATTTGTTCAGTAATCTGGATCCGCTTGGACAGCGGATCACAGCCACAAAACAGCATAGCACATAATCCTCCAATTTACACTTTTTGTACAAATTAAACAAAAAAGCAAACAAATTAGTGAGGTGTCGAGGTGCTTTTATTGTAGGTGGATTTTACCTTTGAAGAGAGGACGACTTTCCTCTTTCTTCCATTCTTTAGGCTTAGCTAAGCTAATCCTGTCCTTGCTGTAGCTTCGGAGAAAGAAGTGATCGTCCCATCTATCTCGCGGCAAGAAAGAAAATAAGAGTATTTCTCAAAACTGTTCCCCTTCAGATGCCTCTTATCCATCCCTCGCTCTTTACCCATAAATCTAGCTCTGTCATAACCTCTCATCTCCACCTTTAATTGTGTCTGTTCAGCTGAACTTCATGAAGTGTTTGTTACACTGAGCGGACTGGTTGCTTTGTCGTTCGATGCTTAATGACCGGACGTAGCAGTTTGTTCACAGTGTGCAGCGTGTCTCTAACCCAGCCGGGCATGTGTCCTTCCTCCCTGCCTCAGGGTGCTGTGATCACCCCAGCCGCGGCCATAGAGCCCAGTTTGTCGCTCCACCCCTCCAGTGTAATGGCTCCTCTCACCCAGCAGATGAACCACCTGTCTCTGGGCACTTCAGGCACCGTGAGTCTCAGCTTTTACCTCCTCCAAACCATCTTGCTCTGCATGCATGCATCCATGTGTGTGTGTGAGTTGTAATTTCTGTCATATAATTAGTCAGTAGAGGTTTCAGCTGTAATTGAAATGATCTCACAGAGCCACACACATGGAAATGGCTGAAATGTGCAGCGACTCTGAGACCAAACAAATGATGTAATGTGTTGTGAAACGTCTCAGGGAATGTCAGACAGTACTTTTAACCCAGACATCCTAGAGGACATATTGTTTGTGTCTATATTGTGATATTGTCTCTGCCCGTCCTTTTCTCTGCAGTACATGCCTGCTGCAGCCGCTGCTCCTATGCAAGGAACCTACATTCCCCAGTACACTGCAGTGCCTGCCTCTGCCATCACAGTGGAAGTAAGGACAAAAAGTAGTTGTTGTTGACTTTATTCTGGTTTCTCCAACTCCATACAGCGGCCCATGCACGGGCTTGACATGCCTGACTTGACTTGAATATTGTGTTGTGCCTCTCAGATAAATTAGATGCTAGTAAAGGATGCTGTAGTTCATAATGCTGCAGAATTACATTGTGTCTGTGTGATCCAGGGTGAGACATTGCCACTAATTGTACTCATTCCCCAAAGGCCAGAGGAACTATTATCGAATTCTAAAATGAGCACCAGAAATTAAAACCGAGTCTGCCAGAAGAAGTTGAACCCTTCACTTTTAATCGATACCGTGTGAATTCTTGTCTTTGCTAAACTTTTCGGATGTTCTCAGTGAACTTTTTGTCAGTGCTTCGTGGGACAGAGAGTCCTCAGCTCACCTCACTTGTCTGAGGGTGACAGTTTCTGTAACTGTGTTTCTGGTGTCAGGGCGTGGTGACAGACCCACCTCCACAGACAGCCGCCCCCTCCTCGCAGGACGCCAGCGGGCAGCAGCCTTTATCAGTGGAGAATACAGGAGATCATGCCACAGCCTACTCTTACCAGCAGTCTAAGTGAGTGTTGTAAATAGACGTTTGTTTTTGCACCACTGTGCAGCTGGCACAGAGTTATTGTTATATTACCCCTGAGCTGCACTGTCAGTTTTTTTTTCAGGTTTTGTTTTAAATTGATGGAACCAGTAGTGTCAGCTCTGTTGAGAGTAGAAAGGTGGATGGATCCCAAGGTGGGATTTAGATAGTGTGCAGGTTTAACATACCCAAGTAAACCCTTCAAGTTTCTTAAAGGACTGGAAGCAATGGGACCTGGCAGTGAGCTTTAGAGATGCTGTTAGGCTGATTTTGTTCGATCTTGGCTAGCTGTCTCCTTGTGCTTCCAGTCTTTATGCTAAGCTAAGCTAACCAGCTGCTGGCCAGAGCTTCATATTTACCATACAGACAGGTATCGATCTTCTCATCAAGCTCTCAACAAGAAACAAATAAGCATATTTCCCAAAATGTGTTTGCTAATGCTGTGATTTGTAAGTTAATACATCATGTTGAATAGTGCGTATATATGATTAGAAGACTACAGCATGTATTTGTTTCATAGACAAACTTTCAAGCCAATTTCTGGTTGCTTCGGTCACAGAATCATGTCAAGCTTTGCTTGTAAAACACTCCCTGCCCATTTTTATCTTTTTTATTCGTCTTGTTTTTCTGGCTCCTAGATAAGCTGCTGGTGGTTTCCTGCACACGCAGCGGTCGGACAAAGAATGTTGTGCCTGCTTTAGAAACAGTAACACTGTCAACAGTTTCCTCAGTCAACCTGTTTTCACTGACTTGTTTTTCTGTCTCCTTTAGATAACAAGATTGGTAGGAATCATTGCTGCATTGCCTTTAGAAGGACTGCACTGAGGCGCTGGAGACACAGAGAGAATCAAAATGAAACGGGGGAGAAAAAAAGAGGTGACATGGGCAACACTGAGGGGAGAATGCTTCCACTGTGCACAGGCACCAAATAAAAGACAAAATGAAGAAAAAAAAATCAATTATATTTCTTACCTGGTTGAACCGAGAAAAGGTTTGCTGAACTTGAGGACAATGAAATCAAACACAGTCTGCAACTTTGAGTTTATCATTTCTCACTGTGAGACTGGACTTTGCCTCCAAAGGAAACAGAGAAGACATAGACTGAAATGTAAACTCAACCAACAAGCTGTACAGAAAAAAAGAACATTTGAATGTGCAGGTAGATTTTCAAACTTTTTTTATTAAAAAAAGAGGGAAGCAAAGTCAAGAAAAAAAAAACAGCAGATTGTCTTCCTTTGATATTAAGCTACATTATTTTCATTCTTTTTATTATTTGAGTAGTTTTCTAGAATATCAATGTTTTCGTAAATCTTTATTGCCTTAATTTTCTCAAACTTTGGGAAAAAAGTTTCCATAGTGTTGAATTATTAAAAAAAAAAAAGACTGGTTGAATGATCTGAGAAGAAATCTACAAAGCTATCTGTACAGGATAAAAAATAAGGTTGTATTTGTATGACAATGATTTTAAATTATGTGGTGCAGTGCAGCTGATGTTGGTTGGTAGGAAAAAAAAATCTTCTTTAATGCGACTTGTGGGAAGGGTCATTCCACTGCTTCCTGGAAAATGCAGTTAAGTTCAATCATGGGGTAAAAGTTCTGTTCGTCCATCACATTTGTATTTTTGTTTTTTTGGGGGGGGGGTTGATTGCAGTCTTTTGAGCATCAAAACGTTTTTGCTTTGCCTGCTTTCCTTGTCTCACTGCAAAGAGAAAAGTAAAAAAAAATGGAACATTTCTGACTTTGACAAAAGGCGGAAAAAAAAGCTAGGATTTTTAAATGTGCAAAAAGCAATAGTTTTAGTAAAACTGTTGACAGTTTCTTGAGTCTTTCTTAACTGTTGAACAAAAGCAGCCTACAGGTGGCATATTTTATACCAAAGATGAAGAAACTAGGTAGTAAAGAGATCTTCCTTGTGTTGCTTTTTCTTTATTTTTTCACCACTCAAACTGAGATTTTGCTTGCTTGTTATGCTGTTGATGTGTGCGATGATGTTACCGGTGACTGAGAACATGCAGTAGGTCTTTAACACAACTGCCTCAACCAGAAGAGTGTGCTCTGAGGTGCTTTGTTCGTCACATGATCAAACATGCTGTTGATCTAAAGTGGCGCTGCAGCATCTGTCAAGAGACCAGACACCCTGTGGAAAGCGGAGGAGGTAGGTATGTTACTGGGAATAAGTTGGTGTACTAAAGAGGCTGAAAATGGATTATATCCTGTGGAATACACCCGCTCCAGGCTGCATTGACCAATCTCAAATCCACTGGCATGCTGTAAGTCATGATGACGGCTTGCCAGAACGCTCTACATGTCATTATTTTGAAGTGTCAGTACATAAAACAAACTGTTTTTACGCCGCTGTCTTGCCAAACACAAGCCATTTAAAATGTGAGCAGGCCGATGATCTCTGCTAGAGGAACGGGCATTTTTCAGTTGAATGAAATCATTTCATTTTATGTACATTCTTAAAGGACAGACATTTTGTTTTCTCTTTTCTTTTTGTGTTGCCTTTTTCTTTTCTTTTTTTGGTCTTTTTTGAGAATTGATTATGATGTGTGAGCTGCTAAATACTTTTCATTACTGAGGATTTCGGTTGTCTTGTGTTGAGTGGGTGTGGGAGAGGTACACCTCCAGAATTACAGCAATTGACCATTTTAAGCCAAGATAAAGACAGTTAATTGCTCCCCAGGACTTGAGCATCCCTCATGTCTTGTTCAAATGAAAGAAGTTCCTGTTCCTGGTTGCAGCCCTTGAAAAACAAAAACATGCGACTCTCTTGATAGATTCAATCTGGAAATAAGAATCGGCATTATTTGTACTGAGTAAGAGAGCGTCGTTGAGTTGAGAACAAAAAACAACAAAGAAAACACTCTGTGGACTTTAACTGGCTGACACTGGCTCTGAGGTCACACCTTTGAGGCCCCATCCTACCTGACCCCTAACTGAAAGGAAACTAATGGAGAAGGAGGAACGGACGGACAGACACACAGACAAAGCATGGTTCAACCAAAATCAAGCAGATACAAACCTCTATGGGAAAATAAATTATGGAAAGAAGAGAGAAAGTAGAGAAAGCGAGAACAAAAGTAATATTTATGAGATCTTTTTTTTGTACAGGTGTGTAAAAGAAGATGCAACAGAAATAACTTTGATGATGCTATTTTTTTATTTGCTTGGTCACATGCCTCCCATGTCTTTCAAATTGTGATTCTGAGAGTGTCTGTAGAACCAGTGGATATTGCTGTAGTTTCAAATGTCTCTTTTCTTTTTTTGGTTTCTTTTTAGACAAATCTTTCAATAAAAAAATGTTTCAAACAGTCAATACTCATCTTGTGTATTCTGCAGGTGCATTGCAGTACCACTAGAGGGCACTGTAGCACACAGTATGAGATGGGGTGAAAGATTATTGGTGGGTGGGCTGCATGTCTTTGATTTTTATTTTTGTTTGTCATGATTTTAGCAGGTCACCCACAGAGACATTGTACTTTAATGTCTTCTCTGTTCATTAATAATTTAGGTTTGGAGAAGAATTTAAATATTTAGTTTTAAATGAAGTAAAATGCTGTGCTCAGGTAATTTCATCAATAAGGTATGTTATGAAGTAAGACGGCCGCCTCTGTCTCATACAACAGCCACAAAGGGTACAGTTAGTAGGTAAGTTTATTATTTACTGAATAGAGAGAGAATTATTATCAAAACAGGACCAGGGCAGTCAGTGCATCACATGAGAATCATGCATAATCCACATACTTCAACTCCAGCACAAAGACAACAGTATTATGGAAAAAGCTAACAAGTAAATTACCATGTTTACAGAATGTAAAAAAAAAACAAAAAACCACACACACACACATTGTTATTCCAGAAATAAATCAGAAATGACGCTGGATATCTCTGCGAAGAAATCACTCTTTCACTGTAGATCTGTAGAGTTCTGTAATGCCTTTACCTCAAGTAAACTCATTTAATGATAACAAGGACAGTGGAGAAAGTCTAATCTTGTAAAACCTGCCAGTCACCGACCAATTACATGTTCTGAATGTGCTAATCAAGTGTTGCATACACAGCTCAGACAGTCAGTCAGATTCATTGTTCCCTCTCTGCCCCCTTAAAAGAATGAACATGGACATCTGTAAACTAGTCTCTGCTGATGGAAATACATCTCTCATCAAAGGCTGCACGTGGAGACAATCAGACATCTTTCACAACATATAAATAACACCAAGTGTAACCTGTCCTGAAAACTGGAGCTGTGTGAATTGTCAGTGTTGACAGGATTTATCCTCAACACCACATTTACTTCTAAAGATGTTGTTTATTTTTAGACCTTCATCTCCAATTCAACCAATTACATAATATTTATTTGACAATACTCTGTTCTCAGAGTACAGAATCGAGGCACAAAGTACTATGTGGGACGGTTAGTATACAAATATGAAAAAACAACACACTTGGACCTGTTGTAGTACTAAATAATTTTCAGTGACCAGTTGGCTGCTGTCTGAAACTCAGAAAATAAAGATAAACTTGCATTTAAAACTATTAATTGTTTGCAAATATGCTTTAAAAAATGGCTTCATGTAACATGTATTTAGTTTGCAAAAACCATAAAGAAAAAATGCTACATTGCACACTTCAAGCAAAAAACGCTGCAATAACACTTCTAATACTACAAGAGAGCTGCAGCAAAGTGCTTTCACTTTGTAAGTGAAGCAGATCAATTCAGTGTGATTACATGTAGAATACAGGAAAAACAATCATGAGTGAAAAGCTCATTGCTTTTGTCTGAGGGTTCATTCTGAGCATGTTGTGAGTATTGTAAGACTGCACAGATGTGCATGTAAACTAAAAAGTAAACTTAAAAAAACAAATTATTTAAATCTGTAAGTTTCCCTGAGGTACAAAATCAACTACAGTGTTTTCTTTTTAGTGTTTTTTACTGTCTTAATCAAACCAGTCTCTCATGTAAAGCTAGCTCGGAGACTCAGAGACACTTTTGGGATGCACAGCTTTCATTTTGAGGTGTTTACAAACTCTAATAATTGAAACAGAAGGCAGTAACTGGCTCAGGATGAAAAAAAAAACCCAAAACCTTTTCATTAGTAACTTTCAGTTTAAGTGTCCTGCTACATGCTACTGTAGTGCTACTGACAGGATTACAGCAGCCTCCGAGGCTTACCGTGGCAGATCATTCCCTTTGTAACTTGCGCTCTCAGAAGCAGGCGCGAACGAGGATGATGAAAGCTATGACGACAGTTATAATGGTTAGTGCTGAAAATAGAAATATAAGGCCGGCGAACACGGGGTTTGTCATGGGGGGGATTTCTTTCACTTCGGACGGGATCATGTTGGACACACTCAGCATGTAGCCCAAACTCCAACCTATGCTGGTTGCCTTTATCTGAAGAGAAAAGAAGAGATTTTCCATGTTGTCACTGTGAACCATCATGCTGTACAGAGTATTTTGTCAGGGCTACGTGCTTCTCGTCAGACAATACATCACTTTGCGTGTCTAGAGAAGCTGAAAGCATAAACAGTCCTGTCATTAAAATGCATGATTGCAGCTCCAGGGCAAAAGATGAGTCATAACACCCAGAGAACACCCCTGCAAATAAGTGTGTCTGTTTGTAACTTCCTCTAAAGGACCTTGGGACTCCCAGACAGCCCAGAGGCACTAAACTAAACGGTGCACACTAACGCCGTTGTTGGTGGGAGTGGAAATTGTGAGCACCGCCAGCAGTTGAGGAACGTTTTGCGATCAAGTCGAAAGGGTAACCGCCAGGCAATTTGGACACTGCGGCTGTAATGTGCGCCCTTTTAATGGCTACTATCGTTATGACTCATGAGAAACACAGACACAAGGAATCCCCTTCTGCTGAGGGAGTTCCATTGTGAGAGCCGCTCCGTGTCCTCAGGGCGTCCTGGAGCGATACATTGCCTGCCTTTCACTCTGGCCTCAACTTTCTGAGTGCAAATAATCGGCATGTCAGCCGTCCATCTTTTATAGGTCACTGCGGGTGGCCTCATTCACATTTGTGTATGTTAAAGGCTTCTGAGCGCCTGAACAAGAGACTGTTAAAGCTCAGCAACTCTCATCAAACTGCCACAGTACGTCTGATGGATGTATTCTCAATTACAGAAGGGAGCAGTGGGTGCAAGTAGTGTCTTGGTGAAAACTTTTGTTCAACCAACCTTTTCTTCGAAGTTAATGTTTTTCCAGGTCTCTTTGTCAAACTTGTATCCGTCTGCCAGCAAAGTCAAGACATAGTGACCTGCGTAACAGTACGTCCTGAGGTACTTGGGAGAGATCCATGTCTTTTCTTCCCTTAGCTGAAAGGAAGAGAAGCAAAGATCAGAGCGTAGCCTGTGATTAGGAAGAATGAATGAAACTGAATGAGAATAAGCAAATGTCAGCGTTTTAGTCGAAATTCAGCTGAAACACTTTAGACTCAAGACAAGACAGAGAGGAAACAACATGTGACCAACACTGATCTCAGACTGATTTTTGCAAAGATATTGTGCAGCTGTTTTAGAGTTTGATACGTCTACAGAGCCCCTGCAACAGTAAAAATATTCTTTACAACCCTGCCAAAGAGGATCTGTATGTGTAAGTTTGATGCATATTAGGATGTTAAGTTGCAGGTAAGTGCACATCATTTGACATCATGTTTTAACCAACACTAACCTACAGAACGGAAAACGTTACCCCACAGCTCAGCACACCTGAGGCAGCGATCTCAAAGCTGCAAAGGAATGTGGTTGACCTTTGTGCTATGAGTGGCTACTACTGCTTTTATTACATGTCACTGCTGCATAATTTCAACTATAACCACTTCTACCTATTACTGTTTGTGTTTGCGTCTTTCTTTATTTGTTGACGTCTGCACTTCTGTTTCTTTTCTACATTTCAGCCCATCCCAAACTTTTTTCTGCATTTTTCTGCATTTTTTCTTCATAAATCCTCTTTCGTCTCTTCTCGCTCCACCTCTTAATACTATATTACTACTAGCTGCAAACCAATTGGAAGAACTTACCGTTGTCCAATGTGTGTGGCAGAATTTCCTAACTGAGGCTTTGAATTGATCGAGATCTGCCGTGCTGTTTATCAGTCTATTTATCAGCGCCCTCGAAGTGTAGAAGAATCCTGCATATGCCTGGCAGAAACAGTAGGAAATACACATTAGAGTCTTTTTTTTTCTATCTTCTTGGTACGTTACTCTTATTACTTTATTTCTTATTGTTATTTTATTTGCACCGTGAGTTACCATAAAATCCCCGGTGACGGGTGGCTGCTCGACGCCGTCAAAGGAACACTGGGGTGACGAACATGTCTTGAAATCAAACATGGACTGCACTAAGCTCCCGCACTTGTCTGAGTCGGCGGCTCCCACCATGAAGAGTTCTTGGTCCGGGTTGTAGCCTTTTGGTTTCTTTGTGCACTCTGTGTCATAAATGGACGAGGCCTTCATGGTGATATTGAAACCCTCGGGGTAGCAGGGGTTAATGATGTAGTCTGGGTCAGATGATTCCTGGAACGTTAAGAGGCGGAGGAAAATGTCAAAATAAGGAATGAAGGATGGGCAGGAAATAAAAACTAGAAGTAAGAGAGGAACAGGAAGAGGCATGAGAGGAGGAGATAAGAGGGAAGAGTTTGGGCAGTATTATTTATGCATATACAGACACTGTCTGTACATATGAACCATGACTTATTGACGTGAATTACTGATCCTGATGTAACTGTCATATTCTCCAGCTACAGTTAGCATTAGTTTAGCCATGAGCTGCGTAAAATAATGCATTTCTCACAGAGCAGCTCGATGACATTCCCCATCCGATCGATATTTTTTATGACATAATGCATTCTTGAGTTGTCTCCCTTTGCCAGTTAGAAACTCACCAATCAATTCTTAACTGGGCATTAATGGCTTCTTAGCCTGCACATGTACGTATACAGAAAAAGCACACTTTCCCACAGCTGCATATGCCACGCATAAGCACTTAAACGTGAGCACAGGAACGTATAGTGTGCAGGGAGCAGGCTCAGAAAGGAAGCCCCGGAGATATGAACTTCAACGATAGGCCCGTTTTTTTTCTGCACACACACCTAAAAATGAAAAGAAAAACTGCATACCTGGATCACTTTGTCCAGAACCCTCTTCTCAGCCTCATTTTTGCCATAGCAGAGGAAACTGTGTGTGTAGACATTGTAAGGATAACCGTACAGTTTGACATGCAAGTAGTCAGGCCCCATGAGATCATCCTGGACTGCAAAAGCGATTTGCGTTGATGCTCCGCCGAGGTCCATGGACCCCACAGTCCTTGCACCTTCTGGGCGTGTATAGGCGTTCCACAGGTTTTTCTGCAAGCAGGAAGGAAAAGGTTAGCGATGGCCGTGTTTGTGAAGCAGCGTTGTTTTCTTCTTCTTCTTTTTTTCATGTTCAAAGCACAGTGCCTCACCTCCAGGAAGTTTCCCATGAGGTAGTTGACGGTGACCCACCCGTACAGCCCTTCTTCTTGACCACTAATGATGGAAGCGTTTTGGAAGTTGAAAGGCAGAGAGCTCAGGTATTCTGTGAGACTCGCCAAGATCTCATTGGACCTGTTTTCATTCATCTCACTGACAGCAAAACAGAAAAAGAAAAAAAATACAGATCTTACTGGAAATTAAAGTAGTCAGCAGCAGTGGAAAATGGAATCAGTGTCATTAAAAGACACTTTTTCGCACTCTTGCCACGAGTTTGATTATATCACTCATGTCTGTACACTACCTATGAACCTATAGAGAGGACAGTTAATATAAAGCCTGAAGGCAAGAGGAAACAGTTAGCTTGGCTCTGATCAAAGGTAACAAAAGGCATCAACTTTATAGCTCATTAATTATATCTCCTTTGTTTAAGCCTACAAAAAAACAAACACAGTGAGGTCCAGAGTCAGCCTCTATGCCAGGCTAAACTAAGCTGAGAGCAAAAAGCAAATAAGCGCATTTCACAAAATGTTAACTATAATACCAGCATCAATAAAAACATCCTTTGGATTTAAAGCCAGAATTAGTGTCACATGTGCATACGGAGTGTTTACACATATACTCTATGAAACAAGAGCAAGCCAAACAAAACCCAACAAACCTGTTGAAATGTGATCTGTGCTGGACTTTTGATTTCTACATTAAGGTGTCTTGTTGAACCAGCACAGGTGGTGACAGTAGAGCAGAGTGACATCAGCAGCATTAATGTTATGACCTTTAAAGCTCAGTTAGCATCTCACGTATGAGGGCCCCTTATTTGCACTTCCCAGCATTACTGTTACACAATCTGAGCTCTTGAATTTTGCCCCAGCCAGCAGTCTCAACACGTTTTAATTCCCGATGTCTTTGGGGAAAACTATGTGGTCATCCGCCGGGTTAAATTCCTCCCTGTCACTCTGCCATACATGATAAGTAATGCCGAGAAAATACCACAAAGCTAATTAATTTTGACTCTTTCTTACTGTAGCAGTCTCATTCCAGCAGTAGCTCCCAGAAAGAGGGGTGTGGTTTTGTGTTTTTCAGCAGGAACGGCTTTGATGACCTCGTCCATGCAGACTTGGAACGCTTTCCACGATGCTTCATCCTTCTGTGGGTCAACTTTCATCTCTGAGATGCCATTACCTGCAGGCACAAGGCCGAATCAGATTCTCAAGCACAGACTCTAAAACACATCAGGTAATGTGCCGGAGTTAAACCCTTTCTAACATTCTGGCTTGGTCAGTTATATAAACACTGAGTAGGCTTTGGCTTTCATTTTTCTCTTCCAAACTGTGCTTCTCAAATTTCATTTTTTTAAAACTCACTTCTAGAAAATGTGGAAATTTAACATGCAAAAGCTTCAGTGCGCCCTTCTTGTTTTAGAGGCAAAGACTCACCAGCAACTCTGCAGTTCTTTATCTCAGTCACCACTCCTGTTTCATTCTCCTTCTCCCCTGGCCACTCGTACAGGTACACATTGGAACGAGATGAGCCCGAGTCTATCACTATGCCATACTGAAGGGGAGGAGAAAGGCACAACAATCATGTCGCTGGGTCAAATATTTCATTTCAGTTCAAGTACAGAGATGCTGCTGTGACCTCCGCCGCCCTTCCAGCTCCACCACACATGGTCCACCAAGTCTGCTATCCATTATCATACCGGCAGAAAACCTCTTACCTTGACCCTGACATCTGGATTGCATCTAGCATCGCATTCACAGCTGAGAGTGTGTGGGAGTGTGTGTTTGTATACGGTCGCTCTCTCTGTGTATACATGTGTTTGGAGAACTGTTATGTACTATTACTGTGTTCAAGTGAAGATCTGCAGCCAAGCGGCATTTCCCACGACCTCATGCGTGCATCCCCGGGTGTTTGTGCGCGCATGTGTTCACCTCTAAGGTGTACTCTTTAGACTTCCAGGTGTCCTGGATGACGGCAACGGCAACGAGGGCAGCAATACTGGCCAAGAGGAGAAGCAGCACCACTGCTATGCGACACTTGTAGCCCATTTGGCGTTTGGAAGCCATTTCCTGTTAGCAGAAAAAAGAAAAAAAGAAGTGTGGTTCTCACTAAAAGCATTTCAGCTCTCAAAGTGATGACATGAAGAGAGGTCTGAAAAGTGATGATGAGCAATAATAGTACACTTTATTTACTTTAAGCTGGAAAAAGATGTTGCAGCATTAATAGTATTGATGGACTAAGTAATACCAACAGGTTTAACAAACATACCATAAAAGGAAACAAAGGCAGAGGGGAAAGTGCTGTAAATGATGGCTGTGTGGGATTATTCTTCCTGTTAAAATACTTGACAATGAGAGCCACAGTGAGACACTTTAATGCCATGAGATCACTTTCCCATATCTACAGCAAATACGCAAAGCAACGACATGAAATGGGACTCTGTTGTATGTTTTTTATGATCCGCGAAGGTGAATGAAGCTTCTGTGAGCTTAGGATCCTTTGAAGAAAGTGAAGTGAGGATTCACGGTGTGATTTAAGAGAGTTTTGGGAGTTCCTGGCAACATTAAGTGCTAACAGCTGCCAGTCAGCAAGAAGAAAACAGGCTCGAAGAACAGAGCAGTTCAACAGCCAGCAAGGAGAGATGCTGCAGAATCAGCCTCAAAAGCTCAAAGGTTTCGGTCATGCTGGTTATACAAACTCGGAGGAATGCGCAGTTGGCCTTCAAGGCAATAACTACAACCTTCCTGGTGAAATATGTATCACCTAATTCAAAACACTGATTGGCAGAACTTGTTCGGTGGACAGCGAAATTACAACATATACAATACAAACTCACTGGACAGGGAAACCGCATGCCACTAAGTACTAACACTAAAACACTAGAACAAACCCACCTCACGTCGAGCTGCAGGCAGTCAAACAATACTCACCTCAGAAAAAGACTTTTCCAGTCAAATGTTGATCTGGTCTACAAACATAGCGTGCAAGAAACTGCTCTGTTTGAATTTCAAATGTACAGTCAATGACCGAAAAAAGGGTTTCACAGCAGATCAGCCATGTGTGCTTTGATGGAGGAAATGCAAGCACCAACTAAGTTAAAAAAGAAATTCCAATATGCCAGACGGTTGTTCTTACAGCAGACTCACACATGCATTTCTCGTGTAGTCATAGAGAAGTGACATGTAACATGAAACGCACACGAAGCACACCCTTGAGCTCCCTCCTTTTTTTTAAATTCTAATTTCTGGTTTATTTGATTTTCCTGAGATGCTGCTTATGCCTCACTTACATAACATACATCTATTTAAAAACTACAGCTAAGCTTACCGGTGCCCTGCTATGTAACAGCAAGGACTGAATAAATTCATTTTAAAATAGTGAGAGGAGGAAAATGGCATAAAATTCCTCGTAAAGTCTTGAAATGAATTCATGAATGTAAACAGTGAGACAGCAAAAGACATTATTCAACCATCCCTGGCTTGAACGTGTTGAAACTGCTGCATCATGCTGTGTTTTTGGCATGTGTGCCCTCATCAGTGACGTTGTAATTAGAGCCCTGTGCGCTGCCTCAGCCTCATCAGAGGTGATGTTATCAGACTGCAGGTAAAGCAGCGCCACAATTCTGTCTCCTCCGTCTCTCAGATTTTTCTTACTTCTTTCTCTAAATTTCTTTTCAAGCTGTACAAATTGAAAAATAAATATCTGACTGCTCTGCTGTCCTCCGACTGTAACAACACCGCACTGACAATGTTTGTTATTATTTTAAATTACAGCATTTAGAGTTACCACAGCAACGGCTGCGAAAACAAAGCAAAGCTGTTAGACAAGGTGTGATTACAACCTGGGGACATGACAACAAGCATGTGTCATGACTCTGTCCGATGTGGTCATCAGTCTGCTTGACACTTAACCGTCGTGTGTGACGGTTTCATTTTCCAACACCGCTCTAAGGCTTGTAAAAGGGTTGCTGCGCAATTTTTTGTCAAGTTTCTGCAGGAACTTTTATGAGAAACAGGACAAATCAGAGGTTTGAGATCATCAGAGATATATTTATGGAACTGGAAAATGAAAATACATGCTACCATGCTGCCATGATAAAAACATGTTTCTCCCAGTTTAGGAGTTGCTGTGTGTCACAACACAGATAGCAAACAAGCGATATTACTATACTGTGCTTTAAAGTGCATGAATAATTGCTATGATTATAACTAACCCAATCATTTTCACCCACTGAAGAAAGGCATGTGTTTGTAGAAAAAGCATCTTTAAAAGCACCTAGTAACATGAGCTTATTGATGTCTGGCTTCACTGGCCAGCTGGTGGTTAGTCTAGTCTTTAACATCAGTGTCCTGGTGGCTCCAGATTGCATGAACAATGTCAGTAACTGTCTGTGGTTGTCTATTAAAATAGTTCAAGATTACACACTAGTAACCAATATTTGTGGAGAATGTGTGCTTTACTACAACTACAGCAGGGGTAATTCATCTTCTCCCTTTAATGTAACAAAACATTGTTTTTTACTTCAATAAACTAGCACAGACTAAGCTCTTATTTGCATTTCATCACACAGGCTGCTGTAAACCGTCAAAATGTGGAGACATAGTAAATGCAACAGAGACAGGTAACCTTTTCTGAGTGTGTGCAAAAATCTTACACTCCTCTGGTTTGTAACATCTAAACTTAGAGTTGCACTTTTTCTACAAATCATTTTGCATTTAGAAAAGTAAGATTAGAGCAAAGCAACCAAAACATCCACTTGTGTTTGGTATTATGAATGAAAATCCTCACTTCTGCAGGATGCTTAATTTTTTTTTTCTTTAAAGCAGCCATGTGGAGCAGGAAATTAACTCCCACATATCTGCACGTTCGTGCCTCTGCTTGCAAGGACTGGTCCTCGTCAGGGTGAGGAGCAATGACAAAGTGGTTGAGTGCAACACATGCATGCACAGCGAATCAGATTAATGATACAACACAACAGACCAAATCACATGGTGAATTAACTTTGATGCAAATAAATGTTTGCTAACAGGTAGATAATGCATGTGACACAGAGAGAGGTGTGTTTGTTTCTTACCTTGAAAAGCTGGTTTGTAGTTCCTTGTTGGGAGTGGGAGTGAGATGGCTCTGAAGAAGGGATGAAGAAAGAGAGCAGGAAACGGGAGCAGCAAAGGAAGGGAGAAGCAGAGATTATCAGGGAGTGTGCTGTGTGTGGGAGAGATCCACAGAGTGATTGGCCCACAGGAACAGGACTGGTGTACCCCAACAACACAGAGAGCGAGGGAGTGAGTGAACATGGGAGGAGCCATTTATCCAAACAGATTTCACCCCTCCCACCACAGCAGTGAAGCCGGTATGGAGGGCGCAGCCAGTGAATGATGCATTCACTGTCTGTGTCCAATGATTAAGCACAGATACTTGTGTGTATGTATGAAACAATGTGAGAAGAGAGAGGGGAGCGCTGGTAAAGTCAATTGATGTAATCAATAAGATAAAGTGCAGTGTGGCTCAGTATACGCTGTGCAGGTTATCTCAAAGCCAGCTCCCATCTGACAGGCTTGAACTGAGGCACAATGAGAGGTGGAAAGTGAGGGATCACTGTACCAACAATCAAAGATGTGTTGATGCCTGCAAACTGGCACTACCACGCTATGCTCAAGTTCTCACAGTAAGAACGATGAGTCATTAATCTACCAAACAAAGTAGAACGAACGGAAAATGGCTGTAATGCAGTATGTTTGTTTTGCTTTCTGAGGCCGGCAGTAAAGAGCTGAAGGAGTACTTTTAATTGTGTGTGCGTATGAGTGTGTGTATTTGCATGTGCACGCAGACGGACGTCTGGATCGTGTAGCACTTTCTGGAAACATGAGAACTGCTGAGATTTATGTGTGTCTGTCTGTCAAATATGCCACTAGTGGAGTGGAGAGTTGTCCGAATGCATCGGCCTTCAAAGTCCAGATCAATGGCCAAAACAGCGTCAACCCACTCAGACTTTAACAGTCCTCAACAACCACATATCAAAACACTCCACTTCTTTATTCACTTTTTTATTTGTTAATTAAATTATTCATTACGATACGATCAAATATGAAGTCAGTAGAGAGGGAGAGTAGTGTGGGTGGGTCAAGTGTCTCTGTTGTGTGAATTGGGGGAGGGGCCAGACTAGTTGAGTCTCTTGGCCTCTGCAGCCTTGATGCCACCACCCCCGCACACCACAGCAAAGACCAGTGTACTGGTTATTATGGGCTGGTAGAGGACATGCAGAGGCCTGCTGCACACACTGAAGGACCCGAGTGACTGTCTGAAGTGTGCTCTGTCCCTTCCTGGAGAGGGCACTATGTGTCCAGTCCAGTTTGCTAATGATTTGGACACCAAAGTATCTGTATCCGCCCTCTCTTCTTGGTTTTCCTGAATGAAAAGTGAGACAGGGGGCCTCCTGTTCCTCTGGCAGTCCCCTCTGGCAGTCCCCTCCTGCTCGCTGTCTTCCTTGATACATCCAACAATGGACGAGCCATTGGAAAACTTTTGGAGCAGCAGAAACCAGAGTGGAAACTGTAGTCTGAGGTGTGAAATGTGAAGAGGAAGAGTGTCAGAACAGTTCCTTGAGCTGCGCTGGAGTTTGCGTGTCACAGCCTCCACTCTGACATACTGTGGCTGCCCAGTAAAGAAGCTCATGATCCAGGATGCTTCTCCGGGTGAGAGCGAGAGCTTGTGGCCATCACTCAGCCATTCATCGCCAACCATACTCATTCACCAATTTACACTTTATGTTCAACGCAGGAAGCAGCGCCACAAAAACTCATGACCACATTGTTCTCCTTACCATACAGAGGCACTCCACCACTTGTGCCCATAAAAGTCAATTTACTCATCTCAGGGGCTGAAACAGTTGTATAATGTCTACTGCGGGTCTGGAGGAGCTTGATCCATTCTGAGGAAATGAGTATGTCCACCTCATCATAACTGTCCAGTTTCATTTAGGGAACTATGCAATGCAGTGTTTTTGGAGCTTGTAGTAAACACTGAATGTGAACTGAAAGTGTGTGCCCACCCACACACTCCCCCTCACACTGCCCCTCTGTCTTGTAGCACTGGTAGCTCAGGAAAAAGAGTCCAGTTCTACAGGACCGTAAATTAAATTGTCAAACTAAGCCTTGTACTGCAGGCTTAAGGCTTGTCTAAGCTAAGCTAACGAGGAATGTCAGCGACACTCGAGGGTGTGAGGATCTTACAGCTGGTTACTACCTGGCTCTTCACTTCAATTCTGCACTTTCTTGAAGTCATATTATAGTTTTTTGTCATTGTTTTTGTAGACAACATTATAGCACTGGTGTTACAGTAAACATGGTGCAGTGCTAGTAAAAGTACGTCACCATGTTCTGTGTTTAACACCAGAAATTCTTTCCAGCTTCGCCCATCTTTTTTTTTATTTTTATTTTTTTTACTATGACCAGTGGATTCCTCAACATTTGAGCTTGTGGGTGGTCTTCTGGTATCTGGACTTTCCACAAAGAAGACACAGATGCGGCCGGTCAAACTGAATTGCATGTCTGATTCAGTGCACGGTGAATGAAGATAAGGTATTTTTAGCTGCCTAAACTGAGACCTGAAACCCACTGGTCTGAATGAGCTGGAAAAACAGGACGTTGAAGATTAGATTTGCACCGAGAGAGGAAATCGAAGGAAGGCAGAGAGCTCCTACTGAACTTAACGTGCACAGTGGTATTGCTGTAGTACTACTAACCAGTCAGATACTGAGGTGTGTCCACTCCAGTGTTGCCGTCTTAGACTTGATTTTTAGGAGTGCGAGCTGCTGCTGCTCCAGGTTAAAATTCACACCAATATGGGGCAAATGCAAGGTATCAGGGCGGCTGAATAAATCGAGGCTAAACAATTTTACAGTGTGTATTCTTGACTGCATTTCTTTCCTCACAAAATATTTGCAAAACAAATATTTATATTATATTTTCTTGGCATATTACTGCAAACAGTATTTTAATGGAAAATCGTGAAACAATCCACATTTTCACACATACGTGCATACAAACGAAATGGGACACACACTCAAAAACCCTCTTCCACAGTGGCACAGCATTCAAAAACTCCACAGGGCACCTTTAACTAAATCAGATTATTTGTAAAAGCAAACATGTTTTAAAAGACATTTGTTTCATAACTTGTTTCATTTGTTTTCTTTAAGATATCTAGCCCCTGGCAATTATGAACATACGCTTTGTATGTTCATAGTCTTTGTCAAATGTTAAAAGCAGCCGACACTGACTTGACTTTCTGTCACCGTAATCCAGCAGCTTCTCAGCTCTCTGCTTTCAAATGTGAAATGAAGTGAAATCAAAGCTGTGGCAAGTGCAACTGGAAAGGAAATGCTGTGCATTTTCCTGCTCTGCAAGAACAGAAGCCTGCAATGACATGTGAATATGAATAACCCTCTTCTAGCATCCTTCATGGCACTGCATCGCATTTTTAAAGCCACCAATTAGTGCACTGCATCAGGTTTTCTGTGGAAGGGCAAGAGGGCACTTTTGCAGCTTTTTGTCCCCAATTTGTTTATTCCTTCAGTATTTACCTGTCAGTTGTTAATGTAAATACAGTTATCACAGTCAACTCTCAAGTCCAGTTAATGAGTAGATTGTCCCTTTTTTTGGGGGGGATGTTAAGCTCATTTTGGAGCAGGAAAATGACATTCAGTGTTAATTTAAACACAAGATACTTGTGCTCAAAAAGAGGATTCATTCTCAGTGAAGAACCTTGGAGCTCTAATCTGCCTCTATACCTGCCAAAGAGCAGTGATTCCTAACACGTCTCTGGGGGTCATCAGGTGGAAACCTCCCTTCAACAGTGTTTCGCCTACTTAGTCCCACTACACCTCCAGGAGGTTAGGCAGTGAACTCCGGCGTTCCAGAGTCACCCCCCCTAGTGCCAGTTCACACTGCTCCTACACAATCCACACAGCACCGCCACGTTCAACTGACCCAGAGATGCTCCAGGTAGTGGCCAGTACCGATGCTACCATTTAACTATTGCTAATGCTAATGCTAACCGCTAGGAAGAACAGAAGAAGACAATACAGTTCCGATGCTACCATTTAGCTAATGTTGCGTGCTAACCGCTACCTGCTAAGAGGAACAGAAGAAGACAATAAAGCTAGATTCACCTATACTGTTAATGTTAATTGCTAGCTACCAATACTAACTGCTAAGATACTATCATACTCTCACCGCTTTAGCTATTGTTAGCTGCTACAATGCTACCACAGGCCTAGATGCCACATGTAACTGCCGATTGCCACACTACCATCATCTACCCCTGCCTCTCACCAACTGCACCAAGAAAAAGCGGGGTGGGAATACAAACCCTGGTTCGGGTAGGGGATAGAAAATAAAGAGGTAGAGTCAAAAGATGAAAGTAGGGATTGGATACAGACCCTTGTTCGGGTAGGGGGTGGAAAATTTAGAGGGTGCTGAAGGTGGAGGCCTAATCCACAGACTAGATTTAACAGCCTCTTCTAGCATTTCCTTCAAGAAGCAGCAAACCCTACCATTTCCTTCGAAAAGCAAACAGAGCAGGAAAACAAACCCTAACATTTCCTTCAAGAAGCAAACAAAACAGGAAAACAACCAAAAAGATCAAAAAACAAGCCAACTCTGTATCTTACCACGCAAACCCACCTGAACAGGCCGCATGGTCCCAAAGAGAGACTCTAGCTGGCCACACCCCCACCTTATCTAAACTTCCTGGTTCTCTTCCTATTGGCAGAGCGAGAAGATGGGGCGGGGAAAGCAGAGCAGAGGAGAGGTGTCTTGTTCAGACTTTAACCTCTTCTCTTGCCGGGTTAGGCATGCATGTCCTCTGCCCCCCTCCCTCACTGTCCCTATTTCACCCCCCAACTACTATTATTTCTCCTGATCCATATCCACTGACTAGACCTAGCAGCCTCATCTGACATCTCCCTCACTGTCTTTCTTAAATTTTGCCCATGCACTCCCAGCTCCCTCAACAGTGAAACAGCTGACCCTGCAACAAAACCTCTACACCCCACTTCAACCGGACAGACCCTGGTCTTCCATCCCCTCTGCTCAGATTCTGTCTTTAAATCTGCATACTTAGTCTTCTTCCTTTCATAAGCTGCCTCCACTGAATTTTCCCAAGGGACTGTTAACTCAATAAAATACACAGTCTTTTTACTCATGGACCATAAGACAATGTCCGGCCTCAGATTACTATAAACTATTTCCTGGGGCACAACTAGCTTTCCTCCCAAGTCGACCTGCATTTGCCAATCATCAGCCCCTACCAGGCAGCCACCTACCTGCTTTCTCCCTGACTTAGCAGCTCTATTTTTCTCCCCCTCTCGAACAAACTGCACATCTAACCTCTCCTTTCTAGAACTTCCAGAATTCACCTGCTTCCTTCTCTCCTCAATGCCTGCGGCTAAGCTTCTCAGCACCTGATTATGCCGCCATGTATACCGGCCTTGTGATAAGCTAATTCTACAACCTGACAAAATGTGCTTTAAACTTGCTGTACCTGAGCAGAGTGGGCACGATTGATCGCCCTGTACCCAGAGACTTAGGTTCTGCAGGGTTGGCAACACATCGTATGTCGCCCCTATCAGAAATTTAATACGGCCTTCCTCCATATTCCACAGGTCCCTCCAACTAAGTTTCCTCTTCTCAACACCTTCCCAATTCAACCATTGTCCCTGTTTGGCTTGACCAACTGCTTTTGCCCCTCTTAACAACTCCTCCTGCCTACTGTCGTATCTATCATACCATTCCTTTCTAAGTATTTAGCCAGCCTCTGTGCTACGATACTAAAGAAAATCTTTCCCTCAACATTTAGGAGAGAAATCATCCGAAACTGGCTAAGGTCCGATGACTCCTTCTCCTTAGGGATGAAGACACCTCCTGCCCTGCGCCATGCTCTTGGAATACTTTGTTTCTCCCAAACTATTCTCAGGTATCAGGTATGTGTCCTTAAGATGCCAGGTGCACTCTTATAGACACGGTAGGGGACTCCATTAGGCCCTGGGGCCGAAGAGGCCTTTGCACGCCTAACCACCTCCACCACTTCTCTCCACCTAGGTGGGCTCACATCCATCTCCTGCTCCACTTCCCCTAATGGTGGCATGTCAGGTGGAAGA
The DNA here is from genome assembly GCF_017976325.1 of Chelmon rostratus. Classification (NCBI taxonomy): domain Eukaryota; kingdom Metazoa; phylum Chordata; class Actinopteri; order Chaetodontiformes; family Chaetodontidae; genus Chelmon; species Chelmon rostratus. The sequence goes on from NC_055665.1 coordinate 20,291,090, forward strand.
CCTATGTTCCTATTCTCCTTTGAATCTGAATACGTCGACTTCAAATACTGTTCAATCTCTGATTTCGTTGCCTTACGTTGCCCTCCTTTTTCTTGATTAAACAAGCCTTTCACAAAATTAAAGGGGTTCCTAAAAAATGCTGACCTTGCACGTTCCTTCTTCTTTCTCTTCTCCCTAAGGTGTTCTGCCCTTCTGAGTACTGCTAACCTGCTTCTCAGTTCCTCCTGCAACACCTTAATTCCCTCCCTTTCTTCTTCTGTCGCCTTCCTCCACTGCTTTCTTAACTGCCTCCTTTCCTTTACTAACTTCTCTATTTCTCTTTGCCGCCTAGACTTGCCGACCTGCACCCTCTCGCCTTTCCTTTTGACAAGCACCCCAAATCTCTCTCGACCATAGGAGTAGATCACATCTCCAATTTTATCCAATTTCTCCACTACATCTCCTCTAAGCCTGCTTAATATGACTGATAAATCTCTATCAACTGCCTCCCACTCTTTGCTATCATTAGCCCTCGGCCACCTAACTCTAGCTTTCTGCTCCATGCTTCTCTCCTTGGCTGGCCTGTTGCCCTCAACACCAACTGCATCCCCTCTCCGTACCTCCTCCTCTCCAGGGATAGTGTTACTGATATCCTGCGAACTGTGGTTTTCTACCTGTCGCTGGACTTCATCCGACTGATTCGACTGACTTCTCAAGAAATACTGGTCGATGCGGCCACTCTGCCCTTCCACCGCTAAACACTTCCTCCTTCCCTGATGAGTTCTAAGGCCTCGGATTGATGTTATCTTCTGCCAGCCACATGGGCAAACTTGAAGCTTCTTATCCTCTGCTGCACAACTTTTGCTCTCCTTAGTTGCCTTCCCTGTCATCTGAGTACTGCTACCTCTGGCCCTAAGAGATGGGTCCGTGCCCCCATCCCTCACTGAGTCATGTATCCAAGGCATAGTCATATCCGTTATCCTGTTCGTTACCATGCAATCCACCTGTGAGTCATCTTCCACCCCTGCTCTCGTTGACTCTTGGGGTATTTTCCTTATATTGGTTGTAGCTAAGTCTGGTTGTAGCAAGGTTAAGGCTTGCCACTGCTGCCATGGGTTGCTAGCCCATACCAGCACCTGTGGGGTCTTTTCCCTCCTGTCAGCTGTCTTTCCAAGCAGTCACATGGTCTTTCCCTTGTTGTCAGCTGCTCTATTCACAACAGTCACTAGCCAAGCTAGTTGTGAGTTAATTTAAACACAAGATACTTGTGCTCAAAAAGAGGATTCATTCTCAGTGAAGAACCTTGGAGCTCTAACCTGCCTCTATACCTGCCAAAGAGCAGTGATTCCTAACACGTCTCTGGGGGTCATCAGGTGGAAACCTCCCTTCAACAGTGTTTCGCCTACTTAGTCCCACTACACCTCCAGGAGGTTAGGCAGTGAACTCCGGCGTCCCAGAGTCACCCCCCCTAGTGCCAGTTCACACTGCTCCTACACAATCCACACAGCACCGCCACGTTCAACTGACCCAGAGATGCTCCAGGTAGTGGCCAGTACCGATGCTACCATTTAACTATTGCTAATGCTAATGCTAACCGCTAGGAAGAACAGAAGAAGACAGTCCACACCTGCTTTCTTATGGTGAGAGAGAAAATGTCCTTGCAGGGGCCCTCTGTGAAAGACAGCTCATGTTGCAGAAGCTCACAGCATTACCAACTATACATTAAGACTGCTGATAGTCCGCTGGGATTTGGAAGACTTCCCAGAGAAGTCCTCACTAATTGTGTGTGTGTGAATCTGTGTGTTCTTTCAAAACACACTAAGCACCCCCACAAATCTGCACCACAGCCCATGGAGGAAATGTTATGGCCATGTTGCGGCCAGAACAATTAGAGGACAGAGGCACTTCAAATCCACAGAAAGACCCCCGGCTTCATATTTCAGATTTCTCAATTCGAGCAATGTTTGATAATGGGGTTTGATCTGTGTTCTCCCGTCTCAGTTGATTTTTTTGCTCTTTCCTTGTTTGCTTTTATTCTGACGAGTGCTCAACATTTGCCAAATCCTTTCACGGTAGTGTTTTCTTACTTACACACAGTCTCTCAACCACAATACAAATGCAATGTAATATGTTTGATGTATTGTCTAATTCTTTTATTGCACATGAAAATCGATCCTATTCTGTGGCCATACTACTGGAATGTGTTTCCTATAATTCAGTATCATGAGGCCACCTTCAAACTTGTTGCAGTGTTATCAAAATTAATATACTGGTGCAATGTGCAAATTAATATACTGGTTATAAAAAGGCCCTCGGGTCACAGTTGGAACATAATGATGTCTATATCCTGTCTGACGGTATCTCAGTTCTTAATGTGATATCAGAAAATTAGAACATACATACAGTACATGTATACATATATTGTTCACAAATCATACATACAGAAACATTCTGCTGTGTCATAATGATCCTATCAAACCTGAAATGTGCGTCTGTGTGTCTAAAGTGTGGTGCACTTTAAACCCAGGCCCCTCCATTTATTTCACCCTCCAACTCCCCTCCACGCCCTCCCCACCCCAAGCCCAACTAAAAAGGGTCTACTCCATGTAGCAGCTACTGTGGGAAACTGTCTGTATAGTACTGATATAGCTTCAAGAAAGTATAGAAAACACTTTCCTCTGCCACTGATATTACAGAGAATGAGACATCCCCAGGAAAGATGTAACACAACCCCACAGCTCTTGCATACTAAAGCTGTGAAATAACACTCATTACACTACTATTGAATTACCAAAAAGGAAACACTTATCCTAATAGAATTGGAAGTCTCAGTGTTAACAGCAATCATTGCCCAGTTCAGCGTGAGGCATTAAATGCTGACCGTGCAACATGATCTCTGAGGTCTCAAGTGTAGTTGTGACTTCAGATTCAGTTATGTGCTGATTGTGATGTTTTCCCATCTGATCCCTCCCAAGTGAAAACGTCTCTGTGGCAAGCATCAAACCAGTAACCTCAAGCGACAGATGTATGGAGGCTGCTGAGCCTAGTGTGCGGTCAACCGGAGGGCTGACATCATGTGTTGGAGTGGACGGTAAGACTGGGACTCGCCTTATGTGCCGTCTTCTATTGTGTTAAGGATTCAAAAGGTTCCAAGCATGGAGTCAGTACTTAAACCTCACAGTGGTTGCTTCTTTTGAAATCCAGAAAGCTTAAAATGAAAATTTACACTGTCCACATATTTATGGACCGGACTGTTACTTCAGTCAGTCAGTCTCTGGTGATTGGGCAGCACCTGAGAAGCGGCCATACTAAATTATTGCACAATTATATCACACTAAACTCTGCACTGACTGAAACTGCTTCTCTTTGGTGAGGGGTCTGATGTCAGATGGTAGTGATGATGATGATGATGGTAATCGCAGCTGGTTTTCCAGGTTTCGGTCAGTCAGTCTTGAGCAGAACTGAGTCTTTGCGAGAGTCACTTTTGCACATTGCTTTGCAGCTCAGTGATTTCATGTTGTAGGTTGTCGGACACATCAGCACATTAAACAGTGTAGCAAATATGTTCAGTTCCTTATGTTCACTTTTCATGTCCTGAAACTTCTCACGGCCGAAGGAGTTTTCACACTCCTTAATTTGGCTTCAAATGATTTCCCATTTGAAAGCAGAGAGCTGAGAAACTGAGCTGCTGGAGTTTGAGGTAAAGGTAAAATAATCTTTCAAATCCTGACATTTTTTTTGTGAATTAGAAAAAACTAGCTGGATTAAATGAGTCTGCTTTTCTGGTATTGACTGAGATGACTTGAGATCTTCACACATACTCATACTTCAGTGAAAACCTCTTTGTTGATATGGGCTCCTTTTTATGGCATTACCATTACTGGCTACACTGGGTGATTTTCTTAACCCCCAAATGCTTTTAGCATTGCCTTAAGCCTACCGATTATATTAAACATTTATTTGCGCTATTTGTCCTGAGTGGATCAATACAAGGCAATGGAATGCACTCAGTACCAGTGTGTTGTAAAACCACAGGAATATTTTATGGTGGTAGAAATACAAATACTCAGTGGCACCCCCAAAAATATTTCATAAGAGTGCCCCCCCCCCCCATGTATCACACTAACCTCTGCAATGGCTAGAACTGCTTCTCTCTGTTGAGGCGTCTGATGTCAGATAGTAACGATGATGGATGTCAGTCAGTCAGTCTTGAGCAGAACTGAGTCTTTGTAAGAGTCAGTTTTGAAAATAGCTGCTCTCAGTAGCTGGTTGTTGCTTTGCAGCTTAATGACTTCATGTAGTAGGTTATAATAATAATAATAATGATACATTTTATTTGTTAAAAGCGCCTTTCAGGACACTCAAGGACACTTTACATCACGAGAAATAACAAACAACAATACGATAAAACACAATAAAATAGAATAATCAAGTGATAAAACAAATAAGTGTAAAATCAGACTAACCATTTGACCTGATGTGGGATAAGCGAGTCTGAACAGGTGAGTTTTGAGTGTGGATTTAAAACGGGAAAATGAATCAATGTTTTTAATTTCGGGTGGTAATGAGTTCCAGAGCCGGGGAGCAGAGCGGCTGAATGCTCTGCTCCCCATTGTGGTGAGACGGGCGGAGGGGACAGACAAGTTGATAGTAGAGGAACATCTGAGGGAGCAAGAGGGGGTGTGGATGTGGAGGAGAGCTGACAGGTAAGGAGGGGCGAGGTTATGAATGGCCTTGAATGTTACCAGGAGGATTTTGAAGTCAATGTGAAATTTGATGGGGAGACAGTGGAGCTGCTGAAGGACAGGAGTGATGTGGTGGATGGAAGGGGTTCTGGCACATCAGCTCGTTCCACATTAAACAGTGTAGCATATATGTTCAGTTCCTTTTGTTGACTTTTCCTGTCCTGAAACCTCTCACCAAACGCCTGAAGGAGTTTACACACTCAGCAGCATATTCAGATGCCGTAGCAGCTTTTGTTCTTGCAGAGTAAGAAAATGATCAGTGTTTCCTCTTTTTTGTTGCTACAGTTTTAATTTAACTTCAGATGATTTCACAGTTGATGGTTCAGCTCTGAGAGGTGCTTGGTAATGTCCACAATGAAGGTCAAATCAAACAGACACTTCACTGAGTCCTACGACAGGTTTTTTATCCCCATGAATTTTTCAAGACAAACAGACAGTTTGGAACTCCACAGCAGCAACAAGGCTTACCTTCATAAATTCTCCTTCTCAATAAGGTCTTAGTTTGTTAGATATTCACCCCATAACTTGCCTGCAAACACCATCTCTGTCAGAATGTGGTCTTATGAAAGCTGCTTGTTAGGCATCCAAACTCAACAGAGCATTAAGTTTTTCCAAGCCCAATTTTCCTTGCAACTCATCCAGTTTAGGAGGTTTCACGCTGCAATGACTGTCAAGATTGTCCTTTTTCACCACTGTGAGATCGTCCCCACAAACCTTTTACACTAGTGAAGAAATAATCCTTTGTCAATTTGTCTTGGAAAGATGAGATCAGAAAAAACTTTATTTGTCCCCAGCCGGGAAATTTGGGCATTACAGCAGCATGTAATAGCAGTGGGAAGAAAAATAGCAGCAGAGAACATGCGAAAAAAAATGAAAAAACAAAATTAAAAAGGTAGACCATGTATATGTACATATTATACAAAAGCACAGCACATCGATTTTCGTTTCGTTAAGTCACCATAATGCAATCACATAATATCAGCCACAATGTGATGCGTTCAGGGACCACTCTGAAAAATGTATAGCATACAATTTATGTTATTTTCTTGATCACTGAAAAGTTGTACTTATGAATTGTCTCATGGGCTGGGTCTCCAGTCTTGCCTGGAGGGTGGAGGTTCCTCACCCCTGTATTATATCTAGATGGGAGAAGAGCCGGGTCCAAGTTACTTGGTGAATCAATAGCCACACACAGCGGCAGGTCACCACTATCTGTTGATGGTATTAGATGTAGATATAAGATGAGCTCACGAAGCATGTGTGCATAGCTAAAATAATAATGAGGACATGCAACTGACGTCACTACAGTAAGTCGTCACTACCGACTTCCAACAAAAGGTGGCACTCTTTATGTTCCATATTGGGACCATAGTGAAGTCATGTGTACCCGTCTTTCATTTAGGTTTACAATGTGGCTTAAAACTTGTACTATGTTGATTTACTCAAAGATTATTAGGAGCTAACCTGCTAAATGGTCAACAATTACACAGGACCAAGAAAAATGTGCTCCACCCCTGGGCACAAATATTTGACAGCAGTTGAGTTAGAATTTGTTCAAGAATATCCTCCTCAGTAGACACACAACACTGAAAGTTTATCTGCTTACAGCTGCTTTGCTCGGCGAAGGTACTATAATCTACTATAAGTCTGCACTAACCCCTCAACTATATTAACAGCTCTTTACATAGTACACCGCAGTATATTTGACTCAAAGGCATACTGGCCATGCAAAGGGCAGGTCATTAGTGGATGTTCGTTGGTGTCAGTATCAACAGCGTATTTTGGGATGTTGGTCATCCAATGACAACTGTGTGGCTGTTACTTGATGAAGCTGTGACAGCCTCTGCCGTGGCTGCATAGTGCAATGGTGATCTCATGTGGTCAATACAAGCAACTGCACTTCTGAAGACAATCAGGAATCAGGCATCTGTGGGACAGAAGTACTGATGCAGCACAAATATTCACCACTACAGTGAGGGAGAGTGACACTAAAGCTATGGTCAAGATGCATAAAAAATCCACAAATACAAATATATTTTGATATACAAGACTTTAGTAAGGGACAAGTGATAATAACCTGACCTGATAATTAATTGTAGATCCTGATTAACTCTCTGATCTGAGGACTATACAGTAGACAGGGATGAGTTACTAGAATAATACAGTAACGATTAGTTCATAAATGTCTGAGAGTCAGAATTACAAATAACAAATTTCTTCATTAGTTTCGCTGATTGAGGACTGATTCATTACTAATTACTTAATCATTGCTTACTCTTGTGCCCGCTCAAGTAAAGGTGTACATCATACTGAGTGGTTACTCCCCTCATCAATCACGATTATGACAAGTACCCACTTTACTGTGGACATCACAATTATTTTCTTAATAACAACCCAGAGACTACAAGATTCTACAAAAATATTTATAATCATCATATTCAGAACACATAAATATCAACATCCAGGCACAAGTCATATTCTGCAGCAGGGACAATAGTCTTCTGGATATCCCCAGCAACCAAGCTTAGCACAAGCCTCTCTGACAGTTAATGTAAACCACTGCTGTCAAGCTGTCGGGGGATATGGCACCATCCATCAACTCACATCTGATGACACAGAGAAGTCAAGGTAAGGTAAGATAAGATAAGAAAAACTTTACTAAACCCCAGCTGGGAAAACTTGGTTGTTAAAGTGTGAGCGACGAACTAACAATTCCATAATGATTCACTAATATAGTATCTCCCATTCTGTTCTGTCGTAACTCATTATCATCTACTACAGGGTACCTGGTGCCTCCAGGCCAACACAGCTAATGAGACTATTGGTTTGGCCTACCAGGCAATTTATAAAGACAAAAAGCAATTACTTTATTTTCTTTAGCAATGAAGAAAATAATGTAAAAAAGTAGACAAGTAGACAAGCACATTTTTCCGAGCAGCTCTAAATGCAACACATTTATCACATCACATCACATCGATGCATTATGGTGCCTGTCAACAAAACATAAGTAGATGTGGAGTGTCCCACTTTCTTACAGAAATGGACAAATGTTTATTTTTTGTTTAAAAGTCCACTAAAATTACCATGGGGTTTTCCTATTCCTTTGATTAAAGCAAGCTAGGTGGCTGTATTAGGTTTTGAGACAGGTGCAAACAAACACATGGTTCAGCTCAGGAAATATCTATGCCGGCGTTTTCAATCCTCAATGGCACAGATCTAACATTACTCACCAGTGGAAGAGGTCTAGTCCATCCAGAAAGTGATTGGCCATTAAATTAGCCAACCCCTGACGATGAGTCAAAATATCAGTAATTCATAGTTCACCTTGTTCTACACAATCTGATTATTCTCTGTCCTCTACTTCACGGATCCATCAAACCAGCTGACAGCAGGGAGCGTTAATCAAGGTGGTCCATAAACGATAATTAGTATTGTTTTGGTTTTTTTTGTTTGTTTTTCATGACCAGAGTTCCACACTCAAGAAGATTGTTGCTGGGCCTTCCCCTTTTTCTCAAGTAACTCATGTTTACCTCATGTTTCCTTAAATTTCTCTTTTACAGTTGTCAAGAATCAGGCAATAAACTAAAAATGGTCTGTGAGTCCTGGAAAGTTCTACTGACTGAAACATAATTTAAATCTTACACCCTGTAAATGCCAGACAAAAAAAACATGCACTACTATATTGAGCTTTGGTTTAAGAAAAAATCACAAACATTCATAAACACTGGCTCTTGCTAATATCTCATGCCAAAGAGCTACTGTACATATATCCAAAACCTATTTAAAAGCAGTAGGACAGCCATGTCATTGTGTTGAGTGAAATATTTTTTCATTATTAAAACAAAGTGGCAGGTGTACTTAACTGTGAAAATACTCCCAGAATAATAACTTTGAATACTTGTGTGTAAAATGAGGACATGTTCATCAAGGGGATGAAAGTTGGCACTCTGATGGTAAAAGACGGAAGCGACTCCATTAATGTGTCAGTTCTCCTTGAGGAGGCGGTATCCTGTGTGGTCTGAAGGACTTCCCGAGCGCCATCGCCATGCTGATGGGCCTTCTGTTTGCACTCATTGTAACTCTTGCTGGCTCACCTCATGCAAGTGCCTGAGTATTATACGGGGAAATCCTTAAGTTTTGCTGAGTGTTTTGGACATTATTTGCAGGTTCTCATTTCCCCTTTGCACATCATTAAATCATCAGGCTGTTCACAGCAGGCAGTTTTCAGAAGGGCTTCCTGAGTGCTGCTGTCATGCTGATCTGATGCTGTCTTTTTGCCCTGCAAAAATGTATCCAAAGAAATGTTGTTATGTAACAAACACATTTATGTTTGATGTTCTTGTGTTAGGTTAGTTGTGTATCTAACAAGATTAACAAGGAACTGAGATTTATACTTTACAAAAGACATATAAAGGTCTTCATGAACATTGGAGGACATCATTCCTTACTTGTGTATGGTTTAAGAATTCGGCATCTGTGGAAAGTCGTGTAACCTTTAACTCTGGCTCACGTCATGCAAGTGCATGAGCTTATAAAGGTAACAGGTTTTATTTTTTGTTCTTGTTTCTTGGACATAAATAAGTAAACCAGCACCGGCGTTTTGAATGTCTGCATCTTTTCAAGTTACAAAGTAAAAACACAGCAGCAAGCAAACAAAATGAATAAAGTAGATTATGTTGTAACTTTTGTGTAAACATGTTTCAGTGCTTTTCTCAAACAAGCAAACTACTGAAGAATTGAATTATACAATTCAAAGAATGAATGATGAAGTGTGAAAACTGTTACGTGTGCTCATGCAGCAAATGCAGCCTGTTTTAACCTGCATGTAAGCTTGAAATTCCCCTGCTGGATGGTCCGGGCTCTGGGCTGGAGGAGGAGGCTGACACTGGGTGTTCTTCCTCAGCAACGCTGTCAGTGTCACTGTCATAGCCGGAATCGGTCAATTCAGTCCTGAACCTGAATTGTTCAGGACTGAACATTGTTCAGGACTGAACAATTCAGGACTGTGCATCTCCTCATCTTCTTCCTCCTCCTCTTCAACCTGTCCTTCATCACTGCTGTCAATGTTGTCCTTGTTGACAGGCCAGAGCTCCTGTTGATCCCTGGCCTCAATCACTATAGCCATGCCTTCGTCCTGTTGTCCATTCCTGAGCAGCCTGACAGCCTTTTCAGGGTCAGGTTCCACGAGTGGTTCCAAATGGCTGAGGTTATCGAAAATTCCAGGAACTGCAAGATCATTTAGACAATGATGTTATTATCACCATATAATAGGAAACTCATCCACACACTTGTGCAATATTCATTTACAGATAAATAAATCAACTCGGTTTCACAAAAATAAATGAAGATTGTTTAGCTGGCCGTGTGTGGATGCTTTTCATATCTTTACACATTGTGTCTCATATCTTTGTCATTAGGTGAGCAGTGATCTTTATATTGACTGCTGATAAAATTCAACATGAAATCAGAATTTGACTGTTTTCCTTAAATAGCCTTTAAAGAGGTGTGTTGACACCATGTCAAATTATAAATCTGACATGTTTGAATGAGGGCTGCACGGTGGCTCGGTGGTTAGCAGCGTCGCCTCACAGCTAGAAGGTCCCCGGTTCCCGCCAGGGGTCTTTCTGTGTGGAGTTTGCATGTTCTCCCTGTGCAGCGTGGGTTTTCACCGGGTTCTCCGGCTTCCTCCAAAAACATGCTAAGGTTAATTGATAACTCTAAATTGTCCGTAGGTGTGAATGAGTGGTGTGCGTGGTTGTTTGTCTGTATGTCTGTATATGTAGCCCTGTGGTAGGCTGGCGACCTGCACAGGGATAGGCTCCAGCCCCCCCGTGACCCTGCAAAGGATTCAGCGGTGTATAGATAATGGATGGATGGATGGATGTTTGAATGAAATGAGGAGTCAAGTTCTTACACGGGTCAGCTCAAGGTCATCAAAGAGGGGTCCATCTCCTCTGAAGTCGACAATTGAAAAGATACATCAAATAACACATACATATAAGAAAATGCGTACTCGACATGACATACTATCTTAATGCACATTACCATATTGTCTCTCCTCAGTATTTACATTTCAGATTTTCAAAACATTACATTACTGTTTGCTCTATACTTAAACAAACAAAGATAGTAATTATTATCGCTGTAAACCTTCACATTGAGAAATAGAAATATTCCTCATGAATAGTAGAAAAGGTGGACTGATACAGTCTCTTATATGATTAGGAGTGTAGTGTGCAATGTCTTCTGATATGTCTGACTAACCTCTGATAGCGTTTGAAGAGACGTGTTGACACCATGTTAAATTTTAAATCGTGTGACATGTTTGTATGAATTCAGGAGTCAAGTTCTCACCATTGTTAGCATCGACATCCGGATTTGCAACAGCAGTAATGTGCGGCCCCCAGTTTCCACTGCACCTGGAAAGAGACATCAAAGAAGATATACATAAAATAACATATATGTGAATACCAATGGTAGGTTAGCTGATTAGTTAGTTATCGTATCTGGATGGCCACTACTTGGCTCCCACTCATTTACATGAAAAAACATATCACTGAATTAGAAACACGCTCATTTTGTGAGTTCAGTTATGCAGGACAACCTATAAGCTCTGTGAAGCAAGTCCATACTCATTAACAGTAGAAGATTTGTTGTGTGGCTTTTTGAGAGGTGTGCAAGAAACATCACCTTAAGCTGTTTTCAAGGTGAGTAACATTGATTAACAAATAAGTACAGTTGCAAAAGTTAAACACACTTTTAATATTTAGATGCAAGGCTATGTTAGCCGATGAGCTAGCATTACTGCTTTGCGGTACGTGATCTCTGTGATAACTGTGGATTTCATGTCCCAAAGAGCAGCAAAAAGTTACTTAACTTAGATTAACAGTTGTAATAGCTCACAAGCATTAACCCTAGGTGAGTTAATGTAACGTTACACACCCGACCTTGGTTGCTGTCGAGCTAACCTAGGTGAGTTAGCGTTACTACATGTACTGCTAGCGACAGTACATGCTAAGTCTAGGATCGGTGGACATATTAGGTGCACTCCAGCAAAATTGACCCATGTGTGAGCATCTTTAATGTTGCAGCATGGATGCTGTGCTGGTTGACAACTGTCTTCCCCCTCTCATTCACCTTAACTGCGTTTCACGCTAACGTTAACTGTTACCACTGTACAGCTGTAGGTAAGTTATACACCCAACCGCCGTACCAACAGCTAATGGCTGCTAGCAGGGGCGTCACAGCCATTTAAAATGTGGGGGTGTTCTAGGTTGTGGCACATGAGCAAAATTTTCTGAATCTATCAGCGGGAAATTAACCAACAATTATCCGTTAATGTTTAAGTTTTTATATTAAAAAAGTAATATATGGCCGAAAATAATAACAAAAATGTGTTTTTCCTCAATTAAACATTTATTCCAAGAAGAACAAAACCTCTTTCAGAAACAATTCCAAAAGATGTCAATCATATGAAACAATACCACTGACATGATGGTAGTTTGGGAGCAGGATTAAACTTTTCAATTTTCTGTCAAAGAACTCCCTTAAACCATAGATATTGTAACGACCCCGCAATGTTATTGCTGTTTAGTGTTCCAGTTTCCTACTGTCAGTGAACGCCTCTGGTACGGATGCGTGCGTGTGGTTGGATGAGGAGGAGGGGGCGGGGCGAGAGTGAGGAAGTGTGCCTGTGTATGTGTGGATGGGAGAGAAGGGAAGCACGCGAACGAGTAAAAGATTTTGGAGAAATAGCTTGTTTAATGATTGTTCGGCGTGGTTGTGACCGACAGTAACCATTTATCCTGCAATAAGAAATAGTGAGACCAACTTTCCGTCCGTTTCTGGATCCAGTGGGACGCTACAATATATAACCTCAGGAAAAAGTGGGGGGTATGAAATCATCTGGTTGTAAAAGTAGGGGTGTCGCAACCCCTCCATCCCCCACGGGTGCGACGCCCGTGGCTGCTAGCCCCCTGTTTCCTTCTCTCCTTATTTTGCATTGAGACATGCAAAAACTTCTGTGTGAAATGCGCTTGTTGCATAGATCATTTTATGTGTTATCTTTGTCTAAGTGTCAATTAATTGACACATACCCTTAGATTCTCATTTCTGTCCTTACTGTAAGTGTAATTGTTGCCTGGATATATAGTTTATTTCTGCAAACTTTCTGGTGAGCAATTTTATGGCAAGTCTGTGGTTAATTTTAGGCACTGTTTAAGTAAAAGACAAATCAGTGTGTCTAATCAGTTTGTGGGGGGACAAGCTCGCAGTGGTGAATAAGGCTTATCTCAACAGTCCGACAAGCTGCAAGGATAATTGTGCTCGGATAAAGTGAACGCTGTTCTGCGGAATTTGGATGCCCACCAAGCAGCTTTCACAAGACCACATTCTGACAGAGACAAAGTTCTGTGGGCGAGTTTTGAGGTTAGCAAGCTAATATCTAAGAAGCTAAACCTCATTCAGAAGGAAAATTTGTGAAGGATTGTCATTCATGGAGTACCTCTCAGAGCTGAACCTCAAGCTCCAGCAGCTTCTCAGCTCTCTGCTTCCAAATGTGAAATCATTTGAAGTGAAATTAAAGCTGTGGCGAGTGCAGCCAGAAAGAGGAAACTGTGCATTTTCCTGCCCTGCAGGAACAAAAGCTTCTATGAAATCTGAATATGCTGCTGAGCGTAAAAACTCCTTTAGGCGTTTGGTGAGAAGTTTCAGGACATGAAAAGTCAACAAAAGGAACTGAACATATTTGCTACACTGTTTAATTTGGAACAAGCTGATGTGCCTGATAACCTACAACATGAAGTCATTAAGCTGCAAAGCAACAACCTGCTACTAAGAGCAGCTATTTTCAAAACTGACTCTCGCAAGCCTAAGTTCTGCTCTGTTAATTTAAACACAAGATACTTGTGCTCAAAAAGAGGATTCATTCTCAGTGAAGAACTTTTGACCCCTAATCTGCCTCTATACATGCCAAAGAGCAGTGATTCCTAACACGTCTCTGGGGGGTCATCAGGTGGATACCTCCCTTCAACAGTGTTTCGCCTACTTAGTCCCACTACACCTCCAGGAGGCTAGGCGGTGAACTCTGGCGTCCCAGAGTCACCCCCCCAGTGCCAGTTCACACTGCTCCTACACAATCCAAACAGCACTGCCACGTTCAACTGACCCAGGCCTGTTTAGGAGATGCTCCAGGTATTGGCCAGTACCGATGCTACCATTTATGAGGAACAGAAGAAGACAATACAGCTAGATTCACCTGTACTGTTAACATTAACTGCTAGATGCCAATACTAACTGCTAAGATACTATCATACTACCACCACTTTAGCTATTGTTAGCTGCTACAATGCTAGCAGAGGCCTAGATGCCACATGTAACTGCCAATTGCTGCACTACCATCGTCTACCCCTGCCTCTCACCACCTGCACCAATAAAAGCAGGGTGTGGGAATACAAACCCTGGTTTGGGTAGGGGGTAGAAAGTAAAGAGGTAGAGTCAAAGATGTAAGTAGGGATTGGATACAAACCCTTGTTCGGGTAGGGGGTAGAAGTTTAGAGGGTGCTGAAGGTGGAGGCCTAATCCACAGACTAGATTTAACAGCCTCTTCTAACATTTCCTTCAAGAAGCAACAAACCCTAACATTTCCTTCAAGAAGCAAACAAAACAGGAAAACAACCAAAAAAGAACAAAAAAACAAGCCAACTCTGTATCCCACAACGCAAACTCACCTGAACAGGCCGCATGGTTCCAAAGAGAGACTCTAGCTGGCCACACCCCCACCTTATATCAACTTCCTCTTCCTGGATCTCTCTTCTATTGGGAGAGCGAGAAGATGGGGCGGGGAAAGCAGAGCAGAGGAGAGGTGTCTTGTTCAGACTTTAATGTTCAGACTTTAACCTCTTCTCCTGCCGGATTAGGCATGCATGTCCTCTGCCTCCCCCTACTCCCTCACCGCCCCTATTTCACCCCTCAACTACTATTATTTCTCCTAATCCATATCCACTGACTAGACCTAACAGCCTCATCTGACATCTTCCTCACTGTCTTACTTAAATTTTGCCCCTGCACTCCCAGCTCCCTCAACAGTGAAACAGCTGACCCTGCAACAAAACATCTACACCCCACTTCAACCGGACAAACCCTGGTCTTCCATCCCCTCTGCTCAGATTCTGTCTTTAAATCTGCATACTTAGTCTTCTTCGTTTCATAAGCTGCCTCCACTGAATTTTCCCAAGGGACTGTTAACTCAATATAATACACAGTCTTTTTACTCATGGACCATAAGACAATGTCCGGCCTCAGATTACTATAAACTATTTCCTGGGGCACAACTAGCTTTCCTCCCAAGTCGACCTGCATTTGCCAATCATCAGCCCCTACCAGGCAGCCACCTACCTGCTTTCTCCCTGACTTAGCAGCTCTATTTTTCTCCCCCTCTCGAACAAACTGCACACCTAACCTCTTCTTTCTAGAACTTCCAGAAACCTGCTTCCTTCTCTGCGGCTAAGCTTCTCAGCACCTGATTATGCCGCCATGTATACCGGCCTTGTGATAAGCTAATTCTACAACCTGACAAAATGTGCTTTAAACTTGCTGTACCTGAGCAGAGTGGGCACGATTGATCGCCCTGTACCCAGAGACTTAGGTTCTGCGGGGTTGGCAACACATCGTATGTCGCCCCTATCAGAAATTTAATACGGCCTTCCTCCATATTCCACAGGTCCCTCCAACTAAGTTTCCTCTTCTCAACACCTTCCCAATTCAACCATTGTCCCCGTTTGGCCTGACCAACTGCTTTTGCCCCCCTTAACAACTCCTCCTGCCTACGCACCTGTTCCACTACAAGCTTTCTTTTCTCCTTTAGACCTGCTTTATTCCACACTGGTTTGCCTGGGCCAAGCCCAAAGCCTCCCCGGCCAAATTGAACATTTCCTACTATTTCTGCATGCCTAAGAGCTGCCTCTGCCTCCTGCACTGCTGCCCTTGGGTTCCATTTCCTCCCCCCAGAAGGATTTGGAACCACATTGCTAACCAACATGTCCTTACTCCCAAATAACAAAAGTTCTGTCCTAACCTTAGTGCATTTAAACTCCTCTGTTAGACTGGATACTGGCAGCTGAAGCATTCCTTTCCCATACAAAGCTACATTGCTTAAGCACCTGGGAGCACCCAACCATTTTCTAATATAAGAGCTAACTAGCCTTTCCATTCTCTCTGCTACAGATAATGGGACTTCATATACTGACATTGGCCACATTAACCTAGGATACAAGCCAAACCGCAAGCACCACAACCTCAGTTTTCCTGGGAGCCCTGATTTATCTATTATCTCCAGCCCTTCTGCAACATCCTTTCTAAATTGCACAACCTGTTCAACATCATTCAGGTCCACATTATACCACCGTCTTAGACTCTTGACTGATTTCTCCCGAATTGTTGGGATTTCCTCACCATCTATAGCAAACTTCCTATCACTTACTTTCCCTCTGTATATTGAAATACTCCTTGACTTACTAGGCTTAATCTTCATACTAGCCCACTTGAGATTCTGATTGACTTTATCTAACAACCTCCTTGTACATGGCACTGTTGAAGTTAGCAGTGTCATATCATCCATATAAGCCCTAATTGGTGGAAGACGCATTCCATTCTGCCGTCTCTCCCCACCTACGACCCACTTGGAAGCCCTAATAATTACCTCCATAGCCATTGTGAAAGCTAGCTAATCTACGTCGACTACAAATACTGTTCAATCTCTGATTTCGTTGCTTTAAGTTTTGTGACGAGGCTAGGGAGCAGGGCCCAAGGCAATAGCGAGTGATCTACCACAAAGCGGTGACAATCTGGCAGATCAGGCACAGGTGTGCGCATATCCTTGTACAGAGCCAAAAGATATGTGAATGGTTGGCGTTCAGAGTACAAAATGTTCTGTGGTTTTACAACACACCGATACTGAATGCATTACATTGCCTTGTATTAATCCACTCAGGCCAAATAGTGCAAATAAATGTTTAACACAATCGGTAGGCTTATGGCAATGCTAAAAGCATTTGGGGGGTGAGAAAGTCACCCAGCGTAGCCAGTAATGGCAATGCCATGAAAAGCAGCCCATATCAACAGAGGTTTTCACTGAAGTATGAGTATGTGTGAAGATCTCCAGTCATCTCAGTCAATACCAGAAAAGCAGACTCATTTAATCCAACTACTTATTTCTCTTCTTTTATTTTCAATTCACAAGAAAAATGTCATGATTTGAAAGATTATTTATCCAGGTCAAGAGCACTACAGCAAGTAGCTGAACTCAGTAATAGTATTGTTATGTCCCCTGTGGCCCGTCGTCCCAGCTTACACTTTGAAAAGAGAGGTCTTATCTCTTGGCACCAGCTGAATGATGGTAGATGTTTTACAGATCACGTAAATGACTATAGCGTCAGTCTGCCAGTAAATTCTTGTATCATAAATTTGCCTTCAGAATGATCTTGATTTAGCCTTTGGAGCAAGTGAATGAGCAGGCCAGTGCTGTTGAACAGTAACCAGGGGCTAAGAATTAACCTCTAGTGCTGAATCCTCATCTGTATTTATAGAACACTGGCCTTTGTCCTCAGGGATTAGGATGCTCAGAGGAGGCTGGGTGGCGCAACACGTAGGTTGTTTGAGTGTGAGCGTGTGTGTGTCTATGCCTGTCATCTTTAATTGAGCACACTGCAGCAGAGGGACAGCAGGACTATGTCAGGCTGCATTTTCACTACTCTTTCAGGCATACACTTGGCAAACAGAACCTCTGAGTCCAGTCTGTGAAGGATTTTTTAATGTGGTGAAACATCACACACAATAAATGAACAATGATGTGATAAATTTGGAGGCACCCTTGGCCCATTCCTAAGGCACCCCTGGCTGTCGTGGCACCCACTTTGGGAACCTCTGCTGTAGTCTACACTTCCTCAGCTTCACCCTCCTGCTCTTAAACCAGGCATGTCAAACTGATTCCATAAAGGGCTGTGTGGCTGCAGGTTTTTGTTCCAACCTAGGACGAGCACACCAGACCAACCAGTCAACATCAAGGGATCACTTAGTTATCAGCTGAAGACTGAGATCAGCTGATTAATTGACTCCAGCCTGGTGTGCTCCTCCTTGGTTGGAACGAAAACCTGCAGCCACACGGCCCTTTATGGAATCAGTTTGACATGACTGTCTTAAACCATTTAATTAGTGCCCTGCCCTAATGCAAGAAACAATCAAATATTATCTTTATGATGCTAATATATCTTAACTCTTTAATGAAGATTTTTAAAAAGAATCCAAACATCATGCAGACTGCAGTAGACTTTATTGAAATAAACCTATACTAATGCATGCAGTGCACAGCCAAGCCAAAGAGAAAACACTTGATCAATAATAGCAGCCAACTTTGACACGATCATATGAATTAATAACACGGATTGTGATGTCACACCACAGATTACATATCTCCTGACAGACAAATGGAAGGGATCGGTGATCTACAACTCACGGACAACAGGCAGAGATGAGACTAGTCTCATTTTGATTGCATTTGTTCATCATTAGAATCAGCCTTAAATCTTAAGTCTTAACGTTCAACATATATGACGAGAGACTAATGTGATTCCTAGATTCCTGGTACACACATTGCTAAACTGGAATGACTTTACAGGCACCATTCAGAGAACATTGAGTGTATTTTCCATTTACACAACTTAAAATTACTTAAAACTATTCTTTCTATCACATAATCATTTATTTTTGTCCGAATACAGATACATACAGTACAGGGTGATTATGTTACATCTGTGTTTCGAATGAAGTCCTTGTATAATCCCAGTGATTGGTAATAAGAAACAAATAGTGGTCCTATGTACCCAAAAAGTCTCATAATTTCATTCTCATCCAACTGATTTACAGTGAAAGAGTGATTGTCTATAAGACACTATATTAATTCATTGAAATTGTGTAAAAAACAATAATAGCAATGACAGGCCATTACCTGTCATAAATTAGACACAACTAGTTTTGCTGATGAGGTCAGAAAACCATTAATGCACTTTATCCTGATATTAGGAGCATTATTAGTATTATTTAACATCGCATCCCCTGTGAAGACATACAATTATAGCCACACTAGTGTTGTGATAAATTCATCTTTGTCGCACTATTACAACCCAAATTAATTTTAATCCCTCACTTAAAGCGTCTCACTAAACATACACGAAGAAAAAGCCGTTTTGTATGAGCACCCACAGAAAATCGCAGACACACATGGACTCAAAAATTACTTACACACACACACAATGTGCAATACATTCATTGCGGAACATGAATTCAGCCAAAACCAACCAAACCAAACCTTCAATTCAACCCAAAACCATATTTTACACATAGAAGACACAGAAGCGGCATAGAGAGTACAGACAAGTCAGCATGGGGATAAGTGCATTATGATGAGGACAATAACATACTCATACATTAAAGAGTGAGAGAATAGAAGTCAATAGAGGGAGGAGTTGCAGATAGAAAGTGCAATATTTGGAATCTGCAACCTTTCCTTCTATGCACATTTTGTTTTTTGCAGATGTGTAAAAGTTTTTTTCACATACACAAACTTGCTAAATCCAAAACAATCAGCATCTAAATGATCACTGTGTACTAGACTGGATAACTTGGCTGCGGACAGAAACACACCTGATTCTAAGCGAACTGGGAAATCATTGTTCATTGTATATATGACATTTTACATCGTTAACATAAAACTCAGGATTTTTGTCCTAATTTTGGTCCTCATTTCAGCATCAGAGTGGACAGCCCCTTCCCAGCCTTTCGGTCAATTAGTGGACTCCTGCAAAAGCTCAAAGGTCAGCTGAGTGATGTGGCGCCATGCTTGTTGGATGTGATGTGACTCGGTAGAGCGTGCGCAGATGGCGAAGCGCAGGACAAAGCGGCCGGAGAGCTGGCAAGGCACCAGGTGGATCTCTCTGCTTTTGGTGATCTTCTTCAGCAAGTTCTTGTTCAGATCATCGGAGCCCTGAGAGCAGGGGGGCGAGAAGAATTTAGCTAAAGTTGTTTAGATTTATAGTGAATTTACTGAATGTTTGCTAACTGCCATGTGTTCAGCAATAAACTGACTCTTATGGTATGATACTGTCATCATACAATGACTAATACCACATCACAAGCGAAAAAAATCTTATATGTAAAAAATGATTTCATAACTCATGTAGCTGACTTTTATAGTACATGCATATTTGGCTGTTTGAAAGACAGCTAAGATGTATAAGAAAGACTGGACCAGTACAATATAGACACTGTGTGCATGTCACCTCTGATTCAACATTACTAGTGTAAATTAGAGACCTCAGGTTTCCTTTGAAACTTATATTATATATATATTGAAACAATATTTGAGAAGATGAGGAAATAATTTTTTCAAGGTTTTCTTCTGCTGCAGCAGTTGGACCTCTTGTCTCAGATCTGCGTGTACATCTCTATTGTGACCTATCTACAGTGAGTATGAAATGGGTTTACGGGAATTTCGTAAAAGACCACACAGTACTTATCTAGTTATAGTAATTCTTTAATGTTGGATGCTGTTACCTTGAGCCTGAAGCAGACCAGTCCCATGATGACCTCGGCACAGATCTCAAACCTCTTATCTGCTCGGACCAGACTCTCAAACTCCTTGGCCAGGGCCACTTGCTGTAAAGAGAAGACACAGATCTTCTGTGTAAATGTACCCAGTGATACACTGTGCTTGTAGATGAAAGTACACTTGCACTGCGCTTAACATCAATTTGTTTTAATTAGTCTGCAGGGATCTTCAGCACTGTCTAATGTTCACTGAGAGGGTTTAAGTAACAGCATTTAAGAGGCAAGTTAAAGGGCATGATTAGTAAGAATAGTACTAAGCTATATACAGTGTAACAGAGCATTTACTGGTTTGAATATTAATTTCAAACCATTGCCTCACCCTTACGTATGACCTGAGCAAGAAAATCTCATGCAAGCAACTATCCCATGTAAAAAGGGCTGTAATTTCTATGATTTCCACTAGATGGCAGTGCTGTATCATCACATGGCACAGTGCTTTCAGTCAAGCAGACCAGAGGACTTCAGGATTTCAGGCTGTACCTTCCTACAAAAACCCCAGGAGCGTAACACTTTAACATGGACTAAATGTAGCAATCTGTAACTCTTGATAGCCAGACGCATGTAACTAGATTAGTATCGTAAGGAGTAGTACCCACGCTGTTACAAAGCACTGCCAAGCCACTTCTTTTCAAACAAGTTCAAAACAGAACTCCATAACCATGAAAAAGTCTGTATCAAAATCTGCTCTCAGGAAATGCTGAATAATTTTCAAATGGCACCGTTCAAACATGCTCTTATGACAAAATGTATCCGTTTGTGATCAAAGAGACCACTGGATGCATCACCGCACGTAATCACAATTATACAGACCAACTTCAGCTCTCCTTTTCCTGCCTCGCTAATGAAGCCAAACTCTGGCCTAACTGACCACCACCTTGTTTCCTCATACCCAGCCAGTAAGTCACCGATGCTCAGACGTCTTTACAAGCTAATATACTATAATGACCTCATTGTCTGTTTGCTAATTACTGTATGCTACGTAGGATACACATTCTGGGTATGTTTGTCATGAAAGTGCTCGATTTAACAACTTCTTTTGCTCATGGGGCATTACTCATTAGTGTTTCTAAAGAAAAAAAAAGCAAAGTAGAATTTAAATGTGTTTTTGGAAAGAGGAAGCTCACGGTCAGTACATCACACAAGCTGTATTTCCATTTGAACATATTGTGTGACTCTCCTAGATTTAGCTACAAACAGCTCAAACAGTTCTATCTAATCTAGAGGACGGATGTACAGTAGTCATGGGTTATAGCTGCAGGGATCAATGCTGCTTCTGCTTCATTTAAAATGAAGAGTAAACACAAAACAGGCTGATTTGATTGACAGAGCAGACTGGAGGGAGGATGAGGGATATGAGAAAGAGAGGCAGGCATACAGGGGTGAAGCAGCGAGAGGAAACGGCAAGCAGAAATGGACGGGCATGGGGGAGGGAAAAGGAGGACAAATGTCGGAAAATATTGCTATAAACAGAAGCTACAGAGCAGACATATGTGACTGACAGGATATGCTGATGGAGGCAGAGATGAGGGACTTTAGTGGTAAGGAGGATTAACTGGGGTGAGGTGTGTGTGTGTGTGTGGGAGGGGGGTGACATTTACCATCAAGACCAGGCACATGTGATTGTTAGAAGTGTTCTTTTTTTTCCCCAGGAGTGTTTAAGTTGGAATGAGACACAAAGAGGACGAAGAGGGGAGGCTGGACTGCTCACCACTGTCAGTGATGTGATAATCTTTTAGCCATTCATAACAAAGCACAGGGGAGTCCAGGTTTGGATTAAGTTAATAACACTACAGAACTACTGATGATGCTAATAGCAAATGGCTGGTTTTCAAACACATTTTGTGGAAGCATTTTCCCTAAACTGTAAACAAATACAGCACCAGCAGACTAGTTAACTTGTAATGCTGCCTGCCTACAAACAACACTCAATATCATTAAGCAGCGGTTAGAGAAATAAATAAATACTGCTGATGAATCATCACTATATATAAATTCAATTTAGTGTGGTCTAGCTGTGCTAACTTATGCATGTTAGTGTTTGGATCTAGAGGATTGTGCGTTCATTGTGTTCAGATAATATAATTAGAGTTTTGTACGCTTTAAAATGAAGGTGATTTCTGTGTGGAAATGTTGGGTCATGCATGTGTGGATTACAAAAGAGGATCTAAAAACAGAAATAATCAGTATTCCAACCAGGAATTTAAGGGCAAAGATACACATGGACAGAGAAAACCGAGTGGATGGTTCAGTTTGTCTCCTACCTTGCGTATATGAGCCTGCAGGCCTTTGAGTCCATACAAACGGAAGACAAACCACAGCTTCAGCGAGCGAAACCGTCTCCCCAGTGGAATCTGCCAATGCTGCAGGACAGAGGAGGAGGGTAGGAGAGTGGTTATAGCTGGAAGCTCTGCAAGTTTAATATTAACCAAGGTCATTTGGTTTCTTGCATAAAGCTAAATAAATAGTAATTCATCTTACCCTGTAGTCTGTGACCAGGCCTGTTGAAAGACAAACAGTTCAGGAATCAGTTAAAAATGTCACATCACATACAAGTGTGCCTTCTTGTGCCTCATCATTAGCTTCAGCGAAGGATCTTTTGTAAAGCTGCTGTATTTTGGCAGTGTGTTCCATTGTCCAGGTGCTGCAGTCATTGTACCCACCCCCCAAACCTTCTGATCACAGCGTTGTCGGTTCTGACAGATCATTGGCTACAGATAGCTCATCTCTACAGAATGGGGGCCTGTGTTAGCTGGTGCTAATAACCACTAATTAGATTGAAGAGTCCAGATTGTATGAGCGAAAGCTTTTGTAAGGTGGGAGGTAGCTGTTTGTCTTTCTCGCTGTCTGCTTATCTGTCAGAGAAATTATAGTGCTGATCTGTGCCCATCTGCAGGCTAGGAGTACGTACACTGCCACGGCATGCTCGATGGATGGGGGAAGAGACCACTCCTATCAGGATGATTCATCTTAGGCTAAAGGTGATCACTCAGAACAAATTTGTATTGATTTGCAGTGATCTTTCCCTGTTAGGAGACAGTGGACACAAGCCATGTCAGGAAAATGTCCCATAGCATAAGAGAGCTCCCCTCACTGTGGGGGTCAAGCATTCAGGCCTGTACCAATCTCTTGATGTAAGCCACACATGCTCTTGCCCATGTTTCCAGAAAATGATGAAGGATGACTCGTCTGGCCAGATCACTTTTTTCCACAACTCTGATGGCTTTTGCGCCGCTGACCTCTCAACTGTGCATTCATCTTTGTAATGAGGGGTTTATGCACCGCAGCCCTGCTATAATATCCCTCTCTGTGTAATTGTTGACGCACTGTTCTTGCTGACAGTCTGATCACGTCCTGCCTTGACATCCTCCGTCACCTGAGGAAGAGTTGCTCCTCTGTTTTTGCTCACTCATGCAAAAGCATCACGGCCATCGAATGTGAGCTGTCGACCACAGTTTCCCAACTTATATTTACTGATGTCTTTCCCATAGATCTAACTGTCACACATTCACCTTCATGCCTGTGTACATCTGCTTTAGGCTACACTACACAGCATTTTAAGATAATTGGTCTAATGCTTCAGCAGTGATTGTGTTCATTTTGCCTCCAGTGAGTACACTGACCATCCTCACACTGTGAACAGTAAACCAGGACACAACTGTTCATTGTTACGCAGTAAACTGCAAGTTTGATCCACCTGATCTATGATCATTGATTCAAATCATTTCAGTGAAATGCGTCTACCTGACTCCTGGTTTTCATGTTTCAGGTAGAGTGGCTCCATCTTGAAGGCTCCAATAATGTCCGTTCTCCTCTTCACCCTATTGATAAGTAATTACAAGCAGTCTTTACACCACTTCACTGGACCATTTAATCCTGCAAAAAATCTTTTAGAGTTGTATGTTGGAAATGTACAAATTCAGAAATCTTAATGAAAATTGTGTTTTTTACTTTGGAAAACATGCTTGTGGCCCTTTAATATAGATTTCACATAATATTTGTTAATAACTAGTTTACTGCCCACATGTGATATGTAAGTTAGCATGCTGTACTAGATCAGCCAGTATAGCATTTCCTGTAGCATATCGCTATACTGCATAACTTACAGTCATGGTTGTACATGTGCCAGACAACTAAAGCAGAAAGATATCTCAATGGCAGCCAACAGGTATCATGTCGGTAGTGACCGACTGGTTTAAGAACCTCTTCCCTTCACCACGTGTCGAGGTTTGAAATACCTCAGTTTCCATCTTGTGCAAAGCATGTCTCGTTTTGTCCGCTGCTGACAGAAGGGGCAGATGGAAGGCGTAGGTCTATTTTTACTGAGCAAATGATGGAGGTGTAGATGGATATCAGTTTTGTGATGACACTAACAACTCATTGTTGCTGTATGGGAACCGTGAGTCACTCTGAGGTGAACCGCTAAATATTCTGACAAATTAATAAATATGACAGGTGCTGAAAAAGCATGGCTGACATGATGGTTGAGCAAGATCTCCACATCCACACTAATCATGTACCTTGCGTTAGTACTGCTGGATTTTATTCACAAATATAGAGTGCACAGCTTACCACATTGCAGAGCAGTCAAAGTTGACTAACATCCACTTGTGTGGGTTGAAGTTGAAAGAGTCTGCAAACTTAAAGAGAAACAAGAAAGAAATAGTAATGAAGCCGCACTCTTTGATGGCAAGGGAATGACAGGTACAGAATAACAAAAAGTAAATAAAACTAATGAGCTGCCCACAGCAAAATGAAATGTAAAAATAATTATAATGTATTTATTACTTATTTGTTATCATTTATTAATTTAATGATACAATCATAATTTTCATGTAACATTACCACAATTTGTAAAATATGTATTTGCAAAAACACACACTTCAACACACCTTTATTTACTATTTGTGACACAGAGACAACCTTTTCACCAACTACATTATCCAGACTAAAGCAGGCACAATTTATTTGAAATGCAAAAGAGGAACATCCTGCCAACAGCTCGCAGTGCACATGAAAAATAACCCTTTCCTGTCAGGGGTTTATTCAAAGGGAGACGAATCTTTCTAATCTGTTCTCATCTTTTTTGTTGGCTATCTTTCGTAATATCCTTTTCTCTACCTCCATAAATGCAATAACAGAGCGGTGGAGAGACAATGTGAGACAGACTCCTGGCTGACAGTTGCCATGCTGACTGATTCAAAGGGGGCTGGTTGCCTTCTCATATCCTAGCAACCAACCCTCCAGCAGGGCTGCACTCTCATCCTAAAAGACTGGGTACCTCCTTCATGTCCTCGTCCAATCGTTCCCATTCATCTCGGAATGTTTCAAAGTTATATACTATAACTGCAGTATAGAAATCCACAACATATTAATGCAAAGGGTTTGAATAAGCATGTTTCCTGAAAGGAACATCCTGAATCTCAAACTCCCATTGCAGTCAAAATACTTGAAAATGTAAAATTGCAAGATTATGTGAAGAAAATGTGTTACTGTACATAGCAAATAGCTGTTTTAGAGCTAACTCTAAGTAGGTCCTGTTACAGTCTGGTTTCTCCTGTCTCCCCACCAACATTGTTTGAACTTGTGTGTCTAATAAACAGTGATATATAAAGGTCTAACGCTGCCTCAGGAAATTACTCTGTCCTTATCTCTGCGTCTCTGCACAGCTTGGGGAGCAACAGCTGCCTCGGCAGCCTCAAAAGGCAGATTGATGCTCCTGCGCTAATGCCGATTGTTTGGCCTATTACTCCCTCTTGCGTGCTTCCTCCTTGACATTAACTTTATGCCACTTTCAAACAGAAATAAAGCAGCTGGATATAATCAGTATGCGGTTAGTGTTTGCTTTCACAGATGTTATGAGAGATATCTCACAACCAGTTGAACAGAAATAGGTTGTCCTGTCATTCAGCAGCAACATGCACCTTTGTACTTGGACCACACAAACCATATTAATTCCATCTGGCACATGCGGGCATGATCAGGGTTAAAAACCCACTATGTCATTTTTCTCATGAGAATTCTTGAGGCAAACTGGTCATATAAAATTTTGCCAAGAAGCTAAAACATTGTTAGCAAAACTTCTACTTACTTATTAGTAATTACTAATTGTGTTATGTTGTTTGTGCACTGTATGAGTGTGAGTGTTTGTACATTTTTACACACCTCAACACCATTCAGCAAAGGCCTGAATTCAGGACAGATAAATGCACTGCCAGCATATGCTGCATCGATGTGCATCCACATATTTTCCTCATTACCTGGAACAGACAAGAAAAAGAGAGTTTGTTAATATGTGTAAATGAATTGCTTTTGTCAATCCGAATTGAATATTATATAACGTTGGATGTATGATGAAGGAATGAATTACTACAAAAACATAGATTGACAAGTAGTTCTTTCAGAAGAAAAAAAAATTGAAGTAATTTGTTGTTGCTGTTGTTGTTGTTGTGTTACATAACATACTTGGCTTCAGAAAATACGAGTTTCTTACGTACACCCAAACATCCCTCTCCCTCTTGAATTAAAGTTTGTGTTGTGAACCTAATAAAGCCGACAGGGCTTTGCAATCCTTTTCCTGTTGTGAAACAGAAAGATCGAATGTGTGCTGCTGCGACGGTTGACTCACATAAGGGCCCCAGCTCGGTGATGTGGTCAAAAGCACATGATGGAGTGGTACCGAGAGTCGCGCAGAACTGAAAGACACAAACATGCAAGTCTATGTAACACATGTAACATGATGCTTTGATACAAGCACAGATAGAACATAGATGTGGATATCAGTCTTGATGCACAGATGACTCAGAGCCACTGGACCATTGCAGCCCCCTCAGTATTGTTGACTGCTGTTGATTGTGATCAGTAGGTCCAGGTGAGACAGGGATTATTGTCCTTAACCAGACAGACAT
Organism: Chelmon rostratus; assembly: GCF_017976325.1. Lineage (NCBI taxonomy): Eukaryota > Metazoa > Chordata > Actinopteri > Chaetodontiformes > Chaetodontidae > Chelmon > Chelmon rostratus. Next base: position 20,318,379 of record NC_055665.1, read on the forward strand.
AGATTAGGTTCACCAGAAACAATGTTATCCTCCAACAGAAGCCTCAGGGTGTGCACAGCAGCACCACAGGCAAATTGTATCATTGTGGCTGTCAACTCAGTGGGTGGTTGTGTCGGCTGTAATGTTTACAAGTGTTACAAAAGCAACCCAGTGACAGACTCTTGTAACTCAATGTAAAAATGAACAGTATCTAATGTCACAGGTGTTGCTGTCTGTGTCTGTCTACGTGCGTCAGCTCTGTGATGGTTGGATGGACGCGCTTTGTCCTTTCTTACGTAGAAAGGGATGAGTCCGGCTGCTTTGTCCTCCTCCACCATCTTCTTAAGCATGTCCCCCCTGACAGCAAAGCTGTTGTCTGTAGGAACCTTCTTCATCGTCACTCCTCCAATCAGAGCAGCACGCTCCACTGAGGAATGAGCCTTAGAAAGAAAGAGACACCACGTTTGTGAGGAAGGCAATGTAAGCAAGTCATTAGTTGACAGAGATGAATCCTCTCCTGATAGACCTGTCTATACAGGTGATTTCATATCTATGGCTACTCAATTCATTAGGATGGGATAGTGTTCATATCAAACCATGGACAACCAGATTCCTCTTGAAACACACACATATATGTATACACTCACACGTATAGTATATATCCTCCTATGTGGTTGAATTTTGTTTGTACCAAACTCACCGTACCATAATCAGCCTCAGAGTTTCAATCATTTATTCCTGGTTATCTACAACAAAACACTATGCCAAAAAGAAACACATACATGCTCTTCAGTGGAAAAACAACAAACTGCTCTCCCTGTAAAGGTCTTCGCGGCCCTCAGGCGACTCCCTAACCCAATCACAAAGCCAGCCTGGTATTAAACCTGATCAGAGCTAGCTACTGCCTGACTGACCCTCTGTTTCACCCAATCACTGAAAAACCCGCTCACTACTGCTGAGGTGACCTTTAATGATGATGATGAGTTCACATGGACTGTTGTCAAGTGAGCCATTTACAGAAGTCCACATATTTGCATAAACCTTGCAAATGCCCTGTTTTCTTTTGTTTAACAACACTGGCTATTCAGTAAGCTAATGTTTCTGTCGTTTAGTACAGCTGGAAGTTCACATGAAAACACTGATGGATGCATTTTTAAACACAATGATCTAGTCATATCTGAAAATAGCAAATAATAAAACTGTATGTGTAAAGTCAGAAATTTGGGTAAAATAAAGAGAATCAGTTAGGGTTAGGGTTTTTGTGCTCACTTGCTCAGAGGTATAAGCCACCATTTTGGAGAGGATTTCAGCCTCTGATTGGTTGGAGTTGGACGCCTGGGCCTGTCGGATTGCTTTACAGCGGGCAGCGAGCAAAGACATCAGGGTTGCCTCGCTGGCTGTGCTCTGTTGGAGAAATAGAGGGGATGTGTAAACAATGCAGCTCCATTGCCGTAGATTGCACACCAAATCTGAATGTGACCTCAATTTACAAAAACAAAAAATTCAAATACATGGAGTATTTCAGGACTCCCTGATTTTTGACAATGGCCTGTCGGTCTGTGCTGCACTGCTTGTTGGCTGCTGCAGTTCAAAATGATCTCATGAACAACCTACTCAAGACCAGAATCAAAGATAAAGTCTCTGGTACACATGGTGGGTATGGTAAGAAAGAAACTGATGAACTGGAATTCAGAACTCAACCAATAAACAGTAACTAAACTAAACACTTGTTTTACTTTAACCAGAAATGTTGATGGTATGTGAACTGTCACCAAATATAATAGGAAAGACAAACAAAACCACGATGATGAAACTATGGCTAAAACAACCATTAACAGGCAGGTTTAGATTAGTAAGCTCTGGGGCAGTAATGGTGAAAATGGGGACGAATGGCATGTTCTCACCCACTTTGTCACACACCTCCACACATCCTCATTAGAGAAGGAAATTACAGTAATCAGAAACTGTCATGAGTCATCATCCAGCCAGCCTGATACAGGGAGAATTGTTTGAGGCTACATAATGAAGTGAAACGTGGTCTATGAGGTATCTGGGGGCATTACCACAATAAGAAAATCAATGAAATGTTCAGATCGCTAAATCAATAAGCACAAATCACTCAAGCAGGCTGACACAGGCCAGATGTCATTTGTGTCAAAACAAATGCAGAGTAAAATTAAGCTCTACAAGAAGTTAGGCACCCACAGAATGGATGGATCAATCAACCTATCCAGCACATGGTGTATCAGACACGTCTGAAACTGAACAAAGAGGAAACCTAAAGCTTCCAAATTTACTCAACCATACTTTCTCCTGCTTACAAAGAACTGTGAGATGTAAATCATCTCTGAATCTGGTAGCCCCTACCAGCTCTCATGCATTTTCTACCCACAAGTAATAGTGAAGTACAGCATGTTCTGCTTCAAATGTAACTGAGCAAAATAAGCCATAAAACCTGTTACAAATGCTCACTTCGCCAGCTGAAAAGAGAAACTGCACAACTGCACAGATAAGAAATGATGTTTCTACTAAAGACGATTCATGCATTAAAAGAAAAACTATAAATAAAATTATTATATAAAAACTATAATAACTTTATGTAGAAGGAACCATAGAATGAGTAGTGTCATGTGCAAATTGTCGTATTCTACCAGCAAAGACTAGGGACTAGTGAAAAGGTGAAATCTAAGGTCCCCAGAGGGTCTTTTTGAAACCACCCCATTTCCCCTTTGGGTTGGTATAATGTTTACAATAATAGCCTGGCAATGGGCTGTCACAACACTCATTAGCCCTGCTGCGGTGAAAAGAGCCCTATTGGTTGCCATAGTGAGCTGGTAAGCTGCACTTAAAAAGGACAGTGGCGAGACAGAAACAAAAACATGAGCACACACATAAACCCACCCTCACGCTCAGGTAGTCACCATAGAAGAGGCATGAAATGATCTGTCATCAGAGTGCACTCTCATGCTCCACTACTCACCATTCCACGAGCACGCACACACACACACGCACACACACACACACACACACTACATAGATAGCATCCTCTGCCGCTGTTACTGCCTTTCCGTCAGTGGAACACTAAACTGATGCTTTCCCTCTTGCCGCACGTAACAATCCCAACACCATCACCGTCATCTCTGTCTGCCGGTGGATGACACATTAAAAGGCAATTTCCTGCCAATTTTCAGCTGGTGTGAATCCGGGAGGTAGAGAGATGACAAATCAATAGTACACAAATTGCTGATGAATATGGGTTCAGGGGCACTTAGTAGTGACTGTGTATTTTTATGAGAGCCAAACTGGAAAGGAAATACAAATACTACAAAAAAGGAATTTGTGTGGGCCCTTAATTTGAGCCCTTGACTTTGTTTTAAAAGCAGAAGAGTATAAATGTGAGCAGAAGTTGGTTTGACTCATCGGACTGCCTGGGAACATATTTATGCAGGAAGTACGCAGGCGTGAATTCACACAAAAGACACTTACCTGGATGACACCTCCTCCATGACCGTGAGTCCCAGCTAAAAAATATTCAGGCAGTTGCAGCATCTTCCCCAGCCAGTCTAACATCACTGTCTCCAACTCTGTACAGGCTGGGCTGGCAGCCTGAAAGCATGCACCCAAAATATAAAGATCAATCAATCAATCAACCAGTCAATCTAAATGAAATCTTAAATTGTTGTTTGCATATAGATATGGACTAAACATGCAGACAGTCTTGGCTCAGATGCAGATCCACAGCAAGCATTTGTTACCCAGGAGAATCCAATGCAGCCTATGGCTCCACACAGCATGTCGGCCAACATGGCAGGGTAAGAGGAAGCAGCTGGGAAGTAGGCAAAGAAGTATGGGCTGTGCCAGTGGGTGATCTGGAAGAAGAGGAAACATGAAAATATGTAGTTAATGTGAAAACCAGACCAACCGTTGGCCTTCACTGAAAACAAGTTGTCAAAGTTATCGTTTACCATTTTACAGTTTCAGAAATGAAAAATGCTACTCTTTTTTAAACAGTTATCAATATTGTTCGACTAATTGGTTTGTGAAAGCTTCTAGGCAGCCTCCATGGCCCAACAGGTCACTGGAATAATTACTGGAGTAATGTGGAATAGTCCTCAGTCTCAGCAGAGGTTTCCCGCCAAAGACCACAGGAGGTGTTCCCTTTCAGTAAATTCACTTTTTAAAACACATATAGTGTGGAATATCACGCTCCTGTGTGGCCTGACTGACAACATCACCTCACAAAGAAGTTATCTCAGTGGCCCCTGTTGGTCTTATGTCTGGATCAGACTCCACAATTTTTTTGTCTTTGACGATGGTTACCGTGTCAGATCTAATAGTCACAGTGCCATAACCTCACATACACTCACCTCACATTTTATTTCCATAGTTATTTATTCTACAAGGACAGGCTTGGCTGTGTTGGCTGCATCAAACAAGCTAAATCTGGTTTTAGTAGCCAGCTAACAATATGCTAGCATTTGTCTTTTTTGACTCGGTCATGGTTCTCCCTCGAGGAAACGTTTAATAGGCAGGGGTACTGTTGCCACAGCTCAGCAAACTTTTCCTCTCTTTCATTGTCCCACCTAACAGCAGCAGCCTCAGCATCCCTCCTCCTCCTCTTTGCCATGGTTACCCGACTGCACTCTGGAGAGAGCACCTGATTGGTGAACGCTCAGGAACATGTTGTGGGAGACGACACACTTGACGTGTCAAGACAGAAAATTCTGACATGCGAGTCTTTTCTTCAGGGTGTCATACAGTATCATGGGGTATCCCAGACGCTGCATGAAACGTCGTGCACATTCAGTGGTGACACTGGTATTTGGTCGGCCACGTCAAGATCGTCCCAAATTGGCTGGACTTGTGTAATCTGATCCAGGCATTAGCTAGTGCTGTCTCAGTTGGTGAGTGTGATTATCCACAGAGCACAAATTTTGAGTTTTATGCTCTGTTTCCAGCCCAGTACATCTGTCAGTGGCTGCGTCCTCTCCAGGGGGACGTGTTATGAGAAACTGGAGGTTGCCCACATTTGTGCCGGCTTAAATCTGGAATTGTTTTGGCAGGGTGATTGTGGACCTCTTTGGGACCTGGGGCAAATACCTTCTAGTCTTTGTTCTTTTCCATGACAAACCACAACATGCCTCTGGGAATGGATGCATTACCTCACCAATGGCCCAACACACTCCCGTATGCATTTCCCTTAGTGGAAATGATGCTGCCTGTTCTGGACAGGGTCTGTCCCTGGCACTGGTGGCCCCTCTGTGGCCAGCAAAGTCATAATATGCCAAGATAATCAGTCTGTTGGCAGCAAGGCTCTGGCGGTTTCCTCTCCACAAGGATGTACTCTCTTAAGTGGGTGGAGACGTCATTCATCCACACCAAGAACTGTGTCAGTTGCATACCTACTTGTTGACAGGTCCAGTTTAGCTGAGGGTCACCTCCCGATTGTGGTGGCAATGATCCAAAGTGTGAGGGCATCATCCATTGATAACCCTCTTTGCATTTGTTTCTTAAAGGGAGTCTGCCTGAGGCCTGTGGCTAAATCCAGCGTCCCCTCAAGGGATTTGGCTTTGGTACTTTAAGCTCTTTGTGGTCTCCCATTTGAGCCCATAGAGCCTATACTGCTTCTCACTATGACCTTCATGCTTCATGCTTTATCTGTGCATCCCTCTTGTACTCAGTTCACTTCGGATGGCTCCAAGGTTACTTTGCACCCGACTGGGACGTATTCACCTAAGATTGTCCCCACAGCCTATAAAATATGTTCTGTGTCTGTACTATGCACCTACATAGACCATACCTGTCAACGATGGCAAATAAGGGACATTTTCCTGAACTCACTACAAGACAACCACTTGCTTCAGAATATCAGAACAACAAGGATTGTGTTTGGAACTTCATTAAGTGACTACAGTTAGGTGGTCAGAATCAAATACCTGGTTGCAGAAAAAGGCTTAGAAATTTAGCACTTAGTTTATTTATGTACTTACTAAATGGGAGTGATAGCATAAATACCTTCATTGGTGGAGCATGTTTCTGTGCTTCTTGGGCTCGCTTAGTTTGACTGACCTTGCTCTTCATTAAGTACAATAAGCCTCCTCCCATTTGTTGAGATACTTGCACACACTTTTAGCCTTTTTGGCAGGTACTTCAAGGTACCTCTCAGATTAATCCTTCATCTTCTTCCTCTTCTTGATCTTCTTTTCCTTTTTGTTTTATTGGGGGGTGTCGTCTGACAGAATCACTCCTCATCAATGGATGTTACAGCTAATGTTTTACATACTGCCACATGCTGCACTGGAGGGGAATGTAGCAAATGCATCAAATAGGTAGTTGTGCCTCTTTTCTTTTAGAAAGGTTAAAAATATGGGAGATATATAGGAAAATATTTAAACTGGAGGACAGCGGAAAAGAAGGGTAAAATATAGGCGAATCCTTGGAAAAAGTGTAACATAGACCGTACTCAGATTGTGCATTTATGTGACCAGCTGATTGTCTACTTCGCTGTTCCAGCCAGGGGCAAAGTCCTGCCTAAACAGCGGCTTCCTCACTGGACTGCAATCACTCCCTGGCAGCAGAAGTCTTCTGTTACCTCATTGTGTGACGGCACTTTTAAGCAATAGAATAGCAGTATCATGAATCATAAAACTACTGTGCACTCTGTCTTTGTTAATGAGGGTGTTGGAGAGACACTGCAACCATGGTAAGAGGTCCATGGTGTGCAGACAAGCACATGACATACTTGTTAAATATGTCTTTCTATTCACCAACCAACACATGCTTGACAAGTACTGTGCTTTGCTGACCCTTCTCTACTTTCACTGACCACTCAGTGGAGATTTTCATTCAGGTTCCAACTTTCATTTAGTTTGTACAGTGGTAGGAAACTAGTGAAGTCTATGACGAAATGAGGCTTAAAAATCAGGCTTAAACCAAGGACCTTCTGGCTGAAGGAAACGGTGCTGTTAGTCAGTAAATCAGTAAAGGCAGACCCAGACAATGGAATTAAGTGATGTAAATAAAAGGGTTTATAGCAGGTACAAAGGTGAGTGAGGATGGAAGGCAAGGCAGAGGGTAGAGAGGCGATGGTGCATGGCAGAGCTGAGCCGAGCTGGATGGTAGCAAGCAGAGTTGAGATGAGCAGGACAGGCAGACAGGAGTGTGAGCATGGATGGCTGAAGATAAGCTTTGGGGTTTAGTAAGCAAGCAGGCAAAGCAGGTGGACTGAACGGTAGTGATCCTGGAAGTACAAGGAAACACGGTAAGTACAGGAAATGCTCGGAATATGCTGTTGTATAGCTGAGAGCGAGAAACTACCACGGTAGTTGAAACAACGATCTGGCAACGAGTGGGAGGAGATCTGGAGTAGATATACTGCTGAGCTCATTAGTTGATGAAAGGCAGCTGTGCAGGCTGGGCAGGTGAGGTGAATGAGCTAAAATCAGGGCGGAGTAAGAAGAGCGGCAAGGAAGGACACCATGGCCACACAACACACACAAACGCACATGCACACACACACACACACACACACACACACAACATCAAGAATGATTTCAAGTTACAAAGATGTTTTCATCATGGGACCTGAAAAAAAAATGTTTTATTGCACAAACACAATCTGTGCACTTACAAATCAGCAAAAATATGAGCTCACCCCTGGCATGATGACCCTCTCCACATCCTTCAAAACGTCCTCATAATTCTCAGCCTCCACTGGGGCCTCAGTGGGGATCAAGGAACGAAGATACCCTGGTTCCAAATCCGGGTAGACCGGTCGCTGTTCTATGTTCTCCAGGTAGTCGGCCACATAGTCCACCATCTCCTTCCCTCTGCGTCGAAACTCTGATACGTCCATGGCACCACTGCAATACAGCACAAAAACATTTCATCTGTCAAACACCATGCTGTTGATGTTTAATTGGCTGGATGTGACTTCTTGATAACTTATTTCAGGTTAAACTACCAGTGCCACCACAGAGTCAAACAGAAGGCAAATTACAAGGCGCACACCCTTTCACACACATTCATCATTTATTGACAGGAATGAGTTGATCATTGTAGAGTTAATCAACTTTATTAGGCCAAATGAGTTCTTCAGTCCTCTAATTTTAAAATGTAGAGGAACACTGAGACAGTTTCTATTAAAACTATTACAGTTTCGCTACGATGTGTTCCATACAAATCTGTATAGACACTCATATGACAGATTTTTTTATAATCAGTACACATTTACACATCTCAGGTCTGTTTGAAGTACATATTGTCCTCTTTATGGAAAAGGTGTGATATGAGCCATTTGGGAGCCATCACCCTTTTTGTCTAACCCAAATATATGTCAGTTCATTTTACCGACACTGTGGAAGAATAAGGCTCACTCAAAAACTGTGAGCTCAAAGTAAAATAGATATCGTACATGTTAATATTCAAGAAAGATACACCTGATTAAGATTCGACTCTTTGCATGATTTTAGCATGAAAATAAGTGTAATAAGTGTTTTTGTAATGGTTGATATGGCCAAAGGGACTACTAAGGGACTTTAATGCCATTCCTCTCTCAGGACACAGCTACAGTGCCTGGCTATTGTCAATATTAGCGTTGATTTAAAGTCAGCAAAGAGTAATTTAATTGTGTGTTATTTCCAGAACAGTAGCAGAACACACACACGCACACACAGCCTAAGCCATGCTCCTTGACACAGTTTGTACGCGCTTGCACAATTTACATGTATGTATGAGGCCTTGACCCTCTTACCACCACATTAAGCCAGTCTGATCACAGCTTAGTTTACCTTCACTTTATGGACCGAGGCGAACAGAAAAGCGAGTTGGCCAAAAGCATTTCCTAAACATGTCTACAAGTGTGCTGTGTTGATCAGTGTTATATACTCATTCTCTCATAGCACAGTGTGCAGGAGGACAATTTCATAAACCTGTTTAAAACAGAGCCTCATTTAGATTTCCTTCATCACGGTGACATATAATTCATGAGTGACATTTCTGAGCCCGTTTGTCAACTGCAAATCTTGAATACACCATATGTTAAAGACTACACCTGTTGCAGTCCTACAACAATAAATTAGGCTGCAGCAAAAAGCTTTTAACATATTCTCATTGAAATGACTGACACTCTGCCTGTTCAAATAGCACAGCAGCATATGAACATTGCCCCCTGCTTTATAGTGCCTTATCATTCAACAAGTGTTTCAATCTGCATGTCTTTCTCCCTTGTTGCGAAGCAGAGCCCTTATCCTCATTCTTATCTCAAATAGGATTACACATGTTTATGTGGATGTGCGTGTGTGCGTGCTTACTTACATTTTCAGGTGAGAGCTTCGGCAGCGGCGTTTGGATGGTGGATCCTCTCCTCTTCTTCAGCGTCCACAAACAGACGGCCAGACGGACGGGCACGTGGCGAGTGTGTTTGTGTGTGTAAGCAGGACAAGAGACATTTGCTCCTTTTATCTTGCCACTAACCACCCCCACCCCACCAACATCCACAAGGCCAGCCAATGGGAATGGGGCTCACGGCCAATACAAGGCAGACTAATTCACAAGGAGTTCCTGAAGCTGTGGTTACTGTGCCACTATACACACACACACACACACACACACACACACACACATACACATTCACAAACATGTGGAAATAGGCTTTCAAATACTTACATTATGTGTACACAGATAGGCATAGATGGTATTAAAATAATCTCATTAGTAGAGCCATCAATATAACATAACATATTATTATTATAACTACATTTTTGCAGTACTGGCTACGAAGCTAGAGAACCATACTCACCATAATTGAAATGACTTGTAAAGAAAGCAGGTTTTGTTTCAATTAATATGGGGTCCAACAAGCAACATTTTAATATAGATTATATATATATATAAATCATGGACAAGTTTTGAGTATCTGATTTGGACAAATACCATGAAACAACAAAATTACATGAAGTGAAATTGAAATATCAGTCAGTGTAGCATCACTTTTGAAGCATTATTATAACTTTCATTTTTGCTCATCTGTGTGTGTTGCAATGATCAGGTGATCAGGACACTCGCAGCACACACCATCACGTCTCACATCAGAATGCGTGATAAAATAAATGAAGGCTAATGTAAAAACCTCCAAGTTTTGAGAAGAGGCGGGTTTGTTTTAACTGTTAAGGTCATTTAATTCAGGATGTACAAACATGATCTTGTGGTTAAAAGCACACAGGATCCGGTACAACCAGGCCAGACGTATTGAATGTGTTACTGCAGGTTTGCTAAGCCAACACTCACAGCGTTCACCTGCGGGCAGCTGGCACGATGAAGTTAGAACCTGCAGCTGAACACACACAAAATTGGACAGATGACAGTGGACTTTCAGAGGATCCCACCCAACACTGCCCCCCAACTCGTTGCCTTTCAGCACCAGTCGTTGTTTCTCGGAAGCCGAACGGCCCAGCTTGAACTTATTCTTGTTCTTAACTTATTCTATCTTGAGATAACGAAGCTTGTTTTCTCATTGTGCTAACTGATTCATTTATCTAGTTATCTTGAGGCAACATAGTAACCCATGTCCCAGTTCTTCCAATGCACCTTGACAACAAACTACAAATGTCCTTGCAGCAACCTTGCTATAGCTGAGAAACACACTTTAGTTGAGCTGGCAAATCTTATGAATAAAAATAAAAATATAAAAAATAGTTATTTGGATCAATATGTTATGTGCCTAAGATAATGTTAAAATAAAAGCAGGGTAAATGTAACATTAGCATTCACTGTCCTCAGTGTAGAAAAGCAGTCGCACAAAAGTAATGTTTGAAATATTCAAACTTCTAAAGGAACACTATGCCTTGGGCCTGCCGTGTTCTTGCTCAGATTGTACTAATTGATTGTTAACAAATGTTAACCCAGGTCAGATCAGGTAATTAGACAGAAAAGTGAGTGTCTTAGCATTGTGTTTGATTCGAAGGTGAGGATGAAGAAAAACTAGAAAATTCCCCCTGGGAAATTTTGAAAGGGACACAGGGTGTGTTGGAGCCGACAAAATTATCTACGTTTTAAAGTTTGAATGAAGTCTCTAGGACAAAGTATGGCCGAGCAGCGGACAATTGAAAAAGGCTAAAATTTGAGGAAATTTCCCCATTCATTTCTTATGGGAAATTTATCGCAGTTGTTCGCGTCTTACGTCGGCCTTCGATGGTCATAGCTCGAAAACCGTAAGAGATATCAAAATGTGCCGAGGGTCATTTTGAGCCGACAAAATTATCTACGTTTTAAAGTTTGAATGAAGTCTCTAGGAGAAACTATGGCGAAGCAGCGGACAATTGAAAAAGGCTGCAATGTGAGAAAACAGCAGATATCAGAGGTAGTCAGTCCCTGATTAATGAATTGCTCTCAGCTGTGTTTCTGTGGCTTTCTCCTTGTCTGTCTCTGTTGATCACCTCAGCTGTCTGTGTCTGCTTCTCTCCTCTGCTTCATGTCTCTGTTAACATGAATTAATGAACTGAATCAATAAACATGAATGGAGCTAATGCTAACGGAGCTAACAGAGCTAACACTAACGGAGCGAACAGCTAACGGTGCGAATAGAGCTAACGGCGCTAACGCTAACAGAGCTAACTGTGCTAACAGAGCTAACGGCGTTAACAAGGGGGCGGGGGGATGGGGTTTTCATTATGCATTTGTCTGTGTGTGTGTGTTTATGTATCTGTCATTGTGTGTGACTGCGTATGTGTGTGTCTTCGTCTGTTTGTGTGTGTGTGTGTGTCTGCTTGAACTACACAAGCAGCCCAACCAGCTCCTACATGGAGATGTGTCTGGTATATGTTTTTTTAGCTGTTGGTTAGCCCTGCTTGTGTGTGCGTTTGTGTGACTACTGTCTCAACCTTTTTGGCAAAGCGCTTGGTGAAGCTGAGTTTAACTGTTTGTTGGACGGAGATTGTTTTCAAACAGCAAAGCTTCAGACACGTTAATCTTAAATCTGTTTCCTTACCCAGGACAAAACTTTGAGGCACGAAATGTCACTGCTTTTGCATGACTTATAATCCAAAGGGTGTGACACACCAGACCACAGAGGGTGTCAAAGGGTCAGTTCTCAGTCCAGTACAGCGTTCTCAGTGTTGGACTCCACGTTAAAATGATTTCCTCTGCATCATTCATTTTTCACATAATGAATTGTTTGCAGGATTTATTGGCTCCACGTGTGCTGTTGTATAGTTTTTCTCATAATAAGTTCCAGTGACACAAATACATTTCCAGTAACTTCATGTTATCAGCTCTGAACTTGTTGTGGTATTGCGCCATCTGGTGGAAAACCTCAGGGTTACTCTTTCAGTGGAAACATATTTTACATTCACATCTGTGTTTTGCTCAGGATGGGAACTAGAATTTGGAACATTTATTTTCTTACATTCTGGACACACCTGAATCTGGAAAACGCAAAATTACTGATGCAATATGACAATCGATGCACATACAGTACAGTCCATACATCTACCAGGGGAGTGTTACATTCTTTAGTTGGGAAATGTTCCCCACAATAAAGACAAACACAGCTTTTTATATCAATGTATTAATGTTTTATTCTAATTACAATAAACAGAATATATCAGTCCCTTATTTGTACAAAAATACCTGAAAAGGTTACAATTAAGATTTATAAGCCATTCAACTATTTACAGATTGAAGCAAAGCACATTTTGAATACAGGAGCTCTCTCTTACAAAAAAGAGATAAGTTACTGTTTTCTTTTTTGCATTCCCTGAAATACATAATAGTTTATATTTTTATATATAGATATATTTTTACTTTACTCATTTGTACAGCCACCGTATCTTGCATTGTGACAGTGTTATGAAAATGCACACGAGAGTCAAGATGACCATCAATTAATCCATCTTTGCAGGACCGGGGGCCAAATTCACGTTCAGCCGCAAAAGTAAACTGAAACTGAACATGCGAGCATTCATTCTCAATCGCCTTTCGCCAGAATCATTTGGACTGCTGTCATCGAGCACTGATTAAAACTGCAGGGTGTTGGAGTGTGAACGGTCCCCTCTAAACGATAGCTTTGTCTGCCATTTGGTCCACATGTTAGGCCGGGGAAAGACGAGTCAGCAGAGGCACCATCTGTAGTTACAAGTTACCTGGCTACCAAAACTGACTGTTACTCGTTTACATGCTTGACTGTCTACTTGATTATCTCTGTAAGACCCAATGTAATATGATGAAATCAGAATAGATCAGAATTTCTTCTAATTTACTCCAACTGATGGCATGAAAAATTGGGATTCTTTATTAACTGGTCAGCTGTTGTTGCCTGTTGGGGTTTTAATTCAGCTCAGGTAGCCAGGCAAGGGTTTTAGGCTTAAACAATAGTATTAACAACACTATTAACTGTACCCGTTAAATAGTACTGGATCTACCCAATTTTGCTGCAAGGATACTTTTCAAGTGCTCACAATTAGCTGATTGTTGGTGCACATGATGGACAAAAGTCTGTCATAAGAACTCTCAGCTTAATGACGCTAAAGTTTTTATGAACCCATCATCATCTTGCACATTGAAGTCCAGGGATGTGATGGGCCAGTAGTCTCTAATGTGCTCCAAATCAACCCTGAGCAACCGAGTTACATTCATTCCTGTTAAGAGTAAAAACGCGGCTATCCAAATCCCCTGATTTCTTCTTCACATGTTCACTAGTTGACTCTGTGAATATAGCAGTTTTCATGCGAACAGTAACTCCACCTTAAAGGCCAGCGGTCCTTCACATGTTGACGTCTGCTACCATTCACCTCAGGAAAAATTGAATATTGGGCGTTCGCAGATGACAGCGGAGTGGCTAGACTGAATTGAATCTCAGGGGACTTTGATTACAAGAACTTAGACGCAGCTAGAAACAACGTTTCAGAGATGTCTCTGTAGCTTAAGATGACTTTCAGCAACTACAAAAGAGTTTGTGTACGGTTATAATCCAGATTCTTCCAAATATCCACCCATCCAATATCAGTGACTGAATCCCTACACATTAAACTCAAAATCCCCACTCATGCAAATGATTAAACCTACATAGTAAATTAAATTTCTTCATTCTGCTGAAAGGAAGTCAATGATGCTCTGGTACGGTTTGAATTACATGGGGGGTGGAGCATGCGGGGTAGGGGTTAAATTGAATGAAAAGGGCTTTTTTTTTCTACATCTAAATTTTCGACAATTTTTTCATCAAGGCAAGGTGTTTAAACAGTGAATTATGAGAATATTGAGGCTTACTTGACCCAGTTTCCCAAAACATTTGCGGCGTCATTAATTAATATCTATTTTCTCTAGTTTAGGTCACCACAAAACCGTGATGAAGGGAAAGAAAATTTGTAAAAGTCAATCTGGGTGAAACAAGAACCGTAACTAAAAGGGTAAAAAAAACAAAAGAAAAAAACAAACGTTGTGACTAATGCTTTGGGAAACTCAACCTGTCATCTATGGGAATGACAATGTTAACACTATGGATGCCAGTGTGCTTTAAAACATCACTTCATAACAAGTGTTGATGACAACAAAATAGTTTTTGAATTAAACTAAAAAAAAAAAAAAAAAAAAAAAAGACAACAAAGTACATCAATAGATGCTATGTCATTACAATAATAATAATTAGAATAATAAATCACACTGGTCAATCATTTCATGGTAATGACAAAAGAAAACAGTACAGAACAGCGCCGAGAAAAAGAAATCTAAACTTTTCAAGTAATCAGTCACATCCAGATAAATAAATACATTTTGCTGCAACAATACTTAAAAAAATGATTGAGTCATTGCATCTTAGATAAATAATGGTGACCATGCACAGAGAGTCAATATGGTGCAGCTATTCTGCATCTCAGATGTTCGACACACTTTTAAGACAACCTGCAGGTAAATACATGGTGGCTGTTGATGCTGCATTACAGGTGAGTACAAACAGATGGCAAACTGCCTGCTGGCTGGTGCTCTAACCAGAGCCGCCATCAAAGCTTGGACTAAATCAAACTTTAAAGTGTGAGGTTTCAGAAATTTCAGGGATAATGGTGGAGTAACAAACAAATGAGCTGCTTTGTTTGTGATGAGACATTTCAAAGAGGGCGATTACGAACCAAGTTTAGTGGGAGCGACGGACTCTGAGTGTGAACATCATCAGACATACTTCCCTTCGGGGCATTCATGTATTTGTCTTCTCAGAATTGGAGGTGGCTGGGTTTTCCATCCATTCAGTTTCATTCTGACAGACGTTATCACTAGGTGCTGAAAGAGCACACCCATCTACTCCAAAAGAAATCTGATCCAGGTTGCCTAGAGACCTTGCGCTGAAATCTTCCTTTCACTACGGTTAATCACAGGAGCTCCGTCTTAGACTTGCCCAGAACACAAAGGGAAATCCATTTAAATGTACACTTTTTTTTTGACTGACCTCAGCTGGCATTAGGAAAACAATAGATTTCTGCTGAAACTGCACAGTCTTGGACAAAAAGGTAGTGTATTTGTGTATTCAGTGCCCTCAAACTGACTTTTAAATCCTGCTTCAGTCTGGTGTTCTCATTATCGTCAATCAAAAACCCATCATGCACCAGAGGCAACTAAATTTAAGTGAAGGATCTGGGATAAAACAATGAAAATGGGCCCTGCAGTACTTTAGCAGTCAGAAGTCTGAATTCTCCTGAGCCCCAGTCTGACGTTGCTGCCGCACCGCTGAGAGCGCACGTTTACTTTATCCAACAGCAGGCTAAAGAAAGTGTGATGAGGCCAGGCGAGGCCAGTAGCAACAGCAGCTAGCTTTTCAGAGACAGTCTGTGTGAATTCATACGGAGGTGATGTGCAGTAGGCAGCAGGTGTATATGTGATACTATTGGCTCACAAGTACTTCCAGGCAGAAAAAAGGCCGCATTATATGGAATGTAATGCACAGAGTCTACGATCAGTGTGGAGTCAGAGCACTAAACCAAGTTCCCAGCCATTTATGTTTGACAACGTCTCACTGACTTCCCATAGGTAGGAGGCAATTTGCGGAACAACGCATGAAAAGCGGGTCCAGAACCAGGACATCTGTTTCCCGCAGGATCCACTGAAACCTGGGCTGATCTCGTTTGTTTGACAATGATTTTTCTTTGATTTGCTGTCACTTGAAAAACACCTGAAGGAGTAGCTAGTGGTTATCCCTCCCTGTGTTGAGGTGAGGAGAATCGAACAAAAGATTGATACTCTCCATTGTCCCACTGTATCATTTGCAACAGGTATCATGTTACCTTTGCCTGCAGTAAACTACGGCATACGGCTGCACTTGCTAATTTCCCGCATATAGTGACCTTGTTTTCACTTTTCAACATTACTATCACCAAAACTGTCTACCTGGTTACACATTTCCTCTAGCTTTATTACTTGTTATTTCACCCTGAATGACACAATGCTTTGATTTGCCTATTAATTTTTGTGAAAGTTGCATGGGAAATACTTGAGTTGAGTACTTGAACTGGAGCGTGCAATAGAATAACAAATACAGAATTACATTGTTGTAGCTTATGTGAATAATGAAGAGATGCAACAATCCAGAATGCAAAAGGTGGACTCAAGACAATATTGATAACAATACACAACTGCAGTGAATGTATCATTAAGAAAAGAAACCCTGTGTGGTCAGAGATGAGCAAATAAATTTATGCGAGGGTGGTCAATGCAGATTCCGTATTGTCCACTGTTAAAAAAATACTTTCAGTTCTAGATTTGTCCTCAGCCATTTCCTCCAGGCTCGTTTGACTTGACAAGCTGTTGTTGTTTCCAAACCTCAAAAGGACTGAGGAGCAACACTCGCTGCGGCCTCCGAAGCTCATCCATGTTGAATTTTCACATGTCCTTACATGCCTGCGACACTAGAGGGCAGTGGCACCATCTCACAGTTAAGTAATGCAACAGCAGAGAAGTCATGCACCGTCAAAGGCCATTCCCAGTTCGATGAGTGCAAAGCTACGAGACAATCAACTCTCCATTTACAGTATGTTCTTTGAGCATGTGGGATGAAGTTCGAATGAGACTACTGTTTGTTCTCAGAGAGCAGAGTGGTCCACACAAATTGAATTGTCCTTCTGATTGTCCACTTGAAGGGAAATACAGTCTACACTTGAGCTGTGTGATAAGACCTAGAGGGTCACTGTGTCCGAGCTTATTGATGACTGTGGGTCGCAAGATTGTGGAAGATTTTGCAACGGCATTGATACAAACGGCAGTGTTCATTTCCTTTATCTTCTCAACTGCGGAACCTTGTGAGCAAGTTGTGCATCCGACTCCTCAGACATCCATGCAAACCAAAAGGAATCCAACAAGTCAGCAGTCTCCGGCGGACTCACGACAATATAAAATGACGACAACGAAACATCAGTCAATTCACCAGCTTCTTATAAAGATAAAAACAAAAAGAACCGACCAAGAGAAAGGTTCTCGTTGTTTCATTTGTTTTAGGCAGAGTCAGGTCAAGTGATAGGGGTGATGGGGTCAGATGATCCGAAGGTGTCATAAGGCCACGACGGTGCACGGGTGTTTGAGTTTACAAGGCAGCACTCCTCTGTTGAGCTGGTAGAACTCCACCAGCTGAATCAGGTCGGTGAATTTGGTGGCGCCGTCGTCAAGGCTGAAGAAGACCTGGCCGTCCTCTTCACACTGCCGGCGTCGAAGGGCGAGCAGGGACACACCACATGGGAAGAAAAGAAAAGAGAGAGAGTCAGACTGTTTTTAAAGGACCATAACAACAGTTGCACATGTCTGGGCTTGTTAGCAACGAAATGTTATGTTTCCCATTACTACTGACTGCTTTGCAACTCGTTTCCTACATTCTTGAGCCCTCATTTCAAGCTAATTTTTTTTAAGTACAACAAAAAATTATCCATTTAATGCTTTGCCTTAATGGCTTAATGCAAACTGAACATGCGCAAATCATTTTGGTCAATGTAACAGTCAAGGTCAAGGTTATTTTCAGTGTCTCCCAAGAAATAAAATAGACACAGCACAATAAATGAGATAAAATAACAGCTTCAATAATAACAATAACCACTAATTCTACTGCATAAGAGTGTATTTAACCTTCTCAAACTGTTAAATGCCAACGTGTCGGCCCATCTTTCCAAGCACACTATGTCGACAAACATTGTTCAAGCCCTTTTTGAGTGCAACTGGTTCTTGTAACATGCACGTGCAACATTCAGGGTCTGCTATATAGTAAAGGAAAACCCCCTTTAACACCAAGAAATGCGTACCGGTAGTATCTGGAAATGTTTGATTTTCTGGTGATGGCACAATGTGAGCACAAACGCCTTGGGGTTACTTTGACTGACTCTCAGCAGGAACAACCTGTGCAACAAGAGAGAGGAGACGCTGTGAGAGAAGCATTTAGCTCAACTGTCTGGATGCGGCACAGAAAAAAATGCATTGATGTTCAGTGACTATAGGAAAGCTGCAGCGCCCTCACCCATCTACTTGTCCCTGCTGGTGGATTATGCGATGGGATTCTTCTCTGGTTATCCTGCCATGGAACCACAACTGTGCTATGTGGATGACTGCAGAGAAAAAAAAACATATAAAATATATTGTAAACTTCTTCATATTATTTAGGATTAAAAAAAATGAACAGAAGTTAATGATCAACTATTCTGTTGATCCTAAATATCTTTGCATTTACCTGAGCTTAGTGAGGAGTGGTGGAGTGGACTGTGGGAGCCTAATACGTTCATTCGTTGACTCCTCTTCTGAGAGAGACGCCACATACAGACAAAACAACAGGGATTAGTTCATGAGCTGGTGTACATGATAGTTAAGGGTGGCTTTTATCTGACTGTATTTACACACATTTCCTAACAGATCAACCTGCAAACTGTCATTACTGTATTGTAAAATTATTTTCTAACCTTAAATGAGAGCAAAGTTGACACTGGGTCACACTGACTTAATAATTGTGGACTGAGTTTAAGAATTAATATTTTGGCAGCTGCCATGCAGCCATATCAGCTTTATGAACAGACAAGCGACTTCTGTCTGCTCAAAATATCTGAAATATCAACACTTAGCTCAGTATGAATATTTGAGTAAAATAAATAGTGCCATCTGTACGGATCCTTTGAGGTCCGCTCCGAGCATTGTTGACAGAGCTAACAGAAAAACTGAGGTTGTGCCTCACCCTCCACGCATGTCCCTCCTCCATGGCGGCGCTCTGAGCTTCCACGGGGTTGTCAATCACCCTGCCTATCCTCCCTGAGAAATCCATTGCTACAAGGGAGTTCTCTGATACACTCCGCTAGGGGGAGACAGAGACACATGACAGGTAAAACGTCAACTCAAAAAGGCAGCAACGCAAGCGACCAGGCTGCAGCTGTGTACACAGGTAGAGTAAAAGCAGTGGGGTCAACACACTGGACCCCAAACTGAATTTTTAATAAAGAGGTAAACTTACCACAGGCGCTGAAAAGTGTGAAAGTAAGGTTTTTCTTTGTTGAGGAATCTTGTAATTCTGGTACAATACAATCCCATACTGTAAAGAAAAGGGACACACTGGTCAACCAACACAATTAAAGTTATTAATGAGTGTGCTGTAATTCATTAAAGGTTTGCACACAGTTTTTCAGACTCAACCTCCCAACCCATTTTGTTTAAGACTTTTGATCCCTGCACAGAAATAAAGTTTGGTGGTTGTGCTACACTGTGTATGCTGTGGCGTGATCTGCAGAAAAGAAGCCATCAAAAGCAATGTCATGTATATATATTTTATATTTTGAGACAGCCTTGGAGTTACCTTAAAGAGTCGGAAGGCAGTCATCCAACAAGTCCTGCCCTGCTCATCCTCAGCACACAGCATCCTCAACTCCTTCAACTCCCCTCGACCTTTATTGGGCTGCGAACAAACATTTGTCAGGATCAGAACAGGAAATCATCGCCATCATCACGGATGGAATTAACTGATTCCAAATCAAAGAAAACATAATTGAACTCAAAATACATTTAGAAATACAGCAACCAAGCAGAACCTCAGCACTCATATATACAAGCCAACGTTCTTCTCACGATACAGGGAGGTGCACAACATGTCAATCATTGCTTAGCTCATAATATTTCATTAGAAACCAGCTTCAGCTCACTTCTGTCATCTGAGACTCACCTTTATACAGAAGCCGTAGTCTGTGGGTGCACCGTGCTGCTTTTTGCCTGTGATGACAGTGAAGATGTTGCTGTCTTCAAGGTCTGCTAGTAGCTGTAGATGTCTGGGCTCCTGGAGACAGAAATAATGAATAAGTCAGAACATCACAGAGAGACACAGCCTGGAGGTGTACTGACAGACAAGAGACGTATGCAGAGAGACCACCATAAATGAGAGGCTGATACTTTGAAGGTTATAAAATCTGAAATATTTACGGTGTCATTACTAGAAAATGTTTCAAATTTTTAATGAGAAATAACGAATGTAAGTACGAAGTAAACAAAGAAAGTATTCTTGGTTAGAAACATTTAAATGATGTCCCTTGAAGATGAAACGACTGAGCTGCTGTTACCTTTGAAGTTCCTTTTGTAGAGCAGTAGAGTCCTGAGCGCCGCAGGAACAGGTAAACTTTCTTCCACGACTTCCGACCCACCTCCTTCACGTACAGATACCCCTGGATCTCCGGACAGCTGCTGGTCGCCAGGAAGTTCTGAAAGAGGGGGGAGGGGAGAGACAAGGAGCTGGAGGTCAGCACGCAAACGTTTCCGATTCATTCACCCGATGACCCGCCCCATCGAGGAGCCTCGGGAGGACAACGCCGGGTCACATGTGAGGCCGCTCTGTCAGCGTCACGGCCGGATACTGAGAGCTGCGGCAGACACCATCTGCAGAGGCGTCGCAGACGGGAGGCAATTGTTTTCTGTCGAACAACACATTGTCATCTGGGCTTCTTGCATCAGTGACTGACATCAAGACTGACAGCTGATGGCTGAGATGGGCGGCAGCTTGAATTCTTACACAACACGGCAGCCGCCACCGTACCGCCAGGCATTGTGCTATTGACTGTAAAATCAACAGGGGGCCTGTCATTGTCCTGTGTATGCACAGATACACTACATCACAGGCGATTTATTCATTCATTTTCTATTTTAAAGACAAAAAGGTGAGAAAAAAAAGGAAAAAGAAAAGTTCTGAGTGTCATGTTATGCAATGTGTCTGCCAAGACATATACAGTAGCCTACATACATTGAATCAACATACAGCACATTCCTTTTGGGAAGCCTTAAAGCCCAAATTGTCTTGTGGGTGTCTGAAGTATTTGGAGTTTGCGGTTTCCATGTTTCACAAAAATATCACACCATGAAGTGGCAGGTTAAGTTATTAGAGCTGATTTGGAATCTGCGGCTTGCGGCTGGAAGCTAAACTGTTCCAGAGGACTCTTTCATATTTAAAGCACATGTTTCCCAGTGTTTTGGAAACATCCGACAAAGGGCCTCATGCATGAGCATTTTCCGACACCGGCGGAGCACACACGCGACGTTCATTCACTTGCACCTCGCTGCCTTGTGTCGACATGTGCTTCTTGCATAATTGCAAATATTGCAACCACCTGGTTGAGCTCAGGTCAGGAACTGTCTTGGTTTGGATAGCACTATAATTGAGTGCAAAGATCTTGTGTTTAGAATAAGTCAAACACTGGGGATTCCTGACACAACTCAGGCTCACCACATCCCCATTCATTTATTGACTCCTCTATGTAGAGCATAACGGAGCATAACGTCTATATGATCAGCAGGGGAGTTAAAAGCTTTCTGTGAGTGGAAAGGATGAAGGGATGGATTCCACCGGTGGTTCTGTCTCTGACAGCTCCATTACTTGATACTGTAGAGAGCCAGACTGCATGCAAACTCTCCATCCATTAAGACCAAAGCTGCTCAAAATCCCATGAATCTTTTTGTCTGGCCTCCTCCCAGACCTTTTCTCCTCTTCATATCTTTTGTGAAATCTGTGCGTGGCCCGTGAGTGGTCTGTGAGGCAGATAAGCAGCATGACTCAAGTGTGTGAATTTGCACTGTGCAAACATACGGCAGGCAGGTGAGGAACTGTATGTTCTATTTCTGCCTGCCTAATTCCATCCATCGCAAGTGTCGGGCCTGCGGTGCGTGTGCCGAGACAGTCATGTGTCAACAGGGGATCAACAGTAGTTATTACTGCAGGCTCTGACGAGACACACTGTCTAAGGGTCAGAGGTGAGGTATG
The DNA here is from genome assembly GCF_017976325.1 of Chelmon rostratus. NCBI lineage: Eukaryota > Metazoa > Chordata > Actinopteri > Chaetodontiformes > Chaetodontidae > Chelmon > Chelmon rostratus. Next base: position 20,340,592 of record NC_055665.1, read on the forward strand.
TCAGCTTGATTGTACACTACGTAGCGGGTGCTGACTCTGAGGTAAACTAAGCTGTGTGCGTGTCAGGAAGAGGAGAGAGAATGAGAGGCAGACAGAGAGAGAAGTGTGTGTGTGTGTGTGTGTGTGTGTGCTGAATGTACCTGGAGGAGCTGAGATGGTGGAATCGTACGACTGGTTTCCTGGCACCATGCAACCATTTGCTCTGGGAAAAATGTCTGGTGGAAGAAGAGGAGGCAGACGGACAGACAGAGAATATCAGCCACTGTGACAATAATTATGGGCTAGGAATTTGTGACAGAAAAAGAAATGTCATGCAAATCTCATTAGTCCCGTCAGCTGTCATAATACTTCAAAAGAATACACAACGAAGGGAGACACTATGTCAAAGAACATGTCTGAACTGACTGAACAGTGTAGACAGACCAGCTTAAACTAGAAACCATGTGGTGCAATACTGCCGTATCGTGTTCATTTGAAAAGATCTAAAAAAGAATGGTGTCAAACATCACAAAAATCCAGGAGGAGCTGTTGCCACAGGTGTGCTTTTAACAGGCTATAGGTGAGACATATATCAACAAGAAGACGTCAGAAGTGACATGGCACGCTAAGAAGCGTCTAAGATAAAGCAATTACCAAGGGGTTTCTGAAGAATTCATATTTGGCATAGTTCTTCCTGAAGAGGAATCTACTGTCGCTGTTCATAGAGGCCTGGACCTGAACCACCAGCTCATGGTCTTCTAGACAACGCTCTGAAGGGAGGAACAAGAACAGGGAAGGAGGTTAGCATTTATTATTCACATCATTGCATAGACCTGTGCAGATATTATGACCGATCTGTCATCAGTGTTTCTTGTACGTCAGACACAGAAAGTCGAGAAAAGCATTCAAATGAAAGTGAGAAAAAAGAGAGGAGGCACACTCCCTCCATCCCAGTAATTTGGTCTATTTTTAAGCCCTGATAATCTTATTCCCTTCAAACAGCATGCCAGCGGTGTGAGATGATGTCACCTGTTCCTGATGAAAATCAAGCAGCATTTTCTCAGAGCCAGCGTGCTGCTCTGTGTCCTTTCAAACCCGACCATCTCTACATGTCAAGTCACATGTTTGGTTCAAGTGTAGCACAGCCTTCCAAGGGTTTTGTCCCTTTGTTATCCGCCATAACTCCTGTAAACACTAATTCTCTTTTGCCAGTGAGATCTGGATCACTCTCACACAGTTTCGCACAGGGCCAACTTCAACTACACCTCAACACTGGTTTAAAAGATGTATTTAGGCAATGCTGAATGAAACAAGAAAAGTGGTGAATCGTACTAAATGCTGGAAAATGATCCTGGGTTTAAAGGATGTTTCAGGAAGGACTGGTTTCAATGGTTTGTGCTCATCAGACAAGCTGGGACTGGTATCAGGCCAATGCCTTTCCCTTTCAATGTATGTTAAAGAGGCTGTGATTCACTAAAAGTGTGGATGTGGTCGGATGTCCTGCTGATTTATATCCTGTGATGCTGAAGCCGGTCGTGACTCAGTCAATTCCAACAGCCTTACAAGTTCTCATCGTCATGTCTTTAATAAAAAGACGTCCCTCCATTCACCAGCGGATTTAAAAAAAATTGCAACTTAACTTGTGCAATACCAGTATTTGTGTGATATTTGCTTTTTGATGTGAAGTTCAGTCTGACCGTACAGCTCTAGCTCACATCATTATCTCTTTTCCCATCGTCCTCCCTCTTCATCCCCTCTGTCACACTCGCTCTAACACTGTCACGACTCCCCTTCTTCTTTCCGTTTCCTCCTGTCGCCTGTCTGATGAGTCACTCATGTTCGTGACAGTGACTCACCCAGGCAACACTACCTCACTGTCCCGCAGTGGTTAACCTTTTCGGGGTGACAAGTAGAGGTCAGTGTTACTTATCTCAAAGGGCTGTTTCATCCCATTCAGCAGCGTAGCAAGAGTGGGCAGCCATGTACGGGAACAGGCCCCTCTATTCAAACACACTATTGTTTGGGTCTCTCCGAAACTCCTATTCCCGTCTACCACCCAACCACATCTGCACATGTATCAGGGCACATACATAGTGGGTGCACACATGCATGAGCACGTACACACACTGCGTCATCTCATGCTGCAAACAGCACTCGATAGAAACTTCAAATATTCACAATATTCTTCAAAGTATTATGTGATTGGCTAAAAACTGTATTTCTGTATGCAGGCAATACTCATTTAAACCTTAATAAAGGATATTTCACTCTTCAACACTGTTGACAGTATACGCAGAAGTAGAAAAACAGAAGTACTTAACGGAGAAGTAATTTAATCTCAATTACAGTTTGTAACTGAAAAGCAACTAGCTGCATTTGTCAACTACAGGAAAAGCCTGGAAAGCCAGACGACTAACTGAGCTCCAAACGAGCCAGATGATTGGGTGAAACGTCGGCATTACTGTCATGAATATGTCAGACATATACAATGCATACAATACACAGATAGATAGCAAATAACACTCCCCAAACCCAAAATATTTCCCACCTTTTTAAAAGCACATGTGATGCACGTTTTCTGGATAGTTGTTTTGTGATTTTTTTATCAGCACAAATCCACATATGCACACATCTACACACACACACACACACACACACACACAAACACACACACTCAGATGCTTACTGGCTCTGTAGCAGCAAATGTATAACCCTTCAATTTGAACAATCAGCACGCTGCTGCCTCATTACATCTCATTTACTGAAACTCCTAAACATAAAATACGATAAGTAGTTATTCCAGACCTGAAAAGAATACGGTTGCAGTACAGGTGCGCCAGAATAGAAGAAGGGCTATAATAGAATAGTTACTCGGAGCCAAAAATGATGTCATTTACAACAAGTCAACCTAACTGTATTTGGCAGGATCGTGTTGGCAGCACTGATGAGAAACGTAATCTGATCATGACGGATGGTGAAATATTAGGTTAGAACTGTGGGACCTGCACTTTGAATAATGCAGTATATTTTCTAAAAGTCTCCTCGCATGACAGTGTAACAGCCTGTATGTGGATGCAAGACTACGTTTTGGGCCAAAATACATATACACAAGTTGTGAGATGAAACAGTTTGAAGTGTTTTTTTTTTTTTTTTGCATACGTTTTTTCACCATGTCTCTTTCTTCGCCATGTTTCACTAGCAGCCACATCGCTCTGTATAGAACTGCACCCCCTTCTCTCCCACATCTGTTAAACTGTACAGGCATGAGCACAGAGCACAGGCTCAACTTGTCTTCCATAAGTGCTTTATAATCGCCTCCTCCTCGAGGGGAGGTTGGATTTAACGTTCAGCTGGCCACAGCTTTCCAAACTTACTGCTACGCTGCTAAGTCTAACACAAAATCACCCTGACAGTAATGTAAAGCAATGAAATGAAACAGTCCTTCATTAACCGCTGGCATAGAGCATCTCTTTTCACTATTGTTTTCTACTTTTAAGACTTTTCCTTGCGTCATTTTAGTGCCACATTTGATGCTCAGCATCATCAAAACAGTGTTCAAATATCTCAAGCAATGTTTACTAAAATGCAGCACTTCAGTCTTGTTCTACATAGAATACTAGTCCTCATTCCTCCTCCTCATTCTGACCTTCTTACGCCACATCAGTCTGGAGGTCTCTGTCTGATGCAGCGAGGGTTTCTGTTTCCAGGAGAGCGATGCCGTTGGTATCGGCACTCCTGGTCTATGGAAACGTTACCATGAAAGATCGCCTTTTAAACTTTTCATCAATCATCTCCATCACCTCTCTGCTGTGTCATTTATAGTTCTGGATCGATAACATTACACCGTCTCTGACACTGAGAGGTTGGCAAAGGTTTTGTTACAGTCTTCATCGGTTACATCGCCTAATCTATAACCTCCAATTATCACTTTCTCTTCCTCTAGTGTCTCATCTGCTGGCGTTTACTCTGAGCCCTTCATGTAATCTTAGTTCTGTGACGATCTAAGGAAAAATACACCACAATACAATCTTCTGCATGTCAATTATTCCTGAGAAGTAGCTCAAGACCCAGAATAATCTGGGGTGGGACTGTCCTGGATCTTTGTCCAGGATCTTTGTTTTTTAAATCTCAATAAGACCTGATTCCAAGCAGTGACCTTAAATGAGCCTGCCCGAGTTAAAAATATCAGCAAAGGATGTCAAATACCAAATACTCTGTCGCTTTGACGATCCTACCTTTAAACCATAAACCTTTCTCTCAACCACCAACAGATAGAGGCTTTAGGACCTTAACAGTTATCAAATGCTGTGTTGGCTTAATTCATAAATTGGGACTAAAGAGATTCTCTGCTGGCTCCCCAAGAGGTCCTGAGTATTGCTAAGCATCATGAAGAGCCCCTGGGAAACACTGTCTCCACTTCCAGTAAATCTGTTTTCTTGCTTAGAATAACTTAAAGAGGCCCTGATCTCAAACATACATGACTTTTTAGTCACGAAGCTGGAATCTTTGCACTGTCAGTAAGCAGGACAATAACTGGATTTGTCTCAACGTACCTGTAATTAGCATCAGATTTTATAATGACACGGTTTATATTCATCAGCTTACACTCTTAAATCTGTTTCCTAGCAGCTACTGGTCCCCCTCTCAAATACTGGACGTACAGCTCAGGCATCTTCCAAGTGCTTTTCTTTTTTCTCAACTTGCCTTTGTCCCCTCACTACCGACTAAGAAAATCTTTCGCCTGTCGGTGCTAAAGCGCCTCGACCTCATGTGCAATGCACTGTCTATTTCCAGTGCTTTCTGTTAGCACATGTGCTGATCCATATGTTACTCTATTTTTCAATGACAAGCAGCTCAATGTGTGTCTTCAATGTCTGTCTCACTTTTTCACGAGACAACAACGCTGCCTCCACTGTACAACACTGCGCTGCTACAGCAACCTTTTACACAGCCACCGTGTTGTACTTGATTAGATCACTGAACATGGTGTCTCTGTGCGTACACAATATGCTGTATAGTATGTGCATGCAGTCACGCTTGAATACATAACTGCGTGAGAATATGTGCCTGAACTGTCTGTCTGCCCAAGTATGTGGACATGCATGCATGCATGCATAAGCACCTGTGTATGTCAGTGGTTGTTTAGCATGTCTCAGCCCACCCAAAAGTCTATGAGGTCCTGTGTGGGCAAGTGAGTGTGCATGAGTGTCTGATCACGTGTGTTCATGTGTGCAGTTGGGTGTAAGCGAACAGTGTTTCGGGCCCGCAGGGCTCTGCCTCTTACCTAGTCCTAGCAGCGGGTGGTGTTCAACAAGTGCCCAACTGTTGTCGTCCACACAATGGCTTTTATAAACCAGGAGCTGGCACAGGTCTCTGGCTGTCATGTCGGCCGGGATCTCCACCACTTTACCCATGCCGTCTTCACTGAAGATCTTTACAATCTATGAGGAGAAAATATATTAGAGTCAATTATAATAAAGAGATCATTTGAAGGCATTTAGGTAAATTGTTTCGATAAGTATAAAGCAGTTATAAATGTGTCCTGGATGTGATAAAATGAAGCAAAAGTGTGATTTCCAGGTGCAACAGATGCATTCAGAATAAGGTTTCAGCATGAATTTTTTAACAAAGTTGGGATAAAGCCATTTAACACAAACCTTTTTTGAATACTCAGCCTAATAGGTGGGTGAAGCCAGCAATTTTCTTCAAACACTAGCATAGTATTTATCATATAGCACCCCATACACTATAGCATACAAAGGCCTGTAATTACAGCACACAATAGAAAAGAACAGACATTCAACACTATGTAGCAATTGTGGTGTTAGAAATCACAGACAAGCAGTTCTTATAGCAACTTGTTGGTGTAATATACAAGCAAATGTAATGTAGTGTATAACAAGCATCTGCTCTTGTGAACACAAAGCAGGGCTGCCTGCACCAAATGGGTAAACTGTACTGTAGCTTGAGGTGAAGTGAGCACGGTGTTTCCAATTATAGCTTATCAAGAAAATGTGTGCAAGTGGCCAGAGATAAGACATGGCCATTGGATGCGCTTCGAGCTTAACTTCACCAAGTTTTCCATAACTTAATGTGTTGAATTTGGGCCAGCGATAAGGCTTGGGACATATTACATTTCAGGATGAATGTGTTTTTGTTGAATTATTTATGGTGCTTTGGCCAAAACATGAATTACAGCTGTTTTCATATTGTTTCAATGAATAACACTGACTCAAACACGAACCAATATGCATTGAGCGACTACTGATCTGTCCATACTGTGCACCAACAGTGGCTCTAAGAGGGTTAAACTCCACTCTAAGATCTCACCTGTGTAAGAAACATCCATTTACATCCAGATACTCTTATATATCAGTATATACTGCGGGTAAGCTGAAATATGGAGTATGACTGCCATCCCTATCGTGGTCAGTACTCTTACATATACTTCCGCTATGTGTCCAGAGGTAAAGAGAACCCATACAGTCACATTCAGAGCATACTCATCTAATGGCCCAAGAGAGAACTAGAGCAGCCTTAACCTGCAGAGAAATGCAGCCTTGTTAGCCTACACAGGAATCCAGCATACTGTACTAAGCCTACACATGTCATGTATGCACACTTCCCACATAATATGTCATAACGGAGAAATTCTGTTCTCTTCTTGAGCGAAGATGCAGCTTATAGCATCCCAGTCTGCACAGACCAGGCCTGAGGCGCTCTATCCATCCAAAATGCTCATGACGAAAAGCAAGGGAGCCTCAATCATTACAAGCTGCTGACGGTTTTTGGACTCCTTTTTTTTATTGCTCACATTTTGAAAAAAAAAAGACAAATTGTCTTCAGCCTTTAAGGTATTTACACATTCCATGTCTCGCCTCTGGCTGAGCGAAGCTGTACTTCAAAGAGAAATGGTCTTAAAATGTAAAAAGAGAAGGAGGCGAAGGGAGGCAGAGACGAACAAGGAAAGATAAGAGACACAGAAAGAGAGCGGTCTTACCTCCACGGCCCGCAATAGGCAGCAGTCCGGGGAACACGAAGGCATTTTTGGAGTGAGCCCGGCTCCCCACACAAACACACTCACTCACACACAGTCACCAAGACAGAAAAGCTCGCTGTTCTGTCGCCCTCCAGAAAGACAGATACAAATTTGAATGCCGACAGTTGACAGTTGCAGTTGTGCTACCTGTCACATAGCCTGCAGACTAGTCCTTCAGTCTATCTAGGCCGCCAGCTCTGTCTTTAAAAAAAAAAAAAAAGAAGAATTAAAAAAAGCTGGCTGTGTGACCTTAAGCCGGTGTCTGTACAGCTCACAGGACAGAGACCGTCAGTGATCGGATAGCAGCAGGTACAGCACAGTGCTTCCAGTGCCGGTTGAGTCTGACAACTATCTTTCTTTCTCTCCCTCCCTCTCTCTCTCTCTCCCCCTCACAAAGGGTTACAGCCTCAGCCACGGGCTCCGAGGCACACTGAATCAAACCACACGCTCACCAACCAATCATAAGGCTGCAGCAGGCTGATGTAATCATTCCCACACAGACCCAGGCTCTCTCTCTCTCTCTCTAACACACACACACACACACACATACACGCACACACACACACACACACACACACACACTCTTTGAGAGGCACACGCAGTCCAGTAGACACACAGACGCACAGTCATGCACAGACACAGCCAACTTTTTCAGACCTCTTGCGAGCTCTCTGCTTCACTTTCTTTTCAGATCCTGAAGCGGGAGGGTTCATTTGAGAAGGGTGTGGGGCAGTGAGGAGGAGGAGGAGGAGGAGGAGGAGGAGCAGGAGCAGGAAGTGGAAGACAGGACATAAGACGGAGTAAAAAAGTTTGTCTTGGTTGCTCTTCTTGCCTCCAAAATGTTCAGAAGTTTTCAAGTGAGGGCTTGTTGGCTTGTATGTGTCTCTCTTCTTTCTCGTCTCTCTTTTGCTCTGCCTCCCTTCCTCCCTCCTTCCCTCCTGTCCTCCCTCCCTGTGGCTTAACTTTGAACTCCCTAGTCAGATCTCTCTGCCTCACAGCAGTAACAAGACTCATTACAGAGCAAATGAAATGAAACAAACCCGGAGCAGCACTTGAGCACTCCGACCTTCTCCTCCTCCCCTGGTGGCTAGCTTCGTGCCAACATTCTTTCTCTCTAAAGAACAAAAAAACCTGGAGACGTTTGCACACACATGCACGTGCATGCACGCACGCACACACACACAGCCCCCCACCCCTCCTTTTAACTCCGATATTTAATACGGCATCAGACAGACAAAAGCCTTGACACACCCCGTCTGGGAGAGGCGAGAACAGCTTTACGTTGTCCTTCAAGCAACTTATTCGTTTTTCCCTACTTTTTTCAGTGGAAGGGAGGGTGTGTGTGTGTGTGTGTGTGTGTGCATGTGTGGGTGAGGTGTAATCCAGGAATAAGCACAGTTCCACAGAAGGAAGGAGGAAATGGTGGCAAAAGTGGTAGCAATAACAGAGATATGACTTCACTTACTATAGCGGGAAACTTTGGGCAGGGAGGGAGGGGGGCTGCGGCTGGGGGAGGGGACAGAGAGCGAGAGAAACGTGTGTGTGAATGGCTGCACATGCACACAGGCACGTATGTGGGTGCATGTGTGTGGGACAGGGAAGAAACGGGAGACAGACGTGAGAAGTGAAGGGGAGTGGGTAGCAGAGGGAAGTGAGAGAGCGAGAGAGACTGTCTGGTGACACACTGCAGCAGAATGTGTAGTATGAATGCTTCCTACTGTTAACTACATATCTAGCCTGCACAGCTGTCTCTCCCACCCACCCCCTCCCTGCCGCTACACCCAAACACTCACACAGACCGAGACACACACCCTCGTCTACGTCACAGTTAGTCAGCCAGAGGGGAAAGCCCCGAGAAGGCTGCACACATCACACATGGTGCAATCCAGGTTTGTACACACGGAGCTGTAATGGAGTTGGTTCATCGGGCCAATAAGTTCGAACCTTTGACACAGAATCAGCAGAAACTGGTTGGAAAGTTTGGTGGATATGATCCACCTTTTGCCGCAGTTTGGGTGTCCAGAAGACAGGAATGATAATCCAATCTGTCACAGCCGTTTCACATGAGAAATTGGAACCAGGAAAACCTCATGTTTGCCACTGGGACAAATTAGTCAACATATCTTATCTCACCTGGCGTGGCTTTGATATGAAAGGTCTTACGTGGGTTTCTATTCAACATAAGAACTACAGGATTATCATAATCCAAGTGTTTGTTAGTCCAAAGTCAAGTTGCAAGCCCTGAGGGTTTGCTCAACTCATGAATAAAGTGTGTTATTAACCACATTTAATGCCATGTCATAGTGGAGATACCAAACAGAGTCATAGTTAGCAGTATGTCAGCGTATCAGTGCTGCTGGCGCACAGGTGGCGCAAGGTTAAACGCGCTCGCCAAACCCTGCAGAGGTTCATGTGTAGTGGCAGCAGTTCTAGCTTGGTCGTGCACTAATTCAACTGGATCATTGTAGCAGTGCTTGCAGGTGGGAAGGCGGTGAGGGATCGTGATCTTGTGACTGCAACAGCAACTCTTACTAGTTAAGGGTGGGAGCTGGTGGGTGAACCCTCAGTCACATTGCAACCCCCTAGTGAACGCCACTGGAGCAGGGACAAAGATGGCAAAGTGCAGGGAGAGCTGTCCACATTTGAGGAAACTGGGAATTAATCGAGAAGTCCACATTACGCAAGTATAAAAATAAATATGGAAAGAATTATCCCCACTGTCTGCCAGGTCCAATCTGCAGAGCACGACAAAACGCTGCAAACACTACAATCCTATTTGATACACAGCATTAAGCTAAGTCCTTTTTAATTACATGGTTTAGTCTAGAGTTATAGTTTTCAACCTGGACTTATGTGAACAGGGATAATCAGATCTTTGCACACAGAGGTCAAATGCAGGTTCATGTTCTTTATCCCATGACAGACATTAGGGTTTGTGGGGGGACATCAAAGATACATTTCGGTAGGTGATAAAGGATAAGCAGGCTAGGTGATAAAATGGTGACAAAAGGCTGAGAGGGTACACAGGACATTTAGACAATCTGTGAGTTTCTGTAGGGATCTATTAAACTGCAGTAAAGTGTGGCTCACAATCCAATACCACTGTGATACGGAATATACTGCATGAACTTAATGCCCAAGACAAGAGATGCCATCGCAAATACGGTGATAGGAAAATGAGGAGGCTGGTGGAGGAAGATATCAGGTCTGAGCTGATGAGAGCAATAATAAGCAGCATCTGCAGGAGGTGGATGAATGAATCATCAGTAGAGTATTTCCTTGTCACATTATAAAGACCACCTGGTCCCTGACTGTGACGGCTAACAGTCAAATGATACCGATCAGCTGAGAGTGAGCATGACTTCAAAGCTCGACTTGAACTGACACAATTCTCCATTTTCGTTGTTCGTAACAGGTTTGCCTTCCCAAACAGATCAAAGCAAAGCAAATGTACAAACTTTTGGGCGGGAGCTGTGGACATCTTATCTTGCAGTGCGGCAATGCCATTAGACTGCCTCATGAGTGGAAGGAATGAGAAAGCAGTGACACATTTCAACTGACCTACTCTACTTCTTGGTCTTCTTGTTAAAGGCAAAGAATAGACATGTGGGCAAAAAAGGAGACAGGCATAGGTGAGTGAGAGAGAGAGAGAGAGAGAGAGAGAGAGAGAGAGAGAGAGAAGAAAAAGATTACTCGTTATCTTCTAATGCTTTTAACTGTGTCCTCATTTAGACGAAGGAGCAGAGCAGAGCCTCTCAACCTCTCTGATGACTCAGGTCTGATAAATGCCCTGTGATGTAATCCCCCAGGGAGAGACTGAGAGCTTCAGGCAACACACACACACACACACACACACACACACACACACACACACACACACACGCACACACACACACACACACACACACACACACACACACACATTTATCAGACACACAGGCACCCAGATGTGCTCACTTACGCCTACACATCCTGGGATACACATACACAGATGCACTTTGCTAAGCACATACACATTGTACACGTTGTGTATATTGGGGTTTTTGCATGCACTGGGACATACATGCACACACAGAGACACACACACACACACATGCACACAAAGAAACTAGACAGGTGCAAACAGACAAAGAGAAGATAAACTGTACTGTGTGTGAATGTGCTTTGTAAAAGTATGTACCCGAGCGTGTGTGTGCACGCCCAGCAGCTCACACGCATCTATCTCTTTGAGAATTGGCTGCTGGTCTATAAATAGTTCCAGTGGTATTACGTACACATTACAAGCCATTACATCAGATAGGAGTTTCTGTGGCAGGCTACAATTCCAAAAGACTATTAGCCATTAGGCATACAAGCCTGCACACACATAAGGCTCTACAAGCGGGTAATGTTTTGAAGCAGGAGTGAACCTGGGTAACAGCTGTGCCAGGGAGAGGAAAGTCCCAGCCAACATGAAGCATCATGAAAAAATGATAATCACAGTTACTGCCAAAAATGTACATTTTTTTTAAACAGTCTCTGGTCACACCAGTTATTTCTTTGTAAATTCAAGCCTGTTGTCAGCTCCCATGTCAACTCTTCCTGGAATATCGAAGCAAAAGTGAATCCTTTCCAATTAATACACACAGGGATTGACTTGTCCTGGGCTGAGCCTGCACCAGTGTACAGTTATGACACACCCTAACCTTAACCACAGCCCTTAACCACACTGATCTTGTTGGTAGCAGTATGCACAATTAATATCTGGAAGAAAAACGACTCACTTCTCAAAGCTCATACAGTACATTCCAAAATAAAAAACTAGACAATTCCGGCGCCGCGGAAATTTTGACAGTGGCACGAGGGGGCTGCTGGTGTTATCTATACCACTGTTTCTCAAGACTGGTCCTGGAGTACCACTGCCCTGCATGTTTTAGATGTATCAGGGGTCGGGAACCTTTTTGGCTGAGAGAGCCATGAACACCACATATTTTTGAATGAAATTCCAGGAGAGCCACACAATATGTTTAAAACTAAAAATACAAGTAGGATATTTTGGTGCAAATGCAGCATGGCGTGTGTCGAAGCGCCGCTTTATATTTGACCGCTTCATAGATGCAATTTTATCATTGCATATTAGACACACAGCAGAACCAGCTTTCTCCACAAAGGTAAATTCCTCTGTCCATTCCTGCTGAGAAGTACGATACTCGTCGTCTTTTTTTCTTTTAGCCATCTAAGCCATCTTTAGCGTGTCAAAAATTAGTTAGCTGACAGCGGGATTAACGACAAGCCGTAGTGCGCCCCTTTGCGCATGCGCACATCGACCGCTATTTTCGACAGCAAAATACGGCAGCCTCACTTAAACAGTGCCTGTCACTACCTGATCTGCGTTGCCTCATCTGCGTTGCCTTTGTGATTGATGGATAGATAGATAAATAAATAGATAGACACAACGACATGTATGTTTGCCACTTTCCCACTGAAATGACTGCGAACCGGCTTTCTAGTCGCTGGCTCGTGCGTGCGCAGAGGATTTGTCTGCGAGCCAGATGCGGCCGTCAAAAGAGCCACATCTGGCTCGCGAGCCATTGGTTCCCGACCCCTGCCCTACATGGAGCATGGAGTATTGGCTTCCATGGAGCAGCAGATGAGGGGAAGCTGGTGCAAGATCCCTCTTTATTTAAATTTGGTGGGGGCTAACCCTTTAAAATCAGAGGCGAGAAGATACGTTTGTCTAGAAAAGGATCCAAAAATTATTATTTTCATATTCACCATTTGGAGTTTATAGCAATTTAAAAAAATTTCAGGCGATTTCTCACTGCCTCTCACACTATAGCTGATGACATCATCCACTCTAGGGGCAGAAATTCTGAGCATTTTTTGAGAAACTTTATGGTCTTCAGATGGTCAGGGATCGAAAACCGTAAGAGATATCAAAAAGTGAGCCGAGGTTCATTTTGAGCCGACAAAATTATCTATGTGTTAAAGTTTGAATGAAGTCTCTAGGAGAAAGTATGGCAAGGCAGCGGAAACTTGAAATTTGAGGACATTTCCCATTCATTTCTTATGGGAAATTTTTCGCAGTTTTTTGCGAATAACTTTGCAAATTATTAACAAATCCTGTCATAAGTACATAGCATACCATTCCCGATCGCGCCACACGTTTTGATATATAGTTTACGAGGGTTTTCTCAGAGCTGCGGGACTAGTTACGCACCGAAATTCTGGCGGAAGATGAAAAATAATAAGAAAAAACATGAGAGATTACAATAGTGGCTCGTGCATTGCCTCGTGCCACTAATAAACACGATGAAACTGACCAGGTCTGGAATGGTTAATGCCAGTTTTTAGATTTTCTTTAATGAAAATAATACATGAAGGTTAATATTCTCTGGGGAGAAACTGCTTTGTATGAGCTAGCAAAGTAAATGACACCATTTTTAGGATACATAAAGGGAAAATGCACTTTATAAAACATTACATTGCCGATTATTCCAACAGAGCCAAGTGCCAAAAAGCTGTAACCTATAATGTTTTTGAATGGAAACATTTCTTGCTGGTCCTGAGTGGAAAATCTTTCTTTTAGATAACTGAAATTTTTACTTTTTTAACTTTTTTTTTCAACAGTGGAATCACATGCAGCATTATGAAGACTTCTAACCAGTCTTCTGTATACAAACTTACAGGGTGCTGGTTTTTAGCAGGGCATCAGTCTTGTCAAGAGAAACCCCTTGCCAAAAAAGAACTGTGGCCATTGATGAGCTGATTTGGCTCACACAGCCCACCCCAGCTTCATATTCCCATTAACAAGAATGCTCTATAAAGCCCCTCTAACTGTAATGTGGTGCTGTGTGTGTGGTCTGGGCCGCCTCTGCAAACTAACGTCCGGAAGATGAGATGGAGACACAAAAACCTGAATGGGCCTCGGACAATTGGCCGTACCCTGCTCAGCGCCTGTAGTCAGCAGTAGTGGGAGGCACTAGCCAAGAAAACTCTGCTGACTCATGAGGAAGGGACGGTGAACTGTCCCTCGTCATCCAATTACCGCATCAAATTAAGACCCAAGACATAGAGGCCTATCTGGGCTCAGTGAAGCAAAAGGAGGCAGAAAGGGATTTAGTGGGCAGGGGACAGAGGGAGGGAAGAGAGAAAAAGGAGGAAGGACGAGAGAGAGGGATGGTATAGATGGAGAGAGAGATGTATAGAGAGAAACGTAGGAGGAAAAGACTCCCAGTGCACATTAACAATACAGAGTCATGTACAGTGGAATCTCTGCCACTGTGCAGCCATGCATCAGACTATACACTGTATATCGGGTAGTCAGTTGGCCACAGAGCCTGCTCTGTCTGAGAATAATGGAGTCTCAACACCCACTCGGCTCACAAAGTGGAAGGTTGGAAGATTTTGGAGCTGAGCCGGGTTAAATTTAATTAGCAATGCAGGTCAGGCAGTACAAATTTAGGCCAGACTTTATTAGGAATCAAAAGTTAGAGGTCAGGTAAGATGTCTATTTTTGGTTAAATCTAATTTTGGTTCCTGGAAAAGGAAATATTTTGGGCTCAACCAAAGAAAAAAAAAGGATGTTTGTAACTAATATGAAAATGAAAAATATGCACATGGGAAACGTTCTGTGACAGACCCATTCGACCACCATGAGCTGCTGTGATGCTTTGTCACCTTTCGGTCAGTTGCAATAATGGTCCTGGAGCAGCACCAATCACCATGTTGAAGGAACAACACCAATATGGCCGAATCAGACAAACTGCTGCACACTGACAAGCTTAAAAAACAAAAGGAACAAAATCAAGTAAAAAAATAATTTTAACTTGGATGACACATTCTTTCTATCTCAGAAAGCCTTGTTCCAATACTTTCGGCACCTGGCTGACCAAAATTTCCTGACAATTTACATGTTGTAGTTTACTCATTACAGAATCAATCTTTTTTCTACAAGTTTCATCCCTACAAGGAGTGTGTATCCTTGTGATTTAAATCCTTGTTTAGCTGAATCAGTGCACGGCAACACACTTCCTAAAGGCCATCTAGGCAGGGTTATGATGATGCAAGAACAGTCTCTCCCCTATTTACTGGGACTACCTGCTGAGCAACACCCCGCATGGAGCCAAATATTTTACCAACAGGAGTAAAAGTGGGAGCGGATGCTTAATTGTGCACCAGGGCGGCTTGCCAGCGCACCCCAGGAAGCGAATGTCCTTTCAGACCACTGCTGATTTGGAGCCATTGTCAAATTACAGCAGGAGGGCAGAAGGATGGGGCAGGGGAATTGTGATTGGGCAAACAAAGGATGACATCACTGGCATGATTTTGGCAATGTACTGGAAATGGTCCGCTGGTTGTATGGCAAGCCGTGGCGTTGTTGCACGGTGGCCTCGGGATACATTTAGACGACTGATCGACATGAGAGACTGCATTCCTCATGTTTACATTTTATACACTTGATGAAACTTTCAACTTGGTGGTGGTGTAAACAACAGAAAATCACTGTTCTCACAAGTAACTAGTTGAAATAAATGTGTGATTGAGTGATCATAAAGCTACAATAAGGCACTGAATAGCAGAGGGAATACAGAGAAAGAGACATCACAGCACGGAGAGGAGACATCCACAGGTCGCTGTGTCCCGTGAGTGTAAATAGAGGGCGACTAGCAACTACAAACAATCATTTCCCATTCAGAGGGATCACAGTATGTGCTACAGTTCTGTACAAACTGTCCCCAATAACAGGGAGATTTCTCTGGAGATGCCAAGATCACAGTGTCTTCTGTCTGTCACTCTCTCTCTCCCTCATTCCCTCCACTGACACAAATCCCAGTGGAAGCCCTTTGTCTGCAAGTTCCTCTGAAGGGCCTTTAAGCAATCAGACTTGTTCTTTGATAACAGAAAAATGATCACTGAAGGCCACGGCTACATTTCTAACATTTACATTTTTTTATTATGCGGTTCTCTGTTCAGTGTCCCGTCCATCATCCTTAAGTATCACATTACACTTTGTGACGATTCAGTTAAGAGGAGACACTTGCAAAAGCATCCCAACAAATCAGAATATTTCTTCCTTTTCCATATCAACCTCTGACTCAGCTTTTTTACCAACAGCTGTCTCTTGAATTCGCCGTCCAAAAGTAGCTGATTTATGATGTAATCTGATGAATTTGTTACATAAATAATACAGGAGTCAAACAGAACAAACATATCGACAGTGAAGCAGATAATCAACTGCTTCCTGTGGCACATACCAGATGATCAATGCAGTTAGAAAATAATGTCAGAAAAAGGAATAATAACAATTTTTGTAACTTTTAGAATGCTAATAAATCATATGATGACTGTATTTAGAAGCTCCTTTTCTGTCTTTTCACAGCAGCAGCTCAGAAATCTGAGCTGTCCTACTTTCCCTGAGAGAGGGAGAGATAGAGTGAGAGGGAAAGAGGGAGTGAGAGAGAGAGAGAGAGAGAGAGAGAGAGAGAGGGAGAGACAGGGTGAGGGAGAGAGGGAGTGAGAGAGGGAGAGAGAGGGGGAGAGAGAGAGAGACAGAGTGAGAGAGAGAGAGGGAGAGATAGAGTGAGAGGGAAAGAGGGAGTGAGAGAGAGAGAGAGGGAGAGACAGGGTGAGGGAGAGAGGGAGTGAGAGAGGGAGAGAGAGGGAGAGAGAGAGAGAGAGACAGAGTGAGAGAGAGAGAGAGGGAAAGAGGGAGAGAGAGGGAGAGAGAGGGAGGGAGAGACAGAGTAAGAGAGAGAGAGAGACAGGGAGAGAGAGAGGGAAAGAGGGAGTGAGAGAGGGAGAGAGAGAGAGAGAGGGGGGAGAGAGAGCAAGAGAGAGAGGGAGGGAGAGAGAGAGAGAGAGAGAGAGAGAGAGAGAGGGGGAGAGAGAGCGAGAGAGAGAGAGAGAGCAAGAGAGAGGGGGGAGACAGAGAGAGGGAGAGAGAGAGAGAGAGAGAGAGAGAGAGAGAGAGAGAAGGGGGAGAGAGAGAGGGGAGAAAGGGAGAGGGAGGGAGAGAGAGAGAGATACAGTCTCCATGACCTACATGAGTTCAGCAGCTCTGTTCAGCTTTGGCCAGATGAAATGCCTACAGGCAGCAACACATTGCTCTCTTTGGTAAACACATGGACACAACACACAAACCTAGACACATGTGTGTACACCTGCATTCAGGCACATATGTACGGGTGTGCATGAGGATGCGAGTACACAAAAACACACACTCAAAAATCATGTGGTAAAAAAGGGTCACTTATGTTTCACAAAAGATCTGAGTAAAGTCTGTCAGACAAAACCTTTAATTGTGTCTTCTCATGAGTGAAGGTGTTTTACATCGGTGTTGTTTTATGCACTCCACAGTTTGCCCAATAGATAAAGGCATAAGCACACAGGTGATACTCAGACAATCTAAAATATAGACGGAGGAGAGAGCAAACACTATCAGGGATTCCCATTAGCTGCAGGAGTAATGGGATCTTGGCCGATTAGCTGGGTGAAAGTTGGGGCTTCTAATCTTACACTGCCTGCCCTTTGGGACAGGGAGTGAGGGATGGACTGTTGAAGGTGCATCACCAGCAGTGCCTGGGTGGTCCTGTCAAGTGCCCACGGACAGACATCCATTTAGTTAAATTCAATACAGAAATGTGGTAGAGAATGAATTATTAACTATTTATTAATATTTAAGGCTTGTGGTTCCCTACCATTACCTCGATGTACATTTTAAAATGCTCTGAAAGGGATTCCCTCGTCAATCTACCACTAAAAAATTGACTGTGATGACATAATCTGATGCTAAGGTAAAAGGGACGTGATGCACATTCCTATCTACAATATCTGCATTACACTCAGTTCTGCTTTATTGATTGGAAGGCATCATTTAGGCTACTTTGGGACTCTACCTGCTCTCTCTTGGTTTGCTGTGAGCTTTAAGGTATAATACTCCAAAACGAAGCTGAAATTGCGGTTTCCACGCAGGCAAAATGGGCAGTTTGAGATCAAAAGTGTTGTACAACCCTGATTCCAAAAAAAGTTTGGACACTGTGTGAAACATAAATAAAACAGTAGGTTATGAATGCTCAAATACACACATGTTTGGATCATTCCACAGGTAAAAGGTTGATTGGTAACAGGTGATAGTATCATGATTGGGTATGAAAGGAGCATCCTGGAAAGACTCACAAGCGAGGATGCAGGACATTATTGCATGAGCTCAGGAACACTTATGTCAGTAAACACAGTTTGTTTGCAAATGACTGCATTCTGTTTTTATTTAGATTTTACACAGTGCCCCAACTTTTGGGAATCGAGTTTGTATTTACTTGTAGTCACAATGCTCGCTGTGCACAAACTTAGTGGTTGACCTGGTCAAAACTTCACTAAACTCAAATACATTCTCTTGAAACTAGCAAACAATGCAGTGATTGTGGTTTTTAGATATTGTCACACTGTTTTCCTGCAGCACCATATTTGGCAGTAAACACTATATTATACTATAATACTATATATGTATATATAAGACTATATTTTGTGTTGTAGTGTGTCTTTCCACTGTCTCCATGCTTCCTCAGTGCTTTAATTATGTAGCAGCCGAGCTAAAGTCACCCTCCGATGCCTGTTAGAAATCAACTGGTATTTCAGCAGTGGCAGTATATGTTTGTATGCATAATGACTACAGCTGGAATTTATTTTAGACTTTATGTGTATACACTGCTGCTTTTTAATTGGCTCTGGGCTATCATGTGGTGTTCATCACATGCAGCGCTTTGCCACAGTGTAGGCAGTGGAAGTTTGCTGCAGATGGCTTAATGGTTGCAGTGACACTGACCTATTTTTACTGGAAGCATGTAATTTAATTTAGCATGCAAAAGGATAATTTTAAACCAACAGTTTGTGTCTAACAATTTGCATAAGTGGGATACTTCTCCAAGAGTCAGCCACAAAATAAGTTCCTCAAGGATAGTCTTGATTTTGGTCAATGCCCTTGGTAATTGGTAATACACCAATGCACAACCAAAATTTCACAAAACCACAATGCTATTTATACACAAGCTATGTGTTGATCTATTCCCAAGTGGCTTTATCCGGTGCCCAATTTAAAGTCCTAAACTGAGCCATTACTCAGACTAATCATTTCAGCCTACCTTATTATTCAACACCAGGCCCTCTGTGTGTGTGTGTGTGTTGGGGGGGGGGGGGGGGGTGGCAGTAGCAGGTCGGGGCATGTTTCCATTTAGCAGCAGACGTGTTCCAGATTCGACCACAACCTGCCTGTCACTCCTCCAGGTAGCATTTGTTCTGCAGCAGCCAAGCAATTTGTATTTAATAGCACTGAATGCTGCAAATCCACTCAGTCACTCAGTGATATTTGTGTATATGTTGGTGTATGTGTGTGTGTGTGTGTCTGCTTGAGAGAGAGAGAGAGAGAGCAGGGACATGTATGCTGACAAAGGGTTACTGCACTGCCTGCTTGCTCTTTGCCTCAGCCACAGAGAGCATCAGATAACATGCAAGTGCGTGTGCGTGTGTGTGTGTGTGTGCGCGCCTTGGGCTTGGAGACTAGATGCAATGTTAAGAATAATGAGGCCAGCAGGCAGGGATGCACCAAATAAACACACATGGATGCACACACATGCTCAATAAAGCATCCAGTTTGAGCGCAGTATTTATATTCACATCAGTTACAAATAATCACAAAGATATAAACAATCCAAGTGGCATAAACAGGACAAATCTGCACACGCACAAACACACACCACAAACATAAAAACGTGACTAGCCGGTGATTGCACAATACAACAAGTGTCTGTGTGTGTGTGTGTGTGTGTGTGTGTGTGTGTGTGTGTGTTCTATATTTCACTTTAAGATCCATTTAAAAATCAAGCTGGCTGGAAGAGTGAGCCAGCAGATTTCTGGCGCTGTGTCACCTTTGATCTCTGCACAGCGCGGCCTGCCGAACACATCAGCGCTACAATGAGAAGCAGAACACACACACACACACACGCGCACACACATAAACATATTGCTTTACACTCTCACAGATGCACACACACATAAATATCCCCTGCTTGTAAAGACAAACATACATACATTAGGCGCACGCACGCACACACATACACAGAGACACACAAACTACAAAACTGAGCGCGCTCACAAAAAAAAAACATACTTTTAAACACACACACCCATGCACGCGCCCACAGACGTTCCCACACATTGAGGCCAACGGTTTGGGCATCGGCAGCATTCCATTCTGCTTTTCCGTTTACAGTGGAAAAATCCACCCTTTGACCCAGAGCACTTCCAACATTGAGCAAGGAGGCAGCCAAGGAATGCCATGCTTCAGCGCTAAGAGAGTGAGTGGAGGAATGGATCGATGCCCATCATTTACGTACCGGGTGTTTCTGGTTGAAATCCTAGTGCCTTCTTTCAACCAACTAGTATCAAAGTGTGTAAATCTGCTTGCTTTCATTGGTAATCTGATACAGAGATGCTAAAGATTATACTTTTCAGGCATCACTTGCCAATGAATGAACAGAATGACTATGTGTGATGTGAAAGACGTCCCTCGTAGAGAATAATAACTCTGCAGGACATGCACCTTAGCTTCTTTTTGCTAGTTGTTTTGGTGTTATGGTGTTTTGGTTGACTCATCAGCAGGCAGCTGTTTTCAGCAAAAAACTTCTAAAAACCCCATGTGCACTACCTGCACAGCACCAAACGGCAGACGGACAAAGTTTGCATCTACCTAGTGAACAATGTGGAGATTTTGCAGCTAAAGAGACAGATATTTTTCTCATGAGCTGGTGGAGGCCAAAACAGAGCTGAAAGGAGACCGGATATCAGACTTACCTGAATCAGGTGGACACAATCACAATTCCAGACAAATGCTAACATATTCTGTGTCTGTATGTCCTAAATAAGCAACTCTTTGCTAACACATTCACCATATCAACTTTGTAGCGGGATAACATGTCAGTGTGTCAGTGTTACTGCAGTAACTGCACTTAAATTTTGTATAAAGAAAGCTTTGCTCTCTGTAGGTGGCACTCCCGAGTTTCTTTGTTGGGTTGTCCTCACCTTTTTAATGCTGCATACGTGGACTGGGACTATGTCGAAAATTTTGGCTGCTTATTGCTTGACAGACTTCCTTCAGATGCTGGGGCTGACTAGCATTAAGAGTGAGTGTATGCAACATTCATATTCTGCAGCATATCAGAAGTAACGATGATGATATTTTAGAGTCTTTTTCAGCAGCCTCAACGATGCTGTGGTGCAAAGGGAGACAGCATGCTGTCTGTCTCATCACTGCATAATACCTTCCTTGTTACTTCTTTCTGTGAATAATTGAATATAAGCCTATAGTGCTACTTATTATACTGGATTTACTACGTTTTTAGTCTTACACGAGCCTAAGAGTAATGATCTTAAATTGAGACTCATTTAAAACAGGTCATGTGATCTCTCCTGATACGCAGGCTGCTAACACCATGAGCTCATCATTTAACTTATAATTCAGTACAGTACACTTGATACTGGCAGGATTCACAAAATGCTTTCTTGATAAGTAGGTGTCACAGCTTTGAAGTCTGGCTGACTCAACTAGAGGCAAAGTCATGCAGACAGAGAGAGAAAGGGGTGAGGAAAAGTGAGATGAAGTGGAAAAGTGATCGGCGTCGCCATCATTAGAGCAAATGTTAACGATCCCTTCGGGGACACTGTGGCAGCTGGTGCAGATTCCAAGAAGTGGACAGAAAAGGATACTAAGGAGAGCAAGTAATCTCACCTGCTGAACGTAATAAAAATACAGAGCACGATGTCGAACATGTACTACAGCTGTTCCTGTTATAGCAAAACAAGGGTTTGTCATACAAACTGTAAGATTGTGTGTCAGCGTGTAAACATGTATGCACCATGTTTATATTGTGTGATTTAATGTGCAGCACATATAGATTCATTTTTACCATTAAATGATGGAAGCAATACATAAATGACTGCGAATATGAAGCGTTCATTTTATACATGTTGAAAGGATTCTGTGCAAAATGCTTACGTATATATTTTAGTAAATTTGGCACCCTGATTATGTGCTGAAATCTAATACTATAAATAGGTACAATGTTTACATAACTCTGAACTTTTTAAATACTTAGCTGTATTCACCTTCAAAAGCCGTTGCTACTAGCAGGAAGTATAAATAGGTGCAGCACTTGCATGACCCTGAACATTTTACATACCGTACTTAGCTGTCTCCCACTGAAAAACAATAACAAGTTGCTGTTTGCTGGACAGATTGCTCGCACGTTTGCTTTAGCTTGCATGATGTGGAAAGCAGTGGCACTATTTGTCAGCCTTGTGCAACTGAACAGCCCATTTGCTAACATTACTCGTGCCAACCCAACCTCCACTGCTCGTCTGGCACCATGCACTATTTTAGGCCTCTTACTTCATCATGTGTGAATAAGTATTCATCTAGAGAGCTAAATTGTTTGAGGACACACTGCACAGTGCTCCTGCCAGCCTGAGACCAACAGGAAGTTTGACTCAACTCGAAGTTTGGAGGAAAGGACAAAAGGGTGGAGGAACACTTCTGACAGACAGAAAGACAAACACTGACATACAGTCCAAGACGCACAGAGATAGACAGACCAATAAAAAGATAATGAAACACAGACTAGAGGGGCAGAGACAGGGCGTGGGGATCCTGCCATACCATAGAGCCCAGGGAGCTACAGGACATCCAGTCCAAGTACAGTAAATCCAGCAAAATCTGGCAACCCAGTGATCAAATCAGCGTTCCCACACTAGAACTAGACTGGGGCAACTCTGAGAACACAGTGTCCAAGTCAGCACATAACAGCGCTTTCTATTGCACTACTGAGGACACACTGTCAAGAACCTGGACTGAGAAAATTAATGGATATACCAGCTTGCTGCCTTGCATTCAAGGCTTCTTATAGGTTTTTCCATTGCACGACATGGATTACACAGGCCAAATTCCTAGTATTTTCTTAAGTGTAGTGTGGTTGTGATATCTGGTCTTTGGCCAGTTCACTGTATACGGAGAGATGTATGGAGTTTTAGAATACCATAAAACCCAGATTATGTTTTTAGTAATCCTGAGCAAGCACAGGAAGTCAAGTATATGTGCACATTTTCACACAAACCACACTGGATTGCTGCCAGCGCTCATAGAGGGCAGCTTCCTAGTTTGATTAATCATCCAGTGACTCTCAATTCGAATGCACTCATTCTGATTCGTATGTTTTATTGATGCTACACTTTAGAACAACATGTCAAAACTGGAAATGTCAGAATGCCTCTGCAGCATCACCTGGGCAGTGTGACCAACTACATCACTTTAACAGTGCACTTTATTTCTAGAAATTCAATGAACAAACTGCACCTCTATTTCAGAGTTTCCCCTTCAAGAATGCACAGCTATAAAGACATGTTGGTGGAGGAGGCCCAGGACTGGAGAAGTGGGGAAAGACAGGAGGGAGAGGAGAGTGGAGGAAAGTGAGGTAATTGGGAATCATATGGCCATGTCAAACAGCTTGCCCAGTGATTCCTGACAGCCCAGCGCTGCGTCCTCACGCCTCCTGCACAGAGACCGAGGAGTGAGGTAAGGAGGAACAGAGGGACACAAGTATGAGAGTCTGTCAGAAAGTGCCCGGAGGTTGGAAAATTCAGTAAACGAAACAGAGAAACTTCTCACCAGCAGGCCGGCTCGCTGGACTGGATGTTTGGAGGGCAGGGAGAGGGGTAGATCGAGACAGACTGACGGAGAGAGATAAAGACAGAAAGAGAAAAAAAATGGCACAAAACGGAGCACATATGGTTGAAATGATTATGGTTAGAGGTCTTGGCGAGTGGGCCGGGAGCAATAATTTACCTGCTCGCTATCCCACTTGTAAAACCCTACTAAACAGATCACCCACTCCTCCACTGATCTGAACCACTCAAGGGAGGAATATGTGTTTGCAAGCAAGCAGTGTTAGCGCTGTTCCACAAGCCTCCAGAGCTGGACCCCAAAAGCACATGTGTGTGATGAGACGGCTCTGCGGGAGGGGTTTTGTTTTGTTTCGTTTTTTTTTTCCCAGCGGAAAGGTGCTGAATTGAATTTCCACTGAAGAACAACCACAATGAGACATACTTTCCATTGCCATCAACAATGGATAGACACTGCCAATGCTGTAAATAGTTTACAGAACTCACAAAGACAAACAGGCAGACGTGAGCGCAAACACACACGAACCCTAAAAAACAAATACACCCATGTATGCATGGATGGATGCACAGCACACTCACACAAGTTTACACAAGTGTGCGCTCAGTGTGCGTCCGGTAAACACACAAAAGGAATTCAATTTTCCACATCTCTGTCTCAGCAATGCTTCTTCATTGCATAAGTGTGGCTGTCCATGCAAAACAAAACCAATAAAAACTTTGCTTTTCCTCTATCTAGTCACTGTTTACCTTCACAGCCATGTTTAGATTGAATGCATCCTGAGCAGATGTGCGGCAGCTTTTCGACGGGTGTTGTAAAACTGCTTTTTTTAAACGCCACTGGGATTATTATTTTTTAATATGACAACATTCTAACGTTATTGCAACTGAACTTTATTAAAAGAAACAACCTCATGTGACACAAACAAACATCTCATTATGAAATGAGCTCTGTGGACAGCAAAGGAGTATTGGCTCAGTTGAACAGTTATTTTAAGGTCTTCTCCGTATGGCCAAAAAGAAACCAGAAATGTTTTTGCATTATACTCGTAGAATAAGATACAAACATTGTTTGTGAGGTTTGAGGGTGCGCACACGTTTTGGTTTTAAGACAAAAAAAAACAAAAACATTAATTCCTGCACTTTAAAGCTCTTGGCACCAACTGAAAATTGGAAACAGGATTGCTGTGATGTGGGTTTACTGTAATCACTGTCAAAGGCGGATCTAGTAGCTCCAAATAAAGTTGAAAGGTTGAAAAAAGTAAAGTTGGTCAAACCGGCATCCATTTTTACTGATCTCCAAGCACCATTACAGATATTTTATCGTCTGATGACTGTATGACCGCAGAAATAATTTCCCTCTGCCGCTAATCTCCAACTCCCCTGCACCTCCTTCAATCCCCCGCTTCACTTCCCGGTCTATACTGCACTCTTAACAGGCCGTCTGGGAATTCAAAAACCAACAACATTCCCGTCCCGTGTAGGTCTCCCAGTCTAATAAATTGGTTTCTGAATATTTACCAGACATGCTTGCTTTACTTGTACAGAGCCAAAGTTATGTCATGGCTAGTAACTCAATGCAAAACTCATAACCACTTAGTGAGACATTAATCTTTGACCTATTTACCGTATGAACTAAGATTTATTATGCAGTGTTGAATTTATGCAGCGGCTAGTAATTCAATCCTACGACATTCCCACAGAGAAAGAAACAACTTTCCCACTCGTGAAGACCAGAATGAAATTTAACCTTTCAAGGCTCAGGCCAACATTAAATATTTAGGACTTTATTTATGTCACAGATGGTAACTCAAAGCCACAACTTCCCAACTTTTAAAGCATTTACTGGTTGCCACAGGTTCATCAATTCATCATTGATTGACTGATTTATGAGCTGAGCAGACAACAAAGCAGAGAAACTCAGACTTGCAGGCTGGCAAGAAACGACTTAACTGGAACTGCAGCATATGATCTCGTACCATAAGAGCCACGACCAGAACAGTATTTATGAGAAATAGTCCGCCCTCACATTACTGTAAACTGGTATGTTACTGTAACCAGCGCTGGCTGGCCCCATGTGAAGATCATTAAAAGTGATGTTGGAGGGACTCTGAGTTCCAGGAATACACAAACCAGCCTCTAAATCTCTGTCAACAAATGAACACACAAACGCAAAGAGGCTCACACTCGCGCACACGCACGCACCACGTGCACGCCTGTGCGCCTCCTCTCTTCACCTCATTCTCTTTTCCCCTCAAACAAAGCCGCAAACCCTCTCTCGGGCGCACACATGGACTGTACGGCAGCAGCGCCTATCACATGCAAGCAATCAGCACGCCTCAGACGAGCAAAACACGGGGCAGATGTACAGCAGGGAAAAATTCCTGAAGGCTTATGTCCAACACAGTTGACCACTACACACAGCTGATTTATGATATTCAAATCCTGCATCCTTCAAAACAAGAGACTTGAGTCACACATGTCTCAGTTATCAACATAAAAGTAAATCAAAATCAGCTGATGTCTCATATCCTGTTTTTCAAAGGGAAAAGCATCTGACATGGTCTCCCATACCGTATGAAGACTATGTTTTCTATCCAATGTGACCACACCAAATTATAATGCAGAGTAAAATATTAAACCCACAAGAGCCCTGCTGGGAAAAACTAAACTGTTTTGTTTTTTTTTTTTCTGTGAATTCCTGAAAAGTCAAAGTTTCTGGAAAGTTTCTGCAGTGTTTTTTTTGTGGGGTTTGACTTACGTAGTTGCCAGCGGAGGGTTCTCCAGGAGGTAGGGAGCCAGGACTGAGGACAGGCGAGCTGGCTGGACTGCAGAGCTCGGGGAAAGGGTTCGGGATGGCCGGGAGAGACGATGTCCTCAGCTGCTGCTCCTCCTCCTGCAACCTCCTACACGATGGAAACAGGACAAAGGAGCAGTCATACCGTGGTCAAACAGGCTTTGTACTATTGACTTGTGTTCACTGATAAAAGGGACCAATACATGACCTTCAGTCTAAGGTGGTGACCTGGAACAGCCTCTTAAAAAGTGAACTGGGAACTTTGAAATGAACTTTGAAATAAGAGCCGCTGACACATGTGAAATATGTGCGGGGAAGAGAGTTAAAGCTAATAAAGCACTGCTGTAGAGTATCAAGACTCATGCCCGTTTCCATCTGATCTCCCCGTAATGAAGTGGAAATCACAGAGCCCCGCAGCCTGCTAGCTAATTTTCTGCAATATTTATCACGCATCAATATTGAATCAAGACATCACTTTAAAGCAGTTTTTAAATTAGGCACATATAGTGTAAGCTCGCAGCCTGAAAGAAGAATGATGGCTTGACAGCTGATCATAAACTTTTCAGGATTCAGTCTTTTTTTTTTTTTTTTAAATGAGCATGCCAGTTTGTGAAATTCGAGCTAGGTATGTAGCTGAGAGAATCACTGCAGAAGACTCTTTCTCTCTTCCTCCATCACACTCTGTCTCTCTGCAGAACCCAGCGAGTTCAAAAGGGAACGGGCCTTTTGATGTCGTCCCATCTGAGCTTGAGAACAGGGTTATCCAGAGGTCAGGCCTGAATAATAAGAACTTCAGGGCCTGAGTCTCTGTGCCTGTGTGTGTGTGTGTGTGTGTGTGTGTGTGTGTGTGTGCATGTGTGTTTGAGAGAGAAAGCTCATAGGACAGAATACTCCACTACCTGTTCATCCCTTCTTTTCTGTAATATACTCCAAAGGTGAATAACAAGAGTGTGTATGTGCGTGCATAATCACTGTGTAATGCATACAATAACAGCATCAGGGAGAAAATGGTCTTCTTCTTACTAGTCTTCAGACTGAGAGAGACATTTGCACTTGGTACTAAAATAAATGAGAATTTTCACCTTTCTGCTCCTGCCGGTTTACTTTGAGACAAAGAGGGAGTGACAAGGAAGGAACGGGTCATTCAAGGGCTAAAGACAGGGAGCGGGGAGGAAACGTTCTGCCCGATTATCGAGAGGGTGTGGAGGGCTGACAGCGTGCAGTGAGAGGCTTCTTTTCCAGTGTGCTGAGAATAAAGGGCTGGAGCTCTGCACGTGTGTGTCGCTATGCACATGCAAACGTACGAGGCCGGAAGGAGTGAGCTTAGAGCTTCGTGCCATACTTCTGTGTGCGCGAGAATGCACGCATTTTTACTGGGGAGCAGCTCATTCACAGTTTCCTTCCAACCACACATGAAGCTATATACATCCAATAAGGGCAAATCTGCCAGTTATTTTATGATTATTCCATCAATTGTTTGGTCTGGGAAATGTCAGCAAATGATGGAAACTTTGGTAACGTGTTCAAATGGAACCAATGCTCCAAAACCTAAAGAAAATGAGCTTATTATCACATAAGACAAAGAGAGACAGCAAATCTTGATCAGTTATCAAAAAAAAGGTTCTGGTTCATTTTCTGTCAGTCGACCAAATGTTTCATCTTGAGCAACTGACTATTGAGCACCTTTACTTTCACTCCGACACTGAACCGCACTTTGAGTCACTTCACAACCACGATTTCCTTTTGCTGTTATTGTCACAAATGTTTCTGTTGCATCAAAAGCAGCACATGCTGATGGGTGAAACCATGTCCCTCAGGGAACAGGGAAATTTGTGTCATACTAGCATCCACGGGGTAGCATCCCTGTGATGCTGTGGTGCTTACACTCTTTGAAGGATACTCTCTCAATGCACTTTGCCACTCTGCAGCCAAATATCTGTTTATGGAAGCCGTCTTTCATGTTAGTCTGGACAGCTCCCTCTAGGGGTCAGTTCCCTTTCTTGTATGGTGCATGCCACACAACCCATCCAACCATCAGCTGCTGAGGTGTTCAAAGAAATATATCAATATCAGTTCAGAATCTGCATGCAGTGTAGAAACACCTACCTGACAGCGAGGATGTGCATGGGTTGTGACCGCCGAAGGCCGGTTTGGGGTGAGTCCACGGACGAGGAGGAGGAGGAGGGCGGCTCCGGGGAGATGTGGCTTAGCGCCTGTGAGTGCTGACCCTGCCGAGGCTGGATGTGTTGCGTGTGGTGAAGATGATGGTGGTGGTGGTGGTGTGAGGAAGAGGTCTGTCCATTGTGCAGTAGTGGTGTGGACTCTGTCTGCTGACCACTGCAGGTGGAATACAGGCTCTCCAGCGAAGAGTTCATATCATTCACCAGGGCCTCTAAATCGACGTCATCCTCTGGAGGAGACAGACAGAGGGCAAGACATCACTTACTGAATTTGGAGAGAAAATGGCTGTGAAAAATGTAAAAATCCCCCAAATGAAGAGTGCAAGACATGTTTCTGCAAAGCAGAACAGAGACTTTCAAAACTGCAGAGGGAGAAGTGAGCAAAAAACAAGTGTGGAGCAGAAAACGCTTCACTCTAGCTGGAAAGAAACCCAAACTCTAAATGCAAAAAAAGCACAATAAAAGAAAAAATGAAAGTGCTGTAAGCCTGCTGCTTGTTTCAAATAGCTGAGGCACACAAAGAAAAGTCCCTGGATATTGTTGGGACTTTCCCTTTTCTATTTCAGTTTCTCTATCATGTCATTGTGGCCAGGATTTGAACCCTTGACCTCACTTTGCACCACCTTAATTCTAAGTAATACTAAAATAAAGATGAAAAAAACAATAGCATGCACAAAGCACAAGAGCGCACACACACACACACACACACACACACACACACACACACACACACACACACACTGGTAACCAGTTTTGCCAGAGTGCTCAATCTAGACTATCTTGACAACGTACATTGTGCTGCCCTGTGAGCCAAATCTCCAGGGATAACAGGTACAAGCACAAACCTGCCCGTAACCCTTTTCAACTCTCGCCACGGGGGTTCACAGCAAAGGCAACGCACTGCAAGCATCTGCTCTAAATTCGCTGCATGTATCAAACATTCTGCTTTTAAAAGGTCTTTAAAGGCAGGACGTGGAAATCTTTCCAGAGGAGGGGGGGATCTATCCTCAAAGCCCCTGTCAAAACCTCTCGGCACATTTAAATTCATGAAGTGAATTTTTCAGCTGTCTCCAGCAGCATGTTGAATCAGAGTTTGAGGAGAGCTCAATTGAAGGGAAGCTCACTCCCTAATTGCTTCATGCTGTGAAAGTTTTATCATTGGGGTAAACTGGGTGCCAAACTTTGCTCTTTCTAAATCACAATCTGCAGCAGTGACTCATCTTATGATTAATAATTCTTCATTATGAAAAAGAAATCAATCTCATGAATTCATCATCAAATCTTTGTATCCAGATCCCTCAACTGTACTGCAGGACACATGTCAACCACTAGGGGGAGACACACTCTACTTGTGCAGGGCAGGAGCTCCCAAACATATGGGGTTCATGTGAGGAAGCCTCACATTTAAATAACATTATTTACAATGAGAGCCAATAAGAGAAGAAGTCATTCTAGCCTCAAGGTATTAAATGTTAATGTTCATTTTGATGTGGAGTTTCACTCTAACTGACTTCTATTCTTTATTTGTAATTTGAAAACTGCAATAGATCAATAACTTCAGCATTCTACAACAGTAACATAATAATTCAGTACTGTCTTATTTTTATGATCCCAATATTATGATACCAAAGATGTCCTCTTTTAGTTATTTTATTGTATTTATTTTATTATTAAGTCAGATTAGCTGTACCCTCCACAGCATATACAAAAACTCCAGCCACAAAACAAAGCTGTGCAAATGAATGAATGAATGAATGAATGAATAAACGAATGAAAGCATACTGAGCACCATATTTGAACTCTGCAGTCCTGCTGTCAGAACTCCAAGGCTTAAAATGTGGCATGACTCATGTAACTTCCCCACAGCTCATGGTGCAGGACAGCTGACAGCTGGATCATGCAAGGTGGTGCGAGGGTCATGCCACTCCAAAGCAGCTAGAAGTCCCACTGCTCAGCAGAAAGCTGACACTGGAAAACAGCAGTCTGATTGATGTAAAGTTTAAAAAGCACTGGCTTCAAAGTGAGCCCCTCAGCCTGGGGAGGAATCGCTTTCCTGTGGAAGCCAGATTTTTATTTTCTACCAAAAAAAAAAGTTCCAGAAGGAACAACAACAACAACAACGCAGCCACAGGTTAGCAGGCTGGTAAACATTCCCATGCCTGCGTGCACCAGCACGGCTTCGTCTCCAGCACTGATGCTAAAAGCTACCTGCTAACATTAAAGTGTCGCCTTTGAGGAGCTTTTCCTGAAAACGTGTCAGGTAGCTGTATCACAGGTGCCTGTGAATCACAGGTAGTTAATCTGTAGGTATTAATAGTGACAGGTAAGCTGGAGCAGCTACTTATAGATAGCCTGGAGAGCTAAAGAGCTATATACCACAGGACAGAGGGTGCATACGAGGCTATACACAAGACACAAGACAAGACACCTGCAACACAAGGAAGAGGAACATTACCTGCACTCAACATAGGGAATAAAAATGATTTATAAATCTACACATTTCTTCAAATAACATACTCAAACAAATGCTTAGAGGGTTAACCACAAATGAGGCCAAACATGAGCAAAATTCCAAAAATTACTTTTGCCCTGAACACATCATCTGCTCATCATCCATCATTCTCAGTAGGTGAGACACATACCCTCAAGCTAGAGAAACACAACACATTTCCTTATAAATCTGATCTAGTTTGGCTTCTAGAGGGGATTTTGCAGAGCCGTTTGCACACAAAGAAACACGACTAATAAACTCACGCATGGATATAGGATATTTGCGTCATTAGTCACCAGGTGCAATCTCATATGCATGTCACAATCAGGCAAACAAAGCCATGCGTCATGCACATGGGTGTAAGACAGGCAGATTGATGACACAGACAGCATGCAGGCAGGCAGGCACGCACACACAGGATTTAAATCCAACCAACATTTGGACCAGGGAACAAACTGCGGTTGTTCTTTCTTTGACATGGAGTACAGAAAATAGAAGTTACGCCAGATACTTGGCATTGGCAGGTACAAGAGACATAAACACCTTTATTTATGCCCACCAAACACACAGCGGTCACGGCACGCCTGCCTTACAATATTACAGCCATTAATTAGATCCTCTCAAAATACAGAGCAGCTCAGGCAGCAGGGAGCACACAAAGCTACAGATGTACACAAAGCTGCTGACAGTGACAAGCTGCAGTTGTGATTGGGGTTGCAAAATTCCAGGAATATTCAAGGCAGAAATTATTGGGAATTTATCGAAAATAACTGGATTAAATGGAAGCATATGGGTTATTTGTTCAGGCTGTATTTGTCATATGCAGATACAAAAAAACATTTCCATTTCATAAGCAGACATAATAATAAACCCTTGTAACAGACATAAAAATCAACAATTTAGTTGAGTTGAACTTTAATTAAATGAGTTTACATTGAACTTTGATTGCATAACAACAAAAAAAACATTGGCTATGATCCCCTTCAAAAAAGAAAAATCCTCTAAGGCCTCTATAGAAAAGCCCAATGGGAACAGATTAATTAAAAGTCCTCAATTAGCATGCCCAGGCAGGCTACACCCCACGCATACTTTACATTAGGCTACTATCTGCTGGCTAATTGAAATAGCCTTAAAAAATGAAAACTGAGTGTATTCACTCCAGTGACATAATCAAGTTTTGATTGGAAGTCTGTAGTCCTTTGGCTCAGACAGCGCAGCAGTGTTGGCAGTAGTGTGGGCTGCGCATGTGATGGGCGACGGCACTGTGCATGCGGAGGGTTAGAATTTCACTAAATTCCTATTTAATTGGATGACTTCCCGCCACTGTAAAGATCAAGCATTACTGTAGCGTGTGGCATAACTGAACTTCCACTGCACCCCCTCGTGCCAAGCGAAGTGATATCCACAACAAAAGAGACACAGCAGCAATAGCGAGGAGAGCCTGACAGATAGCGCACATGCATTTAAAGCCGCATCACCTAATAGAGGGATCTGTGTCGAGGATCGCACACTGGCTCTGGCTGGCTCTGGTATTTGGGAATGCAGCGGGGATAACAGGATAAAATGGGTACGAAAAGGGTATCAAAACCTCTGGACAACACATAGACAAGTTGTGCAATAAACTGATAGAAGTGGAGGAAACAAACACCTTCTCTTAACAAATCCTTTAAGATGTGTGATTATCCTGAATACTTTTATCTTAAAAACATGTGCATCCATATGGAGGTGGTTTAATGTTTGCTTAATACTGTGCTCTGTAGGAACGCTTCACTAGTGATTCACCTCAGAGTAATTTTCTTGATCAACGGATTCCTCTTTCGCTCTGTGAACGTATATTGCTTATTTTGTCCAATAAACAGCCCAAAGCCACCACGAATTCAGTTTACTATCTCATGAGACAAAGAAAAGCAGTCAGTCCTCGCAGCTGAGACGCTGCCATGTTTGGCAGTTTTCCTTGTGAAATGACTCAAACCGTTAATTGATTATCAAAGCGGTTGCAGATTATTATCCCGCTGATGGACAAGTCGATTAATCTAATCTTGTCATTTCAGCAAAATCACCATATGACCATGATGACTCATTCATAAACCAAACGAATAGCCAAAACTTTTTTCATCTTAAACCTCAGGCCTCATTTGGGCCTTAACTCTTCTGTGGAAGTCATAACCGAACATTAGACTCAGACGGGTCAAAGGATAACACAGGCATTCCTGTTCTCATTTCCTCAGGGTTTCATTCCTCCTATGGCTCCTCTTCCCCTCTGACATGTTTGGCCCCCTCGCTCCTCTTCTGAGAACCTATAACCACCTCAATTAGGGGTAAAAATAGCCAAAGCTTCCTCTATTGTCTGAGCACCACTAAATACAGTATTAACCAACTGTAAAACTGCTCACGTCCGGTAAGAATCTGCATAAAAGATGTTTTGAATGTGTCTGATCATTAGCGAGCGAGACGTGGACACAACAATACCATTGTGTTGATGGCAGATCCATATGGCTCTCTGTTTCTCCTTAATCCAGGAATGTGGTCTATGCATTTTTATTCATTCCTGCTAGTTAAAAACAAAGAGGAGGGGCAACCCTCCTGTAGAAAAGGGGAATGTAAGGGCTATGCAGTACATCAATTGAACACACACACACACACACACACACACACACACACACACACAGGAGACACACAAGGGGGACAAACAGCCTCTGAATGCAAGGCCAGCAGAGGGGTTTCCATTCAAAGGGATCAGTGGGAGTATAGACAGAGCAAGTCTAAACTGTAAAGCGTGGCTCAGTACAATACCACCGGTGACAGCACACACCCACTAAGTGCAAAGGATGTGGAGGGAGGGTACGGGAGGGTGAGAGGGAAACGGGAGAAGCTAGAGAGGGAGGGAGAAAACAGAGGTGGACAGGAGGGATGGGAGAGACTCTCATTTAGACTCTGATTGACGGGGAACTGTGGAAAAAAGGAGAGTGGGTCACACGGGTGAGGACGGCAAGGTGACGGGGGCGATTTACTTCAAATGAAGCAAAGTATCAGGTTGTAGGTTGTGAGAACTGGTTGTTGTCTTAGTTCATTCAAAAGTTTGACCTTAAAACTTTACTATTATTGTTTTTAGCCAAGCTATGGAGTGGCTCCAGGGATGCCTGCTGATCGGCCAGTCGGTCCACCACTTCAGACTGAAATATCCCAGCAACTATTAAATGCGTTGCCATGACATGTAGAACAGACATGACATGGTGCCCAGAGGAATAATCCTGTATTACTTTAGTGATCCTCTCACTTTTGATTTACTGCCAATATGACGCTGACGTTTGTGGTTCGAGTGAAACATCTGGATAAGCTTAAATTTTCTAAAGACGTCCCTGTTCCACTGAACTCAAACAGCTTTGACCATCTCCTGACTTTTCCTCTAGCGCCATCATGAGGTCAAAACATTGAACAAAACTTTAGACTCCTGCAAAATGAATGACATTCCCATCAGTCTCGGCCTTACTTTGTGTTCAGTGGTAATTACTGGTCACAAGCTACCATGACATGGTACACTTCACACTTGCTAAACATTAGCATGTTGGGATGCTGATGAGAGCATTCGACTCAAAACACTCACAGAGCATGAGTCTTGCTCATCTTTAATTGCAACCCTGATTCCTACGAAGTTGGGACGCTGCGGAAAAAGTAAATAAAGCCAAAATACAACCGGCATGTAGTATCATCCTTTATCCAATCATGTGATCACAAAGTGGTGAACCTCGCTCCATCCTCGCTTGTGAATGACTGAGCCTTTCCGGGATGCTCCTTTCATACCCGATCATGATACTATCACCTGTTACCAATCAACCTGTTTGCCTGTGGAATGATCCAAACAGGTGTTTTTGGAGCGTTCCACAACTTTCCCAGTCTTTTGTTGCTCCTGTCCCAACTGGTTTGAAAAGTGTTGCTGCGTCAAATTCAGAATAAGCAGATATAGCTGTCAGAGAAAAGGAAGTTGTGTAGTAGAGAAATGTTTCTATGAAGACATTATAAGGTGTGACACACAGCTAATTACTCAAAATGCTCCTTTTTAAAAACTACATTTGATTTATTGTGCACTTTTTATTGTACTTCTATCATTTATTATCTTATGTGTGTGAATGACGAAAAGGCGAGTCCAAACAGAATAACGCACTTTTGCCGTTGCGAATCAGCGCTTCTCTTTCACATCACCTTGTAATCTGCACACACCCCACCCTTCCTTAACCCCCTGTTAAAGAGCCCCATTCTTTTCAGGAATGCGGCCCCTCGTTGTTCGCGAGTGAAAGTGTGTCTGTCCGCGTGCGTGTGTGCCTGCACGTGTATGCCCATGCGTGCGTGCCCGTGGCATGTCACTCTCCCTCTACAAAGGCATAACTGGAACAACTGGAGGTGGGAGCTTCATTTCTAGGCCTGAGATCATGGCTGGTCGGCCCCCGCGGAGCCACGCCGTCAGATTACTGCACCGCATTGGTGCCATTGATGGGATTTGTTGCCTAGCAGCTGCACGTCCATCTGAGACACCCCCTTATCACACCACATATACAAACACATAAATAAATACACATACGACCGCGACCTCGTGTGTGGGTCTGCTACAGCACAGAACAGGGCGTAACTGCCTCGCCTCAGATATCTTAATGCTAGAACAAGACATTCTAAAACACTGGCCAATGGTGTTACTGAATAACCTTCATAAAGTCACAGTCAGATGATTTTCACTGCGATTAAGTCATGACCGACTTTGCCGGCATCTCAAATGTTCAGTTCCATGACAGAATGAAAGTTCAAGAGGCAAACCACATCTGAGAACCCCCTCTACTCCCTCTCTCCACCCTTGTCTCTTTTCTCCAGGACATGACCTTGTCCAGACATCATGTTTTCCCAGATGAAGATCTTCACTGCCTTCCTTATTCTGAAAAACAAACTAGATGAACTATTTCTTTTTCATGGCATGATTTTCACTCCTGAAAGCTGCCTTGCTTTAAATTTCTTTTCCTGACATGTGAGTAGGTAGATTTGGACAGAAGCCTTAACACGAGGTTCACTCACTGACTTTTTTGTGGAGCTGACAGTCACATCTTCTCGCAGTTTCTGACACTTTGGAATGAAATGAAGTTCATCTTATCATAGACGATGAATATAAATGAGAGCAATAGCATGTCAAAAATCTCAAGGCCATTCATCAGGTATGTGTTTCATGCTTGTGTGGCTCAGGCATCAGACCTGCAGAGGGTATGAGACAGGCATAAGCACCAACTGTCACATTCACGCGTGCTGCCTCAGTCAATAGACACTAGTGGATCCACTGACTGAACTTTACTCTGAAGGTACGGTGAGGAGATGAAGGAATAATGAATGAAAATGTTGGGGAATGAAAGTGTATTTCAGAACGTGTGGTATTTTAGAGGCCAAAACACAAAATGCTGGCACTGGTTGCAGGCAGGAACTTTAATACCCAAAACACAGCGCTGTTCCTTTAGACATAAGGTTTTCAGTGTGAACTGAAACTGCACTTGCTGCTATAATGTGGGCACCAAACTTCCTCCAAACACCCCACAAAAACTGCAACTCAAGTTCTAAACAACATAAAGACAATTCAGGCCTCTGTGACAGCTGGTGATTATTGAATCTGGGAGCAAAAAAAACACATATTCTCTATTTCTCTTGGAACTTATTAAGTTTACCCTGCACCCACACCTCATTTGGAGTAATGGGACACAAAGCATGGAGCTAGCGCCTTCCTTTCTGAGTATTTCCAAACTTCATATGTGGCCTTTGTGCGGAGAGCAAGTCCTATAACCGTACAGACAATGAACTCAGTTGTATGGCTGAAGTCACTCTGGTGTGTGGCGGGGAAAGACAACAAAGAGGGGACAGCATTTGCACAGTGCGAGCCTGTGACATCGCATCTGTGAGACACTGGAGAGGACCGGCATGTGTGACGCTCCTCGGCTCAGGACAACGTGGCCTCGGCATTTGTCCAGTTATTTAGAGAAAGGCTGCAACATTTGTGAATACTTCGTAAAGCACTTGACCTCACAGTTAAAATACTGCATGTGTGTGCATGCCAGAATTTACAGCTTGCATGTCGGGAATATCATGCGGAGCAACTTCTATTTCTCGACATCAAATATTGGATTGCAAATGCCTCAATAAGCCTTTCGTCTCATTCCAAACATAACGGCAGGTCATGTTCCAACAAAGCTGTACTGTTCCCTCCAGAATTAATAGGTTTATGACTGTAGCTTTACAGCAAACACAGCGAGTAGCCGGTGGCTCTATTATAGTCCTATAAGAATGAAGGAGTGGGTTTACTGGAAAACAAGTTAAACAACGTCAGCAAGGATTATCATCCTGCTAATAACACCAGAGGTACCGGGGCTAAATTCAAAATCTCTGCTCAAGTGATGCAGACTTTGAGCAACATACGTCATATAACTCGTGAGACATGTTAAAAGTACTTAAAAGTATTGGCATGCTGGCCATAAACTGTCAATATTTAAAAAAAACAGTGAAATAGGAGAGAGAGAGATGTGACAAATATCTAAATGGCCTACGTACTGAGCTCATAACTCAGGCTCCCACCATGTTTGGCATAATCTGCCGTCTCCATCCAAAATATCATTACTCAGACAGTGTAAACAAAAATGCTTCTTAGTTAAAGCCATCTCCATCCGTCTGCCTCCCCAGTCCTTCTGAGTTCCCTCTATCCCCGCTGATCCTGAAAAATGACAATGTAATTTCTGCTCCATTTATTTCCCATGCCAGGGCCAAGCGTTCTAATTCACTCGTTGAGTCCTCACAGACTCCCCGCCCTTACCTCCCATGCTGAGCCAATATTGTGCTTAAATCTCATGCTCCGATTGTCATGGACGAACCCTGTATGGCACAATTAGATAGACGGCGTAATTATAATGGCACCCTGTGTCCGTGCACATCACCCTTTGAACTGCTGAAATGTTTACAGCGGAAGAGACCCAAATATATATTATTCCCCCCCGACCCACCCCGGGCCCAGTGGAGGATAATGAGCAGCAAGCCGCTCTCCACACTGTACTGAGACAAGGGACGCACACAGACATGCACATGCACGCACACACACACACACACATGCGTGCATGAAGCCATGATGCTAGTACCAGATTTCCAGGCTTTTTGTATTCTCTTGTGTATGGATATGAAAGGAGTACACACAGCAAGCTTATGTTACACCGAGTCAATGTACAGTAAGTCTCAGTAGTATGCAATATCACAGGACGAGTCCTGTTACATATCTGAAATCAGATGTAATCTGATGTCAGACTGTAACCAAGTATGCTCCTCTGTGTCACTCAAGAATAGATGGTTTAATGTGCAAGCATCAGCACGCACACACCCGGGCACCACAAAAGCGCGCACACACACATGTGCACGTGGACACACACACATGCACACACACCTATTGGTGATAGTAAAAGACCAACCTTGATGGTTAGGAGAACTCCGATTGGCTGATTGCTGGAAAGCTGGACCAATGAGGTCAGCTTGCCTGTGATTGGAGGACCGGTCTATATTGTCTTGCTGAGGGAGAGAAAAGCAAGAAAAAAGAAAGGAAATATTGTCAGCCAACTTTGTTACAGGAGCCAAACACTGAAGCAAAAACAGCATCTCTGAAAGTCAAATCCTCAGGAACTAAAACAGAAGCCAAATGTAATAAAAAAATTAGCTTTTAATGGGTTAAAAGAAGCAGGTGCTGCAGCATTTTATGGCCCACATGGCTGAGCACATAGTCATTCAAATGTTCATTCATTCAAATTAAAGTTTTGATGAAGAATTAAACAATAATAGCAAATAACAAACTTTATTTGAATAGCACTTTTCATACAGAAGCTCAAAGTGCTTTACAGCAAAGAAATCTCATGCACCACAAGGGTGCGTCACAGAGAAAAGACAGAATGGACATAAAAACAGGGATAACAAATGAAAGATGGAGAATATATTCCACTTGATAATGATAGCCATAAAACCATAGAATGAAATAATAAAATATAGGCTAAAATAGAGCACATCAATTCTAAATTACATTATCTTCACATTTTTTATCTATTTGATTTTTTGTACATGTTTCCCATTTGAAGCCAAAACTACCACTATGTTTACATAGGTTGTATATAATTAAAAAGAGGTCAGCGAGGACAAAACCTAAAATAGTAATGGTCAGTAGTTCAGAAACCTAAACAGAAATATGATAACATT
This sequence comes from Chelmon rostratus, assembly GCF_017976325.1. Lineage (NCBI taxonomy): Eukaryota > Metazoa > Chordata > Actinopteri > Chaetodontiformes > Chaetodontidae > Chelmon > Chelmon rostratus. Next base: position 20,380,026 of record NC_055665.1, read on the forward strand.
TTACACAAAAGTACAGCAATAAAAAAAAAAAGCTGAACTGAGATAACAGTTGCTCTTTTTGCCACACTGCCACAGTGTGTGAACACAGCCAGGTGTGTATCACAGCACAGACGACCAGCAGTTTAAGATCCCATTTAGCCACAGTCCTGTCCTGGTTTCACTTTTTTTCCCATCAACGCAAAACTGTTCAAGAAATAAAACCCACAATCCACCACAAAAAAGTGTGTGTTCATAAACAGATTTATTTTTGATTTGTTCCTCACACTTACAACCACTAAAGACTACAACTCTGGATTACCCAGTGTGTGTGTGTGTGTGTGTGTGTGTGTGTGTGTGTGTGTGTGTGTGTGTGTGTGTGTGTGTGCGGGGCGTCCCGCGCCGAGCAGCAGGAGCAGGAACAGAACGTACTGGGGCAGACTACTGTGCTCAGAAAAACATTACAACCGACGATGTCTCTATCACACAGCGGACCTCCTCTGATGCCGGAATAAAAGCTGTTGCGGTTGCTTGTTCTGCCTCATTTAGAGTAGTGACAGACAATGCAGGCATTCTTTGACACAAGCTTTTTCTACAACAGAGCGTATTCTATCCAAGTTTCTATGGTAGATGCGTGCTTTTTGTTTTTTTTCCTTGCGTCACTTTGAAGAGTCTTTGTTGCCTCCAGAGCCACTGACAGAATGATTAAACGGTGATGGTCCTGGTAATAATCACGCAACCCTTTAGACCCACAGCCAAGTCTTTTTTCTGGACGGTGTCTCACTTAACGAAGCAGATCCAGGCTGCACTTAAAGATGTCACGAGTAAATGCTGGCACAGTACAAGATCAAAAGTATTTCATGAAGTCCATCACTGTCAAAGCAGCCGGTTTCTCTTCATGCTTTGCCTCCTTCCCCTTGTCCTGATGCACCCTCACCGAAATGTAATGCGACCACACACTAAAGCATTGTAAATAACGGCTACTTTCCAATTGAATTTGGAAGGTTTTAGATGGATTTTATATTAAATTTGTGTCTCCTTGCAGCAGACTGCTTGATTACATTCCTGACCAAGCCACTTTGAACGCAAAGCTCAGATTTGTGTACAGAAATATGCATTTTTAAAGCTCAAATTCTCACACACTTTCTATAGCCTATAGCACCTTTAAAGCAACTTCACAAACAAGACTGGATTAGCCGTTCCAGGAGAATCGACTCACTGTGAGAATAAAGCTTGAAGTAGAATTCCACTCTGATGACTCCATTCTTCAAAACGAAGGCTCGGCTGAAGAGTTTGGAGATATATAATCCATGACTTGTCTACAAAACGTTTAGTTTGCTCAGTGACAGAGAAGTCATTAGTGTTCCTCTCTATCGCCTGTGCTGGTTTGAGCGTTCAGACTAAACTGGATATAACTGGAGGGTCAACGCCAGCATATGGTTCTGTCCACCGCCATCCCCTCCAACCCCTCTTCTATACCAACTAACCCAACCGCATCCAATCATTACATTGCATTGTTCCGTCTTTGCATTGTCTCGAGTCCCAGCCGTCTTGGCCGGACTGAGAAAGAGATTTCAGGGCTTAATGGGACTAACGTTCTTTTGAATAAAAAAAATAGTCAAATAAACACGGCATCACCCCATTCGTTCCCGTGACATAGCAAACCCCATCATCAACACACACCGTCTGGGGGTCCAGCTACCAGACTGTGACTGATCCCTACCCAGTCACCCAAACAGCACTGGGACGCCGGTTTGGTTGGTGGGATGGTACAGCACAACGGTTGTGTGTGTGTGTGTGTGTGTGTGTGTGTGTGTGTGTGTGTGTGTGTGTGTGTGTGTGTGTGTGCATGTGTGTATTCAGGACAGGATGGTCATGGTTCAGCTCCACTGAGCAAAAACGCAGGGACTCTTTCACACCATATACTGGTCTTGAATGCTGTTTTGCATGGCTGTCTGAGAGTAAATGAATTAAAACACACGCGCACACACATGCACACACAGACACAATAAAAGACCTATAAAGCACACCTTGATCTCTTTTGTGGATATAACCAACAAAAATCCAAAACCCAGACAGCCTTTGATGCTTTTACAGACAATTGACAGAATGTTAACTTGGGATTTAATCCTATAGATACTGGCCATTTAGCATAATTCTCAGCCATGCCACTGCCTGACTCTGCATTTGGTTAAGTTTATTGGACGACTAAAAAGAAGAGAGGGAAAATTCAAACATAATAGCGGACGTTTCTTCTTTGTGGTCTGCTGCTCTGCATTTTCTCATCCAGCTTCACTGTCTTTTACACACGGACACACACACACACACACGCACACACACGTGTTGCTTAAGTTCTTAAAGAGGGGTCAAAAGAGGACTGAAGGTAGGCCAAGTTTTGACAAGAAGCATATAAGGGTCCTTTCATATTGATGAAGTTGAAAGGATGAAAGGAACTCCAAATAAGAGTCAAGGGGTTGAGGGTTCAGCTCTTTAAAAGGGGTCAGTGGAAGGCCAGAGACAAGGTTAAGGCACTGAATGCAGGACAGACACAAAGATCTGCAGACCGGGCCTCAAACAAAGGGGGAAAGACTGAGACGCATGTCAAAGCTACGCCTTTAGAAGAGGTCAGACTGAGGTTAAATGTTATGACCGGGGACTGAATATGATCGATACTCGACTGACTGTCGACTAAGAAGGAACAGCTGAGAGTGGACTCGATCCACACAAAACATTTCAAGTTAAACGGTATGAAATTGCATTTTCCTAGAACTTGCCGCGAACTAAATATTCTCAGAAGGCTTTAAAGATGTGGAAATCTTACTCAAGGGTCCAAGACTTGCTTCTGGCAGGCCATTCTTGCTGACAGCAATAGCGCTAACTGAGACAGTCCGGTTACAACATACATGAACACCAGACAGCAAGTGGAAATCCCGTCTTACATAATTAACCAGAATGAGATCAGGGGGTCAAACTAATGTGTGCTCGAGTGCTTCGTTGATCTGTTTGTTTATACAGTAGAAACTCAGCTGTAGCTGCTGTCACAGCTCGGCTGAGCCACTGACAGGCTGGCCTCTGACATATGTTTACATAAGGTTTTAATTCATTCCAATTAATATATTACCCCGCGATTCTGTTAGCTATTGTTGCCTTTATTAATAAATACACCAACCGAGTGTTATTTTGAAGCAGTCAACACGCAAAAAAAAAAATTAATCATAAGCAGAGTGATTGTAATAATTAAGAGATCCTTATGCTGCTAATTTGAAATGATTGTGAGTGGCTGTTATCCTACTTTTGCCACTGATCCCAATCCAAAGCCAATGATGTACTTAGTTTAGAATAAGGTGAGAGTTAGGTTACTGTTTGCTAACATAAACTCAAGATGTTATCAATAATAATGAAATCAGACATCTCTCATTTAGGCAACAACTGTTTCCTCACCCGTTTATCCTGCCTACCCTGCAGCAGTTCAGGCGTACTTCTGCGTGCAGGGATAGGCGCATAATGCATGCTTTAAGCTCCAGCTAGCCCATGACCCTGAACTGGAAAAAAAACGTGTACGGCGAATGAAGGAACGCTTTGACGTGTGTTAAACTGTGCGAAATGCTCCTCTTGCAAATGCAACACAATATTCACACTGCAAAGGCGCAAGTAAAACAAATGCAATCTTGTGATATCTAGGAATACCGGTGGGTTATGGGAAACAACACAAAATCTTGTTAATGTTTAGCCCCAGATAAAACAATCCGGCTGTCTCAGGCTCTCTCGCAGCAAAGAATTCTGCTGCAGTGCTGGAGTCTGCTTGTTTATCCAGCGATCCAACACAGATTTGAGGCAGCTTAATACACTGGAAGGCCTACAGATCTTTTATACATGACAATATTATTTTTTGGCATACAGGGATTCCTTGGGCTCTGCTTACACAGCATTTAGGTGTGTAATCCACTCAAGTTTTACTACATATGAGCGCCGAGGTTAGTTTGACACTCATAAAATCTTTAAAATGTGTTATAGGTACAGTTGTTTCTGGATTAAGGGGTTTTCAATCAGCTATCATCCTGCCACTAACACTCTAACACACTTTTTTTTCACCATATCTGATTTGCTTTGCTTTGCACATACCATCATTTATGCATTTAGTCACGATCACACAACAGAAACAAGATTAAAGCGGTGATATAATCCCTTGAGTTTAGTGTGAATGTTATCTTCACTTGGATCTGTTTTGAATTGCTGCTGCATTTTTATCAGGGAAAAATCTTCCATGACCCAGGAATTTCACAGTGAATGGGTTTTCTCATTCAGCCAGTCAAGGTACATCTGTTATAGCTGAATGCTTTGCAAACAGCAGAGTGAGTGTGTGTCTGTGTGTGTGTGTGTGAGTGTACATTAAGGTCCTTACACTGTGGCTCCAGCAGCAGCCATTCAAGCCGGTGATAAAGATGACAGCACAACTAAATGATCACCCAGTCCAATAAAGTCACAAGACAAAATGTTGACGGCTTGTTGTGTTTGGGAGTGCCTGGGAGCACATATGGGAAGCAAAGATTAGCCTACAACTACATACAATGATTCACTGTGCCAAAGGTGGTGTCACCTCAGCCCCAACCCGGCCTGCTCTGTGCAGTTTTATTTTGCTGTGTTAGCTCCTTATAAATATGCCACATTAAAAATGGTGCACTTTTCACAAAACATGCGCATTCATCTTTGCAGCTGAAGCAATAAGGCAGAAATGCAGAAACAATATACACACTAACCACCCTGACTTCACTCTGCCACAAATACAAGCATGCAAGCACACACACACACACACACACACACACACACACACACACACACACACACAGGGTGTGGGTGATTGGATGGATATATAGACTTTTGCCTGCTGTTTTCTTTATTTTTTGGATTGAGGGTGGTCGACTGGAAAATGTTAGCATATTGTCTAACACACACACACACACACACATACACAAACACACACACACACACACACACACACACACACACACACACACTGACACACATCATTGGTTTCTGTCTCTCTAAGCTGCGGAGATCTGGGAGACTCAAGCAGGCTGAACTCTCTGTCCTCTAGCAGCTCTGAGGTCAAAGGTCATAGATAAAGCCACGGACCAGATGACGAGCAAACAACAGACTAGCTTCCGATCAGGCTAATAGTGCTACTGCCCTAATACAAATGTTTGGAAGCCCTTTGCTCTACTGAGGCTGGTAGGAACAAATCTCACTAAACCTTAACCCCGATGTCCGGAGGTCAAGTCTTGCCTTGCTCGCTCAACAACAAACCGGCACATCAGGATGCGAGCTGATGTTCAGAGGCCTTTGTTTGTGCTCGCAGCTCGAAGTAATGCATCAAGTCTGTCCCTCTATAATCCACATGCTCGAATTGCTCTGTGCTGCATGCAAGAAACAAGAAAAAAATCTGGATTGTGCACTAAAAACTTCAACTGTCTGTATCCAGGATACACTGTTCAGCACAACTTTATTCACAAGGCTGGACAGTTCCCAGGTTAACCACGGGCTGCTCTAATATTACATAACTAAACAAAAAGAGGATTAGTAGATGGGTCTGACTTTTTAGTGCAATGACAAACACAATAAAGCAGATATTTTCCCACAGTAGATTAAATGTGTTTTGCTTGTTTTGTTTGGCTATGCTGTGATTCACTGAATACTGTGGAGCTTCCTGTGATGTTTTGGCATTATGATCAGGTGAGCTACAGTCAATCGGCACAAACACAGGATCAAACTGTAACACTACTGGCGAGAGGACAAACAATTTGTGTCTTTAGGCTAGATATAAGTTGGATTCACAGGGATATGACGTCGGATTTCCATTGCATAAGGAAACAAATTAAATGCACTCAGCACAAACTATGCATTTGTTTGTGAGTGAGAGTCAGAATGAAAAGAGCAGCCATTTCCTGGGGGGGTGTCAGCCAAAAGAAGATGCTTTTGTAGCTCTGTTGGACCAACACTCCACAACATTCTGTCCCCCTGCAGCTTTTTAGCCTCTCCTCACTCTCTCTTTAGTCAGCTCTAGACCAAACTGGACAAACTACAACCAAAGACCCTGCTTTTAATTCCCTCTCCACACATACTAACTAACTAATAAACCAAATATACTATTAAGAGCATATAAAGGGCTGATTAAGAGAGGCTGGGAAAGGCAGGAGTGTTGGCAACAACGGCAGTGACCTGAATCCACACCCTCACACACCTTCTTAGAAGCAAATCTACAGAACCTCGAGTGCTTTCTGGATGGTTTATTATTGGTTTCTCATCCCGGCTAACACATTCCCAACAGTTTCACTCCTGAACAGAGCATGTTAGCCATGCCATGTGGATAAACAAGTTGAGATCCAAAGTCATTTCAAGTTACTTTCGCTTTAAAATCTTAACCAGACACCCGGTGAGTCCCACTCTGGAGAGCACCTCATACTGACTTCAGAGTGTGGCTTCGCACATTAGTCTTCGCTTTCATTTCTAGTCTTAAATGGTAACACTTCGTCTCTACAGACACTAGTTGAGCTGTTAAAGCAGCGTATAAATTCTTCTCAAGATAGCCTTGAACTTACTGGAGAAAACCCTACGATGCCATTTACCTGATAATTTGGATGATGCAGGAAATAATCCGGACATCCGGCCACAGCCATGTTTTGTGCTCCTGGGCTCTTTCGCACAGTTCGCTCGGCGGGATCAGTTTCGATACGAGATGGACAGAGCGGAACCTGCGGAGGAAGAAGAGCAGACAAATGGAGGTTAGTGGAAAACTACAACGGAAGGAGGGGGAGGGTGAGAAGGTCCAAGAGAGGAAGGATGAAGGAAGGAGAGGAGGATGACAGAAGGAAGATGAAGTCTCGGTTCTGAGGAGACAGATATAGCACAGAGCACTTCTTAACCCACATAGACCCACAGTAAACAACATCAACGAGCAACAAGGGAGGAACGGCAGCTGGTTAGAAATTGCGAGACGTAAGCAAAATAACCGAATCGCATTCAAAATCCACTTCGGTACGAGTATTCCTCCTTCACATTTTGATCTGCAAAGCTGCTTTGCAACACAACCAATTATTTTGCAAAAGGAGAAAAAAAAAAAGAAACTTCGTAGAAATCAATCAAATCCAGCTTTCCGGCGAGGTGAAGATGGTTCAACAGGAATTACTCAAACTACCAGGTTTTCACATTTGATTTCCACTATCATGTAAAGACAGTTTACTAGAGAACCGAGTCTTTGAACAGCATTACAGAGCCCTGCAGTGGTTTGTGTAATGTTTATTATTTAGTGCATGAATTGGAGCCAAGTTAAACCACACTGGCTTTTATTTGGATGATAAAAGAGCTGAACTAACTTTACACTACTACCACTGCAGTCCATTTGTGGAGTAAAAAGAGGTTTGCTATTAAGTCGTGCATCATATACAGTCTATATTGTGGAGCTTGGAGACTCTAAAAATGAGATGTGTCCCTCCTAATGATTCTTGTCATTGAGGTTTCTACAAAACCTTTTTTTCGTCCTGACCCCGACCCAACCGGCAAACCCAACATACTCCACCACCCTTTCATTTCACAATAATAAATTAATGAACAATCTGCTGGGGCGTGGTCTTTGCAAATCAGCACCACTGTAATACAAGCTACACCTCAGGGGACTTTAAAGGAGGTCTTCTACTCTATGAAGCCTCCCTCCCGGCCATCCTTGGGTCAAAATAACCACAAATTCAACAACACGGACTTTAGTCTATTTGAACTTCTTAAAGTTGGTATCCTATTAACCTCTTGGCACTGCTGCCACTGAACAAACACCTGTAAACACCGACCCAAAAATACCCTGCAGGCACCTCTCCAGGTCTTAAGTTAGACCCCAGGGTATATTTGGAGCCAAACAGCTCGGGCTCACAACTATGACGGTCTTTTATGCAGCAGTTCATGACCCCCTGTTGGTATTTCAAAAATATGAACTGCCATTTTATAGTCTGCTAATATTATCCCATGTTTGCATTAGCGGTTGTGAGCGGGCTGCCCTTGCGGCCATAGAATGTGGATATGTGTGCGCGTCTCTGCCTCTACATGTGTTTCTGCATGCGTACGTGTACTGTATGTGTTTACATATGCTGAGCATGTGTGGCTGCGCGTGGGCGTGTAAAGGCTCTATTTTTAGGAGTTTTCAGGGTCTTTGAGAAGCTCTACTTGTGTTTCTAGAGTTGTGTGTCTTGCTGGCCCTGACCGGCGAGCAAGCGCCAGCGTGCAATGATAGAGCCGCTCTGATCCCAAACAGGACGCACCGTTAAACTGCTAAACTTTCTGATAGAGCCGACGCAAGCAAAATGATAAAGAGCGGCATCGTATGACCCGTTGTCCGCGTCAGAGGGCTGAAGTATTCCCAACAGTCACGCTCCAAGGAAAGGTGAGAAGCCGGCCATCATACTGAGGGGTGATCGTTTCAAAATGGAGATGAACGGGCGCTCATTCTCAGACAGACACGCAGATGGTGTTGCACGTGAAAATAACTGTGTTAAAAAAAAAACAAAAAAACTTGAAGGTCAGGTTTTGGAAAGTTACAGAAATTATTGGGCACAATTCTGGCGTAGGAAAGGTGTGGGGCGGTTTCTGAAGCCATCCAACAAGCTTCTCTGATGCAGTGTACTGACCCTTGGACAGCCTCTGACGCAGTGTACTGACCCCTCATCAATGCAAGATGGAAAATTAGAGGAGAGATCGAGCAGGAACATCTACTTAAGCGTTAAGTTTGACAAGTCTGAAATGCTGGAGGCCTGATTCTTGTGTCAGCTGATGAGATAAATAAAGCTGTCACTCACAGCTCTCTCTTTCTAATTATTTCTTTAAAGAAATAAAATTGAAATAAGCTTTTTTGTACCTCCAAAGCTGGGCTAATGACCAAACCATGAATGCATTCTAAACAAAGAGCTTGGCACCACGATCACTGGGACCGCTGAAAGGCCTCGCTTGTAATGACTGTGTGTGTGTGTGTGTGTGTGTGTGTGTGTGTGTGTGCGTGTGCGTGTGCGTTACTGTGTCAGTCCGTGTGTGTGGCCTGGCCGGCTGGCATGCTAGGGCTGCTCGTCATTTACACATTATTTACAGACACACAGTTTACAACAAAAACAAAACAAATTAACATCAACCTAAACTCTCCGGGCAGCCCCTCATTAGGCGCCACACACTCGCTGACTGGCTGTGGCTGAACTGTATGTTTATTATATTGCAGGAGTCAGGAGGTTGCACAAGAGGGACCGAGGCAGACCTCAGCGAACTGCATCAGAAGCCAAACAAAATGGTTGTGCCTCATTGAAGATTACATCCTTATCAAAACTGATACTTTGGTTTCAGGGGGTTTAAATATTCAACGTGAAATGAATTAAAAGTAGGGCCTTTCAGCATCCCTCTTTGGCATAAACTCTGCTTCATCTGTGCGTGATTAAACATGGGAAAAAGCTCCGGCGTTCCATGTAGCATTAAAATACCTTACAACCCAAGTTTCAAAGTGCTCATACGTGCCACAGTGACTCTCAGTGACTGATATATTGACCAAACACACACGCACCTATGCTTAATTGCTCCCTGACACAATCAAAGCCATTCCAGCGCGGGGATTAGACCCTCTCAGAGCCCTTTGATTCGATTCCTTCCACTTCAGCAGTGCACTGAAACCTAACCATCTCTGACCTTGACAGTGCAATTATCCGGACGCACTAGAAAGGCGGACTTTGGGGCACGGCGGCTGTACCCAGCGGTGAGGTGACAGCATCTGGATTAATTAAAGTGATTTTGGCTCAGACCTGCATGAGGGAGAATGTTCGCGGGTGGACTTCAAACACCAGGGCCTTAACAACACCTATCACGAATCATAAATCCTTTGCAGCACCAGCACCGACCTGTGTGAGACTTCACCGCAAAGACACTCCGCTCTGTGTTCTGCTCTGCGGTTTTACCAACATCCATCTGAAAGTGTGTGACTTTATTATCATTATTTTAAAAGATCCACGCTGCTGGTTGTAGCCCACTATTTTCAAATCGATTTATCTTTCTAAGTCAGGGAACTAAATGTCTGAGTTTCACGCGACCACAAGAAAGCTTGTCAACATCCTTTCAGCTATGCTAATGTGCATTTAAAAAAACACGAGACAGGACCTTTACTGTGATAGATTAGCGATGTCACGCAGGTTTCCAGTTGCTGGAAAAATTATAGCTCACCACTGGAAAAACATCTCTGCGTCAGAAAACAGGCACTCTGTATGTGATTTGTACTTAATGAGCTCGAACATGCAACGTTATACGGCACTGCACTTGAGCCAATAAGCCATAAACACTGAGGCAATTATTTAGTTAGGGCTTCCCTGTACTCGAAAGTCAGTTTTACTCATCTGTAGTGGTGCAAGTGCATATTTGACCCTAGAAGATGCATTATAGTAAACAACAAATGCCACCACTGTGTTGAAACTCTACTGCTGCTGTTGGGAAACTCACACACTTTGACCTGTCAGTGTTCCTCACTGTGCTGCAGGAGTCACTACTGAAGTGAAACTAAACTTTAACTTTTGAGAGGAATAAGAGCCTTTGACCTCTGGGCATTTCCCCTGAGCTCTGCAACGACAAGAACAAGTGCAGCACGGTTTTGTAAAAGGCACCCTGACCCTGAACGCGCACTGGCGGCACCCGCATGCTTAGTCAGTCTTGGGGTTAATGTGCTGATATGTGCTTACATCTCAAGGGTCCAGCTTTAACATCCCATGGTGATAAGCCCCGAGGAGAAGCCAAAGGCGAAGCCTGGGGATCACCAGAAACCCGGGCTATTTAAAGTAAAGCCTAATTGAAACAGTAGAAACATTTCCCTGAACAGTTCTCCCCTTTTACACGGTGGTTGGATCAGTGGCTGACCAGCTCACCAGACCAAAGATGGATGGACTTTAGCGGCCGCGGCACCGCGACTCTGTTGGCAGCCGATGCCACGAGGGTAAATATGGCGTACAATGCAAACGCACTGATCCAAAAAGGGATAAGGGATTGCAGAGCACACACAAACTTTCAGACAACCTTGCTTCTCTGCAAATGATAAATATACATTTGGGATGATGCATACTAACTGTCATTATGGTTTTAAATAGAGTCATTACTTCTTTAGGCCACAGCTTCCTCCCATATTAAATAACAGGTTATTATTAAGTTTTTCCCTTCCTTAAGCCTTTCCAAGGAGTCTAATAAAATACCTAGAGTGGAAAATGGAAATATTAAACTTTTAACCTCACAGACTGTATGTAGGCCAAGCCTGAAATAAATAAGTGTCTTGTGAGCTGCACTGCCAAACATACCCTGTAAACTAAGGAGTTGATTTTTTTTTTTTTTAAAACCTATCCGCCTGCCTGTTGGTCTGGGTTGTCTGTCTTAACTGTCAACCTGTCTATGTGTTCGGTTTGTCTGCCTCTCTGTCTGCCATCCTGCTTGGCTTTTTGTCAGTCAGTCTGTTTGCCTGTCTCTCTCTCTCTACCTGTCTGATGTCTCTACTTGTCTGTCTATCTACCTCCCTGCTAACCTCTGTACATTTCTGTGAGGCGTTCACTGCTCTATATATATTCCTGTCCTTTCCTAATTGGGAAAACATTCTAAATGGTGGGGGTTATTTATAGTGGGGCATCCAGAAACATACGGTAGCATACTTGTGCAGTGAAGCACATCTACTCAAAGCACATCTACTTTAAATCAGTTTCCAACTTTCACTGATACTGAATAAAATCAAACACACTGGATACGGATTAGGATTGGATTCACGACGGCTATTCTGCGGTTGCCAAAGCTATTACTGAGTATTTCCTTGGAACAATAGAAACACTGACAGTCTGTATTGTAACTTACTGGCACATAAGTGTTGAAATTCAGCCAAAGAGGGTTTCAGTTATGCAGCATGCTTTGTTCCCATACCGGTGTGTTCAGGGGAAGGTTGGCTGCCACTAATATGCAAGGTTTGTGCAGCTTTTTAAGAGTAAGGTTCAAGCACTTTCAAGGTACCTAAACCAAAACTTCCCTGTCTCTCGCAGCCTTTATCATCACATCTAAATTGTTACTATGAATACAGTTGCAAAAAATAAAGTTTACAGAATGCTTTTATACCCACAGCAATCAATGTATGTGCCTCTTTGTCATTTTACCAGCTGTTCACATTAACTTTAACTGTATGTTTTGATCATGATTATTTCATTGCTTGTTAATTTCCAGTTTGGGATCCATACAAGACATACTTATTCTACTCTACTCTAGCTTTGAATGACGAGTGAAAGCACCACGAGACAACAAACCCAAACACTTATGACGACGGGATCATTTCATTCCAAATATGAAAAATTTTTGGTTTACGTGACTGATTGTGTAGATGAAACACCAAGCTTTTTAATGAGCGCATTTCAATTCAAGGTTTTTCAGACTTTTAAGACTTTGTACAAACAGTGAATGTGGAGTTGCTGATATTGATACAGGTGTCTCAAGTCTCCAGTCTGGATCTTTTGGCAAAAAGCACAAATCAGAATGATGATGATTCATTGTCGAATGAGACCATTTTGAGTATAGATAGTTTTTTATCAAATGTATTAAATCTATAACAAAATAACCCAGCAAATACCATTTCAGGTTACCTTTGGAGTTAATCAAACCTCTTTCCCACATGGAACCATAAGCAAAAAGCCCTCAGTGCAGCATGTGTGCAGCTCAGCTGTGCAGCTGTGTCAACTACTTCGCCTGTGTGTATAATTGTAAAATGTGTTCATCTCAGTCAACTTGACTTCAGCTGATTGGACTGGACACAGCTTAACACAGGGCTGTTCAGCCCTGCTCAGCCATCTTTGGAATGCATGGAGCACATTCTTTCCATATGGGGTACCTGGTGAAAAAACATGAGCAATAGAGCGAACCCCAACCTCGTGAAATGGCACGCATTGATTTGTGGGCCAGCCAGGGATAGGGTGGATGGTGAGGAGGGAAAGCCAGGAACATATGGCAGAATATGTGTATGTGTGTGTGTGTGTGTGTGTGCATACGTAATACAAACACAAAGAGACACACACATACCAATTGTAAGCTTCCTACTCAGGTATCATAAGGTCAAAAGGGGACTTTTTATGCCTCTAGGGGTCAGGTAGTGTCAGGGAACAAAGTGTTTTATCTGCTACACCCTGGGGTAGAGGGTCTGCACAAGACTGTTTTCTCTGTCTCACACCCAACTGCTCCTGCAGGATTTCCGACCATCACCGCCCCTGCAGATGCACAGTCCTGTAGGGATTCTGACCCCTCTGATCACTTGCGATCTATTAAAAATCTGTCTCCCACCTCACAGGAAAAATTTGTGCAAAAGAAATGATCAAAGAGATGCTCAGCTGTTTAATAAGCCATGTTCCAAGTCGCGATCTTTAAAAAAAAAAGGAAGTAAACAGAAACAGCTTCAGCTCGAGGCACGGTGAAGGAAAATTGGATAGAACATTATGGATCACATGTGGTTTCTATGGAAGCTAATGTAATTCCCCTTTGAGACACATATAAAGACGCTGGATAATCAGACTACTGTTCAGATTAGGGATGTCAGTTGTGACATAACGCAGCATTAATGTCACTTGACTTTTGTTACTGTAATACAGCACATGACACGTATGAGTTCCTGGTGGTTTGCATGTTGTCTAGTTTACTGGAGGACGGTACATTCACAGGTTGAGCCCAATGATAAGTCCGTTCCATGCCGGCCACGCTTGTGTTGGGTCCCGTGGGATGTGTGGAATCCCGCTGCAGCCCGGGGCATCACTGAGACAGACAGACAGTACAGCTGGAACAAGCCTGACATCACTTATCTTCAAGTGGAAATGTCAGAGGCCTCAAGAGAGCCACTGCTGCACCCAAGGGGAGTAGTGACTGTGTACAGTGCATGTGTGTGTCTTCAACTATGATTTACAGTATGTCGAAAAGTGCTGTCCAGTTTTTGTTGTAAGTCTTTTACCAGTTTTTCTTGGCAGCGACACCAGAGTTTGCGAAACTTCTTTTAATAAGCGTCCTGCTGTTACACTCCAACTCCAGGAGGTGAGCGGCCTTACAGGTGAGCAAGTAGCAGGTTAAAGCAAGGTTGTGGCAGTAAGAAGAACTGGAGCGAAAGAAAAGAATATACAATTTTATTTCAAGCTAATTGCTGAGTAAGAGCAGCACTACTGGAAAAAGAGAAGACTGCGTTGATTAAAAGTGGGCTGAGGTATCGCAATTAAGCAGATGGCTATTTGGCTGGCGGTTGGTACTTATGACCCGATGCAACTCTAGCTATAAATCTGATGCATTTCTAGGGGCACACCCACAGCAGCTTAAGAGCAGACTTTCCTATAATGAGCTGAAATGAGTTGTGAAGGATGATACAGGACAGCCGGGTGAGAGGACAGAACAGTACGTGCCAAAGTTAGCAACTAGCTGGTGAGCTCCTCCTATCCTTTCAGAAATTCTCTTTGTGTTTGTGGCAACTGGCAGACAAATAACAAGCTCGCTATATCAACTTTATGACGTGATAACATGTCAAAGTTGCTTGGTTCCGCTGCCCCCAAGTAGACAAACAAAAATCAGTTGTTGCATGTTTAAAGATTTTTAGAATTTACACAAAGGGTTTTTGAGGGTTACCTTTAGGAAGGCCTTGACATTTTGTTTCTCATGAATTGACACAGAATACATAATCCATCCTATCACAGATTACTAAATGAGGAGCTGGGCGACAAAGAAATGGTCCCCGACCATTCCTCTGGCCACACCCCCTGTCTGATGTACCACACCAAACTCACCCAAGCCTCCAAACGTCCTGTTAACCCCTGCTGCACTGTAACGCACCAGCCACCTCCCTCTCCTCCAAAACCCTCGCCCAGCCCCAGCCCCGCCTATCCGACCCCTTCCCTCATCCTGCACCGCTCCAGTCCAGAACATAAACAGCGTCTTAATTCAAGAAATGGCACGGATCCAACTCGGTGTCTGGGGACTTGTGGAGAGCCCATTGAAGTGAATGTACTGACCGTAACCCAACCCCAAGAGAGGAGAGGTCAATTATTCTACTGTATATGTTTAAACTAGCCAGACACCTTAAGTGAGACCGTTTAGCGTGATGCTGTGAGTTATCAAAACTTCCTATGGCGAGGCGACCTATAGCTGTATGTGAGACAGGGAGTGATATGATTGGGAAGATAAGTCACCTGCTCCACTGTATCATGTTGCTGTGGGCTGGAGATTGTCCCTCTGATTCCCACACGCCTTTAGCTCTGCAGGCAGCCCGTACAATGTGTGTATTTCATACCGGTAATTCCAGAAAAACTGTACAGAGTGAGGTCCTCATACAACTGTAGATCACTAAAGAATGGTTTGACCAGTAGAATTTACTACAGGCAGTAGGCAACAATGACTAGTGATCCAAAAGTGTTGTATTCCAAGTAACTCTAAAATGAAAATTGCACATGATTCCAATTATCAACTTTCAAGCCTGTGGTGGGTTTCTGCAGCAATGCAACACTGAAAGACGGGGAGAGAGAGTTGAACAGAGCATCTCTGTCCTCTGTTTTAATCAGCAGATTAGATGGTAGTCACTCCTCACTGGATGTGCTTGTTGCACATGTTGATTAGTCATTAATTGGCAGCTTTCATTATTTGAGAGCAGCAGCGTAAAGTGGGGCTATAAGAGAGGGCCTGATGTCATGCCGGGGGAGGCTGAATAGCACCAGTCTATGAGAGAAAGGCCTTTTGGAAACGTGGACAGTGCCTAATTGGATGAGGATTTCATTGGGCTGCTTGGGAGAACTGGTCTTATGCAATGGCGTAGATGAATGGACGGGGCTTGGGAGCAATTGTGCTTGTGCACAAGTTGGCTGTAATGGTGGCCCCAGAGGACTACGTTAGGTGGGTTCGCCTTCTCATGACACCATCTTCACGACACCTGTTGGTAGCGCATAGCTTCTTTAACTGACCGATGCTACAAAACTCACAGATCTAATTTTAGTCAAGAACACAAAGCTGGTAAAAGTGGCATGGTATCTTCATCGCCCGTAACAAAAGGAAACATCAAACCCAAATAAAACTGACCTTGTAAGTAAAACATTTAACTCGTATAAGAGAAGGACTGGAGTTCTCTGTGACCAATTGAGGGGAAAGGGGAACAGGATTTATTTTACTTACTTACTCACAGGAATGCTAACAAACTTGGCTGGCTGAAAGAAAAAATCATATTAAGAAGGACTTAGCGTAAGTCCTATTTCTGAGTACCAAAGTACACCCATCTAAAGCCCTGACAGCTTCTACGTCTGAGTGGAATACTAGAAAACCAGAGGGCAGAAAATGCAATTATGTACAACAAAATACATGCATGCATGGTCAAAAGTGCTATACTCGGAGCGTGAGAGGGAATCGGAATGAGGTTTAGGACAGTGCTATAATTCAAGAGCAGAAAAATGCCTGTATTGTTCCGAGGTTTCACGCTGGGAAATATTTCTGGGGGGGGAGCTGTTTTTGTTTTTAATCGTACGGCACATCTACCAAAGCCAACTAACCATGGTTTGTTTTGATCTCGCGTGTCAGATTCCAGCTGGTACGGTGAGACGCAGATCAGCGGAGGGAGACAGATAGAGATACAGACAGTGAAGCTAGGAGACAGAGGCGAGCTACAGAAAGAGACAGCTGATTGGGGAAGACAATGGGGTCGACAGACGGACAAAGAGATGAAGATTATGCGACAGACACGCAGAAGTAAAAGCAAGACAACACAAGAGCAAAGGAGGAAATGGTGCACATGCACGTTAAGAGAGATCATTTTGTCCGACACATCGCCGTGCATCCAAACCACATTACCTGCACCCACCCGTGCATGTGGTCCCTCAGGTGTTCAGTTACCTACAGAATAAAGGCAACATTCTTGCCTCTCACGCAGGCTTGGGTTTCAGCCACATTTGGACCAACACCAGGCAGTGAGAAACTCAATCCACTGTACACTTTGGTGGTTAGACAAGCAAGCATTGCATCACCTTGGGTCACAAGTGGAAAGCGGTGAGAATTGTGTTTGTACAGGTCCATATTTACAGTATGGAGGAGGAGGAAGACGAATAATACCACAGAGTTTTTCCTCTGGCAAGGCCTTCGGTTCTTAGAAATGACTCCTTACAAAGCAGAACACGATTACTCAGCGGTTATGGCTGAGATACCAAGTTAAAACATTAACTGCACTGGACTGTTAACGATAACTGGTCACATTAGTCTGAGGATAGGCAATCTGTGGTAACATTTAAAGAAAGCAAATGCAAAAGTCTGTAGCTTGTTTTACGGCTAAGTCTGTGGGAAATGAACCCAGTGTAGCACATTTTAACAGAGGAGAACAGCATCTAGAAATTATGCCTGAATACGCAACTGAGCACAAACCTAAAGTTTAGCCAAAAAAACAAACAGCAATCTCCAACATTACTGGGTTGCTTCTTGACCACTGACAGCTCGGCTGAGGGTTTTGGTACAGAGGGTGAAGTTGCTCCACTTTTAGATCCAGGCAGAGTCAGTTGACTGACATGAACTGTGCTGTGGTCCCCTGGCAGGCCTGGGTTAATGGTGTCATGACATCAGGGAGGGGGTATTAACAGTGCATAAGCCTAGACTAACCAGTGCTGAATGACTGCTGGCTGACGCAAGACCCAATGGAATGCTGCCTAGAGCACGACCACAAGCTCTTATACCACCAATACCAGCTAATAGGATATATTTTCCTGTTGAATGGCAGCTGAAACTATATGTATACACACTTATGCGCACTTGTACATCAAGAAAAGATCTAACATATAAAACGAGGCTCAGATTTTGGTTATGCAACAAATCTCTGGGGTAAATAATACGGTGATGCATACAGTATTTCAATCAAAAGCCAATGGAGTGTAGGCAGCAGAACCAAATGCATTTGAGAGTCTCTCTGAAAATAAAAAATAGCAAAAAAAGCACACAAGTCTGAATCCTAGAGCGAGTTGAGTATAGCTTATTGGAAGTATAATTATGTGCAATATGTGCAGTCAGCAGCCTTTTGGCAGCCTGTAGTCTTGCAGAGTTCATGCCCCGTCATGCCTGTGCTTACTGAGCATGGACTTGAAATAGCAGGACTGGTGCTGAGGGGGTGAAAGAAACCGCAGCTCGAGCGGTTGCCATGTGCACAGAGATGTGACCACAACATAATTAAATGAAAGAAAGCAGGAAATAATGGGCAGGGGCAAGGAAAAGAGAAATCCTCTTTGGTTATGAATGGGAGAGTGTCAAAAAAATCACATGCTTGAAAAGACACAACTATAGCATGTTTTAGACTGTATGTGGCAGGAACCACGTGATCAAACTACTTCACATTCAACCACACTTCAGAGGTTAACGTGCAGAGGACCATGCATGGGCGCAGTATCTAAATGCTCCAGTGTAGGTTGCCAAGTTGAGTGGAATATCAGTAGTTGGCAAGGTAGTGTGTTTCACTTCAGTGAAGTGAGAAAGGCTGCTGTGCTTTGCTTGCCTTAATTCTGAAAGGTATGTTGAGGTTAAAATTAAGATATACTAAGAACTTTAAGTATACAGGATTTCAAATTATCCAACAGTAATAAGCCAAGTAAGTATTGCATGACAAGCCCAAATGCTACATGCAATCAAAACCATACGACACAATATGCTTACAGCTCGGCTTTATTCAGTATTTCCTTTCTCCCAGAGGTCCCACATATGGAAATGAAACATCAATAGCTCTGCCTGTGCAGCTGACAATCCCAAATGTCGGCATACCCCTCGTTTCTGAACAGCAGAGACGGTTATCTCAGGATTCCCCTTGAAAAAGTGCACTGGCACAGTACCTACAAAATCTTACCCTGTGCATCAGTCCCCGAGTGCCTCCCAGTCAGAGCCCTGATCTGCATTCAAAACACACAGGCCAACATCGATAGTTCCAAGAATCATAAATTTGGGTGGTTATGCAACTTTCTGCAGACGCCACATGCAGCCAATAAAGAAATTGATTTGGAGGAGGGCCCAAATGACGGAGCAGATTAGAGTATCTATGAAGAGTCGCTTTGTCAAGACGTTTCCACATTAAGTTAGATTAGATAATGATCAGGCTCTCTCTCACTCACTGACCCTTTCTGTTAGTGCCACCATCAATAACCATTGCTTCTCAGAGCACTGTACAGCGGATGCGAAATACTGTATCATCAACCTGACCATAAGCTGCACAAGGCTTTTAAAACAGATGTCACAATGAAACAATAGAGGAGAATACAACAGAGCCCAGAGCGGAGGAGTGGTGCATCTACAGTGACAGTATGCATTGGTAGCATCTGGGAAATAGATGCATTTGGCGGAGGCTTGGAGACGAATGAGTGGGCGAGGGATTCCTTCAGATTTTCACATGGTGCAGCCCAGCTTGATGAGCCTCCCCGGCACACTCCCTCTGGGAGCGCTTTTTGCTGTTCCTTTGATTCAGCTCCAGACCTGCTTCACAAGTGCACGATAACAGCTTTAACAGTCAGCTCCGTGATTAAAAACTTCTTACTGCGTTAAGCTGCGGTGGCTCTAAAACTGATTCTTCACTTTGCTGGGGACCCCCTAGCACCTACCAAAGGACCCCCTAGGGGTCCCCGGAGCTAACTTTGGGAACCTCAGCAGTAGGACTACATGAGTATCCCTGGGAAAAAGCCTCTCTCCCCCCTCCCCGCCCCCAAAGCAAATGCTGCCAAAAGGATAAGACGATAAGGCGAGACTGGCGAAACTCTCACAGAATTGAGTTTGGGGGCGGGGGGCGCAGCGCGGGGAGCTGGAGTCCTACTGGATAGAAAGTAGGCTATGGGCCACCGTAGACTGCTGTTACGCAATTGTAAACAAGGCAGGCTGTCGGGATCAAAATACTTTCCCCCAGGAGAGACTCCAGACACAGGAACTGTTGCTAAAGGTGCGGAAAAGTGCACGAGATCCAGCGGCAGCTTGTCCGCACGCGCAACTTAACGAGCCCCGGAACGGTGTACGGCGGAAGCTCTCCACGAGTGAAAAAACACACACACACAAGTCAACACAAAGTTGAATGCAAGAGCCCGACACAATGAATAAACTTGTTTTCAGAGTTCAGTGACCGGCCGCTACGTTGTCAGGGAGGAAGGCATGGACCCTGGCCCCGCGAGGCGGTTACGCGCCGAGCGCACATGTGTTCAGTCCCGCAAAACAGTGCGTGTCATTACAGCAGCACATTAAACTTTTATCACGCGCACTCGCTGCCCACTCCGCGTGGACTTTCTGGTCCTCCCCCGCCTCCACAGGCACGGGGAGCGCGACAACGGCGTCTTCCTCCGGCAACATGCACTCACCTTACAGCCGGATCAATTGAAGGGAGGCTACGGCCGCCAGAGACAAACGCGGAGAGTGGCAGTCCGGAGATGAAGGGACACTCGGCAGCGGAGGATCAGGCCACGGTGGTCAACATTCCCGGACTGGACAGATAGACAGAGGCAAGAAGAAGAGGAGGAGGAGGAGGAGGAGGAGGAGGAGGCGAAAACAGTGGCCGCAAAGACTGCAGGCAGCTCATCTCATGCGGCCAGGGAGGACACACACACACACACACACACACACACACACACACACACACACACACACACACACACACACACACACACACGCACACAAACCTACACACACGCACGCAAACAACTCCTCCCCCTTTAGACAAGACCACGCCCACGAGTGAGGGGTGATTAATGCGGCGTTCAAGTCCTATGGGAATAAGGGCGTGTTCAGAGGATTCCGCTTCTTTTTTCCTTCGAGGGGCTGTCTCTGGCATTGTGAGTTCAGTGTGTTCTGCATTAAAGCGCACGTAGTCAAGGATTTGTTCATTCTGAGTGAAACAAAGCGAGTAAAAGAGGCTGCCGAGTGTGTAAACATACCAGACGGTTAAGTTGTTTTGAAAAACTCATTTAACGTCCTTATTAAGAAAGACAAAGGCAGTTGCTCAATGGCAAAATGTTCCTGTGAAAGAAAGTTGCATCACCTGATCTGTGCGGAAAACAAACTTCCAGCATCCTCCACTACACCTTACAGTTAGGAAATAACCACATTCGTGCTGAGGGCCACGCTGATAATACTAAGTTCCCCTCTTAATCGAGAGTGAGAGATGAACACCCTTTAAAATGGGCTTTAGATGCTTTAATTAGCTCATAATCTATTCGCAGCATCAGTATAAAAAACTAAATGGCCGCATTTCATTCCTCAGTTTCTCATGCATGGCAGTTTTAAAGAACAGACTTCATTCTTTAAAGTGAATAGTTAAACATGAATGTATAAGGGAATAATGGCTTGACTTGGGTCTATCCTGCTTTAAATGGCTACTAGGAGAAACATAATGTCTACTGTCCCTCAAAACTGAGGGCTTTGATATTCAGTGCAGATCAACATATATACTGATGTTTATTGGGGTGTGAATAAAAACGGAAAGTGTACTTCAAACACTCAGCGGGTTCTGATGCATTCATCACATACATTCATCAGTGAATATTACAAATTCAGCTTTCTGGACTTTAATCTGTATCACTGTAAATATTGTGTTGTGTCCACACTAAAAATGTATCAAATTAGACAAATTTACTTTCTGTTTCTTCAAAGTTCATGCATGTATGTCAGTGTTACAAATTATAACCAAAGCAGTGACATGGCAAGAATATGGTTATGATACACCATGATTAGACTAAAGTTAAGGACAACACTTTTAATTAGAAGCCCTGCTCTGACAAGCAAAATGAGAGATTAAAACACCAGTGGCTGTGAAGTATGCATATTGCACAACTGGGGGTCAAATCTCATTGCACCAGAGTTACCTTCCGGGCACTGTTGTGTTTTTATCCCAGTGAGCCTTGTGAGGGCATTGCACAAGACCTTCTGGCATTTATATGAGAAACATGAAGAGGTGTACATTCAGCTCATGTGTTATTGCAATTTAGACTGGTAACAAGCAGTAGAGATTAATAAAACATTTAGGGGAAATGACTTGACTGAACCCCACAGCACTGTCAGATAAGTGACACCAGTGATAAACCAGTGTTCAGTTTACTTCTCATACTGCCTGTGATATTTCAGACCTGGATAAGATGAAGTGATGGGAAAACACCATGGGAGTCTGAAGTACAAAAGGTCACCAGTCCTGAGCTGTCTGTGTGTATGTGTGGGCTCACACTGTGTCCCCTCAATGTGTAAACACACACTCGACGAGAAGACATTGCGCAGCCATCAGCATCACACACATTCTTACATACGAGCACACATCATGTCACTCATATAACAAAGCATTCTTCCTGTGAGAGCCGCAATGAGACATGAACTAAACACGCATTATGCTGATTTCACCTCATCAGACATTCAGCATCACACAGGCCTTTTCTTCAGATTGATTGATCAGATAGATGGTAGGCTACCCAACATCATAACACAAGGTCAATACAAACCCCTGCTGATAGTCGGTCTCACTGTGTCCATCACTCATAAGTCAGCCAGTCAAGACTAACAAAGCTGTGTAATATACGCCGAGGCAGTTGGTGAATGGTTTCCATTTAAGTGTCTCATAGGACCACGGATGAGTATGAGTACGCCATAGAGGGAAATCAGCACTTTATTTGTTGCTCATCGCTAAGTACAAAAAAGCCACATGTAAACAGTCGATACAAATGCGATCTAAATTGTATGACTGTGTGATCAAATGTTTATTAGTCAACATGATGATGGGCTTGGTGACATGCAACATACACTGTCGTCCCTGCCTCAGGCCTCTATGTGAAACTGTTATGGCAACAAATACACACTTGCCAAAAAGGCTGGGAAAGGCGCAGAGCCAAGCCTAAATGAATTTATTTCGGTTGTATTATGTGGTGCGACCTTCTGGTAAATCTTGATTCAGAGGCTGTTTACGTTGCCGGTATGGTTAAAATGGTTTGGAACCATAACACAGGCACGAGCTCAAACACACATATGTACTCACAGCAAAAATATCACTCACACCCACCCGTACACAGCCTTCAGAGATTTGTAAGGCAGATTAGAATGGCTGTAGAGCGAGCATGAATTTTGAGCCACAAAAGAGCCTGTGGTCCTCTGCAGGAATTTACAGCTTTCTCTGGCCAACAGAGCCGAGATCTCCCGACTGCACTGACTTCTCCCACCGCCAGAGTCGACTAAACATCACCCTACAACGGTCGGCAATTCACATTTTGTCTGGGAACACCTTTGCACTCAAAAGAATAAGTTATTTAAAGAGAACTAGTATTTGTTCATGATAGGCGAAACAATAGAAAGTGCGCAGTTGCATGTCACTTTACTGAGATTTCTCCACAAATGTGCGTCTACACTGTGTATTTCCATGTGCTTTTGCAACTAATGTGGATATTTACATCATTCAGTTTCTTCTTGGGAAGGCGGAGGGGTACAATGACTAGTGTTTCAGGAATCAGGAATTCAGGTTAGGTTCAAGTTCTGTGAGAGTCATTTCGTGTGACCACATAGTGATGAGTCAGGGCCATGAGCTGCTGCCTGGAATAGTAGCTCATCTGTGGTATGGCAGAGAGAGAGAGAGAGAGAGAGAGAGAGGTTGCAATATATTTCATAAGGACAGCAGGATGACCACAGTGCTGGGAATGGCACTGGCATACCAGAATCATGCTTTCCAGGGCAAGGTTCATACTGCCATGAAAATCTGTCTGAACACTATTATATTTAGGGGAAAATGCAAATCCTTGGCAAATACCGTAAAAATACAGGAATGTCAGCTGTCACTTGATTACAAAATTATTTATTGAATCAAAAATCAGGTAGACAAAAATAAGTGTGCGACCTTCCCAAAAAACAATGTTCACTTTAAAAGCAAAAGCTTACAAAATGTTCACACGATCAGTGAAACTGCTTTCTATGAAAGAGTTCAATCAAATCTTTCACGGTGAAGATCTATCTTTAGTTTACAAAATATACAATGCTACAATGTGCTGTAGGCTATTGTGTGCAGGTGAAATGATCCAGCAGAAAGGAAACAACCTCTTAGTGAGAAAAACTAAACAGAAAAGCTCTCAAGGTTTTCACTCTCAGGATAAAACATACAACAGTAAAAATATTGAACAAGTGCTGAAATTGAGCATAAATTATAATAAATCTGTAGAAAACTTAACTCAGATTTATCTCATCATCCACATTAGCAAGCAGGCATTTACACCTGAATATGGATCCTCTATGTTTGTCTTCATTCTAAGGATGATTCAGCATGGACATCCTACTTTATCCATTTAATGGCAGTGGCTCTCTATCAACCAGAGCCACTCCACACTGTGTACTTCACCCACAGAGGTGACACACACAATTCAATGACAATAACCTAAATCAAGGCCACTGATAGCCTAAACTACTGCTTTCCTTCAGCTGCTGGTTTGTATTACATAGCCACTGGTAGTGACTTGTTGATTAATGAACTAATCTCTTTGCTGATGGTGACATCCACCATTCATATATTTCAATAACAGTACTCCAATAAGTGAAATGTCAAGGAATGGAAAAGTTCACCTTAACTAATATATGAACCATCAAAGGCATCGTCAGTCATTGCTACTGTACAAGCATAAGCTTCTGCAGGACACTGACCAAGTATGACAATGTCTTTAGATTTTAAGCAGCAGCACAAATGACGGTTAGAAATTAAAACAGGAGCACATTGAGCTAACAGGCACTAGTCAGTCACCACCACCTCACTCCTCATCAGAGCCAAGAACTGTAGAAGTTGGCATTCTGGACCAGATCTGGATAAAATAAAACACAATCTGCAAATAATATTATAGCATCAAACGTTGTCCACGGATCAATCCATTGTTTTCTGAGGTGTACTTAAGTTTCAATCATCTTAATGGGTTCAACATATATTAAGTTCAAATCTGGAAACATCATCAGATGCAGCTTATTGCACCCATTTCAGAATTTTACAGCAAACGTCACATACATAACACTGACTGAGCAACATTATAAGGCATCCATAACTTAGCTGTGGTTAAAAAAAAAAGATCAAAACAAAACAAAAATCTAGCAGTAGCACAAGCCATTTAAATTTGCTTTCATTGGCACACATTTTGTACAACTTTCCAGTTAAAACTACTGAATTCAAGTACAGATGGCGAGATATGTTTCGGAACAGCAATGTGTCATAAAGATGGACAGAGAAGCTAACTGAGAGATCTGATATCGTGAGTAGAATTAACGACAAACCTTTCACCTATGACACCTTAATCAGAAAGATGTTGCTGGTGTTTGGCTACTAAAAGAGCAATATCCCCTTTCCAAGAACAACTGTTAAATCATTCTCCGTCTATACAAAATTCTTTGAGCATTAGTTTAAACATAAGGCCCCAGATTGGTAGTCAGAGCTGAGAAGCCCCTTATGAATAGTTTATCTAGATAGCATGTAGAGATCATGATTTCTCCTTATTTTCCTTTCTGTAATTTGTGTCAAGCATCAAAGTTCCCCAAAACTTTCAAACATCAATCACTCAAAATGTGACTCGATCCAGTTTTCCAAATGTCTGTTACAAAAGCACAATGGCAAAAAAACACAAAGACTGAAATGAAACTTGATAAATGATTCCTCGCTGCGGTGACGCGGGCTTCCCCTCTCACTGCTGAGGGAGCGTTGAGGAGGCTGCTCGGATCGTTCCCAGTCTGCCGTTAACTTTGACTGTCTTTGTGGGCACAGCGACCTAGTTAAAAGAGACACAACATGTCATGTTTGTAGTTCCCCACCGTAGTAATGACAGGAGTAATAGTTCATGGCATGCTGGAAATAATTTATCAGGTTCTGTGGTGTCTAACTGGATACTGAAAAAAAAATGCCTGAACTGAATTTTATGATTTTATTTGTGAATTTTGTTCTTCATCAGATCTGAAAAGAGATGTTTTCAAAAATTCCCTGATTATCTCCCTCCTAAAACTATTCATTCTTTGCTGTTGTTTCTGTTGACATGAAAATAATAATCGTAATAATAACGCAAAAACATTTCTGGAAACTAATTTTACACGGCTGCTGACCTGAAATTGAACTTTTATCTTATTGCAGTATTGCTGTCAGATGAATCTGTGAATGTGTTACAGTCTGAACTTCATTTCCAGTTTCCCGGCTGCTGCACAGCAGGAGAGCTTTATTCTGCCAGTGATGTCTTCCAGCAGACATGAGAGACCAGACCAAAGATGCGAGGCACTGGTGAGGACGCTGGTTCGAATAATACGCTTTTCTGTTCTGTCTCTGCCTATTTTAATGACTGTCTCCTTTTCCTTTCGGCTTTGATACGAGCCTCTCTGGGTGAAATGAAGCTGCCTTGTGCATCAAGACTCATGAAAAACAAACCATCAAAAAAATCAAATCATCAAGATATTCGTCCCTTGCTGTGCTAATGCTAAACTTTAATTTACTCGTGCTATGTTTGTTTTATTTCTACTTTCTTCACCAGTGCATGTACACAGACAGAGCAGGTGAGACAGAGACTTGGAGGAAAGTAGCCTCTGATGTAATCTGATCCAAAGGGACTCGTTTGATGTTGAAAAGTTAATCGCTACCCTCATCATCACGCTTTCATGTAGAACTGAAAATTCCACCATGCTAATGCAGAGCAAACAAAGGGTGTTGAGAGCTCTGCAACACCCTTCACCCTGTGGTGTAAACAGATGCTGTATTTTCATCTATTTGTACCTTTCTTAGCCTCTCGGCAGCAGATCCAGAGCGAATAGCCTCCAGCATAGCCTCCCTGGCCAAGGCAGGGTTCATCGGGGCGTTAGCACTTGGATGTGGCACAGTGCTAGGCTTACCCTGGGGCAAGACAGGGGGAGGAGGCGGAGGTGCAATCATGGGCGCTGGTGGTGTCGGTGGTGGGGTGAAGACTGGAGGAGAAGTGCAAGTCAAAGAGGGAGGAGAGGGAGAGGAGGGAGAGGAGGGAAGGCCTGCACTTCTCTCCTCCTCAGAAGCCTTCCTGAACTTCTCAAGCTCATCAGCAGCCTCAGATTTGGTCTGGAGGACACAAAGGAGTGAGACAGTGGTAACTCTAGACACATAAACATTGGCGGGAGGCCAGCTGCTCTCACATAAGTGCATTTGAACTCACGCTGGCCGAGCACACAAGTGTATCTAACACCAGCCTCAGACACACACAAATTCTTTTCTGTTCTAATCTTTCTGCATTACATGTTTTTCACATTTCTATGATTTTATCTTATTTATTTTTGTACCTCCATTGTACGTAGTCATTTAGTTTATTTATTTATCCACCTTTTTCTGAGAAGCACAAACTTTTGAGTCTGATTTAGTCATGCAGCATTCCAGAGATTCCACTTCTGGTAAGAAACCTCCAGAATAGAACCACAGATGTTTCAGCTACAGCAGCACGTTTTCTGCCCCTTTCATTCCACATGCATCCTTACATGACAGCAAACCACAGTTCACAGTCCACACAGACGGATGGAAATAGACACGCGTGCTTGCATAACTTGGTTCATACATGGCTTAGTGAGCTGCTAAACAGCTAACAATACAAAGAGTTTAGCATTCACATTTTCTATTAAACATACTTCAGATGCTAGGCAGAATTGCAAGTCCATGCACAGCATACAGGCATGTTCTGTGAAGCTGTGCTAAATGCTATTCAGCACAATGACAATGCTAATGCTGATGTTTAATAGGTAAAATGTGTATGTTCACCATCTTAGTTTAGATTGTTGGTATGATAACATTTGCTCTTTGACACTATGAACAGGGTACAGCTGAGGCTGACGCGAATGTCAAAGGTTTCCCAGGAATTTGGTCATCATTGGAAAAAACATTTTGACCTAACAGTGGTGCTAGAATCACTTAAATCATTAGGATTCATTTCCTGGGAACTCTGAATATCTGAACCAAATTTCTTGGCAATCAAACAGTTGTCAAGACATTTCTCACTAAACTAAACATGCCGACCTCGTTATGACACAGGAAAAGTCACAGTATCAATGAAAGGGAATGGGATTCATGCTCTGGGAACCAGTACAGACTTAACTTTTGTCGGAGGATAAAAGTGGATACATTCAGGGGGGTCATTCAAGGAAGGTGAAAGCAACTTTTCAGATCCAGGTTTTATCTCCCTACCACCCCCCATGATACTGACATGGAGTGATATTGTGTTGATAGTGAACAGAGTGTTTTACCTTCCTCAACCCCTTGGAGTTCCTCTGAGCTCTAATAGCAGCCAGAAGAGCAGATCTCTCATTCTCCTCTTCAACATAAGATGCTTTCTTCAAGCTGCTGCTGTGACCAGAGGTGGATATCTAATAATGAAATAAAAAATAAAGTCAAAATCCCTTTTTTGTCTACCAGCCAACACCATCATCACTTGTTAAGCCTATCGTGTACTTATATTCCTGGCAGTGGGGTAAACGCAACCCCCTAGTTTTCAGTTGGCATTGTGATCACTCTCCTTGTCATCCATCCATCCATCTACAGCACTGTACTATGTATAACTTGAGCTCACCTTCTTGAGCCTGTCCCTGCCTCCACCTGTCTGGATTGCGTCCATCAGGCTGCTGTGCAGAGACGTCTCTTTCTCAACAGATCTGCAGATCACTGGTCTGAACTTTTTAACCGGCCCAAACACTGTCACCGGTGGAGGCCCAGGGGTCACGCCGCTGTCTGACACTGTGACAGAAGGTTGTGGTTTCGCATCAGGTGTCGGACCAGTGGCTGCCTTGGGCACGTCCCTCGTGTTCTGAAGGCAAGACATGGAGTATTAGGTACACTGGAATTTACAGCAACAATTTTGCTGTAAAGATTCTTCACAGTATATATTTGTCAGGGGAGACGTAACATGTAATACAGCATTTATGCTGCAGGTTTTACTCACATTTGTCTGGCCTTGGTATACTGTCTTGAGGGTTGTGGGTGGTTTGGCAGATGAATGCAGAGGGCTGCTTAGTGCAGGGCTGGGGCTTCTGGGCCGAATATGTTTAATATTATCTCTGTCATTGTTGGCGGTCGTATTTATTTGGGTGGGGCCGCTAGACTGAATGTGCTTATTCTTGGTTGTTTCCAGTGTATTAGAGTTTCCTTTGATGGATCCAACGTAACTTCCAAATCCTCCCCTGTCCGGTCTCACTTCTCCGAAATCCCTCTGGCTATCTGACACACTCTCTGGGTGGCTCGTAGATCTCTTAGGACCGGGAGGGTTGGATTTAAAAGCAGATTCATTCTCCTTATTATCTGACAAAGATGACTGGGAAGATTGGTGTGGATTCACTTGTACGGACCAACCTGATCTCTGGAAACCGTTAGTCTGCGTTTTCAAAGAAGCAGAGGAGTCAGGTGCGTTGGGGAAGGAGTTCGGTTGAGCAGAAGTCTTTGGGGTGTATTTAGCGATGGCAGACGCCACGTATTGGCTTGAGGTTCGTCTGGATGGTTTGAGGAAGGACAGGTCTTTCCCCGGGTCTGGAAGAATAGAAGGGGGAACGGTGGTTTTATAACTTGGCTGCTGAACGTGTTTGGACACTGAAACCTTACTCTCCACCTCTACCTGCTCCTCTTTAGCAACTTTGATGTTGTTCACCCATTCTTTAGCTTCTTCTTTCACCTTCTCTTTTGGCTGGGCTCTCTCTGCAGGTTTATGAAGTAAAGCCCGCATCATTTGCAGGTCCTCAGTCTTCATTGTAGTTCCTGACACTGCAGTGGGAGTGTGAGTGGGACTTTTCAGGCCATCTGTGCACTCCTTAGCCTTATCAATGAGACCTTTGTTGTGGGGCACAGCACTCTCTTGTCTCTCATTTGAGCTCCAAAAAGCTTTGGCTTTTCCAAGAAGTGAAGACCCATCACAATAATTAGTTTCCGACTTTGATGAACCACTAACTTTTTTCTGGGAGATTCCCACTTTCACCATGTTTCCTTGATCATCAATCTTAATGGCACCGAGAGTTGTGACGGCTGGCGCTCCCGTAGAAGCATGTAAGACAGAGGGTTTGGGAGGGACCACAGTGAACGTTTTCAGTCCGAAGCGTGATGTGACGTTGTGAGTGATTTTGCCATGTGAAGCACTGGAGCTGGAGTTATTTTGGTCAACGCTGTGCATCTCTTCATCTCTTTCTGTAGACCCTGTTTTCTGAATGGTTGGTGGAAGAACAGGTTTCTTCTCTTGCAAAGACTGAGCGTTACTTTTCACAGGGTCGGGTGTGATCTCAGAAATCTTGCTGTGTTTCTGCATGTCACCGTTAGATTTCACTGCTGACGTTGTTCTTTGTTTATCCTTTTTCACACTGTTTGCCTCTGTGATACCCATCCCTTTCATTTTCGTCTCGAGCATCTTTTCTTCCTTTTTATCACCTTTGGATTTGTTCTTCGGTGACTTCCGATACTGCTCAGGCTGCTTAGTATTTGCACTGCTGTTTTTATTAGTGTCAGAAGCTGTACAAGCATTGTTGTTTCTGTTCTGTAGCTCTACGCTGGACTTTTGACTGAAGCCTGGACCTGTGATGAAATAGGGTAAGAAAAGTCAATTCAAAATAGAAATGAAACTGTTTTAACTGTATTGCATTGATACCACTGAGCCTTTAAAGGCATGAAATGTCTACAGCTGCCCAGATGTCAACTACTGTGAGATCTACCAGACGTAGGCATGCTGCTCTTCGTACCTTTGCTACCAGCTGACTCAGTCCTGGTAAGTGGCTTTGCCTCTTTTTCTACGATGTTACGGTCATAGTCCTCCAGTACTTCATCTATGGCTGTGACTGGCACATCCATGTCCAGTACAGACACCGGCACCTCATTACTCTTTGTGGACACGGTGTAGGGAGTCTCCTCTTCTATATCTATGTGGTCTGGAAAAAGGGAAGAGACCAAAGGGTTAATATATAATATTTTGGTACTTTGGACACATTTTAATTTGAAGAACACTAAGATGCCTATAACTTATCAGAGTCCACTGAGTTTGGAACAGTCACTTATGGTCAATTTAGAATACAGTAATATGAACCATTTCAAGGCTATTTTACATAAAACTGCAGATGTATGGGATATTTCAAGTATATAACACAGTCTGATAAAACACTTCCATGTACTGCTGAAGTATTGTTATGATGGTTGACAGGTTTAATCCTACAGTACACATCTGTTGCTTTATTGGAGGCATGTACACCTGGACTGACAGGATGCCTCAATGAAAAAATATAAATCCAGTCGTAGATTATATGTGGATAGCCCCATGGCATGCCCCCTCACCTGCAAGGTCTGCTTCAAAATCTGCCAAAGTCTGATGGAGCTGGGCTGTGAGCTCTGGGTCCTCTTCATAGCTGTCTTTTAACCTGTCTGACTTTGCCAGTGGGCTGATGTAATTGTGCCTGAGGATGGTAAATAAAAATATGTGTCAGAAAGACATCTGCACACATAGACATGTAAAAACGCACACGCAGAGTCCCAAAACATTTGTAATGCAAAAAAAAGATCAAAAAGAAGACATCTGTGAATAGTGGCAGCCATATAACAGCACTACCCAGACTCCAGAATATGTGTTAACAGTCACCCAGACACCAGCAAACAGATGTTATGAACTGCTTATTTGATGCTGTTGTTACATCCAGCAGTGTTCCCGTTACTAATCTGCCACAGAAACCAAAAGGCTAAATGCAGTTCAGTAGTAGACGAAAGAAAACAAATGTGTTAGTTTTAAATATTTTGTGCTTGTTCAAAGTTGAATTGTATTTTTACTGGAGCCTGCTGGCTTTGAAACATGCAGCTGTAAAGATATTATTACCACAGTTTAAACTTCCTTCACTCGCTTCAAGGGTTCAACAGAGCATTCTCATGAGTTACTGGCGTATTAGCCATAACAAATTGCATCAAGAAGGCCAAACCAAATAGAGCTTGTCTTCTAAGAGACTTGGACTGGGGCTCTTTTCCTCAACGATTCTGAGAACAGGGTTATAGTGCTTTCCTGGAATACTGAGGGGCCAGCAACATCAGGCCAGGCCCTGGATTCATAGAGTTTCTCTGATTAAGAGCATCAATCCCGGGTCCCTGGTCTGGGAACATTACCATACACATTTCACAACAACTTAAAAGGCGAAAAGTGATCTGGGGCCGCACTCTTTTTCCACAAAGGCCTTTGAATAGGGGCCTAGAGTCATAACTATGAAAGCCCAGCACTAAAAGTTGAGGGTGCCAGCTTTGGCTACAGCTCAAATATAACACATGGTGGGAACTGCTCTTGGTTTATTACTGCTGGCAGTGGCATAGTTAAAAACTGTGGGGACTTCTATGGCTTGCTGAAATAGTGATGGTTCACTATCCAGGTGAAAATACAGGTGTGATACTAAACTTGATCGCCAAAGAAAGCCAAGAATCTAACTAATAATTTTCGTGCAGGTGTTAGTTATCAGTGGTTAGGCTGGCTCAAATCAACAGCAAGGTGAATGGCATGTGCACTATATTGCCTGCCAGGAAACCAGGATCTACTGAAATGGATTTCAAAATAAAAGGTGACAGCAAAGATTTAATGTAGAATATGGGTAGGCATCGAAAACAAACAGTGGGAAGCATATGGCAAGAGAGATAAATAATTAAGGTAGACACTGTAAATAATTCATATTATCTTGAGGGCAAAGCAGATGTTTCAGTGTGCTTCACCATCTTGAATGAGACTTTCATCATCTTGATGGCCAAATATCACAAATTAGGTAAACATCAAGTCACAGCAAATGCTAATCAACTTCATTCAATTTCCCTCCCTCACTTTTGTTCCTCCCTATTCCCAGGCTTCCTCTTTCTGTGATTTCCATGACTTCCTCTCTACCTGTGCCTTGATCCCCAGGTGGCACAGCCCTCATCGCTGTCACTGGAATTGTCCCGCACTGGTCCCAGCAGTCTCTCTCCTCCGCCTCCGCTACTCCCATCCAGGGACAAACTCCCATCTGGGGACGTGGGTTGGGTGTCAGATGGAGAGCTGACCATGCCTGAGTCCTCGCCCTCTGTCATGCCCTCAGAGGCGGCGTAACCCTGGTCGGGGAGGCTGCTGCCACCGCTGCTGCTTCCCAAGGACATGGTCTCCTCTTCGGGTGTTTCAGTTTCTGGTTTCTGGCCACTGGCTGTGGAGCTCTTCATGGAGTGGAGCCAAGCTGGAAGAGGACAGGAAGGTCTTAGCATCAGTATTGGGTATTATCACTGTCCTTTAAGAATGTTAGCAACTGTTAGCAGCAACTTCAAGCACCAAATCAAAGGCCTATGGTTGTTGAAACTAAAGGACTGAGCCTGTATTGGAGTAAAAAATATATTTGTCAAAGACACAGAGGCCTCAGGTTTTTTACTCATGCCATGCATTAACTCTAACGCCTTATTTCTTTTTCTAAAATCCACAAACCTCCAAGGCATTTGATACCTGAGAAAACACTGAGAAAAACAACACGACAAATCATCCTTCAAGTTATTTGTTTGAAAAGAAACACAGGATGCAGAGCATGAAGAGCAAGAAATGGAAGAGGAGGGAAAAAAAACAGAGGAAGTATTTACGTTAGTTTCAAAATTCATTCTGACACCACACACACACAAACCAGGAAACACAAGCCAAATATACAAACGCAAGCCCGGACCACAACCACTTGTGGCTTGATAAAACAGCTTTAATGATGTGTGGGTGGATTTACTGTAAACAAACCCTTTTAATTAGATTTTTACAGTACTGTTTTAGGTTCCAGTGAAAGATAGTATTGCTTCATACCCTCTCATCTCTTTAGCACAGTCATGCTCTGGTCAGTCCTGTGGGTTTTGAAGAACTTATTTAGTCTGTCACTGATCTCATTGAACTCTAGGCCAAGAGAATAAAAATCAATGTACCATTTGTTAGGTTTTCAGCAGCCTGGCCAGCATGCACAGCACTGGGAACTCAACAGGGGATTCTTTAAAATGGGTTTAACAGTGAGTGACCTTGTTTATAATACCATGTGTCTGTGAGTCTGTGCATGCATTTGGGCATTCATTGTGCTCCATTATATCTTCCTATGTGCTTGTGTGTGTGTGTGTGTGTGTGTGTGTGCGCAGGCCTGTCAGTTTTGGGCCTGGTCCTAATGGTGTGGAGAGAACAGTCAGTTCCAGGAGATGTGGTGATGACTCACAGGGCTGTCCTCCCAGCTCCTTCCCAGCAACAGCTTAGTCATGCCAGCAACAGCCACAATCAGCACACACACACATGCAGAGACAAGTGCCCATATACACACGCTGTCTTCCGCTCTCATTTGTTTACACACACACATACGTATACACTCGTATCATAAACACACAAGTTAGCGTTCACGCATAGTTCCAAACCTCCAAATCGAGACGACCTTAGGCACATGCTTCAAAGCCAAACAAAGTGTACCAGGCAAATCAATACTGTGACGTGCTTTTTGTCAAAATCTGACCTTCCATGCACAATCCCAAACCAAAGTCCTTGAATCTTGTCTTCAACTGTTTAATTGAAAAACGTCTTTCAAACATATTTTAACGTTGTACACAACACAGATTTCCTTCACAGGTAAGTGTTTGTTCATTACGACAACTCCACAGGTTCAAAACGTACACATTCTCTTACAAGGCTACACATTTGCACCATGACTCAATGGCTTAAAAGAGGATAAATTATATTTTATATAAAACTGGATTACTGTAAAATGAAATGAGTTACTAATACAAAAACCAAACGAGCCAAACGTTGATGACCATTGTCTCAAAAATTCTACTTTGTGATTCTGTGACACCACAATAGATGCATTGATATGATACACAACAAGTAATATGATAAAAACAAGGGCTCCATTCCCTTGACAGGCACCACACAAAAAGCATATCTCACATATGTGTAATAATACAATGCTTATAATTGTAAACAAGTTGTTTCTATGACACAGTCTTGCCTTCAGGCCAGGTTTATTGCAGTTTGTCAGCCAAAGATACATATACTAAACTCTGCTCTGAACCCCAAACAATTAACCCCTTTTTCACATAGGATGTCACAACAAAGAGGTAATTTTGGATATCTACCCATCATTTAAATCAAGCTGTGAAACATTCATGCATCTACAAGCTTTCACAATAATAATAATAAAAGTTTTACAACAAATGACTGTAGTGTCATTGTCTTTCCTAGGTAGACTGTTATGAGCTCTTCTCAGAAAGAGGTCTTTTATTTTACACGCTTGTCTCTCACATACATGAGGCACCACTACCAAAAGCATCACATCATGTCATTGATTGATCACCCTTTCTGTGATACTGCCAAAGGCAGCATGCATTCAGCTCTCACATTTCAAAACCAAACCACAACACCCGGCAGAGAGAAACATACGCTGTCCAACTATTGATCTGCAGATATCACATCACCAAAATATTGGCTGATAGATATCACATGGCCTTGCCTCATAGCCTCATTTCAGCATGTCACCCATCAATCACAGAGTAACTGATACGTCCAGGGTTTAGCTCATCTGTCGTTACATAGTCCTCTGACCACATTCTGCTTTTAACTCAGCTTTGAACTTGTGCATAATCATGAACAACCAGCGAATCAAGTTGAAATGCAAAGCCACCAACAGTATATACATACATTTGTGAAAAAAAAAAGAAAAAAAAAGCATTGGTTAAAGAGTGAAACTAGAGAGCAAGACTTGCTTTCACCTCTGCAGCATTTTGTGTCCTCAGCAGAAACAAATATGAACCATTACACAGACAGATGTGACTCCTGCGAGGTTCTCTGACACCAAGTGAAAGCAAGTGATAGAACTGATATGATTAAAATTATGATAGCAATGAGACCATGAAAACAAACACAGTACAGAAGAAACAGGAGAAAATATCTTTAAAGAATGAGAGGAGGGTGGTGAACGTCAGAGAAGGGCCAAGACGACGCAAAGGGAACTGATGAAAACAGACAGTCGGACGAAGGGAGAGTCAAGCCAGAGAGAGACTTCAGGAGTGTTTGGAGCGTAGACGCACAGGCCCACAGCAGTACACTACAGAGTAGGGTGCAGGGTGGGGGGAGAAAACAAGAGAAGAGATTTGAGATTGACAGATCATGACTAGCCCATTTGGTAGGGTAGGTGATGAAAACAGCATCCAGAGAAAAACCTAGAAGTAAAGACAGAGATTGAAGAGAACAAACAGTGAAAGAAAAACAATAGTGTTTTCACCATCTAGCCGAGAATACACAGAGAAACACACAATGGCTTTCATAGCACAGCTCAGTATCACTCGACAATGGCTATCTAATATAGTCCCGGTGTACGGTATAAATGCAACAAAAAGGCACTCCAGTTGATTGGTGTTGACCCCTGTCCTGACCTTTTGGACCCAGAAGAAATAACATGGCTTACAGGTTGACATTTATAGATATGAAGCACCTTGACCTCACATGGACCCAGTATCACTTACTGTAACAACCCAGCTGCTCAGGTCATGATGGAAAGATTGAGATGGAAAGCATGTGAGTGCAGTATTAACATGCACGCACATGCGCACAAAAAGGTTTGGCAGGAAGGATAGTTGCAAAAATACAAACTCTGATTGGGACTAAAGTTAGAAAACCAGGAGAGCAGCTTCTAGGAAAGAGAAGAACGACCCAGAGTGAAGGAAAGGGAGAGCAGTCCATCTGGAACCTACACAGGGGAGCTGTATCCTCCGCCTCCACGGGACTCTTTGGGGAGTTGCTTTCTGTGGGCTCAATGGGAGGGGAGGATGGGGTGGGGGGTAAGACAAGCTGTGGGGGCTCCCAGGCCGGGGAACGACGAGGTTTTGGTGGCGCTGGATGATCAGCGGTCCCTGCAGGAGAAATAGCATGCAGGCAGGGCAGGCACTGATGGTGATGTGACACAAACATCGTACATGCAAACTTCTTATCAAACAGACAAAAAAACATTAAGTAATTATCAGGGTATTTTGAAAATGTCTTCTGTTTTTTTGTGCTCCATTTCTTGTTATTCAAACTGTGGCTTCCTTATCTTTGGATTTTCTGGTGATGAAGTTTGAGTTTCTGTGGGCAGAACTCCCTCCTTTGTCTACTGAGCCATGGGTGCTATCACTGTTAAAGCACTGTAAGATAGAGTT
The DNA here is from genome assembly GCF_017976325.1 of Chelmon rostratus. Lineage (NCBI taxonomy): Eukaryota > Metazoa > Chordata > Actinopteri > Chaetodontiformes > Chaetodontidae > Chelmon > Chelmon rostratus. The sequence continues at coordinate 20,417,155 of NC_055665.1, forward strand.
TACAGTGCATTCATTTGTTTGGGTTTATACATTTGCTCTTGTGGAATTTCACCATTTACCTGATGATCTAGTGGAGGACCTGACCATGGCAACAAAGTTCTGTAGAATATCAGCTGAAGTTTCAAGAAAAGGGAAAAGTAAAACCTTGAATAAGAATAAATGTGTGCCAAGAGTGGCACTGTTGTTTTATTTCTTCACTGTTTACTCTGCCACTGCCAAAGTAGCTGTTAAATTTTAAATCATACGTACATTTTTTGGAATCAGAGTCATTATGACATTTACAATTTATACATTTTCAAATCTGACAGATCTGAGATGGCTTTGCAGCTGTATCAGCCGTGACAGCCAGCTTAGCACTTTGAAACTAGATGCCTAGCTTTTGTATTACTATGCAGGTATAATTAAAAGTAAAGTAAGTCTAATTATGTTGATATTAAAATGTTACATATGATAATTACTTAAAGAGTAAATCCCAGATTTAGGTTTAGCATCCAATAACACTGCCACATTCTGACATTTCATCCCAATTTCATGCCAAAAATGGGTGCTAAGGGACGTGATTTAAGAAAACAATGTGGATGCTAACATAAGAGGAGGCAGTAAGAAAGGAAATAGAGCAGTTGAGCACAGCGGTGTTATATATGCAGACTATGATACACAAAGCCGATGGGCAATGCTAGCAGAACCGTGGACTGACAGGTAGGACAAATTCAATCTGGATAACATATTGGGTTGTAGGGGCAACCTAGGCGGCCTAAACGTCCTTTTAGGACTAGTGATGCATCAGCGTGGTGCGTCTTAGTCAGCAGGTGCTGTCGCAGTGCTACTTTATTGTGTTTACTCTGCTGTCGGCAATAAGAAGGAGCTGAAACAGTATGCAGGGCTGAGATGATAAACTGCACCATCATAACCTTGACAGCTTCTGGAACACACACACACACACAAACACAGGCACAAGCATACACATAAAGAAACCCCCCCAAAAATTTCACTCAACAGTTTGATCTCATTCTCTTCCTCTCATATTATTGTTGCTGTGTTTTACTTAGTAAGCACACAAAGACACACACTGTACTGATGCCTGATGTAGTTGCACTAAATAACAGTCTGATTTATGTGGATGCAGGCTCAAAAACAGTAGTACTATGTCACTTTGTCAGTGTTGATTTAATTTAAAGAAGAAACACTGATCTACCCTGGCCCTCTGCATCGAGCTGAAGCGGTGGTTAAACAAATATGAATATATTATACATATGCTCATGTTGTATTTAACTGTTTCCCAAATCCAAAGAAAATTATTGATGCTTAACATACAACACACACACTAACACACCCATGCCTGCACAAGTGTATACACAGACATTTTAAGCATTGACAGTACAATAAAATGTGAAGTGCTGTGGAAAATATTATGATATCAGGCACCAGATAAAATAATGGCATAAAACCAAAATTAAAAAAAGAAAAGAAAAAACTTCTTACTTTTAATTTAAGGGTTTGCAACTCCACCTCTGTTTATTTAGAATTAGATATATTTATCACAACGCACACACAGTTGACAGTTTGACATATACATAAATTCTGCTTAAGTGAAAGAATAAATCAAAACTATAAAAATTTAAGACCAACTGAAACCCAATAAATGTACTGTGTACATTTCTGTCTCTGCCTATACAAGCATTGGGGCACCACCCACCACCCGGGTGTAGCTGTCTAGCCCTAACGTGTATACCAGCTATTCCGTCACTGTCAAATATGTACCGTTCCTGTACAACGAAGTGCAGCTATCAGGCTGCACTGAAGAACATTTTGTTTACCGTCACAGCATGTGAAAAGTTGATGTCGAGGTTGTGTGTAGGACAAAAAGGACTGTTGGGGAGAATTTGGCTTTTGGAATAAAACTTTTTTTTACTAGAAATAGACATTTTGACTCGGCGAAACCTTTCTAAGATTGAAAATAGGGAGAGAGTCAAAGCAAAAGAGAAGAGAGGTGGTGATGTACTGTGAGCAGTGTCAGGCTAGAGAAAAAGAGAAGCAGCTAGCTCTATAAACGTATTAATGATCCTGGTGCTGTCTCTTCTATCCTAACTAATGTACTAACCTCCTCATACGTCATTCTTCTCTTGCTTTCATCTGCCTGTTCCTCAGTCTCCTCTCCTTAAACCCCCCCAGTTCCCTCGTTTCTACCTTGCTACCCTGTCATCCGGCTGCCAAACCCTTCCCATGCTCCTCTCTCTGAACTTCATTCTGGTACCCTCACCTTTCTCATCCCTTTTTCTGAGGTCTACGGCTCTCTCATCTATGCCCCTGTCAGACGAGACAGCCCGCTGCCGCAATCTCACTTTGCTCCTGAGAAAGATCTACTTTATATAAAGATCAATACGAGGCCAGCTAAAGTTCAAGTAGACACTGTTTAAGTCTATGATGGATCTGTCCGTCTTTGTATCTGCCAGCTTTGAAGGTTTGTGTGCACGGCTGTGTGCATACGAGAGAGAGCGATAAAGAGGGGGATGGAGAAAGAGAAAGAAGGGAAAAAAGAGGGAAAGATTGGACGACTGTGAGGGATTGATAAGTGCAGACGAGAGACAAGGACTGTATTGTCTCATGAGCTATGATGAAAACCAGCTCCCCTAGTTCCTGTACTTCAACCGTGACATGCATGTGTACACGCACGCACACACACACAGTCTTTCACCAGGTTATATACGTCCTTCTTGACAGTTTAAGTTTCAGACGTTGCAGCAGTGTGACAGCTCAGTCCTGCAGGGCAGATATTCAGTCACTTTCTAACAAGCAGAAAACCTCTACAGGCAAATTCGGACTGTCTCGCATCTTTAACCTACAGAGAGAGTGCTTACCATCACTGTCAAGAGTTCAGTGATCAACAACAAAGTGCATTTTCTTTGATGAACGTAAGTGTTTGGTGTACCGTGGTGCAAAAATGTGACATGGCAGTTGGTTTAAATCAAATTAACAGAGTAATTAATGGAGGATATTAAAACGAAGAATGATATATGTCATAATGATACGCAAATACAACAGGTAGATCTCATTACAGCTTCATTGCCTGTGGTGCTGTGTCTGCTTTATCTTTAAAAATATCTTAAGCTGTCATTTGGCATTATTCCTGCTGCCAATGTGCTGTGCAGTGTTGGCGTCTCTGTCTTTAATTCATGAAGAAGTAGTCTGCCAGCTGAAGGATGTTAGACAATTACTAGAATAAAATAGGTTGTGTCATCACTATCAAGGAAAAAACACCTGATAATTATAGTGTTTTTGCTGAATGTGTGGTCTTAGGAGAAGATAAATATTGACTTATTTTTTTCTAATTGGTGATGCATTTATACTCTGCTGTTTGTAAAGTCTGTGTCAGGTGCTGGTTTATGCGTGTCATCGTGCCATTTTATAGATATTTACCCATTGCGCTGTGTCTGTTGTTCTCCACTTCATCCAGTTTCAGGTTCAGGGCCGACTCAGTCTCCGACCTGGAGCTCCTGGCAGAGGTTGCCTCTTGATTTAATTTGGCAGCCAGGCTGCTGGCCTTTTCCGATGCCTCCACCCTGCTGCTGGAGCTTTTTGTAGGGGGTTGGACCTGCACAGACCCGTTCACTGTGCTGCTGGTGAGGCTGCTGCATTGGGAACCGGTCTGGTCTAGGTCAACATCTGAGTCGTCAAGGCTGTGGCTGAGTTCAGAGCTGGAATCCTGGACAGCCAGGCTGTCGGTGGTGCTGCTGCTTGGGGTCGGGGAGCTGGGGGTTGGGTTGGCAGCGCACACAGGTGGAGGTTTTACTGCTGTTTTCATGGGGGCTGGTTTTACTGTTTGCGTTACCACAGTGGTCGCAGAGACAACGGTTGACTGCGCCACCTTGGTACGTAAGGCTGGGGCAGGTGTTTCAATAGCGTGGCTATCGGAGATGGGAGTGCCAGACGCTGAAGTGTCATCGGGGCCTGGGGTGATGGAAGCTGGGGTCGGAGGAGGGGCTGGAGCCTTTCTTTTTCTCTGCTGGCTTTCGGAGCCAAGGCCCACCTGATAGAAAATAAGTGAGAAAAAAGGAGAGAGACAGTAGAAAGTTAATTTAGGTGCAGCACCTTGCGCATATGTGTGTGTGTGCGTACGTGTGTGTGTGGTCTAACCATAAATCAGCCTGTCTACCAAGACTGAAGTGGAGTTTACTACTGAGTAATTAAATCAAGTGGAGTTCTGGCAGAGTGCTCAAATCCATCAGAGTGCCAACATTCCTTTTAAATTATCCTACAACAAGACATGTAACGTCTCACTGTGATACAGTTAATTTGATGCAGTGTGAGAGTACATATTGGTACTGTTCTGTGTAACTTACTGTGGTGCTTCTCCTAATTATTCAAGGGGACATCAACCATACTTCAAACGTAATGCTGTCTTGCAAAATTACTCATAATACTGAATCACTCATCACTTCAGGTGAGGTAACAGCTGTTTTTAGGGAAATGATGTGATTTCTTCAGTGTGTGTGTATGTGTATGTCAAAAGCACTCTGTCAATTCAGCTCAAAAACACAATAATTGGCAGGGTATGCCTTCAGTCACTTGGGCATGAACTCAATGGTAGGAAAAAAATAAAATGATATCAAGTGACATTCAGCTCAGAGAGAACAAGTGGTTCAGCAGGAATCTGTCAATGGGTGTTTCACAACATAAGTACTGTTTCATTTTTTTCAGAATGACTGTAACGGAAAGAAAAAGAATAAATCCAGACTGCTTTGAGATACAACCTTGCAGGAGAGGAAGAGACAGAGATACGTTTTTTTTTTTTTTAAAAAAAAAGGGGGAGATGACAAACTAATGATTGGGAAATTCTGTTTTCTTCCACAGGGAGATGAGACTATTCACACCCTCTTGTGCAAGTTGATCTCACTCTCTGTGAACTCAGTTTTCTAAGAATCAATTTAAAAGTGCTGTGGGCAGGTTTCAACAGTGTAGATGTCCTTCTTTCTAAAAAATCCCAATTACTGCTGCTGCGTTCAACTTTTCTTCACTGTGAAACTCAACAGAGAACATGCCCGGAGCTGCATGTAGCGTTGCATCATGCAGCAGGACAAGAGCGAGATCAGGCCACCTTGCCTTTCTGCAGGCAAACTGGGTTCACACATGTGAACTCAATGAACTCACTGCATGGCATGCTATAGAAATCCAAATGGCCCCCCAACTGGTTGTCTTTCTCTTACTTGGGCTCCCGCTTCTCTCCCACTCTGGCATTCATACATACATGAATACAGACATACCAGTGGATGTGGGCCAAAGTTGAAGCTGAAATGGATGACTGACTTGCCTATGAAGATAGGTGGGTGTGGGTGTGTGTGTGTGTGTGTGTGTGTGTGCGCGCGTGTGCGTGCGTGCATGTGTGAGAGTATGTTTATGTGTGTGTTCCCTGCAGAGTGAAACATAAGACTGCTGCCAAGCCATGCTCTGAAAGAAAAAGAGCCATGGCCACAACACACGCATGCACATGCGCGCACACACTCTCACATATGCACACAAGTACACACACATGAGAAGGAACAGTATATCTCATATCTCAGGCCGAGCCGGGTGTATGGATTAGGGAGTTGTTAAGGGTTGCAGGGTTAAGTGTGTGCTGCTCTCATGGGCTTATTGGCGCCATGACTGGGAACGCAGCATGTACTTAAGATTGTTGGAGACTGAAGCCAAGACTCAAGACTCTGCAGTATACCACATTCAAGGTCACACTATACATTAAGTTAAGCTGGCTGTATAATATGGTCATGTATACACTGCGTTTATGTGCGTTGTTTACTAATTTTACATTTGCAGCTGCCTGTTCAAACTCATGTTAGATAGAGGAGAATTGCTTTGAAAAAAAACTCATATCATCTCAATTCATCAGCTACGCTTGTATTGCTGCAAGCTACAGGCAGGATCTGGCTTCTGCTCATGTCTCAAGTCAACCTTGTGTCATGACATCACAAGTCAAATCACAACAAAGCAAAGGACGGTGAGAGTATCAAGTGGATTCTCAAGTCCTGACGCCGTAAGTACATTCAAGTCATGTTGCATCAAATCACACGCAGAAACAATGTCAAATGAAATCACTGTGAAGCTGAGTGATGAGTTCACTACAGAGCATTTCTTTCACATTATACTGTGAAAGACGCAGATAACATCACTACATGTGAATACGCAGAGATGATGAAAAAAGTGATTAATTCTTAATGAGACGAACATTCAGAAGTTAAAGTCCTTAATTATCACACAGAGTCCGATACATGGATCATATTCTGGTGTATTAAATATCTGCAGGGCTTCTTCAGTGTTTTTCTTAGTTCACTCTTACTTCAAGAAACACAATCAAAAAGTCAATTTATTCCTGATGATTCAGAAAGGATGTAGGGACGTCATCTAATTATCTGACTTCCTCGTTTCCATACCAATGTGATTTTGTTTGGTCTACAATAACTCCACAAACAAGAGAAGTTGATTAGAGCTATTCAAAGCTTTCATGTTCTCTGCAGTGTTTCTGTCTCTGAATCGTGACTGAAGATTGCTTAAATCTGTTATTGAGGGAGATAAGCTCTGCTGTAAAAATGCTGTAGTTTTGTTAACTTATATAATAGCACAACTAAACTAAAATGTGGAGGAGAAAATGAAACAAATACAGACCAGAGTCTCTCCCACCGATCTCAGCCGGTCAGGATGAAGCACTACATAAATAACAGTGCGCATATCCTAAACAAGCAGTTAATATCTACCAAAATGCATCTTTGTTTTAACACATTCTGATGATTTTTCTGCTCATTTGGTTTTGTATGGGCTTTGATTACAGAACAATTGAGAAACAACACAACATATGTGGACGTGGGTATATTAAAGGGGAATGCGCCTTTACACAAAAGCTCATGGAAGGCCATGCCAGGACAGTCTGGTGTGTCCATTAAATTTTCCACTCCTTGGTTTGAGAGGCGAAGGGCCCCATGTTGGAGCATGTTGATCAGATAGGGCCACCCATGGAGGCTTCAACCTGTTGCGTGACCATTCATCAGTTGTTTCGAAGGACTCTTGATGGGTGAGGGGCTTTGTGACAGAGCAACATTACAGCGCTAATGTGGAATGTGAAATGATGTATGTGTGTGTATGAAAGGGGGTTACACTGTATATGTGTGCGCTTGTGCATATCAGCATGCATGAGAACATTCAAAATTCACGCGTGTGCACAAATGCATGTGTGTGTATGTGCGTGTCAGAGATAATAATAGCGGCTGACCTGTCTCAACACCGGGGGCCATGAGGTCAAAAACATCCTAACAGTAAGCTGGAGGACAGTTAGCGTGTGTTGGGGTTATTGTGTATATGTGTGTTATAATGAATGTATGTGCGGGGGTGCGAGATGTATGACGAAAAGAGTTTGATGTTAAAAGTCTTAACAATGGGGGGCGTAGAAGAGGCTAGCTAAGGATAAGGAGGCACATGGCTGACCCAGTTCTATTGTCATGTACTTTGTCCTACTAACCCACTGAAACATAATGTTTTCTTCCCCTTTTCCCAACATTTACAGACATGTTCATATACACAGTTTTGGGTTGGGGGTTAAAGGAACAAGAGAAGAGTATAGCAGCAGTAGTGAGCAGTTTTTTCACAGTAAACACTGTGCTTTTGCGAATGAAAAGGTTGGTTTTCTGTAGGAAACACTGCAGCACAGTAGCTATTAATGTAGATATTTAGGTGCACTAATCACTATAATAATAGTCTGTTAATTGTTTTTCTCACTAATCAAAAAATTCTCACAATTTAAATAGCTGGAAAAAAGCACATTTTTACCATTTTTCCTTGACAAATTACTTTAATGATTAATCTGTCATCAATTACTCAACTATTCACTTCAACACTAATAAATCTAAAACAAATAAATAGTTATTAGATTACATATAGACTGTCTAATATGTAAATACTTAAATTATTTAAACATACACTCCACTGCAACGGCCATACTGCACATTCTGTTTACCTCGGAGGTAAAAAAAAAAGAAATACAAGGTAAACAGACTACATTTATATGCCATGTTTCCCAGATTGCTTTCTAATTATCAGCAACAGATCAGTGATTATCTCTTTAAAACTGTAAATTATACTGATAATTTGCTTGCTACAAATCCTCACATACTTACAGGAATCCTAACATACACACACAGACACACACAAATACTTGTACTTCTATACTTGTGAGGCTCCTCATTAACACAATGCATTCCTTAGCCCCTTACCCTAATCTTAACCATCATAACTAAATGCCTAACCCTAACCTAAACCTAATTCTAACCTAACCCTTAAACCAAGTCTAAAAATCTCATTCCAACAATGTCCTCACTCTGCTGGTTAAAACTTGTTCCGGTCCCCACTATGTAGCAAGTACAGGTAAAGACACACACACACACTCAGATACAGTCACAAACGGTTTGAGACTGACACAAACATACATTCGCTTCATTTGTTTGTCCCATCTGTCCTGGCTGATCTCATACACAAGATGTTTTGACAGCTTCAAGTGCAAACAGATCCTGCCCTACATACGCTGCATGGCAGGGTGACGTGTTCCCCTATTCCAGGCCCCTAACTCACACTTTCACAATCTTCAAGGTCAGTGTTTAAGAATAGACAGCTTACAGTGCCTTCCTACAGTACACTTCAGTCAGCACCACAAGACCAAGCAGACATACAGTACACAGGACACATTGTGCATTAATATAAATCATATTTTTTGTTGGAGTCTGCATGCATATGGAAAAAGGAAAAATTCAAGAACAGCATAAGATTAAATGGGATAAAAAATGATGTACTGATTAGCTGACAACTGCAATGTGTGTCAAAAGCTGCTTTTTCCACTGCATTACAGAATTCAACTTGCACTCTATATATCTAATAACGTTCAGTACACAGAGAGACAAAAAACAATAGGACTGATGATTATGTGCATCAAATCTTGAGTATATTCAGAGACTATTTAGAACTCCTTCAGAATATGTGGGGAGATACAGTGGAACCATGTAGCAAATGGCTAAATCCATCCAAACCTTCATTGGTATCTCACATCAGGAACACCCTGGCTACCTTCTTTCTGTCTTTGCACCGTGTTTCGTACTTTTACCCTCACTTGTTTTATTCACTTGTTCTCTCGCAGACTCTTATCTGAACGAGGCAAAGCCCATTTAACCACAACCACAACAGGGACTAACAGCAATCAAACCCAACAGCAGTATGGCCAACCTGTTGTTAAGTGGGGGGTGTATTCAATGGGTGAAGCTGTGACCAGTCGACAAGTATTGTAAAAGAGACAAAACAGAGGGTGTGCAGCAAAAGAAAAGCTGATATGAAGGGGGAACAAAAAAATGGAAAGGATAAAAGACAGCTGGATAGCAAAACAAAGACGAAAAGCCGAGCAAAGAAAGAGAAACCCTTACAGAAACGCTCATTACTGAACACAGATCCAATAGCAACTTGTGTTTTGTCTGGCCGACTGAACCACAACTGTGCATTAGAGCAGATTAAAGTTAGCTACCGTTGTGGACAACTACGGGACTGATGGATGGCTGTGAAAAACAAGCCTCCTCCTGCTGCCAACTCGCTATTTTCACAGAGTGACAGATCGTCAGGAAGAAAAACATAGCCAGCTCGATCAATCAAGAAGCCACACAGACACAGGCAAGAATGCAGCATGCACAAAAGCTAATTCATGCAATTAAGTGTGGACATGTGAGAACAGTTTTGGAAAGAAAGAAAGAAAGTCCCAACTGCCATATTGTTTGACATGCATGCACAACTGAATACATACAATGCACACACATGCCCACACACATGTCCAGACTGCTGTCCCGAAAACAAAAACATGTAGTTTGGACCAAACAGGAAACACATTAAGGAAATCTAAAAACTATACCACAAACCGCCATAATTAAAATCTGCCAGAATCATTAACAATTAACAATCTTTGTCATTTCAGACAACTAGATTTCCCTTGAGGAATCTAATCTCATACTGTTGCAGTGTGTATAGCATATGCCGTGTTTCTGCTACCATGGTTCATTTGTGGTCTTTCAACTGAAAGACAGTCATCAAATTTGATTTCTCACATAAGGGTTCACTCTCAGCAAACAGATGTGATGTGAATTATGACTTTCTCCAAATGTTTTTCCCCTCCCCTCTGGCTTGTATTGCCCTTCCCTGGCTTCAGATTTCACAAGAAACTCTGCTGTGGAGAACAAAATGCAGTTTTGTATTGGACCTTGTCTGATTGGCTACATTATGAAGCTGTTTTTACCAGGTCTACATACATGTAATGCTCCCCATCACTTCATTTCTGGGCAGTCCAGGGAGGTCGGTGAGTTATTAGTCCAGTCAGAGACAGAAAGGCAAATCAAATTTGCTTTGTGATTTGATGACAGGAGTTCAAAAATGTCAGCTGCAATGGATTATGGGGGCGGTGAAAGTGCATTACAACCTGAAAGATTCTATTTTAGAGCATCTGTTAACTTTTTTACCAGACAGCCTGCTTACAGCGACCGATCCTATAACTCCTTCACCTTCTGCTCTTTAACGCTGCTTGTCCTCTGTTGAACCTTTCCCCCGGTGCTGTCCTCCTTCTGCAAGGTGAGGGTGGTGCTAAGGGCCAACCAGATTTCATGCTGTACTGCATTTTGAAATATGATCCCAACGCTCATACATTGTTAATGGTGCACGAGCCAAATGCACACATGTAAAACCCTTATAAGACCTGATGTTACCTTACTTTGACTTTCTGTCTCTTTCTGTGACCCTCTAAGTCAGTCAGTTTCTCTCTTTTGCTGTTTATCCTCTCTCACTCTTCAGTTGCTCCGCCTTGTTCTTTCAGTCTTTCCTGCACACACAACACAGGAGCACAAATGCACTAACTCCAGAAGCACCCTCTGTGACTGAGCAGTGAAGCAGAAAGCTCAGAATTTTTCTGAACTCCCTTATCACAAGAGGCGATGTAGACATGGCTTCCTTTCCAAACCACAATAACAGATTGCCTATCACTGCTGGAAAAAAAACCCAAAAACAAGGTTGTGCTTCTCTGAACTCAATGTTCCAAAACACAATTTAAGTGCTGTCTCTCATAAAGACAGACGCAGGTTGTTGATTGTTAAGCTGAAGAAACAAAACTGTAAACTCGACTCCACGAAGACTCCAGTGAAATGTGAAAACATCTGATTCTCCTGCAGTCATCTGCTTTTAGTGCAGTTGCTATTCCCATTCTCACTACTGTATATAAGCACCCAGTCTCTCAGACATAGAAACAGGTCGACAATCCACTTTCATTACCATGCATGAAATGTTAAAGTTCTCTTTTCAACACATCAGTCCATTCAGCATTCTGTACAAAACTGTATAACAACCATGTATGAATGATAAGATACCGTGCTGTTACTGGTCACTCATTCAAACAGACCGTCTTGTTCAGAACAGCAGTTGCACAAGTGTTTCTCTTTTAAGCAACACTAATTCAAGCATGTCAGAATGCATTTTCAAAAGGTCTATTATTTTTTTTGTTCTACCAGCTGTAGAACAAAAAACAGTGCGGTGCTCAGCTAAGTAGATTGATAGCCTTACAAGCAGTGCTCAAAAACTCATTTAAAGAAAATTGTAACGAACATAAAATAGCCTTTAAGTCCAAACAAGCACCTCCATATGAAAACTGTATGGGCCAAGTGTTTACCCAAGTTTACATTACAGTTATGTCTCAGGTATTTAGCTCTTCCACACTACTTGCTTAGGGCACCAACATTGGAAACGTGAAAGCAAGTGAGTGCAAGTTATATATAGCAAAATTTCTACTTATCCTAAAGTGATAATAAGAGACACAAAGGTTGTCCTAAAATGTGGCCCAGAATTTGACCCGTATATCCACAGCTGGCTATGAAGAGATTGTGACCCTCCTAATTTTGTCAATGATGTTAATCTACGTTCCTACTATGATTTAAATGACCACCATTAGTGATCTCTGCCTCTCCAAAGGCTGTTTGAAGAATTTAGCTTCGTTATAACAATCTCATCATCCATATATCTTATATTATGATGTCAATGCCCATTACTGTGTCTTGTAAGTCATAATCAGTTGACCACCTAAGCTTGTCCAGCACAGAGGGAGGTCTATAATAAGGACAGTCATCATAGAGAGCTGTCCTCAGATAACCTGCTATTATGTGCCTGATCCTCCTCCATCTCAAACACACACATACACACACACACTCTCATATTGTACTGTATATACAGATGGTATCTATATAAGGAGGTGTAGACAGTAACACAAAGCAGCATGCAGCAGAATTGAGAGAGTGTTTTAGTGCATGACAAGTCTGAGTCAGCACAATCCAACAAATATAAAAAAATACAACAAAAAAGTGCACGTTTAGTGATAAATTGTGTGTGAGTTCTGCCAGGCGAGCTGGCCTAGTTCCAGCCCATCCCTTGTGGACAAACCTGTATCTGAGCTATTATGTTTTAAGAGTATTGCGTGACATCTGTTTTCACTGGAGCTGGAACTTTTTGAAGATGATCCTCTGCGGACAAGCTAAACTTTTCCTAGAGTAGCTTCATACTGCCTCCAGCAACTACAATTCCAAATATCATGTAAATGTGAAAGTACAACTTGGATTATGATTGTGATATGATTTGATTTGACAGGCAAAATTGTTCCAAAGATCCGAGTCATGCAGGGCTCTTTAATGCCAATGCCCCTGAGAAACTATCCTGATAAAACCTGGCTGCTGTGAGATCCTTCACTGTCATGAAACTAAATCCTTTCTAATCACATTCAAACAAACACAGGCCAGGCATGCTGCTAATCTCTGAACACCTAACACCTCTGTTGTGCCCTCAGGTGACACTGGCTAATCACATATGTGCATATGTACCTTACGAAGCAATATCCAACTATCAATCAATCAATAATTTAAACTTCCCATCCACTCATTCATCCATCCATCAATAAATTAGAGACCGCATAAACGTTACAAATGCACATGAAATCAACATATAAGTTCCACTTATATTACATACTTGTTGCTTTTCTGCTATTCCTGCATAAGGAACCGAACTGTTGATAAGACAAGCAGAACACACTGACAGCCTGTGTTCAATCTCTCTGCTCAAAAAGCAACACTCGAAAACAGAGAGGCCAAACATGAGAAGCATCCTGCACCACAGCATGACCTTGCAATGCCTAAACAGAATATACATGAGACTTTGTGTTCAGACAGGATAACAGTTCAGAGAAGGCATAAGAGCGAGATGGAGAAATCTATTATTAGACCAGTCATCAAGTCCTCGGATGACCTTCATAACTCCTGTTGTGTGCAGCTGCCCTTGTGACTCCCGGTGGTGTCTCAGCTCTGGTGTCGGTCATAACTCCTAATCTGACAGGCGGACAGATAAATTACTGTCTCCTTCTACATAACTACAATTTACAGCACTAAAAGCGATCACAACAGGTATCAGGAACTTCTTGAGAGTCACAATGCACTGCAAAAACGAAAGAACAAGCATCTACGATTAAGTTAAAATGAGTACCGTAAAGGAAGAACACATTCAGAATTTCAGCTGGCAATGAAAACTAACCATACATATTAAGCAGCCATATTCATGGATACCTCCTCAAACTGGTAGCTACGTAGTTGTTAAGCTTACTCTACTATTATAAACACAAGTGGACAGATATCTGCTGTGGGGATACACTTGAACTGGAATGTATCATGATTTGTGTTTTTGTGTCATTTAATTACTGTATATATAATAAATGCATGTTTTCAATGCTTAGCTTAATACAAATCCTTAAGAACAAGGATCTAGTAACTCACTATCCCCACCACACAACATTTCTCACAAACGGTTTCTGCTCCTCTATGCACACTTTCGTTAATTAAGCTGAAGAGGATAACACCGTTCTCCCTGCTGTCCTGAGAGCAAAATTTCCTCTCGAAAACATCCATCAAGAACACCGGCTCCTCCACATAAACAAAACTTGTTATCAGTGGGAGGGAGGAAGGATGTTCGTTGCTAAACAACATTTCCCAGCATGCTGCCATACACACTATAATGAGACTGCGGGGAGCTGTTGCTCTAATGTAGACGATACAGGTCACTCTGACCTTGAGGAGCTGAATCTCAGGCCAAAACACCCAGAGGAGAGGCTGCATCACGCACACTGCAGCTCTCAGATGAACTACGTCAGGTCAATCCTGAGAGCTCAGGGATTCAGATATTTTACATAATAGGATAACTGAAATGTTCCATGGAGGCTCTGTTTTCCAGTCTGTGGCATCATTTCATCAATGTGTCTAAATCTGACAAACACACAAATTCAACACAGCCCTTCTATGTCCTCACCTGATAGCCCTCCGAGCTACTGTGTCCCATGGTGGGTGTTGGGGACCCGGGAAGTGCTGGGGCCCTCCTCTTCTTGGTGTCAGCCTTGGGAGACATCTTTGTAATGTTCATGACTGACTGAGACTGGCCCAAGGTGTTGGGCCGATCTTCTACACTGGGGACCCTTGACGCTGTGGACAGACCCTGGGGGTGATGTCAAAAATAAAGGCAGTGAGGTCAGATATATATATATATATATATATATATATATATATATATGTGTGTGTGTGTGTGTGTGTGTATATATATACATATATACATACATATATACACACACACACACACACACATATATATATATATATATATATATATGTATGTTTGCATACAATAAATGTACAAGAGCTTTAACCCTGTAAGGCCAGTTTTAGCTATACTAACAAAAAAAATTGTTACAACAAACTCATCTTCCTTATAGCTTATATTATGATGTCAATGACCTTCAGTTGTCTAGTAAGTCACAAGAAACCAAAGAACAACAAAACAAACAGAATCCAGATCAAAAACGTATTTCTTGGCCTGCGGTCTAAATGAATTTAACTGAAAACTGTTATGATATCCTGCGAACTAACAAACAAAATTGTTGACAGGACTCAATCAATATCAATGGCAGTGTTAATTTCAAGGGTTGATTTTAGGCTTAAAACTGACAACTGTGTTATGAATATATATTTCATATCTGGATGATTTCAGAGGGAGATCCCCATCACTCTCATTTACAGCATATTCACATTTTAAACATGAAAAACAACTACACATGCACAAAACATGCATCCATGCACACATTTCTGAAATTGAAGTCCATTTTTCAGTCTCAATAATATATCTGACCAAGTTGAAAGTGCAAGCGCATTTTCAAAGGGTGGCTGCGCCTGACAAAACCATTGGAACAAAAAATGGTTTTCAACATCTGATCAAAGAGAGCCCAAAGTGCTCCTGAAAAACTGAATCTCCCCATGGCTCAGCTTGGTACAGAGCCTTGGCACAACGGGGGTACCAAACCAAGGCGCACACCCCCATGATTCAAGAAAAGAAAAGTGTTTAAAAGCAGATTAATTGATGCGTTCAGACAATGCCGGGATACAGCATAAAAGCAGAGCAAAAAGGAACATAAAGTTCAGGTCATTAGAATTAATTGGACCCAAGGTTAGAACATCTCACAGTGGGGAAGGATGGGAAAAGAACAGTGCTACTGAAAAAAGGCCATGAGGAGAGCAGTCCAGCAGGCACTTCAGCAGCTTCTTTCACATCGGGAGCATTTCACATTTGTGGAAAATGTGTTTTAACTGCATGCAAAACACAATTTTATTGCGGAATCTGTCTCCTCACACCGACCTTAAAGAGACAGAGAGGTCGCAGAATGCATTTATACTTATATATTATATTTATACTTTATATTATCATTTGCCACATATATTAAGCCTTAGTAAAGAAATGCAGGAGTAAAAAACATTCAACACGAACATGAAAGAAGTTAACATTACCAGTACAACCTAAGCTTACAGCAGAAAAAAGATGATGATGATATAAAATATTAAACCAAAATATTCAGTCAGTTCTTCACTGTGCTGTGTGACTGACAGGGGTAAGAGCAGGGCAAGGGGGGGGGGGGCTAGATGGCAGATGGAGGCTGACAGAACAAAAAAGAAGTGTTGGAAGTGAAGGATTGATGCGATTTCCATTTGGAATCCTAAAAAAAGCTTGTTGTCTCCTCACCAAAATATAATGTTCAAAGCAAGAAATTCACATGAACTCAGTTTGACTTTTTCACCTGCTCTCTTCTACTCCTTCCCTCTGGTAAACAATCTGAAAACTGTCAAAACAGTGAGAGACGAAAATATAACAAACATACTGCAGCGTTCATAATAACAAAGTGCATAACTTAAAAGGAGCTGACTGAACTTGCGCACAACATCTGCATTAGGAACATGACTCACATAATGTATCTCTCAGGAATACCTTTCAGTGCTTAAAAAAACTGATGCTACTACACAACACGCACCCAAACGTGAAAATGTCACAACCTCCAGTGGCCTATCAAAACGTCAGAACCCCTCCCTGCTAATCACAGTGAAAGAGGAGAATTCTCCTGCTTTGAACAAGGACAAGGTGATCTTCTCGAATGTATAACACGCACGACAAGTGCGAAATTAATGACAACTTGCAGTTTTTCTATATATTTAGAAGACTTGCAGGCTTAGCTAAATACATGTGATTGAGACTAGATGAAATAAAGAAAAGATGATAATTTTTGGGTGTATGACAAGGAACTTAAGGAATAATTTAACACTGGGCTGAAAAGTAGTGTTTCACTGCCCTCTCTGGTTGAAAGCTTCATGTTTGTTTCACCTCAGACCACACCCAGCATCACCACTGGTTCAGTGTGGTTGGGTGCGGTCAGGAGTGTGTACTTTTGCACCTCTAACCACACCCAACGGTGATGTCATGGTGTACTGATACACCCTTTAGTACACCACTACATCACTGCAGCAAGGTCAAAGGGGCCACGGGTTGTCAGCAAAACAAGATTTTCAGGGGGTATTAACACACACACACACACACACACACACACACACACACACATATATTTATATATGTGCGTTATCACCAAAATAAAAGGAGTACTGCAATGACCCATACACAGAGGACAGTTCACCTGCACTGTGTGGCCCCAGTTGAGACTGATATTGCACATATCAATGTGTGTTAGCCACAATATAAAGTGAGCAATACATGAACAATATGAAGATAGCTAGGGGGGACTTTTGGTTCATGAGCTGAGAGCATCTTTAAGTAGAGTGTATGATGTAGCAGTGATGTAGAGTGATAATATCATCAAAGCTATTTAAGCTACAGAGAAATCATCGAAAACCACCAATATGTGTATAATCCTTGCATGTACAATCGTGTTTACTGGTGGGCAAATCACTGAATATGAGCGGCACTGGAGTTTTGAGGTCTGAAAAATGCTTTTACTGTTGTGAGGCTCCCAAATTGTTGCTTCTATAATTGCATATGATCGCTGTAATTAGGAGTTTGGGACACATAGGATGACCTCCCTAAGTTGATAAAAATGGTTTAACCCATGCCTAAAAGTGGGTCCAAAGTCCGGGCACTCTGAGAGTGTCGGTTAGGGCCAATTTGCTACTGATACTTGTGTTACTTATACTTATCAATGTGTGTTTTAAAAGAAAAAAAAGAAAAAAATCAAGCATATAGTCCATGTTTGCTTCAGAGTCAGCATTGGCCTATAACATGATGCTCTCTGACCATGTTAGTGATTTAAGACCACACACACCGGCACACACACACACACATAGACACACAGTAGTTAAGCCCCTAATGAACAATTAGAGATAAGAGGCTGGGCTTTTAGTGCTAATGTAGCCAAGGTTGGGTAATCTGATGCCTTCAGGCTGATAACACTGTGTGTCTATGTGTGTGTGTTTGCTTGAGTGCATGTGTGTGGTCTGATAACCCTGGTTGAGAAACAATCATATCAGAGAGAAAAAGTCCAGCTGCATTAAGGCTCATTGGAAAGGGCAACATGGCAGAGATATAGCAATACAAATGCACATGTTAACATTTTAAATATATTCTAGAAATTCACATCAAAGCAAATGCCACATACTCTGTCTACATTAGTTTGAATATTTAATTTATACTCTGCTGCCATATCCCTTTCCTCCTCATTTCCTTTCTGTTATTGCTATTCCTTTCAAAAGGAAGACATGTAGTCAGCGTCTGAGGCAGACATTAAAAAGAGGATGAGGAAGTGCACAAAGACAGCTTCGGCCCTGAAAGGGAGGATAATAATGGCAAGTCAGATGCTCTGTGTTGAGGGAGACACTAAGAACAAAGCGGTAGAAGGGCGCAGAAGTCGAGAAGCTTTGTGCTTGGCGGGATAGTGAAGTGAACCAGAGAGGGCGTTTTTACAGCTAATACAATCAAAGGCCATATTGATCTGAAGTGAGCCACAGTGGCTGCTGCTGAACCAAGGTTCATGGCTTCAAAATCAAATTAAGATGATTGAGTTATGGATATAACAGGTAGAGAGCTGCTTAATGCTGCGTCTAAATGTACGTCTGGTGTAACATGGATGTACAACACTGCAATGGATGTAGGGAGTTTTTAATATTTTGGTGAAAAATAACAAAATTCTATATTTTATTTGTTAATGTTTTTTATTATTAAATATGTATGATTCAAGCTTCATTCTTAGGTGACTGACAATTAGTCAAATCTTTCCACCTACCAATATTGTATTGTACACTCCCTTATCCACTGTGACTTTCGGAGAAAAGTTATAAATACAACTATGTAACACTATTCCCTACAGCCATTTCATTATTCAGTATTCGTTTGTGGGAAATCAAAGTGGCCAAGAACTGTGGGCAGCACTGTTACTACTCCTCCTTGGGCAGACGATGAACAGGCCTCTAAGACTGCTGACTGGAGACAGTTGCTGCCCTCTAGAGGACATCTGTCGATATGACAACATTTTTCAAAACACACCCAGTTTTCAATAGTCCAATCCAGAAAATATCTCTAATGTGCCATTTTTAGTGGTTCATCACAGTCTACCATGCAGACGGGTATAGGCGTTCAGTATATTACTTTATCAGAGAAGGCTTTTATGATATACACCAGGCTTAATACCAAACCAGAGTATCAGCAGCGATGCTAGACATGGAAAAAACAACAGGAACCCTCCAACCCATGTCATGAAGCTCAATGCCACTGACCAGCAATAAATAATAATTATTTTTGCTGTGAGTTTAAAGTGAAAAGTCACAGAATTATTGATTTAACCCTGTAGTAATGTTTCAGGCTTGTTTTGTAGCTTTTGCTGTTACTGATTTAAATCACATTGTACGGTTTATTCTGTCCACCCATAGTATATGACGAGGAATGCTTCAGAGACAAGTTGAGATCCCAATAAAAAAACTTTGATTTCATTTATCACATCTGGAAGAAGACGTGATACGTGAGACTTCAGATGTGTTAGTAATACTTACATTAGATTGTGTTTCTTCATTTTGGATTATTTTATCATCACAGTCCATGTCCACAGATGTTGTCTCTGTCTGCAAACGGAAGGCACAGCTAACATGCAGCATTCAACTGTTCGGCCATGCAATTAGCCTGCGTCAGCAATCAATCTGAATAAGTATGAATGGCATGCACCACACCAGGTTAGTTTGTTCAGAATTTCACAAGCTCATATTTCTTATGGTATTTGTGTAAATAAGATGCTGCTAAACTTTATTATGATGGCATTAATGTTGCTCTTAATTCAATAATTCCAAAGCAATCTTGTATATGTATGACCAATATTATTTATATATATATATATTTACTTCAATAAATTTAAAAAAAAAAAAAAAAAAAAGCTCAGCATCTTACTTTGGTTTTCCTCTTGTTGAACTGGAAGATACCCAGAAGGCCTTTCTTCTCTGCTTTACCCAGACTGGTAGTGCTGGAGCGAATGGAGTCTACGAAAAGAAAACAAAGACAAAGAGGAGAAGGAGAAGAGTTGGACATGTTAGTGTCAGCGCCTCATGAAAGCATTCATGAGGAACTGAGTAGATGTTAGTGACAGCTGATCCCGGCATGCAAAGGTTAATTATTTTAACAACAAAATTGAGAGTGGGCTTGCCATGATAGTGGAACACTATGAATTTACAGAGCACTCTCACACGTAAGCCAATTTGGATTGATTCCTATGAATTCATTTGCTTTACTCAATAAGAGCTGGAGCTGAAAGAACTGGCTGACTTTCCTCAGCAGATGGCGCTGTAGCTTTATTTTTCTCAAAAACCACCTCGATTTAACCTTCATGGTCTACAAAGCAGTAAGTAAGAATGTGCCATGATAACACACTTGGCTCGAGGACAAGCAGGGAGAGAAGGTAAACTAACCGTAAAAAAAAATCACAGAGCTGGACTTAGGGGTTATTTGGATTCCTAGAAAAGCAGCAACTATGTTAATAATAAGTCATTCAAAAGGATGGGGATTGATGAGGTTAACACAAGAATCAATATTACAATGACATTAAACCAACATAACATTTCTTTAAAGACAAATAACTAACAAGCAAACATGCATGTCCAACGCAGTAAAAAAGCAGTGTTAATAAGCGAGCAGCATTACGTTGGGTTAAAAGCTCCAGTTTGTTGGAACCAGCAACACTAAGACAGACAAGACTTATCATTACTAATACCTGAGTGGTAAAGAGCAGGGACAGAAGACATTTTAGGCTGGAGAACTGGAAAACATAACAAGATTTTAAAAACACATGGAATCACTCATGGATAACTGACCTGCATCAAAAACAGTCAGTTAATTTCTGTTTGCACTTCCGTAGCACCACAACACATTTCCTTAATAAACTGTGTTATGTGTCCTTCATTATAACGGTGAAAGGTTAAATACCAAGACAGAACCATTACATAACAGCATTTGACCATAAACATTATATAATATTGTAAATGTCCTTGCTTTTATCTTTGATAACCATAAACCACAAGCTTTTGCTCTACGATGACACTCCATAACAACAGCAGTATCTATCAGTGTCAGTGGGCGTGGACTGTTACTATGGTAATGAACCATAATATCAGATCTTGGACGGTAAGTCAACTTTCTACTCGATAAAGTACAGCGTTTTCCCATTAGTGTAGAGACCAGACACATTGCATCTAACAAGGTTCATTTAAATAACATATTCTGGGAAGCCCAACACAGGCGTATATTTCTGTTTATGCTCTGTTGTACCTGCTGCTGCTTAAACCAATATTGACTCTGACTGCGTAAAACCTGATGTCAACAAATATTTACATGCTAGTCACACTGTACTGCAGAATACAATGTAATGCTGGTTTTGTGGCACATTACACTGGAAGCATTTTAATGAGCTGCTACCGGCTGGGTTTCAATGATATCAATACCATATGCTTCCTATATAGGCACAAGCATGCTCTGTAGATAGACAGTAGGTAGAGATTCAGGCTCAGTCTCAGTGCAGCCACCTCACCCTTGTTCTACACAGCCAATCTATGTTTGCAAATCTGTGTCGAGGCTTGGACTTATGGAGGGCTGTCTTAAATTAGTTGGTAGGGAGTGGAAGTGGTGCTGCTCACCTACTGTCCCAAAACAGATGCTCACATGACAGACAATTAAAAAACATTATGTAAGTTCTGTGGTGACACTTTCTTATTCTCATCGTGCATATCAACCGTTGCTACATTTCTCTAACACTGCCTTTATGGTGATTGTAGAGAAAACTGAGAATAAACTTTCAGTAAAGCAAAAACTCTATACAGGTACAATATATTTTTGCCCTACTGTTAGTCAATATGTATATCATTTGTCTTACAAAGACACTGTGGTTTGCTAATAGCATGTGCTAGAGTAATTGCTTTGGGGACAATATTAATTTGCAGGCCAACAGATAACAGAGACAAGTCACCTTTCAGTATCCTTGATGATGTCTACTTTTATTAGCTTACTAACATTAGCCACCACTTTCACAGGGCGTAAACCAAGGTTGGGCTCTATTCATTTTTAATTAATTGTATTCAACAAAGGGATTTTATTAAAAAATAAAAATTCCATTAACAGCAAATCGGTGAATGATTTTATTATTTATATATATATATATATTTATATATATAAGTTTGGCTATGTCACGGGAACTTTGGTTGAAATTTAAAAGTGAATGAATTGCAAACAGAAAATTACACAGACACAATCAAGCGGTTAAGGTTTACCTAGGCTCTGATCATGTACGTAGAGCTCCTTGATCCCCAGATCTGTCAAAGATTGGTTCAGCGGCAACTCGTGGCGACTGATGCTGTCCTTCAGGAGCAGGACATGTGCAGGGTCAAACTCACACTTGTCACAGATTATCGGTATGAGAGCCTGGAGTGGTACAAACGGGTTGACCCGAAACACTGCTTTCTGGCTGCCGTGGTAGTTCACCATCAAGCGCACTGTTTTCTGATACAGAGAGGGGAGATGGGTGGAAAAAATGGACATTAATGTCTAAAACTGCATGAGATAAAAGGTCAAGGGGGGCACATTTTTGTGGCCATTGGAGAACGCTTCCCATTCTGCAGTCACACAAGAGGAATTTTCATTTGATACATCTCTATAACAGGCAAAAAGGAAAGACGGTGATGTCAGAAAAGGACAAAAAGAATCAAAGCAAATGTGATATATGTGATTATATGAGCAGTTCAATGATGACCATCATTATATCAACAGTAAGTCTTGACCATAACAACAAAAGACACTGTGTGTGTGTGTGTGTGTGTGTGTGTGTATATATATATAAAACCTGTGATGCTGTCTTTGGAGTTTGATCTACTTATAGAGAAAAAACAAAACATATGAAATGTAAAATATGTGGAGAGGAGAGGAGCAGAGAGACAGACAGACATTGAAAACCACAGAGACACTTCAGTAATGAGTAACTTGAGGTTAGACTTTGGAAGGGACAGAAAAAAGAACATTTTATAGGCGAAAGATGATAATGCCTGTGTGTGTGTGTGTATGTGTGTGTGTGCGTGTGTGTGCGTACATGAGTGTGATCATGGACGTGTGTGAGTATGAAGATAGTTAATCTTACAACACTGCATAGCGTTCTGTTATGGAGAACAGAGAAGCTCGGTACAGCAGTCTTTATCACAGAGTGGTTCACATCAGCCTCTATAAAAACACACACACACTCATAGGTCAAGAGCTTTTATATCAAGTGTTTCAAGTAAAGTGACATTCAATGTTATGTGTCACTATAGGGAAAGGCACTTCAAATACATGAAAGCACTCAGAGATCAGGCTTCTGCCAAGATCTAATGACTTCCACAGTAAGCCAGTAGTTTCACAGTCAAAACTGTTGTTCATAGATGACAGAGTAATCATACGTAAGACAAGTACAGTGGGAGTGCCTTGTATATTTAAAAGCAGGGTGATTGGGTGATGGTGCTAGACAAAAGTCATGGATGTTCCTGAATTAATCTGGGGAGAGTGTGTACATGTGCCCAAGTCTTCTGCAAATCTGACTAGTAGTCTTCCAAAAGGCTGACAGATGCAGGCAATGACCTGCTGTAACTCTGCACCCTGACAGAGGCTTCATCACAATCAAAAAGCCTAAGTACCGTCAGGTCAGGTGTTCACTCCAAAACATTGCAGCTGTGCACATCAGTGGCAATGCTTTAACCTGAGATTGAAAAGCCAACTGCATCAATTTAAAATGCCATTTTACAGTAATATCACATTCACATGTTTAATCTCATTGAAATTAAATACAGACCATCCATTCACTGTGTCATTGTCCCTATTTCTGTTCAGCTTTTATTCCTCATGAACCAGTGAAAGGTACTGAGCTGCTGCTGCTGCTGCTGCTGCTGCTGCTGCTGCTGCTGCTGCTTGAGGTTAAAGTTTGCCTTTCAAAAAGATGGTCATTCATTGAACACTTGATTCAAGTGTTGGATGCAAAGTTTACACATGCTTGATGACTGTTGGCTCCAGTTACTACTGATAACGTTATACTGATGGTAAATTGTAACGCAGTTTACTGAATCAAGTTTTGCACATTTTGTCCATATGACACTATATGCAGCTCCACAAACTGCATCCATCAGAATGATCATGAAGCTTAATTACAACCTTTATCAAACAGAACATTGTAACCTTCTTGAAGGTTTAAATGACTGTTGTATTAGATGGCATTAAGTTAAAGGTTTGGTGTATCTAATAAAGTGACAGCTGACTGTACAGTATATCACACATTGATATTTTCATTTTAACTGCTGAGACTGGTGGAACAATGAAAAGACAGAGAAGAGGAATGACGGACAGCACTGTCTGAAATAGCGTCAGTCTCTGGCCTGAGGCCAGGCAGGGTCAAAGGGAGAGAGAGCAGCCAGTGAGCCCTGAGAAGAGCAGAGAAATAATGCATGGTAACTAAAGGTAAGGCACTCATCAAATATTCAAACTGTAGGAGGAGAGCAGAGGAGAGGCAGAGAAAAAGGGAAAGAGAAAGAGTCAGCAGAAATAAGTTCAGATAGGCAAGTGAGCTGTAAAATCAGATGACCACAAGACAGAGAGGAATACAAGTGATAAAGACAAAAAAGGCACACTGGAAAACAGTGGATAAGAACCGACTCTAATGTCATGCTCGGCCTGTTTAATCCCAGCTGGCTTCCTACCTTAGCATGGGCCCTTACAGGTTTCACTGGCCCTGCTTTCTGCCAGCAGTCAGAGGTAAAAGGTAGAGAAGGGAGGGGCGGACATTACACAAAGCTACAAGGTAAGGAGCTATGCATATAGTACATGACGACTGTACAACATATAATATAAGGGATTCTGGATTACATTAATCTACATAATATCAAAACATGAGTGGCTTTGTTTTTTTCAGATTCACATTATTGTGTATACTCTTATTATTAGAAATATCAGATGTCTCTGCAATCAAAACCCACAAGAATCCAAGCCAAGCCTAGCACAGCTACTTTCAGCAGGTTTTAAATTGATATTGATATGTCATGTACAAAAACAAAACTTAAATACAAAGCACACGTGACAAACAGAACATCCAGATCACAGTATCAGGCTCCTCAGTTACTCACCTCTGGCACTTTGGGCGCCGGTCTGCGCACCACTTTCTCCTCCCAGACTTTCTCCTTGATAAGGACACAGGCCACGTTGAGGGAGCCCAGCAGCGCGTTGGGCTTGAACCCCAGAGTGTGGCCCTCGGGCGACAGCAGCTCCAGGGTGTGCAGTGCTGGATTCAGGTGGTAGCGGCTACACAGCTCGACCAGCAGGTCCATCAGCGCCTTACTGAGAGAGGGAGGAAGAGAGACAGAAGAGTGGGGGAGAGAGAAAGTGAAAGGGGGGGTGGAAGAAAGAAACACAGGTGGAGATGCAGAGAGAGGGAGGGAGAAAGAGAGGGAGGCAAGAGGAAAGATAGGGTTACAAAGCCTACCTAGCTTTAGCTCCGGTAAAGAGGATGGTAATTACTTCATACAACAGAACAGAGACACACCTGATGTGCTGAGAAAGGATGGCTAATTGATAGATACAAAGGATATGACTTTTAACACTGAGCTGTTTTCACAGACATACTGTAGATTGAGAGGCAATAGCACTGATTTCGACATTAAGAGCAAGTGGCTGTCTTGTAGCTTTTGCCAGAGGATTGAAAACAAAGCCCAAAAAACAACAAGAGAAGGCAGAGAAGCCAGGCATCACATGCTGTAGATGTAACGTGTGTGGTTTATCTAGACAGAAGCTCTAAAGAGCTTCCCAAAATAAAAGGGCACTCACAAAACATAGCGGCATCGAGAAGTAATGACAGGCAAATTGCAGAGTACGTGTTGATACGACAAACTAGTCGACATCCATCAAGCCACAGGAGGAGCTCTGAAGTCTGCTTCATTGCTTTGTGTCTGTTTGTGTGTGTGGGGGGGTTAACTGATGACGAGGCCAACAGTACTACCTGTCAATCCTCAGATAAAGAAACCAAGAGAC
Source organism: Chelmon rostratus (assembly GCF_017976325.1). NCBI lineage: Eukaryota > Metazoa > Chordata > Actinopteri > Chaetodontiformes > Chaetodontidae > Chelmon > Chelmon rostratus. The sequence goes on from NC_055665.1 coordinate 20,443,123, forward strand.
AGTCTCCAATGTTTTCTGGGAACAGCCAGATCGGATGACAGAACTGAGAGAGATACCACTACAAAGGACACCATTGACAATCACTAACACACAGTCACAGTCTACAACTAAATTGTTACATGCTTCTTAAGATAATTTGGAAGCCTGCATGTTCATTAACAACACACAATCACTATCCGAGAGGAATATGGAATGACGCCTCGGCCTTATCTTATCTATGGCCATATGAGCAGTCACAGTATCAGGCTCTGATGTTGTTATTGAGCAGTGTCAGAAGGTGAACTCAGCCCATCTGAAGCTAAAACATAACATTATACATTCCTTTCTCAGAAACTATCTAGAATGAGGAAACTAAACACCTGATAGGCAACCTCATTATCAAGGCCTGTACATAGCTTTACCCTGCATATACAGTAGCTTCTTTTTTTAAGGTAAAAAGGTAAGTTTCCTTTTTGGTTAAAAAAACATATTTTTTAAAAGTAGCACAGAGACGCATACTGGCCTGTAGTTTATCCATGTTTTTTTAGGAGCACTTTGTTACTCTGTGCTTGGGAGGAATCCCTGATTTTCTGCCCCAAAGGAGAGAACCTCATTAGGGGCAGAGAGCAATAGCTGGTGAGCCTTCGTCTGTCAACTCTCTGGGACAAAGCTTCTCCTGATTCTGGGAATTGGACCCCTTGACAAGGCCTCACTGGCACAGCAACCCAAACAGACCCAGAGGCGACAACAGGTCTCATACTGTTTGTCTGGTGACTGGCAATGAAGGTCACAACATAAAATCACATTGCTCTCCAAAGCAACAGCTAAGATCCTTATAGATATACATTATTTCATGTAAATATGGAATAATGGATATTTATTATACACAGTATTCATGAGCAAAAACATGTGGTTATGAGACACACTGGCACACTGAACAAAAGGGAGTCATACTCCCAGAGTCTCTGCCCTCTCACCTGCCATCCTCTGTTACAGACGTCTGGTATCCCTGTGGTAGGGTTAGCAGTAAATCCATAGAGGGTGTCAGCATGTTCTCCTTGGCGTCCATGCCTGATGTCCCTCCTCCATCAGGCACAGTGTTTCTGAAGATGCGGCGTGGGGCAGGTTGAGGGGCCTGCGGCGGAGGTGGGGCGCGTGTCTTCATTCTCCTCCTGAGAGATACATGACAAAGACACACAGAGATTATTTGTAGTTCACTATATTGTATCAGGTTTTCCATGTTGGACTTAAAGACGGTGAGTTCGGAAAACAACAAGCACCTAATGAACACAATCAACAATCATATTTTTTTCTGTCTTTCTGTGTCGGTTCGTGACAAAACCCTTGTCTTCATAGATCACATCTGTTCTTAACACTCCACTGAATAATAATTTAATAATTCATAATAACACCCTATCACTCCTAAGCACTCTTACTGATACTTCTAGAAAATACTGCAGTGTCACGTAATCAAAGTCTGCTTTAAAAAGGATTATTCTGAAGGAAAGTGATTAACAGCCTTACTTTAACGCAAACTACATCCCTCATCAGATCTTATTGCATACCTGGGGAATACATTTAAAGACACACTCACACAATATCATCAACATGTAATACTACAATATGAATATCAGGTTGAGTGAGATGCAACAGTCATGTGTTTTAGAAAAGCGGCTGAAACCTTCTGATAAAATGTTCATTTTGGAATTATAACACCAAAAACTATTCAAAGCAGCAACATTAAAGAGTCATAAGGTATTTGCTTGGCTCAGGTGCACACCACGCATTATTTAGTGCGCTGACAATAGCTTATTATTTATTATTACCATAAAAAACAGATAGCAACCACACAAACCACGGCTCCTCCAGCATGTGGGGAGACGTGTCAGATGTCAATGACATGCTGGAGACAAGATGCTGCTATCTGCACATTTGACCTCGGCTCAACATAAACTGTACTTAACCTGACAGACACAGCTGATTAGGCAGAAATCAAACACTTCACTCTGCTAACAATGGCAAATAACTATTCTATAGCACACGTTTCAGCATGCACACATTCCCTCTCTGTCTTCACAGCACAAATATTAGCCTTAGATAGCAAAAGAAAAACACCCCACTCACGTCACAAACAGCCCTCGAGTTGATTAAGTGTTCCAAAAGTGTTATATATCAGACTGTTTATAAATCCAGTTCCAAGGATTACACACCCTCTCAGACAGAACGTGCGTGTTTGATTCAGCAGCGTATAATCCAGTATCCTTCAAGGTGCTCCTGCCCGGTGTAAAGGCTGCTAGGGAAGAATGTATGTGAACACAGCACGGTGAGCGGACTCTAACCTGGCTACAGTTAACCATTAACAGATAAGTCGGATATCAACTAACTCTCACCCACAAGACCCATAGTGTCATTGACTTATTATGCAATGGAGAAGATTTTTCAGGGACTGCATCATAGGACTGACACACTACACTTTAGAGCATTGATCATAATCAAGTCAGGAGTCTAATCATAGTGCAGATCATCTCTAACCACTAACTGCAAGGTGCTCTGACGAAAAGTGCATTTAAAGGCATACAAGAAATGGAGAGAAGAAAAAAGACTTTCATGAGCAGCTTAGAGACCTGCAAATGCATGAGATAGATTTTGTCTGGTGAGTCTGTTTTTTTTTTTTTTTTGAAGGTAAACAGAACTGGGTTATGTGGAACTCTGGGACTGGGCCCTGGCCAGGCTTCACACAGTCAGCTAGTATCCTTCTCTGCCTCTCGCTTGCTGTTTGTCTCACCATAGCATTTCACTCTCCCTCTCTCTCTTACCCTCTCTCTAACACGCACAAAGAGTCTTTTAGGAAAAGCTCCGTCTCCCACAGAGTTAGAATGAGCGAGCGTAAACAGAGAGAGAAAGAGTGAGGGAGTAAAGAAGAAGCAGAGAACGAAGAGCAGGAAACCCTGCTCCGGCACAGGGGGGCAGTAAATGCTGAGCCGGGACTGAGTTACAAATGGGCTCTCTCTCTCTCTCTCACACACACACACACACACGCACACACACACACACACACACACACACACACACACACAGAAGGTTACTAATGGATCTTTCGGAACCACTCAGTTCTTCTCACTTGACTAAACAGCAAGGATAACAAGGACATACTTCTTTCACTATCCTCACTATCAAATCTGTTAGCTTTTTGTTTCACAGGGTTAAACGCAAAGCTAACAGCTTTGCAGTTGTTTGTTTAGGCTTGAGGTATTTATGGCACTCAAATTCACGTTTCTAAAAACTGTTCTGTTCTAAAACAAACAGATGCTGAATTCATCTCAAACTGCCAAAGGCGCTGCAGACTCACGCGGTCTGCAGTAAAATCATCCAGGACATCATGTGAGCTGGCTACACATAAGTGGAAAACAACGTCAACAGAGAACATCATGACTGGAGTTTATGTCCACAGTGTAGATCAAATATAATACAACAAAGACTGTTGGCTATTCTCCCCAGCAGGTAAATCACATCGCACGTCATGCTGTCACTTACGTACAATATAGCTAATGTAAAAGTGTTGTGGAAAGTATTATTTTGAAAATATTACAGATGAGTTGTGCATACCTTCCATCACCCACCAGACTGAGTTTAAACAAAAAGAATGTAATCCTTGCAAGTTACATTTAATGTCAAGGTTAAATTTACTCATCTCATGCTCTTCAGCAAAGAGAGGTAATTGAATTGATACTCGAACAAAGATGATGCAGTTGTTGTGGAACATAGTGTAGACGCTGCTGCTATTCTTAAATTACAGCTATTGTAAAACTTCTGGCTTCTTCAAACGAGAAAAGCACAACCTGACAGTTGCAGGGCACTCATATTTCTATTTACTTAAACCACAGTTTATGGGGCTGGAGACAAGTTTGTGGTTCATGATAATTCATGATAAAGATGAATATATCAACTGCATATTTATAACAATACAGTACCAGCTTTCTGATTAATTATGAGTAAGCATTCTAGCTCCTGCGAGTGCATTTCAACACTGCTTGCGAGCTATTACTGACCATGTTGATGGCGGAGCAGTCATCTCGCTGTGACACATGTTTCATTCAGCTGTTTACGGTGTGTATGTCATTGTTAATGGCAAAGAGTGCAGCTCAAGGTTTTTTAAGTTAGTTACTATAGTCTGGCTGGTGGGGAGACTCTGATGCTGTCTTAATCCAATTAGACATACAAGGGTTTTGGATGACTAAAAAACAGCATAAAATGAACCATTATTTAGACAATGCAACATTTGATCAATAAAATAAAACATCTGTTAGCGTAATATTTAAGTGGGCACAAACTGTCATAACCTTACCTTTGTTCTCAGTGAATAGTAAGCAACACAAACAGTGTAAGACATAGACATTAAACAGCCTACCAATCATCCTATTTTGCTGTCTCTGGGCTAGTCTCTTTAACAGATTAGTCTCAGTATCTGTGTGTGTGTGTGTGTGTGTGTGTGTGTGTGTGTGTGTGTGTGTGTCTGTGTACGTCAGGTCCTCCTCCCTGACCCAAATACAACCATGCTCACTCCTGATCAAGGCACTTAGGATAAATGTGTTTGTTTGCATGTGTGCGACAATACAATACAGTGTGAGTACAGGACAAAATAAAGTTATGCCAACAGCACAGATTCAAAGCTGTCCCATACAGAGATGGAAAAGCAAAAACAAAATGCTCTTCAAATTACAGGTTTGGTGAGATCAGTGCAATACGTGTACAATTGAAATCCATGGATGTCACAGTTAAATTACTGTTATTATTATTGTTATTGTGAAGTGAAATTATATAACACAGCTCAGACACACTGAAGACTACTGAGGTTTTTTGCTGGGGAAAGAAGTAAATGTCAGTGACTGTATTTATCCCAACCATGGAAACACAGACTAAAAAGTTCCCTCTGTGGAAGGTCTTAAAATAATGGAATATATTAGTTTGTGCTCTGAACTGTGCTCTGTCAGCACCAACCATACCAAACCTTGATTTAAGGCAGCAGAAAGAGCCACAAACTTTCATGCAGTCAGCAAGTCAGTCAAAGAGACAGTCACTAAGTTAGACAGACAGACAGACATGTCCCCAGCCAGAGACATGGACATCCCGTCAGATGAGAGTCTGTTCAGTGTCAGACAATAGGATCGCTGAAACAATGAGGCACCATTCTCTAATGAAGACAACAGACTGGGAGTGGAGCACATTAATTGGCCAAAAACAAAGCATGGACTGACCCACATTCACTATGACAACCTTTGTACATTCTGAGAATACAAACAATGGGTGAAATCAAAGCACCATACCACTCTACAACGACGTGGCGTCAACCTCTCGTCAGTTGAACAGGTAGACAGAGACCTGTCTGACCAATGGCACAGGTGAGGACCATGGTGTCAGAACAATCAAGGAACATTAATTACGAGACATTGAGAGACGTCATTTCAGTGACATGGAAAAAAAACATTCTACTGCATTGCAACTGTACTCAATCTGAGGTCAAATGTATGTGTGTGTGTGTGTGTGTGTGAAACTTTGCACAAAGGTATTTTCAAAATGGGCTTGACTCATGATCATACCTTCAGTGAAGAGTAGAAAAATCGACAGTAAGCATGTTTTACCCCTGAGTGCCACTTCAAGAACACACCCACCCACTTACATGTAAGCACACACACATTGCAGCCAAAGCCACAGTTGTCTGTGTGCACACTTGAGTTTTAACCTCCTGTTGTCCATTGGACACACATCCTGGACCCTCAGCCACTCCCCTCACACTCGCACACACTGCCCTGCTGCCTCGCCAGCATACCCTTTGGGTGTCATGGTGTCCCCATGGCAACCTTTACTTACACCACTTACTTTAGTAGCAGCTGTGAATTTTGGATGCATGAACGAGTGAGTGACCCAGAGACAGCGAAAGAGAAGCAGAAACGAGGAGGGACAGAAAGCAAGGAAAAGACAGAGTGGAGACTTCCTGTTTTAGAAGTGAGTCTTGGCGACATATGAGCCCAGTAAAGCATTTGTTTGCAGTTGCTAGGCACGCAGCCTCCTAGTTCAGCATATGCCCTGATGCTCATATTACCAGCCATGTGGTTAAAAACTCCACCCCACTGCAATGCCAAGTAAACTGGCTCAATGATAACGCCAGTCTGACCCTCTGCATTGGCAGTACAGAGGTGGTCCATCACAGCCTCACCACTGCCCCGACAGCCGCAGCCAACTTAACAGTGCATAAAGGAAAAGCACACTGCAAAACAACCAGTAAATACATTGTTTTGCACAAGTTTTTAGTTTCTAAAGGAAAAATGACACCAATTTTTACATTTTTTCAACTGGTCTGGTGTGGAGTTTTGTTGTCAACACCCACAAGCTTGTTTATATTCAGTGTTACTAACCAAAACACAGCGTCACGTACATTTCCTTTCCTGTACAACTGTCATAAAAACAGTTTTTTGTAAGTATTTAATTCCTGTATTGTTTATATCCATGTTTGCTTACTTGCAGTCTTTTTCTTCCTTGCCTCCTTGCTGGTAAATTGCAGTATATTTTAGCGTGTTACCCTCCACCTGTTTATGAGTGAAATAGTGGGAAACCACTGGCAGACAGACCTGTGTATTTATATTCCTTCACACATGCTTGTATGTGGGCATCCTCATGTGCATCCACGAGATAAACAAAACAGGGACCCACTCATAGAAAAACAGATCCATATCCCTACTAGAGGTCTAAAAACCTTTAACTATGCTGCATATGTGGATACATGCAGTGTATAATGATGCAGATGGCAGAGGAGACAAGACCGCATTACACAAGTCGCCACTTACTTCCACAACATTAACATTACATGACACTGTGCGAAAGATAACCTGCTGACTCTGAATTTGACAAATACCCTTCCAGAAGAAGTTTTAACACAACTCAGCACACAATTCTCTTAAATCAATGAAGCTCCTAAAGTTATACTGAACCCAGCAGTTTGACCTAATGTCACAGACCCAGGGTCAAACAAGGTATCACAATATCTGCCTGTTTTACCATCTTAGTTTGCATATGCAGTAACTGTATAACTATCTACCTTGTTCAAAGGTGGAGATCAACAAACAGATCAAAAAAGGCTAAACTAGTAATGTGGCTCATATGTTGTCCTTGTTTTATCCATGTAACCAATAAAAAATGACATTAGGGGTAATTGTACTAGCGTGACAACATTTGGTTTCACTCTTGGCCAAACAGCAACCAAATGCCATCCCATGGTAACACTCTACGGTTGCACTTTCAATACAATCACAAACCATTCTCAGTCTCGTTTGGACTTGGACTGCCCCTGGTGCAATTATTGCACTGTATTTGCATACAAACTGCAACTGTGTTACATACTGTGTCCAACCTGACTCACAAATTGTCTGAAGGCTGCAGTGTTTATATGAAGACCCGGCATTTAAAATAAGATTATGTTAGTCCTGAAATTGTTTGTCAGGATGCATGCAACCTGGATTACCTGATTATCAAGACAGGACTTCTCTACCACTATTAAAACAGCCATCTTAAGGCTCGGCACAATCTGTTCAACAGGAGCGCAGTCAGTAACAGTAACATAATGACCCAAGGGAGATGGAAAGACAACACCACACCACAGGCGATAAATGAATTGTTACTCTTTGGGATCAATTAGGTTGCTTACACTCGTTACAGTTATTTGAAGGGTTTACATAGAGGAGGTACTGCAGCGACCTCGGGTTAAGTCAGCCACCGGTCATCCAAGAGTATCACATCTACATGAAGGACAGAAATCTACCTACTGTAACAGCACCCCCCCCAGCCTCTCTTGACCAATGTAGTCATCTTGTCCACTTGTGACCAGTGACACAGAGGCAGGCTTTAACAGTTTCACACAAAACCTTGTTCCAAGTCAACAATAATTCTCCAAAAATAGGATGAGGAAGTCAACTTACCCATCAGTCTGAACAGCTGGAAAAACATGTGTCTCTTCCTTTAAGAGACCTTACATGGTGAAATTGAACTGACACTTCTGTCAGCCTTTTCCAAAATAATGTCCATTCTTTCCTTAATCCTTTAATGACTGATGGGGATTTACTGAATGACATCAATAAAGGACCACAGTTTTCACCTGAGTATGTCAGGACAGTCATGGAAAAACCAGGTGTACTTAACATTCATTATGCTGTGTAACAGTCAGGCAGCTCTGCATTCAAGTAACGAGCTCAGTCCTTTTATAGCCCTTATTTATCAGCTGATTTTATAACTAATGGAGTTGATCCTCTGAAAATGCAGATAAATTGTTTCCTAATTAATACACATGATAACTTCAGAATTCATCTCACTAGGGGACATAAATCAATTGCTGAGTCACATTTACAGTCCTATCATCATTTTTATTGTTGCACAAAGATGTGAGCTGTGCAGCTCAAGTGGCCGTAAAGCTTGAGATTGGCAAACAGGCCGACGGCAGGGGAAGAGTGGAGGGAACAGGGGAAGGGGGGGGTAATAAAGGTTGGTAAGAGGGAGGAATGAGGGAATCTCAGGTGGCACAAAGCCCCATCTGGCTGGAGAGAAACACGAAAGGGAATAGAAAAGGGTAGATGGGTGGAGTCAAACTTTGGAGAAGAAAGGAAGGAGAGATGGAATGTAGAAGCAGAACAGCAGGAAATAATAATTAGTCTGCTCTCTATTCCCTAAGCTGTTTGTTCAATTAGAGGGAGCTCCTGCTGGACAGACAAGAAGAAAAACACTTATGTTGGAGATATTGTTGGTTTTTAGAAGACACGCACAGCTTACACGCAGCCCAGGATGCTTTGATGTGAAAAACATGTAAATCAAATCAGTGAAAATGTCCCCAAATGTACCCAAAATATCTTCAATGAGGTCTTCACCACTGAACGCATTTTTTTCAAAAAGAAAAGAAAACAACTACAAATAATGGGCATAATTCGTTTATTTTCTATTTCTATTTTCTTTACCATCACATAATAGGAAAAAAAAATAGCGTTCATTGATGCCCTTTAAATAGAAAGACGATGCTTCATGAGAGCAACGCCACTTAAAACTGTACATGTGCTCCCTGCTAACAGCCTGTAACGGTTTAGTGATTACTGCTTGAGGGGGACAAAGAACAGTTGCTAAATAACTGACATGGTGGTACAAAGTGGTGAAAAAACATGCAAAACCACAACTTGTGCAAGACAAAGTGCACTCCACCACCTCCACCTTATCAGGCCATATCACTGCTATGGCACGTCAGTTGGTGTTAGAGGAGTCTGTCCAATCTGCACACACACACACACATATGCAGTCCGTCTGTCTTCCTCTCTGACAAACCCACATACCACTGTGAGTAACATATGACTGCAGGCTTCCAGAAATAAATCTGAGCAGCCCAGAACAGCTGCATATTAAGAGTACAGACAGATACACTGTGCCGAAGATACTTGTGAGTGATACGCAGGCATACTTTGTTGTGAAAGGTTTCTGCCAATGCTTTCTCTTACCGAGGACAGAGGTTGGCAAGTAGCAGTGAATAGAGTGTATAATGTAGCGGGGCCTATGAAGCATGACAGTCTATAAATACAGCCAGTCTAGGTGTCTCAAATGTTTCCAATGTATCATGGCATGGCTTTGGGGTAAATATATTCAGAGAGTCTGAACTACTTTGATTTGTGCGCAGACCAAGGACCCATCAATTACATCCTACTGTGCTAGGCCTTATAACGAACTTGGAGCACTAACCACGATACACATTGCTTTAATTGTTAATAACATACAGATGAATTAAAGATTGTAAGTTTGAATTAAATGTGAATAAAGTTAGCAGTTACATTAAGAAGTTAGCTATTTAATCTCACGTGTTCAGAAGACTAAATCATACAGAGTACAAAGTTCAACAACCATGAGCTGTATCAGTCAGTCTTGTGCTACTGTATACTTTATCTACCACACGCTAACTCCTAATAAAACCCAGAAACTACAACGGTTACACTGCAAGCTTTTGATCTAACATGTTCAGTCTCTGTGTACTTTGGTCAAGCTTTCTTTCCTCGCAGAACGAGCTTGTGGAAGCACTGCATCCACACCCTCTCTATTTAAAACAGGATGGCCTGTGGAATGGATGTAGATATTACCAGATACATACAGCACTGCTGCCAACAACGTACAGCCTCAATTTCTCTCTCGCCTATCTCAATTTTTACAGGAGTTAAATTTAACCCGTCATGAAAATAACTCTAAATATCCAGATGTGACCACACAGACTAAAACTTTTTCCTCTTTGGTAAAAGCAAATACAGTATAGCCTTCAAGCCAAAGAGAAAAAAAGAGGGAAGTACCTTAGTCTGCAGTGGTGAGCCAGTGGCTGACCACATGAACACTCAACTTCTAAACAGAGAAGATTTTGGAAAGGATGTGTCGGGCGGGAGCTCGCGCCTGCGTTTGTCTCCAAATCTCCCATCATTTGACATATAAGACACAGCACTGAGGGACAACATTATCCTGCAGCACCAAGTCTACCTCTGAGAGTATTTTAGGAAACTGTATGGACTGGCAGACACATATGGCATTCAGATACTATGCAAAGGGTGAGACTGACATTTTAGTCCAGTGGGCACAGCTTCAAATTCATTTACACTGTAGCTAGCAACTGGGGTTGATCTCCCTCCATACAGAGACCACATGGGCATGCATGTACACACAAACAGGACAGCTGGTAGCCAATAATTATCTCTGGGTGTGTGCTGAGGATAAACGGACAGTTATTTGTAATCCTAAAATTGTATTTATCTGTAAAATCTGCCAACTCGGTCTTCCTGTGGGTGTGTTTTAAAGCTGCATACACACAGAAATGAGTCTGCAACACACAACAGATGCATTTAAAATAAAATGTATGCCCTACCAACAGTGAAGCAGATGGCAGCACAAATCCGGATGTCGAGAGTGGAAAGGTTTTGTTTTTTTTCTATTCTCTATACTTCATGAGACACTTTATGGCAAAATCTAGGCACAAGAAATGCATCAAGCCTGGGTGGTGTTAAATGGCAACAAATGTGTTTGTCTCAGCGAGGGTGCGGGTGGTTGATCATCACTGGGGACCGAACCAGGAGACCAAAGAAAGCTCTGACGTCACACATGACTGTGTCTCCAGAAAAGCCAGCAGTCTATTAAACCTGTAACAGCATAGTAAAACGCTGTGAAGATTAAAAAAACGTGATTGAGGAATGCTATAAATGCAGCATTTATTTGAGCCCCTTTCATTTCGTACTCGTTTTATTTATATTAGTCTGTTGCTTACTTATTGCTTCTGTGGGAGTGGACACTAAAATTAAGAGCATGCAACAAAACCACATTAATCAGAGGCGTCCGGACTAAAGCTCAATCAACACACAAACATTAATATGGGCAGACACACACAACCTCCAGGTCCAGACATTAAATAAAGGAAAACACCAGCGTGCACAGTACTAGCAGCTAACTACTACTAGTAGTCTAAATGCAATTACTGTACCATACATGACACTCCAACTCACCAGAGCAGGCTCAAGCCAGGTTCATTTCATACACTGCAAATATATTCTAACATATTCTAACAACAGGTTCAGGTGAAATATTTTTAAGAACATCTGCCTCAGGTGAGGAAGTAAACTGCCAGATTTTGGATAATCTCGATCTCAGTGAACTTTGAAAAGTCAGTGCTCATTTAGTCTCTGGGAGGGGAGGGAGCTGCCTTTTGTGTCGATGCTTAATTAGAGGCTTACGGCATAAAGCTCACAACTAAGGCTTCATTCAGGTTACCTTTCCACCCCCCCTGAAGTACACACTCAGGCTTTCTAAACAGTGACACGCACAAACCCACTACTCAGATTTCAATGGCAAGGTACAAACGAATTTCACTTCCCTCCCCTCATTTGTCTGCTCAGTGACCGTGCTCTGTGTGTGTGTGTGTGTGTGTGTGTGTGTGTGTGTGTGTGTGTGTGTGTGGTTTTTATGAGCTGTGGTTCATTAGAACTGGGCTATGTAGTAAAGTAGCTACTCCCTGCGTGATGACGAAAGAGAGATTACAGCACAAAGAGTGTTGTCATGGTAATTTATATAGAGAGAAATGTCACACACTGACCGGATGAAAAGGCATTTTGGTTGCACTGCCAGCTGACTCTGTGACCAGTCTACTTTGTAATTTGGCCAAAAAGCTCTTGAGTGTCTGAAATCACTGTATTTAAGAGTATCTAGTTAAAGGGACCTTTGCTTGAAAGATCAGAGGAACAGACCGAACCTTAATTCACCTCATCAACACTCTTTCATACAGTATCCTTGCCTACACGTGTTGCCACACAAGAACATCCATGTTTTACTGTATATCTGCGCTACACTGCTGTTGAGCCTTTACCACACACCTATAGAACAGATGGATTAGTTTAGGGTGAGCTGAAGAGGTAACACACACTAGACAAAAGGTGTGAGCCCTCTACAATGACACAGGACACACAGAAATCTCATCTTTAACCGATAATTATTATGTCGACTCAAGATTTGATGAAGTCAGCAGCATCTGGCTCTACGGTACACAGCTATTACCATAATTATCACCCAAGTAGCCCATAATTACACTGATGCAGGATCATACGTGGTCAGTGAGACACTCAGAAAGACATCATGCCTCTTACTTTACTGTGAGAAATCACAGATAAACCAGTCAAAACTTCTGGAAAATAAGATAAACATATGCGTATAAAAGCTAATACACTATGCACATTGTAAATGCAAATGATTAAAATGTAAGGTAACTGATAGATTCAGTGCAATGTCTTATCTCACACCCTTCTGTCAATGAGGAATCATTAAAAATGACACATACTGTAAACTACCCACAATCCACTTAAAGGTTAGAAAACCCAAAACATCTGCTTCTCTGAATCACAATGACATCCTAAAGGTCAAGAACATGAGAAACTGCAGTGAATGAGTTGTTACTGCATGGACATAGCTCCCAAATTCGAAAGCACAGAGACAAGACATGACAGCGAGACCGCATGCACAACACCAGGACCCTGAAGCTGGAAGCAGCTGAATGCATCTCAGCAACCATTCATTTCAATGTGCACTTGTGCCTGTACTACTGTGACATGTCAAAATATGAAAAAAAAAAGACATACACTGACCCAATGAACACAGCTAAAAGCACATTGTGGACAACTCCTACAGCTGCTGCTGCTGTTGTTGACAGCTTCTCTCCAACACTGCGGCACTATTTGTCCAGAGCTGCTCCTACTTAATGTCTGCCAGAGGCAAAGAGACTGGAGAGCAGGCTGATGTGGCTGCTGGAACAGTCTCTGTTGTCGCTGCTGTTTATGGGATACAATGCTTTTCAAGTGTTGCTGTGGACGCTCTTTTCCTCTCATTTCCAACAGAGGCAGTCGTGGGGCTGAAACTCAGCGGAGCCCAAATAATTCCGCAGTTTGCTTTATTGACCAATTAACTTGCTGTTATGCAGAATAACGCCTGTAAATGGCAACCCGAACCATGACACACAACTTTGCCGTACGTTAAGCGCAAGTTTCCCACAAATGTGACATACAAAGCTGTTTAAGCTCATCAGAAACATACTACTGAGCCAACCAACAGTGGTAAATACTGTCTCTGCGCACTGTGTGGCTGTTTATACGAGACATAACGCAAAGAAAACAAATGTAACGATGGACTTGCGCAGTTTTTTTGTAGCCAAGCACGTTTCTTTCCGAGATTAAATTAGACTAATTATCTAGAAAGCTCGTTTAAAGTTAATAATCGTATTACTCCTTTTTGAAGGACTTACCCTGAAGGCGGTTTGGAGGACTCGGTCATTGCAGTGATTAGAAATCCAACTTCAGCAGATAGCGGCACTCAAAGGCTGGGCTCCCAAAACCCGCCGCTGCGCTCACACTCGGTGAATATCCATTATGCGGTCTCCTGTGAGTGAGCACAGCAAAACTGAATTCATTTGCGCCATTTCTACCACATCTCCACCACTAAAAAACGCTTGTTTTTTGGGGTAAATAAGAAATAACTGAGTATTTTCTATCACAGGTCTAACAAGTGGCAGTGCGCAGAGATGACAGTCCGGTGAGACATGAAGCACACAGACCGCAAAGTGTCCGTGAAGCTAGCTACCAAACAAATATAGATAAATGTTCAGAAATTTAAGTTCAACTTACTTTAGGTTAAACGGTCTTCCTGAATCATTCTTGTGGACTGAGTTACTTGTCAAATCCCCTTGATATAATCTTCGTATCCCCCCCGGTTGATTTTCCCTCTAGCGTTGTCAAGGTGATCGAATTAATACATAAACCGTCCGGTTCACTGTTTCAAAATAAGAGTTCATAAAATCTGGGACAGGTGTGGATGGAAGTGTAAAAAAATAGGATATTCCGCTATTAAGTTATATTACAGCTCAGAGAGCGATATACATTCAGTGTTTTGGTTATTTTACTTATTTTTCATAATTTCATATGTTTTTACATACGGTGAACAGCACACAGATAGGCTTTTAAACTGCCTGCATAGCGCCTCCTGAGAAATTAAACTCTATTATTTGGAAGGCAATGTGACATAGTTTCCTGTCTTGTGCAGCTGCGCCTTTCCAGCTTGACGCAGCTCTCTCGGCCCGCCTTCGTCAGCAGCTCTCACGTCAATCATCCTCATTGGGAATTCACGGAGCGCCAGCTGGATAGCGACGGCACCAATATACAAGTACACCACAAACATCTACAGATAAATAACACAAACAAAAAGTCAGTGACAGTCTGAGATGAACATGTCGAGATATATATCTAATTTAGGAGATGTTGTATTATTATAAATAATACTTTTTATTGTTGGTGTTGTTGTTGTATGTTTACATATAAGACAAAAAAAGTTTCAGGCGTAATTTGAACAAAGCTTCTATGCACAACGTCTCGTTGAAATTCTGTGATGATAGTTCAAAATCTCGTCTCCCGGCATGCTTTGTGCCGTCTTGTCCATACACAACAAAGGTATGATTATCCACCACAAGAGGTCACCCTTAGACCACTCGATATTTACTGCAAACACATCTGTTGGATTCTGTATATGGGGTTATACTATAATAACAACAATACTACTACTACTAATACTGCTACTACTAATGATAATAGTAAAAGTAATGATAATAATAATTATAATACTAATAAAGCAATTGTGATTAAAATAAACTATGTGAATAATAATAAGAATAATATAACAATTAAGTAATAATAACAAGTTATAACAACAACAACAACAAGGAGAAGATTAAGAATGCCTTCTTGAGATCAAAAACTAAGGACACAGTCACACTGTATCATGTCTATAACATGTCTATAACAATATCACCACACACCAACTGTCTTTTGAAAATAGTGCTTTGGTGGTCATGTTGTATTTTTTGCTCTTTTACTCAAGAGCACTGAACTAGTAAAGCTCCAATCTCACATGTAAATGTGGCCTTTAAGCTTGTTTTGGTTTTTGTTTTGATAAGACGGTCTGTGCTATTTTGCCAGTCTATATAGAGCTGTTTCAACTTTTAGATCCTGATAAGGATCTCACTGTCACACTTAGGGACGTACAGGAAACAGCGTTGTGACTTCTCTCTCTGTGATACTCTTTACTGGGGGACTGCTGACTTTTAGTCAGTTGTTCATCACTGTACATTTGAGGACATCTCATCCACAAAGATCTGGACAGAGAAATAAGGAGCCCCGACGTGCAGCTACTGACTATACTCTGCCTGATAGGAAAAAGCATCACTGTGATATCATCATGTCAGGTGAATGCTTTTTAATAACTGCACTCTTTTTTTTTTTTTGCTTAATGTATACATAGACATACATATACATGCATCAACGTATTGTTGTTTTATTGAAGAAATATTTATGTGTTATCATTTTTGATGTCTGAGACTTAATACATTGCTTTAAGTTTTATGTCTGTTTTCCATTTAAAACTAAATGCTGTAATGCAGTATAATTCATCATTTTGTTTGATTTCCAGCTATACCTTTAGCAAACAGTGTCTTTAGTCCTGAGAATAATTTATTTCATCATGCTAAAAAATTGTTTGTGAAAACTAAAATATTGCTTAGCGATTAAAAGTCTTTTAAAATCATCCTTCGTATAGGCTACAGCCTGCAAACACGTATCTACTAAGGTAGACAAAATAACAGTTCAATGGAATTCAAATCTGACATAATTACATTTTCAAAGACTCAAGATTTTAAGTTGCTCGTTATATTTGGAACATATCCTGAAAGCATAAACCAAACAGGCCACATAACAAAGAAACTTGTCTGCACCTGCAGGAATATGATGAACAATACACAGCGAGCTGGCTGTTCACATGTTCGTCCTGTCTTCTTTTATGAAGCACTTGGTGCATTAGATTTTTTTCTTGTAAAGCTTCTTGAGCGGCAGTAATTGTATAAAAGGTGCTCTACACATGAAGTTTGCTGTTGTTAATATTATTATTATTATTGCTATCATTATTAGGCATGTTATCTCAAATGGACATCTTTGACACCACTGTTTGCGATGGTAATATAAGTTTTAGTCCTTATTCATAAAGTGTTTACATTATTTTGTCTACCCCTTGTAGATTAACGTGTAGGCGTGACAAATGTTTCCAGCTAAGCAGTCAATTACCTGTGAAGTCCAGCAGGTGGCACAATGCCCTCCATTATCAACTGCCTCAGAAACCCACACACATGGTTCAGGTTTTATTGGCAGCTCGATTTGGTTGAATTTGTTCTGTTTTTCAGTTTTTACTTCTGTTTCGAGAAATCCATCTGTGAGCTTTCTGCTAGTGGAGTTAAATGGAATTTAGCCTGTGCTGCTCACAGTATCGAAACATGACATTTAAAACAGCATCAGGTCTTTTCCAGAAGCAGTGGCACCGTTCTGTGAATAATCGCAGACCTGACTGTGAACTGGAACTGGGCTACTTTATTGTGAAAACATAGTCCCTATGAAAACTGCTAAGATGATAGCATTACTCATTTAAAATGCTTTTTTTCCAGTGCTGTGAGCATTAGAAACTAAGTTCTATTCACCTCCACTCACAAGACTAATTTACAGGTAACTAGGCTGTTTCATTGTGGGACTATTATATCATATCCTAATGTTCAGGAATTTTATCCGTGCTGTCTGCAGACTATGGAGAAAATACCAGCTTGACCCCAGCATATGATTATTCATCTTATAATGACCTGATTGGTGACTTCGCTCCTTGTGAGTCCAATGATGTGAGAGCTTTTGGCAAGGTGTTTCTACCCGCCCTCTACTGTCTGGTTTTCATCCTCGGCTTCATAGGTATGTATGTGTGTGTGGATGAGTACTACTCACAATGCAGGGACACTAATCTGTTTGCACAGTCATATTGTGATGATGATATTGTTGATGGTAAGATATGTTTTTATTTCCCAGGTAATGGCCTAGTGGTGTGTGTCCTGGTGAGGCAGCGGAACCAAACCAACTTGACAGACATCTGCCTTTTCAACCTGGCTCTCTCCGACCTCCTCTTCATCACCACGCTGCCTTTCTACGCTCACTTCTCCAGGGTCAGCGCATGGCCTTTCGGAGACTTTATGTGCCGTTTTGCTGCCGCCTCCCACAACACCGGGTTCTTCAGCAGCATCTTCTTCATGGTTGTCATGACGTTGGACCGCTACATGGTCATCATGCACTCTTTCAAGGTGGCACGATACCGCACTCTGAAAGCAGGCATTGCTCTCACCGTGTTGGTCTGGATGCTGAGCTTGAGCGTCTCTCTCCCGGCTTTCATCTTCACAAAGGTGACAAACAATTCTTCCGGCCCGAGTTGTCACCCTGACTCGGAAAACAATGCCTGGAGGCTTTATAACCTCTTCGCAGCAAATATACTGGGTCTCCTGATTCCCTTGATGGTGATGATAGCTTGCTACTCCTGCATCTTGGTCAAACTAGTGAACATGAGGAGTGCAAAGAAGCACCGTATTGTCAAGCTCATCTTGTCTATAGTAGTTGCCTTTTTCTTATTCTGGGCCCCATATAACATTTGCCTTTTCTTGAACTTTCTGAAAGCTGAGGGTAAACTGAAAGGTAATGAATGCACCCTGGAAGCAAATTTAGGGCTGGCGTTAACAGTGACTGAGGCCTTTGCTTTCAGTCACTGCTGCCTGAACCCCATCATATACGCCTTTGTGGGACAAAGGTTTAGGAAACAAGTCTTGCAGCTGTTGAGGACCTGGGTGCCTGGGATTCACTGCACCTACACTGAAGGTTGGTCAGATAATTCATACAGGAAAAGCTCAGTTATGTTCAGGTCCTCTGATGTCACCCCCACTTTCATCAAGTAGGAGGTGGAGGGCACATGTAATTTGTTTTATGGACATCATCACCTCATAGTTTGCCTTGTTATTGCTGCCGGTCATGTTACTCTTGTTCACGTAGCATGGTTTGTTTTGCTTGTCAGTTCCATTTGCCATTTACATGCGTGTATTTTTCATGCCTAGGCCAGGCAAACTGTGACGCTGACTCTGGATCAGCGGGTCTATTACATGTTTTGGTGTGAGACCTGGCTGCCAGTTTCCACCTATGAAAGTGTTACCATCAGTAGTGTCTAATCTTAAAGAGCCACCTGTACTGAACCTGTACATATTATTATCGGCCAGTATGATTTCATTTGCACTTTGAATTTGCAATGGGATGTTTTGCTTTGGCCATGATTCACCATCTCCTACATGATGTCAGGTGCTTTTTTTTATTTGCTCTGCAATGCTCCTCCCTTTGCTGCTGACATTGGAGGAAACTTAGCGGCAATTCAAACAATTTCTGCTCATCACTGAAACTAAGAATGACTTGTTTGCAACAGCATGTAACCACAAAGTGTTTAAAACACTTGTTTTGTTATGTTTTCCCGTCTTCACACATTTGTTGATGAGCCTGCAAGTTTGTGGAAAAAAACATTTCTATCATTTACATCGTGGAATTGTTTTTTTCACTTTTCTTGTAGAAAAAATGATTCATTCAAAAGACTGGTGATGAATCAAAGCAACCAAGGTCAAACAAACACAGTGTAGCACATGTTGTAACTTACTAACCAGCGACCTGCCACTTTCAGTATACTTTCGCAATATCGTTTTATGCCTCACATTTGTACATATGTACAGTACGCTGTATATTTGCATTTTTCTACTGTTTTCATACTGAGTACATTATTTTTTATTGATGGATCACATTATGACTTGTTGTTTTAGTGGTTTAGTTTGCCAGTGGAGTTCAGATAAAATTTCATCTCTTCTTGTTATGATGTTTCAACC
The DNA here is from genome assembly GCF_017976325.1 of Chelmon rostratus. NCBI lineage: Eukaryota > Metazoa > Chordata > Actinopteri > Chaetodontiformes > Chaetodontidae > Chelmon > Chelmon rostratus. Next base: position 20,462,450 of record NC_055665.1, read on the forward strand.
CTAATTCCAAAAAAGTTGGGATGCTGTGAAAAACTTGAACAAAACAGAATGTGACAACTTACAAATCCTTTTAGATGTACACTTAATTGATTGTTTGACCTCATCAGCTTCGGTGATTTTTGTAAATATCTGCTGATTCTGAATCTGATGCAGCAACATGTTTCAAAACAAGTCAGGACAGGAGCAACAACAGACTGGGAAAGTTGTGGAACGCTCCAAAAACACCTGTTTGGATCATTCCACAGGTAAACAGGTTGATTGGTAACAGGTGATAGTATCATGATTGGGTATGAAAGGAGGATCTTGGAAAGGCTCAGTCGTTCACAAGCGAGGATGGAGCGAGGTTCACCACTTTGAGAACAACAGTCAGTGACTGTATAGAGGATATTACTGCATGAGCTCAGGAACAACTTTGTAAAACCGTTGCCAGTCAACACAGTTTGTTTGCATTTGGTTTTTATTTAGGAACACACACAGCATCCCAACTTTATTGGAGTCTGGCCTATACACTGTACTTTTCTCAGGACACGAAATCCACACACAATGGCACAACACACCTGTGCTCATTTAAAATAATAGTTTGAGATAGTCACAAACCAGATAATTAGGTAGCTCATTACTTGTTGCTGCTGTATTAGCAGCATGGCAAAGATCTGTAGTTGTTCAGGAGAAGCTACGGTATAGATTTCATTAATCATAGAGCATATGGACAAGTGGAATCAATTTTATATAGATTTTAATATACAATTAATTTGTAATATCACATTGTAAGTTTTGGGTCCTTCCTGTTTTTAATCAAAAGTATGTAAAAGTATTGAAATAAATTTTTTTTATGCAATTCCTGATGATCTGAATGCTATTTTCAAAAGTTCATATCACCAAAGCGAGGGGGAAAGAACAATGAAAAGGAGAAAAGCTCCTCATTAGAATAACTTTTCCCCTCTATTCCCTTCTTGTTGCATGTTAACACATAAAAGGACATTTCTCAGAAAACCGCACTGACACCTCTGTGCAGGTTTGACACAGTGCAGAGCTAACAACAAAACCCCGGTCTTCACCTTACCAGAAATGAGCTCTGCAGCAGGATTTGACACAAAAAGCGTGCAATGCAAGATGACAGGATGACACATAAGCTTCATGCCCGACGCTGGAACATGCACATTCAGGCGCAGTGATTTTGGCAGACAATGCGGTAAGCACCTTAACATTTCAATTTCAAAATGTTTAGCTGCTATTTACTGGTCATACTTCACCTCTGTCACCTCCAACACCTTGAAACACAGTGTGTAGTCGAGGATTATGTGTGCATGCGTGTGTGTGTGTAGACATCGTCAGCCACAGGAAGTGAGGGTCGGCATGGTTGTCAAAGCAGGCTGCACACGCTGATAGTGAAAGAAAAGAGGGTTGAGATGTGGTTTAAAAGAGATCACATGAATTTGATTATGGTCAGGATAGGTGGAAAATTGAGATATTCACAGAAAGGTGAGCATTAAGTCTCAGTGAGGTTGTTGATTATGCTGTACGGCTCACATTCAGAGGAAGCAAGACAATAATGTGCAGTTGCCATCAGCTACATTGAATCCACCAGATTACAGTTGTTGCCGTGGGTTTCGGTCAGATTTGGAAACCTGGTTTTAAGTTGAAACAGCAGCAGTTGGACTTGTAACTGTTTGTCACAGAGGCCTTCAGACATGACTCACTAAACAATGATTAAATCTGAAAAGCTCATCTTAAAGGGCAGGAAAGTCCAGTAATATCTCTGAAATCCCTCACATCTGAACGTGAATGTTTTTTAAATGACTTCTTCTCTTGCTGAAGTTTTCACCTCGCGTTCAGTGTGGAGTGTACGGCGCTCATCAGGATGGTGTGGAACATCACGGCTATCACGATGGAGAGAAGAAGCATATAATTGTTCGATTGTCGTAGATTTGTTAGTGGAGGCAGGTTTTTACAAACGCTTCAGAGCAAACAAAGGGGAGAGTTTTGTCAGCACCACACGAAAGTAGGATCAGGAGTCGAAAGATCTCCTTGCTTATAAAGTAAGTAGTAGCAGATTTATTTTTACATTTTACCAATTCAGCCACTTTGGCTTCACAAAAGGCTCAATAAGATGTCTTGAGTTTAGCTGTGTTTTTTGCGAGAAAAGCTGAATTAAAGGAAGTTTAAGACGTTTGGATGAGTCTCTCGTTTTGTGTATTTTTCACTGACTTCACTGAGGGTCTGGGGGAAACGCTTCAAGATAAATTGCAGAGCTGCCAAAGCAACTCAGAGTTCCGCTGAACGTGAACTCAACCGCATGTTGCAGCATTTCCGACAGCTTGGGCGGTTGTCTTTGAAGGGTGAAGCTGCATGGCCACAACTCAGTGCCTCACATGAAATGTAGAACACAAAAGCCCTTTCCACATCTCAAATAGCTCTTTTGTTGGGTTGGGGGTTTAATACTAGCATGGGTCCTCGCTCATTTACAGCCCTGATTCCAAAAATGTTGAGACGCTGTGTAAAAAATAAATAAAGCAGAATGTGACAGTATATTTAATGTTTTACCTCATCAGGGTCTTTTGAACATAACAAAAGAATGAGAAGATGGTGAAATGATCCTCCTGTTTGGATCATTCCACAGGTAAACAGGTTGATTGGTAACAGGTGAGTATCATGATTGGGTATAAAAGGAGCATCCTGGAAAGACTCAGTCTTTCACAAGCAAGGATGGATCGAGGTTCACCACTTTGTGAACACTTGACTGTATAAAGGATGATACTGCATGGACCCAGGAACACTTTGTAAACCTGCTGTCAGTAAACACAGTTTGTTTGATAAGGACTGTATTCTGTCTTCATTTATGTTTATGTTACACAGCATCCCAACCCTTTTGAATTTCGGTTGTAGATGGGTTGGAGTCTGGAAGTGGAATAAGTTATTTTCACACACACACACACACACACACACACACACACACACACACACACACCGTACACTGTTTGATTGAATATCTCCTTTCTCATAATGCCAACCAAACTGAACTGTGTTCACCCACTAATCCCTACATGTTCTGTTCTTCCTCACACAGCAGTATGAACATAACAGAGGATGATCTATCCATGGAGATGTACGACTATGATTATAACTCCACCTGTGATCAGGATCCCAGTCCGGATTTAACTGATAGAGCCACGGTCCTGCCGGTTCTTTACTACACGCTGTTTTGTCTCGGCCTGCTCGGTATGTTCCAAAAGACCCGGCTCTTAACAAAAAAAAGAAATATGAGTCACTCTCGCTGCACTTTTTAATGCATTCGTCAGAAACTGACGCATTTAACAAATAGATCTGTGCCACAGTTCTGTTTTCATCACTGGAAATAAAAATTCACTGGTTTCACAGGCAACGCCACAGTTCTCTGGTTTCTTCTCCGGCACATAAGGCTGAAGACGATGGCTGATGTTTGCCTCCTCAACCTGGCATTGTCTGACCTCATACTGGCTGTATCCCTGCCCCTCTGGGCCTACAATTCCCAGAGCGTGGCAATATGCAAACTGATGACCGGAGTCTATCAGGTGAGGCTTTATTTTTTAAAATCACCTTTATTAAAAACACAGAGAAATAACTCATATTCATTTCAGCGACTCATATCATATATATTATCACTCACATTTTTATATGTAAAAAATCTAAATTAATTTATCATTTAGAAAGCAGAATTCATAAAGATGTGCAGATTACTAGTTAGTTAAAAATGACGTCCTCCTACATTTACACTATGAGTTTTGTGGTTTTGTTGTCAAGGTGTGAAAAGTCCTGATTAGGCTGCTGCTTCACTTCCTGCCAAAACGCTGCATCTGAAATGTCAATGCATAAATGGAAGCTGGAGTGTGGGCAGGTCTTTCTTTTTAATCTGGAAGGTGTTACTGCCAACAGTCTGTATTTAATGCAAAGTACAAAATTAAATAAATGTAACTCCAGTACATGTTGGTTCTACTGTAAACACAAGTGGCGTGCAGTTTTTATCATGGGGGAGATATTATATCAGGTGTTCTCAGGTGATGTGTGAAACAGCTGCTGTGTAACGTGTCTCTGAGGCCTGACAGATGTCACCTTATGCCACGTCCTGGTCTGACTTTGCTCCCTCCTCTGCTCCTCTGAACAGTTGGGTTTCTACAGCGGGACGTTGTTTGTGACCTTGATGAGTGTGGATCGCTACCTGGCCATCGTCCACGCTGTCGCAGCCATGCGAGCCCGGACGCTTAGCTATGGAATCACAGCCAGCATCACTATCTGGGTTATATCTGTCTCTGTGGCGATCCCTCAGGTGATATTTGCCTCCTTGGAGATAGATCCAGATGATAACAGCTGGCAGTGCCAGCCACTGTACCCAGAGGACATGCAGCGGTTTTGGAAGATGCTGCGAAACTTCAGTGAGAACCTTGTGGGCCTTTTTGTGTGCCTCCCCATCATGATTTTCTGCTATGTGAAAATCCTTGTTGTGCTGTCCAAGTCCAGGAACTCCAAGAAGGACAGAGCTGCAAAGTTGATATTCACCATAGTGTGTGTGTTTGTGGTGTGCTGGGTCCCCTACAACGTCACGGTTTTCCTGCAGACGCTGCAGCTGTTTGAAATCCTGAGCAACTGCGAGGCTTCAAAAAACATCAACTCTGCCATGAACTTTGCTGAGATCATCGCACTGTCTCACTGCTGCGTAAATCCAGTCATCTATGCATTTGTAGGGGAGAAGTTTAGGAAGTCACTGGGCAATGTGCTCGCTAGATACCTCTGCTGGGGTCACCAGAGCAGACGGACTCTCAGCCCGAGAGACACCACCGAGAAAGAGACGTCCAACACACCCGTAAAATCAGATTATTAGAATGATGAATACTGCTTGCTTCTGTGCTGTGGTGGAGGGTGCATGTGTGATGTAATGATGTTTTTATTTCTCTATTCAGAGGTTGCAAAAGGGAAAGTGTGTGTGTGTGTGTGTGTGTGAGGTGTTATGTGTGTGGTCTGTGATTCTAAGAGCTGCAATCTTACTCATTGATTACCAGTAAGGAACGCTTCCTTTTAAAAATATATAGAAATCCATGAAGCGTTTGTTGAAATCATGCAATTTTACCCGTATTTGTAGCTTGTAGAAAAAAAAAATGTAAGTAAAGAATATGAAGAAAATAAAACTTGCTCTCTCTTTATTCTTTTTATAGCAGGTGAGAAAAACCTTTTGGGCTATTGATCTGTGTATTCAAAGTGTTGTTCTGGTGTGTTTGTCTCGTGTGTGTGTATGTCACAAGATAAACATCTTGCCACAGCAGTGCATCACCGAGCAGGAGCTTGAGGTGAGAAAACCATCCCATCCCATCCCATTTCATTTCCCTGAATCTGTTTGTTTACAGAATTTACGCACACTAATCAACATTTCTGTAAATGTGTCAGTGTTTGTCAGCTGGCTAATTTTCAGCTGCGGTCTCTTGGTGAGATGTTCTGAAACCATTGAGGTGATGGTTGAAATGTACCGACAGAAGACAACAAGGCAACATAAAGACTGCAACAGCAACCAAATAAGCTTTGCAAGACAGTGTGCAGGCCATGCAGAGCAACAGGAAACATTAGTACAATAATACAGCAACAAAATCCACTATTCAGTACATGACGCCATGCAAGCAACACACAGCAATATTGCAGTTTTACAATATTGCAATATTTAAAGCAATAGTGAAAATAACCCTTTTTTACACATGCAATCATGCCGAGCCGCAGTAACACATACATGGAAGATAACTTTTATTACTGATCTTGATAAAATGTTAAAAGAGGCAGTAAAATGGTGATATCATACACCGAACACATAAGACACACAGGTATGGAAGATCGTACCACATTGTAGTTAAAGTACTGGTAAATATGTCACATATACCTGAGCCATGTAAAGCTGACCATTGGAAAAAAGACACGGGACAAGATAGCTGCAAATTAGCAACAACAACAATGATAAAATTAGCAGTATATTTTGTGGATGTTCAAGCCAGTCCTCGAGACTTGTGTGAAGGTGTGATTGGTGGCAGTTTCTTATTTCTGTTGGTACAATGTTCCACAGTGGAGAGGCTCTTAGATCCCGTAGATCTGCTGTTTGAATTTTTCTGCTTAATAACAGCACTGAGTGGTGGAGGAGGCTTGCCATTTATGATCTTAAACATCAGGCAGGTGTTGACAAGCCCACAGGCACAAGGATTCAGGACTCAAAATGCAGACTCTATACCAGGCATGTCAAACTCATTCCATAAAGGGCCATGTGGCTGCAGGTTTTTGTTCCAACCAAGGAGGAGCACACCAGGCTGGAATCAATTAATCAGCTGATCTTAGTCTTCAGCTGATACTAAGTGAACCCTTGATGTAGATTGGTTGGCCTGGTGTGCTCCTCCCTGGTTGGAACAAAAACCTGCAGCTACACGGCCCTTTATGGAATGAGCTTGACATGCCTGCTCTATACACAAAGGAAGTTGTTTCACAAAAGTGTGGTTTATTAACAAAAAGCGCTCAGGAAATCTGAATACAAAACTAGAAAAACAAACACAAAAAGGGTCTCTAGGACTATTCACGCATCTTAACAAAGCAAAACAAGGAATCAAGGATATTTTCAGAGCTAGGAAGGTCAAGGCTGGTTCACAACGTGGCACAAGACAATGGGAGACGCGGAGTATATATACACCAGGTAACAAGGAACAGGTGGAAACAATTAGGGCGGGGCAGACAATCAGAAAGGCGGGAAGGACACCAGGAAGTCAAGGGTCTGATACGAGAGAAGAGTTAGGTTTCACAATAAAACAGGAAGTGCAAGACGAGGCATGAACAAAACACATTAACAGACAGGGCGAGACATGACTGGTGTCAGTGTATTTCATTAGATATTCCCAGCTCAAGTTGTCATATTTGCCAAAATGGTTGCAGTGGTTTTCTGTCTGGCACATTGAAAGTATGCTTGTACACAGAGAGAACAGGATTAAAGCTGCAATGTGTTACATACAGCTGCAGATTCAGTTTATAGTGTTCAAAGAACAAACTGACAACATCAACAGAATGTGTTACAGATACGGTTCTAATGTTCTGTAAAATGTTCTGTGTATTGTGTTGCAGAGTCATCTACCCAGCACGTTAGCCAGCTAGCTCCGGTCTCAAAGAAGCACTTCGTACGTTACGAGGTCATAGTACAATCGTATCGCCCCCCGTAGTGTCAGCTGGGATGCTAGCAGCGAGTTAGCTACGTTTCACGAGCCCTCTAGTCTAATCCACAAAATAAACTCACAGGATGGCAAGAAAGGAAAGTGTATTAAGTGTATTTCTGTTTATTAAACAGAGGAATGAAAATACAACCGTGCCTTCTGAATTCAAGTTTCACTCTTCTACAGAACTAAGTGGAGCTTAAAAACAAGGCTAACTAGCTTACGGCAGCTCTTAGCCATAAATAACAACAGTAAGGAGTATAGTGAGCAGCAGTTCGTTGTTACTCTGTGAAGATGCTGCCCCCTATCTGTTTGGAGTGACCTTGGACAGATGGTCATATCTTACACATTGTGCCTTTAAGTGCTGTACCTTTGCTTGTGTCCAGCTTGTCATGCAGTATGTTGAATGATCATTGTATTCACATTCGCTGTAATTTTGCTGCTGCGGCTGGTGGGCACTTTCTTATATACCTCAAATTAGGTTGCATTTGGTTATTTTAACTTTTTTCACATGCTTTTTAAAGGATAAGCTGGAACATTACAGCATTTGACATTAGAGACTTGCACTTCCTGTTTTATTGTGAAACCTAACTTTCCTCTCATTTCAGGCCCTTGACTTCCTGGTGTGTTTGAAACTGTCTGATTGTCTGCCCCGCCCTGATTGTCTCCACCTGTTGTTCGTTACCTCGTGTATATATTGTCTGTGTTTTCCCCTGTCCTGTGCCAGATTGTCTTGTATAGTCATGTCATGTCAGTCCTGTCTTTGCTACCTTGCTATTGTACCTTGCCTAGTTATTCAAGAGTCTTTTGTTCTTTGTTTGCATTTTGAGAAACCTTAGCTCCTTTAGTTACCGTTCTCACCTTACACCACTTGTTGTATTTTTGTCATTGAGCATTTTTGTTATTAAACTGGCTTCAAGCCTTTTTTGATTTCCAAGAGTGTCTTTGAGTCTTGCATTTGAGTCCAGCCTCAGTGTGCCTGAGCGCTCTGTCAGATGAGTTTCAGCCGGTCCTTCTTGACAGCTTGTACACTTTGACAAGAAGTGTGTAGAGCAGGAGCCATTTAACAGGAACTCCCTGACTAACAAACTTGTGTCTGGCGCCTTCAGTTCAACCACTGACTGATTCAAAATGTTAAACATGTTAATATCTGTGCCATGCAAGAGTCACATCTCAACTCAAGCCTTAGATATTAGTCAGAACTTTTCCCTACTGACAGAGATTAATATGCGTACTTTGTAAACACAGGCTGCACTGACGGCTGTGTCAGTAGAATCACTTCCTCCAAGCATAAAAAGCTTGTATGCAGCATTCTGCAAACCTACAGCTGTGTGTGCTTGCTGGTCTGGTTGGAGACACTCTGCATCCTCTAAGATTTGCATATATGGACTTGTGGTTCTGTGTATCCGCAGACACTGTGGGCTCTTACATGAACGTATCGAAAGCATTCTCAGGAAGTAATAAACCATATGTCTCTCTTATGCGAGCCCACAAGCCCACCGTAAGCTTGGTTAGGGGGTGGGGGCACTCTTAACAAGGTTTGCACGTTTATCACACCTTCTCTTTCCTGTGTGCAAACCAGTTCTACTTTCTTGTTAAAGGTGCTGAATGAAATTGGAAGCACAGCTGATCCATCCAAACCTTCGTCTTGTGATTCAGAATGAACGCCACTATCAGCTTTCTTCTTAACAGCACTGGCAGGTAAAGTTTTTTCCATTTCTACATGCACATACTTTTACATCATATATTCATATCATCTGAGTAATCTGCAGTCTGTAACAACGCAAATACACCAAATCTGACTGTGTCAGAGTCCAAATAGACACACATGATGCAGATAGATACACAGTATGGTCACCCTGATTAGGTGTTATTTGATAATGAGCTTAACAGAATTTGAAATTAATGGACTAACACTCACCCTTGGCCCCTGGCTATTACAACAGGACTCAGCTGTGGTTACAAGGTTGATTATACAAAATATTTTGGGTATATATTAAGATGTCAGCTGACTGGGATAGAGTGCTTATCCTAGAAATGATTCAAATAAATTAAGGAACTCAATAAGAGAGGAGGAAGAACTTACATTCAGTTCCACTTCCTGCGTTTGGATCGTTTTAAGTATTTGGATTCGAATCACTGGCAGTTTCAGGGCGTTTGCTCTGTTTCATGCTGGTCTTGCTTTTATCCCATTGGTGAGGAAATTTATTCTAATTCCACTGTGTTCAACATTTCTTCTTAGAAAAAAAATGCATCGATAATATCATGGGCATCAGTCAATTCTATAGCAGACGACTACTTCTTTCACACTGAAACAGCATTTGACGGACAGCAACAGCACTGACAGCTATCTGTCGTAATCACACAAAATAGCTCTTTCACAAAGCTCGAATTGCACTCATGTTGAATTCTGGTGCATGTGCAGAAACAGCAGTAGAGTCATCAAGATGTAGACTAAAGGTAAGCTCTTCAGACATCAAACACACAAAACATGCACCCATGTTCTGTTAAAAGTGCACCAGAAACTCCTTCATGAGGTGATCAGTCGTTACAGATGATGTGTCTGTGCTGAAATGTCTGTGTGCTCTGGTGTGTGTTGGCCAGACCAAACAGACTTCAAAGATTTGTTAATCTGACCACAAAACACAAAAAGATAATGTGCAGGCTCACCATTGCTGTGCAGTCATCAAAGTCGTGACAAACAGAGGAGATGATGCAATCGACGTTGCAGAGAGGCATGTTGAATTGTTAACGCTCTTCAGCCCTTGTAGCCCTATAGTATATTTTCTAGTATAGTAAACTTGTGCAATTCAGCTGAACCACAGGAAAAGTCACTTTTCATAAGGAACAAATCCGATTATTGAAAGTGGATTTACAGTTTCACCATTGCAATAAAAAATAAAACATTAAAAGCCTTAAAAGAAACATTTTAACTGGTCAAAGTTGCAGAAGGAAATGGAAAACTGGACCACACGGGGCGTGTGCAGCTCTTCTTCTGTTTCTGTTTTTTCCTCACAAAGTAGGTCATGTGTTTTCTACTTTCCAGGCCGCTGACCATGGCTGCAACTACCGCTGATGTCGCTTCTTTCAGTGCCTTTACTGAGAATCCACCCACAGAGGACATACCGGGGTAAGATTACGGCTGACAAACAGCTCACGTTGTCATAAAGTCTGTCTGTAGGTCACTGCTCCAAGCCTAGCGTAGTGTGTTTTTTATTCGCAGCTGGCTGAGCATTTCAGTGTCAGTCTGGTATTTCAGTGTATTTTTTGTGTAGCTGTTCTGCTGAAGTGGGCTGCAAGATTTCAACCACACTGCTCCTGCTGCTTTAAATTAGCTTGAGAGCGCAGCTTGTCTTAGTGAAAGGTTTGATTTTGAAGCTTTTATTGCACTCCCCACAGCTACAGCGCATAGCATTATAGTTTCTTACATCTATGTTAAGCAAGAGTGTTGCTCACTTGAAAAAATGGCAGCTTCCTGATCATTCATTTTTGCTGTAGCTCTGCTACAACATCCTTCTCCGATTACTTCAGTGCAAACTCCACAGACTACGACTACCCTGAAGGTGGCTACGGGATGTGTGTGTATGAGCGTCACGGGGCCAGTTTTCTTCCAGCCATCTACACCGTTTTCTTCCTCCTGGGCCTTCTGGGTAACTCCCTGGTGATCTGGGTCACCGCCTGTGGGGCTCGCCTCCGCAGCATGACCGACGTGTGCCTCCTAAACTTGGCTGTTGCTGACCTTCTCTTGGTGTGTTCCCTTCCGTTCCAAGCCCATCAAGCCCGGGACCAGTGGCTGTTTGGGGATGCCATGTGCAAACTAGTGCTGGGGATTTATCATATTGCTTTTTACTGCGGGATCTTCTTCATCAGTCTAATGAGCATCGACCGGTACTTGGCTGTAGTACATGCTGTTTACGCTATGAGAGCGCGGACAAGGTCCTTTGGAATGATCGCAGCTGCTGTTGTATGGCTGGCTGGATTTTTGGCCTCTTTCCCTGACGTGATCTTTCTCAAACAGCAGCCTGGTCAAAATACACTTCACTCCTGCTACGCTGCATATCCCAAACCCGCTTTCCATGATGCCGGTGCCACCAACTCTCACTTCTGGAGGATCTTCAGCCTTTTTAAAATGAACATTTTGGGTCTATTTCTCCCGATTTTCATCATGAGTTTCTGCTACTCCCAAATCATCTGGAGACTACTGTCCAGCCAGTCATCCAAGAAACAGGCCATCCATTTAGTTCTCACGGTGGTGGCTGTTTTCTTCTGCTGCTGGGTCCCCTACAACATTGCATCATTCTTCAAAGCGCTGGAGCTATTGGACATCTATGCGGAATGCGAAAGCAGCAAAGCCATCCGATTGGCTTTGCAAGTCACTGAGGCCATCGCCTACTCTCACAGCTGCCTCAACCCCATGCTGTACGTGTTTGTCGGGGAGAAGTTCAGGAGGCACCTGCTGAGGTTGATAAACAGGACTCCCTGCAGACTTTGTCAGGTGATCAAGGTCTACCTTCCTCAGGACAGAATCACAGGGTCAGTCTACTCTCAGACCACCAGCGTGGATGAGAGGAGCACTGCTCTGTAAAGTGGGGGATATGGTGTCTGTATGGCCGTCTCTACAGTAAGGATGGGGGTTACTCCCATTTCTTAGAGGCTATTTTATGACTGATGTGTCTTTGAGAAGGTAAGAGCATGTGACTGTTATTGGTTTGAGGGACTGTTGTAATAGAGTTACATGCAAGCAATCACAGTGCATCATGTTTTTTTTAACCATACATTTATATGTTTTTATATTTTGTATATATATTTTTATATTTTTTTAAAGTTTTGTAATTATAGACTGCATAATGAATGTATGATGGAATTGTAATGCAAATAAGGTTTTGGATAATTCTTTTTTAGTGCATTGACAATGAAATGGCATCTGCACCTGCAACTTTAAGTGAGAAATTGTTTTGAAGTCAAATTTTAATCACATGCTGCTGGCTGAAAGCCGAAACTGTGTCAACTACAACCGCTGTCAGCAGTGTCATCATGAGAAGCCTCAGCAGCCTCATTTCATCATCAGCTGAAAAAGAAACAACAGACGTGCTGCAACAAGCCAGTCTAACTTTGATATTGACCACTATGAAATGAGGGGAAACACCATTATTAGTATTAGTGTCAACTTTCATTTGCACATGATGGCCACTCTCACAACTGCGTCAGTTGTGCGTGTAACACTGTTGCACAGCAAAAGGCTGCCGTGCAGCTGGCTTGCATCTGTAGCAGCAGATTTGCATTTAACCCCTAGAAACTTCGAGAAAACCACAACCTGAAAGGGGAAGCATAAAAAAAAAAAATTGTCGGTTTAACCTTTAAAGTCTCTGTGCACGAAGGAGCATTTCACTGTCACATGTTGAAAATATTTCTACAAGACTGATAGCCTGTTAATCAGCATTTCATAAGACCTGCTTTTTAAAACTTCTGTTTTGAATATCATGATGATATATGTATTACTATATTTTCATCAGAAAACAAAATCCTGCACTTCCTGTAATGCAACGAGACAGTGTCTTTCATTAGACTCTGCCTCCCTGGTAAATGCTCACGTCTTTTTAATGCAATGCAGGCTTGAACACTTTCTCTTCCAACATATGACTTTTCCTGTAGTGGTATTATCAGTCAGTGGTATCATGGTTTATTTACTAGTTTATTATTTTTATCTTTTTGTTTCTATTCTGTTGTATTTTATTCTGTTCTGAAGAGAAGCATCATATATTTTTGTTACTGTTGTTGTGTTGTGCCAACACAAGGAGATATTTTTATGTTATTAAAATATGTAATATTTATGCATCATATTAGGCCTTTTTTCAATAAAACTGTACTATGAAAATATATTTGTTTTTGTGTACATTGTTCTGATTTTATTTTGGTATGTACCTCTCTTGTTTTTTGTTTGCTAGCAAGAATAGGAAAAACAAGAACAAGGTGCAAATAAGCAACAACAGAGCAAAAAAAATAACAGCAAAAAAATAACAACTGTAAGAGTTTAAGTGACCTTTTTCCCTGCAGAAGTGGATTTGGATGTTTATAATAAGATAAGAACAAAAAAGAACAAACTGAGCAAAAAACAAGAACAAAAACAAGAACACTAGACGTGCAAATAGGAACAAACGGAGCAATAAATTACAAATGTGAAAGTTATAAGTGTTTTTTGCCCAGCAGTAGTGGATTTGAATGTTTTGTAATCAGAGAATAACAGAGGTTAATAATAACTATACATTGGAGTTGTACAGTCTGACAGCGGTGGGAATGATGGACCTGTGGTAGCGCTCCTTCCTGCACTGAGGGAGTCTCAGTCGGCCACTAAAGGAGCTGCTCAGCTCCTCTACAGTCTGGTGCAGTGGGTGAGAGTTGTTGTCCACGATGGCTGTGAGCTTGGCCAACAGCCTCCTCTCACCCACCTCCTCCACAGAGTCCAGTGGGCAGCCCAGGACACAGCCGGCCCTCCTGACCACCTTGTTTAGTCTCTTCCTGGCCTGCTCTGTGCTGCCCGGGGTCCAGCAGACCGACAGGGTAGAGGTCCTGAGCATAAAAAGTCCTGAGCAGGGGTCTGCACACTCCAAAGGACCTCAGTCTGCTCAGGAGGTGGTGGCGACTCTGGCCCCTCTTCTACAGGGGGTCGGTGTTGTGGGACCAGTCCAGTTTATTGTTAAGGTGAACACCCAGGTACTTGAAACTATCCACTGTCTCAATGTTCTCTCTCTGTCTTTCTCTTCTCTCAGACACACTCTTCACCTGTCCGATCACCATGGTGCAGCTGAGGGCAACTTTGACAAGAGTCTGATATGCAGCACTTTTCAAAACAAAGGGCTTCAAAGTAGTAACAGAGAATAAAATGAATAAAATCCAAAACATCAAATACAAAATAAGATAGAATGATTTAAGACTCTGTATGGGGTCCCTCTCAACTTCATAGAAAGACTTTTAAAATGATGAAATGACGTGCTTTAAAGACTTTTCATTTCTTTAGAAAATGACCCGGCAAGTATCACTTCCATGAGGCACAGATAACAGACAATGACTGAAGCATTTCATATGCAAACAGATGAATACAGATGATACAGCGGCTAAGCAGGCAGAAAATCCAGACAGGGTTCTCCTGACCAACAGACACTGACCCTCTGGAACAGGTGGGGGATAAACCTGAGGCAGACACAAAGACACACAGGTAAGCAGGCAGAACAAACACTGAGACTGACACACTAGGTCACCATATTGCATAAGTGATGGTTTGACAAATGCTAGCAGGAGAGCTGGTGCGCAAACACTCTGGTACTGTGAGTCTGAGTATTGTGAGGTGAGTCTTGATTGGTGATTGAGATCAGGTGAAGTCAGGATCAGAACAAGGGGGGCTTAGCCCCCAAGAGATGCACAGGATGTGAGTGACTGTAGTGCACAAGTACGGAAATTCACAAACAGCCAACAAAGACTGAGAAATTATTCATTATGATTATTTCAGTCTGTGTTTAATACAGTACAACAACAAACAGAGGTTTGCACAGTAACAGTGTGTTTACATCACTGACGAAAAAATGGCTACACTTGCGAGTTACTTGGTGGATGGAAGCATCAAAGTATGCCGTCTGTTTTTAAGGGTGGCAAATCGGTCTATCACTCTGTTGTGACTCAGATGCTGAAGCTTGTCATTTTCAATTGACATGACTGTCTTTTCTGACCCATTGTTTGACGCAGCCAGGAATGCAGCCAATGCAGTGCACTAAAGGAACTTTCACACGAGCAGCTGCTTGCAGGCACTGTTAGGGCAACTTGGATGGTTGCCTTCAGAGAGGGAAACATGTCTGAGTCAAGGAGGTTGTGACTCCTACACGTCAACAGAGCTGGTGGAGTGATTATTATTAGTGTATTATTATTGTCCACTGATGGTTATCATATGCGAATGAGCCCAGCTCCATGCGTGCAGTGAGAGACACGGCTGATGGCTGAAGTCACCCCAACGATAGTGGTAAAAAAAAGAGGGCATACTTAACTCTATAAACAACCAAGACCTTCCCAATGCATTTCAGACTAACTAGCTAGCAGCAGCTAAGTAGCAGCGTTCTTTCAACGCTGGGATGTAACTTTTGACCGCAAAACAACAAAGGTAAGACGTGCGCAAGCCAGGTTTTTGTTTATCAAACACGGAGCATTTGGTTTATTAACTACACGGGACTTTCTGCTGTCAGCTGGGGGCTCGGGATAACTAACTGTTGCTACCAGCAGTGACTTACTTTCTTGAAAAGCCTTATGTCCATCCTTCAGCCATCCGTTCACGCTCTGCTCCTGCCGCTGTGCTTCAGAGGGACACACACAGGCTGCAGTTACCGACTGCGAGCAAGGTCACAGGGGAAACGTGGACTGGATTTTGAGTGATGGGGGAGTTCCCTAAATGAAAAAGTGGAATGGACTGGATAACGACGCATTGAAGGGGCTCTCTCTAACTTACGCTATGAATATTCTAACCACTTTGTATTGAATATGTGGGCATTTTTTGTTAAAATTATTAGTATTATTATTACTACTATTTTTTATAAAACAACACAAAATTATTTAGGGGGGCTTAAGAATATTTTAGGGGGGCTGAAGCCCATTGGTGGACTTTCTGAGCTTCTAACATTGCTGCTGATGGGTTTACATTGGAGGGTGAGTAGAAAGCACGGTGCGTCTGGGATCGCAGTCCCCTCATGCCTTATACCAGTTTGGTGATGACAGAGTCAAAATCCAAAGGGCAGATGTCACATAGCTGTTTTTCAGTTTATGCTAATGAGTAAAAACTCCACCATGGCAGGCTATTGTGCTCAAGAAACTTTTTTGTACAGCACATCGAGCTGGACTTGTGAGTCAAATTTCATGTCAACTAAAACTCAAAATGTGAGGGGCCTTTCTAAGATGAATTACAGCGCCACCATCTGGCACAAACACAAGGGTTCTGGCCTTTCGGGGCTTGAATCCTAACAAACAGTTTAAAGATGAGAACAATGTTCCAGAAGACTGTCAAGGTGTCTAAAATGTATTTCTGATCATGGAACACCACAAGGACTAACATTAGCTGAGTTACCTCTTGGTGCATCATTATGACAGTTTCAGATAAGAATAAAAGCTCTGGTTAAGTTACTAAGAACTGCATGTTTTGCAATTTTGCAATTAGTAAGACAGTAGAAAGTGAGGTACCTGACTCAATTTGAATAACTCTTCTTTCCATTCTAAGAAAATTGTCAACACTTCTGAAACTCCACTATGAAAGGAGTGGAGGGACTTACCCTAAACTGTTTAGAGGCCAAGAGATCTTTCATCTTATATTTAAGCTTTTAAACAGACGGACGGAGAGATTTCATGCAATCCGGGGTGAGGTGCCTACATAAGTGCTTCACTTGTGCATCTTATTCCTGTGAACTCCTCGATTAACCCAACAATGGAAAGTGGTTTCTGTTGTTTTCCAGGATGTGAGATGCTCTGTCCCTCTGCTACATGAGTGTGTGAGCATCAAGGCATCAAATACAACATCTTTCTTTCATCTTTCAGTTCTTTAGTGCCATCTAGTGGTCTTGCCTGAACCTGGGTGCACTGTAGGCGTACTTTTTATCTGAGATGAATCTGTGCGGGGGGTTACAGTCATACCATATTCTCCGCAGTGAGATTTACTTTCTAGAAATTTTTCAGAGTACTGGAAAATCCTTTTCACTGATGGGGTTAGGCCTAGATCACTAGATGCCTTGGTCATTCAACTTGGGGTTTTCGCTTCTTTTAAACAATGCAAAGAAGAGTCAGATAGGGATTTCTGCGCATGAGTGAATACTGAATTCAGTGGGCGAAGGAGACAGATAGATGGCCAGAAGTTACAGTAGATGAGCTGTCACAAAGGGGGAAATATTGTTTGGAAACTAATAAATGCACACGGTAAAGAAATCATGTAATCCATCGAAATGTCACGCAACATTTGCCGGGTCAAAACAAATGTGAGAAGCATAGCGCAAGACACAAAGTAACACCGTTCCAGTATGCAACACCTTTACACTTAACAGCTCTTGCATGAGATTTTGATCACAGGTTTGTATGTAGAGATTGTACAGATATATCCTCTGTGGTTTCATGCAAAATATGTACTGCTTCTGCTACTAAGAAAAACAAAACAGATGTCACACCTGTTAAGAGGAGTGAAACGTCTGTGTACAGACACAGTGTTCCGCATTGATTCAGCCACTAAATATGAATAAAGGCCAAACTGGAAGATCAGCTGTTAGTTATAGGTTAACTTGAACAACAAAGCCTCCGTTTTGTCAATACTTCAACTTGCTGAAATGTCCATGACTACATTTTCACAATAAATTACCTCCTCCTCATACTTTTTCTGTGGTTTCTTCAAACAACCCATACAAAAGGATGATCATATGTACAGCAGCACAGCATGAAGAAATGTATGATATCTCCTGTCTTTTGATAAATTAAAATGTATGAACAGCTGATGTCACAAGTGGTTTAAGGAGGTGGGGAAACTGTGCGTTCTTTGCAGTGACACCACAGTGTCATTGCAACTGCAGAGGACAGATAAGATCACCAACACTCCCTCCTTTTTTCTTTTGTATGGGTTATCACAGGTACTCATCTTCGTCAGAGACAACAAATCATTTAGCCTTACTATACACAGCTCTGTCTTGTTTTTATCTGATCATATCTGCTTCTCACGGTTGTGAACATGATTTGCCCAGGTCGATCGACATATCGCATCCACCACGGTCACCTTTATCACAACAACAAACCACATGTGAAGCGGATGTGTTGCTTTTCTTACAGGTTCTAGTTTGAAACAAACATACGGTTTTAAATCAGCCTTTATGCCACCTTTGTTTTGTTTTGTTTTTTTTAATTATTGCTGTTTTCATTCATTTTGATAAACTGTTGACTTGTTCAGGGGTTTTCCCTGCCTTCTTCTCATGCCAGGAATACAGCATTGTCTCGCCTTCCAACCCTCAGAGATGACTGGAAATGATCAATGAATAACAAAAGCCTCAAGAAAAGCCTCATTTTCATATGTAGGTGTATGTGAGTATGCTGTGTGTGCACACAACGTGACATCAGTTGTTCCTTGTACGTTTAATGGCAAAATAACAGGACAAAATAAAATATTTACAACACTTAGTAACATGTAAAC
Source organism: Chelmon rostratus (assembly GCF_017976325.1). Taxonomy (NCBI): domain Eukaryota; kingdom Metazoa; phylum Chordata; class Actinopteri; order Chaetodontiformes; family Chaetodontidae; genus Chelmon; species Chelmon rostratus. Next base: position 20,480,840 of record NC_055665.1, read on the forward strand.
ACAATCTTCTGTACAAAGAAATATACATGCAAAAGTAAAAATAAGTCCTAATAAGACATTCAAAATGACATTGCTGCAGTCTATGTGTATTTAAAATATGACATAGTTATGAGGTTTACATCCTGGGTGCGGGCAAACTGCCCAACCCTCTCTGTACATCTTTACATCATGTATAGGCTGGGTCTCCCAAAGGCATTTTATTACTTCCATCATATTCTTCTGTGAATAGGCTTTAAGAGAATTGAATAAACTGATTAACAGCATGATTTTGGGAAACCCAGATCCACGACAATAAATAAAAATGACACAAAATGTGAGACTTAGACTGTACAGACCAACAGGAGTCACTGAACTCGACATGTTGTTGACTTTTTAACATTACATCGGATTATCTGACAGTAACTCTTACAACCTTCAAATAAAATAAGAAGCAATGCACGTTTTAGTTTCACCCTCCTCTCTAGGTTGACCCACTCAACTGGCACTTAAAAAAAAAAAATTCAACAACTTCTTCACCTAAAGACATCAACTCATTCAAATGAAAATAAGTGGAAGAGATCTCTACGGCAGATAGCTGTTCATGCTCAGTGATACTTATCAAAGGGATACATTTGAGGTGTTGGTGGTAGATTTGGGTGCCTCTGAAGAGGCATAATGCTTTCTCTAATCAGTTAAAGTCCATGGTGAATGGGCCGCAATTAGACATTTTCCCAGTCTGATCGCTTGGTAAAAATGTCAACCAATTCTGTCTCATGACGTCAAACTGTGATGCTAAAAAATCTAGCAACATACACCAGCGTCTACCTACAAAAGCCAAACAAAATCACACAGCAAACCACTTTGTGCACAGCTTGAAAAAAGACAAGTGAAATATTCGGGTTTTTTTTCAGCAATAAACCACCAAACAATTTCTCGTTACAATAAGAATAAATAAAGCCAGACTGAACCTTTGTAAACACTCATACGTCTGGGTTCAGTGTGATCTGTTATAACTTAACATGAGAAATCATAAAAAAAAACACATTTTAGCAGGAAAAGAAAGCATAGTCAACTTTGGTATTGTTACAGAAAATAAAAAACATAACAATGACAAAATGAAAGCGTAAGTGCCTATATTTCATAGATACACATTTTTATACATTATTTCCGAAAACCCTCCTCTTGTCGGCGGGTTTTGCAGATATTAATACTGAACTTAATACATAAGAGTTAACACAATACAGACATCTATCGCAGTACCAGGTACGTACATGCCTTTTTAAGAATACGGCTACAACACAAGTCTTCATAAATAGTTGCATAAATGTTAAAGCTGCAACATTGCACATGGGAATTGATGCAAAATACGAGTGCATTTCTAGTAGCAGTTTGTTCATACTGAAATCCAGCTGCTGAGGGTCCGCAGGGAGTGACTGCATGGGCTCACTAATACTCGGCAAATTAAATAGTAGCTTTTGTTCATTTGAGACGATTCTTCAAACTGAGAATGAAAGGCAGGAATATGTTATTTACACATAAGGCGGATTCAGGTAGAACTCTGAGAAGCTTCGCCGAATAGCTTTAATGCTTGTTCAAGTTAATTTAGTTTCTCTTAGTGTCACAAACTGAAATGATTCACCTTTCAAACTGAACAGGGGCATAAAGATAAGCAAACTATTGCACTGAATTGAACTACAAGGTGTTTCTGGAAAACATGGTTTTGGTCTTCATCTTGTTCTCGAATGAGTGGACCCTGCTGATGGGTTCACACATCTCAGTCCTCTTGTTTTCTTTGTACTTGCTAACTCACCTTTGTTCTCCAAAAAGTATGAATAAAGACAGTTCTCTGTTTCCTCGCTGTACATGGTTTCATTTACAAAAAGTAATCTCTCGTTACAAAAAAACATTTTTCTTGTGTTCAACCGAAAGCAGCCTGAATTACTCTGAATATACAGTATTCTATTTTCTCTGTTTAACACTGTCCAAGGCGCAAGACTTGCTCACGCTGGCTTGTTGAGAAAGCTTGGTTTTCTCCCTGCTAAGTCAAGGTTTGAAATCTCATATAGATTCCAACAGTTCATTTGTTGTGCAGGCATAATGACAATATGCCATGGTAAAGGGGAGGTGGGGGGGCAAAGGGTTTATCAGCAGAGGTTGGTCAGTCAGCAGCAGCAGGACTTTTGTGGCTTGGTGAGGGAGATAGTGATCATTGTGGAAATGTTGCTGGTGGTGCTCTCAGTAGAGTTTTAATACAGCTCAACTGAAACGAGTTGCCTGACTACTCATCCTCCACAGTGTGCCAGACAGTGTGTGTTTAGAGCACATGTGGCTGTCACATCTACCCACTGGCCTGTTTGTTAGATGTGGTTGAGCAGGCGGCTGTGAAGAAAGGCCTTGATGGTGACAATGGGCCGCACATCGTTCTGGTGTTTCCGTCTCTCGATGAAGGAAATCAGTCTGGAGGTGTCCAAATGTGAGGTGTGACGGTTCTGAGATGGCGGCAGCGCCGGATACTGCGTATGATTTAAGGTGGCATGTCCAGCGTCCCGGTTTATCGCGCCTCGAGGCTGGAGCCACGGCTCTTGCAGACAGAGTGCTGCGGAGGGTCGTTGCTCCGGCTCGCCCTGGAGCAGCAGGCAGACGAAGTCCCTGGCGGCTGGGCTCACACCCAGGAAGTAATCCTCCGGGAAGCTGAAGTCCAGGCGACAGATGTTCAGACATGTCTCCTCCAAACTCTCATCCAGGAACGGAGAGGCGCCGCTTAGTACCACGTAGGCCACCACCCCTGTAGATTAGCAATTGAATTGGTCAGATGTGTGCATCAAGTCACATTGACAAATATGAAAGAACCATGTGTCGCTAAATACGTTTCTTATAATGTTAGATACGAGTTATTGGTGCTTGGTTACGGACCTAAGCTCCAGAGGTCAGACATCAGTGAGGCAGGCTGACCCAGGACCAGCTCAGGAGCAGAGAACTCTGGGCTCCCCAGGAGAGGATGGATGTAGGGGGAAGGAGGGTTTAGCTGTATGGCGTCACCAAAGTCCGTCAGCTTGATCACTGGCTGGGAAGACGCATGTTCCACCACGATGTTCTCAGGCTGCGGGAGCACGACAAAGGAATTTCAGACACCACCGTTAGACCCAGAGGAACATTGTAACACCAGCACATCCAAATGGAGATTCAGCTTCTATTGTTCTTGGTGGTTTGCTGACTCTTGTGACACTTAAACTGTACTAGACTTTGCTTGGTTTGAAAATACATGAAAAAAAAATGCAGTTTAACTTGCTGGTGAGGAAAATTCTGAAAATCATGAGATACAATGTCTGTATCAAAGAGGTTTCCTCCCGCAGCCCATGGTGATGTCTTAAAACGTTCTGTTTGACCAACAGTCTAGAATGAAGCGATATTTATTTTGCTCTAAGATTAGACAAAGAAAATCAAAATACATTAACATTTAAGGGTCTGGATCCAGAGACCTAATCTACGACTAATCTATTAATCTACTCACTCTTTAGCTCTACACTGATGTGAGAAAATGTATTTACTTTGAGATCAAGGTGTGCTATCCTCCAGCTGTGCAGGTAGTGGAGAGCTTCAAGAATATCTCTGAGGTACAGAGCCACCTTCTCCTCCGTCAGGTTGCCCCAGCTCACTATATAGTCCAGGAAACGTCCCTGGTCTGCCCTGAAAACAGAAACACATAATGCGTCCATCAACAGTGGCTTCTCACAGGTCTTAACAATTCATATCTTAAAACGACGCAGAGTCACACCAGCTACATGGAACTACATGACCGAACTTACATTTCTAGTACAAGTACGTAGCTGTTGGCCGTCTCATACGTGTCCAGCAGCTTGACCAGGTTGGGATGGTCCAGAGTCTGGAGGAGCCTGATCTCCTGCAGCACCTGTTCACGACGCAGCAGCTTCTTGTTAACGTGTTTCGCTGCAACCGTCCGTTTACTCCCTCTCTGGTCGCACCGCTTCGTCGCTGAAAACCGGCCCCTGGGGAGCAGAAACGGGGATAAGAAGAACGCGTGAATACCTATTTAATACTCCGTGGCGCCTTTGCATGCTGAGGTTGTCACACATTTTATTTATGTTGCTTTTAGCTCTCTCTGGATCTCAGCTACACTTTCAAATCCTTTAGGGGATGTTTTGCTTGTTTCAAGTTGCGACAATCTTTTCCTCTCCCTCAACTTGTGTTCAGAGAAGAGGCAGACCTTGAGGAGTACACATCATCTGTATTGTCTTATGTTCAGTTCTGCACTGATGCTGTCCTCCCTGTTAAGACCATCACAGTGTTTCCCAACCAGAAACCATGGCTGGACAGCACAGTGCAGTCCCTGCTGAAAGCCCGGGATACTGCCTACAGATCTGGAGACAGGCTGGCTTATAGCAGGGCTCGAGCAGAGCTGAAGAAAGGAATCAAGCAGGCCAAGCTCCAGTACAAAAACAAAATTGAAGATCACTTCAAGAACAACAACCCACAGAGCATGTGGAGAGGCATCAGAACCATAACGGACTACAAGCCGAACACTCAGCTCACCAGCCTGACACCTTGAACAGCTTCTTTGCCCGCTTCGACACATCAGGCAGCAGAGAAGTCACACACCTACCCCGGCTGGAGGAGCAGCACCAGCCCCTCGTCCTGCAGCAGCACCAGGTGTCATCCACCCTGAGGAGGATCAACACCCGCAGAGCTGCAGGACCGGATAAGGTGTCAGGCAAGACTTTGAGGACATGCGCTGACCAGCTAGCAGGAGTGTTCCTGGACATTTTCAACCTGTCCCTGCAGCTGTCCACGGTTCCTGAGTGCCTCAAGTCCTCCACCATCATTCCGGTACCGAAGAAGACATCCATCACCTGCCTGAATGACTACCGGCCTGTTGCACTGACCCCGGTAATCATGAAGTGCTTTGAGCGGATTATTCTCAGGTACATCAGAGACTTCATCCCCTCGGACCTAGACAGCCTTCAGTTTGCTTACAGAGGGAATCGGTCCACAGAGGATGCTGTCTCCATCACCCTGCACACAGCCCTGACCCACCTGCAGCAGCCCAACACCTACGTCAGGATGCTATTTGTAGACTTTAGCTCAGCTTTTAACACCGTCATCCCAGACAAGCTGGCGCTGAAGCTACACACGGTGGGTCTGCCTGCGTCTCTGTGCCACTGGATCAGAGACTTTCTCACCAACAGGCCTCAGGTGGTGAGAATAGGGAACATCACATCATCCCCTCTGGTCCTCAGCACGGGCACGCCACAGGGTTGTGTGCTCAGCCCAGCCCTCTTCACCCTGTTTACTCACGACTGTGCTGCCATCCACCCCACCAACACAGTCGTGAAGTTTGCGGACGACACTACAGTAGTGGGTCTCATCTCAGATAACAACGAGACCCACTACAGAGAGGAGATACACCAGCTCACCCAGTGGTGTTCAGCCAACAACCTGGTGCTGAACACAGGGAAAACCAAGGAGGTCATTGTGGACTTCAGGAGGTCCAGGAAGACGGATCACGCCCCCCTCCTCATGGACGGAGAAGTGGTGGAGCGTGTGGACAACATCAGGTTCCTGGGCCTCCACATCACATCTGACCTCTCCTGGTCCATGAACACCTCCCGCCTGGTGAAGAAGGCACAACAAAGGCTCTTCTTCCTCAGGAAACTGAAACGGGCTGGACTCTCCTCTCGGTTGCTCGTTAACTTCTACAGGGCCACAATTGAAAGCATCCTCTGCCTCAGTGTGACAGTGTGGTATGGCAGCTGCACGGCACAGGAGAGGAAACAACTGGCACGGGTGGTTAAAACTGCACAGGGCATCGTGGGCTGCCCCCTCCCTGACCTAGACTCTATATATGAAGGTCGGGTCAGAAAGAGGGCGAGATCCATCGCCACGGACCCCAGCCACCCGGGCCACAGACTGTTTGTACCTCTTCCATCAGGAAAGCGGTACAGGAACATCCGCACCACCACTAACAGACTGAGGGACAGCTTCTTCCCCAGAGCTGTTAGAGCTATCACCCCCAGCAGCCCCTCACTGCAGTGAGAGACTGTGTGAACTGTGAACACTGCACACCGCACTTTACACCTACACCTATACCTCTACCTCCACCTGCACCTTCTGTGTACTTGACTTTTATGTACACACATATACTATAATTATATACATTTTAGTATATCAGCACATTTCAGTTTCATTGGCATATTTTATTCTGTCGGAACATTTCACTGTGTATATTTTATATTTTATTCTGCTTGTATATTTTATTCTGTTTGCACATTTCACTTCCATATTTTATTGTTTATTGTTTAGTATATTTTATTGCCTAAGTATATTTTCATTCTGTTATATTTTTAATTGCTTCACGAATATTTTTTTTTTTATTGCATGTTGGTTTATTTTATTTTATTGTAGTTATCTTAATTTTATTCACTCTTTCTAGTCTTATCTTTCTTACCATCTAACATGGGGGTTGCAATGAAAATTTCATTGACATGTGCAATGACAATAAAGACTCTTGAATCTTGAATCTTGAATCTTGAATACTTACTGTATTATTGTATTATTGTATGTTGTAGTGTGCTTCCCTGAACAGGATTTAACAGCGACAGCCAGACAACCAGGGATCATTCATGCACTTCAGTTTGTCAGATCAGTCTACAATATGTCATTAGAAAGTAGTATTATAAATAAGTATTGTAATCAGTTAGCAGGAAATTTCAATTCCTCCTTATCAAAATGAGCTCACCGCAACCAACTACTATTACTGCCACTGGTAGTAATATCAGTAATACCGAGAATCCGTTCTCTGATGTGGTTAAGGAACATTACATGGCAGTCAAACAGTGACAGTTAAACTGTCTGGGTTTTATCAGATCACTCTTACCTTCCTAGTTCAGTGATCTCTGTGTAGTGGGACTCAAAGCTGCTTTTCCAAAGGACTTCACTGCCATCATCAGGGCTTCCTGAAAACACATATTTTGATACATACATTTTATAATTTGGGTCATGCTGACAGTTTATATGATATATTCACCATTAACTAGTTGCTCCTTGGCATGTATATTAGTAGCTATTGGCTCTTTATTAGTTTTTATAATTACATTTTTTTTTATAAATAAGGCATTAATGATATATAAATATATTATTAATGCCTTTTTCTGCATGACTATATTCTGCAATTAGCAGGCCATTTAGTTTTCCTACAATAACTTCCTAATTACTGCTTAATATAACAAAAGAAGTTGTTGTACATGAATCATAATAACCCTAACCCCCAGAATAAGGCGTTAAGAAGTACTTTATAGTGACTAATAAAGAGCCAATATGCTACTCAAATGTATGCTAAGAAGCAACTAGTTAATGGTGAACCTTAATATAAAGTGTATCCTGGCTGGTTAATTTAAAAGGAAGTACAATGTGTACAGTTTTAGCTGTTCTAAACTCCTCCCAGCACCCCCATGTAGCCAATAATTAAGCTATACAGAACAAATCCAGGTGGCTCACTGGCAAACGAATAGTTGCAGGGTTTATACCACGACAGGACTCTCACCTGAGACTCTGAGGTTGGCTGAGGAGGTGACAGAGCCTGCTACATTTGTGGCGACACAGGTGTAGACACCACTGTCCTCTACAGACACTCCCAGGACACGAAGGGTTGCCTCCTCCGTCTCACTGTAAAAAGAGAGAAGGATGGACAAATGAGCCATCATCTGACCCGACAGTCTGTGCAGTCTGCATCACAAAGACTGCTACTTGGGCTCGCTCTTTCAACGTGATAAAACTAATCGAACCAATCATCAAACTAATTCATGCAGTCACCTGTAAGTGATGCTGTAGTGTCCGTTGTTGCTCAGAACGGTGTTGTCGGGTCCCCGCCAGGTGACGGTGGCCCGGGGCCGACCACACACTTTGCACCTCAGAGTAACGCTGTCGCCGCTCTCACATGCTACATCACTGAGGGGGATGAGGAACTCTGGAGGAGCTGGAGAGAAAGGGATGCTGTAGTGGACTGTGGACATTTCAAATATGTCTAATTCAAACATATAGATTAGTAAGGTTTATGCATTCTTTTTTTACACACACACACTCACACACACACACACACACACACACACACACACACACACACACACACACACACACACATCCACTTTATAGTCAAAAGCAACAATGTGTACATACCATCATGAATGAAGTTGGGGTTCAGAAGCTGTAATGAAAACGGAAGGGAAAAAAAATTGATTTGTTGCCCAGATCAAAACGCAAAGTGAGACAGAGCAAATAAAATTTTACTTTTGGAAAAGTTCTTCTTCTTCACACTCTCTACCTTGACAGAGACTTTGTTGGCCAGGCCATCCTGAGACTTGCGGTAGCCGTTCTCCATCTTCCTGCCCTCCTTGTCTCTTTTCTCAGACTTTCGGCGGATACGGAGTGCTGTGTGCCATGATAATGATTTTCTAAAGCAAACACGAGCAGAAAGGAAAAAAAAACAAGTTTCTTTGTGTTTTTGCAAAATCATGATGAATTCTGACATTTGCACACGCTTGTTTTGTCTCATAGTCTTACTTGATGGTTCCTTCAGGGAGTTCGGGTGTGATGGAGGATGACGTATGTCCTAATACGTAGCCAGGGATCCAGCCCTCAGCCGCAGGGCAGTGCTCATTGGCTGCCCGGTACACCAGGAACATGTTTTGCTGGTTGCTGGCTAGCATTTGGACTACCTCACCCTGCAGCACACTGATCTCATCCTCCTTCACCGCCACATAGTCCTGGGTCACCAACATGGTGGACACGCTGCTGCTGCTACTGCTTTCACTCTGTCGGAGGAAAAGATTGCAAAATTTTAGAGTCAAACACACGCCAGACAGCGCTGGCGCACAAACCAACGCATTCATAGATATACACACATTAAAATACACGTATGCACACACACATACAAGTGTATCAATAGCTTCACACCAATCAAATGCATGATTTGATTACACACACAAATGACCTCGCTAATACGCCTGATGCATGCAGCAAAGGAAGCATTGCACTTTATTCATCTTGCAGAGGAATGGTTAAAACGATCATTTATGTCAACTGTGATGAGTGACAAGTCACTATAGAAAAACAGAAGTTATGTTCTGAGAAGTTGTGAAGCAGAAGTTATGATCCTCACGTCAGAGATGCTGAAATAAGGAAGTTTGTGGGAGGTAAAAAAAAAAAAAAGTTCTCAGAAGAGGACACTAAGAGCTTGAAGAGAGACAGAGCAGGTTGAAGTGAAGCAAACAGTAGCCGGTAGAGTCGCACCATTGTAACGTTCAGGCTAAGCAGCTTACAGGCTAAAGGGGAAAGGAGGTATATGTGGAAGAGCTCCTCATCCGTGACAAAGTTCTGACCAGTGATGACTGATTATCGCAAGGGAACATTCCCGCGAAAAAGATCAAAGAGAAATGGTGCTTTGAAATCATTTGTGAACTGTTAGTGTTTATCTGCTGCAGTTGAGAAGCAAACACATACTGAAGCTCGGAGATAGTGTCTAATAAAGCAGAAACAACAGTTGCTCTATGAGTCAGATCCACACTGTTAGTACATTCTGGGAGAGCTCTCTCTCACACACACTGTCGGTGAAGTTAGTGCACTCAGATAGCCGTTAATCTCCAGTGTAGTAGTCGTTGCATGTACAAGCCATTCTCAGAGCCAGCGGCAGGGTGACTGACTGACAGCCAGCCAGTGAGGGCAGGGTTAGTGACTAGTGAGTAGCCTTAGGCCTCACTGAAGCCTGGGCCTTGACTTGGCATCTTACCCCGTTGCTCTGGGTGGAGTGTATGGACTGTTCGCTGGTGGAGGAGCAGGTGCTCATGCGGTCTATGTCCTTACTGTGGGTGGAGTGGCGGTGATGATGAGAGGGCGTGCCATGGCTTCCTCTGCCCAATGAGTCCCCTCCGCCACCACTGTCGCTGGGGTAGGAGAAGGAACCAGGCCGGCTGGCGGGAGAGGGAGGCATAGCAGGGACCATAGCCCAGAAAGCGTTGCTTTTATGAGCTGGGCTGGAGGGGACAAATGCTTCCTTTCCTCCTCCGGGGGACTGGGGTGAAATCAGAGGAGAAACTGTCCCAACTCGTGGGCTTTTTAGGGGCAAATTCAGAGGGGCCACGGCCATCTGTGGTATACCAGCTCCTTGATGTTTCTGGGTTTCTTCATAGCTCCCCAGACCCGGTCTGACACTGCCCTCCATGCTGTCTGAAGGCCTGTTACTGTTATTACTGTTACTTCCATGAGGACTCTCCAGCCTCCTCATCTTAGGGACCTCTGAGGCTAACAGCTCTCCATTTGTGGTGCTGTCTGAGTAGGGGTTAGAGGGGAGGGACTGAGGGTGGCAGGGTGACCACATACCTGCTGATCTGTCGGGCCCCTCAGGGCCCGGGGGGTGGTGGTGGTGGACGGGCTGGGGGAGGCGTGAGGATGGCTGGGGGATGCGGGAGGGTCGGGAGCGAGGGCCGCACAGAGAGGAGGAGCCGCTCCCTGATCCTCCAGAGCCACCGCCGCCACCTCCCCCTCCCAAGCTGGAGGTACTGTTGGCGCTGCTGCCTCCTGGCAGGCCTGCACTACTGCTGCTACTGCTGGGTGGACCGCCCGGCCCGCCACCACCCACGTGGTTCCTCTGGTACTCTATGGGGGATGTCAGAGCTGCGGGAGAGGCGCAAGATTTGACTCATGTCACAAATTGCATTAGAAACCTTAATGAAAACTAGAGATTATTTAGTTCCAAATGTTGAAAAATGTGGAGGACAATCCTTTAAAGTCAAACTCTCAAATGCTACTTATGCACATTTCCACCAAAGGAGGTACTGCAGCATCATTTTGGTGAAACGTTGCAAATAATTTCCTTACCATTGAGGAAATTACGCTGGTTCTCCAGTATCTGGCTGACCTGGTGGACCCAGACTTGACTGACTCCAGGACTTGTTGAATGGAGGGTGTACCTCTCCAGGTTGCCACTAGATGATCTGGAGGTGAGGGTGAACTTGCAGGGGTCATCCGCATTTTCTTCTAAACCCAACCAGCTCACCTGAAGTGGAAAGGAGAAAGAGAGAAGAAAATGGCGAGGGGACATTTGTAAAATGAGTTTGATATTGGCTTCTTGATTGAGAAAGCACATTACAATTATGAGTGCATGAACATAATATATTTGTATCATTAGTCAGGGGCTCTGACAGTAGCTGTGATTTTATTGAGCTTCACTAACCTTGATGCTGTTCTTAAAGAGGTAGCCAGGAGTAGAGAAGCCTTTCTTTTTGTCCAGGGGCTCACTGAAGATGACAATCTGCTCAAACAAGAAGACCCTCCTCTCTTTCATCCTGGACAGAAGTCCTCCATCCTGGTCTGACACCATGAAGGTGTCTTGGAGGAGTAATCTGCCCTGTGCCACAATTTTACCCTGAAGAAAAGAGGACAGAGGGAAAGGAAATCAGAGGAAAGAGAGGGAAGGTGGAGGAGAGCATTTTTTCCAAGTATTTCTACCAGTTTTATTTGGAACAAACAAAACAAAAGCAATTAATACCACACTAACTCCCTACAGCGCTCAATGCATATCTTTAAAAGTGAGTGAACACTGACATCTAGTGGCAGATGGATAAAATCACATTTCTCCAGGGTATAAACAATTTGCATTGTTGCCTGATTGAATTTAGCATAGTTGTCCAAGCACACACATACAGATGGACACAAACATCTGAAAGGATGAAGAGCAGTCTTACCTCGAAACCTTGAAGGCGCCCAACATTCATCATGTCATTGCAGCGCTTGGGGACCACACACATCACTTCCACAGCTTTCTATTGTACAACATGAGAGTAAAAAAGGCTTAAAGACACAAACTGCTTGCATGTGAGTCAATTAAAAAAATAACTAGTGAATGTGAGTCACGTGTGGCTCAGGTAGTCACACAGCGGCAAACACAATAGATTATTGTACATCATCACTTTAGGAAAGTTTGAGCTGAAACACATTACCTCCAGCTCGGTCGTATCCACTCCAGCCTTCTTAGAAATTTTGAAAAGATCCTGTGGAGGATTTAAAATGTATTATACATGTATTATATGAGGAGTACTTTACTATAGCCCAAATGTAGCCGATTTTGGATTTACCTTCAGCAGTAGCTGGTACTTCATTATACGCTGGACAGGTTTGATTAGTAGGTCAGTGATTTGCAATCTGTGGCCCAATCGCTGCTTTAGGTCCTGAAGAAAGACAAAAATATAATGAACTCTAGGAAATACTAATCACCTGGACAAGACAAAACAGAGATCATCCTGTAGGTGTAAAATGGTTTAACGATCTTACTTCAAAGTAAGTGTCGATATACTCTGACACAATGTGCTCAGATTTAGGTTTGTTCTGGCAGTACACGATGTACATGTGTAGCCTCCGCTCCTGCAATTGGAACCAAACCAGAGAGAAAAGGTAGCTTTTAGAAGTGAGAAAAATATGACAGCTTGGAAAACATCACTTCCTCACTTTCTAGTCAATTCAATAAAATGAATTTCATGATTCACCTTCGACAAAAACTGTAATGCAAAACAAAGGTGGATACATTTCTCACCTGTTTGACGAATAGAGGGGCCAGCCTGTCAGGATCCTCCAAACACTTCTCAAGCTCTCCCAGGAAAAAACTGCGGACCAATCAAAAGAGAGACACATGATTTAACCTGCCACGGAATGCCGTTCTGACTGTTCTTTAGTTTATGTTGTCTGTCTTCATGCCGGGGCAGATAACACAACATTTTTTTTTTATTTGCAGTGGAATTTATGAGGCGTGTTAACTGAAGAAAGCTGCCAGCATACTCTTTGTGCCAGTCATAGATCTGATGGATGTTTCCAAAGACGATCTTGTCTTTTCCTCTCATGTCATCTGGAACTCCTTCCTCTTTCATTCTGCTCATGTAGCCCTGGGGGGAGGAAAGCCGACTCATTTGTAAAACATATAGCAAACAGAGATCAAAGACTGATCTCTGAAAGCTTATATTAACATATTTTAATGTCCGTTTATTCTTATTTCTTTACCTCCACCACTGATCCCAGGTCTCTGACGTAGTCCCTCTCAGTCTCCACCAGCTCCAGAAGCACATAACTGAGAGACACAAAACAGAAATTGTCACCATGTAATACAAATGTAATGCACTCAGCTGTGGATGAGCATCAGAAATGTTCCATATAAGCGCACAAATGAAGACAGACGTGATTAACTGATTGAACTCAAGCAGTTTTTGTTTATCAAAACACTAACAAGACACGGGCTTATAACTCACTGTCTTCTCTTCAGGAAGCCAGACTTGCGCTCGTCCACCTCATCGATGGGTGAGGAGGAGGAGAGGAGGGAGTTGTCGGAGGGGTTGAGGGAGGGAGAGCTGCTGTCGCCCTGCTCTACTGACAGAGAACTGGGACGATCCTCCAGTGACTGAGAGAGGAGGACAGAAAATGAAGCGGTGGAGAGCTTAAAAAACAGAGGCTGAAAGAGCATTTACAGTGTGTGATCATATATGTTCCAAAGCATGTTCAACAGGGATCAAAATCCAGCTGTATGACCCCAGAGGAAACTGTGCTGTCTTTACTTTAGCATGCATCTGTACTGTGGTGCATGCAGGCCAGTGGGCATGTGTATGTGCTGGAGATATTGGCCAGAGTGCGGTGCCCATTTGTTCAAACAGTGGACAGCTGGCATAGTGAGTCACAGTCCTGACAGATGACTAGTAGGCCATGATGCCATTCTCTGTCAACAACACCACAAAAAACAGTGTGTGCATGCTCGTACGCAAAACTACCAGGATTTGTTCTGTGCACAAATGTGCCACATTGGCGTGTACTTGTGAGTTTTGTGTATGATTTCTATCTCACCATCTTGCTCTTCACCAGCTCCTCGATGGCACTGACCAGTTCAGCTGCGCTGGGCGTCTCTGAACTGTTGGGACGAGCGGACAGACGAGATGCCGACTGAAAAAGAGAGAGAAAATGGACGGGGGGAAGAAAGAAAGTTACGGTTAAGGTGCAAAACATGACAAACGGAAAACTTGGCGGTGCTGCATGCATACAGGAGTCATACATTCTCAATGGCTGCTACTGTGTATGTGATCAGGCTCACCATTGTTGAGTTTGGACCCCGATATTCCACATGTCCAAATATGGACTTGGTGGGTGTGATCTCCCTAATAAAAGGGTTAATTGGGGGCCAAGTTGAAGCCAATCACAGGCTGGTCTCAGGGAAACAGAGGTTATGAGGTGGGTTTAGGTCAAGGGGATGCTCTGGGATTGGACTGCTCTTCAAACATGAGCACCATGATTGGTAGACAACTTATATACAGCAAACAGTGTTGCTTAATACTCCATTGGAGAGAAAGTTTGCCTCTGAGGCATAGTGGCAGGCAATGTTTTAAAAGGATCCCCCGTTCAAAACCAGACTTAATGGGAATTCACCATTTAGTCCCACAAACACCTCGCCACTGCAGCAACATGTGAATGGAGTATTCACTTCAGCAACAGTAGAGGAATTACACTCCGAAGGGAATGACATTTAGTCGGTGAAAGAAAGAGAACAAAAAGGCAAGAAAAAAGTTAATCAATGAAGGATGCAAAGTGGAGATGATGAAGTGGTTTTACATGGAGAGATAGGGAAACTGGGAGAGAAGAGAAGCAGAACAGAAATCAACGTAATGCTGAAGGAAGGAACATGCAGCCATTAAAAAAAAGAAAAGGAAAAAAAAAAAGAAAAGTTATTAGTGGCAAAGTAAAAGTTTAGTTGTGTGACTGTAAACTCTGCGTGATATTTCAGCACCTCTATACGAAACCACAGACAAACATCTGGCTGCTTAAATAAAGATTAATGTGGATAAAACAGAATTTCCTTTCTAAAAGAACAAAACAGATTTTTTGGTTTGGATTCGTGTGCCACCATATTGCTGATGAAGCAAAAGCATGTCTGGCCATTTAAACTAAAGCACAAAAACACATCAGTCTGTTCTGTTGTGGTTACGCTTGCGTGCAAAACACAAGCCTTTTTTGTCTGCGGTGGTGTTGTGCATTGTGTTTTCTGCATGCCATTGTCTGTGACCATGCATAGTATGTGTCTACATGTATTTAGACGGCCCTACGTAACCCACCTTGTCGTCTTGGGAGTCAGGCTGCAGCAGGCTGTGTTGCTGGATGGCCATAGGGGGAGGTAGAGGGACAGCGTCAGCCCCCTCTTCTCCTTCCTCCTCGCCGCAGCTCTGCATGCCTGAAGAGGAAGACTTGGACAGGGTACCACTGCTCAGCCCCTCATTACGCATACGCTGGAGAGAGCGAGAAGGAGACAGATGATTGTCAGCTGATAGACCAGAACCAAAACTATGTCTTTGAACGTTCTGACAGGGTCAGCGATCCACTGCTTCTTACTTCCTCCAGTGTCTCGTCCTGCGGCGTGGCGGCGCTGTCGTCCGAGTCCTTCTGCGAGCCGTGCATAGTGTCCATGTTCTTCCTTGTGCCGTCGCGGTTCTTCTTGTGCTTGTGGGCGAGCTTCTTGACGTGGCCGTCCGCTTTGCCGGAGCTGAGCCGCCGTACGGGGCTGGTCAGCCACTTCCTTAAAGTGTTCCCCGGACGTTTGGGGCCTGGCGAGCTGTGAGGACCCAAGGTTTGGCTGGAGCCTGGCTGTAGGGCGTCGTTACTGGATACAGACAAGGTGTCTAAGGGGGGGAAAAGAAAGAGATGGTTGATATAGAGACATAACCCATGATCCAAATGTAGAGAGAGGGGTTTTCTCACCAAAAATCAAAGCTATATTATTTCAGTATTGAAGCTGTATTTACTGTACATATTAAACCACATACTCAATGAGTACCAAACCCTTAAAAAGCGTTTTTCGATGTGACAAACCACAAACAACACTATAGTCACCATGTATGCATATGTGATTTTGCATAGTGAGAGAACACTGGGTAAAGAGCGGTTATATGATAACGACTGTGCATTTGTACAGTGTTTGCATGTGTTATGTGCAGTAGGCAGGCTGGCCTCCTCCTCACAGTGATGGCAGCTCCTTGGGGAATCTGTAGGAGGATAGCTCTTCTTCGACTTGTAGAGCGATGAGAAAATAATACTGGATAAAGGGATGCTCGAGGCTTTGTCTGAATACTTCAAACACACATCCACCTGTCTGCCTCACCTGTCTCCTCGCTCTCTCCTGTTCTCCTTCCTGTCTTTAACCTGACCCTCTTTCTCCTGCATTGCCCGGACATTCCCTCGTTTTCTTTCCCATCATCACAAATGCTGCCGCGTGCTAGGCAATAAAATCACCAAGCGATCTGACTGAGGAGGTTGGATTCCTTTGTGGGCTGTCACAATGTGCAACCTGACCCCAACTCTGACAACAAACAGCATTCCCTGAGACCCTTCACCTCCTGTAAAACATTCACAGTTTAACAAAAGCTAACAGCCTGATTTAAGAGTATTTCTGACTCTACTGCCAGAACGAGAGCGAACAAAAACCAAAAAAAACTCCCCAGATACGACAAAGAAGTTTGCCAATGATGGATAAGGAGAATACGCCTTAAAATCTGCCAAAAAACCCCACTGGAACATTTCTCATCAAAGCTTCTGAATACACTCCTAACTAATGTTTAATGCAAAGCTGATCAGAGCTGTATATAAGTTGATTCACACAGCTCTTTCTTGGTGCAGGAAGATCTCAGGAGAAGATGTTCTCATTGTGCAGTTTAGCAAAAACAAGTGTGTCTCTATGGAGGCTGGAGTTGACTCCTCCAGTTGCATCACATCATGTCGTCAGTTGTTAAGCCAAAGACAGAACAGACACAATGAACTCACTTAAATGTTTTTGAGAAATATTAAACTCAGAATCCAAGTCTAAAATTCTGGATATTTTTAGATACTGTGCAGAAGCTCAACTAAGAGTAAAAGGTTCGAGAGAGTCAGGTTTCAGCCTTCCACAATTCAAATTATTAAGAGGGATCTCCTATAGATGAAACTATGTGACTACGGTGAACGGCTCTTATGAATGGCAGTGTGGAAATTCTGCCTTTCCTCTTCGGACACTTTAACACAGCCTGAATGAAAGCATCTGCATGTGAACATGCGTGTCAGTCATTCACCCTCTGGGAGACTCATTTTTACTGCGCTCCGTTGATACGAAGCATGTGTTTCTCACATTGCATGCAAGGGAAGAGGGAAGCACAGTTCCCAGAACAACAAGCATCTCCCGCAACCGGCACTGTTAAGTCTCTAAAGCCATCACCTCTGGGACTCCTCTCACCATCTCACTCTGACAAAGCACATGTAATGTGGAGATATCTTCAGCGACCTGCTGCAGCAATGATAGTCCTCATCTTTAACTGATTCTGCAGTGCTTAAGCTGCCTCATGCAACATTTTCTTAGCAGTGAGTCAGGCCAATAACAATGAACATGTCGAGGCAGAGCAGGCGAGAGCACATCTTTTTATCCTGTTTTTATCCTGCAATTTTGTTTTTCACCAGACAGAAGTCAGAAGGATACTGTTCCATCTCTCAGAGAACTGCTCTGAAGATCTATAAATTCCACCTAAAAAGGGATTTATTTAAAGATAAGAGCTGTGGAGGGTTTGTCCGTCTTGCTTAAGGGCTATTTGATGGAAGATAATCCTTTTTGTTGGCACAAAACATTACATGCAACCTTAGTGTTTAGTATAGATTTTAGGGTATCTGTGTGATTTACCTGCCTCCACCATCTCCCCTACAGCACCAAATGAAAACCAGAGTCACAACTTATCGTTATGATACTGCCCTGGAAAGTTTTAGTCATGGTACAAACATGGAGCCTATTTAAGGCTCTAACTCTGATGACACAGACTACCTTTGCATTTACTCTTGTTGGTCTCTAAGGACTAATGAAACCTTCCTTTATGAGTGCTGTGCATTGTTTCTTCAGTAGATAGCAGCAGTACATTTGACCCATTATTTATACTAAAATCAGAAAGTACAGGTGCTGACCTGATGTATTCAGGTTTTCAACTCATGTATATTTTGGCTAAATAACTGTAAATACATACTTGAGCATCACAAACTGTTGTTTTCTAAAGTAAACCAGGCCCCTTCCTGCTATTTTTATTATAACCGACAGACAACACCACCCACGACCTACACATACTTGCGTACATAATGTATCACACGAGTTGCAAACTTGTGCATTTAAAGGGAACAAACCAAGGGGACCAGACACAGGAGTCCAGACTCAAACAGAGCAAACAGAGCAGAGACAACCTAGGGTCACGACCTAACATGTAAGCATGCTGTTAGCAAGCTCGCCTCAGCTCATACATCACAGGCTGTTCACTGCTGTCAATTCAGACCAAATGGGTTTCAGGTGAGAAACAATTACTTTTCTCCCTTTGAATGTCATTCCAATACACACAAAATGTAAACTGAGAGCATTACTTTTGTGGTCCTGAAGTTGTCAATTAAAAAAAATCAGAATTCAATAACATTGAAATATTACAAATGAGCAGAGGATAAGCTCCAGTAGTGATGCATCTGTTAATTAAGAAATGTAAGTGAACGGGCATAAATATCAAACATCGCTTCAGCCATAGTTGAACTCTGGATAATGTGATGCTTTTGGTTAAAAAACTGAGGAAATCTCCCTTCTGTCTTTTATGTATCATGGCTAAAACGTTCACACATGGACAGTTAGATAAGCATTTGGCACTATCTACATGCTCCGATTAGACTGAAGCGGTCGTGTTAACAGAGGTGTAAATGGATGAAACATCAGCAGCCTTGACACATTCCTCCTCAGTAGAAAATAACCCTTGAGACACACAGACACACACACGGAGGGCGCGACCTTTGCCCTCTGTCCTGCAGGGTGTCTTTCATTGCGGAGACACCTCAGGAACAGCTGGTCAGGCTCGCGCTCATGGGAAACAAAAACGGGGGACGCAGTTTTTTTTTGCAGGGGTGACTCTAACTAAGAGTTTGCCCTCCTCATGGAATTAGACTAATTCCTCCAGTTAACAGTCATAGAATTCTGAGCTTTTTCTTTCATTTTCATTACTAGGCCGAAAACAAAGGTGGAAACTGGAAATCATATCTAGTCCCATCACTCCCGTCTGGCTAGCTGTACAACATATATTAAATATATACTGTATAAATTGGTAGTAGACTCTGACTCAATTAGTAAACCGGCTTCTCTGTCTCTGGAGCAATTCTGAATCCAGGGCGTCTCATTCACTTCCTGGTTAATTCCTCAGTAGACTAATTTGAGCATCAGACTGCTGAGACGACTGAGATGATTATTGGGGTCATACACTTGTATATCTTCGTGTAGAAGTAGTTTTTTGTACAGGGTACACAAACTGCCTGTTTGTACACAGAAAATCCATAAGCATGCATGTACAGTACATATATATGCTGTATTGCACATGCATGTACAATATATACATTAAACTTAAAAAAATCGACTGCCTCCATCTGCTAAAACATATAACAGCTAGCACTGATACTAAACATACAACGGCATATCAGATTTGTAATTAACACCATTATAATAACATCCTCTTTGTTTAACTCTGTGGGCTGTATATTCCTGAGACCCACCAAGAGTCCACCAAATGCTCTACACTGCATCTTCAGATATTTGCTAATTTATCCGCAAGCTACCGACACCCTACCATAACTCAGCCACTGCTCATTCATGCTACTGCAAAGGACATGCCAGATTTACAACTGTGTGTGCCCTTGTCTCAGAATAGGAGGGAGGGGAGTGATCCAGAACGTCTGCGCTGCTCCACAGAAGCATGCCCGGGATTCCAGAGGTGTCACCAGGGGAGCATCTTTCGTGTGGTCTTATCTTCCACAGGACAAGCTTTTAGGGGGTGGAGCTGCAGCATGTGGGAAAGCCTCAGGGGGTTCGGCTAGCTGATCTGTAAAAATGCGGACAATGCTGGAGAGGGTTTGCCACCAACAGCCATAGTTACGGAGGGCGTTGAGTTGGGATGGGAGATATGGGAGAGTTTAGAGACCACCCGCTTCATATTCTGGTAAAACATGTCTGATATTATGGCGTTTCTGGCTTCATTAGACTGTATACAGCAGATAACTGTGAAAACATTCAACAAAAAAGGTTCGGGATGTGAGAAGCTCTTTTCTCCCTACAATAACACCCTCTGCCCATCTGTGCAGCACCAGCCTGACCCAAAGATATTATCTTGTCAATGTGATTTCAGTAGATTTAATATCTCATCACATAACAGTGCATTCACCAAATTACTTTCACTGCCATAATGCCACAGCATAATCCACGCTTGATTAGTGAATGCCCTCTGCGTTAAACCCATTTGAAAATGTAGAATATAGAACAAACAAAGACAAGCGGTCAAAAAAGAAAACAACTGTAGAACTGCTGCTGTCTCTTGCACAGTAATCGTATCAGTAACACAACTTTTTGACTCTGCCTGTTTTGAGAACAAAAACTACACCTTTATGTCATGCAGAGCAGCCCAACTCTGATTATATCACTAGATTTTCTTTACATCTTGAACATGATGAACCAGCACTGAGACAGCACAACTCGAGCAATTTGTCACTTATGTCATTTCTCTTTCTCTACTTCGTCAGTTTCCACTGTGCAGCATAAAAAGGCAGAATTTCCAGATTTAAAGGCACTTTACCGTTTCCGTATCTAACTCTGGGACAGAATACAATAACAGAACAAGTGTTTTCTCTAGAAAACCCACCACGATGTAGAAATATTGTGTGTTCACATTAGCACAAGAACAAAGAAACTCGCATCCTTCACATTATGTCGTTCCTCATGTGTCACAGATGATCTAGGACACCTACCCAGGTCCAGCAGCCAGAATTTGCAGTTGTCAGCGTTTCCTCTGTGGGCTGAATCCATGGAGCAAAATGGGTTTAGAGACACTAAGGACTCAATTCCACGGGCCATGTTGGCCATATATCAACCCTCTGGGATTCCGACTTGAAATATTCCCTCACAGCATCTCCACAGGTACGACAACTGACATTAAATGTCTATGTAAATCCTAAAAAGCTGTTCGACCTATATTTGCAAGTAAAAGTAATCCTGCAGCACCTATGTCGCTGAAGCTCCAGGGAGAGAAAGTGTGAAGTCCAGCGTGAGGAAAAAGAAAAAGTCAAATGCAGCATTAGAGAGTAGGATGATCTCTCTCTCTCTCTCTCTCTCTCTCTTCGTATCTCCTTCCCTCCCTCTCTTGTGAGTGGGCTGCTGTGAGGATATTGGGCAAGCCTCCACTGAGCCTCTCCTGTTCCAGGGGGATGTCTGTAAATATGCAGCACATCTACCGTATTACCCTTTGTAGAAGCACCCACTCAGTTTGTGTGGGCGGGTGCATATTTTACAGGCATTAGGATTCATACAAGATGTGCAGTATGCTTGGAACAAATATAGACATGGTTATGAAATCCAAGACAAGCGAAAAGCAAAATGCCAAGTGAAAGAAATCTGTCATGTTCAGCAGTCGGTTACAAATTTCTGAGTTTTCTACGATTCAGAATCTCCATTGGTGGTTTTCAAAGGCAGTTTGTAATTACTAAATATATTCAACATCTAACTCTGCTTTCCTACATCGTCCCTTCACCTGGCACACTGGCTGGCTGCACAACGATCTCCCTGTTTCGCTGCGAGTGTGTGTTTGTTTGTGTGTGTGTGTGTGTCTCCCTGGGCTCTAAACACACTCTTTCCTGTACGAACACGCACACACTTGTACATACATGGCCCGCATTTACTCTCTGCTCCTTACTGAGCCCTTTTATCAATAACACTGTCATTAAGTGTGTGTCTTTGTATTTATTTTAGTCCGAGAGTCAACCGGCATGTTTTGGTAAATGGGGGAATTCCAGTAATCAAAGTAAAAAATGTGATTAGTGTTTAGGTCAAAGTGCTCCAAATGTGATTTAACAGGAATGTGTAGGCCTGTACAGGTTTCAGCAGCTAGCTGAGCGACGCGGGACATGATTAAACATTTAGAAAATGCACAATATGAACACACGGCATTGATGTGCACCACTGTTATTTCGCATTGAAACATCCTACAATCAGAGCAGACAACTGGCTGTCAGCCATACACTTTGCAAGCTAATCCTGCTGTACGTGAAACGTTTCATTCTTTTCTGTTTATTCCAGACACAGACGCTGACCTCCAACACTTAATTATTCCTTGCTGTGAGACACAGCAAGAAAAGGGGAGATTTCTCGGAAAATACTAATCCACTAAACCGTCACCCTTGTGCAACTTTGGACAAAGCGGCCTACATGGTCGGTCAGTGAACACAGAAGGCTGACAAAGTAGCAAAGACGGGTATTTATTGTCATCCTCATCCTCATCCTCATCCTCTTCCTCCTCCTCAGCAGCAGCCTTTTTTGACCACAGCAACCCCTGCAGTGAGAGGCTCCTTTTCATCACTCTCTCTGGCCACCCAAACACACAGATACAAACAGGGAGGGCGGGTTAGGTGCAGCCGAGGAAAGCCAGATAAAAACAAGAGCCTCTGCAAGCAAACAGACAGGAGGAACAGTGACGCTGCAGTTAAAAGTGGAAAATAAGTAGTTGGGAAATGTTACCCCTCTTCCAGCGCTGCTATGGTTTAAATCATTCAGCTAATTCTAGAGTTGTGAGTTCCTGTTTGTACAGTGTCCATGCAATTTTAAACACAAGCGCAGACCTTTCTCATACGAAGAGGCTGCAAGCAAAATATTTGTATGCTATATCACCATAGAAACCAGCAGTACAGCTCTCACCCACACTCAGATTAAAGGCACAAGCAGAAACTTCTGTCAAGACGTGATGACAGCAGCTCATAACTCAGTGTCAAATGAGGGTCAGCTCTCAGTTTTTTCCTCTCACTCTCCTCTGTCAGCTATGTCTATTCCTCGTTGACTACTTTAGCACTGGTTATGATGTCCAAGAAAAATATATAACCAGAGAGTATGTAAGTATAGTATAGTCAAATATAGACCACACTGTATCTAATTGTCCATCTATGTGGAATTTGAGATAAGAGCAATACCAACGCCTTACATGGCCCTGGTGCAGACATCAGATAAAACATCATGAAATCTGCAACCAACTCTGACTGCTTGGCTCAGTGAGATGTCAAGCTGTAAGACCACAGATGTCATTGCATCATACATTGAAGTGCTGGTCACAGTGGAAAACAATGAAGGACCGAGTAGCAGATCCAAAACAGTTCACAAGAATATGGAACTAGACAGCAGGGAGGGCTGATGTGATCCACGCCTGCTGGATAAAGAAACCATCCCCACTACAAGAACAGCTAGCAGCCACCTGAGCCAGCTGCTTGGCTTTTAGCACAGAACTTGAACCAAATACATGCTCGGGGAGTATTTGATTTTAGGTTGGCTGCTAATGATGGGAGTATAAAAGTCAGTCAGCATGATCAAGCTTGCACTGCAAAGCAAGGCCATTTCACATTTGACATCTGTTACAGTGGAGGGGCGTGCTGTTGCATGTTTGAGACAAAATAAGGGTTTCTGACAGTAATAAGATCTGTGGATGTTAACAGTGCTGGGAATTCAGAGGTTGACATTATTTGAAGATAATTAAAAGAGAGCTGTGCTTCAACCGCGCTTTCCACAGTTGCATAGCAACACCTTGAAATACTTGTACATGCTTCCCCAAGCAGCTGTTTGGTGAGAAGTGGTTTGAAGGTTTTGCAAGTCATCGATGAGATGTTTGCAAACAAGAAACGCATTCTATTTGCTTTGCCAAATGTTTCAAGTGTCCGTATGTGCGTGGATGAGACAAGCAGTTATTAGGTGAGGTAACAAGATTCTGCAGGGCACCTTTGCTGTTTCCAATCATGAAATGCATCCAAATAGCTTTTCTCATGTTCTCAAGCGTCCAGATGTGCTTCAGCATGAGAAAATAACTTCCAGTCCACCTGCCAACGTAGGTATGAAAATCAAAGGAAGCCTTCCTTTCCTACCTTTGTGGTTGAAGAGCCCCTCCATCTCCATGGAGGACCTGGAGTGAGCGATACAGAGCATGGAGCAGGGTACAATGCCCTCCTGGGCTGGAGAGCGGTCCGTGGTCCGCACCAGGCACCAGTCGGGCTTGTCGTGGAGTCGCTCCAGAACCTCCACAGTCTGGCCTCGGCGCACCGTCAGCTCCCCGCTGCTGCTTCCATTACTGGCCACAAAGTCATGGATCACCACTGTCAATTCGCAGCCACCGGACAGCTGAAGTGGAAGGAGGATAGAAATGATGTCAGGAAAAATTGATGCTTGTCTATCAACAAATGAATGCAGTCTCCACAGGACACTCTGTGAGGATGACTCCTATCCAACGAGTCATAAAACAAAATAATGTGAAACTAAATACAGTAAGCATGTTTGTAGTGATAAACCGTGATTAGACTGTTGCTTTTTGACTACGGAGGAGTGAGAATCCTCATGAAAAAAACATTAAATAAATAGTAAACAACAACCACTAGAAAGAGCATCTTATAATAGCTCCTATTCATAAATACCTCATCCGGTCAGTGCTGATTGCCAGCACACAGGACAGTCTAGTGTTGTGTCTCTATGTGCTCTACTATATATTGTAAATTTGAAAGACTGGCGTCGATGAATTCAATCTGATTTCATCAAAATTTATCACTTCTCCTGTATTTTAATAATCTTCCCACAAATATTTTAAAAAGTCAAGAGACTACTGGATAAGTTCCTGATACTATAAACTGATGCCAAGTATGATCATTCAGTGAACTTACATCTGACAAAAATCCAATTAATGGCCCTCAGAACAAAACGTAAACACAGTATTCCTTCGAAACAACCCTCGCTAACGGCACACATGCTCCAGCAGCACTGCGAAGCAAACGTGCACATGTGCTGACGATGGGTGACTCATTCTAGCACAACAAAACAGAACATCACTCTGACGATCTGACTCTGATCATCTGCTGTCTATGGAAAGAAAGGAAATATTGGATGGAGGTGGAACAAGGTGTTAGTCATTTTGCTCACCCGCTATTGTCAAAGGTATTTCAGTTCTACACGTGACTGAAAATGCAACTGTGCTCACAGGTGAAAGATATACACAGCACACCAGAGGGTGCACAAATTCTGTTACTGTACAAATATGAAATACAAAAGCATTTTTTCTGATTGGGAAAATTGTTCAAATTGAATTTCCAAGTTTGCAACTTTTGTATTATAAGACAGCATCACCAGTTCATGTATTGCATAGTAGATTTAAAACCTTAAATGATCACCAGCCTTTGAGCATTTACATTAAATATGACTTAACAACAGATGAGCAGTCTTATGCATAAGTAATACTATTGGTCACACAGTTTATAATAGCCACACACCCAGCAGACTAAAATCATTCACACATTTCAAAGGTTCACAGCTGCTTAAATTGAACATCTGTTCCTTATCTATAGTGTTGAAATGTATTCAGTTTGCATATTCCTTTTGTTCTTTACCACTGAAACAGACTGCGCTAATCACTTCAAAGATCTGTAAATGTAACCAAAAGTGATATTTTTCCCCAAATACTGCAAAGCACATTATTTGCAACATACCCTTTGATAGTGTGGTAAAGCCAGAGAGCTGAGGAGCTGAGACACGGGATGCGAGCTCCTGTCATCCAGCCTCTCCATTGTTTTCCACTCCCTCATTGCCAGAAAAATCCAAAAACTCTGAAAACGGTCTGATTCATTCAGCAATCCACTAAAATGGTCTTAAATCACAAGGAATAGATGCTCACTAGATAAGTATAAGCTGTCTGAAAAAAAAGAATTTATTTGACTTTATTTCCCCTGGGAACAACAGTCCCAGATAATTACGATCCTGATCCATTAGAACATCCGAAGGCCGGAAGAAAAGTTGCTGTCGTCAACAGCGCTCCTCTGTGGGTGCTTACAATCAGACTACTGAAGGTTAAATGATTCCCTGTTGTGAGTCTCTTCCCCGGAGCGAAGCAGTTAATCCATCCCTGCCTTTAAACAAATGTTGCCACAATCTAGCTCATTAATGTCCATTCGTCAACAAAAATGTACCCGGAAATTAGAAAAAAAAAAAAAAAAAACGACAGTGGTTTGCCTGAATATTTCTATGTTTGCAGCAAAGCATGAGATCGATGGCTGTGAGGACTTTAAACCGCGCTCTCCTGTCTGGCATACAGACGAGCATCCTCTGTGAAGAGAGCGTGGGAGGCTGAAGCTGCTGACACACAAGTCAGTCACTAAAGCAGAGACACACACACACACTCACACCAACACAAACACACCAGTGTCACTGCCTCTTGAATGAGAGGTCTCACAGAGAGCCCTCGCAGAAAGGGATGATAGAGAGGGGCATTCAAAAAAGTGAGACTGAGACCCACATTTCACATTTGCACGTGTTGCTGTGTGTTTTAAATGTTCGTGCATGGGAGTATGTCCTTAACTGAGGGAACAATGACTAATT
Organism: Chelmon rostratus; assembly: GCF_017976325.1. Lineage (NCBI taxonomy): Eukaryota > Metazoa > Chordata > Actinopteri > Chaetodontiformes > Chaetodontidae > Chelmon > Chelmon rostratus. The sequence continues at coordinate 20,507,313 of NC_055665.1, forward strand.
AATTCATGAACACACACTGCTCACCTCCTCACCTTTGCAGTTCGGTTTTATGTTCCATGAAACAACCACAGAGCTGAGCTTTGTGCTCACAGATAACAGCGACAGCGAACGCGCCATGCTCGCTTTCGTTATTTCAAGTGTATGAGGCCAAGCTGGGAAAAGTCCAATTCAAGTGTGAAAATAATGACCTCATGAAAGAGTCCATCGCTACAATTTATAATTACAATCACATAAAAGTATGGAAATATTTTCTATCTATGTGTGCTGATGTGTGTGTGTGTGTGTATGTGTGTGTGTTTGTTAGCATTATCGTTGCTCATACTGAGCGTAGGAGGACAGGCCTTCTGTGGTGCTATTACCAGATATAACCACAGCCCACTGTCACTGTTCCCAGTGAGCAAAGATTCTCTCTATCTCGCTCGCACGCACGCACGAACGCACACACGCTCAGCTTTAAAGCTCTGTCAGATGTCCTGTTTCTTTCCCCTCAAACAACCAAACACTTTTGAGTTGCCTGCATCTAACCAGTCAGCAGCTTCCGACGATATCGTCATGATCATTACAGAGGCTACATACTGACTGAATGAATGGAATAATGCGTGATAAGGGAAATGTAAAAATAAAATTAAACCAAAAAACCGTCATTATGTGTGTCTCTAAAGAGGTGGCTTGTACATTCTGGGGAATGTGTGTTTGTGTGCGCGAAAGTGTTCCTACCTTATCACTGTCCAGTGTGTTCTGGGACGTGCGTGAGGCGATGGAGATGGTATCCGGTTGGCTACTGGCGTCGCCCTGGCTGTCCAGCTCCTCTCCGTCCCTGCAGGTAGACATGATCATTACAATCATTCCATTCTTACTATTGTCAATAATGATTACCATTTACTGGAAATGTTGGTTATTGACTTGATATAATGTAACAGCCTGGATTCTGTGTGTGTGACACTTTTGATTTTCTCCTGTACCCAGCTACTGTTAAGTCATTTTCAATATTGAAAAACTGATTGAAATAGATTTAAAATGTACTACTGTATTTATTTGCTGCTTATACAAAATAACTCGACTGTATTGTACTCTTTATGATGGCAAACATAATTAACATTTAAACTCCTAAACAGCATTTGAGAGTAACAGACTGTCGGCTTACCGTCTGCCTTTATGTTTAGCTGTGGTGGCTTTAGGGATGTGGATGGGTTCCTTCAGAGCTCCACGCAGGTGCACAGTCCGCTCCTGGATGACCTCTCGAATGTGTTTGATCCAGTCCTGCTTGTTTTCAATACTTGAAGCCTGGGAAGCGGCACAGGATTGGGTCAGATAAAGGCTAGACTGACAGGTTCTAGTGTGCACAGCTGTTAGGTCGGCAGTGTAGCCAGCTGTTCTCTTTCTGCTTTTTCACATACTGTACGCAGACAGACAGAACATCAAATGAGCAACCAAAGTTGTGAACAGTGGAGAAAAATAACCGTTCACTTGGCCTTCGCATGAATGAATTGTTGACCCACAACACTGTATCAGGTTTAATTTAGCAATTACATAGTTGTGTCTGATCCCACATGAGTGCTTTGATCCCTGCAATCTTGTACTTGAGTCACATCCATATTCAGACACAATGTGAATTGACGACAACAGAGTCTCCTAAACTCCACTTAGGGCTCCACAGAGAGAAATATGGACAATTAGTGCCAGCCTCTTTATTTACGTCACTGAGCCAATGCGACACCGCGTTGTGCATATGACTACCCTCGTGCGTGTCTACTCTTCCTCCTTCACTTAGCAACGAGCAGCACCAAGGCTGCCGTGGCACCGTGTTACATAAAAAACAGACTAGGATGGTCATCAGAAGTTATGCAATGAAAGAGATAGCTGTGCAGCACACATTCACACATCGTAACACGTACAAAGTTTAAGTCCTCCTCTCTCTCAGAAGTCTCAAAAACAAACACATATCTGCACACACAAACCCTGCACAGAACCCTGCTTCTGACTCACTGCCTGAGAACTATCAAGTTGCTTGTGAGTCTGGATTATGACCCATCGACTGCTATGCTAATGTCTCCGTGTGATGAGTGAATAAGCAGCAGAAAGTAACACTCCAGCCCCCTACAGGGAGTGAACTTTCTTGGCTGAACAGAGGGAACTATGTAGGATTTAGTGGGGGTGGACTACAGATATGGAGTGACTCTTCGTCTTTATGTGTGAACAACTTGACCGCTCCTGCAGACGGGGAATCATATGGGGGTCCATATCACACAAAGTATAGTGCCGGAAGTGGAACTGAAGCTTCTTATGAAGCTAAAAAGATTTTGGTTTAACTTGACCATTTATATCAGATACTATTGTGAAAAGGAAAAATGTGAAGCTCTGAACGCAAATACACTGCAAAAAGCTAAATCTCAGTAAAATGAAAAATCAGGGCATTATATCTTTGTTTTGTCTGAGGAGATATTTCTTCTTACAAGGCAGTTTTTATTTTACTTGTTTCAACCTTTTTTTGTCTTTAATTGTCTTACTAAGACGTTATAACCTGAGATTTTATTCCTGGTTTTGAGTAATTAAATGCTCCAAATGAGAATTTGCAGAAGTCTTTTCACACTACTTTCAAGATAACTGGGGTTCTTCGAGACTAGATAGTTAAACATAATTAAAAAATCTGAAATATTTCTGTCCAGATAATTTTACTTTTTGTAAGTGACATTTCCCCCTTTTATTGCTTTTTCTCCTTGCTCATCGCTCCTTTATCTTCTCCATTCAAATCAACATCTTGATACCTTGAGCACGATCTTGTTGTCCGAGGTCGGGGTCCTGCCCACCCACAGGGCGAACTTACAAGGATCTCCCTCCACGTGTTCTGTCACTCCGAGCTCTGATGTCTGAGGAGGTGAATAACATGTCAGCAAATTCTGAAATCCACACATATAAACAAGAAATGATGCTGCAACCAAAATAAAAACAATGTGTGACATAAAGGTCTTCCAGACGACCCAACTCCCAAAAATAAAAGGATCATTCCTGAACCAAGTTGGTACTCGCAACTAATACAGAATAATGTACAATTATTATGACAATTATATAATAACAACTATGCTCTGGTGTCATCGTATGTCTTAACATTCTGCATCCATAGCTTCCTAGCACCATCCATAGATCATGTTTCACAGCACATCTGGATTGACTTCTCAGGTGATGTAATTGGGAGAAAAAAAGTAGTAATACTGTCTGGCAAAATACTACATTACTTACAAAGAGCTTGCTCTTGTACAGGTACTTGCTACGCCCATTGGAGTCTTTGACTTCTTTGCTGAAGACTAGGGACATCTCGAAGAGGAAGAGGTGCCGGTCGCGACCCTTCCGGATCAGAGTCTTGGGATCCCAGACCTGGAAGGACTCCTGGAGTATCAATTCTCCCTGGGAGTCGATGTTGCCATCAAACCCTGAGGCAGTGAAGGTAGAGGAGGAAAAGGGCAATTCATGGGTGTTTGCAGGTGTGTACAGTATGTACAAACATCTTTGTGGGTGGTAAATGGAGGGGAGATGAATGAAGTTACTGCTGACTCACAGCTGAATAATTTGTGCTGGATGAATTGAAAGTGAGTGTCGTGATTCTATTCACAAAGCAGGCTGAATATTGAATGAATAGCAAACATCAGGCACTGAGAACACATTCACTGAGCAGTTGTACAGTTGACTATCAAACTAGAATTACTGCTGTTGTATGCCTGTGCCAAGCAATCAAGCTGCATTTACATCCATATCTGTGTCATCACTTCGTGTGTGTGTGTGTGTGTGTGTGTGTGTGTGTGTGTGTGTGTGTGTGTGTGTGTGTGTGTATACCCACCATCCAGCATAGAGAGGTGCATGGCATCATTTGCTTTCTTGGGGACACTGAGCATCACTTCAAGGCCATCCTTGATCTCGCCTTTACCCTCCTCACAGCATGTCAACAGCTCCTACAACAGCACAAGACAGGTATACACACAGTGAAGCAAAGAACACATTCAGGATTTTGTTAAAGGCTTTTAGTTTCAACTACATGGATGTTTTCTCTTTTTTGCTGTACCTTGAGAAGGAGCTGGTATTTAGTAATTCTCTGGACTGGTTTGATCAGGTAAGAGGAGATGGAGTTGGCAAGGCGATGTCTTTGCTGGATTTCCTGTAAATCAAAGAAGGAAAACCAACACACGTCTGTCTTAGTTCAACTCAAGTACTGTAGCAAGGGAAACCTTGAGAACTAAACACCAACAACAAAAAACAATGTTAGGGTCATACCATATATATACTCCCTGGAGACCAAAGTCCAGAGAGCAGTGTACAGATTACAAAATGTACAACACACTCATCCTAACTCTAATATCTCACATCGGGCACATTCGGTTGTGACTTACATCAAAATAGGGTCCAGCATGTTCTAGAATGAGCTGAGTGGAGTCGGGCTTGTTCTTACAGTAGTTCACATACATCTGGAACTTATCAGCCTGAGCAGGAGAAACAAAACCAGTAATTTATTCACAAGATATCAAGAGCCTTGGATGCGTAACAGCAACTTTAGGAAAAGAAAATGGTTGTTTAAACTTAATATGGATCTACTCATTTCGAAAAAAAATCAATACTGGCGGAGTGTTGAGGGGTCAATGGATAATAACAGGCTACGGAACGTAACCACAAATAAAAGTCATAACCTGTAGATCTCTTACCCAAGTTACGAAACAATGGCCGACATCCTCTGGAAGCTGCTCATATTTCTCCAACTCCTTCAGGAAGATGCTATACAGAGACAGAAAGATTTTAATTTTTTAATTTCATTATTCTATTTTAAATTTTGTATCTTCACTACTCCTGGAAAAAAAGGCTTCCACTTGAAATATGTGATTTTAAACTAAATTAGCTAATACTGCATACAGAATGTCATAGCAGATCACTGCTCTACTGACTTGTGATGAAACTCGTAGAGGTCCTGCATGTTCCCAAAGATGATGTGTTCCTTGTTGACAATGCCGGGAGGAATCTCCTCCACACCACTGGTCATTTCCCACAGGTACGTCTGCAAAAAGCATAATTCATTAAAAAGCCAGAAATCTCTCTAAAGGAAAAGTGCAGAGAAAAGGTGCAACTAACTGGAAAATGTAAATGTCATCAATTTTAGAGTAAAATAAATAAAGACTAAGACGGCAACAATTAAAAAAAAAGTCAAAGAGTCAGTTCACTACAGAAAACACAAAAAAATTAAACATTTTAAAAAGGTAAATGAGTGTCTGTGTGTGTTTGCTATGATACTTACATCCATACACTCCCGCAGGTCTCTGACGTAGGCTTTCTCTGTCTGAATCAGCTCAGCCATTATAAATCTGAAAGGACATGCACAGTGGGAGAGGAGACGCTGATGAATGTGGTCAGATGCTGTAGTTGACCAAATATAATAAAAAAAAAAAAAACTGTTATCAAGATACTAGATATCTTTAAATACAAAAACATACCAAGCACTTACTTACTGTGGTAAATGTTACATGCATGTAGAGCGGGATGTGGTTATCAAGCTTTTGCAGCACACAGTAAACAACAATTCAAACACAGACCAGAGAATCTGCTCTTAAAATCAGTTACTGCAGGTTTAATGTTCTTTTATTCTAAATAATAACTTTATAATGTCAGCATGTATTGAGTTCAATAAGCCGATCCACATAAAAGGAATGTCTCTATGCATTAATATCACAGACAAAATATTGAGTTGACAGTGCAAAGAGACTTTCATATTTTTACCTCCTGTCACAGTCTGCTGTTGCAGATAGTATGTGATTGTATTTTGGACACCTAGTTATTGCTCTAAATTCATCCCCAGCAAATCCTCTGCCTCAATAAATCTTCTAGGCATAGCTTGTGTATGTATAGTGCTGTTGCTGTATGTGGATGCATTATGAGCCATTACAGTTCACTTGTGAACATATGTACTGTAATTTACAGGCTGTTCATGGGCTAATCTCCCCATAAACCATTTAAAACCAATGATGACAGATCTGCTATACAGCACCTTGAACACTTAAACATTTCGTGATAAATGCTCATAAGGCACATAACTGCTCTGCATCCTTTCACACACACCGTAAATTCTCCATTTGTTTACACACTTGATTGGATTCAAAGATTTCAGCATTCGCTGTGATGTGCTCATGTCTTCTGGGTAATTTGCCATTAAACTCCACATTATCACGAACCCGTACTATTTGAAATGAAAGCCTGGCTGCAGCTATGAGATGCTAATGGGACTAAAAATGATATTATGCTTGCAGGAAATTACTGAACGATTCATCCGGGCATTTTTCCAGGCCTGTGTAGGAAACCTGTGAGGCTGAGCATCAGGTGGCGATCAGTGCCAGGAAAATGGCTGTGGCACTTACTCTTTCCTTCGCGCTGACTTTCTCTTCTCCTCGTTGAGTTCATGAGCGGCATCCCTCAGCTTGACCTCTAACCCTGGAGCACTGGCTGGGATGATGTCCAGTTGCAGCTCTTTACTCTAAAAAGGAAACAGTGGCTTTTATGCTGTGCGTGACAGGCATGGTGTTCATTCAAGAGTCAGCACACCAACGCGTGATGCGCTTACTTTCTCTCCTCATTAAAATGAACTGCTGGGATACAGAGTTTAAAGAGGAACATGTGGTGATCCAATATTTGCCCACATCTGGCCACCTGGTGAAAGTTCCTACACTTGAAACTATAAAACAGTTAAAGCCAGTGGTAGTTTGTATGATTAAATTCATCACATAAAACATGATTTTGCCACACTAGAAAGGCCAAGCTTATATCCTTTTTACTATAACCTGTGTCAGACATATACAGTATATGTCATCAATGGCTGTATCTTTCTATGGTCTGCCATCATACAGCATTAACCCAAGGATTTAGCATAAAGCATGTGACAGTTTGTCATTACATATTAGAAGAATAAATCTAATATCTGTCTTCTTCTTTTGATTTTTATCAGTTGTGTCCACTCACAGCCTTGTTGGAGTCGGAAGAAATGCCGAGCGCCGTTTCCAAGCAGGTTCGGTATTTGTCCATGCGGAGAGAGAAGTCCCTGTAGCGCTTGTCCACCGAGGACACCCATTTCTTTATCTCCAGGGCATGGGCGTGGCCCTTGTCACAAAACCCATCCGCCAGCTGGATCAACAGCTTTACCCGCTCTTTGGTTTGCTGTCAATAGAGTGACATTTAGGGAGGGGATAGAGAGAGAAGAGAGACGGCCACAGAGAGGCAGTGCCGGTGGAGGAAAGGTAGATGAGAGAGAGAGAGAGAGAGAGAGAGAGAGAGAGAGAGAGAGAGAGAGAGAGAGGGAGAAAGAGAGAAAGAAAGAGTTTGACATCAGTGTGTTTGCTTGATGGACACAATAGCTTGTTCTCTAACACAATAACAGTGACACAGCAATGAGGAAAGAGAACAATACACTGCCCTGGGAATGGGCCTCACAGGGCGCAGGACTGTGCAAACACACACACACACACACACACACACACACACACACAACAAGGAGAGCAACAGGCACAAAAATAGGGACATAAAGTCTCTACCCTCCCCACCTTCTTTTACACTGTAACAGACTGACAAATAAACAGAGACACACACACACACACACGTACCTTTGCCGTGATCTGGAAGTCTTCATGCTCTTTTAGCAGCTCCTGTGTGTGATGAATGCTGGAGCCGGTGGATGTGTGTGTGGACAGGTAAAACTCCCCAGTGTCATGGATCCACTCCAGGGCCTGAGGAAACAGCCAATCACAAGTGAGTACGTTTACACTGCAGGGATTTTTGCTACACAATTTGACACAGTCTCTGAACTATCCAAATCTGAGGGCCTGGTACAGACTGGTGGACTTGAAACTCCTATAATTACAATAAAGCTAAAGCAAAGGGGTAGTTTGCATTATTAAAACCATACACGTCATCTGCTCCGATCCAGTGGGACCTTTGTTTAAATTTGAACTGATCACAGTTTAATCTGTATAGTATTTTCCATAGCACAGTTTACCTTTAAGAAAGAATACAGATTTAGGATTAGGAGGGTTGACACAGAAACAACAAGATGATAAAGGAACACATCCGTATGATATATATCATCAGTTTATTTAACTTACTTTTACAGTTCTAGCATTCACTCTCCAAAGGTCCTACCTAGTTTATATTCTTTTTTAATGTCTGTGTACTTTCTAACCAGCAGTGGCAGAACTGGTCCAGTCAAACTGTGAGACCAGAAAGCATTTGGGCCCTGGGGATAAAACCTGGATCGCCCTAGAATAGCCATGTCCTAGAAACTTCTATGATGTCATCTGATTTTATTGGCTAATCGCATTGCTGTGTGCCTGCGCTGTGCTATCCAAACACCACAAGAGGGGAGCAAAGTGCCTTGTATTCGAACAGCCTTAGACCTGCTACACAAAGACAGAGTTAAGAGCTCGAGTTTGCTTTGGTAGTCAGCAGCGGCTGACTTGTCTGCTGGAGAAATATTGACTGTTCTTGTGACTTGACCTCTCATCCTAGATCAGATCTCTTGTTTTGCCAAAACATTAAAAATAAACAAAACTTAACAATAAAAATCCCAGTGGTTGAAATGTTCAGTACAGCCTGAAGGCTAAAAATGAGTGGCTGGAGACTCTGTAATAAACGTAGCGTTCAGATTTACTGGCAACATAATGATACCCGTCTTTATGACTGTTATTGTTGCACATGTCTGCCGGCTTGCATCATTTCCAGTATATTTAAAATGTATCATTACAAAGAAAACAGAGTGCTTGACTTAAAAACAGAGACAAATCAAGATGGAAGTTGCTGCTGTATGCTACCTGAGACAAGTCAACTTGCTGATTGAGCTCCAATGCAAGCAAGAGCAAATCATCTAACAGGGAGGAGGCTAAGTTCCACTCTGCCTGCAGTGAACTGAATGATACGATGTACCAACCTCCAAATTGTGCATTTTGCAAGTGAACACATAGACACACAGTATGCACACGGTCAACAGCACAAACCTGTTTGGCGCTGCGTTCAAACACGACATATTGCTGGCACTGGTCCAGCCTCCGCTTCCTCATGGTCCAGAAGTGGAGCACTCTGTTCTCTCTCTGTAGCAGCTCATTCAAGATATCTGATGAAACACAAAATAAATGTATTCAAGATGTTTTTTACTGTGTGTCAGCATTGCACAAAAACATACTGAACACGCAAATGTATTATTCTGGGAATGAATTAAGAAACGGTGCATAGAAACAGTTTAATAAGCAAATTTTAAGAAACATCTTTGCAATGATGAGACGCAGAGAGGATAAAGGTGAGAGATTTGTCTACTTACTCTTAACCTGAGTCTCTGGAGCTTTAACGTGGGACAACATGCCAGGCATGTTGACACTATTCCTGTGCAGGTACTTCAAGAAGACGTCAGCATTACGCCTGGCTAACGTACAGGCCTGCAAGTGTCAAGGGCAAGGGTCAAAAGTAATATCCTTCTGACTAATAAAATACTGAAAAATATCTTAGAAAACACACCAATAACAGTGATTGGACATGAAATACTGTCCCCACCTTGAGGAAGGCCTCTTTCTGCTCCAGATGTTTGCTGATCATGGGAGTGACGTGATCTGACTCACTGTTCGGGCCTAGTTTATCAGCACCACCACACCAGTCCTCTTCTCTCTTATACTCCTGCTCCAGGCTTTCTAAAACACTGCACACCTGAGACACAGATGATACAGTACAAAAAAACACTGTAAAATGCAATACTGGTCTTCTCCTGCTCCAAACTTTCATGCAACCTGTGAAACTGCACGTCCTCGAGAGATACTACAGGCACAAGCTTTGCTGGTCTATTGACAAGGGATAGCGTAATTCCCATAATCCATTTTTTTTGGCATTTTCGCCCTCTCACTATTTTGTAAGATTATCTAACACCTGTTTGAGTACCTGTTCAGAGGTCTTGTAGAAGGCCACAGAGGCATTGACCAGCTTGAGTCGGTCCTCCATCTTCAGCATCAGCTGTTGCCAGTGGTCTGCCACCTTCAAGTCACACGCAACAATTCATTTTATGAATTTAAACGACGGCTTTAAAACCTGCATTATTATTCATGCTTTCCTCTAGAGATGTATAAAATTGTAAGAGAGCAATACCTTTTCTGCACAGTCCCTGATCATATCCATGTCATAGTGGTTTGCCTGGAGTAAGGCCTCAGCCTTCTGCTGTACCTGCAGCGCACTCTGATGGGTTTTCTGCATGGGGGGGCAAGGGTGAGATAAAAAAAACAAACAATGAAATTCAAGAGGTACATGAATCTCTATATCACAATGATTGCTTTGAGAATAGGACTGCAGCTCCTTGTTGGCCCTGCAGGGCAGTTTGGTGGAGGGTGGAGGAAAGGCTAAATAAATAAAAATAGTCTGATTATAGCTGTGTCGTAAAGATTGTCCTGGAGTGTCCTGAAGGAGAGGAAATGTGATAGGGAGGTAGAAAAGGACAGTATCTGGTGATTTTTGTGTAGCCTAAAAACAAGGTTTTGCTCCTTGCTGGACTCAGAGCACTTGAAGGAGAGAAAACTGAGGGAGATAAAGGAAGAATGACGGATTTCCTGCAACCTTTGATAATGTCTGCAGCACCTGCAGGGAACCATCAAGGAGGACATTCCCATATCAGTTGCTCTTTTCTCACCACACAGGACCAATTTTGAGTTTCGGGGACTACAGTTATGGCACGCCTGTTAAAATTCAAGTCTCACACAAGCAATAATCATAAACACAGCTTTCTTCTGAGTGTGCATCTTTGTGTTTGTACATGAGCTCTGCATAAGTAGGTCAGGTACAGGCCTGCATTAAAATGAGGCAGGCTCGATAGAGTTCAAACGAAATGCACCCTGCATAATCAATGGTAAAAAGAGAAAGGAAACAGAGAAGAAAGGTAAGCAGAGAGAGGAGAGGGAGAGAGGTAGAGATATTAGTTATTCATAATTCCATTTCATGTGTGACTTGTGATGAGATGGGGAGGAAGTGGAGAACGGCAAACGGTTGAACGGAGCAGAGGAGATGCAGCAGTGGTAAAAGAAGAGGGAAAAGAGAGATGAAGAACTGATCATGAAGAGATGAATGAAGAGAAGAAGAGGAAAAAGTGGGATTAGGATACATATGAGGAATCTATCTATCTATCTATCTATCTATCTATCTATCTATCTATCTATCTATCTATCTATCTATCTATCTATCTATCTATCACACTTTACCTCTATTGCATGTTGGAATTGTTCATGTTCCTTCTGTAGCTGTTCGGCTTCTTGTAACGAACTGGCTGTGATCAGACCAGCATTCAGCATGGACTCGCCATTACGGATCCAACCCAGCACCTAAAGAACACACAGACACACAAAGAATTTTGTGATTATTCACCCTTTATTTTTTTAACAGGCTGGATTCTTGGCACTCCCTCCACTGAGAAAACATTAAAAAAAAATCAGAATTAAAAAATGGATGAACTGCTTGCAAAAAGGTGGAAGCTGTTCCCCAAATTTCTCACTCTGTTATTTTTTTTCCTTCTTTCACCAGCTCTTCAACATTCTTCCTCCATGGCATTAACTTTTCCCCTTCCTCTGTCTCTTGTTGCATATTTTTTTTATTGCTTCTCTAACCCTAGCGCTTCCTTATCCCCCCTCGCTCTGCTCCTGCTTCAATTCCTTGACTTAAAATTTCCCCTTGCACACATTTCCCTACCTACTCTATCCCTTTGTACATAATCTCTTCAACTACCACACACCCCGCCTCATGCACACGCTCCTGGATGCACACAAAATCCCATTTGCTCATAGTTTTGTTGGCCTAGTTCTAGACAAAGGGTTATGTTAAACACAGTCTGTCAGAACACCTCTCTCTCTCTGACTCAGCAAGCACACCTGCTGTGTGGGTGATGGGCTACAAAAGTGATGATGCAACGCATCTCTGACTCTTGTTTTTCAGCGGCTTCAACAGGGCCTGTGTTTCCACTGCACTTGCAATGTCCCAAGGCAGGACAGGTATGAATAGCAGAGGAGCTGTGTGCCCACATGACGCAGCTCTAATACAAGAACAAACAGCGGCAACATCAGCAATAATGAGTACATGTATGAGTCATTAGTGTGGTATGGCATATTATTAGATTTACATAATATATTTCCATAGCTCACGCCATGTTACAGTACTTACAGTTGTTGTAACACTTGCTCTCATCCCTATTCTTAATCTGTGCCATTTCACTGCGGCACACAGAACGCAGTCCTAACAAGTAACCACCTCTTAGTTTGGGTCATTTGAAGCGAAAAGAGAGAAGAGGAAGCACGCTAACAACAGCAAATGTAGGGCAGTAGTAATGTCTGGTCAGGGTTGAATGGCTTTGGTATTTATACTATCAGTAGCAGAAATATAAAGCCTTACAATTACCAGATTATGGTTGTGTCTACCTTACTAACTGGGGGGGCAGAGAATTTCTAGCGTTTGTGAGGAAAAGAAAAGTTGAGCTGTATTTATCTGAGGAATCCATGTTAAAAACTATGATGTACAGTAGTTTATGATGTGTGCTCAACGTTGTTTAAAATAGTTGGCCTCTTAAAAACGACCACTTGAGACAGCCCTGATTTATAAATGACTATTAGGTGCACAGACATGCAGAGATATCTGTATCGGCTCACAGCTGCATATGTAGCACAGCCTCACAGCAGATGAGCAAAAATCACATCAGTGTCACGCCATCACCACACTGTCAGATCTGTCCAATCAAAGCAGTGCATGCTCTGAAATGTTTTGCTGCAGGACCCTCTGGGTATAATTTTGTTTATCTCAATTTCATATCTGCCACCACTTTTGTTCTCATATCTTATTTATTCCAGCGCAAGTTCAAACAGAAAGCCTGTTGTTATTTGGCTGCAACCAGCCTAGTTATGAAAATTGGCTCTATGTTTGTTTTGTTTTGAAAATATCAGTAGGCTGCATTGCAAACACCACACAATTTTCTTGCTGTGATTGTATTAAACTACTGAATGGCCATTGGGAGAGTATTGCTAGTTGACGTGCTCTTCACTGATGCAACAATAAGATAAGCTATTTCCCTTCCTATGAAGCCCAATTCTGTCTGGCTTATTTGCCTTCTTTTGAATTCCTGAATTACCATTATCTCCCTCCTTTCTTCAAACCTTGGCAGAACATCCAACCATACTGTATCGCTGTGACTACTCCCCAAAGTCAGCGAGAGGAAGAAAGAGGAGGGAGAGAGAGGTTGTTGACAGAGGATGACTCATCTACCCATGGTCATGTACAGACAGAACATACTGTAGCCTATTAGCCCCTCAACACACTCTGCTGTAATATCATGGTACGCTGTAGCAATAAAATGTCAGAACGGCTTTCCACAGATCAGTCTGACCTTGGTCTCAGGAGGAAAAAGCGTCACAGGTTGCCCTAGGTGTGTTTATTTCTGAGAAACAGCATTCATATATGAGCACATGCACAAGCTCTATTTTCACTTCCAATGTCTTCACATTATACACAACTTTTGTTTAGCATAAATAAAAATGCTATGAGTAGTGAGTTTAATGTAGGGAAAAGCCTAGCTCCTATTGTATCTTGTTTTTTTAGAGTGCTTTCAAAACCTCACCTCCACCTTCCAATCACTGTTTTACTGTTGTATCACTGACGATCCCTGTTAAACACTGTTGTCCTTTTCTTCTTTCTTTTTCAAGTACGTACCTGTTTGACCTCAGCCTGTAAATGCCTTAATTGGACACACTGCTCCAGATGTCTCCTGTGCTGCTCTGCCGCCAGGTCCAACTCCTGCTGCTTCTCGTGGAGAAACTCCAGCAGGTCCTGGACTCGTGTGGCCATGTCCACATCTCTGTCGCATAACAGCTCCACACCTGCAACGCAACACACACTTTATTATGCAGCCAGTAACAATCTATCTCTTATAATATCTATTTAAGTCCAACATTTTTTTAGTTCAATCAATAATCACTTATTCACAATGACAAATGGGTGTTGACTAAAGAAGCATTCAGCAATTCTGCACACATCTCTGCCGTATGTTGAATCCATAGTACTCTGTTACTTGCATCTAAAGAACAGCTACGGTTGTATGGATACAGATTTCAAATTTTGAAAAAATTATTCATGGATTGCATAGACAGCTTAATTTTTTAGTAACAGAAAGCCATGCAGACAGTCAAATGCTGCTCTCGTAGAAGCTGACTAAATGATGTCTTTCAGCACAAACCTTTATGACAAATTTAGCATTAGCATAATCTGTACTCACATTTAATCCTGCATTCCATGTCAGCATTGTCATGATGCTAGCTGCACGGATGGCTGGTAAATAATTGTTGTCCTGAGGCAAGTTACAGAGGTAGCTCACACACATCTACTATCATTAAGGTAGCCACATAGCTCGTTGTAGCGGTGCAGTTGGCTGACTGCAGAGCCAGATTTTTTGCATAATGTCAGCCAGATTTCTGAGGTGAAACATCACAACAACACAGGAGGCGTGGTCCTGGCCATCTGAAAAATGTACTTCTGTGTGTGTGTGGGTGTGTGTGCGTGTGTGGACGGCTAGTCCAGTTGGAAACAAGAGCCGAGTCCCCAGTTGGAAAGGTTTAGGGTTTGGCTAAGGTTAAGATTAGGTAAGTAATGGACATGGTTAGGGTTACGGTATGTCTCCAAGAGATGAATGAAAGTCTATATAATGTCCCCAAAAGTGACCAACGTGAACATCTGTGAGTGTGTGTGAGTGTGTGTTGTCCAAGAGTGGTTTTAAGACTCTGACAGATTAAGAGGCAAAATCTGCCTCCCATTCCCTCCTCCTCTTTCCCTTTATTTCTTTATAATTCCCTCTTCCAATTATTTATTCACTCATTCACTCCTAACACATGCAGCATCCATCTCCTGCTCTGTCTTAAATACTCAATACAGCCCACATGAGTTAAACTGAATGTGTAGTTCCAACAGGTTCAGTTTAGGACATGTGAGTGCTGTACTTTAGGAAGTGTCTTTGCCCTCACTCACCTGAGGCCTGGACCTCTGTGACATACTGCAGCAACTCCTGTCCCTGGTGGATGACGTCAAAGGTGAGGTTGTTCATAGTTAGCGCCTTGTCTGCATGATGCTGTAGCCTCTGTTCAGCCAGCGTGAGGTCCTCTGTGTCAAAGTCACTCATCTGCTGGGACAGTTCCTCGTTCCATGACTCCAGGTCTGAGATGATCTGAGAGGAGGGAGGGCGACAGAGAGAGTAAGACAGGAAGGAGAGTTCACTCACAAATAAAAGTGGAGAAAAAAATTACTTGAAAGATGATGAACAAAAGGATCTTTCTTAAATCTTTGGCAGTCAAAAGGAAGAACATAGGGAGAGAAAGCTCATATGAAATTCTGTATGGAAAAAGTCCCTGACTGAACTTGCAGCCGAGGTTTCATGGTGAAAATATCACACTGCTAAGACAACAAGATGCCTTGCAACAACTGCTTTCACCAGCACAAACATTTAAAGCACAGCAAAACAGCCCAGCCATGCCATTATCCATATAATTTTATGATTAAGAGAATTTTTGAACACCGAGTCAGACAGTTTAATCACTGTAACCAGACACCCTAAGCTGACTGCCATAATAACAGATAACATATTACACTGGTGATGCACGGCTGGTAAAGCAGATGTACCGAGATGTCAGCGCTTGTCTCTGACTGCCCACACAGACTGAATCATGATACCAGGGGCACCTTGATCCTGGCACCATCCAGCTCTGTCTGTCAATGTTGCTCTCTTTTCTCTTTTTTTCGAACAAACTCATGTGGCCTAGTCTATACATTTAATTTAAGAATTTACTCTCCTCTTGCACTGGGGCATATTTTTAGTTTAGTTTTTAGTTTATATAGAGTTACTGTAAAATGACAAATAGTGGCAGAGGCTAAACTAAAGCGAGAATAATTTAATTACTGTTTAAACGAGTATAGTGCAGTTTATTTTGTTATAATTGACCTGTACATTTAATAATCCCTGTTTCCTAATGTGCTCTGTTTGTCCTAATAACTATCTCGCACTGCTGTGTGCTGTTGAGGACTCCTTCCTTTTTACTTTCTGCAGGAAATGTGAAGTTTCATTAAAAGCCACATCAAGGAAGAGGAAGAAGTCACATTAAGCAGATTCAATCATAGTTAATTTGTGAGTGAGAACAGTATTTCAGGTAAAAAGTGAAACTGTTGAGAACAGCAAACTGTCAGGTTGTAGTGTAAATAATGATATATTGAACTTTGCATGTAAGCTTCAGTACATTGGTCATACAGGATATTGGTCATTTTATTATTTTCGTCTTTTACCAAAGACCTTATTAAGGATAACACTCCGGACTGCACCACTGGCTTTGATTTGGGACCTGGTATGGTATCAAATTAAATCTTAATGGCAGAATTGCAGCTTCAAGACTGATATTTACAAAACTGTGACACGATCCATGAAAGACAAACCTGATCAAGTTTCAACACTCATGCTCTTATCTACTTTAGTAACATGGGTGAAAGCTGGAAGTTCCTTGATAGGCGTGAACTTAGTGTCTGTCGTACATTCGGCTGTGCTGTAACTCTGTAAACCAATGTTAAGAATGTGTCAGTTTGAAACGTGTGGAGTTACCATGTCCTGATAACTGGGCATCTATGAGAATTGCATGTACGTGATGGGAATAAGTCATGCAGTGGAACAGGGGTAAAATTTGATCTGTGTGCATAAATGAAAATGAGATGCTTTGGCAGCTGTCCTTTTTAAGTCAAAGAGCTCCAAACAACATGGAAAACACAGTGAATGGGCTGTGAAAAGGAAAGTCCTTCGCAGGAGAAAACAGTGAAACTGAATATCTGTATGAGAAAGTTATCCTCTCAGGCCATGCTATCTTTAATTTGTTCCATCTCTCAGGTACGTCCCCCTGCTAGAACTGATACAATCCTGTCCAAGAGTGCTACAGATAGAGGTTTGATTCATAGTGCAACAGCAATATATACTGCAAAAACTTGGCAAAGGATGTTGACGCATTTCAGCGACAGCAATTTACTGCAGGCCCAGCGTATGATTATGCTATTTGTCATATGCAACGTTTAAGGAGCACCAGTGAACGGCTGCCAACTGCTCCTGAGAGTTAGAACAAATTAAATGCAAACAGAAAATTCTGTTTTTAGTGTACACTGAAATCTGTGCTCAGTAAATACAGTTCAATATTTAGGAACAGCGAGTCCACAAAGTTTTCAAAACATAACAAAATCTCAATAAATCTTTATTTCTCTGTCACTTGACGATTTCTCTCTTCCAGTCTGTTTCATTGAATAGGAAACAGAATGTTTCTCTCGAACCCACATGATGCAGACAATGAAGTCGCACCACAGGGAACCGAATAGCCATCAGTGTTTGTTCCGGAGATTTGCCTCCAAACACCAGCAGCCAGTGACTGAGTAAGTTGCACTACTAACTTTTTTGTTTTTTTTGATTCTGTCATTGGAGCTAACGCAAATAAAGTCCCAGTGTGCAACAACAGGGGGCTTCAAACTTTCCTCAAGGATAAAATGAATGAAACCACAAGGGGAAAAAGAGGTAATCTGGCCCTGAAATATTTCTACTATTTAATATGTTCTAGTCATGCAATGTAATATATCAGCATGCGTGGTCTGCCAAAAATGGCTTGCGTAGCTGCTACCTGTAGAGACTCAGTGAAGTAAATATTGGAGAATAAAAAAGAAGCAGTGTATTCTGATAAATGTAGGCCCTGTTTCCAGCCACTGTGATCAATAGAACACACATTTCCCTGTCATACAATGTGGTTATATGGACCTAATGTACTGTATGTAACGCTCACACATTTAGCTGCAAAATCTTTCTGGAAAGCAACCCAATACAACCTCGCTCTCCTTTTCACCCTGTAAGTGTTAACATCAGGTCTAAATATCAGCAGACACAACCAAGACCAATCACTCAGGATCATCTACATGTTCCTCCAGCTGCTCTGTGCTCTCTCAGACTGTGTTACTCCTCAGTTTATCCCCATTCTTCCATCACAGCGCTAAGCGTAATAGCGGGGCACCTTCTGCTCAAAGACAGCTACTACCACATATTCAAGCAGCACAGCAGGGAGGTCGCAGACTGGAAGAGACCTGCTGAGCTCTCTTGGAAAAAGGCGCATAAACACTGTCCTCTCAAACCTCGGCCCATGGAGACAACCTCTGTGTGGTGAAATCCATGGTAAGCCCTGGACAGGGTTTATTACAAATCAATTAAAATCATTCTCTCTGTAATTCAAAACCATGAAGAGAACACAATGCATAAAAGCCTTTTCCATTAATGGGATAATACAAAACATAAGTTAAACATATTTTTCAATAGACAGCATTATTCTCTCTCCATATAGAAAAGTGTGCTTGCCTTATGAAAGAGTGCTCCTGGAATTTGGATTCACACAAATTCCCTCAGCTCTCCTCTGTATAGGAATGTGACTTTCTTGGCGAGCACACAGAGTAATCTTATCAAGCCTTTTCATTGCAGAATAATATAACAATCTGTCTAACCAATACGATCATTTTAAGATCTGCCAGCAGAGACTTACCAAAGGCTCGTTTGCACTCTGCTCTCCTCTCCGCTTACAGTTGAGTAAAATTCCCTCTGTGTGCAAAAAGACCATCTCCCTCAGCTACCAGCACTGTGAAATCTAACTTACAGAGGACATAAGTCTCCTCGTCGACCACGTGTTGTTTTTCTCTCGGTGGTCTGCAGTGTTACAGGTCTTATCTACAGAGAAGAAAGCACTGAGACAACTGTGTGTCTCACCTCAACCCAGTGCCCTCACCTCAAACACACACACCCGTTCAAGCCGGGAGGGAGTGTCACAGTGCACGTGTGTGTGTGTGTGTGTGTGTGTGTGTGTGTGTGTGTGTGTGTGTGTGTGTGGGAGAGGAGGGAAATCAAATGCCTCCTCCACCCATCTCCATGCTCAAGCACTGTGTCATATTAATCCTCTGTCTATGTGCGTGTATGTGTGGGCGTACTTCAGTGTTCAACACGAGAGATTAGCAGATTCACCACCAGTCCTTGACTTGACACGCAGAGCTGGAGTGAGACTTTTTCTGAGACAGTTTTTTGGACACAAAAGGCATGAAACCAAGCACACAACTTCCATTAGCACACACTGGAGGAGAATTCACTCATGGGCATACATATATATTCTATATTTTTCAAGAAGTATTATTTTGATGAGTATTCTTCTACTTAGGCTCATCATGTTGGTGTCTTGTAAATCCAGCTGACAATAGCAGGAAAGGTTAAGCAAATGTTCTGAGTACTAATAGAAACATAATAATTATTACATAATCATCTGATGATTGACACAACCAAAAGGCCTAAAATTACATGCATCTGTAAAATCAGGTTTGGCAGCTATTATGACATTTAACTGATGCTGATGTGCATATTGTGCACTTAAATCCTGATCATGAAGCATAACAAACACAGCCAGCACTTGGTTGTATAACCATAACTGTCTAAAGCCAGTACTTGGCTGTACCAAATAAAAACTTAAGTCTGACATTAGTTTTGCAGATATAAACCAAAATATTGGACAATAAATCAAATTTCTACCTGATAACGCTGCTAGAGGTGAAGTCAGGGGATCACCAAAGTGATCACAAGTCATTGTGTGAGGGATGTGAATGTCTGTAACTAATGTCATGGTAATCCACACAATAGTTGTTGAGACAGTCCACTCAAAACCACAAACGTGAACGTCTTGGTGGGGCTAGAGGAAAGCTCAGGGGATCACCAAAGTTAGTGAGAGCCATCCTCTGGGAACCAGGAGTCCTTTGCGCCATCAAGCAGATATTGAGATATTAGACCTGCTGGTGGCGCTACAGGCCAGGAAAAGGCCAGGAGATAATCGCAGTCGTTTAAATTCGTCCACTTGGCACCATGAATGTCTGTACCAAATCTCATGGCAATCCATCTCATCGTTGTTGAGATCAAAGCGGTGACTGACATCTGTAGAGCTGCGCTGCTAAAGTGGCTAAGAATGCTGTTGTTACATCACACCGGTGACGTGATTATTATTGGAAGCTGTTTCCGCACACTTTCATTCATCACGCCTGCCATGATTACTTTCCACAAGCTTTCTTTTTTTACTTACACCGTCCTCATGAATGTGAGCCTGTATCTCTGCTCTAAGCTTTTGCTTCCACAGTGACTGTAATTCATCTGTCAACACCGTGTGGCTCAACATATCTGATTCGACAGCCACGGCAAACATCACGGGCCACGTAAAATAATATTTGAAAAGAACAGTTATCATGTCTGAGCGCCAGCTGAGAAAAGCATTCACTGTCACAGTGGGACGTTAAGGAATTAGAGGATACAATGTAGCCAATTGCTGGGTGGGGAGGGGGAAACAAAATTGGAATGAGTCTGTGGCTAAGATGCGTCAAGTGGAACTAAATACTTTTTTAATGTAGCACATGTGAGAGTATTGCTGTGAATTCAACCAGCGGGAGTCCTCGCTACAGGACTGAATCTCCCGTTAACGGTGCAACGGTCCATCAGCTCAGAGTCACAGTCATTTTGGTTTTCCAGTGTGTCCCTCGCCACATGTAACTGATCTTTTTAAGAAAAAAAAAAACCTACTAAGCCACTAAAACAAAACAAAAGGTCCAATCTGGTATACTTATATCCGTCATTCCTTTTTACTTATCACAATCTCTGCCATTTCATTTCACCTCCACTCCTCGTCTTGCTTTCTTATAAACCATTAACACCTTTGCTCTCTGCTTTATATCTCAATGTCTCCCTTTCGTCTACCACCTTCATCCTGTCTGTTAGTTTAAAAATTCTGGCTCTGATATTTGTCGTGCTCATTAATGAATGTCTTTTTCCAGCAATTTTCCCCTCACACATATTATACCTGCAAATCCATATGCTTGACCCATTTCCACTACTTTTCCGCTTTCTTAACCATATGCAACCCTTAAACCCCAACCTCTACTCTCCCTGTCTTTCTCACTCACACTTTGGCCTGAAAATTCAAGGAGGAAACAAAAAGAAATATTTATCATACACTGTGCCGCCGTCTCCTGTATACTCACATCGATGGCGTCCCTCTCAAAGATGCGGAGCTGGAGGAAGAGCTCCAGCTTGATCTTCCTTTCCTGGAACAGCTCCTCCATCTGGCCCTGGGCCTCGTCCAGCTGCTGCAGCACGCTCTCGATGTGCGCCATGGAGCTGTTGTGGGGAGTCTTGTTGCTTGAGATGGCTGAGTCTCTGTGGAGAGAGGTCAAATACAGGGGAGTTACAGCTACAGTGTATTCATGTTCTGGAGTATTTTTGGAGACACCCCACTGAGGCCCATTGATCATACCTTAGTTTTGGCATTTAGAAAGTTATTTTTGTTGATTGAGGAATTCACTACTGTTGCGTTTGTGTTAATGTACTGCATAAGTATGCGTAAATCCTAGTGTATTTTATATATTACAATATGCATGTATTGATAATACACCTGAGCTGTTGTATGAGGTCCTCTCCCTCCTTGATGACGTTGACGGTGGCCTGCAGGGTGGTCTGCTGCTGCTGGCCGAAGCGCTTGATCAGGTCCTGCACTGCTTCCACCGACTCTGCATACACATCATCCAGCAGTTCCTTCTGAAGCTCCTCCAACCACGTCCACAGCTAAGAGTGATCGACAGCAAAGGCAAGCCAGTTAATATGCTGCATCATGCAGGGCAGAGAAAAGAAGCAGGAAGAAACCAAACAGCCCTGTTGTGAGCAGAATACACATGCTGAAGGGGGGTGGGGCAGATACACAGAGCACTGCGAGTTAAACACAGATGTAAGGATCGATAGACAAGCTGCCAAATGGACAGACAGAATATGGGCGGCAGAAATCAAATCCAACCGGTTCTGCTCAAAGCTGGTGTTTTGTGAATGGTCGTCTTTGTAACAGATTAGCCATCTGGGTGAATTGGCTCGGCGTACTAAAGCCCTGGCACACCATCCAGGCTGCAGGAGAGAGACCCTGACACCTACGGTTTGTCTAACGCTCACACTGCCTACTCAAAAACACGTCTACTTCTGGTATTGTTACCATCATCCACTTAGTAACATACAGTATGTACATTATACCTGAGATCTATATAAAAGCTGTTTATCCGCAAATGGCTGAATGAGCTTTTTGGTAGCACAAACTGTTTCTTATTAAAGCCTGGTGGTATTTCATCTTATATTAGGTTGGACATTGATTTTCAGTGTTTGGTGGAAGCTGGGTTTTCATGTGTAGTATGGTACCCAATATAAAATATTTCTAATACTAACTCACAGCACCTTTTTTTTTTTTTTACTTAAATGTAGATTCATTAACAATACTGAAATTACAAGAGAGAGAAAATGCCTCTTATCCGGAGTGACTTCGTCTGTGCACTTCCTTAAATATCAGTGCAGATGAATCTCCACAGCAAAATGTTTGTTGCCTTTCAAGATGCTGAACTGCATCCAAAAGCTTGCTCAGAACTAGCAGAGGTGATGGGCAGGAGAGTTGGAAACATTCATTTGTGCACACTTGCACACATACACACACAGGAGGACATGCATGGACAGGCATGTTCACACGAAGGCGCACACACACACAAACACACACAGTGACCTGCACCAGCATGAGCTGACAGATGGGATGAAGGAGATTAGTCCATATGGACATTAAAGACTAGCTTCATTAATAACACCATGGCCCTGACTGTCTCTATGAGTCTATGTAAACAGGATGTAGTGTTGACACATGCAGAGCACAGTGCTATGTCAGTGTGGAGAGGTTAATTTTGACAGTAAAAGACGTGCAGTGTATGACTTTCATATTACTATAACACTGTGAGAGCAATTAAGGGAGTGGCACAGTGATTAGCACCACATCCACACAGCACATACAGATTCCTCTCATGTACTGTGTAGTTTCCGTGTTCTTTGTTTATCTTTTAAGGAATAAAGTAAATAATAATAAGGAAAATGAAAGGCATGATTGTCATTGTCACAGTGAAGGAGAAGGCAGACTGCCTTTAATTTGTGTAAACACAAGTGCACTACAAGAAGGGAAGCACAGATGTTTGCACAGGCAGAATGTAATGACTGGCAGGAATATGTTCAGGAGCATTTTGAGGAATAATTCAGATTTACACATCAAAACACACACACATCTCTGTCTCACTATGGAGGCAATAACTTGAAAGGCCAATTACTTTGTTATTTTTGACTTTGCAATCAGGGGAGTATTGAGAGGCAAAAGCAAATAGAGACTAATGAGCCAGTTGTTGGTGGTGGACAAAGACATGAGAAAGCTTTTTCCCATTGTTCCTCTAAATGATGAAGGCTGGCGTGTGATTAATTAATTGATAACCCTCTACCTTCATAGCTCCTGTCGTCATATAGTAGGCCTATCAGGAACCTAAACTTTAGCTTAAGACAAAACGAATTAAAATCAATGTGGCAAAAGGGGCTAATTAGAGGAGAGGAGAGGAAATACACACCTCTTTGACATGCGTGTGGAAGGCAACAGACATGTCCAGCAGGACTTTGCGCTGCTCGACACGCCGCACAAAGTCCTGGATGCGATCCTCGAGCTGGTGGGCAGCCTGGTAAATTTCCTCTGGGTCACACTCTCCGGTCTGTGCCAGCTGCTCTGCTGCCTCCAGCAACTTGTCAGCATTGGTGTAGGTGTTCTGAAACGATAACATGAAGTCGATTTAAAATCAGAGTACAGTCTCTCATATACTTGACTGTTATAGCAAAAAACTGTACTGAAATCGTATCTGATTTGTAT
Organism: Chelmon rostratus; assembly: GCF_017976325.1. Lineage (NCBI taxonomy): Eukaryota > Metazoa > Chordata > Actinopteri > Chaetodontiformes > Chaetodontidae > Chelmon > Chelmon rostratus. The sequence goes on from NC_055665.1 coordinate 20,531,153, forward strand.
TGGTCGGCGGGACAATACAGCAACATCTATTTCATGTTTTTACAATGGAATGCACCTTTCAGACATGTATGCTTAGTTGTCATAAAAATGTGCATTTAATGTCTAAAGAAAGTGTGTCACCACATGAAGGAATGCTTTAGCTTTGACACAGACTGACCTTGATGTTTTCCAAATTCATTACTTTTAAAACTCACCTGTGCAACCTCTTCAAAATCTTCATGTCTCTTCTGCAGAGCTCTGGCTCTGTGCAAAGACTTCCCAACACCAGTGTGCTTGCTGAGGAAGGCCTCACCATGGTTTTCTATCCAGTCCAGCACCTTGAAACACACACACACACAGACAAATACAGCATATGTACATTTATGAAATGTGCCCAACAACACAGGGTAAATATACATTGAGGGTGCAGTATCATTTCTGAGCAGTAGGTGGTGCAATAGACTGGAATGGCCACATTCAGATCACATTAGAGTTACAGTGGTCTATAGATGACATCTCTCTCCCCCTCCGCTCATCCCCCCTTTCTTTACTCTTTTCCTCCATCTGCAGTCTGTCATATTTAAATTACACAAGTGTGGTCAATTAGGTTTTGCCTAATAGGAAATCCAGAGCAGTGCTAAGTGTCAACATTTCCACTGTGGATGAGATTAGCTATAAATCTTTGTACATAATTATCTTATTATCTATTAAACAGGTGGCCATACTTCATCTGTTTCTATGTGAGGTAATGAAAGGGATTTTCATGACGCTTTCAAGGTCTCTGAGAGAATATTTCGATGGGACAAACACGTGCACAATGCCCTCGACACTTTATATGACAGTAAATTGCATCACCATGGAAACCACTACCAAGAGAAATGGGCAATGAAAGAGTGGATGGGAGAGGGGGAAGACAGAGGCACAGAGATACAGCAAGACAGAGCGAGGGAGGGTGCAGAGAGGCAGAGAAGAGTTCATGCCCAAAGGCTAGAAACGCGGAGACGACACCAAACACCAACTCAGTAGATTTGATCTAAGAGCTCTGCCATCCAGACAGTCACACAGAGAGATAGAGACTCTCCCTGTGAAAACCCAGGAGGAAGTGAAAAAAGGCTTTGAAGCTGGAGCTGATTCTATTATATCTTAATATCACGCCGTCTGCTCTCCAGTATGGAATGCTTGCAGAATATCCCTCTGCAACACAACAAAGACTTATTGGATCTTTATGACCATTAAAAAATAATAAGACAGCAACACTTAACGTATGAGTAGCAATTCACTTGACCAAATGTTTTTGTAATGGAACACTTTCTTCGTTTTTATTTATTAACTATGGATGCAGTATACGCATGTACTGCTGCTAGTAAAATGTTTTTTATATATATCTTACCATTAATGTATTAAGTTTGTTCAATAACGTCAAAATGTATTCAGTGAAACTAGAATGTAATAACAAGCCTTTTGAAACACTCAAGAAGTTGATTATTTTCAGTAACTGTTTGGAAGGATAACTCTGTACATTGGCAGTGCATTAAATTACTTAATAGATGAGTGAAGGACAGTTTTAAAGTGCAGAGTACTTAATTGAAACACTTGAAGAGACAGCACTTCCCTCACTCTATGTTGTAGTCTTTGATGTGTGACATGCCAGCTTATGCATGCACGACAAAACCTGCTGGGGCGTTGTAGTTTGATCTGTACGTCTGCAGGTGCCTCTTACTTGCTGTACGTCCTGCTGGAAGACACACAGCTGCAGCCGCTGGTGCAGGCGGACTTTGCGATGCTGCCAGATGTTTTCCAGCTGCCTCTGATGATGCAGCACCTCATGGATGATGTCTAGGACGTGGTGCACGGCCTTGGAGTAGTTAGCCGATGCCATCAGTGAGTCAGCGCTTCCTGGGGTCAAAGGTCGCTGCAGTTTGTCCAACAGGGACTTCCCATCTTGGCTTACCTATAAAAGGTGACAGTTTGTCAGACTGAAGAACTTAATCAAGTATCTCACTTGCGAAAAAATTAAATGTCTGAAGTGTCAGCTGCTAAATTCCTCATTGAACAGAAATCCAGTTGGAGAGAACACACTGATCATGTCAGTAAAATAACAACTAAATCTATAAGCATAACTACAAAAGCAATTAATTAGGTAAACAGATTTACTGAGACTCAACAACACAGTAATTAAAAATCTTAACAAAGTGGGTCAGTCAATATGTAGAGGTACTAACTTATGAAACTACTTGACATGAAACATTCATTTTAAGAGGACTATAATTTCTGTTTCATTGTTTTCATGTCATATACTGTATATATTTGACAGTGAGGTGTTATATTATTTGCCTAGAAGCAATGAACAGGCTCCTTTAAAACTTCTCTTCCAATAATCAATTATCACCGTAATCACCATAAATTTCCATTGTTGGTTTTATGTCATTTTACCTTGTGTAAAAATATAAAACTCAGACACAAATGGACTGATTGTGGAGAGAGTTTAAACTGGAGAGTTTGGATTGCACTAAAGGCATGTGTGTATATTTTGAATACATATTTAATACATTTGGATAATTGACAGCCCTATTTTGTGTTTTGCAGAGCTGTCATGAACATTTGCATGTACATTTGTTTTTCACGCGTAGGTGTGTGTGACTGTGTGTACTGACCTCAGAGTAAGCGGTGGTGATGTGCTCATATAGTCCCTGGTGATGGTGGATCGTGTCTTCCAGATCCTGGAGTTCAGAGGGCAGCTCTCCTTCACCACATGCCTTACACCAAGGCTCCACTTTACTCATGTACTGGGGAGAGGACACACACAATACAAACACTGCATAACAAAGACCTACATATGTATACATGTAGTATTATAAATACTGATGCACTATAATATTAACTTATTTATTACTTATCATTACAATTGCTTATTATTTATTTTTTATTTATTCATAATATGTTATTATTGTTATGTTATTGTCCATTGTGTATGCATGAGACCTTTAATAATACATACTAGAAATACAATAAAAATATGATATAAAAAAGGTATTGATAATGGATTTTTTTTTAATCAAGCATCAAATTTTATTCTGCTCTGTTCAGTGATGAGGTTGTTCCAGATAATGAAAATAATTATTCAACAGTTCTCGTCTGTGACGAGACAATCGACTCCATATTTAACAGCTGCATTTATGTAGTGTGTGTATTTTTCACATACTAACACTCCACACGTTATTACAAACACAGTCCATGTTATTAGTATGTGTGAGTTCTGACACAGTTACACTTTTACCATGAGCCAGTGAAAACAAAGACTCTGCATTAGAATAGCTCACGACAGGCTGGCAGCTAATCTAGCACTACATAAAAGTTTGCCGTCCAAAGTTCAAAAAAGAGAGAAGGGACAGCAGAACATAGAGCTCTGTAGAAAGCTTTGATAAAATAATGATTGAAGTGATTATTCTGTTAAGGGAAGGGAAGAAGGAGAAGGAGAGAGGAGCTTTCTATCACAGCAACTCCACGAACCAAGAGCAGAGACTACAAATATAAGATGAAACCATACAACACCTTGTCTGTAACGCTGCCCTGCCCACCAATATTGACAACTAAAGATCAATAGCTTCCAAGTCTTGAGCATTAACGACTGCACAGAAAAGGGGGCCACTCAGCAAACAATAGGTGTCAACAACTAACTAATGCATTGTTACTGCAACCACAAGAAAAACAAAAGAAAGCAGTATTGATCATTTAAATGGTCTTTTAGGTTTGTTAGGGACAAAGCAACCCCAGTGCTTGTAAACTGTACCAGAACCAAAACATGCGTTTTCCTATTTCTCTTCTCTTTAAAACTGTATTTCTTTCAAGGTATATACAACTAGAATACGTTTTGGACACTAAACTATTCAGGAGAGCGCAAATCAGCAGTAAATCTTGTCAGACTTCAGCATACTGTGATAGATTTAATATGCCTCCACCTGTTATATACACAACATGTGCTAGAAGCCCCTAACAACTACAAACCTTGTAAAGATATGCAGATACTTTGAAGCATTCCAGTGGAGCTGCCAACAGTATATTTAGTTGAGGCAAAAATGTTTGCAGGTGTGCAAGATGATAATATGTGGATGTGTTTTTGTGCATATAATTAAACTAGGAATAAACATTTATCGCTACACGTGGCGCATGCACGTGCATGCAAGTGATGCTTTCCAGTCTGACAACATCATCAGAGCTGCACAGGACTTTCAGCGGGTCTATCAGTGTTGCGTGTCTGTACCTGGTCTGCTTTCTGGTGGAAGCTGGCAGACATCTCCAGCAGGGTGCTGCGTTCGTCCAGTGCCGCAGCGAAGGCCTTCCACTCCTGCTCAAGCTGTCCTGAGATCTGCTGGATCTGCTGGGAGGCGTAGTGGCCCGACTCCAGGAGCCGGTTCCCTACGGACATGATCCGATTGATGTTCACATACACGTTCTGCGTTTTAGGAGAGACGGAGAAGCAAGGTGGCACAGATTAAAATACACATCAAAATGAACTGAATTCAATAAGACACTTTTTGTTGCGTAATGTTTAAGTATTGCTGTGGTTTCATTTTGGGTGCCACGATGCATGAAGCCCCAAGACTGGCAGCATTTCTAAAAGGCAATCAAAGCATGTTTGTGACATATAGTAGCCACAATTACCATAACATGCACAGTACATAATTTTAGATAGAACAAAAGTCAATACATCCCCTTGGTCATAAGCTACCCCTCCCCGTTCACATATAAACATACAGAACCTTGTGGACATTAAAAAAGTCATTCACTTGGGAGACATACCTCACGTGAATAATGAAAAGAAACCCATTTGCCTCTTAATCTTTCAGTCTTTTTTAATATATGGGCTCCAAGCTGTTCTGTGTAGATATGCACGGATCAGCAAACGCTAATTAACAACTGTGTTAACAGCCTGTTATTATTCTATTCAATTACTGCTCCTGGAGTCTATTATGGCTCTTAGTTTGCTTGTTTCAATCGCAACGGGGAGGAAAGATGAACCAAACACCAGCTACAGCCTTCAAACAGAGGCAGGGTCTTGGGGAGAGTGAGTCTAGCAACACCAATTATGAGTTTTCATGAAAAGTTGCAGACACTGGTGTTATCTTTTTCTGAAATTAGGGTTTAGAAACCGTAAATTTGAATAGCTTCACTTTTACATGTACAAGCTTTTAATGCAGAGACATTTCACACTGTCCAAAATCCAGGAAAATCTTGACACTGGGACATCAAAAGCGCGAGATTTAGTCTGATGTTGACTCTGGGATAACAGAGAGTGGTGTGCTTAGAAGTATGGCTCACATGAGAAATCAAGGGAGGCCAACAGCTCTTGAATAAACAGCAGTACGTGAGCTGTGATACACACAAGAACAGCAGTGCACAGTAGAGCTACAGTAATCCTATTATACATTTTACAAAGACACAATAAAATATAACAAGAAAATGATCTCCAAGATACTACAGCTCTTAAGTGGTATTATACCGCAAGAAACTATGACGACTTTTTGGAAAGGACATATGCACAAAATGACCTCAAGCAGAACACACACCCAGTCACGACCAAGAAACCCGAAGGCCTTCAAGCCATCTGTGGGACACTATGAATTAGATTAAATAACAGAGGCTGGAGTACTCAAACACACTGGGCGGTAAAGCCTTAATCCAAAACTGATGGATGAAAAGGGGGGAGGGTCGGGGCAGAGATATGGAGAAGGTATTCCTAATTCAAAACTGCTGAGGGTATGGGGCAAGAGAAAGAGTGAGAGAGAGTGAAAAGGCAAGACAGACAAAGAGAGGGAGGAGGAAAAGGACGACAACACTGCTATCCCAGAAATAAATCAATATACAGAGCAGGAAAACAAATAAGGCCACAGAAGTATTTGCATTCCGAAAGAACAACAGAACAAGATGAGCAACTGCCCACCAGCATTTAACATACAGTACTTCCTGTCTCGCAAAAGGGGCAATGAAGAGACACAGGCAGTAAGCAGATCCCTCTGCACCGACTAACTGCTGCACTGTATTTACTTTGAGTGTCCAAATTCTACACTTCTTTTTACAAGTGTAAAATCTATGCATGGTAATGGGGCCTCGAAAATTCCAAAACCACAACTTTGAATATTTGTCACTGTTCACTTCTTATCTCATAGATCAATTTCCCAGCACCTAGCTCTCCAGTGTTCATTGTAACTATTGCTAATCTCTAGAAAATATCTTGTGTATGCAAACTGAAGGCAAATCTTTTCCATGTCTTCAGGTCTGTTTCCATTTTTATTCTATCCCTGTTGGGATTCTAAAATCATCACTTACTGTATGTAGCTTGTGTGACCTCCATTGTGCAAATATCTAACAAAAAGTACACACTTCCCACACAAGGATCATTAAAGTTTCATGATTGCTTTTGTAGGTTTAAGATATGTAATGTTATAGAGAGTGTAATGTTCTATAAATCATTATTAACAACATATGCCAGGGACTTCAGCCATCACAGACATAATCAAGTCTTCTATTTACCAAGCATCACTGTCACAAATCGAAAGGACTTCTCTATTTTCTCTCCTGTGATCCAGTTTTTTCTTAAAATGTAATTTATGATTCCATATGCAAAAGGTAAAATAAGGAAGAGGCGGTTTTATTAAGTCCCTCCCACTAAAAAAGTACTTCCTGCTAAGTAATTAGTATCAACAGCAAGGTAGTTTATGAATACATAACACACAGTCACATACAGACGAGAGACATTATTCCACAATGGCAGAGCCGGCAGCAGCAGACGGTGCTGGTGATGAATACATGACAATGGATGCTGATCAATGGATGGAACATGACGACACTTATGAAAACGGAGATACACTTGATCCTGATATAAGACAGAAGAGAGAACAGAAGAAAGATGAGTTTCATAAAGGGAAAGTTGCGACTGGGAGAACGCTGCCAAATATCCCAAACTTAAACACGGCACAATGCCACATCCACCCGCTACCCAACAGGTATGCCACTATCAGACGGCCTCCAAAGAATGCAAACAGAGGACAAGGAGTGAAACAACCACCTCATTTAGGTAAGGTACATACTCAGATTTAATCAAAACAGGCAGAGCCTGTGCACTTACCCAAGTACGGTCGAAAAATTATAATTATTAAGCTTTTGTAGCATGGAGTAAGTGATGCTGTTTTCTGATAGCCTTCCACCTAGATGGTATGCATAGAAATACTCAAATCCAAACATGAATATACAGTAAACACAGACAAGCAAAACACTAGTATATCATAATGGTAAATTACAATAACATGATGTTATCTTCTGATTAGATTGTTTCAGGTATACCACAGCGTGTTTGGGGTTGGTGTGTATTCTTTTACTCGGAGTGCTGCTGGGTCTGAGCTTCTACTGTGAGTCTGAACTTTTTTTCATTAAAACACAACCTTATTGGACCCTCTGAATTTTAGATGTCAAGTTTTCAAGGATTTATGACACTGTATGACTGTCAGACTGCTTTAGGGAGTATAGAGAAATATTTTTAATTTTATGTTGCTGGGGGTTATTATTTGTAATTTTGTGTGGAAATTTGCATGGAAGTATTTGGATAACAGGGACTTCTTTTAAGAAAATGACAACAATAACCAAAAGTTGGGCCATGAGTCTTGCAGTTCATATACTGGTGCATTTATTCCATGTTCCTTTAACTTCATAGTCAAAGAACAAGGAATCTGTGAACAATCTGCTTAGTGCCAGTGTCCAGTGGGCGAACCAGTGGGCGATAAAGGGTTAAACGATATATGTGCATGCATGAATTGTGTAAGTGAAAGTGTATTCCACTTTGCCTCTGTCAGAGGCCAACTTGAGAAACATTTGTATTGTTTTTTAAAACAGATGAGAGATTATCTCTGTTTTCTAAGAGATTGACTGAAGAAGTAGGGGAACTACAAGTCCAAAACAGTCACTTGGAAGATGAAATAAGTGAGTGGTCAATGAACATCACACAAAACAGCACAAATCCCTGATCAAACATTTTAGAAATGCTACCATTCCCATCAAAGTGAGAAAAGTTGTATAAAACTAGACTGTCACTCATCTTCACAGGAATTCTGAAAAACATCTCCAGATCAGTCTACCAGGTTTCCAGCTACGGATATAATGATTGTTCAACTGGGCTGAACCTGTTCGTACTAAATTATGAAGTGCTTGAGGTGAGGAATAGATTTGCTAGTGTGTGTGTGTGTGTGTGTGTGTTTGTGTGTATGTGTCCAACTGTGCAACATGTATATACATATATACAGGATGATAAAGTTCTGGGTAAAAAACAGCATAATCTTGATTGACAACTTTAATCGCCTTCACAGAAACAGATGGAAGGGAATTTCTATCTGAGTCGCAGGAACTTGACAACTGACAACTGCAGCCTACAGTCCTTCTGCAACTGCACTCCTGAATCTACCTGGAGCTGGTACAACCAGGATTGAGGCCAGATCAGGTCATATGTCCATGACCATGTGAAAATTTGGGTTTTATTTCTTAGACTGAAATGTCTGTCACTCATTCCGGGGAAATAGACGATTTGTCTATATGCTGTATACACACACATGTCCAAACTCCATACAGGGCAGTTTAAAGAAGTCCACTCGTAAATTTTATTATCAATATTTAGTGTGCATTTCCTGTTTATCCGAAGCCAAGCTTTTGAATTTTTCTCTGTCCTCTGTCTCTTCTGATGAAATGTTAGAGGGAAAGACGTACACACAAAACTGTCATGTCATCAATAAGTTGATAATGTTCACAAGAACCTTCATGCCCATAGCAACGATCGCTGATGCAATGTTGATGCAGCAACAAACTTTTAAAACATGTAATGCCAATGTTTAGACATCAGTGGAAACTGATGAAACATGTGCACAGGTGATTGTGTTGTTTCACCTTGTTTGTGCTCTCCCATTAATTTTCACGTCACAGAAACACAGAAACAAGAGGACACAGGCAGCATCGCCACATGAACGCATGTAAACACGCACACACACACCCACACCCTGACACTATGGATTTCCATTCAGCCATGCAGGCAACAGGAAGAGGAAACACTGCATCCTGTGGAAGAATGGGTGGAGGGGGCGGTGGTCACTCTGAGTGTAACACACTGTGTGTGTGTGTGTGTGTGTGTGTGTGTGTATACATACTATGAATATATGTGTGAGTTTATACTGCAGTTCCATCTGTCTTTTCTACTACTGTTGTCTCAGGGTTTATTGGTTTATCTCAGCCAGGAGTGTTGACACAACTGGCTTTGGGCGGTCACTGAAGCTTCCCCGGGGCCCTCATGTTGACAACACTCATTGCACATGGTTCCTAACACCAGTGATTTGTGACACTGTGAGTGGGAGGATTTAGGCCATGGGCCCTGCTCTCCTCGGCAACACTTTTGTCACACTAACAATAGTTACTTTATGACGGTGAAGTGAAATATCTGTGATTTAACACATTTTCCTGTGTAACAGTTGGGTCGTTTTGTCCAAATAAGAGGTAATGGGCTGAAAATATATATACATAGTGTATTAGTTTTGAGAGGTTGGAAGCCTATTTCAATCAAAAACAATTTTGCTGACACAAGTCCAACCTGTACATCCTTGATGGACATGAACTAGGCGTTTGGTTTAAATGCCTTGTCATATGTGCCAGATGGGGATCATGTAGCAGTACAATGGAATGTGACTGTCATTGATGAAATGTGTGAAAAATAAAATGTGACCACAAAAGGTAATTAGGGCTGTGTGTGGTTTGTGGTGAGAGGAGCACAAACACAAACAGGAATGAAGGATGACGGAGGGGTTGTTAGCGCACATTTTTAGTAAAGAAAAACCACAAAGGGTTAAAGGAACTAACAGAGCTGAGCACTGTAAGAATCCAGTCGATACAGTGTAAGGTCTTCGGCTACATTTATTAGTCAGCAACAGAGCTCCACAGACTACAGCGGGGTGCGGGAGGGCAGGGAGGGCTGTGGAGCAGAGCAGCAGAGGGCAGCACACAGCTATGGGAGGGGCAGGGAGGCAATATGGGTCAATTATGGGAACAGCACTGTGACAAGACACGACAGAGGGGGCCGAGTTGAGGCAGAGTGGAAAACAGCTGAATAATATGAGAGAGAAAGTGGCAGGACAGAAAATATCAGTCCACAGCCGGTCACAGCCAGAGGAAGAGGATGCTTTGGGATAAAGGCTGTGAAAAAGAAGAGTTGTGTGTTTGTGTGTGTGGTGGTTGTACAGGGGTGGGTGGCCTTAGCTTGTTACTGTGAATGACAAGAATAATGATAGTTAGTGACTGCATCGCCCCTGTGTGAGTGTGTTTCTGTGCGTGTGTGTGTGTGCACGACTGAGACAAAGACAGCGTCTTACCATGCAGTTCATAGCAAAGTGGTTGTGCTGGGTCTGCAGCTCGACGGCATGCTGGTGGTTCCCTCCGATCTCTGTGTAACTGGTGAGAAAAAGCCCCTTGTTGTGCATGATCCAGTCGAACATCTACACATGGAAGAGGGGGAGAAAAGGCAGTTAGTTTCACAGAATGCACTGCAAAAGGAAAAAGTCTTTCTGTGTCATGTTTACTCACAACGGCAACAGTGAAAATAAGGGCCTGTTGTTTGGTGCTTGTAATTGACCAAAACCTTTCACTGGCTTCTAGGGGTAAGTCATCTTCCAACTCTTCTGTAACAAATAGGAACTAAAGAACAAGGTCTGTGTATGTGTGCGCTTTACCCTTCATTTATGCAGCAGTGTGTGTGTGTATGTTGGGTGGATAGGAAAGGTGCGTTTATTTACAGCTCTGACACTTTCTTTAGCAGGCCTGTGCATTTGCCTCCAGCTCTGCACAGTTTATATAGCTACAGCCCCCAGCTCCAGACACACAACACCACACATGCCTGAAACACTGACCACAGGCAGGCATACACTCAATTTCCACACACACAACACACAGCTCAGATAATATTTGACCAAGATATAAAATAGGGTTTGAGTACACAAAAAACATACACAGCTCAATCTCTTACCAAAAAAGCTTTAAAAACAAAAACATGATAATCTATATATTTGAATTTCATTGGCAAGTAGTTCCAGTCCATCAAGGAAACCCCTCTGTTAAGATTGCACCACTGTATACAAACAGAGCTGCACTAATCTGGCCTACATAGAGATTAAAGTTGATCTGAGGACTTGAATGTCTGGATTAATGTCATGTTTTCAAATACTTGGCTAAGACTGGCACACATGTATGCATGCTCACACCTCAGATCAGCTCCTGTGCGGCCTGAAATGGCTGAATGTATCAAGAAATAAAGTGCTCATTGGCACATACAAAATAGAAGCACCAAGGGGCGGGAATACAAGAAGGCAGCGAGGAACCAATTAACCTTATCCTCTACATGGCTTCAATCATCCTGTGAACAGCATGGAGACAAGAATGGAATAGAACAGGATGGCACTCTGACCTTCTCTGCGTCCTGTTCGAACAGACGCAGCTGGAAACACTGGTCCAGTTTCAGCTTCCTCATGTGCCACAGCTGCTGCAGATTTTGGCGAGTCCCGTGCAGTTTATCCAACAAGCCCGTCACTTTAGCTACAAGGTTGTGTGCGTCTGCATGCGTATGGAACCCGTGATGATGGTCGTTGGAATCTCCGCTAGCTCCACCAGAGCGGTTACCGTACCCGCTTTCACTGCTACTTCCACCTCCTGCAGTTTGTGACTGTAGCCTTTGTAGCAGCCTCCGTCCTTGAGTGTCCAGCTCCTCCACGGATGCCTTAGTGGCCCTTTTCTTAAGTGCTGCATGTTCTTCCATGAGCCTCCGAGCGCCCTCCAGGTCCCGTGGGAGATCACGCTGGGACAAGGTGTCCTGGAGCTCCTCAAGGCGTGCCAATGCCCGCGCTGCATCGCTGGCAAAGGTCTCAAATGACAGCCGCACCTGAAATGAAAGTTAAAAGTTAAAATTTCAGTTATTCAGCAAGTATTCCTATAAGACAAGACGTGCTTATGAAGTCCTGCTCTGAAGAGCAGAGCTGTTTTCTTAATTAAACAAAAAAGCCTGAAGTCAAAGGCTGGTGTCTTTCTGTATGATTTTTACATAGTAAGAGAACATTTAAAAAAAAGATTAAATAAAAAGAGGAAGTATTCAAACCTCAATCCAGTCATCATGGTTGTACTCTAAGCTGCCCTCAAAGTCAGCCGTCAGCTGGGACGGGTCAACAATCTTGGATAAACCCTCTAAGGAGACCATCACCGTCTGGTGTGGGAGGCCGTATGTGGGACAAATGAAGTCGAAGGTGCCAACAAAGAGACAGATGAGGTGAAAGAGGGGTGAAAGCAGGAGAAGAAGACAAAAGGATTGAGAATGGACAATGGAAGGATGAGGGGGAGACAGGCCATCACAAATGAATTATCATCACAGTCATCGTCGTCTTCATATTCAAACTAATCAAACTATTTCCCACTGTTAAACCCAGATTATGAAAAGAATGTATGAGTCAGGGGTTCTACATCTTGTCTGCTGTTTAGATAGGTGGGGCGGACTGACAAAAAACAACATTCCAGACATTTTAAGCAGCATTCATGTTATCATTAATAAGATGGAAATACACCGACAAAAACTCTTAGGAAGTAAAAACAGAGAAAGAGAAAGAGAAAATAAATGGTCAGGTTTGGGGCCGGAGTTTCTAGCATAGAAGCAGGTTTAGCTTCTTTTTAACTGCAAGCAATCTAACACATACTTCCAGGGCTAGCCGTAGGTGGAGGTGTGAACCTATGCTATACAATCATCTTCTTGTACTGCTGGCTGATGAGCAGCAGTTGTTGCTTGATGAGGAAGAGGAGAACACATCTTGATCATTTTCCCAATTTGCAACTTTTTAGCCAGACAGTCCAACCAGTGACCTCCTGCTTGTCACTGTTTCCAACTCACACACAGTACATGTTTGACATCATAAAAAACAACAAGTGGCTTGTCCAAATCCAACTCACTTCAGCTGGGATAAAATGCTTTGCCATGTCCTATATATGTATCCTGTTTCCATAGTAACTGGGTCAGGACTAAATATACCAGCACCACATGCCCACACGGGACGGAACAGTGCCACTGTCACCGAGCAGCAGTCCAATTAGAGCTGATAAATTAAGACCGATGGCTATGCTCAACTAACGAGAACTCTATAAGAACTCTATAAATAGATTGATGTAATGAGCACCACCAATATCTCCATCTCTTGTAGAAAACTATGGAACATTCATAAATCTTATACTCGCAAGAGACTAAAACAACATCCACAACAAACAAAACCCCAGGTAAAAATGTTAAAATGCTCAGTTTTGTGTATTAGAAAGTTAAAGTTGGTTAGTTAAAGTTAGTTAAAGTATGCAGAGTCTCACCCACCTCAAATTCAAACTTTGAGCTGCCGAAGTTGGTCCTCTGCTTCTGCCAGAAGTTGTCTGGCTTGATGATGAGGGCGACGTGGATGCAAGACGGGAACGACTCCTGAAGGATCTTCAGCAGAGGCTTGATGCTGTCCCACTTAGAACCACGCATGTCCACGATGACTGTGAAGCCATGTCTGGCCACCTCCTCGCTGCAGGAGACATGAATAAAGAGGTCAGATCCTGTGATAAAGAGCACATTAACGCACAAGAAGATATATTGCTTGTAAGTGATTTTATTATGCTAACATCAGAGCAAGGCAACAAAAGGACAAACTGAATCAGATGATGCTTGATTGGAGACTGAACAAAACTGAATGAGCTAAAAGAAATAATGCCAGACTATTGAGTCACATTATCATCACCGCCCATGTAACAGAAATAGAGACAAAATAAAGCCAAAAAACAAAAAAGAGTCATTGTAAATTTTGAAAAAAAAAAAAGAAAAAAAAGAAGAGGGTTTGTTGTAACTGCAAAGATGCCAAAAAAGATTTAAAGTCCAAAGATCCCATGCAAATCTCCAGAGCATCTGGGGAGGAAAAAAAAATAGTTAAAACATTCAAGCGTTGAAATTTCCACTGCTGCTTACCAGGAGTCCTGCTGCTGTATAAGTCCATAAAAGGTTGTTTCTCAGTGTTAAAGGCTTTAATCTGAATGTGTCTAGCTAGGAGACAGAAACAGACGCAGGCCCTCCTGCTCTAACTCACTCTGACCTCACTCTCTGAAAACAGATCGGCTGCCAAATGGGTAGAGAAAAACAGAGTGCAGGGGAGGGAGAGAGAGAGAGAGAGAGACAGAGAGAGAAAAAGAGGGAGGGAGAGAGATGGAGAGAGAGAGGGAGAGGGAGAGAGAGAGAGGGAGAGAGAGAGAGAGACAGGGAGGGAGAGAGAGAGAGAGGGAGAGAGGGAGAGAGGGAGAGAGAGAGAGAGGGAGAGGGAGGGAGAGAGAGAGGGAGAGAGAGGGAGTGAGAGGGAGGGAGGGAGAGAGGGAGAGAGAGAGAGGGAGGGAGAGAGAGAGGGAGAGAGAGAAAGGGAGGAAGAGAGAGAGGGAGAGAGAGAGAGAAGGAGGAAGAGAGAGGGAGGGAGAGACAGAGGCAGATGTAACAGAAAACGGGGTAAAGAGAGAAGAAATATTTCGACAGGAGGAAGAGAAGTCAAGCTGAGGAGGAGAAGCTGACCTCCTTCTGAGTTAGTGACACATGGCTCCTTCTGAGCCTCGAGCCGGTCACCTCTGACAGACCTGTTCTCCTCTCTAGCCTTACCTCTTAACACAGAGTTGAGCCTTTTGGAGGCTTTGAAGTCTTGGTAAGGTAAGGTAGTCAAGCAAGGTAGTCTTAATATTTTCAGAGAAAGGCACTAAAAATAACCTTTTTGAATATGGTTTCAATACACTCTATTAGTGTGGGACAGAGGGAGAAGAGCATTTGTCTAGGATACATTTTAATATGAGACTGATATACAGTGATCCCTCGCTATAACGCGGTTTACTTTTCACGGTTCGTGCATTGTGTTCTGCATTCTGATTGGCTAAAAAGTCACTCCGCTTCTTCTCTACCTGTGCGTCAATAACGTTGCAGTTTAATATGAACACGTACGTAAAACAGCTTGCCAAATTTACATTACGTACGTGCAAATTCTCTTGTAATTTCGAGTTTTGCCTATCACTATGTTCTTCTCCCTAACAAACACACCTGCACCGCGGGCTTCAAAAGAAGAAAACACTAGAGAGCGGAGTCAGGATGCAGCGGCTCAGTCTGAGGAGCAGTGAAATACACCTGAGTCACTATTTGTCCGACTGTACTTTGTATTTTTTCATAATCATTTTTAATTTTCTCCTGTTTAATCCAATTACTCGGGTCACGGTGGGCGGTGCTAATCTCCACAATTTGAAGCCTTCTGTTCACATCGATGATTAAAATTATTATTTGACAGTACAGTACAGAAGTTATTTGTTAAAAAAAAAAGTTTCTAAAGTACTTTTATTTGTGAAACAAATGCTTGAGCCTGTAAAATGGTTTGTTCTTTCTTTTCAATGTATAATAGAGTATTTAATTGTACAATAATTGTAAAAAAAAAATAATAAAAGTTCCTACTTCACGGATTTTGCCTATCACGGGTTCTTTTTGGAACGTAGCCCCCGCGAAAAACAAGGGTATACTGCATTCAGCTTAGTCTGCTCTCCAAACTGAACATCAATTAATAGCCCATAAAAGTATAAAAGCAGAGAGAATGAACAGCAGAACAGTTCTTGTGACCCTGCAGGTACAACACTGAGCCGACTCTTGTTCCTCTACTTTAAGACAGAACTGCAAACTATCTACAGCATGCAAAAAACTGGCATCATGCTGACTACTGCTGACTGAAATGTACACAGACGTAAGAGTTTTTTTGATTTTGCCTTGGACATCCCAGAATGCCCTCAAGGAGCCCTGAAGAATCCTGGACTCAATTTTTGCAGCAACTGATCTGGACCACCTCTTGCCTCAAGACAAAACTGTACTGTGAAAAAGACTTTAAACGCGAGACCTGCAAAGCACCAGAAAGCGCAGCACAGGGGAGATCAGAAGCAGCAGAACAGAGGAGTGCAAGCTTCCCTCCAAGCTAATCACAACTGACTCCAAACAGAACAGAAATGTGAAGGAAAGGTGCACTTCGACTTGAACGTCAGCCTGCACAGAACTACAGAGCGAGAGCGACACTGCAAGGACATCCTGTGGCTACGTGCTTCCTGCAGCAGTTTTTAGATTTGAGTGCATACGATAAAACAGCCCAAGAAACAGGAAAGAAAAAAGAAGTGGAAATCTACATGACAATTTGTTTAATTAGAGCTGACCTCTCTGACTAGACAATATCAAGAGCAGATAGAGAGGGGAAAGTTACTAACTACTAGTATCCTACATGAAGAAGGAGCGTAGCCTTTTTGAGAGAGTTGATAGGAAATGAGAGAGGGGAGAGGAGGAAGGGGGGTCGAATCTTCACAGAGAATCCAAAACAAAACCAGCCCGGCTCTTCGTAGCCTCAGGTCAGCATTTTAAATCCAAGCAAGGTGGGAACGTCTGACACAAAGAAAGCAATGGGATGTGTGTGAGTGTGACTGGTAAGAGGCCGGGAGTCTGTTTCAAATTAACCCAGGATCAAGAACAGGGTCTATAAGTCAGATGGACTGATAAAGAAGGAATCCTCCACTGAAAGCCTTCGTAGATGTGTTTGTTAGTACATTTCCTACCTGGGAATGGTAGCCAGGTAGGCTATGAGCCTGCGCAGGTCCTCGGGTCGTATTCTGTCATGGTTGCTCCGTGCTGGAAAGGTGAGAACGGGACCCCCGCGTCTGTCTCTGCCACCTTTGGGTAGAAAAGTCTTTAAATATCAGCTACTTCTCATGTAGGTAACACTCATACAGCATGCTGTAACATGGCTGTAGCAGACTGAAATTTCAGAACACCATTTAGGCCTACATAACCGACAGAATAACAACCAAAAACATACCGAGTGAGTACAGTAGTTCTCTGAAATGACAGCAGCTAATTTGTATGGATGCCATCTGTGAATATTTCTGCAGTTCATCATGACTATACTGGCTCAAATTGAAGAGTCAGGCTCAAATTAGTTTCACAATTACAAGACTAGCAATAGCCTTTCAGTCAGAGACTGCAGTAACAACCAACACTAATTGTTAATGAACAGCGAAAAAGACTCTCTCATACGCACAATTACGGCAATGCCCATGCAGTTAACTCTAATGGGGTAGAGGTCAGGTCAGCACCATGACGAGTCAGAAACAAGTCACAAAAAAATCTGGATTTTTATTACTGTGTCATGCAGAAATAGCCCGGCCATCCCAAACAGACTTACAAGACACCACTATTTAGAAAAAGAGAACAGAAAGCAGAGCAGCAGCATCATTTTTTCCACATGCTTTAGAAACAATTAAAATTAAATAACCATACAATTCAGTGCACCATTTCATTTCATATATACATTCTGAACTCATACTTCGAGGGCCAGAGGAAGGATTCCTGCTCTCAACACACACCTGTGACTCCAAGATAAGTTTGCTATAAAAAAAATGCTTAGTGCCGTAATTGTGCTTGATTTAGATAGATGTTTGTTTTCAACAAGATGCCTTTGAATCATTTTTCCTTCAAATCTACCAAGTGACTTTCTTGTAACTGTGCTCATGCTGCACGATTAATTATTACAACACATATATTGTAATTCAGCTTTCTCAAAAATAGCAAAAGGAGAACTGCACGATTTACTCGACAGAAAATCTTTCTTATTGGCCCTGTTTTCTGACATACTAAGTAAATGATTCCACAATTTTATCATTTCACATTTTCACCTTATTAATCCAGGAATCCAAACCATATCACCTTAAACAGCCAAGGTGGGAGCAAACATATGAATGGCTAGACAACAGTGTGTGTCTGTGCTGCAGCTCTGTAACCGCTATTTTACATTCTTTCCCCACATCCCTTAAGCATAATTTAATATGGGGGAGACACGTCATAAAGCTGTAAGTAAAAAGCAACATCTATACATATTTTAAACTTGTTGACAACAGACCTTAAAGCTCTCCCAGTTAAATCTGCCAAGATTTGAATTTCGACTTCATAGGTCACATATTCATCAAAAGTAAATGCCAAACATTTATATTCAGGTGTACGTTCCAGTGCTGCAGTCCCAAAAGTCACATTTTTGCTTCTTCTTGGAATATTTTTTCCCTGAAATGAATCATCTGAGTCTTACTTTGATTTATTAACAACCTCCAACTGTAACACCAGGTCTTAACAAATATTTTGTAAATCATCCTCAGATTCAGCTGGTGGAGAAGAAGAGAGAGAACTTCATCTGCGTGCAACAAAGTGCTCAAAAGAGTTTAACTGATTGCTCCAATTCACCAAGCCAAGTCATCTACATATCTTTTAAACAGGGTAGGAGAAAAAACATCACCTCATTTAACACCAAAGGGAGTTCTAAACCGATAAGTTTGTATATTATTTATTTCTATAAAAGCAACAACTGTACAATGATTTTAACACTTAATACGCCTGCTTTTAAAATTTTTAAGGCAGGTAAATCTGTCTGAATCTAATCAAAAGCCTTTTAAAAGTCAACAAAACATACAAACAAATGAACATATCCGATTATACCATTCATCCATCAACACTTTTCTGTGTACTTGTACATGTTTCAAGTTGTCTAATAAGCTCCAACAAAGCGGAGTGACACATATTACAGGACAGAAAACTCTCTTTTATTTCTCTGTCTTTTTCTTCTTTTTGTTTGAGCAACAGATGTGTTTTCTTCCCTTATTTGAACACCAAACTTAAACTTTAACATCAATAGGGAATGAACAGGTAAGTGATTTCTCATGGGACAACCATGACATCAATACAGGTTGCATCACTTCTGTCCATAAAACCTGTTCAGGCAATTAAAATAATTAAGCGAGTGCACTTACATAACCTAATAAGTAGAAAAAGGAAGGAAGCTAGATCTTTCAACAAAATGATACCCAAGTTGCCATGTTGTGACATTTAAGAGATATACAGTATGTGTTCCCATTTGAAACTATTGCGTCTTCAAAGCACAAGTGCCACAAAGCCTTGCAACTGTGCTGATTTTATTATTAGTGTGATCAAGAGTATGGCTTCAGAACTTTTGGAAGAACTTTAATTACAAACACAAGATGTTATTTATGTTGAAACAAAAGCCTTCGTTCTGATTGGCTGACCCTGAATTGAACAGTGTGTGAGGCTGAATTCTCCACTTTTGTCTAAATGAAATAATGACTTTACCTCACTTCATGCATTTGTCTCCTCTGATAAATGCTTCTTGCATCAGCATGCAAACACAACAATACATGAATGAAACGAAGCCCACCCACGCATGCAAGGTCTCTGCAGCAGTACTGGCATACGATAGCTCCTTCAAACAAGCGAGGGAAAGAGCTTGAAATTTTAACAAGCTCATCTAAGATCAAGACCAATATCAGCTTGTTCAAAAACATTAACCTAATTCCCAACTGTTCTTTATAAACACCACGACTGAAATAGATTTCTACACTTGAAACGTGAGACGGTTGATTTTTTAAGAACTCAAGTCTCCCCAAGATGCAATCCAATTCGGAATGGCTGAGGGGCGGCTGTGTAAATGCACAACTCTGTTTTGGTTATGACTCCTCTTCACTGAAAAACAGTGGGACTGGCAGTTTTTATGAGTGTAGTGACGATATGAGATCAGTGATATATACTGCGACTGCATTTATCTGACCTGAGAGGAAGGCGACCTTCTCCTTGAGGATGGGAAGCACATCAATAGCCTTCATATCCTCATTGCGATGAAACCCTGAAACACAGAAAAGCAGAGAGTCAGCAAGCAAAATCCTGAAACAGCCAGTTACACCAATTTGAATGTTTTTTTTGTTTTCATTTTCACACCGATGTGAGCATGTGACATCTTTAGCATGCTCTGAGGTGGTCAGGGATTGTTTCACCATAAGCATGGATGCACACCTTGGACACTAGCTAGTGTGTTGATATTAAAGTGAGGAACACAAAAGGTATGGAATCTGATCATGATAACCTCGCAGACCTAAATGTTTAACCCAACCTGGTATACTTTCCACCATGGCCTCCCCTGCTCTGTCGCAGTATGTTCTTCAAATGTCAACTCTTTTGCCTCGCCTCCTCAACAGATGGCACGCTGGTTAATACCAGGAAGCAAGATGGAGCAATTCAACACACACACACTCACTCACACACACACAGAAACACACGCTCACACCAGCTGACTTTTATCTCTTTGGTGTGTCAGAGCAGTCAGTCATGAAGACACATGAGCTGATCCACTGAACAGAATAATGCAGGGATAGCATGCCATATTTTCTTGATTTCCATGGTATAACACATCTGATGATAACTGTTAAAGTGCTTTTATCAAAATACAATGTATTCTCAGTTGTTTAACATTAAACCTTCTCTGTGACACAACGATCAACTCCATGACTGCAAAGCACAGCAATCTACAGCCGACAGCTTTGATGCTGCAGCTAGTAAAAGATATACATCAGCCCTGATATTGACCACTGAATATATGAGTGTATGCAAGTGAGGAGGTGGGTGTGGGTGGCAGCAGCACCTCTCTGCAGATGCAGTTAGCTGGTGATGTCATCAGATAGCCCTCATTCCAGCTGTGAGTCATCACTCTCTCTCTCTCTCTCGCTCTCTCTCTCTCTCTCTCACACACACACACACACACACACACACACACACACAATACTATACCAGGTACCATGTACTTGATGTTGTGCAATAACAGCATGGCATAATCATAAATCATAGATTTGATCCTATTGATAGCTATGTGTTTATATAAAACTCTATCAAATCATAAATCACTGATGGTGATTGAGCCAGCACTGACTTAGGGCTTCAAACTACAGTGTCTTCTGATTGATGGCACAGACTTACCAATACCATACCAAAAATGACACTTATGTCACTTAAAAACCTCAAATAAACTGCATCAACTTCTTCCTTTACTATGAGACACGCTGTACTATATTGTGCCTGAAATTTAACTTCAGGAAATTAAAGGATTTTCTGAACTTTTGTAATTCCAACTGTGATTGGCTTTAATCCTTAAAAGGAAGAAAAAAGGGGAAATATCAGAAATTCTCCTTTTAGTCTCAGCTTCTGGAGGGGCGTGTCTGTGTTTGATTGACAGCTGCTGACAGGCTGCCAGAGTACAGGTGTTACACTGTAATGAAGACGAGACAAAGTAAACAAACTTGTGCTGCAGCCTGTGAGCAGGCAGCCTGTTGTTAGCAGTGCTTCTGAGGAGTAAGGACCACAGCAGCATCTAACAGGACCGAAGTGACATTCACGTGTACAGTAATTTTACATGCTGTTTGATGTGCTGCAGCTGAGCAGCTAATTACTGATGCAAGCTGTGCACTTTGATGGATGGCCCTTTCAATCAGCTAAGGTGCAATGCTTGTAAGTTAGATAAGAAAGAGACTTTAGCAGGAAAGCTAATGTGGGCTGATGTTCAGAATCTGTGGCTCTTGTGTAGCAGGCTGCTGTCTGGCTCAATGTGACCGCCTGCTCTGCCTCTGCTAGAACGCTGATGTTACTGCTCTACGCACGATTTGATTGGTTGTAAATGCATGCACAAAAATTGCTATTTAATTTCAGTTGGACTTCAACACTTCACAGTCCCAACTCACAATCTAGTCAGATACAGGGTGGGGGGAGGGGTCATGAAAATATGACAAATATTTATATATTATATTTAATAGGGGTCAAAAGGGAGAGAAATACTGCAGAGGAAATAGCTAACAACTTTGCATGAACACTGTGCTGCTTTGACAGTTACAATATAAACATTTAATCACACTGACTACGAATGGAAACGAGCTAATTAGATAGTGGCTAGACTGCTGGGTGCTGAATCATGCGCTCACATACACACACAAACTGGATGCCCTCAAATAAAAGTCAGTCATGACTGTAAATTCATTTTAAACTACAGTAAAGCCAGAATCCAAAGCAGGAGTCAGTGATTACTCAAAGTTGAATCTCTGCTCTCAAAATATGGATATTTATCAGCCCACAGCTCGATACAAGCAGGGAGCGAAGCAGTAACATGTAGACATTTTTCAACATGAGTGTCATTAAACCTGTGACTGCTCCTTCCAGGTTGCAAATGAGTTACAACCCAAGGATATAAGGGGAAGAAAGGAAGGGTGGCAGAACTCAAAGCAAAGACAAAATGAATGACAGAAAGCTACATAAATGTGTGGATGGACAGATGAAAAGATAAATGGATCAAAGGCAGACTGAAAAGGAGAGGGACAAAGACAAAGTGTGTGGTATGAAATGACAGGAACAGGCTGATAATGATTCATGCGAGAACGGGAAGAGAAGAATGGGGACAGACAAAACTGCAGTGTACAGCGAGACAGATAATAATACAGACAGAGGAGACTGCAGAAAGAGACAGCTAAATAACTCCTACGGGTTTTAATGGCTCCTGTAATATCGATTTCATCCACGGTCTGAGGGAGTTAGGGGCAGCAGTCAGGCCTGGATGACAGCACATTAGCTCACAGTGGGAAGTGGCCGGATCGGACGCAACCTGACTCACGGACAAAGTCACAACCGGCTGAGACGAGGTGAGACGAGGTGGCAATAATGGTTTCATTCTCTTTCCACGGCTGGCGAGAGGAGAGGGGGAGAGGCCAAACAGCAGAGCGAGTAGCTCGCAATCCACACTCGTAGTTTTTATGATCTCCCTCTCTGGTGCAGAAATAACCTGCTGCACCTGTTTCTCATCCAGCCTGCCACCCCTCCATCTATCCCTCACACACAGAGAACATGGTGAGAAGATTGAGCATGGCGTAGCGTTCACTCTGTGTCTTCAAAAGATCCAGAGTGTGTGCATGTGTGCGTTGAACATCAGCAATAGAGGGCACAAGCAGAGAGGAAAAATACTCCTCCTTCACTTTGTGTGTTAGCCAATGCGTGCATATGTGTTTCCTGTGAAATGTGTCCAGACCTTGCTGTGGCAGTTTATGTAAAACACTGGCTTAAAGCCAACACTGACCTCTCTTAGAGTGCCATAGCCAGGCTAAAATTGCACTTCGTCACCTTTTTGAACACCACATCAGACCGAGTCTGGCACTTTGGGTTTATGTGGAAGGCTGCAGTAAGATAGAAACAGATGTGGCTGCCATGCAAGTTGCATATCTTAATGCTGCGACACCGGATTTTGGAGATTTGGTTGGAAAATTCCACATAAAGTTTTGCATGCTCCTAAAAAAATGGAGAGCAGCAAAATATAAATAGCTGCTGGTGAAGAGTGAGTTGCTTCCACTGTATGATTACTAAATGTGATGTCAGCACAGTAAAAGAGGCACAATGCTGCAAGTATACATGCAACTGCGCAGTATTTTCTAATTTCCACCATGTTTATATGCAGCAATAACCCAAACAGTATCCCACAGAAATAAAGTATTACCCTACACACTGTGATTCATGAAATCCCATCATCGCCTCTCGCTACTAACACACCAGAACACACAGGCACACACGACAATCTCCTCTCTCCACTACACACAGCCCCTCATTTACAAGTCTGCCGAGCATGAAATAAAGCTTTTCAATCACAGACTGCTTGTTCATAACACACTCATAATGAGAGCAATCCATTTTACTGGCAGCCTGCGCTCTGTAAAATTAGGTGAAATGCATATTGTTCGTCCAAGAAAAAAGGTTTTTACTGCAAGCTTTTCTGTGATTATTATTTTTCTAATCTAGAATTCAAAGCAGGAAAAGGAAGAAGAAAGGCGGCTCTCACTGTGACATGTCTGTCCTTGCAAATCTGCATAGTAACAGGAAATACAAGGTGATGACAGCGGGATATGGAGATCAACTGCACACGACAGGCAGTGGATCATTCAGACATAAGCAATGCAGGAGTGTCAGATGCCAGTCTGTCATTCATGACACACACAGAGAAACACACACACATACAAACATGGGCATTTACATGTGCACTCTTCTTCTCTCTGCAGATTTAGTAATAGAGGCATCTTGTGCATACACTCATCAAGGGGACAATGACTGCATATCATGTGCAGTATTTTTTTGCTTGAGGTGGCTTGACAACACATAATGCATGACATACAATAATGTTCTCACTTGCCAGCTATGCACTTTAAAGCGTAAGAGTGGAACTGGATTTGTTCATGTTGCATTCTGATACTTATATACTCCATATTCAGGCAGCTGGTGAAGTTCTGGAATGATTTGTCCCTTGTGTTGCAGCTCTTTTCAACCAGATAAATATGCAATAATTGCTCAGTGTCTGAAACAGTGGAATGCTGACAAGAAAAGGCTGTAGAGTAAATGTATTTTTCTCTTTGTGTCTTGGTAAGGGGGCCGGGCAAAAACGAAATTGCAGACAAATGGATACTAGTTTCTTTTTACCCACTACTCCCAACAAAAACTCCCACCACTGGCTATTATTCATAAATCATTCATGGACATTGGATGTAGTGTCAATTTACAGTTTGGGCAATTTCATACTAATGCAAACTGCATCTGCTCAGTGATGGCAGCAACTTGTCTAATGGTGTGGCTTTGTGCAGCTCAAAGGTCAGCCAACCCTTTTGGTTTAGCAGTGGTACAGAGGTGAAGACACAAAATTGTAGCTTACATCTAACTTGAAGACACAGAATGACTGAGCATACTGATGGGACTGAACGGTCTCATCTTGGTTTTGAAATAATTGCTCAGTCTATGCTTTTGCAAAGCCTGATCACTGTAAGAATATTTCCACCACAACATGCAGCTAGAGCAGTGAGTACACTTCATCTTCACTCCTGCTGCTACGCATGAATTTAGAAAGCAAACAGAGAGCAAGAGGCGGTGACACAGATTCACTCTGCTCAACTCTTGTCTCTCCACAAGGATTGCGCCCTAAATCCTTAAACTCACATTGCTGTGTCGCAGAGGCAGTACAACAGCACAACACACAGAAAGTGTGCCAATCCATTTCCTTTTGCCCTCCTAACTCCAGGCTGGAAACACACACACATACGGATCTGAATACACTTACACAGAGCAGATTGTGTGTGTGCCTTGCACCAATTCTTCACTCCACAGACTGAAAACATCCTACATCCTTTAAGATCCAAACTGGGTTACAGACTTGTTTTACAGGGCTTTAATGAGATGCAGCGGGGAATGAATGCACTAAGTTTAGATCAGAATGGAAAAAGTTTATAACCCCCTGACCAAAACTGTAACATGTGCAGAAATAAACACTACCAATT
The DNA here is from genome assembly GCF_017976325.1 of Chelmon rostratus. Lineage (NCBI taxonomy): Eukaryota > Metazoa > Chordata > Actinopteri > Chaetodontiformes > Chaetodontidae > Chelmon > Chelmon rostratus. The sequence continues at coordinate 20,556,434 of NC_055665.1, forward strand.
TCTTCACCTACGAGCATCATAACCCCAACTCACATGCCCAAAATGAACACAACTGCACATTCGTGTCGTCTTTCCACAGCGCGTCGGAACAGACGGCCTCAGTGCACTGTGCCAATCCCTTCGCTTCCAATCCTTTAGACCACAGGCTAGACTGTACATGGTGCATCTGCACAGCCTGGCACACCGCATGATGCCAATCCTCTGGCTCATAACCTCATAACCTCAAACCCGGAGCAATTACAAGCTCGGCTGTATGTGTAGTACAGCAGAACAGAGCAGGCCCGCTACATAATACTGCAGGAATACTACAGTATAAATCCCCGGGTTGTTGTGTTGACCGCCTCAGCACAAGCCTGATAACACACATTCCTGCTGCCAGCGAGGATAACTAGAAAGACCCGAAGATTCAGAGCAGTAATCACTATGAAATGCATTTTAATACCAATGATGTGCACCCACCACTTGACCATTCAGCAATATTTCATAGTACAGATGCAACAAATGGACTCTCATTATTTATTAGTAATCGCAGCTGTACAAATGTAAGCTCTTTTAGAATCTGCTACAGTCTATTCAAAGATTTACAGTGCATGCGACTGTGATGGGTTTCAGATGGCTCTTTCAAACTGCAGCTCTGGGTTGGAGCCCAGTATGTGAACCTGACTATGAGTTTGAGTGAAAAGACACAACTGGGAGGCATTTGTCACACTGTTCAGCCTGGTTTGGCTCAGTTTGGCCTGACTTAAGACTGGCTCAGAATGTGGGAAGCGTTTGTGAACAGTGCAGAAACAGAGGAAATGCAGGAGCAGATTGGCTTAGTCATTATTGTGCTAGAGTTAGAGGCCGTGTGCATAACTGTCTTACTGCATGTGTGTGTGTCGTGCTTTTATGTGTGTGTGTGCCTGTGTTCTGACCTGTGTTTCACAGTGCAGCAGCATGACTGGCACCCTTTGCAGGGCTCTAAGAATAGTGCTCCCTCGGAGAGAGGGATGTGCCACTTTCAGCTTTTTGGGTAAAACTGAACAGAAGCCAGGCAGCAGAAAGCAGGTCACGGGCCACTGTAGATCCGTGAGGGAATTCACTTTAGCACAACAGTAAATCGATATCTCACTATCTCACTATAAAAGTATCATCGGCATCTTCCAGGAAAGTTCTAGCGTTGAACCACCAGTGGCGCACAGTCTTCAGCCAGCATTGGCAGCAATACCAGCAAGCTCCTCTGTTTTGTGGTGCTTTGTGGTGTTAAAGTTATGATATGTCAGCTTTTTGGGAGCAGCGGATTCTCTTACAAATATTCAAACCACCTGGGAGTTTGAAACAAGCCAGTAGCGGCTCTTTCAGTTGCGCTTAAATATCAAACATAAAAACACTGAGCGTTCTATAACACTCAAACTACACTCAGACTAAACTGCTGACTTTCAGTTTCTAATGTTGATCTAAAACTGGGATTCTTTAGCTCTTTCACCCAAGAGACTTCAATGACCAATTCAGCTTTCAGTTCTGTTACCAGAGCTTGTTTTGATCTACTTACATTATCTACTCTGATCATGTATCTGCCATAAGAAGACGCCATGTTTTGTACTATTTCTGCTCAACCCCCCTAGTGTGTAGGGATATCAGGCTGCCATTGCCCTGCATGTTGTTGTGGGTTGATATTAGTCTATACGATGGGCTGTTACAAGCAGGTTGTTTGTCAGGTCCCCTGTGTGACAACCCCGACTAGAATAACAGCAAGCGTACGTTGCCCTGCTGCAACAGGGGGATAAGATAAACAACTTAGAGCTCTATCTCTCCCTTGTTCTGCCGCTCACTCCATCTTTCTTTCTCTTCAACTCCTTTTTATTTTTTCTCCATCTTTAAATCGCACACAGTCTTTCTACGCCTGCCTCAGATACAAAGCCACACCTAGCAGCCTCCACTCTACTCCCGTTCTGTGACCTTCAGCCGGAGCTGGCAGGGGGCCTGGGGACTGTGGTGAGCTCAACTTTCATCGGGTTTCTTGTATTGTTGCTACAGTGTGGCTTACAGTAAAAATAACACTTTGCTCCTACCACAACCCCTCGACCTGGATGTAACCCCTAAGCACAGCAAAAAAGGGTATGAATAAGTCATAACAAATGGGAAGGGTAGGAAGTACAGCTCTGACAATGTGCTTAAGTGCTCAATATGTAGCTGCAGTGTGGCGCATTCAGATGAACTGGCCATCCCACCAGTGAAGATCTGTTATTCTATTTTTCTTTCTGCATTATATAGACTCACTATATCAGCTTCAAATACTTTTTATAGGTTAATGGTTATAGTTTCATTAATCTGCTGATTTTTTAAAATTAGTTATCTAGTCTATAAGATGTTCAAAAATAGTGACAAATGCCCATCACAAGTTCCCAAGGCACAAGCTGACATCATCAAAACAGTTTGTTTCATCTTACTGTCAGCACACTACTCCAAAACATACAATTAACAAAAATATAAAGCAGAGAAAACAGCAAATCTTCACATTTGAGAAACCAGAACTAGATCACACTAGCCATTTTTGCTAAGTGAGTCATCGATAATCTGAGTTGTTGTAGATTCATTTTCTGTTTATTGACCAGTCGGCTAATAGACTAATCACTTCAGTACCAGCCTTCTCCTAACACATACTCTCACTCAAACACACATGTGAGCATTGGAGACAGGACGACAGGCACTGTGCTACTACAATGTAACCCTATATTTCCATACTTTTAGTCAGTAATAACCTAAATGCTACTCTTGACCATAATATGATGCGTATAAACAATTCATAACTGAATACGACAGAAAAAAAAACCTTAGGGAGGACAGAGGGAAAGCTAAATATATCCGACAGATTAAGAGCTCTCTGAAATGAACAACACATCATACAGAGTAGAGTAGAACAGAAAGCTCTGTAAATCATGTTCACACCATTCAGCACAACAAATACGCTAAATATAACTCTGATTTAGTACAGTGTGCGAGCAGCTGAGGGGCAATGCTGAGATAAACAATGGTCAGCAGTCTTATGCAAGCTAGTGAGTGTGCATATGAGGGTTACTTCACTGAGCTGTTTGTGAGACCAGTAAAGGGCACCATCATAGCAGTTTCAATGCTGTATAATGAACTACTGTGTGCACATCTGTGCTCTCATTACACTGCAGTGCTGCACATAACACTACACACATTTATGAAATTACACTTTTAATAATGCAACTTGCACGTGTAGTAAAAGCACTAACAATAACATACTTCAGAAGATGAAATGCACGCACAAAAACACAACCTGGAGACCCCCGAGCTGGATGCATGCTAAACACAAACAAGAAAGTCCACGCAACCGTCTGTGTGTGTGCGTGTGTGTGTGTGTGTGTGCTCGCTTTCATTTGTGATCTGTTTTCGGATGTAATAAACCCTGACAGAATATAAGTACTGTATGTGTTCCTTTTCTGGTGCTACAGCTGTTTCTCTATTCCTTTCACACTTCAGTGAGCCTGGATAACAACCTCACCTCCGTGTACAATTTTCAAATCTCCTCTTCTCCCTTTTTCCTTTGTTTCTCATCTCTCATGTGACTACCACCCTGTGTGTCTCTCTCTAGATGTATTCTCCCCTCCCTCTGTTGACTCTATTGACTTCTGACATACTTAGTGTTCCCTTAGGCCTCACTATTGGCAACCCTCTGTGTCACTTGCCAGTACTTGGTGCTGTCTTCCCCCCCCCCCTTTTTTTGGGAGCTTTGTGTCCACACACTGTAACACAGCTAAATATGAAAGGATGAGAACATTTGAGTCAATTCTACACGAACAGTCATCACTTTTGACAAGCACAAGCCCTTCTGGGTATTGTCAGTGTCGGACTGGAGCTGCGGCCCTTTGATTGGAAGCACTTGTCTCGTCATTATCAACTCCATTCTGTCCGGCATTTAAGCAGAAGGACCGTTGAAACAATTCCTCCTGGGGTGCATAAAAAATGGGACATCTACAGTGTCTGTAGGTGTAGTGAGTTTTAAAAGTCTTCCACAAAGTTTAATGGGTCATCTACTGGAGTTTCATTTCCCTGTATGCTGCCGATCAGGACAGTATGAAAGCATTGTGCTTTGATACTTTAGCTTTTACAGGGTCTGACAAAGAACTTTTCTATTGATCTTACTATAAAAGTGAACAGCTCCTGCATAAGGACATAACGGTTCACCTAACCCAAGAGAAAATATGATCAATGAATTGCACAGTCATCATCACAAGTGACAACTTGGCCCCGTGACAACAGGTTTTGTCCCAGGTGTTATTTTAAGTGAAACTATGCCACATGCCTTATAAAGCCTCCCTCGGCCTGCCTTGCTGTAATCTCATTCTGAAGTGCTCTCCTCATGACAAATACCACTATTTCTCCTGATCGCCTCACAGCAGTCACCTCCTCAGACATCTGCATTCATTACCCCTACAGGCACCAGGTCTTGGTGACTGAGCAGGAGTGGGTGAAAAAGTTTTATGTTTAATTGAGGGTGATGGCTGAACTATCTTCGAGCTACCTGATCAGAGTATTTGTCGAGGTAAAAGCTGATGTTCAGGGTTGTATTAGTCTGAGAGGTCAGTTGGCCTGTTTCAGCACCTGGCACAGATCTACCATGGCTATCAGGCTGTAGCTGTGCAGTCTCACTAACTGTTCAAGCAGGGTGTTGTGTTTAGCCTCAACATTCAGTAAACACACGCTTCACCGGGAGTGTGTGAGTAAACTTTTCTGTTTTTCTATTTATATCCTCTAGTAGCTAAAACAGTTTATGTCTACGTAGCACAGCTGAGCACCATGGCCCATACTAAACTGGAAACGGGGCAACATAAGCATGACGGGCTGCAGTAAAGTGTATAAAAGGACAATAATGCCCATACATATAGTGGCCTTTTTCGTCTCCTTCACTTCCTAGAAGCATCGCCTAAATGATCTCAAACATAGCGACATAAATTAGCAGCATGTGTCAACTCATACAGAGATCTGAAAGTTCGCAGCAAACACAAGACAATGTGTCAAAATTACTGAGGCCAACTGTGCTGTGACGGGGAACAGAAGTCACAGCTCAGCCTCAGAATCATGACTAAAAGAAAATGGACAGAATTGTTGCGTAACTCCACACAACCTGCCACAAAGTTCAATCAAGACCTCAAACTCACTGACAGCCTCAGTGGAACTTTACATGCTTCAGAACATTGTTATTTTACTGCAAGACTTCTGTACTGGTTGGTGCTACGCTGTGAGGTGTTCCTGTTATTCTGTCCTCTTGGGAATCGCTGTAATGCAGCTGCACTGCACCGCATTTTAAAAGTAGGACTTTCTTGTAACAGTATGCATGTGTTATCCATACTGCTGTGTGTCCGGGGAACAGCGCGAGCATATGCAGAGGGTTAGTCGCAGTATATTATTCAGTCAACCAATCACTCACCCTCCTATCTATTCTCTGACAGAGGCAATAGACATACTATTGTTGCCAAGTTTGTTGGCTCATGAATTACTGATAAACTGCCAAATAGATCACCAATAACAAAACAGCAGAAGTTGCATCATTTCCCTTAACAATATGTTCAAATCCATCACTGCTACACAGGGTTGTGGTTTCTACACATGCATAACATATGTTCAAATGCTAACAAATAACAGTCATACAGTAACTTACTATAATGCAAAACTGCAGCTGAAGTTCAGAAAAGCTGCAGACTAAGATTTGGTCAGTTTTATGTGGGGGGGGGGGGGGGGGGGGGGGGGGGGGGGCTCAACAAAGGGTGGTTTTAAAAAAGAGTGTTTTTAATCACTGTCTCGTCTTGTTTGAAACAAAACGCAGTTCAAGGTGATGCGGATAGCACTGTTTTTTTTTTATAACATCTGTGTTCATTAAGTGCTGAGTTCACATTGACCAAAGAAAACCCCACAAAACAATCCAACACATAAATAACATCTACAATCAGAACAAACTCAATATTATGACGTCTGCAGAGGTTCTTTATTATCTTTAGAAATGTATTGGCGTTTTTTTAAATATCCCATTACCAAAGCTAATATGTTTTTTGACTGCAGACACTTCAGTTGAACACTTGAGGTGACAATGTCTTAGTACTTTAACAGAATCAAAATTAACAGGATTCTGGATAAACATGAAAGAATACATTTATGATAGAGGATACTCTACCTGAGAGTCTGATCAGGGTTTTTCCAGCCTGGGCGTACTGCCAGCTGTGGTTATCCAGCACTGCCATTGTAAACCAAATCCAGCTCGGAGTCGTCCCGATCAATCTAGGCCTTCATTAGACCCTACACAGGGCTTCAGCGGACAGTTATCACACTACCAGCTCTGGCTTTCTAACCGTGCCATTGTTGCATGGCGAGGACGCAAGTGAACAACTGCCGTGCCATATATTGGCCAACGCCCTGCCACCCACTGAGTCGCAGAAAGCCAAAGGCACTGCCAGCTCCTCTTTGCCTTCACCAACTGGCTTTTTTTTTTTTTTTTTTGCCGTTTCCCCGCATGTGACTAACCCCTCCCCAAAACAAGATTTAGTAACAAGTGCTGCTTTGCATTAAACAGTTTCTCCCCTGTGTGCCTGGCTAGCTACTCAGAGGGGGGAGGGGAAAAAAAAAGTTAAGCCAGCCAAACAGTTGTCGCTGGTGGATTTGCGGGTGAAATAGGCTTTAATAATGATTGGTTGTAATCTTCTCTCTGACTAATACTTCGATTCTGTTGGTGACTGTGAGCTTTGCGCTGCAGCATTTACAGTAAAGACCCTTAATGTACAGTAAATAATGTCCTCCAAATCATCTTTACAGGTGTTTTTACAGAGAGCACAGTGACCTTGTCTACCTTACAAGACACGTGCTAAAAAAAGTCAATTTCTAAGTACATACATCTTGTTTTCTTTAAGTATGCAACAGAAGTTGTTCATATGAACTGCAACAAGTCTTGTTTATTATTATCCTTCTGACACAGTATTTTTAAAATTGTTTAAAAGAAGGGAGTTTAGATGCAAAACTGATATCAAACAATACATTTATTGAAGCAGACACACACTGGTAATCAGTTCATTAATTTCTAATCGTATGCTAAGCTTTCACATTTGACCATTTACGCCGCCTTGACGTCAATAAACCTCAAAAGCGCTTAAACAATCTTCATCTGTGTGTAAATTCATTGAGACCAAATTATCTAAGTGGCTTATGTGCATGGCTAAATTTGATCCAAACACTCACGCGTATCCACTTTCATAAAACAGTTGCTTGATCGGGAGCCAATATCTTTTGAACTGAGGAAATGAAACAAAGAGCTTATTCACTATTTACTCAAAGAGAGAAATTAAGCTTCTTTGTAGTCTCTCAAAGGAAAAGTCATGGGTGGGGGAGGATTACCATTATTTTTCCACATTGTGAGGAAAGCTCCGATAAGCTCTAAAAATGGGTTTACGAGACATGGAGCTCAAAAAGCAAGGCCAGAGTAAGTCATGATCCAGCAACTAAAACTTCTGTGATTAACAAGCATCAGCGCTCAAGCTGCAGCAAAGAGATTATCTTGATATAGACGTGCTGACATAATGGACGGGCTGCAATGCATTATGTGCAGGCATTTTTGACAAAAATCCAACCAAACAATGTCTAAAAAAGATACACATTTCCATCCACATTTTTATGTAGTATTCCCCTCTAGACCACTTCCTGGGACCACCTACCGACTTTGTTAGCCTTCTGACATGGTTCCACTGTCAGCCGACCCCTCCTGTCCTTGAGAAAACCCATGTAGTGGAAACGGAACAGCACAGCCAGACTAGCCATGTTCAGTGTCACAGATAACAATCCGCAGTGTACCGACGTGTCACAAGGGAGCTTCCAGAAGCAGTGATCCTGTGGGTCATATACTGTAACTCGATCCCCAAGGCCGAGGTCACATGCGTTCCCTTGTTTTGGAAGGTGGATCAAATAAGTATTGTTCAAGCGCAAAGAGAGCTCACTGTATTACGTTGATGGTGCTCATGTATTGTCTCAGTGTGTGAGAGACCTGGCAGCCTGCTGTAATTGTATGCAAGCGGGCCAGGTCGCATATCTGAATGATCCTGCTGGAATAAATAACTGAGAGGGATTGTCACCTCTGAGAATGAGGCATGAGTCAGCTGTGACAGGGTTATACAAACAGATGAGTGAGTGTGCAGTAGGTCAGGTGTTTGCAGCTGTAGATGCCTTATTTGTTTTTTCTGCAATGGCGTTTAACATTTAACATGTGTTATAATAACCTCTGGACACAGAGAGCCTCACCATATTCAGGAATTATGACAAAAGTGAAAAAGAAACAGGTGGAAATATCAGGATCTCTATTGGAATTTAACTTAAATGTAGTTTTGGGTGTGTTGGCGAGGGTGTTACCCTGTGAGCTTATTTTCGGCCCCTCTAAGTACCCCTTTTAATCCATTGTTACCCAGCCATGTTGACCTTTATTTGTTTTCTGTCATCATTTATGTACTCTATACTTTTAACTTTTTACTACTACTACTACTACTTACTACTTTAACTCTTTTCACTAAAGCTGGTGTCTGTCCTCTCTATAAACTGTCTTACTGTCGCATGCTGCACTGTTACAGTGGTAGAGAGAAAGAGAGGGACAACAAGAGCAGAAAGACCACGAGAGAAGTGTGTGAGTGTGAGAGGGATGGATACTACAAAAAAGCATAAAAGCCCTTTTCAGTGCTGAGCGTCCATGTGCATCTGTCTGCTTGTAAGCCCACAACAGCATACAGTGCAAACTCACTGGGCAGCCAGCTGAGCCGCATCAACACATCAATGAAGTGGAGAGGAGGACGCTTTGTACGGCTCAGGGACCACCATTCATCAGCTTCCTCTGTCCAAACCGTGCTCTGATTGTCCCGCCGCACAACAAAACCAAGCCAATAAACCACAGTGCACCAAATAACACTTGACAAGCAAGGCACAGGAGGCAGAGAGAGAGGAGAGAGAGACAGGAGAGTGCATGCTTCTGTGGTCCACTGTGGTACTAACTCCCCTGGAGACAAGAGGACAGAGAACGAAGGAGGAAGGACAGACAGTGCTTGAGACAACACCATGTTAGCTGCTCGTCATTCATTTTAGACAGCTGTGGCTCTAAGCAGATAGGACTGATGATGTCAGACAGTGGGAGAGAAATGACGAGAGGAAGGGGGACTCCATCCTCTCGTCATTAAGAGCACTTTAAAATCTGCACATAAAAAACGCCACAGGGAGAATGCCAAAAGAATAAAATAACCACATGACAAAATGCTTTCTGCTTGGCTGAGGTCCAGAAGTTGGCATTTCAAAAAAGAGAGGACAGAAACAGAAGATGATGGAAACAGATTTTTCAAACACCTTGACACCGCAGTTTTTTTATATACAGCCCTCCATGCCACCAGAAAAGCCCCAAAAATTAACAACAAATAGAGCAGGGGTGTTGAGGCAAGAAGCCCTGACTGCATGCCACCCCCTCTCTATCAACACAGTGGTTAAAAACAACACAGGATACACGTGTGACAGAAGCAACCATTCATTAAAAACGCGTCATCATATGTGAGAAGCAGCAATGAAAATTCTTGTCATACCCGCCGCTCTATTCACAAAGAGGTAGTTGGTGGAAACATGCACTGATTCACATTTTATTTGTCCAAATGTCAAAAATTCACTTAAAGCCTGTGCAACATGTGGAAGCATTAGACAGACGTCACAATGACATATAAACAGATAGCACAGGAGAGAAATCTAACGCGCCCAACTAACAGTGCACACCACAAAAGGACAAATACTGCATATGCACAGGATCCAAGAAGTGTGTTCCTGCGTGGTACAACACATCAAGGAACATCCCCCCATTTCACAGCAAACTGCCAGGTCAACCTAACCATGACCTCAGCTGACAGCAGCACCAACAGAGCAACAGCTAAGCTCTGATAATAGGATGATTTACTCCTAAAAACCTCAGGGACAAACCTCAGAATTAACACATGATTAACTTAAAATGCAGTCGTTAACACAAATTTTGCAACAAAGCTGGAATATGCACTTTAGAAGTGCCTGTGTGGATGTTATGTAGCAAACAGGAAGCTCTGTAAAACATATATGGTAAATAACAGAAACATATAAGGGATGCTTAAAATAACGCAGCAGGGACTTAGTGTCTGTTCTTTACTGTGTCAGTTGCTGTTGGAATAAAAACAGAAAAAAAAACCCTGCATCAATCCAAACTGAAAAACGGTTCTGAGCAACCTCGCTGTGTTTTTGTTATTTCTTTTTAATAAACAGTATCTGTAATGAATGCCTCTAACATAGTGCTGAATGATAAACAGGGAATCAGACTCTGTGGTTTCTCTCTAAACAGATGCAGCAAACAGACCAAAACGATTATAACTGAATCCTATTGTCTTTAGTGTGTGTGTGTGTGTGTGTGTGTGTGTGTGTGTGTGTGTGTGTGCACCTGCAGGGCTTACAGCTTGCTAAAAGCAGGATAGTTCCTGTTTACAAGCACAGGAGTCAGAGCCAGCTCCCAAAGGAAGACACACACACAGACACACACATGTACAGACTTTTGGTACTTCTGTACATTGCTGTCTTACTACACAAGTATTACTCATTACAATTACTTACTGGGGACATAAATCTGTTTACAGCCACATTGTGGGGACTCGACTTCCTCATGGGGAAAGAACGCAAGTCCCAAAATCTTAAATCATTAAACTTTAGGCTGAAGATAAAGTTAGGCAAGTAGTGGTTATGGTTTTGGTTAGGGTAAGTCTCCAGGAAATGAATGTAAGTCTATGTAATGTCCCCAAAAGTGATGGAAACACAGCTGTCTCTGTGTGTGTGTGTTTGTGTATCATTGCTGCTGGTGTACACATGCATCATTTTCTCCTCTCCTGTCATCCTCTGATCCTCTCTCGTCCTCTTTCTCACTCCATCTATTCTCAGTTATCCTCCTCCTTCCCTCACTCTAATATTCTACTCATCCATGTCTTGCATTCATCTGCTCTATTCCATTTGTTTCTTACCCCTCCCTGCCCTCTATGATCACTCCCTGTCACTCCATTCCTCTGTGAATAGATTTTCACTAGACTTGTCCTCAACAAAGACCAGACAATGTCCTGTTGAGTACACACACAGCAGACAGGGAACTGCAGGCTATGGCTCCATAGCCAGGAGGCGGCTAGTGGATCCCATGGCTATCCACTGTTATTACAGCCCTGAAAACAACCGGCTAAAGCAAACAGGGAGCCACAGGACTATCAGATGGAATATCTGACTTACATGCATGGATACGCACATGCGTGCACAAACACCACGATAGAGTGTGCAGCGGAGGTTACATATTTGCTCTCTGCTCTTACATTGATGACAATGAAACCTGACTTACTCTGGAGTAGCGCCCAATGTTAAACACTCAATTGCATGTGCACAAAATCACGTTTTGCAGTGCCAACATCACAGCATAAAGAAGTAAATAAGCTCTGCTTACTGGTGGGAGTATGTTTGCAATGTGCCAGTTGATTTACAACAGTGTCTCTGCAGAGGGAAATATTTCACACCAATTTAGACAGTTGAGCAGTTCCAAATCTAATCTCATCTAGTTATTTTCATATTTTGTTAAGGCTCCCAAGTGTCTCAGTTTCTAACCATCCTCCATGAGTAAAGGAGGGGGGCTGAGGGCTGAGAGAGACAGGGAAACAGAGAGAGGTGAGAAAAATGAGAAGTAGGGACAGGAATGGAGAAAAAGCAAAGAATAAACATAACTTCAGACTGGTTTGTGTCTGCTCCCAATTTAGGATGCTCCCTTCAAGCCATTTAATTGTAGGTCTTTTTAAGACTTTGAGGCCTGAACTCCAAGCAAACAACACAGAACCACATGGACTCCACCCCGACTGCATATAGATAGGATACTATACATAGTCATGTTGTATAGATTCTATGGGAAACAAATAAATGCAATCTGTCTGCTGTAAATAAAACGCGAATGCATCAAACAGCACAGAAAGATAACATTATTCTGAGGAGGAGAGAGGGGAGAGCAGGGGGGAGAGAGACAGAGGGGGAGAGAGCAAGAGAGAGAGAGAGAGAGGGAGAGAGAGAGAAAGAGAGAGAGGGAGTGAGAGAGAGAGACAGAGAGAGACAGAGAGAGAAACAGAGAGAGAGAGAGAGAGAGAGGGAGAGAGAGAGGGAAAGCAAGAGAGAGAGACCTACATACTAACTCCCTGCACTCTTTGTCTCACACAGTAGGGGTCACTACATACCCTGATCAGTTAAACAGCTAAAACCATACACTGTAGAAAAACACCAGTGTAGCGCCTGTGACATCATAAGTGGGTTTCCGGAAAGACATCTGGCAGCGTGATGGACTTATTTAAGTCCGGCAAATACACACCAAAATATACTAGTCTCTTCTTTTCAAAGTTCTTCAGCAGCAGTGGTTCCTTTCTGGACATTACTTAAAACACATGCACTATTTTCATTTCAAACTGAAAAAGTGTTTCACACTCATAGATAAAATCCTGTCAGCAACTGTCAGCAAATCAAGCTGAGAATACTGACGACTCATTAATCTGTCACATCTAACTTGCATCAAACAGCCATGTCTAACACTTGGCAAAATGGGACGTCACTACATTTTGTGTAAGGCCATTATTAATAGTCCATCTGCTTCGAGAATCAGGAATTTTAATGCACAGTTACACAGACATTGTCTTAAATGTCCTCATCCCAAATAGCAGAACAAAGGACAAGATATAGGAATCCAAGTATTCCCAGCACTCCTGACCCTCATCTTCCCATCATCCAGCTGCTGATGAATCCATATTGACAGGTTGTTTAAATATTAAATGCTTATGGGTCAGCACACTTTCTTTCACAGCCAAGAGGATCATCTCTCACAGAACCGTTCCCTTACAAGGGAAGGGTTCAGGGTGTCAATGGGAATGAGAGAGAAAACCGGATTATTTTCTCATTTAATCACCCTCAGGACCCTGGATGCAGTTCTAGTGCTGGAGGGTTAGAATAACAAACAGTTTTGGACAAAGCACAGCTTAAAACAGTGTTGGCACTTTGTCCTTTGCAGTGATGTGGGATATTCTAATCAACTGCATCATAAATACCTTAAACTGGGATCATGGAGACATGGCACCACTAGAAATGTTTGCTGCTAATATTATGAATGATGAAATACACACCCTGACAGATAAAGCTGCTAATGCCTTGAAGTAAATTCTCTTTCTACTGCAAGTTGAAACAGGGCCAGCCAGATACAACGGTCCATAACACCAACTACTCCCTCTGAAACTGTATTTAGTTCTTGTTTCCGTCATATATTCTTCTCTTTAAAATCGCCAGATGACCAGTTTCAACTACACACTTTTCTGTTACATGTTTTGCTTTTGTCATGGTTCAAACAAGCCCCATTTGACAACAAGAGTGAACGTCATGCTATGAGCAACGCCAGCTCCAACACTCAAATTAACACCTAATTGACCATCTGAGGACAAAATGATCAAGCCAATTACTCGTCCAATCTGAGGGTGAAGGAGTGAAGGTTATGAAATGTTGAGGAAAGAGGTTTGGTAACAAGGGATGGGAAGTTTGATTCTTTACAGAGAGCTCTTCACTTCAAACTTCTTCATTTAATTATTCCTATTAATTCTCTCCAGTCCCCTAATGCAGGCATGCTTTATAGTAGGGGAAATAAACAAGCCATAAATTATGATGAATTTCCATTTCAAAATACCATACTTTGCAACTTCTACAATAACTATATATAAAATTATAACATTAACTAATTTGATGACCAATAATGGCCTAAGGGTTACATCAAAATTGATTTAAAAAAAAAGGAAAAAAGAAAAGCATATTGTTCACGTCATATGAGATTATCTGAGATGCAGGCAGATGATGGTTGACTCAATATTAGGTGAATCTTTGCTAAATTCCACATTTGAATATTGCACTCGCCAAATTAATAAATAACATGTCACTTGCTTCAAATCAAATGATCATTTTGAGCATCTCGTATGGTTGTATGTGTCTCCCTTTGTGGTCAGAGTAAATACGCCAATACAACAATTTTAGATGTAGTCTAAAACATTTTCACCATCATCTGTGAAAATGAACTGCCTTCACCAAGATATTAACCACACAATCTAAGACATAAAAATGTACTGTCTGGCAGAAATCGGGAGCTATTACAGAGATGGACACTAAATTTGTGGCTGTGTGGATGCACACAATATTAAATGTGTTTACAGGTACATTCTGTTATCCTTTAATCATTTAACCTTCAGTAGAATCAGTAGAAAAGGATAAGCAAACAAGTGCAAGGGAAGCAGATGAGTATTAGGAAGTTATTGTTGTATAGTCAAATTAGTATGGCATAAAAAAGAAGTTTGTAAAGAACAATAATCCATTCTTTTTCTTACAAAAGAAAAAAATTACTCATAAGAATTAAATCACATCCTTGCTTAGTTCAATACATTCAGGGGAAATCGTACTTGGTCTGGTATGAGCAGTTGCTTATGGTGACTAATGTTAGCAAGAGAAAGACATTGCTCTGTAAGTGCCATCATCAGTTGACTGACATGTACTAGCATTCACTACCATCCTGCGATTGTCACTTCTGACAGTCACAGTATAGCAGCTGCTCAGCAAATAGCACATGTCAGTGATTACATTGAGTTGTATCTGTCCTTTATGCTGGGAAGTGCTGGCAATGTGATGCTACTCAAGCCAATGATAGCTCCTCTGTTCAGCTCCTCCAGTGGTTACACCCTCCTCCACATAAACACAAACCTTGCAGGAGGAGAAGTGAGACCACATGACTCACATGCATCATTAGTTAGCTTGCAGACCAAAAATAGAGAGTTGTGACGCTGTCGAGAAGTAGCTCTAAGTATAGAGCAGAGATGAATGCTGTCATTGGACCATACATGTTTCACCGATACGATTAATGTATTATCATGTGAAACACAACTCACGTTAATGCACTTTAAAATGCACATTAAGTGTGTGGTTGTGAATACACAAACATACACACACACACATATATATATACAGTATTTCAAAGTCATTTTAAATAGTGTGACCTTGCCTCGCTGTTGCTTTGTAACTTTGTCCTCCATCTATGTTAAATTATTCAGTCTTGCCTAGTAAATCATACAATACTTACAAGGTTCAGCAGACAGGATCTGGATGGACATGTCTTCAGCTCGCACTCGAATCAGTCAACTGACCAATAAAGCAGGCAGCATGACAGCACGGCAGGGTTTCCATCCATATATGAGCTTCCAAAAGGACGAGAGATGGCACAGCCTCCCCCTCTAAGAAAAGTACTCGCAGCTTTCAAGAATCACAGGCTTTACACCCTGTGTTCATCTCCATCATGAACACTGCTACAAGTAAACATCTTCATCTGGTGTCACCTTTTGTCAATGGCAGTCATCCTCACACTGACACTAACTCCAGTGCAACATAAAAGCACAGGGTATTTCTCAAATACTCAATGAAAAAACAGCTGGGGGGGGGGGGGGGTCAGTAGTAGTTCCACTCCGTGTGCATAAATATCTCATTTTTGCCTGTGGTATCACTACAATAGCCAATCTGCCACACTGCCACAATGGATCAAATATTTATCTATAGAATGTAGCATGAATGATCTAAGTCACTGCTGTATTAGCGAAGACATGACGATTCTATCACATAATCCCACATCATGCCCTATTCCTCTTTTGAACGAATGAATAAAAAGCATTCTAGTAGAATTTCTTGACTGTGAATTAGCATCACTCCTGCAGCTGCACCACCATCAAAAACTGCGACTACATCCGTCGAAGAGAATCGAGAGGGCATTATGGTGATATTCCCCTGTCCCCGGAGCAGCCAAGCATCCTTTATGTCCCTCGAGTCAAGGCACGACCAGCACACACACACAACGCCACCCCCGCCCCACCCTTTAATCTTAGCCCCTCCCCCGTTTCCCACCTCTAGCGAGCAATTGGCTGGTGTACGGGGGACAGGTTGATGGCGATTGGATGGGTGATGGAGCGGAACCTTGCTTTCCTATGCATCAGTGCTCTCCAGGAAAAGGCTGGGGTCGGAGAGAGAGAGAGAGAGGACAAAGATGATGATGTGGGAAATAGGAATGATATGAGGGTTGGAGGGGGAGGGAGGTAAAAGAGAGGAGTGAGATAACCAGGAGAGAAAAAAGACGGAAAGGGGGGGGTTGAAAATGAGCTAGATTACACTGTTCAATTATATATTTTATCCAAACGCTGTCCATGTATAATATCAAAAAGAGATCATGACTTTATGACTATTAACCTCGAGTCTTGCAGAAACAAAAAAGATTCTGATGAAAATAATGTTGAATCTGATGTCGACAGTGCAGAGGAACACAGAGTCTTGACTTGCAGTTTAAAACAGATGGAGTCTATTAGCATACAATATGGGTTCATTATCGGCGAACCTGATAGATCACCAAAGGTGTTTGTCTGTGCAAGTGCTTTGTTCTAGATCGTGTCATTTTTTTTTCTATAACAAGGTGCAGTTATTTGACACCTTTGAATAATAAAGATGGAAAAGAGAAAGCAGCAACA
This sequence comes from Chelmon rostratus, assembly GCF_017976325.1. NCBI lineage: Eukaryota > Metazoa > Chordata > Actinopteri > Chaetodontiformes > Chaetodontidae > Chelmon > Chelmon rostratus. The sequence goes on from NC_055665.1 coordinate 20,573,050, forward strand.
TTTTCTCCTCCACCTATAGATGCTTTATTTTACATTTTGCCATTGTTTCATGAGAAATTTAAGATACCACACAGATACATAATTGCGTGGATTGCAGATGCATCTGACTCACAGGAATTATCCTGTTCAGTCTGCATTCTCCCTTTCCACAATCTGTGTGTCACACACTATTTTGCAGGGGGGACCATGGCTGCATCCTGTGCTTAGCGCCGCCCAAGACCGCTGTGATTGGTTAAAAGAAATACTAACAAACCAAAGCATTTTTCCCCTCTATACCAGAATGACAATGGGTTCAGTCAGACCTTTCTCCAGTGCTGGAACAGCTGGCAAAATCAAGTGTGGCTACGTGAGACTACATGCATACCAGAATTTTGGGGATTGAGCCAAAACTTGACAGGAAAACAATTTCACATCATTTCTTAATCAGTATAATTTTTAATTAGAAAATTCTGATTACATGACACAGTTTTTGAATCAGTGAGTAATAACTCCAATAAAACAGTCTGAACCTTTTTATATGCAGTAATATATGAATTTAAAGCTGTATCCAAAGGTCATTACTCAGTGACATAAAAAAAAAAAAACACCCATTCAAGAATGTGCATGTTTTTAATAACTAAATCAATAAATCTGATTAATAAACTCCAGCTGATTGGACTGATGGGGTGTTTGGAGAAAGAAAGTCCTCAGATTGTTGTCCACCAACCCTTTTTGGATTTGATTGTCTTGTTATTTGGGGCCACAGGAAATATTGCTTGGCATAACAGATATCATTATGTTGATATCCTGTGACAGGAGGATGCAAGCTGTGCTCTTTCTAAAAACCAACACAGCCAGTGTTCCACAGCATGATCCAATTAAGGCCGTCTGCAAGAACGCACACACGCACATACACACAGACTAGGCAAAACAGGTTGGGATGCACACATCCACGTGCACATCTGAATGAACTGCATGCACAGGGACACACAAAGGTGCAAAATGACACAAAAACACTCGGTACAGAGTCCAGCTGTCTCTGCATAAGACACCACAGGGCGTCTAACTGGCTTTCCTCTCTTTCATCCCGCCTCCTTTGTGTATGTGTGTGAGTGAATGAGGGAGAGAGAGGATCAGAAATAAGAGTGACCCAGCAGCTTTGCTCAAAGAAAATATTTCCAAAACTGCAGTTCTCATGAAGAATCTGGTCCTTTTCACAATTTGAAACTAATTTGAAACTTCCCAGACTGATAGGAAATGTTGCAATCCAATTAAAAATGAAAGAGGAGTAGAAGATTAAAACAAGATAATACTGAGAGGCTGTCATGTAATTGGACATATAAATAACAAAGTCTTAAGGTTTACCTGCCATGACAAAACCATGCTGTCACTATCCTATTAGAAGACCTGGTGCCAACCTCAGACCACTATGCAAACATTCATTTTTCCCACAGTGCTGCCGTGCACGCTTCACTGAGAGCTATCAGTTGTAAACTGCGATTACGCACGCTGTTGTACACACTACGTGGATAGTCAGTGCTTGTACATAGTGCATGCCTCCATGCAGTCCCAAATAATGTTTGGGACTTTTACAATTGCATGCCTGCATACAAATTGGGTGACAGCAGCACCTTGTTTAATCGTGTGCAAGCCAAGTTCAGATGAAGTTCACCCAACCTGTTGGTTAAGCTGTGACACAGAACTCATGTGCTGTGAAGGTAAAGACATGAAACTACAGGCGACATTATAGAGACTGTATATACTGTAATAGCTTCATTTATTTCTTTCCTCCCACCTCTGCCTGTCCGCCTGTGTTATTATGAGCATCTTGTTTCTCTGCATGCATGATTGTACAGTACATATGGGTTGACATTTATTTAAGATTTAAAAAAAGTGGAATAGCCTACCATCTTCTGATAGATATAACAAGACAGAGCAATGGAGCGAGAAAAAAATGGAACAAGAGAGAAAACAGGGAAATAGATAGTGAGTAAACAAAATTCACTCAAAGAGACGCAGGACCACATCTACAAACACACCAAATGGAGTTTAGACTTCCCCACCCTGGCCTCTGCAGGGGAGAATGAAAAAAACAGAAATCCAATGAACTCCAGAGAAAACCACTTCCTCCGCTGCTTAGAAGTGTGCGTCTATGACTGAGTGAGCATGCCTGCCTGCTTGTCTACCCGCAGAGCACATGGTTAGCATTCAAAGACCAATTCAATAGGAACCACACAGTGAGCTCAGTATGGGTAGAGATGAGAGATTGAGTTCACAGCTGAATTAAACTAAACAGAAACATATGGATGAGAGGAGAGGAGAGGAGAGGAGAGGAGTAGAGAGGGGTGGAGAGGAGAGGAGAGGAGAGGAGTAGAGAGGGGTGGAGAGGAGAGGAGAAGAGATGAGAGGGGTGGAGAGGAGAGGAGAGGAGAGGAGTAGAGAGGGGTGGAGAGGAGAGGAGTAGAGAGGGGTGGAGAGGAGAGGAGTAGAGAGGGGTGGAGAGGAGAGGAGAGGGCTCCACATCTCTCTCTCTCTGTATTCATTTTCAAATATTCATCTGTTTTCAACCAGCAAGAACAACGACTGCAAATCATCCTCATCTCATTCACCATACCATGCATGCTTAATATTATTAGTGCAGTAAGAGATCAGAATCATCCTGACTGAACAGGCAGTTGGCTACTGCTGCAGATTATCTTGGACTGAGAGCCTGAGCATATCTGGGGAACAGTCCAACTATTTACTCTAAGCATGCTTAGTCTGTAAATCCATATGCAGGCCAACAGTGTTTTTGGGACACTTGCGATTTTGTGGTTAAGTGTCTTCTACAAAACCCATCCAGATTGGAGGCTTTTTTCATCTTCCCCTCCATCAAACACACATAGTGTATAAATGTGTGTGACTACTCTGATTGCATGCCCATAGCTAATCCTGTTTTAGTTATGTGAATGTAAGTGAGTGCAACTTCAAATGTATGCATATTTATCATGATTAATACACTGTGTTAAGTAATGCAGAGTTCTGATAACCCAAGACGTATTGCTCCATAAATGTGATGATTAAAACCAGATAAACTGATTGAATGAGAGTGTGGAAAATGAAAGTGGCCATGTTTAGATGCAGGATCTGTCCAGGCCCCTGTGCGGCACTATATGACATGAGCAGAACAGATGAGAGCTGACAGATCAGACAAGAGAGGCGGGTTGATGTTGGTAGAAAGGTTGAAGTTGGCATCAGGCTGAGTCTAGAGATGCACAGACACCACTCAACACTACAGTAAATTCTATTTGTACTTTCACTAAACATCATACACGTCCTTAGTTCGGGAGCACTGATGGTAATAATTCATTTATTGGTCCTTTTTTTAGCCATATGTATCCACCAAGGAATGAAAAAGGCTGGACATGAAGTCTTGTTGCTGTTATATAAGAAATGGCTTGATGTATTATCTTAATTCTGGGCATGTTATGTAGTGCTGCCTTCTGAAGCTTTGTTTTGGCCGAAGCACTGGTCTGGTCTAAACCATTGCTGAGCCTAAATTAGGCTGCATGTAACCACAGAAACAATACTGATGCTTAATGAAAACGGTTAAACTGACTGATCTGACTTGGTGAGCTGGTTAACAGTAGTGGAGTGTGCATTCTTTTTACTTACTTGCTTAAGTACAAATGTATGGTACATGTACTTTACTTGACTTTTCCAATTTCTGCTTACTTTATACTTACTTTCCAGATTACAATTTTTCATACTCCTGAATGTTTTCTGATAAACTGAAGGATTAAGCGTTCTTTTAAGGGTTGAAATTCTCCCACTTTTTACGCTAAATTAAAAAAAATAAATAAAAACACTCTCAGATTAGCTGGAAAATACATCATCACAAAGCTGAAAAGCAGGCTGTTTATCTGAGCTCATGAAAGGCTGACTTTTTAGACATAGCCACGCTACGAGCATTTAGAATGAGATACATTGATGTAGATTAAACTGCCCAACATTACATAAAGTAGTTAAGAGTGTATGAACCTTAAACATCTTCAGCAGTAAAATACAACATGCACATTAATGCAGCAGTAATATTAATCCTAAAACAATAGATGTAATCGTAAAACACTGACAGGGAGCATTTTACTGCATAATGAATATTTTTACTTTTGATACTTTGTGATGGAGTATTCTCACAGTGAGGTACGCCACTTTGTCAACTCTTCACCTTGCTTCGTTTACATTCTTCACCTCACTTCAAGCCATAAACCCACAAGGAGGTCTCTACGTGTAGCTTTCAGTTCCCAGCAGTACACAGAGTAATGAACAAAACAAGTCTCAGTCCTAAAAAGACCAGTATTTCCCAAAACATGCTGGCCAAACAAGCCAAGTTTGGATTAAAAAACAGGAAACACACTGCTGAGGTTATGTCAAAGCCTTTGAAAGGAAGCAACAAAGTATCTAAAACTAGAACATCTCACGGCGGCAAGACCAAAATTCACAACAATATGGGTGAGCAAATGAATCTTTTGCAGAAAAAGGGAAAGCAAACTCTGAAAAGAGGCATAATACATGATGACTGTGAGGAGGCAAACAAAATTAACAAATACTTTCCCACTTAGGGATCAAAATAGCCAAAAATCTGTGTGTATGATTGACTGTTTAGGTACACTAACGCCAATACACACACAGACAAACCCACACATGTCCTTCATTCACACATACACAAGGACAAATAATAAATGTTCTGCTGTGGCCTACAGCACACTCCATGATTAGAATGTGCTAGATCAGCTAATAAGTGCGAGATGTATTAGTGTTCATTTTTCCAAGAGGACTTTGCACACCTGCACTTTCATGTTACAGTGCAACGGAACGCTTCAGGCAATTTGCTAAATCGACACTTAATTCAACAGCGAGTTAATTTTGTTCAGAGTAATTGAAAATGAACAATGAACAATCAGCCATAAACGGCCAGGACAACCTGATTACCTCTGATTCACTGTGAGCAGCTCATGAATTTCTGCCCGATTTCAACAAAAATATACAAAGGAACCAGTGTAACTCTCATTTTTGTGAGTCAGCCTGAGGGATAAAGTTCAAGGGTTTTTTGGGCAGAAGGCCTGCGCACAGGATTTGCCTGGCATGTCCCAATCATTTCCCATTAACATGCATTCAAATTCTGGCAAGTGGGAATAATAGGCCACTCTGTCAACTGCAAACAGTCTTGTGAAAATGTTCATCCCTGAATGACCCAATTGGAAAACATCAGGTCCAAACTGTGTCAAACACATGGTGCTCACAGAGCTGAACAGCACAGAATCTATTGATGTAGTAGCAGTGCAGCATGTGCCCCATCCATCCCTGACACTCTCCTCTCGCCACAGTCTAATACTGTAACGCTCACATGACATGCACAAAAAAATCTTAAAATGAGTTTTCTATGTGTCAGTCTTAGCATTACAACTCAGATGTACTCTCTGCCGCTGTATGCCAGCTTTCCTGACACAGATTACACCAAGCCTTTCAATTTAAATCATATTTTCTATGGAAAAGCTCCAAACACTGAGAATGCATTTCAGTTCCAGAGAGATTAAACTAAATAATCTATGACCAGGGAACCAGGACCACATTCATTTGGGATCATCTATGAGCATACCCTAATATGGGCCACTTATTTGCACTGTTTAAACCCAAAAACAACTCACCCTGGAGAGAGCGACTTGGTATATTTTTAGCATGTATGTACTAGGGTATTAGGGATGTGAACCCACAAGGTCATGGTTGGTAGCTGATGCCACAGAGGAGCATATTGTCTAATGGGATTCGATGCAGCAGAGCTTTGATGGAACACAACATTTTACTTAAAGTGGGCATGGTACATGGTGTGCTTGATGTTTCAGCTCTATCTCCCTCTTCCTCACACAAATACATGCAGCATATAAGACACACTATCTCATCCATGGTGAACTGCTCTTTTGGCCACAGCACTTCTATCATGGACATACAGCACATCCTGAATGTGACAATTAGACCTACCTGAGGTTTGACCGGGGCCATCCAGTTTGGATTCACATCTTGGAAGAGAGCAATCTAAAAGGAGAGACAAGAAGATTGTAAAAAATTAGAGGAAGGAAGTTTAGTAAAGGAAATTGAGAGTAAAAAGACGGTCCTGTGAGCCACTCGAGCAGAACCTCAACCTTCACCATGTTTTAGTGTCAGAAGTCAGAGCTTTGTGATTACAGAGTACAAATGAGAGAGTGAGCAATTGTGGAGCAGCTCTTTGATCTGAGTATCTGGATAGTCCCTCCCTGAGATGAAACATTAGACATGCTGCACACAGATGCATGTGAACACACATACTGCCAATGTGCACTCACACACGTTTAAACGCACAAATAAATGCTGTATGAACACGAGCAGGTGAAGACATACTGTACACTCCACATGAGTCAAAACGCGTGCATAGATGGAGGCTGCAGATCTGTGTGCTCTTTAGCTCATCTTCTTTATGTTCTCACACTGTCACAAACACACACTCTCTCACATACACACACACGAACACACAGACTCATGTGTGACTCTCAGCACACCAGCTGATAAGCGAATTAATCATTTAAAGATACCAAGTACAGTACATATCTGTATCTCTACTGCCCGAGGATTCATTTTTGGGGAGATGAAATATTAAGAATATTCAACCGGACTTGTGAAAAAGCTGAGCAGCGTGTCTCGTATTTGGTATTCTAAGCCTGCAACATTAGAGTGGAGACTGAACTGCAGTGCTGGATTCAGTGACGTCACTTTCAGGATCACGATCAATTCAAGACCGGTTGACAACAACTGATTACTGGTTACACAACTCAAATCTTATTTTCAGGTAAATTCATATGTAGATAAATAGGACAAAATGACTGCCTCTCTTTTTTTATCTTGAAATAGAGAACTCACAAGTGTTCCATGCCAATTAACCCTAAACCCAAAATAAGTAAAATTATAGCCTGACTCCAAAGATGCACTGAATTCTTCCTTTGGACAGACATGCATCTTGTATCTGACAGCAGACCGATGAACTGTCTTTCTGGGTCACTCATCAGTAGGACACTACAGTGGCACGAGATAACAGAGAGGAGAAGCAGGGATATGAGGGACAGGGGCAGCTTAGCTCGTCTTCGCTCTGACTTCTCCTGGCTGCCGTTCTGAAAAGAACAGCATGGCATATGCTGCTGCCTAACAAGGATTACAGCAAGCACCTGTTCACACACTGTATGTTTCATTTTATACAGTGTAGTGTGGGTAATGTATTTGGTCCAGTGAAGAGTGCTCATCCTCTGACAGAGGCCTTGTTGAGGTCCTACATGTCTTTGGCATCTACTTCTTGTTCGCATAGATGTGCTTGAATCTTAGGAAAGGGATGTGCAAGAAGTTACTAATTTTATGATAGTGAATGTGCTGATACTCTTAACATCATTTTCATTGTTAAATTATCTTCACAGATTGGTGAAATGTGTAGACACCACATATTGTCTGGAGAAATAATGGTCAGCATATGCTGCCAGGCAGGGATTAGGGGACAACACGGTCATGTGGACAGGAGGGAGTCAGTCAAGGAGAGCAGGCAGAAGTAATCTGCTAAACGGGGTGAAAGAAAGAAGCCACCAGTTCAAAGACAAGTGACGCAGATTTCACTTGCAGCCGTGATCAAGATGTAGCGCTAAGAAAGTTTCAAAGGGAACAATAAGTACTACGCATTCTCCAGATCTCCTAATCTGAACTCCATCTACCTTGTAAGGGTTAAGAACTCAGATCATTTTAAACTACTCCTGCAAACCCAACAGTTGTTCCTACAGCTTCAATACAAGATCAACATGAGGAATCTAATATTGATAACTGGAAAACAGTGGAATGCTCCTTTTGTCAGGATGATTTGGAGGAATGTTTAAACCTGAGACAGGTTTTTTGTTTGTTCATAAGGGAGAGAAGAAATGACTCACAGCAGTGAAGTGTGAAATATCGAATTTGGTGATGTGCAAACATTCAGTTTTTTACTAAAACAATGTTTTAGACTGACCTCTATGAGTGAATGCAACACCAACAAAATGAATAATTCAGCTACAACAGTTGGACACAATTGGCAGTATTTGTTCTAAAACATCCGAATTAAAGAGTAAGTACTTCTGCACGCCAGTGCAGTAGGATGGGATGTTAGGTTTGATCCTCAACCTATTTTATCCAGAGCCAGAGAGGCCAAGAGGCAGTTTAGCCTTCCTAAGCCAGAGGAGCACTGGGCTGGCAGTGTTCACGCGACAGGGATCAGAGCCCGCTGCTGTCTTCAAAGCAACAGGGAATGTTACAGTGTGTGTGTGTGTGTGTGTGTGTGTGTTTGCAAGAGAGACTACACAGTTTCTGTTGGACAGACTGAGCACAGCTGTTGACAGAAGACAAGCAGTCTCAGGCATCACACAAGCTGACACATGTATCCAAACACACATTGCAGGCTGTGCTTTGATTTCCATGTTCTGCTTTATTCCTTTTTCTTTGTTTTAATAGTGACTGCAGTAAGACCTTGGCTTGTCTAAAAAAATAAAACACGACATCAGTGCAGAGAAGTGCAGTGAAGCGCATGGGTCTGGTATCTGAAGCTGCAAGGACACAGTTTGACATGTGAGTGTGCTACTGAGAGAATTATTGAAAGTTATTATTGAAAGAAATTACCATGCAACTTACAAAAAAGTCAAAAGTATGAAACAAACACACACACACAAACACACACAATTAAAAATGAAGTCAGGTGACACATTCTTACACTCTCTACATGTGGAGCAGAACTTGCTCATTCACTAACCAATTTCATGAATGAAAAAATGGCACACATACTGACAATGCTCCTCTCTCTCAGGAAGAAGTTCTTAAAAAAGACTGTGTGAGTGTGTGTGTGTCTCAGACCTCATGGGCGGGCATGGTCTCATGAGTCTGTGGCTGCTTTTTCAAATGCTACTCTTGAAAAAAAAAAGGAGGTACAAAACATTGCAGGAGGCTTGTAAGTTCAGATACCAGATCCAGATGTTTCCTTTGGAAAGGGAGAGGAGATAAGGAGGAAACTGTGAAAGACGGGGAGGAGTGAAACCTCTGCTGTTGGGTCATTAGGGGAGAGGAGAAATGTTGAAGAGGGAAGAATTAGGAATGTGGAAGTATCCCAGCTAACATTTTGACATTTTGGGAATTAATAGCTAATGCAATGCAATGCAATGCTAAAAACTTGTGCACATACTGAAAGTTAAAATGATTGTAGTGAAAGGTCAGTGTATCTTTGGTTCCAAAAGCTGACAAAATGCTATGGGTTTTTCCCTTGCCTTTCCTTTGGTGTGTTGTATGGCTTTTTTGTGCATGTACAACATCTGCAAAGGTACAAAGCCTACAGTGCATGCCAAAGGGAGCTATTCTCGCCTGAAAACACTGCTCCTGAACTGCCTGAAACGCCTTGTCAATAGTCCAGCCTTTCCTTTTCCTTGTCCACATCACTATGCATCATAGCACTACCTCCGGCCCATTGACCATCCTCCACCTAAGTGACCATCTCACCCTCCTCCCTGTCTGCCGATTGAAGATGTAGCAGGTAATGTTATGAGCAAAACAGCCAATTTCTCTGTTGTTGGCTGCAAGAACCAACACAAGTCTTTATCTAATCCCACCATCCAAGGATAGATGCAGTGAATGAACTTTATTTTCATGAATAATAAATGACCAGAAAACTCTTGTGTTTGCAAACCATTTTACTTCGGGCTGTATTGAGGGCCAGCTCAGCTCACTCTGGTTCCAGGATCCCCGCCGGTATGTGTGTGTGTTTTGGTGCCATATGTAAATTTATTTGAAAGACATGCAATGAAGGTTATGATATAGCTACATGTGAAAAAGAAATGGCCGAACTACTTGGCAACATTGTGTAACTTTGATTAGCTTCTAGCAGCTCGCTTGCTCAAACCATACAAAGACCGTTACAAAGCTGTAACATTAGTGGACAGGAAGGCCGTGGCTAGTACGGCTCAGATTCCTGCTTAAATGTGTGGTGGTGACGTTTTTACTTTAGAAGCAGTTATTTGTGGTGATATTCGTGGTGGAAGTGCAGATAGCTGGAAATGACAAACACTGTCAGAAACACTACGAGCGGTGCCTGCTCAGGCCTGAGTGAACTGACCAATCACAGGAGGGCTTTTCAGCAGGGGCCTTATGGAGGACGAGAGCTAAAACGGAGCATTACAGACACAGAGAGATCAGCAGTGAGGTAGCAATGGACACTATGAAAAAAAATAATGTGTTTATGAACGTTAAAGCATGTAACCCTATTCTTGTAGAAATCTATAATAAAAGTATGAACCTTAAAATTAGTATAATATGGCCTCTTGAATATTATGCACAACTCTGTGAGTCAAATATCATATTTTGAATATTGGTTTGGAATGTCTCATTTACCAAAGGTACAAGAAAAGGAAGGCATGCATTCACAAACAGGAGACCAGATTTTACAAAACAAGATCATTATTTGATTATATGACAACCCTGAGCAGAGGCAAGGTATGAGGTAATGATGGAAGGCTGTGTAGGAGAAGAGTGGAGGAGGCGATGAAAGGAATGAAAAAGGATAAAATGAGTGGGAGTCTGCAGCTGACTGACAGAGGTTTCTCTCTTATCAGATAGGGGATTTGCAGGAGACACACAGACCAGCCCACAGCCTATTTTTATGACCCGCAATCCTCCTATGCCTCCATCCCTCATTCATTCACTCCATTCCTCCATCCCCCCTCTTCCTTGCTTCCAGGGCCTAAGGCGACGTGGGTGGGATGCAGTGATTTATACCTCTGTGCATATGTGTGTGTCTCATGTGTGCTTGTGTGAAGTAATGACACTGTCCCACAGGTTACATTTAACATCCTACAAACACATTACCAACCTATTGGAATTCCTGATTATCTGCATAAGGCTGCCAACCAATATCTCTCATGTATATGGGGGAGCATTCATATGGTTCCAACTAAAAGAAATGTTTTTAGCAGTGACCAGTAACTCCCTGGTTAGTTTTAGGCTACGTAATTAAGGGCCCCACATAATTTTGTTTATGACTTTACATTAAAAAAAAATGGGAAAGAGCTCTCTTATCATATTCATAATGCAGAAGAAGGTAGCTTCATTAGAGTTCAAACAAACTGAAATATATCTGCTCTTCTTCTCTCCATAAAGAAAAGAAAGGCCTGGTCTTTGCATGTGTGTCTTCAAAGTGACCCCTGGCATAGATGTGCATGACATTTTACGACAATCAATAATTTGTAGAGATGAGGGGGGGGGCTACATGTCTGTAAAGTGTATTACAACTCTCTCGAAAAGGTCGAGAGTCTCTGATGAGATCGATCAGCTTGGCCCAGCTGTAAAATAGGTAATTGCCTCACCGAGCTACCTTCTTGATTGTCCTCTCCATAAAACTCTCCAATAAACTCTGAGGGAGGAGTGGGCCATAACGAGCACCCCAACATCTGGTCCTTACTGGGAAAATATAGTAAGCTTTTTATATAAAATTATGAGAGGAGGAGAGAGCTGTCTCTTCTCATTCACATACCATACACTGGCCTGGAATCGGTCATTTTTACTATGCTGTTAACTGCTTATTAGCCATTTGACCATTTGTATTTCAAGAATTTAAGACTAACATTTTTTTTTCTGAGAGAAGTTCACAACATGTGTACCAATACCCTGATCTGTTTATTATCACAGTTAACTGTCACTTCGAGGTAGATATGAAGCTGTTATTTTTTATGTTGACTGAGTTATGGTATTGATGACAGACTTATATATATATAGATAAATAAAGGAAAACATTTTACAGTGCAATGTCACATATCACAACTACAATGATTTGAAGTATATGTAGCCCCTTTTGCTCATTTTTGTGTCCCTGTATTTTGCAGCAAGCACTTTTATTTTGAAGGCAAACCACTTCCTGGGTCTCAGTTGTGGCCAATGAATCTATCAGTTGTGTCATATTGAGACATACGGATGTATCTGAATATTGAAGAAGCATTATCATGCTGATCAATAAAAAATGTGCTTACAATCCTGCTGGTGAATGAAAATGCTGATCAACAGAATGCACAGAAACAACCAATTTACCAGTCTGGTTGTTTTGGCACTTTCAGCTTAGCTTGGTTGCTAATGCAGAATTGATTGAGTTCATTATTACCTCGGCCGAGGAGGTTAAGTTTTCGGTTTGTTTTGTTTGTTTGTTTGTTTGTCTACGGACTACGGAAAAACTACTCGCCCGATTTTCATACACTTGGTGGAAGAGTGTAGCGTGGCATAAGGAAGAAACCATTACATTTTGAAGTGGATTAGAATCACTAGGAAGATACAATGATTATTTTTCACTAATATTAACATTGCATTTGATACTGCATATTACCTGGCGGAATAAATGACATACAAGTTAAAAAAGTGTAAAATTCAGTACCAGATACCAGAAATCCTCCGGGATAGCCGACACACATAGTTGCAGTCATTATGGAGCACTTGGGGACAGTGGTTTTATGGGACACCCGGTCCAACTGTAACGTCGCCACAATTGTAACAATGCTTTTTTCTCAAACTAAGGTGTGGCCATGGAAACGTAAATACACATATATCATGCAACTCATTACCTCGCTCTCTGAGTGCCCTTCTTCTGTATTCTGTATGTTTATCATGAACATGTTGCAATTATTCATTTTATAACTATATAGATTTCTAGGTCTTTCAAACTTCCTCTTTTTCCTCCTTCAGATAAATAAGTGAGATAGCCAATTGTGCATGCAAGCCCAAGCGATTTAGCACTGCAGGCAATGCCAATCTAAGCTTACAGTCTTTAACTCTGACCAACTGCCAATTAGGCTGCCCCTGGATGAAACCTAAAGGTTTCAGCCTCATGGAGAGCGGAGTAGCCTACATTTTGCAGGGTGTGCTCCACCCAAGCCTCAACTCTATAATTTGATGAGTGAAGGCTTGTTTGTCCCTATAAGTATGTCATGTCCTCTCTTTCTGAATCCCACTCTCTCTTCCCTCTATGCTATATTTTCATTTACTTTCCCTTTCTCCTCTCTCAGTACACATGTGTCTTTGCCTTCCCATACAGCCCTCTCTCTCTTAATCAGTACTGTTTACCATACATCACATGCACTAAGATGCATTCTGCATGGCCAGTTGAAGTCCTCTTACTCATCTGCATGATTATATAAGATTTCTGCTTGAGTATGAAAGATAACAGTAGGTCATTATGCTTTCATCGACTATGACTGTGCAAGAAGAAAATGAAGAATCACTGCTCAGTGATTTGGCTTTCATTACAGACTGCACTGGCACAGGTCACTGGGTTCACTTTTGCAGACAGAGGGAAATGGCTCACTGCGTTGTCAATACTGACATTGTTGATGCTGATGTCTTGTTTTTACCCTTAATGCAAGATGCACTGAACGACAAGCTATTAAATATAACATACATACATGCAACAAACATTAATGGTTTTTACTTGTTATATACTTTTTTTGCTGCAACTTTGCTTCACTCAAAATTGTTAGGCCAGCTGCAAAGTTAAATTTGAGGAAAAAAAAAGCAACCAGTCTTTCATAATTGTCATTATTATGAAAATCGAATTCCTCTCAACAAAACTATAACGACAAAGCAGAGGTAATCACTTATGCTATCACCTATCAATTATTCTCCTGGCATAAAAAAATCTATTATTTAACACTGCAGACTGCCAAGACACGTGTATAGGTGAAAGCCTGTGTGCATTAGTAATGAATGGAACAGAAGCCAGTTTCACACAGTAAACAGTAGATCTTTGCAACAACCCTAAACCTTTACTCAATGGGTGTAATGACTGATGACCAGTCTTTTGACCAGTGTAGTTATGACTGCGGATACAGTTCTTATGCAAGTTATTTGACAGTAATTTAATCTTATACCAGCATACAGTGCATGTGGTTGCTTTATGTCAATTGAGTTTCCCAGTGCACTTCTGTACGATAATGCTACTGCACAGGCCCAGTAACTTGATTACACGTCACTCAAGAGACTATCTATGAATTAATACCTTGTAAAAATGCATGATCGTGCAAATGTTATTTTTGGTTTTGCAAAAACGTCTCTCTCCATAGTGCTCCAGTATGTTTGACAGTGGATAATCTAAAGATGTAATGCATCATTTAAGTCTCTCCAGTGATAGTTTGGTTCATATGGAGCTAATGGCTCTGGCATGAGGATACTATAAGGAAGAAACAACAGATCTGTATTGCAAACGTTTACTGCACATGAAGGTATGCTGAACCATCAAAAGTTGCACAGTAGCCATGCCTTTCAATGTATAAGAGAGTAGAGGCTTTGGGAAAGGTGTAGGCCAATTATCAATAACAGTGGCATGATGTGATTTTGGTGGCCCTGCAACCTGATCTGGGTTTATTTTATACTTTGGTCAAGTTTCCCTCTGTTTGATGTAATTCGCTTTACCAGTGACAGCAGTGTTGCATCATCAGACATTTTAAACACAGAAAACAGATATTTTGACATCATCAGAATGTGACGGCATAGGACTATGCTGTGTATGAGGTTCTGACAGTAGCCTTAATATTGCATAATATGCATACAAAATGGGTATGTATAAAAGTAGCATAACTCAAGCCAGATAAAAGATAAAGTAAAGGCTCTAAATTATTGTGACCTCAATAATGTATTTGCTGTTCGCTGTACAACTTAGATAGGAAAGGCATGCGGATGTTCAGAATGACAAGAAGAGTGCTCTGCTCACTCATCTACTCCTAAAACATAATAAATAACAAAATTCTAAACATTCTTGAGGCGACAGCAATGAAGATAATGACAGACAGTGAATCAAGGACTGAAATACAACATTAACACACCACCCACATATTCTAGCTGCTTGAATTGTCTCAGCTCATGCCTGTGCTGCTGGAAGATATTTCAAAACAATATACCACAACGTCCACACTCATCCTAATGCAGTGCTTGACTGTTCCACAACTTGGCAAACCTATAGTTATGAGCAACTTGCCTTGATTACAAATTAACCAATATTTCAAGTTCTCAGGGGACATGCTGCTGAGCTTGCGTGGGCTTGCAGCAATCGGCAGTATGTTATTGGGCTGTGATGCCTCACTTTGAAGAATGCTTGATTAAAAGTCCAAATCTGCAATCCAGGCTGGAAACTGGTACCATCAACTGTATTCAAAATCGAATTGTATCATTTATAAATGACTTAATATAGTTAGAAAGACTGTTAATGTATTCCTATGCTTTAAAGTGTTTGCTATGCCAGTACTTGCAAAGATGGAGAGATACATGGCTGGATATCTGAGCTTGACTGGATGGAAGAGATTAAACAGATATATTTATCTTCAAAATTTCCAAGAAAGCAGTAGAATACCGCCTCATCTTTGACCAGTTGCAACAATTTCAGGATTGGACTTTAAGTCACGGCATGAGCAACCTGGGAGAGTGACTCAGCGGCTGAGCTGTGATCCACAGCATCAGTGTGGGACTCAGAGATGGAGCTCCATCTGCTCACTGAAAATAATCAAGCAGAGAGGAACATCAAGTATTTTCAAGGGCCGGGAATAATATTATCCATTCAGGAGAAGAAATGAAAAACTAGTGCAGGATCAAAAACGAGGACTTTGAAACACTTTGGTGCTTTGATGGAAATCTTGGTTTTAACATCCAAACAATTAGGCAGCTTTGTAGCTACAAACTCACATTCGGTTATCCAATCAATCAGTAAGTTAGCCTCCCACTATCAGCAAAGTCAGTGATCGAGTCGCCCTGGCAGACAGTCAGTCACTTCAGGTCTTGTTCAGTAGAGGAATCTGCCATATTATAGCCTTCAGTGACTAACTAGGGCACCACAGTGCATCCAGAGGCCCAGAAAAACAAAACACACTCAAGTACACACAGAGCCCCAGAAATAAAGTGCTTGGGATCAACTAGGATGAGCAGCTGTGTGCCAAGATTTCAACATGCAACAAGCTGGCAGCAATTAGGGAGCCTGCTGGAGAGGCTACAGGGAGCAGGATGGCCATTACGGCTGGCCCTTCGCAGTGAAAGACAGATCAGATACAGAGCATGCATGTATGAACGAATGAATGACTGACATATCAAACCATGTTTCGACAAATTACAGATGTGTATATGTGATTTTTTAACACTTAAAACGGAGTAAAGAAATCAGTGACAGATAAAATGTTTTCAGTGTTTGGTTGATAATCTGAATGAGATTAATGAACTGATTACTGATTTGAATGAACTGAATAAATGACAGGAAGTGATGGAAGTATTATTTAAATTTGCGAAATGAATGAACAAATGAGAGAGCGCAGAGTGCAATTCAAAGAACATTAAGTGCAGCAGGTGAATTAATGAATTTTATTCGTCTTTCCAACATTTCAATCTTTGTGTGCCATTACAGTGGCATGAAAGATAACACTTGACTTTTCTTTGTTTTCTGTAAACAATTAGCTCTAATCTAAGCACGAAACAGGCAGCTCTTTGAAATTCTTCACTCGGCATTTAGTGCTATTCTCCATTTTAACGACAGAAACTTTTTTCCATACTTTCTCTTCATAATAGTCTCTTATAAAAGTTTCCTGAGGCCATAACCTATTTCTGTCTCCATCATGAATACTGTATGAACTGCATTTGCCGCTATATAAACATCCAAGCAGTCCAACTTCACAGTGAGCCAACTTTCCAGCCTGATACAACGCAGCTATAGGAAAATACATTGGCAGGCATCCAACCAACCGTAAAAGAGACTGTAGCATTTGAATACAATCCATTTTGACAACATTCCTAACTGTCTGACTGGCAGAGACGATTTCTGGGAGAAAGTATGTGGGTTGTAGACTGTTTAAAAAATTATGAAGCATGTGTGTGAGTGTGTGCGTGCACACGCAAGCACATGCCTGCTGAATTTATTGATTCATATGCACTTAAGTGGACATGCGCGAATGCTGTCTGTGTGTGTGGGTGTTCCTGCATGTGTGCAATCTGGGGAGATGGTGAACAGCAGACCCCAAGGCACCAGGTGTCACAGAGAGAAACAGCTGAGAGAGAGTGGGGCAGACAGCTGCTTCTTCTGGTGTGTATCAGAGGTGGTCCTGTTGTAACAGTGGCAACAAAGTATTTAATAAAGTTAGAACAAGTGGGGGCTTCATTGTGGGTTAATATTCATGAGGGCTAGAATAAGAAAACTATATTTGTTGAAGACACAATATTGAAAAGTCTCAACTCTGAAACTTGGGTTAGGGTTTTCATGCACTTGAAAAGGCCAAAATAAACCCTATGTTGATGGGGAAACATCTTGATATTACTCAGGAAGATACATATCAATAGCACAGCAAAAACATACCTTCATATAGGAATGGGACATCCACCATTATACTACAAAGTCATCATGGAACTTTTCCAGGTAAATAATCTTACCATTTGAGGAAAAACGTTCAAGAAATTAAAGGACACCTTGCACCTACAATGTCACACAACAAGGTTTCTCACAAGCAGTAGTACAACAAAGTGCATACCACAAGTCCCCCTGTGATTCTATTTGGCTGACACCAGGCACCAGCGCAGCCCCCTCTAGGACCAATAGAAGGTGTTAATGTTTTGGATGCAGAGTGATAAGGCAGGCAGGCCTATTCTTATTTGTTTGGTTGATGCGATCATATCAGACAGGCCCAGTGCGTAGAGTGCAACCTATTGCCCATACGTACGTCCATGGCCTAGCCTCTATCGATGCATCAGATCTGAGAGACCTGGGTTCAGAGTGATGCGTGATCCCACAAGACTGTTCAACCACGCGCACTGAAGGCAGAAATTAAATAAAAAGAGCATTCGATCCACATCCAATGGGCTCGTGATGGGTACTGCCTGAAACGTCGAAATACCCGTACAGCCCGAGGAGATTGTGGTCGAGCTGAAAGCATCCACACCTTGTAGCCTAGGCTACTAAGTCCAACCCAAAATGGGGTCACTGCTCGTGATCAAAAGCACATATTTCAGGAGGTGTTATTCGAGCTGTTGTCATCAAAGGCTGCGGAATGACAAGTCAGTGCACTAAGACGAGGTAAATAAGTACAAGCTGTGCACATCTCTCCAGCACGCCCGACGCGCAGTACGCATCTCGCCCATGAAACCCGACATGAGTTTTTGTCATTTTTGGCAGCGATGTGGCAGCCGACCGGTGATCACACCGACAGCTCTACTGTGGCTCTCCCGGAGCCAGACTCGCCCCTTCCCGACTTACCGGATTTGAAAAACGCCGCTATGTCTGCCGCGTCCTTCGCAGCCTCATCTAGTCCCTCTCCTGCGCTCATGGCTGTGGTCGCTTGTGCAGAAATAGCGATAGATGTCCGCAATGGGTTTTATTCGTGCAATAATCAGTTATCAGAAAAAGCGGATCCTAGCGCCTTTCATTGAAGCAGATCCGGTCATACAATCTGTGCTCCCTTCATTAAGCGAGAGACCTCCTCCTCCATTTTGGCAGAGAAGGGAAAATCCTGGCGACCGATCGGCGGCGCTCCCGAGTTGGGACGTGAGGGCGAGGGGGGGAGGAGGAGAAGAGGGGTGTGATAGTGAGAGAGGGCGGAGGTAAAATAGGAGGGCTGAGGGAGGAGGGCTATTCCGTTTCCAATGGTGGGTGGGGGTGGGATATCCTGGGATTCCGTTTCGGGGGCTTTTTGGTGCATTGTGCGCCACCCGAATTTAGCGTGCGCCACAGCACACCGGCAGCCCCCAGCGTCGCTCACTGCGGTGCTGATGCGGGCTGCGTGGGAGTCATTCTCCAGAACTGCATGCCTTAATGGCTCAAACCCAGATGTTATGGTAGATGTTGTAACGTCAAACAACATCCCTGCTTTGTCTGATGCATGTAGTAGTCCTTATTATAAATATAACATTATATGTATATTAACCTTATTCTAAAGGCCCTCAGACATAGCTGAAGTCTTGCGAGTTTAATATTCCCGTGAGGTCACTGAGTTCAGGTGCTGCATTATTACAGTAAGCCTAGGCTACTGTATGATTGCAAATTGTTCTTCAGGGTAATGCTACTTTTGCCAGACACGACTAATTACCATTACGTGTTTTTAGCAGACGGGAGGAGGTAAATGTCGACGAGGGAGAAGGATTATTTAATTCGCTCTTCTTCTCCTAGTGATGAAGATGATGCTATGGTATGAGGTCATTTGCCCCACAAATCTAACCCAGTTCTCCTTATCAGCTGCAGCACAGTCCTTTTCACGTGGGACAGTGCACTGCTGCCATCTAGGGGTTGCCTTCACAAATTGCTCTGGAGAGGCCAGCAATAATAATAAGCGTTTAAAGAGTTTTACATTGATTTCAGTTTGCCTCGTTTATTGACATGAGACATAAATACAAAGGAAATAAAACTAACCAATGGAGCATAATTAAATAATATGAAAAAAGAAGACAGATGACCTTACAAACAGTTTCGGTCTGTGACATCATCAGTCTGATTGACACAGCTGTGTAATCAGCAGACGCGTTTGTAGGTAAGTTAGCTAATTATTAAGCTAACTGTTGTTTCCTTCTACCCGTTCTAGTTGAGTATTTTAAAGTAAAACGGAACGTGGATTGGGTTGTGGCGTTTGGGGATACTGTAACTGTGTTGCCTACGCATCTCCAATACTTCATACAACGACCTTTGTAAAAATAAGTTCTAGCTAATTGGCTAGCCTATGTCTGCTAACCTATTTTGTAGCTAACTTAGAGCAGAAGAACTCTTGTTTTGCTAACCATGGTTTGCAGCCACTAAAGAACGAACAGTTAGCTCTCTCAGAAGAAGTACAAAAAACGAATGAGTTTGTACAATGGCCACCTTCTAGCTTCTATTAAACAAATAACCAGCGTGACTTGCCCAATAAAAGAATCAGCTTGCCTTGTCCGAATATGGGCACCGATGTGACACAACTGGCGCTGTTTCAGTGGCGTTCATTGACGGTCCCCTGTCTGTCTTTCTGTCCGTACTTTCTTCATATAGTTACAGTATATACATATTTTTAAATACGTCCGTGAGAGAAAATAGCGAATGAATAAATTGTCTGCGTTTTTGTCGCGACCAGCCCACTACCCCTTTTGACAAAATGTGTCGTTACCATGGTAACCACTAACAAATACGCTGGCAAAAACGTGTTTTGTGGAGGGTCGGCGCTCCGGCCACGAAAACGAGTCTTTAACGAATTTTACCACAAACACACTGCGTGGACGCACGGAAAAAGTGGATAAAGCTGGGGATTTAAAGTCTTGTTACTGTGGAGGTGTTTCTGCGAAGGAATGTTTGAGCCATGTCCTTCAGCACTCGGCTCGCCAAAGTCAGCTACAGGGGCAGACCCACACAGCCTTGTGTCCCGGTGGAGTCACTCAAGGAGATGCAGGTTAGATGCCAAATGCTTGTAAGAGACGTGTGATAGTCACGACAATGTGACACTTTTTAAAATGAAAGTCTATGAGGATGGAGAGGTGGGGAGGGGGTGCTGAGGAGGGAATGCACACCCTAGACTTCAGGCCTGAGAATCACTGTCATGGAATTTTCTTGTCTATATGACTTACATGGAGTTCTGTTAGTGTGGCAGCCTGCTTTTAGGTGTTATGTCTACTATAATAATCCATCATTCTGATATAGTTTTTGTTTTGTTTTGGTTCTGTGTAAAGAATCCTCACAACAGCATGGGTTATTATGATTTTGGTGATTTAGGCATGCACAAGTTACCAACATAGTTTCAACAGTTTTGCATTCATTCATCTGGCACCTTTGCATTCATACATGCATAAGCCGATCTTCCTCCTAGCATGCTCAGGTATATTTTTAGTCATACATTATACATATCATCATCTAAAAATAGATGTTTTTGGAGTGTTTTGTGATGATGTGAAAATGATATTGCTAGAACAAATAAGTTATATTTAAAGACCATGTGGCTTTTCTTCTGAAGTGATCAAAATACCACTCTTTCTTCTGTCTCTTGGCTGCTCAAGAGGCTCTTAACATTGTTTAATTAACCATTTATTTAATATTGGCCAAATACCAATTACTGTACCATTGGTAGTTACTTGATGAGTTTGGAGAGTGAAACCTTACATCAGAATCTGTCTTGTGTGAAAGAAAGAGAATGCTGGAATTAATCTGCACTTCATTTTCAATTCAAGAACCCCTTGAGTCCTTTTGATAATTGCTCTGAGAACCGCTACACTATTAGACTCACTGGCCTCTCAGCAGTAGTCAAACGTAACTGTTGCACTCCCTACTGTGTGCCTTGTATTATGAGCCTCGATCCACTAGATGGTAGTGTTTTGTTGCTGTGATGTTAGGTCTTTCTCAGGAGGCTGGATGATGTTCCACAGAGATGTGTTTTACATCTAATGGTCTTTATTAATGTGGAACTATGTGATCCTCAGAATGGTCATTGTTGTCAGTAAGACCTTGTTTCCATCAAGAAACCATCTTTTTTCCTAGTATGTGTGTAATTCACTCAAATCCCCTCAGAATCGCCAATTCCACCATCATAAAGGTCAGGATGAAAGGGAAGAAGCTGGCATATGGGTGTTATGTATTTAAAGGTTTCGGTTTTGTGTGTAAGTTATGTAAGCTGTTTTTTTTTTGTTATTTTTTTGTAATACCTATTTACAACTCCTAAAATGTTTTGCATTACTCAAAGTCCAACCTTTCATGGTTATAAAAGAAATATATGGAAATATTGATCCACATGCAAAATGCTTCGAGGTGCTCATGCAGTTAATTTTGCTGTTTGTATGCACACATTTTAAAAAAAAGTGAAAAGGAGGAGCAGTGAAAGGAGAACTTGAATTGTTCATAAATAATCCTGGTCTGTTTGCCACAATCTGGACAAATAATGGTTTATATTATGTTTGTTATAGGCTTGAGACAAAATGTCAACCTCTCAAAACTCCCCTGGTCAAGACCATCGTGGAAACAGCTGTGTTCGGTGTGAAAGTTTAGTGTTTTACTGAAGCTGGTGCAGTTGTACTCAGAGATTTATGTCATCTTCTCTGTTAAATACGGAGATACTGTATTTGGGCCTGCTTTTGATGGCATGTTAGGTGGCAAGACAGGACTTTGAGATGGGCCCAGATTAGTATTGTCAAACCTGCAAAGTGTGGATCATTCCTTATGTCCATTTTGTTTTAGTCAAGACATTAGTTAAAGTAAAAAATAAAATAAAAAAGAGAAGCAGTGCAAGTCAAAATACAAAGTCGTCAGGGCTGTTTTGGCTGCTGAGACATATTGTGCTACAACCTGCCGTAGTTTTTAAACAGATTTGTTTAAGCTGGTCTGTCAGCATGAGCATCCTCTGGAGAACAGTGGACCGTTCTCTGTCTCGCTCCCTCTACATGTCTTTCTCTTTCGTATCTCACCTCCCCCTCATTTATAATTTACAGTCACTCTCCTGTTTCATGGCAGCTGAAAACCAGACAGTTCAGCTTAGAAAATCAGTCATGGCATAGTGAAAAATTGATGACCCAACTGCTTTTAAATGCAAAGCTTTGCAATCATTTCTTCAATATCAAACTGTCAGTCAGATCCGTGTGGAGAGAGCTGTGCTTGTCGTCTACTGGAGGCCACAGTAGAAGCTAATGGAGTTTAATATTAATTGCTGTTTGTGTGTGCATGTCTGTGTGTGTTCACTGAGGGTTTCCCCACTAGAGCTGCAACTAATGATTATTTCATTACAGTCAAATCTTTTGCTCATGATCATCCATTTAGTATACAAAATGCAAAAAACAAAAAAAGGAGACATTTTCCAATTGCATGTTTTGTCTAAAACCAAATTCTGTTCAATTTACAATGATATACAAAGGAAAAAACAGCAAATTCTCCCGTTTGATAAGCTTTATTTTCCATATTAAATTAATTATTTTGGGCAAAAAGTGAGGAAAAACTGGACCAACTGGACCACCAAATAAACCACCGGTGCTACTGTTATATTGTACATTATGCTTTGACCATGTTAGTATTTAAAAGCACAATGCTAATGCCTGCTAATCACCATTGTATTATTACTCTATGAAGCTGTTACTATAGTGACTACATGACTACTACTAGTTAGCATGCAATGGTAATGCATACAATATCCAAGGTGTGTGTGTGTGTGTGTGTGTGTGTGTGTGTGTGTGTGTGTGTGTGTGTGTGTGTGTGTGTGTGTTTTATTCAGGTATATCAACAACATTTCCACCCCCACCCTCACCCCACCACTGTCCCTCCATCCCATTGTTGTAATAGAATTGTAAGGTGAGAGCAGGACCTCGATAATTACCTTGCAGACAAATGGTCATCCAACACCACATTATCTAGTTAGCAGTCCCCCTTTAGGAGCAACACTCTCATAATTTCAGGGCAGTAACCTTTCTCACATGGCAAATAAGACGGCTGATTGCTCACATACTGTAGCGAAGCCACTTGTTCTCTGTCTTGTCTTCTTTGTTGGAAGCTGTAATTCTCTAATGTCAGGAAAAGCAAAGCCAATTAAGATGGTAGAATGACCTGAAAAGAAGTGTCAGAAGACTGAAAGGCTGACAACGATGCTGCATTTTAAACCAGACTATCAAAACAAGGTAAGGTGACCCAAGAGTTCTGAAGTTACAGACAACTTGGCTTCATGACTACTTTGGCCAAATGTAATTCATCATTAATGTGTTAGGATTCAGTGAACAGTTGATGTGTTTGTATCAGAATGTGGCTGGTGTAAACAGGCTAAAGCGAGGGGAACACTGTGAAAAACAGGTTTTATTTATGTATGAAAGCCTATTTGAAAATGTTTCAGTGTGCTGCAGGTTATGCCGGCTTCT
Organism: Chelmon rostratus; assembly: GCF_017976325.1. Lineage (NCBI taxonomy): Eukaryota > Metazoa > Chordata > Actinopteri > Chaetodontiformes > Chaetodontidae > Chelmon > Chelmon rostratus. Next base: position 20,596,921 of record NC_055665.1, read on the forward strand.
CACAACAACTGATTTTATCTGACAAGACCCTCAGTCTGCTATATTTATTGCAGAAAAGATACAGCAACCAGTGAAGAAGATGTACTTTTATCCTAAATGTACTGCATGCAATAGACTACCAAAGTCAAATGATTTGAAACACCCGTTCTATGTTTATATACATCATTAAAGGAAAAGTTCCTAAATAAAAGTAACACCTGAGCTGTTTTCTGTGTTTGTAGTAACTGCAGCCTTGAAAAAACGCATCCATGAATTAAACATTTGACACATCTAGTTAATTAAAAAGTAAGTTCTGATATTGCTGGGTTAAAATTATATTTCAGCATATCCATGACTATCCAAACATAATTTGACCATTACAGTCTTTCAAAGTTGAGTCCATAGTGACTGAGCTTCATTGAACATTTATCTAGATCTGTATGGTTTATGGGATCATGTGGCATAAGTAACACGAGGGTGTCTGTGTGCAGAATCCACCATTAAGCACTTGTTTGCACTAGTTTTTAACTTGCACTCTTATAGTGAAAATGAATAGCTGTTCATTAGAGCTTACTGCTCTATCCTGTTAAAGCAGTGATGGATGAGGCATGTGTCCATTGTGTGTGTCCATGTGTTCATGTTTGCACATGCTTGCATGTTAGTTTGTTGGAATACAGTAAATGTTTGCATACAGTGTTGTCAGTGTAGCTTTCCCTCATACGTTTCTGTATGTATTTATCTGCATACGTATGTAAGGGTGTTCATTCACAAGCAAGGATATGATACACCAGTGTGTATACCACACAAGCTGCCCATATTTTTCAGTTTAGGGGATGTCTGTCCTGACCACGAAAACTCATACACTGTTGGCAGGAATGGCCATTAAACATAAAGCCGGCAGAACTTTAACTCACCGGTCTGAGCGCTCGCCACTGACAACTTGATAGGGCTCGTTCCTTCCAGGGCGAGTGTATACAGCTCCCCTGTGTAGCCTACATGCAGATGAGAAAGTGATAGCAGGTTATAGAGAAGATGTGGGATGGTTTGAGTCGGAGAGGTGAGGAGCTGTCATGTCGCAGGTGTTTAGAAAGCAGCTCTGGAGACAAACAGTTTCCAAGGTCATTCAGGTAAGAGAACTCATGTAGCACTGCTGTTGTTTCTGTTGTGTCGTTGGGCCAAATCATTTTTGTTGTTTACTTGAGTTTCAGCAGGGCACTGGAAACATTTTGAATTACTTTCTTAAATCTTAGATATATTACCCGGCTATACTCCTGCCAAGTTGTTGTGCTGCACACTTCTTGTCACAATTGTTTTCTCTTTAATTCCTAAAGCCACAGTTTGTTTATTATAGGGATTGTCAGTCTCGCCATAGCTTATCTCAGGATGGGCCTTTGTTTGCTTCTGAAAGCTATTAATGTTGAAGCTGTTTTTACATGGCTCTGTCAGTGCTGGCTTCTGTGTCTGTGTTATGGGAATAACTGAATGTGGTCCTGTGTGTGCCTGTCTGTCATTGTTGGAACCTCTTATTGTTGGCTACTGCATTTTGTGTATTGCATTCAGCGGTGACTTAGTCTGCTTGTTTGAATAATCTGCACCACATTGCATTGTGTCTGTATTGTTTGTCTCTGGGCTGAAGTCTGAGTTGGCTGTTCACACAATTTCAATGGAGGCAGAGAGAAGGTGTGAAACGCCTGGTCTCCCAGCAACTGATGGCTTGGCATGCTTTTATTTATGGTCGACCTGTGATTTCACTGTGTGTGTGTGTGTGTGTGTGTGTGTGTGTGTGTGTGTGTGTGTGTGTGTGTGTGTGTGTGTGTGTGTGTGTAAAGTGTGTGCGTATATGTCCAGAGAACAGAGTTCTGTTGTGGTTTATTTCAACTTATTTGAAATATGTAAATAAATGGTACAATAGTCCTCATTTGAAGAGTTAAATAAAAAAATCATGAAATGATGTCGCCAGGTGTCGCCAAATTGTCACAAAGGTCATACACGTGTGAGCCATGTGTTCTAATGTTCCACATGGGTGCTTACAGTACATCTCTGTCTGTTGTCACATTTAAGATGTGCATCACATGAGTGGAATATAACAGAGCCCTGATAGCAGTACGAAGAATGTTTACACGAAGTACAAGTCAAAAATACTCACGTGTGTCTTGACTGAACTGTGCCCAGTGAGAGTAAAATTCAATCCTGTAATTTTGTTGACTTAGCAACCATCCTGTTATCTATTGACGCGGCCTGGGACATGCAGCCACCGTTCCTAAGAGTAGTTTGTTGGTGCTTGTCAAATATTAGCATGCGTGATTTGCAGGAAAGTTAATGATTCTGAGGATTTTGCGGGGGTCCCAGGCACACTGCAGGTGGACGCTGTTTGGGCTCTTTAGAAAACTGTTATTTGTCTAGTTTCACAGTACAAACTTGCGTGTCCGTGTGGTTATTGTCTGATTTATTTTAAAGCCGCTAACGGGCTAACGTGTTGCCGCTCTCGCTAACTTTGTTGACACATTCAGCTTGTGATGTTGTTGGCATGCTCCACCTCACTCCGGCTTTGCATGACCAACCCCCCAGGTTCTAACTAACAAAAATCAATACCTTGACTGTGAATGACTGTGAACCACCCTGACTTGTAGAATTGTCTCTTCTCTCTTTATATCCTCCTGCCTCCTGCACTTCTTCCTTGTCCTCAGGTTACGATGTGCTGTAATATTATTTCCAATCTTTTTTCCTCCCTCTATTTTCTCTTCCTTCCATTTCTCACCCCTCTTGCCTCCCTCTTATCAGTTTTTTCTCACTGTGCGCAACTACCAATCCTATACTTCAATCTCCCTCCCTTTGTCATTTTTAGGATTCAGACAGTTTCATCTTTTCCCTCAGCTCTCTACCTCCCTTGTATGTGTTTTTACCCATGTATACAGCCCTTTCCCCCCTCCGGTGCTGCATGTCTATCTAATCATTACCATCTTTTGGATTTGCCATCTTTCCTCTTTATGTTCCCTTCAAGGCTTTATTCGAGCATCTATCTGATGTATCCCTCAAAACCACATCACATCTGTTCTATCCAATCTGATTCTCAATACAGTCAATGGGGACTCACCCAGCGTGCTCACATGCACAGTGTGTCCATGCTCCATGTATTCTACAGACTTTAGCAGTCAGTTTCAGCTGGCAAGTAGAAAATGGATGTTTAAGAATAAGGCTACACAACAGTGAAATCACTCTTCTGTGAAGTACAGACAACCACATGATGTGGACAGGAGGGAGAGGAGAGACAGGGAGAGCATAATAAGAGAGAGACACTTGATCACTAAATATGTCATTCTCAATGTTAAACTTTAATCTAGTTGTTAAAAATTGCCTAAACAGATTGGTATATAAAATAGCTCCCTGTGTAGTGTTTTATTTTTGGTCACAGCAGCATGGTTTCTTTGTTGTAGAAGAGGGTCTTTTAAAAGATGGTCTGACCATGGTGACGTCAATGCAAAGAGTATTTTAAGCCAGAAATAGCTATTCCTGTCATCCTCTCTTTAAATTCTAGACAGACAAAAGGAAGGAGTAAATGAGAGAATTTAAATGCACCCTGCAGCTGGCACACCATGCAACACCAGGTTTCATATAATTTATTGGCTAACCTTGTTCCTGTGTTGCTGAGCAGCGTAACCTGGCAACCCATTGTGGTTGATGTCACTGTCCCACCATCCTAAAAACGAGCCACGGCCTGTTGTAAACAGGCTGCGTCGTCGTTTAACCTTTTCTAAGAAAGCCGATTTCTGCAGTTTGGGTGGGTGTTAAGGCAGTCAGAGAAATAAAAGCTAATGGAGATGTACGTTTGAAAAACCTGAAGGAATACTGCCATCTGTTTCGGATATTTTCTTCATTCTTGTGGGGAGCTATAGACAAACCACAGAAGAATACTGTGCTTTGACAGTTTACTGAGGATTTTCCACTTTTTTCACATATTCTGCTGCTAATTCATTGAAACCATACATAACTATGGTTCATTGTGTCAACTTTTTTTGTTTAAATGATGTCTGAGAAAAAGTGGAGGACCACAGGAGAGCTGCAATCATTTCTCACCACCAACAGCCTCATCAATACACGTCAAGTATGTTAAATATGGCTGAATGGCTCTGTACTCTGTTCTTCACGTGATGCCTTAATTCCTGATGTGCTCCTCAAATGACTATATTCCTTCTCAGTGAACCAGAGCTGAGCTGCATTCAGCTTCATGTCATTCAATTCAGAATGTCTGTTTCAATCTAATCAGGACTCAATCAAAAGCAAATGCATTTTAATCCGTTTAAATGTAGTGACATCCTAATTCCTTCAAATTGTCTTTACATTTTGTTTAGCAAAAGCTGAAAGAGGAGCGTGAAGCTAAGAGGGCCCAGCTGGATGGAAGGCATGACTACATCCTCAGCATTGTGGCTTCATGCCTGGGACTGGAGAAAGCTGATGTGGAAGATGCCATACTGGAAGGAAATCAGGTACCCTGTATTTATGTATTATTCATATTTTCACCCAGAATTATTATTATTATTATTGTTTTTTGTAGAAACCACAGCAGCCTGACTGTCTACAACAAATAGGCGTGGTAGCATTTGCAAGGCTTTTTTTGAACTGATATTTTTATTGATACAAATTGCTGCCACTTGTGTTTTCTTTTCGTAAGTTCAGTTCTGAGGGGTTGAGAATTGGTTTGGCATCGTTTATTATGATAATTTATTTGGATAAGGTTCAGGGTATTTCTAAGAGTTTTGTCATTGTTGCACTATCTTTGTCTGTGCATCTATAGTAAGTGCTGTTGTGTCTAATAGATTTCTTGTCATCTTTCTCAGATTGACCGCATGGAGCAGTTCTTTGTGGCTGAGGGTCTTCCACACCTCATGTTCTACTATCAGGACACTGAGCCAAATGAAGCAGGTAACATGACTCACCAGGTCAACAATTAATGCTATATGTCGACTACATCCAATTGTTGGTAACACATCACATTGAGGTTCTGTACCTTTGTGAATAAACTTGTCGGCGACATCAGTCACAACAACTTAATAAGAGCAATAATAATTTGATTCAAATGCAAATTCCCCATTATCAGGTTTAAATTAGTTGTGATGATGCCTTGTGTTCATTCTATGTCCATTTTTGCTTCAGCAGCAGCAGCCTCTGCAACCTCTGCACCCTCACAGCTTGTTGCCCAGCAGCCTGGTCGCAGCAAGAAGTCTAAAGTGTTTGTGACAGACGGGAAGGATGTGGCGCTGACTGGAGTATGTGTCTTCTTCACCAGACCCAACACCTCTAAGACAGTCACCTCTGAGAACATACACAGAGTGAGTCACAGTGCCTTTTTTGAAGTCATGACTTTCAGGGTGAGTGAAGGTCGGTCAAGAATATAAAAAAGAAAAACTGTGAAACTAATTTGACAATCATTACACCTTTGATATGGGAATCTTTTGTCCAACCATGGTACAGAATAGCCAATTGTGGGAATAATATGAACCGAATGCATTTTAGAAAATGAAGTTGAAGAAACGTTTTTTTTACTGTGAGGCTTTCTGTTGTGTCGTTCACTCAAATGACAAATTAAAATAGAGCCTCTCAGTAGAATAAAAGGTGACATTTTTGAATGACAAAAGGACATGTAGTTCCTTTTTTTTTTGGTGGTCATGTCTCGTTGAGCCCATTCGTGTGATAAATCGTTTCCCCTAACCAAGACATCTTCTTTCCATCCAAGCTAGTGAGGCAATAGGGGTTTCAGCAGTAGCACTCTGATACCAAAGGGCAGGTCTGACTATTGATCCTTGCTGATCACCTGCTGTCAGCACCAAAGCTAATCACTCCCACTGATAACAGGGCATGTTCCCTACAAGACATTCACAACAAGAGAGGGAAGGACAACTGTGTGTGTGTGTGTGTGTGCGTGTGCATGTACATGTGCGTATGTGTGTGTGTGTGTGTGTGTGTGTGTGTGTTCCCACTATTTGACTATTTGTACCTTCTGTGAGATCACTGCAAAAGTAATACTGGATTTTTTGTATTGATTTAAATCACATAAATGAATAAAAAACAGTAATCCACACATTAAAATGTAAAATTCAAGAGTTGCTGTGATGATGATCATGTCAGTCATTGTTCTATGTTTGGGAAGCAAAACTAAGAAATGTCCAAAATATGAGAAACACAGTAGTACATTAGTACCATTCCATTCTCTCTGCTACAGATAATGGGACTTCAGTATATGAAGTCCCATTATCTGTAGCAGAGAGAATGGAAAGGCTAGTTAGCTCTTATATTAGAAAATGGTTGGGTGCTCCCAGGTGCTTAAGCAATGTAGCTTTGTATGGGAAAGGAATGCTTCAGCTGCCAATATCCAGTCTAACAGAGGAGTTTAAATGCACTAAGGTTAGGACAGAACTTTTATTATCTGGGAGTAAGGACATGTTAGTTAGCAATGTGGTTCTGAATCCTTCTGGGGGGAGGAAATGGAACCCAAGGGCAGCAGTGCAGGAGGCAGAGGCAGCTCTTAGGCATGCAGAAATAGTAGGAAATGTTCAATTTGGCCGGGGAGGCTTGGGGCTTGGCCCAGGCAAACCAGTGTGGAATAAAGCAGGTCTAAAGGAGAAAAGAAAGCTTGTAGTGGAACAGGTGCGTAGGCAGGAGGAGTTGTTAAGAGGGGCAAAAGCAGTTGGTCAAGCCAAACAGGGACAATGGTTGAATTGGGAAGGTGTTGAGAAGAGGAAACTTAGTTGGAGGGACCTGTGGAATATGGAGGAAGGCCGTATTAAATTTCTGATAGGGGCGACATACGATGTGTTGCCAACCCCGCAGAACCTAAGTCTCTGGGTACAGGGCGATCAATCGTGCCCACTCTGCTCAGGTACAGCAAGTTTAAAGCACATTTTGTCAGGTTGTAGAATTAGCTTATCACAAGGCCGGTATACATGGCGGCATAATCAGGTGCTGAGAAGCTTAGCCGCAGGCATTGAAGAGAGAAGGAAGCAGGTGAATTCTGGAAGTTCTAGAAAGGAGAGGTTAGATGTGCAGTTTATTCGAGAGGGGGAGAAAAATAGAGCTGCTAAGTCAGGGAGAAAGCAGGTAGGTGGCTGCCTGGTAGGGGCTGATGATTGGCAAATGCAGGTTGACTTGGGAGGAAAGCTAGTTGTGCCCCAGGAAATAGTTTATAGTAATCTGAGGCCGGACATTGTCTTATGGTCCATGAGTAAAAAGACTGTGTATTTTATTGAGTTAACAGTCCCTTGGGAAAATTCAGTGGAGGCAGCTTATGAAAGGAAGAAGACTAAGTATGCAGATTTAAAGACAGAATCTGAGCAGAGGGGATGGAAGACCAGGGTCTGTCCGGTTGAAGTGGGGTGTAGAGGTTTTGTTGCAGGGTCAGCTGTTTCACTGTTGAGGGAGCTGGGAGTGCATGGGCAAAATCTAAGAAAGACAGTGAGGGAGATGTCAGATGAGGCTGCTAGGTCTAGTCAGTGGATATGGATCAGGAGAAATAATAGTAGTTGGGGGGTGAAATAGGGACAGTGGGGGAGGGGGGGGGCAGAGGACATGCATGCCTAACCCGGCAGGAGAAGAGGTTAAAGTCTGAACAAGACACCTCTCCTCTGCTCTGCTTTCCCCGCCCCATCTTCTCGCTCTTCCAATAGGAAGAGAACCAGGAAGAGGAAGTTTAGATAAGGTGGGGGTGTGGCCAGCTAGAGTCTCTCTTTGGGACCATGCGGCCTGTTCAGGTGAGTGTGCGTGGTAAGATACAGAGTTGGCTTGTTTTTTGATCTTTTTGGTTGTTTTCCTGTTTTGTTCGCTTCTTGAAGGAAATGTTAGGGTTTGTTTTCCTGCTTTGTTTGCTTTTTGAAGGAAATGGTAGGGTTTGCTGCTTCTTGAAGGAAATGTTAGAAGAGGCTGTTAAATCTAGTCGGTGGTTTAGGCCTCCACCTGCAGCACCCTCTAAATTTTCCACCCCCTACCCGAACAAGGGTCTGTATCCAATCCCTACTTTCATCTTTTGACTCTACCTCTTTATTTTCTATCCCCTACCCGAACCAGGGTTTGTATTCCCACCCCGCTTTTTCTTGGTGCAGTTGGTGAGAGGCAGGGGTAGATGATGGCAGTGTGGCAATCGGAAGTTACATGTGGCATCTAGGCCTGTGGTAGCATTGTAGCAGCTAACAATAGCTAAAGCGGTGATAGTATCTTAGCAGTTAGTATTGGTAGCTAGCAATTAACATTAACAGTATAGGGGAATCTAGCTTTATTGTCTTCTTCTGTTCCTCTTAGCAGGTAGCGGTTAGCACGTAACATTAGCTAAATGGTAGCATCGGAACTGTATTGTCTTCTTCTGTTCTTCCTAGCGGTTAGCATTAGCATTAGCAATAGTTAAATGGTAGCATCGGTACTGGCCACTACCTGGAGCATCTCTGGGTCAGTTGAACGTGGCGGTGCTGTTTGGATTGTGTAGGAGCAGTGTGAACTGGCACTAGGGGGGGTGACTCTGGGACGCCGGAGTTCACTGCCTAACCTCCTGGAGGTGTAGTGGGACTAAGTAGGCGAAACACTGTTGAAGGGAGGTTTCCACCTGATGACCCCCAGAGACGTGTTAGGAATCACTGCTCTTTGGCAGGTATAGAGGCAGATTAGAGCTCCAAGGTTCTTCACTGAGAATGAATCCTCTTTTTGAGCACAAGTATCTTGTGTTTAAATTAACTAAATTAGTTGGTGTTAATGTGTTGCAGAACATTTTAAAGGATTAGGTTACTGGCTACTGTAAACTAGCAAAACCTGCCGCCCTTGGCAGGAGGTCCATGGATGGAGAATGGGGACCCACATGCAGTCCACCCACATGTATTGCCCAGAAGACATTTGACATTTTCTGCCTCATACAAAAACGCTGATTTAAGTCAGATCAGTTGTTCTTTTACTGGGCTTCACCACATGCAGGCAAACCTACAGGTATATGGTAGGTACTGGTTGAGAGAGATTATTGCTATGGCCTACTCTAGTTAGGACCTCATCCAGTTTGTGTGTGTGTGTGTGTGTGTGTGTGTGTGTGTGTGTGTGTATATATACACACACACACACACACACACACACACACACACACACTCATATGGCTGTAAAGTGGGCCTCACCTCACATGTTTTCAGGGTTCTACAAATTGAATGTTACTGAACCAACACTGGCTCATGCAGTTTTGAGTGCAGGTTTGTGGGACCTTCTGTCAAGGATAGCAGTCTGCCTTTGAATTAATCTTATCTGGAAATATATGCCCCATAATGAGATACAGAGGGAATACTTCAGAGAGATTACAAACGTAATCCCAGTTCTCTGATAGTATGAGTGTGCTATCACACTAGTCCATCCTCCTTGCGTTAATGACTCAGTGTCTGCCCTTTATGTAGGGGGAAGATGTCACTCATATGGAAGCCAGCATCACTGGGTGGGATCACACCAGCCGTGATGCATGTCAACATGCTGACGCTCTGACCCTTGAGTATTCAGTAATCATTACTACATTATAACACAAGTAATTAGCACTCATGGGCCAAAACACACCCTTCATTTTGATCTCAGCTACACATCTGTGAAGTTTCGTGACTGTATCTTGCACAGTTGTGACGCTATCTCACTGACAAAATCTGTCCACAGACAGACAGACATATAAACACCTGGTATTTGTTCGCACACACGCACGCACACACACTTTTGGGGACATTACACAGATTTACCTTCTTTTCCTGGATGAATGAGAATATTCACAGGCATTTTCCTGGAGACTTGCCAAACCAAAACCCTAACCACTAACTACCTAACCCTAGCCCTTACCCAAACCATAACCATAATCTTCACCATAAAATTTAACAATGGGTACTTAACTTGCCAAGTCCCAACAATGTGACTGTGTGAACAGATTTACACACACACACACACAAATTTAAAATCTTAACGTGATGACTGTAACCCTGATTCTCTGATATCATGAGTGAGGCATTCCCACCGCGTAGCCGACAGAAGCTCCTATTTCATTTTGCCAGCCACAGTTGGCTGGTAGTTGTTACCAGATTATGAGTATCTCTCCTTATGTGTGTGTGACATATGTGTGCACTTTTACCCCTTTTTAGGATGTAAGTTTCAATATGTTGGACACAACAGAGGGGGGGCTGTTAAAAAGCGTCGAGCAGTTGCTCTCCGAGATCTTCATCCCCACGTTGAGGAAGATGAACCACGGCTGGGGGGAGATGGCCAGTCCCCAGGCTCAGGCTGTCAAACAGGACTTCATATCATCACTGGAAAGCTTTGTGTCTGTTTTGGCTGGAGCACAGGAGAGCCTGCAAGAAAAGGTGAGGAATAGACACTGTTACACATCAAGGATAAGATGTGAACCTTTTTCATTACAGCTGTGTGTTTCATTAAATCAGTGAGACACTTTTGATTTTAGAGCATCACAACAAGTTCTGCAGTACTGAAATAACTGTAAACTGTAAACAGCCTGTTTTGACCACAGCCTGTTCTGGTGTGAGGCACATCCACGAACAAAATAAATTATAGTCACTGCAGCAAAAATAAACCATGTCATGGTGTGCCTCCAGGTTACCTTGAAAGAGTGTGACACATTTGACCTGCGGGTGCTGAAAGGCCCTTCAGACTACGTGGCGGCAGCCAACAGCACGGAGACCACAGAAAAGATAGAAGCCTGCATGAAAGTCTGGATCAAACAGATAGAACAGGTGAGACGTGTTAGGCAACAGGTAAGAAGTTATCCTCAAACTTTTTATCATTTTAAACCTGTTTTGTACTGCCTCTATGTTGTGCAGAATAGCTTGTGGTCAGATTTTGAAACAGATTTTATGCTCAGATCCAAGTTAGCTTGAAATGTCTTTGAATGTGCCATGTATCAGGTGAAGCAGAACAAGGGGACAGGATATGTGCTAAATATTTCATGAAGCTGAACAACAACAAATGCATGAAATGCATGTTCATCCTGAAAAGTAGCAAAGGTGTCTGTCAGGGCAGATGTGAATTCTATTTTTTATCATAACGTTACTTTATGTATGGTCAAATCAAGTATTTTGGCAGCACACAGTATTTCAAAATTTTTATGTTACTTTGACATGCTTTTGTAGTTGTTTTTGGCAACTCAAACAAGTAACGATTCAAATCAAATCAAGGTCTATTGAAACTACCATAACAAAAAGAAAAACTAAAATTCCAAAACTAAAATATGAAATCTAAAACACCTCTGTTTTCCAGGTTCTAGCTGAGAGTGACCAGCTGAGAAAGGAGGCTGATGACCTTGGCCCTCGGGCTGAACTGGACCACTGGAAGAAACGAATGTCCCGCTTCAACTACCTTCTGGACCAGCTGAAGAGCCCTGATGTCAAAGCTGTACTGGGTGTGCTCTTGCTGGCCAAATCTAAACTTATAAAGGTCAGACATGACTCTTTTTTTTTTTCGCCAATTTGATTCTGTTAGTCTCTTCTGTGCAGTGCAGTGTTTCATGCTTGTTTTTCATCATGTAAAGTGTTAAACACTGTAATGTTAGTGTGACACAGTCTTAAATTAAATGCAATAAGGGTGTGCTCTATCTAGTCATGGCGGGAACTGGACACAAGGATTACTGATGCAGCCAACGAGGCCAAAGACAATGTCAAGTACCTCTACAGTCTGGAGAAGTTTTGTGACCCTCTCTACAACAGTGACCCTGTGAGAAAACTACTTTCATCTCTTTAAAGATTAAGTGGTCTGCTGCATTAAAGCAAACCAGACGTACTGTATCCATGGAGAACTTTAATCTGTGAAAATGGCGTGTTACACAAGTACTGTGCAATGTCCCACATGTGCAAGTGCATGTAATTACGTGCTGTTTGTAAATTGAACAAACACTCACAGGCTGTAATTTGTGTTTCACCCCAGGTATCGATGGTGGATGCGATTCCAGGTCTGATTAATGCCATCAGGATGATTCACAGTATTTCTCGCTACTACAACACATCAGAAAAGATTACATCGCTCTTTGTCAAGGTAGAAGTGACTGCTATTTTGCACAATATAACAGTGATAAAAATAATTATATTGTCATCAACAATGGGATTCAGCAAAGTGGTTTATGCACAGTCTGGACATTGTCTTCATTTGAACCCCTCAAGCTGTAATTTTCATGTTTTTGTGGTTGAATAAAATTAACCACTGACACGTTCCATTTTTGCAGACTAAGGGAATTATTACATTAACCCAGTGTGAAAAACAAGAATTATGCACAAATGGATCTGCAGAATTTCCATTTTTAACATCCCAGTGAACAAATTGCTGGCTCAAATAATCACAGAATATATGTGAACAGCATATAAACATCAGATTTATTCATGAAGCCATTTAACAGCACTCAAACAAATTGCCCCTTTGACCTTTTGACATCTTTGCCCATAATATTTTACTAATATTTAGTTATTTTATCTACATATACGGTCTCAAGTTAAAATCAACATGCAGATCTTCATTTCACCATACCCATCAATATCTCCAGGTGACAAACCAGATGATCACAGCCTGCAAGGCCTACATCACTAATAATGGCTCTAATTCAATATGGGACCAGCCTCAGCAGGTTGTAGCGGACAAAATCAAAGCTGCCATCCACCTAAACCAGGTACTGGATACTGCTTATTGGCAGAATGTGTCATTTTTAACGTAAATCATTCATCTCTTCTAGTTTTTCTGTGTTTACGTTCTTATCAAATGTGGTTTCTTTCCAGCATAGTGAACATGACTGTATTCATTTTAAACATATTTCCATGCTAACATTTGTTATTGTTATTGTTAAAAACGATTTGTGTTAAAATCAGATGATTTGTTAAATGTCAGACATGTGAGTTGTCCCAAAGAATGCATGAGGATGCACTACTAGGTGCCGTGTAAGAAATATTAAGAAGTGTAGCAAAGTTACTTTTCAACCAACAGTCGTTAACACCTGTATCTGATGGATGGATGAAAATGAAAGTGACCAGTTTTGTTAAGTGTCAAACTTCATCCTCCAGGAGTACCAGCGGTATTTCCACAAAACCAAGGAGAAGCTGGAACAGACTCCCTCAGAGAGACAGTTTGACTTCAGTGAGATGTACATTTTTGGCAAGTTTGACACTTTCCAGCGACGACTCAACAAGATCCTGGAAATGTTCAGCACCATTTCCACCTACTCTGCCCTGCAGGACTCTAAGATAGAAGGACTGGAGACCATGGCCACCAGGTTTCAAGTGAGTTTATTTTTGGGTCCGATTGCTGTCAATACACTTCTGATAACACAGAGATGTTTTCCATTAGCTGATGAAATGCCACTGCTAGTCATTCTGCCATGCATTGATGTTGGAATATGTCAGTGGACAGCAGATGTAAGGCTGCTACAGCAATAGAATTCAGTGAAGGGTGATATAGATGAGTAGGAAGTAGTATGTAAAATAAGCAATTTTATATGTTGAGATATTCAAGAAAATAATTGTGAAAATGGCAGTGCAGCTCAGGAGAGAGCTGAATATGTCCCAAAGTCAGTTTGATTCTGTTAACAATGAACTTCAGGTTGTAGTTATTAGTGAGACAGTGTCAGATTACTGTCATTTTCCTTGTTTTTTTTTGTTGTTGGAAATAGTTTACACAGATTTATGTTGATAAACTCAAAACTGTTTTGAGTCATAGACATTAAGTGAGTTTCTAGAATTGCATCATACCATCTGATTGGTGCTGAGATGTTTTCCTTCAAGAGTATATTGATGTGAGCTCTCTGTTTTTCTCTGCTTCCTTGGACGAACAGACTGCAGAAATGCAAGGGAAATGGGAGGTAATTTCTCACCACTGTCTTCAACTTGTAGTACCGCATGGCCCATTTTCATAGCTGATCGCATACAGTGGTAAAATTCATAGACATTAAAATTTACCACCGTACATATCACTTAATAACTCTATGCTAATACTAACTGCATGGAACATGAACAGAGAACCAACAGCAAAATGCATTGTCATTAGTTGCTCCATTTATTTGTGTTGCTCAGTTATTTTCTCCAGTTATTTACTAGCAAACGTTTTGCATGCTGTCTAGTTTACTTGCTGATATTCCATCAATCATTTAATGGCTCAAGTTACCAGGCAGAGCTGGATTAAAATAGATTGCAGATGTTTCCTTTGCAGAAGCCAACAGTTAACTCTGCAGTATGCACATCATTTATGGTGAGATTTGGTGTTACATTTCCATTATCATTATGCACTCTCTCCTTTGCAATTGTAAAACCCAGATTAACTCCCAGACTATATTTTCTCCAGTATCAATGTGATGCCATCTGAAGCCTTGACACACATTTGGACAAGGAAATGGAATTGGAGAGCTACAACTCAAGCCACAATAGCAGTTTTTCTCTCAGCTCAGGTCTGACTGCAGCAGAACAATGAGGCTGAGTTTTGAGAGGCCTTAAAACTTTTGATTTAGAATTGATTGTGTTTGAAAATAAGACTTGTCTATGTGTGTGCCTCTGTGTTTGTGTGTGTGATAGGCTATTGTGCTGAACATGAAGAAAAAACATTACAGTTTCCTAGACCAGAGAAGAACTGACTTTGATGTTGACTATGAAGAATTCTGCAAAAGCACCTCTGAGCTTCATGTAAGTGAAATATTACAGACACGATCACACAGATCAGGCAATAGGTGAGCACACCTGTGCTTTATCTTGTTATACTGAAGATATGACCCAGTGTGGGCCATTTTGGGGGATTTCATTTGTATTCAGAAGTTCAGAAGTCTCTTTGTACATATTTTTTCTCATTGGTCCTCCAGAACCAGCTGAAGAGTTTCATGGATAGCACCTTTGAAAAAATTCAAAATACAGAGAGAGCTCTGACTGTGCTGAAGAGATTTGACAGGTAATCCATTCTTTTACACTTCTTTTCATGCAGTTTTATATTCATCTAACCAAGTGTTTGCTCAGTCTGGTCCTCAGCACAGTAAACTGCTAGTTCTCTTTCTTACCAGCTAATTAATAATAGTTACTTGTATTCACATAGCATCTCAGGTTAAAATCTGTCTGTTATCAAATGGCTGAAATGAAAAGACAGCCAGACTCTGAATAGACCCTTCTCACTGTGGACATGTCTTCTCATTAAAAACAGGTGTAACTAATAATGTAATTGCTGCACTCCAATAAGTTTTCCAGTTCCAGGGTAATGTTTTGTGCATACCAGCTCACCAACAAGATTTACCAACACATCTAAATGGGATGGTCCCATTGTTGATGTTTTTAGTGTGTTTCCTGCTTCGACAAGTCGCCAGAATACTCCATCACAGTTTATTCTATTTATTTCTAATTTATTTCATTGTCAGTTTTGATGAGATGCATCTATTTGTATTTTCGGACTCACTATAAACAGACTGGGCATCCCAGACCTTGGCATTGACGAGAAGTATCAGCGCATTCTGCAGAACTATGGACGGGACATTGAAATGGTGTCCCGTATCTACATGAAGCAGAAACTGGACCCCCCGATTGGCCGAGACTTACCTCCAGTGGCAGGCCGCATCATGTGGGCTCGGCAGCTGTCAAGCAGGATCCAGGGTCCCATGGATCTCTTTCAGCAGGTAATGCTGAATTTCTGCCTCTCTGCAATGAAACATGGCTGGGCCTAGTTGTTGTTTTAAATGATTCGCAATAGCATTGTCAGTTCATTTCTTTTTTAAGTTACACAGTTCCATTCTGCCCCCGTATAGCATCCGGGAGTTCTTTCCACACCAGAGGCCAAGAGGATCATCAGGAACTTTAACCGGGTAGCAAGGGTCCTGTTGGAGTTTGAGATGCTCTACCATCACAGCTGGATGAAGAAGGTAAAGGGAGAGGGGAAACATGGTGTGGTTTGGGGGATATATTTATTAATATTAGAATAATAGGGTATAATGATATTTCTGGTACAGGACCATGCATATAAAATATGGATATTCGTAGTCTGATCATATACAACATGCACATGTGTATGTGAGTGTTTTCTACTCTCTTATTCAAACCCACTTCCTTTGTTCTCTAGCTAATTTTCCTTCCTTTTAATTTTATTTCTCTGCTTTATTTTCCCTCTTTCTCTCACCTCTCCTTTCTCACAACCCTCACTAAACTACCCAACCCACCTTGATACCTCCTACCCAGATGGAGGATGCCCGGGTGGGCCTGCAGGCCTCTCTGTTGGTCAGGTCTCCAGAGACCGGGGAGCTGTTTGTGAACTTTGACCAGGAGATTCTGACCCAGATCAGGGAGGCGAACTGCATGACGAGGATGAATTTAGAGATCCCACCTTTTGCTGTGCTGCTGCAGCAGAAACAGGACACCCTCAAGAAGAACCACAACAAATTACAGGTGGATATTCACACAGTTGTATACATCTACAAATGCATACAACTGAAAGCAGAAATATGAGCAGCCAAAGTTGTTTTCATTCATGTATTAATGTAAAAGACGGTATCTTATTTATGTTAAATATCCCCACTCAAGTGTGGTTGACACTGAGAAACATTGCAGGGAGCTGTAAAAAAAGAACAATAGGACAGTATTGTCATACAAAGACGGTAATTGCAATTGTACTTACTGCACAGTATTTTCCACTGAGCAGATCTGTTCAATACTGTTATGAGTTAATATACAAACTGTATTAATATCTTTCTCCTTCCAGTTAATGTTGAGTGAGAACACCAGAGTGCGGGCTAAGATTCAGACTGCTTTTGAACAGCTGGCCATGCCGCATGTAGCTAAGGTGAGATGTGGTGGTTATAATTATCTCAGCTAGATGTAAGCCTGGAGGGGATCACGTGTTTGGTCTTGTGTTTGTGTGTGTGCGTGCATGTGTATCTGTATGTGTATCTGTCTGCAGCTAATCTCTCATAGTAGTGGATGCACCAGCAAATATTTTTGGTCCACATGTGTGACTGACATGATATTTTTGCTCTTTTTTTTAGTATGAATGCATTTTTAATAATGTCTCCTATTTGTATGAATGCTCTGAATATGGAACATTATAAGGCTCCAAATATTTAAGATAAGGTGTTATTTACAATGATTCATAGGGATATAGACATTTCATCCGCTACGGACACTACATGTGCTATTCAATCATAATTCAGTTTGGAGCACAGGTGTGTGTCAGTCTCACTGACAGGAAGTCGGGGTGGGACCCAATGTGTTGCAAGTCCCATTAGCCAACCCCATCCTTCTCAGGTATAAAATGCAGCTCCTAACTCCCGTTTGGTTAATCTAAAGATAATTAAGGGCCCCTCCTCACAAGGGTGGGCCTCAAATATTTACGCATGGCTGTTATTTAGTTTCATCAGTACCTAAACCTTCTGTGAGTGTAATGACAAAATGGAAATGTTTTAAGCTACTCTGATGGAGCAAAAAGAAACACTAAAGAGAGCCTGACAGGTTTAAGGAAGTTGACTGTGTCAATATGAGGTAACTTACAAGTGAGTTTTTGAACCAGGCTGTAGACCGCCTTCACAAATTATCGGGTCCCCTGCAGGCTAACATAGGCTGTGTATTTTGTTGCTCATATCATCACCAGCTGTAAAGTTTCATTGGATAATCAGAATAATTAGATTTGCAACTAGCTTGTATTGCTCACGTTAATGATTCCTGTCAAAATAATAATGGGACTGATGATAGTGATATACTGATGAAAAATGCTTCTGAAACTTTACCCAGTGCTGAAGTAGGCCTACATTTATGTTACTAAAGTGCTATTTTGAGGTACTCGTACTTGAGTATTTCTATTTTCTGCCACTTTATACTTCATTTTATATCAGTGATTTTCTTTCCTGCACACAAAACAGATTTGTTTTTATGCCAACATTTAACATGTGACATGTGAATCTATGACAAAACAAGACTGTCTTAGCACAGCAGCTACTATACAAAGTGCATCATCATATGTCACTGACTTGGCAGGTGGACGAGGCTATACAGCCAGGGTTGACCTCCCTCAACTGGACATCTCTGAACATAGACAAGTACCTCTGCCGCATTGACAAGGCTTTGGGTAAGCAAAAAATCCAGCAAGCTCATTGTCCCACATGCTGACACATAAGACATCCTGCAACTCAGCACTGGCAGCATCTGCTAAAATTTACATTAATCACTTCATTGTGTACTTGCTGTCTGTGCGTTTGTTCTCATAAGTAACTCCCACATACAGTATGTATGCTCTCCCTCACTATGCTCCACTTCTTTTTTCTTCTTTTCTGACCTTTCTTTATTTCTTACTTTGTAAATTTGCTGCCTCATCCACTTCTCTCTCACCCTCCTTTCCTCCAATGTTTGCTATCTTATTTTCCCTCCACTTTTGCTCCATGTCCCTCCCTTTCTCTTATCTCTCCAGTTGACCTGGAGCTGTTGATGGACAGGGTGAACGACTTGGTGGAGTTTAGGATAGATGCAGTGCTACAGGAGATGAGTGGATCCACACTGTGTGTTTTGCCTGAGGATGAGCCGGTCACCTGTGAGGAGTTTGTTCAGACCACAAGGGTAAATAAATTGTCTATGTCAAATAAAAAGACTTTTGTAGTCTTTAGTTATTGTTATAACTAAGTCCCATTCTAAGTTATGCACCCCCCACCCCCTTGCTATAATTTGACAGATTACATCAAAATTAAAAAACATGCATAAGGACTTAAATACAACTCCAAAGTTCCAGTGCTTTTAAAGTATTTCCTTCACAAACCACATTCTCCAGTGGCACTTATTTAATAATTAGTAATTAATTACATTGATGGCTATTTTTGTACAACATGTATCGATTTGCCCGTCCTACATTAAGGTTATTGCTTATTTACTTCTTGTGACACTGCTTGTGGATGAGCACAATGTGTCTCATTAGCAGTCAAGGCTACCGGTCATCAATCATGATTTATTAGTGTGATGGAATAGCTGCTAAGTTATCACAGCAAAGAAGACTCACGGAGAGATGTCCAATGCTGTGTAGAACTCACTGACCATAATTCAAGCCGACATAATAAGATTTGGTGCCCAGGTAACTGCATTAATGTTCTCTGTGTAGAGTTGAATTAAAGTGTCTTGAAAAGAAATGACAAGTGTTCATGTAAATGTCACATTTTTTACGCTATGAATCCTGTACAAAGAATTTTTTTGTGGTTGAGGGTGCTCTGGTGAAACCCTGTAGCTAATGCTATGCTCTTGCTCTTGCTTGTGCACTTAAATGGCAATTCTAATGTGCTTATCTATTATAAATATGTGTATAGGACCGATGCATAAGACAAGCCCAGAGTCTGCACACTAAGAGCTCACTGGTGGAGGAGGCTGCTAATGAACTGATCAACATGCTGCTGGAGTTTGACCACAATCAGAGAGAGGAGGTGGAGAAGGTTGAGGAAGAAAGCTGCATTGAGAGCAAGACCGTTGACCACATTGACAGTGAAGGTATGCTAATGTTTTCCTATTGAGATCAAATAGAATAGGATATGATAAGGTGCGATGGAACATACTGAAAGAGAGAAGGTTGATGTCAAATAGCACATTGGATCAGGTGCATGAAAAGATTTAAAGGGCATTACTGATAAGGCCACGATTTGTGATATACTTATTAGTTTAATTTTCATCAATGTCTTTAAATATTATGTGCAAGACAGTCAGAAACACAGAGACTGAAAGTTACTTTAACTTTCTGTTTGTGTTTAGTATGTCACAGCTCGGGGTTATTTTACATTTGAAATTCGTCATTTGTCAAACGTAACCTTAGTTAAAGGGGTTCATGCTGTAAACATGTCATGTCTTGCATCTCAGGTGAAGACGAGGGTCGCTCAGAGGGCCGTCTCTTCTCCAGAAACACCGTGCTCCCTTCTGCCAGCGTTGGCCCTTCCTCTCCCTTGGTGAGGAGGAAGAAGAAGAGGGACCTGATGGAAGTGATGGAGGCAGAAGCCCAGGAGCTGCTCTCCTACTTCAACCACCGTAACGTGGATGCTTTGCTAAGATTGACGCGTAACACCCTGGAGATGCTACGGAAGCGCATTCATGCCTCCTCACTGATGCATTTCTTGGGTGGGTCTTATGTAACCATTTTGCTGCTCTCAGTACTTGCTCTTATCTTATATTAAAATGTACATTTTACATAAATGTGCTGTAGGGGGTACCATAAATACTGGCTTGTTAGGTTGATTGTTGGTCTACTGAGATCATAAAATGTCAGTCTTTGGATTACACTGTATCAGAGCTACTCCTCTGTCCCCCCGTAGCCGAGAGTGACTCACCCAGCCGCGGCAAAAGCAGCAGTCAGCAGGCAATCTTCAGAGTCAATGTAACGCTCTGCATCCCTAACATCGCCATGGTCCCTGCTCTGGAGGAGGTCCAACAGGCTCTGAACCGTGCTGTAGAGTGTGTAGTCAGTGTCAGCAAAGGAGTCAGCCAGTGGAGTAAAGAAAGAATTTCCAAGGTGGGTTTGATCTGATGGAGGAAGCAATAATTTGTGACGAGTAATGGATTTATGCTTCTATCCTTATGTTTTCCCTTTTGCAGAGAAAAATGAATGAGAGGCGTATGGCAGCTCTGAAACAGGACAGTTCAGAGAGTGAGTCAGAGGATGGAGCAACAACATACAGGAGCATGGCGGGTATGTGAGGACGTGAGACCTCACCTAACTTAACCTCAGCAGCTCAACAACTCCACAGTTTGTCTCCCTTGACTCTGGAGTGATTTTATCCATATTGTTTCCAACATGCAGACCAGAACACTGATCATTAGCTACCGCACTGCAGTCACTTGATAATCAGATCTCATTTCACAGCTCAGCAGAGCAAAGCCTCATCTGACTAGGAGCAGATAGATACATGTTAATGGAAATGACGTGAATATGCCAGTGGCTCTGGAAGGAAGACATTTAAACAGGAGACATTTTAAAATCTCATTCAGATAGAGCTGCCCTTTCAGTGGCATGCACCCTGGCTAGCATGAAGGTAACGTTGTGAAACGGATGATGGATGATCAAGTTTCAGGGTGATTGATTTGCTGAAAGGAGCACAGACTTTGAGTTGAAAAGTTAGATATGAACATATTCTATACTCATGTTCTGTACTACAGTGGTAATGATTTTAAGTAACATATAATGTTTTAAGCATCAACTGGTTTGAGAAATGTATTGACAGGGTTAAAAACAGCAAAAGTTGCTTTTATATTTCGAGATTTATTTCCCAGTGTCTACTAGTAGTACAATATCATTATGAATGAAACATTCCAGGCAAATGGCAAGCTGTTCAAAATGTTTAGATCCATCCAGTTCATCCAAACTCTGTCTTTTACAGATGGGAGCACCTCAGACATCTCTGCATCTGTAATCCAGGCCATCCCATTCCAGGCTAGAAACTACCACAAGAGTGTGTCTGAGAACAAGGAGATAGTCAAGCTAGTGTCTGTTCTCAGTACCTCCATCAGCTCCACCAAAAAGGTACACGTCCTTTCAATTTCAACTAGAAATTTAATAAAACATGCATCGAATTGGCCAAACCGGTACAGAACAAGGAGAAACAAATTAAATAAGCATACAACATTTTTAAACTATATTGTATGCTGTTTTTTGAATATTAAATATTATATCCTATTATGCCTCATGCCTGCTTCAAAAATAATACGTTTGGTCACCGTAAAAGGACATTTCACTTTCTGTATCTTATCCACAATCTAAATGTTACATTTTTAATGCCTTCAATTTCTCATGTAACTTATCTTTTGTATCACTGAGCAGGAAGTGATGACTGCTCTAGACCGCTTTAGCCGTTACCATCACATCTGGAGAAAGGATCGTGAAGACACCATGCGGAAGTATGTTAATCTCAATGACTGATATACATATCTGAGTCGAAGCACTGACAGCTAATGGTTTGTTTGTTGTTTTTGTACAGATTCATCCAGGGCAGTCCCTTGCTGTCAGAGTTTGAGAGCCAGATTCTTTTCTATCGAGATCTGGAGCTGGAAATCAACTCTGAACCAGAATACATCACAGTAGGAGCTTTGGCGCTATTCACAGGTTAGATGAAGTTGCTGAAACTGGTATTAGCTGTCTTTTGTACTTGTATCATCATTACTTCCTTGCTTTGATAAAACACAGCACTTTGAAATTTGGCTCATCACCAACAAGGGGTCTAAACAAAATGTGACACCAACATGAAACATTAACATTTCAGCCAATGCTGAAAGCCATCACTGACCTCTGCATTCTCACATGTATTTCTTTGTACCAGCGGACCTGAAGATGTCCCTCACTGCTGAAACCAAGAACTGGATGGTGGACTACGGACTGTACTGTAACAGGAAATATCGCTCAGAGATGGAGCAGATCTTTGCTTTTGTTGATGAAGCAGGAAAAAAACTGAATCGGCAAATCAAAGACCTGGATGACATTCGCATCGCCATGGCAGCTCTCAAAGAGATCAGAGAGCACCAGATATCTATTGATTTTCAAGTTGGTCCCATAGAGGTAAAGCACTGCATTAGGTCTTTAATACAGCATACACACACAGTGGGGATGGAGCTAGATGTTTTTAGTGTAGATGAGAGCATTTTTGGTGATTCTTTTAATGTATATGAACATAAGGTATTTGAGTATAATGTTTAAAAAAGCATTTAGGTTTAGTCCTGTATCGGAACCTCAGTGGCATTGTAGAACACAAGCAGTTCAAACTCTTGCATGTTTTATGGAAATGCCCGATGAATGACCCAAATGATGTATGTTGTCGATATTTGTATACATCAGGTGAAAGACTCTGCAACCGTTTTTTTTTCCTCACAGGAGTCCTATGCCATGCTTCATAAATATGAGCTGTCAGTGGCAAAAGAGGAGGCCGATAAGGTGGATACACTGCGTTATACCTGGGAGAAACTGCTGTCGCGGAGCACAGAGGTACAGAACGAGCTGGTGGCCTTGCAGCCCAATTTCAGAGGGGAGCTCATCAGCAATGTGGAGACCTTCCTCGAAGACTGCCAACACTTTTACCAGGATTATGACAAGGTAAAGGAGACAGCAAATTAAAGACACAAGCACACACTCAAAGGCTCAGATAGCCCCCGCAACCACTTGCAGTAATGTGCTAACTTCTCCCCAAGTCATTTATTTTTAGTACGTATAATCAACATGACTTGTTAATTAGCCAGCTCTCCTAATGATTCCCTTGCATCTCTCCTTGTGTCTTCAGCTGGAGAGAGTAAGATGTAAGGAAAAGACACAAGTGAAGGAAATGTGAATGCATTTTACGCGATATGGGATGTACCCACAGGCTTGTTTTTTTCCTCTCTGCTTCAGGATGGCCCCATGGTGGTGGGGCTGGCTCCTCAGGATGCCAGTGATAGACTCATCATGTTCCAGGTTTGTTACAGACGACCTGAGCTGAGCATAATAATTAAGTTATCATTTAGTCTGTCAGTCATTGTATTTATAATTTGGGTTTGGAAATTGTCTTGGTTCCCCACAGAGCCAGTTATGATAATTTGTTTTGTCTGTTTTTTGCTATTTCATGTTTTTATCATTTTCTTTTTCAGTCATTGCAAGTAGCACAGCTAGGCTTTCTATTGTTTTACTGTGTGTAATTTATACATGGAGAATTGCGTATATTTTACTCAAATGTACAATGTCTGAAAAACAAGACTGCTATATTAGATAATTAGATATTAGATCATTTTAATACTGTACTTATGTTTGCTGATTTGTTGCCCTTCTTTTCCTCTTTAGAATCGATTTGACAACCTCTTCAGGAAGTACATCACTTACACTGGTGGCGAGGAGCTGTTTGGACTTCCTGTTACCCAGCATCCCCAGCTGTTGGAGATTAGGAAGCAGCTGACTCTGCTGCAGAAGTTGTATGGCCTTTACAACAATGTCATCGAAACAGTCATTGGTTACTACGATATCCTCTGGGCTGACATCCACATCGAGAAGATAAATAATGAGCTACTGGACTTCCAGACAAGGTTTATTTCATGTGACATTCACCTTATTACTACATTTAAAGGTTCTCTGTGAAGTTAAAGGCCTCTAGCGGTGCTGCGGAGCTGTTTTTCATGTCTTTTTCCGTCTTGCATTACACTATCAAAGACAGGGAAGACAAAGTAAACAATGCTGGAATTAAAGTAGTTAAAAAATAAGCTTTACAAAAGTTCATGAGAAAGGAAATGAACTGAACATATTTGTTAGACACTGTGTTTTGGTGAGCAACATGGAATATAAACTTAACCTCTGTTTGTTTACAAGAGAAGTCTACAGGACACCTTAAGTAAATTTAATTGATTAGTATTGAACCATTTTAACCAGAGTGACTACTACTACTACTTAACTACTACTACTGTTACTACTACTTAATGCATCACCTACTGAAATTAAACAAACCGAACTAGATTGAACAGAAGGCAGCCCTTAAGGTGCTTTACTGAATACACTGAAAAGGTGGCTTTTGCTCATAGTAATCAGACTATCATGTTGTCACAGAAGTGAGTGTCCATCAAATTCGCCCACTATCTAAAACTAGAAGCGTCCACTCAGAAGAGTCTAGATCCTCCACAACGTGGGTCTGGGGGCATGTGGATGAAGCAGCTGCTGAGAACTTGCAGCCCCAACCATCCGGTTTGGAGGGGGTGAGGAGTCGGCAGTTAATGATAATAATAAAACAGTCAGCAAAACAGGTTTTTCAACAATTATGAATCAGTGCAACCACGAGAGGTCGTTGAGCAAACAGTCATAACGTGCACAAAAAAATTTGGCTGATGGATCCAGCAGTATGGGAGATGAGCTGCAGACAGATACACGCATGGACACAAACACACAACCAAACACATGATCCCTTCCAGGCTTATGGCTGGCAGACATACTAGCAGACATACTATCAGAACAAAGGAAAATAATAAAGAAGGAAAATTATATGATTTTCATTAGTCTGTGTTTCTCCGTAGCAACCCCCCTTTTTCCTGGCCTGATGCAAAGTCCTTCCTCTGAAATTATCTTCTAAAATGTTTTTCGTTAAACCTTGCATGAATGCTCTGAAGGATTTCAATTTCACCTTTTCTGTCCACATTTATCTGTGCACTCTACAAGGGTTCATTCATTGTGCATTTGTTGGAGGGAAATTGAAGGGGAAAGAGGCTCAAATAGTGCAAGTTAAAGGCATCTCATCTGCAGGAGAAAGTAGTCTCCACTTTTGTGTTCTCCTGACAGTATGAAACTTGTTGAAGGTTGTTAGCCATTGCAAGGGGAGTATGTGCTGCCGTAGCATCTGAAGATGAGAGGACAGCTCCGGCAGAAATGTTATCTATCAATTTTAGAAGTGTTGCTTTGGGCTCGGTACACTCTGCAGAAGTGCTGGTGCATGTGTGTCTCAAAAGGACGTGCATTTACACCTCGGGCTTGACTTCGTGCAGAGATAACTTCTAGCTTGGAAGACATTTTGGTGATTTGATTTTGTTAACTGTTGTATCTGTTAACTACCAGGTGTCGCAAGCTGCCTCGTGCCCTGAAAGAGTGGCAGGCTTTCCTGGATCTGAAGAAAACAATTGATGAATTCAGTGAGTGCTGCCCCCTGCTGGAACTCATGACCAACAAGGCTATGATGACTCGCCACTGGAAGAGAATTACTGAGGTCAGTTGAGCAAGGCCACCAACGTACCACTGCAGTTACCAGTAATTTCCACTAAAAAGTGACTTATCATCAACACCCACTGTAATAATAATGTCAATCGTATTAGTAATAATAGCTGTTGTCTTGACATTTGGTATGAATAGACATTCTAATTTCCACACTGTCTATCTGGTTTTGTGTCAAGGTGACTGGGCATACCTTTGAGGTGGAAACTGATACATTCAAGCTGCGCAACATCATGGAGGCTCCTCTGCTCAAGTATAAAGAGGAGATTGAGGTAAGAATGAATAGTACACATGAAAAAATGTATAAACAGTATTTTTTGTCACATGATCACAGGTCAAATGTATAGATGATACTGAAAAGTATGCCTGATGAATGGCACCCAGGTTGTTTGGAGGAAATATAAAAGTTTGATGCATTTTCATAGCAATATTTACCACAGAATTTCTTCAATGAATTTGATCAGTGACATATATATGTGTCTCATTTAGTGTCGACTATAATGCAAAATAGGGTTGCAATGTGACTTAATATCATTCTTCCAATACAGTGAGCATTAATCTTGGTACCAAATACATATGTTTGAGCTGTAGCATCATTTTCACACAGGATATTAAATCAGCTGTTGAGCATACTAATCAAGATGAAAAAAATCTAGCCGATGTCTTTATGGAAAGCTTGTTTGTATTTTTAAAATTTATTTTGTCAAAATATTTAGAACTTCAAAACATTTTGGGCAATAATGGTGATATATAAATGAAAAAAGATGTTTAATGATGTTAATAATGATAACTGATGCTAATGATGATTAGGTTGATAAAAGGTTTTATACTTGTTTAAATTTGTTAATTCTCTTTATTGCTTGAAATTCTTTGTAGTCATCATCTACCTTTAATCTTAAAGTGACCATTTTTTCTTCCTAATATATGTACTGTTGTAAAGGCTGAGGAAAAACAACACGTTTGATTCCAAAAGGATAACTCACGGGCAGACAGGTTAAGATGGACAGCAGTTTATGAAAGAGAGAACAGAACAGATAACAGGATGGAAAATAGGAGTTGGCTGAAGTTGTGACAACATGAGTCATGTACTAATATCCTGGTGGGGATAATGAAAATGTTTATTTATTTCTTTTGCCACTGCACTGAACACATTCCGGTGTTTGTCATGCAGGATATCTGTATCAGTGCAGTGAAAGAGCGGGATATTGAGCAAAAGCTGAAGCAGGTGATCGCTGAGTGGGACAACAAGACCTTCACGTTTGCCAACTTTAAGACCCGTGGAGAACTGCTACTGAGGGGAGACAGCACATCAGAGATCATTGCCAGCATGGAGGACAGCTTAATGATTTTGGGGTCTCTTATGAGCAACAGGTATGTCAGTGCTGACTCTTAATTATCATAATTGCATCAGAACATTTTCTGTGGGCAATTTTTTTTTACTGCTTTGTCGACTTCGCAGCAACTATTCAAGCTGTCACCGTGTGTGGTTTAATGTTGATGTAACTCACTTCCCAGGTACAACACCCCATTTAAAGCCCAGATTCAGAAGTGGGTTCAGAATCTTTCCAACACCACTGACATCATAGAAAACTGGATGACCGTCCAGAACCTCTGGATTTACCTGGAGGCTGTGTTTGTGGGTGGAGACATCGCTAAACAGCTGCCAAAGGTAGATTACGTCACAGTAAATTAGTCATATTGGACTCTCTAATCTCAATGGATACATGATTGTTAGACTAAAGCAAAAAAACTCAAAAATTCTGGTTCTCCTCGACTAAAATGTCTTACATTTTCATTAACATAGTTCAGCCCTGTTTCAAAACACATCAGGACGCTGTGTAAAACTTTAAAACAGACAGCAATCTTTTGCAAATAAACTGTGTTTAACGACAGCGGTCGTAAAGACAGTTCCTGACCAAATGTAGTAATCTCCTATATACAGTCATGTGTTCTCAAAGTGGTGAACCTCGCTCCATCGTTGCTTGTAAACGACTGAGCCTTTTCAGGATGCTCCTTTCATACACAATCATGATACTATCACCTGTTACCATCATATCAACCTGTTTACCTGTGAAATGATCCAAACAGGTGTTTTAAGAGCATTCCAAAACTTTCCCTGTCTTTTGTTGCTCCTGTCCCAACTTGTTTAAAACATGTTGCTGCATCAAATTCAGAGTAAGCAGATATTTACAAAAACCGGTAAATATAATGTCTTTGCACTGTTTTCAATCGAGTATATGTCAAAAAAGATTAGTATATTATCACATTCATTTCATTTATTTATATTTTACACAGCGTCCCAGCTTTTGGAATTCAAAACAGCCAAGTATATTAATTTGTATTGCAACTTGAAAAAACAAAGCAAACAAAGAAGTATTAGAATCTCTGATAATCAGATGAATAACCGGCTCAACCTTTTTTTAGGAAGCGAAGCGTTTCTCTAACATCGACAAATCGTGGGTGAAGATCATGATGCGAGCCCACGAGATGCCCAATGTAGTACAGTCATGTGTGGGAGATGAGACAATGGGACAGCTGCTTCCACACCTCCTCGAACAGCTGGAGATCTGCCAGAAGTCACTTACAGGGTGAGTAGAAAGGACCAAATTCCTAATCAATTATACTATGCATTAAAACAATAATGAAGGTTTAAATGGTGAGTACTTTGAACATTATTCAAAGAGAGAAGAGAGTCCTTAAAACTGTCACAATAAGAAAATATTTATTTTTAGGATTTTGCGGCCAAGTATTGCACATGTGTCTAGTTTGTTGTGTTTTCAAACAAGTTATTTTGAGACAGACTATTGCAGGTATCTTTTTTAACTTTTGTAAAATTGTTATTATTATGCCGTCAAACAGCTATTTGGAGAAGAAGCGTCTGCTGTTTCCTCGTTTCTTCTTTGTCTCTGACCCTGCTCTGCTGGAGATCTTGGGCCAGGCCTCTGACTCCCACACCATCCAGGCCCACCTCCTCAACGTCTTCGACAACATCAAATGTGTCCGCTTCCATGACAAGGTGCATTTTTCATGGAGCGCCCTTGGTGTTTTTATTGTTTGTATTACACAGTTGGCATTCTGACAGGTCAGGGTAACAGAACAATGGCATCTTTCAAGCCCTCTGACAAGAATTTATTTATTTATTTTTGCAGAACTGAAGTTCTAGGTTTCAACAGAGTGAATAAAGTCCAACAAAGGCCTTACAGTTGAATTGACTGATCAGAATGGTGCAGAAGAGGAGAATATATACAAAAGTTTTACAGCATATTCCTCTCTAAATTCACAAAGGAAAAAGAATAATCAATCTGTGATTTTAATCTATAAAACATGTCATCGTCCTCAGGTATATGACCGTATTCTGGCTGTATCATCACGGGAAGGGGAGACCGTGGAGCTGGAGCGTCCCGTCACAGCAGAGGGGAACGTAGAGGTTTGGCTCAATGCTCTGCTGAAGGAATCCCAGAGGTCTTTGCACCTGGTGATACGACAGGCTGCCCTGACCATCCAGGACTCCGGCTTCCAGCTCATCGACTTCCTCAACTCCTTCCCTGCTCAGGTAGATCATAGTTGGATTCAAAGAACTAATCCCCTAATATTTAAAACAATGGATCATACCATCAGTCTCTTTGATTGATGGCTGAGGACTGTGTACTGAGAGGACAACCATGCTGGGTGCATGAAATCATATTGTTTTGCTTTGGTTTCTGGGATATTTTGTGATGTTTTAAGGCCATTTGTTGATCTTGACTCCCTGTAATTCTACACTGTAGAATTCTCTGTATTTAGAGAAGTAATACAAGTGATAACATTGTTTTGGCTTGCTGAACAAAGCAAGAATTGCAATTTTTAGTTTTTCAGTACATTTGAAAGTTGCACAGGGATGAGAATGCCAATTATTCTTGTCCTTGATCCAGGTGGGCTTGCTAGGTATTCAGATGATATGGACAAGGGATGCTGAGGAGGCTCTGACCAATGCCCGATACGATCGGCGCATTATGGCCAAAACCAACCAGCTGTTCCTGGATCTGCTCAACACACTGATTGACATGACCACAAGAGACCTGGGGGCTGTGGAGAGGACCAAGTACGAGACCCTCATCACCATCCACGTCCACCAGAGGGACATATTTGATGACCTGGTGAGTATGATCATGATGTAATACTGTTGAACCTCTTGTATGATGGCTTAGTGTACTAAAGTATGTTTCACCATACAAACAAGCCATTTACAATTTCTTTTCTTTTCACGTATATCAGGATCCCCTGCTCGAGAAAGCTATCCTTTATTCAGATACCCTCTGTCTGTGGTGTTAAAAGAAAAATATTCAATTCTATCAGGCAAAAGTCTTCAAAGCATTTTCATTGGCAGCCAAGTGATATTTAGACCAAGAGAAGGAGCTGTCTTTGAAGGCTCCCCTCTAAGCACAGTAAATTGCCCAGCTGGTCTCCAAGGTGAAAAGCACAGGTGTGAAGGAACTTTATTTGGCCGTGTTTTTTTCTTTCTATCATTATTATTTAATTCTCTCATGCCTGTATTCATTCATTCTCCTTCTCTTTCCCACAAATCTTGCCCTTGTCCTGTCCATTTTTTTTAACCATCTTCTGCTGCTGCATCTCCTATTGTCTTTCTTCTATCCCATCCTCTCTTCTGTCCTAACCTTTTTTCTCTTTGTATTTCACCTCTCGGTTCACCACCATCCTCTTTGTGCCACCTCTTTTCATTGAACCTTATATACTCTTTTTACCCGTCTCCCTTACTCTTTTTTTCCCATCCTCTACTTTACCTTCCTCACACCTAATTTTCATCTCATGACCTCTCACCTCTTTTCTTTCATCCTCCCCTTATCTGCCTCCCCCATTTTTCCACCTTCTTAACGTAACCTTTCTGTCAACTTACCCCCTCATACATTCTTCCCTTCCACCCCTCCTCCCCCTTTTGTCCTGCTTTAATGTCTCACCTCACATCATCTCCTGAATGCTGCCCGTCGATTTCCTACTCTTCACTTGCCATCTTCTCTCCCTTCTCTCCATCCTTTTATCTTGCTCCCCTTCTCTTTCCGCCTGTCTCTGCTCTCTCCATCGCTCTTTTATTCTCTTCTCTTTGTCCCTCCCCCTCACTCTCAACCTTACTCCCTCCAGTGCCGGCTCCATGTCAAAAGCCCCAACGACTTTGAGTGGTTGAAGCAGTGTCGTTTCTACTTCAATGAGGACTCAGACAAGATGATCATCAACATCACGGACGTGGGCTTTGTCTACCAAAATGAATTTTTGGGCTGCACTGAAAGGCTCGTCATTACGCCGCTGACTGACAGGTAGAGGGATATCCATGAAAGCACACACACATACGCACTGTCCTAAAGGTGACATTGGTATTGGTATGTGACATTGGTATTTTTAACAAAAACATGACAACAGACCTAAACACTGTCAGTTTGCATGTTTTATCATGGTTGTACTGGTTGCAACTAAGGCCTGCAGTATGCCTCACACACAGTGCTTGTCAGATGGTCCAACAGCCTCTGAAACCCCTCCCCACACACCTTTCTGATGGTGGAATCGGGGGGCTTTCAGAAACAGACAGCCTTGACAATCACAGCCTCTTTGCGTTGAGATTGGCCAGCTGTGTGGAGGAATGAAAGAAGGCAGTGTTTGAATTTTTCTCTACAAGCAACTACATCCATCATTTTCTCTGTCCTACATCAAGAATTCCTGTGAAGAGAGACTGTCCAAAAGTATTACTTTCTTTAAATATGGCAACTCCCAATAACTGCAAACACAGAGCACCAACTTGCATTTACTTGAGCCTTTTATTTTGGCCTTCCTGTCATCTGAATTGCCCTCATCACTAATTTAGGGACTGGACTCACTTCCAAAAGAGTCATCATTAACAATGAAAGCATTTAAAGTTGAAGGTTTCTAATCTTGAGAGCACAACACTGTTTGTATTGCACAGTTTGAACACTGTCAGGACAACCTGGAACTAATTGCACACTCACAGAAAATGTTACCTTAGTTTGTTGCTAAGTCAGCAATTCCAGACTGGCTTTAGTCCTTATAGTGTTTTTCCATAGATCAGATGGAAATAGGAGTTGTTCACAGCAAGAGATACAATCGTACTGATAACTGTTTTCTCTGTGATGTAGTGGAAATGTTCACCTTAGCAAGAATCTATATTTAATGGGTTACAGTCTCTGTGGCTGACTAATGACTGGACTTGGGGAGAAGAGAGACAGAGAGAACAGTGGAATTGGGAAGCGAAGACATTAGAGGAGGAGGAGTTGGCCCTCTTGCACAGCGACCACTGTGCACAAAGGATATGACAGACAGAGAGAGAGGAAGATGATTAGACAGAGGGAGGTAGGCAGATGTCCACCAACAGCCAGTGTCGGACTAACAGACACACAGAGCGACATAAGAGATGAGACAGAGAGAAAAAAAGGTGAGAGACAAGGAGAAAGAAATGAGAAGAGACAGCAGCAGGGAGGGAGCTACCAGCAGACATCAGACAGCAGCACTCCAAAGAAGTGGCCCGCTGTCCTTATGGCCGAAGGCGCCAAGACAGCCCTGGTTTTCTCACTGCCTTCTTTCCCTGCCTCAAACAATATCTGATTCTTTCTGTTCGGTTGCAGTGTGCTGTGCTGCTTTCCTTTCTATCACTCCCTGTCTTTACTCTTCCTCTTTCACATTGTCCGTCCTTCACCCTCTTTGCCACTGCAGGTATGAAAATGAGTTTTGGATGTTCTTCATAATGGCAACGTTCTGATTTCTTCTTCACACTCCAAAGGACACAACATTGGTTGCAAATGCAGTTTCACCATGATTTTAAGAGGACAGTAATGTAGTGAAGAGGGCAAGCCAGAGGGCCTGGGTCAGGTCCCAGTGTCGGTCATCCTCTCTGCTGAAGAGTCCTTGAGCAAGAAACTGAGTCCCCACCAGCTTCAGCGCAGCATTCTCCAGCTGTGCATGACCTCCACCGTCCCTGTGGAGAATCATATCATATTAGTTTAACTGTGTGACAAATTGAATGTGAGGGGAAGTGAAAACTGCTTTGTGAGGAAGCCAAATTCTTAACCATATTAAGCCTCTGAAATGGAACTGTCTTCCTGTCTATGTTTGGCTAGGTGCTACATTACCCTAGCCCAGGCTCTTGGTATGAGTATGGGTGGAGCCCCTGCTGGTCCAGCAGGAA
The DNA here is from genome assembly GCF_017976325.1 of Chelmon rostratus. NCBI lineage: Eukaryota > Metazoa > Chordata > Actinopteri > Chaetodontiformes > Chaetodontidae > Chelmon > Chelmon rostratus. The sequence continues at coordinate 20,629,733 of NC_055665.1, forward strand.
CAGGTAAGACTGAGGCCCTGAAAGTATTACCTGAGGAAGGATGTGTCTATGAAATAGTGATTTTGTCCAATTAGGATCATGGGATAGTGAGAAAACATGGCACTGGCTAAATCTCTTTATCTCTGTGTTAGATTACATAAGTGATTCTAACCTGGGGAACCTTGCCAAGGGACCCCAAATTAACAATAATATATTGCTCTGCTTCACAATTTATGTTGAAGTTACATTTTTTTTCTAAATTTTGTAATAAAAATTATTGCAACTCGTGATGTAGCAAATCTGCCTTTTTTGATTAGGTAAGACAGAGACCACCAAAGACATGGGCCGCTGTCTGGGAAAGTATGTTGTGGTTTTCAACTGTTCTGACCAGATGGACTTCAGAGGCTTAGGAAGAATATTCAAAGGTAAGAGTCAAAAATTGGTGCTATTATGTTATTGCAAATTAAGTGGTGCCAGAAAGGGTAAAAGGGATTTGGGATGACTGATGAGGACCAGGGATTCATTTTTTTAATGAATCCTTAGTAGACAATTAGGTATATAGCATAGATTGGAGTTGCATGTTTAATTCATTGCAATAGAGTGACCATAAACTTGCATGTGTCTGATTTTCAGGACTGGCTCAGTCTGGTTCGTGGGGCTGTTTTGATGAGTTCAACCGCATTGACCTCCCAGTTTTGTCGGTGGCAGCCCAGCAGATCGCAATAGTTCTCACGTGCAAGAAGGAACGTCGCAAAAACTTTGTCTTCACTGATGGAGACAACGTGGATATGAGCCCTGAGTTTGGCATCTTCCTTACCATGGTCAGTGACAAATTAATTCTACTACATCCATCCATCCATTAATTCAACATTTAGGTAGAAACTGCAGCAACAATTTATATGAAGACCACATCTATCGTTCGATATGGGGGTATTCATTGTGAATGAAAAATGTGCTTTCTGATGCACAGTATCAACAGTCTGAATGCTCTTAACTAGCTATAAACATGAGGTGGGCTGGTGGGGCTTAAAACACACTAATTATACTTACCTACACACACCTCGGCAACCAACTGTAGTACAGACTCATAGTATGCTATAATAATAAGCATATATATATATATATATATATATATATATATATATATATATATATATATATATATATATATATATATATATACTGTATGTGTGTGTCAAAAGAATATATGCTGCATATAAATTAGGCAAATAATATGTCAGGGATTAAACCCCTGAAACCATTTTGTTGGAAAATTGACCACTACAGAGACAACTGAGAATGCTGTTCTTGGATTTTACCTCATTACTGAGAATGGAAATAGTACAAGTAATAGAAATGGTATTGCAGAGTGGTGCCTAATCCTCTATTTTCTGAAATAAAGCACAACAAAATAAATACATGCATATCTGCACAGTAATACAGGGCAAGATAGCCAAGCTACCCAGTTAGCATAACACTTAGTATTAGTGAGGCTATTTACCAAACAGGCTAATTACTGAAACAAGTCTTTACTGATATTAGAGTGATACAATACATGCATTTAACATTGACTAGACAACAACTTACAAGATACAAAGAGAGAATTGAGTTATTGTGTTACATGAACCTTGTAGCAGTAGAATTACAATGTGCATCGTCAGTGACTGCACCTGTAACAATGGCAGAATCAGGAGAGGATGAGTGGAAAAAGAGTGGAAACATCAATAAATTTAAAAGATAAAGGTTTCTGAAACTAAATCTCGTCCAAAGGCAATGATAGAGAAAAAACTGGTTCCATTTCAAAAACAGACAAATTTTACTTGTAATTCTCTGCATTTAATTGTCGTAACAATCATCCAACACGGATTCTTTTTAAATTAATGAAAATGATTTACACTGCACTTACCACTAACAATGAAATGCTAATGAATACTTCATGCATTATTACAGATGCATCAATATTTACTTCACTTTTCTCACCTATACTATGAATATTTTCTACAGTTGATTGCTGAGGTGTGTACATGTGACTATAGGTCTAATATTGGTCATAATGTATTCGACCTATAGCCCTATTAGTCAACCTCATGTTTGTAACTAGTTAAGAGCAGCCATAAGACACTTGAAGTTGTATTCATTGTTAGTAACATCTACAATGTTTCAGACTGTTGATACAGTGCATCAGAAAGAGTGTAGTCACACTATGAATGGATTATAATTCACAATGAATACCCCCATAACCGACTATAGATGTGGTCTTCATATAAAACGCTCCACTGCGCAGTTGCTGTCCTAAGGCATGTCATGAAACAGGGACAGTAGAATAATTCTGGCATGTGGCAAAAAGGGTCAGAGATCATTCCTTTTTTTGTTTTTACTGTGTGTGTGTGCGTGTGTGTGCGTGTGCGCATGCGTGCGTGCGTGCGTGCGTGTGTGTGTGTATGTGTACACACGTGTAAAAAGACAGTAATCAAAGGAGGGCTCTGGAGGAGGAGGGACTGAGCTGTGTCGTGGGGTTTTAACTAGGATAGAAGGATAGTGCTGTCTGTGAACTTTACCAATGTACAGTATTATTTTAAAATGTTTTTTATGTTGTTTTTTGGTGTATAGCCATCATGGGTAAATGCAAAGACACTCTGCATTCGGTGTGCATATGTACATTGTAAAATTGTACATCTGCATACCTGTATATATGTGAATCATCCTGCTGGGTGACTTTCTGTCTCTTCTGTGGTCCTGTTTTTGTGATGTATCATTTGTTATTAACAGTATAATCTGAGATGTAAACATTCTATGTAATACAAGATGCAATATTAGATTTGAAACTCCTGTTTTTTTTTCTTTTCCTGTATGATCAGAACCCAGGTTATGCAGGTCGTCAGGAGCTTCCTGAGAACCTGAAGATCAACTTCCGCTCCGTGGCCATGATGGTTCCTGACCGTCAGATAATCATTAGAGTTAAACTGGCCAGTTGCGGGTTTATAGACAACATGGAGCTGGCCCGCAAGTTCTTTACTCTTTACAAGCTGTGTGAGGAGCAACTTTCCAAGCAGGTAAAAAAAATGGATGCGATTTGAGTGCTAAATGTGGCAGTTATCAGACTTTCGGCTTTGCTAACTTCTTACCACCTGTCTACCTGTCTTTTTCATATACACAGTATTTAAAGTGCTTAATTTCTATTATTGGTTTAATAACAGCACACACAAAGCAAGAATGCCAAATTGATTGGATATGGAGAAAAATGGTCTGCACACTTCCATCCAATGCAAGTACTTAATGATAAAGCCAAGCGTTTGCTCACTAAACCCTCAAGGGAATCCCAGGGCTCATAATGACACAAAATAGAGCGCACCTGTGCTTTGTGAAGCAGATACACCTGGGAAATGCAGTTCACATGTATAGTTCCCAAGGTCCAAAACATACGAAACCCCACAAACACAACATATCAGAAAAACTGAAGATCCATCAACACACAGGGCAATTCCCCTTTGACAAACATTTTATTTGATGAAAATTGAAAAAGTAACTTGAGTAAATACTTTGCTCAAGACCTATGTATGCAGAGCCTTCTTCTCTCCACTGTCATCTGCATTATTATTTAAATCATAGTGAAGATTTTTGAAATAATTGTAAATGCTTGTTGCAGAGGCGTAAAGCAGTAGGAGAATACATAAATATATCACTATGAATCTAAAATGCTCTTTGTGATTGTCCAGGTTCACTATGACTTTGGCCTGCGCAACATCCTGTCAGTGCTGCGAACACTGGGAGCAGCCAAGCGAGCCAACCCCAGTGACACGGAGTCCACCATCGTTATGAGGGTCCTCAGGGACATGAACTTATCTAAACTGGTTGGTCTGGAATGTGATATAATGCAACAGAGCTAGACAGAATAGATAGATCGAGCTGGAATAGATGAAAAAAAACACTGAAGAATAGATCAATTATTAATTGAATTAATAGAAATACACAAAGTCAGTCAAAGATATAGCAAAAAATAGTAAATGATTGATACAATTCTCATTACAAAGAAAACTAGAAAATTCCCTCTGGGAAATTTTGAAAGGGACACGGGGTGTGTTCGAGCCGACAAAATGATCTACGTTTTAAAGTTTGAATGAAGTCTCTAGGAGAAAGTATGGCAAAGCAGCGGACAATTGAAAAAGGCTGCAATTTGAGAAAACAGCAGATATCAGAGGTAGTCAGTCCCTGATTAATAAATTCGTCCCAGCTGTGTTTCTGTGGCTTTCTCCTTGTCTGTCTCTGTTGATCACCTCAGCTGTCTGTGTCTGCTTCTCTCCTCTGCTTCATGTCTCTGTTAACATGAATTAATGAACTGAATCAATAAACATGAATGGAGCTAATGCTAACGGAGCTAACAGAGCTAACACTAACGGAGCTAACAGCTAACCGCGCTAATAGAGCTAACGGCGCTAACGCTAACAGAGCTAACTGTGCTAACAGAGCTAACAGTGCTAACAGAGCTAACAGAGCTAACGGCGTTAACAAGGGGGCGGGGGGATGGGGTTTTCATTATGTATTTGTCTGTGTGTGTGTGTTTATGTATCTGTCATTGTGTGTGACTGTGTATGTGTGTGTCTTCGTCTGTTTGTGTGTGTGTGTGTCTGCTTGAACTACACAAGCAGCCCAACCAGCTCCTACATGGAGATGTGTCTGGTATATGTGTGTCTGAATGTGTGTGTGTGTGTGTGCGTGTGTGCGTGTGTAACTTCTGCCCCACCTGCTGATAATTACCTCTGCACCTCTCCCACTGTTTACCTGTTCCTGTTCAGTTTTGACGTGCTTGTTTTTAATCACTTTTTAGCTGTTGGTTAGCCCTTTTTGTGTGTGCATTTGTGTGACTACTGTCTCAACCTCTTTGGCAAAGAGCATTCTGAAGCTGAGTTTAACTGCTTGTTGGACGGAGATTGTTTTCAAACAATGCCCTTGTTTTGACTGAGCTCGTTAAGATAATCATTCTCAGGCTGGTTGTCCTGCAGATGTGTGTGCGTGGGTTATTGACCGGTGTGTGTGTAAATGACAGTTGCACCTGTTAAGCTCTTCCCTTGAAAAGCGGCTTTTTCGCTGTCGGTTTCTTCCGAACAACTTGCGATTGTGACAAAACCGTAGCTGCTATCAAAAAACCGACTACACTGTGAGATGCGGACAAGTCTGGGCCAGATGTACGTGTGTTTTATGTCCAGATATTCTTTAGAAAAATGACAAAATGGTCGACTTAAAAAGACTCTGCGACTCAGAGAACAGGAGTTTGTATTGTATGCAGTGAGATTTGGGTTCGGCGAACCTCCCGAACTAAATCCTCTGGTGAGAGAACCGTACCTCGTATCAGAGTGTACTATAGATCATCGGACTCCCGAGAACTTCCTGAGTCCGACCATCTCCTCGTTTTATTCCTGACACAACAACTTTTCGTTTTATGGCGATCTAAAGACAGGAGGCATTTCTGCTTTGCTCACAAAACAGCTCTGAATTTTAACATGTGACTTAATGGGAGAGCAGGAGGGAGCTGGCTGCACAAAAAGTCTCACTATTTAAATTCAGTAAGTCTCTCAGCTTTTTCGAAGACATCACATGAAAGAGGACAAGTTTGTCTACAAAATGAGCCCAAAATTATGCGTGTAGAGTGTAATTTGTGGCCGTAGCGACGAGAAAAAGAGGAGATTTTCGGATCATTTTTAGACTCTGTGCCACTCTGTCCCCCACTCTAGCACGAACATTCCGCGCAATACACACCCATTATAATCTCAAAATTTCCCTCCAAATGATCACTGTCATTGAACAGTGACTGAACAAAAACTATACGACCAATCAAAATGTGGATGAACACACCAATAGACCAGACTTGGGTCTACATTTTAAAGTTTAAATGAAGTCTCTCGGTGAATGTATGCCTGAGCTACAGACGTTTGAAAAACTCCAATTTCAATCTTGTTTTTTTCGCCCGTCCCATTGCCCCGTGTCCCTAATAATCGCCACACACAGACCAGAACATCAACTATAATTAAGACAAATCATCCTCAGCTGTTTTTTTGGGTTTTTGCTCACTTGTGTCTCTGTGTACGTGTGCGTTTGTTAGATCGATGAGGATGAGCCTCTCTTCCTGAGCTTGATTGACGACCTCTTCCCAGGCATTCAACTTGATAAAGCAGGCTACCCTGAACTAGAGGCTGCCATCGACAATCAGGTAGGTGGGAGTGAAGGATGAGTTTGTCTGGGTTTGCAAGGGAGAGTGAAATGGAGAAATACAGTAAGAATAGAAGGATGGGAGAATAGAATGAGAGAGAGAGTGTGTGAAGAAGGACAGAGGGAAAGGTAAGCAGAGGGCGAGAGAGTGAAATGAAGAAGGTGAGTGAAATCAGGCAAAAGACTAATGGACTGCTGTGACTGCTGTATCTTTCATGTCACTCTTAAACACCTCATGATATAGCACCCAAAGGGATATAAATGGTGTCATTTAGAGTGTCAAGGACCCAACCTAAGTAACTGTGCAAACACAGTGCAGAGAAAATATAAAGTACGAGATACAGTAAAGTGTGAGGCCTTTAAATCACAGCATTTATTGTGTGTCTATGTCTTTAGTGCGTTATGTGCCTTCATCCCTGCAGTGTCGCTATATCTCTGCATGTACCTTCTTTAAATGTGTGTCAACCTGTGTGTGATGCTGTCAATACAGTATAAAATAATGCCCTAACAGTATCAGCCAGACCATGTCACAGTGCTCTGCATAATTACTATGGTACATTTAGTAAAACAGCCGATGTGTATACTATAATTTTGCTCCCTCAGGTTGAGGATGCAGGTCTGATTAGTCACCCTCCCTGGAAGCTGAAGGTCATCCAGCTGTTTGAGACTCAGAGGGTCCGACATGGCATGATGGCCCTGGGGCCCAGTGGGGCCGGAAAGACAACTTGTATACACACACTGATGAGAGCCATGACAGGTAGGGTTTTGTGCATGCTTTGGGATACAAAACAAAGCTGTGCAAAGTTGTATGTTTAAGTGCGAGAGAGACAAAGACAGACAGAGAGATCATCATCTTTCCTCTGTTTCAACTTAAAGTGACACCTCACAAATCAGGATGCAAGTCCTTTTTTCTATGCGTATTTTTGTTTGCTCAGTTACGCTTGCCTTACAAATATCTCTGTCAACGTCTTTCTTCTCTCAGAGTGTGGTCAGCCTCACAAAGAGATGCGCATGAACCCCAAAGCCATCACAGCACCTCAGATGTTTGGTCGGCTAGATGTGGCCACAAATGACTGGACTGACGGCATCTTTTCCACACTTTGGAGGAAAACACTGAGAGCAAAGAAAGGTCAGAAAAGTTGCTTACTCATCAGTGGTTTCACAGGTGGAGGCAAGCTGAGAGTAATAAAATTTCAAATATAAGTGTTGTAATTAATGTAAATGAAATCACATTTTGTGTAATTAAAGAGCATTTCGTCTTTCTTTTTGGCCACTATTTTCATTTTACTGTCCGAAAGCTAATATTGAAAAATGGTGCTTATTAGGCATGCTTTGAGATTAACCTTAATGTCTTCAAATACCACAGGGGTGGGCTATAGGCACAAGATGTAATAACTGTTTGATTGGCAAATAAGGGAATGTGTCATAACAGCATCCTCTCTTCTATGTAAGAGGAAGAGAGAAAGCATGAGAGGGATATCTCTACTGAGGAAAGAAAATATTCCTCAGATGATTCATTAGTACCCCTGATAATCCACGGTCTTCTTTTTCTTTCTTCTCTGGGAAAACTGGTATGTTACTATTTTGTGGATAAGTTTAAATATCCTGGGACATCATTGCTGCCACAGTTCAAAGCAGCACCAACAGCTGTTTTATCTTTCCACACGATCCTAATCCTACACACTTCATTAAAAATGTGTGCATTGGTATGAATATACATTATGTGTGTTAGCTTTTATGTGTCAAAATATGCATCTGATGTATTCAGTATGTTCCCATGCTGCTGCGCATATCTTTGAGAATGCATTCCATATGTTTGTCAGTTGCCTTTGTGCAGCAGCCTGCTGTTCACTAGTGGAGCTTGTTGCTTTGAGTAGATAGGAATCCACCGTTGAGAAGTAGATGATGTAGAGTTGTGACAGGACCCCTGAGAGAAGTACTCTACAAGGAAAAGGAATGCCTTGTGAAAAGAGGCTATACCTATATTGTGATTCAACAGATGCAAGAACAGCATCCCAAGCTAATCTGTTTTAATGACATCTGTGTAGAACTGCGGCTGATGGCTCATTCGAATGAAATCAACCGTATGGTAATGAATTGTTCTGACTCAAACTGTGAGTCCTCTGGACCAGATAAGCTGACATTAAACATGAGCATCGGGCCAAACAAGCATACTTATCTCTATTATCAGGAGCATGAACCACATTTTTCCTGACAGCCAAACTAGACAGTCTTGTGTTTGTTTCTAGACCTTAGTTTTTCTGTTATTCATCACATGTCTTGGTGTTTTGTACTCATATTTTTGGTTGTTTTAAATTTAAATTTCTATTTTCAATAGCAGAACTTAGTGATTAATTTCAGCCGTGGTCTTGCTTGCAAACTGGTAACTCCTGAGGTTGTTTTTATGTTGTAGAACCAGACCATATGAGCAAGACACCATTTTGAACTTCCTACTGAACCTACACAACAGTGTGGTGCCACCTTTTCTATGCACTAAATGCAAATCCAGGGGCCTCTTCATCCTGCCGATTAGCAAATCACTGGTGACAGCATGAGGTCAAGCATCATGTTATATACATATCCATGTAAAAAAAACACTGTTTTCTCTCTCAGGAGAGAACATCTGGATTGTCCTTGATGGACCCGTCGATGCCATCTGGATTGAGAACCTAAACTCAGTTTTGGACGACAACAGAACCCTGACACTGGCGAATGGAGACCGTATACCCATGGCTCCCAACTGTAAAGTGGTTTTTGAGCCACATAACATTGACAACGCCTCTCCAGCCACCGTCTCACGCAATGGCATGGTCTTCATGAGCTCTTCCGTGCTCAGCTGGAGCCCTATACTGGAGGTGAACTGACTACATGAAGAGCTTTTATATATATTTTTTTCCGTACATAAATGTTTGCCGTGTTCATGGTAGATAACAGTATGTACCTGCTAAATGACATCTAGATCATTTGTTCCCAAAGTGCCTTGAGGATGGATTGTATTTTTAATTATGATTCACCACATAAAACATTTTCCAACATTTAGATAAACTATGTTTTAAGTTATGTTTGCAAACATATCAAAATAGAAGAAAAAGCAATTCATATCAAAACCACCATTTATAAAAAAATCTGTTTAATATGTAGTTATGCTGCAGCTAGTGACACAACAAGTCACGGTTGCCGGTTATCAAAGTAACATTGTACACTTTCCAGCTTGGAAGTATTTCAGGAGCTCAACAGTCAGAAAAATGGTGCCTGTCAGAGTGCGTGATGGAAAGATTTGACAGTGTGAGCGGAGCTCAAAGAAATGCTGACACATCTAAACCCTCAACACATTCCAACGAAAATCAAAATCAGACAGAACGCTACTTGGCTTCCAGCTTAAGCGGCAGGTTTTTCATTGCTTGTGGAAGACTGATATCCATCATTGTCTGATAGCACATTCACTGTGGTGTGTGTTTCTGCCATGATATATGTGTGATTTGGCTCTCTCATCCATGATATACATAAAAACAAGACAACAAGCTGCCTGTCAGTAGAGTCACGTGTGCTGGTTGTGTCCTGCCTTCCCACATTAGCAGCCGCCTCAGATGTCCCATTAAAAAACCTGCAGCCTTTTTTGGTATTGTTTTGTTATGTTTGTCCTTGCACACCTTAAATATGAGCTCATTTTAACTTTGGAGAAAACAAAAGAATACCTGTTGGCTTTTATTCTGAGTGACTGAGGATGAGCCTGTATAATGTGCTGCATAACTTAATTAATGAACTAATTAATTGAACCGATAAGTGTCTGTGTACATATATGTCAGTTATATTGGGAGTTGGGTGGCTCAGGGATGCCATGGTATAAAAAGGAGGAGGTTTGGGAACAACTGATCTAGATAACTATACAGTGAGCTCCAGTATCTTAATTACTGAGTGGCACCGAACACTGTAAAAACTTCAAAAATTGCCCAGATTTAGGTATGATTAGTCATCCAATATCAATCATCAATACCTTGAATAGTAATCAGTTGTCCTTGTTCAGAGGAATTGACATTTATGTATTCATTTAATCTTAACTATGATGATGTGGTTGTTGTTCTCAGGGCTGGTTGAAAAAGCGCTCCCCCCAGGAAGCAGAGGTACTGAGGGAACTCTTCTCTTCCTCGTTCTCTGAGCTCTACCGCTTCAGTGTGCAGTCCCTAGAGTTCAAGATGGACATGCTAGAGGCCTTTGTCATCATGCAGTGCATCAACATGCTGCAGGGACTTATACCACCAAAGGTGAGCTTGTTTTAATTTCCCACCACAGGACAGACGGCACTCACACAGCACTTGTTGTGTATATTAGAAGAGGATAATTCATAGATAGAAGGCATTTTCAATCATTTGCTGTTCTAAGAAAACCCCAAAAGATTTGAAAGCTAATGTATCTGTAATCCATCAAATACTCACTTTACTTCTGGTTGTGTACCTTGAACGGATGTAAGTTTAGTATTGTATAGGAGAAAGGATGAAAGTACATTTTTGCCCTGTCCTCACTCACACAGGTTGAAAATTTTCTCCAACTGTATCTCTTATAATTTCAGAAGAGAAGACACCAAGATAAATTGACACCACTAACAGAGCTATAAAAGCCCTAGTTATGCCACTTTGCATAATTATGCCACTTTGCATAATTAGGGTATAAAATCATCAGTAATAAGTTTGTTTTGTTTTTCTATGTTAATGCCCTATAAGGTCATTGTGGTAGAGCCATCATTACAACAGCAGTAGTGCTGATAAGTATTAATTAGGACTAATGGTTTAATATTGTAGCTTTATTTTAGATAAGAGAATTGTTTCATATTTTTTGTGTGATTTTAAATTAATAAACCCTGGTAAAAATGTATATATGTAATATATGTATGTAAGTATATATGTAACTCTCTCTGTGTCTGTCTGAACATAGTCCTTGATCTAAAATAGGTTTTCCTCTACAGGAGCAGTGTGGTGAGTTACCCAGAGAGCACTTGGAGCGGCTGTATGTCTTTGCCCTAATGTGGAGCACTGGAGCCTTGCTTGAACTGGACGACCGGAGAAAGATGGAGATCTGGCTCAGAGAGAACAGCCATAACTGTCTAAACTTGCCAAATATTCCTCTTGACAGTGAGGACACCATGTTTGACTACCATGTCACAGCAGATGGTATGCACGCATTAATAAACAGATGTTATCACTTGTAGATTAGATGCCAGGGAACATCAAAGCTGCTCCACGACAAGCAGAAGCATTATGCCTCATGTTGCACTTTCTTTTGGCAGCGGGTGTACGTTTATCAAATTACACCATGAGATACGGAAATATTCTTCAATTGCAAGACATCTTGGAAGTGTCACTGTCATATTTCGTACTAATCTCTGTGCCACAGTTTATCTTTTTAATGCATTCACATTTATTCCACTTCCAGGACAGTGGGTCCACTGGAGCACCAGAGTGGAGGAGTATGTTTATCCATCTGAATTCACCCCTGAGTACAGCTCCATCTTGGTCCCCAATGTGGACAATGTTAGAACAGACTTCCTACTTCAGACCATCGCCAAGCAGGGCAAGGTGAGGTTTGCTGAAAAAAATGTTTCTAGATGTTTTTATTAACTAAAATGTTGACCCATGTTTCCCGTGACATATGATCTAAAAGAGACGTGTGAGCAGAAACATTTAGTATGTACACATCTGTCTTCATTGTCTCTTTAAGGTTGATGATAAGGGTTTTAGAGAGGGCAGCGCCCAATTAATCTATTCTCTATTCAGTGTATAATGCTTCATTTATTCCTGGATACAGCTGAGTGAGTAGACACGCACATACACACGCCTCAGATCAATAACATGGCAGCATGGCTGGACGCAGCACGACCCTTCTAAAAGACCAGATTAAAAGTGCTGCGGTCGATACTCTACTTAAAAGCCCATCAAATGCCTCGCCACGTGGCATTCATCACAGCCCCTGTGTGCGTATTTGTGTGTATGCATGTGTGAGAGAGCCATTCAGATTCATAACGGCACAAGGGGAGAGTGGGAAGCTGCTGTATGTTGATGCCTTTGTGTGAAGAGATGGCTTGTGTGAGGGGGAGATTTCATTTGCTTTCATTCATTTTTGAAGCTCCTTCAATTCCATTTACTTTTGCTGGGTAAATTTGATTTTCCAGAGGCTGATGGATCTAAATTGAGAACAAAAACACACTCATCTGAAAAAAGCGTGTATTTCATTATGTGAAGCTTTGATTAAGGTCATATCAATAGTTTATATGGCCGTTACACAGACAACCCATGCAGCTCATGCAGCATTATTTTTAATTAGCTCCAGTCTGTCTGTTTTATCTGTTACCACAGGCTTTAGCATCAACTGTTTGTTCAGGTGATTACATGCTCCCACCCCCAAGCTGTGGCCTTCAATTGAAGCCCTGCACATTGTAATGACCGTACGATTGCATATGTCAGCTCTTTCATCTTCCTTGCTGAGATTTGAACCTGTAGCTGTGTAATAGGCCAATCTATTGTTTTTACAAATGGATCTATAAATCTGTGTGTGTCATAATGAATAATTACCCGTCATTGCTAATCAGCAATCAATATATTGAGGCATTGAAATACATTGTTACCTTAAGCGATCTTTAAAAATAGTGCAATAGGACTAACAGTTGTCTCTTTCTTATCATATTTCCCTCATATATTTCCCATATTTCCCTCCCTGTCAGTGTACAGTATGTCCTCTATTATGCCACATGGAAAGGGATATTTAAGTGCTCAGTAACAAGTGTTGTTTCTGTCAACAGTTTAAATCTCAAGCTCAACTGAATAATTAACTGTCATTTCAAGTTGCAAATCATTACTCACGCTGACATATCACATTGCATGTAACTTACATTATCTGTGCATGTCCTGTAGACTTTTGTCTTATGTGAAACTTTACCCAGATGAAAGCAATTGAACATTTTTGCAGGCTGTTTTGCTGATTGGAGAACAAGGAACAGCCAAGACAGTTATCATCAAGGGCTACATGTCAAAGTATGATCCTGAGACCCACATGGGCAAGAGCCTCAACTTCTCCTCTGCCACCACACCACTCATGTTCCAGGTAAAGGCCGTTTGCTCTCCTCTGAATAAGTTTAGGTTGAACAGCTTGCTGTCTCATCCTCTGCAGTTTCATCTGAAGATGGATGCTCTACATGTGTGTTAACTTGTCTTGGGTTTTCATGAACTTGTGAAGTAATATTGATCGATGTCTGGTCTGATTAATCGTGTGCAGGCTTGAGGAAAGACCGCTGTCTTTTCCCTGTGCATGCCTAAGCTGCACATTGACAAGCTGTTACTATGGATTATGTCTGAGTGGAACTTACTGTATCTGGCCTTTCCCTCTCCCTTGCTTTTTGCTGTCTTTTTCACCACCGAATGTGTTGTCTTTTCTCTTTGCTCCCCCTATTTCTTTTTTAGAGGACAGTAGAGAGCTATGTGGATAAGAGGATGGGGACCACTTATGGACCCCCAGCTGGGAAGAAAATGTCCATTTTTATAGATGATATCAACATGCCTGTCATCAACGAATGGGGAGATCAGGTCAGGGATACTTTCAACATAACTTAATTAAAAAAAAAAAAATTAATTTCATGATCTACCTCAATTAATCATAAATTTCTAGTTGTGTGCTTTTGGTCTCGAATCCCATGAAAGGTCACTTCATTTCAAGTCATTTTTTAGTTTACAAGATTTTAGACAACTTGATTCAAATAAATAATACAAGTAAATTAACTGATGAGATCAGCAAAAACAAATGCTAATATAACTAATAATAATATAAAAAAAACCATTCTTCATAGGTGACAAATGAGATTGTCAGGCAGCTGATGGAGCAAAATGGGTTCTTCAATCTGGAGAAACCAGGAGAGTTCACCAATATTGTGGACGTCCAGTTTCTGGCAGCTATGATCCATCCAGGAGGAGGCCGTAATGACATCCCACAGAGACTGAAAAGGCAGTTCTCCATCTTTAATTGTACCCTGCCCTCCAATGCTTCCATCGACAAGATATTTGGTGAGTTAAGAGAGTGCAGTGGAATCATTAGTGATGTATGTATTGACCCAAAATATTTGATTAACATTTTAAGACATGTATTATCAATACTGTTATTGATGATACTACACTGCCAGCTTGCTAGGATAATGCTAGTACTGATGTGAAGTGAGAAGAACACTAATAATGATATTCAGATGTCCCTTGCATTCATGCTTTGTCCTTCTTTATATGTTGCTCGGGGTAATAAAGTGTTGACTCTAAATTTTATTTCATGACCCATACAGTTTGTTCTCTGTCTTAACTAATATACTTGGTGCTTTATAAATGGCATGCTTTGGTCATCTTCCCACCTTCAATTTAACAACTACCCCACCATCGACCTTGTTATGTAGGTGTGATTGGTGTGGGCCATTTCTGTGCACGTCGCGGTTTCGTCTGTGAGGTTCAGAACACCGTGCCTCGCTTGGTGTCTCTGACCCGTCGTCTCTGGCAGTTGACCAAAGTCAAGATGCTCCCAACTCCAGCCAAGTTCCATTACATCTTCAACCTGAGGGACCTGTCTAGGATCTGGCAAGGCATGCTCAATACCAACGCTGAGGTGGTCAACTCTGTCCAGGTGAGAAGATCTAAGTGTGCACTTTAGTTACACTTTTTTTTTTTAATAATCTGATTTTGAAAATGTTGTGTCATAAAGAAAGCTAGATTTCTGCTGGTTAAAACTGATTTCTTTACAATGGAATTCAGCCAGGAAGTTAGTATCACTAAAGTATGTAAAATAATTAAAAGTTCAACTGACAATACGATAAATAAGCCTAAATGAGTCTCTCAAATACGTGCTTCTGCATGCTATGACATGTATATGCAGGTTTCACAGTAATCAGGGTACCACAGCGCTTTAACATTACTGTATTTCTCCCACTAGTAGGTTTCTCGTGTGCATATATACAGACAATAGAGAGGAGTAACATAGTGTAGAGTTGTGTAGTGTAGTCTGGTGCAGATTACTGTATCATAGTAGAAGAGAGTCCCTGACAAAGAATGGTCAAAACCCCCACTTGCGTTGTAGGGCCTCAGTATGACTACATGATACATTAAGATACAGTATTGGCGTGTTTGTTGGCAGTGAAGAATACAAAATTCTAGCATTGCAAGCTCAATTCTTGCTGAGGTGGCCAACTCCCTGTTGGTTTGTGGCCTCACTGAATAATTGAATGCAATGAAATATATCTTCTACCTCAGGCTGCTCAGAGTCTAGGCAAATATGCTCAACATCCCCACTGAGGCTGCCGACTGAACTCTGAAGACTTAGACTACGCCAGGCAAGACTATTATACTCGAACAGAATACAAGAATATGGAAAATAAATGAACGTAACTTTCCCAGAGTTTCATTTCATGCTTATGTGCAGAATTTCTACAGTCAATACATACAATCAATGTCTGTATGTATTTTAGCAAAAGCAAATGAGACAGTGTGACTCTGCTCAATGCTTTTCTTTGCTCATTTGAATCTTTTTTGGATAGTCGTCAAACTCATACAATGATTCAGTGAAAGACAAAAACAGTTCCTCCTAATCAGTGCTATTTGTCATACTGTATGCAACAGAGCTGAATTTGCTAATCGATTAGCAACGCTCACCTGTCCTGCTGGCTTGTATCGGCTTGCTTGAATGACAGCAATAATTAAAAAAAAAGTCATTTCCAGGTTCTGCTGGCACTGTGGAAGCACGAGTGCAAACGAGTGATAGCTGACAGATTTACCATGCCCGAAGACGTGGAGTGGTTTGACCAGGCTTTGGCAAAACTGGTAGAGGAGGAGCTCGGCGAGGAGCACAAGAGCATAGTGGACTATGGGCTAGAGAGATACTTTGTCGACTTTCTACGAGACGCACCTGAGGCTACAGGTACCAATCACTCACAGAGACACGGCACTTGGATGTTTCAACAGTGTGCTTGTGCTGACTTAACTTTGCTTATGTATTATGATCATTTTGATGTGAAACTTTCTTTCCTCACAGGGGAAGAGCCAGAAGATTCAGACTTTGATTTGCCCAAGGTGTACGAGCCGATGGAATCGTTTGAGAGTTTAAAGGACCGTCTGAACATGTTCCTGAGCCATTACAATGAGAGCATCAGGGGTACAGGCATGGACATGGTCTTCTTTCAGGATGCTATGATACATCTGGTCAAGGTACTCTAAGGTTTAGCCAAGCTAGTGTGATTAAGATAAATAATTGGTAGTAGAAAGAACAGACACAAGCAGCTGATTGGATTTATGTGTCTCATCCTTTTTTTATTGAATGGTCAAGCTTTTTGCATTTGAAAGCCCTCAAATGTGCCCACACAGCTTTCAAGTCCAAAATATTTTGCCAGTTTTGCTTTAGTACAACTTAATTTGTGGAGCTTTTAAATGCTTGCATGCTTGCTTGCTTGCACTTGCACAAAATCTTGCACTCTGTCTCCCTTGCTTGCTTTTTCCTCATCCTTTTCTCACTGCAAACTTGTCACATACTGTACATGCAATCCTTTATTAACCCTAGTTTTGTGCGTACGCGTGTTTTGTTTGTGTAGGTGTCAAGGATCATCCGCACACCTGGAGGTAATGCTTTGTTGGTGGGTGTTGGGGGTTCAGGCAAACAGAGCCTGACCAGACTGGCCTCATTCATCGCTGGGTATAAGATCTTCCAGATAACTCTCACACGGTAATGCTTACATACAATACACACACAGCAGTTATTCCTTATATACACTCTAACACAAGACATAATTACTACATGTTTAATCTTGATTATAAACTGATGATAATATCTACTATTCAATATACTTTTTTACTCATTGTGTTCTGGAAAGGTGTATAATCTGCATTTTCCCAGGACAGTCATCATTTCATGTAGGACATAAAAATGATGTTTTCAAACTATAAGCTCACACTTTGCTAACCCTAACGCTGTGCACCATGTATCACTGCAATGCACGTATAACCTGTAAGAAGCAATACCATCCATTTCCTATCCACATTATGCATTAGGAGCTAACTATCTTGCAAGCTCAGTATAATTCCTTTTTGAATTATAACCCTGTTTCCAAAAGAGTTGTGATGCTGTATAAAGTGCAAATAAAAACTTAATACATTAATTTCCAAATGACCTGTTTTATGTATGTTTATATAGCTTCCCAGCTGTTTTTGGAATCAGAGTTGAGTGTTAAACTCGAACTAGTTTTTGTTACTGGCCATATTTAGAGGCTGAACTATTCAATCACCATAGAAAACAAAACGAATCGGCCCTATAAAACCAGTATGGTGCTTTTGATTTCATATCAGTATGAATACTCCGTCTCAGTTCTGACATTTGAGAAAGATTCATCATTCATCTTTCAGGAGCAGCAATCAGAATCAATTGCCAGGACAGGATATGTTCTGAAAGAAACGGAATGTGATTGATATTTATTGTATAAAATCTTTGCAGCTTTGGCCCCTCGTCTGCTCTGTGAAACGATATCATTGTCTCCTGAGACTCTTTTTAGTGCAGTTGATTCATCAGAATAAGCAAAAGTGTCCTTGTCATTTTTCTCTGCATGTTTTGTCCTACACTTTGCCTGACTCATTGTTCTGTGTCTCGCTCTGGCCTTTCTCTCACTCTCCCACCCTGTCAAATGTTTTCCTCCCTCAGTCCCCATGTGCATTTGTCGCTGTCATATTTCCCGACTGCTCTGTTCAGATTTTAGTGTGTGGTATTAATATGAATGAGCCTTGTGTTTCTCCTCTTGCCTTCACTGCGCTCTCTGGAGAACAGGCACCTTGATTTGTTTTATTTTTTCTTCTTTATCTTCTCTTTGTAGACACAGACAGCTGCCTTTGACATGTGCATCCAGTACAGTTATGTCTCTGCTTTTTGTGCAGACTCAGTTCCACTCTCCATTCTCTGCAAACAAAACTTCTCAATGCTTTGATGTAAACTATCCCTTTAAACTCTGCCATCCTTTCTCTGTTACTATTCGGCTTGTTTTTTTTATGCGTTCAGTTCCTCACCCATGTTTTGATGGATTAATTCCACCCATTAATCTTTCACATTCAGGCACTCTTATTTTTCATCTCACTTTCAAGTTCACCAGCAACACACAAATAAAGATGGAGGCACTTTTGAAAACAAGCAACTGGGA
Organism: Chelmon rostratus; assembly: GCF_017976325.1. NCBI lineage: Eukaryota > Metazoa > Chordata > Actinopteri > Chaetodontiformes > Chaetodontidae > Chelmon > Chelmon rostratus. The sequence continues at coordinate 20,648,103 of NC_055665.1, forward strand.
CACTGCTTGCTTCTTTACCACCTTTCAAGAGAGAAATCTATTTGTCTGTTCACACCTCTTTTTTTTTTTTTTTTTTTACCACTTCAGCTAATAAAAGCATCTGCAACTTGGAAATCCAAATGACACCTTTCAGTGTTTGCACACACATAGACACATACACACAGCTCTGTTGCAAGACTGTGTCTGATTGCAAGACGTTGTACAGTATATCCATAATCAAAGCCAGGTTGGCAGATTTCTGCTCAAAATGACTTAATCATTGAAGATTTAGAGATGTCTTGTGAAATTATCTTGAATTTCATCTTGGAGAGTAGCATCATGCTGTATATTTTAACACTGCGCTGAACTGTGCCTGCCACAGGCATGCTGCTGCTGTCAGAGGAAAACAAAGTGATTTACAATCGCACACTGTGATGGTGCCCTGAGTTCAAACAGTCCATCATTCCTAACTCAGACAGCATCATTCATGTAGTCAAATGTATTCAGTTATACTGTATATACTCTCACACACACACACACACACACACACACTGTTTTCCCTTTTATCTCTTTTTCTCTGTCATTTCTGTTTGGTCTGACAATGGCAGAGACATAAAAAAAATATAAAGTGAATATTTATTTTCTGCATTCTGTTCTTTGCCAGCTCATACAACACAGCCAACCTGATGGATGACCTGAAGGGGTTGTATAGAACAGCTGGCCAACATGGCAAAGGCATCAGCTTCATCTTCACTGACAACGAAATCAAAGACGAGTCCTTCCTCGAGTACATGAACAACGTCCTGTCATCTGGAGAGGTCAGGAGCTCGCACATGGAAAAACACACATGCATACATGCTTATAGTGATGTAAACTTAGGTTTAATGTGAACCTGTTGAATGTTTGATGCATAGAACAGTGTGGATTCAGAACAAGTTAAACCTTGCTCTTCCTCAAAAATTTAGGCATGGATTGAGCATAAGCACAGAGAGAGCAACTCTTAAAATAATGCATAGAATACATAATTTTACTGCTGTGACCTGCATAATGCAACAGTATTATTCTGAGAATGGTGTGTTCAAATAAACATTTCCCAGCACATGGTGTATACACATACACTCACTTATATTTTTAGATTTTAGTCTTGCTTATCAGTGTAATGTACCAGAGATGTGTGGAATAGCTCCTATCTTTGGCTAAGTACCATAATAAGACTTGTGCTCAGAAGAAAAATATTGGTTATCTTTGTCTCCCTTTGCGCTAATGTGTTTTCCTGATTAATTACATTTTAATGAATATGCTGGCATGTTTGGGTGTTTATGGCAGTTTTGATGATCGACACAAACACTTTATTATGAGGAAAGCCCACTGTTGATGCACAAAGCTGCAGCACTGCGTCAGATACTTACATTGGCATCTTCTAGTTTGTCCAGCACGAAAGCTTCAATTATACTTTTGTTGCACTGCTGAAACTGACAGCTGGCAGTTCGACCATGAGTGAAATAAACATTTCATGACCGGAACACCAAGGCAGCAACAGCACAGACCTAAAGAAGAGAAAACCACATTGTCTTCATCATGGTTATGAGCAATGAAGTTAATCTCAAATCAATCAAATTAAAAAGCAAATTGCGTCTTCCCTGTCAATAGGTTATCATTCCACAGTTATTTTCTCATTGATTTGGATGTGATGAATTGAAGCTTTAGCCGACAGAGGAGACAGATACATCGAGGTATTCTCTGTACCGCAGCACTCTGCAATACAGCTGCAGGATGGCTTTTTTCATGTATTACTCTGTAGATAGATACCGGTAGATACTTTATTCATCTCCAAAGAGAAATTTGCAACAGCAGATAGTCTCAAAGTCAAGTGCCAGTGTTTGCACATTTCTTCGCTGCAGTCCCAGAGTCATCCGTTCTGCTGGATCCAGTGGCCATTGTGTAAATGGGGCAAATAAAGCATTTCCAAAGCACTTTTTTCTGCATCCTAACTTACTATCATCGCTTCTTTCCTCTTCTCCCTCCTCTTGTCTTACTGATCCCTGATCTTTTCCTTTTCACACCTACTCCTCTTTTTCCCACTTATCCTTTTCCTCTTCCTCTCATTGTCTGGTTTTCCTCCTGTTCTGTCTCTCCATTGTCCCTTGTTTCTTTCCTTTCCTCCTCCTCCATCTGCACTCTCTAGTCCGACTCTTCTTTGTTGTCCTCTTTGTCTCCTCACCCTTTTTCTCCTGGTTATTCATGTGCCGCTAAGCCCCTTCCTTTTCATCCATATTTCTTTTGCACCTCCTTTTCAGATAATCCTTTCTCCTCCTTGCTTGCTCTTCCAATCTATTCTCCTCCTGCCTTCATTTTCTTCATCTTTACCTCCTTTTTCTCCTCTCTCCATCCCCTTAACTCTCTTTAATCATTTTCAAGGACAGTGCTGCAAAACACCACAGCAATGACATTATCACCAAAGATGCCATCACAATGAAAAAAAGGGACCTGTGAATGGGAGGATGGAAAAGCTGAAAGAGTGCTGAGTAATGCAAGATTGTTGAGGAAACTCTGCCTGGTCTAGGCCGATAGGACCAAGTGAACTAATCATTATTTAATGCACGCCTAATGTCAAACTATTTAAATTAGATACAGTATCTCGCTGTTACCTTTCCATCAGGCTGCTATTCCTACTGCTGCCTCTGCACTGACATAGAAGTCTTGCTGCTTTTTACCCACCTCTTCCGAGCTCCCACTGCTCAGATGTTTGTGTTGTGTGGGGACAACAAGCTGAGAAAACAAGGACCCGTTTTTATATCGCCATCCTACGTATAAGCAAAGAGCATCAAGAAGTGTTTTTTGAGTGATAAAATAAGAAGGACACGTTTAAAATCAGCCCTACATAGGCTAATTTACAAGAGGGCATACTACAGGGGAGAAAACTTAAATATAATTGCTGCTGTGTCCCAAACCAGCCCCATGTTATTCACCCATTAGCTAATGTACACATCACCAGCCTCCTCCCCTTCGGCTTGTGTACTATCAGCGACAGCATAGCCATCACAATCTAGTGAACAACTTTTTGGCTTTACTTCCTCCATTATTGCATAAATTTAATTTGGCTGAAATTATGTTTCAAATTTCCCTTATTTTTAATTTTTTTCTCTGTGAGTTTGTTTGTGTAGTTCTCCTTTGAATTTCCTGTTGCCAAATTGAATTTTACTGTGACAATACCTGTTGTGAAAACGCCAGTTGATCAAAGCAATACAGTACACTAATTTCTGCTTTCTTGTACAAACTCCCATCTACAGAGAAAATACAATATATGAAATGCAGCAAAATTTGTATTTATACACTTTTTAAAACCTTTTCCTGGTCCTCGAACAGAGAAATTTCCTTCACCTCCTAATTTTCGACTTATTCCCCCCCCTTTCTTGTTCACTTTTTCTTATTTACGCATTTCCTAAATTTTTTTTGTTCCTCCTTTTCCATCTGCTTCTCCTCTGCCTCATCATGATACCATCCCCATCCACCGTCTCCCCCGCCTGCTCCTCTCCCACCTTCCTCTACTTCCATCCCTAAATAACAATTTATGCAGCAGCTGCTTTAGCAGGAGGAGGTAAATAGAAGTAGGGACCAGGGGAGAGTTTGTGTCTGGATGTTGTTTGTGTGGAGGTGAGAGGTTTGTGTGTCCTGTTTGTGTATGTTGGAGAGAGAGAGAGAGAGAGAGAGAGAGAGAGGGAGAGGGAGAGGGAGAGGGAGAGAGAGAGAGAGAGAGAAGTTTGTGTTGCAGAAGTGTTAGGATGACTGTGTGAGACAGTGACAGAGCTGAGAAATAAATAAAGGAAGGGTGAGCTGTGAGTGTGAGGCTATTGTTTATGTGAGAGTAACCCGGCAGATGTTAGAGACAGGGAGCTTCTAACCACAACACCTCATGCCCCCCTAAACTCTCTCCCTCTCTCTCCTGTCTTTACTTGCTCTCTGTCTCTCAGTCACGAGGGATTCAGTGAAAAGGTGCTAAAAGCAATGTGAAAGGATGCAGTACCACAATCCCCTTCAGTCAAACCTGGACAAAGTCGGTGTGTTATCCCAGAATGAAGATTTTCAGGTTGCAGCAGTGTGGGGATGATGAACGGTGTCTGCAGCTCTGTGCCTGACCAATTTAGAACACAAACAGTCAAACAAAAAATACATTTTTATCAATGTCCAATGTCAGTTAAAGGCATAATACCGTATGTTTCCGTATTAACATGTCTAAAAACCACTAAACCTACATCATATATTTTGTTGAGTTGTGTACTTGCATTATCCAAAATGCTTCCAACAATGTTCAAACAAAGAGAATTCACACTGTTTTATGCAAGGTAACAATTCATTGGTCACCTGTCAATGGCGTTGTATCCCCTTTACCCCATCTGTTTGTTAGAACTAGCTAGCTACCCACTCTTTTGTTCACTATTGTTTTTATTGCTCACCCCTGATGGAGCACGATTATTCATTTTCATCTTGGAATTTGGTTGTTTGACAGTGATGACACTGCTCATGATCCCACGCTACTTCAAAAGGATCAGACTTACTTCCTTCAAATTAAGCAATCAATACTTAATAGATTGCGTTTCTCTAAAAAAATATTTCCCCCTGAACCTGACCTGATACTAAACCTACAGTTTTCAAAATGTGAAGTGGTGCTGTGTTCTCTTAATTCACTCAGTCAAACCAGTATTTTTAGATCTTACAAACTGAAAGCAGATGATAGAGAGGAGATTATAAAGACGGATGGATAATAACATTTGACTTTGTGTGTTTCTAACCTCAGGTGTCCAACTTATTTGCTCGTGATGAGATTGACGAGATCCTGAGTGATCTCATCCCTGTTATGAAGCGAGAGTTTCCCAGGCGACCACCGACCAATGAAAACCTGTACGAGTACTTCATGTCACGTGTCCGACATAATCTCCACGTTGTTCTATGCTTCTCACCTGTTGGGGAAAAATTCCGCAACCGGGCGTTGAAGTTCCCTGCATTGATATCTGGCTGCACCATGGACTGGTTCAGCAGGTGGCCAAAAGATGCTCTCGTTGCAGGTACATTGGTCAGACCATTTTAATTTTAATTTAATACGAGCTAATGGTAGCATTTGTTTCCTAGAATGTATATCTCCCTGTACTCTATCCTCCATTTATAGTGGCGGCTGTTATTTTTGTCAGTGCTGTAATATCAGATTAAACTGGAATATTACAACACTGATTTATCACTCAGTCAGCCTGTTAACAATGTGTCCCTTGTGCTTTCTAATTACTGCATGACTACATTTGTTTATCATTTGTTAGCAATTTCTGAAATGCCTTCAGCAATGCTGATATGGATTGTAATTAAATTTTTCCTACATTTATTTCATTTATAATAAGTCTTAAGTCTTTCAGTTATTTCTGTAAATCTCTGTCTCTTAGCACATCTACTATAGTACTGCATTTAGAAAATGAGTAGTGAAAATTATTGTTTTCCCACTATCCCCTGCTCTTTATTTCTATTGCTTAATGTCCGTCCCATATTTTTGTTTAGTCAGAAGACAGAAGTGAGAATGACAGATGAAAGACACAAATGTTGCAGTAATACGTGTAACCAATAATCCATAATGTTCCATGCAATTACGCGGTCATTCCTACTGGGAAAGTAATCAATTTGAATTTCTTCCAGCATGTCAGAGTATTGAGCAGTAAAGAAGCTTGAAGAGATTTATGGTTAGAATTGCCAGTCTGGTTTATGTAACCAACGTGGTCTCTCTGCTCTCTGTACTTTTCTCCACTTAACTCTGGTCTCTTATTCTTCCTCCTCCGTCTTTTTGTCCTTCAGTTTCAGAGCACTTCCTGTCAGTCTATGACATCGACTGCTCACCTCAGGTTAAAAGTGAAGTAGTCCAGTGCATGGGTTCCTTCCAGGATGGCGTGGCAGAGAAATGTGTGGACTACTTCCAGAGGTATTTTATTACACAGACTGCTTTTCAAAGGCAGCGCTTTGCCTTTGTTAGCTAACTGTCAGTTTAATAAATACTGCACACAAATTGGGGACACTGTAGTCAGTCAATTACTAGGCTACCAGAGTGTTTCTTTAACAATAGCAGTAGTTTTAGGCCCACGTCTGAACTACATTTAGAAAATTACAGCACAAAAGGAATATTAAGTACGAGTAATTGTCAAGTAAATAAGGTTTCTGCTAAACGTGGATGAAAGTTTAAAACATTATGCAGCTGATTCTTACTTTTTAATGTGATGTTCAATGAACCTAATGTAATCTAATTGAAATCTAGATACCGACGGTCAACCCACGTCACACCCAAGTCCTACCTGTCCTTCATTCAGGGCTATAAGACCATTTATAAGGAGAAGAGGTCTGAGGTCCAGACCCTGGCCAACAGGTAAAAACACTCTTCAGGATTAAGCTAAATATTTGTTATACTTGTAATGATGATGTTCGCATACACTGTGTAGCACTTTAAAGCCTTTGTAGAACGATGACAAGAGACAAGATGGCTTTCATTCTACTTTAGTGTCAATGCCTCAACTACTGCACATACTGCGTATTGTCTTCAAGTCTTACAGTTAGCTGAATTGGTTTGTATAAGTCTTGTGTTTAATAAATTCAAAAGTTGTTAAATCTTACATGTAGTCTAGTCATCCTCTTTGTCACCAAGAGTGGCCTCTTATAAGTGAGGCATGAATAATTAGGCGTGAGTTGTGCATTTCCTGAAAAATAACATTTTCATAGGTAGATTTTTTGAAAGAGCTGTGTCACAGATTGAATCCATTCTTAGTCAATACTTATTGACTTCTTAATGGCACCAACGGTGATGGATGATCAGGACGCGATCTAATGAAGTAAGCTTTGGTGAAAGGGGTCAATCTAGAGTAATTTTGGGAGAGTACAGCATTTAAAGACCACCCACATCTCTGGCCAAAAACATTTCTGTGGTCCTTTTCTCCTGGTTTTCAACTCATGTCTGCTTATCAGATGTCCCCGAGCCTCCGAAGATTTATTGGCGCCTGGTGAAGGGATGTCATGACATTTAGAATTTTGATCAGGCACGCGCTACAAGTAGACCAAGGATGAAAAGCTGCTTTGCTGTTAAATAATGTACAGATATTTTCACCACCTGGTGCCCGGTGGACCACAATTCTGTCAGCGTGTCATGTTGTTCATCTTGAAAGTCAGTAGATATTTACAACAAACAGGACCCCAGGTGTAGATGCACAGATGCCTCTCAGACAGTCTAGCACACGCAACGTATGTGCTGGAATTGCATGCGGCTTAACTGATTATATTTTAATATTTATCTTATTTAGGATGAACACTGGTCTCCAGAAGCTGAAGGAGGCATCGGAGTCTGTAGCAGCACTCAGCAAAGAGCTGGAGGTGAAAGAGAAGGAGCTACAGATTGCTAATGACAAGGCTGATATGGTAGGTTTGTGTGTGTGTGTGTGTGTGTGTGTGTTTGTCTTTAGGTTCAGTGAGTGTCTCTAGTGATACTCTGGACTTTCCAACAGTTGGCTTTTTCTAGTTTACTTGAAATTTCACTGACCTTTTCAATTAGTCTAAATAAATCAAGTTGATATTTTGGATTGAAACAGCAGTGTGTGTATGGGTGAGGGGAATATAAAATATTTATTCATAGTTCATTATTCACAGTTACATGTTGCTATAAGTGTATGTGCAGGCACGTGGATATGCATGAAAAATACAATTTATGATGTGCCTCAGGATTAATTTATTAATAAGTATATTTCTGAATTAGTCACTTTTGCTATATATTTAAAGATCTTAAGTGTTGAAGCTCCTGCAATATGTGAAAAAGGACAAATTATGTGTGTTATGTATTCCAAGATGTGTGTCCTATAGCTGTGTATGTAGTGCATGTAGTAATAGTGGTTTAATCCCAGTGTACCAATTCTTATCATCATCGTTCATGTCCTTGTCTACATCGCTGTGTGCCTCATATGTTAAACTGGCATTAAAGTTTTATACAGCAGTCTGATGTCAAAGTAAACATAAGCTTACCACTTGTTTTTGTTTTGTTGATATTTCTGAAGGGATAAACGTTGATTGATTCATGGCCGTGTTTATAACTTGTGCATACACCCAGGTATTGAAGGAGGTGACAGTAAAGGCCCAGGCAGCAGAGCGAGTGAAGGTTGAGGTGCAGAAAGTGAAGGACAAGGCCCAGGCCATTGTAGACAGCATCTCTGCTGATAAAGCCATCGCTGAGGAGAAACTTGAAGCAGCCCGACCAGCTCTTCAGGAAGCAGAGGCAGCGCTGCAGGTATGGGACAGAAATGTTGAATATATGGCCCCCAGGAGGACAGATTTTGTTCCAAACTTACTCTCTCCATCTTTATAATTGATTATCTGAGTCCACTGATATCTCCAAGAATCAACTCGACATGCACTTAGAGTCACTGCCTTTTTAACTGTATTTGATCCCTTGTCCTAACTGTGTGAATGCTTTTTGGAGCATGACTTTCGGTAGAACGCATCTTTTGCTTGGTTTTCTGCTTCATGTAGTTTTATCTCTCCCCCTCACTTTAATGTAAAACACTTTGGATCAGCTGTGAATAAAGTTGACTTGACAGATTCAAGATTCAACTCCAGATCCAAAAAACCTAGCTGTGATAAAGTTTAAGAAATAAGACATGTAAAAAATACATTTAGTTTGAATATGTAAGGACTGTAAGGAAAGATAATTGGGGAATTCAGTTATCAAAATAGTTATGAATTTGAGCTGAATCATTGAGAAAGTTCATAGATTTGTTGTATATCTGTTTTGTTAAAAATATATCAGCAGGACACAATATTGATGAATTCCTATTAAGAGTATGAATATAGTATTTGTATGGTTGTAGGGCTGGGAGATATGGCCACAACCTTCTATAATGAATATGTAATTTTATATCACAGTTATGGTATATATCACGGTATAGTAACTGTTGTGTAAATTCAATTAAGAAATGGTTTCAAATAACCACACTGTACCATACTTAAAACAATAAAACCAAATGGAAACTTAAGGTTCCAGTGAGACCAGAGATGCAGACGAGGTGCATTATCACCACCATCTGTCGCTCTCACGTTGCGTGAGATCGTGGTGAGCTGTCCTCCTGCCCTGATCGTGTGATGATTGCGAGGCAGCTGGATTGCTAAATTGCGCTGCCCTCCCCAAATATATAGCAGAGACACTAAAGCTGTTTTCTCATATGAACTCTGACCAATGTCTGCAGATTCTGGTCCAGATATTGTTCAGAGTTGCCCTTTCATACATACATTCTCACTAACTGGAAAGACTCTGTTTGGTTGAGGCGAGGGCTGCCACCTTGGTAGAGCGTAAATACAGCTTAAGGGATACCTCCCATACTGCCAAATCTCTACCAGTGAACACATTTCTATTTTTATGATTCTTTCCTACTGACAATGATTCATTCAAGTCTTCTGTATTATGCAGCTCCTTGTGACATCCTCTGCTTCCCCTGTATGCTGTTTGTCTAAACATAAGTTTGCCTTAAAGATAGCCTGAGGGTTAAAAATTATCGGTAAACTGTGTGTTGGAGCAGTTTATTGTGCTCCTCTGTGTGGCTTAGTGTCTCCCATACCAATATTTTTCTTGCTACCTCACTTTTATGTTGCTTCGGGGTGCCACTTAGAGCACTTTGTGACTTGCTGTGCGTAGCTGCATGAAGGTTTTGCCTACAGCCACCCCACCGTGGTGTGTCTAAAGTTAGCTTCGTGCTCTGGGGGCTGGAGCTGCATTGTAATTAAAGCTGTCCTCCTGGGTAGATGGTTGCATACAGATCTGTTATGGCAGGTCCCTGATTAGAATTTTCATCTTTCTCTATGGATGGAAACTATATTTTTCCAAACAGGACAGGAAACCCTTCGGCGGTCCTTCTGGATTGATGATCATACATTTTTATCATGTATTTTTTAAGTGTTACACAGAGTTTTAAATGGAGCTGTAGTGCCAAATGACTGGACTGTTGTTGCACAACTAAAGACTTTTTGCCTCAAGACAATTTTCACTTCTGCTGGTTGAGGTTGACAGATTGAGGCATTTACTATAAACCTCAGTGGGTCATTCACACCACAGTGTAACATAAGGATCATAAAGGCCACTTTCATCTTAACATGCCTGGATGGTTGATATGAAGCTACACATACAATGTACAGCTTTCTTTACCAGTGAATTTCCTGTAATTGACTCCTGCCTGTGCACTCTGTGCCAATAATTTATGCTTCAAATTCATCTTGAAAAATAAACTTTATATACTTTGTTTCTTATATTTAGCATATTTCATAGAAACAAAATTACAAGTGTTTGCCTGAACCAATTAATTTAAGTCAAGACTGCAGCTCATCCTAGCCTGCTATGTCTTGTTTGATTTAGGATGAGCATTGTGCATTTTGGATTTCTCTCAATCATGGTCTTGTATTTGTTTGTTTTTGGGAGCACAGCACATGAACAGGAGGAAGATTTTTTATTTATTGATTGACTGGAACCGTTATTAGGTTTACACGCTGTCGGTCCAGTTTTAATTTGTCTAAAGATCCAAATAAAATAAATCGCTAGAATACTAATGCCATGATATTAGTTTCGATTAGAACTGATCTCAGAGACCAAACATTAATGCTGATGTAGTGTGACATGTAAAAGCCAACAGAAGAACATTAAGGACTAGATCTGGAAATGAGCAATTTAGTGATGAAAGCATTCTAGTTTTAACAGTGAACTTCATTCGAAGGAACCTGCTCAAAGCTGATTGGCTATTTGTGATCAAGCAAGAAGCAAATGCAAATGTATGTTTGTTTTGAAGTGCCAGGGACTTGATGAAGCTAAAATAAATAGTGAATTTGAGGTTACCCTATTGAGACATTTTCATAAAAAGCAGTTGAGTGGGGAGGAGTGAAGAGGAGTTTGTGAAATGGAAGCAGAAGATAAACCAGACTGTGTGCTGGCTGACTCTCTGGTGGGGGGATTCACACTACGCTTGGGCTGATAAAACAGAGTGGAAATAGAGCAGGGAGGAGAGAGCGGAAATTAGGAAATGGAGCTGGGAAGAGAGAGCAGAAACAAGGAAAGTGCAAAAAGGAGAGGAGATGAGACAGACCCCTGCCCGATGAAGCAGCCAAACAACCCTCACTGGGACATTTTCTTCCCTCTCCTGCTGCCTCTCATTTTAATCAGTCTGTTCAAGTAATTCTCTGTGCTTCTCTGCAGAACTCATTCTGTTGGAGTTTATACTTACAGTCTTCATGCTCTCTTTATTTCCCTCTATCTCCTTTTCAGTGCCTCTGGTTGTATTTTCTCTGCACATTTCCTCTGCTTTATATCCTCAAATTGCAGCATTTAATACAATTGCCTTTATATGTCATGTCATAAAAAGATGTATGCCAAATGAAAAATAAATTGCTTTATTCTTTGTTCTTATCTCGGTTAATTGTCTTTCCACTCGCCTTATAGAGTGTCCTGTGTATATCCAATATGTTTGCTTACAAAAATCCTCTTTCTCTATTTATCCCCCCCACACACTCATTTCCTGTCCCCCCATGCGTACAGATGGGCACAAAGATTAATTACAACATAAAACTGAGAGCAACAACTCAATACCTTAAAAGGCATCCTGACAATTTGTTTATTGTAAAACATTAAATATGTATTAATATAAAAAAGGCATGTGTAATTTCTTTCCTTTGTTTTATTGTTAATAGACTGCTGTAAAATGCACTTAAAAACATGACTAGTGTTTAGCCATGTTGTCCTTATTTTCAATTCACACAAGCTGTTCAACATCATATCACATTCAGGAACAGTCCAAATTCTTCTCCTTTTATTTCTTTTCTCTGTACCCACTCAGACAATCAAGCCATCAGACATCGCCACTGTACGAACGCTCGGTCGCCCGCCCCACCTCATCATGCGGATCATGGACTGCGTGCTGCTGCTCTTCCAGAGGCGGGTCAATATGGTGAAGATCGACCCAGAGAAGAACTGCAACACGCCGTCCTGGCAGGAGTCCCTAAAACTCATGACAGCTGGAAACTTCCTGGGCAGCCTGCAGGTACACGCGGTTTTGGGAGATATCTGTGGTAGACTTCAGAGTTATTTAACATATTAAACATGAAAACAGGTAAAAATCGTTGTACATGCATTACTGAGGGAGCAGACCCAGCTCTTCATCACATAGAAAGGCTTATTCCATGCTCTTCCATAGAAAGTATAAGCTGCAGTCTCTTATGTTGTAAAATTAAATCAGAAAAACATAAGCCTATAATCTTATGTTGGTGGGTATTTACCAAAAATGAAATCCCGGCAGGAAGCATGTAAATAATAGATTATAGATTAATTATTCAGTAATATCTTAATGTTAAGTATATCCTGCTTTAAGATGCTACAAGAGCTGCTTAACTGTGTCATTATGCAGCAGAATCTTTGCCTGCAGCTCGACTAATCAGTGAATTGCATACTTTCTCTGCTCACTTGTATTATACCCATTTTTTAAATGGAAGAAGTTAGTTGTTACATCTGCCTGCTGGCTGCCATGGAGTCTCAGCCATCATCAACAATCACAAATTGTACTTCATAATCATGCTATTTTACTTTGTAAACAATAAGAGGACAAACAGCAGTGTGAATGTGTGTACATAGAAGCTGAAGAGTTCAGAAGTACAGGTTTGTGCACATGCCTTATTTTGTAGCAATAGTTTGAAGCCAAAGCGGCATGATTAGATCAGGATAATGTGTAAGATAGGCACACCCCATGTGAGGTCTAATTTAATTCAAAATCCACAATAGTCCACGACTTTCTTAGACTTGCCTCAACTCATTCCACTTTAACTCCCTACTCATAGTTGCATTTCTCTGTCTTCCCATCTCTCTCACCATTTGTCTGTTATTTCTATCTCACCTCTCTTGTCACCCAACGCTGCTAGCAGGTCTTTACCTTGTCTTTACCTTGAGCATGCCGTATTTTGTGTTGTATGTTGTCTCTAATCTTTTTGCTTCCTGTCCGTCTCTTTCTTTCTCTCTCAATCTAGCATAGTCATTTTTTTGTCTTCCGTGTCCCCTGTGTTGTGTTCCTCTTCCATTTATCTGCAGCTCTGCCTGTTTGTTTCCTTTCTTTCTCTTTACACTCCACCTGTCTTTCCTCTTCTCCTATCATTCCCTCTGCAGCTTTCACTACCTGCTCCACTTTCTGTCTTTAATTTTCTCTGTCACCACAGCTCCACTTATCATTTTTCTCCTTTTTTTCCAATTCAAATAGTTTCACATTATTCTCTCAATAGCAGATGCAGAAAGCTTATTTATGACTTACATGTGAGGTACATATTTATATTTTTCTGCATACTGACTGAATTAAGTCTCGTTTTTGTTCATTCGAATTAAACCCCCCCTGCTTCCACGTTTCATACCTCTCCCTCTGTCTCCCTCCCTTACAGCAATTCCCCAAAGACACCATTAATGAGGAAATGGTGGAGCTGCTGCAGCCTTATTTTGACATGCCCGACTACAACATTGAAACAGCCAAGAGGGTGTGTGGCAACGTGGCCGGTCTTGCATCCTGGACAAAAGCTATGGCCTCCTTCTTCTCCATCAACAAGGAGGTCTTACCCTTGAAGGTATAGTACAGTGTAGTGGATCTGGTACGGGGGGTCTTTGGTGCAGCAGAAAGATAAAACAATACTGTTTGTATACAGTATATGACACTAAAAATAGAATTAAAAAAAATATCAATTGAAGTTCTTCTTTTGTTGAGTTCAGAATATAAGTATCAGCCTCTTAAATTTCCTATTTCAAATGCACAAATATCCGTTTTATATCTGTCACCATCACCCTAACAAACACATAACAGCGAGCGCACACGCACGCACGCACACACACACACACACACTCACTCACTGGGCAAAGTCCATAGCCTCCCACTCTTCCACTCTGATGAATAAGGAACACTTAATGGTGGAGGAGAGCGGTTGTTGTTTCTACAGAAAAGCCCCAGGCTACAGAAATAGCACAAACTGTCTCTGATATGAAAATGATTTGTTCGTATTCCCACATTTTGCCAGCTACAGTTTACTGACAGTGTAGGCTATAGAAGTGCCCCAAAAATTTCAGACAGACAGACAGAGAGTGAAGCTTTTATCCATTGATCATGGGCATACAAAAATGAAAATGGTAAAATTGGGTGCATCTTAAGTAAAAGTTCCCAGGGCCTGTTTGGATTTGATTTAATTTTAGTACAAACCCTAAAGTGGATCTCCTCAGACAGACAGCCTGTTCATGAAACTCACCGTACCAGAGTGGGATGAAGATCATATCAAAGAACATTCATTATTATCTGGCAATTTAGGTCGACCCTGGTAGGGTGAAATCACAGTTTGTAAGTGAACATCAGAAGAGTTATTTTAAGCTCATAACTGACTCATCTTTATGTAATACTTTGGTCAGTGTGTTGTATGTTGATTGGAATGTATTATTTTCAAATCTGGTTCTTGCATCAGCAAAAGATCAAATCTACAGTCACACCAATTTAAAATGAATGAACTTTTAAAACTGTTCTGCCTTTCTAAGGCAAGCCGCACTAATTAATTGCATCAGTCTGTTTGGAATGATTAGATTCATACACAGAAGGTGCAGAGCTGAATACTCTGTACACAGAATCCTTGATTAATATGGCATAGCAGCACACGCACACACCTGCTTAGTCAGCCAAGTGATTTCATTCAAATGCCCCAAATCCTTTTTTTCCCTAGTTTGTCTTCCTGCTGGTGCAGTCTGTGGATATCAGATTCGTGACAATCATTTAAATGCATCAGCTTGTGCTCCTGAATGCAGTTACACTTCGGACTGTATTCACTAAAACTTTGTCCGATGTTCACCTCTGTTTTTATATCTGTTACCGTGTTGTTCTTTTTTTTACCTTATCCCCCCCCACCTTGTAACCCAGTCTTCTTCCTACTTATTTTGCTCTTGCCACATCCCATTTGCTTCATCTTGTCCACACCTTAATGTCTCTGCTGACCCCGTCTTTGTTTTTCAAATCACTCATCTCTCTCCCTTCCTACTTTCCTAGTTTCCCTTATCCCCTCTCTCAATGACTTTGTCCCATCTCATTTTCTCTGTCTCTCCCTTTTGCACACGTTCTGTTTTTCTCTCATTCTCTTCAAACTCCATGAGAGCTCCCCGCCTCTCCTCTTTGATCCTGACCTTTTGCTTTAGCATGGAACAAATTGATTTTCTGGTTTCCAGCTCAGCAGTGGCTTCCCTTTAAGTTGGCTGGCCAGACTGCCAGACAGAGATACAGTTGGACAGACAGACAGGCAGAAAGACGGGCAGGGATGGTCCTCTAAGATGTCAATAAATATTGAATGAATGCTTCAGACTTCCTCTTCCCCAGGCCACCCAAACACACTTAGATGCACACATCCTTAGACATACTCACAACTTTTCTCTAAATCTCTGGCTCTAAACCACTTGCAATGCTTTTTCCACAGCCCCAGCTCTGTCCAGAAAATATCATCTGGGCCTCCTCTGTTGTCCTCGTACTCCCTTTCCTCCTCCCTTGCCCTTCTCATCACCCTTCTGTCCATCTTTATTTCCAGTTTCTCTGCATCTTTCTCATTTCCTCTTGTAGATCTCTGTTCTTGCATCTCCAGTTTGTCTTCTGAAGCTTTGAGTCCCTGCACTTGCTCATATGACATTTCTAAAGTCTCATTAAAAAGATTTATAGCCTACCATATCACCTCCATACTTTGTTATTTTATGCTGTCTGACATGATCCGAGCCAGAACACATCCAACCATTTTTTGAATGATTTAATCTTCTCTGTTTTTCATAGTGAGTTTCAAGCAAAACACTTTTTTTTTGTTCCCATTCCTCTTCGCAACAGAGCACTCTTTCCTACCATCTTTCTCTTTTCCTGTCAAATCCTCCTTCTGGATTTATCTGGTCTGGCTTCTCCTTGATCGTTTCTCTCAGCCCCCCCATTAGAGAACTGACCATGAACTCATGTACAATAAAGGCATCACAGATCCCTGTCTGTCTTCCTTGTCTTTCTCTTTCAGGCTAACTTGGCGGTGCAGCAGAATCGTCTGGCCATAGCTAATGTGGACCTTCAGAAGGCTCAGGCTGAGCTGGATGACAAGCAGGCAGAGCTGGATGTGGTGCAGGCAGAGTACGAGAAGGCCATGATGGAGAAACAGGTCAAAAGCTTTACCTACTTCCTCTACTTCAAAATACAAATGTAAATGAGTTTGCCGCACAAAAAGGAGGAGTGCATGCTGAAATGATCTGTGCTCACAAAGTGGCGAACTTCACTCCTTCCTTGCTTGTGAACAACTGAGCCTTTCCAGGATGCTCCTTTCATACCCAATCATGATTTGGAGTGTTTTTGGAGCGTTCCACTACTTTCCCAGTCTTTTGTTGCTCCTGTCCCAACTTGTTTGAAATGTGTTGCTGCATCCTGTTCAGAATAAGCAGATGTTTATAAAAGGTAAAGGTAAAACATTAAATATACTGTCCTTGTAGTGTTTTCAGTAGCATATATGTGAGAAAGGGTTAGCAAATTATCATATTCTGTTTTATATATGTTTTATACAGTGTCCTGATTTTTTTTTAATTGGGATTATATAATTTTTTTTACCTGTACAAATTTGTTGAAAAAAGATAGTTTCTTAGACTTGTTGTGCTACCTGATGTGACTTGTAACCAGACAAAGACAACAAACAGAAAACGGCTCAACCTGCGTTTCACCAGTCATATTAATGTAACACCAGTGGTACACTGTTAACTGCGTGTGCAGGTTTTGTGTGTCTGTCTGCTGTGTGAGTGAGTCTGTCCTTTTCATTCTCACTCTCTGTTCTGTGGTAAATAGGAGCATGTAAATGGAACAGTATGTGCATGAACACTCCCTGATTAGGAAATCTGGACAGGCTAAGTTGACTCTTTTTATAATTTTGTGATTAAGACGCAGAGCTGTTCACCTCTGGTGTCCGAATACGAGACTTAAGGGGCTTGCTGCTGGAGTGTTTGAGACTCAGGCAATTGCTGTTGACCATGATTTGCTTCTGAATTAAGAGAATGCCTACACCAGACATTCTTTATTGATTAAAACCGACATTATCGCTATTGAGCAAATAACATCATTATTTCCTGTGAGCAGCTGATATAGAGATAATTGTGATAAAGGTACTGTTGACCTCTTACTGTATTTTTTAAAGCAAAAGCTCCTTTGTGCAGTACAATAAACATACTATTCTGACAAGAAAATGCAAACACATCCATCCAGCTATGTATCAGGGGTGGCAAGGATCCAGAGCCTAACCCAGCATGCATTAGGTGAAAGGAAGATGAATATCACTGGGCTCACACATATAGACAGACAACATTTCCAACTTTGGACTGTGGCAGCTGGAGGAAACCCACACAGTGATAAAGGGATCGTGAAAGTATATTAGTCATCACCTTTATACCAGTGTTTCTATGTTGAGTCCAATTGTACTGGGATTAGAGAGTATCTCAAGTCACAAAGGGCTCCATTATTTCAGTGATATTGATTTAAATACACACAGATGTACAGAGAATAAATGGTGGAATGAGAGTGGGATGGACTGATTGATGAAGAGACAGTTGGAAGGACAGACGGGGAAGCCAAACAGACACATCAACTTACTGATCTGTTTGTCTGCCCTCTCTTCCCATCAGACGCTGCTGGAGGACGCTGAGCGCTGCAGACACAAGATGCAGACGGCGTCCAGTCTCATCAGCGGTCTGGCTGGCGAGAAGGAGAGGTGGACAGAGCAGAGCAAAGAGTTCGCCGCCCAAACCAAACGCCTCGTTGGTTGGTTTCAAAGCAGGCTTCAAAACATAAGTGCTATTCATAGCTGTATATCAGAGAAATGTCTCAGCAGTTTGATAATAATCATTAGCTCTCACATGAATACCAGTGATTTGTGGAACGTTTTAATGAATTAGAGAGTTTACACCTGCTGAATGCTAAAACAAATTCACAACCCTTGGATTACTAGCCTAAATGCATAACGCTCTTAATGCATACTAATGCTTCTAATTACCAACCTTTGTCTTCTTGTTCCAGGTGACATCCTTCTGGCCACAGCATTCCTCTCTTACTCTGGCCCCTTCAATCAGGAGTTTCGTAATCTTCTCCTGAATGACTGGCAGCGGGAATTGAAGCAGCGTCGCATCCCATTTGGCAACAACCTCAATCTGACAGAGCTGCTCATTGACGCTCCCACCGTTAGCGAGTGGAACCTACAGGTCAGTGATGTTTCAGTAACTACTGCGAACCAAAGTTTTACTGCCACTGATGCAGTATGCACAGTACGTCTCATTCATACTGTATGTTGTCTATCAACTCTCTATGATAGGTACTTCGTAGATAGAGCAGCAGTCTTTGTACTTAAGCATCGACATAACAACCAGAAATACTACTTTAAAAATGTCTTCAGGTCTTGTCTGTTTTCTATGAGGTCCTCATATTGCAGCTGCCTGACTGTCGTAGTTATTTAATTATTTATTATTAAAATGCTTCTTTGCAGGATATATGTATGTGTCACATAAAAATTTGCTGCTATAAAATCAAAAACAGTGAAACAGAATTACTTAAATTAAGCTGAATTCTTGTAATGAAAGCATTATTCAGTTATTTTGCTGGCATTTGCTCAAATAACATCAGGACTGAGTCATTTTTCTTCCATCTCACAGGGGCTCCCAAATGATGACCTGTCTATTCAGAATGGCATCATTGTCACCAAAGCTGCCCGCTTCCCCCTCCTTGTTGACCCCCAGACGCAGGGGAAAATTTGGATCAAGAACAAAGAGGCCAGGAATGAGCTTCAGGTTTTTGTTTTTCTTTACATTTTTGTCATCTGAACTTTCGACTGAACATTGGCTTAAAAATATGTGACCTGTGTTGGCTGCTACACTTTTCAAGGCACAATGGCAGTGTAGCACAACGACAGCAACATTCTGGTGGGTCAATCAGGTATCACGTCTGTAATACCCACAACCCGCTGATGGCCTGCAGTGTTCTTCCTCTGTTTTCATGTTTTTCATTTTTCAGTCATTATCCATCAAATAAGCTAAATTCAACTACAACTACAACCACCTTAAGTCAGTATTTCGGTGTCATTAATTTTTATGCCTCTATTTCTAAATACCACATGCATTTAACAACTGAATAGTTTTTTCCTTACTCTTCTCCTGTGCCAGTTTTGTAATGTGAGATTTAGATTTTTAGCAGCCTTATATGTAGCTTTATATTGCTTGAAATAATAGTTCTACATGCTCAGCTTCTGCTGTACTGTTTGCCTGCAAATCCCTTTCATTGTTCAACATGCTTTTCCTTTTGTACAGCGCCTTGAAAAAGTACTGCAGATTTCTGCGGTGTAATAAGACCGGCCAAGGTCACTGGCCCTGTTAGGGGCAATCTCTGAGCCGAGCGAATGCATTCTTCAATCCTATTATGTGTCCTGAAGACACGTTTCCCGAAGCAGCCGGCTTAAACTCTTTCCACATGTGACCTCATCAAACCAACTGTGTTTGTTTTTATAAGATTTTCTAAAAATGGCTCATCTTAAAAAAATGATGTGTTATTAGTTTGACTAGTCACATTTCTCAGAGAGAGCTTGGCCTTTATATCTTAGGAGGAATGAAGGACAACTCAAACATGTGTCTCCGTCATTTGACTGAATCATATGCTTGTCACTGTCTTTGCTCATCAGTCTGTTGGAAACGATATGACTGAGGTCAGTTAGTAGAGCGATAACTTCATAAAATGAGAATTTTTTTTTTTTTTTGTCCAATGTGTAGGTAAAGGCAATACAAATGCATTACATGTTTGTGTGACACAATCACCATTTTTTATATTCATATATTAATAAAGGTCCCATATTCTGATCCCAGATCACCTCACTGAACCATAAGTACTTCAAGAACCACCTGGAAGACAGTTTGTCTCTTGGGCGCCCCCTTTTGATCGAGGATGTAGGGGAGGAGTTGGACCCGGCACTGGACAACATCCTTGAAAAAAACTTCATCAAAACTGGTTCCACTTATAAGGTAACGTGGCAGAAGTAACACTCCTGAGACTTTGTGCCCCAGATTTCTTAAACCTTGTCTAGAAGTGTGTAAAATGGGCAGGTGTTTCTCATGATGCCACGCCAACTGTCGCACCTGTACCGCCACAGGTTGATTAGCTCAGACAGGGGAAAAACAAACCCAGTCACTGACACTGCATAAGATGGGTAACGCTGGCTCGAGGTGGAGATGGTCTTTGATTTTTCCAACTGTGCCAGCTGGAGTTCCTTCCCCGAATCATGTTAATTGTCTTGGGACAGATTAAAGTGTGCTCAGTGAGGCATGACCACTCAGTGTTTTATTGTGTGCCGAGTGAGTGACTGTGTAGAATTAATTTCCTCCTGTTTCTCCGGGTCTGTGGCACAATGGATTTTTCCTTTTTCCACTTTTTATTCAGTTCTTTGAGGTAACATAGAAGCCAGCTCTTGTAAAAATGTATTAGATCGAAAATTGTGAACAGAAATTGTGGTCTTTTTGATATGCATTGATATGCTTCAGTCAGTAGCCCACAAACATATTTAACAACTCCACAGAGTCCAAGTGCAGAAACGAATTTTGGATAAATCCACATTCCAAGTCAAATGAATGCATTCATAATGAGTGTCTGTCCCATTTAACAAAACCAGAGTAACAAATGTTACTGAAGTTCTTTAAATTCTGGATGACCTCCAGAGATGGTGTGTAATACCTGGATGACACATACCAACAAGGTCACGAGGAATCTATACTCACTGTGCCTGAGTTGCCGACCAAAGGATCGAACATGACCATTGTTGCCACAGGATGAGGAGCGGCCATATTAACTATATAAGCGGGCAAAGTTAAAGGAAGAAGCCCAAGTAGCTGCGGCACAGATGTCGCTCAGTGGACACTGAATGAGCCACTGAGCCTCCTGCAGGGACTGACTGGACTGCCCCCCTGGTTCACATGATGAACTGTTGAAATGTTGTCTGACCGAACGAGAATGTGTTTCCAAGAAAGGAAGCAAATGCTTGAGGGCCAAGCATACTTACACATTTATATGCTGAAGCTTCTGCTGAGAACTCCAGGTGCCTGTGACTGCCCTGCGGTTCATTTACCACCATTTTCCAGCAGGAGGAAAGTGATCCCGAGGTAGCACCATGGCACAGATAAGCCTTGTTTCTCCAAGGTTCCAGAAACTAAAGGCTCTGGCTGGAGACCATCACCATCCTGCTTTGGTGCTACTTGGAGTTCAAAGCTGTGAATCCAGAAAGGAACACAGGGGGGACTGCTGTTGCTCCTGTTAGTTTGCCCAACAACCACAGGAAAAGGCTATATGGTAGCCTTGGGCCTCTCTAAAAAAGGAGAGATGAGGCTGAGAATGTTGTCCACCGAGGGAGAGGCCATCATTAACACTGAATCAAGGGCAACACGTACATACGTGACTCGCTGACTGGGATCTAAAGAACTCTGCGAAATTTACAGTGAGTTCCAGCTGGGTCACATGGGCCAAAATAGTTGTGTAGCAGGTTGCAATCAACCAATCGTCCAAGTTACGAAACATCCAGATACCCGAGTCTGCAGAGGAGAACGTGCTGCTGCAACGCACCTGGTGAAGATCCAAGCGGTGAGCGAGAGCCTGAACCTGTCTCGTACACGTTCTGGTTCAAGGGTAAAATGAAGGAACTGAATGGTTGGGTGCCACTAGCACATGGAGGTAAGTATCCTTCAAGTCGATATTTGTAAACTTGTCTTCTCCTGACACAACCTGGAGAACATCGGTTGTGCGAAACGTGAGAACAAAGAACATATATGTAGGCCTGAGATTGAGGATTGGGCGAAAGCCGCCTCACTTCTTTGGAACAAGAAGATAAATTGAATAAATGCCCTGTGATTTAACTTAACTTTCTACTTATTCAGTGGTGCCTTTCCTTACCAAGAGATTACACCAGCGTGTCTCCGTCAACTCTGGCGGTCAGGAAGACTGAAATGAATTACAGTGTACTTGTATAGAGGACCTCGCTGGCTTCTAATCAGGAGATACTGCGCCTCCACACTGCCAGATATTTTTTGCTTTTACCGTTTTCATTTGTGGCCAGACAGTGAAAAATAGACCCCTCTCTGTCTCAGCATCCTAATTTCAAGTAATGTACCCTTCGAGTTCAATCTTTTTCATTTTAAATATTGCAGAGCATGATTTGAATGACTCTTATTTTGTTTATTTTGGATGCCAATTCTCGGTATTACTGAAAATTTTGAATTGTGCATAAAGAGAGCACTCTAAATTGGTCTCTGCCAATAAATTAGTTTGAGTTTTCAAAACCAGCATTTTTAGTGCACACATAAATGTGTCTTTTCTGTGTTGCTTATAAAGATTTCAGCAGTATTTCCCACAAAACACAATTAGGAGGGCAGAAATGCTTACCTTTTATGAACTTTCCTCATCCAGATAACCATGAATTTCAGTTGCTATACTTTACATCACAACAAGAATGGGCTTTTAAACCTGTCATTGTGATCCTCATGCACATACGCACGCACACACACATACACACACACACACACATTCACACAGAAAACTAATGCATATAGAATGTAAGAAGGTGTGAGAGAGAGGCAGAGTGAAAGTCTGCTTCTAGGCATTTTTCTCCCTCTCATTATCGCCTCTCAAGTCCTGGCTCCGGCTGATGCTGGTTATTCAGCAGCTGCCTCCCTGTGTCTCAGACATGTATCAACAAACATGCATGCATGCACTCTCTCTCTCTCTCACACACACACACACACACACACACACGCAAGCACATCAAACATACCATATAACTGCAGGAAAACATGCACACGCATTCACACTCTAAAGTGATTACAAGCAGGCAAGTGTTGCATGCAGACAGCACATTGAAGCAGAAGTCTCTCGGCTACCTAATGAGAGGCCTGATTAGAGGTGTCTACGCTCTCCCTCCCACCCTCCTCTGAAAAGCTTTAATTTCTATTAATATCCTGGTGTAAAGATGAAGTGGATGTGTCTGTGGCCCACAGCTCTAGGGACAAACTGGCAGATGGGTAATTAGAAGTTATACTGCCATGAGTAATTAAATGCTGATCACAGCAAACACAAGCACACATTCATCCACATGTACACAGGTTTTACAAGACATAAACAGACACAGAGAGTGTATCTGAGCTGCTGTATCTGCAAAGTGCTAACATGATACTTTGGCCATGTGTCTGTATGGCCTGTTTTAAAATACATTTTCTTAAATCACTGACATTATATGTTGTGTTATTGTCTTGGTTTGGGGTGGTGTGGCTCAATAACAGCCACAACTTTTTTCCCACTGCACCTTGCTTTCAATACATATGCATGTGTATAGCTATTCTGTGATGCCAGCTTCCTGCTTGATAATACAGTCTATTTCACTTTTTGCAGGTGAAAGTGGGGGACAAAGAGGTGGATGTGATGAAGGGCTTCAGGCTGTATGTGACCACCAAGCTACCTAACCCAGCTTACACCCCTGAGATCAGCGCCCGCACCGCCATCATTGACTTCACGGTCACCATGAGAGGCCTGGAGGACCAGCTCCTGGGCAGAGTCATCCTCACAGAAAAACAGGTAGATTGCTGTGAAGCAAAATGGTAGCCATTATAGCCACTGTCAACACAGTTTAGCCGAATATTTCATTTCATTAATGCCGCACTACTATGTTGTTCAAATTCAATTTCAGCACATTTCGACAGAAAGAATGTACCTCCGGCTCAATGCAAATTGCTTAGATTCTCATAGTTCCCTTGAAAAGCCCCTGGAGACTTTTTAAAATCAGGCTTCCAACATCTCCCCCTACTGTGTACCTCATTTTCTCCCTCTAGCAAGCACAAACTGTGTGACAATATAACTGGGAGGTTATTATCACCTTTTGAATATCGAACACGACAGTCATCACAGCAAATACAGTGTGAAGAAACAACCAACAAGAGTGTACATATGGACTAATGCCAAATATACACACGAAGACATGCACATCTTAAGCGTCAGGGACTCGATTCATTCTTGGCACTAGACATGCATTATAAATGCGCCCAATTGATCTATGACTATGAAAAGATTTTTGCTGCTGTAGGAAGGCCGTCGTCCCTGTAATATTGGCTGATCATGAAATGAATGATTTCTGCTAGATGGCAAAAAGTAGCTTGTTTCCTGTGTACTGAAATATGGATTTAATCAGAATGGCAACTGAAGTTAAAACCTGCATCCTTGCAATTCATGCTGCATTTACAAGCCAAACATCATTGTTCAGTTATTTGATTTCACTTTATTGTACGTCACAGCTCCTGGAATAATGTGTTTGCTGTTGTTTCAGGTAGTTCATTGGCTTTAAAGCCATCATACCAGAAGAAATTAACACACAATATAAAGATAAGATGAGCTTTTCAGTCCTTTTATTTTCAAGCCACATGCAGCTGTCCTGAACATATTCATCTTCACAGTGTAAATATACTTAAGAGTTCAAATCCAACATGCGCTTTCAAAGAAGCTCACATTTCCCATGGTTTACTGTTGGTAAAATCTCCCTTTAGTTCATGTACTGTCAGACTGACATTCAGGACACTGGCACTGCATTTTACTGTAGTGTTTTATTCTGTAAAGGACTGAGACAAGGTATGGTATTTCTCTCCTTTCTCTTTTTACAGTATTATTGAAATACTATCTCCTCTGTATCTTTGTCCTGTTATTATTTTTTTCTGGCAAGAAAATCATATCAGAAGCGTTTAGACTAATAAAAACCTGCCATATAAAATCCAGACAGGGTGGCTTTCAGGAAAGTGTCCTTTTAATCTACAGTAGCAATATGGTTGGTTTAAAAGGTCTGAGTCAGACCGACAGTAGTGGTAACTTATGACTTGTGTTCATACCCTGCTAACAGCAGCATAAAAGATGCCTGTGTCAGTCGGTCTGTCAGTCCACTAATGACCAGACTGCCATGAAACTGGCCTGGATAATAAGATAAAGCCTACATGTACTTTACTCTCATTTTGCCACTCTCGGGCCAAAATGTCATCTTCCAGTATCTCCTAATCTAAAAGGCATTTCATTCGCAGATCAAGTTCATGCTCTCCAGGAGATGAAGCCTTTTGATTTTAATGTACCCGTGGCCTTCCCTCTAGCACCATGCTACAGCTTTCTAATCCAAATGTGCGTCTGTGTGAGTGTGTGTTATCTGTGCTTTTATGACAACAGGAACTAGAGAAGGAGAGGACAGACTTATTGGAAGATGTGACATCTAACAAGAGAAAGATGAAAGAACTAGAGGACAACCTCCTCTACCGACTGACGAGCACACAGGCAAGAAAATACATGTGAACCTGTGATATGTCAGAAACTGTTTGTGATTAACAAGGGATGAACGACACTGCCTCCGACTGAATTAGGGATTTGGGGCATGTGATAATCATCAGTTTGGGTTCTAAAGCAGTGTTGAGAGCAACTTTTGTATTTTCTTATTTTCTTTTTAGATATAAAAAACAGTTTATTTCATACCTGGTGCTTCTTTGCTGTATGAAAGTACAGTACGAAAAATAGACTATAATATAAAATAAATAATGTGCTCATCTGGAGCTTATTAAAACGCTAGCTAATTATGTTTGCCTCCTCAGAAAGTCACCCAATGGAAGAATGATAGAAAAACAGACATCTGTTACAGCCATGTCTCTAATTCTGAACTCTATTACCATAGTTACTCTGTGAGTAATGTTTGCATTTTCATTCGTTTTCTGACTCATTCATGCAAATATGTCTCTTTTGTAGGGTTCGCTGGTGGATGATGAGAGTCTGATTCTTGTCCTTGGCAACACCAAGCGCACAGCCGAAGAGGTCACTCAGAAACTACAAATTGCTGCAGAGACCGAGATCCAGATCAACACTGCCAGAGAGGAGTACCGACCTGGTAGGTCATGACAACTGGCTCAAAGACAGAGTTCACACTTTGGTTAACACTGGTCGGTTATAGTGTGCCTGCCAAGTTCAGACTCAATCACACGGAACAGATTCATTTTCAGTTTATAATTCAGCCCAAGCAGTGACAAACATGGACACTGTCCAAAAGAAAATTTAAAAACAGAATTACTGAAACAGACTTTCTTCATAATAAAAAGTCTCTGTCAATCTGTGCAACATATTTAAAGGTTAAAAAGCAGACAATTTGATCAACTTCATCAGCTTTTTGCAAAATAATAGTTTATAGTCTAGAGGCTAATATTTTTATGGTAATGTGTGACAGGACTTCGTGTAAAGAGACATTTTTTGATTTGTGAATAAAGTCAACAGACACCTCTTTGAAGAGGGTTTTCAAGGGGACAGACTTTTCTTTTGCCGTTGCTGTTGCAATTTTTTGTGTTTGTTTGTGTTTTCAGTGGCTACCAGGGGCAGTATCCTGTACTTCCTCATCACTGAAATGAGTATGGTGAACGTCATGTATCAGACCTCTCTGAGACAGTTCCTGGGACTTTTTGACCTTTCTCTGGCTAGGTGAGAATACTTCAGCATTTGCTGTTCTCTGTAATGAATTGGTGTCTATTCTAAGCATGGATTTTACCCAGAAATGTAATGTATTTTTTATAGTGGCACCTTTTTATTAGCAACACACATATATTCATACCTTCAGTAAGTGACCCTGTCCAACTCCATGTCAACCTTTGTCTTACAAAGCTGGCCAGCAAATTTTACACTTCTCATTTTGATGTGTAAAGTCTCAGTTGGGCATTTGTTTGGGTTATTGGCATAGTCAGCTGGTGCTGCTGTCGCACTTTCTAGCCGACTGAATCTGATGAGAATGCAGACATCTGTGATGCTATATCAGCCTTTCCAAAAATAACGATTTCCAAAAAGGGCAAAACAATATTGAATTTACTTCAGACAGCTCACATTGTGTAATTCAAGTGTCTTAAAATCAGACAGTTGCAATCTGTGTTCCCAAACCTACCTCATTATATTTCTACTTGTTCCACATTTCCACACAGTGACAACAGCAGGAAAGAGATGCTGCCATATCACATCAGAAATGTGAAAGTCAAATTGCACATTATACGCCAAGATATACTCAGGTTTTGTCTGTTTGCTCAAACTTCGAGCCATTAGAGACAATATATACTGCTCTTCACTATAGAAAGAAGCTTTGTGCAGTTTGCTTCCTGAATTATTAACGCTACCTTTGTCACAAGATTTATTTAGTTGTTTTGTTTTTTTTTTGACAATCCACATATAGTATGTGATAAGTTGTGATTGTGACGCTGATAACTTGGGGCTTTCACGGTAACATGTAGAAGGTGACTCTTGTATTAGATCTCTGTAACACAAGTTTTTGGCTGAAAGTCTTGCAGATAATGAGGTAAATAGGGACTTCATCGCTATCCTGGCAAAAAACAGTAAAATAACGCATCAAAAAACAGCGTGATCCAACATAACAGTGCTACAAAGGCAACCTGAAGCGTCGTCATAGAATTACATCCACAGAATTTATGTTATTATTGGCTTCACAAAGGTAGTTTTTGTTGCAGGGACATTGAATGAATTGCTTCAGATTCATTGTGTTCAATTTACTATATTAACCTCTTGCATATGAATCAGGTTCACCTTGAATGCAACGTACAAATGAGGAAATAGCCTTATTCTCAGCACGAGTGTCTGTTTTTTAATGATCTCTTGTTTTCGTGTCTATCTCATTTCAGTGATGCTCCTCACTTGACTGTGTCATAGTTTATAATTGTCTGCAGTCCATTTGTGAGATATTTATGTACTGGGATGGAGAGCTGCTGAGTCATTGTTGATACTTCAGGTTGAACTGTACTTTAACTGTCATGTTTTATTTTTGAAAATACCACTTTGTATGTCTGTTGCTGTTTATGCATAGTGCAAAGTGGTGTGACTATTTTTACCAGCTTAACCAGTTATTCTATGAAAATCTTTACTCGTCAAACAACCCAACTATTTATATCAGTATTCCCAATATCCTTAATGAGCAGATGAAGCTTTCACATGATTGTTACTAAGTGCCACAGACACCCTGAGCCTCACATTCAGTAATGTTTATGCACAAGTCAATAAACAGAAACTTCTGTGCTCATAAGGTTAACTAGTCTGACCATGCTGTGATCTCTAGTCTATATCTGAGTTATTATTAAACTTAGAATAGGATGAAACTTCATATGTGCTATCTGCCATGAAATTCTACTTCAACAGGTCTTCCAAAAGCCCAATCACCAGCAAACGCATCGCCAACATCATAGAGTTTATGACCTTTGAGGTGTATAAGTACGCAGCGCGGGGCCTGTACGAGGAGCACAAGTTCCTCTTCACTTTGCTGTTGACACTGAAGATCGATATGCAGAGCAACAGGGTCAAACATGAGGAGTTTCTCACGCTCATTAAAGGTAAGAGGAAAATGTGCAGCCTTTATTTGTATGGTAATTTGTTAATCCTTCTTGACTTACAGTATACTTTACGGAAAACAGTCCAAAGACAATATATTTCATGTTTTACCTCGTCAGAAAACGTTGTTGGTAAACACAGATAATTTGGAAATGACTACATTCTGTATATGTTGTGTTTATGTTTTACACAGCGTTCCAACTTTCTTTTGGATTTGGGTTTATGTTAAAAACTTTCGTTAAAAACATTTCTGAGTCTTAGGAAGCTATTAGGCACTGAAAGTATTTAGATTTACTTAGAGTTGAGCTGCTGTGAAGTCATCAGTAATATTTGGCAAAGTTTCCAGGAATAAATGTTAGTCACCTCTGGTCTCTCACCTGTCTGATTCCTTACCAGTCTGTGATGTCTCTCTTCTGAGACTCATTTGTTGTGTCAGTACCTAGAATATACAGCCAAAGAAAGATGGTACATGCACTTCCATACCTGTTTCAACTAAGACTGAGACACTCAGGTCTCAGCATCAATAGTAGAGATGCTGCACGTGTTATTGTACAGTTATTTCTCACCTCAAAACGAACTCTTATCTCCTTGATAAAGTTGGACTTAAATTGCTATCTATTTTCTGTTTGCTGTGTTTATGCCTCTGCGCTGGTGACAGCTGTGGCCCGAAGCGTCATGTTTTCGGATTGTCCATCCATCTGTCCTTCCCATTCTCTTAAATATGATATTTCAAGAAACACCTTGAGAGAATGCTTTCAATTTTGTCACAAATGTTCATGTTTCTCACTGGAAATTATACACTGGATGACTGCCATTTTACCAAAGAGGCATATAATGCATTTTATTAAATTCCCTCAAAGTCTTCACTACACATATGAGTCTGGACAGACATGAATGTAAATGCAACTTGGCTGGTTTACGGAGACATACAACCATGTGGTGATAATTCTAGTGTTCATTATTTACTTGGCGGTGATCGATTTTTTTTAAGGCTCAAATCAGTGTTCATGCACATTTTAAACATATTGGTATTGTAGCACCTCACTGAATCAGAGATATGGAGTGTTCCTCGCCGCAGGGATAAAAGCCAGCTATGGCAACCGGCGAGGCCAAAACAGACAGTCTGCTGCACGCATGCAGCTTCACCATCTGTCAGCTCTGACCTGCTGAACACAGACTCATGGAATGACTTTTGTGTATTTGTCTGAAGGTTGTGTTTGCATGTATTTGAAGCATTTATCATTCTGTATTATTGTATTTTAATATATTTTGATGAACAAACATGCTTTTTCACTCTGTCTTCTTTGTGCATGTGTGCACATGCTCATGTATGTTTATATCTGTGTGTGTGTGTGTTTGCGTGTGATTTATCCAGGAGGTGCATCTCTGGACTTGAAGGCCTGCACTCAGAAACCAGCTAAATGGATCCTTGACATGACCTGGCTTAACCTTGTAGAGCTCAGCAAACTCTGGCAGTTCTCTGATATACTGGATCAGGTACTCACATGTGCAGCTTGATCAGTTTAGGTGTGCCCTGACAGGTGTTTGATTCTTTAGCTCAGAGAGGTTTTTTATTTATTAAGTCTGAAGATAACAGTGCTCATCTGTCATCTGTTTCACACACACACACACAGATTCAGCAGTGGTCTCAAGGTGCTTATTAAATATTTTTCACAGCTGTCCTTTGCTCTAGTAAGCCTGTCAATATCAGTCTCATCATGTCTCGCTTCATCTCTCTTACACACACACACACACACACACACACTTATTACAATGGTCTGTCACTCACTCACTCACAAATATTACACACGCCCTTATGTGGGACTGACAGCTTGGTGGCTTCTGGGGGGTGGGTGTGACTTTGTTCCATTACTTTTGGATGAGCGTGTTCGCACACACACAAACGTGTATGTATGTGCACCCTTGTGTAATTTTTGTGTGGATTACTAACAGAAAGATGTGGTAAACAGGTCTTTGTTTAATGAAATCAGTTGTAGAAAAACAAGGCGAGGACAGGATTGCAATGTTCTGTCCTGTTCTGACTGACTGTCTTCACACTATAAACAAAACTGTGCCAAACACTAGGGGTGCACAATATGACCTAAAATTTATATTACAGTATTTTTTTTTTTTTTTTTTATGTAAGGTGATAGTATTATGTCAAGGTATTACAAAAATATAAAACATAATTCTACCTCTTTTCATTGTATTAGCTACACTATGTGTGGTAACATATTTAAAAAAGAAAATAATTTGTTTATTGGCTCCAAATACGAATTAAAATGAGGTACAGGCCCACATCCACATGGAAGGAGTAGCCTGTAATAATGTAGGTTAATTAGTAAATGCAGTGTGATTCATTCTCACAGTTAGACAAGGGGTGGGATTAGGCATCTTAACAGCATTTATTCGGCAGAAAACCCAAAGTATATTATATAAGTACCACAGTCAGTGTACCATAGGACATGTCCATGTAGTACATTTACATACAGCAGCAACACACTCACATACATGCAGCAGAGGGAGCTTTCCTAAAACAACAAAACCTGCTGAGCTTGTGTTGCAGTATGAAGTGTGAAGATAACATAACATAACACAAAGCTACAGGAAAAATATGCTTCCCGGATAAAACCTGCTACTTATTACATTATTATTTAATTGGCTTCAAATGAAGCTTAACATTCACACAATTTCTCTTGACTGTCCCTCAATATTAAATCCTCAAACACTGCTCCAGCTTGTGGCTCTACAACAGATGCTACTAGACACATTAGCTGTGGAACATGCTAATGCCAAATTCAAAAGTAATTCAAAACTAAAGCTATGTAAAAATGTTGTTTTACCCCTCCTAAACGCCTGACACAGATGCACCTTATTTCACATACAGACATTATATTCAAGTAACCTTTTTATGCTTTCCTTCAAGAAGTTCACTCAAATCTCCAGATTGGCTTAGAAATTGGTGTGTGGGACACAAAATGTGACACAAAACACTGTCCTCTATCAACAACTGCTCTCAATTTGCTCTTCCACAAAGCTCTGAATCCCTTACATTTTTAAGTGCAGCTGCTCGGTGGCTAATAGACAAAGACAAGCAGCTCTCAGTTGTGAATGTTTATATGATTGAGCAGCAGGTGGTTGCTTCACTCTCTTGGATAAATACTCATTAAACAAGACAGCTGATTTCTGAATGACCCACACAGCCATTCATCCTCTTCAGAGTACCACTTCAAACTCAAGTAGATATCATGCCCTCAAGAAGTATTTCTTGAACATCATGTAAATAGGAAAGCTAGTTTATTTCACTGCACTAGAATTTATGAGCTGCTTAACACAGCTACGTTTCTGTAGGAGAAACTGATTTTACTGGATTTCTAACAGGGTTTTATAGGCAGACTGTGTGTCTTTAAAGAAGCCTAAATGATACACACTCACTGAGGAAAAAATCAGTGTGCTCTTTCCTGACAATGCTTGTCTTGTCTTGGCTGTTAAGCTGCATCATAAATCACTAATGCACTTAAAATTTGCCAGAGTTGATAAATCCGATTACTGACCTGCTGCATGTTAGTACGGGTTATACAGGTTATTGCGGTGCATGTACTGTAAATGCAATGTCTGATTTCCTGTTTTAACCTGATTTCTCGCAGTCACCTGGTTTCCTGCCTGCATGTGAACACAGCGATTAACAGGCTGTGTGATGTCACAGTATATTTGCATATGTTGTGCTATCATTCAGTTTGCTCTCAGTGCAGTACGATGTGTGTTTACAGTAATCTGAGCCACTTTATGATCAACGTGACGCGAGTCTGTTTTGAAGTAATTAGGATTACCTTCCATATTTAAGGCATATACCGTAAGTAAATGCATTGATATATATGACACTGTCTGCATAGTAAAGTATGTAAAGTGTGTAATTTTCTTTTGCAGTGTGTGTTTCCTTTCTGTGTTAGTTTTGGAGAGGATAAAAAGTACCAGAAATAGTACTAATCAGCACTGAAACATGCTGTGCTGGTACAGAAAGGTACAGAAAGCCACATCTTTGTCATTATCCTTTAGCACATATGAACAATTTGGACAAATTTGTGGTGTGCATCTCGGGGAGGAAACGGCGAATACCTTTTAATATTTAACAAAACTTTTTTTTCTCTCTTTTTGCATTTCGTTTTGCCATTGAAAGATTGAATTCTAGTGCTGCTTTGACCATCAGTGTGTGTGCACGCATCTAAATGTGTTTCCCTGCATTATGTTTCGAGTTTATTTTTCTACATCTACCTCTCCCGTCCAGATTTGATGTAATGGGAAGCAATGAATCATTTTTATGTGTGCGTTCCTGAGTGGGAGCTGTTTATACACATTTCTTTCAGATAAGTCGTAACGAGAAACAGTGGAAGTCGTGGTTCGATAAAGAGGCCCCAGAGGAAGAGGTGGTCCCAAACTCCTACGACCAGGCTCTGGACTGTTTTAGACGGCTGCTCCTCATTCGCTGCTGGTGTCCTGACAGGACCATTGCACAGGTTAGAAAAGACGATGTCCAGATGAAGTCTCTAGGGGCTTAAAATCAAACTTTGGTTATCACAATGCATTTGTTTTCACTTTCATAATGAACAGCAGTGTAAGTCCAATTCCCACAGTTGCTAGGTTACATCATAATGCATTGCAACAGGATGACGAAGTCGCACTCTAACTTAAACTTAAATTCAAATGAATGAATTACCATGAAAGAACTACAGCCTACAGCGGCATACTCTTAATTAAATGATGGATCAGGGCTGGAAAAGAGATGCCGGTTTACCTCAAATATGCACTTGTATTAATGAGACTCTGTTCAGTGAAATAAAAACACAGAAAGAGTCTAAAAATCTATTAATCTACTGCAGTATCTCCCTTGGCCAAGTCTTTCCTTGAAGGAAAAGTGGAATACATTTAGTTAAACAGCTTTCTCTCTGAAGCTTGCTGAGCCTGAATACCTACAGCGGCTAATGGACAGTAGCTTCTTACTGATGGGTAGTTTTTTGGTCCACTGCAGATGAGCCTGGAGTGGAATTTATTTTGTTGTGCTGACAAACAGTCCAGCAGTTGTCCTTGCCTGACCTCCAGCTGCAGTCTTTACTTTTGACCAAAAAGAGGTCTCAGTTCTCAGCATTCCAGAAGTAAATTTATTCCAATTCTTTTCTGAACAAGTCTTTTGCCCTTGTGTTTTGGCATTGTGCATTATGGAGCAGTAAACAAACATGTTGACTTTGTCTCATTTCTTTCCCTTTGTCCTCTAGGCCCGTAAATACATAATGGACGCAATGGGGGAGAAGTACACCGAAGGGGTGATTCTTGACTTGGAGAAGACATGGGAGGAGTCAGACCCACGAATGCCTCTCATCTGCTTCCTGTCGATGGGCTCGGATCCAACCGACTCCATCATCGCGCTGGGGAAGAGGCTGAAGTTTGAGACCCGATATGTCTCCATGGGACAAGGACAAGAGGTCCACGCCCGCAAGCTTCTGCAGCAGACCATGGCTAATGTGAGTCAGGGCTACTTTTGCATCACTTCATGTTAAACTAGACAGCAAAAAATGTCAGCAAGAAAAATGTGTTTTTAAAATGTCTTTTTAAGAGTTACTCAAGCAGACCTTGTTGACTCCATCATCACTCTATCACTCCTTGATTTGGATGATAGCCATTACTCTTCCTATTTCTCCCCAGGGTGGCTGGGCTTTACTCCAGAACTGCCACCTGGGTCTGGACTTTATGGACGAGCTAATGGACACTGTGACGGAGACAGACTTTGTCCACGACAGCTTCCGCCTTTGGATGACCACAGAGGTCCACAGACACTTTCCCATCACCCTCCTGCAGATGTCAATCAAGTTCACCAACGAGCCACCGCAGGGCCTGAAGGCGGGGCTGAAGAGGACCTATGGAGGTGGGGCCAGTTTGGTTCAATTTAGTTCAGAATAAAAGTAAAACATAGTTAACCAAAAGTACAGAATCTGTCATTTCACTGGGCAAGATGAGAGTGGCGAGGCTGTTCTGAGGATGCACACAAATACCCCCCCCCCTCTCTCTCTCTGTCTCTCTCTCTCTCACACACACACACACACATGCATAAAGACGTTCAGTAACTCACATAATCAATAACTAAAGAGATGTGTATGTAGCCTAGGGTAGAGGCAGCAGGAGAAAAGATGATAAACAACTTTTTGCAGCTAAATTCAGTTTATTTTGCACCCAAGTACCGAAAGGGGCATAAATGTTTTAACAAGTTGAAACACGTAGTTTGTGTTTTTATTCCAGCCTTAAAGAGGAAGAAAGAGAGAAGTATTTAATATGTATAAACCAACTGTCTTTGCCTGGCTCATATGGAATATGTGAGGTTCCTGAAGGACACCAGATAGTCTGAGAACATGTTTATCTTCAGTTCTTGAATCCTAGTCGCAGTTAAATGTTGCATGTCTTCATCAGATTGCCAGAAATCACACTTGTTGTGGGCAATGCATTCATAATATTAAACTCGTTTTTCAGGCAGTCCTGAATTTCCCCCTATGCATTCAAAGCAGTGCAATTTTTTTTTCCCACTCTTGCATGTTACAATCCAAAGTGATATAAGGCTGAACCACCTAGATTCGAGAGAAACCAACCCTCGCACATGGGACTGCCTATTAGGTGGATATCGCAGAGATAGTTTTCCATATTTCAATATTTCAGTTTTAACTCGCTTCACTACACTGTTATCCTCCTGAGTCTGGCCTAATTTCTCAAACTTCATTAGAGCTCAAGTAAGTCCCTTGACATATTGCCTTTTCAAAGATTTCCTGACAGAGAATTGCCACTTATGTTAAAATTGTGTATACAGCAGTCAATTTGTGTCCTTGAGTTAAAGAAAATAGCTTAATCTTAAAATTTCTTAATCAATTTTTAAAAAACCTGCTGCACTCAGCAAATATGTATAACATCTGTTCCTCCAGATCAAAAGTCCCCAGCTTAGAGCTATTTCTTACTCATATATTTATTTTTTATTTCGTCGTTGAAGGGGGGTTTTACACTGGAATTTATTCCTAATGTTTTAATGCCTTCCAAGTCTGTTAGAGTTGAAGTGAGACATTTTCTGTAGCTGGAAGATAGTGGATCAAAGGTCCAAATGGTCACCTCATAAGCTGAGAGAACCACAATGTTTTACTCTTAGCCTCATGTTGAGGAGGCCTGCTCATGTGTTCATCCACGTACCCCTCACCAGGTATAAACCAGGACCTTCTGGATGTCAGTAACATGGCACAGTGGAAGCCAATGCTGTATGGAGTGGCATTTCTGCACAGCACAGTACAGGAGAGGAGGAAGTATGGACCCCTGGGATGGAACATCCCCTACGAGTTCAACCAGGCCGACTTCAACGCCACTGTCCAGTTTGTTCAGAACCACCTCGATGACATGGACATTAAAAAGGTAGAGGTCACACGTCTGGAGTGCTCAGCAGAATGCAGTGATCATCTCTAAAAGCCACCAACAACAGTCAGGCTGAAATAGCTCTGAGTGCAGAGTTTCAGGGTGATAATGGTTTAAAATGCTGGGTGATAGGCTTTTACTGCTGGAATAAGTGTACAGCAGGCTGTGGTTGTTGCCTCTTCATCAGTTTTCTTCTAACTCTCCAGATTCTTATTAAGCAGAAAAAAAAGTATGTGCAGTCCTCAGATGAGTATATGATAAATAAATCATAGAATACTAAATAAGCAAATAGTCTGATATACTGTAGTGTTCTGTATCATGTTCAGGGAATATGCACAGAAAAGCATCTCCATGAAGTCCATGAACTTTCTAAACAGAAATGCTGTTAAAGATGTGCATAACATGAGAAAGTACCTTTTCAGTGCTGTGTCCGGTCTCCACACAACACACTGCACTAATCAAATGACACATTCGTCAACTCCTTCTGCAAAGGTTTTGCTCAGGAACTGTAACCATTCCACATGTTTTACTTGCTATCTTCTTGTTTCACTATTTCAATCCCCCTCAGGGCGTGTCATGGAACACAGTGCGATACATGATCGGAGAGATTCAATATGGAGGCCGCGTGACTGACGACTACGACAAGCGGCTCCTCAACACCTTTGCCAAAGTGTGGTTCAGCGAGGACATGTTTGGACCTGCCTTCAACTTCTACAAAGGCTACAGCATCCCAAAATGCTCCAATGTTGACCAGTATCTGACGTACATTCAGGTGAGTCACCTCCAGATGCATACACTCCAGATTGACTGTGGATGCTGGTATCTGGCTTCTCCAGCACATTTAAAGGCCTTTGTATGACACTGCAGTGTGGCTGCAGAACTGTCAGCCTCTGATGAGACTCTGCTGTCGTGAGGATTTCACGTGTGTTTGCACATTTATGCCCTATCTTTCTACATCTGTTAAAATTCTGCACTTGTCATGTGATGTTTTTTTTCTATGCCGTCAGCTTTCAGTGACATCACACACGGTGAAAAGAGCAGCACTGACAAGACGAGGTTTCTGCAGGACACTGACACGCTGCGCTCTTGTCAGATCCAGATACGGGCTGCCATGTGTGTTTTTTCTTTTAGAGAAAACACACGCATGCTCATTTTATTACAGATTATGTGTGATTTATTAGTGCGCTTGTGTGCTTAACTGGTGGGTTT
This sequence comes from Chelmon rostratus, assembly GCF_017976325.1. Classification (NCBI taxonomy): domain Eukaryota; kingdom Metazoa; phylum Chordata; class Actinopteri; order Chaetodontiformes; family Chaetodontidae; genus Chelmon; species Chelmon rostratus. Next base: position 20,685,218 of record NC_055665.1, read on the forward strand.
GTGTGTGTGATGTGTGTGCCTGTGTGTGTGTGTATGTGTTTGTGTGTGTGTGTGTGTGTGTGTATGTCTAGAGGCAGGTCCTGGGCTAGTTTCATTAAAGCTAGTTTCATTATGATGGATGCTCAGGGCTGCCAGGCTCAGCAAGCTTATTCCTCTGCACCCCCTCTCAAATAGAGAATGACAAACACAGCCTTGGAGAACACAGACACACACACACACACACACACATAAACAAACAGAGGCAAAACATTCAAACACACGCATACTGTGTACACACAAATACACAAATGTTCACACTTTATCTACATAGACAAAACACACAACAGAACACTGTGTGTGTATGTGTGTGTGCGTGCGTGTCCACACGTCTGTGTATTTAAATTCAATGCAGACCGACAGGAACAAAGCTAGAATTCCCTAAGAGGAAATAAATGACCACGGCAAGGGACAAAGGCTATTGAGTCCAGCACCCAGTGTGACTCTCTCTCCATCACCTCCCATTTTTCTCAGCGTGTTAGCCTCTCTCTCCCAACGTTCGACTCTATTTGAATGCACAGTGTGATGTTGGAGGGACAAACTAGCCTGACGACATCATGCGTCTTTATTTCCCCAGTGCAAACTCTCCATCAGCAAAGAAACAGGACCAGAAGAAATCTGATATTATCTAAACAAAACAGTCTGTCACGGCCGAGGAGAAATGAAGCTGTGTTTGCGAAAACGTGCTAACACGGAAAGGATTAAACGCTATTTCCTGGCGTCATGTTCATGTACTAATTGCAGTTTCACGCCATTACACCATTCTTGATGTGTTAAGGGCGATTGGAGGTTTCCCTATAATGAAAGAAAGCGTACAACATATTGGATCTGCCTTTGCTTTTGGCTTACATGACATTACTGATCATAATAAAGCTTTGTACAGCCATTACAAAAGCAAGTTTGTTTGAATTTGGCAGGTTTATAAGAAACCTCATTAGTCACACTGCAGTAGCAGATGGTCCGTCTTCCTGTCGTCATTGAGAAAGACACGAACTGCAAGATGCAACACAGTTTCTGATAGGGAGACTTTCAACATCAGCTCACTTGAGTCACTTTTAAAAGTCAATTGTCCCTTTTAGACTACCTTTGGCCCTGATTTTTATGCAAAACCTAGATTTTGCCACAATTAAAATGTCATTACTGACAGCCGTATAACCCCTCTTAGGCCAGCAGTCATAAAACATGTGAGTGAGCTCCTGCGGTGAGCCAGTCTGTATGCTCAACATTCAGGTGTCTTTTTCCATGAATTTCTTTAAGCCACACGATCTCATGAAGAAATAATCACTCATGAAATCAATGAGGGCATACTTGAACATCGTTGTGGTATTCATCCTACAAGACCAGCTGGAAAATTGGTATTGACTGCAACAGAGCTCCATATGAGAGAGCACAGAGCCACGAGGTGAACTCCTTTTCTCTGTGAAGAAAAACTAACATCATATTAAATTGTTTGCCACATTTTATGCCTTTTTGAGGAGAGGTGAGTTAAAGAGGAGAGGTGACAGAAGATGAAGCAGAGAGAGATGCAATAAAGGTCCCCAGTAATTGGTGAAGCCAGTAACTATGTACATTCAAGTCTGCACGGCCTTTCACAACACGCATTTTCCTATTAGAGCACCACAAAGTGTTGATGTCTTGTCTTAACACCTGTCTGCCATAAATATCACATGCAGCCACATATGTGGCTACCCATCACCCTGGAGATGGGAGCTCAGGTCCCAGCAGTAGCACTTTTGGCTGATCTCATCACTGCACCAGCAATAGATATTAGTTTGTGGTGTGCATGCACCTTTGGACCAGGAGGGATGGCATGAATCTCCCAAGTGCTACACCCTCACGGCGAAGCTCTGCACTGGAGGGTGAAAAGCGGCAGCCGGTGCCACTGTGTGTCAGAGACACTTGGCTGTCTACACTCGACCCTAACCAACAGTGGCTTGGCAGTGACAAAAACTGCAGCGCAGGGAAGAGGAGAAAACCCTCCACACAAAAAGGCAGCACATAAAGCTCTTGCTGGAGACTGTTTGAACCATAAGCTCTGTCAGCCTGTTCCTGCCAGCTCAGTTTGAGGTGGTGAGCTCTTCCGCGGGGGCACCAGGGCCCTCTCGTTGTGAGAGTAGAGGGGGTGCATCTTGGCTGTTTCTTTCTGCAAATATTTTCAGGAATGCTCTGCGAACCAGTGACCTCTGGGTCAATAGCTGCTGCTGTCTTTCTTTTACAGGGTCTGCCGGCCTATGACACTCCAGAGGTATTCGGCCTCCACCCGAACGCAGACATAACCTACCAGAGTAAGCTGGCTAAGGACGTGCTGGACACCATCCTTAGCATTCAGCCCAAAGACAGCTCGTCGGGCAGAGGGGAAACCAGAGAGGCCGTGGTGTCCAGACTGGCTGACGACATGCTGGAGAAACTGCCTCCTGACTACGTACCTTTTGAAGTAAGGCTGCGTGTTTGTGTGTGTGTGTGTGTGTGTGTGTGTGTGTGTGTGCGCACCATTAATAGCCCGAGGTGAGTGAAGCAACATGTGCAGTGTTCCCCCGCTCAGCGTGTGTGTTGGCGAGGTGATGGAAGGTTGTTTGAGTGTGTTTGAGACAGTGACAGACGGAGAGGAAAGAAGGCTGGAAATAGAAGAGGGGTGTGAATGTAGCTGGAGCTCGCTAACTTTGTTTTATTTCGGGGTTTCTCTCCTTTTTTGTCACTCAAGTGGAAGTGGGGTGAGAATGTGATTTTTCTGAGGCGGAGGCGCAAAGCTCGTCATGGAAAGCTTGTCACTGCACATCACACCCTGTGTCTATCACTTTCACCTCCATCTATCTGCCTGCGTGTCTGTCTGTGCAGCATGTGAACGTAATATAAACTAGATTAGCCCCAAATTAATTGGTTAAAATGATACCGATATGTCTGTGTGTGACTTCTCTGTGTGTATTTCTTGCCAGAGTTACTTCCTGTCTTTTTAAAAATAGTTGTACAAAATGAAATAAAAATCAAACAAGATAAGGCAGATAAAATGATAAAAAGGTCATGAAAACAGAATAAATAATCATATATAAAATATTTCCAAAAGCTTTCACAAAAAGAAAAAGAAAAAAGATTGAAGGGAAGTAGAGGAATTCTCCTGTTTATTTTTTGTGTTACAGGTAGTAACATGTGAAACCTGAAGCATGTGACCAGTTCGTACGTATTATCGAGTAAAGAAAGACTACAAATCAAACAGATGCTTATTTTAGGTTGAAGTGGAGGTTTACTGAACTGTAGTGAGTCCAGGTACATTTCCAGCTCCTGTAGCTATGTTGCAAATGTGTGTGTGTGTGTGTGTGCGCGCGCGTGCGTGCGCTCATGCATCTTCACTCAACACATCATAGATTCTTCAGCAGGTTCATTCAAGTTTCATGTTCTGATTGGGTTTGATGAAACTTAACCAGGTGAGAGAGCGCCTCCAGAAGATGGGTCCTTTCCAGCCCATGAACATCTTCCTGCGCCAGGAGATCGATCGGATGCAGAGGGTCATAGTTCTGGTCCGGAACACCTTGACGGACCTCAAGCTGGCCATCGACGGAACCATCATCATGAGCGAGAATCTGCGGGACGCCCTGGACTGCATGTACGACGCACGCATTCCTGCACGCTGGAAGAAGGTGGGTTGTGAGAATTGAATGAAACTGAATGAAACATTTTAAACTGATTGTACTGACTGTACTCAGAGCAGTTCACCTGTGGTCATTTTGTTAGATCTTTTGTCGGCAATTACATTTTTTCTTGCAAAGTGAGCCTTCCTAATTGGAACAGTCAAATGTTAATTGTACTGAAAGCTATCAGCGGCCATTGCTTTAGTAAAGAATCTAACAAGCTACTTTAGGGAGCCTTGAGGAACATATGAATATCTCAAAGGTCCCTTTTGTTACTGCGCAGGTGATTGATTTCTGTATCTAAATCAAAGGTTCACTTGTTTGTTTCCGATCAGACATTTCTTGCTAGCTAAAAGGCAGCTTGTCATCATCAGTCTCGTTTAGCCCTCCCTGATGCTTCTGACCTCTTTGTTTATGCGCTTTATTTCTAAATTTTATCTACAGCACACAAATCCATTTCCGTGATGGATGGAAACGACTCTTCTTCGAACAAATTTAGATGACAAAGTTGCAGGAACATTCCTACTGAGAGAGGGAGCAAGGGAAAGCAACAATGACGTTTCCTCCCGTGTCCTGTGTTGGAATCGTTCTGTTGACATTCAAGCCGTGCTCTCACAAACATTACATCATTAGAATAATTTTGACTTGAATGGCTTCCTGGCTGGGATTCAGAGTATTTCTACCTGCGGTGCAATCTGCTTTTGGCCCATGTGCCTCCATTCTGCTGTGTGCTCCACTGTTCTGAGTTCTTTCTTTTTCTCTTGGCACGCAATGATTCGCAATCCATTTTTTCACTTCTCCCCGCGGTCTTCCCCTCTGATCCGCCTGCCTGACAGCTTTCTGTGTTTCGTTGTAATGTTTTGTTCGCGTCGCTGTTTGTCTTTGTCTTCCAGGCGTCGTGGGCCTCCAGCACCCTGGGGTTCTGGTTCACAGAGCTGCTTGAGCGGAACCGGCAGTTCCAGGCTTGGATCTTTGAAGGGCGGCCCAACTGCTTCTGGATGACAGGCTTCTTCAACCCGCAGGGCTTCCTGACAGCCATGAGACAGGTACGCACGGCATCAGGCTACCTACCTGCTTACCCACCGCCGGGGAGGAGACCAGATGGCACGCAGAGGGACGAGCGGGCGCACGGCCACGTTCGCACACACATATGCATACACACACATACACACATATGCACAGGCACTCGGTGGCAGGCAGGCAGGCAAGTGCACACACATTTCTCCTTGTTTTCTAATGAATTCAGATTGGTATTAATGTGGCAGGAGTGAATATTACAGAGGGATGTAGTCTGAATGTTTAACCCTACCTGATCCGGATCTGAAGTCATGTCCCTGTTATTAGGGCTCGTTTTTCTTTATTATAATAAAGAATAAAAGACATGGGTCTAGATTGATATTGAACTGAAATGGAAATTGGGTGATGATAATATGCATTTCAGAGCAAGCACTCTGTAGTTAACAATGTACATATTAATACACTATGTAAATATAAAGCGTACTTTTCTCTTTTTTGTGAGCCATCCTTGTTCCAAGTGGACATTAGTGACTGCAGACTCCATCGAACAGTGACCCGTGCTGCAGGAACTTTTACAGTTCAGGTGAACCTGTCCGCTGTAAAGAAATCTTGCAGTGATTTTGGTGACAGAAAAACAAATGTGGAAACTGATTAGCCTTAACGATAACCTCTTGTACAAAGTCTAAAACGTGTATAACATCAGTGTTTTTGTTGGGAATGAGGGGGCTGATTATGATGCCCTTCCTGCAACAGGCAAGTCCAATTAACTGAAGAACATGAACTCAGGAATTCAATACATTTCAAACATGGATGAGCATATCTGCACTTTGCTGTTTGCACCATCACTCTTGTAGAGATCACTCTTCCATCTATTTTCCTGGAGTGTGTCAGTGTTTTCAGCATTTGTTATTTACCTTTTCACTTGTTTCTCAGTTTGTCAGCATAATATCTTCAGACCTTCCCATTTCAACTGGTGGCCTTCATTGAATCTTTTAACTGAATTTGGTGATGACGTCTGGTTATTGTATAAAGTAACGATGAAAATGGGTTTAGATAGAGACCGAGGGCTGAGGTTTGTGTTCAGTGAGCAAATCAGTTTTCTTTGAAATTTAAGTTGTCGTGTGAATAGGGGATAATTTAGCGTTGGTGTCAGGTTTGTACATCTGACTGCCTTCTAGGTTTATTTATTCGACTCTGTAGAAATAATTTGGGTGCAGATGTGTCCTTTTCACTGAGCAGGGAGTTGTTGGATGTATGTAGACGTCATTTTCTCTCACTGAGCATGCATTCTGCCTTCTCATGAGCAACACCTCAGCTTCTGCTGGACCAGTGGCATCACACCATGTGTGCCTGTCCTGTCCTGTCATTTGTCATCAGTCCATATCTGTTCAATTTGACCCAATGAGATTTTTCTGTTTTTTTCCTCTTTCAAAATGAGGATTAAATGACTGAAGGGATACAATACTCACGTTTCATTATTTATTGTGCACTCTGCTCTGGCTCTTTGCTCTTTTTCAGTCATTTCTTCCTGTTGACACAGTATCTTGCAAAACAACGCCATGGATGGAGTGCACTTCCCCGCCTTACCCAGTGCTTTTATTGTACCTCGGTTGCAGCCATTATCAAAATTGATTTTTTTTGTGGGGAAACAATTGGCAAATGTTCAGCTCCATCACGCTGCCCACGTCACTGCCTAAACCTGCGGATTTGTCCCTGCACTTGTAGGAGATCACTCGAGCCAACAAGGGCTGGGCCCTGGACCGCATGGTGCTGTGCAACGAGGTGACCCGGTGGATGAAGGACGACGTCACCCAGCCCCCCGCAGAGGGAGTATACGTCTACGGCCTCTACCTGGAGGGAGCCGGCTGGGACCGCCGCAGCTGCAAACTCATCGACTCCAAGCCCAAAGTCCTGTTTGAGATGATGCCCGTGATCAGGATGTACGCTGAGAATAACGGTGAGATTTCATGAGATGGAGGGAAGCTTCCCGAGGTTTCACTTTCATTTGCAAAGTCAAAAAAAAAATCAACACATTGGATTTTGATGATGTGTCTGAATTGAAAACTCCAATCTGACAATGCAAATACTTCAACCCCGTCTTTTGTTACCAGGATCAGTCTTTCAAGTCTTAGTCGGTCCCAGTCCCAATCTTCTCTCATCAACATGTGCATCCCACGCCGTCACTCAGAATGGATGGATGTAACATTTAAATGTCAAGCAGACCAAGTGCTGTTTATTTTGTCTGATTACCAGCAGTATGTGGCAGACTGTTTGCTCTGGATAAGACCAGACTCTATTCAGGCAGGCAGCAGAGAGACTCGACCCAGTGGACGCCTGCAAGCAAGGCTGCCTGGGAAATAAATTAATGATCCAATGATACGCGTAATGCAGTTTGTTAACACCATGTCCCTTCCCAGCTCTTCCCACTAGAAGGATGCCTGCTGCGTTTGAGTGTGTGTGTCAGTGCGAAGGAGACTGGTGGAGGGATGCTGCTGGAGACAAGTGGTTGAAAGAGCGTCTATGAGTACGTGTGACATGCGTGTGTGTGTGTGTGTGGGTACATGTGAGAGTGTAGAAAACCCCTCTACTGAACTGTGCCTCCCTTCAAGGAGATTAGTCCCATCTCTGCATGCTGTCTGAAGACCAACTCGACAAGAGCTGTTTATTCCCTCGTAAAAAGGATTGTTGGTTTTTGTACTGATGGTGAGGATGTTGAAAAACACTCAAGTGGCACTCCAGCATGTTGCCACTGACAGGCTAACAGCTAACCAGCTACCAGGCCTTAAAAACAAAGAACAGTAAGGCGGTGCTGTGGGAGTGGTCAGGGAATTTGAACAGTGAAAGTCAGTTTAAATTTGCCTGATTTGAACTGACTTTGGCTTCATAAAAACAGATGTGTCGTTGAACTCGGCTGGATGTCCTGTGGCATCTCCACACTGATTTAAATATTTCATTGACTTGAAATGATTGTAGGTATAAAGCTGTTTAATTATAACCTTGATTAAGAGAGAATTTCACCAGCTGTTGCTCTGTTTTCTGTTCAGTTTTCAAATAACACTTTTTGCTTCTGTGTCGCAGGTGTGAAGGATTCCCGCCTCTACTCCTGCCCGGTCTACAAGAAGCCAGTTAGGACCGACATGAATTACATCGCAGCTGTAGACCTGAAGACTTCACATCCTCCAGATTACTGGATCCTACGGGGTGTGGCGCTCCTCTGCGACGTCAAATGATCGCCTCATGTTGAGGAGCACACATCTGGTAGGAGGTTAACTATTATTAAAGAGGCCCTCTGAGTTGTTTGGTTTTTTAAACATTATGTCACACAGTTTAGAGCAAAAATGCTCAAGGATCATAGGAACTTTCCGTTCACATTAAAGTAGTTTGTTAGTAATCATCTGATCACCATCTGGTTGTATCAGTTTGTAGCTTTAGTCTCCTCAGATGGAAACTGCAGTGTGAAGCAGACGGGACTCAAACTGTGCTGCTTCACTGAATGATTCAGCTTCAGTCCTGATAATGTGCACATATCTGTCCATCCGCTCACTAAGGGCATTACCTCATGTCAAGCATCACATGTCCCACGCTGTAGAGGCAAAGATACGTTGAATCAAAGAGGACTAACCTAGTTTGGATCGATATCAACTTATTTGATTGCGGTGATGTTACGGCCTCATGGAGCAGTTCAAATCGAGATTGCATCAGTGTGCAGCCGTATTCTCATCATCCTGCTGTTTAATGTAAATCACACTCCTGTCCTGTTAATGTGCTGTGAGCCGGTCATTTTAAAATAATAATAACACTCAGTACAAGTGAAATACATAGAAATTTTAATGAAGTTTTTACAAAAAACAATGGCATTAAAACATCAAAACACTTTTTTGGTAGTATTTTCTTTTGTTACAAAACCACCGTACCATACTCACTCTAAAGCTACCCTGTACACGGATCAGGATCTGGTTTCCCAAATTAAAATCTTGGCACTACAATCATCTTTATCCTTTTGTAATCCAGTACTTTTTCTCAAACCTTACTTTTAAATCTGTATGGATCAGATCTGATCCACTCAGCATCAACATCCAACAGCATCAAACATCTTTTTCCATTTTCAGCACGTGACGACAAATCTGACCCATGCCAGAAAGACTTAATATTTTTAGTTATGTCTAAGCAGTCAATGAAGACAAGATGATTACAGTGCAAAGATAGTTTGTGGGAAACTTGGTCCTGCATGAATATCACAATATATTCATTTTTTTATGCTTTCCCTTGAATGGACCGCCTCTAGAATACATCCAAGACTTCGTGCTTCGAACAAGGTTGATGGAGTTATGTACACGTATGTGTGTCTCCTTGTTATCTGGCTGTGTTTTTTTTTTTTTTTTGAAAGGACCAGCTTCTTCTTTTGCAACAGTGGTCATGCAGTCTTCCCTGGCAACCTTTGTCCTTTGCATTCATTTAAACATTGGTGGCCTTTTGCATCTCTTTGTAAAATTTTGGTTAAGTTGGGCACGCACACACTTCCTTATATCCGTAACACCAGCATGTCTGTTTTGTATTACCGTCGTTCACTCTGTCATTCTTGTCTTTTGGATGCTCTTCGAGAAGCCTTGATGTTAAAATCGTTGCCACGCTCTTTGTTTCTCTACTTCCTACTGCACATTGTCTGACATCCAAATGTACTGTGTCCTGTAAAGTGAACAGAATATAAATGCTGTTGGTTGAAAAAGAGGCTTTTATGGCAAATTGACTGCCAAAATCCTCCCAGGACTGAGTCAGAATGCTAATTTAGACCATTCCAGATTCTTCTCTCTGACTGAACATGTGACACTGTGGCTTTTCTGGATCCAACATTCAAATTACAATATACTGTATTTCAGGGGTTATTGCCTACTTGCTGTACATGCTACACTTACAATGACATAAGTGACAAAATGTATACTACAGCTGTGGCGTAGGTAACTTGCAATGCAACATTAAACTCTGATTGATTCCTTTGTGCCTGCTCCATCTGACATGAACGTCTGTTCTTTGTGCCTGTGTAAGTTCAGCTCAATCTGAACCAGTCTCACGGCATTACATTCCCTTGGGACAGTGAGCGGGTCATCTCTGTGTGCACAAAGTAGGTCTTCAGCTCTCCTTTGCCCTTGACGTTGATGATGCCTCTACAAGAGCACATGTAGCCGAGAGTCAGAAGGATGCGACTCGTCTCCTCCGTCACCTACAGGGGGAACCAAATGGGTAATGTCTGTTTTGCTCTTACACGACAGAATAAAATTCCTGCTGGCAATAATATTCAGCTCTGCATAGGAATACATTTCCAGTAGCTGACATCATAAATACTGAACTCTTGTACTGTTGGCATACTTCTTTGCATCTCAGACCTTGACTGTATTTTGGCAGGAAAAAAAAATCAGGATTTAAGTCGAATATAAATTCTAAACCCTGACCTTTCGATTAATTTTACACAAGACTGCAAAAATACACGTGTCTAGTCAATCTGCAGTCACACATGCCTCCACTGTATTTTCTCATCCTACCATTAAAGATTGTAAGAGATAAAGAGCACATCAATCATCACAGCTGGTGCAAAAAATTCTACTTGTAAATTGAAAACCATAAACAGTACAGAGTGCTGCAGCTTCCAGAGAACAAAGTACAACTTCAAGCTCTATTTATAAAAAAAAAAAGATAAAGACATGATGGGAAATATCTGTGTGCTACCTTGGAATAACTCTGCATATCTTAAATCTAAAATATCAACAGGCAATCTTGGAAGGCAATTGAAGGCAGATGGCTCTATCAAATGTGTTCAGGCTGTGAAGTGTAATACAGCCCTCTGACGACCGACTGATTCCCACAGCCAATTGCTGCGCAGGTGAAAAAGCATTAGATCTTCTCAGGCAGGGTGCATGTGCAAGATTTGAAGATGTCACATGACGATCAGGTGATGTGAAGTCCTCGCTGTCATAAACAGCAGGAGGAGAGGGAAGAGGGAGTTTTATCTTTGAAACATCTGTGCTGACGTTTAAAATCTCTACATGTGAAAATGGAGCAGCGCTGCTGCTTTGAAAGACAGTCAACGTCAAACACAATGTGATGCTGCCAGAGAATGGGAGGCTTCCAAAACTGCTCTGTTCCTGAGTCAATTCTGTATTTTTGTTATTTTCAACAAATCCCATGGACGAAACAAACACAACCAACAATGTGTTGGCCTGTCTCAATACTTCCCTGCCCTGTCTGTGGCTCTCGGTCCGTTCATTCCTTCTGAACATGTAAATCTTTACACCAAACAGCAGCAGGATGGTGAGCATGTCGGCTGGATTGAGTAAAGAAAAAAAACTACAGGGCCCATAGTAATGAACATGCATCCAGTGCAACAGCACGGCTCACTGATGTTGTTGATCGTTTTAGCTCTGGCACAGAGGAAACACTGCATCAGGCTTTGAAAAAAACAACACTGTATTGATTACCTGTATTTTTCCAAGGAGTCCGGTGCTGTCCATCCTGCTGGCTACATTCACTGTGTTCCCCCAGATGTCATATTGTGGTTTCTGGGCTCCAATGACTCCAGCTATCACCGGACCATGGTTAATACCTGACAAACGACACCAAGTAATCAGGGAACTCTTCAGGTGATTCTGTACCATCTTTAGGCCGTTACTTCTGACTCAGATTCCTGTTTGTTGATTTGAATGGGACATTACAGTGTGCAGGACACAGCAGTGCAACATTTCAAAATACTGTTACTGGCATATTGAACCCCATCGCTAATAATTATATCAAGAAGACACAGATTTCTTTTAAATTCAGTGTAAGTGCATCAGGAAACTCCAAGCACATTGTAAAATAAAATTCATTTGTTTCCGTTTCTGATGTCATACCAGAACACTTTTGTTCAAACGTATTCAAATCAATTTTTGATATTACAGGTGAATTATTGAGTGCAGCTCCAAAACGCCTGCCGTAACAGATCTGCTGCTTTCAGAGTAAACAAAGCTTTTCACGAGATTTCATCAGAACATGAGATGAAGTGGAAGCTAAATGCAGTTGAGCTCGTTCCCAGCACCTCTGCCGCCGCCTCAGGAGCTTTTCACAGCACTGAGGTGACACCAGGCCTCTCTTCACTCAAGCTTCTGAGTCAATTTCCAGCTATTTGGAAAATGCAATCTACACAAGTGTGCGCAGGAGGTGCACACAGGCACACGGCCACTGGTTTTGTCCAGTCCCAGCGGGCGAGTTCTTGTATCCCTCTCTGATGGAGCGTTTTAGGCCCGTCTGGAAGCAGCAGGGATATACAGTCACACACACGCACACTGCTGAGTTAATGGAGCATCCCATGCTGCGATCTTCACAGACAGGTTGAAGGTATCGAACTCTGACTCTTACCACACACTGTGAGCTGGGACCTGCCCGCCTGCTTTCCTCTACACTTCTCCCTTTACTCCGAAGTCAGCCTCTGTCTCACTCTGCTGTTATGTTACCATGGCTGTACCTGTGTCCTGCTACAAATATGAGGGGGGGTTTTTTTGTCTTATTTACATGTGCACACATCTCTCTGTTCCTATCAAGAAAGTAACAAACCAGCAGCTACAGATCAGTTTTAAATAGCTGAAGAAAAGACTGAACTTGCTCTCACAGCACTTTTATAACTGGAACTCACCAACTCTGAGTTTGAAGTCATTGAAGGAGTGTTTGTTGATAACATCCAGCTTCCCCACCAAGGCGAATGCAAACTCTACCATGGTCCCTATGTGCATGTACTGCCTGTCATGCTCCTGGGAAACAGTGAGGAACACAAGTTACATGTGATTTTGCTGCACTCGCACAAAGTTTTGAGAGGTGACTTTAAAGAATCTCAGAAAAATGAGTAAGTATGATTTAAACGTGTGAGTGATGAGCCTACCTGTGACGTGTACTCAGGCCCAGGGGATGCGTTCAGACCAGTAGCGGCCATGTAAGTGCTGCCAATGGTCTTGATCTTTTCCACACCGCTGAACTTAGGTTTGGACAGCAGCTATACACACAAATATAAACAAATGAGACATTGTTTATGGCAAAAGTGAAAGCTCATGTATTTTTTAGAGGATGCATTTACATCCATATGCAGTGTATGAATCTGTAACAAGCATTACTATTTCCTCTTCTTTCTCCTGCCTTCTGCCTGCCAGTGAAAGCCTCTCAGAATATCCAGGTGCCATTTCAAGAGGTTGTAGCTTGTGCATGAGACACACAGTTCACAGTGTCCAATCACATACTACTAAAAAAAGATACCCTGCTTTGTTTCCAGCATTCATTATTTACCTCATCAAAATCAGCAATGATTTCGTTGAGGAGCCTGAGGCACTCTAATCCTTCTTTGTTGACGTCGGATTCGGTGTAGAACTCTTTAAAGTCCGGGATGGAGGCAAACATGACACACACCAGGTCATAGGACTGGTGGTACAGATCCTGCAAGACAAAAAGCAGAAGACAAGATACAGACCCCTAGCTTTGGACAGCTGCAAAACAACGTAATAATATTGATAAAGCACCGGATGAAATGCATATGACAAGATTCTGATGTATTATGTCAAGCTAATCAAGATAAGAGTTTTCTGTGTATATTTAACCATAAAATTACTCGACAGTATTCTTCAATAAAAATATCAGAGGGACCACAGAGGCAGACACAACCACTAACCCACCAAACCACCATCCAAATAAAAGTGACTCTAAAGTCCATTAGACCAACAACTTGCTGCTGGATCCAGTTCAAGTGCAGGAATAAAGTCATTTGCTGACTCTTCATTAAGAGTTTCTGCAGCAGAAGCAGTATTCCCTTTTAAACGCCCATGACCTCCAGGATTCCACGTCCTCTAAACTAACTCATTTGTAAAATTTTACTTCTCACAGTTCACATTGTGGGAAGCACTCGGAGGATAAAACAGGATTCAAAATTATGAATGAGAAAGTCTCGCAGGCCATTCAGCAAATTCACCTAGACTGCCCCCCCCCCCCCCCCCCCCAGTCATCATGACAGGCAATCAATCAAAACTGGATTACAACTGAAATTCAAGCTTCAATACTCGATTGTAAATTCTGCTTTTGGATCATTTTCTGTTTTAACTCCTGCCTTGTAATATCTATACCCATCCTGCTTTTTAATTGGAATAAAAATCAATATAATTAGCAGCCAAGAAATAAAACATGCACATATTTCCGATCTAATGTATTGACTTGAAACATGAGATTATCTTTGAGCTACGATGCTTTTGCAATGCCTCATCACAGCTAATGAATGGATGTAATGGATCTTGGCATATAGCCACTGGTACAGCAAGGCCTCTTTGAAACCACAATATATCCGCTCTGCAGCCATTTGTCAGAACAGAATTTACATGAACCTTCATGTCTATAATGAAAAGAAAACATAATTAGTGCCTACCTCGTTCTTCCAGTTGCGTGCCAGGAAATGTTCTGCAACGTGTGCAGGCAGGACGTTCTCCAGCAAAACCCGGTTGAGGTTCTCCATCGTTTCAATCTCCTCACACTCCTTCTTGAACTTGTTCTTCCACAGAAAGTCTAACCTACAGTAATATTCATTCTGTTACAAGAGGACACAGAGGTGAAGAGACTGAAGGTACAGCTGTATAGCTTGCTTCCATCACATCACAGAGAAGAAGTAGAAACAGCTACAAGCGTGGATTTGGCCAAGGCTTAAAGACAGAGAAGACCATGTAACGTTGAAAAGAACAGGTCACAAAACACCTCACAACAGGTACGACAGAGTAAAATGTTTCAGCACAGGTGAAGAAGGACTTCCTTTAGTGAGAACAATGTTGGTCCGATTTGTAATGTGACATTTCATTTTCTTCCATATCGTGTGAAGCGCTCAGGTGCTTCATGATGAGGATTGTATTTAAGCCTGTTCCTGAGCAGTACAAGATGAACTGATTGGATAAAGCCACCAACCAAGCAGAAACATGTTTGTAAGACGATCTGATGGAAAAAGCAGAGAAAGTGATATGATTTGATGTTAGAAATATATAATTACTTGTTACAGAGAAAGAGGAAAAAGCAGTGTGTGGTCCAAAAACAGAGCAGTGTGTGGGAGACTGAGTAGATATTAATTAATGGCATGTGTTAGTTTTGCTGTTTTACAGTTAAACATTTTCAATGAGCTGAGGACATCAGTAATTTGTCTTCTGCAAATGCATTTATTATCCACTCAGAGTCAATCTGCTTAATAATTCTGTCTAGATTTGTGCCTGTATATCAAAATCCAGCAGTGCTTAAAATACGCAGAAAGAATATCACATTTTCTGCCATTTTTGTGACACAGTAGGCCTCAAGTATTCATCTACAGTTGTGGAAAATAACCCTATTTAAATTGAAATAATGCATAGCGCACATATGTTCAATATACTGTGATGCCAAACAAGTTTCCCTGTAATGTCACCACACTTGAAATGTCCAATTAATGTATTTGTGGGTGTAGCATTGGTCAAGTGGTGGAACAGCAAGCATGTAGTAAAAGGTGGTGCTTTTGCCCACACCTGTACATCCACCCATACAGTCAGTGTGCTTTTTGAGGACGCAGTTCAGTCCTCACAGGGGGAAAACAAAAAGTGTGAAGCAGCCATGCTATTATTTGAGTGCACAGTAGGGCTCAGGGGATCAGCCGTATCCAATTTAATGATAAGCTCTGACATAAAACAGAAATATTACTCTGCCCATGTCTTCTCTCACTGACAGGGTGCAGCGACTTCATCTAACATTCAAGTCTATTATAAACCGTAAAAACAGAGCGTGCATACACGTTCACATGCGTGCATACTTGGTCACTGACTGCATGGACTGGGTTATCTCCTGCATGTTACCATTAGCTTAGAGTAAAACTGTAAATATTTGTGTAATCAAGATGTAAAGGGTCTTACACTGGGCAGATTACTGTTACTTTAAATACATGCAGTTGGTGTTAGCGGACTGTACTGGAGTCTCCAGAGCAAAGTAGTGCCCCAGTTCTGGATCACTACCAAGAACAGTAAGGACCCTGCAGTGTAGCATAACCCTAAAATAGCCACACTAAGAAGTACATAACTCTCCAGAATGACCAGCCTCTGGTCCCTGCACCTCCTGGCTACTAAATCTCCACTTGAGTAACTTCAGATGTAAATCATTGGCCCAGAGTAGCTGAAGGGAGGCCAGACAAACTAGTCTCAAGATGCAGTGTGGCACAGCGGCTGAAAAGCTTTGCTGTTTCTACTGAGTTTATCAGCTGTGCAGAGTGGATTTCCATCTAGAGAATGCATGGGAGCAGCTATTTCCCCCTGTATATGTATATATAGAAAGAGATAGAAACACTGGAGTCCAATTTGTCTGCATTTACCTTAAAAATCATAAGCAACCCTGTAAGTGGTGCAGAAAAAAAAAAACTCGCTGACCCTGCAATGCATTGCCTCTAGCATGGTCAGGCAGTACATCAAACTCAATTGTGTTCATGCGTGGGAGATCATGAGAGGTTAAAGGGACCACAGGATCATGGAATCCCTCAACATGAGGGATGTGAGAGCATGAGCAGTCCACACCTTTCACAGGCCAACAGACTAAGTTAGCAGTGAGAAAGAACAAAGCACATAGGACTACAGGCATTCCACACTTACAGAAAATAAGAGAACACATGACAAAATAACTTTTAGTAGGTAATAAAACAGCAAATGCTTGGTGAAAAGACTAAAGAATGCAAGGGGTGATGCTGATGTAAGAGCAAAGCACAAGACAGACGATAACGTCATTCAAACTATTACAGTGAGGACTTACCTGTCTGGCAAGCACAAGCAGAGTGATGAAGAAAATAAAGAGGGAGATAGAGCCCATAGTCTTCAGGTCTTTGAGCACTCCTGGTCTTGAAGGGCAGAGAAAAAGGGAAGAATGTGTGTGTCGACAGAGAGAAGACAGAAAAAGATAATGGGAGAGATAAACATTGACAAAACACAAAAGATAAAAGAAAAGGAGGGAGTAAAAAAATAAAAGACAGAGAGATGAGAGAAAGAACATTTAATTAAAAAAATCAGGTTGCAATCAGTAGTCTGTGACCTGTGTCACATGATTGGTTAGCAGACCATTTCATTCCAAGCTGTCACTCGGTTAAGACTGTCACTTCTGCTTTGCTGTGACAAGAGCTTGTTTACTATTTGCATTCCAGTGGCCGGGCTTCCCTGCTCAGAGGTGCCTTCATTCACAAGGGACGTTTTCAAGAGGCAATGAAACAACCAGATAGTGTTCATGATCTGCAAACATTCAGCACTATAAATACACTGCAAACTCTCGTTTCCACCATCCTAACACTAAAAATAGGACACCTGTCCAAGGCAGAATTAGGCAACCAATCAAGCCACAGCTGTTGTGTGTCCATGTACACACACAAAGCCCAAAATATAGTGTCAAAGAGACAAAGCTGAAAAGAAATAAAAAAAACACCTATCATGATATTTAAATCTATAATCAAACTGTTTTCTTCATGGCAGTGAAGCCTGGTTGTCCCTATTGAAGTTCTGAACGTGTGATAAGACTCAAACAGGACTGTTGCATCCTAATTTCAGCAAGAACACTTTGCATATTAATGGACTCTTATTCTTATCTAGGGCAGCGCTCGGCAGACGACTGAGAAAACAGCCTGCAAGTTCTGCTCTCGCCTGGTTCATTATCTAATCAATTCTTTACACAGAATCAATGGCAATGACTGAGGGCAGACGCTTTCACATGAAGACAATCAGCAGATGGAAAGCACCCAAACAGGAAAGTATGATATCATTTTGCTTTTTTCCAGCTGCATATATAACCGACGCTTTTTTAGTTTGTCAACAATTCTACACTAATCACTTCACCATTTTCCATTACTGCTGATCGAAGCTGTGTGAAATTTACTGACTTAGGAGGAAACTCCTTAAGAATCACATTATGCTATTTAAATTGCTTTGGATAGGAAAGTCAATAACCAAAAAGACAATTCCATTCCTCTGCTGGAAATCACACCGGTAAGGCTCGAATGGATTAACTGAGCATCCGGTGTTTGTCTAATATTAGCGGCTGACGCTGTGGGTTCCAAGAACTTCTGTTTTGGATATTACGTCCAAATGCTACTTCCAGCAATGAATGAGAAAATCTCATTTTTCAAAACCACAATGCCTGCTGTCACAGTGTCCAAAAACTTATTCAATTATTGTATGGAGCAACTCCAGCATCTGTCTGTAGACGATGTCATCACAACAGTACAGTGAGCTGTGCAGTATCACACAAACAGAGAAGAGCAGGAGGGTAGAACTTCCTTGAGTGCGTTTTGAAGACAAGCATCAACCCAATATTTTGGGACATACTATTTTCTGCTGTCCTACCCAGTGTCAGGTGAGACTGATTACAATGCTGTCTCTGTGTACCCAGCACAGACATAGATTAGTCTAGTGCTGCTTCAGTACTGACAGCAGGTTGTGAGAATGTGGTGTGGAATATGAAATGAAATGATGAATAGAGCACAGTTGGGCTCGTGTGGATGAATGACAGTGCTAGAACTAATGACCATAAACTTCCCTTGGTCCATGTTTAATCACAGATGAGAGAAGGCAACTTTGTGGCCAGCTGGTGTATTTCTGTTCTGTCCACTAAGACGGATGATTACCAAGCTGTTAGCAAGATGTAGGAAGCAGAAACTTGCACTTGGTCTAATATCTTTGTCCAACTGAAATCCCATTTAGTCATCCCTTTTTTAGTAGTGGAAAATAATGCAATGTGTTTTTAAATGTATTATTACTACTGTTCTGTCACTGAAAAGAAGAAAAAGTGTATTTGGGGACATTTCAGATATGCTACTCTTCGTCTCAGCAGACCGAGGAGCCTGTCGTTGTCTGTGTTTGAGTGACAGCAGCTGTTGTTAATGGTACTGAAGAGTAAGAACCACAGCTGCATCTAACTGGAGCGCAGTGAAGTTTGCAGTTAAGTTGACATGCTGTTTCACGTGCTGCAGCTGAGCAGATAATTAGCCATCCAGCCTGCAAACCGATGTTAGTGATGTACTTTCCTCTGTGACTATTTGTTTGGTGGCTAATTCAACAAGCAAAGGTGCAGGTTTCTCATCAGACTCCAGAATAGGAATTCCCTTAAGGGCAAAAGTACATTTGCAGCCTAAATTAATTTCAGCCTCCACGGCAGCTGTTGTATTTACAATGAACTGTCATGAGCAGGAAAGACTACGCTGTACCTTCAGATCAGCTGCATGCAGGGTTTGTAAGCAGACTCTACGAGCTAGACACTTAGCTACTGAGTCTCTTCAAAATTATTAATTTTTAGAACGCTATATTATTTACCATAGCCTTGCAGATTCAGTGATGATAGCCTTCTGTGCTGATGCAACACATGGAAGGCATGTAATATCTGCTCGAAGTGAGCTCAATGTTTGGTCAAGCATCACTATCAGCAGTAAAACTCAAAATCTCAATAAATGGCTTAACGTTGTCTTAACAAAATATCCATTAACAAACAAATAAGTAAGAGTCTCCTCATTAGGTATAATGTAAGAGAAAAGCAAGAGGTAAACAAGATGTTTTGTGTATTACACTATGGTGTAAGATAATAGTGTTGCATGTATGGTGGTACATGTCGCTTATCATCATCTTCTTCTTTATTCACATGCCACAGTCCAATACCTGAGTATCCACCGTACCTATACGCCATGTTTTCTCTATAGGGGCTCTGAGTAGAACTGTTGAAAGAGAATTTAAGGCTTGTAGATAATATGATACTGAAGTGGTTCTGGCACCTGCAAAGGACGCCCCATGGGTGGCCCCATTTAGAGCTATTTTGATTCAACTGACTGGAGGAAGACCTCAAGGCAGACTGCCTTACTCTCCTTCTTTCTCTTAATATCACTATGGGTTTTTTACTCGGAATATCACCAGATTAATAGCAGATCTCACCTAACTTCCTGTTCTTTTCTTCTTCTTTCCTTTCTTGACTCTACATCCCTCTTTCACGCTCTTGAACAGCATCTGTTTGACACTGCACACCTACCTGTCCAGGCTTTCAGTCTTGTACAGAAATCGACTATATTCATCCAGCAGAGAGGCATGTGTTTGTAGAATAATGACGTTGTAAACCACCACAGCTGTCAGCATGATAATCATCTTCAGCTCGTAGTTTATCCTCAGGAACACCGAGCAAGAGATGAGGCCCAGTATGCAACTGTAAATTAAATACTGGACGGACAAACACAGACAGACAGAATGATTGATTTATTCAAAAGTCAGTAAGACAATAACAAATTTATAGAGAATCATGAGAATAATAATATTTCTCTCCACTTACAGGAAGGTAGAAATTGTTTTTGCCTGTGAAGGCCATTAGTTGTCCATTAGGGTAAAACAGTGTTTCATTTGATGAATTGTAAACAGGAACAGGAGGCAACAAATTGTCTTCCAAAAAGAACTAGAGGAAAACACAAAGTCAACAGAAATGAAGGGTTAGTCTCATTTTTGGGCACTGCTAAAAATAATATTTCCATCCAAGTCCACCACAGAAAACAAACCACACCATTCACATGCAAATTACAAACACACTTTCCCTGTCTGTGTGCCCTGCACGTCAGCATGTGAAAAGACAAACAAGTTTACATTGTACTTGCAGGATGAAAATAGAGTCTTGTTAGATAAGAGGCCAATAGTGACAACCATTCAATAATGTCCTTTAAAGTGAACCTACAGGATAAGATTCGGATTGGCTGCCCTGCTCAGCAAATCCAAGTTAATTTGGTTCATCCGCCCAGAGCAACTGACCCACGTCAGGCGCAAAACAAGATTATAATCTCTGGAATCGATTTGTGTGAAGGTCTAAACCAGGGTCGTGACACCGTGCTTTATCATGTAACTTCCCCACAAGCCTCAGGCAACCATTTCACCTTTAACCGAGCCTTTTTATTTCTGTCTTTTTTCTCTATACTGAACTAAACAGACAAATCTGAAAATTGATAGAGCAAAATAAAATGTTAAAAATGTTAAATGCAGTGTTCCTTTATCACTACATCCAAATGGTGGTGCCACGGTTATGCAGGGAAAACATAATCTTCATGTTTGAAAAAGCCGACTGACGTACTGCTTGGCAAAAGAATGCAAAGATATTTTTCTGTAGTTGACTGTTTGAGGAAGTATCCAGGCTTAAAATACTAAAGAAATGGAGATATATACTACATGAAAATGCTAATGCGTCCACAGTCCCTGAACTTGTTAACTGCATATTAATGTGCATTTGTTCGATGATTATGAATACAATCTTGCAAAAAATCTAAACATCCCTGTTTCCTATTCTTTTACATCACTAGGGGCCAGTTAATTAATTTATACATTTATTGTGACAACATTCTGCATTCCATTATCTTCTAATTACACTGTAGTAGCAAACAAGGGGATGTCATCTGAAGGGCTGTGATACTTCATTCCAAGTGAAGCCCAATTGGTTTCAATTCCCCCCGTCCCCCCTTACTGCAGGACCTGCGCATAAAAGCTTACCATGTTGAAGACTGCCATTATGAGTATTAGAGCTGTGGTTGTCATGGTGAGAGTGATGCGGGGCCATGGCTTGTTGGCAATAATGACTGATGACCTCAGCAGCCACATCCAAGAAGTGGAGGCGCTTTTACTGCAGTGCTGCAGGAACACGTACACACAACATGACACAAAAATAACAGAAAGTATGAGCCGAAGTACAGAGGAGGACTTCAGGAGCTGAGGTATGAAAGGTCGCGGACAGATTCAAACACACACAGAAGAAGCACCAAGGAACACAAGCACATGCACTAATTAAAGTAAGTGAGCAACATTCATGTTCATATGAACAGACACATAAATAGTAGCTTAATTATTCCTGTTGAGTAAGGACAGTTACTATGAAATAAATTACACAATACATGAGAAATTCACCCACTGAAGCACCGATTACTAACGCCTCATTGCCTCAGGAGTGCCAATCAACAAGTTCAAGAGACATACAATTATGAAAAGCAGGGTCTTATCAAATTAATGGGGCGTGCTGCAATATAGTTCAAACTACATACAATAACAGCACTATAAAATGACCACGACAAGTGTTTCCATCATGTATAAAACATTGTAAGCAAAATATATCCTCCAACAAACCATTCAAACGGAAATGATAATCATTAAAACTAACTTCCAGCTCCTGCTTCACTAATCAAATCATTTTAACTGAGCTGTTTTTAAGAGCAGTACACACTGTGCAATCACACGCTTCATTTAAACCCAGCAATAAGACCTGACAGGCAACACACAATAACATTAGGACATTAACATGTTTAAATACGAAGTTTCCAATGTTGCAAAAATGTGATCTTCCATGTTAGTCAATTGCTTTTTCCTCTTTGCAGCGTTGTCTTCAGCTGAATGTGTTTCATTGAGAGACAACGACAGTGAAAGCCCAAATCATTTGCTTCATCATCTCAGCAATACACGAGCATCACTGAGGACTGAGTGGATGTGACATTTGAAGAGCTCAGGGATGTACATTTCAATTCAATAAAGGGAGCATGGCAGACTGTAGTATGCACCAGTGGATTACCAGAAATGTAGAGCTAGTGGGACATATCATTTTGTTTTAAAAACAAGGCGTTTGCACACAGTTTCATCTCTAGACCCTCAGGTAAAAACACAATAATATGTATGACTTGAATGATACATATGTATTAAAAGAATCAGCTAGAGTTGATTTAAGTTGGAGATGTCAAGTTATACAGTCATAGAGCCAGCAGAATGTGCAAATCAGTTCATCAAACAACCATCTTTGACCTTTCTCAGGTTCCCACCATCATTCTAGCCTAAACAGTGACAGCTTCTACACGAAGTGCTATGTGGGTCAATGTCTTATTTTGTGACTGGAGAAAATAAATACATGCACACTGAAGCCTGCTGGTGTTGTTTTGCTGCAACTGTGAAAATTCAACTGACTGCCTGGTTACAGCTGTCTGATATTCAAATGCCATCCAAAGTTATAGCAGGAGAGGAAGCTATGTATGATAAATATTGTTCGGATCTCAAATCAGCCTCCAACAAATCCAACAGGATTGATTTTGACATTATACTTTCCTCATTTAGGATTTTAAGGGAAAAATTTCAAGATTTGAGTTGCACTGAAAATTTCATGTTACTTGACATATTGACATATATTCATACCTAGCTTGTCTTAACATTGTATACTGGGGATTAAGGAATCGTTTCATTGTTTATGTTTATGACATGAGGCTGGGGTAAATGAACTGAATGTGCTCCTGAAAATGAAAGACACTCGTCTACAACACTGTGCCAAGGAACATACATGCATAATACATGCTCAATTACAGAGTGTAATGTTCCTATTCACAAAGGATCCATGAACTCCAGGTTGATTCTGAATTATTACACAGGAGCTCTAGAATAAACTGTGTTGGCTGTCTTGAAAATTCCACAAAAAGTAGACAATGACATGAACTAAAGCAAAGACCCAGCAATACCAAATATGTTGATAAAAGGCAGCAGGAGGCTTGTCAACATTCACTATAAAGTGCTGTGTTTTGTTTTTGAGCCTTGGGCAATATCCTTGGGGAGCACAGTTCAGTGCCAAGCAGCAGATTCTCACTTGCAAAGAACCAAAGATCAGACGTTGGGTGGAATAGCTTGTATCGGCCTGCGGCTTATGGAATTTTGTAGCACCCTTAATGTTTTAAAAGTCATTTCTTTGTTTCATGTCGCCTCATTCTCTTTTTTTTTCTGGTCTTTCATTTATTTTTACTTGACATGTATCGTTGAGCATCGCAGAAGAGAGATGAAGTAGCGTTTGAAGCCTGCAATATCACAGAAATGACTGCCTGCTCTTTCAAAAGAGCGCTGTTGTCGGATTGTTAGATCTATTTTTTAACCACACATAACAAAATTAACTCAGCCTTTTCCAAATAACTTATAATACAAACGTATTAAATATGCTGTAACACCCAAATTCACAATATCCAGTAGAGACTGTTGTACAGCACAGTGTGTTTGCTATGTGGGTAAACAATCGTCTCCACTACAAAGATTAAGACAAAAAAAATATAGAAAGAAATTTTACTAATAGAGCTATGCATCTCTATGTTGCCCAGAAACAAAAGAAGCACGTACCAAAGCAGTGGTGTGCACAGGCTCTCTGGGGGGCAGGGGGACATGAAGAAGGGCGCTGCTTCATGCGAGGGGTCAGGATTCAGGGACACTTAGGCTAACAACAAGGGTACTTAATGGGCTGTAAAGCTGACCAGAGGGGCACTTGGACAACTCATGTACCACTCATGGCATTAGGACAAACATTAAGCAAACCAAGTATACCATTAGAGAGCAGGCGCATCCTGGTTAAATACAGCTTTTGATATCAAAGGACACTTGACTTCTAAAACAATGATGTTTGCAGTAAATTGATTTACTCACCAGGAAGTGTCCAATGAAACATATGAAGAGGATCATAGAAAGGATAAGAAAAGCCATTCCAAAGGATATTCCCAAGACAGTTGTCCTAAAAAATGCAATATGTCATCAAGTTTAAATCAAGTTTTAATTAAGTTTAATGTCATTTTGCAAAACATCTTGTCTCAAAATGTCTCTCATCTCAAAATTACTTATCAAGGCAGGGAGACATGAGCCACATTTAGTTTAGCAATGTATATTGTAATAAGAAATTAATATACGTGACATTTTCCACAGTAACACAGAGCACAGAGTAAATTCCTATGTTAACAGTAATTCTACTCCTATAATAGCGTGAAATAAAGCACACATACTTTGGAAGGACGAGAATCTGCACAATAAAGATGCAGAAAAAGATCAAACAGGCGCAGGTGACATAGTATTTGAAGGCCGGCAAGGTTGTTGCTCTGTACTGAAAGGATAAAAAAAAAAGGTCAAGTTTCAACAACAGGCTTTTAAAACTGATATTAAAGTTACTTCAAACACTCCTCAACTGTGCACTCAGACACCACAAGTCTCCCTGTAATTTACAAGATTTGAGGGTAAGCTAAGTGTAGACAAGAGAACAAGCAGTAACAATATGTTGTGCAATCCTCTTTGAAATAACCATTCCAATATACCCACTGAGGGTTGCACGATGCCAATGTACTTGTGCTGCCTCTTACCTCCTTCTCCAGGGATTTATTGTGAAAGAATAATGATATTCTTTGGATGTCCTCGGACTTGAGCCACTGTCTGGGAGCATAAAGACATAATAGAGATCAGATAAAAAAGGAGAATACAGGCACTGTTGAAATTAAATTAGATGTGTTTATACTAAAAAAAAAAAACGAAGATTCAAGTTCATGTATTTGCTCAGAATGTTCAATAGGGATATGGAGAGGCAGGCATTCAATGCAATTTCCAATACATTAAAGAAGATACAGTACATGCCATAATTTGCTTTAACATTGCCATGTTTCATCAGTTTTAGAAGAGAGCACATCTTATCACGATCACAATTTTCAAAACTTCTTGTATATACTTAAATTATTAATGTGTCGTTTTTTTTAAATGACCCTTACTTTTGTGAATTTATCCCATCAAAGGTTCTAATCATCCTCTCGTTAAGTTCCTCCTCAAACCGTTTCTTCTGAGACTTTGTCCTTCAATGGGTAGCAAGATGAAAAAGAGACATAATATCGTTTTATTACATACACATCAAAGCCTCTAGCAGAAGTCTAGTCTTATTAAACATCTTGTCGTCTGTCTCTGTACTGTTAAGGGACTGGGATAATCCTGCCAAGGAAAACTGTGCTGGAGCTGTAAAATGAGCAGCTTGCCTTTCTGATGTCCTGTGGAAGTGATACTGCCCCATCGGCACATCCTAGACACGGAGGAAGAGGAGAGAAATGGGTTACAAGCTGAAGCTGAACTTCCCCCACCACTTAAATCACAACATATGTGTAGCAAACATTACACACAGCAGTGTTGATCTTCCCATTCTCATTTGTCATGCTGTCTCTGTGGTGCAGGTTGGCAAAGGGCTTGGCTGCTCCCCAGGACTCCAGATAGCGGGTCATCCTGACTGAGGCTCTCATCTTTGCTCCGTATAGAGTGTGTCTAGGGCGATAATGATGCTGTGGGCTCCGACGCTCCACCTGGACAAACATGGAAATAGAGAAATTTCCTTGCATTTTATTCAACGTCCAATATTTATTCTATTGTATGTGATGCATGTGCTACAGTACCTTTGGGTTGACGACCAGAAAAGTGATGACTCCATGTTCCTTCAGGTAGGGGTCTCTTTCTTGTCCATCCCCATCTTCCACCTTATAGGCACCATTTAGGTGCTCCAGTGTCACTGAGGTGATGTGGACTCGCCTGGAAATGAACAGTTCAATCAATGAACAGCTTCTATAAATAGAAAAAATTGATATGGAAATTCTTCTGGTATCCTTCAGCAAGGACGTGTGACAATCTGAATGCAATGTTACCTTATGCAAAAAGGAACACATGCTTCTCTTTTACTTCCAGCTCACTCACCCTGGTACACCTCCTGCCTCCATATGATTGGCCAGCGTGACATCATGTGACCAAACATCGTACTGCCATTTCTGGAGTCCAATCACACCACACAGGACATTCCCAGAATGCACGCCAACACGCATGTTGATGTCAACCCCTGTGGCATCTCGCACTTTCCTGTCATGCATCAAAAAGCAGCTCTTAAATGTGGATCCACCATTCCATATATCTTATTAAAAAAGAGAGGAAATGCTTGTATGCAGATGGCGTATGCAGAGTATTGAAACACTAACATTAATAAGGGAGAGATAAAATCCTGCCACAGCAATTTTCAAGTGTGCAGACTAAACCAACTTTGTTAACACATATGCTAATCCTGATTTAAATTTTTCCTCAGTCAAACTTTGCAATTTGCAGTCTTTCTCTCTCTATTAATAGACTGAACCCTTGAGGTGAGCGAGGACCTCACACATTACCACCAAACATTTAAAGCAGCTAAATTGGCAATCAAGAAAAAGTCTCTACATCTGAACTAATGGCTAGAGAGAGCTTGTCACTACGGTTGTTTCAATACATGTAGTTAAAAAAGCACCTTGTTAAAAGGTACATCTGAACAATAAATGCAGGGAGTTAAAAGTGGCACCTAAAATTTCCACCTAAAAGTGTAATAAGACTCTTGAGAGCAAGAGGTAGTCGCGGTATGATGACCTGCTGTGCATGTTTGTGCATTTGTTTACATCCATTTATTTTCAGGTCAGCTATTTGAACATATTTTGACATCAGTGATGCCAAAATTCTACCCAACATTAATACTTCAGAGTTAGATCCTTATATGATCAATTAAGACAGCGTATTGTGACAGTCTTTTTTAGCAGCACTGTTTTGTAACTGGCACTTACTTGATGGCCTCGCACATGTCTAGACCCATTTTCACACAGTTCTTAGCATGGTTCGGAAGAGACTCCGGCAGGCCAGACACACAGTAGTAGCAGTCCCCAAGGATTTTGATCCGCATACATTCATTTTCCTGTGTATAAAAAGGTCAGAACACAGGCTCAACACAGTCATATAGAAGTCCCATTGACAGACAGTGCAGGCAGATTTTAAATGAATTACATAACAACCATCTGAGGGAAGAAATCTTGTACATAAAAAATCTATAGTTTTCATGATCAATTTGTCCACTGAACATCAGTGAAAACTGAAGTGAAGAAACAAGCTTTTGCGCAGAAGCTGATATTAAAACCTGATACGGTATGATTACCATTCATAGTTAACATGTGCACTACAAACTGTGTTGTTTTTGCACCACAAATATATGTGTGAAAGAAGATAATTTATTTTTGAACAGGTATTTGCCCAAAATAAATGCAAGACACATCACCAAAAGCTGGTTCATAATTGTTAAGCATTTAGCGAGATGATTCACAAGATGTGACAGTCAGAAAAATGAGTAACATGAGTTTTATTATTTTGCATCAATGGAAACGCAAAATTAACACTTTGTTAGGATGTGATGAAGTCCATTAATGAAATGTTTACCTTGGCAATTTGATCAAATTTGCCAAACAGCTCATTCAGCATGTGCACCAGCTCTCCAGGTGAGCAGTCACTGGCCAGCCGTGTGAATCCCACTATATCAGCATACAGTATACTAAAGATGAAAAAACATATATTAATCAGTAAACTACAATGGCTTTGTAAGTTTTCCAGGACTAACTGTAGCTTCCAAAACAAAACAAAACAAAAAATTAAATGTGCATTGCTCCATATGTAAATCTGCACTCTCGGGACATATACACAGTATGTGTCACATATGTGCCTTACAAGCACAGTACCGTACTCCCCGCTCACATAAGTGATGATTACAAATATATAAAAACGTGCCTGACATTCGTGTGTCTCTGGACATAGAGATTGTGAAAATTGTTTGTGTTCTCAATCTGGCCAAAATTTGGACCCTTCAGTCTCTGGATGATCTCAGCTTTCATCACCCGGGCAATGTGCGCTGGCAGCAGAGACAACAGGAGACGCTCCTGATAACACAAAGAGAGAAGAAGCTGTAGTACAGGGATGGTTAGAAAAATCAAGGAAAATAAGCAGATAATCACCCTTTAAAACAATCAGCATTTGTAAGGAATATAAGGTTTCATGGATTTCAGGAAAGTGTGTCATTTTTCATCAACAATGACTTAAATGTATGTGATCGTGTGTTGTGCTGTAATCAAACAACATTACAGCAAATCTAATGCAAAAAGATAAATAACAGTTTATTTGTTTTAGCTTCAGAGTATTTTCTCACGAGGATTCACTGCTTCATCACCCCTAAGAATCACTTAGTTTATCAGTGGCGTGACCAAAAGTTATGTGCAATTACAAGTAATGCAAATGCAAGAACAAAGCGTTCAGATCCAAAGTTTGAATATTTACGTTATCAAAGTATAATAACTAGGGATCCTGTCACTGAAAAAGTTTTACATTTTCAGCAAATGGATATTTAATTGAATTCAGTCCTAATCTAATTCTAAAGCATTAACCTTTGATGACATGAGGAGACAAAAAGCTGTCATCATTATAACTCAATGAAAGCTTCAAATGCTAATTGAAGGTTAATTGGGCACTGCATGGTGTCAGGTTGACAGTTTTACAGTGCTTATTATTCCATTGCCAGCCACCAGAATACAGGCTGCACTGTTATTCACCTCCCCACATTTCACTTATTTAGTGGTACCTTAACCATCTCTCTGTTTCTCCAAGGCTACTGTAGGTATTACTCTAAGCCAACCTGGCCCTTATTAAGCAAATAAAATTCCTCCCATGGTGAAGACAAGTTCAAGATTGGAGAAAACACTTGATTAAGCCAATGTCACCTCCAACTTGAAGCTTTCTGCACTTCTGATCATCTCCATGCATTGCTGCTGAGGCTCAGAGGGTTCATGGTGCCTGCTAACAAACACTGCCAGCTTTGGGCTTACGATGAATTCACACAGTCCCCCTTGGACCACTCATACCGAAAATGTATGCACTCACTGTACTGCAGGGCACTTTGGATAAAAGCATGCAGCAAACGGCATATATTATGAGCGCCCCAGAGACATGTGTCTCTGCACAGTTACTACCATCTGTCGCAGGCAGCAGTAGCACTCCAGGGCTTTTGCAAAAAGCTCCACCCAAGGCATTTTCAGCTTCACTCATGGTAGTTGAACAACACAAGCTGGATTCACCATAGGGGTAACCAGCCCCACCCCAAGCCTGGCCTTTCACAACAACAGCTGGATTCACCCTCATCTGACATACCCAAAAGCTACAACTGCAGCAGCTGCAGTGAAAAGCTAGCTCCATCCCAGGCTCGCACAGCAGTAAGCTTTAATCAACACCTTGCTAATTTCTCATAGGAAGCCACGTTGCTCGTATGCAGCACCACCAAATTCACCTGTGTTAATTGTACTCACCTGTTATTACTTTACACACAGCATGTGGAGAAGAGTACAAATACACAGATAAGCATACAATGTTGCTGGTTGGTTGCAAGTGCATTCAAATAGGTTTTTAGAATTTCAGGTGGATTATGAAAATGAGTAAGCAAAGAAATGTGTTATTAGAAAAAGAACCCAACAGACTTACGTTGAATGACAGATTCAGTGGGACAGTAACTAATATGTTACTTTGTCTTTCCCAATTGTGCACAGTAGGACAAGGCAAACAGGAGATGCCCCCTTTAGTCATGTAACAATAAAGCACTATCATAGATTTTTTTTAAATCCACTGTTTAAGATACTGTATGTGAGCAACAGCACATTTAACAAATGTTGTCGGGCACCTTAAACATTGCAGTTACATATAGTATTATATCTTGGTACTCAAGTGCAAAGACTTTGGCCAGAGGATCCTAAAGAGCTTTTGCTGTGAAGAATTTAGAAGTAGGCTCCAGGGACTCAACATAATCATCACGCTAACTGAGGTCATTAACGATTACCACACTCTGTAAAACACAACTGCTGACATGAATCCTCTGTGGACTCCTTCCCAATCCAAACCAATGGAGTCAGGCATGGAGTTATAGGCAGAGCAGAATGGATTGCATGACTCACACATTTTAGGTAAAGCACAGCCAGGAGCCGAATAGCAAATGGCTGAAGAGTGAATGTTTAACCCAAATTCGGCACAGTGTATGAGACACACACCTACACTGATGAACAAAGAATTAGCTATCAAGATGCATTAAGTTGCAGTGAGGACAGAAACAGTTTCAGTCAAGCGAAGCATTAACAGGTAGATGAAAAAAAACATTTCAACAATAACTGGAGAGTGCAACAAAAACCCTTTCTGGATGACTATCAGCTATTTTGCACTGGATTAAATGTCATTCTCCAAGTCCTGGGTGTGCCATAATGTTGTTTTAATTCATTTACTGTAACAGTGAGGATAATCATCAATATCCTCACTGCTACACTCACCCCATTCATCTTTCATAATCCATTCCTCATGCTCACTCCCCATCATTTTCATCATCATCGCCATCAACTCTGCCACATGTACTCAGTCACTCACTGCTTGCCTGACTTTCACTGCTCACTGGTTATTAGGACTTATTGACACCACTTTACCTGTTGTCTCTTCTCAAACTCCAGTTTAATTGGGGATTTGATGCAGTTGCAGGTGTCCTGATAAGTCTGTTTAAGTGCCAACTCCATTAGGTGCTTGTGGTACGCCCCCGCCATGTTGCCACACAGGAAAATGATAAAATTGGCCAAAACCTGTACAGGAGCAGAGGAAAGACAAAGCTGGTATTGGATAAATATCAGACAAAAATAATCTTGCAATTCAAATACATAAATGAGTGACTAGTAATCTGGCATTGATTTGACAGAGCAGAAACAGAGCTGTACAAGGGAATACATTCAACATTTCTGTGTGTGGTGTGTTATCTACTGCACACAAATATCTCCAGTGGCCTCATTTTAAAGAGAACTACATACTTAAAAATAAAGAAAACAGTAATTTGCTTTAGTCATTCTAAGTCATAAGGATGCAATGGATTTTACTGACCAATGCATAAGACAAAACTTCAAAATCAAAAACAGGGCAAAAGCTTTTCCTTACAGGTACTAGGCCCTGGCAGCCGAGATTCTGCAGTGATGTCAACATTCAGCACTGCGCAGTGTATTCAAGGGCAATGTGGCATTTACAGAGAACACAGCTTAATTCAGTTTGTTGTCAGGCAGTTATTTTAAGCAAACCGCTTCCACCTGCTCCTCAGAGATGGAGAAATACAGTACAATGGTAAGATAAGGAAATTAGATGATGCGTGAACTCTGCCCCCGCTCAGTTGTTTATTGCCTACAAATAGCATCATGTACTGCCTGCATCAGCTGTCCTGTGCCTCGATCAACCTCCCCTCTAGTCTGCTGAAGAAATGAAAAAAGAATAGAAAAGGAAATCATCAATAAATCCAGTAGCTAATAATGTGTCCGTGTCTTGAAAATATTTCATTAAATATTGTGTTTATTGTGTACTAATGCCATTTTGTATATGAACAAACAGCTATGCTATGTTTTTTTTCATCATAATGGCCTTTCTAATTGCTGAAAGTGAAGTGCTGAATCAACAAGATGCTGATACGTCCACATTTGGTATTTCCTCGTCTTTATTTGAGCTTAACGCTCACATAACATTCTAACCACATAATATACATGAAATAAAATGTTCATTTTCAGTCTAATTTCTAACTCTCTTGCACATACCTTCTTTCTCACTTGTCTATTTGTGCTTCCTGTATTAGACAGATAAAAGCAAAGTCTGACAAGGTAAAGTTGAGCCTGATAAGGATCAAAACTTTATAGAGAGAGATCATCATCATTTTGATTTTCAACTTTTGTTCTGACATTAGCCTCAGGCCAAAACATATTTAGTATGACGTGTTTTAGGAATCTAGAATGTTAAGAAAAGATTTTCCCATTTTTCATCCATTCAACAATTTTGCTTTCCCTTGTGTACCTGGCCTTACAGCCTCACAGGGCCACAAGCATTGCTGTGTGTTCTTAGTCGTGTATTCACATCATCGGTTCCAGACTCACTCTTTGTTCAACAGATACAAGAATAGCTGACCTCATTAACAGCTTGCATTAAAATGGATCTCGTATCCGGATCGTATCTAGATATCTAACCTGATTAAATTCGACCTGGTACGAATATGTCTCCAGTGTCCACACTGAGATTGAATTGAGATCCGATCTGTCTGTCCAACTTGTTTTTGTTCTCCTTCCTTCTTACACCCTCCTCTCATTTGTGTGGTTGACAAAATAAATAAACAAAAAATGTGTGAAGCTGCACTATTGGATGGACTTTTGACTGCTTTCAAAGCAGGTGAACATGTACTCATGTGGTCAAGCACTATCCGATTGCAATCCAATCAGCAAAAACACATTTTAATGCAAGGTGCATGTTCATGTGACATGTTCATGGCACATGCTGTACCTGATGTTTACACACAAGTCATGCTGTACTGTATTCAATGGTTTACCATAAGGAATGGGTAAATAAAAAAAATCAAACAAGTGTTGTATTAAGTATGATTAAATTGAATGCCTACTCCAACCAAAGCTCTTCACTATACCCACAGAGCGTAAATTGTTATCAGTGTGAAGTGAAGTCTATTCTGTTTATTTTCATTTCGAAACATTGCTTGATTTTCATTCACATTTCCTGTAGCCCTAACTACAGCACTACACAAGAAGCTCCATTAGAGGAACTATCATGATTGGATGTGGTCCAGTGATGACAGGTGAATGCATCAAGACCCAATTGAGTCCCACTAACCTTATTTTCAATTTAAAGCAAATTCACAATTTAACAGTTCTCTACCATTGCATTTTAAAAAAAAAGGGTTTTTTCATCATCTCCTTCACTCTTTCATACGCAGGCCTAATCCTAATCCTCTCTTGTTTGCTTGCCTTGTCTCATTCTCACCAATTTCCCTTTTACTTGCAGCCTCTGTCTTTCTTTTGTGGCATAATGGTGGCTTATACTTATACTCTGACCATTGCAATCTGCTCTCGCTCTTTTCTGATGTAAATATGCCCAACAGGTTTACATTACAGCGCCAGAGGAATAAGCCTGTGACCTTTTGCACAAAGAAAAAAACACTTGTTTCAGTAAAAGAAATCAGACAGAGCAAAAAGTACAAAACTGCTCACAGAGGATCTGACCATAGAAGAGTTTTATATATGGTTATAAACTGCTGCTGGCAGCATCAGCACTAACATAATTGAGAGTAGAGATGTACATATACAGTGTCCTTACTGAGAAAAACAGGATCTGATTTGTATGTTCAGAATATACATGCTGATCTCAATGTATTTAACACTGAATACACCAGCAATGTACCTGCCTCTCTTTTATATTTGACAAAAACAAACCTCAGGGGCAGGGGCCATGTGCATGAGTGTGCTCTGCTGTCTGGGTTTATGTTCACATGTATTCACTGAATTTAGGACAGATGTCCCTCTTGCTGTCTACTGTATTTATTATCTCCACTCTGCACATTTCCAAACACTGAAAGAAGACACACAGTTTTTTTTTTTTTTTTTCAAATTCAAGGCATTACATTTACAAGCCTGGCTTAGTTCATGTCTGTTTATTTTCTACAGAGAGTCTGACAAAACAGTCTGAACTTTTTGCTACAGAATAGTGTTCGGAGCATTGGGTTCACTGAAGTACAATGAATAGCTGAAAGCAGACACAAGAAGATTTACTGGGGCTTTTGTAAGCTGCTTTATAAAAGGGTTTTTAGCAGCCCATATATTGTATGCAATATTTTATAATCTTGCTTAAAATAAGCATAATCATATTTAATTGAAAATCCATTCAGCTACCCATTCAGTCTCTATTTGTGAGCCTGTCAATTACAAATTAGTCGCACGAGGCAACCCAAAACATCAGCTAGAAGTACCTGTTTGCAATTTTATAGTCCTCAAAATCTACATTAGATGTAAATTACTTCTTAGTGGCTGGTGGGAGTGGAGGTTTTAAAATATGAGGATGAGTCTGATCTTTTCCAACATGCTACAAAAAGCATTGCATAACAAGTGTATTCTTATATGTTTTGACAAACCTCTCATCCAGTCGGTCATCAAATCCCCCCTCCCCCCAAAAAACAACAAACTTGTAAAATTTTGTATTAAGCAAAAAGCTTTTTTAACTGCTCAACAGATTACATTCAGGCAGACCTGGGTACTACTCTATTAGCTGACATCTGTTAGACAAGACACTGACAGTGATCCATCTCAAAGGTCAGCTGTGTGAATCAGCTGGATGTGCAAACGGTCCATACCTCACTGGTAGCCAATTACAGATAACGGAGGATGGCCTCTAAAGGGCTTTGAGCCCCACCAGTGAATTCTGGGATTATCTAAATCAGAGTACTAAGCCCTACAGAGGCTAGTAGGGGTGTTACTATACTACCATGTATAGAGGAAGACAACTATCTAGGATATGCTTAAAGGTAAAAGTTGTTTTAATGATCTGTTGGCAACAGACTCTCACTTGAACAGAAAATAAAAAATAAAATAAAATATAGAAATAGAATTTTACTACTGCCCTACTTCTCCTCAAACAGGCAATACATGTAATTTGCAACAATATATAGTACCACTGAGTGTATGTGACAGTTTATCAAATAAAGCTTGAATGGAGTGTTATTAATTGTTGAGTGTTAAACCATCAGTAATTCATCACAGCACTCACAAAGAATATAAATGAGGTTTGTTTCTGAGTCTAAGTGGGGAAGTTGTGATTTAAAAACACAATGGACTTGAATTATTAATTTTCAGTATTGTTGTAAAGCTAATCAGAGCACTGAGTTTGAAGTCAGTTTGGATAAAATCTGAATATTCCAAAATATCACACACAGATTTACTATAAAAATTATTGATTCGGAAATGAGAGTGCTTTTTAAGAGCATTCAACTGCTGAGAATCAGAGATGACTAGAAATACT
The DNA here is from genome assembly GCF_017976325.1 of Chelmon rostratus. Lineage (NCBI taxonomy): Eukaryota > Metazoa > Chordata > Actinopteri > Chaetodontiformes > Chaetodontidae > Chelmon > Chelmon rostratus. The sequence goes on from NC_055665.1 coordinate 20,720,403, forward strand.
AAGTATATTTTTACACTGTCACATCATTTTTGCACCTTTTAGTAGCAAAGAATATAGTTTTGGAAAAAAATGAATAATGTAACAATGAATCACCGTTTCTCCATGGAAGAAAAAGTGGAACAAAATATTTCTAAATGTTACATACACATAAATCTGGACCCAACAGAGGGCTCTCACCTCTTCAATAAATGAGCTGGTTCATTTCGACTCCAATGAGCCAGCACTGTAAAGATTAATGGACTTGACAAAGTGTAGATGTCAGCATGGTTCCTTCTCACTTAATACCCCCTGGGCAGTGTGTACGCACACTAGAACAATGCACAAGAGTGTGGACATTTAATGGCTGACATTTACAAATCTCTGGTAGGATAGATGTGGTTTCTTCTGCAGAGCGAGTTTGAAATATTTAAATGATTTGAAATTTAAGTAACTTACAAATCCAACATACCACTAATGCATACATACTGAATATGATGTCAGTGTAAGTGCCTCTGTTCATGCATGTGCTAGAGCCAAAAGCCAGTTAGCTGAGCTTAGCATCAACACTGGAAATGAGGGGAAATGGCTAAAGAAAAATATTACAGGACCTCCAAAGACTACTGATTCACACATTATATGTAATTGATTTAATCTGCTCAGCATTCAAAGTGTACCAATGATATATTGTGGTTTTATAGAGGGTTACGTGTCAGACTGTTGCTTGGCCAGGTGGAGTCACTTCCTGGAGTGTGAGGTTGCCAGGAAACCAGTGAAGACTCTGGCTGCTGGCCAGTATTGAGAGTGGTATCAATTTTCTCATCTAACACTCGGCAAGAAAGTAAACGTGAATCTATTGCTTTATAGGGCTGGCACAATGTGCTATTTTATGTCCACAGGGGATTTATTTAGCTGTTATCCTTTTTTAGAAAAACAAGCAAACAAAGACAATATTTTTGTTGTTGTTAGTACAGTCAAAGATAATCTAAATCTGCCTTGTATAAACTTTGTCTTTAGCTGTAAAATATTTATCAGGGAGTCATTATTAAAACAGTTATGAGCTAAATGTAGCACATGTATACAACAACAGTTCATAGGATAAGTAGTGGGCTTAAAGCCTTTTTTGTTGTGGTCTTCAGGATGGCTCTAGACAACAGCAGGCATTTCAGGGATAGCACAGACTTTCTCACTAATCTTCACCAAATTCTTCCCAGCAGATTACAGTATATGAAGCAGTGACCTTTACAATCCCTGCTCTCTAAGCAACTAATTAAAAATGCATTCAGAGAGACATTTGATTCACAATTCAAGTTAGAATGCAGCCAAAATAGCAGGTCATCTTTTCAAATGTAAGGATTTACGTGTGGCTTTCTGAGTTGTTAGACAAAATAAGCAATCTGAAGTCAGCTTTGGCTCTGGTAACACAGGATGGGTATTTGTTTTTTTTTTCTTTTAAAAGGGCTAAATTCTATAGATATGGGTTTTCCACCCACCAACGCCCAAAAATATCAGCGAGGGTGCCAATTTGGTGTCTCTGCCTCATTAGGCAAATGTGACATAGAAAGCTGGAGAGGTTTTTATAGCTACTGTCCAGTAGTTACCCTCTGACACATGAGTCTTACAGCATCTTGTCACCTAACCTCACTGTCCTTATCTGAAAAGAGGATGTAAGCCTGAGCCTGCCCCAACACAAAGGCATGACCAACATTGGCTTATTGCCACAGAGAGGAAAAAGCATGCATGCATTCTCCTCATCTGACACACATTTACACAGGCTCACAGTAAAGCACAAAAACAGGAACACTATATAAAAAGAGTTGGCAATATAAATAAAATCCTCTCTGACAGAATATCTAATTTCAAATTGTCTAATTAAGACATCTAACACAAAACCCAGCTTATATAAAATATCCATCTAGTCCATGTAGTAATATCATTATACTGTCATGTGTTCACAAAGTGGTGATCCTCGTTCCACCCTTGCTTGTGAAGGACTGAGCCTTTTGAGGATGGCCCCCTATCGATTAGGGCTGTCAACGAATATTCTAAGGTCAAATATATATTCAAATAGCATAAAAAATCAAGACAGTCAAAGGCAAAAATTAGTATTACAGTGGAAAAAATAGCAGATCAGTGACAGCGGATTCACTGAGTGAACTGCATGACGGACAGGAGGCACAAAATCAGAGTTTATGTTACAGTTTTTTGTTAACTGCGAAAATCTGTTGAAGTCCAATATATTTAAGTCTCTCCAGTCATAATGTGAGGTGAAAATAATTCTCGAGGTAGATGTGAAAATATTACAGCGCTGCATACTGTTATCCCCACTGCTTCTCCAATGTCGAATCAAGGCTTTATATCAACCAAACCAGAGATGACCGTGATGGATCAGTAGAAAGGTGCCCAAGTAGGTTTTGCTCAGTTTTATTTTGTTTTTGTCTTTGCTTGAATGTTATTATGTTTTACGATGATAAAATTACTGCTTCTGTAAATGCGGTCTGGTGGTTTGGTGACAGTGCAGAGCAGCTGTTTCGGGTTAAACAAAATAGATTTTACTCTGTAACAATAAAAACTCTGTAAGGATTCTTTCCATAATGCTATCAGATAGTCAAAACAATCTGAGCTCATCAGTAGCAAAAAAAAAGCACTTTTAGTGGACAGAGGGTTTACATTGTAGCCCATTTCATGGCTGCCAGCTGGAGCATTCTTGCTCAATATTGGAAAAAGTTGCTGTTTCCATTATTCCATTATTAATGGTTCAGACCTATGTGTTGTTTTTTTTTTGTTGTTTTTTTGTTGTTTTTTTTTTAAGGAAATAAAGAAATAATGTCATTTTTGACCAATTTTGACAGCTCTATTACCAATTAACCTGTTTACCTGTGGAACGTTTTAGACAGCTACCAAATGATTAGGAATCAGGGTTGTAGCTCATTTTCTCGAAAAACAACTGAGAATGGATTAATGGATAAAATAACAGCCATAAAATGTCTGATTTTGGATAATCAAGCAAATTAAAGAACTGACAAATTAAAGTACTTCACTCAATTGATACAAAAAATTATATGTACATCCTTACTGATTTGCACAATTGCCTACAATGAACTAATACAACCACTGACATTAAAGGGGGCGCTGCTACAGTAGAAACAATATGACGGTACACAAATTTGTCTCACTGTCATTTTGCCATATTGCCAAACGCTGCTGTACATACACGTGTAACAACACACATAATGTACATGCTCCTTTACTGCACATTACAAATTACAAGCATTCAGAATGATACCATTTTTCCCTTACGGAAAGAGGGACAGCAGGTATGTGTGACATTTATTTTTATTTCTATGTACTGTATCTCACTCACACAGCACATAATAGAAATCCACCATTCACTGTTTTCCGGCTCCATGTCAACACACTAAGAAAATGGCTTCTGATCAAATTTGGCCTACAACAGAATGGAAACTGAAGGACTAATCTTGAGGAACAGATCAAATCAGTCTACATAAAATGATTAGTGGTAGATTACTTAGATGCCTTTGTACATTAGCAGTAAGTTTGGATCAGTGACCGCGGGATCAGTGTGTCGTATGTCTCAGAGCCAGAGGGAGACGACAACTTTTCAGAGCTGAAGACATTGAAAGATCATTAAATAATAACCATTTACTGTACATCCTATTTTTCCTGTTGTCCTAACTGTAGGAGTTATTTGTTAAAATTGTTCATATGGAAATATATATCTTTAGAATTTATTTTACGAATGTTTTCGCACGGCACAAGTCAATAGTCACTAACAAAGAGTTAAAATAACAGACAATCGGGGCCACTAAAACCAGGACAACATGACTGACTATTAAAAATGTGAATAAAGGCTGAAAAAAAAAAAATTAAGGCTTCTAATTCCGCATGGTGATCTGTAAGTGGGTGGCTTGGTCTTTTCACTTTCACTCAAAGTTCCCTTGCTAGCTTTGTCCAGAGATTTTAACTATGCCCCATGGCCCTCTCCAACAAATGGCACTTGTTCAGGTGTCATGATGTGACCTCAGTACAGAACTCAGCCCACTTATGCAACCACTTGTTATCAGTTATGTCACATGATGAAACCTGATCGAGTTCCACTGCTGAACAAGGCTCTGGAAAAATCTAGTAAGTGAACCTTAGCATCACAGTATTTTACTGCAAATAGAATGTGAAGGAAAATAGGAAAGATGACATTCAGCTGCTGATCATGCACAGCTACAATTTAAGTCAATATAAAAAATGTTTTTTGTATTTGGAAATGGTTTACATCACAGAGAGTGCTGAGTGACCAGTATCATTAATATCTGGTTGAAGTAAAGTTGAATTCCAAGCCTTGTTGGGACAGATCAATCTAAACGTACCAATAACCTGACCCTGCCTTTTGTCTGATCATCCCAGCTGCTATGAGCAAATGTCATTCTATAATGACATTTGCTGAATGGAGTAAGCATCATAGTGGATCCAATATTCCTGTGAAAGAAGAACAAGCCACTCATGATGGTGTTTCCATGGCACACTGAATGTACTTCTATGGGATTACAGAGCAAAATGTGAAAGTTACACAGTATCAGTAACAGGTGAGAAAATGAAAAGTGAAAAGAGCTTGCATCATTTCATAATTATACCCTTAAAAATACTGCATGGAAGGAAGACCAATCATCACTGTCTAACTCTAGGAAAATGTGCTTTACCAAACCAATACAATAATAATAATAATAATAATAATAATAATAATAATACTAAATGAATTACACATGTAATAAACTTTTAAAAAACTGCAAAACTTGACCTTTTGAAACTGGTGTTTAAATGCCTTTAAATGTCAGACTTTTCCATCTTGTAGCAAATATGTGTCTGAACTGCAGGCATGACTTACAACTGTAAGGTCTCATTTTTCCTTCCTCTTCCTACAAAAAGTTCTATTTTGAAACTCTGTAAACTACTGATATTAACGAAATACATAAAATCAACAAACGGAACTGTTTAGAATTTGGATTTGGAAAAGGTATTTTTCCTGATGGTAATTTCTTTTATGTGCAATGTAAAGATAAAATGCAAACACATCCTGTATGGAGACAGCGTTGCACTTGACTCCATGTACTGTACACACATATGTACTTGTACCATGTTAAATTATGTCTAACTCATCCCCTGCCATCATCATAGCCACATATATAAACTCTGCCCTTAGCACAGGTAACAAACTGAAATAAAACAACATCATTTAAACTGATTACAACTTAAATACTAAACATGAATCACAGCACTGCCAGGATTTGGTGGAGTCTGTGCTTACGAGAGCATTTCGTTCTTTGGCAATGTCAAATCTGGCCCGGCATGCCATCTTGACTGCCGATTGAGCAGCAATCTGTCTCCATCCAACAATGCCTTTGTAACCTGAACACACACAGACCTTCCTAAAATGTCTGTCATGGTCACCTCTCAAAAAACAAAACAGCCACTAAAAACACAATATCTTCATAAGAAGGTGGAATCAAAAGGCACCACACCTTTTATTTTGATTCAGTCAAAGTATTTTTGTGTTTTCTTGTCTTGTCTGGTTGTTATGCATTTATAGTGTCACCATATTTTTGGTCCAATGTTCCTACTTGAAAATCGTACACGTACATGTTATTTCAGGAACACTAGAGAAGGACAAGCAAGAGAAGCCCAACCATCTTTTCAATGTATTCTTTGTACACTTTTGTGACATTGATCACAATAAGATACTTTTCAATTTTTCCAAACATACTGTCTGTTCCTTAACCCTCATCATCACTGTTATTTTTGTTTTGTAATTTCCACTGTATTGACCTTCCACATTTCTGTCTTTGATTTCGTTCTCTTCCGATCTTAGTATCTTTATCTGTCACACTCATCATCACACTATCTTAATGTTTTATGTCTTTCTGTTATTCAGTTGTCACTGACAACCAATTAGTCTAATTTTGTCCACATTATCCTCTCTGACAGTTATGTCAAGGAAATGAAATGTTATATTTAAATTCAATTTCTGTTGTGTGTTGTTATCTAAATCAAAGACTACATACATTTTGGAATATATAGTGAATACATGTATAACTAAACCACAGAATGCTACATTTTAATGAAATCATTAAAAATATATAGAAATGTAAAGTAAAAGATTTTAGTACCACCTTAGGAAGTGATAAATATTTCTTCTTTTTTTTTCATTGCTATCCAATATCTTTATAAGGGGGATTCTCTTAAAGGACACTCCCCTCTGGCAGGTTTTCCACTGGAATTGTGCTGACAGGCAAACTGACCTGATGCACAAGAGGAGCTGGCAGACAGTGACCATGTAGCATACAGCCCCAGGCGGCCCAGATGCCAGAATCAAGAGACCAGATAACAGGCCATCACAGCAGAGTTCACAGAGGCAATAGATAAGGTTTGTGAAGGTTTAAGAGCAGGGAATACAGAGAGACATGAAGATACAGACACAAGAATCATCACTAAGTACTAGGATTGAGCTCCAGTGGCACAAGTGTATATCTAGTGTCAATATGAGCATTATTTTGTCTAAGAAGAATTGCTTTGGAAAAGGAGCACAGGGGATGTTTTCCTGTTATCTGAAGGACGCTTTGTTTTCTGAATATGAGAGTATAAATGATGCTTTAGATCTATTCTTTGAGATAGGTTATTGTTGTCCTAATTCTTGGAGAACCTTTGAGAGTTGTCCCAACCAGCAATTTTTCTAAAAGCTAGACTGCTGAACATAGGGTATCAGTCTTTTAGAGATACCTGCAAAGAGTCTGACTGTGGCAGTTATATTGTATGATTCAAAACTGGAGCATTAAGATGAATAACCATTTATGATAAATTCTCCATTTTTTAGCCACAATTCAGTCAGACAGCATTTGAGCAGCAGGGCTGACGAGCAGCAGTACACACAGATAAGGCACTGCAAGGAGGACTTTACATGTCGGACGTCAGCGAGATAAAGACATGGTTAAATAAAAGCTTCTAGGGCTTTTTGTTTGTCCTTAGTGATTAGGCTCTGACATATTAAGCTGTATCCTGGTCTTTGACATCTGGACCGGCAATAACTGACTTTTGGAATCAGGTTTGAATACGCTCAAACTAATTAAAGTCTGCATTAACCAGATAATTGGTTTCCTCATATTGCTATTTATTTGTTTTTCTCAGCATATGCCAACTGCCTGAACAGTTTGTGCTTAAAACAGCAGTACTGCTGGAAAGAGGGTGACCTTTTAACAAAGAATAATAAAAAAAACACATTAGAATTTCTATCACTCACCTGCTATGCTAACTTAGTTTTAGTTTAAAGGTCACATTAGTTTGTTTGCTAAAAATACAGACTGTATGGTTACAATGACCAGAAATGCTCATTTTGTGAGCAGTATGGAGAAACACTAAATGCCTGGAAAGGAAAAACAATTTTAGATATATCCATGTATATAAGATATATCCATGTTTGTCCAGACTCATAGTATATGAGGTGAAGACTTTCAAGGAATATAATAAAATGTATTAAGTGTAATCTTTGGTGAAACGGAAGTTATCACTATATTGACATGTATGATTCCAGTGAATAATGTCCAGTGAGAAACATGCTGTCTTCACTTAGAGACCGTTTTTCCAGAGGAGCACAGAGGACTGATGGAGAGCTTCATCACATGGTGCAGCAACAATCACCTGAAGCTCAATATCAGCAGAACCAATGAGCTTGTGGTGGACGACAAGGCTTCAAAAATGGATGTTGCTGCAAAGAAGCTACAAATCTTCAACCAGGCAGCACAGAAGATCTCTACAATCAGTACATTTTGAAGGTGGATGCCTAAGATTAGTGTCACCAATTCAGTATCTGACCAGATGTGAAATACAATAAATAAAACATCCAGCCATGACTGTCTCCAGTGCAGAGGCATAACAAAACAAATCAACAACTTACACTTACACTTCCCATCAAGCATGGTTGACTGTTTTGCTGCATTTTGCATGCAGTGTTGCCATGGTCGCCTGCCACAGCAATAAAATCCGAATCGAATCCATTTCCTCCAAACATACACTATTGTTGCTGCACAACGTGTTTTTTACTCCACCTGCAAGACCTGGTCCAACCCAAGGAGCGGAAGGGGGAGTGAGGCGGTGCCTTGGCACAGGCAAGAGAGGTGACGCATGATTTATAAAAAAGCAGAGTAGTGAAGATACAGCCATTCCATACCTGAGACATATATAACATGGACCTACCAATATGCATTCAACCTGTGTTGGACCCATTCATATGAGTCAGCCTGTGTTTGTCACTGTTAGTAGAGAATCCAGTCAGCAGTGTAGTTCATACACATGACTGATTAACCAGGAACTGTAGAGTAACACTAGGCTAAGAATTTTTTTTTACATTGTTATTTCTGTAAATGATATCGTTATATATTATATACTACCAAAGCATTTATTAGTAATATGTTTAGGATGGAAAAAAAATGTGGGGCCCTGGCTTGAGCAGGATATAGTGTCTAACTAAAACAATATACAGGGTTAACATTTTTTTTTAAACTGATTTTCTTACAGTGCAATAGAGAGTATGCCTGTAATGCTTCATAATACCCCTGATAGAAAACTCGACCTCTGTCTTCATCTGTTGTTGGCAGCAGGATGCCTGTTTGCAGAGTTCAGCTTCATGTGTGTTGGTTTGCTTTAGGAGCAGTGGGCCCCTTCAGTGTGTGTGGGAAAGACTTTATGGCAATTACTACAAAAATGAAACCGAGGTTTAAAATGTCCAAAATTTTTCTTTAAGAATTATTTATTTGTTGTTTTCTTTATGGTTAGTGACAGGTGCACGACAATACAGGTTCACTGTATATTAATGGACTCGGTTGGGACTGGGCCAACTCTAGGAAGTAGTCCAGAACATAACGCCCCCCAAAAAAGGGTAATAGTTGTTTTTACACGTTATTCTTTTAACTTTTTTATTCTTGTTACTGCTTAAACAAACAAGATAAAACATTATTTGTGAGCTTCAGAGGTGCTGCTAGATGGATTTTATTACCTTTAGACAGAGATAACTAAACTGGTTCCCCCTCTTCTCATTCTTTATGCTGAGCTAAGCTAACCGGCTGCTGGCTTCAGTTACATATTCATCGTACAGACATGAGAGTGTCATTAACGTCCTCATTTAAATTCTTTAGTCCTTTTGTATATGCTGTGAAGTTGTGACACCAAATTACTGTTCAAGCCACTAATCAATACTAATTAAATAATCAATTAATTGTGTTGAGCTCAAGTACACAGAGGTGTGTGTATATTATATATAGTCTCCATTCTTGTATATCAATGTGTCTCCTACCATTAACCCACACTTACTGTATGTTTGATTACCTTACCTGCCAAACTACTGGCTCCATGTGATCAGCTGTAGTGGACAGGCAGACACTCAACACAATGGTGTGAGAGGCGGAGGTCAGGACACTGGCGATGATGGCGTCCCGCATAGAGAACGGCAGCATGGTGTAGACCACAAACACAATGAACAGGAAGAATGACACCTGTGGAGAAAGAGACACACTTATGACACACCTGCTGAGGAAAATGGTAAAGAGAGAATGAAAAAAAGAGAGCGAGAGCGATGGATGCACAAGAAATTACAGATGGAAATAAAAAATCAACGCTGACAGTGCTGCGGGGGAAGGAAGACCATGATCCTTCAAGTCTGAACACCATCTACACTGCTCAAGTGAAGTTTATTTATGTGCAGTTACATCTCTGGCATCAAAAAATAAAAAAATGCCTTTTAACATGTTTCAATGTCGTGCACCCAACAGTCGATCCATTTTTTCATTCTTAGCATCTCCGCCTAACCTAAGCTCCCTTGATTACAGAAAGCAGAAAACAGAACAATCAGCTCTCAGGCTTCAAACCTGACACCTCTGATGTAGCATGTATAGTGCTTTGCTTTTTACCCCAGCCACACACGCAGGCATGCACACGCACACGCCTTCAGCTGCAGGGTTAAAAGCAGCTCATCTGCTGTGATACATGGACAGAAAGAGGCCAGTGTTCTCACAGGCTGCAGCCAGGTGCCAGTTAACCTTTCTTGGGTTATTTGCAGGGCTAGCATGTAGGGGGAAGTGAGATGGAAAGAGGAAAGGAGAGTGCAAGAGTGAGTGAAAATGAGGAAAAACAGTACCTCCACTGTTTAAGCTTGGGTGACTAGAGTGCAGCTTTACACTGCCACTTTCTTAACAGCTTACTACAGTTGAGAATGTAAATAGTGGAAATATCAAAGGAGGGCCTGTTAACTTTAGGACAATGCTTTATTCATGTTTGTTAAAATTGTGTTCAAATGAGTAATGTGTCTTGTGCAACTGCAGACCTCCTGCTGCTTCACCACCACTCTTTACCAATTAGCCTAATCATGATCATCTGTTGTAGACTCCTTATGTTCTTGCTAACTTGTTAGACAATCGTGGACAGCTTAAAACAAAAAGCTTTACAGTAATTACATGCTGTTCTTAGGGTGACTTTGTTACATCTGTCCAGGGACTACAGATCCCTGTTAATTAAACCAACAAATAAAACATAATAAAAATACTAACATGGTATTCTATCGTTCTTATGGACGTACTGCACAGTTGACACACAAATTAGTGCAAGACATAGATGGTACAGATGGTAAAAAATACAGTGATAAATAGTTCCTTTTCCAGCAAATATATTCAATTTACAAACACATATGGACTGTGTGATATTGTGCTCAGCAGGGAAGCAGATCTTCCAAGAACAGAAGAGCAGAAGCCAAGTGAAAGCAACATGTGGAGGTCAGCTTGGTGCACCCAGGAAGTCACTATAGCCCTGAAAAAAAAAAAACTAATATCGATCAACTCCTACTATACAGTATAAAATTAACTGCAAAAATGCATCTGTTTTTAGTCTTTTTTTCTAATGAGCACAATCCCAGTTAAGCAAAACACTAATAAAAAAATAACTGAATTAATGTTAATGCGCATGTTGAGTCAAAGCTCAGTGCACCAAGATGGACAACAGCATTGCTAGAGAAAGCAGAAGCCCTCATTATCCCCACCAAAATAAATGATAAATATCTGCCACTGATGTATACAACCCAGCAATACAACAGACCTTGTTTTGACATAAAATTATATAATTTCACCTGTGTACATACAGTACAAGAAAATTTCGCTTTGTCTTTAAAAAAAATGGTACCACATTAAAAGGAAAATGTGTTCATTATATATAAAATAAAATGGTTTAACCCTTTGTTTGTGAATTTAGACAATTAGACGATGAGATGAAAATTTCCCCTGGCAAAGTTCTCATCGTCATCATCATTATTATCCTCGGAATCACTGATGTTTATATTGTTTGTATGAGTTTAGGTCACACACATTTGATGTCCTATTGATAACTGTAGCTGTATCACATCCATCATACTGAAGGTGGATGCCACTCCCAGTACAGTACGACCTTTTCATAAAGTGGCAGTAGCACCTTGATTGACTGACAACCTGATATATCACTCTTGCCATTATTCCCTGCATGACTGCTGCTGGAGAACAGGGGCAATCCTGTGCCAGTAATTTACAGCTACATGGAGACGAAGAAGGAATCAGAACAAAAGAATCCCTTTCAGTAACGGTTATGTGTTCCCTCATTCTGTACCTTCTGTTCATTTATGTTTTAAGTTTTGTGAATAAATCAACTACATGACTTACATATATATTAATATTCCAATTGTAGTTTGGCTGAAATGGGGAAAATGGTACCTGCCACTGCTTTAAAAATGGCACCATATTAGAGCTGTCAATCAATTTTCTAAATAGTAATATATATTCAAATGTAAAAAAATCCATGCATTCAATTGTGAAAATCAATATTCGATTGTTAATTGACACCAGCATTTCAATAATACTTTACTCAATGTCAAGAGTTGTTCAACAGAAACAACAACAGACTACCACCATCTCTGACTGACAAGGAAAACTTTTCTTTTCTACCTAAAGAAAAGTATGTGACGAATTTTCACGCATAGATGAACAGCAGTCGCAGTGATGGGTACTGTTGTTATTTCCTTCTGTCTTTACCCAACAGGAAACATTGTCAAAATTGCGTATTAAAACCAAGACCTTGTGGTAACAAGGACGGCACCAATGACCATTTTAAATGTGGCAGCCCATGTTAAAGCTGCTGTGCAGAAGTATCTTTTTTTTTGCAATACAATACAGAAATATATGCTGCAGTCCACACATAGTGTATTGTAAAGAACTGACAAAGAGCAAAACCCTGAGGGTGACCTTTTTTTCTTTGCTATTTCGTGTGAGAAGACCATTTCTGGAGAATTTAAACCCTGTTTTTCTTTCCAATCATACAAGGTTGCAAATAATTGCTAGAAGCACATTTCAATCCAATATGGAAATCATTTGGGGTATTATTATACTGCTCGACATATATAATTATGTAATGATACAGACCCATGTACACTGTAATAAATGATTCTGTGGTCATGTAGGTTTTAACTGATGAATTTGGTAAAGTATATTCAATATTAATGTGTCCTTGATTTTGTCGTGATTATTTAAGTAAAATTCAAATAAAAATGTCTTGAATAAAACCAGCGTATTTTGGATTAATTAAATATAAGCTTTCTGTTTATGCAATTCTAAACGGAGAGAAAATTGAATAAATCCAACTTAATTGAACCTGTCAATTTTTAATTGAAAAGCACTTCCTGTTAACCGCGCTTTTTGAATTTGGCAGGCAAAACATGCAGATGGGCAGTTACCCTCCTCCACTTTACTCATCTATGTTATCTGGTTAACTGTGGTAAGTAAACTTATTTTGTCTGTACTGGGATGGTGAAGTCAATACATGTCTATGGTGCATGCTGAATTATAATACAACATGAGCAGAGCATAGCACACAGAGAGAGAGAAACTCAGCAGCAGAAAGCCGGCTTCTGTTAGCTAACTATGTTAACTATGTTAATATAGGCTAGTATTGTGATAGTGTTTCGCTTCCAAAATGGAAACGTTCGTATTGCTGATAAAAGCACAAGCTTTTACTTTGAAAGATAGATTCCGATATGGTGTTGCCCATGTTGCGTTACTGTTATTCATATGTCCTCGGCATGTACTTATTAAATCCTGCCGATAATCATGTTGGGGTTTGTGTTGCGATCAGACACTTTTCCATATCGAGAAATGATCAGGATTATCGCGCTAAGTATATTGAGCTTTTATTTCCAAACTCTACTTGCTGCACTTCCGTTAACTTAACTTCCGCGTTGTGTTGGACCGTTTACCACGCAGGTAACGTTATCGCTTATCTCTGTTCTTTCGCTGTTTTGTCATAAACGTTAAGTTACCTCGAAAACGCATTAAGTCAGTGTTACGTTTTAGGGCTTCAATTTTATTGAGGTTTACTGTTACTCTTAACTCATAATCTCCCGCCAGCCGCGAAAAGTCGAATCAGGTCGGCGAGCTAACATCACGGTTGCGTCAATAAAATTCTTCTGACAATATGTGAGGAGCAATGTGGTACCATTCGTTTTATGTCCAGCATATGCAGGGTTGATAGTTTAAAAGTTTAGCGAACTTCGTGTGGTGTGTGTGTATGTGTGTGTGTGTGTGTGTGTGTGGTGGGGGTGGGGTAGGGGGCGTGTCAGGACATGCTGCTGTGATCTGTTTGTTTGTTCTACCTTTGCATAAAACTCAGTAAACATTTAGTCAATCACTTATTATATGATAGTAATTATGTGTTCAAGTGTACAACAATTAGGTTTTGCAATTCATTTAAAATATGAAATATTGAAATAAAGTTAAATTAACAAGGTTTGTTTTTGGAGTAACTCTCACATCTAGAATGTAGGCTATAATTGTTTAAATTTTAATTTCTTGCTAGACTGGATGTCATCAGTGTACATATATGTTGACAATAAAGGGATGCAAATATTGATATACCAACCAGCCCTACAATACACCATATGCATGTGATTGATACATGGATGGTTTTTATTTTATCTGCAATTAAACAGAAAGGCACATTTTGTAATTAACATGACTGTGTTTCTCTTATGTGCCCCCAGATGAGATGGCAGTGTAAAACCTGTGGATACAGAGCAACGACAAGAGGTGATCTTCTGACCCATTACAGGCTACAGCACAGGACATTTGAAACTGGAAATTCGGTACCTTGTCTTGTCCATGATAGGACAGTGTAGCCATGCCCTAATGTTTCTTAGTTCTTCTCGACAGGTACTCTGGCAACTGTACACATTTTTGTTTTCACAAAATAGTGTTCAAGGTCATAATTTGTAAAAGTTTGCAATGAAATGCTATAACTTTTATAATAAAAAATGTTAATTTTGGCAAGCATTTTATGTGTGATTTGTTAATTTCTGAGTTTTATTTCCTCTGTTCTTCCTGGTACCCAGTGTAATCTCACCTTAAAATGTAGATCATGAGATAAACACAATATATCTAAGTAAGAATAATATTTCGATTTAATTAAATCCACTGAGTAAATTCAAATAAATTAACTGATTAAGATATTTCATTATGACTCAATTACATGGTACTTGTATGTAGAATTTAATTATGTTTTATTAATACTTTTTACTAATTTAGACATTTCTCTTTTTGATATATATTCTCAATATTTTTGTTTAGGTTTTAATTATTGCCTTTTTGTATTTTAATTAAATCTACTCATATTAAATGGTTAACTCCAAAGGGTCTCATTTAATTAAAATTTACTCAATTACAAATCTGATTATATTTAATTAATAATATTGCGTACAATCTGTTGCCTCAATTTTATTGAGTAAATATGGTATATCTTTCTTTACAGTGTACAGAAGGTAAAACAGACCACATAAATACACCTTTCTCTGCATGCCGCCTAAATTGAATTAAGTCATTGTAGCAGTCAGGAGTGAAGATGTAAAAGCTTTAGCTCATTGAGTCTTGAGTCTCAGGGAACTACAAATTATGACTCAGCTTCGTCAATACAGAGCTGTGGAGACAGACAGAAGGTCGTACTGTAACCTGCACATGTATACAGGGAGCCCATGACTCATGAATGCCTTAAATGACAAGGATAAATAAGCTTGTTTGTACATCAAAGGAAATTATACACAGGCATGTTACATTTGAAACCAAACAGGTGTTTGAAAGACAAGAACATTAAGAGTGCAAAAGTTTAAATGTATACAAACAAGTCACCTCAATAGCTTGACTAACTTCAACAATGCATATGTACGCTAGCAGACAGTGATGCACGGATGGTCACTAAACATTAAATTTTCTAAATGTTCTAGTGACCATCCGTGCAGAATTTCACTCAATATTAAATTACACAGCTTCATTATAAATATATTCATCACCCCAAAGACACATGAAGGCTTTAAGAGAGTTTCTAAAGCCATGAAATGTATAATTTGTTTCCTGCACTTAAGAAAGGAAAGGCTAGCTTAATGGACCACCTGTAATGGCTTTTTGCATCACCAGGCCTGATCTCTCATGCCCCCAGACCCTCTGCAAGAAGCACACAATGTAAACACAGTGTCTTGGTGTCAACTTGAATTTCTGACCATATCTTCCTAGAGTCCGTAATGATTTGTCTCTCTGAGTTTGCAGGGGTCACTGCTGCTTTGACATTGTGCCACCAATTTCATTTATTGGTCACGGCAGAAGTGACCACCAAACTGTACAGGCCCTCAGCCCAACCTTCACAACAACTGTCCCCTTTTCACAATCAGTGGGGCTTATCTTTATAGATCCACAGTCTGGCGTTTCCATTTTCATTTCTACTTAAGCCGTTTACATGACTGCAGAAACCAATAGCTCCCCATAATAATCCCCTCTGCGTGACAGAAAATATCATTTTAAGTATCCAGAAAAAAGGGTCTGTTTTGTTTTGTTTTTTTAACCAAGCAGGGGTGATGCAAAAGATACGAGCCAGACAAAAATGGCACTGCTCCTCATTTGTGCCCGTTGCCAGCTTTACATCTGCAGGAATGACCAATACACTAAATCTTTTGAAAGTTAAGTGAAGAACAGACATATGAGCCACCCTTTTACCTGTTGTAAAGCTGAAGGACAAATTAGAAGAAAAATATGAAACATTAATCAGTGTTTTAGCGGACTATAGCCTGAACGCAAAACTAAACATAAAGTTACTATCATTTGGATTCTCCCTGTCTGTACACCTGTGTTTTGGTCTCTGAAGAACTGCAGTTGCAACACCGCAACTCATGAAAGAACTGCTTCTAATCTCTCTGTACCACTGACTGGCCAAGCTTTAATTGGGCACAGGCTTATTTTTCAGCTAGTTTACTGAGAAAGGGATGCAGACACAGGAATGGCAGTATGTAATTACCATGTACCAACATTAGTAATCTGGCAAAAAAGCATGGTGACTCATCATCTATTTATTCAAGAATTAAGATTGCCTTTATTGTTATTGAGCATTTATAGTGTGGCGCAAATGACAAAACCAAAAACAGTGGTTGTGAGGTATGTCAGGTGACTAGTAGAGGTGAGAAAACTAAAAAGGGGTGACTGGAGGACAGGTAAGGACTCCTGAGGGGGGTGAGAAATGGTGCAAAAACAGCAGTGGTTGTAGCGTTCCTGGTTCTGGGTCAGAACAGCCTTTTCTAGAGAGGCTGTGGTGTTTTTGCAGTACGGTGGTGACAGTTTTCTGTTGTTTCTGCTGTTGTTTTTTCCTTGTTGAAACCCTGCAGAGCCAGAAATGCTCTAAAGCAAACAATACATTTTAAATCATAAAAATAAAACGTAAGTGTAAGATCGGAACAGAACTAATAAAAGCTACCAATGTAAAGTAATAGGACTTATTCGCTAAGTCAGAAATCAGGAATACAAAAGTGTTAACTTACTTCCTCATTCAAGAGAGCTAATTGCAAATATACAAATATCATCTAATATAATTTGTTTTGAGTCCAGAAAGTCTTTTTTCTAAATTAATGCTCTGAAGTCCAATACTATTACTGAATCATTAAACTGTACCATGGATAATATAAAGGCTGCAGTGGGAAAGAGATCTGCTGAGATCTCCTGCATACTTGATATTTGATGTAGTAATAAAACAGTGAGGGGCTTCCTTCTGTATTCTTAAGGCAAACACATAAGGACCCTCTCTCTAACAATTAAGTGGACAAAGCTTTTTTGTGGTCCATCATGGTACAGTAAACTCTGCTTCTACCTCATGAATCAGTTCCTTGATAATGACACTGAGGAGGGCTCATAAAACAAATTATAGAGATGGAGTGTCAGATTACATCAGGCTTTTAGTCTACAATCTGCGGCAGAGATTAGTTTACATAGTACATTTACAATGTGGTGTCTGTGCGTGTGTGCGTGTGTGTCTATGTGAGCATGTACAGCACATGCTGTGTCTGCCATTTAACCCTTAAAATAAAGACACACATGCTCTTTTTATTTCTAACTATACTCACTAAATGCAAGTAAAAAGACAGATCCACTGATTCATAGCGAAGATGCAGAATTAAATGTAGTAGGTGAGAAACATTCAGCCAAAGTGCTTGGTTTGTAATTTCCACAAGCAGTCTAGAAAGGTCGACCTTGATCCTTAGACAAATTAAGGTGTTTAGTACAAAAAATCCATTCTTCTTGTCTGTTTTCCTAGATTCAAAACTCCAGCCTGATTATTAAAATGGCTTAAAGGATAACTTTCGTTTTTTACAACCTGGACTTTATATGTAGCATTAAATACGACCATATAGACACCCAGACAACTTTGGTGGCATTTGGAGTCGTTTTGAAGAAATTAGCCACAGAAGAGCGGCGCGTATATCTGTATAATGCGAGTAATTGGGGCACCCGTGCGTAGCCTCTATAAACGCATAATCTGCGGCGAAACTCGTTCATATTCCAATATTTTGTTATGATATACTGGCACTATTCCCCTCTGAGCCCGTGGTGGCATGTTATCAACATCCAGTGTCTCTAAAATATCGGAAAAATATTCATCCATTTTGTGAAAAATAACAGTCGCAAACTACAGCTAAACTAGCCGACTGCCGCAGAGTTAGCCGTGTTGTGGCTGGTTGCTTATACGGATATACGCGCCGCTCTTCTGTGGCTAATTTCTTCAAAACGACTCCAAATGCCACCAAAGTTGTCTGGGTGTCTAAATGGTCGTATTTAATGCTACAAATAAAGTCCAGGTTGTAAAAAACGAAAGTTATCCTTTAATTACTCAACCTATTTCCATGTTATTCTGCATCTCTCCATCTCTCGCTCTCCCTTTTATCTCCCCCTCTATTTGTCTTTTCTACTGTAGTCCCTGTCCTATTTTCAAAATCTACAGTACTGCTCTTCTTTACTATTCCAACCCAGCAGGCCTCTTCCTTCACCCCAACTACCCTTTCCCCACCTCTTCTGTCCTAAAGCCTAAAGTGGCTGGCTGTATACTCAAAAAGGAGTGTGCGAGCGTATCTCTGCATGTGTGTGTGACTGAGAGACGGGGAGGAATTGAGAGAGACGAAGACAGGGAAAGGGGGAGACGAGGCAGGGTCCAGACATCTTTCAGTGAGGGGTAGAGGCTGGACCACATAGATAAGCCCATCTCCCCACCGTCAGCAAACACAGAGCGCTTTGTGGGGAGAGGATAAGCATCCATTGGATTTCAGGTTTGAAAATGGAGTGCATTGTATACAAACTCACTCTGAGAAAGAGGGAATGGTGAGCACAACACAGCTGAGGGAATATTTGGAGCCTCATGCCTTTTCTTTCACCTGACAGCGTACTGTACTGACAGCGCAGTTTGTAATGTAACTATCTCTTGTTGTCTTCCTGTCTCTCTATGAGGATGTCAACACAAATAATACAGCTATTTGACAGATGACTATGTTCCCTGTGTGAGGCAACTTCATGCCACCGGGGAAAACCAACATATGGGAAAATCTAGGGAAATGTAAAATAATTTTGTCTAAACAACTGAATAATTCAAATATATTAAATTGTAAGTACCATCTGGACCCAAGTAGTTCAAGCTACACAAGCCATTTTATTTCCTGCAGCACAGTGAACAAGTCCAGCTTGTGAACATGCCAGGGCTCCGTGGAAACTAATATGCACTGACATAAAAAGAATAAAGGGGGGGAGGGACATATCTGATAGAATAATGCTGCAGTAGAACTTGAGTTTGGCTAAGTAGGAGGAAATTCCTTTTTACTTATCCTCTGCAGAGCATACTATTACCTTTCACTGCATGTAAAATCACAACTGTTTTGGTGATGCAGACAACATTAAAGATGTCCTTGCAGAGCTGTAAAGAATGCACATTAGCTTGTCCAGGGAGGTTAAATTCAACATTGTGTTACAGAGCAAAGAAAAGAGCAAAAGAGAAGAGAACTTATTAAAGAAGTGGCACACAAGGCCTCCACATCACCCTGCACATCACTGAGCCAAGATGGTGTAATGTTATGTTCCATGTCGTCTGCTACTCTTGTCAGGAAATATTCAGTTACATAAAAATTGTATTATCTACATGTATGTTTGGTGTCATTTTAACGACTAGCTATCGGTGTGAGATGTCACTGTGGGCTTATTGGTTTACAAGAACAATGGACAACCTTTAGATTTACCTTTGTATACCAATTACAGTGTAATAGCATAATCCACACTTCAAGATTCACGACATAACTTTCACTTGACCCAATGCAGACATGCAACAAACATTATATATTACTATCTGATGTATGTTGTCATATTTTACTGTATACTGATGCATAGCAATTCATAGAGGTAATATATTTATATGTAACAAATGCTTTGTGATCTTTTGGGGAATCTATTAGATGCCATTCATGAACAGTGACAGTCAGAAGTCCTTGTTATGGACAATTGACTATGGAACACACAAACACACAAAAAATGTCATTAAACAAAGTACAATTTACTGTAAGAAAAAACAACCGACCACGGTGGCTAGTTAAAGATTAAAAAATGCTATCGCTGCTATGAATAAATGTTTGAGTTTTGAAAATTGGAGAAACTGCCCATGTCGCCGAACATCAGTCATCATCCAAACTGCATTTTATATCTTGAACGATCACTGCATAAATACTGAATGAGATTTCAAGCTACAAGTTCAAGTTAAGTTCTTCAATTCCATTAGCTGGCAGGACCCTCGTGCAGCGGCTCCAAAATTGTTTTTAGTAAACAAAAACAAGAAAGTAAAGTTATCTTAAATGGCTTGACAATCAGTGGGGGAATACAGAACATTTTCTCATTTAATGAAATAACAGACACTGTATGTAGGTCTGCTGCGGGAGAAGCAAGATGATCACGGCCCACCTAACCGACTACTATCACACATGAAAGCTGAAACCATCGAATGATCTCAACTCTAATTTGTGTTTTGCTCAAATGCAAAAAAGTGCCAGTTTGAGAAAAACAGTTACTTTGAAGAGGCCTTGATGGGCATCTCAACAAGGATTTCAAAGGATTTTCATGACTGCTTTCTTTGACACTGGTGCCCAGTAAGACCAGAAAATGACACAGCAAATTTATTTGAGTGCTGTTCCCTTGCAAAAAGGCCATGCTAACAGGACATTAACACAGTTCATTCTGAGGAACACATCTGCATGGTCTCATGAATGACTGCAAACTATGCCACACAATTCATACTCCTGCAGAGCAGGGTTACATAAAACTGGATGGTGCAAACTTGATAGTGAACTTCTTTCATTCTGAAATTCCCATTTTACAACAGTATACAACTGGTCAGCAACAGCAGAAATTTGCACTTTAAATCTGCAAAAGCTGATTTATTTGGCCACTTATTTGGTCCAATATTCCCTCTTCATTTTTGGCCTCCACCAACTGGAAAAAAGCAGGCTCTTTCGTTGCTGAATGCTCCATTACGTTCACCAGCTCGTCACACACTGTGTCTGTCTGCCATTTGTTGCTGAGTAGGTAGTATACACTGTGGTTTTTGTGGGCTTGACAGCTAAAACACTAAATGAGCTGAGCCGCACTATAAAGCTTGGTAAAGCCAAGGGGAGCTTCAGATTGCAGTGATGATTCTCTTCAGGTTCATCGCTATGAGCCTTGCCTCAAACATTATGTCCCCTGAACATATCGATTATAGCCACTTTAAAGGTAACTCAAGTTGAACTCTACACAAAAGCACCACACAATTCTCTGGTTGATTTTGGTCGAAAACAGATTATATTTAAGATTAGTCCCTTGTATACTAGTCCACTGTGTACCAAGTACTGTTGTGGCTACTTGTGTGTATCAAAGTGTACATGTACACACACGTGTGTTAGAAGACAAAATTTAAATGAGGCAAAAACCAGAGAGAGAGTGAGAAAATTAATTCATGTTTCCAGTACAGTGAAATGGTACACAACAACTGAGCCATAAACCCGTCAGTGTATATCAGCATAGAAGCAATAAGAAAGGAATGCTCCCACACAGAGACATCTTCAGATTTAAAAATCGCTGATGCATTCATCCTCTGTCTCCATTTCTCTGTCCCATTTTTGTTTTGCTCTCTTTGCTTTCCAAATCAGAATACTGCCACATTGTTAATTATTCAGACATTTGAGTCAGGTATTTAAAGTGCATTACTGCACATACTGGTATCTTAGCAACTTATCTTAGTCCTTTAGTTATCACTTTTTTTCATGTTTTGTTTTTCTTTTTTTCCTTTTTACTTAACGCTAATTATGGAACTTTGTATTGGGACTACCAGCAGTGACATTTTCATCCACTGACTGGCAACAGCACCATTGCATGAATGATATGGGACACAAGCCATCATCCTTAATGAGCTTAGGTCTATACTTGACAGGTGAGGTGGTGGGAGAGATGAATGCCCCCCTCTAATCACTGTTTCATTCCCCTACTTCTCATGGCTACCTCCTCACTACAGCACAGAGAGCATTTAATTAACTCTGACTTTTACATTGCCTCCCTCTGTTTCTTTTCTGGAGCAGACATCCACTTAGCAACTGCACAGTAACACCGGGGTAACCACAGATTCAAAGACTTGGTTATTAATATAATTGGCTGATGAGCAAATGCAGTGTGAGAGCTTAAACAGCAAGGAGGGCAATGTCTTCAAATTTTTCTCTGGGTTAAGATGCTTGATTAATTTAATTCTGTTGGATCCCCACATGTCAAAAATGTAGTCATACACTATATAACAAAAATAATTGAATAATCTTAAAATTAAGGTCCATGTAAATGAAAGCATTCATGTGGACCTTAACATAAGGATGCAATTAACTGCTTTCATTACTAATGAGTCTGCAGATAATTTTTTTTCAAGTAATCGATTAATCATTTGGTTGACTAAATGTCAACATTGTAAAACAACGTCCATCATCACTATAATCCCAAGTGATGCCTACAATGTCTTGTTCTATCTGACCAACAGACAATATCAGTCAATATATTCACACAAAGCTTGTCAACCTCATAGGTTGAGAATCACATGTTAATCAATTAATCAATAATTCAGGTCCTTAATTAAAACAAGGGGAAAGATTTTCCCCTTTTTTCCTCAAGATAATCTGTAAGATGGGTCTATAGAGCAAGAAAGCTGAACAGAAAAAAAAGAAAGACAAAATAAAAATGAAAGTCATTTTAAAGTGTAATCATTAGATCTTTTTTGGAGGCTGGGCCCTGTCATCTCAGTATGCATTTTATTATGGTTTCTAATATCTATAATATGGCAGCAAGCCTCTAAAAACACAGAGTGCATAGCCAATCAACAATAATGTCTTTTCAGCTACTGTTAATTAAGATGGCTAAGATGCAGCAGTGAGAGCACTAATGGCATAATGGCTTGACATTTTTAGAAAGCAAAGGAAGGGATGAATGGAGTGGCCTGTGATTCAATGTATCTTTAGCTACCTCTTTGTGATAGACAAGGCCACACTAGAGATCTTTCTTGCCAAGTACTATTTCAGCTTTCAAATATTTAAGACCTAATGTACTGTGGTGTTTTCAATGAGCCCTGTTGCAGGATGTATGAATATATACTATTATTTGTCCATTTTGCCACATTTAGCTGCAGACATGATATTACAACAGAATATAATATACACAGCATATAGGTACATAGGTATAGTATACAGCTCCTGGAGCGACTTCAAGAGACAAGGAATAGTCTGTATATTACTGTGTTAAAAGTTGGCCAGTATTTTCACAACATTAAAATACATTTTGAATATACATTAACAATAGATGCATAATTAGGTATTACTAATTACTAATATATTATTTTACTGTTTCCCCCCCAACAAATCCTATGGCACAAGAAGTCTATAGAAACTTTATGGGCAAAGTGGTCTCAGATCAACAGCATTTTTCATGCACTCTGACTGATACGCAGCTGCATGGTATGAAGAGGGCCACATGGGACACAGTCAGTGAGCCTGCATTTACGGCAGTTTCATACAACACATCTGGCAGGCGTCCTTCATACCAGATGACTGCACTTTTTTACCAGTGTGACTCTGATATATGATCTGTTTGTGGCTGTCTAATCAAACAGTAATGATATTCCATTGGAGCTACATTCTTTCATTTATGGTGACTCTGTAATGAGCTCCCTGTCAGAAGGTGTGGTAGCCATGAAGTTGAATTCTGTAATTGCAACTCAGCAATTCTAGCAGCAAGCTTGGAAAACATAATAACATGGAAGGTTGTGTGGTGGCTCACTGGCATCACAGCATTCATGACCTTTGACATCCAGTTTGTCACACTCTATTTATTCCCCACTACCTAATATCACTTGTCGTGTCCCTCTCTGAAGTATAAAAATGTGGTGACGGATGTATGTCAACAAAAAAAAGTATGTATGTGGAGCAGCACCAACAATGACTATATGCATAAAGTAGTCACTGCAATATATTGGTGCATACTATAAACAGTGCTGAGTTGCACATATTAAACATATTGCAGCAACAGAAGCAGTTCAACAGTAAGCATTGGCCTCTTACTCAATCCTGCAAATTTCCTAACCTCAAATTTCTTCTTTGTTGTGTCATCTTTATTGTTCTGTAATTTTCTACGAGAATAAATCCTACTGTACGGCATGTTATTAGACATAAATCCTTTGCGCTTCCTTTCTGACAGCAAATAATTTAATATCAGCAATGGATAGTCACTACTGTATAGGAGATTATATTACTGTATATTTCAGTTTCTCACATTTGTTTTCTATATTACAACAGGCTTCTCTATTGTGTATGCGATAATTGGATTTGATTTATTTGCTCAACTGATTTCATAAGGTTTAGAGGAAAGTGCTAAATTAAACACAATAAACTGAATTTGAACCATGGTGGTTAGAGTCTACCAAGATTGAAGTGTCTCTAGACAGGACAGTAGTTACTGTCGAAGTGAATCTTTGAACAACAATAACAATCAATTATTGTTTTTAATTAGATACATAAATTATTAATACGAGTGAATGTGTTTTAGTTCAAAAGAGAAAAAGGGGACTGGAAGTCAAGAGGTCTGACACATAATACATAACCATGATGTTTTACAGTTTAACTATTGTTTTTTTTTTTTTTTTTACAGATGGACAGACATCAATAATACAGCTTTTATCCTATTACCAAATCATTCTGATATAATCTCTGGAGCTTTTTAAGAAGGATAACATTGATATTAATTTACTAACACTCGGTGAGGCAGAAGCATACAGAAAAAGACAAAAAAAAAACAAAACATGATAAAATGTCAGGAAGCACTCAAGCTTGTGCATGATCAATCCAAAACTTAAAAGCCAGCCTATTTTAGAATGTGGGTCAGATACAAGAGATAAAATAAAAGCTTGAGGAGGAACATCTTTTTTCCAGGCCATCTGAATCCCTAAGTCTTGTTTCACATTCACGTTTGTTATAACGACACTCCACACGACAGACAGTACAGACACCCTCTTATCAGAGACTTTAAAAAAGTTAGTTTTTTTTGGTCTGGAGAGCAGCTATATATGTTTGGGTATTAGGTAGAAGTCAACTCAAGCAGAACATAATATGTGTGAATAATAAGCAAAGTCAAATCTCTAGCTCCTCTTGCAACCAATATTTCATGATGTTTTCTGGCAATCGGGCAAATGTTTCAGGAGCGTCACATTTGTAAGACTTAATCAGTAAGTATATCCTGTGACAGGTGTAAGTGATCTGGTATGGGATGGGGATGGCTGGGATTATCTGGTTAACTTTCACAAAATGTGCACTTTAAAAGCAAACAAAACTCACAGGATAACCCAGTAGAGTTTAAAGAGAAAACAGAGCAAGAGACTGAAAGAAATACACATCGGCAACATCCAAAATCCACTGGCCTAGATTTCTATCTTATCTCTTAGTGTGTACTTACATATGACCCATGTTTGGTTTGCTAAGATAGTCCAAAGCATTTAATTACAAGAGAGGGCTGTTCTTAGGAGTGAACTATGCACTGTACATTATATTAAAAACTGCCATTCACAATCTGTTGTACTGTTTTTTCCCTAAGCCACTGAATCTCTCCTACAATTACCCAATGAATCAGGACAAAAGCATCAAACAAATCACAGAATGTACCACATTGTCCTCTGCAATAAAATGATTAACCACAGAACATCTACATGTCTTACCTGATCCCACGGACAGATGATCCCGCCAGAAAACATAAAAAGGTAACCCATGGCAACCAAGCAGGCCCAGATGACCAGGGAGAAAACACGTAGAAGCTTCTTGAAGATTGACTCGATGCAGACGAGTACAAACACAGCCAGGAAGATAGCCAGCGCTGTGGGCACAGTGATTACAAAGGCCACATGGTCCTCAATGTTCTGAAAAAGGATTAAAGAAAATAAAAGACAGTGAAACACGTGAACAGGCAATTTAAGAGAGGGTAAGAGATATGTAATCCATCAGAGAAGGGAGGAATAATTAATTAGAGAGAAAACTAGGTTTGCCTGAGAGAGATAAATATAGAGAAGAAGCAAATTTAGAAGACAGACTTCTCAAGGGGGCATGAAACAGCCTAACTGTGTTAAAAAAGCCACTCCTCTCACTCTGTTTCCTCTTTAGCATCCTGAAAATACAAACAACCAAGGCAGATATGAGGCCCACCCAGAGAAGCAGTGAATACAAGATAAAACAGATTCTCCTCAGATTTTTCCGCTTTTTCAAACCCAACAAGGTGTCACTACAAAGACTGCTCTTTACAAGCTACAATCTGAGAAGGAAGTCGGTGATCGGATGAAACAAATGCCCTTTTGCTCCGTATGTTCTCCAGTAGCTTTACCTTTCAGTTTGAGCCACAAGAAATTGTGACAAGACTCAGTATGAACTGCAAATACAGACTGTGAAATATGGTATCACCACAACACATACAGAGTCTTGCATAAAAATATTGCTTCTGAATTACTGGGGTCATATCTTTTATGTTTATAATAAATAAATGCTGTTTATACATAGCTGCTGCTTGCTGTTGCACAATTGTTGCTCAGTTGTCCTTATCGTTACGTTGTTTGTTTAGTTTACATTTTAAACATGAAAAGGCTGAGTGCCTGTAGTAGAACACTGGTCTGCTTTGTCTGTCATCCTGGGTAAAAATAACACCCATCCTGTTACATTATCTCTATGCACGAGGCATTCACTTAAGCCTACAGAATACAATGTGGCACAGCTCCTAGATGTCTGAATTAAACAGGATTGAGTTTAAAAAAAAAAAAAAAAAACAGCAGAAGGTAAAAATGAGGGGAAAACAGAAGTAAAAGAAAAACTACACTCAAATTAGTGAACTCAATTACTTATGTATTCAAATATACTTTAATAATCATTCCTGTCTGTCTCTCCAATCTGTCACATATGTGGCTTCACATATAGCATGTTTTCTTCCTGTGCTCTGTAGAATGGTACTCTTGTTTGTACCCCGTTATCTTTGTCCATGTATCATGTAGGGACTAAAATATAAAGACATTCAAATACATAAGGAGAATCCAGCTATTATAAAATCAACACAAATGACTGACTTTACCACAATGGCAAAATCATAACATCTAAGCTTAGAATCGTTTCAGTATGGCTGAATGTACAAGCCAATTATCCATATCAACTTATCAATACTGTCAGAGTGAAAAAACCTTTATACTGAGAGAACATCCTATGTGTAAGGGAGAAGCCTAAAAAGTCCCCAATGTTAACCGGTCGCAAAGCTGAAGCCATATCCATAATGGATTTGCTGCTGACGTTTTGAAACACACTTAGATCTGAAAGTTCTAATAAAAATTTCAGGAGTTTCTTCAAGGTGCATGTAGGAGGATAGCGCAGTGAAATGAGTCGTTTGTGTTTCCTGCCTTTGCCAGACTTCATCCCATCACTGCTGTTCCAGTAGTGTGGCAGGTTAAGGAAAAGGGTCAGCATATGTAGGCAGATGTGTCACATTCTTAGTGGCACATTGAGTTGTGTAGGCAAGGATGTCTGTGAAATACACTGATACCTAATAACCAAACCGAGCCCAAATAGTCTTGCGTCATATTGTTACGGGGTGAATGCTGATTCCAACTTTTTGTTTAGTTTAACATCAGGGCGAGTAATTTGCTGGCACTGGATGACCATCCATAAACACAGAGCTTTATTTTGTCTTCCATTTAATTTTGATCATTAAAAACTCCAAATATCCACCGTATAAATTACACTGCAAAATCCAAATGAATGAATGGATCATTTTCAAGTTCTTCTTTTGAATTATTGTTGTAATATTGACAATCATGCATGCTGTTATAAAATGTAGTATGTCTTTATTAACTAAATCCCTAATCACTAAAACCAATTCTTATTCACTCCGTTTTTGTATTTCAGAAGTAAGCTAACCATCAAAATGTTTTTATGCCAGTCTATCTCACGATGCTTCTCTCTGCATTTGTCGTCCTTCTCTCGCTCTCTGGCTTTGTCCTTCTTTGGCCCCCACCCCCACCTTCCCCATGTCTCTTTCTCTTGCACACAGTCAATGTACTGGGACAGGAGAGGATATGTGTGGCTGCAGAGAGCCACAGAGAGTTTGTCTCGCCCAGAGCAGAGCTCCAAAACAGCACAAGATTTAGGTCAGCCAGCCAGCAGGATGGAGGGATGATAGGATACAAAAAGAGCGATACAAAAAAAGAGAGGCAGAAATGTGAGGAGGTGAGAGATGACACATACACAAGAATGTAGAGAAATAGGGAATGATGGAGGGGGAAAAAAAGGGAGTAGCTAAAGTCATGCTTATCCAGCACAAGGATGGAGCGAAAAGAAAAGAGGAAGTAGGACAGATAGAGCAGTGGGCTGAACTGAGATGCTTGTTTGTTGTATGTCCATAAAAACATTGCAACCAGAATGTGCAGAATCATAATTAGTGTCTGATTGTGGGTAAACAGTTTCTATTTAAGATTCAGAATTTCAAAGGCCTTCTTTTTGGTTCTGGTGCACCCATGTTTCTAACTCTACATTAATACCTGGTGGTTAACTCTCACACTTAACCACAGCTTTGACAAACGCTGCCACCTTAATTTTATAATAAATCCAAACTGAAATTATCAATCAGGTTCTTCAGCTGTACAGACCCCAGCTGCGACTATGATAATTAGTCAAAAGAATGATGAATGATGATTAACCACTTAAATGCTGAGTATTCCCTATATGCAAAGCCATAAGAAAATCACTATAATGACAATTACAGCGTAGGAGTGTAGGAGGTAATTAAAAAGCAATCAGAAAAGTTTCCAGATTAAAAATGTTTAATCAAAAGACCATTGTCTCTTCTTTTAGATAAGGGACTTCATTTGTTGACTAGTTACACATAAGTGACTGTTTTATCTTGATTACACGGAAATGCGCACCACTGTTGTTACTAACCTCACCATCTGTTGGCTGTATGTTACAGTGCAGGAAAACAACTTTAGCATGCAAAGGTGATTTCAGTCAGTTTTATATGTTTAGCTACAATACATCAGTTCCCACTGATCAACTGAAATACTGAATTTCATGATGTGGTGATGAGGTGATATGTATGAGTGTTTGTGCATGTGTATGTGTCTGTCTCTCAGTGCTCTCGTTGTCCTACTGTCTTATTTAGTGTGTTTTAGAATAATCCTTTCTTAACAGCAGACTCAGCAGTGAGCGGCACTCTCCTAATCCAAAAATGTGATAAGATACAATAAGGTAATCTTAGCATATCCTGCAAGATCAATCATTAGATTGTGCTAATATATCATTATGTCCTAAAAACTCTTTCCTTTTTTTAGAAGCATATAATCAGGTAGGTTATTAAAGAGTTAAATCGCAGTCAGTCAAAATGTGCACTAAGAAATAATGTTTTGGTTTATTTTTGTTCAGAATGTCTTACGAGGTCTCGCCTTCACTGCATTGAATTTTTCAGGCTTTTAGGGCAAAGATAACCCTGTCAAAATAGTGACAGAGGGAAACAGATCTCCTTTCTGTAGTTCAGTCAACCATGAGGTCAGACAATAACTAAGCCCCTTATTCCCCCCTCACTTTTATCTCACCCTTCTCTTCACATTAGTGCTGCAATGAGGACTGCATGCTGTGAGAGTGTACGTGCATACTGGGGTTGCACAGGCACGCTTGTATGTGTGTGCACATTTTAATGTGTGTGCAGCTCATGTATTGTGTGTCACAAGCCAGCAGATTTTGTGTTTTTGTGTGTGTGTGCACACACATATGCACCTTTCTGTGCAGATGATTGGCAAGACCGTTTGTGTGATCCTATTTCTATGTGTACTTAAAGAAATTGTGCACAAGTTTACAATATGTGTGTGCACCACGTGTGTGTAAATGCATCTGTTGACACAGTTTGCAGAGTTGACACTTGATAAGAATTTCCTGCACCTATCATCACCATAATTTGTAGCCCACACACAAGGATGTGCAACATATCTGCTAGAATATAATGCCATCCATATACTGGTATGGCCCCAGATGTGTATTTGTACTTCTTAAATTTGTATAATGACGGATGAGTGTGGACTTGTATTACTCATGTTGTGGGGACAAATATTAATTACACAGTTTTACATTGTGGGGACTTGCCTTCCTTACAGGGACAAAGTGTAAGTCCTCATAACATAAATTATTCAATTTTAGGGTCAAGACTTGGGTTAAGGTTAGGGTAAGGGTAAGGGTTATGGTTAGGCAAGCAGTGGTTATGGTTAGTCTCCCAGAAATTAACATCTATGTAGTGTCCCCAAAAGTAATGGAAATGTGACTTTCTCTTTCTCTGTGTGAGTGTGTGTGTGTGTGTGTGTGTGTGTGTGTGTGTTTCTGCATGCTGTGAATGAGCAGCTTACCAGTCCTGAAGCAAAGAACACAGTCAGCAGAGCCAGGCAGGCTCCCATCACTATGAGCAGCAGAAACACAATCAGGGGATGCTGCTGGCTCATACAGTAGTAGGACTCATACAGCCAGTCCGGGGACCTGTTCCTCCTATCCTGACCTCCTCCTCCTCCTCCTCCTCTATCCCCTTCACCAGATTCCCCTGCCCGGTCAAGGAGATACCGCTTCCTCCTTATTGCCTCCTGCCACATGGATCTGGGAGCCGAGAAGGAGGAAGAGGAGGGAGAGAGACTAGAGGAGGTGGTCACTGTTGAGGTATTAGTAGTTTCCACCACAGATGAGGAGCA
The DNA here is from genome assembly GCF_017976325.1 of Chelmon rostratus. Taxonomy (NCBI): domain Eukaryota; kingdom Metazoa; phylum Chordata; class Actinopteri; order Chaetodontiformes; family Chaetodontidae; genus Chelmon; species Chelmon rostratus. The sequence goes on from NC_055665.1 coordinate 20,751,078, forward strand.
GTTGCTCTGTTCCGCTCTCCTGCTGTTGTTGTTCCTGTTGGGGACCTGGGTGTGAGGGCTCCTGATCTCCAGCGTATCCTTCGGTTCCTCCCCCACCTCCTCTGTGAAGTCCTTCAGGCGGAGACAACTGAAAGCTGAGGCTGAGTCTGAGTCAGAGGCAGCGCGCGCTGGCCGCAGGGGTGGCAAGAACGCACCGAGGGTAGAGCGCAGCATCCTCCTCTTTCTCCTCCTGCCAACATGTTGAAGCGGGAAATGAAGCGGAGCGCAGAGACTGAGAGCTCTATAGAGTGAGAGAGAAAAGTGGGAGGGAAGTAAAGGGAAAGGGGAGGGAGAAAGGGCTAAGGGGGAGGGGAAGAAGAAAAAGAAGGTACAGCAGCAGGGAGAAGTCAGAGGGTGAGAGAGAGACAAGAAAATGAAAGAAAAAGAGAGGAGAAATTACTACACTGGCATTTAGGCATTATCTAGGACTAATGCAATGCAATTATTTGAGTGGAGAAATTGGAACGCGCATTTAAAAAAAGAAACAAGAAACAGTTTGAGCTCAATCCAGGGGATGTCGATGATTTTCAGAAGTGAGATAACCCACTCCATCATACCTTATGTTTTTCAGCCAACCGCCTCCCTCTCTCCTGCTCTCTCACCATACAATCAGACAGCAATTTGCCTTAATGCTGGATTTGTTGAAAAAGCTCATACTAGTCGAAGGTGAACTGGTCGCAGAAGCACAATAATATAGAGGAAAAGTAATTATTCACCAGTAGAGGTTAGCTAAAAAAAAAGAAAAAGAACAGTTAAATTATCACATGAAAAATAGAATACAACATAGTAATAAGAATATTAGAAGATCTTCGGCTGAAGTCCACTCAGTCTGTTTAGAACTACGTGATGTCATTTCATTTTGCTGGTTCAATTATGTGCCATGACTGAGTCTCCTCAGTTGTCCTGTACAGAAACTAAATGAAAGTGGACATACACAAGCACACATTGCATTTGCTCAAATACTGTATGAACACAAACGCAAACATGCACATGCACATACTCTTCACACACAGGAACCAGCCAAAATATGATGAAAGTGGTGCTGGCCCAAACACTGCTTTTATAACGATGAATAAATGATGACTTCCAGATTCCTCTAAGACCCCATAACATCAGCTACATCACTCGAGTGCCGAGTTTAAATTGCCAAACTATTACTGCACAAAGCAATAAATCCTAATTACACATTACACTGATATTCATAAGGAAATATTTAAAGGCTTGTTAAGGTTGTCACTTGTTTGTGTGAGTTCATGCTGGGCCAGTTTAAGTGGGTGGACAGTCACTTACAAGCTGCCAGCCACAGATCCATCAACTGTGTTTGTGCCAGGACGGTTGAGAAGCTGAGCATGTGTTCATACTGTTTTTCTATTGCAACATACGTTTACACCACCTGGCTGTCCTTTCCTATTGATTCTGCCATAATGTCCCAAATAATGAGTTTCACCTTTGTGACATTTTTTCTTCCTTTCAATGATAAATGCGTAGTTATTTGCATTGTATTGCAAATAACTAGTTAAACAGATCTGTAATTTGAGCATGGAAGGTAAAGACAGTTTGATTTATTTCTTATGAGTTAAAATTACCCTCATCTGCAACTACTTCCACAAACATTATTATCATCATTATTGTTGTTAAACATTATTCCAAAAACACTGGGCACTGTCAGGCTTTTCAGGTTCTAAGTCCTTTGAAGACGACCCTAAGGAAGGCAAGATAGCTGAAAACTGGAGATGTGTTTTAAATTAGCTTGACTTGCCCTTGAGGTTTTACAGTCCTAAAATTACTGTGTCGCTACCAAAATAAATTGGAACTATTTAGTCTTTAACTGCATATATTAAACATTTATCCAGACAATTGTTCTCTAACAGACAAAGAAAAGTGGTTGACCTGTGCCTACTACAAGCCAAGCGCTCGATTGCTCTGTGCTGGAAGAATAATGGTAGCCCCTTTCTTTGCCAAATTCAAGCTTGGCTCTTGAGAAGCTCTCAGATACTTAGGAAGAAAGCTTCTGATTTTTACAGCATCTGGAGGATGTTTTTGGAATTCGTTAAAACTGGTGACCTTGAAGAGGCATTTGAAGTGTGTGAGAATAACTGTCCTTGGGGAATGTGTGCTGTGCTCTGTGTGACTGTTTTTTTTTTATTATTTCATTTTATTTACTTTTTTTTCTTTTCATTGTACACATTTGCCCTTTTTAACTTGATGTTTAGCTTTTTATTTAGTCTGAAGTTTCATGTACTGCCATATGTTCAGTTAGGGGGAAGGTTCAGTTATCTATGTACAATGTGTTAAATGTATGACATCAATTAAGTATACTGTATGTTTGAAAACATATGAAATACCTGCGACTGAATAGTTGACAATCTCATTCTGAACACCATGCATAAGCAATAGTCATTCAAGAGGCTTAATCAGTTTTACCAACAGACGAGCCAGTTGACCTTCCGTCGATCATTCACTCTTTGATGTTACATGGCAGTAACAAGGTTCAACTCACTCACATCACAAGAAAATGTTTTCCCACTTATCCCCCGGTGGTGTCTCAGTTCAGATTTATTCCCCAAGGTTAAGAAAAATGAAGAGAATACCAAAACATCCTGTTGAATAGGGTGGTAGCCAAAATCTCTGCAACTAAAACTGAAATATGGATTAACACTGTGTCCAGCAACACACAAAGAAACGTGTCCACCATTAATACACCAAACGGGGAAACGTGATATACAGTATATCAGTCAAATACAACAAAAGCCGGGGCTTCCACCAGCCAGCAGGCCTAATAAATCATGTATGTATTCTGTTAACTGCAGATTTGTAAAAACTAGACGTGGAAAAGTCATGGTTGGGTATATTTTCGGTAGACCAGTGGGAAAAAAAACAAAAAAACAAAACATGCAAAAAAATTGCTTCGTTTTCTATTAAAGAGTGGTTTACTAAACAAACTATGGCTGTGTCTTTAATACATATGTCTGTCAAATGCAACTGGCAAAACCTACTAATAAAAATGTATATTTTACAAGAAGTAAATTAACATGAATTTTGTCTCAAATACAAAAATCTAATAAATATCAATGAAGGTGCAGCATTTAAAAAATTAACTGTCATTGAACTCTACTGTACTTGTATTCACAACAACAGCTTTCAGATTCACATTAGGACTGTGTAACAGTCCCAGCTTGTACTGAAATTAATTGTATTTTCATGTTTTCTTTTCCAAAAAATGTACTTGTCTACGATGTTTGCACAAAGGGCAGATGTGCTTGCACTAACAATGTGGACAGAGGTAGCAGACACAGCCAGGTAGCGCTTTGCTCCTACATGCAAGTGGCATGGAATCCAGTGATGTACAGTCCACTGCCATGTATGAGGCAATCTTTTATTTCACCAGCTGCATAGTAGGCTTGTTTCTCTCTTCAGTCTTCAAGATTTCACCAAACACTTCAGTCATGGCTCACTTCTTGATTGGAGGAGATGCTCTGGAGTCCTCTGGGTCTGTTCTCCCTGGCTATGACATTATTCCTGTTGTCTCTGTAACGTCCCCCTGCAGTAATTCTAATATTGTAGCAGTAATAATAGTTTCAAATTAAGCAACAAGAAAATTTATGCACAAGAAAATAAGCACAATGTTACATAAATTCAATACCTGTTCTTCACTGGCCACGATCTGCATGGTGACACTGATCCTTTCACAGTAGGCATTATCAAGTTGAAGAGGGGCCTTGAACTCCACATTTAGAACTGTGCATTTATGATGAAAGTCCTGAAGAGCAAGGTCAGCATATCTATTCTTTAGGTTCTCTCTGATGGCAACTCCTTTCACAGTTGGACTGTCTGTCTCATGTTGCTCTATTGATTTTAGAAGCACAGTTCTGAGAGGCAGGCTGGCTGGATGGAAACTGATTATGTGATTGCACTGCACATCTGTGTTTAAGGGTTTAAGGACCTCAATTACCTCTTCTGCCATTCCCATATCCAAATAGCAGCTTGCTGCTCAAGATAACACTAGTCCCAGCTAGTGGGGACATCATGACTGAGCTTGATTTGGCATATTAAGCATCTCCTGTTCGCTCTGCAATACATTAGTAGCTGTTGTGCTGTGGTGGAAGAAAGACAAACACTTGATTCAGCCAAGCAACCTGGTTGATTCCTGTTGCTTTTTGTGCTGCAAAATTAGTTGTATGTGCAAAGCATCCAACTTGGGGACCCAGTCCAGCTTCACTGATTGCTCTGACAATACTTCTCACATTGTCTGTTGTGACTAGAATTGCTTTCAGGCCTCTCCAACTAGAGTGAAAAAATCAGGAGTTGGACAAAAAGCAGTGAAGGAGTAAAATTTTTGCAGTTTATTCACACATTGAGACTCCAGCTCGTGTTAACTGTTACTCTTAAGCAGTGTGGAAAAAAGTAGTACATTCACTGGGTGTTCAGGGCAGTCAATCACCTCCACCTGAGAGTTCATTCACAACGTTTCTCTCGCTCCTACTTATACAGAGACAGGTACGTGACCAGTTTTACTTCTTAAACCGTTGTTAATGTTGATATGTTTCGGTTTATGTAATATAAAACTGAATACTGGCCAGGACTAACTGACTTGTAAGTAAGAACGTAAATTTTCCAACTCTTGCAGAACGTGTTTGAACGTTGCTATCAGTGAGACAACTGGGTAAGCTAGCTTCTTCCAGTCGCGCTCATATTTCATGTATTAAATGAACACTGGCTCTTCTCATTACGTCTGGTGTCGTTAAAAAGTAGTTTTGCTAGCTTCGCGTTAGGTTGTTTCTATGTTTTACTGTGTATTTACTGCGCGTGTCGTTTTTAGACTAACTTCTGTAACAACATCGGACTGGACACGCCGCGGCTTAAGGCTGCATGACAGGACACCGGGGCCTTCACGAGAGGAACACTGACAGGTAACAGTAATGCTTCACATTTACCACGAAAAACTTTGACAAGCAACGCAACCGTGACTACTGTAATTGTGAATCAAATGGTGGAAACACGGTCGGCTAGTAGTGCTAAATAATGTGATTAAATGCAGACTAAGCTAATAGAGAACACCAGTGATAACAGTTCATTGTTTAGAGTGCTGTTGTGTGCAGACATTAGATTGCAAGCTCTGTAAATTGGCTATGCTGAGCATAAGCATATTTTTTACACAAACTGTTGCTGTTTTTCAGTCTGCCAGTAACTTTTTTCTACTGGCAAATGGTTTTAAATGGGAAAAGATAGCCCACCCAATTTTTTCTCAAAATATAATTTTTGCCTACACCACACTGGGCCTCCTTTACTTTAAAAATGGTTAAAAATAATGCATTATATACTGTAACAGCCCCAACACAGACAGATTGTTACAGTTACAATCCATTCTTTGCTATTCATGTTTATATTAAAACTCCTTTTTCCCTTAAGTGCTCAAGATGCTGATAAAGGTGAAATACAAAGGGACAAGGAAATATGTTAAACTGGATGAAATCAGCTTCTCCGATTTTATCGGTTTGGGTAAGTTACATTAATTTTGAATTAAGTAATTCATGGGGCTGTAATGATAATGTGTTAATGGAGTATTGCTTGTCATGCTTCAGTTCATCAGAAATTTCTGATACCAGAAGATACAATGCTGAAAATCACAGATGACCAGGGAATAGAGGTGGATGAGGATGTCTTTCCGGAGCTTGCGACAGTTAAAGATGTCTGTTTTGTCATCTACACTGATGGTGGTAAAGTGGTGTCAGTTTGTTTTATTATTATTAAGTGATGATATTCTTGAGAAAAATGTTCCCTTTGAAAGAAATGTGTCAGTGTTTAATTTTTTTTTAATCAAAATAATTTAATATTTAAAAAAAAAGTACAACCAAATGTCTGCTTTTCAGACCTCCAACCACCAGACCTTTCCAAGGACAACGCTGACAGTGCAGACCTGGCCGAGTATATAACACTCACACCATGTGGTAGGGAATGTTATTGTGTTCAGAATGAAAATACAAAGTAACTATTCTCTGTTGATAGCAAGTAGTAATGTTGATTTTGGTGGTCAGGGTTATGCCTTATACACTGATGTTTTTTTTTATCCTGAGATTTCGCACTTCTGCAGCCAGGTGAAGGATCCTCCTCCTCAAGTCTAACAGATACACTGTCCATCTCGAGCTTAAGCAGCCCAAGAAGTGAAACAAGTGATGCCGGATATCAACTTGCTCAACCTGATATGGACAGCACCCGTGCAAGAAGTGTAAGTGTAATAATTTACATTCTTGACAGTTTGCTAGTTGGTTAGCGTAATTTAGGATGCAGATTAAACTCAGGGACTACAGATATTGAAAGCCTAATCCTAATTGATATTTTTTTGTGACAGATTGATGTTTCCTTAAATAATCAGTACTTTTGGCTGCTATGATCTTTTTAAAAATCTATTCCAATTAGGTGGTGGAGCAGATTCTGACCTCAAAGCCAGCAGGGATGACCGTGATCAAGGAGTATGAAGACACAGGGAGTTTGAAAGATTCAACTCGGCGATTAATGGTGAACATCATTGTGGCTCACATGCGTGAAAAGGAAGGGTAAGAAGCTTGATGCTAGTACCTAAATTTTCTTTTTTTTCAGTGAAGGAAAGAATCTTTTCACAAACAGTTTTTATATATTTTAGGAGAGCAGTAGCCAAAACAACCAAGGAGTTTCATGCTCTTGGGATTGTGTCACTCTTCCCATCTTTGAAGGATCCATACTCAAAAAAGGGATATGTGAGTTTGCATTGTAAATACAGTGTGAAATACTGATCTTTTTCAGAATTTTACTATTTGCTTTCCTTTGAAACTTTAAAGTGTCAGAACTCTAACCACAGATATTATTATTTCCAGGAACATTTCTATGACATCCAGAGCAACAAAGGTTTTCTTGAGTGGAGGGTGAAGACAGTTCAACGTCAGTCTAAAACTGCATCAACTTCCCACAACAAAGTGGTGCGTAAAGGAGGTCCCACATCTTCAAGGACAGTTGGCCCCACCAATGACCAGCAATCAGGAGATGGCTGCATGGAAGCAATGTCTCTTCTTCACCACACAACCGACCACGGGAAGCTTCTTCCATGTCAGTCAAGTACATCTTTGGGTGCATTTGATGAGCTGTTCAAGTCTCATTTTGTTTTCAGTCTGAAATATGATGATGCTCTCTCCAGCCTGTACACATTTTTACAGACTACACTGTACAACATTGACATTGACACCACAGAAGAAACTCCAAGAGTCAAAGAGTTAAGAGCAAAGTTGTTGAACAAGCAGTAGTGCGTTCAGCTAGCTAAAATGCTGAGATGTTTCCTCTGTGCGTCATCCTTTGGTACAGCTCTGCTGTTGTTCAGGCACCTCAAACTAATTCATGGAATGTATCCAGGGAAAAATTTAAAATTAAAATGTGGTCAAATAGGATGCTGCTTGCAGTTCTCAAGTTATTCTGGATTTAGAAGGCACCTCGTTAAGATACATGCACCATTTGACAGTACATGTCTGACAGATCAGACCCCTGTCAACCATGACACTGAAGAGCATGATAATTTGCAGTACTTAAATGATGAAACACCCTCTGCTTCATCACAACATCAAAATATTGAAGAAGGCTCTTCAGTGCCACTAAGAAGCAAGGACATGTGTGCATCAATTATTGCCAAACTTTTAGGAAGTGGTGTACCAAATACTGTAGTACTTTCTACCATTGAGAACTTGGAGGAATTTGTTGGAGACTTGCAAACTAATATACAGGAACGAGTGCTGAGCTTAATACCAGCCACCAATCCCGCCAGATCGGCCATTGAAGAGTTGTTTAAACACACAGACAATCCTTTCAGCCATTTAAATTCAAATAGCAAGTTGAAAAAATATTTCACCGAAAAATGGGATATCGTGCAACCAGTTGAAAAGTGCCTAGGTGTAAGATTTGATACCAGACGAAACACCAGAGCTGGAAACTATGAGCAAGTTCCAATCACTGACAAATTTATCTATATTCCAATAATTAAAACACTGCAATTCATTTTCAAAAATGAAAGTATTTGTGAATTGATGCAAAAATCTACTAGCTGTGACAAATATGAGGACTTCTGTGATGGAAGCTACTTCAAAAATCATCCCCTGTTTTCAAGTGAAAAGTTTGCTCTCCAGATCCAGTTGTACTTTGATGAATTTGAGTGCGCAAATCCGCTAGGTTCAAAGAAAGGTATCCATAAAGTTGGCTGTCTTTACTTTATTTTAAGGAATCTTCCACCCAGGGTGAATTCAGCCTCGATGAACATTCATCTGGTATCATTGTTCCATGCACAAGATGCTAAGAAATATGGTATTGATGAAATATTGAAACCCTTAGTAAGAGACCTGAAAATATTAGAAACAACTGGAGTTGCTGTTCCATTTTCTGAAGTCTGTGTTCGTGGCACTCTTGCAGAAATTACTGGTGATAACTTGGGTATGCACAGCATTCTTGGATTCATGGAGTCATTTAGTGCAAATCATTTCTGTCGATTTTGCTTGGTTGATAAATCTACTGCTCAGTCAGTTTTCTCAGAAGATGACCCATGTTTGACTTTAAGATCTGCAGTTTTGAATGACCAACATTTTACTGCTTTGGAAAATGATCCAACAATAACCTCCTTATTTGGCATTAAGCGGAATAGCATTCTGAACACTTTGCAGTATTTCAGTATTTCAGAAAATTATGCTGTTGACATCATGCATGACATTTTGGAGGGGGTTGGTCAATATGAGGCCAGGTTACTTTTTGAATACCTGATTCAACATTTCATCACTAAAGAAAGCCTGTTGAATAGGATCTATGCTTTCAATTATGGCTATTTGGAAAAGAAAAACAAGCCAACCAATGTTAAGCTTGACTGTGTGGGACATGGACTAGGGTTAAACGCATCCCAAACTCTGTGTTTGATCACAAACATACCCTTAATATTTGGTGACCTGGTACCAGAGGATGATTTGCACTGGCATTTGATGCTTTTGTTGCTGAACATTATTAACATTGTGTTTTCATACTCGATCACTGAAGGGATGACTGTGTATCTAAAGCATCATACCCTTAATATTTGGTGACCTGGTACCAGAGGATGATTTGCACTGGCATTTGATGCTTTTGTTGCTGAACATTATTAACATTGTGTTTTCATACTCGATCACTGAAGGGATGACTGTGTATCTAAAGCATCTTATTATCGAACATCACCAACTCTTCAAAGAACTTTACTCATCAAAAACCTTGATCCCAAAACACCATTTCATGGTCCACTATCCTCGGTGCATCCGAAAAATAGGACCACTCATTTATATCTGGACAATGAGATTCGAAGCTAAACATAAATTTTTCAAGGACTGTGTTAAGAACTTCAAGAATTTGACTGTCTCACTTGCAAGAAAGCATCAGTTTGCTGTAGCCTATCATTGGGAATGCTTGGCCTTAAAAGCAGTCGAGTCTGGTCCAGTCAAGATGTGTTTACTTGAAACACTTGAATGTGCAGAAGATGTATCTGCATACCTTCACATTGACCCACAGTCCATTGTCAACCTGACAAACTGGGTAAAGTGTGATGGAGTTGAATATCATGTTGGCCTTTTTGTTTGCACAGGCACTGATGAAAACACACCTTTGTTCAGCAAAATAACCACTATTATCTTGCACAAAGGTGAAGTGTTTTTTGTTCTGATCGAACATGAAACTTGTTTCCATGACCATTTTCATGCTTTCCAAGTAAATGAAATCAACCCAAAGAAGATTCTGGTTCTGGAAAGAAGGGCCTTAAGGCACTTCAAAGCTTTTGATGCCCAAATGTCCTATGGGTGTGATTCATGTTTTTATGTTGTGTCAGAGAGTTGTATTATTTGAAGTGTCAAAATGTTTGCTAAAGGAAACTAAGTGGAATTGATCTTTACTTGTATGTACACATGTTGTGCTTAATGATGAGTTGAACTGTTTACATTATGTCTGTAATCCTGCATTACAAGTAAGTCACATTTGTTAAATGTGTTCAATATGTCAAAGGTTTTTGACAAAGTTTGCACTGGATGTATTTTCTCCAAAGAATTCGTAGAAATCTAGTTGAGATTATTTGTTGAAACAATGAAAAATGCTTTTGTATAACCTTTTTTTTTTTTGTTTGACTTCCATTTTATAACACTGTTTTGCAACCTTTAAGATGCCATTATAACAGTGTCTTTTGATTTGAGGTTTTACCTTATTTTCTACTTGAAGAACAATGTTATTTAACAAAGCTTATTGTTAGATAAATGATTTTACCAAAGTATAACTTGGTTCACAAGTATGTATTCATGCAGCGAAGTGTTGCTAACCTAATGTCTCAATGTTTTAAATAAAGAGAAGAATTAAAGTAATTTATTTGGTGTATTTCATATTTATTTTACCTAAAAAAAGCATTTTAGTGTCTTGAAATATTAACTCCATTAGTGTAAAATACAACACATATTAATAGTTGACTGTTAACACTGAAAAAGAGTTAACATAAATTTAACTAAATATAAGAGTTAATTGTACTCTGAATGGGAGTCATATTTTAACTCCTGTACATGTTCAGTTTTAACTCCTGATAGGAGTTAATAGATCAACTCTCAGAAAAGAGTTACTTTAACACAGCCCAAGAGTTTATTCGATGGTCTCACATGTACACTCAGATTGAGTTGATTTTAACTCACAGAGAGTTTATTCCCGGATCCTAAATTTGCTGTGTACCATTCTGACACTGCCTCCTTCAGTTGCTCTGCCAGATGTGTGCACGTGTCCTGTTCATAAATGAGGCGAGTTTGCAGAGTGTGGCTTTCCGTGTTCCACTTGAGTGTGATAAACTAACTCTCAGTATGCCTATATGTCCACTCGCCTGTCGTGAAAGCAACAGCAGACACCTTGGATAAATCATGGACAACTCTAGCTTGTATTTGTTTATAAAGGGCTTGCATAGCTTTTCATCCAATCCACCTAACTTTGTCAATCGGTAATGTAGTTAACTGAGAAACCGTAATGTTAAGAAAATAGCAGTCTTTAATTGTGTTCACCATAACTACAATGCTGCACTGTGCTACATTAATCTCTCTGTGGCATGCTTAACAGAGTCTGTATGAACGTCAGGGCTCTTTGTTCATTACACATCCATGTAGAACCGAAAGACCCATGCCAAAAAACAATTTGGTATGAATAAGTAAAAACCACACATTCAATCAATGAATTGTTATCTCAATGCATTCTGCTGTAATTATTGTGTTATCTGTCATACTCTGCATTGGCTCTGATCTTATGTATATCCTTTTCTCTGCTCCAACAAAGAACCAATTTCCCCACGGGGATCATTACACCTTTATCTAATCTGCTTTAATTAGTACGGCCATTTATTTTGTAGAACTGAAAAATTTAGAACTGAAGGCAATTGCCAAAGCATAACAGGAACAGGTTAGAAAACATTAATTCACTCCAAGTGCTGTTGATGCTGAAGATGATGGGAGTGGTAGTTATGGTGGTTTTTGCAAGCACTGGTGGGCAGCAGTTAAAAAAAAAAAAAAGAATTGGTCTACTCTTCCGTGCACCACACTGTTTACTCTCTTTCCTCATTTTCACCACTCCATGCATTCACCACTCCAACCTTCAGCCTTTTATTTCATTCTCACACGTTTTCCCTGCAATTTTCCAACAATATCTTTCCTCTACACCTGCATTACAATCCTCATCTTCCCCCTCTGATCCTTACAACCCTAACTCTGTCCCCATCCTCTCAAAAAAGCTTTCACTTTCTCTCCTTCAACATCCTCTTCCCACTCCAGCACTCAGGCCTTCAAGATCTGCCTCCACTGTATGAAACTCAACTGCTGTATCCCTTACTGGATCCAGTATTTTCCCCTTACACCATTTTCCACCTTAGGCCACCTAAGATTCCTTTTTCACCTTTAGACCTTTCATTTTCCCTTCCTCTCCCTCCTATCATCCTTCACCCTCCTCTCATTCACCATAATAGCAAACTCATTCTATCTTGACCTACTTCCTACTCCTTTATGCTACTTGCCTACCTACTACCTTGACTATATCTTATACCACTCTTCAGCACCTCATGTGTTGTAGGTAGTGGTGATGAGGACATTTTAAGTTGAAAAAAATTCTCCAATCATTTTTGTTCCTTTGCTGAAAATGCAGTCATGCAAACACACATCTTAAATTGGTGGCATAAAGAGATAAATGTGAATATTGACTCCTGAGCTCATTAATTAAATGAACAGACAAAAAATAATGACTAATGTTGCTGGGAAACAATTTATACAGTCGAGTGATCCACCACAACGCAGAGGCAAGTGGACAGCATCGAAACTGAGAAAAGCAGAGTTCAGGCTGGTTTGTCTCCGTGTTTAGGGGCATGATTTAATATATCAGCCAATAATACAAACTAAAAAATATAATTTTAATCTCATCCAGAGATGCCACTTTGTATTAAGCTTTACGAATACCAACATTTTGTTGCATGTTTGCTCTGTCAGGCTCTTCTCTTTGCCAATAAGTGGTGAATTCAACTGACAGCACATTCAGATTAATACGCACAAAGCAGCAGGAAATCAGTAACTTTCTGGAAGAGTTAGCGACAGAGCACTCAGTATATCTTGTTTTTCATTATATTACTTAAGTAAATGAAAAAAAGAATATATACCATCCACATGCACAATACATTACCATGAGAAACAAGAATATTCACTACAGTATCACTAGCAAACATTCTCACCAGCTCTTGTTGTCAAATCCAGCACTTGGTCTCATTTGATTGGAAATTAAACCTTATCAGGTGTTATTTATCCACTCAATAAGGTTAAATGTACCTTTACAGAAACAAACAGGTAGGGCTGTACCATTAATTGTATAAAAATCTCAATGTGAAAAAGTGCAATTTTTAAATTGCAACAGCTGCAGTTTTAATCATGACTCACAACAACAGGCCTTTTACACAGAAGCTATTGTGGTATGTCACAGTAGGAAAAGCACAGATTTGAGCAATAAAATTAATAATGGCTGAGTTCCATGTAGCTGTGTGATTACAGAGTCTTGGTATTGCGCTGCTGGCTCACTGTCCCATGCATGTCTGTCAACTCTCTAATTTTTGCCGGGATTCTTACGTATTTTACCTTTCTTTCCTGCTGTCCTCCGATTTAAATATAATACCATAAATCTTCCTTATTTTTAACCTTTTAAAATAATAATAATAATTTACAGGAAGCATAACCTATGTGATGTGTCTGCTACATTCCCCTCTGGTACAGCAGGGGGCAGTGTGTAGCTGATAACGTTAGCTGTAACATCTATGAACGAAGAGTCACTGGGTGCATCTCAATTCTCTTGTATCCTGCAATGAATGGCTGTAATTTAGACGTGCCTAACTTTACGTTACCTTCTCTAAAGAGCAATAATACAAGAATGTGGGGATCCGTCACGTTTCAATTAAATTTATTTAATCCACAACCTGTTTAGTTATCTTATAAATCTCCCTAACAGCAGCCTCTGAGCATGTGCGTAACATATTTCATCATATAGACGACAGCGCTCAAACTTCACGAGTCGGAAATTTTCACATTATTATTACAAGTCTTCACTTATGTTTCCAGAAGTGTCACTGATATACAAATCAAACACATCGGCCTCTCGTCACTTGCTCTGTGTGTTATCTGAGTGAAATAATTTGATAGTTTGATAAAAGTTTGCTGCTGCCGTCTATATGATCAGATATGTTCCACATATGCTTGGAGGCTGCTGTTAGTGACATTTATAACAATAACTAAACAGGATGTAGATTAAATACATTCAATTGAAACATGACGGATCCTCATGTTCTTGTATTATTGCTCTTTGGAGAATGCAATGTTAAGGCACGTCTGAATTACAGCCATTCATTGCAGGATATTGACACTCGCGCAGTTTCTCCACCACCCCGTTCAAATGTGCCAGCTGTGGGGGCGGACTCTTCATTCCGGGAAGGATGCACTCATGTATCCTCGCTTATTGCTCCTCTGCGATCCCTCCTCGCTCCCCAATCCTCGCTTCTCGGAGCGGCAATATGCCCTTTGGGATGGCCAGCATGATGGCAGACCAGAAGTGCTTATGGTTTGAGCGAGAAGCAAGGAGGGAGGACACGACAATTAAGAGAAATGAGATGCACCCAATGTGACTATAACAGTAAATGCAGCAGATCCAGCTGTGCCGCGTCAACAGAAGCAGACGTCGCTTCACATGATGCTTTAGAGGAAAGGACGTCTCAATTCACTTTAAAGATATTTTCTTGTTTCTTCTCCCCTTACGTGGTTTCCTTGCATCTCTCTATGCACCCCTGGAGGGAGGGACTAAGACGCAAGGAAAAGAAGCAAGTGAGGAAAACATGGATAAAATTTAAGAGAATTGGGATGTACCCATTTGCTGAAACGGCACACATCATTAAAAGAACAAGAACAAGAACATGAGAGGGCTGGAGTACCGGGCTTATCACACTTAATGAGGAGCAATGTCAGTCAAACTAATGCTTTTTATACAATATGTCACATGGAGGGAAACGCAACAAATCTGTCAAGGATAAGCACACCTAAGAGGCACTGAAACATGCTCTACCAATGAATGCATTTATACTATATCTCCCATCCATTTTCATAATGATCCATGTGACAAAACACAAATGAATCAGGTTCCCTCCAACAGTCAGATAGGCATTACCAATCTCTCAGGTAAATGTTCATCTTTTGAAAAATGGAATTGAATTGAAAAGTGAATATCAACACTTATAATTTCTCGTTTTTTTAGAGCATAAGGGGATGCTACACATTAGTGGCGCTTGCCATTGGCCCTGTTATTGTTTAGTTCCGCTTTCCAAAACTGGAAACTAAGCCTAAGCCTGGCCTATCATCCTTCAAAATTAAACAGTCTCATACTGCATACAATGAAAAACAGTGTGCAGTATGTAGTACATACTACATACAGCGTTTGTTGGAAGGTCTAACATTAGCAGCAAATTTGTATTTAATAGCCAATTACTCTATATAGGAAAGTAGCATTCAGATATCATCTGAGTAATGTCAGGTACCCTACTAACGAAACAGCTTATAAAATATGAGCTATACAACTTCATTTCTTTTCTAACAAAAATAACTAATTAAATAAATAATTTATTTGGAAGTTGGCTTGTTGGAATAAAAGAACCATAGAAACCTCAACAACAACCAGCTGCGTAATTTTATCTGGTTGTTTTTTAATGTAGAAACAAAATAAAATTTGTGATTAGGAATGTAAAAAGATCACAAAAACAATCATCACAATTTAGATTAAATTCAATATAGTGGTATGAAAAATCAGAAATGTTATGCCCAAATTGTTCAGCCCTAGAATAAGGTTAGCCAATGATATTGAGATAAAAAGTGGTGTTGTTTGTTCACTCCTGTGCTAGGGTGACAAGAGCAGCGTCCAAAATAGACTGCGAGGGAGGTGGAAGGCAGTGAGATGAATGCAAACACATTCACAAGAGGTAGTGAGGCAGCTGGCAGATATTGACCTATTCAGGGTTAAGTGGAGGTCAAGAAAAACAGACACACTCTGTCATCCCACAGCGAGTGTGTGTGGTTTCATGTACACCTCCCACACATATATACATGCATGCATGCATACTCACATATTCCAGTAGTACTTGGAATTATTGCTCCTGATTTACTGCCAAACAGCTTCCAGTTGTCAATATATTACACAAAGGGACCACTGTGCCTCTGTTGTAATGTAAGCAATCACCAAGTGGGGTAAGCAAATGAGAGCATACAAAGATGCAGAAAATTCAGTTGCCATCAAGAATGTGGCTGTTGCTTAAGTCCCACTTGATAAAGATGATATGGAGGGCATAGCCACCGTATTTCTCTCATCAGCAGTTGTTTTCTTCACTGTCAGTACAATTTGTCTGCATTCTCTGCAGGGGACTCTCCAATTCTAGGAAGTCCTTCAGCAAATCATAATATACAGTTCTAATGGTTCTCTCATTACCAAGAAGCTAAAGGGGGCCGCTTGCCCTACCACGAAAAACCTCCCTAGTCAGCAGTTGTTTATGGACAGGAGGTACAGTCAAGATGATTGGGATGTTCCCTACCTGAATTAATTGCCCCAGATATATCTAAATGCTACCCATAATAAGACCTGATAACGGTGGTTCGTCAGTCCTTGCTTTACTAACTGCTTCACATAGGACACACAGTTTCTTAATTTTATGTTTACAGTTGTATGTTATTGTTGAATAAACAACTCTGAGGCTTGTATGTCATTGGTCCCATTGTACTCATAGTGTAGCATTCAGGGCAGCTGTCAGTGTGAATGACAGAGGCAAATAAAATGTTCCACGAATCAATATTAACCAAGACTACAACAGTAAGATTCCAGTGGGCTGCAAATTAGCATAATTTGTATCAAGCATCATTTGCATGTTATTTTTTTCTTTAAAGCATCATTCTTTGGTCAATCTAAAGTATATTTTTGTTATTAGTTTTTTATTTTTAGTCCAAGACAATACTTCAATTGTGGTTGTAACGGTATTTTCATCGTATGATAACCACCCCCGAAAATATCATGTTTCACGTTATACAGTATCACAGGATTATTATTAAAACGCTTATTATGATTAGTTCCATTAGCCATTAAAGAAATGA
The DNA here is from genome assembly GCF_017976325.1 of Chelmon rostratus. Lineage (NCBI taxonomy): Eukaryota > Metazoa > Chordata > Actinopteri > Chaetodontiformes > Chaetodontidae > Chelmon > Chelmon rostratus. Next base: position 20,767,802 of record NC_055665.1, read on the forward strand.
AAACAGAATGTTTTTTTTGATTTAACAAATGCCTAAAAAATTGTCAACTTTTTTAATAGCACAGTGTACAGCTCCAACCCAAGCTTTCATATAGTACTCTGCTAGACCATCCCTCCACCAGGAAAAGAAATTCTGGCATAGCAGTGATTTTGTTTAACTGACTAGTGGTTCAAATGTGAGTGTTGTGCTACGTGTGGTCAAACACGCCCGTCGTTTAAACTAATGTTGGTGCCTCGGGATACCTCTGCTTAACAACAAAAGGCAGCTAAGAAGCAAAGTCTGTCACCAAATTAGTGAGGATCTGCTTCTACCACGAAAGGAGACAGACCACCTGCAGCTACGGTAGCTGAGCATGTTTTCTAACTGCTTTACTCTGCGCTTTAGGAACTGCAATCAATCACAGACCAAATAAAACAGTTGTTTTTTTTCTCTGTCTTTTGTTATCTGTTACTTAACCTCTTTGATGCCATTGCAGCCTGTGAGCGGGCCAGGTTTCCAGCAGACAAGTTTAGGCCGAAGTGCCATCCAGCAATATGATCATGACAGTGGGAATTGTCATAAACATACAACACGAGAGATTAACAGTACATCTCATTCAAACAGTATTTTCCATGTTGCAGTTTAGAGTTAAATTCATAGATTGAACTGTTTTTGATATCAAGCTTTCTTTAGAAAGCTTACTGAATGGAACACTTAAACATGGGTTTAATACATGTATAAAAGGGGAAAAAAAAGAAAAAATAATAAATTGACATTTATAGGTATATCATGAAGAAAGCTAGAAATACATGGAATTGTGAAATCTTATTTGGTCTTCCTCTTTGTAATTCTCATCAAGGAGTGTACAGATAGAGCAATAATGTTGTTGGTGTTTCTGGTCAACATTTCAGCTGCAACAGCATTTTCAAAGTGACGAATAGACATAGCTTCAAATTTAGTCTGCTGTAGTTAATTAGCCAAGGACACCTTGTCACAATTAGCCAAATTGAGTTACTCAGCTGAATGACTGTAGAGGCAGCCCAGTACCAAGTGATACAAGTGTTTGCAGTACAAATCAAACTACATTTCAAAATAATGTAACAAAGAAAACTTTGGTCAATCAATCTGTCTTGATATCTTTTTGAGCTAAGCTTTCCTCCACATTAAATCTGGCCTGTTCACCCTCACTTCTCCTCAAAGCCTCCAGCTATTTCAGTTTTCGTTAACAACTCTGGCATCATGTAGACGACCACTCACTAACTACGCCAAGACAGCTGTCGGCATATGCTGTCCTTTCGCACTCCATCACGTGAACAAAAAATACAAATAAATACAGTTATCATTAGTGAGCATTTACTCTTGGCATTAAATGTTGAGTATCAAATACTTCCTTCACGTCAAAACAACAAGTGTAAGTGTGAGGTTACATTTGAGCACAACTGGCGTCGCGTTCACTCGACTGTGCGACCTAATTGTGGCATATTCGGAAACTCGTACATTCAGCTGCTCATTGACAAAGAAGCTAGTTCCCTGTTTCATATAAGTTGTACATGAACTTACCTGGATGAATGGAGATGCCGTGGTCGACCCCGTGTGGGATTTCATCATCCGTACAGCGTGCTCGCCCCTCTCTAAAGTCACTTCGCAACGCTAAATCTTGCGCAGCTAGCCAGGTCAATTAGCTTCTTACCGTGCTAACGCCACAATAACCGGCACAAACTTCTACTAACAAGTTTTTTTCCAGCGAATACCTTTGATGTGGTACACCAACACTGTTGTCTTAAGAACTGTTTTTTTTCTTTTCGTGAGACAATTGAACGCAGATTTGGACGGTGAAGCCGAACTTCAGAAAAAAAACTGTCACCTAGGTCAATGATGTGGACGACAGAACTGTCCAACAGAGGGCGCCACGCGCCCAAACACCAGGCAGTGATTGGCTGACCAAAGCGAGTGGGAGGGCGCTGTGCGAACCAGTTAGTTACTACGTGTAGGTTTATTACAAGAGATGTTTACCAATGTTTGTGCATTGTCCTGAGCAGCCATTTAGACACGTGATACTTGTTCATACATTAATGCTAAATAAAACATTTTTTTTGCTCTTATCCTCTGTATCATGCACACGTTTCCACAACTCATCCAAGCAGAAATTTCATAAAACATTAATTTGAAGTGAAAAAAGGTTTTGAATCATTTACACCTGTTGTTGCAATAATTGAATTTAATAAATTTGATATATCTCATTTGTATTTCAGAACACACCATTGTCTACAGAGCCTTATCTTATTCTCCTTTGTCTCCAATTCTCATCTGGCATAACCTAGATCATCATTTGCAGTCAGTGTGAGACAATTAACTGCACAGGTGTTTTTACCTTTAACGGATTACTGTATTTGAATCTATATTTATAACCTATTATTTTTATGTATAATTTATTATTTCAAAACATCACTACCAGCGAAAAGTTATGAATAGCAATGAAAATGAGAGGGTGAAAGGGGACAGTTATTCCGATTTGCTATCTTCAATCAAAAATGTTTAGTGTAATTACTGGACCTTTGGATTCAGGTTAACCGGAGACTCAAATCTAGCCCAAAGTGTATTTACAGCATGTGCCAATAACAGAGATTTTTGCTCTGGGCACAAAACCAACCCTGCTATGTTGATCTGCAAGTATACATATATGGACTTCCATACTTGCCCACTCTCTATACTAATTCTCATTATGTAATGCATTCCCCAGCCTCAAACCCTAACCATCACAACGACATGTCTAAACCTTACCTCAGCTGTAATCTAATCATAAACCAAGTCTTAACCTCGAAAAAGCCAGAGAAGTGAAGACCTGGCAAAATGTCATTACACTGAATTTGTGCAGCAGGAGCCATAAATCTAACACAAAACTTATTGATCTTGTTTCACCAAAGACAACCAAGCTGGTGGTTTACTAACAGTATCAAACCAATTAGGTTCCTTGTTTTGTCTCATCAGTGAAAGGTAGAGAGGAGCTGAGAAGATAAGACCTCCAATTTACATGCAACATTTCAGTTATATTTCATTTGCCATGGTAAAGATATGCAAGGTGCAAGTATTTAAATTCAGAGCAGGCGGAGAAAGATTCAAAAAAGCTTCTCATCAGGGGTGGAGATTCTTTTTCCTGCTGCCATAATTTTCACACTGCTTCTCTTTGAAAGGGACTTCAATTATTCACAGCTTCTGCACAGTGTCAGAGAGAGTAAAAAAATGCCTTCATTCACAGTTCACAAAGTGTGACACATTCTGCCATATCCTTTATTCACCTTTTATTCTCTAATTTACCCTCAACAACTAATCAGAGTCTCAATTTTCTCCTAGTTCACCCCCCCTGAGAATTGATGACACTGCCCTGTGGCAAGTTCAACCTTAGCATTGACATTGATCACAAAGCACAGAAATGGAAATATTAATAAATGTGTGAAAATAAAGAGTAAATGTGTGAAATTTAAAAAGAAATGAGTGAGGCACTGTGTGAGCTTCACTGTCTTTGTCGCTCTTTGAAATGAGAAGAGGGTGATGTGACAGTCTGAAGGACCTCTACTGTGTGTGTGTGTGTGTTTGTTTGTGTGTGTGTGTGTGTGTGCGTGCGTGCATGTGTGTGCATGCGTGTGTGTGCGCGTGTGTGTGTGTGTCTTGACAGAATGGGAACAACTGGAGTGTGGTCGTGGGACTTATCTATCTCTTTCACTCCCCCATCTTCTTTTCACTGCATTACTTTACACAAACAGAGAGGCAATAAGCTGCTGCCCCTTACAGTATTTTCCATCAAAACCACTATTTTGTATGACACATCCTCATACATAAACAACAGAATAGGTTCTTTGGGGGAAGACGGTTTAATTTCGTACTAGAGCTCTCTTGCTTTTCCCTCCTCCGTTGTGAACTGGTCTTTAACTTCTAGTATGATGTTTTTCTCTTGACATCCCTTTTCTCTTTCTCCCTTTGCCTCTCATTTTCCATCCTGTCCTTCTCCTTTTTTACACTTGTGTAACCCGCTTTTGTCACAGGCTGCTGGGAATTCAGGTGGATCCACTGTGCTGCCTGAAAATGAGTTCCACAGGGGGCAACTCCAGTGATGGAGCTGGTTGGAAATACTGCCTATTTTTAATGAAACCAGATTGTAGAGTGCTAAAAAAATGTTGTTGTTGTTTGGGGGTTTTTTTTGCCACGTTTGCTGTGACCACCAAGTATGAGGGTGCTTGTCAGTGCAGATGCACATAGCAACCGTATGTCTGCCAGTGTTTGTGTACATGAGCACCAAGTCCATAATGACTCTGTGGACATAGACACACAGTGGGATCGAAAACTTGGTAATTATTTATTACTTGTTGAGTCCCCGTAGTTGTAATTCTAATGTGAAAATCCATCCACCTGCACACTCTTCCCTTTCGCTGAATAATTTCATCATCACACTACTTGTTTTTACTGTTTGGTGCCAAAGCGCAGAGCAGTGGAAGCAACAACAACTTGTTTTTGTGTGTGAGTGTGGCTTCCAATAAACTTTCAGCAATGGCAAAACAATGTCCCTAAACCAAATGCCATTGTGTGTGTGTGTGTGTGTGTGTGTGTGTGTGTGTGTGTGTGTGTGTGTTTGGCCACGTATTACTCATATTGTGGGACATAAATCTGTTTAACAGTCACGTCATGGGGACTCACAAAAACATAAGTCCCAATGACATGACTCATTAAGTTTGAGGGTGAAGGTTTTGGTGAAGGTTTTGGTGAAGGTTTGGGTTTGGGTAAGTGTGTGTGCCTGGGTGTGTGTATGTGTGTCTTTGTGAGAACCAATTTGAGTTTTGGAATGTGAGAACATTTTGGCTGGCCTATTTTTGGACAGACCTTCAAAGGACTGTTTGACAGTTCAGGCTTGATTTTAAAAGTTGGGTTAGAATTATTAAGTGTAGGTTGGGCTTAAGGTTAGGCATTTAGTTCTGATAGTTAAGGTTAAGGTAAGGGGCTAGGGGATGCATTATGTGTCCTCACAAGGATAGAAGTACAAATATGTATGTGCATGTGTTCCTTCCATGACAGTGATAGATCCTTTCTCTCAAATACATTGTATAGAAGATGCTTATCAGTGCACACATACAATATACCTCTCACCCTTGATATGCTAGTTACCTTGGCAACATTTATTTATAGTTTTGATTGCTGCTACGTGACCATCTTGGAAGGCAAGAAACGTATGAAACAGGATGTCAGGTGTTCTTGTTTAAATCCAAGCAAAGTCAGTGAATACAACTGAAGGTCTGACATTGTCCAACTGTCAGAGGGACAAAGGGCAAAACATCTTAAGAATTCCATCAGCATAGAAATCATATTAGACGCTAATTAGATAATTAGACTCATTAGGTTAAGAATATTGTCTTAAACAGCAAAAATGCCAAACTTGTGTGCCTTTTTGGAAGTGTTGAATATTGATAACTGGAATGGTGTCATTGATATTGCTAGTTGTATTTCTATTTTTCAAATAAAAATTCAAGTTTTATTCAAGTTAACAAAATATGCAGCTTGTGGCTTCTGGCCATAAAAAGAAAACCCCCGTTCAAGTAGCTTTCTTTTCAAATAAATGTATCCTCTCGAGTATACTTGCCACTGCACACATGTGTAATGCTGCACACCAGAAGGTCGAGCTGGAAAGCCTGGAAAGGAAGGAAATCAAGGGTATCAATGTTTTATGAAAAGATTTTTTTTTAAAAGGCAGACACGTTGCATAATGCAAAAATTAAAACATATATAGTCAGTAAACGTAGAAATAGCTAATGGAGCGTCCTACAGGATAGTAGGGCTACAGATAAAGGTGCACTTCATTGAGCAGTTGATCAGACAGAATATCTGCCTTTACAGCAGGCATACAAAAGTTCCCACTCAATTAAATACACTGGTGTCTGTGCAATATCTGCACTGCTCAGTGTAATTTGCACCCCAGCCTTACCTGAGACAGGGCCTAGAATAATGTGTGCTTTTTAACATTTGCATAGCAGAATGAATAATAGCAGAAATAATGAATGCTTCTTTAGTTTTTCTGTCAAGCAGAGTACATTCCATTTTGGGGGTCTTTTTAAATGTAGCGTTGAACTACAGAATATTCTGATAATGTTCCTTCACTTAGTTACACTATAGCTCGTTTGAATTGTAAATCAGTTTTAACATCAAAACCATTGGGCTGGATAATAGGGAAATATGAATCAAAACAGTCTTCCATTAGCAGCATTTTCCACATTAAATCCGCCCTGGAGATTGAAGAAAATGCAAAAGCATTTAGTAAGCCTAGTTTGAAAGTCAAAAATTGAACTCTGTGTTTATCTTTATCTTCATGTCTCCCTTTTTAAAGAACTGGTATCCTGACTACCATTTCTTTTGGCAATATTCAAACCTGCGTCGGATGATTTCATGGCCAAGCACAAGTACAACAAGCTGTAGATACAACACTGATATCCCTCACTCTCCTTTTAGCTCTGTTTTTGGTCTCTACCAACACCTGAGAAAAATATGTGGCTCTTTAGCTGCTTAATGTTTCACTATGTTGACCAGCTAACTGCTCTTTCCATATCTGTAGTAGGTTCATCTCTGCGTTTTTGCTGTAACACACATTAAGTGCTATTAGCTACTGTGAACACCAATCAGTATCCACGACAAGTCAGTCCGTTAACTGCTCGTTTTTACAGGAAACACGTAAATATGCAGAGGCAAATAGCACTCCACCTTAACTTTCAGGGAAATATTACATAAATATAAATATTATTTACATATAATTATAAGATCTCAATTGAAGCCCCACCCGCTGCGGCTATATGCCAAGCCTCAAAGACAAGGCAATAAATTGCCTGCCTGGAAGTTTTATTCATATTCTCACCTTGCCCAGAAATGTCACTGTTATTGCCAGTATTGTATTGCATAATGAAAAGAAAAGACAGTAGACAATGAAAGACATATTTGAGGACTGGTGTGGCACTATGGCAACATCATCTCCTGATATCTCTGTTTTCCCACAATAGGCTCAATGCACTTTTCTTGCAACATGTTTTTGACAGTGGTGACCGAGTTGGTGGCCGTATCCTCAAATCCTTGGCATTCCAACATCAGTAAAGTATGGCATGAATGACCCCCAAAATGACGCAGTAGATTCAAACCCACGGGAGAGCAAACTTTTGGTACAGTAATCTTGCTAAGCCTCTGAGCTTCATTGTCCACATGTCCTCTGCATAGAGAATAAACTTGAATGATACAAATTAGGAGGCAAACCTGGCCCTGTTCAGTTTCATATAAGGGCTCACATCTCTTTGTGCCAGCCGTCATTCTTATCAGCCTTCTGTACGTGGACTGTTCAGACAAGCACAATTAAACAAAATAAACCATTACTCTGCCTGTCCAAGCCCATGAACTAGTGCCATGCTTTTCATGTTATTATCTATCGATCTATTAGACAATGACAGAGATGAGCTGTAGGGTGTTGTGGTGCCCATTGCTAGCATTTCTGGAAAAGGGTACAGACATTAAATGCATTATTACACATTCAGACCCAGAGATGTTTAATCAAAATAGGAGTTTGGGCTTTGTAAGTCAAAATGTGGTATCTGGTGCAAGCAAATTGAAATATATTGAAGAAATCTACTGTAGAATATCACTTAAGATTATGAAATGAGCTGCATGTATGCAATTATGATTTAGAAGAAAAGCTTATTATCTTTTCCATATACAAACATATTGCAGGTTATGAGTAAACAACATGGAAATTAAACCTGATGTCATGAGGACTGGAGGTGTCTTTCAGAAAAATCCAGCACAGTCTGATGTGGTCAAACGGGCTCTGAATACAGTCTTCATATCCAATGATTGTAAGCAGAGACAGAGCAGCAGATGAATGGAAACACTGTCGACATGCAAGACAAGTTAAACTATGTCGTCCCTTTTAATGTGTGTTACGTAAAGTCTAAAAGTCCATTAATGCAACTTCAAATTAGAATGGAATAAAATGAATGAAACCTATTTAACACAAATGTTAAAGTCTAACAAGGCATTAAAGTTATAGTCGAGTTTCAGTGCAGCAAAGCCCTAAATTAAATAAAGGAAATAAAACTGCAGTAGGGAAATTCAAGGAAAAGCACACATCTAGTTGAGTGAGTGAGTGTGTGGTATGACTGCAAACAGCATACCTGCCCATGTCATGCGGATCACACCATTCGAGAGTGTGACAGAACACCGACTGCAGTGTGACAGAACACTGCCAAATGCTGCACACAGCTGATTGGCTAGCAGAGTGTGTTAATGAACAAGGTCTTTAATTAAAGCCTTATTGCCATTTAGAAGGCATGGGTTATGGTGACTAACATGACAACCAGTTTGAGATGTCAGGCAGTGTTCAGAAAAAGCCTCCAGCCTTCATGGCGGTCTTAAACAGGAAGCTGGGTTTAGGTGACATCAGAACTTTACTGCATCCAGCTGATTACTAAATATGTCTATGTCCATAATAGTTCATTACCTAAAACGCATTCAGTATAATCATGATCTGTATCTAATTTGTATAGAGCCAAAACATTGTTACAACCCTGATTCCAACAAGTTTGGACGCTGTGTAAAACATAAGTTAAACACAATGTGATAATTTGCTGAGGCTTTTTGACATATACTCAATTGAAAACAGTACAAAGATAATATATTTAATGTTCGACCTCATCAATGTCATTGATTTTTATAAATATCTGCTTATTCTGAATTTGATGCAGCAACATGTTTAAACAACTTGGTACAGGGGCAACAAAAGACTGGGAAACACTCCAAAAACACCTGTTTGGATCATTCCACAGGTAAACAGGTTGATTGGTAACAGGTGATAGTATCATGATTGGGGATGAAAGGAGCATCCTGGAAAGGCTCAGTTGTTCACAAGCGAGGATGGAGCGAGGTTCACCACTTTGTGAACACATGACTGTATAAAGGACGTCACTGCATGAGCTCAGGAACACTTTGTTGTTGGTAACAGTTTTTTTTTTCCAATGATTGCATTCTGTGTTTATTTACACAGCGTTTTTTGGAATCAGGCTTGCACAAGTAAAAGAAAATACATCTCATTTTGCAGTTACCCTGGCCTAAAGTACATGACGCACACAATCTTTCTACATAAATTGCAGTTATTGGATCATAGCATAAATGTCAAGCTTTGTGCCAACAAATATGCAAAGTCCTAATGACTTTTTCCCATGCAATCCTCCAGACATTCAAAGCTGCCCTTTCTTATCATCCACAGTTGGTAGTTTGATTAGCATTTCCATATATTTATTTTATCTTTTAATCTATTGCCGTGTAGTGAGCGAGGCGGAGATGAAAATTAAGCAATTAAAAGTCATCCAGTGCTGTCATAAAAACTCCTTTCCAGTGACACTTGAGGAAGGTCTGGATCTTTGCCTGAGAAAATTAATCATCCAACAGTCAATTTACCTGTCACTCTCCTCCAGTATCCCAACACTGCGGGGTATGTTCAACCCAGTTGTCAAACTGAAGAATCATATCAGAACTGCTTCCATTTCACACTATGATGCCTTTAATCTCATCTAAGACCTTGCATTTAGATGAGGTCAGAGCTAGTTGCAATAAGCATATCTGAGTCTGCTGTTTATATAGTTTACTGCTGACTCTGGTATATGCCCGCCAGACCATTCAACTTATAATACATCCTGTTACAGTGCTAAATATGGTATAGTAATATAGGTTAGTATGACATTTCAATCTGCATTAACTGATCTTATAAAGTTGATTTGCTTAATGTGTTAGCAAACAATAACTTATGTACGCATCCAGCAGTTTAGCATCATATTGGTTTCTATTAATTCCGAAGGAAAATATGTGTCTCTTTAGCTCCTAATATGTTTACCAGCTAGTTGCTAATTTTGTGTGCCATTTGATGCTGGGCAGGTAGCGTGCAGTGCTTTTAAAAGCTTTTTTTGCTGAAAACAACAGCCTGCTGCCCTTGCAGAGGATGCTGATGAACATGGTGAGAGTGAATCAGAGCAGTGACAGGCTGGGAAACCATAACATTGAGTTTAAAGATGCTAAAACGCTACCTTTAAAAAATATATATACTGATTAGCTTTGATAGCTTTGATCAGTAGACCAGGCATGTTCAAACTATTCCATAAAGGGCCCTGTGGCTGCAGGTTTTCATTCCAACCAAGGAGGAGCACTCCAGGCTGGACTCATTTAATCAGCTGATCTCATTCCTCAGCTGATAATTAGGCGACCTCTTGACTGGTTGCAACAAAATCCTGCAGCCACAAGGCCTTTTATGGAATGGTTTGGACATGCCTGCAGTAGACCCTATTAAATAAGAGCATGATGTTTAAGTTACACATTTCATTCCTTTTTGCTCTAAGATGTTCATACTGCTGACGTTTAGTGTTGCTGTCCAAAGAAACCTCTTTGTTCAACTATCAATGGACATTGAATAGTGGCATGTCAATGGAAGTCTGCTCCAGAGCATCACTTGCAGCTTGTTACTGCATAAATGTTGACATCTCCCCATAGTCCCTCTCATGGCCGGCTTGACACTGCATGACTTGCTTAATGCCAAATGTCTACCTTTAGCTGATCTGATGTCTTAACTGTTTTAATCGTGAATAATGATCAGCATGTTAACTCACTCGAGATAAGAGCGTCTGCCATTTGTTGTCAGCGTGAGCTGTCACTTGACAGATGCCAGCAAATGCTAGCATGTCTGCCAATTCAAAAACAAAAAAAAGCTCAAAAATTAGCTTGTGGGTTTGTGCATCCTTGCATTTTTAGACTGCTACAATCACAGTTCTGTGAATATAGGATGTTTTTTTCTCTCACTCCTGGCTTGTGAAAGTTTTATTTATGTAGCACATTTCATTCCAACAAAAATACAATGTGTTTCAAAGAAAAAAGCAATAGAAGCAAAAACACAAACATAAACACATGCACATACATACATACAAGATGGGATGAAACACGGCTAATGATCAAGGTCTGTGTGCTGTTTCCTTTATGCGTGTAACACTTCGAAACCCCCCAGAGTGTTGAGAGCTGGGGACTGAGATTTGAGTGACAGAGACAGCAGGATTGTAACTGGGAAATTGTGGGCTCAATAGACTTATGCATCTTTGGAGCAGTTAAAAAGCCTCCTGATATCCAATTGGTCATGGGAAAGGTGAGGGCTTGTAGAGAGAACTGTGAAGAGTACACACTATAAAAAAAAGTACCAAAATTTTTTTTTACCGTAGGCACTAATTAGCAGACAAAAAGAGCATCAGAATAAGGTGTCCATGCCATCTTCTATTATCTGGATAATCAGATAATGATTTTGAAAACTGAACAATGCTAGTCCAGAAGGCAGACTACAAGCTACAATGAAAAGATAATGTAATGAAAGGCAGAGGGTTTGTAAATCTGCACCGCTGTTTACGTACAGCCTTAAACTGAGGAACGGTGAACGCACCAATGCTGCACTTATCATTGAGTCTTGCCTGAAAGAGGCACTTGCTCTCCAAATTTATTCTTAGCATTAACTTTCAAAGAACCCCACTTTGGGAAAAGACATTTTTTTTTCTGTTTGAATAAAAGAATCAATATATTTAAATGTTTATTCATACAAATTGAGCCCCCTGCTGTTTATTTGTTCTGCCAGGCACCCGGGACTGTTGTGGAGTGTTGGTGAAAAGTGAACTGTGTGTGTACAGACTCGCTGAAATGAATGCCCCATCAGCGAGTATACCTGTATGTTATATCCATGGCTTTATCAGTAGCTAGCAACATGCATGCATATTGATATTAGAAACATCAAATCCAATGAGAAATGAGAAAGAGAGAGAAAGAAATGAGGCTCATAGTAAATAAATGCAGCCTATCTCTATTACCACTGAGAAAATTCTTGACCGACATCTGTCAACAAGCAGGTTTAGCTTGTTGCTGATCGATGAAGGCCATGCCTCGGTGGCGCCGTTGTTCATGCTTGTTGATGCTGATGCCATTCATATTTCCCCTGTAAAAATGAAGAATGAACGCTGCCCAAGACCAAGCCACTGAAAGAAATATAAAAACAGTAGTAATTAACTGCAGATACAGAGTAACTAGGGTCTGTTTTACTCTGCTGCGAGGGTCTTTGGAGACAAAGTGTGTTTCTTAAAGTTGCAGAAAAGAGAGGGTCCATTATTCACAGAAAAGTAGGTTTTGTGTGAAGCACCTGAATACTGATGTCTATGGGTCATTTGTGATCTTTATACTAGAGAGAGGCTGAATGGAGCTATTTCACCAGGCAGAATACAAAATAGAGAATCCATCAGGCCTCTTTTAGTCAGAGAAGAAAGGATATCTCAAGTGAACACACTGGATCGAACTGTGAATAAGCGTGAAATCAAGGTAAGTGAAGATATCTAGGCCAAGAGGCTATGGATTTTAGCCAACATAGTGATGCGCTTTAACTTCAGAAACAGACAAGGGAGATAAGCCTTATAATAATTGCAACATAAATGAAACATGAATGGACGTAGTCCCATTAGGGCACACAGGGCTCTGATTTTGAGCTTTAGGCTTGATCTTAGACAAAAGAAGGGTGGTTGGCATATCCAGGAGGCTTGCCGTTAAGTGTCCGAAAAACTAACCCAAATTAAAATGCAAGCTTACACTTACAATACGCTGGTTACATGTTCAGGTGTATCAGATGTAAAAGTGTTGGTGGAACAAAATTAACACAATCTGCATCTAGTCACTTCCTATTTATCTGTGTCAGATATGTGGGAGGGATGCTACATAATGTCTCGACATGCCTTCCGTATATACCAGAGCTGTTATCCATACTGTAGGCTGATGGACAAATAATAAATCAGAGATAATGTTGATCTCTCATCTTGATTTTTGCGTCCTCATGATCAGCATGAGGTTTGATGTTTATTTTGATCGTGTGGCATAAGGGGATGTATGATATGTGACAAGTAGCACGTCACGTACCTTTAGCACGGCAGGCATGTTCTAATTAGGCACCAAGCGCTAAAGGATTGAATGAAAGTGTTAGTCATGCCTTCATTATCTTACAGGGCTTCAAGTTACCAGTGATGCTATATTTGTATCAAAGAACTGTGGAGGGACATGATTACCAATCAATTGTGTAAGTATGGATGTTAGAGTATGTTTCACACAACATAGCAGAGATGATGAAAGAAGCCCATGAGAATGATGGAGTGTGGAAGAGCACTTTTTCTTCCATTTCTTGACTTTTTTTACCTCCATACCCCCCAAAAAAACAAAAGTGTGTCTGTCGACATCACGCTCATTTTGTTCACTCAGTGAGCTCATCATCTGTATCTAGGTGGCTCCATGCTGTAAATAGCATAATAGTATAAATGTGTACGACCAACAAACAGAGCCTTTGATCACATTCCTCTCTCTGAGTATTTGGGAAGGATATAAAGGGAGCGCAAGAGACAAGCCGGCCTGAAAAGTAATTGGCAGAAAGACAAGAAAAAACATTTTTTCTTAATCTGGCCTGAGCTGCTTGATAATGATGCTAAAGGGGAACCACATACAAAATCCACATGTGCAGCAGAAAACACTAGAAATTTTTGGATTCTGAGGGTTTGAAAGAGGATATAACATTGGCCTAATCTTTAAATACATCAACACATATCTACATGTATATTGTCTTATTGAATGGGATGTGCACTTGATTGGGCTGAGAAGATAACTTTAGAACTTTTTACGCTTAAAACTGAAAAAACATTAAAGCTGCTCTGATAAGTAATTTGATATTAACTATATGGATGGAAAGAGGTCACTTGTAGTGACAAACCCATGATGGTTGATGGTTTATGGTCTCACAGATCTCACCTTATGTGTTGCACAACAAAGTGAGTTTGTCTTCTGCACACCATTGGTGATTTCATACAGTTTTTATGCTGTGAATCAAAATTTTAAAAACAGTTTTAATTTGATTGTAATATGTGAGATCCCAAAAAATCCACAAAAATCCCACTTATACAGGAATCTTCTCGCCCATTCATGAAGGAATTATGACGGCCATGTGCACCTGGATACACTGTGAATTAGACAGACATGCACTGTCTCATGTGCTGGAGTTTTTCACTGGATAAGATATACTTTGAGAACTACCAGAGTATTAAATGATCGCAGAGAAAAAAAACATTCAATCCTGTCATGGCCTGAGGAGAAGAGTTAGGACACTGAGAAATGACATTTATTTACAAGACTGTCTGTCAGTCTGAATACGTGAATGCAATCTGCTGACAGCAATTCAGACTTAACTGACATTTCCTTTGTCCTGGCATTCACTGACTGTCATTTGAACAATGTTGTTTGCAAACACTAACTACATCCACACGGCGATTGGCATCGCACTGTGGAGGGCCTGTGTGTGGGACTTGAATACGCAGAGATGCAAATTTTCTACTGTCAAGACACTGACAGCCACAAACAGCCCGAAGGCTTAACTACTGACCTTTTCTTAGGAGAACTTTATTTTTCAAGCCAGTGGGAATTGGAAGGGAGGTCTTTTGAAGAACTTTATTTATTTCTGTATGCCTGGGTGTCTCACACTTGTATTGATTGGCATAGGAAAAGTTCTGTAAAGTTCATATTTGTTCCATCTGCTGCTTAAAGAGAAGAATAAACTGCAGAGATCAGATTCCCTGACTTGTTTAGAAGGGGATACTTGACAACACACTAAAGTTGTGATTTCTAACACTATAATTTCCCTGCTAAAACGATAAATGTTTGTGATTTTGTGTTCCTGTGTAGTGCAAACCAAGTCCTCAATGAGCATTTTGTTTGGAAAAAGTGTTCTCTTCCCTATCTGCTGGCTGGGGGCCGCTCTCACTGAGGACTGTGTGTTAATCATCCAGAGGAGATGGGCATGCATTTAAATATACACCAGCACCAAAGATTGCACAGACAGCGGCTGAGCGTAGTGGCAACTGGATTCCTCATCCGAACACTGATGAGACTGTGTGTGCACATGTCACATGTGCATTTGTGTCTGCAGAATTTCATTACAGGATCAATGCAGCCCTGCCCAACTAATCTGGTTAATATATCCCTCAGGAACAAAAAGAGCCAGCTTTTAACAATATTATGAACTATATCCTGTGCCAAAGTATCACTACTATTTAATCATCAATGAAGACAGATTCAAGAAAGTGGATGACGACGAGACAGGATCTAATTTCCTAGTGCTTTAGTCAGCTAGTTTGAGTCAAGAAAGGGTAAAAGGGGTCTCGGTGAGGACACTTTTTTCCCTTGGTTTTAATTGGAATAAAATGACAATGGTTCCAGCCACTAACCCTCCCAAGATTGAACCTTCAGACGAGTGATTTTGTTTAAGCCCTCTCCCCTGTCACGTTCTCCTTCCCTGCACCCTGCTGACGATCTGAAAGGTAATGGATTAAATACAGCTAAGACAAGCAATGATCCACCAGTGCCACCATCAGAGACCACAAGGAATTACACAAAGATGCTATACTACTGCAGGACTCCTAGAGGGGCAAGAAGTTGAATTAGAAAAACTTGCCATAGTGTAAACAAGACTGTAAAAGGTAACCAGCTGGAAACCATACAATAAACAACCGAAATCTGAAAGTTCCCCTCTCAGCAAACCGAGGTATTAACAGCATTATCCTTGCTTTGAACTGAAATATAGCTTCTGCATTTAAGCATATGAAAATAGTTTTCACCAGCGTAAGAGCAAACAAAACCCATTACAAACACACACTAAATGTACACACAACTGGAAATGGAGTTTTAAAATGTTTATTAAAAAAATAGAAAAACTTACATAAAAAACAAGGTATACATCTATATGTCAGTCATTTACACACAACCAATCCTAAATTACACACATATGAGCTGGGGATTTGGTTTGTGGCAATATTATGTGACAACCCATCCATTATCTCCTGGACGGCTTAATAAAAGCCGCACTGACAAGGGGATAATGCTAATGGTATCATGTTGAGTTGGTAAAATGATCACAGACTTCATATGACATCACCACACACATGACTTCAGCAAATTTTGGTTTGGTTCATGGCTCTACCAAAACTTGTGTAATGGTGAATCTGTGACTTCCCGAGCTCAAGTCCTTGTCTGGATTGCTGTGTGAATTATGTAGCTTTGAAACCTTGTCTTAGAAATACTGACTTTAAATATGGGAGAGGAAAATCTCTTGTACAACCAGTTTGTAATGATCACCTTTGAATTAAAAAAAAAAAAAAAGAAAAAAAAAGATGGAAATGAAGCTAATGCTAACAATCGTTGACTGCAGCGGGAGTCTACTCCTGGAGCACACACCTAGAAGCTGCATGTAAAAATAAAAGCCAAGTGAACCTGGCAGTGCTTGTAGAAACAAAGGGTAAATACAGAGGGCTGGCTACGTCCAGGAAAAAGGGCAAATTTGGTCATTTAAGAAGGCAGTTAACCTGTTGCTTTAACAGAATCAAAGGAGATATAAGGCAAAACAAGCATTTTGCTGGTAATAAGTAGCACCGACTATTCTTGAAATGACAGGAAGGAAAATTACTAAAGATGCATTTCCCCTGTACAGCCTAGAGTCTATCTAGAGGAAATACACCCAAATAAAAGTCAAACTAATGAATAGAGTGATATGTTTAAAGTTAGAACTAGTGGTGGAAAACATTTGGACAGGCAGTTGGCAAAATTTCAAGTGATCATGATGCAATGGTAAATTAAACAAGACTAAAATGTTGGCATCATGGGATTTTTGGCACATTTCTCATGTTGCAATACCATAGCTCCCCCTTCTGCTGGGAAGCAGAACATACATACAAACACATTCCTTCAAGGCCCTTAAATCCATCTATTGCACAGATCAATGATGTCTAGAAATAAAAAAGCAAACTTATAGTGGGGAAAACCCCAAAAATAAAACTAAAATGTGAAATAAATTAAATAAAAGCAAGTCATTATTGCACATAAACGCAACAAACAGAAGGTGGTAATATTGACAATACAAAAACAAAACACAATAGTGCCAATGTGATAAGAAAAAAAATCCCTCGGTGACAAAACAAAAAACAAGAGAACAAAAGAAAATGACCAACACACAGACACAAAGAAAACACTTGGTACATTCAAACAAGTCATCACAGTTTAAGCACTTGAGACAATGTCCGTTTTGTGCCGTCACACCAAAAACATCAAGTCAGCGTTGTGCTGCATAGGTAGAAAGGTAGTGCTTCGCTTCAGTCCAGAGTACAATTTGTAGATGATAGTCCAAGCTTTAAGAGCTCTGACTCAAGAGCGTAGCCAATATGGATTTGCATTCAGAAGACCAAATGAGCCCAAAACCTGATCAAGGTCCATTAAGAGTCAAAACTTCAAGACAGACCAGGCTTGATAAACCAGTTCAGTACTATGGCACGTGATGTTGCTTTCCAAGATGTTCGAGTTGCATTGAAACTCAATACTTGACTGAAGTCTTTAGTTGATCAGCCAAAGTTTTTAGCAGCTGGAAAGTGACCGTTTGAGAAGGTCCAGTCTGGGAATCAGTAATTCTTCAGTCAACTCAGAGTCTGTGCTGGTGTGCATCAAATTCAGAGGAAGGGCTTGTGACTACCATCAGACCAATATAACAAAATGAGTAGAGCTAAGACTTGTAGGTCTTTCACAGTCTTCCGTCACCTGCAAGAGCAGCATCACTTAGTGTTCGCACAATGCTAGCAGAGACTGATCATTTGACACCTTGGAGACTACTTCAATTGACTTGTTAATTCCAGGATGAAGTTGACACATTTTGGGGAGCCTCCAACAAAAAACAGGTGTATCATGAATCATTCACAGCTTTACAACACCAACACTTTATGATGGGCTAAATGAGGCCTTCAAAAAACCCCTGCCAGTCAAGTTGAGCCATGCAGTTTCAGCCTCTTATCTGCTCTGGTTGAGAGCAGGAAGATTGTCCCTCTTTCTGCGCCGCCAGGTGTTACGGTTGTACTGTTGCTGGTTCCTGAAACCTGGTGTTGTGTTATGACCCTGGGGAATGAACTGCCGCTGGGGACTGAAGTTAACTTGAGAGTGGTTTTGACCTCGGAGGCTGGCAACTTGATTGTGCTTGAAGCCAACTTTGTGCGGCTCAAGGGAGCCATGGGAGTTGGATCTCATGGTGTAAGCATGGCCCTGCTGGCCTCCTACCTGAGAATGGTGGAGATGGTGAAGGGGGCTGGGAAGAGGGCTTGTGGAGTTGGTGTGCTGGCAGACTTGTGCAGCTTGTGCCATATGACGGTGCACAACGCTGATTGAAGGTGGATTCTCGTGGTAGAAGTGGCAGTCAGAGAGTTGGGGGATGGTTAGGTTTTCTGGGATGGACATCTGGACCTAAGGGGAAAAAGGGAAGAATATGCAATGAGAATTCTGCCAGGAGGGAGGTTTACATTATTGAAACACGTTTAGACACGATTAGACCTCAATGTCAGGTTAACATTTGTATGAAAATTTCCATTTTAGAACAGAAAGGGAAAAATTGGCCTGGATTTTACACTGCATGAATTGAAAAAAATGTAAGTGAAGATTTATGCTGTTTCTGCTACCTGTAAAGGAAATAAATAAACTGACCTGAGGCGGGGTGTGGATAAAGCTCGCTGGATGTGTGGCCCTCAGGTCAGTAGCCATCTGCATTACTGAATGGACTGAGGCCGGGGTGAGGTGGTGGAGCTGGATAGCGGCATTACTGCTTGGAGGAGAATCAGACTCCTGGAAGAAGATGATCACGTTATTCCGACAAGGTCTTTGTGAACCTATGAAAAACTGAATTCACGTGTAATAGTTTGACATTAATTGTTGCCAAAGTGGTTGTGAACCACTGAGAACTAATAAATCACTGATCTAAACAAAATATCCTTTTTCCTTACTATGTCACTTCCGGAAGAAGAGGAGGAGAGCGAGCATGCAGACGACGATGATGAATGGTGTTGAGGGCTGGGGAGGAAGACTGGAGAGGGTGAGGGCGAGTCAGCACTGAGAGGGGAGGAAGTATCTCTCTGATCCTCCACAGAAACCAGCATCAGCCTGGCGAGGTCCTGCTCACAGGTCTCTATATCTAGGACCAAACAGAATACGAGTGTTGAAAAACTGTTTGAACTGATTGGACAGCATCGGTATATTCGCCACATATTTGACTCTTTAAGAAGGGGAAACATTTTGTTCCTTTTCTAGAGGCCGCACAAAATACAACTCCAGACTAAATGTTGCAGAAAGTAAGTTACCATGGTTCTCCAACTTTGCATACTGCTTGGCTCCCCATTTCTTAATCGTCCAGTCCCTATAGGCCAACACCTCTGGGCTGACTCTGATGATGCGTCCTAAAGTACTACAACACAGAGGGAGGTACAGTCCATCATTCTATCAAGCATAAAATCAAAACTAGTGCTAAGAAACACACTACTAAACTTAGAAAATAATGTAACTAATGAAGAAATCAACCTGTCATACTCTTTGTTGGGGTAAGCTCGTGCGAGAGGAGACACACCATGACTCAGCACCATGTAGGCAAAGTCAAACACCTGCTTGACTTGCAGGATGCCATATGAACTCCTGCCCACGTCGTTCCCTGTGAGGATCAGAAAACATGAAAATGTGATATGTGGCTATTATCAGATTTGTGCACGTTACTGGACATTAGTAGTTAGTTACAGTTACATTCTCTAAAATGTAACAGAAGTACTTGACCAATTGCAGCATATAAAAGTAATTACTATGGAAAGAAAACTCTGCATTACTTTTAAATGTCTTTAAATGTCTAAATGCTTCAATTCTTATTTATGTACACATAGCTACTTATAATTATTTTAGAGCTGCTGTGGCACAATGAGGGACAAGACAACTTGTCCCTCATTGAAATTTTATCTCAATGTACCCCTTGTACCACAGTAGTGAGAGGAGTTACTAATACTGTTGACCACCAGAGGACAGCAATGACTAGTGTTCCTACCTGGAAACTATCTTGTATTGTCTTGGTAAGACATGATGCTGGATGCACACATTAAGCAATCTTTGCTACAGTAGGTAATACATAATTACATTTGACAGACCCAGGGTTCTTCAGTTTATATTAGAAATACTTCAAAATCTATGACAAAGAGCAAGCTCACTTTGCCTGAACTGTCGCATCACCGTCATAGATCATAAACCAGAAAATCTGGGGAATAGGGCACGTTTGTCTGCCATCATCTGCAGTTGTCCACTATTTTCAGCTAAGACAAAAGTAACATGCCCATTTACATTGCAGTCATTGTACATGAGTCACTTAACAGTACCAACAGAGCTGGATCCTACTTTACTTTCTTTTCTCTTTTTATAGTTGCCTGCACAACAGCTCTTTGCAATTCCCCATGTAAATGCACTGATGGCAGATGCCTAATGTTCACCGTTACATCAATGTCACACCCATGCCCTGTACATGGACGGGTGAATTGATCACGCTCCCATTTATTCACCAATACAAATCCCAATCTGACCTGGTTGAATTGGATCTTCTATGCAGAGCATGGATGGTCTGTTTCCACTACCCATTGCTTTGAGCATCTCCTCCTTGGACAGGTAAGCACCTCCGTTCTTCACCCTGATGCCGGTCTTCATGTAGTTGAAATCGCGGCCATACAGCTCAAAGAACTCAATCAACAGGATGCCCAGGTTGATGTTGGTACGTTGCGTGTCGATCCGAGGGTGTAACTTTGATTGGCAGGACAAGAAGAGGTAATTACCTACACTTTGTAAACAAATCCAGCCAGTGAAATCGCTTCCCTGATGGATAGCACCGCAGGAAAATATTTAACCTGTGGAATTTTTTCACAAGTGCATCAATGAAAACTGAACATTACCTCTGTGATATACTTACTAATATGCTAAACACGCCAACATTGAGCCACTGATGTCTTCAACTTTAGTAGATCCACCAGTTAGGTATTAACATTCATTGTAATTCATTCACATACTGGGGAGTTATATAGACACTGACTTATAAACTTACAAACTTGCATTGTAAACTGTCAAATCAACAAAAAAGATTTCCATTTTGGCATTCAGACACACTGGTGGCCAAAAAAAGACAAAGAAAAGCTTGGGAGTACAAAAGTATTGTTTTGACAGACAGGAAAGCATTTATGGTAGACGCAACGTGCATCTGCATGTGTACCTGCAGAAAGCTGATGGCCATTAGTATAAGGCTGTAAGAGCTGATGCCTCCCGTGAAGACTTCATTCAGATCCCTCTGCAGCAGAAACTGCTTCAGGACGAAGATCAGGGGCGGCAGAACAGTGTACTTCTACAAAACAGAAAGACAAACATTAGAAACAACTAAAAAAGGCCACAGTTGTGTTTTGAAAATGTCAAGCATTAAAGGCTTACCTTGAGATAGCTTTTGATGAACTGTGCCGCTTTAACAGCAGTCTCTACATTGAAGCTGATGTCCACCTTCACCTCAGTTTCATGGTCAGTAAGCTTGATGATTGGCACCTGAGCACAGGTAAAAAAAAAAATCAGTATTTCATATATAATATTAGGTTCTAAATAATACTTTTGAGAGCACTCTGAGCTCCAGGCGACTTACTGTAGCTTTGTCGAGGACCTTGATGGGATACGGGCCAGCCACATTGTGTTTCTTCAGGGCTTGTTCCAGTTCCTGCAGTGGGGGATGGTCCCACTGTCCAAACACCACCAGGTCAATGTCACTAAGAACCAAAAACACAATGGACTTTATGTACCTTAAAAAGCTTATTTCTCAAGTATTCTGTCTACACTCAGCCCGTACTGGTGCACTGGTTACTGCAAACAATGTTAAGGCCTGACTTTATGTTGGTGGTTTCATGAGGCTGCAGTGAAACATTTTTCTTAAAGACTGTAATTATATAACGCACTTTGATGAATTCATATAGCAAGAATCAGTCATTTCAGGAAATTCGTTCATGATGTGGTCATCTTAGACCTGGTTCTAATTCATAATCCATATGTTGCTGATCATGGAGTTTAGTGAATACATTGGCATGTAGCAGCTGCCTTATTCCCCTACTCCATATATCACTGTAATAACTGCTAGACTGTTAAGTTATTTCAAAATGAAGCTGCTGAAATGAATTATCTATTCTTTCGCACAGCAATTATGTTGACATGTCAGCTTTTTCCAATATAGCTCAACTCTATAACCCAGCAATCCTCCTGACAGCAGGGCCTTGACAAGCACACTACATACACATACACCATGACGAGTTTAAGTCAAATGCAATGTGGTTATGGCGACACTTCTGAGTACTGTATGGTATCATTTTACTGAAACTCTGACAAAAACTAACACACCTTATCAAAAATAGTACTTCTACTTCCTAAAAACTATCAAGTTAATGAGACATTTCAAAAAGGCCCATCTGAAAGTTCAGACTGTACAAGAAACAGAAACATTAGGGGCGGGGGCATCGATATAGCACAGTGTCAAGACAATTCGTGAGGTAATATTGTATTGACCAACAGATGCCAAGTATCAACCTTAGTCCATAAGCTCCATAAAATCATTACTATATTAATAATTCACTTTGAAAATATACAGCCGTATCCAAGCTCCACAGAGAAGCCAATTTCATCGTTGAGGAATCTTTGAGTTCAGCTAAAAGGGTTGCATTAACTTGTGAGGCGTGGACATCAAGGGCAGTGGACTCCTATGGGACTACAACAGCACATCATCTTAAAGAGGACTGGCAAATGCGGTCTCATGTTCTCCAAACTAGAGCAGCACATGAACGACACACCGGGGAAAACACTGCAGGCGACCTGCAAAATTCAGCACAAGAATGGGGGATTGCAGACAAAAACTGGCGGTTATCACTGACAATGCTTCTAACACGGGTGTTGCTGTTCTGTGCTAGCAAGTGAAGTATTTCGCTCAATCTGGCCTTCTGGACGTTAAATCTGCCGACAAGGCTCACAGGGAGAGTGTGGTGGATAGCTGGTGTTTTCAACCGAAACACAGCGGCAAACCACACTTAGAAATGTTACAGTTCCCAATCCACGAGAACAAAGCTGATATCAGTGTGAGATGAACAGTGCTTCTGAAGTGCTCTGGCAGCTCCCTGAACAACAGCCTGCCTTTTGCACAGCGCTGCTGTCTCCCCAAGTGAGAAGGAGTAGTACAGGTATCTTCACCCTGAATGAGATGGATATTGGGAAAGCAGAAGAGACTGTCCGGGCCTTGAAGTCGACAGTGATGTCTGAGGAAAAGCATCCTACTCTGGCACTCGCAGTATTGCTGCTCATACAGCTGTTGCACGACACACAGGACAACACTGGCAACACAGTGCTGATCAGAGATGAGATATGAGACAAAGCATCAGTCAAGATCTTGAGAGACATGCCAGTGCAGTAGACACGAACACCCTCGCTACAGCATCAGTGTGTGTATTTTACAGGGAGAAACAAAACAGCAGACCATCTTTGAGCCAGAAGCCAAGGAACATCAAGGGGACATGGCTCCAGTGAAGAGGATCCCAGACCCCCGTCATACCAGCCAACATGAGGAAGTCACTTGGGCTAGCAGACTTACATGGTCAGACTTACAGTGTTTTATCCCAATCACTGTCTGCCATATCTGAAGTGGAGGTGGAAAGAAGCCAGGAGGTCACAGCATTGCCCCTCCCAGAAGACCCACTGAGCTGGTGGAAAGCACATGAATAAGTCTGTCGTTTGCTAGCCAAGCTTGACAGGACACCTTTGCATCCCACGTACTAACGTCTCAACAGAAAGTCTTCTCGATGGCTGGACACACTGTCACGGTACGAAGGAGCGCTCTGACCCCAGAATATGTGGATCAGCTCCTCTTTCTGAGCAAAAATGCTGACATTTCCTCACTCTTCAAATGCCTTTGAACTGTAGTCCCATGGTCAGCAGCAAACAGGAGCACATACTGTGTATTTTAAGAGTGTGTGTTTTTTCTAATCTACTTTCAATTTAATAATAAATTACTTTTAAATTTCCCATTTGCTGAGGAGGCTGCATAACTTTTTTTGTAGAAGTTGCACTGTTCAAAAAATAACACAACATTTGCATTCAGTTAAGTTGGACTATGCACACTGTAATACAAAACAGTTCTGCCTGTTTGCTCACAACACTTCATGAGATCTTTTTTCAGTGTTGGTCAGTCTGACAATCTCACATCGCTACAATGAAAATGACTTGAAATTAAATGAACAGACAGAAAACCTATTTGATAAGATAGACGTTCAAAGTTTTCCTTTGGGGACATAATTTGCAGTTGAAAAATAGGCAAGAAACTGCTTTATAGCATCACAATATTCAGAATATTGCAAAATGTTTAAAAGCTCAATAACTCGTATCATGATAATATGGTACAGTGGGGTCTCTGGTGATCCTAACAAACATGCATTTACCTTGTTGGAAGATAAAGTCCTGTGCTGAAGCTGCCAAATATCTCCACCTGCAGAACATAAGACAAATGAATACAGGCCTGAAGTTGTAAGACATCACTGGAACCATTACCAATTCGATAGCTCGTGTCTTAGCTTGTTTGACCTTTGTGTGTGTTGAGCTGAGTGAGTTTGGACACTTTAAAAAGGCTTTAGCTGTACAGCTCCACTCCTGAATTAGTTTAATCCCTCATACACATTCTGGCTTAAACAAATCACACAAACTTGATAAAATGTCACCAGGATTCCTGCCTAGCATGTAGCTGTGCTTTCTTGTACCAAGGAAACAGGTCAGGTTGGAATGACAAGACATCTTAACAAATATTTTAAGTTTTGAGTCATTCGTTCATGCAATGGTTCTTGTGAAATTTGTAGCCCAATTATGCCAATGACAGACGAACTTGACATGCGGTAGAGCTGATATTCATTGTATTAAAAATGCATCCAAAAGTCAAGACTTATGAAAAAGTGGGAAATAAGCAGGACTTTCTTGCTTGCAAGCAATATGCAAACAGCTTCATACTCTCAAAATAACACAAAACTACATATTAAATATGGCTAAAGATGGCTGTAGAGACACAACATGGGAAAATATGAATTATGCATTTTTATGTCATACTGACATACAGTAGTTTGGTGTACATGTCTTTCTGTAGTTTCATTCTGTACATATGAAAGTCTAATCAAAGTCAAACATGACACTGATCTGTACAGATCATGGGCAGTTTCACTTTATGTATAGTGGCATTTGATATTATTGCCAAGTGTGGTCTTAATGTCTGTACTGCCACAGCTTGGAATAGTAACACAAAGTGGTCTTTAGAGAGAAGAAAGAAAAAAATCCAATCCACAGCGAGGCCTGGTGGGACCTCTCCGGGCCATGATTAGCTCAAAATGTTTATAATGTTAACCAAAAAATGGTATTTGTTACAAAGTGCGCTCTGTCAAACATTATGTTGGCAACACACAATGGAAAATAATTCACTAACGTTACTTTGGGAATGCAAGTGACATGAATAATGATTACATCTGGCCAACTCTGTTTGGACGTGCAGTGTAAACTTGGCTGTTGACTGCCTGCAGCGTGGCCAAACAGGATACATAAAGTGCAGTAAACTTCCAGACACACCGACTGCTGAGTATATAAGACAGTAACATTGATTTAATGAGGAATTTGCAGAGCAATAAACAAAAGTCAACACATGAGTAAAATGCCTTCCTAAAAAGCCAAGCTTATATGGGACAAAGCTGCAAATCAAAGAATATGCTGGTAGTAAATACAACTTCATATCCTGGTGTAGAAATGCAGGTATAATGCTGAGCTGAATCGTCTGACACAGCATCAACGGACATATTTAAACTCATTAACATATGACATTTCATCTTCAAAAGTGTCTGAATCATCCATCTCTGCGTTACCTCTGCAGGCTTGTGCACAGGCACACAAGTACATCCGACTGACACTCACCCGTGCTGTCGGCCACAGGTCCTTGATGACGCTCTCTATCCTGTTCACGACATCTCGTCTCATGGCCTCCTCCTCCGGCCGCGGTGACATGAAGTTGAAAAAGTCCACGATTTCTTCGTGAAGACTGAAAGGAATCAAGGGAAACAGGACACCTGGGATCATGGACTGGTACACAACAGGGAAAATGTTTAAAGCACTGGGAAACAAAAAATCATGCGTGCATCAAAAACATCCACGCTCTGCAGCAGCTTAAGTTAACTAAAGTGTTTTGTAAAGTACAGCTACACTGATTAATTGATTAGTCATCAAACATTAAATTAATGGGCAACTATTTACATCGATTCGAATCGATTAATCAGTTTGGGTAATGTAGAAAAAATGCACAATTCTGTAATTCCAGCTTAAATGTGACTATTTTTGTGCATATTTCCACCATTTTATAGACCAAACTACTAATCGATTAATCGAGAAAGTGATCGACAATGAAAATAATCTTAGTAAATTGTTTAAAACAAAAAAGGAAAAAGAAGCAAATCTGACTGACACACACTTGAAGTAAATTCAACAAGACGGAGTTCAGTTGGTGGGACCACAACTAATGATTTTTACTGCTTTTTCGTGTGTCTTGTTAAAAACTGGAAGCACATTTGTTGACACAAATTCTATTTTTCATAAATCATCGTACACCGGCTCTTACGATTGATGAAACAGCGTGTGTCAACCACTGCTCATTTTGTTGGGAGACCTGTTGGAGTACATTTGAGAAGCCGTCAGTGACAGCTCTCAGTCCGGGCTGCTTACCCGTTGATGCCCGGGCTGTACCGCCTGGTTTTCCACAGGCTGCAGGAGGAGTCTACGTAGTGCCCGTACGACAGGAGCGGGTCGATGCCGTGGAAAGTGTTGGCTCTGTTCAGATGCCGCCTGCGGCCGGACGAATGTGGTTGATGGTGGTGGTGCTTGCTCCCATGCTGATTTTTCATCCCGCTGGGGGTGTGGCCGAAGGGTTGTTGCATGCTGCGACAGTGTTGCTGAACGGCGTGGAAAGGCGGAGGACGCGTCCGCTGCCGCCTCAGATTGTTCTCGTTGAACTCGTGCTCGCCGTAGTGTAAAAACCGGCTGGCCTCTTCGGCGACGTTCAAATTATCGATTTGCAGAGAGGAGCCGGAGGGCGACGAGCTTTCGGCCTCCGAGTCCAGAGAGGAGGAGGACGGCGACAACGAGCCCTTCCTCCGGACACTTCCCCTCTCTCCGCCGCCGTCTCGCTTGGGCAGATTTCCAAACACCCCCCCCGGCGGCGGCGCTAGCTTTTTGCAGTACTCGCCGTTTGAGTCCGTGGAGTTCGCATTTTGTACCGCAAAGTTGCGTTGGTGGTGAAGGAGGTTGTCGATGCCGGAGTTTGCTCCAAATCCCTGAGAGGTTTCCCAAATGTGCATCCACAGGGAACTGGCAGGTCCTTTCTGCTCCGGCTGGAACCAAGCGGTCCTGGGATCCATTGGGAGTCGAGTTGAACGAGAACCTCCTCGCGGGAAAATGTCGAGCAATTTGGCAAATAAAACACTGAGCACTCAAGGTAACAAATAAATCCTACCGCGTTGATTTACTTGTTATCCTCAAAGTGCTTCATGTCTGCAAAGTGGTTCGGTTTTTCAAGCGGTTCACCCAACTCCACTCCCCATGTAAGCCAGCCAATATGGCGCAGCCAGCAGCACGGATCAGCATGTGCGCATGTCTGAGGGATTTAAATCTTTGAACACACCCCTCAAGTGCGTCAAGTCCGCCATACACAGGCCGGAAAAACCGGAAGCTACACTATTTCAGTTTTGACTTTGATATTATTACACCGTTAACAAAATATCAATGTTTTCATTTATTTCCACGTCTTATACCTTTTTCTCAGAGTGTGTGAATTTATATGCATTTTCATTGTCTCACTTATAATGTCGACAAATAATGTGTCATTTTAGATTGAATATTGTATAATTTAGTACAAATGTGAAAAATCTTACAAAACCACAAAAAACTGAGAAGCATTTCAAGAAGTACCTTGCCCTCTCCGTAATGTAATTAAATAACAAAACTAATATTTATTTACTTTATTCATCATTTATTTATGATATGGGTTGATTAAAACAAAAGTGCAAATGAAGCTTGTATTTTGAAGTCCACTTCCGGAAGCTTTCCTGTGTCACACGTTTTCTCATTACTTTACATGGCTTAGGCCGGGCAGATCAAACGTGATAGTGGTAGTAATTTGGCCTGATCATTGGTCTCCGCCTTTGTCACCAGTTTTGTATGAGGCCGGTGATGTTGTAGTAAATGAAGGTGAGCCATAATGTACGAACAGCTGTTTATTGTTTGTGTTTGTTTTATGAAATTGAGCTTTTTAAATGACTCTTCTCACATAGCTAAAATACACATATTAGGTGAATATATGCAATTCTTCACCACAGAGGGCAATTTATAAGGTTGTAATATTTTGCATTGAGGTGGATGAGGAGAGAATACACCAAAACTGACACAATTTGGCTCAATATGTAGAAATTTTAATTTGAAAAATTAAATAATGTCTGAAACTTTAAACTGTACAAAGCAATTACTGTGGCATTCTCTATTTTCATTAATACCTCATATTTACATACACGTGAATAGAGAAACATTTGCAGCAGCGCCACAGTTAAAGCAGAACACACATGTACATGTTTTACAATATTTTAGAGCATTACCTGAGTACAGCAAAATGGCAAGGAGTGATGCCAGTTCATTTATTACAGGTGCAGACAGTTTAAAATTTTAGGGAAACCAAATTTTACATGTCTCTCACATAAGAAAAAGAATATTTCCTACAAAATCAGACATAGTTTCAAGGTAGAAGTGCACATTAAAAAAAGATGTGAAACTGTCTTTGACAATCCATTTCAGTTTAAGACTTACAATGAACCTCCAGACACCCTGTTTTAGGAGAACAAAACACATTTGTGACTTTTCATGTGCCTGAATGGTAGACAGTCAGCGCGTTAAAATGAACTGTGGGGTACATGGTGATATTTTCAGTCATGCTGTCTTTACAATAGGTACAGGCTGACATGCACACAGTATGCCCATGTTGATTTGTACTGCATGTGTGCGTCTCTCAGCTCTTGACCTGTCTGCAGACAGAGGCTAACTGGTTAATGCAGCTGGTAACAGCAGGAGGGACGCTCTGAGTCGTTTCTCCCCTCCACCCTGCAAGGGCTTCCATGGCTTGTTTGGGGTTGCAGGGAGACAGGTCGTAGATGCAGTAGACGGCTGCTAACTGGACCTCCCATGGCAAACCTAGGGAGAGAAGAAATAGTAAAATAAGAATTCTTAGTGCAAATACATCTGCTAGATGGCCTTTTCTCTTTCACATCAGAGCATTATGTTTATTTATGACAAATGAGTGCAAACATGCCAATATACTTGAACATGCCAGGGTGAGATGTAAATACTGGAATCTGCTTAAATACACATAGGTAAGTAATTGCGTTCACACACATGAAAAAGATAAACATCAGATTTGTGTTTCAATAATCATGATCAATGAAAGGCAGGTGTGGAGGAAATTGGCAGCACTCTCGGCACACAATAGAGGCTGTGTGTTAGTAACAGCCATGCTGAAGCATTCTGTATTCACCAAGGTTTCTAATATTTCATACCTTCAGTCTGTCCCTGCCTACCAAAGGTGTTGATGACGTTGGCGACAGTCACCACAGAGGAAACACACCTCTGTTTGATTCCCAGCTGACCGAGGCGTCCTATTTCGAGCGAAAACACAATGAAATTCTCAAATGTGCTCTAGTGATTATTGAATTACTCATCACGTCAGGTTACGGTTACAACCCAACAAAATGAACAAAACTACTGACCTATTAGTCGGAGTACGGTGGCAACAGTCACATCAGAGACGGGTGTTTGTTGATCTCTGGGCTGTGTGACCCAAGTGTTCATTAATGGCCACAGCTCCTTGCTGTCAAAGCAAAATGGACAGATTAGCGCAGGGTTACACTGGGTGCTTGCTCAAAAAAAAAAGCTATCTTCTTTAAAAAAAGTTTTATGTATTTATGTAGACAACTGTATAATTAAAATACATCATTGAACACCTTAGGTTCAGAAAAATCATCATACCCCAATACGTTTTCATAGGTCCACTTCCACGTTTTGTGCGTACAAAGGAGGTGCAGAGTGAAGACATGTTCCCAAGCCTCAGTCCCCAGGTCGTCCCCGTGCCGGCTGTGTTTAGTGAAAGGCAGGCTTGACCCTGACCGAACATCAGACAGTGTTCTGGAGATCAGCTTGTCAATGTCACAGGGAGGACTCTGCGGTGATACAGGGAGATTAGGTTTTAGAGGGCTCATTCTATTTCATTTGAGAGGATGCAGGATGGGGAAGCTGGTAAAGAAGAGATGCTGTGATAAAGACGATGAACTGACGCTCAACTAAGGTCACGGAGGTTAGAAACCAAACAGTGTCAGAAACAAAAATGCCATCAAAAGCATCTAAAATTGAATGGACAAAGTATGTCAGACAAGCTCGATTTCAGTAAAATGCAACACATTAATCACAGGAGAACCAAAGTTATAAATACTTCACCTTCTCCCAACCGAGGAATGCTGAAAGGCAGTTGAGGAGGTTTTCTTGTGCTTTCAGTTTGGTGACAGCATGTATTGCCTGGCACAGAGAACTGCTGTGTGAGAGGACACTGGGCCATGTTGTCACCATGAACAAAATCAGCTTAGCAGAGTCTGGGAAGTCTGCAGTAGGTAAGACACAATAAGAAAAGAACAGAGTAAAGCAAATTAGAGTTTATGTGGCGTCTAAGGTGGCACAGAGATGACAGCATTTAGAATGTTCACTGGCTTCTGGGAAGAATTACAAAAACAACTGAACTTGATTTGCAATGAAAGTACAAAGGCATAGAACATGTGAACAATGAATGTGTGTGTGCATGTAGGTGCAATAAAGACAGTTTTCACAGTTGAGAGAAAGGGCTTCATTTGCCACAATCTGTTAAAACTGTGTGGAGTATTGAGGGGGTGTGAGGGCTTTAAGACATACAGTATGACACAAATTGCTAACCTTCTGTAAGAATGCTGTAGGCCAGGATGTGAGCCTTCTCCCAGTCTCTCTTCTGTCTACAGAGCCCCGTGTAGACTCTGCAGAGGGCCTGCATGGAGTTCATACTGAGGTCTCCCTTCTCTGCTTTTAGTTTGTTCAGGATGGCAACAATCATATCATCTGCCTTAAGATCAAGAGAACAGTGGAAAAGTGAGAAGGCATGCACACAATTTCCTTTCACATGGACACACATATATGTACACTTTTGTCAGGAGGCCACACAAGAACCACTTGCTTTGCTTAATTTGAACCATTGTTGTTAGATTCACATATTTACTTCTTTCATATAAAGACTGTGCCTACTTATATAAAGTTTGACTTTTTAAAAACATTATCATAAGCAAGTTACCAAAGAAGGGGTGGCTATTCACTTATGCAACAACTAATAGAACTAATGGAAACAGCTAATTCTGTGAGAATGAGAATACACAGCTAAAACATGTGGTGGAAACTCACATGTATGGATCTGAACATGTGTTCACCCCTTCTGTTTTATTCATTTATGTAGAAAAGCCCGATGACACTTGAAATCAGATGAGGACCAAATAACCTCAACAGACATAACCTGAAAATGTTAGTTTCTTTCACAATGTTACACATGCTGGAAAAACAAAGTGACCAGTTGGTCAGAATTAAGTCAGCAGCCGAATGGCAGGATTAAAAAATTAAAGATACAAGCCCAATAAACCAGCATACTCACCAAGCTGCTCTGGCAAATCTCAGAGATAACCTCCTTCTCCTCGCTTCTCAAGACGGGCTTTTTAGGCAGGTTGCCAACATACAGGTGGCTCTGGATCACAGGCAACAGGTCAAAACACTGGTTTTCAATTTTTTTTAAAGCATTAACTATGAGATTTTGCTCTGCAGGTTCTCCAACTTCCATGTACGGAGAGGCGGGCTCATTGGTGAGCTGTTTGAGGCTCAGAGTCTGGGGTGGAGTGGTCTCCTCTCCACTGTTTGAGGAGGAGGAAGGCACCTGCTTACGACTGACAGTAGGAGAGCAGCTATCTAGCCTGAGACACTTGCTGCTTTTAGGCTCAGGCAAACTAATGGACTGTCTTTTTTCTCCTCTCATCTGAGTCTTGGTGAAGGCCGTTGAGGTGGAGTTAATAGTTTTAAAGCCAGACACCTGGCTGACGGCCGTTGTCGGTAATGTTCCGCTCTCTGATGAACAAATGCTGAGGCTGACGTTCCCTCTGAGGATGCTCAGAGTGCGGGCGTGGGCAGAGAGCTCTGGGTACATGGTGTCAAGAATCCTCATGGAGTTTTCCTGAGATGGACTGGAGGAAGACGACGGCGAGGAATTCGTTGCAGTCAAGGGCAGGCGACCCGGGACCGGCACTGCGTGCTTTGGAGTGGCGGAGCCGAACTGAAGTGGTGAGGAGGGGACTCCGTTTGGAAGGAGTGGACTGCTCAGAGATGAGGAACTCAGCTGCTGACCGTTGGGTGTCATGTGGGTCTGGACGGGGGTGGTAGGCGACGCCAGTCTATCCATGGGTGAGGGAAATGAGAGTTTCCCAATAGCCTGCCTTGGATTGATGGATTTGCCCACCTTCGGAGGTGTGCTCAGTGGGGTTAGGAGACGAGGAAGTGGAGGGCCCATTTCAGAGAGAACTTGGCCGATGCATTCTGGTGGTTGAGCTGTAGTTGAACCTCCTCCTGGGCTATTTTCTTCCTCTCTGATCGTATGTCTGCTTTGTTTTTCAAGCACATTTGTACACGATTCCGCACATTTATTCTGTCCGTTTGTGGCAGCAGCGCTCTGCTTTAATGAGGTAGTAGGACAAACAGTGTCCAATTTACATTCGTTCATTTTATGGTTACTTGCATCTATGCTGTCCTGGGGCAAGTCTTTGACTAAAGCCCTTCTTTCTTCCTTTAAATTTGGCACAGGCTGTAGAGGTTTGTTGTTTGTTGAAATGAGCTCAACCTTAAAACCGACATTAAGTTTTTCTGGGGCTGGGTGACTTTCTAAAGCCAGCAATTTCACAGTGGGAAACAGACACGAAGGACTCAAACTCCTGCAGAGAGAATGTCTACTTTCTTTCACAGATTCACAGTCAACGCTTGTTGTCTCTTGGGAGCCAGAAGGTGAAGGACCATGGTCTGATAGAATTTCACTGTTCAGTGTCTCCATATCAACATGCTTTTTTGAAGGAGTTTCAACATTTGCTTCACCAGAGTCCAGGTCGGCATGAGACTCCCCATCTTCCACCTTCAACACTGTGGACTTAAGTGGAGGCGGAGGTCTGTTATCACCATTTGACTCTGGGGGAGAAGCAACTCCTCCAGTTTCTTGCTCTTTGTTAGCATCTCCCTCCACAAGAAGTTTTATGGATGCATCATGTTCAAGCCTCTTTTCAACATTCTCATTTGAGACACTACTGATGCTGTCACTGCTGCTTAACAAACAGGGGTTATCTCCTATGTCCTCGCCGAGACACCCTTTATTTTCCTGGGGCTTAAAGGCTGTGACATCTTGACTGCCCTGTCCTAAACCACAAGAGTCCTGATGACTTTTTCCCACTTCAGAACAGTTCTCTGTATTTGTAATCTCAGCGTCTCTCACAGCATCAACAAATGTTGAGGAATCAACAGAGGAAGTAACTGGCTGTGCATCTCCTGCTTCGTCAGAGATTACGGTGGTATCATTTCTTCCAGGTGACTCCCCCATCGTCAGGAGCTTCACCTTTCCTAAAGCATTTTCAGCTTCACAGATGCCACTGGGATTTGCACTACCGGATGGCTCTGGACTTTCAGCAGTTAATGACATATCCTCAACCAAAACTGTCGTGGAAGAAGAAGATGATGCTGCTGCTGATGCTACGTGCACAGTTGCTGGCTCCTGCTCAGTCTGCATGTCTTTTTCATGATGCACTTCTTTGCCATCAATACTGCTTTTGTCCATTTCAGGAACGCCATTCAACTCATTTTGTCCCAAGTCTTTGGAGCAATTTTCAATGGAAATGTGCTTCACTTCCTGTGTTGTGACCACTGGTAAGTCCACATTCTCCTTTGTTGGTAGTGCAGAAGATATGGGACAGTGGTTTGACACTGATGTTGTGACAAGTAAAGATTCTTCTTGCTGAGGAGGAACAAAATCAGCAGAGGGTTTGGGATGGTCTTCCTTTTCTCCATCATCTGTCTCCATAGATTCCATCTCTGTTTCCTGAGAAACAAAAAGAAGGGAACAAGGATGTGATTTACAATAAAATAGCTTTGGTGTGACAAACGTTTCACACCAATCAAATGTTTACTCACAAATATAATTAAAATTAGTGAGTGAGTTACACAAGGAAAATCAGTGTTTTGTTTGTCTCGATTGACAATAATTCATCGACATACGATCCAGACAGTATTTTGTTTGCTTTTGAATTAAAACATATCAAATATTTTAGTGTAATCTAACCAACAGTGTCTTGAACTGGAAGGTCACACAAACATACATTTTTGAAAGTGATTTTACATTCTATCATCTGTGATTTCATTTCAAAATTTGTGTTGTTAATTCACTGCAATTACATAAGGAAATTGTGCATTGTACATGTACAGTGCTGTATGAAGAGACTGCAGCAGAACATCTTATTATAAATGAAAACAGGGGAAGCTGTGTATTCTTCAGAAATTAAACAAAACATTTGTACGAAACATAGTTGAATTCTTACCAAATCTGGTAGCGGCGATATACAGGAAAGCATTGGTTTGAACAATGCCATTATCTGCTCAACAGATACTTCGGAACTGCCCAAGACAGGAGATGACTCCCCAGTTTTGATTTCCTTTGACAATCGCAGGCTCTTTTTGGTACTTGCTGACTGCAAACATGCTTGATGCTTGATGGCTTTACGCCCATGAGGGGAGAGTTTTAACTGTGTATCAGCGGCTTTTGTTTGCATGGGGCAACTGTGGGACTCGCTGGTCTTGTGAGAAGCAGACCTGGATGTGTTACTCAGATGAGGGTGCAGTCTATTTTGTGGAGAGGAGGGTAGACCTTGCTTGGAACTGGACTCTGAAACTACAAGGATAAAAGAGAGGATTGCACGCATGTAGAAGGGTAATAATAATCAATGTCAGTAATAATATACAGATATATTATGATGATGCCTCACCATGTAAGTGCAACAGGTTTGCAGACTGCTGCTGCTGAGGTTCAACACACGCCCACAAATTCTCCAGCAACATCCGGATCTTTTCTGAAAAACAGACACAAACAATCACCTGCTGCAAAACTAAAAAATTACAACAATCTTTTAAGGTTAAAGCACATGATTACATTGTCTAAATACTGTAATAAATAAAAAGTAAAGCCAGCTGCATACCTTTGTCAACTTTAGGCTCCTCAGGGGCACTTGCTTGAGATGATGTGCTCCTATATTCTGTCAAGAAATAATTCAGATATTGCTTAAATTTGAACTGTAATTCTAAATCATAATAAATCTGAAAAACAAACAAAAACAAGCATGTACAGTTTGTCATTTGGCAGAATTTTAGCCATTTTTCGTGTTTACTGTAAAAGCAAACTTCTAGAAGAGACAAGCTCTGACCACAGCAAAATATGCATTAATTTAAACACTGTATTTGTAAATGAAGCTGTTGCTTGTTTACCTTTACACCTTTCTCTTTCCAGCTTCATCAGTCTCACCTGCAAATGAATTGAAATTATACACAAACAAGGGTCAATTCAATAGTATAAAAATACATGTCCACCAATTTGCCATTTATAAGGGTCATCACTATACCTGGAGGTCATCAATATTTCTCTCTAGCAGGGTCTTATCCTTGGTCAGTTGGGATGTTTGATGATCCTGTTTGCAGACTGACTCTGAAATAAACCGCCAAACAAGCGTTGTCATATAAACACAGATTCAAGACATCATTATGAACCTTCAATCATTTTTTCATATTGTGTGAAATCCAATTTTCAAACCAACCTTCAAGCAGTTTAACTTTCTTTTCAAGGTTGTCCTTTCTGTTGATGAGAAAGAAGACAGCAAACCATGAATAATGACAGTGTAGCACAGAGTCTCATACCAAATGACACAAAAACTAGAGCAAGAGAGAGAGAGAAAGACACTTGATGTCCGATTTACCACACCTCTAAAGCAAGACTCAGTTCTTACATGCTTGTTGTCTTGGCATTCTCCTCTATCAATTTTTCAACTTGATCTGCTTGTGCCTGAGATGTCTTCAAAGATGTCTGAAAAGGTGACAATGAACAAATATTAGGAAGTTTACCTACATTTGATCAGACATGTATAGATCTCCTGAAAACAATGGCCCATTCATTGTCAGTTATGAGATTACAGTAAATTCAAATGACTCAAGTGGATTTGAAGAACACCTTTTTTTGCTTACCTGTGTTTTCAGCAAATCATTTTCTACCACGGCCTTCTCCCTCTTCAGCTGTGCATTTTCAAGTGACTGTGTTTCTGTACGTTCTAAGAGCATGAAAGACAATTTAACATAAAGCCAGGGATACGTTTAACAAATTGTGCAACTCTTCACTGGTAAAGTTACAGCATGAGAATGCAAAGTACCTTTCACATCCTTCAGCTCAGCTTCAAGCTTATTTTTCCTGAAGGACATGAAAAATACAAGTTAACATTTTACCACAAACATACTACCATTGTACTATAATTATCTGCACTGTCATAACATATCACAAAGTGAAATAATTATCTCTTACTCTGCCATTGTCTGTCTGTTTTCCTGCTTCAGTTTTACCATCTCTTCAGACATCTGTTCATATGCCTTAAGAGCACCCTATGAAATGTAAAGAAGTTGGCAAACTTATTCAGAGGTGGTCAGACTTCGTGTTAAGGCACTCACATTAAGAGACATACACATTACTAACATCAGAAGAAATATCCTTCAAGTGGGACTCTAGAGGGAAAGAACATACCTTCGTTTCTTCAAGTTCTGCTTGCACAGATTCATAATCTGCTGTCTTTTTCTCGAGAGCAATCAATCTGATCTGCAGCTCTTCCAGCTGTTGTTGAAGCATTATTGAGTCACTGCATAAAACAAGTTAAGACCAAGAATGTGTCAAAACAATTACAAACAAAAAACCTCGTCTGTGAGCATTTCTGACAGGTGTGTCACGGCTAGCTAACTGTACTTTCTTTCTGAGAGACGCGCCACCATGGCAACAAACAGCATTCCTCAACACTCACTCTGAAAGCGGTATCTTCTGCTTCAGCGCCAGAAATGACGACACATATTCGTTCAGGCTCTGTAATGAGAGACGGAAAGAAACAAAACAAAAAGGAACAGGGAATTCACAATTACCAACCGTGGATGAAATATCAAACACATGAATTGTAACACCGCTGCTTAGGCTGAGTCTCCAAAGACGAAACACAACTTTTCCATCGACTTTTCTGTCATAGAAAGGTGATCTGACCTGGTGCAAAACAGAGCAGTTTTGACAGTTTCCAACCGTCGCGTCCGCGGCGATTGCTACCGTTTTGGACTGACTGTCCCCTGGCATCATGGTAAGATATATTCCGAAACCCGACAGCCTTTATTTTATATAAGTTAAACTGACGACCATGTCCCGGTAACAAAAATTCCAGACAGGTTCAAAACAACTTCACATTTTCGCGTCTTCCACGTTGACCGAGGACCCAAGCCAGGACCCCACAGGGGTAGCTTCGTGACATGCCGGCAATTTTAGAGCTAATATTTCTCGTTACGCTATGAGCAAACTGAATATCTAGCGTGTATTCAATTCAGTACGAGTAAGTCAGATGTGCAATTGTATATTTAATTTTCTCTGTCGGTTCAAATGTGAAATTCTGAGTCATTCGAATTTTCCTTCAGGCAGTTCATTATGGCATTTGGGGGCGTTACTGATACAAAAGTGCGACAGCGTGCACAGGCCAGTAGGGGTAGGTTAACTACACAATTTAGAATTCATGGTCACTGTGAAGTTCACACATTGATAGTCTAGTTTGTCTTTTCAAAATCTTACGCACCGGACAACACCGTAAATTGGTAGCATACATAGTTAATTAGTAAATTAAAATTAGATCGCTTTTTTGATTTAAGAAGAGTCCCTGGTGGTCTAGTGGTTAGGATTCGGCGCTCTCACCGCCGCGGCCCGGGTTCGATTCCCGGTCAGGGAACTTGTCTTTTTGATATGAACGGTACTCTGTATGTATTCTTGGTGACTCCGTGCTCCTGCACACGTGTGCAATAGGAGGGCGTCGAGTATTCCTTAGTGTACGTCTACGTGAACGTGGAGCTTTACAGCGGATACAACGCCAGTGTCTATTTATGGCAAGGAAATGAAGTATCTTTTGTCAAACACCGTACTGTCTCTCTATGTGATTACCTTTAAAATGCAATAAGAAATGGAAAATAAAATTAAAGTTGAGTGAGTGTGACTTTATCACTGGTCATTGTGAGTGAGTTTTTGTGAAGTGTTCTGAAAATGATAATCCGATGAATGGTAACCATCTGGCATCTGTCATGCTAAATTCCTGTCAGATCATTAGCATACATACCATGCATTAGCAAATCCACTCATTCTGAGCCCATTTTGTCAGTCCCTAATCTCTGCCATTTCATACAACGAAAGGAGAAAAGGCAACAAAAAACAAAGCGGTGGAATACAATACACTATTAGACAGTATTGTCTAATAGGTAGATCCTCTGGCAGGTTTGGCGCCCATGTTGATTGTTTTATGGGAGGGAAAAGGAGATAAAAAGCTACCTTATCGGCTTCAATGGATTTGTAGCAAGTGGTTCATTTGTTTGCTTCAATGTGTGCATTGTATGTTCCTTCTATAGCTAATATATATATAGTCAGCAGAGGGTGCTGTTGTACAGATAACAGTGTTTCTAATCTATGAATTGCCCCCCCCCCCCCAAAAAAAAAAAAAATAAAAAATAAAAAAATGAAACCGGTTCTACAAAATTATGGAAAAAATTATATCCCTGGTTGTGAGAAGCTTTTAAAATAAATAAATTCATGGGGTCTTCTTTTGAGATTAGTTTGTTTTACTCCAAGATGTTCCTTATTACTGTGGCAGCAGGACATCTCCAGCCTGGTGACTCCAATAGCTGAGAGGAAGTGACTGAAGGTGTTGGGAGACTGCTGTTTGTTGCGTCCTGATGGAAAGATAATAACCCTGTAACTTCAGATGAACCTTCTTAGTCTAGCCTCAAGGCTGGAGAGCCAACTCTCTCCAAACAGATGCAGTCAGAGATAGCATAGCTTCTTTAAAGTGGAAGGAGCATGTGTTCTCTCCTCCTGTCTCTCTCTGACAAAATCTCCTCTGTTATCTGACATGAGTTAGGTAACACTTTGGAAGTTGCCAGATTTATCTCGATCACCTTTGTCATCTATAGGAAGCCTTTGTCTGATCACTATCTTTGTATGAAAAAAAGTGCTCCATCCTCTGAATCCCTCTCTTCTTGTGTGGTTGGATTTCCTCCTCTCCTTTTTTTCTTTGGTAAACTGCTGTAGCAAATTATACGGAGTGAGGTGAAAATACATTTGCTGTCAAATTAAAGTCAAAGTCGGAGTCACCTAAGTAGTTAATTATTGTTTTTGACTCATAGAAAAATGCATGCACATTTGCATTCACATCGACAGCAGTTTAGACTACTGAAGGCACCTGAACTGATCTTTGAACAGTGGGCAGAAACCGAACTCCAGACATACTCTATAACACATGGTATTCAAAAACAGATTTACACAGCTTTAATGTTATACTTATGACAATGAAAAAATACAGTTTGACCCACTAATATTGAATGTTGACACAGTGGTGAACCCACTGAGCATCATCCTTTTGAACACAAATCAGAATATTTACATCTCCTCTAAATAAGACGGAGTTTTGACATTACACGTGTGCAAAGTGGCTGATGACAGACATTCCACAAGCCTGTGGGTGGTTGGAGTATTCTGACTGTGTGTGTATGTGTGTGTGTGTGGAGTTGCTTTTGTCAGCAAACTGGCACTAATTGATAAAACAGTTTTGCATCTCTGAATGTCTTGCAGACAGTTGTTTTTGGATTAAAAAAAAAACAAAACACTGCTACCCTGGCCTACATTTATTCAGCATTACAGTTTCTACACTGACACACACACACACACACACACACACATATACACACACACAGGCATGAGTAGCACTGTGCCCACAGCTGACCAACTATAAATCAACATCAGAGAGGTGGTTGACACGGAGGAAAACCCCCTTTCTCTCTCTTTAACCCACCTCTCCCTCTGGCTCACCCCCTCTATTTCTCACAGCATTTTTCTATGACAGCACCAAATACAGAGATGGCCTCGCTCCTCCCTTTTTTTTTCTTTCGACTCAATTTCTCTCTGTCTTCTCACACTCTTCTTCTCTCCTCCCTTACTCTCACTCTGAAGGCCTTAGGGCTCTGCTCCGGGGATTATGACAATGGGGATTTTGTTTTGGGCATCTGTGTCTCCTTGACTTGTTGAGAAATGACGAAAGAGCAAAGCCCAGACACAATATGTCATAGGTGTTGAAATGGATAATACCACATTGGCATTGCTGTTAGCCAGGGTGCTGGCTTGTGTGCTGCGCTCCTTTGCAGACTGAGGACAAGAGCTTAGATTTAAGCTGCAGGGTCATTTCTTTTTGTTTCATCATGTTTCAATATGACATATAATGCTAATCTGTGATGTGGTTAAACGGTCTCAAAAGAATTGTTAAAGATGATTCGGTCCAGGGAACTAAACGAAAAAGAAAATATAAAAGAAAGTGTTTGTCATTGCCTAGCCAACAGGTCATGTTTAACTTGTACCGTACACCTCAACATCACATTGGCCTGTCATTGCTTGGTGCTTAACTTTAGTTTTGAGGTTGGTATGATCAAATTCACTCAACCTGACAGATGAAAAGAATAAAATAAGGACTCATGCCACAGCTGAGATGCTGACATGACACACATTTGTTTATTGTTATTTCATTTACACTGTAAATATCACAGTGAAACAGCATCAGCTGTAGTTGCTTGTAAACCATAACCAATATGTAATGCATTATTTTTGTGCCATATCAATGCATGCAATAAACGACTTGTGTAATGATGCTGGACAATGTAATGGAAAAACGGAGCAGTGACTCTTCAAATGGCATGCTCATACCCTATTGTTTCCACTCGACGCCTGTTGTAAATGATCATCTATCATTGTTGCTGAGTTGGGCTTTTGACATCACTGATTTTTTTTTTCTTCAAAAATAAAATAACTGTTTTGAATAAAAAAAGGTGCATTTTGTCAGCATGAAATCGTATGAAACATAATACAAAATATAAAGGTAATGGGCTAAGGGTGGAGTAATAAAAGGACACATTTATACTGCTTAGCAATACAGTCTTCCAGCAACGCTGTATCGTAAAGCCAATAAATAAAACAAACAATACTGTACATGGGTCACACAATTCACTTGTTCTTTCCTGAAACTTGAGGATTTCACATTGATTTGGTGACAGAAGACAACGTTGTTGCACCACAGAGCATCAAAGTCAGTTCACACAGCCTTGACCCATCAGAATGGTTCTCTCATGTGTGATGCATTTCAGGCTTTTTTTTTCCTTTTTTCTTTTACATGACAGCACAAAGCTTCCTGATATTGTCCAGCTATCGAGGAAGCCCTATTTGATTATTCCCAGCCTGTTTTTTATCAAGCTTTAGAGTAACAGTATGTTTTCTTGTTTCTTTGAAACATCCCTTTTCATGATCAGACCCCAGACCCCAGATTTCCAATTGATCAAGAACTGTAGCGCAGCCACCCATTTTTTCTCTGTTGGCTCGCCATCAATGGCCTCTGGTTGACTGGGGGGATGTTGGGTGTCCTGGGTACAGATCTGTTCAGTCACATATAGAATATAAACAAAGCTGGGAGTTTTCAGGTTTTCAGTTTCTTTTGGACATGTCAGTCCTATTCGCTTTAATCAAGATTCCCATCTTGCTAGTTCCTCCTCATAATTTTCTCCTTTATTTGTACTGTCCTGATCACATTCCTGTGTAGTGCTGTCAGCATCAAGTTCTTGTATCCAGATGTCCGGCATCGCGGGGAGAAGGAAGGGCACTGCAGCTCTCTCGCACTTCCACTGAAATGTCATTAGTTTTTCAGCACTCGCCACACGCTTAAAGCAAAAACACTGTCATTTCAAGCATGGACGTCAAATATAGTCTGTTTTCTATCTAACTACGTATCTGCCTTTGTCACAGACAGAGTCGCTCCGTGTGATTATAGGTTGGAGTTTGAACAGGACTGGCAGCACTGCTTGCCATAGAACTTGTGGTTGCAGACTCCATGCTGGGGCACCAGGTAGCACCAGCTGAAGTAATCCCGACATGCAAGGTCTGTGGAAAAAAACACATTTATGAGCTTGTTTATAATCTGGCAGCATATTTTAAAACAACGCTATTCAGACCCCAGATTAAAAGTTTTAGCATCAAAAGCATCAAAGTAATACTAAATCATGTTAGCGCGTCAGCACCTTTCTTCTCAGGTTGTGGGCAGAAGTTGGTGTTGCAGGCCTGGGACATGGAGGGTTTAAGATGGAGGGCACAGCCAGGAGAGGGCTTCCCTTGGACCAGGCATTGGACCGTCCTGGCCTGCACCCCTCCTCCACATGTCACTGTGCACTGTAGAGCACAAAGAAACAAAGCCTTGATGATGGATGCTATGAATGTCATGACGCACGCGCAACACGTGCAATGCAAAGTCAACGTACCTGAGACCAAGGAGATGAGTGCCATTCTGCTCGAGGCGGGGGTTGAGGGAGGGGCTGAGGCGGATAGGTGCGATGATACGTGCTCCAGCGGTGGACTGGTGGGGTAGTGCGGACGGGGCACTCGGCCAGGATGCAGGGCCTCTGGAGCTCTACAGCGGGCTTGGGGACATGGTGACACTTCTTGGCAGCAAGCTCTCTGTATTTCCCTGCCGTGTCCTGGGTAACAGAAGAAATCATGTATCATGCATCTAATAATTAGGAATCAACACGTGGCAGTATTTGAGGAAACAGCACATGTAACACACACCTTCTCTGCACACTTGATGAAGCGCGCCTGATGGCCACGACCACATGTTACCGAGCACTGGATGATGGAAGAAGGAAAGACACAGAGTTAATGGCGAGAGAAACTTATTTACATGAGCTGAAATGACTTCAGAAGTGCTCTTGAATCACCTCTTGCCACGTGGAGACAAACCACTGGACTTTGCGCTGTTTCTGGCAGCGTTTGATGAAGCAGGATTCTTGA
Organism: Chelmon rostratus; assembly: GCF_017976325.1. Taxonomy (NCBI): domain Eukaryota; kingdom Metazoa; phylum Chordata; class Actinopteri; order Chaetodontiformes; family Chaetodontidae; genus Chelmon; species Chelmon rostratus. The sequence continues at coordinate 20,811,120 of NC_055665.1, forward strand.
CTGGCGGGTTTCGGCAGACCCGCACACAAGCTGTCTGGCAGCGTGTGCGCGTGGGCGCCCGGGCTGGCGCTCGTACACAGAACCGTCCTCTTCCTCAGGCCGTTGCCACACTTGCGAGAACACTGCCAAATAAACAGAAACACAATAATGATGATACTTTCTGTCATTTAATGCTTCAAGCATCCGCTGTCTTTATGACTGGCAAATCATCTGATTATGATGCAGTGTTGTTCATGAATATTGGCTAAATTAGGTCATTTTGTCTCATACATTTGGAATGCAGCCATCTTTTTAGAAGCAGTCAACCCATATTTCTACAGGATTTGTTAAACTTAATTGGCATGATGACTTTAGCGTGGCAAAAAAATGTCACAGGCTAAAGATCTTAACAAGCCAACTAAGCACAGACAGCACTTCAGCACGGCTACCATATATTCACTGCACACAGTGACTTATTGTGCTTTACTTCCTTAATAATTCCTTTGAGATAGTCCAAAAATTCCCCCAATATTCATTTATTCCAATGCACACATCTTATGGCACAGCCCAAATCAAAATGTTCCGCATCATTCAAGAGAACAGGGGGCTGTGACGCACTACACCGTGCCACAGGAAGAAAACCTGACACCGTTTGTGGCAGGTAGTTCAGGATATTTGGGTTAAAATGGCAGTTAAAAAGGTCCAATGTATAGGAATTGGACAGAGAACAAAAGGTGCGCTCTCAGTGGTTGCGTTCATAGTTTAAAGCCACTGAGATCAGCGTTATGAAATGTGGTGAAGCCATCAATGCTCGGGTTCCCTTCACAACACAGCGTGTAAAGCTCTTCAGGCGAGTGTGCAACTTTTAAGTGTTTTTCCCTGCTTGCAGCGTGCATATACTGACTTCCATCTGTGTGTAAACTCCCATTCTTACAGCGGCAGATCACTTTCACACCTGCTCACCTGTGACCACGGCCCGGCGGTCCACACCGGTGGGCAGCTGTGTGTGCTGCAGGCTTGCCTCCTGGCCGGGGTGGGCTGGGTGCAGCGAGAGTCGGCCAGGGCGTCTACGTTGGTCTGGCTGGTTCTCTGGTCACACTGGACCTGCCGCGTCTGCTCCCCTCCTCCGCAGCTCCGGCTGCACACCCCCCACTCTCCTACAGACCAGCTGGGACAACACAACACAAGCCCGCTGAGTCAACACGCACAGCTCCTCAATCACTTATTCAGACAGGCCTGCGGGAATTCACCAATGACACAATAACTGTACAATGATAGCAATTGCAGAAGACCCCCCCCCGACACACACTTCTCTTCTCCAGTGGCCTCTGCAGCTTAGATGCTTCAAAAGGCTGTAAAACTGAGAACTTACTGTGTACATAACAAAAGTTTAAATGTCTCTTAACTCATTTCAAACGTGTATCTGTCTCCATTCTCAGTAGCGAAACACATTTTCCCTCAGAACTCCTCGGCAGACGATACCAATACTGTGAGTAATAAATACATAGATGAGTTTCCGTCTTAACCCCAGTCTTCATGTATCACTGACCTCAGACATGCGAAAGTGCTGCAGGCCTAACTCCATAGGGTGTTAAGACATTTGTTCATGGCTGACTGGTTTCAGAGCAAGTCAGAACAGCCGAAATACCAGGCTTTTAAACTGTAACTTAAACCTCACTGCAGAGGTTTAAGCCCCCTCCTTGCTAAAACTCAGGCCCTCATCACCACTAAAGCTAAACTTCATCACATATTTCTTTCATAATTGCCTCCATTTGTATCGCACATTGTTATATGTGTGTTGGCAATTCCAAAAGAACAGACTTTTTCAACATATATAAAAAGCATCCTTCGTATCAAAGCAGCTTGGACATCCTCTGGATCTGATGAGTGCTCTGTTTAGGACAGCACGGTTTATGTTAACACTGCACACCAGAGCACCACATGTCTGAGTCGCCTAATCCCGGAGCCTCCTCTTCCTTCGCCCTTCCTCCAAGCTACTTTGCATCTATCCCAAGTGACCCAAAACCTGAGGTGCAGTCAGCTCAATCCTTCATCACACACTCTGTCATCCTCTCCCTAACTTCACCCCAATGTACCCACCCGGCCTCCTAAGATCTACCCCAAACAACGCAGAACCATCTGCTGTCGGCACATGGGGTTGTATATATTAACAGTGTAAACTTTATTTGCAATAATTTGGTGCATCACATGTTTGGAATGCTGTATAAAGGAGGATTAGAAGAGTATAGCTTTAAAAGGCATTATACACGCACTAACGAATCTAAATAAATACAGATGGAGAAATTCCATCTGGTCTTATATATGTTATGGCTTGTCAGGGGGAAGATACACACAGCAGTATCATCAAAGGACGATTTGAGGGATGAAAATTTCTATTCAGCTGTTTACTTTAAACATTTAACCGAGTGATCAACACATACATGTAGCACATTTAACATGCTGACAGGATATTTATTGAGGCCTTGGCGCAGACATAGGAGCTAAATGCTCATGGTGTCATTTAATACACAAATAGATGCGAGCAGACGATCAACTAAAAGAATTTGTGGAGCTGATTTCGACACATGACGCTTGCAATGTTGGCGTTAAGAAGAGAGGACATTCGATACATCTCGTATTTCTTAATTTGTGTTTCTCCATAAATATTTCAATGCTTGAACCGTACGGGATTTTTACGACGTAACATGCAAGCTCGTAGTGGTCAACTGATCTTTTGGATTTATTATGTAAGAACATTTAGCAGCTTGCTCCAGGATGACATCATACTAGCTTATTCTGGCTCTCCTACATCACTTAGTCACATCTCGGATATGAGTTTCTACACAGGAAAGTAAAATATAGTCATCTGACCTACAGTGAGGGGAAAAAAAAAGTTTTAATGTGCTGGATGATGGAGGTGATATATCAGAGCTTTAATTAATAGTGAAGCCATGCATCCATCACCTCGCTGGCATGGCCATGGGCATAATATACTGATTAAAACCATATCAAGTTATAGACCAACGTCTGATCTTTGCCTTGGCTCTTATTTCTAAGTGTTACTGGACGATGAGTAAGCATCACACTCTCTGGACAGAAGCACAGGGGATCAGGTATCCTGCGGACAGAGTGTCAGATAGCCTCTGTGGTCAAAATGACGCGGTCTGGATGCCCACCAGGGGCATTAAATAACCTCTAACTAGTGTTTATGGCTGTGCCAAAGCACTGTGGCTGTATGAGTGTGAGAGTGTATGAGTGTGTGAGTTTGAGCTTTCATGTGTATATTTCAGCATGTGGGTGTTTCTCTGCTTATATCAGTGTATGTCCACACGGTGAGACGGGATGATATCATGCTCTAAATGTGAGCGGGCATCGGAGACCTCTTTCCATGATGTAAACGCTTGTCCGGTCCAACTCGCTGGGTGCAGACGCAGCAAAATGAAATAACGGCCGGGCCTCAGAATAGTACGACCTGCAGAGATGGACTGATGGCCGCAGCCAGGTTGTCTCGTCTAGTGTGCATGTTTTGGGCGGTCCGGCACATGTTTTGTCTCAGCTCACAGTTAATGCACGAGGAGGGCCCACAAACACTTTGAAACAGTTGTCCAGATGCTCAGTAAAAAAAAGAAACATATGCACATATGCGAGGACAAACGCCTCCGTTCAGCAAAAAATGTTCTATACTGTCCGATGCATCGGACAAAGGTACAAATGAAGGCAGTTCCTGTTGATTTATCCAGGAAATACAAATTAATGTGATCATCAGAGACTACAACAACATTGTAACTATATTATATGCATGTTCTGAACGTTAAATATGAAATGTGAGATCTGCACTGCAATAATGCAAATAGCTGTGTAAATGCATGCAAATACAGCCTGGAGGTTTAGACTGCAACCAATAGGAAACAGATAGATTACCTAATGTTATTACTGTGCAATTTTTATGCTGCTACATGAGAACTCTGTTGCTTTTAATGTCAATTTGCAGTCTGGCAATGTGCTTTTACAAAGCTTGATGGGTCTTGAATTTACCAAGTGATGACAACTGTCATTAAATGGTCCTCTACTTGAAAAATTATCTAGCAAATATCTGGATATTGACAATTATTAATGCATAAGAAATGTAAGTGATTTTTTAAATGATGCAATCATAACACTCACAATAAATTGAGGTATTATATATATATAAATAATCTTAAGGTTTGTCTCTAATAATCTCTAGTTTACATTGTGATGTGGTTTCATTACTTTACTTAAAAGTTACACACACACACACACACACACACACACACACACACACACACGCACACACACACACACAAACACATGTACACTTAAGCAGCCCAAGCTGTAGATAATGAAAGAGATAGACCCAAGAGATGAGGGTAAACAGTTCTGAGATTACTTTACTGCCACTATTATCACTGCTTCCTCGACTCAGCGTAAACACATAAATCCATTAGTGAGTACAGGCTGATAGGGGTGGTGTGTGTGTGACTTTGTAAGAGGTGGAATGTGTGAGAGAGAAAGTAAGGAAGAGAGAGAGAGAAGCAAAGACAAAGTGGAGACAAATATCAGAGCGGAGCATCAGCATCTAAGATAGCCACGAGGGAGCAGGGGAGTTGCTGTGTTGGTGAGTGAGAATGCAAAACTGAACATATTTAGAAAGGACTTTTAAAAGCTGCAGACAGTGAGACAGACAAACAAGCAGACAGAGAGTGCTTGTCCGAAAGCCACAGCCCCGCAAATCCCTGCTGAGAGATTGGAAGTGCTGCGACCTCAGCACAGCAAGTTTGAATGACAGCTATCCTTAGCTGGCTATCAGTGTGTGTGTGTGTGTGTGTGTGTGTGTGTGTGTGTGTGTGTGTGGTAGGACAGGGTTGGACAGGTCAGAGAGAGAAAATACATCTGAAGAAGAGCCTAAAACCACCCAGGTAATGGACACAGCAGTGGACGTCTTGCAGCCAAGCCTAAGCTTTTGCTCTGTGCAGACTGTGTCTGTGCGTGTGTGTGTGTGTGTCTGTGTGTGTGTGTGGACGGGTGACCTCAAAGGCCTCGCCTATGGCTCAGACTGTGAGAGAGATACAGAAGTAACAGAGGCAGACTGTGAGACAGACAGAGACAAAAATGGCTGTAACACCTGCAGACAGGAGCAGAGCGTCTGTGTGTGTGTTTATAGAGGTTGAGGGAAAAATGAAGCATCTGTTGTACCTACAGTATCCTGAGGGATGAGTAAGCAGTTAAGTACTGACTGAAAGCTGGAACTGAAACAGTCACCGTCTGTGGCGACTGATAATGTTAGTGTGATCACACGCGGTAAACGTGCAGATAAAGCTTGAATCGTCTGGCTTAAACCCACCAACACTGTGAGCAAGAGTTTCCTCATGTCCTCCTTGATGTATGCCCTTTACTCTCCTGAAAGGTTTACTTTCCTGACTGCACTACGATCCATGTACCACCAGGAACATAATCAAATTTTCCTCCTTAAGCGTGGCATAGAAACATAATACATGAATTTGGTTCTAGTACATACTATATGTATATATAGTAATATGTCCCTTTGTGTTATCTGATTTTCTCAAACATAGTGGAGACCATTCAGTGAGTCTTGTTTGAATATGCAAATTACATTTTTAGAGTCCATTAAATGTGTTATTGAAGCTCTAAATGACTCTTTTTTGGTGAAATATTAGCTTTTATGTTTTATTATTAATAATTATTCCTAAAGGATCTCAGAAAGACTTGTGGTATTCAACTGGCTCCCAGGCCTTTCCTGTCATGACCCCTCAGTAAGCCAAAAAAAAAAAAAAAAAGCCATGCTCCCCCTCGGCGAGTAAATTGATTGCATATTTGTCAAACCTGTAACAATACTGGGGAAACCAGCACCAAAGAGAGCCAAGCTACATTTGATTGAAATACCAATATCAGGAACATGCATGTTTCTTTTCACGCATGTTTCTCATTGGTTCCTGTTGAGTACAGTAAGTGAAAAATGCAAGTTGACCTCTGCTCAAACTGCCAGAGTTTTCACTCACTCAACAAAAGACCTCAGGCCATCCCGCTACACTGACAGTGAACTCCAGAGTGCAATAAGCCTCTTTATGTTTTGGCTTTAACTGCAGTGATTGACGATGAGTCTTTCTAACCTGAGACTTGATAGTCTTCCTCTTGTTTTGCAGTTGTTCTCAAATTAATCAGATGATTCACAGACCTTTTTCATAGCAGACAATTTGATGTGTCGTAGCAGGGGGTCAGTCAGGTGGAACTAATAGTATTAATGATGACTCTGTTGGCCATGAATGCATTGCAGCAATTAAAAATATTTCTTGCCCAAAGGTCTCTTTTGATGTTTTTGCTTTTGAAAAAGCATGAAAACATGCAAAGAAAAGATTTGTTTTGGCATTTTTACTCTTATTTCGTTACCTGTTAACACTTATGTAACAACTAAACTATCTCCATGACAACTGAGCAACTCCATCTGCTGAGGAGGCCACAAGATGGGGTTGAAAGCCTCAGAAACAAGTAAGTTGGACCTTGTATTGACATTTTTTAACCAATCTGCATGTGCAACAGACCACATTCACAAATCTTGACCCTGTGACCACAGATCTTATATATTTACATAAAGCAACACTTCATCAGTGGCGAAGCTCCCTATTCGTTAAATGTTTTCTTTATTGACGTTGGCAACAGTAACTACAGCCCTATGGTGAATAATGTAGACTGCAGGGGGAGCACAATGGTGGCCATCCTAACATAACATTTTCAGCCTGTCCGGGAATAATCTGTAAAGCTGGCAGCGGTGCACCGTGATCAGCAGCACCAACATAAGAGTGAAAACAAAGCAGAAAAGACTACATGATATACTGAGTAGCACATTACTGCACATGATGACACAATGAACCACAAACATGCCTTTATAACTTCAAACGTCTGACCTAACAAAGCTCCAGAGGACACAGCTTTCTTTTTTGACGACTTTATACATATATATTTTCTGTCAACGCGGTCACTAGTTTATGTCAGTGAAAAGCAGACAGCTCTGTGGTCATCATGCAGGATTTTCCTAGGATACCTGTTCCAAAACGGAGACATACACAAAGGGAGCTAGAAGGAAATATTAAGGCACTTCTAGGCACAGGAAAGTCCCCTCCAGAGCAGCTGTTGGTTACTATAAAACATGAGATAAATGGTAATGTAAGTGGAATGCCATGATTTCAGTTCTGATTACATAATATTGGTGCCCTGTATAATACTGTATCCCTGAGAAAATCTGTGTGAACTGCAGGTTGATGAGGCACAGGTTAAGAGAGAAGTGACTTCATAAGCAAGAGGAGTGATTTAAAAGAAAACGATCCAGATTAAAAAAGAGGGAGAAAGAGGTTGAATATGAAGATACTTCTGGAAATGTGTGCATGAGTGTTACTTTAACACATTTTGATGCAGTTTTAGCATTTGGACTGCAGTGTTCATTGGGTGGAGTGGAGACACTTAAAATTGTTTCTTGGGAGTCTTGATGAGAGGGTGTGAGAGTTTGGGTGGGAGTGAGCTTCACAGAAATCAGACACCACCGCTGCTCCTTTCCCACCCTGCCATGTCTTCTTACTTCCTCTCTCTCTCTCTCTCTCTCTCTCTCTCTCTCTCTGTGTGTGTGTGTGTGTGTGTGTGTGTGGGTCAGCTCTTGCCAACAAGATGGCAACAACAACAGCTTCACACACCATGACTGTGTGTATCTGTATGTTATTCTATGTACACTTTATATGCATATGAGCACAAGCTAAAACCAGACCAAACCTGCACCACAGAACCTCGAACACCAGAGACACTCAGAGCTGCATTTAGCAGACACTCTAACAGAAAGTGAGTCATAGCATTAGAGGCACTGATGTCCAGGAACAAAGATGCAAAAACAGGCCTGTCTCTGCCATGGCCTCCTAATACTGAGAAATAACGAGAGCTCTAAACATACTTTAATTGGCTTGGCTTGGCCACAGCATAACAAAACAGTTTTTACATGCAGGGGACAAAGTCACATTTGGACATTCAACAACAGAATTTTTCTGGACACCCCTGTGCAACAGTGACCAAGATGAGGTCAGTGTCTCAGCTAAACCCCTCTCTGCTCATAAATCAAGGCACGACTTGTCAGCAGTGTCCACTTCATTTGCAAGAATTTGGCTGATATTTCAGACCATTGCTAAGAGTGTACATGGGAATACTCAGAATAGAGGCACAGAGGAATTGACGCCTCAACAGCAGCTGTCAAAAAGTCTCCAGATAAATGCTCTTGTTATTTCTTGGGAGACAGGCATCTACTATACTGTGACCGTCCTGCTTTATCTGTGCAGCGGTACTCCTGGTAGAGGCTCCAAGTGTTGCATGTACTCTGCAGACAGGAAGCTTTTGAGGTTTACTATTTGTTACTGTTGCATTTAACGGTGCAGTTATGAACTTCCTCCATTTGGTTTGCAGTTAAGGTTCACAGTCTCTATAAAAGAATACCAGAAACACGGGTGGTGTTGCATGGATGCCCATAGGTTGTACTATGTCTCGTGCTTGGCTAATAATTGCAAACAGTGAGCTCGTGCAAGCACAGAGGAGGTTACTGAACAAGCAGTTACCAGAGGTAACATGTTATACAAAGTGGATGCTGCTATTTGGGGATGCACGACAGCAATCCTGGCCAAACTCATTATCCTTAATAATGTTACGTCTGCCAAATACGGTTAGTCCTCGTCCTTGTCATGCAAAAAGTGAAACATACCACTACAAGCAGTCAAGCATAAATCTGTGTCATGCTTGTCCAAGCATATAGCGTCAGATAAGCAGCCAAACAGGGGTTATGTGAGAATGAAACAGTCTGACGCTTTTGTCCTCCAAAGTAGCTCTACACTGAAACACAAGAACAACACTGTTTTTATCCATGTCTTCCACATGGATCATGAGTTGGTGAGGATGATGAGTTCTTCCCCTGTAACTTGCTGCTCACGCTGCCTCCTGTGCAGACACTCTGCTAGCCTCTCTATTAGCACTGGTGGTCCTGGGAAAAGAAACTTTACGCATCTTCTCTGCCTCCTGTATTGGTAAGCCTCTCTTACAGGACCTACTTAGGCTCAAGAGATCGGGTCTGCGTGACATCTTAAATTACTACTCCAACTACACATGCAGAAAATGCACTTGGGAAGTAATACCTCTGCAACAGCTGTTGTAGGAATGACACACTGGATCTCTATGAACAGATTTGATTGGTATTTAGAGGCTCTGTGGCCAGCAACCTGCTGTAAATGCTATACAACATACCCTAAAAACCAATAATTCATCTCTTTTATAACATTGTGTAAATATTTTTAAGTGTTTTATGGCTTTAACAAAATCTCAAGTTCCCCCCCTCATTAAAACCAGCGTTATCCCAAGAGTGTCTTTCACTGATTTGTCTTCTGGCCATGGTTTTACCCTTCGTGACACTGTCCAGAGCTGCACAGACAAGGGAGGGACGTTTCCCCTGTGTGTGTCTTTAGGTGTGTGTGTGCGTTCGTACATGTCCTGCCTGTCAACGGGAGCACCACTCCCGATGATGTCCGCAGCCCTGGACCACGATGACTGATCTTTGATCCTCGGCCCTTAGCCCCGAGTGTCAGGGGTATAGACAGGGACCAAACCAACTGAGCTGAGCCAAGATCCCACAGAACCACACCCTGAAACCACAGAACCATAAGTGGGTCTCGCTCCCACTTTCTTTCTCTCTGCTATCGTCATACACCGTAGAAAATTTGTTCGTGCCACTCTAAGTGACAGCAGGGACAATATTCAACTTTGAGAAAAGCCCTCTTGGCAGCAGCGACCTGGAAATGAACTTCAGTGCATGATGACATTTCCTACTTTGGTTCCCAACTGCAAATTAACCTTGAGCTTGTCTCTGGTGCACATGGGAAAATAAGTTGTGAGGATCAGCAGGGTTTGGATGAACCACTATGCCCCATCAATTAAGATGGCAGTGCATTTTGCATACTGCAGTGTTTCTTAATCTACGCATTCAAAAGTGATGTCTCTGGTGCGCCTCGCTAGGACTGAAGACCTGGGGTTTTGTTCTGAGCACGGGTCCCGTAGTGATGCTACATGTGAAAAAGGTTACAAGTCCTTGGCCTGCTGTATTAAACAAACACAGAAGCTAACCACTTCTGACAGTCGTTGAGGTATCATGCAGAACTGGATGAAGACACGAACAGAGTATCCAGTGGAACTCCCTTTCTTCCCCGTGTCTCACACTCATTCTTCGGCCAAAATGCACATTATTTTTCATTACACGCGAGGAAAATGTCATCATCGTTGAACAGGTGCTTCACTGGGCTGGGAAAGGGTGGAGAATACAGTTGGTGCCGCCTGACACCCTTCATCGGCTTTATTATGAGGAGATAGTGTGGGAAGTTCGGAAGAGCTGACTCAACCAATAAACAGCTCTTTTCGACAGTGCATGTCAAGAAATCACAGAACAGATGTGTAGGTGTTGTAGACCAGTAACACATGGCAGTCCGGAGGAGGAGTGAAGGAGGAGGAAGGTGAAAAGGACAGAAGGTAGGAAGACAGAAGACTAAGCCCCAAATGGTGAATTAGGTTGAGCGATACAGAAAGAAAAGACACAGAGAAAAGATTTTAAGTTGCTGTCCACAAGATAACCCCTAGCATGGTGAGCATCAATAACTGCACCAACCTATTTGACTGGTGGGTCATAAAGCAGTGTTGCCAGATTGGGTGGTTATTTTGCCCAGTTGAATGGTTTTGCATTGCATTGTGTGGGGTAAAAAAGGCCTGGGTGGCTGGTTTTCTCTGAGTTGGGCTGGGTTTTTATTTAAGGTGGAGGCCAGATGTGGACAATGATTAACAGAGTATCGTATATAGTTTTATAGTTTCACTTGAATTGTTGTTGTATCATTATGTCATAGTGAAAAATTGTGATGAACAGCACTTTTGCGATTGTCTATGAATTTGTTCTAATTTTTTATTACAGATGATATTAGGGTGTTTTGGGTTTTTTCATCGATTTGGGTGGATCTTGAGCAATTATTAGGCTGGAAATCATCAAACCAATCTGGGAACGCTGCCCTAAAGCTGCCTCCTCACGTTCCAAACATGAACATGCGAGCGCAGAATGTTGAGCTGTTACAGCCAACAATGTTTTTGGCTGTCATATAGCCTACAGTACAGTATGAAGGCCTTCCACAGTACATCAATTGAACGACTGAATAATTGACATGCCCTGAAATCTAGACGTCCAGAAGAGCCAAATATTCTGTTTTTTTTCTATCCAACAGTACGAATCAGGAAAATATGAGGAAACGTCTGCACCATTCAAATAGCATTTTTTTAATGATGTCCAGACTGAGAGCCAGTTCAAACAGAGTGAAGATATATTGATGAGGTCATTCAAATATGTTTGAAGCCACAGATTATCATTGCCATTACTGAGGCTTGAGCTGAATGAGTTGTGATCTCTAAACTCTAATCTTAACAACAGCAGTCTGTAGTCACACTAATGACTCTGTGAGGCTGTACTTTGGCACAGCAGCCCTTGAAGCATGTTGGCATGCTCACAATGACAATGCTGACATACTGGTGTGAAGCAGGTATAATGTTTACCATGTTCAACAACTTAGTTTAGAGCGTTAGCACGCTAGCATTTGCTGATTAGCACTAAACACTAACTACAGCTGTGGCTGATGGGAATGCCTAGTCATACAAAGATAGTGGACAAATTGAAAGTTTGACCTGGTGATTGTGCTGAATGAGAAGTTAAGGGATGACGATGATTAAGGGGTGATGATAAAATACACTACACTTTATCTTCTGGGGGTGATCAATGTCTGCACCAGATTTTGTGGAAATCCATCCAAGAGTTGTTGAGACATTTCACTAAAGATCATGTTGCAAGCATGTCGAAAAACAGAACCAATCACAACAGAGAAACATTAATTCCATGACAAAATGCAGTTACTGAGGACATGCATGACTAACCATCACTGCTTTGACGAGCAAACACGACAGTGACACGTGACAGAGCAGAGGGTCTGACCTGGCAGGGCACGGCTGGGTGTTGCAGGGCATCAGTCCAGTAGCTGGTCTTGATCTGGGATTGCAGTAGGATGTGTTCACTTGCACTCTCAAGTCTTTGTAGCACGCTGACTTGGTGTTCATCTGGCCTGTACGGGTTATACATCATTTCATACATCAATAGGTTCAAGTACATCATTATTAAAGGAGAACATCATTTTCATTTTGAGTTACACTCTAGTAAAACCAGTAAAACCAAATTGCAGGCTCATATTTACAGCTTAATTAATAGTATGACAAGCTGCTTGTCAGTATGCTATCAGTGGATTGCACATAATGTAAATGCAATATATGAATATGTGAAACCTGTTTAGCAATGTCTAAGCAGCATGATATTTTTGCACACTGGCACTCAAATGCCTTCTACATAGTAAAATGTATGCTGATGGATTTTAAACATCCGTGCCTTTTCACCATACTTCCTTCTGCATATGTGATGTCTCTGTAAAATATAAATACTTCAACATTTTTCTAACTTTCTTTGTTAAAGTTCAGAATCATGACTTTTGTGCTCTTGAGTTCTGGCACCAGTCTGGATCTGACAGTGTTGTTCGATTCATGTGAAACTTGAATCCCAGCTTTACAGGTCCCAGGCTTGGTATTTGGCCTTAGGCATGGTCAATCTGCACATCTCAACTCATGCAGGTCAGTTAGTCAGTCACACTCTTTAATAAAGCTAATGACCCCCAACCCATCACGGCCTACAATCAGGACACAAAGAGGTGGAGGTGGTTAGGGTGGGCCGCAGCAGACCAAGGTGGGGAACTTTAACCTGCAGTGTCAGTCAATAGAAACTCTACACTGGGGGCTTTGTTCACACTCATGAAGTCAAGCAAATGCACACACACACACACACACACACACACACACACAAATACACCCATTCCCATCATACAAGCACTTACAAAGGGAAATGTAGGTATGAGTACACACGAGGACTCAAACATGCACTCTCATGCACACATATATAGTATAACTTTGTCCACTGACCTCCAGCATCAAATCTCTGAACTAGGGTCTGCCCAGGCCTTGTGTGTGTGTGTGTGTGTGTGTGTGTGTGTGTGTGCACGCTACTTTAATGCTAGGCCTCCAGTGGGACAAAGGCCACTGGTTGAAGGCATGCATGTGTATGCTTGCTTGCTTTAGTGTATCTGTTTGTATGTGTGTGTGTGTGTGTGTGTGTGTGTGTGTGTGTGTGTGTGTGTGTGCATGTAATAGCAGGTCTCCAATGGAACAAGAGGAGGTCCCACCAGTCCAAAAGAAGAGCTTCTAATGTCCCCTCAGTAATGATGGGAACGTTCCCCTCTCCATTTAACCTGCAGCTAAAAGCCTTATTATAGATCAGAGAGGTCAGACTGAGCTTTAGATGCTGGCCCAGACTGAAGATCTGAAGGTGATCTGTCCTTTTTCATCAACCCAATAGACTTTGAAGTCATCTTAAAATTCAATTTGTGTAAAATATAAAGTTCGTTTTTTACAAACACAAGAACAACTTACTGCACAACACATTTGATGTGACGTGGAAGATGAAAAGGACCATGCTACACTTTGAACACATCCATCATGGCAGTTTGGAAAAACACATGTTGACTCGAGTGCAATAAGATATGATATATATTTTCATCACGCATGTCCACACTCACCTCCGGCACAAGTTGCTGAGCATTGGGAGCGTATGATGGCCCATGCATAATTGTGTTTGACGTGATTTCTTTTCTCATCAGCTTTCTTCAGGGTGTACTCCCAACGTACACCTGGATTCCAGCCCTGCAACAATATCTACAGGAGAAAGAATGTGGGAATCGCGATGAGATGAAGGACAACAGAAAGTACCACGAATACATGCAGGTAAGTAATCCAGTGAGTCACAGAGGAATGAAAGAAAAAAAAGAAAACAAACCGAATACACTCATACTCTCTGTCCTCTGATCCCTTACCTCTATGACCAATGTCTCATTGGTGGGGCCAGTTGATATGAGGCTCTCTGGTCTGTTGTAGGGTCTCTTGTACTCAAAAATGGCTCCAGCGATGGGGTGTCTGCCTGGCCAGTCCACTGTCCAGTGTCCATTCAGGTAGTAGCGTCTCTGGGTGTCCCTGACAGCCAGGCAGGAGCTGGACGTATTCAGTTCCATCACACGGATACTCCGAGCCCCTGCTGGGATGGTCACCACCCCATAGTACTCTGAGGACGAGTGGACAACTTTAAACAAGCGCCAAAAGCTGCAGAAATATCCCAATCATAACTCAGAATGAGACACAATTTTAATAATATGAACTAAGCTGCACACGTTTATAACTGCGTGTGAGCTGTAAACATTCAGTTCACAGGATGACAAGACAAATCTTCTAAAATGTCCCAAATAACATCTGCCAAAACCAGTGAACTGAGCTAAAGCTGACTTACGGTTAGTATAATGCTGCTTGGTGTACTGTCCTTTGTAGATCTTGCAGGTGGAGTTGTCTCCTTTACACACCCCGCAAGCATCAGGCACAGCTGTGGAGCCCAAAACACGGTCACAGCCCACTCTCTGCGGGAGAAAAACGTCATTGCCTTTGACCAAAAAGTAGATGACATCCATAAAATGCAATATTTCATCGGACTGTTGAAAAGCACACTCATTTATCCCTTTTGTGGCGACAGGTCATCATTTCCTTTTTCGTGACATTTAAAATAGTTGTGAAACAGCACAACAAGGGCGTCTATTGATGCTCTCTTCTGCTAAATCCATCCTCAGAATTTATAGCTCAACTTCAAACAGTTCGCACATGAAATCATCTCCAAAAAATCGGCCAATGTAAGTCCAAATCATCTTTGAAATCATGCTTCAATCACACCATGTCACTGTCTCACTGTTTGACCTTTCACAGTATTACCTCACATAGTCCGTCAATGCAGACATTAGAACTGTCCTGCGAGCAGAGTGTCCCATCCTTAACTTTGCTGGCCAGGGCAAAGAAGAAATCATAGCCTTCAGCGAAGCAGTACAGCTTACATACATCCTGATCTGGGAGGACAGAAAATAACCACAAATATTTAGTACATGTCATGGCGAGCCGGTGAAAGCCTCCCCTCAGACCTTCTCTAATGGAACAATAGTCTTACCATCCACTCTGGTGTACGGCCTCCAGGTGTAGTACCATCCTCTGAACTGTTTGCTGTTGAACTCCGAACACTGCTGTGCTCGGAAGTCAATAGCGTTCGGGGGACAGTCGTCAGTGTTGCAGAGTTTGTAGGACCTGGAGGAGCCCTCACAGAACTTCCCTCCGTATGCAGGTCTGCAGAGAAAGATTGACAATACGTAATCAAAACAAAGCCTATTCGGTATTTCACTACGAGTTTTTTCTTCTTTGTGTCCTGATTTTTCTCTTATGTGTGTGCTTGAAAACCAGATCAGTTCCAGAGGAATGCCTGTCACTGTATTAGTCAGGCTTGCACATGAAGCGATTGGTCCGTCTTGCCTGTCTGTCTATGTCTTGCTCAACATATCAGTAGCCTTGGTCTGAACAAAAGGAACTGTTGCGCTTGATTGTCACCCCTCAATGCGTGTTGTTATCAAGATCCAAGCAACATTTGAGCATCATTTTTGGCTGTGTTCCATTCTCCTTAATTGCCTGGTTGCCTGTGTTATTCATTGGTTATGATGCTTCAGTGAACTATTCACATTGGTTGATAGCGAGTCAAACCAATCGTTGTCTTACTGCTCTGTGATGAGCGATCATACTTGACACCTTCACAGTTCTAATAAAATGCATTTTGCAGGTAAACCTAGAAAATGTGCAATGCATCCATATTTGAAGCTAATAAGAGACTTTGACTGGGGGCCACAACTGGAAGAAGGAAAAAAAGACTGAAAGGCCGACTGAACAGGTGTGAGTGTAACACTAACACCTACAGGTAATACAAGACTGCAATTTATTAGCATGAAATTCTGAGCAAGAAAAACACCTTTGTTGCATTTGATCTGACTGAGTGAAAGTGTGTTAAATTACAAATAACACTGAATTTCATTGTAATTCTTTCTACTGGCATGACTGATATGTGAGTATGCTTGCCTGTATGTGTCTGTGTGAGTGTGCCTTTGTGAAGGTCTCTCCAATCACAGCTGTATATCCTCGGGCTATGTTCCTTAAAATCCCTCCTACAGGACAATTACACCTTCTATCAGCCCTCCAATCAGATTGTCACTTATCTCTCTCTCGCTCTCAGATTCTCTCCTTTCATATCTCTGCATTTCATCTTTCCCTTTTTAAATCCCTTCTCTGTGATCTCTCTGAACCCCCCTTTCCCTCCCCGCTCCTCTCTCTCCTCTTGCCTGTCTTTGTCTTCCTTACCCAACCACCGCCATCTTTCCTCCTCCTCCCTCGGTCTCTGTCTAATTTAGCCCGCCACTTGTCAGGATGTTGGCATGGCACGATAAAGAGGAGGCCCTGGCATTTTGGGATAGGGGCCCCCTTACTGACTGCAAATAATTCTGAGTGACTGATGAGGAGGCGACTAAGTGAACAGATAAGTGATGAAGCGACAGACCCATGTGAGTGATCTTCACTATTTTAATCATGCGTCTTGATATACTCTTGGCCTTGGGTCAAGCAAACACAAGCAGTGCAGACGAGTGCCATACCAAAGCATGGTCACTTGATAATTATTGGGAAAAACCTCTGTATTGCAGTTAATATTTTTGATGTGAGTCAAATAGGCAACAAAATAAACAGCCTGTGCTATTTGAGCTCTTTGACTCTTCCTCTAAAACTGGTTGCTGATATTTACGTTTTTGTGCTGCTCTCATCTACCTGGGGTTGTTGCACTGCCTCTCTCGATAGGTGACTCCGCTCTCACAGCTCCGCGAGCATGCAGACCAGGGCGACCACTCCGACCACTGGCCATGCTGGGGCCTCGGGCCCTCGTCGCCCTGTTTCACACACTGGCCCCTGCGACACCACTGGAGAAAGAGCCAGAGAGGAATCATGAGTGGGAGAGAGGGAGGAAGGGGATGGGAGGCACACACAAGCAAAAAGCAAAGCGTCATAAAAGTGTCAAAAACACACAGGCTTCCCACTGGACCATGCCCTTTATCTTCTTTATGATGACTGTCTAGGAAACCACAGAAGAGGTCTGTAAGATACAGCTTTCAGGCTTAACTGCGTTCAAAAAGGTTGTGGTCTGGTCCTGGTTACATGCTCACAATCTATCAGTGAAACTCCAGTTGTGCTGCTTTTTGGACAGTCTCTACCTTGAGCTGTCATCAGCTATAATTAACAGAGCTAAAACAAACACAACTCAAATGTGGAAAAACTTTCTCATACTTGACAAGGATATTCTCCTACAGTGAAATAATACATTTACCATTGTTTTGCACTTACTTGCATTTCACGCTGCCCTATACCGTATTTAACCAATTTCTTCTTTAAAAAGTAACACATTTAACTGCAACAACATGAAACAGGTTGAAGAAATGGACAAAACAACTAGCCAGTATCTGCCAAGGCACTAAGATACATTTCTTTCCAGCGCAAATCAACTATAAAGGTGGGGTATCTTGCTTATTAGTGTTCGTATGTGGTGTCTACCAAATGCTTGTAAGAAGTGAACTGGAACAGGCAGATTTTTATTATGTAATTTTAGTAGTGGAGTATGCAGAGAGCCAGGTACGCACATGAAGTCACCGGCTGCTCCTTTTTACCCCACAGAGAGGAGCTTAATTGGGGTAGATACCACCACCCCTCTGCACAGAGCTCCTCCTGAACAAGTGGCTTTCCACCCAAGAACATTATCAAATGTGTTCCATGAGGCAACAAGGCAAGACAGAGGAGGAATATTACACTTAATGGCTAGTTATGTGAATGCAGTTTGACTGGAGAGTGGACTGCATGAGATGATGGATATGCTCCAGGACACACATGCCTCACACTCCTGAATCAAGTTATTGACTGTATGTGCTTCAAAAAAGGCTGACTCATGAACCAACCAACCAATCACGTGTTCCGAAATGAGCAGCACCTCACTCAAAGTCCCTGAATGTAATGTGAGAATACTTTGCGAAATCTAGACTCACTTAAAGCAACATTATGTCACAAGCTGTTTCCTGGCACAGGATTGAACTGGATTTGCTCATGTCAAGATGACATCAGTCACAATATCCTAAACTCCTGGTGATGTCAAGGACCGCTGCAAGCGTGCACACTGTGTACACACAACCCACTCATGCATTAATATTGATGGGAGGGGGCATATATTCATATGTTCTTGGTCTCACTGTGTGTTCATGCCTGTACACGAGCACACACACACACACGAACACACACACACACACACAGCCCTCCAGCTAATCTCGTGGTCCTTGACTAAGAACTAGAACAGCTGATTTCCCCTCAGTTTCCCCCTGCGGCCGAGTGCCATGGATTCCTAAGTGAGCCTGTCATTGTTTGTGTTCAGTTAATTGTCCCATAGAGGGAGAGGGCGGGATTAAACCATCAAGTTCAATATATTGAGAAGCAAATGTCAATGAGGGGCTGTCAGGGGAGTGAGGGTAAGAGAGAGCGAGCCTTGGGGGAGAATCATCTTGAAAGAAGTAAGGGAAGAAACAAAGAATAAATAAAGAGCACAGATTGCTTTCTGGCCCCAACCCCAAAGGCATGTTTTTGCCATGTCAGCAGCAAACCAATTCCAGCTACTCCCAGAGGTAAAATAAAGGAGGGAGAGTGTGGTACCTCTATCACAAAGAGAGATTTTATTATTACACTGCACTCAAATGAACCCAAATCTAAAACACAATGATGTCAATCCAAACTCTCCACTCGCAAGTTAATTTATTGGTCTGCACTGGGACACATTGGTGTGTAAAAAGATGTCGTTAAAAGTCCAGTGTCACTCAGTTCAGGGCCTTTTGTCTTTAAATTGCAAAACTGAGTGGGAGGATCAGCACTATATGACAATAAAACACTCAATAAATGTTACTTTTATAATAGTATCTCCATAAATGTAGCCCATCACCTTATAAAATACTATCACCCTTTGTCCAGTGCAATTTACTCTCTCTGAGGTCTATGGTATCCCTTGGAGGAGGAATCTATGCATGCGTCTGTGTGTGAGACATCTCTTTACAAGCTCTGCCCCCTTTATACTAAATGTCACACAGTTGATAACACTAAGCAGCACACTGACAAAAGGGAAAATCCACTTCGAAATTGAAGTCACTCATGTCGTTGGTCTGAGTGGAATATGAGAGCTGTCAGCTCCAGTGTTCTTCTGTTGGAGGCCATATTGTCACCAAAACTGCAGAAGCATCTTTGGTGCCTTTCATTTGTGGATTTATTTGGTAAGATGTTGCCATGGAGCGTTGTACTCACAACAGTCAAGTTAAAAAAAAAAACCCAGAACACATGCTGTCCTCATTTTGACAAAACAACTCAAGTTTTCTCAAAGGCGTGAAAACATTTTTGCTCCTTCGGCTAAAAAAGGAACAAAGATCATCTTAGTGATGGTGTGATTAAAGGGTAACTCTACCCCCTGAATGGATGCTGCTTTTTTATTTATTTATACAATTAGCAATACGTATCTAGCTCCATATCCATGCTACCTGTTGCAAATGTCCTTGAATTTGCCTCAAAGGTGATGGATCAAAAAGTTCAATACAAGCGAATGGGTTTCCATGCCAGTCATGTGATGCCATTCTGAGGTGACTGTGACTCCTCTGTTCCTCACACACACTCACATACACACACACACTAAACCACGTGTTAAGTCACCATATCTGGGCCGCAGGCAGAGCCTTCAGCCGCTGGCATGAACTTAGTCTCACACTTCCTCCCGACGCGGTGGCACCACAGAGCCTTGCAGATATCCTGGAACAACACGGGAGAGAGGCAAAGAGTAAGTTACATGGCAATGCTAATATGTTTTCATGCTCCAAATGTCAGAATTGGGATGATCAGCGTTCCTCTCACAACAGCTGTAAATAAAGCAAGCAATGGGAAGGACGATAAATTATGATAACATTGTTAGTTAGCCACTAGAGAGCTATTAAAACATGTTGATGGAAACATGCTGAAACAGAGATTGTCTGAATAATGATCTCCTGGCGAGCTATCATCGTGCAGCAACCTTGTAGTATCTCCAAAATATTTATGCTTCAGTAGCTAGGATAGCAACATTTCAGGAAAAAAAAGAAGAATAATACATGCAACTCGGTCCAACGGTTGGAAGGCATTATCCCACAGGCTACGCAATGCGTTATGATAATAAAAACACACGCCCATTGTTTCTGCAGCAGAACGACAGAAGAATGAAAGGATTTTCGTGCAAGTTCTGTACATCTTCCGGTCAGAAAAGTGAAACACATGCAGGATATAAACATTAACATACAGAAATAACGCAATGTAATTACATGCATTAAAAGGGCACAATTGCCTTACTAAATTTGAACATGATGTCATGGCTGTGTTTCTCAGAAGTGGTCTGAAAGATTCGGATGGGAGTGCCGGGTGGTTTCCCTGCTCACATTGCCTGAGAAACACGGCCTGCTACTTTTTAACATGTCCACTCTATTACTATCTGAATGACTATATCAGATTTTGACAACTCAGTGCAGATGCTGACAGGCACCTCGGCCTTCAGCTCGTTGCTGCCAAGAGCCACTATGGAATTCATCCCAAGGCCTATTTGTCCAGCTGTTTTGCTTGCTCAGGCCTTTTGCAGCAGTAAAAATGGCACAAGGAGAGAGAGGGAGACAGAGGAAAAAGAGTACATAAGTGAGTGATGGAAGGAAAAGACGCAGAGAGATGATGGACAGAGTGAGACAGACTGAGTTAAAGAGAGAAAAATGGAAAAACACCCATACATATTATTTAGCTTTCTTCTAGGGTAGCCCAGCTCTATCTAACCACACGCACGACGGAGAGTATCATTTTTCTCCTCCAGCGGCACCTTATCTTGACAAAGCCTGCCAAAAAGTTCCATGAAATATGAATTCATTACACGATGAACTGCTCCGCCGAGGCCGATTCTTGTAGTGTTTTTTTATGAGTAACAAGTGTCTGGAAAGACAGTGAGCATGATGGCTGCTTGGGGATTTTTCGGGCCCTGTGCACCTTGCTGCTACCAGGTGCATGAGCAAAGACAGGGCAAGACCAAAAGCAAAACCAGCAGGGAGCAATTCTCAAACATCTTATAGCTGAAATAATGCATGGATGTTTCCATGTTTAGATGAGGCTAAAGAGGATACCATGTGCTGATATCGCAGGTTTAAATCCAGCTAATAATCTCTGTGGCTTTCTGAAGCCTCTTTCCCAACTCTGCTTTTCCATCACAGTCTTCAACAAAGCTGGAGAGCAATCTTGCGGAAGAGGAAGACACTTGCTGGCAGACTACCAGTCATGTCCCGTACTCCAATTGATTCAGCAGGATATTTTAACCATAATTCTCTGACTGTATTAAGACACATTAACTCTCCATCCCATGCTTTTTAACAGTGAGAACTAATATTGTCTGCGACATTAACGGTGCATAAGAACTTTACAGCGTGTGCATATTCAGTGGTTACAAGGTCACGAGTGGCATCATTCAGAAAAAGTTGGGCAGTGTGTCCCCTTCAGGTGCTACAGGAACAAGGGCCAAAGCATTGTAAAAACACATCAATGAACTGCATAAGAAAGTGGAGTCCACTTGATTGTAATCAGTGGCGGCTCAAATGCCCAAGAGCATTGTACACAGCAGAGGAAATGTATGTCGTGGTCTGAATTTCACTTTAGGGCCACTGTACAATGTGCGTCAGTTACTCAAAATGAAAAAGAAAAACAACTATGGGCTCTTATCAACTGTCCAACACCCATCTCCATCATCCAACTTAATTTGAGTATAAATGAAAATGTATGTTAGAAAATAACCACAATAAACATAACCATTAAACATCCATTTGGACCCAGGACCCCTCTACATATACAGCATGAAGATTAGGTAAAATTGTGTTTATATGAATCTTTCCATGCAACCATCCACAAGATATACCCTCTAATCCCAGTTGCTAATCTCACTTTGACTATGTGATTTTGCCGTCCTTAGTAGCAGAGTGCAATATACTTTATATTATTTTATACATGTGAGAGGTCTTTGCCCTCAAAAGAACCTAATGCTGCAGTCTCAAGAAAAGCAAATATCTGTCCATTGACTCCTTCCTTCGGAGGGGCAGGTGCTTCTTCAGGTGAGGTTCAGGTGGGGTAGCATATGTTGACCCAGGAAGATCTCTAACACACATGCAAGCACACCAACAAAAACACCTGCACTGCATCATTAAGCATTGAAGTAATTCAAACCCTATCTGGACCCTGGCAGGGTATCTCAAACAGTAACATCAGCAGTAATGAGACAATGGGAGAGCAACAAGAAGAGATTCCCATTGGCAACACTCCAGTGTATATTTAGTCATCCATCCCAGTGAGTATTTTATGGGCAGCATTATAACTCTCACTGTTTGCTTTGTGTGTGTGTGTGTGTGTGTGTGCGTGTGTGTGAGAAAGAGAGCGTTCAGTACGCGTGCACGAGTGTGTGTATGCACATGAGGGCATGCAACCGTAATCAGTTTCTCTCTTCCTTCCTTTTCCCTTTATTCTTCCTTTTTTCCTCTACCTCATTGCCCCCATCCCGCTCTTGGTTTCTTTCTCTGTTTTTCCTAAGATACAATTGCCACCAGATTGTTTTAAACTAATTAAGGACTTGTTTGAGTGGGTGTGCTGAGAAAACCCCTGAGAGAATTATAGCATGGCATGGGATTTTTAACTCGCTTTTAAATCTGCATGGGATGGCATAATCGAGTCAAAATCAGTTTTACCTTCTTGAAGTCGAGGGTGCAGAGTTTGGCCTTCTCCCCGAATTGCCATTTACACTGCGTGTCTGCATCGTACAGCTCGCCAGGCAGCTTCTCGGGGTACTGATACTCCTTGACTGCCCTGGGTTCATCTGATAAGCACAGAGCCTGGGCAGAACTGGGGGACAGGAGAATGACAGGAGAAGTTATAGAAAAGTAGGTAACAAAAAGGAGCGATAAGGAGAACACAAAAGAGGGAGAAGAGCAGCGAGGACAGGAAAAGAAAGCAGAGAGTGTAACGGGAAGCAGAATTAATCATTAAACTTTAAACAACTTTGGTGATATACAACATGCATGTAGACATAAACAGTCAACCAGACATGTGATTCATTGGCATGCTTCAGAAATGTAAGGTAGCTGGTGCAGAAGGCTCCATGCTGTGCACACAGAGAGCATCAGTCCTCAATGTTCCATTGTTTCCCACTTTGGAGAGTACCGTAAAGTGTTGCCATGGAGACATAACACGTTGCCAAACTCAAACCCTGAGAGTAATGGTTTTAATGCATCAGACACTCAATTATGACGGACATAAAAAATGCTTGCCCATATCGGCCATATACTAACACCAGTGGGGGTTTCCAATGTTAACTGATATCACTGGTTACTATACAGAGATGTTTTACAGCTTATGCACTGCAGTCAGGGGAATATAATACAAAAACATGGCGGAAAGAGCATGAAAAGGAAAAGTATGCTGGAAGGGTTCAATGTGCTAGTGAGTGGTCCTGATCGCTTTAGCAGAGTTTGTGTGTGTATGTGTGTGTGTGTGTGTGTGTGTGTGTGTGTGTGTGTGTGAAAGAGAGAGAGAGAGAGAGAGAGATCTTCTATTGCTTTATGGGTCCTACGTGTCTGCAGAGAACAATGGCTGTTCCGTAAGTGCAATATTCTCATATTCTACATTATTCACATCATCACGTTTCTGAAAAATACATTACATTTACATCGTACACGCATCAGCAGGCACACATGTGAGGCTGTGGGCAGGCACACAGGAAGTCACTCATGCATAAAATTACAAGATCGATGTAGCTAATTTTGCATCAGATACTCCGTAGAGCAGCTTTTTGTCTTAACTGATGCCACGGCAAGAGGCTTAGGACAAAATGCATCCCCCAAACTGAAGATGTAACCACTGTTCATCATGAGATTATCATCAGATGGGGATAAAATAAGTAATAAATGAATAAAAGAAAGAACAGCACCCATTATTTTCTATGATTCCCTGCAGCTCTTCTGACTCATCTCTTCCTGACAAAAGCTGTTGAGCATGTCGTATTCACCCTGGTTTGATACGATTACAAGACTAGCAAGAGGAACAGTGGTCACAGGTGGACTCTCACCTGAAAAGACACCTACTGCACCAGAATATCTGCTCGGCATCACTGAAACTACAGCTTCTAAAGAGATCATTGATTGGAGTTAACACCTCTGACAAAAGAGCTTTACCAAAATGCTGTATAAAGCAACAGTTTGACGTTTGGGAAATACAATCACGCACTTTCTTGCTGAGAATCAGACATGAAAAGATCGATACCACTCTCAGGTCTACAGTGAACATGCAGCTGGAGCAGGGAGCCGGTTAGCAGCCAGCTAGCCTGGCTCAGTCCACAGGTAACCTATCAACACCTCTAAAGCTCACTAATTAACACATTATATCTTGCTTCTGTACAAATCCATACCAAAACTGAAGTGCAAAAACAACATTTTGTCATTTTATGGTGGGGCCAGAGTAATTCTTGGCCTTAACCAGTAACTTCCTGGCTGCTAGCCAGCCAACTTTCCACTTCATTTTTTCAGGCTAACTGCTTTCCCCCTATTTTTTAGTCTTTATGCTGAGCAAAGCTAACCTGCCGCTGCTCCAGCCACACACTTATCGTACTGACTTTGGGCTAAATTGTTTCACCTGACACCCAGACACTTCCCAAAATGTGTCCTCTGTGCCTCGTCTGACTCTGGGAAAAGAAATATGACCTCAGGAGAATCTTTCAACTTTCATGTATCACTGACTTTTTGAGTGGTTTCACCAGTGCTTATACAAACAAAAACAACTTCAAGTGGCTTTTAAGGGAATTTTGCTTCCCCTGCCATCAAAGTCCATCCATTTAGGGCATGACAATGAGATCAGATGAAGCATCGGACTATACATACAGCGCTGGCACAGCTCTCTGTCATAGCTGCCTGAAGAGAGCGAGCGTGATGTAAACTCTGCTGGCCGACACAACACTCCCCTCTAGAGCAGACGTGGGCAGAGACGTTTAGGAGGCTCAGTTAACTCACTGAGACACATTTAGCCAAAAACATTTAAACATCATAACATTGTGTTGATTGCAATTAGGACAACGTACAGCTTTTCAGCGTTTTTGTCATTCAGTGATTATGCAGGAAGACGACCCCTGGTTCTTTCGGTGGTGCAGAGATCCCCTCCACGTGGCCTCAGCGGGGTGATGGGAGTTTAATATAAGGCTGACAGGCCTAACAAGGGTGAGGTCACCCCAGCTCTAATAACCCAGCGAGGAAATACACTGTCTGTCTCCACCACTCTGCGAGGGGAGACCTAACAGTTCACTTCACACGCTGGTAAATTTAGTGGAGGGTAGTGGCTCTGGGTTATCTTGTTTCAAGCGCACACATGCACAGACGCATAGTAACACAGCCAGACACACGGACGCTATGTCTGTGATGCTTGTTTTCTTCGCTTGGATGAGCAGGCTGCATGCATGAAAATGCAGTTACTGCGCAAACATGCACAAATGTCTCCCTCGCACACATTCACTCACATGTACCTACGTAATACATACAGTATGCAGCCTGTAAAGCAACAGCAGCACCACATATCACTTAACTTAGTTGCTAACTTAGTCAGCTATGTATTTCAGCCTCGCTCACACACACATGCAGTAGGCCTGTTTGCCCTTGATTTTGCAAAATAAGGCAAGCCCAGTAATAGTTATAACACAAGAGCAGTTTTTCACTTGGCACTAGCTGGATCAGAGCAGCATTTGTAACTGATATATCTGCTGCTGACATGTTTTTTCTACAACACATGTTCATCTATCAGTAACACATGTTGAAATATATAAACACAATGCATGCTAAAAGTGGCTATTGCCAGGGGACTCTCGCTTTAATAATTCTGTTTATAAACTGATACAGTGCTTTATGTCTTTGTTGCATGAGCACATAACAAAAGCTGGCGCGAGGATTTGCTCATTACTCAGCAATAAGGCCATATGGCTGCGATGCAGTTCTTCTTTTCTGAAAAGTCAATATGACTCTTCAAACAGTGATGCCCATAAATGTCATTCATACAAAAATAAGTGGTTCTTAAATCAGTTCTTTTTTTTTTTTTTGCTTTGTTCAGCACAACACAAACAGAGCAATAACAGAAAATATGGCTGCTTACTTGAGGAAGCGGCTGAGGTACTGGCGGCTGCAGGCAGACCAGGAGAAGATACCATTGTGCCCAGCCAATGTGGGAGACATGATGTTACCCTCTGACTTCTTACAAACGTTCCCTTCACCGTCATGGACCATTCCAAAACTGAAGAATGAGGCAAAGGCAACATTTAAATGTGTTTGTAGCAAGGGTGCACAAGCAGAAAGCACAGCACTGCACGACTGTGAGTACCTAAAGGGTCAAGACTCATCAGCTTGTGTCTTTTGCACATGGAGATTAAAAAAAAGGCTTGAAAACATCTTTTGCTGTTCACGCTTAAATAATACAAATGTGCAATGGAAGAATGGCACATTTGTTATTCTACTGGATGATATTTTGCAACAGATTCTTCTAGATGCATCTCTTTTTTATTAGCGCATTTTATGCATTTAATGGGTAGCTGAAAGTTCAGTGACAGAAAACGAGGAGCGATGGGGAATGAAATGCACCGAAGGTCCTGGCAAGACACGATAAGGGACGTCGTAAATCTGCCACCAGAAATACTTTTCAGCCCTTTTTTGTTGTTGTTTTGGTCACAATGTGATTATGAGAGGGATGGAAACCCTTACTTGTGGCCGGATTCATGGGCGATGGTGAACGCCAGACCCAGGCCTGTGTCCTCGTTAATGGTACAGCTCCGGTACTTGCTGCACATCCCACTAATTGGAGCAAAACCTGCAAAACCAGCAATACAGTTTTTACATCACAGTTCAATTATTACATCAGTTGTCATTCCACCATAAACTGCAATTAATTGATTGCAATAACAATTGTCACACTGTGTTTCCTCATTCTTCAAATCAGGCATCTTAACTTTGCAATAAATTATCAGTACAAAACCTAGAGGATTCTGGAAGCAGACAACTCGCCCTAGTCTGACTAGTTGTGGACTGCATGCATAAGAAATATCAAACACAGCATAACTGGGTTAAACCCCCTCCATATGTTAAAATATGGGATTCTGTGGGAACATTCCTCGGTCCCCCTGCTACCTTTCACTGCACTTTAAACCATTCTTTCTCTGTCTTGGCTTCTTTCTCATAGCTCTTTTTCTCTATGAAACTCCCTTTTACTATTACAGACACACACACACACACACACACACACACACACACACACATACACACACACACACACTCACACAGGACCCCTGGCACTGAATCAAAAAGGATAATACCCACGGGGGCTTCCCTTAATGTTTTTGTCTCAGTGTCTCAGGGAGAATTCAGCCTTGTGTTTTGTTATTTTACTGCTCTAAGTCATCCATAGAGTGCAAAACCCCTAAAGTAGCATTCTCATGTGCATAACTAATATGAATAATGATATTAACCATAAGGCAGATTGACTGTGAGAACATGCATTTAGTTCCTTTTTTGTGTCAGCAAAGAGGTAGATCATTGATATTGTGCACTGGTTTTGAAATATGGAGGAAAACAGCGAGGGAGAGGGCTGTAACAGTGATTTAGTGTGTTATATACTGACTGGTAGCACTAATGGTCATTTTGCCTTGCACCTTTGGGAATTAGTCAGAACTAACTCACACAGGGACACACACAGACCTTTGAACTGGGCTTTCATAGCAACGATTAGGGCTAATGCTAGCCTCAACGCTTTGAAGTCAAAACTTAAGTCTGGGGTTTGAAGCTGGTGTGTGTTTGTTCGTACATGTGTGTGTCTGAGTGTGTGTCACTCTGTGTTTCTCTGGGACACACAACCGAAGTTTTTTCTCACAGTGCGGAAGAGAACAATGTGTTGGCATGGTCATTACCACAAACAGGCTGTTGTTAGTTTGTTAGATGGTGTGCACTCACGATGAGTGTGTGTGTGTGTGTGTGTGTGAGTGTGTGTGTGTGTGAGTGTGTGTGTGTGTGTTTAAAGTAGCTGTGCTTGGTTTGTACTTTTGTACTCTCTTCTTCTGGAGCTGTGTCTGCAATACGGTGTGTTATTGTCTATAAACTTACATTACATCTGCCCTCCTGATGGTGCTTTTTTATGCTCACTACTTTAATGATTCTTCTTTTTATTTGCTGCTAACTATGTTTCCATACTACTATATACAGTGTGTGATACTGTGGGGTTGAAAAGATCTAAAAGCTGTGTGTGTGACCCCCACACCGTGTGACGGAGGACCATGTGACACGTTCCCAGAGAAAGACAGACAGTCAGAGAGAATTCCATTTTTCTACCGAGGGACAGATGGCATTTCTGTGACTCTGTTAAAGTGAGTTAGTGTCACAAAAATTAAACTTCCAGGCATTTTGTAACTGCGGAATCTACATCTTAATGTTGCAGGTGTACCAAGAGTGTCACAGGGCTCATTCTTCCAAGAGCAGATGTCAAGTCCTGTCAGGAGGATGGCGTGATCGTGGTGTCGGCCCTCTCTGCCTCCCAGAGTCGACTGCCAGTGGCAGAAGCTGTTGAGTGTGTGGTCTGCATGGTGGTTGATCACCAAGCCGTCCTGTGAGATAAGGCCGACAAAAGGAAGCAGAATGAGAGATAATATTGTCTGCATGGAGGGAAGCTGTGGGCACAAAGTTTTATGGATTCAAAGGAGAGAACTGTCACTCAAATTAAATGGCACTCCTTCTGCTTGGAGGAATATCCGTAAAACCACCTCATCACGTCATACAAAGAGGAAAGGCAGCTCTATCAGCCTACATGTTTTGCTGGTATTGAGATCATTGCCTGGTCTTTACAAGCAATTAGCAAGCTCTTTAAACATATGCTATGTTAGAGGCAGCATGAGGACGTGAGCGGGGACGCTGATAAAATAAGTGTTGCCACTAAGAAGACAAACAGACATTTTTGCCATTTTTAGCATTCCTCCTGCTGATAATTGCCTCTTAAGGAAGACTGAAATCTATTAACCTCACAGGTGGATGGAAACCAGAATCCGTTCTCCTCGACCTGCTTGACTCTTTTCCTCTATCAGTACCCCACCTGTTTCTCTTCCCCTCTCTCTCTTTTTCTCTTGTACTCAAGCTGTACTTCCATCTCCTGCGCTCTACGAGAATTTCCCTCTTAAATCTGGCAAAGATCCAAGGAAATGTACACCCTGTAATTAACCACTGTCCTTAGTAGTTAGGACGACCCCGGGAAAATCTCGGAGAGACCTGAGAAATCTGGACCTTCAGGCATAGAAACAAATAAACAAACAAATGATCTGAAGCTCCATGCCGTTTACAGCCCCACCATCCCATTTTAAAACGCAGCCATCAATCAGAGTGTTTGCTGCTTGAGAGGCAGGACTTTTTGCACGTAAGAGGGTTTTAACCTGACAGTGAGATGCTCACCTGCTCTTCATCCAAAAGCACGAGGCCCACGATCACTATGTTGATGTTCCCGCCTATCGTGCCGTCTTTGAAGAGACTGGAGACCTAGAGGGCACACAAAGAAAGGTTGCCACACATCGCTAAACCTACTGTTTGCAGAATTCTACAATCAGCTTATAACGACAAGGTTCCCACCTAGTTATCCAGGTAATATCTTCTCCAATGCAACTTTGACAAGAGTTAAATGTTTTATTTGTTCTTTAACGTCTCAAACAATACACATATACCAACTATACATTGAAAGAGTTGAGTTAGTGGTCCCTGTAATTGGCCCTCCTGTCCCTGCTGGCTATGACAAAATCACTTCTTTTATTGCTTTGGATGGCTTGATTAGGTCAATAAAGTAACTTTTGAAGTATTTTTCTGTCTTTGGACGTGCAGAATCATTCATTAAAAAAATACTGAAATTCAGTGAAATTCTATTCAGTTTTATTTATAGAGCACTAAATCAGAAGTTGTCTCAGGACACTTTCCATACAGAGCAGGTCAGGACCCTCCTCTTAATCTACGGAGACCCATGACTCAGCACTTGGCGACAGTGGCGAGAAAAAACCTCCTGCAGAACCAGGCTCTGGTAATTATTATGATTCTGGTAACAGCATAAAGTACTTCTTCAAAAAGCATGTGGGCTGATAAAAGTTTCGTCTCAACTGAATAAACATGTTGCTTTGTGTTTCAAAAAGCTCCCAATTACTCCCTTATAATCTTACAGGTAATCACTGTTTCCTCATCAAATGTCTTCCTTCATTTGATCTGAAGATCATCAATACTACAAACAATTTCCATCCCTCTGTGTCTGCTGGATGAATATTAATAGAAATGTGAAAGCATGAGATGACGATTATGTGGATACTTTCATCTATAAGTCAAGCTTACTAGCGCTACATTAAGTCTTGGTGTTAATAGCTACACTTGTGATGCATACATCCTTGCGCCAGGTAAACACATACAACAGACAGGTCTGTGTCAAATGTCTGAGACAACTCACCTTAACATTCCTGTAGAAATAACACACGAACCCCATTTTATGGTATCGCTGAGGTATGACAGCCACAACCGCTGTTTCCAATTCAGCGTCTTGTACTTGCAGGGATATCTGACCATCAATCAAAACAGTTTGGGCTTTGAAAGTGGACTCCTGATCTTATGCTGTTGTTCGCTCTCTCTTCTTGGGCCCTGTGAATACCTCAGGTGCCACTCACTAAGCCTTTCCGCCCCCCTTCAGGAAGACTCTCATTGGTTCCTTATGTTCTCGATGTTTGGTCCTTCCTCTGCACTGACTCATGAGCAGACACATGGCTGTGGTTTGTTGCCGAATTCGAGCAAAATTCTGAGGTCAGCGAGGCGATCAAAACCACTTACTTAAACCAAGATCTCCTGGAACACCGCTGTTTGACAGAGTTTCAGATTTGCACCATTCAACAGATAGAGTGAATCACCGTGTTTTCACTGCCTCATAAAGAAACAATCACCAGTTTCCATAGAACCTCGGTGTTGTGTGGTACATAATGTGCAGTGTGTTTTTTAAAATCAGCAATTACGAAACGAAAAATCTTCTAGTCTAGAACATAAATGTACGCAAATCTTGGAACGGCAATCGCTTTTAATTTTCAACAAATATTAAATAACCAAAGCCCATGAGAGCTGGCAGGTGGGGCAGGGGGGTGGCGGGTTTCCTATGAAACCCCATACTGTATTTAGGCGGGCTGTGACTGCTCCAGCTTGGTTTCTACTAAAGAGGACTATGTTTTCAAAATAGACAGATTATCTTTGGATTTGTCAGTCAGTCATTAAGTAGCAAAACGAGCATGACGGAATTTGCTTGCAGATCAGCTGAGAGGGATGGGCGGGGGGGGGGGGCACTGTGATCTCACCCAGATATCACTTTCATGTTTTCAGATGTGCTCTGTCTGCTACGTTAGAATGGAACACAGGGGGGTCAAATCACTATTCCTGCTCATGTTCGCCCTTTACACGCTGTGTAAAGACACAACATATAAGAACAATTTTGAAATCTGGCTAAGGTTTGGCAAATGTATAACATGCCAAAAGCTTTTTATGAAAAGATGATTTTTTATGTTAATGCAAGATTTGCTTTTCTTGCATGAAGCTGAAAGACATGGTGTAGTTGGTGGAGTTGGAGCAAGCAGCTCTGTGGGCAAAGTGGTGCTTTGAGGTAAATGCTAACATAAGCATGCTATCAAGCTGATGTTTAGCATGTATAATGCTAATAATAAAATCCTCAGCGTGGCACTCAAGGAAAACTCAGGGATCACTAAAGTCACTTAAATAAGTGATCAGGGATGAATTTCTACAAAATTTGGTGACAGTCCATCTAGAAAAGGCTGAAATGAACACCACAGGGTAAGTGAGAACTCTGACCTCCTGGTGGCGCTAGAAACAAAGCCAAGGGAACACCAAAGTTAGTGGGATTGATTATCTGGGGATCAATTTCATGGCAATCCATGAACTAGCTGTTGAGACCGTCAGACTGACATTACCCTCTTGTCCAACTAAAAAGCTGGTTTACACCAACGGTAAAACATCACACCTCCAATAAAATCTACAAACCTTTATAACCTTTTAGCTCCTGTGATATCTAACACGGCAATCTCCCTCACCATATTAAGCACCGTGAGAACATATGTGGTAATGTTCTCGTGGCCGTGGTTGTCCATCATCTTCTTGTCCACCACCACCAGCATCTCCACGTTGAGATTCTGGTTGCCTTGGTTCTTCAGGAGCACGGCCCTCTTGTTCCTGGTGATGACCTTGGTGATGTACTCATCCGGGAGGATAAAGACATCCTCTTCTGGAGGTTTGGGCATGTCTGGATGAAGCGGGATCGAGGGGAAAGGGAGTGAAAATTCAATGTCTGTTTTGAAAAATTAAAAAAAGATGTGATGACCACAGAACAAACTGAATGAAACTCCATGCAGCACACTGGGGCTGCAGAGTCAACATGATTAGGAGCAAACTGTTGTACAGTATTGTGGGTTGTAAGTGATTTATGAAAGAAAAGGCAATATAATAGCAATTTAATCGCAGCTATGAGGTCCATTACAAATATACAACCCTTCATTCCCACAGCTGATTATACACACACAATTATTTGAAATTAACCAATAGCCACTTTCCTTTACCTGCGACTGTTAACCAGAGATTCTGGCAAGTAGCTGACAACCATTCTGGATGATGAACTATACTCTTCCTTTCATGACCTGATGTCATACATAAACTGCAAACTGAGCTTTTTCTTGGCAGTCTCAGTGTTATGCTACCATTAAGTAAAGTGTGAAACCGCAGTATATGGTTGTACATTAGCAGCAGCCACAGCAAGCCAAACCTTTCCTATATGCAACAGTTGCTTTACATGCTAAAAGAAAATCTGACATTTTGCTGCCAGAGTAGTCATCAAAGAGATCTCTGAGCAATTTTCTATACTGTAGTCACAACACACTGTTAGATAATGATGGGCTGGGGGCCATTTCTTGATTCATTCATGAAAACTTTGTTAATATAGCTAATTTTGAACGTTGCCCAAAATTCTGTTCTCATGTCAGAGATAAGATAAGCTTTTTTCCCTAAAGGGAAGCTCTATTAGAAAAATCATGATGCAAACTGCAATGAATTCACAGGACAAGCTTATTGTGAAAACCTATCAGCGCTTTGTTAAGTAAACATGTGACTCAGACAAACACAGACTTAACCTTAACGTCAAATGCCCAGCTCTGGCCTGCTTTGAACTCTCCTTTTGAAGCTGGCTCACCTTTGGTAAAAACGTCTCACATCCACGCTCACTCCTACACCCGAGGTCAATCGTACACACAAGTCGAAGCAAAGCGCGGCCTAAAACCCTTGCAGCTCGTGACGTTATCGCCTCGAATCTTCACTTTCATGTTTTCAAGTTATCAAAGCGTTCAGCCGTCACTGCCTGGCTGCGATAAACTATAAAGGCCGGGAAGTTTGCTTATATAGGCGGACAGCAGGTGAGCGACCAAAGTGCCTTTTCGACTAAAACATGGCACAGGTGTTCGGTGATGTCATCCTGTGGGAATGTAAACATCTGCCTGCTTTCACAAGGGACAGGCAGCTGGGGTTCTGCAAGGTAACGGTGGTGGTACCAGTCCAATCCCTGCCCGCTCTCTTTCAAATGACCCCCGTGACACCGGCAATGTTAACTGATCCCGCGGTAATTTCTCGAGAGCAAACATTTGTCGCAGTTTAGAGGGAATATAAAGCATTTCCCTTAACCTTCCGCAGGTCATGGCACTAATGTCGGCAAAAATGTCAACATAAATTGAGATAATACTGTGTGGAGGAAACATTTGTCAGCATGTGAAATACAAATCAAAAGCTCCTCTGAAAGCTTCCTACCCTCGGGGTCATTTTGTAAGCACATTTGCTAAACATGTCGGTTTGCGATAGTGTTCAAAAGTTCCACGTCTCAGTTAAGAATTGACGGACAACTCAAAAACACTGTCAGCTCTAAATTAAATACATGTCTGGATTTATCATGCCACCTCTTGTTAAATCAGTAAAAACCCACATCTTGTTTTCTCTCTTTAACACAGCAGGCGCTAATGATGCCTTAATGATGCACTTGTTAGCATGGAGTGTGCTACTTTGAATGCTGACCTACAAAATAATGCACCATGTGTTGTTCTTGCTATACTGTAAGTTTCTTGCAGCACTCAGTAAATACATTGGGTAACATGTTATGGCGGTGTCTCCGTGTTCCCCTTGCACCAACCAGCTACAACCCTGGGAGGCTGACTGCGAACAGAGTTCACCCAAAATGTCAAGAAATAGGATTATTATATTCTTTTCTCCATGACGCTGCAAGTGGCGTGATAATTCCTGTAAACGTGGCTTAATATCTTGGAGTTCAAACCATTAATTCAGTTATATCTGGAAATGTAAGAATATTGCAACAGTGCCTTCAATGTACAATGTGAGAGTTGTGTCCAGGTGGGAACATTATTAGCTTCAGTGTCAAATGTTAACCATGTCAATTCGATGGCAAACATGACATTTTTCAGAACAAAATATGTCACATAATTTAATTTTGTGAGTCAATGTTAAAGTGTCCCTTTGGTGGGAGAATATAGGTGAGTGAGATTAACCTCATAATAAAATCCTGTTGGTTCACACAGTGTTTTTGTCTTTTTACGTCTCCCCTTGTCCGAGATGCTGACTGTAATTTGTAGAATTTAGACAGAAAACTAAAGAAATCTGTGATGCTTACTCTGTCTCCCTGCTCACTTCATATCTGCATGGGAAGCAGCTGCAGGAAGGTTAAATGCACGCAGACATGAACAGGTGGTTTGTGAGAGTGCACAGTTTGTACCATCGCTGCATGCTACATGTGGATTAGAAGGAGAAATTGCCCTTACATACATTTCTTCCGTCTCCCGCAGAAGTGTTGCCTCTGCTTCTCCCCACGTCTGTAGTCGTTCTCATGGCGATGGCTGTTGCGGTGATGGCCTCCGTGGTGATGCTCTCTCTGGTCACCGTGACTGTTACTGTTGCCACGGGGATAACCATAGATGTCACTTGGCTGTTCTGGCCGGCCCCTGTGCTGATCTTCATTAACCGTGTCGTGGGTGGGCTCCGTCTGTGAGCTGGCCGATCTCTTGGTGACAGAGCGTCTGTGTGATTTGCGGTGACTTGAATCTGTGGATCTCCTCTGCAGCATCCGAGGCTCGTGGCCTCTCTGCTCGGCCCGGGGGTCCCTCTCGCTCTTGTAGAGGATGTGTGGCTGGTGGCTGGGGGGCGCCGTGAAGTTCTCTTTGTGAGCGAGGCTGCGTGACACGGGTCTCAGGAAGTAGTCTGCATCCTGTGTTCTGATCAAACCTGACTAGAGGCAAAACAGAAGGTCCCATTAGCTTTACAGCGGTACCACTTCAGCCAAGCCGTGCAGGGGCCCAAAAGACACATATGTACATCAGTTTTGGATACAAAAATATACTGTTTTTCAAAAATTTCTTATGTTTGACTTTAATTATTACATATTTGCCCAACCATTCTTCAAACAGTTTAGAATATATATTGCTGTCCAACACCTCAAGAAGTAGCCTAAAGGGGTGCAGACATATATATCAAACAAACACAACTACAACCTTCTCCAGCTATTCCTTTAGTTTCCCAGTCTGTCCCTGTCAGCAATTAGTCACAATTTGACTCTTGGGTCACTGTGAACCTGACCCCCCCTAAACCTCAGCGCGGCTCAATTACTGGCCGTGTTTCTTCACGTTCAACATCTGTTTCGCTGTTCAGGGTCAGACGTTATCTCAGCAAAATCTAAATAAGTCTCGGTCAAATCGAGAGAGTTTCAAACAAAAGAGCCGGTGTGAGGATGAAAGGAGGTGGCATCTCTCTTGTAAACACTGTACGTGATCTCCAGGTCGAGGCATTCCTTCCTTTAATAGTCACATGCATTAGAGATCAAGCAAACACAAAAAGCTCCTGAGGTGTTATATCTGAATATGACATGTAAGAAACCCTTTAGAAAAATATGTTCCGAGATGTTTGTGAATTTTTCTCACACTCTGAAACTGCAGCTATGGAGGGCCCCACTTTAAGTACCAGTGCCTTATGCTTTCGATTTTGCAGGATAAATTATGGGAAAGCCCATTATAAATCTTCAAATGTTCAGCATAGCTTTTCTTCAGTTGACCTTATTCTCTCTCTCTCTGTCTGTCTCTGTCTCTTTCCCAAAGAGACAGAGACATTTTGAGTTTTCTTATTCCATTTTCAATAAACTTCTATCAACACAGGCGATTCAGACACTTGGAGATTACTCTCTCTTGCTCTCTGCCTCGCTCTTTGTCTGTCTCAGTCTCTCCAAACACGCACCACATCTGTGTTGACAGTCAACTGGCACGCAGTGTTTGGACTGTAACCGTTCTTGGCAGAAACAGCGGTTTCCCTGAAATACATTTAATTGACTAACTTTTTTTTTTTTTCACCGCGAGTGGAGTGTGAGGTCCTTCGACACTACAGCCAACCCGCTGGCTGACAGAAGCTGACACAGTGGCAGTGCTGAGGCCGTGGCTGTGTGTGTGTGCATGTGTGCGTGGATGACGGTGTCAGCACTGTACAAGGTGGGACACAAATGGGGGAAAACTGGGGAGACAGCGGTGATACATGTGCTACTGAGTGTCAACGTGTAGAGATTTATGCAAACCGCTGTGCACATTATCTCTTGTTGGAATTAGTTTTCTTGCAGGAGCAGACCTCTATTAGTGAGTATTCATTTGATGCTATAATGATCACCACTACTGATTTTCCCCATTTCATCATCACCTACTAACCCGGGCTTCTGCCTCCGCCAGTCTATCAACCACAGATCAGGAAACCAGTGGAAAAGAGTCCCTGGAAAATGCTGTGACTGTATTAAGCACTGAATTTGAAAATGATGAACTCTGGGAATACAAGCCAGCACAGATGTGTGAGCTGTGACCGCAGTGGCTGTACAGTTTACAGCTTTCATCACATTGTGCAGCAAACGAAAGCTAGCATGCATTTATGTTGCATTTGTGAATTGTTGGGTCGACAGCAGCCAAACTGGCTTCATCTCTCAAATGTTATAAAAACATGAATGCTCAAACTTTGCATACGAACAGCAAAAATACAACAAAGATATCTTAAGAAGTATGAATGCATCTGTATGGCTCCTGAAGTGCAAGGATTGCACAGCCGTTTCTTGCCAAATAGGCTCCTGTGTGAGGACGGCTTCTTCAAATCCCACTGTTAATGTTTATGTCCTCACCACAAGCCAGTGGAGAGCACTTGTTGTTTACAGGTGTTTGTGCGTCAGATAATGATCATTTCCCACCGTACAGTAACTGCTGTGCTGTGTCACCACAAACACCGACGCAGAAATATATTTGGAGACATATTTACAGCCGGAAACACTTTTTGACCCATTACTTATTGAGATGATTACAATCTTTTGGGCCCTTTAAAAACAACAAAAAAACAATGGAGGCTCCATAATGAAGTCTTCGGTGCAGTGCACATGTTTTGCTACATGCGCAACTCACCAGCACTGTCATTTCTATTCTCTGTTTAAAAACACTGCACAGCTGTGGTTGGTCCTCACCTTTCATGACAATGTTCAGTCTAGGATCAGAGCAGTTTGTGGAATAGTCATGAAATTTAATCTACAGAGTCGTGTACATGGACGCGAATGTTCCATTTTTTTCATGACAATCAGCACGACTTTAGGACAAACATAGTATAAAGAGCGAGAAAGTCCACACTGAGAGATGGACGGGGTGGATGCAAAATTCAAAATCAGCATTTTCACACAGGAGACCAGGGTTTGATTCCTCTTTCACACCAATAATCATCATTGATTATATTAAGGAACCAAAATCATACTCTTGTCATAAACCTAACCAAGCAGTTTTGGTACCTAAACCTACACTGACCTATGACCTTCACCTGAAAGGTTTCTCAGCAAGCTTTATTTTGAAAATCTAACTGGATGTTGCATATTTATTGTAGCTAACTTGACAGCAGAATGAGAGCGATGGTGCATGCGGATGGTGATGCTGAGCATCATGAAAATAATGGAAAATTCTTTGCCATGTACACAAATATATAGATTCGATCTCGTGGCCGTGCCACAAACTGTTGCCACGTCGCACTGACTATTAACGGCCGACCCTTATACACGCTCTGAGAAAGGAGAGGGTGGAGGATCAATTATTGAGAAAAAGAGGGAGGCTTGCTAATGCATTACCACCTTCCCCTGCACTGTAGCTTGCCTGCCAACGGTCAAGAAATAATCCTCGCTCAAACTCCAGCCAGGATCGTTGGTAACAATCACATGTGACAACCGGTGCGTGATCCTGTCATCCGCATGGCACCCGCCCCGGCGCTGTGTAATCACAGCCGATTGTCATAATTTGGTTCCAAGTCACGGTGAGGCCTCTGACCTAAACTGTGCTGCTGTCAACCTTGAAAATTTCACATGCTTAGTACTTATTCTGTCCGGGTGGGTGGTTTTGTGGGGGGGGCGGTTGAGCATTTGGGCACATCAGTGTGGAGCTAAAGCAGCTCTAGGAGGAAAATGGGTGCCATGTGATTGTTGAGAATAAGGTTTCTGGTGATTTGTATCTTGATCCAAACAGTAACGAGTTGAAGCCTTTGGAGGAGTTTGGGATTTTTTCTTATTTATGTTGTTTTTTGACATGAGGGGTTATTTTTGGTCAGCTCATTCCAGTGGCAGTAAAAGGAGACGGATGGATGAAGAAGAGGAAATCCATGATGGAAAGATATAATCATGGGACCTACACCTGCAGCCTGTGGACTGGACTGTTTAGTGAGGAGTTGTTATGGAAACTGTCGTGTTCAGATATATATTTAAAAGTAGTCTGGAGTAGACAGGGTCATCTGGCTGACATTCAGTCTTAAGGAGAGGATGGTGTATTAACTGTGAAGATATGCATGGTGCTGCATTACTTAAAGTGAGCTTATTATGCTGCCAGCTCCATTTAACTCTTGCAGTAAGACATTTCCAGACATGGTCTTTTGTATCTGCATATGACACTGCACTATTCAGAGCAGTATACATATGTGTGCGTGCATACAGCAAACCTAACGCATGTCAACAAGCATGACTGAGTGCATCTCAGGATGACAGTGACAATGTCCTCTGTCTCTCCACTGTCAGCACTGCATGCATGCCTTACTTTCTATGTCTGGTCTGGTCTGGTCTGTCTTTTTAACTCTGGAGCTGAGATTTTTTTTTTTTTTTTGGCTTTCATCATGTTTGGTGCAAACTAGATTCACTGGCTGCATTATGCTGTGTGTCAAAATGTATTGTGTGGCATGTTACAGTTATTCCCTAATTGGGTTCTGGAGATCTTCACTAGTCTTGATGAGGTTCCAATTCCAGGGTCCCTCAGCAAAATAAGGGATTTATGGAGATCACAACATACTGTCAAATCTTTCCACATACTGTACATAGTGATGTACTGTATGGAGTGGAACCTTGGCTGATTATTGATTCCACTTACCCTGCAGTATGACAGCTGTCTCTTTCTATACAACTTCTAATCCGTGTCAAATTAAGGGTTTTCATGACCTCGTGATTTCTGTACCTTTTAGTGAGGCTTTCACCTAATAGCAGAGTCAGGGATGAGCTACTGGTGTGGCTCCATCGTAACAAGAAGCACACGTTTCCCTCCAAGCATCCTCTTGTTTGATCGTCTGCTGTCACACTGTCTGCTTGGACTGTTTCTCCTCAAAATAAATTAATGCCCCTTATTGTTTAATAAATACTGTCTTTGTGTTTGTTGTCCTTTGCTTAAGATATTCAATCCAGATGTTGAGTGTTGTATTATTTAACTTGTGTTGGTAGGTTCTGTGTTCTTCTAAAGGATGCAAATTTATATGTATATATAATGTGCAGAATAAACTTTTATTTGTAGGCAGAAGCAGACGGGAAATTGTACAGAAAACCATATGTGATAGCAGCGCACTGTAAGTAAAATGGCTTCAAAATGTTTCTGTGTTAAACAAAGCAACATGCATCCTCTTTGTCTTCTTAAGCATAACAGCCAACATACCCCAGAGATAATCTTTTCATGATGTCTTCAGTCTGTGAACTCTGCACAGTCTTCAGGTTTAAGCTCGGCCTTCTATGAAACAACAACTTCTTCTGAGTATGTGTGCATGTGAGCCACTATGTTAGGAGATTAGGTCAGCTAGTGCCTCTCCTAAATAGCCAAAGTCATCAGATTACACACTG
The DNA here is from genome assembly GCF_017976325.1 of Chelmon rostratus. NCBI lineage: Eukaryota > Metazoa > Chordata > Actinopteri > Chaetodontiformes > Chaetodontidae > Chelmon > Chelmon rostratus. Next base: position 20,851,599 of record NC_055665.1, read on the forward strand.
CGCTCTACGAGGTGCAAATAGCAGTCATAAAATGCTGAAACACTACTTGGGAGGGCGCAAACAGCTGGACTCTCTGGAGTCAGACGCATCCAGACAAGCAGTGACAGGAAGGGAGGGGGGGGGGGGCGGGAGAAAATGGTAGGAAAACGGAACTGAGGGGGGAAGCGTTCAGAGCATTACAAGGTGCACCTGACTGCGTGCAGTGTATAGTTCCTCCCTTCCTTATGTCTACCTCCCTTTAAGTTGCTCGCCCTAATGGAGACCAAAAGAGAGCAAAAACTTGCCGCTGTGGGTACTTAGAGTTCAAATTTATTACTTGGGTTTTTGGTCCAAGCTTCTTTTTTTATGTCAGTCCAAGCATATGAGAAAGACAGCATGTCTGAGAGCTTAAAGGGTTTAACACAGTAACTAAGAATAATGATCATATTTAATCACTAACCAGCCCTTGCTTTATGTATTGCAAACAAAAACAAAAAACAGCAAGACAAGAACTAAGTGAAAAAACAAGTGGAGAGGCTGCCATCACAAATCTATTCTTCAATAGCATTGCAAGTCTACGCTTAACATTTCCAAACATTTCTTTTGACAGACTGAGGTGCATTAATAATTCTTAATAACTCTCCTGCTGTGTTTGCTTCATGTAAGATGGTTCCACAATGGCTCCATTTCTAGCAGCCGAAAGGCAGGGATTCAAGCTTTGGCTCAACGTTGACAGGGCTTATTGAAAAACTGGGAACGAGACTCTGACATTGCACTTCAGCACCATACACCATTTCTTAATCAATTAGCTCTTTCACTCCAAGCTGCACCTTAGTCATCCGTTGGCTGGCTCGCCACAACACGTTACACCAACTGGAGGTCAATCAAGTTGGAAACAACAAAAGTTCCTAACTGACTTCCAGTCTCACATATGCACATGACTCAGTACCTAATCTACTTTGCATGACTGCGAAAACCACGAGTGATGTTAGCAAATGATAAAACTACCAACAATCCTTTAAGATCATTTGACTGATCTTACTGTATGTTTTGAAAATTGATTATAGCAACCTTCCAAGACCACACTGCCTGCTTTTCAAAGCTTCATCACATCAATAGATCATCCCTCATATATTCTTGGAAATCCCAGAGGTGGGACGAGTGTGCAGCATTCTATTATTACTACTACTACTACGAGGCCTGAGGCAAGAAACACACCCGTCCTTTTACAAGAGGAAAACACATGACCTCCAAGTGATTTGTAGTGGGCGGACATTTAGCGTTTCCCTTTGGTACAAAAGAAAGGTGTGCATCAGAAGTCTGAGTAAAATTAGATTAGACAAACAGATACTGATGTATGTGAAGCTCAGGAATAATGAAGAGGCACAAAGAGACAGAAACAGAGCTATGAGTGTGCCCTCTTAGTGTTCAATAGTTTATAGAGAGATTGATAGGTATGTATTATTTGCAGAGGCAATTTTAAAAGACTTTAAACTGCAAAAACATAAAATAATCTGACAGTGACTGGCATTGCAATGCATTTAGGGAAGGTAATTAAGCTTAAAGGACCCAGTTGTTACTGCATTCTGTTCTATGTTACCATCTACCTAAAGCATGTATGCGTGTACCTAAAGAGTTTCTGTGAATTGATGATTGAAGTAGGCAGGTACTGTTTCCAGTCTGCGGACGCACGACAGACTTCTCACCAACAGCCATGCTGGCAGCTCTGTGAGGCTGAACTTCAACACAGCAGTGTTTTGAGTTAAACCCTGATGTCAGCATGCTAACATCGTCACAAAGGCAATAACATGCTGACGTTAAGGAGCTGTAATGCTTCCCATGTTCACCACCTTAGTTTAGCATTTGTAGCATGAATGTAATATTTAGTCATACCAAAGACTGGACACAACAGGACAGATTGAAAGCTTCGCCTGTTGAGTATGCTAAGTGGGAAGTTAATAGATCACCAAAGTCAGCAGACTTGATCTTCTGGGGACTATGAATGTTTTTGACCAAGTTTGTGCCGATCAATCCAGTAGATGCTAAGATATTCCAGTCTGGACCAGTCTGAAGTGGTGGGCTGACAGACCGCTATACCTAGAGCAGAATGTTAATGTTAAACTTTTTATTGTATAACTTATATGCCTTATCTTGATTGTGTAATGTTTATGTATCTGCTATAAGGAGCTTTGCTCTCAGTTGGTTTTCCACTAGTTAAATATAGGCTTTCAAGAGCCATACTGCTAGCGTGGCTAAAACTCACACAAGATTTCATATGTAGGGGAAAAAAAAAAAAAATTCATGGTGTCAGAGTGCAATACCTCCATGGCACTCTACTCACCCCTCAACTCCGTCACCCCCATAAAAGCCAGACTAAAGAGGATTACACTGCAGCGTAAAGTAGACGCAGAGGAGGACCTGCTTTATGATCTTCTCTTCCACATGTGTGTCACTGTGCCGGTTCTCAAACTTTGGCAAGCGAACAGAGACAGTGGGATTGGCCCGCTTCTGCGATTCCACTAATTCTTTGCTTGTAAGTATGAGATTTTTATGGTTGAACTCCCTACTGTCATCAAAGCGGGGCTAACCACTATATGGGCTGCCAGGGGAGGGGAGTTGAAAAGGCAACTTATACACAAGCTTTACAATGTAACACTCCTTACGAGGGGGTTTCAGCACTTTAAAATGCCAGGGAGGGAACAGTGACGCTTTTAGCCTGCATTTCTGCATCTCTGTCATCTCTCTCTGTCACTCTGATCTTTTTCCTATCTTTCTCTTTGCATCCATCAGTCAGTCGAGAAAACACAAGCATTCAGGGCGCCTGTATAAGTCACTACTAAAGCAGATAAATAATACCAATCCCTTTCCTAGAGGGATGACTATAGAGATTTACATCTTTATGAAAAAATTAAAAAATGCAAATGAAAAACATTTTTAACTATTAGAGTCATACAATGTTTTCAGCAACCAATGCAAAAACCAAAAAAAAAAAAGTACGGTCAACAGAACTGAAGAGACTGAACAGAAAACGTGAATACGAGAAAATCTACATCACCAAAAAGCAAACTTTTCATGAAATACTGAAACCAAGATTTTCCTGATGACGCATTCTATCATCACTACACTAGCTTCTTCTCTCTCCCATATTTGTGGACTGCCATGGACAGCATGGTAGTAATGGCTTGTTTCCTACCGAAGGGAGAAGCCTCACGCTGCAGTTGGAGGCCAGGTGCTCTCGCTGATGCAGCTATTGATCAGGGTCACTCTGGTCAACATTTACCTGCGTCCTGCCAAATAGGAACCTGACCAAAGTGCAAGGTCTCCTACCAGCTCTCAGCCAAGTGAGATTTGTTTCCAAGTTTACATCTGGAACACGTGGGGCACACAAAACTTGGTATATATGAGTGCAGGCCACACAAATAAACACATACCAACACATCTTATCTTCAGTATTCAGGTCACATCATGCACATGTGTTTATTGGTAAAGATAGGAAGTTCAGTGCGTGCTATGAGAAATTGCATTCTTTGAAAAGTGCTGACTATCTTTAGCTTTCCCCAGGAGTCTAAATACCTTTGTCTGCTGATATAAGTTTGCAGTTCCCTAATTCACATCAGAAAAAGTCACATTCTCATTGATGCATTGACCCAGTCCATCCTGGCCAGCCTCAGTCGTGAGAACCACATTTACAGTCTATGCAACCCTGGACCTTTTGGCTGAATCTTTTATTGGAATCTGGTCTGAAATGCAGACATGCACACACGCACGCACAAACACACACACGCACACGCACACACACACACACACAGAAGAAGAAGCATCCCTGGAGATGTGCCATTCCCTGTCTGTAGTTTAAGAGGGCAATTCTCAGACACAGCAGTGGTCCTCTACAATGAAAATATAAACAGAAAACCATTAAAGACTGGCCTGAAATTTATTATGATTAAAAACACTGAAAATGCTGAAGTGAAATGTGGTCATACTGGTTTTTTAGGAATTTGTTTGGTTAAAACTGTGAAAAGACAGCAAATTTGAATGACTACATTTTGTCCTTCCCCTGCAAAGCTTATATGACCACAAGCTTGAATGCTCATAAGCTATGAACTGCAAGACTGCGCTCACATGTAAGTGGACATAAGTAACATTGCAGGAGTTTCTCTGTTTAGTTGCTGTACTCTGTCTCTAGTGACTGTCGAGTTCGAAATGAATACGTGAGTTCAAGTCTGAGAGGATTAGTGTGTATTCATAAAGCCCTTTGTTCTCTAGTCCAGACCGCTAAGAGGGCTAGTTTAACACTTGGGGTCTTACTGGGGTGGAGCTGCTTCAGTCAGGCTTACTTAGTGTGGTTCTTATTGTAATGTTTCCTTTATATTCATGCAGAAGAAGAGGACCACCAAGGCAAAAACTGACATTCAGCCAATGTTCTCCACAGAACACAAACAACTCCGGGGGCATGAAGTACAATTAGTGCATTTAGAAATATTAGCCTGCATCTTAGTATAATGACTTTTATCTGGGACATGGGGGATGTATAACAGAAGAAACAAAACTTAGATTATCCTCAAGCATCAGCACATTCACACACTTCAACCCAACTGAACACTAAAACACTATGAACTTCTGTTATTAACCGATGGTTTCAACAACTATAAATCTGCTCAGTTCTGGATTTAGTTGTTGTTGTGCAGTTTCCAGTATGTTGTATATCATGCTAATATGAACATTACTTACAAGTTAGCCCACTACCCAGTTGCACCCCACCCTTAGTTGTAAGACAATTTAGTTCAATTAAATTTTCTATATACTGTATTTTGTAATTCACACACAGTCACTTGTCTACTTATGGTGCCAGCTGTGTTACAACTAAAATATTGTTGCTCATGAGCTGAAAACCTATAGATGTTGGTCAGGATCAAGACATATTAAATACAAATTTATATTTATATGAGCTGTTCTTCATGAGTTGTCCATGGCAGCTGGTCAAACAGTACGCTGAATAAGAAGATGAAGCAGCACCAAACATTGCTTTGGCACGCATGTGTTGGGGGATTTTCGTGGCTAACTGACCAAACATTCTGTGGTGTTCACAGACTTGACTTTCACATTCATTAGCTATTCATTAGCTGATTTAGGCAAGTGCAACATGCAGGGAAGGAGGCTGAACTAACGTATGACACATTGGAGGAGGAAATTTCCGTGCATGATTTGTTAACTCGGCCAGTGGGTTTTTAACTCAGCATAAGTCAATGTTCTGACCAGACCAGGCAGACAATGCACTGACTCAAGTGCTGTATGAAAGGAAGCTTCACAGTAGCGTACTGAAAGGAGCGCTTTACACAGTCATCAGACTGTGCATGTGTCAAAGAAAAGGACAATGAAAAAATTGTGGTTTTATCTAGATTTACAAGCTGGCTGTAATCTGATTTTTCTCCTCCTTTGATACTTTGTTCCCTCTCACTCTTTCCTTCAGTTCAGTGTCTGGTCAGCATCTGGTGTCTAATACTGTCTAACACAAAATTACAGCACATGTTAAGCATTTATGCTTTCAGTCATTTACTTCGACCATGCTCAGCCTTTGTGCTAATTCAGTGTTTGCTAAACTCTGAGTTGAAATCCAAAATGGGTCATGGAGCTCTCTCCTCCTCTCAGATTCAGCATGACAAGAATACAAGAGCTGTGTTTATATCAGGGGTCACAGGATGAGGCAAATTTCTTAAATTTGGCTCCCAGGCTCACTATTTCTTCTAGGTCAGGGAGTGCAATTACAGTACTCACTTGGTCGATCAATCCAAATGCTGCCAAAGTTAAAGTGAAACAAAAATGTCCAAGACAAATACTTTCAAATCAACTCACCCTGGAGTCGTTTCACTGATGCAGAGACACACCAGCCCACACTCAACTGTCTACTCCCTCCGTCTCATCCAAACCCTCCCGCAACCCGACTCTGTGCATGTCCAGACTCACCATCCCCATGCATGTGGACAGTGCCACCGAGGAGTTGACCCTTGACCTCAGCGACCCCTGGTAAAAGCAGAGGTCGTCCTGGTGGTAGGCCCTTAGGCTCTTGGTGCCATTCTTTCCCAGGACCTGGATGGTGAAGCCAGGTGCAATCAGCCTCTCTGAGGCCTCCTTCAGCTCCATGTGGAAGTCCTGCCCCAAGCCACTCAGCCGGAAGTGGACCGTCTGGCTGCTGCCGTTTGATGAGCCTGGATCTGGGCCTGGGGATCTGCGTCGCCTTCTGCGATGGTGGTGGGCAACTTCGTGAGAGATGTAAACACCTTGGTGGTTGACCTCATATGGAGATACAATCTCATATTCTGAAGGAGAGAGAAAGGAATAGAGGGCGGGAAGAAGAGGGAAAAAATAGCAAACTAGACGATTATTGGGTGTTATTGTCCTTGTGATCAATCCTTACTAATTTGATCCGTCAACACCATTTATTGTGATATACTGCATGCTGTGTCAGCTGCCACCTTGTTTGCATCATGGACTGAATAAAAACTACAACCTATTCACTTCCTTTGTAAATTTTCCTTGACCTGCCTCATATAGTTTTGCTGGCTGGGTCAAGCACAAGTTACAAGAAAAGGAAGGGTTTTAGACAATTCCAACACAGGCCCTTCAGCGGACAGTGAATCATGTTTGACCCAGTGTTTTACTAGAGTTTTTACTACGGCTCAAGCTGGATAACTGCAGGTCATAAAGGGAGATGGTGGCAGGTCATTGGCCTGGCCTCTTAGATCAGTTGAATGTCTAATGGTGCTGTGGTCACAGAAACTAATGGGCTTTCCTCCAAAGGTCAAATCAAAAGAGTAGTTGACTCCTTGAGCTGCACCTTAATTGGTTTTCCAGAGGAAATCATGGCAGTAGAGGCTGCTCCTGTCCATCCTCTGAGTAAGAATGGGCTGACCTAATAAAGGAGGGCATCCTGTCTATGAAGCATGTCATTGTCTTTAAGGCTTTGGATATATTTCAGGGCTTCTGAGATCACGTCTCTTGTGTGCACGAAAAAAACTGCAACAAAATGTTTTAAAACTGGGAATTATTTCCTATTGCTGGGAGAAATATTACACATTGTTTCAAAGCAATTTTTGTGGTGAGATCTTCTTGGTTATTTAGGGAGCCTGGCATGCCATCACACACTTTGAAACATTATGCACTTGAAACACTTTGGGTCTATGAGTAACCACCAAGCAAACAAATAAAACTGTGTCATTGTTGATTTTGTGACGATGTTGTAACGGCCAACTGCAAATGTGGTCCATCTTGCCATTTCAAACTGATACGTGGTCACTTTATCAGCTTAAAGTACACAGAAATAACAGCAACCTTGGACCTACAGTCAACAAGAGCCAGGCTCAGTTACTGTACAGTATGGCCTGCTTTAGCAGGCCCGAATAATGAATAAATATAGCACGGAGACAGACATGTTTTGGCAATGGGAGAAACATGCAGGGTGACAGACAGTGTGTCATCACTGGCAGCGTGAAAGCCTGAGGTTTGAACTTGGCTATTTGGTGCATCTTGAGGCCGACTGGTAGCCCCTACCCACAACATGACATCTATGTATTAGTGGATGCATTTATTTAAAGCACCTTGCATTACAGTGGCTGCATATGTTTTAGATTGGGTGGTCACAGTGGGAAGTAAAATCTAAGACGCTTGAAGTGTTACAACCGAGATCTACCCGCAGAGTTACAGGACTGTGAAGAGCTAACACATGCTTCAAGTCCCAAGCCTTTTCTGTGCAGACACTTAGGCACAGCCAGAAAATGGTCCTCTCCATCTTTGTCGTTTTGTCCACCTACCCCCAACGCACACAGTTACACCCAGTCAACTGTGTTTGTTCCGCCTTAACTCAAAACCCAGCTGCAGTGACCCATGTCTGACAGTATACAAACAAAGAGGCTGCGGGAAGAGAGTGCACACGCACACGCACGCACACACACACACACACACACACACACACATATCTTGTCTGATGGACTGAGACAAGATCCTGCAGTGGGTAGTTTGTTGGTTTAGTGGCTCCTGAGTGCCATTAGTACTGATAACCAGTGGGCGCCTTGGCTTAAACTTAACAAAAGATTGAACATGTGAACCCTTTCCTCGCCCGCTCTAACATAGCTGTATGGATGTTAAACACATTAACACTGAGCGACAGTTGCTAAAGCACTGCCTGTGAGATGATCTGAAGCAGAAGTAAGGGCTTCCCTTCACTCCTGTTTCACATCATCTCCACATGTGACCAGAGAAAAGAGTTTTGATGTTTGTTTATTTGTCTGCTTTTCGCTGTAACTTAAAAAAAAAAATCAAAGGATCAGGAGGAGGATACACAGCCAAAGCAATTGCTGACTCAGCACACCACATGGGGTTAGATCCACAAAACAAAGAACAGATCAAAGTCTTGCGCTTACTGCTTGTACTAATTACTGTATTGACAAAGAAGCTTCAGCAAGAATCAGTGCATCCTCATTGGGGGCTTTGGTGACTCCCCACTTCTAAAACAGAGCGCAGTAATATGAGGGAGCTGTTTCTTCATTGCCCTATTCAGCAATTATATTAATGTCACCTATTGATACTATAAGCTGCTTACTGTTCAAGGGCCCCACAAATCAGTAATTCCTTCAAAATAACTTATGAAATTAGCTATTGCAAAAGGAAGGTGTTCCATATTTAGAGCTCCACTGCTGCAGCGCACACACGGTTCTGTGTCAGGGTGCAGGTCGCCCCCCAGCGGTGAAGAGAGGAATTACACCGCGCAGGTGAGCGCCGTTTGATGAAATTCGAGGGATAGTCTTTTATCATCCGACAAACGAAAGCACAGCGCACGCACGCACGCATGCACAGAGTCGCAAAAACACTGATGAAATCTGCAAGACCCTGTGTTCAACACTTAACATACCTGTGTGTTGAGGTAAATTGAGAGATCGGAGCACAGCCGATGCTTCTAGACGAAATTCAGCACCATGAGTCAAAAGCACGCTCTGTAAGGAAGGGAGCGCAAATATGACTTGATCATGATGGAAAACAATGCGAGGAGCACTCACATGAAGTGTTGACAGCTTGCATGCATGCATGTGCCTGCAGGAGATAATACAACCGACTTACTTTGCACACTGTGAACAAGCAAAAGAGTTGGAAAAGGAGCGACGGCCGCGTCCTGTTGCTCCGTTCGGCGCAGATCCGTAAGAAAGCCATCTCTGCGGGTCACCTTCACGCATAAACTGGAGCCTAAACCACACGGCCACTTGCCAGCAGGGCCAAGAGCCCCAGTGAAGCAGCCCAACGGGGGCAGCCGCGGGACTTCTGCGGGACTTCTGGTGAGAGAAGCATCAACGAGTTTCACATGCAGGCTTCTTCACCCGTGCCACTTTGGTTTCCATTCATTTCCAAGCGCAGTATCCGGACGCGGCAAATGGCTTGAACGCAAGCTCTCTCTCCCGGCAAATCATTTTCCTTTTTTTTTTTTTTTTTTTCCTCTCAGACAATCCGACCAGTATCCAGCTTCTCTCTCTCTCTCCCCCTCTCTCTCCCTCTCGCACACACACGCTCACTCTGTCTCTCTCTCTACCCGGTGACCCCCGCGGACCATTTTGACTCCCAGTGAAATCATGTGCTCGTCTTAAATAGGCTGCGTCTCGTCCTTGGCAGTCGCAGACTTCTATGAAAGTGGCACTGACTCTGAGTCGGTTTCCCCCGGGGAGCCTGCCGCGGGAGCACTGAGCACAAGGCTGCCGAGGAGCGTGTGTTTTTGTGGAGGGGGCTTGTGGGTGAGAGAGGGGGGGGTGGTGAGTACAGCCTGTAGCCAATCACATGTGACACCTGTGCTGAGAGATGGGGATTGTAACCTTCTCTCAGGTTGCAGGAGGCTGTGTGTGAGAGGAGCAGAGTTAGAGTGTGATGAAAAGAAGCAAACAGGTAGAGTATTCTGTTTGCTTGCAGGGTAATTACATTCCCTCCTCATGTGCACTGTAAGGAGACTGCAATAACAACTGTTTGTTGTGATTGTTCCACATCAGGTCGTTTTTAAATGATGAAGCATTTTGAAGTACAAAGTACAGGAAGGAAAATGTTTATCTGAATCCAGTAGTGGGGATATTGTAGCCCAAACGTCATCTGGAGATTACACCCTGAAGCAGGTAATCAGTAATTTGTGATGGATTATGGTCTGAAATTTAACCTTTGACCCCGTTTAATCCGCTCGTCATTCTCCCATCTCTCCCGTATTCCGCAGCTGCACTGATAGGCAGCGTGCCAACATTTCTAAACTCCCCACAATCATTCATGGAAGTGCACAGGAGTGTGGGAGCCAAAGGATCGGGGGCGCTTGTTTCATATTCTGGAGCATTTCATCCTCCCCAAAAGAAAACCAGATGAGTTTTCTGCTGTGCTGCGGGAGAAATAAATGTGTGACGGTTTACGGTGTGATCTTTTTGGCACCAGGTCAGAATATTGGAGTGAAAGGAATCAGAGGTGACTGTGGGCGAGCTGGTCCATGAGTTTTACGATTTATCTTAAGATACGCGGAATCGAATTCAAGCATCTCACCATTTCAACAAATTAACTGTTATTTTGTTAACATTCAACAGTAACATATCTGCCGGAGCCCTGACAGCTATACTGATTGAATGTTAAACAACAAGTTCACATTCTGTACGTTTGGTGTTCAGGTGTCTGGCACAGCAACAGATAGCCATTTAGCTTGAGATATGGAAAGAACCCCCCCGGTATCATGTTGCAGCATTTTGGAGAGAGTGACCTCTATGATGAATTACACTGAGCAATGGATGCTCCAGGAACAGAGGCTGCACCCACAAGCGGGACAGGCCTTCACCTCTCTGTGACACTCTGTCCTGAGGGTTAGAAGTGTTAGATGCATCTTCCAAATGGCCCGTGTCGTGTTAGATTAGCGATACTGTCACACACAGGAAAGATTGATTTGTTTTGAAAGACACGAATGGAATAAACGAGACAATACTGCGGTATCAAAACCAACTTTCCCCCCAACTTCTCACAGATAAGAAATGGGCAAAAGTAAATGTATGAACATTGTCATCCTGAGAGGAATATGCTCTAAGCCTATAAAACTGATACATATACAAAACTTACTTCCAGATTTCTGTCTGAGTTTGCCAATTCTGGATTTAATCAGTGATACAATGCCATCATGACGGCAATTCCTACCATATGTTTGGAGGCTCAGGAGATCTTTACAGTGTCAGCTGCTGCTGAAGTTATATGGCCCCTCCTCCCCCTACATTAATACACACACACACACCCCTTACTCACTCACATGTGCGCGCGCACTGCAATGCAATACTCACTATGCACCTATTTGGCTGTTATCACGTGGATGAAAAGACGCTGCTCGCACATTTCTGCCTTACTCAAATCTTTATATTTGTTCAGCAAATGCAAATGCGCACAGCTGATTGGAAAGTTTCCAACACTTTGAACTTTGGAACAGGCTGACAGTACTGTTCCAAAGTTCAGTACTGTCAGCCTGTATGCCTCATTGGGGGGGTGTGCAGGTATAGCACATTGAGCAGTAAGAGAAGACGCTGTATTGTTTGAAGAAGTTGGGCATAAAGAAACTCCCTGTGGTGTGAACTGAGCCGGCTGCTGTGAGGGAATTGACCTTTGAACCCCTGAGCTCCTGTATGCCTCTCAGTCTGCCTGCCTGTCTGCCTGCTTGTTTGTCTGCCTGCCTGTCTCGCTTTTAGCTCTCCTGTTTGTCTGACTGCCTGTCTTCAATATCATCTGGGGATGCACAAAGACAAAGAGCTGGCGCATAAAGGGAGCTCATTCCTTCTCATGTATTTCCACACACACACACTGAGGCATGCAGTCACACACAGTGGCCCACAGACAAGCTGCAGACATTCAGACTGTTTTACTGTTCACTACAGGAGGAGTTTAATCTGCACACTCGACTGAAATAAGCATAAATCCACAAAAACCATTTGCTTTTTTCAAAGATATCTGCAACACTTTCAATCTCTGTGCACGTTTCTGGCTGCTGTTGCAAGACGAAGGTGATTTTTGATGGCAAAGTTCACGTTTTTGGGGAAACATTTGTTTTCTTGCTGAGAATTCAGTGAGAATATTGATACTATTCACTTTTCTATATGCTGAATATGAAGCTCAGTTACCAAGCAGCTGGGTAACTTAGCTTAGCACACAGACTGGAAACAGGGAGAAATGGCTAGTGTGGCTCTGTTGAAGTGCAAAAACGACAATTGCTGGAGTCTCCACCGGTTGCCCGGCAACCAGAAATAGTTTGACATACATACCTCTCGTAAAATGGCGAATTGTCATTTACGCTTCAGTTTTTGTAAGCATTGAACAAACAGGATACACTGTGTTAATTAATGAGCTTTAGAGTTGCTGTTAGGTGGATTTTGTCACCTTTGGACAGAGCTGTTTCCCCTTGTTTGTGATCTTTATGGTAAGCTAAGTTAGCCAGCTGCTGTCAGTAAATCCATATTTACCATACAGATATAAGAGTGTGTCAATCTCCTCGTCTAACTTTCAGCAAAAAACCAAACAAGTGTATTTCCGAAAATGTCAAACTCTCCCTTCATGCTTCATAATATGAATCTTAAAGATTCCCTCTGCTTTAGTCTCTCCAGGTAGTTTCGCCCCACAGTCTCATTTAATAAGCTGTCTAAAACTGCCATCGAGGCAACATGTGTGTGAATGTGTGCTTGTGGTAAGCATATGAGCGTTTGTGTGAATAATCTTTTCTGTGATTAATGTGCATGCGTGTCTTTGTGCGTTTGCGTTATTGTGAATCTGTACATGCATGTCTGCTTGTGTGTTTTGGTCCTTGTGTGTGTGTGTGTGTGTGTGTGTGTGAATAGTAAGCTGACAGCAGCTGTAAAATTCCTCTCTGAGCATCACAGAGGGGAGGCTGATGGGAGCTGACAGGGAGCAAGAGTGAAGGGAGGTGGGAGAGGAAGATGAAGGTGAGCGTGGAGCAGGGGGAGATGGTGGTTGCCAGCTAGCTTGATGATTGAAGGTTTAGTCAGGCTTTGCAGAAATTTGGTACTGCTGCTGAAGAATACTGATGCCTTTACTGTTATTGTCTTGACCTTATCGAGTGTATCACATACACCGTGGATGTATCAGCTCAGAGTGAAACAACTGTCTCCCCTAAATATTTGCAGATGGTGCTGAAGTCTGGCTTTTAGCCACTGCTGGATCTATTCCCAGTTATCCATTTATCTATCTTCTATTATATTTTAGGGGACTAATATTTATTTGATTTTGTTTCAAATTAAAACTAATGTAAACTTAGAATGCACCATGCTGTATGGGAAAGCAATCACCAACTTGGTACAGGTAAAATAAAAATGTATAAGGTTACTACTACATAACAGTGTATTTGAAACATTATTTGGGAATAATGATATGCTGGTCGTAGTAGTAAGGTTGACGAAGGAACATGGACTAATGTTTTCACAATTTTTTACGTGACGTGAGCAGAGAAGATGCATCTCCAAACGTGCAGCATGCGCATGAAGCAAGAGGCACGTATGAACTCCACTGATGAGGACGGTAGAAACAGAGAAGTGGAAAGACGAGCAGGGGTATTGCCGGGGACGCACAGAAGGACAGAGTGTGTGCTGCCATCTGCATTGTCCAAGCAAAGCAGCGTGCTGCACGTGGTCTGTCTTTGGCACGTGCCACTACAGCCGAACTGCACCAGGGGTAACTGCACATGAGTATTAACACAAAGTCAGATGTGTGAAGGAACAAAGGACAGGACAAGTTGGCCAAGTGTGCGAACACTTCAGGATAGATAGGACAGCAACACAGAACAAGCAAGGTAAAACAAAATGAACATGGAACAGTTGTGTCGACAAGCAGGAAAGAAACGTGGGTGTGTATATAAATATAACAGACAACATCGTACTGTGTGTCTACACAGAAAGGGCTGGATTAAATGTTGTTGTTAGATTAAGGTACAGATTACTTTATATGCAGTAAATATGTACAGTTTATGCACGTATACATGTCCATGTACTGTATATATGGCTTGATGAGATTTATATTTGCCAATGATTATGATGATGATATATACATGTTGAAAAACTGTGTAGTTTGTAGGTACAGTGAATGTTTAAGTGTTAACAGGGTTATTGCACAGGGATTGTTTCCTGACTGATTTAGCTGCTTATCAGAGTGGTGGCGGTTGCAGATGGAAAATACTGGTCTTGTGTCACTGTCTTTTTAGTGCACAGTGCACTGTGGCGCCTACCGGAGGAGACAAGTAGGAACAGGTTGTGTCCAGGGTACGACAGGTGTACAATAATTTGCATTAATTAATAATTTGTGAGTGTGTAAATGGTGATAAAAGTTTTCCTTGAAATTACCAAAAAAAAGTTCATGCACGTGACTCTTCAATAACATGTTGCGCTGCCACATTGTCTGCCTCTTATAAGTACTAAATAAGCTGATTTTTAGTCTTCCAAAAGGACATTGCTATAGATGTGTTACCCTGAACCACTTATTAGTTAGGCCTGTTCTATTTGTGGGTTACAGCAGCAATCAGTGAAATCATGGAGGCTTGGTAGTTTCAGTTGTTTGGAACAAAACAGCAGATTGTTGGTTCTGTCGGTTCACTGGCACTCCAATAGAAAGTTGCACTTGGAGTGCGTTACTGTACTGCCTCACCCCTCCCTTTCAAATAGCTTCCACTGAACTAGATAATGTATTGGACATGGCTGAGCGAGCCAAGCATTAGTCTTCATAATAACCACCGATTAGTGAAGTTATTGTGCTGATGTCAGTGCTCTGCATCAGTTGGCCCGAGAAGTGTTGCAGTGTGGGAGGTCTTGTACTGACCCTGTTAGATCATGTGAGCAGTGATAGTTCACATTGGGAAACGATCCTCGATGAATCTGACATATTCCTGATTAATCTGATTTATTGTGGCAATCACCATGTTGATATACTGCTGTCCAAGTAGTGGTTTAGGTTATTAATCCAATCAGTTGCATATTATTTTCGGCAACAAGTGTCCTATCAAAACACTGGCTGCGCTTTGAGCGCATGAAATTCTTTAATTACAACACTAGCAGAGTTAATGATTTAGGTCACAGATTCCTCCTTGTAAGTAATTAGGATAATTATGTTGTGGTTTACTTTTATTTTAGTAGATCAACCGCTGAAACATGTAACTGGAACTTACATACACAGATTCTTTGTTTGTACTTCTTTCCTTTTAAAAAGACACTCCATTTCATGACTGTTAAAGAGGCAATATTAGCAACTTGCTAACAAAACACCTCTCTCTCTGGGTCTGAGAGCCCAGGTTGAAAATGAAAGGCTGGAGAATTGCGCTAATTATTGGTAGTCAGCTGTATGTGAGCACTGGGGCAGAAAGAGCATCTCTGGAGGGGTGAAACCTAAAAACAAAGTGGCTAGTCTTATGACACTCTGCAGGGGTGAGAGCCTGCTAAAGTTCACCACCTCTGTATTGTGTAAGCAGCCCTGTTATAATAATCGCCTTCATCTTGGCCAGGAAAGACTGTAAAACTTTTATCAGAGATCCCAAATGAAAACTAGCGTGTTAAAAGAATTTTTGAATCATACTTGGATATAACAACAACCTTACATGCAGCATCTTTCCAGGAGTAATAAATGTGTAAAATATGGAGTAAATTTGGCTCGTTTTTTTTGCATCACACGTCCTCAAGTCCACAAAGTTTGCTTGAATTTTGCACAAATCTAGGATACATGTGATGCCGGTTTCAGTGGTGCTGCCAGTCTTAGCTTCTACTGCACAGTAGCTCTATTTTACACTGCCAGACCCGTAGGAAAGTGTTTCACTCAAACATTTGCATGTCTGCAAACTGGTGGCGGGCTTTCACCCTGTGGGAAACCGATGTCTGGCCAAGAGTCTCTGACCCACACAACCCAGCAGTGTCCATAGTGTGGTGTGGAAGTAGACCTGCTGGCAATAAGATGAGGAAAACAACAGTCCTCATTTAGATGTAGGCTATGTGTGCATGTTCATACTGTCTGACCAAGTCAAATAGAATTCATAAAACCTGACAGCAAACCAGTTTCTATACTGCAGATAATACAATGAAATGATTTCTGTTTCAATGGTTTTAAAATCTAAGTTCCATACTTAGAACAGGGTATTAAACAAGAAAGTGACCTTTGACCTTTCCCTTGTAAGTGATAAACCTCACAAATCAACCTCAGATTATCATCTTTCTACATACTTACTGGATATTTGCTGCTGACGGATATTTAAGGAAGCACACTGCACTCCTGCTACTGTTTCCCAGTTGATCTACCTCCCAGAGAAACTATGCTGAAATACTTGCAACTACAATACAAGGACATGGAGAGTGTGGGGGCTCCTGCCACAGTAACTTCCTCTGAACCCCTGGAAATTCCAGGTGCCAACGTGGGTCAGTCAAAGTATTAAAAGGGCCAAGGAATAAGTTTTTAAATGAAATAGCTTGGTCAGTTTAGCACAGTGGATGATGTTCTTTCATGTTAATTGACAGGAAATTTGAAAGAAAACACCTAGACAACAGTGGGATTTATTCAGTGCAGTTACTCAAGTCTAGCAGATAGTTAGTTCCTCATGAGGGGTCTTGAAATTGATCAGTAAATCACATTTTAGCTGCTAACAGCATTGTGCTGGCACACTTTAAACTTGTTTCTCACCTTATCTCAGGAACAGCACTGGTTCACCATGGATTTTAACAAATGAGTGGCGCCACAGCGGCACTATTCTAAGCTGCACCGAGTGAACTTGCTGATATGGATTAAAATTTCCTTCGTTGGCACGTAATGCTGACAAACTTTAATTCAGCACCAGTCACCAAACCAACAACCCGCCTTACCCCCCAGGATAATCAGAGTATGGAAATCTCACAGACCACCCATGAATACACACACACACACACACACACATACACACACACTGCATGATGCAGAAGCAGATTGCCCTCTTGAATGTGAAGTTGTATTTTTCCACAAACTCCTGTGCAATTAGCAAAAGCTCAAGACTAAAATATAAGAGTAATGGTGGAGAATATGGCAGTTTTCTCACACTTTTACACTGTACACACACTGCATGTGCACAGAGGTTTTGCTTGGTGGCACGTTGGTCTAATCGACAATGAAATTACCCTCCACCTGGATGTTAAGCCTGTATTTTTGAACTCCCATCCACAGCAAATTTACAGCCATGATTGAAGGGAATGCCTTGCGTGGTTGCAGGAACCCTCCACCTTCCTCCATGAAGGGCCTGCTTTGTTCTTTTAGTAATGCTTAGTTTCTTCAAAGTGCAGACAAGCTGAACAGCATTATACTAATGGGCATTCAAGGTAAGGTTTACTCACAGCAATGAATTAGTGTCCATGAATGAGTCTGTGAGAGATCCAGCAGGTGATGTATAAGGCCATGAAGGAGGATCATTAGGGTTTCAGAGAAGTCAAAATAAATAAAACATCAAGAGAGGTGATGCAAGCCCTGCTACTGAGCTACTGACTGTGCCCTGTGCAATGGCACTAAATGTTTGGGCAACAATGTGAAAACCTATCTTTTAGGATAAGTATGTTGTATAATTTATATCATAGTTTAGTAATTGTCCTCAGGGCACACACTGTCATCTTTTGAAGTATAAATATTTAGTATTTACCAAGTTAATTGAATGTAATTTTAAATGTGAATACAGGCTGGGTGTTTGTCACTAAAATGCAAACTCTTGCAAAGCCCCATTGACAGAACTTGCTTACATATTTGCTAGTGCTGCAGTGAAACAAGATTCATTTGGTCTGTAGAGACTTTTTAGACTGGTCTATAATAAACATGAGTGGCTGGTGGCTTCACGTAGATTTCACAAGCTTATGGCTGGAGGGTCAGGGGCTTGATCCTCAAACTGGCTGCGTAAATCTTTGGAGGGAAAAGTGAAAGAGCAGCACTGAGAAGCCCCTGACCAAGGCACTTAATCCCCACCTGCTGCACTGGGCAGCTTCCAGGTGTGAATGTGTGTAAAGGAGAGCCTACCCAAGTGTGTGCATGTGTGTTTGTGTGTGTCTGTGCGTGCACATTGTCGCATTCATGAACATGAAAGGAGGCATTAAATTGGACACAACATCTTTCCAGTGGCTCATCCAGTCCCTTAACAGCAACCTTCAGTTGTCTCTCTTTCTCTCTGTCACACACACACACACATACTCACATTTACAGAAACAACAACAACAACAACAACACTCTCCATGAAATGGACAATCATCACAGGTCAGCACCTCCGTCAGCATGCGTCCCCATCAGTGACAGAGTAGGTGACCATCTGTAGCAGCGACGCTTTACTTTGGTTGGGAGGTTCAAAGTTCCTGAGATGCAAGTTGACAGAAGTTGTCATGGCTGCCTGAGCGGCTGCGTCAGTGAACCTGAAAATATTTGTTTGGAAGCATCAAACACTGAGAGAAACCCCTGGGTGAAAACTATGGCTGTAGAGTGAAAGCAACTGAAAACATTTCCGCTTAGTTGACAGATTAAAGGGTGGTGAGGCTTGCACCTTTTGTTCCTCTCACTGCATTGGTGTTTTGGCAGTGATGAGTTTACTTCACACCTTTCAGTTATTTTTTTTCCTTCCAAAATCACTTGGTTGCACATCATATCGCTGCATGTCTTTCTCGCCCTCATAGAACGCCTAAACATCCAACCCCACCCACACCCTTAAAGATGTTATTTGTTTATTTCTGCAGACTTTAAAATCTTGTAAAGTCACTCTTTTGGGATTTTCAAAAATAGCTGATTTGTTCAATATAACAATGAGCAAGAAAACCATCACTCATAAATGTCCATGAATATATTTCTGCTGTCACTGTTATGACTTTAAAATAAGGGCCTCCTTTGGAATGTGGCGTGCCCTCTGACCTCAGGGTGCACGGAGTTTACATATCCATGTCTCTACTAGTAAAAACTACATTCCTACCTTTGATCTGGGTCAGAGATAAAAGATGACAGAGTTCTGACGCTGACAAGTGATACAGATCTGACATTTAGATGCAGTTTTTTTGTTTGAGGGCTGAGACAAAAAAAATAAATAAAATATAACCACATATTATGACATACAGATGCCATGTAATTTATTGCACCAACTTTTCATCTGTGCGTCCTTGACCTAGTGCTTTCGAAATCATGCTGTCTTTTGTTGATTTCCAACCATTGTTGAACATCCTTGTGTTGGATTACGTTCACCTTAACTGCAATTTCTGTTGGGTACATTAAAAACATATTGATAACGCTGGTTGTTAATCTTCACAGGACGTGAGATGTAGGCATGAAATGTGAGGTGCACTGCTCTGCCTTGATTTAGGGAAACCTGCATAAGCAGGAAAGCTGGAGGCATTTCCTGCAGCTGATAGGCAGCAACAAACTCAGCTGCTGTCAATCACTTAGCTCTTGTAGCTAATGACAGTTTCTAATAGAGATCTGACATCCTGTCCTCCTTTTTGGCAAGCTTTTGTTCGTTAGCCTCTGTTACAAAAATTGCATAAAGGGTGTCTTTCATCAGTCTTTCTGAAAAGCGAATATATCTGGACTAATCTGATCCTGTTTTACTGTTAATGGGTAACTGTCTGTGTAACTGCTTATAAAAGAAACTCATCTATTTAACATAGTAGAATCAGACCCTTGTGAGATGTGAAGCTGTTGAATTTTCTGACAAGAACATAAAAACACTCACATAACATTCTTAGTGACACTTCACACTTCAAATCTATGCTTGTGATGCTTATCAACATTCCAGAATGTATGTCATCCATTTTTCTTCTTTACCTGTGTTTACCAGTGTACCTGTGTCAAAGTCTTTGACTGACTGCACAACAGAGAAAACAAATGGTGATACAACTTTTTTTTTCCAAAGAAATTCTGCAAAAACTCTACAGCTACTAAAACAATGGGAGGAAACTGCCTCTCACTGCAGAAAATACATTTACTGTGCTTAAGTGTTTAAACTGACCTCACATATCAAATAATATTTAACCAGGCAAATTGACAGGAGCATTTATTCATGGGAATTACCTGCAAAGGTCACACATAATCACATATTGACCCTCTTCATTTAGCGGACATGTGGAGAAGTCAGTAAGACATGTCTCAGGAGACGGGAAGCAGACGGGTCACTTTGTATCACCAGCTGTGGAAGAGTATGCAGACCTCGGAAATCTGAAATAAATGATGTGGGATGTCAAAATTGCTTACACTGGTAGAAACATATTTAACTAATTTATCTGAGCAACATGAATGGATTGTCTGGGCTCCAATTTCACTCATGATTATATTTGAATCAGATGTTCTGAAATTCATATTTGTTCAGTTCAGAACTGCATTACTACCAGCTAATTAAGCAGCTGAATCAGAATCATGTATGGTGCTATGGTGCTAAGTTTATGGGCATTTTTAACAGATACGGTAATAGTTGCATAACCCTGTAGACGTAGCACCACTTCTGGGAAATAATACATCTTTGCACATGTTTGTTTGGAACATTCCTCAGGTAAACAGGTTCATTGGTAACAGGTGATAGCATCATCACTGGGTACGAAAGGGGCATCCTCGAAATGCTCAGTCATTCACAAGCAAAAATAGAGCAACGTTCACCACTTAGTGAACACATGCTTGTATAAAGGATTTTACTACATGGGCTCAGGAACACTTTGTCGAACTGTTGTTGGTAAACACATTTCATTTACAAATGACTGCATTCTGTTTCTCTTTCTTCATTTTACAGTGTCCCAACTTTTTTTAAAATGGGTTTAAATACATGATCGGCCAGCAAAGAGCATTCTCTAACATGACATGAGCATCAAGAGACCTGGGCATTTCATGCTGTCCCGCCAAAGATTTGTTCTTTAGCTCTAAATAATTCTCCATTTATATCAGTTTGTCTCTAAAGAAGACAGCAGTGTTGTAATTTTGTGTCTTCAGTGAACAGAATGGCGGCAAGATCAATTAGAGTCAATTAGAGAAGGTTTACAGAAAAACATGTGGAAATACTCGTCTCAATGGCCTAAATATCTCTGTCAATTCCTCAATTGAAGAGACTATTATGCCAACTCACATAGTCACAAAAATGGATACAAGAAGACTTTTTACAGGTAAAGCGGTTTAAGCTGAAGAGGTGGTGCAAACATCCTCTCATGCTGAGCCAGAAAAGCAAGGTGTGTAAATGTCTTTTTGAGTTCTAAGTTACATGAGCATGATATGAGCAAAGAATAAGTTATATGCATCTATTGCACTGAGGCCAGCTTAACCGTTGCCTTCTTCTGTACACTGTACAGTTGTTAGGCCTGTCAGTTCCTCTTGTGCAGTGTATAACATTGTCAGGGCCTCAGCTCTGCTTCCAAAAAACAGTGTTTTCTTTAGCCAATGCCGGTGGAGCAGGGGGGCTTAGTCTCAGAGGACAACACTTATACATCTGGAGTTACAGTACGTAAGTAACCTTCTATTTCATATAGGCTTCGTCCTGTAAGAGCTGATGCTACTGGGTTAAGGGCAAAGCTGATGTATCAATGCCCACTGTGACACCAAGCCCCACAAGCAGATCACATATAACCATAAACCCCATAAATACGGAGCATGCTGAGTCAGGGAGGAGCTGGCTATGCAATGGATAACAACATGTCAGAGGAGGGGCCAAGTGATATTACACCCCCTCCACATATTAAAGCCGCAAAAGAGAGGGGCGTTGATTATGTACCATAATGGTCCCCATGCAGCCCACGCATACTGCCACACTATGTGTGTGTGTTCGTGTGTGTATGTGTGAGTGTGTGTGTGTGGTGGCAAGCCTCTGTTTTGTGTGGGGCGGGGCTCAAGCAGGCAGCTTCAGAGTGGCTGAACCTCCTCATCTTTACTTGTATTCATCACTTGTTGACTGCTTGATGCTGAAGAAAATTCAGGAGCAGAACTCAGCTCCTGATGGTATTATATAGTGTACATGAGGACCTGAGAGAGACAACCGTACAGTGTCTAATCCAATAGCTCATAGAGGGCAAAGTCTATAGAAGAAAAAAATGCTGTCATTGCCATTGGTCTGTCCTCCTCACACTCTGTAGCATAATTTGACAGGCAGCTGAACTCCCTACCAATCAACAGTTCGTGGTTATAAAAATCATGTGGTTTATTGATTGAAAAATTAATGGAAATTTAACCAGACTGTAAAGACATAATTCAATCATTGTTATCAGTTTTCCACAGGTAACAGTATTTTCTCAAATTTTACTACCTGTATCGTTGAGGTGGCATCAGAAATGATTTTGTGACCAAATTCTGAAAGTTTACTATGAGTGGTTAGCTGTTTTCAAATCTCATTTATGAAACTTTTCATTTCTTTCAGCAATGTGTAACCTGACTGCTTTGTACAATCAACTAGGCTTAGTGCCTTCTCCATGTTATGGACATTTACTGTAAAATACTCACCTTTGCTGTGTCAAATCAAGTCTGACAGTCAATATGCTTCAATATGTCTGCTTTTTTAAGATGGGCTTTTTTTTTGCATTTATTTTAAAGGGAAGCTTTCACTTGTTTCTGCTGGATGACATATGATAAGAACTTATAGGAGAGAGAGGAATGGCATCTAACTGCAATACAACTGAAGAGCTTGTCCTTCATGGTCAGCATAGGAGGTTTTACCAAATGGCATAGGTAGGGAATTTTGCCTGGGGACTTGTCTGCTAAAGGGCCTCGTAAGTATTTTTTATTTTATTTAAAAAAAATCAAATTTTATTTAAATTTCTTGCTTTCTTGACACTTTAAACGAGTTATGATCTGCAGTTAACAGATCAAAATTAATCCATATAGCCATATTTTCCAATATTTACTACACCCACCTTTCACATTTAATGGACTATTCCATCTTGACCTTCGACCTTTCCATGTAGCATTGAGCCAAATCAAATGACGTAGCAGAGTCATTATAACGGACAACCAGTAAGATGGTTGCCAATATGAAGCGTTTTAAAAGTACATTTGAGAAGAGACGCAGAAAGATGTCCATATAAAGGAAAGTTTGCCAAAACTATGGCTTGATAACCATAGTCCCCACCTGTTTTTAAGAGCAACAAGTGTGTTAGCTGAAGACTCCGGGGTAGCTAACGTTAGCATCCCTGCTGTGAAGCCACCGCACCTAGCTCAGGTGATTGTTGGACTTGACTAAATGCTAAAATGCTCACGGAGGTGACTTATACAACTCCATCAAAGCTGAAGAACTTCTCCCTTCACTGAGATGTGTGAGGCCTTCCTGCTGACTTTGACAGCTTCAGTCATAGTTGGGACTGCGGAGCCTCTTTCAGCTCAATATGTTTTTGAAAACCTTGAGGAGCGGTCTGGATTTGTCATGAACTGAGATTTGTCAAGCAAAGAAGATGAACCGTTAGCAGACTACTGAGGACTTGGCGGTGCACACGGCTCAGAGAATGACGTTAAGAAAGGTAAGTGGCCTAAAACCACAGCAACCGCTGCTGCCTAGCAACGCAGGTGTGTCCGTGTTTGCTGTTTGCTCTGTGTATGTTTGTGGCTGCAGCCGCTGTGGAGTTTATGTTGTCATACATCTGTGTTGTCCGCTTTGGTCACGTTTTATTCTGATGTTAACGGCGGCAGTTAATTAATTTCAGGAGTCTAATATTGCTTGTTGCACTGTTGATTGGTGTCCGTAGCTTTCTTTATTATTTGTAGTGTGGCTGCACAGGAGGACATTTATGATGACAGTTTGTTGTTGAGTGTGGACATACTGTAAGGGCTTGGTGGCGTGATGGTGTTCCACTAGTGTTGTGGGATTGACATTTCATGCAGTTGTAGCCTGAAGGTGTTCTTTAATTCAACATGAGTATCATATATGACCAGACCCCCCGCCCCCCATTAGAAATAGCTCAATCATAACTCAATATAATACCGGTTAATAAAACTATAGAGCAGATTCCCCCTGAAATGAACTGAACTAAGTCTGTGGTACACTGTCTAAGTTACGCATTATACTGCTGTGTATGATATGTATTGTCTGTGTCAATCTGTATCAGCGTGGTCTGGAGTGTTTTGACTGTGTATTGGCCTAAGCTTGGTGACGATCTGTTTATCTGTCTCTGTCTGTCTGTCTGTCTAGCCAACCCACCATGGCCGCTGTGCCACGACTATTTATGTGTCATTGGTCGGTTGGTCAGCTTGTTGGTCTGTTGTTTGTTTTGTGGATCAGTCAGTGTGCCAGTCTGTATCCATGGCTGCCATGCCTATCTATTTGTTTAGCCATGTGCCTGCCGAATGTGTTGTTTTTTGCTGCTGTGCTTCAATGTGTCTATCTATCTCTCTATCGATTAAGTCTAGATTGATATTTTTTCTAGACCTACTAAATGTCTGGGCCAATTTCACGTTCTTTAACTTGCATTTGTGGCCACTGTGCCTCAATATGTCTGTCTTTCTCCCCAATGATTGTTCTATCGCTCTGTCTAATAAGCTTGAGTCAGTCTATCCATCCATCCATCCACCTACCTAACTGCCTACTGACCCACCTTCTAACCTCATCTATCTATCCATCCATCCATCCATCCATCCATCCATCCATCCATCCCCTCTTGTATGATCAGTTTGGATCAGTGTTGGTTGGTGTCGGACAGTTTGTTGGTCTGTTGTTTCTTTAGTTTGCCTGTTTGTACTGTTTTTTTCCAGGCAGATCTAGAAATGGTAAGTGTCATTTTTACATTCTCTAATGTCTGTTATGTCTGTATGCTCACTATCTTACACGGCCGCCGTGCCGTTAATATCTACCTGTCATCTATCTCCTTGACCAAGGCTTTGCTTGTTTTGACATCAGCTTTTACAGTAAATAAACAAAAATCTGTTTGTATGATGTTGAATGCATGTTTTATCACTGCAAAAGCAGAAATAGGAAATGAATAGGGAAGACAGAAGTGTGTACATTGATACGCAAGCTAAACTTTGTCACACAATACACTGAGTGAGTTTGTTTATACTTTTTAAGGTTGTAATGCTTACATTTCCATCACTGGCAGTTATGGTAGCTTGGTAGTATATTAAAGCACAAGGCAAGAGTTTTGTCAGGACTGGACTCACACGGAAAACAGTGCACATCCGAAACTCAAAAGAGTCTTGGTAGAAAACAGTTGTTCATTAATTCTTTGCTGGCACTAGTAAAAATCTCAAACTGCTCTGTGAGAACCAGGACTATCTTAATCAAGGGCCCATCAACAAAAAGTTCACATTATTGAACACCCTTTTCATGATTTCAGCATGATATTAAGATATGTTGTTTTGCTTACAGTAATGTTTTTGATAATGTTGGTCCAGACAAGACCCAGACAACCAGTCAGCCAACCAAGGCAGTCCCCAATCAATTTGCTCTCCCACAAGCTTGTTCTCATGCAAAAGGTACACAGTATTTTTGTGTGGGCAGTCCCCAAGTAGTTGTCAGTCTGTCCATATAGCTGAGCCAAGTAAAAGCCCATTGTCTGAATATGGCAGACCATTAGTTTCCTGGCATGAAGAGCCTCTCACTGCAGATCCCACATAAAGGAAGTCTGCAGATTCAGCGATGGGAGAAGGGGAGAAAAATTAACCTTTTAACATGTCTGGGAAAGAGGAGGATTTGGGGGAGGCACTGGGAATAAATCTGTCCTGTGTTTAGGTCTGTGACAAATCACAGTGATGCTAAAATGCTCCACTATACTGTAGAATCTATGGTCAAAGCTCAGCAATAGTGATGTTTGTCCTCATGATCAAATTTCTCTTGTCTGGATATGTGAGTTACAGTGACTCTATGCCATCTCAATAGTTCAATGGCTACTCAAAGTAGAACAATGAAAAAAACACAGCATTCTTTTGGCATTCATTTCACTGTAATGTTGCTGGGAAATTGTTTATTACAAAACAGATACTGGAGATTTAGAGCCCTGTTCAATGCCACGAAAAAGTTTGTCTGCTTGTATGTAGCCTCATGTAACAGTGTGCGCTTTTTTGTGGTGTCAGCGTGTGGTATCGTGAATTGTGCGCTTTTGTGAAGATATGTTTGTGTGAGTGTTTTTCTGTGTCAGGGAGACCCTTGTGCTCCCATGGCTCTCATTTGTCCACTGGCAACTGGTTTTCACTAATCCCTTTCATTGGAAACAGCCTCCCGTGGTAGCAGCTGCCCTGACTACGTTGCAGCAGAGGCACGTTAGCCCTCATCCCTTCCACTTTGGTGTCATTAGTTTGTCATGAGCATGCAACCAGTTTAACAATCACATGATGTAGACTGACATTACATGATGCTCTCCTTGTCTTGCAGACCTATACTATATACTTTAGTGGTGATACTGGTCATACCATTATACTAACAAATCAGTTTCCATCCATATGTGGACAGAGGCTGAGGCCTGTCATTAATAAGCAGATTCATGGACCACACAACCTGCCACAATACAAGTACCTAGAGGGGTTTTACCATTTGCAATCACCATCTCCAAAGAATTACAGTCTTTTTTTAATACAAATAAGTCTCAGAAGTGGTTCACACTCACTTGCACCATGCAGTCCCACTGCATGAAGCAGTGTGACATACTTTGATAGACACTGTGGGCAAAAATATTCTGTGTGGATAACCATAATCCATTTTGTGCCAGGGGCCTACAAAAGCCAAGGGGTAAAAGGCTATAGTATTTGAAATAATTAGAGATTGGAGTTTAGATGACAAATCCTAAAATAATGAGCTCACAATCATCTTCTTCCTTGTAGTTACAGTATATTCTGTATAATTTATTATAAAAAGAAGTTTCTCATAAGTCAACAATTTACCTTTTTTTCACAACCAGTTTTTCTTTCATCACTCCCCAAATGTTTTTATTTGAAAGAAGTATTATTAGATGTGTTGATGTACCTTTTTCCCTCTTCCTTGAAGCATCCAATATTACTTCATCTTCTTTTCCAAAAGTGTATCTGTCATTACAAAGTGGCTTTTCTTCCATCCTGGATCATGGATTGTAGATTTGATAGGGGCGTCAGTTTGACTGATGTATTGAGGGTTGAATGGGTTTCCCTGTCATGTATGACACACTTTAATTTTCTCAGCAGTTGTTTATAGCAAGTGTCTGAATTTCCCCATTATATGTCTTCATAGTTGCTAGAAGAACAGAGCCATGTGGAAAGGTTTGGATGAAGACACCTGTTGTGATGACTAAAGCCACATGGCGCTTATCAAAAGGAATCCTTTGTCTTAACAGGTGCTTTCTCACGTTTTCCTTGTTCCTGTTGATGCTTAGGATGCTGATTTATCAGGCATGGAGATTTCTCTTAGTGATGTGTCAGATGTCCATTTTGCTGAAAACCATAGATGATAATTTCAGATGTTGTTAAGAGATGATTCGTGGCTATGGAACAGTGGGTGATTTGTACACCAGCCAAACCCTTGTACTTGAACTGGCATCACTTTAACCAAGATCTCTGGGGGGTAGAGCTGCAGCCACCTATTATTCATTCATCAGATGACATGAACAGACGTTTCAAGTCTCAAGTTTTTCCACTGTGGTTCCTCTAAATGCAGTCATCTCTACACTCCTAAACTTGCTTTTTATTGCAGCTACTCTGGCATTGCCCAAGCTCTATTATGATACTATTAAGATTGTTGAATAAGCATGTTTACCCACAAACGTTTCCCTATTTTAGCACAGTCTGTCTTCATCAGTGGTTTGTCGCATGGAATTTTTCTCCTTATCCCACATTGTTGCTTCAAGTGGCATAGCCTCATTACCATACTAACCAGTTCTATGGCCACCAACTGGAACTGCTCACCTGTGCCAAGTTTTGTGAATACCCACAAAGCTTATCTGTTAGACAAAGGCTGGCATTGTCAGTTCAAAGGCTCAGTTAAGTATTGTGGGAAGTGTCACTATGATAGAGGGGCGATGGGAGAGAAATGTGACAGATTTATACATATTTGTGTATCTTTAAAGTTTGGATATGGCATGCTGTTGTGTGACTGAAGTGTGAAACAGAGGAACAGATGCTGAGAACCAACTCAGCTGAAATGGTATTCCAAACATCTCGTCAATCACCCTTACTATACATTGTTGAGGTACCCACCCTTCATCCCTCACTATAAAATGCTGCCCACTCAGAAAACATCAATCAGTGACTTGCAGACCTGTTACAGCTCATTAGTCATTAGACTGAAAACATCATTATACTAAGATGATTAGAAAGTGCTTTCGCTATTTGAAACAAGGTTGGTTAGAATACCTCTTTACTTTGGGTACATGCCTACATCCAGGATTCTGTCAGTGGCTGAGTATTGTGGTGAACAGATTATTCACAGTAGTCACTTGAACATAAACCCGATAGCAGTTAGGTGGTGAACTGATCGATGCCGACACAGTTCCTAGGTTTGAGCTCATGGTTTCTTTGCAGCTCAATGGTTTCATGGTGATGGTTGTCAATCACATCAGCTGGTTCCACATTAAATGGTGTAGCAGATATGTTCATTTTTTTTGGATTATTTATTATTTTTCGTGTCCTCACCAAATGCCGGAAGGAGTTTTCACACCCAGCAGCATATTCAGATGTCATAGTAGCTTTTGTTCTTGCAGGGTAGGAAAATGCACAGTGTTTCCTCTTTCCTGTTGCCACAGCTTTAGTTTCACTTCAAATGCTTTCACATTTGAAAGCACAGAGCTGAGAAGCTGCTGGAGTTTGAGGTTGGGCTCTGAGGGGGATTTGGTCCACCATGCAGGCCAAATCACACAGATGCTATCACTGAGTCCCACGACAGGTTTTCTCTTCATGTCCATGAATTTTTCAAGACAAGCAGATACTTTGGAACAGTTTTACTTTGTCTGGTGCTAGCAGCTCAGTAGCGGTAACATGGCACTCTTTACAGATGAAGTTTTAGCCTCTTAGCATTTTGTATTTCGGAATTGCTTTTTTTTGTTTGTGCGAATTGCCTTGTGGACCGGATCAAACAGTCTTGTGGGCGGTCCATGGCCTTGAGGCCGGACGTTCCCCACCCTTGACCTCAGGCTATGTCATGTCATATTATATACTGTGTATGCATGTTTTCCCTGCAGTTAGATTGCCTTTTTTTGATATCAAAAACCTCCTGTACTATAGAGAGACTGAGTGGAAACTAGGGTGGAAGAACCACATTTCATGCTTTTCATTCTGCAACAAACAACCCCTCTCTAATGAGTGGAAACCTTTGCGTGCTAATCCAAGAGTGCATTTCAATCAAACTAATTAAGATGGTAACATATCCTGGGCTAGGGCCAAATGTCTAAAGACTGACATCCTCTCTTTCTGTGCTTGCTTCTACAGTTTAAAGCATGGATATACACACACACACACACCAAGAGCCAAGGCTGCATTCCATAATGAAAAGAGGGGGGTTGTCATTTTGTTTTCAAAGAGAAAATATACAGTAATTCTGTGATTGTAGGATAATTAGAGCTGCTGTGCTTAAAAAAGACTGACAAGATGAATGACTGGCACCTGCTTAGATGTCATGCATGCATGCACAGTGTGTGCATATTATTTGCATGTGCAAGTTGGAGATTAGTGATAATGTGTGATACATGCCCTTGGTTTACCTTATCAGGGAAAACATTTCCACTTTGGCATTTAAATGTAGTCCTGGCCATGCGGTATTGATGAGGTTTTGATATTTGAGCCAAATTGAGGCCAAGTCAACACTTGCAACAGACTGCTGATTACCAGTCAGATATTAGCAGTTTGTATGTGCATACTATGAAGTATTTTTGCATGTTTGTTTATTTGTGACAACACTTCAGCTGTAGCTGTACACCTTGTGGCAGCCAGAGGGCATACTATAAATGCTAGTGATTATTTATACCTGATTGATGAGGCTTACAGTTGTTGCTGGTATTTCAAACTTCTACTTTTACTATAAATGTTTTTTCATTGGTTAAACTTGGTTAAAATTAGTTTCAGCTGGATCTATGTGATCATCTGTGTTATCATCCACAATTCCTCAATTCAAAATATTAAAATTCACAGATTAAGGCTACCTAATTTCCATTTATTATTTCTTTAGAAAATTTTATTGGTTGTTACCGGGGCAGAATCGATTTCTCTGTTGCACATAGCAGTAAAACTGGGGGCAAGGGAGGTTAATCTGTTGGTAATATCAAACTACCCCAAGGAAGCAGAAGAAATTCAGAAAACCATTGGACCTGAATGGGGGAAATCCCTGCACCATTCTCCCTGTGTGTGACACATGCTTGGTCCATGAGGTGAAAATTGCATGAGGGAAGATGCCTTCCATTTCTACGATAGATCCTGTGAACAGCTGGTCAGGGGTTGTTCTTACATTGAGAGCCACATAAGGCGCAGATAAAGCAGAAATATAAGACTTAGAACGGATATCAGAGCAATCTCTCTAAGGTCATTAAAGTTTGACATATGTAGACAATTGCACTTCTGTATAGCAATCATCACATGCCAGGAAAAGCTCCTTTCCAGAGCTGCAACCGTGTCTGCTGTGCTGTGCGTTTAAGACTTAGAACTTAAACAGTTAGATCTACACAAAAATGAAATATGTTGAATTTAGAGCTAATTATTCCAATTTTTTCATCTACAGTCATCTCCTGATTGTGCAAACTTGTCTATGAATCTCTAGTTGGCCCTATGGCTATGTTTACATTGCCTTGTGCAGCGGGAGACTGGTTTAGGGCTACAAAAATTAGACCTTGGATGACTTCAGGGGTCACCTGACACTGCCTGTAAACTGTCACTGAACTCTGCTTGACCCTGAAGCCAATGAGAATATGGGTCAATCCAAGAGAAAGGTGAGTGGCTTGGTTTCCTCTCCTCTCTTTTCTCGCCCTTACTCTGTCTATTGTTCTAAAGTCTCTTGTTCCTCAATTGACACAACACCCGCCGTTGAACAGATCAGTGTCTTCAAATAAACATTGTCATTCACAAGAAGTGAGGGGTTTGCCACCTTATTAAAAGTGATAGTTCAGAGAATGGCTGTAATTCAGTTTTTCCTGGAAGTGTTTATGAATCGTACCAGGCTATGCTCAGGCTAAGTAATCACCCAGCAGGGGACCATATTATAGAGCTCATTCTTTCAATTAACATCGATAACAACAAAGGGGATTAACACTCTTCCCTTAGGCTTCCCTTTTTTCACATGTGTGTTCATGCATGTGTATTAAAATGTGTGTGGCCTATACAGTACGTGTGTGTCAGTCCCAATTTATGCTCGTTCGTATGAGCATGTTTGTGTGTTTGGTGGAGTTGTGCTAATGTCCATGCCGGCTGTCTTTGTCTGCCTATGATAAGAATGTATACTTTTACATTTTTGGATGCTTGTACTCTATGTACCTGCGCACTGTGTGTGCGTGCGTGTGCTAAACAATGTGATCTGGGCCAGGCAGGTGCCAGCTTTGATCAAGCCAAGTGTTGCCTGAATGTAACACTTTGACAGAGGTTCACTTTCCTCCTCATGGGGAACAACGCCAAAACTAACACAAAACATGAATTTGACCTGCCGCACAACAGCGAGCTTATGGTACCTGCCATCACTGGTGGGCAAATAGATGTTTTTTTTTACTTACTTGATTTCTTTGGGCTGTAAGACAGTAAAGAATTGATTTACCTTCGTTCAAAATGAAAAACACACCAGAAATCTTATCTCTAATGATCAGCATCACATCGTAAGACAAAAAACGCTGTGTGTGAACCAGGTGTTTGTTTAACTTTAATAGCAAAATATAATTTTTTGCCATTCAGTAACAATTTTTCAGTAACAATGATTTCATTATAATGTGCAATTAAATTGTCCCGTGTAAAAACATTAAACTTGGTTGAACTCAGATATTCAGTCACGACACATGTCCACAAATCAGCAGTTATGAATGGATGAGACAAGGCTGGTTTCAAATGTCAAAGGTCATTACTGAGTTTAAAAAGAGCTAAAAAAACATTGTACAAGCCAGTGCACACTAACTGCCCAAGTAACACACAGTAATCACTATTCTGATTATGGTGCATTTATATTCAGACAAAGGTACTTTTTAAGGTCAACTTACCCGGGTGACACAGTAAATCTTGCCACCACGGCTGAAAAGGGTTCCTGCCCTTGTGAATAAAATACAGACATAGGTATGAAGGAGGGGCAGCAATAACAAATGAAATGTTAAGCTTTGGCCTTGGCAGTAGTATTATAGCTGGAGACGGCTCTGAGTTCTTGCATGTTTAACCACAGCAAACAGAAGGCATTTTCCTTCATTAAGTAATGCAGTCAGGGTGAGAAGTTTAGCAGCACCTCTGACACCAGGTTTTCTGATGGGCTGCATCAGACTACATATCTGCACAAAGAATGTGAATGTGAAATGTTAGCAAGCAGTCCAATTGCTCCCTCTAGTGGATGTTGTTGTTTATGGCTTTTCAACAGCATGTTGAACACGTGACTGGAGTCTAAATAATGGTCATCATCTTTTACATTGTGAATTGCAAGATATGAATTTAACTCAAATCTCATAAAAATCTTTGTTAAAACAACACATTACTGTCCGAGTCCTTAGTGAACTCTCGATTATTATTATGATTGATGTGTCAACTGTAAATAGAGTATTTCACAATGATAAGCATGCTGCCTTGTTATTACCCTCAACTTCACAAGATGATATTCAAATATATCTTGTTAAGAGCTTTCATATCATCATCATCTCCATAGATAAAATCATCACAGTTTACTCTTTAGGCCCACATTACAACTGTACATCAGTGGCCCCTCATTCTCCTCACAAAAGGGAGAAAGACAGCATCCGTCTGTCTACGATATAATGTTTGACAGTGGTGGTGAGATGGTAAGTGGCCCCTGATGGAGAGAGAGATCCATATGAAGCACACAACATCAGTCAGAAGGTCTAGTGGGAATCCTACCTCTTTGACCATGCTAGAGTTTCTCAATCAATTTCCCTCTGCTCCCTTTGACCCAGATCAATAGCCATCACTGGAGAAGAAGAGATAAAAGAGAAGAGTGAGATCATCTGCCATAAACTCACAGGGGAGAATTGTGTCTTTTTTGGCAGTCTCCCATTTTTGCATATGATTGTCATTTTATTCCAAAAAATTGAAAAATTATTGAGCAGAGTTTTAGGAATGAAATTGTCCATAATGAGATTTCTTCAATCAAATTTGTGTAAAGAAATACACACATAGTGTGCACAAGTATACAAACACAGACAAGAATGCACTTCTGATCCTCCTCCCTCACTCTCTCTGCCCATTGCAAACAGGAGATCAAATTGATCTCTTCTGTGTTCTAATGTATTTGCCTCTTTCAGAAACAGATGATCATTACTTTACCTCAAGATGAATATTCAGCGACATACACCCTCAAAAATATGATCGAAAGGCAGAGACAGAGCGGCGTAAAAAGGAGGATACGAAACGCTTCAGCCTCCTCGTCATTACGATGGCCCCTGGTACTCAGGGCCACCAAGGAATCCCTTAATTCCTCCAGCATTATGCGCTTCAGACTCTTTCATGTCCTCCGTATGGGAGACGATGGATGGGGGGGTTGGGGGTGGGGGGTTGGTTGCTGGAGAAATTCTAATATGTCTCTTGCTATGAAAAAATATGCACATACATTTAGCATTTAGATTCTCCAAGGGCAGAACAGAGGAGATGGGCACATGTCAGGCACCATATTGTGTGTGTGTGTTTTTGTGTCTGTATGTCCTTGTGCATATGCGAATGCACATATGTTTGTGTGAGGAGGCCATCCTTAAATGGTTCGGTCTTTATTTATTCCCAGTTTGTGTCTATGCCCTGTGGTTACCATAGTAATATTAATGATTTGGCTTCTCCACACTGGAAGTGAGAAAGGTCATGTGTGCTATCCAACCCTACTTAATATATACTGTGCTAAACTGACAGGTAGGGTATTGGTTAAACTGACTGAGTGGTTGACTCACTGGCAGAGGTTAACTGGTTTCCTGTCTGGCTGACTGAGTGACTGACTGGTTATTTGAAGTTCAGACTGGCTGCTGGTTCAGCGGCTGTGAGGGAGCAAATTAAAAGACTGGTAGACATGTTGGCATGTTGACTGGCTATAACCTGATGAGTGGCAAGCTGGCTGGACAGCTGACTGACTTGTTGGCTGACTAAAGGATTATCCGAGTGTCTGATTGACTTGTTGGTGGACTGACTGTCACTCCGACTGACTGCTCAGATGCTGGTCTGGGTGGCATGTTGGCCAACTGTCTGACTGACTGGATTGGTGTTTGTTTGTCTCACAGATTTTAAAACTGATGTGGTTGGTGGCTTGCTTGTTTGGTCATTGTTTTGCCAGCTTGCAGAGCCAAATTCACCAGCAAAGCAATTAAATTTTAATGTATCCTATGTAATATCTATAACAAATTTCTTTAGAAATTGTCAGCTGTACACATAATCAAATCTGTACAACAGTAGCATTATTTCTTTTTGTTAACAATGCATGCCCCAGTTAGGTTAGCTGTAACAACGACTAAAATGATTTTTGCCTTATGTAGTATAATAATAATCTTTGTAGTTGTAAAAATTATTCGGTAGAATTTGTGGAATACAAAATATTCCTATAATATATAATATTCCTTCTGCAAGACAAACTTTTTAATCATAATAGACTCATCATAATCTCTACATTTTGTCTAGCTGTCAATGCATTACGAACAGTAAACATGCACACGTTGCGTATTTATTTTCAAGGTGTATCATCTTTAAAAGTACTCACAGTCACCTTATTTTACAGTTTTGTTTCTTTTCTCCCAAATTGTTTTTAAAACTGCACTCATTGACTCCATCTTTAACTGCCATTGCAGTAAAAAAGAAGTCAGAGTGACTCCAATTAGGCGCAGAGAAGTGGGACAGGCAATATTTCACTGCTGTGGCCACAGGAGGGCACAGCAGGCTCATCTCTCACCCTGCTGCTTTATTAAGATGGAAACAACTCAAAAAGAGGAACGAGCTTCATCTCTCTTTCTTTCTCCTTCTCTCCCTCTCATTCCTCGTGTAAGCCTTTATTGAAATCTCTCCTCTATTCAGGCATGTTCATTATTAATTACACAATTTGGGATCATTATTCACAGACATACACACACGGTTGTGTTCCTCACCACAGCTGAAGACTTTATTATCTGTGGAACCTGCCTCTCAGATTCTCCACAGGCTTACTGGGCTTGCCTCATCAGAAGTCTTTCAACAGTCACTGTCTATTCAATAATACCGACCTGCTCTTTTCTCAACAAGTGATCACTGATTATTAGAGCATCCACTTTAATCGACTAAATCACGGCGAAGCTGCCTTAAATAGTGAATGAAGAGATGCATTGATGCTGTCAGATGAAGACATAAAAACAAAGACCAGTTTAACAGAATCAAAGAAAATTGATATATTTCAAGACCAGTGATGATGTTTTACTTGAGACTCTCTGCATGTATCCTACGAAGCATTTAACCATTATGTCAATATCATAATTAATCTTATAGCATGGTATAATGCCAAGGACACTGAAGCGTCTGTATTTTATGTCACCTTATGCCTGTACTGAAATATGCCTCACCCACACAGGAAGAAATGTGCCTCACTTCTCTTATTTTAAAGTAAATACAAGTACAGTAATCATGTACAGAGTGTTATTAATAAAGATGACTGATACACTAAAACAGATGTATCTTGGCAAGTACTATTAGCCTTCCTCATAGCAAGCTTGGATGAATACCAGTAAAATTACTAGTAATGAAATGTGTATTTTCTTTGAGCCAAAGCTCGTGTGGGGCAGATTTAAAATACCTTACCTTGACATATTCACACAACTGTTACTGTGGCTAAACAATATATGCCTCATAATCTTAATTATGCAATCTCAATGTGTCACAATATCAAAGCATTTTTAAAGATTTAAATTCATGAGAACCTTTGTATTACTTTTTATTTCAGTGTCTCTTGCAACTGACTTTGGTCATTTTTTTGCATTTTTGTTAGCATTTTTTAGAAATATTTTTTATTATTGTCAGAAAAAAAACATTGATATATATCTTGAAAAAATAAAATGGTGTTTCAAATTTGATTTACTTGTACCTGGCTAAGCCTGTTTCCTTGAGCTATTTTGGTTTCCTTTGTTGGATATGCTTGGAAAATGTAGCTTAAATACATGCCAGAGTACGGTAGAGTGGTGGAGTGTGTCTGTTTATGTTGGAACATTAAACACAAAAGACTGCTGTTTCTGTCCCATGTGACACCTAAAGTCAACAGTGACCTATTTTAAGTTGCATAACACATTTGTGTTCCATCATGTATGTAACAGTAGCATACTTATTTTATCTTTTCCTAAACCGAACCAAGTAGTTTTGGTGCCTGAATCTAACCATTTCACAACATTAACTACGTGAGACGAAGGTCCAGTTTGCCTGATGCTGATACTCTCCAGTTGTCGTATGTATCATTTTGGGGAGTTTTTGGCATCGATCGACCATCACTCGTTTAGGTGTGAGGATGTGTTGACTAAAAACCATTACTACTAGTATACCATGCAAAAAAGACATAACGTACACTTTTTATCTAACATACTTAATACTGCGGGCAATGATGAAATGCAACTTAAAAAGAGGAAAAACTTCAAGAAGTGTTCCATGATTAACCTACTTCCACAACTCTTGTCTCCTGCCACAACTTAATTATAATGTGATTAATTTTGTCAACAATAATTACATTTTTCATGACAGAATTTTAAGTAAGGGAAGATGCAAAACATTATCATAACACTCCCCATTAAGTTGTTTGTGTCTGTTTGTTTATTCAATTAAATATTAACAGCCTGCGGCTAAAAGTGATTAGCAGTTAATTCTCTCTCACAAGTGGTCTTACAGATCTGGTGGATAAAACAAACCAGACGTGTCATTTGAGGAAAAACAACCACATGGTGAGGCAAGCAACTTACTTCTGCGTGAGTTTGTGATAGTGGAGACTGTGTTTGCATTTATTTTAGATGAATGTCCCTCACTGTTGAATCGATAAATTTACTGGAGATATGAATAGATTTGGGTATGGTGCAGTTTGTGCATGTATTGTGCATTGGGAAACTTAAGATGCGTACTGTGCTACTAGTATCAGCTAGGCAAGAAAATGGACGTGTATAGAGATTATTGTAGAGTGCTCATCTGCATACGTATGACGCAATGTCATGATGCAATACATTTCAAAATGCTAAATACCTCTTTGCATGAAACTGCTGCAAGAGTAACATGAAAGCCAGTGTAGCTGGAGTCACATGGTTTTCTCATGAAATGTGTGATGTATTGATTTGACAGTCTAACAAACTGGCCTTCACCACACATTTATTGTGCGCCCTGAAGTATGTGAGGTCGCTGAGCTCTTGCAAATAGTGCTGTAAAGGTCTCTGAAGTTATGGTCTGTGAATATGAAATGAGCATATCTGATGGCCATACTTCTCAGACTGTGGGCTGAACCTAATGTGCAGGTACAGCTGAACATCAAAAACCTTTGCATACATATATTATTAGCCTGTCCTCATAAACCACTAGGGGTTTTTAGTCCTAATCTAGGTAAGCAGGTTTTATTTATGGGTATGAATAATTAAGTATCTATTAGAATATCCCTCACTCATGCATTGATGGAAGTACACATAAATATTTTAAAATATTAGTGAGACCTGGCTTTACAAGTCTTCTGCCTGTATCATTTAAAAGTCCATTTCTATCCTGACAGGTCAGCCTGATGTCACTTTAAAACATGCATTTGAATGACCATGGTACAAGAACATTAGTGAAATCTCCTTTTACATGACTTCCATTTTATTTCCATAGGGCCAGCCTAATATCATTGTAATCATCCATTTCAATGAACATGGCAATATGGGGAGTGCAACTCAGAAGCTTGCTGTTCCCAGTGGCTATTGCCAAACATTAGCAGTAGTTCTTGAAGTAAAAACAAGAATTTAGCTGAATATTCTTCTCTTTTGCAAAATGGAAATATCCTCATTAAACATTTGCTCATTTTGTCATCTGGGGATGTATTTATTGATTGAAAACAACAAGGTGAAACAATAGGTCTGTTGCAGTCTAATTGCACCACTTTAGGCATTACTTTTATTTTTGCATTGAATAGGAGAAAATGACATATGCAGCACTTGCACCCTAATAACTTGATGCAGATGTGATGAGGGGAGTTAAATAGCCCTGAGATTTGCCATAGAAATGTCTCATCTCTTTGTGTCCAGTGTTTCCAGTGAATGAGGATGACAAGACTGTTTATAGAATGAAGTTGGGTTAAAGCAGAGCAAGTAGGTTGAAGGAAACAGGATAAAAAAAAAATGTGAATTTCAACTTCGGCTATAGTAGAAAATTCTCAGAGTGCAATAGTGTATTCAAGTGTGTATTTGTTTCTATGTTTTTAATGTTAGTGTCAGTGACTATTATTTCTTTCTTTTAATGGCTTCATTTTGAACAATCATGTAATATAATGTAAAGCAATCTATAAATATAATTTGTATATACAGAATTGAATATACATTTTAACATACCGAAAATTAAAAAATACACTTTCAAACAACAAAAACAATCCTTTGAATATTTGTGATTTGCATTGTGCATTTCAGTGATGTTCTAATATGTGCATCCTGTGCCTATGTGTTTGTGTGTCCCTTTATGTGCACATGCCTGCATGTGCATGATTACAAGTAGGGAATGTGTGATTGCAAGCCTTTGTGTGTGTGTGTGAATGCTTATGTTTGTGTGCATGCGTATGTGCCTGCCTTCATGTGTGTATGTGTGAGAGATGGCAGCTGCTGTCACCCAGTGGGGCTGACAGTAGTTAAAGACAGTAAAGCTGTGTGTGTAACAGGCCTGCTGTCACTTCCTTCCCTGTGTTATTTTACTTCTCTCTAATGGGCTTTATTTCATTGTCAGCTGGCAGTCTACCTCCTCCTCCTTTTCCTCTTTCTTTTCCTCCCTCTATTCCCTCCTTCCTCATTTTCTCTCTCTTGACACATTACAGGCTGCCTTTGGAGAACAGCAGAGGGCCAGAGACCCCCTGCCAGCCATAATAATGTGGTAAAACAAGCCGACAGGTAGAGAATGTGTGGGTGCGCGCATGGGTGTGTGTGCACATCCACATTTGTTTAAGTTTGTGAGTTCATAGGCATGCATGTGTGCATCAATGTGTGTGTCCGTTCTTGTCTTCACATGCATGCCATGCATATGTCTTCCTCTGTGTGGCTTTCTCTGTGTCCTGGAAAACCTATCAAAGTCCTCCCCATTAAAAAGCCTTCTGTGGCACATTATTAGCCCCCGTTACAAGGGCAATCTATCTAAGCTCAAACTAAAGGGGAAAGAGAGAGGAGGAGGGTTGGGCATCGGAGTGGTGGGGGAGATTCCTGTCAGCTCAGAGAACATTAGCTGTCCCAGAGTGCTTGTAGCCGCAGCAGGTGTGCTGACCCACCAAGACCCATCAACCCCCTGCTTCTCTCTTTCTCTCTCACTCTCTTTCTCTCACACACACACCTACTCACACCCACACAGACAGACACAGACTCATGTCTTAGATGGGGAAGCACAAACACATAGAATGTCTGACTTGAGGCACAAGCGCATATGCAAACCTACACATATGCGAATGGCACAATAACAGACATATACGTATGCACACACACACACACAAAACAACAACACCAATACCACCCGTTGAGACAATAGCTCTGAGACGAAGTTGTTGCTTTAATAAGAGTGCAGTCTCGTATCGCTAACTTGTAAGATGAAAAAAGCAGCCAGGAGTAGGAATGCCTTGTTAGTGGATGTGGACCACACCTGATGTTTGTGAAATAAACGGTTTTGAATATGGATGTGCAGTTCCTGAGTGCACATACTGTAGTTTGATCATGTGAGGAGTCAGATCAGCTCATAAAGCATAACCTGAATGGATTTGGAATAGTAATTTTCAAGAATAAAAAAGTCTGCAGAGAAAGAGAATGAAATCAGAATCCAAATTGAAAGGAGAAGGAGGAGGAGGAGTCAGAAATGGATACATGGTTAATGATTGCAGAATCTGAGGCTACCTGATAGAAATCTTAGGGCTGACTTGATGGTGAGCATAAAGATAGACCTGTAAACTTGCAGGAATTCAGATCACTGTTAATGCTGGTCTGTCTCTGTCTTTTTCATTCGTTTACACTGTATGTGCCTGTGTTTTTACATTTTATATTTCTAATCTGACCTGGCTCTTTTCTAACTAGCTATTCTTTTCTAACTAGCTTGTTCAACCCTAAAAGTTCAGTAATAAATCTTGCAAATCATCTGAGTGGTTTCCAAGTTCATAATGTCCAGCTGCAATGTACCCATATAGGACAAAGGTTTGTTACAACATGAGATTAAAAAAGAAAACAACACAGAGACACAAATTGAAATTTCCTCTGTCAATGAATTATTTGGTGGCGCTCATATTCACCTTGACTGCACTCTGCACAGCTCATATTTACCAGATCCCTTTGCATTTACAGCTTTTCGTTTGACCGCCTCATTTGCTTTGAAAAAGGTCTAAGCTTGAAAGGTACAGAATAGAAAAGGTTGGGCCCTTTATTCAGAATTCCTTTTGTATCGCTATTTAAGTGATTTTTTTTTCATGGCACTTTATTAGGCTTGCTTTCACTGTCTGCAACCACGAGCAGATTCTGAAGGAGTGAGGGAGAGGTGGGGTGGTGTAGGGCGGATCGAGACAGAGGAGGGGTTGGGAGGAGTGAGAGATGGATGTAAATGTGGAATAATGTAGCAGGAGTGAATTTGCATGGTCAAATGTCAAAAAAATGAAGCCTTCCCCTGAGCCTTGTCAGGAAAAATAACATAAGTGGCACGCTCCAGCACTGGCATGCCATTAGCGGTTAGTTCTGCCTGTCATCAGTCACTGAGAAGAAGAAATGGCCGTCATTATCTCCAAAAAATGGACTGGGAAAGATGGATACACCCCCCCCCCCCCTTCTCTCTGTGACAAAGAGCCATGTGCACATAGAGTATGTGAATGTGCACGCTCAAGGCGCATATAAGCACACAAAGGTAGAGATGCATCTGCGCGTGTATGTGTGGCGCTGTATGACTGTACACATCAAGCACAGAAAAGTAGACTGTAATGCAACACAAACATACACACACACAGACATGCACTTGTAAAATTCAAGGGTCTACACACAGATACATGTGACCAGAAAACAAAAAAGGTGATTTCTCAAGAGACGGTGAAGCATATTTGTGACTGTACAGTACAGTATGTGTATGTGCACATGTGTTTTTGTTGTGTGAAGCTTGGAGGTTGAGTTAAAGCTAATCGTTGTCTACCACTTCTCTGACTTGACTTGTCCCAAGGCTGTTTGCAGCTGAAGATATTAATGCTCAGTCTGGAAAAATGGCATAATTTCCAGTCATGTTATGTCCATTAACATGCTGCAAACTGTATCCCGACAGCTGGCGAACAACAGAAAGGCCACATAATTAAATATGTGACTTGTGGACAGTCAGGAAGGGATAGTGGATAGAGGATGGAGCATATGTGAATAAGAAGAATCATACATTTCTTTTGATATGCAGACACACATGCACACTCATTATGGTTCAGTTCACTGCAGGAAGGAGGCTCTGGCAAGCAATTGTATAATAAGCTTAAAGACCATAAAATCTGCAGAAGCAAGGACAATTAGCCATTACATACCATGGTACTGATAGCCACACATTGGTTTTTGAAGATAAAAAAATCCTCTCACTGTTACATTGTCTGGACACCATGGTGAATTGTCTTAACAAGCGTCGACAATTCGATTATTCTCATTTATTTATTAAATTATTATTTTAAGGAGAAAACGGATATCTCTGTATTTGCATATTGTTACAATCACTGGCACACATTTAAAGAAATCTAAGACAAGTTTACTTTGTTATGCAGCAGCTTTGTGTCATCGCTTTAATTTGTCCTTGAAAATATTGCTCTTGACATTCAAGAATGCAATTTCCATGTGGCGATGACACAGGGTGGGTAACAATAGCAGAAAATGGAATATAGGTATGTATTGAGGAGAAGTCCATGAATTTTAAGACAGGGAATATATTGAGAAGCCTGCCATCAGACAATGAGAGAGAGAGAGAGAGAGAGAGAGAGAGAGAGAGAGAGAGAGAGAGAGAGAGAGAGAGAGAGAGAGAGAGAGAGAGAGAGAGAGAGATCAGCATGGCAGCTAATGTAATGAATAATATCTCGAGTGTAAATCCAGCCAATTGAACCTAGGGCTGCCTTCTCCCTCTAGCTAGGCTAAATGAGTTTCCATGGGAATGTGGATGAAAGGAGCACAGACGTCTAGGTCAGGCATATTGGAGACGAAGAGGCAGAAAGGGGCTGGGAGTATGAAATAGAGTCCTCAGGGTCTGGTTTGGAGAGATTTGCACTTGTGCTAAGCCACTTCAGATGTGAGTGGAGGGTCTAACAGCCTTAGACTTGAACATCAAGGTATGTGTGTAGGTCTGTTGTTGAGCTGTGTAAGCACTGTAGGCAAATATGCCCCAGAAGGGGTGAGAGAATTTCATACGAGTTATGCCTTCTCTGCGTTCAATTCAACATATTGTTGGAGGGTGATGGTGTTGAGCATTGCTGGTTGATGGTTGCTCTCAATTCAAGAAAGCGAGACAAGCCGGTGCCCATGCACAATGCATGCAGAAATGCACCATCACCAGTGTTATACTGCACAGTGGAAGGTTTTTAGTTCTTCATCTTGCATGTCTCCCCTCTTGATATCGTCCCCAATGCTTGATTTAATTAAAAGTCCAAACCGTCTCCCCTGCTAGGAACCAGTCTGCGATACTTTAGAAGCTGTGTGGACTAAGTTCAAAGTGACACATCGAGGACATGTGAGCTGCACATTACCTTGACACAGTCGAGCTGTAGAAATTAGCCGCTGTCTGAATTATTAAAATAACAAGGGACATTTCATGTGATTGGGCAGGGAGATATACCCCACCCCCCACAATTCTAATTGTCCACTTTAACTAGTTTCTTTGAGCCTTCAGCATCAGTCAATGTAAAGTACTGGTTTGCAGATTTCTTCGCTCCCATTAGGGAAGAGGAACGAGGCATGGCTGTCCACTAAGCCAACCTCATTTATTATAATGACCTGCCAGGCCTAGACATGAACATGTTAAAGTTATAGGAGAGTGGGACATGACAGGTGCACACAACCTTGTCAGATCTGTGTTGGTCTAGTTAGAGCATACGGATTCTCCACTCTGAGAGACCGACAGGCAGAGGGGGTACTGCAAAGAGAAGGAAGCGGGTGGTAATTTCCAAATTCCTAATTCTCTAAATATTAGTGTGTATGCATTGGTATGAAAAGGTACATGTTTGATACAGTATACATTTTCAGCAGTCTATGAACATGAAATTATATTTGATGATGATTGAACGCCATCTCATTTGAAGCAATTATCTAGATCTGAGCAATTTGAAATTATTTTATTAATGTACACGATCATTATTGATGAGGAATTTAAATTTTTTTGCTGTAGGTTCGTATTAAAGTTATCATCTGCAACATTTTCCTTTGAATAAATGTATGTTATGTCAGTATCACCAAATGAGTTAACACAATT
This sequence comes from Chelmon rostratus, assembly GCF_017976325.1. NCBI lineage: Eukaryota > Metazoa > Chordata > Actinopteri > Chaetodontiformes > Chaetodontidae > Chelmon > Chelmon rostratus. The sequence continues at coordinate 20,895,243 of NC_055665.1, forward strand.
GTGATTGAATCTGTGGCGCACTGATGAAGGTATTGCAATGTTTATATATTTGCAGCATCACAAATTGGGTGTTCGAGAAAAAAATGCTGTATTAAGTTAATGCTAATGCAATCGACTGCTGCAGCTGCACATTAAAGCCTCTTAACTGGCAAGAGTTAACTTTTATTATGAAGTAGTCACAGGAACTGCAATGTGTGTGTCAGTGAGCTTTGCTCTCACCGCTTATCGTTGATCAAAAATGTGTCTACAAAACAAGAGAATAATTTGAAAAATAGTTGCAGTATATGACTTAAACTATGCTATATCCAAAGCATACCAATGTCATAATCCACTTACCAGAGGTGCGGGGCAAACAGTTATTATTTAGAGATAGCAGTTCTGTAAAGACAAACACACTTCAACTGTTTCAACCCTCATAGTAGAGCAACAGCCTTGTGTGTTTAATGGAGTCAGAGCAAACAGTTCCGTAATCCCTATAAGATCTGAGTAAACAAATGTAGGTCTTCTAAGTCTGCATAATGGAGCACTGCCTTTACATTCACCCTTGGTCTCAGAGTACTCTTATCTGTTAGGGCCTTAATGCCATGTAAAAGGCACACACAAATACAGGAGCACTGTGAGTTTCTTTTTTTCCGTCCCAGAACTAACGTCCAATCTGGACTCTATAATCCTCTGCCATTCTTTTAATCATCTGACACCCAGAGAGGGCAATATCTATTTTCATCTGGTCCTGATAGGATCTCTTTAGGATTTAAAGAGGGGCCTCAGCATGCTGCGCCCAGCAGCTCAGCTGTGATCTGGGGCTTTGGGGAGTTCTCATTAGGCGTTAGCAGCCCCCAGATCGAAGAAACCCAGTTCTGGCTAGTGGATTTTTAATCCTCCTTTGGCCTGTGTTGGGAGATGGAGTTATTTAGGGCCCTTTGATTAGCCTCGCAGCTGCACTTTGATTTAGAGAACTTCTAAAGATCGAGCGGCTGGGCTCCAATTTGAAGGTGGTGGAGGACGTGTGTGGAGGTGGTGGTGTGTTTATTTATGTTGTGTGTGTGCGTGTGTGTGTATGAAAATGGCTGAGTATGAGCATTTTTGTAACGTTACATCCATTATTATAAGTGTGTATGGTGTGTCAATGAAAGTTTTTCTGAGAGTAGTTATATGTGTGTGTGCGTGTCTGTGTGTGTTCAGCTAGTGTACGGTGTACATATACCCTATAGTAACAGAATATGCTTAACGTTGAGAGTGGGAATTATTAAGTGGGAATATGTGGGATATGTTAGCAAATTAAAGCAGATCTGTCTGCTGCTTCTGTAGTGACCTTCTTGAAGCTGAAAGCCATGACACACGTCGACAGGGGTGGAAAGACAGGATGACAAAGAGAAAGAGACGGAGGATGAGACACATGTGAGGTATGGACAAGGACAAAAAGTTTACTGCCCACGGCAATTTGATATTTTGTGTCTCCTCTATTCTCCTCAGATTCAAACCACCAGGTAATATAGCCAGGCTGGCCTGTCAGTGTTGGGTTGAGAGTGGTACCATCCAGGGCCAAGGCTGTCCTTCAGATGTAAAGGAGGGATTGAGCCCTGCTTTGTACTTCTGTGGTTCTCTGGGCCTTTTAAAGTGACTGTACTAAGATCAATGGAAAAATGGAAAGCTGGATAAAGGAAAACTCATGTTTGATATACTGACACATCTTTGACTGAAGCTTTTCTGAAAAAAAGGACAAAAATACACATGTGCACAACAGGTATTCCCACCCGTGCCTACACACATACATACATGCACACATACATATTTACATAACCAGCCAGTTGCCCGTTGGTAAGTTATGGAGATAGATATATATATTCATTTTTATTTCTGTTTCTTAGATTGTCTGCTTTACTGCTTTGTGAACCAGAGTTAATTTAAACACAAGATACTTGTGCTCAAAAAGAGGATTCATTCTCAGTGAAGAACCTTGGAGCTCTAATCTGCCTCTATACCTGCCAAAGAGCAGTGATTCCTAACACGTCTCTGGGGGTCATCAGGTGGAAACCTCCCTTCAACAGTGTTTCGCCTACTTAGTCCCACTACACCTCCAGGAGGTTAGGCAGTGAACTCCGGCGTCCCAGAGTCACCCCCCCTAGTGCCAGTTCACACTGCTCCTACACAATCCAAACAGCACCGCCACGTTCAACTGACCCAGAGATGCTCCAGGTAGTGGCCAGTACCGATGCTACCATTTAACTATTGCTAATGCTAATGCTAACCGCTAGGAAGAACAGAAGAAGACAATACAGTTCCGATGCTACCATTGAGCTAATGTTACGTGCTAACCGCTACCTGCTAAGAGGAACAAAAGAAGACAATAAAGCTAGATTCACCTATACTGTTAATGTTAATTGCTAGCTACTAATACTAACTGCTAAGATACTATCATACTCTCACCGCTTTAGCTATTGTTAGCTGCTACAATGCTACCACAGGCCTAGATGCCACATGTAACTGCCGATTGCCACACTACCATCATCTACCCCTGCCTCTCACCAACTGCACCAAGAAAAAGCGGGGTGGGAATACAAACCCTGGTTCGGGTAGGGGATAGAAAATAAAGAGGTAGAGTCAAGAGATGAAAGTAGGGATTGGATACAGACCCTTGTTCGGGTAGGGGGTGGAAAATTTAGAGGGTGCTGAAGGTGGAGGCCTAAACCACCGACTAGATTTAACAGCCTCTTCTAACATTTCCTTCAAGAAGCAGCAAACCCTACCATTTCCTTCAAAAAGCAAACAAAGCAGGAAAACAAACCCTACCATTTCCTTCAAAAAGCAAACAAAGCAGGAAAACAAACCCTAACATTTCCTTCAAGAAGCAAACAAAACAGGAAAACAACCAAAAAGATGAAAAAACAAGCCAACTCTGTATCTTACCACGCACACTCACCTGAACAGGCCGCATGGTCCCAAAGAGAGACTCTAGCTGGCCACACCCCCACCTTATCTAAACTTCCTCTTCCTGGTTCTCTTCCTATTGGCAGAGCGAGAAGATGGGGCGGGGAAAGCAGAGCAGAGGAGAGGTGTCTTGTTCAGACTTTAACCTCTTCTCCTGCCGGGTTAGGCATGCATGTCCTCTGCCCCCCCCCCCCCCCCCCCCCCCCCCCTCACTGTCCCTATTTCACCCCCCAACTACTATTATTTCTCCTGATCCATATCCACTGACTAGACCTAGCAGCCTCATCTGACATCTCCCTCACTGTCTTTCTTAAATTTTGCCCATGCACTCCCAGCTCCCTCAACAGTGAAACAGCTGACCCTGCAACAAAACCTCTACCTCTATATTGTGTTGATGGGCAATAGGAGGACCATGTCATGTGGAAACAATGACCACAGGGACCGCCAATAACTTTGAATGTATGTTTCGGTATCACAAGCGAAATTAAGCTGCTGGGGAAATGTGCATGATTCTCTATGTGAGAGAGAAAATCTCATGAAAACCTTATGAAGCTTAATGAATCATAACAAAGGCTCTGGTGGAGTAAAGTACTGTCAAAGCTCATGGGAGAAGAGGCATAGTCTTTATATGCAGTCTTCTATACCAAGAAGGTTTTTTGCATTGGACAATAGAGTTAAACATTTGTGCAGACTTAATTTACAGATATATTGGAAATGAATTGTGCAGTGTAACTGAAGGATGCAGATATACAGATAAAGCACTGATACTGTCATGATGGCTACAACTTATTCATTCTGTTCCAACTGAAGTTAGTTGTTGTTTACAGTGTATGCTGTGTAGGGGTTGGAGAGTTTTGTCACCATCACCAGTGTCACGTTCTGCCACAACATGGATTTTGCAGTACTGTCATTTCCGTGCTAAAAGTTTTAGCTCTACTGTGGCTGTGATAACATGCAGGTGGGGTGCTAAGCACATACTCATAGAACTGGAGTTACATCCACTAACGACAGTTTTCCTTGTTAGAATGCAGACTCCGCTAATACAAAATATGGAAGGGAACATTACGGGCAACATACGCTAGTTTATTCATTGTTTGCTGCAAGAACCAAGACAATTGTCTTGATCTACCCCCACAGTCTGAGGGAGTGAAGACCCAGTGGGTTTACTTGATGGAAATGTCCCCACAACAACTGGAAAACTCTTATATAAACACTATTTGTGCGCCAATCATTTTAGTTTGGACTGCTTTGAGGCAATAAAAAACAGGATTCACTTCAAAACTGAAGCTGTAGGATAGATTGATACCCACTTCAAACTCAGAACCTGTTTGACATTTTAATGTTGCTTTACTTGTTGGTTTATTTCCCTGGTTAGCCTTTTGAATTTGGCATAAGCACGTTCCACAGCTAATGTGTCTAGTAGCATCTGTTGTAGAGGCACACGCTGGGGCAGTGTTTGAGTATTTAATATTTAGGGACAGTCAAGAGAAATTGTGTGAATGTCAAGCTTCATTTGAAGCCAATTAAATAACCAGAGTAGTAGCTTTGATCTGGGAAACAGTTTTTTCATGTAGCTTTTTGTGTCATCTCATACAGCCAGACCAAATGTTATCTCCACACTTCAGACTGCAACACAAGCTCAGCAGATTTTGTTGTTTCAGGAAAGCTCCCTCTGCTGCATGTATGTGTGTCTGTTGCTGCCCTATGAAATTTAGCATTTCAACGTAACATTTTTTGCCTGCCTATCTGTTTGACTGACTGACTTGGAATGAACTTGGTTCAATGTAAAAACAAAAAAGCTTTGATGTAGTAAACTACTTGCTGTAGCTGAACTTACTGCATTTCTCTGCGGGTAGCTTCGGTGTAGTGAAGCTTCATTTCTAACGTATGCTAACTGGTAGCGTATCTCACAACATTTTCCAAGTATCTTGTCAACAGTGGTCTGCCATATGTAAATGTATTTGTTAGGAATGCCCTGTGATACACTGATTATTGTGCTTTTATAATATACTGTGGACTTTCATCCAAAGAGATGCTGTTGAGATGTCCACCTTTTGTCTGAATTAATTGCATTACAGTTAATAATTAACTTGGGACAGTGACTGTCTTTGTTGAAAATTCCCTTTATTCTGTAAGTGGATGTCGTTGCCGAATACCTGAAAGAGAATTTGTTGTTTGAATGAACGAAAATGCAGCCCTAGAATGTAATTAGTTGGGCAACGGTTACGGTTAGAGTAACACATCTGTCAGGCATTAGGACCTGACCTACACACATGAGCTGGACTGATCAGGAAGGACATACGGATCGGGTAGACTTAATGTTAAAAAATGATAAAAAGTTCAAGGTTTCTCCTGATCTCTTTCCATGTTAGTAAATTATGCAATTACTTTGCAATTATATTATCATACTTTAGTTATGCGAAGTGTTTGTGTTTCTTTCAAACTCACTGTACGTTTACAATGGGCAGTTCTTTGTGTCACTAGATCTTGGGCACAACAAAAGCCAGAATAACAAGGTCACAGAGAAAGGGAAGAGCATCAGGACAAAAGGCTAATGTCTGGCCACAGCATTTGATTATAAATATAAATGCCACACATTGGTCACATTTCGTGGAAAACAAAACTTTTATCCTTGTCAAAATTTCTAAATTAACACAAATATATTGTGTACCACAGACACCTCTGCTGTACAGATGATACTCGCTGCCTTGCCAGGGTTGAAAGTCAAGAGTCACTTTGGTTTGTAGCACAGGGATGTCACTGTTGTGGAGATATGAGTCTAAGCAGTGAGCAGGCCCTGCCACCTCAGCTTTGATTCCAGTGCTAAGTATGTACAGATATCTAAGGTGTTGACACTTCGCCCTCTAAGCCCTATTTCTTTCCCCTGGGATCAGTGAGGCTCACTGATAGCAGATTATCTCTGCGGCATTTTGTGGCCCAGTTGGCACCCTCATTTGTTATCTGCTCACAGATACACTGAGGTACAGTCTGTGCAGGTACAGAGAAATGTCAGAATAAAACATCTTAGACATATTCACTTCTTCTCTTTGTTACTCGGTGTATTGTGTGGATGTCTGTGGAGTAATAAAGTTCAATAAACCATCATCTGTACTTCTTTGGAACCAGCACAGAAATACACGTGGTAGGCTGTCCACTGTTAGAACTGGTGAGTAGGTTCTGGTTGCAGTAATATTTTAAAACAAGCAACAAAATCTTCATTGTTCAAAGTGGTTATGCCTTTATGATATACTGCACATGTTTTACTATGTGTTTGGCGCACTGTCAGATGCCTAGACAAGCTTTAGAAAAACATTTGTCTTGTAGATCTGGACCTTAATCCAGATGAGAATTGGCAGTGATTTGCCACATACTGGTTTCTAGGTTGCAATGACTTATATTTTTCTTGACGTTGCTTCAGATTAACCAGATAATGTAGCTGCCCAGCCAATATTTGTGTGAACATGCACCTACTGTGGCGGCTAATCCTTGTTTATGTAATGAGGGGTTGGTTAACAAAACCACCAAATCCACCAAAATGTGTTGTGCATGAATTAGTTGAGGCAGTGTACCATGACTCAACAATTAAAACATCTCCTGCCCCAAAAATGTAATTTCAAAAGCAATTAAAACAAGTCTATTATTTTTATGCTCTTAACTTGTTTAGCACTCTGACAGTGGCCTCAGAAGAATTTGACCAATATTTTTGCACCTATCTATCAATCCACCCATCCACCCATCCATCCATCCATCCATCCATCCATCCATCCATCCATCCATCTTTAGAAGAAAGATCAGCTTCAGTGTTGCAATAGGGTACCGAGAGCAGCCCAGATGTCATTTTCCCAACAAACTTCCTCATGTATTTCTGGGGATATCGTGAAGAGCTCCTCGGCAGCCTGGGTAATGTAATCTCTTAAATGTGTCCTGAATCTGCCCTGTGGTCTTCTCCAAGCCAATTCTTTTGCGACACTCACCACTCTATCCTGTAGAGTAACACTAATTTCTGTGCCATTCTGTTGGCTCTTACCCAATATAATGGCGAGTGATCATATGAAGATTGGGATGAAGATTGATTGGAGTTGAGAGCTTTGCTTTATGGTGGAGCTCTCTGCTTACACATACAAAGCCCATGTCATAAATCCAGAAATACCTGTACCGCCCCACATGATTATTATTATCAAAGTAGTTACATAATAATTTTCTATCATTTGATCATTTGATCAATTGACTTTTCACTGCACTTTTGCAAACAACATTGAAATGGAAACTCTCCACACCTCCACCTTGACATCCGTTCCATGAATTTGACAAACAAGACAAGTTGCATCCTTGTAAAATTTTACTAAGACCCTAAGTCCAAGAATGTGAACCCAAGTCCAAATGACAGCCCTAAACTCCAAACAACCACATTATCCTTGATAGAAAGCTGTCATCTTTAACATTTTCCTGATTTACAAAACACTAATAGACCGATTTAGCATTCCCAGGACCCTTTAATTATCTTGAGAGGCAGAATATATATATATATATATATATACATTTTTTTTTTCAAAGGATATATGGTGCCATGACTTTGCCGAAAGCACCTGTGCTGTGGAGGTAGCACCAGTTCAGCTGCACGTTATCAAGCACACCCAAAAGCACTGTACCACTTCACTATGTCTGAACATTTTGTAACCTTTGATTCAGTCACTCTCTCGAGTTTGTACCCTGTTTTTTTCACAACTTCCTCTGTGAAGGGTGAACAGCATGTTTGTACATTGGTGAAGTTAGTCTAAGATGAGAAACATGTCAGACCCAATTAAAAGCCAGCCCGGGTGTCGCCTGACACAAAGTGACAGAATTCAGATTCAGTAAACAAAAATAAGAGCATCCAAACATCCCAAAGTAGTTCATGCTAAATGTGTTATCTTTTTTCTCTGCGCACACTCTGTTCGATGTGTCTTCTTGCTCCTGTGTTACTTTGATATATGTGGTTGACTCTCTGGAGTGCTGACGAGCCTTTGATACTAGAAGGGCACAAACTAATATCTTCCCTTTGAAAAACAATTTCAGGGAGAGGGGATCAGTATAAATAGGCCTTTTTATGTGCACCAGGGGCAGATGTGAATCTGATGGGGAACTTGTGATAGGCTTTTTTAAATGGCAATGCAAAATTGATGAGTGGAGGGGCCTGGGCTGTTGTCGCGTGGATGGAGATGTGACTGCATAAGGACATCAAGGCCTGACACACACACACACACACACACACACACACACACACACGCCATTGCAGATTCATGCAAATGTGTGAAGTACACAAAAACACACACAGAGACCTGCTTGTGCATGCACAAGTACGCAGGCTCACACACACACACACACACACGCACACATGCACAGAGGCAAACACACACACTCTATTGGATTTACGCTTACACTCCAGTCAGGGCTGAAGGCTTAATCGAGATATAGAGAGAGCGCCGTAGAGAAGAGAAGATGGCCTGACCACTCGTCTCCCATTCTGTCTCCACTTCATCCCTCCATCCCTCCTTCTACAAGAGCCCGCTATCCCTGCTATCTGTTATCTCCACACAGCTGCACCGCTCTCCACCTTGTCCCCTCCCCACCCACCACCACCACCACCACCTCTTCCAATCTTGATGGGTATTGGGGAATGTAAGAGAAGAGTTTCCTGATAAAGCTGTCTAATGAACATACAGGAACTTTAGTAAGTTAAGCATCAAAACATCGAAGGCTGTTTGAACTTTGACTCCCCCTGCATTAGCGCAGAGTCCTTATCAGGCCTCTCGAGTGGAGAGATTAGCCACTTCCTAATGAAGTGGTGAAATCGTAAAGGTCTTACTCCAAGGCAGAGTGGATTGCTTCCAACATTTTTCACTCCGTTATCTCCCATACCCAGATTGCCATTGGAAAAAAAAAAAAGGTAAGGGTCCTGCCTTCCTTCCTCCTTCTCCATCTTGGGTTTTAGGTCACACACACACAAATATGACATCTGATCATGCACGTACCTGCCAAAAGTAAACAATTATATCAAACATCTAAGCAGGGAATATAACTTATGTGCTGTACTTTTTGGCATACCATTTCTGCCTCTTATTCAGCTTTAAATGCAGACTGTTTGGAGTGGGGATGCTCTATCTAAATGATCCCCTGTGTTTTAGTCAATCAGGAGGCTGCAGTCGACTTATAAATCTTACATGGCTCCTTTTCCTTACCCAGTGAGGTCAGACACACATTGCATATTCAAAACCTGCATGAAGACACCCACCCTTTTCTCCTGTTCCCTGTTCCTTTTGCAGCCCCAATCAAAACATTCTCACTTTTCATCAACCATCAGATTATCATACAAATGGGTAAGATTGTGATATATGCAAATGAACAGAATATGGGGCGATGATCTGTCTGCATAATGAATACAGCCTTTGTTTAACGGTCATCAGGTTTACCGCTGCTTACATCTGTACCATTGTTGATGGACATGAGGATGTGATGGTGATATTCTTGACTGACTTGCATGCCTTATTAATATTCTTGGGAGGCCATTCAGTTTTAACCTTAATCAGGGGATGCAGTTGTATACATTATGTTTGAGTGTTGAAATGATGTAATTGAAGAATTTAAAACTAAAATGTGTGGACTACTAAACCTCTAACCTTGAACAGTTTACGTTGTTTACTCTTTTGAAAAGTGTTTACATTATATGTGGCGTTTAATCATCATGACAGGCAGAGAACTTTGAACTTTTATCACAATAATTACTGTTCATATCTATCAAATCTAATTATATTCCAGCAAATGATGGCAAAAAGCAAGCATGTAGAGTGAGAAACCTTTCTAATGTACCATCCCACTTACTCTTACTTTTTAGTATAATGCATATTCCGGCCGATGCATTATTCACAAATTAAGAGCCAGAAATTTCAGTTTCCACCTTAAAATCAGGCTCTTCAAACAGACAGGAGAGCGAGAGTACAAGAAGTGTTGTCAGTTCTGGCCAGTGTACAACATGCATCTCAATCCCTGTAATAGCACTCCTTATTCTGACACATGTTAATAATTAATTGTTAAGTGATAAACCTCGCTCAAGCATGAGAAATAGCCGGGGCCCAGAAATAAATACGAAAACCCATCGCAGTATAATTCATAAGGTTGTGTTCGATCAGTGTAGGCGTCTCTCAGGGTTCTCCATTATTCATAATATAGCCTAATATGCCTCGTACTTCCTCTTTCTGACTTGAGTCATTAATGGTCTCCTCTCTTATGGTTAGCTCAAAGACAGTGATTGAACATGATTTAAAAAATGTGAAGTTGAATGCCGCATTGTGATAGCTCAGGTCAAAATAAAAACTTGTTAATTTTTTGGGGGGAAAAGAAGCCTAACGTGTTTTTTTTTTTTTTTTTTTTTTTTTTTTTACAGTGGTGCAAATCTGCCCCAGCCCTCCTCTCTGCTAATCTACCATGTCATCATGTCTGTGTGTGTTACTTTTATGTAGTGTGACTGTCGTACTGTACTGTAAACATGACATGGACCAAACATCCTGCTAACACAGGACTTGAAATGGCAGGGTTTTTCCAAAGACATGGTATTTATTGCTACTCATTACACCTATCCTCAGGAGGGCTTCTAAGTTTGATTTGTATCCAATATCAGGTGGTGAACTCCTAATGAGATTTTTATGGACTTTTCCGTCTAACTTCATTAGGTTTTTATGAATGAGGGGTGGATGGGGGGGGGGCTCCTCAAGAAATCCCCATATGCATCAAAGAGCAAAGGCAGAAGGGTTGGGTTGGAGATAGGGAGGGATAGATGGTGCAAGAGAGAAAACAGGAATTCTTCATGGCAGGAGAGAAGCTCTCTCTAGAGACTCTCACAGATAGCCCTGCGAGAGGCTCCCATCAGGCAGAAGCCGAGGAGCCTTAAGTGTTTTATACGAATTCAATACGGCGGTTAAAAATACCAGAGGGAATATCACATTCATATCTCTGTCGCTCGCCTCACTTAATACTGGGATGGTTGGCTGGTTGGATGGAAAAGAGGAGGAGAGGAACAGGGAGGAAAGGGGTTTCATTTGGCCCTCTCTGCCTCTGCTGAGGAGGTGACAGTTAATTCTTGATGTCGCAGTCAGCTGGGTGACTTGTTTCTACACAGGCTCTTTATATAATGAAAGCATCCCACTAAATGCAATTACATTAGGGCCGGTTTAAGTCAGTAACTGAGACGATATAGCTATTTTTCACAGCAGTTTGCTTAATTATCACATCCATCATCATTCAGCCGCGTATCACGCCAAAGTGTGTAATAAACCCACTGATCCACTAGGGGATAGCGTGTCACTGTCTAGTTTTGTCTCGCCCACAGTGTGAAAAGTACACCCGTATGTGAAGGTGCAGTACCAGCAGGGGGTGATAATGACGAGTTGAGCTGAGTACAAAGAGCGACTAAGTCCGCGTAGAGAGGAGGCTGAGGTGAACGGCTGGGTCGGACACAGGACTGTCACACAGAAGACTGGGGTTTGTGTGTCCCATGTGAAACAAAAAGTGACTACTGACTTATGCACGTAAGCTAACTTACGTAACATACTTATGTCACATATGTAACGTACGTAACTGAACTTTAGCAACTAACTTACTTATTTTTACCTTTTCCTAAACCTAACCAAGTAGTTTTGGCACCTAACCTAAACGGAACCAAGCTGCTGTTGCACTGTTGCAAGGTAAAATGTGACACTGCCATGAAGGACCAGATCTGTGGTAATGTAGTCTGTAGTGCATAGTAAATGTAGTTTTGTGTTACTTTGGTTCCCTTTTGCTGTTTATCTGGGATACCTTGTTCAAGGGCAACAGACTGTGTTCTTGGGGGAATCCAGCCACAGTCTTGCATACAGCAGAGAAAGAAGATAGTATTAATGAGGGAAGGCTAGCGAAACAAAAATGTACTTTGATTTAAACTTTAATCGCAATTAGTAATATATCTCTGTCACGCAATAGGCACCAACAAGGACTGCAATGGTGGGAGTATGATAGGATTGTTAGTCAATACCTGACTCAGCAATTATATGGTGCTGAGATTTCTGGCTCTTTACCCTGCTTTCTGGCTTTTATTCTGTTCTGTGCTGTGTTCTGGAAAAGACTGCTCATCACCTAGGCCACCTGCATTTTTTAACAATTCAGTGGATCTATGAGTTAGTTTCCAGCTTTTCAACATGTGATGCTTGCAAGGACACCGTGAAATGATAAATTAGGATCATTGTGTTGTATATTGCATTAATGTGTTCTTTAGCTAGATTTTTCTGCCGGATCTTTTCTCTCTTTGGCCTTGTTGCTTAACTTTCTCACGAAATTGTAACCTTCTGTCAAAAAACGCTAATATAAACACTCTTTTCTATACAAGCTAAGGAATTTCCAGTGTCCATTATATGTGATGCAACTATTGTACTGTCAACCATAAAGTGTCAGAATGTTGATATCTGACTTTATGTAGCGTGTATGCTGGCACACTCCCTATGTGACAGTTAGATGCAGGCTAAATAGTACTGTACCTGCAGACACATGCAGATGTCAAAAAATCCGACTGAAATGGAGAATCCTGTGAACACATTTAAAGGTAATTTTACATTTTTGTACGAAGAACACAATTTACTATTAAAATATATTGCCATTATTATTGTAAGAGCTGCATTTTCTAGTTTAAAAACTGCAAATTTGTCAGAATTGTTCCTCAAAAGTCACAAAACACTTCATAAGCTATTGGTGTAACTAATAGGGCTGTGTGGTTTGACAGAATCCTTGTGAGAAGGAGATAGATGGAGATACCTCCTGCATTTTTACTGATGTACTAAGTGGCCATATTGTTTTAAGTACAGATCTTTGTATGTGTATTTATTCGTGGTAGAGTGATTGCAGTGCATTCAGAATCATTGCCTGGAAGCCTCACTTCGCTTTGCTTTGTTTAACTCCCTCCACGGTGATTACACAAAAAGAAATGTAATCGGTCGGCGAGCATTGTGCCATTGTTTGGCTTTATCAATTAAATTAACCACCATTCCAAATCCTCCCATTGTGCATGCAGAGCGACTCTTATCAGCAACTGTATCATGGCAGTCAGGAGAAAATGAGCATTCCCTTCTGTTCTTCAACAATCTAATCATGAAACAATACAAAAGGCACTCTGCATTTCTCTCTTTCTGCCACTCACTGTCTTCTCCCAGCCTGTGCACCCAGCTTCTTCTTCTTCTTCTTCTTCTTCTCCACCCTCTTCTCCTCTATAGCCGCTCTTGGCTGCACTCCAGTCTCACTTAAACCCATTAGCTCTATTACTGAAATTATTTTCCTCCCCGGCCATGTCTTTGTGCAGAGGGAGTGAATTTCACAGTTATCAGAAGCTGTGGAGAATAGGGAGGAATGGCTGTGAGTCACTGCAGTGTGTGTGTGTGTGTGTGTGTGCGTGTGTATATGTGTGTGTGTTATGCTCCTTGGCTGCTCATGGTTGCTTCTTAATTAATGCTCCTTTGTCCTGGAGGAGCTATAAGAAGTGAGGCAGGGACGGGATGAAAGAGTCATATGCATTGACCTCATTGTGCCATTTGAGGGCAGTGCAGTCTCAGGGTTTTGGGTAAACACACAGGCCCTGTGCACGCTTTGCTCGATGCTAACAAAGGGGTCGATGTAAAAGTTTTGCCTCGTTTTACCCTCTTTAGACTACAGTTTAAAGGGGGATCTGTCACATGTCCACGTCAAAGAGGACAGTAAAATTTTTATTTACTTAGAGCCTGTTGAACTTTTTCTTTACCAAAGTGTGTGGAGATTTGTGTACTTGTTTACATGACCTGTATTTAGCATTTAATTATTCTACTTTTCCTAGTAGGCCCAAATGCCTTGATTTAACTGATTTAACTTCAGTAGTGTAAATCACTGGTTATAAATGCATAAATATATAGGTAGAGGGAGAAGACAGAACAGCTGTCTGTCATTTACAATTCATATTCAATGTGAAAATGATCAGACAATCAAAATAAAAGATTTCAGAATTCAAAATATTACAAAAAACTCATTACGGTCAGTGCTGGGGCAGGGTACAGTATGTACAGCTTAATTTGAGGCTCCTTAGTAGAAATATAATACAGTTATTTACTATCCAAAACACAGTCAACGTGCTACACATTTTCTGATGTAGGAGTAACATGAAAGTGTTTGTACTGTCAAACCGATATTATGACGTTGAAAAGTGATTAATTCTAAACATGTTAATTTAAAAGGTATTAATTTTTAGAAATTTCTAGTTTTTGAGATGGTGTGAAACCCATCAACTGAAAGCCATCCTGCACAACAAATATTATCTTTGGCTTGACTGCCTGCTATATTTAACAGAGAGCTTCTGGTTTTGTCATAGAGATTTCAAAGGATGTAATTTATTGAGATGTTGTGCACACATGAGCACGGTTGGATATGTCTCCTCTTTACAAGATGTTGTTTATTTTACATTTGTAGCACTCAGTTATACAGAAATCATAAACCATAGCAACATTTGTTTAAGTCTCTTTTCCTTAACCCAACACGCAAACACTATCTCTCCATATCCATCCTGCTTTGGCTTGAGCACCGGCTCACTCCCAGTTTGCTCTGTGTAAAACAACGGCAAATAAGCTTGTGGAGGGGGAAGAGGAGAGGAGCATGGCTATGCACAAACATCAAGCATAATGACAGGCCGGCCTTCAAAATAACTAGGTGCACGGCATTTTAAAGAACTTTTATAACTGCGCTCTCATATGTATGTGTCAGCCTATAGTCTCACAAAGGACCATTTTTTGCTGTGGCAGCCTGCACATGCGGAAGCTTCTTGATAACAGTTATTTTCATTTCGCGGAACTGCGCTTAGGCTCTTTTACGAATAAAGAGATGACAGTGTTGCCACTCTAAGTAGTGTTTTGGTACCCACTAAGAGAATCAGTGGATCTGTGGATATAGCGATCGCACCAAGTTTAAGGTTTTTAACAAGGTAACTACCCTGCTGTTGCACTGTTGCACCGCAAGTGCTCCAAAAACTCCTAGAAGCCTCTTTGCTGTCTTTTGTTAAATCTGATAGAAAGGTCAACAAAATTCTACACTGTTTTTACAGCAGCTATATTTTCATAGTTGTAACTGAAGTATACATAACAATATCAACACATAAATCACACTATGCCTAGTAATTTCTTTACCAGTAATCTCCATGCAGTGTCTATTGATGGGTTTACTGGAAGATACACTGCACCACTCAGTACAGTTCAAACACACACTGAAAGACAGAGAGAAGAGAACCGACTGCAACGCGCGCGCACGCGCGTTGCACACACACACACACACACACACACACACACACACACACACACACACACACACACACAGTATATACTGCATGCTGTGTGATTGTACAGTGCTGTATGATTGATAATGTGATCTAGTGATCCCTCCTGAGTAGCGGTGCGGGGCTCAACAGCAGCAGTGGCTCCATGCTTACTCAACCATAACCCACCCTGCTCTCACTGGGACCCTTCTATATAGGTGTGAAGGTGTGTGTGTGTGTGTGTGTTTCCAAGGGAGGTGGTTGTTCATAGGAATTGCATTTTGTGGAAATTTGACTACACCTTATAAAGGTAGCATTTCAGTTAAAAACTATAATTTTTCCAAGACCCTTAATTTTTAGACCTGCATGGTGAACGCCTTTTTAGCCATTTTCCTGTCACTGTTATTATCCACCCTAAACCTCTGCCCTACAGAGAGTGTGCGTGTATGTGTGTGTCAGAGACAGAAAGAGCGTGCTAATTCCCGGCACCTCCTTGTCATTGTTGTGTTTTGAATATCACCTCCCTCCTTCATCTCCACCTCTCCCTCCCTCCTCTCCACTCTTTTTCTCCTTTCGCCTTCCTGCTGCTTGTTTCCTGTGACAGGGGAAGTGGCAGCTCCTTGTGACCCTTGACCCCCGGCTGGTCACTTAGGCAGATACGTGGGACGTTGAGGACTTTGTTGGAGGACGGCAAGGACTCTGAGAAAGCCAGTCCTAATCAGATGGAGGAAAACAGGAGGAAGAAGTTATTGTTTGTTGTTGTGCCTTCAGATGGTGGGGGGAAATGGCTTAGATTATTCCAGCCCCAGTCAAAATAAATGCTGGCTGCACTTGAATACTTTTGTTTAGAAGGTGAAATCCTTCTTAGTATTTCAGAATATCAAACTTAGGTCAGTAAACCAATGTAGGATTCAAACAGTTATACTTAAAAGATACTGACCTAAGTTTGATATTGGATTGAAAGGTCTGCGTATACGCAGTGGTAAACACAGTGGTACAGAAATTGTGATGACTCACTCTGAGCCATTAATACAATATATTTATTTTTAAATGTATTTAAAAATGAGCATGAGTTCATTTGTTCACATGCATGCGGAAATAGAACAATTAATCATTCAAATTTAAAATGTACCACAATTAACAGATCTGCTCTAACATTGTGTTTGTCATTTATTACTCCACCACAGCGAAATGTCCTCTGCAGAGATATTCCACTGTCACTCACAGATTAACAGATTTTATTCACAAGGACGGTCGAGTCCCTGCATACCCTCATCATTTGCTGGATCCATTCAAACACCACCAACAGGATGCAAAACAGCAGTTCACAATACACACAACACACCCCACAACATCATCAAAAACCCTCCTTTGCCTTTTTCTCTCATATTGTTGTGTTGTTTTCCATGGGACCATGTTGTCTCAAAGGCTCAGTTAATGAATTCCAGACAATTAGTGGGATTGAAATTTATTGACAGAACAGCAACGAGCCAGCCTGCCTTCCTGCCCGGCTGCGTGGCTCTCATTGTCCAGAGTGTTCGGAGCATATGCTATTGAGCTGCGCTGCTTGCTTGACAGCAAAGGGCTGGTTCAATTACATCAATTGCTTGATGACTGAGGAGAGAGCAGCGGGGCCATGCATGCTAGTTTGTGATAAGAGAGAAACTCTGCTGCGCCATGGCCCTCATTATGCAAGTCTGACAGTAACCTAGAAAACCTAGGAAATTGTACACAATACAAAGCATATGTTTCTTGTTTCTTTTAGGGAGGAAAATTGATTCCAAGAAAGTAATGATGTAGACAATGTGGGGTTGCCCAAAGCACTCTGACACAAACTACTGTACTGTTTTGGGGTGGGTGGTGTATTCATGCCAATGGATATTTCTTTTTAAGTCAGCTGCACATTCACATCCTGTCCTGGGCGGATAAAAAATGGAAGCATATGCAGCAAGGCACCCGCATAATGACTACTTTGGGGTTTTATTGTTTTCAGTCATGGATGATTTTAGATAAACTTGTTGACATAATGTCACAACCTACCGCTAAGTTTTCAACAGACATTTTCTCCATTATTTTCCTGTGTGGCTGCTGACCAGCTAATCTTAAAAAAACTCGAAGAGAAATTCATCTAAAAATGTAGCTTCCTCAAATGTTGAGCTGAATAAGAAATTATGACATTACATTATGCCGTGCAATGAGTCAAATCAGAGACCCACACTTTCTCACTCTGTTTTCGGATATAATTTTGGGGTTCTGTATGTTTTATTCTCTTGTATATATTGTGGGTATTATAGATTATTCTTGTCCCAGAACAACCTGTCTTTGTCTTCTATCCTTTGTTCCCAGACAAAGACACAACACAGTGACATTCAGTATTATTTATGGCAGGCTTTGAATTGACTCCTCAGCCCAACCAACTGCAGTTAGCTAGTTAGCTAGGAGCATTCTGTTTGTGTCAACAGCCCCCTTTGTGTGTCTGGAGTGATTTATTATGTAAAAGAGGGTTGGTCGGGGGGAGCAGTGAGGGTGACACTGACCTTCCTTTAATTAACACTGATGGAGACCAAGGTGAGAGGCAAGATGATGAAGATTGATCTTCCCACATAAATCATCCTTCCTCCAGGCTGGCGTGTTTGTCTAACTGTATGTGTGTGTGTGTGTAAGTGTGTGTTAACGTCATTTCTAACAGAAATAACCTTGTGGTTCACAGGTTAAATGAACGTTTGGTTAGGTGCAGAACCTCCATTATTTACCCCCAATGGGCTCCCCTTTGTGATTATTTACTCGCAGGTTTAATTGATTATTCCCCCCACTCCATTCAATATATTTTTTGTAATATTTCTAATGTACTTTTTTTGTGTTCCTTTGGGAAAGGAAAAAAAAAGCATTTTAAATGATGATCACATTGCCCCCAGCAGCATGGTTTTGTATGGCACTAAGACAGTAATATGTCTTGTACAGCAGGAGTAAGGACTGCCTCGGCATCACCTGAGGTCTGCATACTGTAGGAACAATCATGTTTATTCTGATTTTAATTTGTTTTGAAGGTGCCTCCATATAAAAATAAATCATACAAAAGGCAGAAAGGACAGTGTTGTAACATGTTGTTTAAAATGACTGTCACTGCACCTCCGTATGCAGCTGAATAACCCTGATATAACATTTGGCCAATGCAAAAAATAACTCTTACGTGTGGTAATGACATGTTTAGGTAAGACATCAATCAAAACAGAACATCTGCTCAGGTATATTTGGAAATATCGAATAACGACCAGTCTTTTGTGGAAAGCGACCCCAACAGCCTGATTTAGATAAACCAACATGTAATTATTCAAAGAATCTAGCTCTCCTTGCCTCTGTGAATCCTGCAGCACCTTAAAGGCAAATGCAGGATTTGCCATCTGTGTGTCATGTTAAACGCTTAGTCTTTTCTCAGGCAGGTTGCTCTAATGCTCATCTGTGGCACTTCCTAAATATCTAAATAAGAATATACTAAATATGTGCATACAGTTTGCAACATAACTACCTTTTTCAGGGCCTACTGTGGAACTAGCATCTTATATTTTCACATTTACAAATTCCATTTCATGTGGATATTAAATTATGTGTGAATATTATTATGACAACTTGTCAACATATAGAAATGTGAGAACTAGTGCTGCTGTTGGTCAACATGTTGGTTTGTTTTTATTCATTTCCCATTTCCATAAATTTCCTGAGGGCAATTAGTCACCATGCTGCATGCTGGTTGTTGAGGTTGTCACATTGTCAGTGTAATTGTCAGAAATGAAATAATTGAAATGTTTCCATCTTCATCATTTCCATCAACATATTTCCAGACTTTCATGACATGCGTCGAGTGTGGCGTATTATTTTGATTGAGACTTTGTGTAAGCAAATGAGCACAACATATGCTCCAATGTGCATATGCTAATCAGTTTGTTTATCTGTCAGGCAGTTGGTCGGCACGCGCCACTCTGTGTCATTTTGCCTCTCTTGACATTTCCGCGGCGTAAAATGTTTTATGCATTTTTATCGTTGTTTTCATTTTTTTTCGCTGTTCTTCTTGGTCTTCTTCAACCACCACTACCCCACAATTCATAAATAATGTATTTATTTATCATGAAAATCTGTTTTGGAATTAGACACTACCCCCACTTCAAAGACAGGAAACCTTTGATATGTTTGATTCTCGAAGAGTATCCGTTGGATTTATTCAATTTATGCAAAGCACCTCCAGGGTAATAAAGGTGGCATTTGAATACATTTGACTGGACTAAATCATATAATGAGGACAGTTTCTGCCCTATATCATTACAGAAAAGAGACCTTCATATTAATGGATCATTTGGCAAAAGAAAAATGTTTCGCCCGGTGAAATGACAACAGTGGACAGCAGTGATTAGCTGAAGTCTACATGGGTAATGATTTATTGCTTAAAAGAGTGTTGTGTGTGTGACCCTTTTGCTCTGGCAGATAAGTTCAGAAATGGGTGTCTTAGGGGGAATAGAATAATTCTTTTCAACTTCTCTCTTCAAAACATCTCATAATTAATTAGACATGACCACATGCCACATGCGGTGCCTGAATGAGCATTGGAGGTGGTGTCTGTGTGTTTCTGCATGTGGAACCCGTGTGAGTGTGGCAGAAAGTCTTGGTATTTGCTATATGCATGTGCATACAAAGGTGGTTACAAATGATTGTTAACTAGCATCTTGGAAAAGTTGAAAATGGGACTAAATCCATTAGAATAGTCTAATTTACACTCTTAGAATTCTGTCATGTGCTCCTTTTAAATAGTGCACACACACAGTCGTGTTTCCATCACTTTTGGGCACGCTAGGCAGTCATTTCTAAGAGACTCACACTAACCATAACCGTAACCACTACTTGCCTAAACCTAACCTCTTACCTGAACCTTAACCTAAGTCTTCACCCTTAAATGTAATGATTTACCTCATGGGAACAAAACAAGTTCCCATGAGGAAGGCAAGTTCCCTAATTGTGACAGTGTGAACAGATGTATGTCCCCACAACATGAGTAATACTCCATAGTTTTTTAATTCACAAAATCACAACAAAAGTTGCCTCAGGGCACTTTCCATATAGAGCATATAGACCATACTCTTTAACATGTATGTGTGTGTTTGTGTGTGTGTGTGTGTGTGTGTGTGTGTATATATATAGTGTTAAAAAGTTAGGATGAAAAATAGTGAGATTTGCAAAAATGCAATTTTGAATTGAAGGACTTGAAAATTCAACGATGGTATGTGTACATGTAACATTTTTTTGTCCACTTGTTCCACTGTAGTTAATTTCAAGTTTGTTAATTTTGTTAAGGAGCACTGTGATTAAATATGTTTTTTCACTGACCTTTTTTCCATGACTAAGATGAGATAGCTAAGCTACGAGCTAACAAGACAGCACCAACATCACTGTGACTATAACAAGATGCAATGTTGTGGTGAGAAAAGATGAAACTAAAATGTAGTTTAAAAAATATTTTGCTCTAAATACATTACATTGCCAAAATTTCAATTTTCACTGACAAAAAAGAGGAGACAAAATGTTATAAACAGTTTTGTTTTGTTTTTCATGTCCTGTGCTACCTGCACCATATCAGGACTGCACTAGCAGCACACAATGGCCACAGTCTGGACACAGAGTCATGTTTTACAGAAAGTTAAGTAAACAATGATGACAGGGCTTTGGAGAAAGAAACAGGCTGATCTTTCAGCCCAGTTTTGTGATATTGAGGCTGAGAAGAAAAATCAGTTCATTGCTTTATGAAAAGGGAAACAATGTGGTCATAAAAGTCTGTAGCCTGTAAGAATACCACAAACCTGAAGAGACACAGGTAGACTCACTACAAAGGAGCTCTGGCAAGTTAACCAACCTGTTAGGTTGTTCAGTTTTTTGAAGCTACTGCTTTCAAAGTCTTTTATTGTCTGTATGGCTCTCATTGTTTATAAAATATTTAAATAAAGTATCGGGCCCTTTGGCCAGTTGTTGAATCGTGGTAGTTCAATTCAAAGCATGTTCCACGTGTGGATGTATTCCTTAAATTAATACCATACATTTTCGACAATGCTGCATTCTTAATTATTTAACCTGTGTTTTTTATCGGATAATGATAAGATAAAATCTCATGTGAAATAAATTGACTAAAATGACAAAAAATATTGGTATTGGCCAGACTAGATTAATTATATGATCTGATGAGTGTAATGTGAGTAGTTTTCATTGACTAAATCTATGCAATATTTCTGGTTTTCTTTGATTAATATAAGACTATATACCCTGACTTTTAGTCAAATAAAACATACGAGGTGGACTAAATATGATGCAGACTAAAGACATTTGGCACAAGAGAAAGATGAAGACTAGCTGACAAAATTAACACTTTTCCATTACACCACGTCTAGCCTCTCTGGAAGGGTGATGTTTCTACTGAGCAGCTAATTATCTTGTCAACTTTACACCAAAGATGCATCAAGTTTACATGATGATCACACTGTCATCTTTCTGTATAATGAAGAGAATACATGCAGTGTCCATCCTCAATGTCCAGTCCCTGTCAACTCAAAACATATAGCATCAGCGTACTGCAGCATTTGGCCTGGTTGGGACAAAAGAATCTAATGCCCATTACCTGACACATTCTGGACTTTCTTTGGGATTCAGAGCATTAAGGCCACCTTACAGGGTCCCCCTCCTGTCCACTGCCCGTGGAAGAGTGATGTTTCCTCTGTGGACAACTAATTATCTGGGTCTGACCCTCAGCTGTCTGAATGCAGGATCCTATTAGGCAGCTAGCAGGTTGAAATCACCACCACCGACCCCCTCCAATCCCCTTCCGTCGTATATATTTATTTCCCTTCACTTCCTGCTTCTGAATATTAAGAATAGATTTTTACATGTATATGTGTGCGCTGGGGATGGGATTGATGGTGGTGGTGGCGGAAGGAGGAGGGCGCATGGGGGGATGCTCTGCTGATGGGTGAATGGCGGGCCTGGAAATGACGAGCGGGCTGACTGAATGCTTGTCCATCACTCCCCATTCTCTTGGTTACAGGTGGTCTCTCATTTTCCCGACCGGCGCATATCAGCCTGCCTTTATATGACAGCCTGGGCTCGCCAATTTGCATGTACGACAGACAACAAACGGGCCTGTGCATGTCAAAATAGGTGGCGGTGCGTGACAGTTTCTACACAATGCTGTCTCCTTTTGGCTTGACCCTCGACCTCGTGCCATGTCTCCTTTCATAATCAGGGAAAGGGGAAGACGGGGCGAAGAAATCATCCAGCCTTCCTTCCTGCCTTCTGCTGCTGCCTCTTTGGAATAAATCTGATACCAATGCCATTAGCTATGCTTTTCCACTCTGACTTTCTCTTATTCTTAGTCTGTTTTGTTCCGTCTTGCTGACTGTCTGTCTGGCTCTCTCCCCTCCCTGTTTGTGTTTTGGTATAAAAGCACTCAAATTTAAAGAGTAGCTCATCTCAGTTTGTCTGTTGTTTCAAGATAACATTTCTTTTTTTTTTTCCAGACAGAAATAATGAGATCTGTCTTGTCTTGTTGTGACCAAATCAGTGCCAAAAAGTGTGATTATTATTTTTGGATGCTTTCTTGTTTATTTTCATATTTTGAACTGACTGACTTGAAAAGGCTGTGAAAAAAGAAGTGTTTATCCAGCAATTAAAACTTACCTCTTTAAAGCAGACCTGCAGGAACATATCATTGGTTTCATCATATCAAAATGCATCAAATGTGCAACAAAATTGCTTTGCAGCAAGGCAGTCACAGGTTTTCTCATTATTCATCTTGTCTCATCTTTCATGAAAGCAATATCTACTATTGAATACATGATAATGAGCTTCATATCGACATTTTCATCACTCTGATTAACACTGTGATAGCACAGGGAGACTAATTGCCTTTTAACACCTGTGACATTTACCTCTTTCACTTTTATTTTAATGAGTGTTTGATATCTCAACATAAAATTTGAGAAACTGCGAGCGAGAGCACTCTTTTATTGGAAAACTTCCACTGCACTGACTTCTGTAATTTACACATGAACTTTCCTCCCCTTGTTCCAGTGGATAAGAGGCTGATTTAAAATGGATCACCATGTAGAACTGCATATCCAGGAGTGGGGTTTTAGACTTAAGGCATAATCACACTGCTGGGTTTTATTAAGTCTTATACTTTACATATTTAAGGAGACTGTTACATCATTAGCTGGTGTTGAATGGGGCAGTGTTAAAAGTCGGAGTGGTATCAGGGAGAGGTTAACAGAGAAGGGGGCAATTGGTATTGAAGAGAGTGTTCCATCATCAGCATACAGTAAAATAATCCTGAATTATATGATAATCAGCAGAACTGAAATGCCATATCTCAGTCGAGGAACTTGTGTTAAAGTACTTTACTTGATCAGAGCATGCTGGTACTTGGTGTAGGCCTTTGTTAACTTACTTGCAGTTCTTTTCTTGTTGTACATGGCTTTGCTGCCCCATACGGTTGAGATATTTGTAATGTAGTTCAATCTTCATGTGTAATGGTTATCACTGTCCTTGTGTGGACTGTATCATGTCATTCTTAGAGACCGGGAGACTTTTCACACTGTATTAGCAAACTGCTCAATTTTATGACCTAAAAATGGATTATTTACATCTCAGGAATCATGAACAGTATGTGTACACATTTCCCCATAGTCACAGTTTAAAATGACTCTTTTTGTTTTGATAAAATAAATACATATTCATGAAAAGACTTCCCCCTTAGGTAGTAATTTACCTTCAACATGCTGATGAAATAAGACTGACCTCATGACTAAAAACATATGCCATTCACACTGTCACTTTTGAAGTGGCTGCTTATTTGAAGTGTTAACCAAAAAGAGAAGGCTATAGCTGCAAGGCCACACATCCATGAAGCAGACAGTAATCTTTGCTTAATCTCTTGTTCAGCTTTCAGGTGGCTGGCAGTCATGCGTGTAATGATAATTATTACTCTTGTCATCACTAGTGTCCTATTTAACCTATTTAATATTAGCAGTGTAAACAGTTCATACAGGAAGACGTTCCCGCTGCACATGGGAACTATCAGCCCTCCGATAAAGACATCCAGTGCCGGTGTCTCTGTGTTTCTTCCTCTTGGTTGAGAAGCACTGTCTGACTCCCGGGATTACTTTTAATGTTGCGTTAATCCGTCCCACGGAGTCCTGCGTGTTCTGCCATCGCAGGGATCATTCTTTGATATCAAATGGTGTGGAGAGAAACTCTAAAACCACTTCAGATCCCTCTTGTGAAATGCGTTGTCAAAACACAGGTGGAATGTGAATGTTGAAACCGCAGTGTGTTTCAACCAGTCTCTGTCTCCGCCTTTACAGTCCCAGGGAGTGGATTCACAAAGCGGTGAGCCTCAGAGAGAGACACAGGGGGACACAGACAGCTACAAAGAGATGAAAAGAGACGAGTCACACACAGAGATAGAAAAAGTTTTTTTTTTTTCAGGGCTCCAAATTTTGCACAAACCAAATCCAAACAAATAAACAAATGTGTGCTTTTAATTTAACACTCAGCAAAAGAAAAGACAACCATCTTTGCTAAAAAGTTTCAGGACAGCCAGATTTACTTGCAAAAAATAAAAACTGTGCCGTCAAGTGCAGTGGTTTACAGCTGCACTGTGATGACTGTAGTGTTAAAAGCAGGGTCACAGAAAGCTCAGGCTACATGGTGGTTTCAGGAAAATTCAATATTTTTATACTGGGAGTTAGTTGTTGTGTATAGGCACTGAAATGTCACTTTTGCTCATCTCACCCTCGTGTGAGTGACATTTGGTCTTACAGCCCAGAGGACACAACAGGCAATAATGCAGACAGAGTGAATGGCAGCTACTTCTACCCTGCTCACTTCAAAGCAAAACAGAAGAAATGAAAGTTTCACACACACACACACACACACACACACACACACACACAGTTTTATTGTATCCTATTCTAATCTATTGTATTCTAACCATGATTTAGTGATGGGTAAATTTAAACTAAAGTGACACGAATTTTCTTATCTTATGCATTACAAATTACTGTAAAAAAATATAGGAGATGGAAAGGTTCTGTTGTTTTAGCATATTAATCAGTGCGGAAACAAAAGAAAAGAAACCGAAACAAACAATGAACAATGAGGGAGAAGATAATGTTATTCAATTGTCTGTCTGAGTCTCCATCAGCAAGCTCCTGTCCTTACATCACAGACACACTCTCTCATTAGCAATGACAGCTAAACATCATTGAGTGTGTGTACGTGTCTGTGTATCTACTGCTTTCGCCTGTGAGTATGATCATCATTCAAATTTAACTTTACTGCGTTTGTTCTTCCCCTCACCCTCTCTCCCTCTACACCCCTCCTCTCTCACTTTTATGAGCCTGTTATTTATTTCCCTCATTAGTGATTGTTTCTTTCCATTAGAGAGCGCCTCATCATGCCAGCACTTTCCTCGGGGAGAGCGAAGAGGCCTGTGCTCTTCTTGGCAAGGGGAGCTTCCTTTCTAACCCTCTTAGAGTTGAAACAGCCCCCTCTATGAAACCCCTTCCCACTGCCATCTCCACCCTTTTTAGGATCCAAAGAAAGGTGTTGGCTGGGTTGTGTGTCTGTGTGTGTGTGTGTGTGTGCGTCTGAGAGGAACAGTAGTGTAAAAATGAAGTGAAGATTTGATCATAAGCTCCTGCCATTACCTGTGTACTGACATTCTTGTGAGTCGGGTGCCACCCCTTCATACCTCCCCACCCCAGCACATACACACTGATTTAAAACCCCCACCGGTACACACAGGAATTTCCAGAGCCCAAAGACAACACAGAGGGCCCTCCGACATATTTGCCGTCATCCTCTTATTAACTCTCCCCGTTTGAACAGAGGCACATCAAAAGTAAGCAAAACACATAATTACTGGCATTAATATAACGAGCTCTTGGAGATAAGCCACTCTCCTAAGCCCCCCCACCCCCTCCCACCTCCCTTACTTGGAGGGCATGAAGGAAGGGAGCAGCAGAGGGAAGGTAGAGCGCCCCTTCAATTAAGTGAGCTGTTCAACCAACATGAACAAACATATTTAGTAGATAATTAGTAGATAATTTTGCAGGTATGTCTGGCACAGGCCACAAAAGGCAGTGTTAAGGAAAATAGCAGGGAGGGAGTCAAAGGAGGGAGGCTTGTGGGATGTGCAAAATGCCCCGTGGCTCTGATAGACTCTTAACAGTCATTAACAATGAAGAAAGAATGCGCGCGCGCACACACACACACACACACACACACACACACACACACACACACACACACACACACACACACACACACACACTCTTCCCACCTTTGCACAAGCCCTCGTCTTCGCTCCACGCCCCCCCCCACTTGTTCTTCCCGTTCTCCGAGGAGCCCTAGTTTTCTGTATGATGAGTTCCTGGGGGGCTTCAGTGTTTGGCAGGAGGCTTTGTCTCTCATACGAGATGAAAAAAAAAGAAAAAGAAAGAAAGACAGAGAGAAAAGAAGATGGAGAAGGAGGGTGAAAACTTGAGACCCCTGGGGGCACTTCTCCCCACATTGTGAGGATTTGCCTAACAGCTTCACAAGAGGGTTTACATCTTCCTCTGAACACGAGGAGTATAATCACAGATCAAAACAAATTACCTATCTGTAGTCAGCAGAGGTGTCTGCCTGTCAAAAGCCCAGAGTTACATAAGATTTAAGTCAGTGCTAACTGAGCCTCTGATTTGGGGCACGGGGTGAATTCTTACTTTGAGACGTTAACGTTACGAGAGCCTAGTGGTACGACGCCGATGGTGCATACCACACAAACTGGCTGTGAAGAACAAAGATTTTCTTTGATAATTACTTGCACTCCTCCACAGTGACATTGTCGTGACTTTTGATTAACTTGGATCCATGAACTGAATATTTTTTTGGGTTTACCTCTGTGCATGAGGACCACGTCAATGCATTCTGCAACAGAAACACACAGTACAACTATCCAGTTTGTGACCAGCTGAATTGTCTTCTTATGGACTGACATGGTGACGTCACTGCAGGGAGGGACGGTCACGCTGGTGGTCTGATTTTCAAACTTGCGCACAGCAGTGTCTGAGGCCAACTGGGCATAATCGAATTTTCAGGAATGGCTTCAAAGATATCACCAACTCTATTTACTTTAAGCAGTGTGTGAGACAATGTTTATGGCAACTTGCTGATACAACCACAACTGTGCGAAGAGCGACAGGGGAAGAAATTAGGAAAAAAAGCAGAGTTACCGCAATATCAACTGCCGTTTCAGAAATCTGTATGGTTGAAGGTCTATTGGGGCCTCTAGAGCTCCTGGGAAACACATTAGTGGGAAATGATGGACTCTGTCACAGTACCTGTAAAAGAATACATGGCTGATTATCCTATTAGAAGGAGTTTGTGCCTCTTTTTGTTTTGCCAGGTGTGTATTATGTACCATATTTTTGCACTATCTCGCCCATCTAAGCCCCTGCCACCACTTGGGAGTCGCTCTACAATCTGTTATTTATGTTTACCGGTGACCCTGTGGCCAAGAGGTGGACTCTTAGTTCACACAAGTTATTAGGCCCCTGGATAGAAGCAAGGTAGGAGGAAAACACATTTCTTTTCTAAATGATGTCATCAGCTTTTTATGGCCAAAACTTTTTCACACATTTGTTACATCCTAGAACCAGTTCTTTTCTTTTAGAACCCTTTGCCTTCTATCATCATGTCATTGAGGAAAGATAGGAGCAGTGCAGCCAAGGGGGCCACAAGTTTGAGCAAAACCTGTACATTAGCAAAACTGCTATTGCCCAAAAGTTCAGACAAACACAGAACAAATCCGACTCTATCACATAAACTGAGCATTATGACCATGTATTGACTGTAGGAGTTATTAAAGCCAGCAGTAATTCTATTCAATTGGCGTTTCCAGGTTGGAATTTGAAATATTGATAATTGAGCATGCAGATAATTGACTGCGTGGGATGTGTTTTTGATGGCCTCTGCTGTTTGCAGATTAATGCCCTTAGCAAGAAAGAAAGGGATTTCTCTGACAGAGAACTCTCTGTGTAGCTCTGGTCTCTGGAATGCTGCTGGCAACATAGTCACCTCGAGGCTTCTAGTCAAAGGTTTGATGTGGTGTCCAAACTGAGATGTCTATGTAAACAATGTCTTTGTAAGGACATCCAGGGTTATTGTTAACGGATTAAGGCCTTGCCTTTCATGTTTAAGTCAGCTGCTAATGCCTGTGTGCAACGCAAGAGCGAGGTGTGGTGGGAATAGTTGGGACAGAAAGGGAGGACATGTCTCCAGATCTCTGTCAGGTAGGTATCAAGGCACATATTTATCCCGATAATTACCCTGCTATTACTGCACAATTAGCTGCAAATGCACTCATTAATGCCACTGACACCTCATGCTGAACAGTGTTAGTAAGGGTGTATTGTGACAGTAGTTCTTTCAGCTGTCAACTACAAATTAAACTGCTAGTGTGTCTTAACACCATGGGGTAATGTGTTACGTTAGTGCTGCCTTTTACCATGATTCATGTAATTAGAAGGCTACAAAATGTGACATTTGAAAATGAGTGGCATTTTCAGGAATATAATCGAAATTATTGAAATACATCAGAAGCCAGTACATGATTTTCCTTACTTTCGCAGCATATCTTCACAATTGTTCATAAAGCATTTGTAAGTAATGTTGAAATAAAAAGGAAGTAACACCTGCATTTGAGATGCTGTACAGCATTACACCTTCAGTTTTGGAAATCTAACCCCCCAAATCCTAGATTAGTGGATCACAGAATCTCGGGTGCTAGTGAAAACAGCCACGTCTGGCGATGACTCAGTTATTGTTATAAAACGGACTTGAATGAAAACCTCATTAGTTTTATCTTTGAGCTGGAATCAGGGGTGCTGTCTGGCATGGATTCCCAGCAGTCAAAACAGAAAACAAGAGCTCACTGTGTGCTCTTTGAGACATCAAGGTGTCTGATCTGAATTGCTTTAGCTTGGAGGGAGAATGGCTTTACCGTCTCTGTGAAACTGATCCGTGAAGTGGATTAGGGACGGTTCTTCTTTCACTCAAAACAACACAGCTTGAGGAGTTAGACGAGGAGGTGGATAAAGCTCTGTGTGTGCGTTTGTGTTTGAGAGGGCAGCCGTTACACCGTACTCACAAATATATGTTTACCTTGCACTTTGTGACTTTTTCCAAAATGACCGAATGATATATAGGCAGTCAGACCATGCTGGAATCTGTCCATAACTTTACAAACATGACATAATTCCTTGGAAAACTAGCAGGCCTTGCATGCAGATTTACTCCATTTTCCTCTAAGTAGGTTACACATCTCACTTAAGTTCATACATTGGACACCTAGGTGGTTTATCATCCAAATACAGAGAAGTTGGACATGTTCAGTGAATTTACTTGGCCACTAGCTATGAACAGCCTAGAAAAACAGATTAAACCGGATTCATTCAATTACCATGTTTCAACTAGTAAAATAATAGTAACAGCAGTTGTGTCTGTCTTTGAGAACAAACAAGAGTGCCTTGCCTATTTGTGCTTTATAGCTCCATTAGAATATTTTTAGATGCCAGTATGGCTTGTCACCAAGGTTTTAGTGCTGGGAATGGGGGTCAGACTGTGTGTGCACACACACAGACACACACACACACACACACACAGACACACACACACACACACACACACACACACACACACACACACAGAGTTTGTCCTTGGCCTGGCACCTCTTTTGGCAAGGTGGCAGTATGGCTCCATAACAAATGAGGGACACCCTAGCTGTGCCAATAGTCTCAGTCCCCTGGCAGACTCCACAAAATCATCTTTTCTTCCCAGGAGTTATGACTCTGGAGAGTTGATCATTAGTCAGAAATCACAGAAACACAGACACACAGTCATCAAATACAACTCAGGTCGTAACTAACCTGACCATGTTGACCTAGGATGACAAACAACTGCACACACATGAAAACCTCCAAATCAACTTTTCAGACATGAAGCATTTGAGGTTCCCTCAATGAATTCATTGTTCTGTATTTTAGTGTCTGTTAACCTACTGTACATGATTTTAATGCAATCGTAGCACCTGATTCAGGGACAAAGCTGACAACAAACCCCTGACCTTGCACTGCCAAGGTCCACTTGTTGTATTCATGTCTTTCCATACAATTGTACTGTAATGGCAAAGTCTAATAAATGACTTCATGTATTTAATGCAATGTAATGTGACACCGAGAGACAGGACTGAATTACGGCATTTTATAAAGTTGAACAAAATTGTGAAACAGGCTTTTTTTCATGCTCAAACAGCCCTTAGATAAACGTCAAAATCCAATTCAAGTTTATCCAAATATTGCCTTTCATATTAACCTTTTGTAAGGAGTTATTCCTGCTGCTGTGCGTATGTCATATCTGTGTCCTTGCAGAATGCACAAAAGCGGTTCCATTCAGGTTGATCATATCCCTACACCCATCTAAAGGTGGCAGGAAAGGCACATGCTTTCCATCAATCCGCATTGATATATGTGGCCTCATCCACTGAGGATGTTGTTTTTAAAAGAGTACTCCACAGATGTAGCATTGCACTCTTACAACACTGTCATGGTGGACAGGAAGGATTAAAATCAATGCAGCATTGTCTTTTTTATTCCATGCTTTCCTCTTCCTTGTCAAAATCTGGCACCTACTTTGCCCACAATGCAATTCGGGTGTGTTATGCCAGTAACTGCTAATGCTGTCTCAAGCAGAGATGAGGTTTGGCCTACAGAGGTTGAAATCATTCATCCCCAGATTGTTTTCATTTTCGAATTTGTAGTCTTCAGCCCCAACCTACGCTGACTCTTGTGACATCACTTGAGGCAGTTTTACGGGCTCTGCGCAGCTCCCTCTGGAGCCATGAAAGGCTTCATTCAACTTTTTCACATATGCTGTTTTATTCCCCAAGACCTGAAAACACACACTGTAGTCACCAGTCGTCCTAAAGAACGACTGGTGACGTAGAAGAAACACCTCATTAGAAAATTGTTGCAGCATTCCAGATTTTTCTCGCTTTACTTTACTGTACTCACTGAGGTTCTAAAGTATTTACTCCGTGGCCAAAACTGTCTAGGCTGCATCAGCTTCATGAGTCATCACTTTCTTTCTATTGTCTCCTCAAAGCGCAGCTAGCATTTGCATAGAGTAAAATAAACAACATGGTGTTGTGGAGCTATAGTTGTACTTGTTTCAGTTAAATTTGATAGTGACAGCAGGTGTTATTGTTTTTTCATCAAAAAGTCTTGTTTTTTAACAGTTCAAACTTAATATGAAAATAAGTACTGTACCTTAATCATGTAAGTGATTTAAGGTATGTGTGAGGGATCTCATCATCATCTGCTGCTGTTGGTGACGTACTGTGTCGGAGTGCTGCTTAAATGCACCATGCACCTCTGCAAAACGTGTGTGTACGCTGCAGATAGAGTGTTTCGCACAAGATGACTTCATTTGATTGCCCATGATTGATACCAGTGCCCATCAATTCAATTATTTTTTCCTGCTACTTCAACCCTTTTTGCCTGTGGTCACACAGTCACTACCTTTTGATCACACATATGCACACTCGCACCATCAGCTTGTCACTTAAGTTTCTTTCTTAAACTGGGCCTGAAAATCTTCACTTCGCAATGCTGTTTCTTGTGAGCCAACAGGAGTTTCTCTTTAATCTTATTGCAGTCAATCAAGTATGTGTCAGACAAAATACAAAAATTGCCAGCTTGTTCATTCTTCACACAGACTTGATAATGTGTGTCCATATTGCATGCACAGCGTCGGCCTGGTCAAGTTAAAGCAATCAGCAGCACAATTAAAAAGATTGGTTTGGCAGTATAATGAGGACACCAGTCTGGATTCTAACTTTGCAGTTGGGACTGTGTAATTATTCATGCAGAAATACTTGCAGGTGAATGTAATGTGTAAGCTGGTACACCTGGGGTAGAATTTCAGCACTCAGAGGTGAATTGAAACACACACAGCAATGACACGATTGGGGTGCTGACACGTTCATTAGCACATAGGCAGATTTGACACAGCTGGAAGATGTAGCGAGGAGCTGCTGTCAAGGTCTTGGAATGCTGCAAGACTGGCACAAACTAAGGGTTGGATGCTCATCGCCGTGTCATAAGAGACCTGGCGCTGTCTCGTCTCCTTTTTTAAAAATATTTTATTTATTTCCCTCCCTCGTTGTGTCGTTGCAACACACTGAGTGTCATCATTTGCATGAGTTTGACACCCCAATGTCTAGCTTCTTTGTCCTCTCTCCAACTTGTTTCCTCTCTGTCCGTCTCCCCCCCTCCGTTCATCTCAGTTGTCTCTCTCCCCCTTTCTCTCGCTCTCACTCCCTCTTTTTCTCTCTCTGTGCCTCTCCTCTTTCTGCTGATGGTGGCGGTGCCATCCATGCCAATTATGGCAGTCGAGCAGGTGGCTCCTTGCAGGTGGTAGAGGATTAATCCCTGTAAAGACTTCACTTCATTAGGAAATCCGTTTAATGTGGCCAGTTGATTGATAAATCTCCCGGACCTCTCTCAGAGTCCCCAGATTACTGCCAAGTTTGTCTATTATATGCTAGGTTGACCCTGATGTCAGAGACAGCGAGAGGGAGGGAGAGAAAGAGAGAGAAAGAAAGTGTTTGTTTTGTCTTTCTAGCTGAAGTTAGTTTATAGGACTGTTATGCTATTTGCTGACTGGGATGGATCATCTCAGTATTTAATACAAAAGGTTGACATTTTTTATTTAAAGATTTACTGCACAGTCTCCAAATCCCTCCGCGTATAACCCGAAATTTTGAGACGCTTGATGCTTAAAGTTGTTATGAAATAAGTGACAGGTTTGACAATACAGCTTTAACAATGCAGAACCTAATTTGAAAGCACAAGCAAATTTCACCACCTCTGTAGTCGTGTGCAACGAAAGAAATAAAAGGTTTGGCTTATTAGATTTAATACCAGAGTACGTGTAAGTACTACAACTATCACAGTATTTGAGAATGAACTGTAAGAACTTGCCCTCACAGTCTCAGACCACCCACACTCGCCTCAGTGTGTCAAGCCTCTGCATTTAACTCAAGTATCTTCTTAACTCACCCCTCTATAATTTTCCATCCCAGTATTATCACAATTACCCTGTGAGCCAGGAGGGGAGGGAACTCCCCGCCGCTCGTGACTGTCTATGTGCCACCCGCGGGCTTGTGGTCTGGTTGGATTTGTGAAACACTGACAGACAACCCCTTCATCAAGCCTGTCAAACAAGGATGACAAATGCGTCTCCACATCCCCAAGATGCCTACAATATTTAAAGCCATGGGAGAATGGCGAAGCCGACAGAGAATAGCCCCTCCTGGCAGACGCAAAGTTCAAGCCGCGTCAGGCTGTATCATTCTCAAATTCTGAGGAGAGACTCTGAGTTGAACCTGATGGCATGTTGACTTAATGATTCTGACAGAGCATATATGGTGTCTGTCTCAGGTTTCTACAAGGCAGTGAAGTGAAGTCAAAATATATTTCATCAACTTAAAGAGGGATTAGGTTACAAAATCAAATATGGATATGATTATCTTACAATTGGCATATAAATAATCATGAAACTGTTTTTAATCCATCTTTTAGCCAAATAATAAACATAAGAAAAAATAATAAATCAACGGTACTTGTCATAGCTGCGGAAGTAGTGATACATTTTCATATAACAGGAAAGTACACACTTGTATACCCTGACACACTCACATATGCGGTACACATCTTTGATCGCTATCACCAAAAACAATAGCTTGGAGATACAGTCTGGCTATCAAGCAATCAAACATACAGTCATTCTTCTTCCAGCTGCTACCAAGCATGTAACTATATTGCTTTGCCCGGTGCTCGGAGCCTTGTCAAAATATGACAGAAGATCACACCTTTTTTCCCAGGGTGAGTGCTTTAATTACAGGGTGGCTTCTAGCCTTACCACATCTGTACAAATGTCAGTCTAAAGTTCACCGCTCTTTCTGGAAGAGAGTTCCTCAAAAAAAAAAAAAAGTCTCCATATATATATATGTATGTGCGTGTGTCATGCTCATTGTTAGGCAACAGAATATTATTCTACAGAATCCTTGCGTTTGAGGTCACCCCCACCCTTCACCCCCCCCCCATTTATGACAAGTCATGTGTGCCGTCATTACTCATGCTCACGATCACATTTCTTTAACAGTGCCTGGCATCGGCACTTTGATATCTAATATTTTAATTGCTGTGGGGTCATACATCTTGCTGTCCTTTGCAACAAGAAATGGCTTGTGAAACAATAAGCAGGTGTTTGGGATGGGGTATTTCGCTGCATGTGAGTCCGCAATCGACCTACGACACTCTGCATAAATCCCAAGAAGTAGGAATATGTATCAGTGTTTTCTCTCTGTAGAATAATCTAGTGAATATATGGCATAATTATTTTGGAATGGTAATTTAAATGGATTTATCTTTATTGTGAAATGTGTTCCATGGCTTGTATTTTAGTATATGCAATTTTTAATATTTAATGTGTTTCATCTGGTTTTATTATACACATTTAAAATATTTAATCCAGCATAGCAGTATGCTTCAAATATCTGTTCAGTTTTTTAAATACAGTCGAGCAAGAGCAAGTCATCTAGAGTATTAGAGTCCTCATTTTATATACATGTAATGCACAGTGCCTTGTTTCAGTTGCCTGTGAAATTGCCACACTCTCGTCCTAATTAGTTTGTAGCCTCAGATTAGGTTCATATTTTAATGGTAATTGTGCATGGCTTTTACAGAATGTAACTTACTGCCCTGCCTTCAGCAGCCCCTGTGTCTTTGTTCGTACCCAGAGCTGCAGGTGGCAGCATAGTCTTAGAGGACATGAGAGGCTAGATTCCTTCAAAGATACACATACAGCACAGACACACACCACTTAGCCCCATTGAGCTTTTCCCTATTCCCCTGAAGTACACACTTTGACCTTTAGATATTTGTTACCCGGAGAAAGTGACATTGGGAGTCAGCCAGTGGCTCGCTGCTTAGCTTGACTGTCTCTGTTTGTAAGGGGGTGTAATAATTAGCAAGTCCTCAGCCTGTGATTTTTAATGTCCCTAATTTGGCTCAGACAGAATCTGTGTTTGTGCTACGTGATACTGCCTGCATTTCTAAAGTGTTTTCGATGAAGGGGCACAAAGCTGAGGCACGTTTTGATATTTTTTTACACACCGTTTTGCATTTCATTACCATTGGTGAGGGACGCTGGGCTGTTTATGATTTCAAAACAGGGACAGGAGGTTGAAGTATTTTGGCTGCAGGGAAGAGTGTTTTTTACACTGATTTACCAGACTCAGAGGCTTGCATCTTATTATTTGGACTATTCTTTAACCTCGGCTGTTCAATTGTGTGAGACTGGGTTGTTTACGACCTGCTTGGGCAAGGTTTCTCAGATGTGTGAGGTACAGGCAGGATAGGATTGTGGATAAAAGAAACACACTATTTGCATCAATGATTTATCCATCTTATTTGTTCATTATTTGTGGCTGACTTTATTGGCTTGTTAATATGATTTGATTTTGGATTTTAATTATTGTTATTTGTAATGGAGTTATTGGTTGTTTGTTACAAAGGAAAACACATTTATTGGCGAGAAAAAAATATCCTTAAAAAATATTTTTTAACTGAAAATGTGCAATTTTCAAAGCACACACACACACACACACACGCACAAACTCACACACAAATCCCTCCTGACAAGGCTGTGCTGTGATTGTCCTTAGCCCAAATACCTCACAATATGTTGTCATTGATTTCTCATAAATGCAAATGGATTAAGAATGTCTCAGCCCTGTTGCTGCATATATCAACAATTCACCGAGAAATGTCTTGGGTGCAATATTCTGTCAGCTCTACTGAATAAATACAAGTCCAAATGTCTCAAGGCTGTACATTGTCATTCATATAGAAATAATGTGATTCCTTCCTGGTGGTGACCCCACATCTGACAGTACTGTTAACCTTTTGGTTTTGTGTCTTTGAGGTGAGTGTAGCTCAGCCTCCCACCCACCCATGGATTTCACCTTTCTGGAGCTGGAGCAGTGTTACGGTGCAGAGTGGGAGCCCTCACGCTGCTGAAAGGTGTGTGTGTGCGTGCGTGGTTGTGCGGGGGTGTGTGTGTCAAGATTGGAGTGTTTGAGGCTGCCCATTTGGGAACAGACCCTGGGTGTTAAACACTGAGGAGCTGGAGGAGAGGACTCTGTCAGCTTGGAGGACACAGCACAGCCAGCATTGAGGTCACTGGAGCACACACACACACACACACACACACACACACACACACACACACACACAAATGTACTCATGCATCCATGCATACACACCGTCACTGTCCCTCTCTCTCCTCCATATACAGACACACAGTCTTTCTGTCTCTTCTCTCTCTCCCACTCTATTTCGCTTACACAAACAGACACAACATACACACACGCACACACACACACACACACACACACACACACACACACACAGCGAGCACTTCAACAGCACTGCTTTGCTCATCTCCCATCTCGTCCTTTATCCTGTCAGAACTCCACCGTGGGGTCAGAAAAGCAGCGGTCAGCACGATAATAGGAAAACAGCTCAAACAGGGAACTGTTGTCACCTCATGGGGAAGTAAAGGATAGACACTGGAACAGAGAGGGTGAATGTCTGTTAACTATACAGCCTTCTTCAAAGGAGCATTTTCCTTAAATTCTCAGAATAAATAAATACATTTCACTGTTTTACTTATTTTCAAATAAAAATGAATTACAAACTCCTGATATGCTTTTACACTGTTATTGTTAGTTATTGTATATATGTCTTTAGAAAATAATTTTAAAGAAAAAAAAACATCAAATGACAAATGTAGGATAAGGTTAAAAACCCCTGGCTCTCTGTGTAAAGCAGTTTGTTCCACTCTGATACAGCCACAAGACACTCATTAACTATTTTCAACTATTCTGATTTGCATCGTGTGAACTAGTCAATCAGTAAAGTGCATAAAATGTACAAATGTAACACTACAAAATTTCAGCTGTAAAAGTGTATCAGAGCTGGAGGCAAAGAGTAATGATTGTGCTAAAACAAAACTACTCTAGTCCAGTGCATTTTTGACATACGACACACACACACGCACACACACACACACACTCCCTCTTCAGTAGGCACAAGTTGACTTGTCAGCTTGAGATGGCTTCATCCACCATCCATTACTTTTATGTCCTGCCTTTCACCTAAATGGCCTTTGCATATTCACCACGGGACTTACTAGTGCATCCTGGGGGAGAGGACGCACACACACACACACACACGCTAAAAAACACACATTCACCGTCAAAGGTTGGCCGAGTTAGATTTACAGCCTGGGACCATCACCTGTGACTGAGAGCCTCTGAAATTAGTCACAAATAGCATATTAGGGCAGCTAATCAGGCACGCCTGAGCACTTGGCTTTCTTTATGTGGTCATAAAGGGGAGAGTATATGGGCGCCCTCAGGCCTTGGGTTGAATGATCGTCCTGACCTCCAGTGAACCAAAAGCCACACACGGCTGGGGAGGGATGGGATGTAGGCAGGGGTACTCCCACAAAATTAGTCTTTGATACACAGAGGGAGATGACTATGCTGCATCAGGAAGCGATTTCTTTTGGTTTTACTGCTGCTCTGTTTAACTCCCAGAAACCACATGACTGAAGCACACAAAGAAAGGATGGCAATTGCAGAGTTAAGGACACATACTGTATTGTATGGCTCTCCTTTTACTGTAACATTTTGCTATACTTTGGCCAAACACACTCAATAGCTCTGTAATATAACAGGAAATATTGTGTATGTGTGTTTTAAAGAAAAGGCAAAAATCTTCAAGCTATTTCACCGCATGCAAAACAGTGGTTCATGCAGGTGAACTTAAAAGTTAAATAAAAATGTTTTCACCTCATAATACATGCCAAAATTAGAAATGCTAATTAGAAAAATAATCCATAGATTTTAAAGGCAAGTATTTTCGGCCTCAAATGATATTACACATGTATGTTCTGTTTTAAATATGTGGCTTCAGTCTCACAGTTCCCTCTCATGTGCGAGCAGACTTTGTCGGACACAGAAAAACTCTGGCACCGCCGAGAAGCCTCACACCTTCATAAAATAGTAAAGCTATCTCTTGCTCTCTGACTCAAGTCTGTCGAACGAACAGGAGAGGGCACGGAGGTTGAGAAATGCATAAAAGAAAAGCAGGTGGCAGGAATCAAGGAAGAAGAGCAGAGAGATGGAGGGAGGGAGAGGAATGAGGACAAGAGGAAATCACTCCTGTATCTGACACACTCTTCATTCCACATCGGGGGAATAGTATGTTTTCATATCAGCGATTGTTAGACAGTCAGATCCAGTGTGGTGATTCAGTAACTACTTAAACATAGCTCACATATTCTGCCCCTAATTGACTTGGTGTGGCCTCACTAAATCACAGTCTTTATTTAAAATAGCTCTCTGATAAAAATGAGTTGCTCTCGTTCTCTCTCTCTGTGCCCCCCCCTCTCGCTCCCATCTCCCTCTCCTTTGTGATTTACCATTGAGGAGATGAATTTGAAATTTCAATCATAGAGTTGTTAAATATTGATGGGTCCTCTAAGTCGTTAACGAGGTCTCGGCAAGGACGGGGGAATCAGCCCCTCCGTTCGCTGGCCCCAGCTTCGCCGCGGCTCAGCCATCTAGAGGGATCCAGCCAGGTCAGGAGGTCACTGTACCCAACCATAATCTCCTAACTTCTATGAGATCTTTTAATGTCCCGCCAAGGCTATTCTCCCTAACATCTGCTCTTATCATACATTACCATATGCAAAAAAAAAAAAAAAAAATGTCAAAAAACTTTCTAATTATGCATTATGTAGAGCAGCCTTTATTCACTGTTCGAGATGTGTCAATTATAATGAGAGCACTGGTGTGTGATTTGATATGATAATAGAAATCTTTAACTGGGCCTCAGCAGACCTCTTGTGTGTCAGGACTGATCACTGTTGAAAAGAATAAGTGCCTGCAGGCCACCGTAGAGCAAGGCAGCACTCAGATGGTTCAATATGCTACACCATAAAACCAAGATGAGACTTCTTTTATTATTGCTGCCGCTGGAACAAACTCCTGCCATCCAATCAAACGTTATGTACTTTGAGATGTGATCATTACATCTTACAAACGATGTCCCGCCAAATAAGATTTGTCTGTGCAGCGGGGCCACATTAATGGCTTGTTTTCTTGTTGGGTCTGACTTCAGACACCTAAACACTGACTGATAGCAGAGGTGGTAGGTACAGTTGCATTGATCAGAATCCCTCTCTGAAGTCGATGTATTTGGTCTTTGAACCTCTGTCTTTCACATGACTTTAACTACAGTGTAAACCATGTATGTATTAAAATCTACAGATTAAAGTCCTATTTGTAATGCACAACAAGAAATTTCAAGGATTTGCACTGTGTACTAAAATGACAGCAAACTAATTGCACATTTTTTCAGAGGCTCCTGGTACTTTTGTTGGTTCCTGCGTATTGCAGCTTGAAAAATATATATTTATATCCACTCCTAAAGCTGGGGACTGGGAGTGCCGTAGATGTCAATGATGATAATGCAATAAAAAGCATTTTGGGGGTATCTCCACTTCTGCACTTATCCTCTTGGCAGTGGTTTGATCAAGACGGAATAAGCTTGTGACTTTTCAATTCCAGCCATAATTTGTTTCGATATTACATCTCCTGGATAGAGCAAGTGATGGAATTTTTCCTATCCGAGGCTGAGGCAGTGGGGAAGCTGACGATGTCCCATAATAGGTTATCACCAACCATATCTTTTGCAAAATAGAAACCCAACACATGTACATCTGTGGCCTAGTGTCACAGCCTTAAATATACATCAGAAATGCATTAAATTTGCTGATTGCTATTCTTTTCCAACAGCGTGTCAAGCCCCAAATTTATTTTTGTTACGAGGCTTCCCGATTACTTTGAATTGCCAGTGCTCTCTCATGACATTGACGGCTTTGAAGGAAGTGACAACATTAAATTTATTTTCTGTGTGCATATATATGTGTATGTGTGTGTGCGCGTGTGTGCGACTGGACGATGTACCAGTGTTTTCTCTGAGATTGTTTGAGGTCCATCAGTGAGAGCAGAGCCCTTTCATATTGTATGTAATTTACGGGAACCACATACAGTATAGCACTGGTCCTGCTGAAACACTGATCAGATCTCTGGAGCACCGTTGCTTCTCACAGGAAATGTAGCTGACACAAAGTAAAAGCTCTATTTGATTGTGTTTCCAAAGGACTATCCTTGTTGAATCCAGCACCCCGCTGACCCAGAATCCTGCCTCTCAATCACCTGCTGTAGTGTGTGTCTCATCCAAAATTTAGATGAGTGGGATTTACAGACACAGCTAAACCAAGTTTCTTTCAAGTGTAGCAAATGAGTCCCATGGTTTTTCGCTGGGTTGTCACACAACATATTCAAAACTCTGTGATTTAACATCCATCCTAATAAGATATATGAAGAGGTGTATTGCAGATGGTACAACACAGACAGCATAATTTAAGAGAAAGCAGGGAATAAAGAAAAAGAAAGAACTGCAAAAACAAAAAAGTGTTTCAAGGGTTGCACCAGTTTCTATTAGAGGTAAAAGTTTTGTAAGGGGAAGGTCAGTGAAGGTAATTCGGTTTGAAACAACAAACAAGCAGGTATCCTTGTATTCTTTCCTGTTGTGCAAAAGAGATTAAAAACGACTCCTTGAATGATCCGGCTTAATGAGAACCCCATTTGGACAGAGGCATCAGGCTATTGACCTCTCTCGGGGCTGTGAGGAGTGAGCACTTTCACATGTTACTGTCTATAAATTTCAGCCGTCGACACAGCGCCCTATTTCATCAGGGGCCAGGCTGACGTGCCCTTTGGATTGATGTCCCCCCTGCCCATTTGTCTGTTTTACACTCCTTAGTGTCTTTGTGCTCCGCTAGATCTGCACCTCTTTGCCGTGATTGGGTATTGACAACAAATCAAAGGGGATAATATATGATGATGTTTGCCAGTATCCCAACAAGACAAGATAGTCGTACGGCCGGCCCAGCTGGTTTACATGTGTTCTCTGTGAATGTCAGAGAGACTGCATATCGATTCCCCAGCGGACAAAGAGTCATTCTTCTTCTAGTGGCCAATACCTAGTTTAGTTAAAAGTGTGACAATGAAGAGGGCTGGGGGCAGCGAGTTTAGAATTAAGCCGTACTTGACATGCAATGAAAGACCCCCTTCTGTGGAGGGGGCTCTTCACGACTTAAGTAATAGACTGGGAATGCAGTTATTGCTTAGCCTTCAGAATTCCTTTGCTCACAAGGTAATGTGTATATCAGAAAAGTTTGTTTTCTGCCCCTCAGGCCTACTCAATAAATGAACATAACAGCAGGTCCTTCTCTCTCCCTCTCTGTCACACACACAGTCTCACACACACACACACGCTCGCCGAGCATCTTTGAAATGGGTTTTGTATTGATTTTTGTAACTACCCTGTTAGATGACGTTGTGCCTTAGCGTGTCATTTCTAGATGGCCCTGCCCCGAGCAGGTCATTGAGGTGCTAACTGTCATTTGGAGGGACAGAAAAGCAATCATAGCTTTTTCATTACTTACTGTTTTCCCTCCCTCCCCCTCCCCGTTTTCACTCTCTTTTTACCCCCAGTCGTGGGATCGCCTGACATATTATGGCTTCTGTGATTTAACTGCACTCTTAAATTAAGTGCTGGAATATCAAGCTGTAGCTTTAGAAAAATAAACTCTGTGTCAAGGGATCAAATACCCTGGAGGTCAAAGTCATGAACTTGTAGTGGCGCACTCATCAATTTCAAACTTGTATGGGCTTGTTCTGTTTTAGGTGTACACAGAAGGCGGAGGTTGTGGCTTGATTACGGTTGTGTGGATGGTGTTTTCATTTCATTCTGCAATATCTATATATAATCCAATGCAATGCAGTCTCATGCAATTTGGGGAAATCAACACAAGCTTAGATGCATTTAAAATTTCTTCAGTGGGATTTAGATTATGTGATAATGCTAATAAATGCAGTTTCCCCCTGTCTGTTGCATGACAAGGTTTGAAACAGTTATGTTAAGTTAGATACAGACACACCACTTTAATTAAGGTCACAGCTGTTTCTACAGTATGGCTAGGGGTTTTCGCTATGCTAATAGCTGTGGCTTGGCATGATCACGTGCAACTTCGGTTAAGGTTAGGCAACTGCACTGAAACAATGTGTTGAGGTTCATTTCAAGTTTAGGAAATAGTTGAATTCGCAAAACCCTAGCTACAAGTGGAAACTTCAAAGCTGGAGAGCTCAGAGTGAACTGAGGTCAGAGCTACCCCACCCAACATAATCAACTCATCATGTATTTGCTTTTCATGACATTGTGCTTATTTTGCTACATCTTGGGAAGCCAGACTCATCCAGTGTGATTTGTAACATACAGCAAGCATCTTCTCAGGGGCTATGTAGGTGGTCGAGCTGAATTTGAATTTTTAGTCTCGACACACACTTTGTAGAAATAGTAGACAGTTGTTCTTTTTTTGTTTTGCTTGAAAATTTCATTTCTAAAAAATCTGAATATCAATTTTGACTGAGTTTTAGCAGTCGATGAAAACAGGAGAAAAATTAGCAATTAGTCAACGACATACAGAACACTTTCATCTTTTCATCATGGTACAACATACAGTATTGTATCATGGTGAAAAGTTGGACCAGGGTTTTAATGAATTGATATGAACCCTTTGTTTGTCATGTGAGATAACCTGACTCACGCAGAGGAGTCATGATACTTTGGCTTTCGATCACTGATGCTGAGGAGTGCCGTGTAAAGGCAGCAGCTGCCACAGAGAAGCGGGCTGATGGAGACAATAGTCAAAGGAGGACGAGATCAAAGACAAATGATGTGTACCAGTTACTGGGAGTAGTGCTGCTGCAGTGTGCTGGGGGCTCTCGTTTGGTTTTAATCAATGAGCCTGCTCAATGCCGCGGCCTTGCACTGACTCTCATCACTTTATAGGGAACTTAATCACCTGCGCCATTCTGAATTCAGTGCAAGAAGGAATGAGGGTGATGTCACTGCTTCCTTGGGTTACAGTAAGCGCTTGGGAAGCGGGCCAAGGGGAAATAGTCACAAATGACTAGTATGTGCCTCATTCATTTACTTCAGCAAGAAAGTTCATTTACTTTGAGTGTAAACTGAAAAGGGCATGCATATTATTTATAATATGCAGTTTTATGAGAATTTATTGCAAATACACTTCTGGTTCTGAATAAATATGTAAGTTATGCACCTTGCACAATTTAATCAACTCTTTTTCATTAAGAAACTGAGACGAGTGGAGTTTAGAAAAAGGAACGCTCACTTACTTACTGACACTCACTTGCTTCTTGCGTGGGTCACCTTCAACGCAGCATTGCACTAATAATGACTACAGAGAACGACAAGAGTGTTCGGGATGAGGAACAAAGAGATTAGGCCAGTACGCTCCCGACCATCCGCCGCCCACCGCTGTCAAAATATTGTTCTTGTTATATGTTAAGTGGGAAAGAG
Source organism: Chelmon rostratus (assembly GCF_017976325.1). Taxonomy (NCBI): domain Eukaryota; kingdom Metazoa; phylum Chordata; class Actinopteri; order Chaetodontiformes; family Chaetodontidae; genus Chelmon; species Chelmon rostratus. Next base: position 20,939,220 of record NC_055665.1, read on the forward strand.
GAATTGCGCTGCCAGATTCATAATGTCATTAACAGTTAGGCATAAGGTTAGCCTTTACATCATATGCTCAATGTGACCCCATTACTCTCCATCAACTCATCCATCCAGACGTCCTGGGGACCTGGGCTGTGGCCCTGCACACCCCCTGTAAGCCTTCCAGAAGCTGGCGAAGCCTGCCTGCTTGCCCACCCGCCCCACCTCGCCACGGGTCCCTCACACATGTACTAACACACACACAAAATCAAAAGCTCACGCAAAATCTCGTATACATCCACGGCCATGCACATGTTCACATACAAGCATGAGCGCATGCATGCACTCGACAACTGTTTGTTTACAGAAGGTGTCTGTGCACACTTACCTACTTGGGGAAGACGAACACACACACACACACACACACACGTATATGTTGACATGCACACGCCCGCTCGCCACCCTGCTCGTCCATCGTGCCACTGGAAGATTGTGCTCCATTCCACTGAAGGTGTTATGGGCTGTTATCAGCAAGACCATTCCATGGATGGCTGCCCTAATTGAGAATAATGAGGGTCACATTGAACATATGGTCGCTGTTGTGTCCCCTTTCCCCCCTTCTTCTCTCCTTTTCTCTCTCTCTCTCACTTTGTCTCCCTCTCTCTCCCCAACTCCCCCAGACAAAAGGCTCAGTCAAACTTTACCACAAGCAAGCAAAGATCTGTGTGGCAAGTGGAAAAAGAAAGGACATTGTCAAAGTTGTTCTGTTTTTCTTCTGACAAGTTAATGTCCACACAGTCCGTGAGAAGGGCAGTGACCAGCCAATCAGTCGGAGGCAAAATGCTAACCCCGCTGAGACGAGCAGTGGTGGAAATACTGGCCTAAGCATTGTGCTGATATCAAGCTCCTTTGTTCTACATGTGAGCACGGACATTTGCTCTTCGTTACCAAGGTCCCTCCTGTCATTGAGAGTTGAAGAATAGAAGTGCCAGCATATTTTAACATAATGCACTTCACAGACGGACGGTCACCAGTGTGCTGATAATGATTAAGCTTGCATGTGTATAATAAGAGTAAAAAAAAAAAATTTAATGTTATTCGACCTGATGTCAAAATGCATTCATTGCATTTTTGTAGCGTATGTGAGACAGTGCTGCAGGAAGGACATGGTTCACTGGTGGATTAAATGTGAATGTCAGTTGGAGTCAGGAAGTAAGTTTACTGTTCTCAAAGCAGTCATGTGATATGGTTGGATTTCAGAATAAATCTTAGTAGCCTGCCACTATCATGTCATGTCTTTCGTCATTCAATATGTCTGCAGAGGAGATATCTAATGTACACAGTTAAAATCTGCCCAACTTGTGTTGCACGGGTAGATTCATGTCCCGAGCGCTGAGCACTTTATCAACGCCGTCTCATGGTGAAATAGAAATCCTGGAGCTGTTCCCGGTAATAACACCGTTGCGACTACGACGAATTAATCTACTGAGACATCTCTCTTGCTTTCTTTCCACTGGTAAAATTGTCTGCCCTTTCCTCGCTCAAGGAAGAGCTCTTCAAGCGCTTCATTAATTGCACAGACACTGTGAAGTTTTATGTTTCCCAAGAAGTTGTCGGGTCTCCAGTGCTCTCTAAGATCTGTCAGCGTTTGGTCAAAATAAAGTTAGCAACTGTCAAAACAGCCGACTTGCAGACCAGCATCACAGAACACTGTGAAACCATTAGATTAACATTTGCTAATGTTAAACAATTGCCTGCTTGTTTATGTGACACAACCCTCTTGCAATGTCATCTGCAGGAAGTACCTTTGCATGAAATACTGTCCGTCTCTGTTTACATAGGAATCATGCTGATTGGATTGAGATGAGCTCGTAAAGACGCTTTATGAGCCCACTACCAAACTGTGAATTGATTTGCTGGCATCTCAGGTTCTTGTGTAATATCCTTAGGAGGTTGGATTTATGACTATCTGTGACCCAGTTGCATTGTCACTGCACTGCATAGCCCCTGGATGCAGGCGAGGGTCTCCGGTTTCATGTAGAGACAGGTGTAGTCTCGACGTCTGATGATATGTGTAGCATATGTGTGTACAATGTCGACATATGCCTAAATGTACTGACATCGTAGAATGTTAAAGTATATAGCCCGTGCACTGACAAACGCGATATGTGCAACATATGTGTATGACATCGAAATATACTTTCATGCTTGATGATGGAGCATATATCACTTACTATAGGGTCACACATGATATGCGCAGCATATGTGTTTGGTGTATAGAAAATCCCAACCTGGTCATCTGGTGTAAATTTTTGGAATGTATGTTGTAAATTGTAGCTGTGAAAATATATCATTTGTCGAAGTTTTTTTTGCAGATATTGATGGGAATGTTTTCCACAATTTTTATGCTCCAGTGTTAATCTTAAATATGTTTCAGATATTGCTTTGTCTACTTTAGTTTCATTGGATGCACACTACATGTATAAGGAGTTAATTGTTGGCTTTGCCGGTGGTTTTTATTCTTAAAGGGGAATTTATAAAAAATGGAGGACTGTCTACCATATAGACAAACACAAACCAAGCCATAAAACCTCTGTGCTATAAGATAAATGCAGGCACTCAATCCATAAAATATTGCTACTGTACATTAGGGTTGTATTGAGAAAATTCTGTCTTCATTTGTTTGACCGTTGAAATATAAATGTCCATACAGGCACCCCGACCACTGCAGGAGCCAGCCGTTGACATTTCTCCACTTTGAAAACACAATGAAATCTGAATATTGCCTCGACTGAGCGGATGCCCGTAGGGAAATAATCGGGGGTCTCTGAATAGTCCCTAATTGAATTGTCTTTTACTAAATAGAGTTTGCTCTAATGCATTCTCTCATCGGAGAATATGACAGCCGGTGATGCTTCTCATATCTGCCTAAAAGAGCCCCCAGATCCAAGGACCTATTAACTGTATTACCCCAACCAATATCCCTGCCTAAACCCATTACCCTGAATCCATTGTGTATTTTTGTCACTACATCTTTGCTCAAAATCCGAATCAGCCCGTGATGGATGCTTAACAAGACTACACTTTTATCACATATTCTGCTGACCTTCAACAAATTGCTTTGCAAGTTTGCTTCCAAGATTAATGTGACAGAGCTGCTTTCTTTAACACAGGATTCAGGGTGCAGAGGGGGGCCGTGTAGGCCCACTGTTTTAGTTTCTCCACGCTCGTAGGCCCTAACCTTCATATGAACTCATGCCATCCGTCAGATGCTGTTTCTGTGAGGCAGAATGTTCATTTCACTCATGTACTTACGGGGCTGCAACTGGAAAATCGTGAAGATAGTTTGGTCAATTAGCCAAAGTTGAAAATAAACAAATGTCCACCTACTCCCCAAAGAAGAATGGAGGTTTTCCAGGCAGGGCTTGACAAGGAACAGGTTAAATACCTGTGTTGTTGTTTCTGGATAAGGCATGACGCTTGTAAAAAGTTCATAGAAATGATAAATCTTTACACCCCACAACCTCCCCTTGCTCCGCACCACTCTCACATGAGCCAAAGTGTAAATCACTTTGACCTGAACCCCCCCAACAATATGTAGCAAAACATGAAGTATTGCAATTCCTTACCAAAGTAAACGCCACTGTTTCAGCAGACAGAAGAATCATCTGTACCACTAAGTTTGAGTCATTATGTCTGAGATGTCTGTTTTACTGAAGTTACACAGCTAAGTTTAAAAGCAAGCAAAAAATTCCCCTCCATTACTTAATATTGGTTTAGCAAAGACCTTTACTCGAAGTCATAATGTACTGTATAGAACTGTGTGCAGATATTGTACATAGTGCACCTCCTTTTTGGGATTATAGCATTTCGAAAGAGTATATATCATATGAATACAATATCAGAGAATGGATATATTTACAGCAAAGAACCGATGTATTTAGTTGTCGTAGTAAAAATGGTCAACAAGGAGTTTTGGTGTCCTTTAAAGCAATATAGACAACAGCCTTTCGTCTAAATCCAGCAGGATCCTTGCAGAAACTGCATTCCATAAGTATCTCCTCCTTAGTTAGCTTTGGAGAGCTTTTCCTTCACTTTATCAGTGAGGACCTGTGTCTTATCATGACTAATGCTGGAAATTCCTCCCTGAGATAAGTAAAGGAGCTTAGGATTACCCTCTTGACTGAACATTGGAACAGAGAGGGAGAGACGGAGTATGCACTACATGTTTGTCTGTACGTGTGTGTGTTTGTACGAGAGGGGGGAAGAGAGTGTGTCTAAAGACGAGAGAGGAAGAGAACTGAGGAGGTGGTTCAGCCGGCTCCTCTGTATATTTTTTCAGTCGTGAGGCAACCTCACCATTAGTGTCAGACACTCAGATTATCCAACCAACGGAACAGGGATAAGTGGATTGATGAGGTGCTTCCATAGTCCCCGGCTGCTACAATGGAAACCGGCCCCATACTCCTGAAGCAGCTCTTTTCCTCAAGGAAGGGCAAAAATAATGAGCTACTTAACCAGACCGTTCACTGCATTTCTGTCATATTACAGCTGGCTTGTTTGTTTATCCCAGACAGATCTATATTTCACTTTTTTAATTGAATTACTTTGATACAGACTAAAAGCCCTCAGCCTAATAACATGCCAATTACAATGAAGACCTACTTAGAATAAATATGAATATAATTCAGCAATTTATTGCTTTAAATACAGGGACGGCCTGGCTCCCTTGACACCCATTGATTAATAATTGGTGCTGCAGTCTTAAAGGGAAATTAAGGAGAGCAATTTCAGATCTTCACTTAGAAGTTAAAATGCCATTTGTCAGAGAAAGCGGGCACTCCTTACCTCTCTAGCTCTAGATCAACAACTAAATCAAATAGATATTCCCTGACATAATATATGCCCATGTTTAAGATATTGGACATTATGATTTTTGAATTGATAGACCAGTATAGTCCGGTGGAAATGTTTGTGGTGTGCCCTGTGATTACCTCCTGGCAATCTATTTTGAGCACTCTGCTTGATGATGCCGTGCATTTGCATTTGCATTTCTTTGTCATTTGCATGGATATGCTCTCAAAATCCAAACGGTAATGAATCCACACTTTCTCAATTTATTAATGGAGCTGGACTTTGCAGCTTGTCCAAATCTAGTAACATATGTTCTCTAAATATGCATTGATTTATTTTGGCCTTAGATAAATTATTCTCAAAATTCTCGCATTGACTACTTAAGTAATGACCTGTCTACAGAACAGAATTCACTCACTGGCTACTCGTAAACATAACATATAGGCAACCATATGGACTGATTACTGTAACTCCGTTAGAAGCATTGCATTTGTTTTGCTCGCTCCAGCAATATCAGGTTTTTATTGAACATGATTTTTCGAGAAAAGTTATAATATCAGCTAATACATGTATTTTTAATTTAAATCTGAAATTTAGCATGGTTTCAATTTCAACAAAATTGGCTAATCTTGTGGTTCACAGCCACAGATCTTAGGATCTGAAGCTCTGCTAGCCATTAAATCAGAGACTTACTAACACCTGGGACTGCAAGTGAATGCTGCTAACTACTTCTAAATATGGCTTCAAGGCTTTATTTTGTTAATAAACAAAGTGGTTCATCATTTCATTCCAGTTAATGATAAAGTAATGTTTCATATGAAATCGGTCACTCTTGAAAAGAAAAGAACACAGTTATATATCTAATCCTGTGGCTGACAGTGGCTATATTGCCGTGGATTTAGGAAATTTATGTCTTATGAATAAAATTCAACCATTTGTAAAAATACGGTTGGCAGCTTTACACAGTGAGCATTATAAATACAAGAGTTAATCATTCTTCCGCTGCAGTCTGTAGTTTGTTTAAGGCTTGCCTCATTCACAGCATGTTAAAGATAGCAGCAATAACAATTTTATTGGCTCTCAACAGTTAACAGCTCCCTTGTCCTCGAGCTATGGAGGATGAAGGAGACGAACTGTGCAAAAACTACCAAAGTGCATATAAAAGTTAACCACTTACCTTCTATAAATAGTAAACTTCTCCTGCTTTTTTTCACACCGGTAGTGAACTTGGAAACCTCTAAAGTGGGTAATTTATTCTTCATGAGTTAACGGCAAAGTAAACAGCACTGCAAGCTCCATTTTGTCTTGAAAAAACACCCCATATAAGAGAGGTTGGCCTTCATTATGTGACTCAAGTGTAGAGTTCATGACCAAGTGATTGATCTAATCAGAGAAAGGGCATTTACGGTAAACACTGCACATTTTGAGTGAAGGTTTTATATCAACAGTGAAAATTTCCGTCATAAATAAATGAAACGATATCCCTTCACATTTTGAAATGCAAAAGCTTGAAGAACATTTGACTAGACCTCACACTTGTATTCATAAATTGCGCACAGTGTGGGCTAGGAGCTGTACATAAGGTCATATTGTACACGACCTACAATATGCATCGCTGAAATTTGAGTGTTTAATGGTGAGAATTGACAGCATTTTCTGGACGATGAAGGAAGAATGGAGAGTCGTACTTGCAGCCTCTGCAAATGTTCTGCAATGCTGATTTACAGCATTTCTGGCCTCAGGCCAATGGAATCACCCATAAATGTCCTAAAACCTAGTAACTCCAAAGTCAACTGGTCTGGAAATGATAACATTTTTATGAAGAGAAAAAATACAGCTTCACAATGAATTCTAACTTTTATTTTTCGTGTAATTCTTGACTGTGCTTTGTGCGTTGTTTTTAATTTTGCTCAAATAATTTTGGACACTAAGGAACACAGTGGGCTTTAGTAATAATGTCAGTAGTGCGAGCTGCCCAAGGATCACTGGACATCGAGTAAATATTGATCTCTGTCATTTCATCAGATAGTTTTTCTTGCAATAGTATAGAATAAAAAAACAAAGCAAGACACAGCCATAGACCAAGATACCTAACCACTTCCTTTGCCCCAACCTCAGCAACAGTAAATGGATCCCTCTTTGTGTTCCTCTGACCTTGTGTTTTGACCCACTAGGCTCAGCTGTTAAACCCAACGCCTATTGGATATCACACAAGTCCTTAACAACCTTCCCAAGGCCATGATGGGAGAATTATCATGCACATAACCATAATTCTGATTCCATCATTTGGAGTAGTGTTGTGGTTTAGCAGGTGGGAGTGAGATGTTTGACCTTGTTTAAACCCATAAATCTAATCTCATCATCCATCATCCAGTCAATTATTTGTCATTTGTGTTGTGATCAACTGCTTCAGGGGATGAGTTGTGTCCCAGGTTTCCCCAACAGTCAATCTCAGCTTTCTCTGTGGGGACTTAGTTGTTGCCCTCAGCTCAGTCAGCTTACTGCCATGAGATACACTCTTTGTGCTACCCGAAAAGTGGGCTGGACAGTGCTGCCATAATCCAGTTAGAACTGTAAACAGAACATTGTTTACTTTTTGGCCAATGTTCTCCTCGTGAGTAGATGCTTTCGTGTTTTATCGAACACCAAACCCTGGAGGGCACATGGTAGACTACATGACGACTACAATTTTTACCCAATAAAAAATATTTACCAGATTGCTAATGGAGGAATTAATAGAATCAGTTTCAATTAATGCAGCAACACTGGCTTTAGTATTTGAATTGTGGATGCCTAGATTCACTTCATTCAATCAAAAATTGTGTAATTTGCTATATTTGTTTTATATGTTTTTCAGTATTTACAGTTTTGTATAAATGTGTGACATCTTCTCAGAACTGACTCCAGCAGCTCATCTTAACATTAAATTTGTCTTTTATCTAATAATGGAGGAACTATAAAAATGTATCTGAATCAGTCTCTAGAGGGATTATGCCAATGAAGAATTGTCAGTTCAAAAAAAACTTTTTGTCTGCAGTACCAGAATGATTTGCTGACATTTTAGTGAAGGGCTTTAGCGCAGTAGTTTGAAGGGCGATGGGAAACAAGGCATTAAGGAGGGAATACAAACTGAAATGTCCTAATTCTCAGGTATAAGATAGGGTAAGTTATACAAATGCTGAAGTTGAGTTCGGTTTTCCTCTTTAATTCCTCCTTTATCTTTGTTCTGCCCGGACTGCCTCTCAGCTTCTAGTCTGTCACAGTGAAGGGGCATAATGGGCCTGAGAAGATCAGCCCATCTAAAGAGGGATTTGGAACCTTTCACCTCTGAGAAATCCAGGCTGGGGGAAGCTCCGGGGTTCATAAATGTGCAGAAGTGCACATTTTCTCGAGGTGTTAATACCCCTACCTGCTCTTGTCTTGAAAATCTCATGAAAATGTAAAGGAAGGAATGGATTCAGTTTTCTTTTTGGAATTTAAAACTATGTCTGATTCAAGTCCAACTGTGAATGATATACAGTATGCAGACTCAACAATAAGGCTAGTTTGGATCATTGAGTAACATTGCATGGCTTCTTATTAGATTACTTTTAACAAGCGTTTTATTGAATATTTTGTCAATTTAATCAGATGGGCTATGATACACTCCTTTAGAACAGAATTGGCCCCCTATTCTTTTTCAGTGCAGTAAAATCCATAAAACCGATGGAAAAGCTAAAGGCATGAGAGCTTTAAAAACATTACCAGAATCAGATTGTAGCTGAGAACCTACATGGGGAATGATGTTATGTTATGAAGGATTGATCAGTGCGTTGCTTGAAATAATTAGCAATGATTTTTGTGCGCATGCCTTGTGTGTGTTTGCGGCATTATGTCTGGCTAGCACGGATCTGTTTACCTCTTCTTATTCACCTCATGGTGTTTGATTGAAAGTCTTTGAAAATATGTATAAGCTATGAAGGCAGTACCACACAGATAGTATTGTTAATGATTTTTTTTGTGTGCGTGGGTGTGTGTGTGTTTAAATAAATACAGCCATTCTACACCTTCTTCTGGGTTTTGAGGCAGTCTATGTTGGCCTTTGTAGAATAAGGTTTATTAAATTTGACTAAACTAAGCCTACCTTTTCATCATTTAAATCTGCTTATGTGAGAGTGAGGACAGTATGTGGCTTCACTGTTACACATCCCTGCTTGAGATGAAAAATAAATATGCACCATGTACTCATTAATTTGAGCAAAACCTTGTTGTGCTTTAGGATACCATCCACATAGACTTATCAGAATCTACAAAACCATGCTCTAATGGGAATAGCACCCTGGATATAGACAGGGTACATTTGTGTGTGTGTGTGTGTGCGTGTGTGTGTGTTTGTTTGATTAAAGCAGAAGAAGCTATGATACTGACAATCATTAATCACTATATACTAATTACCAGAAGATTCTTTCATGTTCAGCTCAAAGATGTTAGAGAATGAACTCCCTCGTCATTTGCTGGAATGTTCAAGGCGAGGGACAAACAAACGCTAATAAGGTTTGTCCCTTTCAAAGAGGACTAGCCATGTAAACATACTGCATCGCTTCCTACGAGGGGCGAGGACCCGTTGGTGATATTGAGCCGTATATATTAAGGAAGAAATATGCCTGATTACTAGGTTGCCTATCCTCAGTCAGCGTGCTTTCATTAATATCAACATGGTTTGAGCGGAAAGCAAGAAATATGTACAATTCTGAGGCAAAATCATGTGTTGTGACAAGCAGTTTATCTATGTTAGTGATTACATGGCTGATATTGTGTGACTGTCTGTAGTGAGTGAGTGGTACAGTGCACATATACCTGAATAAATCTGATCTTCCTCTGTCCGATGCAATAGGCTGGGCAAATGCTTTTATGAAATAAGCCCTGATTTGTTGGCTGCATTTGGCAGATAGCCAAAGGCAACAAAGCAACATAAGCAAAGGTCGTAATGTTGTTTACAGAGACTCAATCAAATAAGAAATGACAAACCACACTGTCTGATTCTAAAAATTACACTGAACATTACTGTTAAATTGTCTTTATTGTTTGTTGGAGTTCCTCCTTTGTGGTTGCGATTTTTTTTTTTGCACTAGGCATAAGTGGGGGCAGCGAAATGGTTGTTGATGGCCCAAAGCATCTTTGTTTCTGTTGATAATGTGAGGCAGATAGAGGAAATGGTGTTCTCTGAAAAGTTAAGAGGAGTAGGAATACAGTAGTGTAAAAATTGTTTTGTATTTGTAAAAATGATTCACAAGTTGTTCACGTCATAATTTGAGCCTCCCCCCTTGTCAGAGTTGATACATGAGTAATTTTCCTCTGAGCGTTGTGAAAACATTTTGTGTTTTTGAAAAGCTAACCGAGTTATGAGATACAATGTGAAGAACATGAGATTTAGCCCAGGCGCTAACACAGTATCAGCCAGGCTTTGGTGCGAGCAACAATAGCGGGGCCTCCACAATATCAAATTTTAGAATCAGGAGTTTATGAGCAAAGCTTTCGGTGGACAAGAGGACCTCGGGGCCTTATAGCCTGAAGAAAGGCAATTACTTGTATAGGTATTATTGTGTGATGGATCCTATTTGTTGGTGACCTGAGAAACATGCAGTACAATACACAATGTCTGTGGAAGCTTGTAGACATACTGGTGAAGCAGTGCTTTTTGTTATCAGAGTGCAGTTTGGGAAAGAGTGACGAATGACCAAACAGAAAAAAGGTATGATGTAAGCAGCAATGATTTCTAATTTGAAGAGGGCAGACACAGCAGCAGTTAGACAGACAGACAGACGTAAGACTGTTCTCACCGTAATGACAGTTTTAGGGAAAATATTCTTTTTCAAATAATATTGGTAGTTATTTGCAATGTGGAATAATTGCATTTGCATAGAGTCAGCTGTGCTACACTACCAATCTCAACCATATACCCTGAATACGAAAAAAAAAAAAAAAAACAACAAAGAAATTACACCAGTGGGAGCATTTTAACCTCTGCATTGTTAACCTGGAATATGGCGCACACTTTTTTGCAGAAGATAGAATCACTGCTTGCATAGGTGATTCAGTTTTAGTGCGCATTTACAGCTCTTAATTAAAAGTAGCATTTTAGGAAATTCAGCAATCAAAAGGGTGAACGCTAATACACAAGGGCTCATTTATGACCCATGATATGGAGATATCAAATGACCCAGGAAATCAATAGCCACATTTGTTTAATAATATTGCAGGAAGTTCAAGGTGGAGACGCGGAGCAGATGGAGGTAATAAGTAAGTCAAGCAACAGCTGAAACAAACCAGAGACATCTTGCCAGAGAGCTGCCGTCACTTTTCAACACATTGGACCAGGCAAGACAAGGGCAGCCCCACAAGGGGGCCTAATGCTAACTCCTCTCTTGAACCTTTCATTTCTCTTCATCACAAAGCAGGGAGCACTGGTTTCTGTCATGCAGATGGCCGTTTATTCTTCTAGCATGCTCCACAGCATTTAGCAGCTAAATGTAAATGATCCACTTGAATAATCAGACTTTTTAATCTATACATAGTCTATATTTATGTCATATATGTATGTATTTATATATATGTCATATGTGTTTTTAGAACCATGTTTGTCAACCACCACCATGCACACTATCAACATATGTACCCCACACCTTATTCATAATCAATATATACTTTCCTATGGTTGTCCAATTCACTGTAAAATAAATGCAGTGATAAATCCACAATAATACCCTTTCTACACAATACTTTATAATCTACAACCTGTCTGGAGATTTCTACTAGAGCAGACAAGTACATCCTTCTCTCTGTCAAATGTTTTACACCACCTTTTCCCCAACCAGTCCATCCAGTCTCATCCAGGGCCATCTCTGTCATTGTACAGTATATGTAATATGTCCCAACAGAGCACCTGGGAAAGTGGCCATGCCAACACCTGGGACACACACACACACACACACACACACACACACACGTACACGTAGATTCTCCCATCAGCTCTTGAGGTCCTGCTGGATAGATAGAATAACACCCCGCGGAGCTGCTCCGACACCACCTGGGTCCCCCCCTGTCTCTCGCTCTCTCTCTTCCTGTACCATCCCTCTGCAACATGGTCGTGTCACTGCCAATCAGGCCTTCCTGTCACTGCACTGTGGTGTGCGTGTATGTAAGGCAATTGCACTGCCTCACCCCTGGAGTGGACACGGAGAGGCAGAGAGTGATGGAGGCTGCCACCTAACAGCCTCTAATAGCACCTGACACAGCGTTACACACAGCTACGATCTCTGTGCCGCCCAGCTGAGTTTGGGTTAGGACAGGACAGGCGAGGTGGGGGTTGGGAGGGGGATGAAGACATGGGTTTGGGTGGGGTGTATGTGCCTGAGGAAAGACGGCATTGAATATGAGACTGGTAGATGTCAGAGCGTGTGCGCATGCCTGAGATACAGTTTCACTGCCCCCATCAGTTTTATTTCATAATACAGTGGCATGAAAAGGAAGCTAAATAAAAATTTCACAATCTGTATCACGATGGGATTTTCCCACATTTAGGCCCTCTTTACACCACTCCCTGGTGATAGTATTTATACAGCTTCAATGATACCCAATTCTGTCTTTAATTCCACTGGATGTTGTGTGTTCTTCACTCTTGCTACAAATCCACATTTGAGGATTAACCATAATCCAGCCCTAAACCCTAACCCTAACCCAAATAATTCATCTCATCCTGTATGCCTTTTTCGAACATATTCAAACTTTCTCTTTTTTGCTTCCTCCCCAGGATGAAACCATTCGTCCTGTACACTTCAAACGGGGGAGGATGCAGGGCTTAAGTGAAGATGATCCATGCTGCCTATCTTTCTATGCCAACTGACACTGCCGGTGACCCCCGAGCAGATGTTCCTTGTAATAATCTGCAGTTGAGAGAGGCATGCATGCCAGGTGGAGATCCCGGGGTCCACTCCCAAATGATTTTCCCCTTATAAAACAAAAGGAGCTTTGAGGTATCGGCTTTCGGCGACACAAAGATCGGGGTGTAAGGGCCTGCAGAGGGGAGTACTTTTAATACAATTAGAGGTCTTTAGAGACAGGCAGCAGGGCCAGGCAGGCAAACAGGGCACCGGCCAACTGACCGACTGCCTGGCTGGCTTGGCAAGACAAAGACGAGGATGTTTAGATGGGCGCAAACAGGCTTTTAAAATGACACAAGGTGCACTGTTGCGGCTGGTGTTGAGGTAAGAGGCGGAAATGAGAAGATATGCCATAATATCTGTAAAGCTATCTCGATCTGGTTTTAGTTTGGGAGGGTGAGGAGAGATGGGGTGAGTACAGGGAGAGAGTCAGTAAGTCAAAGACAGGAGAGAGAGAGAGAGAGACTAGGGGACTGGAGCCGCCTGAGCCAAAGTCCCCTAAGCAAGGGCACAGCTCCTGTTACCGCCTGCTAATGGAGTGGGGCTATTTCAGTAGCATTGATTGACTGCTTTCTTCCTCTAAGCGAGCAACTTTCTCATATCTGGGGGAAAATGGATCATAAGCACCCCGGCAGACGAGAGCAGGCTGGTGGAGAGGAGAGGATGATGTTGGTGGCACGAACACCCCTCTGTCTTCTCCCTCACCCTCACGCTCCCTCTCCCCTCTCTGTTTGACTGTCTGGTGGCTTAGTGGTGGAGGTGGGGTGGACGGGGGTTGGAGGTGTAGGGACGCCACTATGAAGTTCCCCCTAAGACCTTTAGGGGGTGCAGTCATTCCACCTTGGAACCGAACAAGCCCCCCTCTGCTTTGTCATAACTGTCAAACGCAAATCCTTCCTGGTTGATTGTTTTCATTGAGGGGAGAAGGGGTAAGGCTGACAGATTTCCTGAATAAGAAATGGGACAGGATATGAGAATTTATCTGACAGGTATACACGGCTGATTTGATACCATTGTGGAGCTGGATAAGCAGGTCACAGGCAGTTTTGGTACCAAATTAATGATGGGTACTAATTAATTTGACAGGGTGGGATTAGCAAGGGCAACATCACGCACTACTTTGCCGATGCTGATGAAAGCATAGCCGCTGTCTTGATTAGAGTTTCTCTCAAAATGAACAAGTAGCTGACATTCACAATTTGTGGCACTAAAACAAGTTTACCGTCTGCTTGCTTTGAAGCCCATCAGCCAAATGTATGTTCTTTGTTTTTTCTGCTGTCCACAGAAATGTTATCCAAATGAAACACTTTACGTCTGATTAGTAAAAAACCCCTCTCATTCAATTTAAAATAAATTCCTGCTCTTTTAAAAAATACATCAAAATCAAACCTTAAATTGCCCATTACACAAAAATAAACACACAAGCCCCGGCCCTCACTACTGTCTTTAAACATCTGCTAATCTGCTTTCATTGGCTTTCCCAGCCTGGGGCATGCAACCGAGTGTGTGTGTGTGTGCATGTGCGTGTGCAAAGATCTGTGGTGAATGCCTAATTATCTGATTATATATGTTTATTCTAATCCATCTCTCTGGAGGACTGTGCGAGGCACGGAGAGAGCAGACACACCAGCTATAAGTGGCATGAGGAACTCCCCTCACCTCTTCACTCACTGTTTAGTTCTCCACATAACATCCGCTCACCCATTCATAATCTGTCATTTAAGTCATAATACATGTATCCATTTCATCCGCAAAACACTCCACAATCTTTACAGCCTGCTTGACCCTTGACGAAGCTGAACATGGAAGTTCAAGATGCTTTTTGCAGTAAGTAAATACTGTACATTTCAAATGCAAAATATTATTTAGTGTGTGTTTAACAATATGTATCTGACATGTAATTAAGGTGTGAGGCTCCAATCAAGTAAATTTTCTTTATTGACAGAAATTCTGAAACATAATAATTAACACATTTTTTCAAGTTCAGATATTTCCTCTCTGTATTTTCACATCATGTGTAAGTTTTTAGATTTGGACAAAAGAATTCAGGCACTCAAATAGAGAAAAAAAAAAGGGAAATGTGATTAAGTTTCAACAATATGATGTGGGACCAGGAAAAATAAACTCTCAAAAGAAAGCGCCCTGCATCTGGTGGACTATATAAAAATGTGACTGAAAAGCCATCAAAAACATTTCCCTGAAGTTGAAATTGTATTTTTATAAGCTCAGACAACCACAGCAAATAGCTGTGGTGATTTTGATAAACCAGTTAGCAAGTGTGGATCAAGCCGTTCAAGATTTCAAAGGTGTGTCTTTGGATTCAGGCCTTTACCCCTGAAGAAAACTTTCTTCTGTATTTTCCCCTTCACTTTTTTACTATTAGGCATGAATGTTTTTAAAATACTATACATTTGGGTTTCAATGGCTGTGGATTTTAAATATGGGGCCCCTCTGAATATGTGGTGTTCTTATCCCGTACATTTGAGAGGGACGTGCTTAATAGGCTTCAACTACTATTGCCTTTGATCAAGTTTAAAGAGGAGCAAAAAGGGCTCTGTAGCTAATGCTGATCCCCATGGCTTTCTTCACACCCTGTGTGCTCTTTCTCCTGTACATGCATGCACACAGACACACACACACACACACACACACACACACACACACACACACACGCAACCCACCCCATCACTTGCACGGGAGCTCTCTCTCCCACACACATATAACCCCACCAACCGTGAGGCTACAAATAGCTAACCAAGGTGACTCTATCGATCTCCAAACAACAGCGAGAGAGAGACACAGAAAGAAAGGGAGAGACACTGTGAAAGAGGGAGAGAAGAGTATGTTTCTGAATGGATAGACAGTCGTGCCTTAAGGTTTTTGTTTCCTGTTCATGACTGTGGATAAATGTCCTGTAATAAAGCACTTTTTTGAGTGATCAGTACTGATGTAGACAGTTGACATGTTGTCTTTAGCAGACCTCACATAAGCCTTTAGTATTCCTCATTGCATCATTTCCTGCACAAAGTAAATGTGTAATCATTTGCCATGTTGTGATATTGTTGTAAACATTAAAACACCCATCTCAGAATAGTTCACATTACCTCTGCATGCATAGATGTTTCAACAAAAGACGTATTCTTAACACATAATTGTATTTTTATGCTTCCATGTTATTTACTCCACAGCCCATTTAGCATGCTTGATAAAAATAGTCTGTCTCTCCTAGTCAGAGACAGTGATCGCTGCTGGTCAGCTCAGTGTTTACTTAATCTCCTCATTTATGTTTCATTGAGTTTAATGCACAATCAACATAATAAAGAAAGCAGTGTCTCCCCTGACGAAATGGCCATTTTGTCAATTTGAGTTCACATTATACCTCAACCCGCAGAGAAAAATACAAGACATCATGCTCATCTTGGAGTAAATCAATAGTAACCTGCTCTTCCCTGGACATACTTTAGTTTAGGTCAGCACTTGATTCTTCAAACATGTAAATTGATTGTCTGTTGGACATTGAAAATTACTTTAATGGTCCTCTTTACAAATGTGGTTTGTATTGATTGCATTAGATTTTGAATTGCACCCTGGCAAAACATTTTTTTTCTTCCTCTAGAAGCCACAGATGATTGCTTGGACTATGCTAACCTGATGTGTAGTGTAGGCATTTTTATTCCGGCATTTCATGTGTATTCATGTAGTCAAACAGAGATTTGTTAAAATAAAACAAACAGTACAATTTCAAGCCGTTTTACCTGCAACTGATTCTACAAAAAACTACTGGTGGCTTTGGTAATTTCCTTGGTGAGATTTTTAAATAAATGACTTAATAATTTGTATGTTACAAATCTTAAATCTAGCTCTCTGGAAGAAAAGTTTGTCGACATTTAAACATTCTGTATCCTACTTGGAGTTTATGTCTTTGTCTCTCTTTGTTGATTTCTTTACCAAAACTAATTAAACAGCTTTGTTTGTGCATCCACTAAACGTCTCTCGCATCTTTAAAAACTTCAACAAAAACTATAGTGATCATGTTTGTGTTGTTTTTCCCTTAGATAGATAGATAGATAGATACTTTATTAATCTCCAAAGAGAAATTTACACTTTTAAATGCGAAGTCCATCACAATATAAGTTGTTTTAGTTGAAGAGGAAAAATATATTATTTTGTAAATGTGAAGTTTTCAGAAGTCAAGATTCCTTTCGCAAACGAAGTGAAAATAAAAGCATAGTTTTACCGCACCAAGATTTCATGGCCTGTGTCTCTCCTTATGGTCTGTTCTCTTCCATCACTGTTCTATTTAAAGTGCTTTGGTCTACTGTAGTGGCTTGCACTGATCTTTTGCTGCCGAGCTGTGTGCCGCTCTGTTCTGAATCATTCCATGCGATGGAAACGGAGGAGGTGAGACACAGAGCGAGAGGAACAGAGAGCGAGTGACGGGGTGAGAGGGAGAGGGAGAGACAGGGGAAAAGAGAGTCTCCAGGGGAAGTGAATGGTTGGAATGCGCGTTGAGGCTCGGTGAATGAGCTGCACGCTGGGCTGGGGGGTACTGGAGGTATTGTGTTGAGGCAGCAGGGGTCACAGTGGCTGTGACTGACACCAAAACAACATTTCATGGCAGACGACACTGGTTAAAGGCCGTGGCCAGGCCTCAACTGCCGACCACACCTTGAGTATCAACAACCATTTCTTTTTATGGTAAATTCTATGTGATTGGCTTTGGTGGGTTTTTTTTTTAAACCTTTCTTTTTTTCCCTTTTTGCTTGGAACAAAAGTAGAAATTTTTACTTGCAGGGATGGTGCTATGCCACAGGGCTCCAAAAGACACCTCCTAAAATGCCTCTTATGCAAGTTAATTTGTTGCAAAAATAGCAGAACATATAATCAGCAGTGAATAAAGCATCTGTGCTGCATCCCCTCTTAAGCAGCTACTGGACCTAGCACAAAGCCAAAAAGGGAAAAAAAAACAAACAAACAGGACATTACTTCAGTGTTATTTTCACAGTATCAAGTATTTTCACAAATGCACATTTTGTGTGTGCATAAACTGTATGTAGCAACATGCATGTGCAATTCACACCTATTTGCATGTATTTTCTTGTCCTGTTCATGCAATGTTTCTATTTAAAAGCTATCATAAAGTTGCTATTTGCTGTGAATTGATGCTGTAGTTATGGTCACAGGAATCATGTTGTACTGTGATCCGGTTTTGCCCATGAGCCTCAATAAAACACCGTGGCCTGTCACTTAAAAAAATCATCGGTAAGTGAACTACGTGTTCCGAGCAGCAGCCACGGGGCACGACTGTGGAATAGACAAAAACGCCACAGTAAAGTACATCTCTGCACTTCCCAGGCTCTCTCAGCCTCAAGTTTTCATTGCTTGCTATCCACTTATCAATTCCCTTTAATCGTGAGCTAGCTGGCTGATAGCATAATTAGGCAGCTAACATCTCTTTTAGGAGTCTATTGAGCATTCTAATTAGCAGCAGATTAATGGGCAGTGAAGGCTCAGCTCCACACCGCCAACACCAGCGACCCACTGTTACCTTCAGCTGCGCACCGCCCAGGGGCGAGGAAGAGGAGCAAAGTGGGGGTTGCAGCTAGGGAGTGAAGTGTGTGTGTGTACGTACATTTGGGGGTCGAAAGTGAACGTGGTCTGTGAGGGTTTTTGATATTATTTTAATAGTTGGCACTGAGAAAGGAAGGGTTTGAGGGCCTGTGTGTGACGTACAGAGTGGGGTTAGGTCAAGGATTTTGTGTGTGTGTGTTCTGCATGGAGTGTACCTCCAGGTCCTTCACAGACATTGTGAGGCATTGAAAGTCTCGCCCTGGGGGTGCCCGAGCACTAATTCTAATTATCACCAGATTACAGAGATAATGGGAGACCCCGCTGTCAAGAATCTAACACCTCTCTCTCAGGCTCTTTCTCCTTCATATGGCCATTTTACAGCCCAGCAGTCACTGGGGTTGCCTGGTAAATGTGAGAGAGTGTTCAGGGAGAGAATGAGGTGCACAGAGAGTAGTTTTCAGAGTATTAGAGAGGGAGAGCGGGTGAGGAGATTGAAAGAGGACCAGAATTGACAGAAGGGTGAACGTGAGTGAAAAGGAGTTAAAGAGAGAGTTAGAGAGAGATAGAGAACGATTTAGTGATAAAGAGAGACTGCAAGGTGAGAGGTATAGGTAAGCACAGTGGAGACAGGAGAGGAGAAATCTCTCTCCTCTACGTTTCTAACTTACTGCAGACACACCAGAGTGCCAGCCAGTGTAGTCTATTTGGTGCCATCCAGCAATTCACCTGCTCAACCACCAGTGTTTGTCCTCTCTGTCTCCACTTTCTGGCTCTCTTGAGCTGGTTCTTGCACTTTGAATGACCACTTTTTAGCCTTGTGAATGGGCATGCAGTGCAAAAGAAGCAGGGAAGATGAGAAAAGCCAGACAGACACAGCATTCAGAAACGAAATGCATTCAAACCAGCAAGGTCCATAGCACAGCCTGGCCAAGTCTGCCACAAGGATGCTCCTCTGCCGTTCTTTGTTGATGACATCAATGTGTCACCACTGAAATCCCATATACAGCAGCAAGTTTCTTGTCCAAGTTCTTGTAGAAACATGTTGTATGATGTTTTCAAGGTGTACTTTTAATGAAGCCACCACGGAAGAACGCTTGAGCTCTTATGAATGGGCCCAAACTAACTGCGGCTAGGTTTTTAATATAAAAAGTAAACAGGTGAGCTTAAAAATGACAAAGGTGCTGGATGGGACAGTGTGAAAGTGGTGAGAGCTACTTTATGTCAGTAAGATGAAAAGGGGGTTGCATCTGCATGCAATCAGCAGGAGGACTCACACCAGCCTTTGATTTTACACACTCATCGCTCTTACACAATAACGCTCCACCCTCTGCAAGTTTGCAGATACAAAAATGGCTCCTTAGTGCCTTTACCTACCAAGGCCTTGTGGTACTAACTGCCTCTTGTTTTTTAATAACCCTCTCTTTCATTCACAACCAGTGAGTCTAGTCAAGTATACAGGATTAGTCTGTCTTACAGTAGTAGTAGCATCAAAATATTAATAGAAACTATAATATGTCTAATATGTCTTGCCTTGTGTGTTAAATTTATTCTGATTAACATAATTTGATGAAGCAACAGATCAGCAATGTCAACGAAATACCAGTAGAGGCAATGTGGTTTTCTCTATTCTTTATTGAGTTTAAAAAACAAATGCAAATAATGGTTATATTGTAACATACAGGATATTAGCTTTTGTATGCATTGAAAATTCATGACTAATAAATACCTTTTGGAGCTGAAATGTGGGGTTTGTTAAGATGTAATTGCTTTGCAGTATATAGACAGAGTGTGAGGGATAAGGTCAGGGAGTCTCTCCCTGTGGAGCAGCAAGTGAACTGTAGTCTGTGCCAAATGGCCTACACCACACTGTTCTGCCAATCTGTTGGAGCTTGGCTCTAAAATGCACCTGCGGACACCCCGAGGCCCGTGGTTGGGGTGGTTCATCATTGCTTAAGTACTGCACATCAGTGGATTTCAAAGTTTTCCTAGGGGAGTCAGATTTTCCACATCCTTTTTTGAATGACCCAAAGCTAATATTAACTGCTTGGCAGTCATATATAAATTTGAAAATATGTTGGTAAGTTTTCTTTCTGACTGTTGATTGTGAACATTTGACATGCATTTCTACTCTTTCTGACATTATAGAATAAACTGGTGTGCTCAGCCCACTTTCCCTGCTCTAGAAAAAGTACAGGACGTGCAGTGAGGACCTTCTCAAATAGAATTACTGAACACATAAAGTCAAATGTCAACAGTTGTGCACTCACTTTAAATGACTCTTCATCACCCTGATGGATTTACTGGGAGGGGGAATCCTGTTTTTATTCTCAAATGAATCTGTTCAGGACTCTGATGGGGGCCATAAAGAATGACATATTTATCTTCAGGCTAGGTGGTTTGACAAGGACAGCCACAGTGAGTTATTACAGCACACAGGATGGGGGCTTCAGTGGAGACTTGGCCTCACTGTACTGTAACAGAGCAATACCCTGCTGTACCACATCTACATGGACAGTGTTTTAATAGGAAAATGATAATGTGTGTTTGGACTTTAGATTTTCATAGTGTCGCAAAAACACTGAAACATACAAACATTATTATGATAGCAAC
Source organism: Chelmon rostratus (assembly GCF_017976325.1). NCBI lineage: Eukaryota > Metazoa > Chordata > Actinopteri > Chaetodontiformes > Chaetodontidae > Chelmon > Chelmon rostratus. The sequence goes on from NC_055665.1 coordinate 20,960,147, forward strand.
AGCAGAGCTAAAAACTGTTGTACCCAAATTATCAGTCAAGGTTTGCTGTACTTGAGTTTCACAACCTTTGTGCTTTCTTGTAACACTGGCTGACATCATTATCAAACTGTACACACTGCACCCTCCTCCTGCAAGGCCTTATTAATAACAGGCTCCATTAAAATTTATCAACCACCATTTTATTGCAACCTATATCATAAATCCCATCGATGGTGGCGATATATAACTGTTTGTAGTTTATTATATTATATCATAATTTTCCTGACAGGGCACAGTTCTGTTGTCTGACCTGCTATAAATCAGCTCTCCTTAATTAACTGAGCTGCGCAACAACTACCAGTTGCATTTAGAGAATTAAATATTGACTATTTATGTTCTATCATGTTATTGAAATGCTTTTCAGGTCCGGGAAAATGCATTCTATTTGCCTCTATTAGTGCAAAGCAACATAGTGCTCAGTTTGAGATACAAAGAGCAATCGGGCAGCGAGGAATTCTACATCCTTATTAAACTATATTAACAATACCTATTGATTAATAAAATATATGAATTCCCATTGGGTAAGTTCTAACATTACATCAGGCTGTACAATTGGTGAGTTTTTAATTCAATATTAATAGATGTGTCTACCTATTTATGTCCAAATATAGTCACTGAAGTCTGAGACAAGCTTATGTGGTATCACGTTAGTCAAATGATTGTCACTCATAATGATAAACTACGAGCAAATCCTGGAGCTGCTCACTGTGAGACCTGTGTGTAAATCAGTGGTTTTATTTTTTAGGAGTCAATGAAAATAACCTATGGTGGTTTAAAACGCTAAATTCGGTATGTTTGAAATGACAAAAAGTCCACCTCACAAGATACAATACAGTATCTGTGCTGTATTTGCAATCAGCATGGCTTCATTAAGCATTGCACAGGCACTTGTTCTGCCATATTCCCTGTACAGTAGATAAACCTGTAATTGCTGCCACATAACTAAGTCGGCCTCTCACAACAGAGAAAGAGAGAGAGACGGGGAAATGGACTTTCCCAATGTGCCTCATGCTTCAGAAGAATGGTACGTTTGTCATTTATGTATATATTTCAAAGGGTTGCTCCTGTAAAGCAATCCACTAGCATTCTTTCCCTCCTCAGTCTGTTCTGTGGGGCCGCTGTGTTGTCTGCTGTGGCATGTGGAGCTGGAGCTGGGGAGTTAAATGGATTAATTACCTTTAAGGTCCTTTTGCGTCTTTTATTTCACAGACAGACTCACTGGGGGCTTTTGAAATGCACACACACCCCCTTTTCCTAATGACATAATCACATAATTAGGTGATTTTCAAATGGAATCGCCACATAAGTAGGGGGTTAATTTTCCTCCTGGTCTATTCATCTGATTTGCTGGTGTTTTAGGTCACCAGTTCCTACACTGTGTGTTCAGAGGGAGACAAAAGAGGTTATATGGAAAAAGCTCCAAGGAAAATACAGAAATTTGACAGGAGTGGAAAAACCTTCCTGAATGCAAGAGGAGTGCAAAGTGACTGGATTATTGGATATAAAATGTTACACGTCAAACATTTTAGGGGTGACAGGAAACATTTTGTGCCAGTGTGTCGCATGTTTAAACTTAAAACTTGCGCAAACAGTTGCTGTTCTGCTGATTAGATGCTGAGGCTATCTGGATATCCAGTTTCATAGAGAAGAGTATCCTGGTTGAGTGTCATCCACAATCAATGGTGAGAAAGGAGGAGGCAATGCCTGGTTTCCAGAGCAACAGATCTCAAATAAAGATTTCCCCTTCTCTCGGAAATTCTGTGGTGACACGGCTGAAATGCTCTCCTCATTGACTCCAAACACGGGTCCAGTGCTCCCAAACACTTGGGCCTGTGCGGCGCGGTCTAATATGTGATGTGAAACAAGAAGGTGTCCTTTCATTCAGTCCACTGTGGGCTTTAGTGAGAACAATCAGCAGCTCTCCACAGCAAGAAGGCGTGAGGAGCAATTCTTTTCTCCTCCCAGCCACGGGAGGAGAAGAAATCAGATAATTAAATGTGAGAAACGGCGTAGAAAGAGAGAAAGGGGACGGACCTTTCTGCACGGCTACCTTCCTGAGGCTACCTGCTCAGGCGTGGAGCTAGCGAGCGAGCTAGCCATGGCGGTATATAGCAAGGGCCCTGCAGCGTGGAAACGGTAGCGGCGCAGACCGTGACAAAAAGACGGCACGGCCCCTCAATGCTCCACCTGGCAAACACAGACGGTTGTCAGGGACTGGCAAGTCAGGCATGTCCTCTTCAAGTGGCACCACGTCCATCAGAGCCCATTCTGAATGGGCCCTCTTGCTGTTTGTATGGCCTGAGCTCCAATGATATGCCTCACTCGCCTCTGAAACTCCATAGACTGGTTTCACTGTCACAGCAATGGGAGGAGAGGTGTTGAGCCAAGGCTATTGTTGGAGGCAGATAATGGGAGAGAGGGGAAAGTGTTAAAAATGATTGTGTCTCTGTTGGGGCTCTGTGTCCAGATCTGTGGACTGAATCACATCATAATAAGGAAGTGAAGCGGAGCAGGTCCCTTTTTTTATTCTCCTTCAACAAGACATGACATGGCGGCCATGTTTGGTCTCCTGGTCAAATATGTTGCCACTGTTGCAAGCTATTGTGGAGAGACAAAGAGGTCATCCAAACATCAGAAATAAAAATGGAGCTAGTAAATACAGTATGTGAGGAATGAAACAAATAAGTACATTTCCATCAAAAATTCAAACCCAATGATTTTCTACATTATCATCAATAATCCAACACACTGCTGGTAGAATGAAAAGTATGTACACTCTGGTGTCCAGACTATTTTTAAATGTATTTAAAAAATAGAACAGTACGTTACTTTAAAGCTAATGATCACCGTCTCACATTGAATTGAAATTACAGCTGTGTCTATGTGGTCCCTTTTAAACTAATTCCACCCATTTTCTTCAATAAACAGGTTATTTCAACTTAAGTGATGTATCAGTTTCCCTTTGGAATTGAATTAGTAAGTGGATGGGGATGGAAAACTGCTGCATTAGCCTTTGTGTTGTGGGCATTATTGTTTCAAATGAACTGTTTTTTCAGTGGCAATAAATATCCTAAATCTTTTCTGTCTCTGTGTGTTGCATGTGTTTCTGTGCCCTGTTGTGTGTTTGCTCCTGGCTCTCGCATGAATACAAATTCCTCTGTTAAGGGCCAGTGAGAACAGAGCTTTCTTCACTCTATTGACTGAAAATCTAGTTGTCTCATCTCTCTAAGCAGATGTCTTTCCCCAAGCATCTGTTTATATTAGTACTGTAATTGCTGGTGATAATAAGCCCATTGATTCAGTATCTAAGGAAATAGTCAATCAGGGCAGCTCATTCGTCTTACTTTTCCTGACAGTTTTCCCCTCTAGCTAAACAGACAGTGCCAGGGCCTGGGCTTTGTTGACTGGATTGGAAAAGCAGACTGTGGTGGGTTGGGAATGGCCGGCCTGTCGACTCTGAGTGAGTGATGGGATTGGTGCAAACACACCAGTGACCCAATGGCCCTTACAGGAGGCCCTGGGTGATAGATGTGTTGATTTGTTTATAGACGCCTAAGCCCATTCTCTATTCTCTCTCTCTCTATTCTCTCTCTCTCCCAGAATCAGTTTTTCTCTTTATTTCCTGTTTTTGATACTCTTTCTTCCCACCCTTTCCTACTCTCTCCACCTCCTTAACTCCCACTCTGTACTTCAGATGGTTTTCATGTTGCCTGACCTATGCAGCAAACCCAACAGGCTTTGATAGTTTGTTCAGCAGCTAATATTGAGATCTTATCTTTGCTGCAATCACAAATCAATGAAATGCACCCCTTGTACTTATCACTCTCTGAATTTCCATCAACATGCATCAGAAAATATTCTGGAATAAAAGCGACTTGTGAAAATGATGTGTGTAAAAAATGCAGCGTTTGTAAAATCACAGAAATGATTGAATTCACTGTGGCTGCAGTAATATACCTCTGGCTTCCTCCGCTTCTCAACAAAGACATTTGTTGAATGGATCCGCTCCCTAAGAAGGACAGCTTGTTTTCTGTTTGGAGGAATGACAACATGGTGTATTTTTTGTGATAGAGGCAGTGTTCGAGCACCGAATGTTTAAGCAGCACGTGCAACGGCAAAAACATCTTGGGGCGAGCTGATTTTTAACCAACAACATCCGACTCTGCTCATACATTCAAAAATCTTCTAACATTGAGCTTCAGAGTGAGAACACATTATTTAGGCCACAGCCAATGTAGTGCCATTAGTTTCTCTCCATAAACCAGTAGCAATCTGAAAGGTGAGTGAATTCTAAATACCTTCACAGAGTGGAATGAGAGTAAAAGTGAACCGTGTCCTGCCTAGTTAATGATTGCCCCATTCAGTGTCCAGTGTGTCCAGCTCTACGACTTCAGAAGCCGTAATATTGTCAGAAATAAATCACTGAGCGATGGCCTAAACTAAATGTGTTCCTTGGTTGGGGTTAAAGGGCAGAGCCACCCATTACTCTGTACTGCCAAAGGGTCATTATTGCCATGTCAATGATGTTACAAATGAGACTTTGTGATGTATCTTTTCCCAGCACTTCAAACATGTAGGGGGTGAATTGCAGCGTACAAATGGGTGCAGCAGGCTAAAGGTACAACATCTTGGTTGTCCCATTTGATTGCATATTGTGTTATCAGTGGTATTATTTTGGAGTTACTTTTGAAAAGTTAATAAAAGCCCATGCAGAATAAGTAAATAAGAAATAAATATTACTGATAATGCTACCTGTTTCTGTTAAAAAAAAGAAAAAAATGCCTTGAATATGTATATGTACAAATGTTTCCTTCAGTGTATGTGCAAACAAATAAGGCAAACCTGGAAATAAAACTATCCAGGAAAAGTATCTTTACCCATGGGAAAAATCCTCCAACACACACCCACACATTCACACACCTCGCCACACACACAATAACCGGAGAGGAAAGAGGAGAGAGTAGAATTCTTTACGGCCTGTCACAGTGTCAGAAGCAAGTTCACGGTGAGCGTGTCTTATTATGCACGGCATCCGAAAACTGCGGTAAATTAGCAAAACATATGGCGACTTAATGATATCAATGAAGTGGCCATGAGGGCTGCCTAGGAGCAACAAATCTGTTAGATGCGGAGTGGTGTTGCTCACCGTGCCCCACTGTTTCCCTCTGACTGATAGAACAAGCCAACGCCACGTCCATTAAGATCAATACGCCAGCCATTAAGATAGTAAAAAGCACATTTACCAGGGTTGTCAGGCTCATTATTGCAAGCAGATGGCAGCCCTTGCACTTACAATTCTAGACAAGGGAAGCAGTGACAAGACTTCAAATTAGAATCTATAATGCTAATCTATGGCCTGCTGGTGCAGTGGAGATAAAAATACATTATACAACAGAAGACAGCGAGTATTGGGCTGGACTGTGAATCCAGGTACAGGACAGCTGTGGGGTGCAAATATACTCCTAGCTGTTAGCCTTTGGCAAAGATTTTAAAGCTTTTTGAAAGCGTATACACGGATTACATGCTATGTGATCCAGGGCCTCAGTGATTGGGGTTTTTGCATGATGGCAAAGGAGCACTACAATGTAAAAATATTTGTCTTGTGAGTGCTGATCTCAGGCCAGGGCTTACTCTGGAAGTCATGTGACCTGCACTCTCTGTGGAAGGCCTCACCCCTCCATGTTGCACTTCTCCTGCATTATTTCCGCACAAATTTCTAAAGAATCTGGGAAGAAAGCTGCACTTCCAGACACATTTTCCTCATCATAAGAAGACATATAAGCTCAGATTCACATAACTTCATGTTTCGCAACATGGCGGCAACCTGTATGACAATATACTCCTCCTACTAGAATCATTTTGTTCTTCTTTATTGGATTCATGAAAGGAAGGCTGGTCGATGGTAAGAAACCCTTTCATACTGGTTTGTTCTGTCTTTGACAATGAGTAGACAAACATTGGTGAGGTACTGGTGTATGCATAGTGTTAGGGATCAGTCATAGCTCACAGCATGTGCAAGCAGCCCAGCACGATTGGCCAATATTCAATTAACTGTGGCCAATAACCAAGTTTATCTGTGAGTCATGTTTAGCTAATGTAGTCTTAATGTTTTTTTAATCGAGATCAGTCCATAGCCAATGAAAACGGAAGCTGTTGCACACAAAGCACATAAGTAACCGAATGACCACAAAATAAATATTTCAAGTAGATAAAAATAAAGCCACTAGATTTGAGCAAAAGGAGGAGCAGATGCAATAAATGATGGATTGACATGGGAGCAGGAGGGAGGAGTTGGGTGGTGAGGGCAAAGATTTTGCTAATCATAAGAACAACTGCAACGATCCATAAAGACATTAACTCCTCATTCACGCTGGATGTTCCCAGACATGTAGAGAAGCCTCACCAGGGCAATAACACTGTGACAAATTCAGCAACAACAGATCAATGTTAAGGAGCACCGCAGGAGCCTGGGAAGGACAGGAAGCCACACCGGTTGCAACCAGTAGCTGAAGCTGTTTTGGAAAAGTGCTAACTAGTCAAATTAATACAAGAATTGTGCCACATTATAAAAAAAACTGAAAATGACTGAATAATAAGGACAAGAAATCCCAGCTGATGCTTACTGAGCCACAAAATATAGACTTATCACAATAAATGTTGCTGGAATACTGCAGAGAAAAAGCCTTTGAGGGCTTAGATCTGGAAACCTGATGTTCAAGGAAAGTTCGCTCTATATCATAGTCTTAGTTTTCCTTTCAGGAGGAAGTCATGCACTGCTCTTGTTCATTCTGCTCTCTCTCTCTCCCCCCCCGGACACTCCAAATAAATGGCTAAAAAGAGATCTACTTAAAGCTGTCAAAGACTGTCGGAGCCAACAGCCGGGGCACTACGCACGACCTACTCCCTGACCCCCTCTTTTCAGGGGTCACTTGTAGGCTGCCTCTGGTGGGAGTGCGGGGTAGTCATGCACTGAATGACAATGTATAAACATATGAATCGCTCCCTCTCAGTTGCTCCCGTTCAAAGGCTGTGGAAGAGCAGCTTTACAAGATTGCATGGTTTATCTTAATTTGCAGAGAATAAGCGCTTAGATTTAACGAAAAGTCTGGTTCATGACAAACAGTAAACCTAGGAACCGGGAAGATTTAATGTATGCTGTAGAACCCCCCCATGGTGCCATGTAATAAAGATAGCGTGAATGAGTTTGCTCTTTACCACTCTGAAGTTGTCCAGTGACACGAGTGTCCCTGAGATCTTGACGCAATAATAGAAACACAAGAGAGTAACAACACTGCAAGACTAATGATTTGATGTGACCTAGGGTGATCTGACAAGATGTTTAAAATGCATGTTTTCTGTATCAATACAATACCGATTTTCCCCATCATTAAGCCAGACGCATAAAATCCATAATTGGCAGAGATATTAGCCCGTAATTACTGGCCTACCCTCATATGGGATTTTGAAAATTCACCCAGTTAATATGGCGCAAATGATAAATTATTCCATTGCTTTGTGTTAATCACTACAGTGGAGTCATAAGGGCTTGGCCCCAAAGCTCAGTTTTAACATTAATGCCCTACCTCTCATCAATATTAATAGGTCCCTTTAGTAAGTGGATATGCATGTGTGTATGTGTGTGTGGGTGGGGTCTTTAGAAGGAGAAAGGGAGAAGTGAGAGAGACATGTAATTTTGACTTTGATGCTGAGGGTACATGGCAGCAAACTGAACCAACAATATTGCTTGTATGCTCAGAAGACCGCAGAACTATTATGAGTGACGATACTTGAGTTACATTACTGTCTATTGATCATAGTTCTTAATGTTTATGCTGCTCAGCCTGTGCTGTTATTACTGTTGTGGAGAATATAAAATTACAAATGTAAATATTTTATACCTCTCCTCTTTCTTCTCTTTCACTTTCACTGTTTTTGTTCTCCTTTTTGTGCGAATGTATGTACATGTTCTCTGAGCAGGGGCCCTTAATTGCTGACTGTGACAGATGTGAGTCAGCAGTGCATGGTTTCATATAAAACTAGCATGAACATGAACCTGAGCAAAACAACGGGGGAAAAAGGCATTGACAGAAGGAGCTGGGTAAAAAGAAAAAAAAGACTAAGATATAATAAGAAGGGAAAGGGAGAAGAGACGATGCCGTTTGGCCACTAGTGAGGGGGCCTGAGTTTGACAGATGCTTTCAGTGATGACCATCTGCCCTGAACAGCAGAGGTGCTGAACTGCAGGTTTTAAAGCTGCTCCTTCCAACAGCTCCAAATGAAGCGGAGGAGAGGACCTCTGGACAAAAGGTTGTGCTGAGAGAGGAGCGAGGGCCACGCCACCGCTGTACAACTTTAATTTATGATGGATGAGAGCGCAGGAAAGGTCAGGTGGTGATAAATATGAGAGCGTTTGTCCCGGGAGGTCATCAATTATGCCGCAGCTTCTAAGTTTCGATCTTGCGGGCGAAATGGATCTCTTCTTTGTAAGAAAACTATCTCTCAGAAAATTGGAGTGTATTAATCAAATTGGCGATGACGGAGGGATGGAGTGTGAGGAGAAACATATCAACTTAAATCTGAGCCATGATCCATATCCAAGTAGGGGGCTCACGCTGTGTTTTGATGCATAACTGGGTCCTCAAACAGCATTACAAGCTACTGGATTAGCCTGAAGGTTTCGTTTTGTTTGGATTTAAGATTTTTATATTCATTTAGAGTAAATATACCAAACTTTCCAGTGTGTAGCTTGACCAGAAAGTTTGAACTACAGTCCTAAAAACTGCCAAGAAGCCAGTCACTGGAAAACACACATCTGAGGTACAGCTGTGCTGTAGCAATGCTTCTAAACAACGAGAAGGTGAATCTTTTATCCTCTTTATTTATTCTGAAAGGTATAATATGGAACATTTTTGTACGAAAATGTCTAAAAACGACTAGACCTATGCTGTATATTTTGTTTTGATGTGTACTTGCATTCACACAAAAATTTCCAGCAGAGTCCAAATCAATGGAAATCTGTAATTTGGCGTCCCACGTCTTGGCGTCTTATCCCCCCTCCCCCACTTCCTCTGACATCCGGGGAAACACAGGAAACACCACATGAGAGAGTGAGGAAGGAAGTCTGCGAACGTGACTAAACTTAGCGCAAATAAAACTTCAATCCGTTAACTTGTCCGTGAACATCTCCGAGTCACGTCAGATAGACTTTCATCACCAGTGGTGGTTGTTTAACAAAGAAGACTCCCATGATCCCACGCTACGTCACAATGTCATCAAACTACTTTTGTCTTTTGTTTTCATTTTTTTTTATTTAGAGAAATGACACACTGTGTGTTTACCACAACATCCATTCAGAAAACACATTATATGCATGCAAGTTTGAGTGTTTAGACATCACTCCAGCTCTTAACAGCCTTTATGTCTTTGAATCCTCTCAGAGAAATAGGTTAAATTCCATCCCAAGGTAATGAAATACAGAGGTCTCTTTTTGAAAGGGCCAAAAGAAACGACAATAAGATCACAGTGGCTGACCTTTGACCAGGGCCACCGTCCTTTTATCATCACCGTCCTTCCCCTTTTCTTCCCCTTGGCAAAAAACTGCCACTCCGGGAAAAGTTATTAGCCTCCCTCTATTGTTTCACAAACTCAGCCTGGTAATGTAGAAAAGATGGCGATGATTATGGGATAAACTGAAGAAAAATAGACAAAAAAGAAAGAAAGGGGGAAAAAAGATATGGGTTGATGGGACAGGAAGTAAAAGTCCCAATTCTTTCTTCCCTGGTGGTGTATATCAAACCAGAGCTGAAGGGGTAATGGTCTTTTTATTCAGCTGACAAGAAGCCAGGATGTCGAGCCCCCTTCCAATCGATGGGTCTCCATTGTCTCCCTGCTAGCCCACATAGACAAAAACCCTTTACTTGAATTATCTGCTACAGCCCCAAACAGCTGTTTTTAACACAGTTGAAAAGATAAAGAAATATATTAGTGAGGCCTCTGTAGCAGTGCTGACCCCAATGAAAATGTATTACCCTTGTGCAGCCTCTAATTTCAGCCCCCAGCAGCTTTTACTATGGGTATTTAATTGTGGCCCCCCTTTGTGTTTTGTGCTCTAAATGACTCATTCGTTCTATTTAAATGACCCAGCATGTGCGCCATAGTGGCTGTTGAAGGTGTTAAACTGTGTTGTTGAGGCGCTAACCAAAATTGTCAAATTCAGCAGAGTAAATCAGTGTTTCCGTGTATCCGACTTTGTTTTTCTTTTTGAACAAAATGTTATTTTTGACAGGTGTAGCACTGGTATGACATCACTAATTGCACTTTTTGCTCTACAAATGTAATAATTAGGGATAATATATTTAAATCACTATATGTTAAAAAAGTCAAGCCTGCAATTTATGTAATGTATAACAGGCTATTTCTTTTTTGTGTAAATCACTCTTACTCTTAAAAAAAAAGAATTGAGTGATGGCACTTCAACAACAACAGTATATTTCCTGTGTCACTTTTAATTGTGTTTATCTCACCTCCCCACCTGCCCATAAGTCTTTGTTTGCAGGGGGACATCTTGATTGTTAGGAGCCCTGCAAGAAAACTAACAAAAAACAGCCATTAAATCCCAGGTCAACAGTCATATTTTGTATCTGACTTACCATTGCAATAAACAGCCTGTGTGAAAGCCTGAGAGACAAGTGCCACATAGAAATACCAAATAAAAGATTCACAATCAAAAAATCCTTGCGGTTGGTCATGCACTTGAACAAGGGTACGGAGTATCGGACCAGCTCTTATTGTCACCACCCCAACCCCCCTCCAATCAGCAAAAGAAAGGGATGGAGGTGGTGGTGATGTTGCAGTAAGGGGCCCCATTCTTGCCTCTCTAGTCCCAGGGTATGGTGTAGGGGTCTCCTAAATGTGCCGTGTCGTATTGATCCATATGATCCTTCAAAAAAAACAAAACAACAATAAAAAAAAAACAGCCAGACTAGCACTTACGCACCGCCCCAGCTGAGTAAGGGCTATTGCAGCGCTACGAAGCTAATCAATTGTCTCTGTATGGAACGGCTTGTCTTCCGCATGACAATGTCAGTTTTTCTCACTGCCTTACTTTCCTTCAGCAGAAAAATGCATCTGAAGGATACTCATGGATGTGTCGGCTTGCTTTTGTATTTTTTTATTTATTTTCTTGCATTTGAGATGATGTCAAACATTCGTTCACTGTGCATGTGCAAGATGTTTATCATGAAATTCCTCTTGCAAAGCAGACATACACTGGAGTGCATGCGTTCTACAGAGGGACATACTTCAGTGTGTTTTGAATTTCGTCACTGTTTACAAAGCTTGCTCTGTATGCCAATGAGACGCCATGTGTTCCTTTAGCTGATTTTTTAAATGTAAAGTAATAAACTGATTCAAAAAATGGACCAATAAAACAAAAACAAAACACCACAAACCGTTCAGCTGTGAGGACTTCCATGTTTCTGGGATAATATGTATGACTGAGAAGGATTTGTGAATGATTAGCACTTAATTTGCTGCCAGCTGTGCCACATGAAATCAATTTAGTTGACATTTTGAACTTTAACCAAAGCCATGTATGCCCAAATTAGCGATCCAATATTCTCCCTTTTTCTGCATGCTACATTTCAGTTGCTTCTGCAGGAATCTGGGTTTGGTTTTTGTAAAAACACCACGCCTTAGCTCCCACAGCTTGCAAAATGACAAGGATTTACTTCAGCTGACTAAAACAATTTCTCGTCTGCAAAAATGACAATCAAAACAACTTCTGTTCTGTAACGTGTTATTTCAGATCGTCAAACAGATGCAGAAAATCCCTCCAGAAAACCAAGCGGAGCCTGAAGGAGAATTTGGTTGACCTCAAAACTTCTTACACTGTTTGTAATGTTTTGGCCCAACACACAGGAGATACTACCAAAGGTCCGGTCACAGTGTCATCTAACAAGTTCAATTCGAGTGGGGAAACATGGTGATAGAAAATGCTGAAAAAAATATAAGAAGACCGGTTTTCCAAACTACATGTCTGCTTTGGAATTGCAAGCACTCGGGTTCACGATGCCATCCCCATACATGGACTGTGCAGTGCGAGCAAACGGGCGAGGGAAGAAAAAAAAAAGAAACTCGAAGCACTCCGTTTTTCTGAAAGCTAATATGTGACCCGCTGATGAAAAGTTCCTCCTTCGGAATTAAGTTGAATGTCCAGCGTTATCTCTCTGTTGGAATTTCTCTTATCACCCCGAGGGAAGTGAGTGACAGATTGATGCAAGTTCTTACCTGAGCCTCCCCACGTACCCTCTATATGTATCCTGCAATGGACAGATACTGTTAGTGCACCTCGCTATTTTATACTTAGACCTCTCAAAAGCTGTTGAGAGACAGGGGTAAGAGAGATGGTCCTGGGCATCCGTGTGCTTGGGTGGGAGGGGGATTTGGTTTCAAGAGATGTGGGGCTTTGTCTGCAGACCAAAATAATATTGTTGGACAACATACAGCTATATTAAAGGAATTAAAGTAGCATATTTCACATTTTATTAGGGTTCTAGTTGTTTTTTGGTTGATTTGTTTTCAGCCAAGTCACCTTCTACTGTTTCTTTTAATGACACCTGTTTAACTAAATTATAACAAAATACCCTTTAGTGCATTTTAGGAATTATGAATGTGCTCACCAGTTCTGGCTCAAAATCCTGTTTCTGAATCTTTTCTTTATTTGAGAAAATAGCGATTATTGTCAAAGCAAAAGTAGATTTGGTTGTCAGTTGGTGGAAAATGGCATGAAAATTTTTTTTTTTAGTAAAAAAAAAAAGGAAAAAAGTGAAATAAAACTAAAATATTTGCTCTATCCTGCTTTGTTCAAGTTGAATGTTTTACTTGAGTCAGAACTTTTAGTATTAACTGACAATGAAATTTATGGATATGACTGGAACCAGCAGAAGAGGTTTGACAAAGGCTTTGATAATTGATCATATTCCACTACTGTCTTTTCCAAAGCTTAACCATACGCTGGAGCACGAGCTCTGGCCGGACATATTATCACCACGTGTGCACTGATGCACGTATAACAGCCACGTACAAGTACAGCAGGGCCACGCTTTTCTGATAAAATAAAAATGAGTGTGTGTTTTTTTCTGCCTCTTGTGAAATTGTCACCAGTTCCAGTTTAGAACTGGGTACTGATGGTGATCATTTCCTTAGGTTGACATTTTGATATCCTCAAATGACCCGAATGGCAGGAAGAGCTGCAGACGGCCACATGGTGAACACATGTACACACAGTCTTTGGCAGGGAACAAAGACCTGTAAATGCTTATGAAGTGGCACAAATGTCACATCAAACTAACACTTCACATGTGCATATACTGTATTGTGTGATATCAGTGTGCTTAGTTATGTATTAGCTACATTAAACTAGCTTTTTATTGGACATACGTATAACAAGGTTTGCCGGCTTCATGGGTAAAAATAGCCATTCATAGACCTCCAAGCATCAAAGATAGTGATAGTGAGAGAAAGAACATACTGTGTACTACAGTATGTGTGCAAAGGAATTCATGACGGCTGCAAAAGGTGTCACTTGAGCCTTTGATACACTATTAATGGAAGCATTAAAGCGTGAATAGCACCAGTGTTTTTGCTCACCCAATGAACTGAATGAACCCAGAAATGCTGCATTTGCCACATTTTTAAAGCTGACATACAGCTACAGATTCACTAGCTAAAACCACTGCTTTGAATTGATTGCTTTCGTCCCCAGGTAACAGAAACTTAAGATGCCTCTGTCATCCACTTTAAGATGCACTTGGATTGGCTGTGGGTAACGCCTGATTAGTCAGCCTGCTGGAACGGCTTCAGACAGCTTTATTCGCTAGTAGGAGTGCTGACTGCATGCCCCTGAACCAGGACCACCAATTACTGTATGAGAGGTTATGATCCGAGATCAGTACTTCCGTTTAAAGATGCTTTGGGAGTATGGATCGTGGCAGTTAAGGTCTCCACACTCACAAGTAACTTTATAACCTTTGTTGAGCTGTGAGTAGAGTTAAACTTCTCTGACTTGTACATTGTCTGATCCAGCTTTTAATGGTGCACAATAACTGCAAAGCTTGTACTCTGTGAGGTGGGTGTAGAGGGCTTTTTTTTGTAATTACAGAGTTTTAGAGTGCACCGACATTTGTGATATTTGAGAAAACCGCATTAACAGTGATCAGAACTTGACATCCTGACAGTATATCTTGAACCGGAGCGCAGGAACGCTTACGGTGACCTCTGACCTTACACTAGTCTGAGGAGATCAGAACAGCGGAATACATCTAAAGCTGGGGTGCTGAAGTTGAATCCCTTTTGCAGAGCTATCGGAAGGATCTGCCTCCTTCTGCATACCAAGACGGAGCTTATGCCTTGCCAATAATCTGCACCTGGACAGTGTTGTTCTACTTGTGGGCTTATCGGAGAAGTCATACATTTTATCATTCGCCAGGTGCAGCCGGGACATGGTTTAAGGCAGACAAGGTCTCTGTTATCAAGAGTATATATCTCAGTGTCTGATGCCAGGGATTCAGAGGGGAAATGACGGCGTTGGGACCTGGTGTGATGGATAATGTACAGTCTGGTATTTTGGTTGAGAGTCGAGCCAGAATGAGCACACAACTGTGCAGTATAGCCAAAATATTTAAAGAATCAGGATAGCTAGTTTCATAGCAGCAGTGTAATATACATAGAAAGTGTGATATAGAACACAACTGTAAGATAAAGGTAGTTAAATATGGCAATTATTTCCCCTAGTCTTTAAAGTGAATTGTACAAACAATACTACATATCAAACAGATGACGACAGAGGCCATCAAAAAAAGAGGACTTTCACTGCAACATAGACAGGGCTGACTGAAAAAACTTCCCATTATGGAACAATTTGTAAGAGCTGATAGACCACAGTACCAGATCAACCTCAGAAAATATGGGATTTTAGTTTGATATATTGTGCCTAAAGAGAGACAAGACATCAGGGAAATTACTGTGGGTGCAAGCAGGAGCTTGGCAGAGTAGAGGAGGACACACTCGGGCTAAATAGAAAAATTTGATTATGTGGTAATAATGATCTTTAGTTTTTAGACCTTTTCCTTGTAATAAATGTTTCCTGATGTCAAAGAAAACCCCACTTTTTGTAGTTTCTAACAATATTAGCTACCAAAGTAATTTAAAAACTTCAGTATTTCATAATAGTGCATTTTTAATCCAAGCACTAATCAGTATGAGTCTCTGATAACTGTGTATATAACTTATTTAAAGTAATATTAGATCTCTAAATACTGCTTTACAATTTAGTCCCACTTGACACGTCATCCGTCTTGATCATATTCAGAGAACACAGAACCTGTAACCTATATTCTAGTGAATCTACCAGCTCTCTCATGGGCAGAAAAGGAGAAGGAGAGAAGACAGAAAAGCAGGAGATCCATCAGGTGATGTATTACCCTGTAGGCATTGTAATTTGTTATATAAGCTTCATGTAAGCTCAGCAGCAAGATTAAAGACCTCCAGCTCAATGTATCAGTCACCCGTCAACTGCTGGGTCAATTTCCCTTTAACCCTTGTTTTGTGGTTCATAACCCTCTTACAAATATGACACTGTCAATCAAAATGTAGTGGCCGAGCATTCGCTGACGGCCCCGGTTCCCTCTTTTGCCGTGTCTGAAATCAGCTCGTCTACAATTCATCCAGAAGAAAAGAGAAACGGGCCAAAATGCTTTGCTTGCCACGTTTATCAATTCTATTTTTAAAGATTATTTTCATTAGTTATTTTTAGAATTGCACAGTGTGTTTAAAATTGTTCATACCTTCTGCAGAATAAAATGAAGTTTAATTCGAAAAACCCCATGAATTTATATTGCCTTTGACGTGCTGTGTGTTCTGTGTGTTGGTGGTTTGCCTCCCAGTCAGTTTTTCCTGGATTTGGGAAACAGGCACCTTGAGAAGCTCACTTGTCATTGGCAGCCAACAGACATCGGACGCATTACACACTGTGACATAAATGACTAAATGAATCAGCACATCTATTAAAGGGTGTGTTCCCTCCATGGTGCCTTGATACGATAAGCCCATATTTTGTTTTGAGTCCTAATGACTGGCGTAGGTGTGCATTCATCATGGATTATTGGGGACTTAATTTAATTGAGCTGAAGCGATCGCCTGTAAATCACATTACACTGTCATTTCTCTTTACAGCAAGGAGACAAAAGCCCCCGCTGGCTGTGACTTGACAAGACACCAAGGTGGGTGTTCCAGCAGGCAGCTATATCCCACCAACAGAAAGATGGAGTAATGAGGATTAGAGCTGCGTATTTAAAATTCAAAATAACGCCTTTGAATATCAATAATGGAAATGGCTGTGCACACAATGAGAGCTGCTGTAATGTTTGATTGTTGTCATCGGATATCTGCTCAAGCTGCTGTTGTAGCTCTTTGTCTAAATCCAGTTAGCATGGTGATAAACTGGGGTCTGATGGTGTTTGCTCTGGAGTAGCAGCAGCGCGGCTGGAGGAATGCTCTTATCGCTGTTATTGCCGCCACCGCTTCACACAGTTGGTTAACAGACTGGCCGGGAAAATAAGAGCTGACAGCGCTCAGCCCCCTGAGGTGCCTGCAGCCTCATTCTCTCTGCTAATGTCCGTCAACATGGCTCGTTATTCAAATGAGATGAATGGGATATTGTCAGGCAGCGAGAGCTTAGTTGCAGTGTTATTTTGACCTATTGTATATGTCGCAACCTTGCCCCGGTACCTTCGCTTACAGTGCTTCTTGGTGTAAATAATGGGCCGTTGGGTGTCAGGTTTTACAAGATGCCTCTCTATAAATCAGCTAGGCTTGGCCATGACATCAATTTTAACATGGGAAATTGACACATGGCTAATTTACAAGGAGTTTGTGAAATAGAAAAGCGCCGAAAGTCTAATGTAGATCTGTTGCAACAAATGTGGTGAATACCGCAGCTCTTTTAGACCCACGAGGCCAGCACCCATGAAATGATTCATCAGTCATTGTACAAACGCTAAATAATGACTTAATGACACTAATCTAACATAACCCAGACTGCAAAATTTTGAAAAAAAAAAAAAATTTAACTCACCAAAATTTGAACGTTTTATGAAGTGAAGTGAGTGCTATGAACTGCAAAAGGCAACACTAAAGAAACTGTGAAGAAGCGGCAGTGTTCCGCATAGGCTCTCTGCCTTGAGAGGAGGAGGCCAAGTGTATTGTATCCCATAACCTCCTGTTATTGCCACACAACACAAGCGGCGGTGGCGGCCCCAGCCACTATGATGGAGCACCCTTCTCCCCCTGAGAAAGAATGTTTGCTTACTATTTCATCATTCCCCGGGGCCACAGGAAAATAAGCCCATCAGTTGTCATTGTGACAGGATAAAAATGGAGCCGTCATATTTCAGTAACACAATGCAGGCGAAAGGGAAAGAGAGAGAGGGACAGTGAGAGAGAGAGAGAGCGCCATCCAGCACCATCTCCCTATCCAGCAAATGAATTATGGACCAGCTTCTTTCACACGCAAAGACTATAAGTTAATATTATCTCCTCAGGATAATTATAGCAAAGTTCAATTACTGACCCAGCATTACCGTGTGGCCCTGCACCATGGGCTCTGACACACACCCCTTTTACACATTTATCTTTTCACTCCAACATAGTAAATCTGCATGATGGCAGTGATTTATCTACTGGTGCCCGGTCCCGAGCTCCACCACCATTCTTCTTCGCATACAACGATGGGCCCGGGTCCCTTGAGTCCCCTTGAGCTTAATGTAAGCTTTTCTTTTTTACACTGTGTTTTCGGACCAATTTGTGTGTCCCCCCTTTTGTCTTCAATGAATGGGGCCGAGGTCTGGGATTTTGAATTTACTCCACACGATGTATGACCTGCTGATTCCTATAAGAGGGGGCACATGAACTCCCCTGCAAATCCTCTGGGTGCACCATAACAACTGCACTGACTACCCTGAGCTCTTAACAATACCGCTCCCAAGCACGCATCTTCAATGTTCTGTGTGAAAACCTTGGCATTGACTGCAATTGAAAGCAACACATTGTCTTGTCAGTGTGGAAGGCATCTTGTTGGCTCTGTTAGCGTCGGGCTGTATTGGTGTTCTTCAGCACAATGCTGATGGTTAAAGGGCTCAAAGTGAGCAGGGCAGCGCTTCAAGCTGCCACAGAGACATGTCCTCAAGTTCAGGATAAATAGTTGGATGACTTGAGGGTGCCCCTCTAAGGACCTGCAGTTAAAAATGCAAGATTTCACAAGGAGACTTTTTTTAAAAAAGACAGCTGGTTTTTATTTATTCACACTTACTTACAGTAAATCATGAAAACAATTATTGCAAATTGGATTTTTTTTTTTTTTTTTTTTTTTACCGGATTGAAAAAATCCTTCTCTTTTTTTGTCTTCATAAACGTTTCATTCTGCACATTGAAACTATTTTCACTCAGCAGTTGTTTTCAACTCATTATATGCAAAAACAATCAACAATTTATGCCCCATTTACAGATTTTGTGACCACATAGGATCTGCAAATGGACAACAATACAAGTCAGGGTTAGGGATCAGAGCTCAGAATGACACAGACACGTGCGTCAGTTGTACACAGTCGTGACGTGTTTCAAAGGTGTCACAAACAACTCAGAGGACATCTTGCGTGTCACCAGCTTTCCTATACAACAGTGCATTTGGACGAATTACATCTAAAAGATTAAATAGGAATATCAAATTAGGAAGCATATATTACAGAACAATATGTAAGTCAGCCATTTTTATATCACACAGACTCTTACTCCCAGTGTGACATTTGATCTACAGCATATTATATCCCGCACTCAGTCACAGGCTATTTGCATAAGAATTGACTGTCTGCCTACTAAGCAACGGCCCGCTTAAAGACTCAGCTGAAAATGTGTGCGTGTCACGAATATGAACATCTAAATCAAGTCGGAGTCTAACCCTCATATTCCACAACAATTATTTGGCAACACCGTGATAGTCACATTCAAACAAATCAAATTTCATTTTTATGAGACACATGTTAAAGAGGTGTACACTTTCAGTAATTATTCTGTAAACTCAGCCCCATATTTTCATGCAAATGTATTAGATAGTGACACGTCAAATATGAAATCCAATTTGTTGGTTATGAAACACATGTAGGGAAGAAATGTGTACACTAATTATTTCTGGGGCATCCTGCTCCCCACCTCCCTCCCCTCCACCCATTTCATACACAAACTGAACTGGATATTACATTTGCTTAAAACTCAATCACGAAAAATGAAGACTCGATTTGAAAAATTTTAATAAAGATAAGTTGCTTCTATCATTGAATCAGGGAATGCTAATCGGCGCTTTCATTCGGGTGGCGGCAGATAATGTCACCCTAGCTTGAGGCTCTTATTTTGCAATAAAGCATTTACATTCTAATGATTTTATTATAGCTTATACAGGCTGTCAGCGACAGACCAACTGAGCCGCAGCCCCTTCCTCCCAGCCTCTCCCATTCAAATCGGCTGGCAAATTGTATCAGCTATCAGCTCATAGTGCTTTTATCAAGCTGGCCCAGTGGCAAGCCAGGGCCCACCACAATGAGATGTCTATTGCTTGAAGAGTCTGTATTTAATCATTTCTGCTCGCCGGTATTGTTCTGCTTACAGTGCATAAATAAGTGCTTCAAATAACCCCGGAGTGCCACTGACAATGAAACAAAGTATCTGTCTTATTTATCTTCCTTGCATTCTTCACTGCACCCCCTTATACTGTGTATATATATTTATTTTCTCTTTCCACCACTTTCTTTATTTGCTTCAGGCGATGTTTCTTATTCACTCACCTATCATCTTGGAACAGTCTGAAATTACTCACTGATGACTAGAAAGCTTTTGAGATATAGATAAACAAAAAGCAGTTTTGAATGGCAAAAATCTCCACTCTCCTGACAACTCTATTAGAGAATCACGAGGAAGAAAAAATGGAATTGGACTTGGGCCAGTTCCTCTGGAAGTGAGGAATTGTTTAATCTTTCTGTTATGGAGAGATGAGAGCAAAATGGCCGTATATTAGTTTTCATCACTGTACACCAAGGTCTGCAAACCAAAACAACAAAAAAGGTTATTTGTCAGGGCCTTCCAGAAGGACCCATTTGCATTTTCTGATCTGCCACCCATATGGTAAATATGCTGTCCAATTTAGACAACAAAACATATTTAGTGGAGGTTGTGGTCACGGTTAAAGTTATAGCAAGACTGTCATAAATTTACTGTTCAATGCGCTTCAGCAATGTCACACTCTATCCTTGGAAGTGAACATGACAAATACCGATGCTGCTGTATACCTGGTATGTAAAAGCTGGACATCAAGAATTAATTAACTACCCAAATGAAAGTTGTCCACATACAATCGCAACTTAGTTGTCACACCGTTATATGTTAAAGCTGTCCTCCAAGTTTAACAAATCAATTGGTCCTATTGCTTTAAGTCATAACTGTGCTTCACTTTATTCTCTCTTCATGGACAGTCATGCTACCATCTTGAATTAGTACTGTGCTTGAATAAAACACATTTTATGGACTGCTTGTGGGGCCCGAGACCAGGATGGAAACAAGATATGTGACTCTGGGCATATTAAGTGCCTGGAGTTAAGTGAAGCCCTATATTGGCCATGTGTGTATGCAGCCCCGGTGTAACATGAAGCTCAGGTAATATAAAGTATTAACAGTGGGAACTCTTTCTAGACTGTAGCCATTTACAAGAAATGTGGGAATAGTCTAAGAAAACATACCTTTTGGCTATATTTTTACTTCAGGGCCTTGCATTTTGTATGTTGTACATTATTAAAAGGTGCAGCGGCTTATTATTGTACTTTCCATTAACAAGTAATGTAGCCTTGAAATATAATTATTCTCTCTCCAATTCTGTAGTGTCAGTTGTTGCCAAAATCAGCCTGATGTCATGGTAAAAAGCATGTTCTTTAAATAGTCTAACTTGCCAAAAGGATGATTTTCAAAGCCTCTATCTAAAGATGTGTTATTTCTGCTTGGGATGCACCTCACATGTCTAATCATCGTCGTACAATAATCGGTGTCCGTTAAGGACTGAGGACGCTGATGACGTGATGCCCTCATCCATGTCCCTCTATAGTTTTCAGGTGTTCAAATACAGCGTCTGGCCATCGCTGCCCGGTCAGGTTGTACCTATACCGTCGGCAGCATGGTATTGTGTTCCAAGTTTAACAAGAGTGCTTTGAACTCACTTTGGAGTTGAATCACCTAACCCCGGGGCAGTTTTGTCACCGTAGCCTCATGTATCAACACGAGATAGAGAATGCCTCAGAGGGACTTTGACTAATTGGGGGGGTTAAACCGCTGTTCATGAATCTCTGGCCCGAACCCCTCAAAATATAATGAATCCAGGCAGCTTTTGAAAAGCCAGGAAACATTTCTTGTGACCTTCGTTGTGAGGCGTTATTCTGGGAGATGTGACCGTAAACCCATCCCTCTTCACCTAGGGCAGTTAAATACCTGCCATTGTGCACCATTGTTCCGTTATTGCTGTTGTCCCTTTTTCTTTCAAGCTCAATTCTTTATTTTGGTGTATATTGTTACTCCAGAGGAGCTCTTTTTATCCTGGAGGCAAACATCAAACTAAGAGACAATATCAGCTCCACAAAAGACCTCCAAACTCCATTATATTTTTTTTCTCTTTTTCTGTCTCTGCCTCTCTCTCCCTCCTTCTCTCTCTCGTCCAGTCTTTTGGGGAGTGTCACAATTCTCTCTTGAGTTTAAGAAAAGGTAATTTCAACGCGTCGGGATCCTGTGGTTAAACGATCCCACTGAGCTCATATTTATATGTTGAAGCTAAAGCGTCAACAGTGGCAAGAAAGTGAAATCTTGATTTTATGATTAACTGTGAGGATTGACTGACCGTGAGCATCGTGCCTGTTCATGAATGTTCATCATGGCCCTCATTCCGTTTGGCAAGTCTTCATCCAAAGCCGAAAAAATATTGGCTCGATTGCCACTGTAAGCACAAATAAGTCTCAATGTCGGCCCTAATGGGACCTACAAAAGTAGAAAATCAACTGCAGAAGGTTCGAGTTAAAGGTCTTTGACATTCTTTCAAGATTAAAACATTTAATAACTTTAATAAAAGTGACCTTCGTGGATGCTAAATGTGTAGATATGAATGACTGTGAGGTTTTTTTTTCTTTGCAGTGAATTTTATGTCGAGAAATTTTATTTGCTAACTCGTTTAAGCTGATGAAATCTGATATCATTGTACCTCAGTGTGAGCCAAAAGCTTGTTTTGGCATCTGAAAAACTACCCGAGGTCACTGTCTATGGTCACTATCAATATGCTTGCAAAGAGCCGGCCTCCCATATATTCATACCCATGTTAACTTGTATGTTTGTGCGCATTTAGGTTCAGAATCATTATAAATTTTCAATTTATCTGTCAGCCCACCGAGGTAACAGGTAATAAATACAGTCAGTGTCACCATGATAAGCCAACATTTCAGCGGAAGATGAGAGCTTTTTTTATGCTTTTAAGACGAGAAAAACCTGGGGGAAATTTACATTCGGCACATCAGCAGACCAATCCGCTCTCCTTTCAGTCATTGCATTATTCACTGTGTGTTCATTTCCTGTTGATCAGATTGACTGTTTGATGTATTTCCCTAACTTGACACAATGATGCTGATAAAACAGTGGCAAATTTACTTATTCTGGTGACAGACAGCAATTTAGTGGGAAATGAAGTTGTCTTGACGACGATGCCATATTACATACACACCCCGGCAAATAACCTAGTTTGAATAATCACCGCCACTGTCTGTTTAAATGATTTTTATACCCATTTTAACGGAAGCCTTTGATGTGATAATACTAATTCCCTGCCCGTGAGAGGGAGGTGGTGAAAAAGTGGAAATTATTTCAGTATTAGGGTGTCAGTCAATCCTCTACCACACCTAGCACCCTTATTAACTGGTAATGATTGAGCTACTACATCCACTACACTGCCTTCAGTGCTTTAGTGTGCAGTGCATTGGATTTCAAAAAGGTTGTGGATGCTTTAATCTCATTATTTTGTTACTCTATGCTGAATATTCAGTTTGGGGGAAAATGTGAATGAGTGTTGTTATTTTTTGTTTTTTTTCCTCACAATCTTTTTCTTTGGGAGCAGACAGAACTGTGTGCTGGCTGTAAACCGCATCCCAACATCCCAGGCCTACAATCCAAGACATATATACCATATATGTGAGGATGTGTATGTTTGAAATAAATCTTGATAAAATGAATCAAAGAAAAAGATACAGCCTTAGTTTTGACACTATATAATGGACTGAGAAGCATACGACAAACACTTTTTCTACTATGTCCCTTTTTTAAAAGCATCAGCTCGGTTCAAAGACAAAAGCTCTTGTTATCCCCCAAAATAGTCTAATTCACTGTCTGTTTTACATAGCACAATGCCCTAATACATGATTTAAGGAGCTTTCACATATCACATGCATTAGGATAATGGAAGGGAATGATAAAACTTTCAGTAGCATTAACATGTGATGCATAAAATAAAAGAGTGAGAGAAAAGGTTCAAATAAGACTGTTGAATAAAAAAATCTGAGCTTTTGGACAGAATGTGCATGTCACAAAGGAATAACTAGGCTGCCAGTTATACATTATTCATTTGCTGATCACATTTACTCAGTTTTTCACCTAAAGTGGTAGCACATGTGGGTCGAAGTGTTTACAGTGATTTGCAGCTTAAAATCTTTCTTTGAACGTTGAGGATAACAGTGTAATGCTTAAAATATATCTGAGTTTGCAGCGCATGTTATACAGATAACATGATGAATCCCAACAAAATGATCTTTACTGTGAACTTTGTTGCAGTATTTGGGATTGCATAGTTGTATATGACCCAGATTTTTATATACGTATATATTTCTGTTCAGATCAGATCAGATTCAGATTTTTTTTATTGAAACTTAATAGAGGCAGGGTTAGACCAGCACATTGCTCATACATAAACTACCAAATACGTTAATTGCCAGTGACTCTCAAAGTGGCATATATCACTGTTAGAGAGAACCAGCAACAAGCTGGTGCAACGAAGGCGGACCTTCATCGTACCGGACCTTCATCCTCACGTCATTAATGTTGTGAAACTGTCACAGTTTCCTTGGTTGGGTTTAGGAAAGGGTCATGGTTTGTAGTAAATGTATCACTATTACATACATGATATAATGTAACTGTGTTTTGTAGCTTAAAATGGGTCAATGTTGACTTTAGGTTTCACACTGCACATGAACAATGGTCTCCTGGGTAAAAGTCTTGTGTATGACTGATTGTTGCATCCACCCCACCTTCCTCCAAATATACACCTTTTTTGCTCTTTATACTATGTCACCTGACTTCCGTCTTTGCCCCCGTCATAATTACCGTGGCCACTAGAGGTTAGCACTGTACAATAAACATAAATTAGGGTCGCAATAACCGACTTGCAGAGTCGACCTGTGCGCTGGTTTTTCTGGTGAGGACGGGCTCTCTGGATAGATTATTGTATCTTTCACTTTATTGTGAATCAATGGCTAATTTATTATTAATTTAAGCAGCTTATATGAGAATTAAACCAGACTGTCATAGTTTGACATGAGTCCTTTATAACTGACCGACCCACTTAAGAGAAAACTTCTTGGTGGGAAGCCCATATGGTGAAATCTCTACAAGCATTAGTACTTCATTTACCGTAGTAGTAGTATCCTGAATATTGATCGGCTGTAGCTTCATTAGCTGGGAACTGACATCCCAGATTGATGTCTCTTTAAACTGGGTCCTGGTCAGGGATACCTGGGGAATCACACTATTGACTTTGGTCTGTTTGTGCTGCTAGGCCTCTGGAGACTTTGTGTTAGCTTTAATGGGATCCATCAATTCAGCTTCCCTTTTAATAATTATTGTTTTACCATTCACAAGAGGCTACAGCATCTGAAGTTTTTGTTTTTTTTTCACTGTTGCCTGGAGACAACAGAGACTCTCTTGTCTTGGTCTCTGCATAAGGAATTTACAATGTGGGGGTTGGTTTTTGTTCATTTTTCTAAGTCATGACAAGCTCCTCCTTTCAACCTGTTCTTCCAAAGAACAATACACAAGGGAACAATACAAAGAAATGATAAAATTCCATATGAGTAATCCAGAAATCCCTTTTCAATGATTTGACATCATTAACCTGTACAGTGAAGAGAGAGAAATAGCTTTTCTCAAAGATTAGCATTGTGTAATTGAAAGAGTGTATTTCTCTGTGTGAAAGACAATTGATTTTCATACACTTGATGCCACAATCCTGTTGTTGGTCTTAACAGTGTCTTTGATTTTTCCCTGGTTTAACACACAACGACCACAGGAAGTTGAGACACATAAAAGCACAACCTTGCAGGCCTTCAAGTTCACCTTGTAGGGTGGGGGAGGGGACGTGGGATGCCTGAGATGGTTCTGAAAAGGCGTTTGGAGAGAGGGAGAGAGAGAGAATGACAGAGTGATAGAACAAGAGGAAGAGAGGGAGAATTAAGTGATCTTGGTACATGATGAAAAGGAATGCTAATGTTAAGTACATTGATCAGCTGCTCTGCTACAGCCAACCCACCCTTTGCCCCCCGCGATATCAATACATTGAAAACATCATTTGTATCAGCAGTTGTTTCTTTAATTAAGATCTGGCCCAAATCTTTGGTATTGATCCGTGCCATTACCTTATCGACATTGTCTCGCCAAGCTGACTCAGTGGCTTTCTCTCTATTGAAATGACCTGGCTTAGGGGTACAAAGTGCACCACCGTATTATGTCATATAAGCAAAGCTAAGTCTTTGTCTGCTGTCCAAACGAGGTATTCAAGGTAAGTGGTACAGACCAGTATTGACATCCGTTTGCGTCACTTAACAAAATTAAACATGTGGGAAAATAGCCTGCAAGGCTGGAACTCTTCAGGGAGTCTTGCATTTGAATCTAACAGAAGTATGATTTGACATTGAGTGCTTAGCAGCTTTGTTTTATGCTATGGTGATAGCAATTTCTTATCAAATGATATAAGCAAGAAATAGTTTTTGAAATGTTACCAAAGCGCAAGACATATGGATTAAAATAAAGCCATTTATTCAATAAATAATAAAATGTGCACTTTTCACCAATAAGTCCTTGAAAGGAATCTTTTCCCAAGAGGGCAGCAATAATTCCCTCTGAAATAGCCTCCATTCCTCAGTACACACTATAGTATTTACTTCATCATCATTAAGAATCTATCCCACAGTCATTACAGTGATTGATACTGCAATGGAGACTTTAAAGCATATTTTCTATACGGAATATCCCTTTACTTCTTGGATCCCCTTCCTGTCTAACTGAACAATGACACATTTTCTTGTGCTCTGTTATCTGGGTTTTGGGGAGCTCATCCCTACATCAGCCAACTCTCGCTTCCCTCCAGCCCCCCCTCCGCCCTTCACCCCTCTACTTTTCCGCCTTCCCTCCGAGGCATCTGCAGAGCTGCCTGGTGTCTCCTCCCCAACCCAGCCCCTCACATGGCGTGCCTGGTGTAGGAGAGGCTCCTGAATCCACAATGCCTCACTGTGCCTCAGGTGAGGTTTCTGAAGAGCCCACCGCCACAGCCTCCTCCTCGCAGGCAGCCGTCGACACTCAACCAGCCCGCGTCCTGCTGAATACCGCCAGTCAATCCCACTTGTCTCACCACGTGAAGCAGTCCAGCATCCACCCACCTGATAAAATACACAACCCCCTCCCCTCCCTCTCCAAGCCCCTGAAGTGTTAAATTTGTTTCCCCCAGCTCAACCCCCACCTACCCCTGCAGGAGCACCCCACATTACACTCCTGCAAAACCCCCAAGAAGAGTTTTTTTTTTTTTTTTTTTCTGGGTGAAAGGATCGGTGCAGGCTTTGCATCTCCATGGGCATTTTGAACAACGCCTGCTTCGCTCCGATTGCAACCACCACAAACAAATCCAATAGCCACCGTTAATCTGATCATCTCATCCCCAGCACTTTTCATGCTGGGTTCCTTCCTCAGAACCCCTTGTACTAGTTCCAGTCTGGGAGTGTGTGATAAGACACTGGAAATTTAGTCATCATCTTCCGCGCAAAGGAGCTCAGAGGAGGGATTATGATATTCCTATAACCTTACATTGGATATGGACAGGGGCAGCTCCTAGCGCGGATACAATCCTGTACATAGCTGTCCGTCCAGCCCTTTTTCTCCCAGCCCCATCCGTCGCCTCTTCCCTTTTAAAAGGTTGACTTTACAAGATTAGTGCACGCTAGCCGTCATCATGTTAGCAGAGATAGCAAGGCGAAAACGTAGTGTTTACTGTTGTTGAATACATTTTGCCTCTATGATAAGAGGCCCGATAAATATAAACTATTAATTCTATTTTTAAAAAAGAGTGTGTGTGTGCGTGTTTGTGTGTGTGTGAGTGAAAATGGATGAGTTAGATATATTTATTCTGAAGAGAAGCTTAAAAGGCTTTGCGATTGGCTAGCTAAGATAGAGAAGCACTTGAGAATGGAATATGTATAATCTTTGTACCAGGAGATTTTTAGCAGATTATTCCAAATGCTTGCAACACACAAAATGATGGACGAGATAAAAATCACTCTCATTCCCAACAGACCTAATTTTGCTCAGGTTGGCACATTTAGATATCTGTACCGCAAAGATGAGTACTGAGATGACTTTTTGGCATTTGTGGGTGCCAAACAAATCAAAACACCATGTTCACATTTTGCAAGCATGTGTCTCATTTAGCTTGGCAGTTGCATGTGACTTGCTGTGTAATTATTGCGGATGTCATTCAGAATAGTTTTTGGCTGGTCAGTAATATCTAATTTCAGTGGAAATGGTGAACTGCATTTGCTACATTTTGAATATATTAAAACATCTCAATATCCTTTGGTTGAACTCACAGGAGCTGCATCAATTATTCCCAGCTCGGCTTGGAAACTCATAAACTATTGGCACATGCGCTCTCATTTATCCAGCTATTTAGATACTGCAGAATCAAGGACCTGGATGAAACATGTCAGCTAAAAACACAGCAAACTGGAAAACTGGCTGCTGAAATGAAGTTTGTTTGGAAGAGGACTGAAACAGCATTTTCAGCCTAATTTAATGTCTGCTCTTGAGCTCAGTGGTTTGCCTTTAGACACACATTTTACTTTATTTCAAAGAAAAGAATCACATGCTGCTTTAAATAAATAGGCTTTGGGTGATCTCCACTCTGGCCAACATATACAGAACCTTTACCGACACAGCTGTTTTGAGAGATCATTAGCAAGGGAATGTATTGCCTTACATTTCAGAGCAAAGCCAAGCCTGAAAAGCCAGTCTTGATTCAAACAATGTGACTCGCGATGATTATTAAAAGACCTCTGCCTCGGGTTTTGTGGTGAGATGGACACACTAAATGGTGTCAGAGGCAGGTAATTATGTAGCAGCCACTCTGTAGAGCAGCTCGTCACTTGTCACACAGTTCACAGTTCGCTATCTTTCCCTGAGAAACTACTAAGCTGCATCTAATCATGAAAAGAATCCCAAGATGTATCTCAGTCCATTAGCGGAGTCACGCTTGCAGTATAACATCAGTCAAACATTATAATAGCCTGAGCAGCGCTGTGTCGTATATACAGTAAGCTCATTGTTCTGTCACATTTAAAAAGTATATATTAGACATCTTTGACAGGCGATGTTAAATATTGATTATGATGCGTTTGAAATGTTTTGGCTGTATATTTTAACACCGCCTTTTCTCCCGCTCGCTCTCCCTGCTCCTCTTTGCAGTGCAGTAAGTTCACATTTTTTACCTCCTGTGATACAGACTCATTCAAAGTCAGATTAAATTAGGGCAGGGCTGTCTCCCGGAGATCCAGAGTGACAGAGATGTCCCTGGCTACAGGAAGCAGCAGTTACAGTTCCAACACCACCACCAACCCCCAGCCAACCCAGCCCCCGCACTTCCCACATCTCCCATCAATATTTCATTAGGTAACCTTAGAAGCAAAGTATAAGTGAACACGCACGTGCATGTGAGGTGTGCACACATGCAAACACAAGCAGTAACTCTCAGTCACACACACACACACACACACACACACACTGTTCTTTCCCCCCCTGTTACTGCCATACAGGTTTGCTGAGTTTCTGTCTAGCCAGACGTGCAAGGAAAGTTAAGCCCCCCCCCCCCCCCCCCTTCTCCTGCTACTCCTCTTCCACCTCCTCCTCATGGATTCATTTATCCTCATTCAGGACGACAAAAATCAATCATTTCATTCTCTCTGGATGGCTACCCATTAAGAATGGGGACAGCGACTGAAATGAAATACACATTTCCCTCAGCTGATCCCCTCCTATGATAGATTTGTGCAGCTACAAATGGGCGGAGGTAAGGTTTCTGAAGTCAAAATGGAAGTGTTTGTACTATATGTCTTCTAATCACCCTCATTGCGCAGACACCACAGTGTTGATAACGTTCTTATCTCAAAGTGAATGCATAGCGAGTTGTCGACTGCAGTAAGCCAACCGTGTCATATAAGATGTGGCTATGAGTCACTGTTCCAAATGCATTTAGCACCTTGTCAAAGGCCTTTCAGTCTTAGGGGGGAAACATATGTGTTTAATATAATAAGATTTATTTGTGAGGGAATTCTGCTTTATTTAAATAAAAACATGCAGGAATCAAACTGGGAGGTTGGGAGCTGAACTGAATTTGAGCCCCAACATTTGAAAGTAAATGCCGTCTGTCTCAGCTGACTACAAAAAGTGTTTGATTTTGTCAGCCAAGTATATCTCTGTATATCTATCACTGCAGGCTCAGCTTTTTCACCAATTTTAGTGCATTTAAAGTGTCTTAGTCATTCTATCCGCTATTCAAATATTCTTTTTCTCCCATAGTGTAGTTCTTTCTGCATGTTTTTCTGCATCTTGTCACGCTAATAAATATATTTAAGTAACATAGTACTAATAAACAAAATGCCACCAAGGTCTGTGCACCCTGTCATCTCTAACTAGAGGAAAAAGACAACTAGGTTTTTCACATCTTTTACAGTCATTTGATCCTAATTTCTGTCACTTAAACTTCACTTTTTTTGGTCGTACGAATTGCCTGAAATGCATTCCTCTGGGTAGTTACTGCAGAGGATTATCTACCTCATCAATATTCTGTGAAGGAGACAATATTATATCAGTTTGAATGAAAATAAGTCAGATCCTTTTGACAAAGCTTTGAAAAACATGCATCATGTACCAGCATTCAACATTCTTTACGGCTTGAACGCAAAATAGGTTTGAGATGTATCACTGCAAGTAATGTATAAATGTATTATAGCTGTCAGTGAGCTACATGAGAGATTTATTCTTAAGTTACGCTACTTTCTTTCATATTATTTTTCTGACTTTATATATTCATGGATTCCTGATCTTCTGAGGCACTGATGCATGAATTGTCAAAAACCTATATTAAATAGAAAATACCTATTGTTGAAATACTGATTGTATTTTGTTGTATTCTTGAATGGAAAATATGCTTTTATGTTATTTACGCCCATAATTTATTTAAAAATGTAAGCACATACATATATACAGTACAATTTTGGATCTTGATGTTTCTGGCCTCGAACACTTATGGGAGCTAGTATCATTACCAGGCTACCCATATCATATCTTCTTCACTGTCGGACAAATATTGTCATTTATTGCAAAATGCATGCACGGTCTTACAGTAGCATGCTCCATTCCTGATTTGTTTTCTCCAGTCTTCATTCTTCACATTGAAAAAGGCCACTAAATTCCTCTATGTGTAATGAAACACCGTCTGAAAACACAACCTGTATGAGAAGACTAAATGACAAAAGGGAGCAGAAAATTGGCTGGGACTCACACCTGCTTGGAATGATTAAGCTGTAGCGATTCTTTTTTCCCCTTCCAACAAATGACTGCAGTAGTCGACAAAAGGTGTTGATTCAGAGGGCAAATTAAGCCTTGAACAGGCAAGATAATGTGCCTGTGATCAATTAACACAGACACAAGGTGTACCGGTTTCACTTTGAAACTTTCAGGCCCGGCCAACGGGCCCCTTTGTGCCTTTCAGCTGAGCAGCACTAATCATTTCCGTGGCTTGCTTCTAAAGGCAGCCCTGGACTCAGAGTATGGATTTTGCCTGGGGACTCTCCCCAGGCAATGAACTGACTAGTCAGACCTGTTCACAGCAGCACTAATCTTACTCTAGGACACTGACTTGACATGAAAGACCATGTATCTATATTTTTTTTACACATTACCTTTGTTGGGTTTCTCTTTTTTTTAATTGGTGCAAAATAAAGAGCAGTCTTTCACAATTCATTTGGGGGATGAACTGAGTCAAGACCAGAAATGTGTGTGAAGTTCAGGATACAACCTGTGCATTATTCCACTTTGTACAGCCTGCTGTAAATAGATTGAGAGGTAGCTGTGCAGCAGTCACAGACTCCACAGTTCACAGTTGGTTTGATCTCTGTCTCAGTCCATGTTTTTGTGAAGGGCATCCAATAACTTTTCAAAAGACATGGCAATACATCAGCATAGTCACGAAGCAAATCCAAACATGTTGTACAATACAATGGCATTATGTCCATCAGAGGCCCCACAGAACCGCCCTGTACATTTTTAAAGAAACGTAGTGGTGACCAAATTACGTTCTGTATTAATATAATGTTGATACTGAACGTATCAGTAAAATGTTCACTGACAACATATTTTATTTATTTTCAACCAAAATAGACAATCGCTGTCCATTCGTAGTGACTACAGCATTATACAGCTTTTTTATGGTTATGTTTAGGCACTGACAGCACTTGGTTAATGTTAGGGAAAGATCATGGTCTGTTTTAATACAGAAAAAGTCAGCAGTGACTTGAGACATAAGATTTTTTTTTTTTTTACGAACATTTAACCGAAATCATGATCTTTCCATTAACTTTAACCAGTGTGTATTTGTTGCATTAACCAAACCACAGACAGGAGTCTGGCTGTGAACCCTGGATTCTGGTGTCACTGCACTTTGTACGCTCGCCATCCACCCCAACCACCTCCCTGCGCCTCCAGCACCGGACATGAATGCTGCGTTTCAGTCATTCAAAGAAACATCTCTGGTTACATTTGTCAGCACATCGTAATTCTGAAAACAATTTAGCAATATACAAATGTAATTTCAAGGAGACAGAGCTGTACAGAAAAAAAACATGAATATTTATTCAAAATAAACAAATGTTCCAGGTTTTGTACTCGAGCTGATCCGGAGTTGAGGTGCATTAGTGTGTGATCTCCACAGGGTCACACATTAAACAAGATATTGAATTGAGTGTAAGCTTTACATACAGTAGGTACTGTCAGCTTACTGTCACTATGTTTCCTCACACACCAAGTGTGTAAGTATTAATCTTGTTTGAGACAGAATACGCAGGCACAACAGCCAGGCTTTGGTGGGAGGCAGATGATGATATATCTATGGAAGTGTGAAGCTGAAGTAATATGATGTACCTTATAAAAGCTGGCTCCACAGTGAGGGAGCGCCTTAATCCCCCCTCTAAACCACCCTCTCCATCTCTGAGAGGAGCTGATTTTGCTCTGCTTTGAATCCCCCTCTCCCCTTCTCTCTCTCTTTGGTTTGTCTTGAAGAGAGGGAGATATCTGCCGCTACTATTTTCTTTTAGATTAACTGACTGATGGGTCTCTTCAAAGCACATCATCCACACCATATGGATCATGGCAGATACAAATCACATGTAGGTGTTGGGGCAAAAGATAGTTCTCATAAAACACTGTTGTCTGACAGTGTGTCAAGGTGCGGCCCTTTACCGTATTAAGAGCCTTATAAACTGAGGATTTGTAATTTGTTTGTACAGATTGATCATGCTCGATTTAAAACCACTAACAAAGCTGATGTGTGTCTGCTGTGAGAATAGAGCAGAAATTCAATCCACTCTGTAACCATGGCAGTAAGACTAACATAAGCATTTCAGTGCATGACACGTGTTCCCACAATGTAAAATGTGGTGTTACTTTTGGCTTGAACAGCCTTTTCTTGAGAGGAAAGTAAACAAACACTTGCTTCTCCTGCGAATTCTTGTGTTAACTGCAAGCTAATGATATTATATGGAACCTATGGCCTTGGTAAAACGTATTACATATCTGGGCTTGAATGTATCATGCCATGGATTATGGTCCAGCCTCTGGAGGACCACAAACCACATTAGCTTGAATTACCAAATTTCAACTTTATGCGCAACCGCCCCACACCCACGTAGCAGGGTTTTAGCATTTTATATGTCATAATCCCCTATTCCCTACCATCATAACCCCCTCCCTAGCCCCTCCTGTGCCGAATGACTATTAGGTTATTGAGAAATTCACCACAGATGTCATCCTTAAGATGAATGTCTCCATTCTGATGTGTGAGGAATGGAATCCGAGCAGAGCCTGAAAGACGATAGTCAGGAAAAAAGACGGCAACGGTCAGCTGTGAAAACACGGGCAATGCCAGATAAGGCGCTTGTGTTCTGTCCTCTTCATCCAGAGCCAGATCCCAAACCTGGAGGAGTTTGTGGGCCCAAAAACAACTTAAGGCGCTAATTATCTGCTACCTACTGCTGCACAAAAGAGGGAGAGAGACAAAAAAGACAGAACAATACAGTGTTAGTTGCATGTTTAAGTGTATTTAGTCTGTCCATATTTGTAAGTTTGTGTTTTTATCCATACTGTACGCATACGGTGTATGCATTTATGTATACTGTATTGATGGAGACAATAATATTTTTTAAAACACGGATAATGTAATTTCGTGTGAAATGTCTTGTTTTATGAACATAAATGATTTTCTTGTGTGTCAATATAGCACATTCAAATTGAGTTTAATTGATAGGCTTTGTGAAAATATATCACAATGATTTCTTTTTGATGTTTCTTACTTCTGTGGTCATATTTCTTCATGACTTGTGGTAGAAATGCTAGAGAATAATCACAGCTGAAATGTTTAGAATCCAATCTGGCCAGTAACTGCAGTTAGTCTACTGTTTTCAGTCTTCCTGTTGTTTTGTTGTGAAGGAAAACTAGGCTGTCTTTGCAAAACCCCTATTTGGTTTCACGACAGCGGTTATCAACGTTCTTTGTTAACCCAGGTTTTCTTCACCAAGCTCTGTGCGCACTCCCATAAAAGGGGGAGTTTGGTGTGTCGTTTGAGTCAACTTCTGCACAAAATGGACCAAAATGGACCAAAAAAAGAACAAGTCGTTACAATGAAGAGCTATGAAAAATAAAAAAGAATGGTTACAGCAAAAAGCAAAGCTGTAAGTTAAAATACTGTACATATTTTACTTCTCAGTGTGCTCTTAATGCCCCTGTTTATTCCTAAGGTGACACCTGCACATTGTACAGAAATCTGAATTTAACTTGATGCAGCACATTTAAACATTATACTCAAGAATAACTTTTCGGTCTGCCACTGTTCCCTAATGAAGGATATGTTGAAATCACTTTAGCTTTTGGACAGATCAAAGTGAAATAAATGTTATTGGCAGCAAGTCAGGACCAAACATGAAAACATAATCCAAAGTGGTCATTAGCTGCTGCACTTCATTGGTCTTTGAGTGCGTGGATGATATGCTGTGTAACATTTAAAATGCTCATATGACCTGAAGCAAACAGGAAAATAAAAAAAAGAAGATTTTCCGCATCACCAACTGAATGCATTCAGGTTCCCATGGCAGAAAAAAAAAACACGACGCAATGCAAACAGTTTGCGTTTGCAGTGATTTTATTCACGTGCGGCTCAGCAAGTTTAACACAGTTCCTCAACTGATCGTCAGGAAAAGAATCTGTAAAATTGTGTTAAATGCTAAGCTGTGAACATCACCTCCTCTGGAGCAGGTTAGGTGCAAGGCGCAAGTTACCATGGCAATCTAGCCAGGTTAAAAGAGAGCCAACCCTCAGGCTCCTCTCCACCAAATAACCCAAATCCAGGACTCTTGTATCCCAACATTATTGTCCATCTTTATCTATTTCATACATCACTTATCAATAACAGCTCACTATTTCTGATTAGAAAACCAATTAAATGTGTGGGGTTTTTTTGCATTTAGAAAAAAAAGTGATGCTTGCAGTTGTTACCATTTCAAATACAAGCCGTCCAGTGAGTGAAAAGGTTATACAGTAAGTGGGAGTGTATTCAGCTTTGCCTTTGGTGTGTGTGTTTGTGCACGTGCGTGTGCACAAGCACATACTGAGCATGCAGTATGTGCATGTGTGCCTGTGTCTGTATGTGTGTCCCTGCTCTGTACCCATCAGATGGGAGTGGAGGTCAGTCCCTTTGGGCTGTTTAACAGACATCAGTTGTCCTTTCTTCTTCAGGAAATGGATGCAGCTGATTACTATCCGAGGATTCATAAATTCTTTATGGGCAAGTTGAAGTTATAGGGGCTGATGAATTCAGTCTGTGAGACAGCCCATGCCAAATGCCCCCCTCTCAACCCCGCCATCGCCCACAATGGTTGAGATAAAGAGATGAAGGGAGAGCCTGTCTCTGTTTTTTAGCCTCCGTCCCTTTTCACTTTTTTTTCCTTTCCGTCACGCGTCCGTCTCCTCTCCGTCTCTCTTTCTATCCTTCCACATCTTTTCCTCTTACAATGTAAAGACTGTGTCAATTTAGCAGGAGCCCTAGGAGCAAACCAAGACTTGCTTTCTGTGCTCGTATCCCTCTCTGAGGGTGCTGATAGAATTTTTCCTACAGAATGTACACACACTGTAAAATTGTCCTTGTTCGTCTAATGTTACAAACCTATCCATCCCAAAATGGACTTTACAAACAGATAGTAGCCTGCCTGTCCCCCAAGGCCATTATCATTCTTTCGGCTAGTTCACTCTGGGTTTACATCGGGGCTTATCTGCAAATTTGTGAACTTTTACCAAATGCAGTCTGTCCAACAGTTGACGTCCAACATCCTTTTCCACATCAATCACTGTTTTAGTTTCTCTTTTCAAAGCTGTCTGAGGCCTTGATGTTTTTCTTTAGCGAGTGGATATCCAGAGGCAGCCCAATGTGCTGTCCTCTCCTTCTCCCCTTCTTTTTCCAAACACTTTTTCCTTGGGTTGTCTTGTGTGGGGTGCTCACTAACTAAGCCAATCTGGCTACACCCAAGTATGCAGAGGAGTTATCCACCGGTTGGGGCTGTTTATATAAATGAGGACAGTGTGACACCCCAGGGTGTTTAACAGTGGGTACTATTCCTTCAAAAAAAAAAAAAAAAAATCTGTGTCACTTGCTCCTCAAAGTCCCTCGCCTTGTAAATAGATTTCGATGGATACGCTTTCCTCCTCGCCCTCACGCTCGAAGTACAAATAATTCCACCACATAAGACCCACTACCCACTTCTGCAAGTGGTGCGCGGCACATTGGCAAAAACATATACAAACACAAGAGAATCAAACACTGGCCACCTACTAGAATATGATCAAAACAAGTGTGGGAACAAAAGTTAGTCAGAGGAGCCTCTGCCTTATACAGTCACACAAAGACGTATGGATTTTGTATTGCTGATTGGACGCCCTTTAACCGGGAGAGTGGGAAGTGTAGTCTTTGATGTGAGCTTCCCGCTGGGCAAAGGTTTGTGCACATAAACAATCTGACTGAATCATTTGTGGGGGTATCACTTATATGTTTGCTAATGGTTGTTTAGACAAAAACAACACCTCGGGATGAGCCGTCTCATGGCGGGAGCCGGATCCCAGCAAGACGAGTCAAACACGGTCACTGCAGGAAGAAAAGTCCATTTGATAACATTTAATAAACTGGAAATTAGATTTATTGTTGGAATTCCAACTGAAGAACAATATTTCTTTTTAATTTTCTATGTCACATTTGCCAGGATGCAAACCCACAACCTTTCTCTGCACTTGACTTCAGTCTGTTCATCTTTTTTCAACTTGAGGGTGACTTCTGGTGCTTTTCGAAGCTGCAAGCTTTTCCCCAAGATGGTGCTCTAACAGGGTCTTACCAAATAAATAAGATTTGTTTTGTTCTGAGATTAAAACACCTGATGATGTGGAAACCAGCGCTTCTTTTAAAGAAAAGGTGTTGAAATAACAGTCTACACAGAGGCCCTCTTTACACCTGCCGCTCTAATGCCGAGCAAGAGAGAACAACCGTGCTTGATCTGACCATGTGTGATGACTCTTGGAGGTCAGACAGGTTAAATGGTATTTGATTAAAATCAGTAGATGGCCAACTCTGTCTCTCTCCCTCTTTCTCTCTTTCACACATGTACACATGCACACCCACACCCACACACACACACGCACACACACACACACACAGATACACAAACAGACCCTCCAAGTCTGGCCTGTTGGGAATAAGGAGGAGAAAATAGCCTTCATTCTGCTCTCCCCGTCTCTCTCTAAGGTTGTTGTGGTGGTTATGGAGGGGGTTTGGAAGGGGAGTGGGCTTTGGGGGGGTGGGGGGGTGGAGTGGGGTGGTGAAGTCGACCTGTATGTTTGGCTGGCAAAAAAGGC
Source organism: Chelmon rostratus (assembly GCF_017976325.1). Lineage (NCBI taxonomy): Eukaryota > Metazoa > Chordata > Actinopteri > Chaetodontiformes > Chaetodontidae > Chelmon > Chelmon rostratus. The sequence continues at coordinate 20,997,845 of NC_055665.1, forward strand.
TTGCCACTGTTTATCAAGCCACGGCAAATCCAATTAGCCTGTGGCCTGCCTTCCAACCCTATTAACCTGCTCAGCTGTGAGAGCACTCAACAGCTCCTGCCAATATCTCATTTCTCCCAGCCGTTGATAAGATCGGCTCAAGATATTCAGTGGGGTTCACTCCAGCTCCATCTCAGATGCTACAGCTGCCGCCGAGGCTTTAAAACCGCAGCATCCGCCCTGATCTCTCCCTCTGTCTCTCCTTCCCTTGCTTCCTCAGAGGCTCTTTCTTTCTTTCTTTCTATCTCACTCTCTATCGTTCACCCCGCTCCTCCGCCATCCGCCTGTCACCTCTGCCTCGTCCTGCCTTCCTTCCATTTCTCTCGCTCTTTTTCACCCACCACACCTCCACCGCCGTCCCAACCGCCACCTATCTCTCTCTCTCTCTTTCTCTCCTCCGTCATGTAGCTACACCGAGACAACAAAACAACTAGGACAGTAACTTCCAGGCCCATGGCTTGTTTCCTCCCAGACAGCGATCAGGGCGCAGGCCCCACTGTCTGACAGGAGGGGAAACTGATTTTCCTTATCATGGCCTGCCCACAAAGGGCCAGGCCAGGCCCGCGTGATTAGCATTCCTTGGTGGAGATGTGTCAGCCCTATTTCTATCACAGAGACAGATTGAGGCTTTCACTCAGACTGGCGACTGAGTGACACATGGCCCTGACCGGGGGGACAACATTGTTATTTGAGTTAAGAAATCAATTTGTATCAAATGTACACTGTAATTTATTTGTTGCCTTTGAAGGGAACCTGGCTAAGATAAATGGGAATGGACTTTTTTCCCCCTCTCCCTTACCTTGAGCCTGAGCCGATAAAGTTCTTGTGAAGCCCATGATAGTTCCCTGCGTCAGAGTAAAAAGTGACAAACATGTTTAAAGTTGTGCAGTGATCTTTAAATCTCAAAAAGAACACCTTGTCGGACATGATAGAACATTTTTACCTCTTCCCTCCCGTCTGTCAGCCGGCTCTGCTGACATACGGCTTTAGTATTTTTTGCTGACATTTCGCTTTATCACATACATCTAGCGGCGAATGGAGAAGCGATATTTGTCCCTTTTTAATACTTTTTTTTTTCACTCGATTCACAGTGAGCATCCAAGCTCTGAGATCAAGATGGTCTTTTGGGATTAGAAAGATTAATCTTTTTTTTTTTCATGTCATATTTTAAAGTCTCTGAAACAATATTCATATTCTGTGACATGCATCCTTTACAAGAGAAGGAGCTCTAAAGTCCGACTGATAAAAACTTGTTTACGCTATTTTTGTAAGTAGCATTTCAGAATATTGACAGAATTACTATTTATCACCAAAATGAATTATTTATGGAGCTGGATTAAGTCTTCACTTAGAATGTAGTGTTTGTTTTAAAACAGATAATAGTACATCATCATAAGAAATAAATGTCAACCTGCAACAGTATGTTTTTTTTTTGTGTGTATTATTTATAATGCTTGGTTTTATATCATTGTAGGAAATATATTTTTCTCAGCCGGTGTGTATCACTGTTAAGAAAAACAAATGAGCATCAGAAATACTGTGATCAGAAACTGGATCCTAAAACCTTTCATCGTCAGTATTTACATCCTCTCCGACATCACAAATGAAAGCGTCTTTTCAGATACAGTGCATAGTTGTAGCTTACTTTATAAACCGAGCAGTTGCACAAATATGGGGAGGAAATCTGGTTTCATTTAGTCTGCTGCTGCTTCCCTGCTGGCTAAATCTGAGGAACAAATGTCTTCTGCATCATCGTGCCATGAGGACTTAACACTCAATTCATAGGGGACCACTTGGAATGGAAAACCTCTCAGCACTTCACAATTATTTTACAGATCGGTGCACGTTAACTCTTGCAGGTAATTGCAGCAAGCCCGAGTCTGTGAGTAAAAACCAATGAAGGACATGAATGTGCTTTTTTGCAACATACTTTGGATCTTTGAATTAATTCAAATACTTTTAATCTGTATCTAGAGCCAGATGGCTTAGTAGATTGTGTAGAATGGTCATTAATTCACAGTGCCCAAAGTAAGTAGAATTTAACATTTTCAGTGTTTGAAAATAGTCTTTTTTTTTTGGACACAACTATACATAAGGTTTATTTCTTTTTCCTTAAAGTGGAATGTGAAAACACTCATCCAGTGACATTAAAAATGAAAAAAAAGAAAAGAGGGAGAAAACAAACAAGCAAGAAAGCAAATATGTCTCATAGCTTAAACTTTAAGAGTATATTTTGTTTGCATAAAAGAAAAAAAAGCTATTCATGCCATCCATTTGGCAGGAATAAACTCACCGTCCTTTCTACATCTGAGAATGTGAATTATGAAGAATTGCAGACTATCCCATTAACATCAAGAGGGAATTTAGCATTTCTCAGAAACTGGAGTAAGAGGAAAAAAGCAGGTGGCTATCTCTACACATCAAACATATATTAAGCCTCCAGGTTGACCCAGCATTGCCTCTTAGTTTGGGTTTTTCAGAGGGCCGCAAAGCAGAGCCTGTCCTGAATTTCAGTACAAAATTTAGATATGCAAATGTCCTCAAAGGATCCACGATTGAAAAAGGATGCCATATTGCCTCAAAGCCACATACTCTAAAGCTAAACAAGATTAGGAAAATTGAATCATTTCAAAAGCTGTGGGCAGAATGTAAACTGGTTAGCATTCTAATCCTCTGGGCCAGGTGACCAGCTCAGCATGTGTACAAACATACTGTATGAAGAACAAATGAGACGAGAGTCTGCGACTGTACGTTGGCTCATTTGAATGAAATAATACCTGAGCGGTTTCCTACCTGAGAAATACATTGATTTACCAGTTTGTATCAGACGTCCTCTGTAGGCTTCTGGCCACAAACATTATTATAATTCTGGCCTAATTTCCATCCTGGCGTTCTATTGCCATATGTTTGCCTGGGGAAGGTTTTGTTTGCTTTCCTGCATCTTCGATAGAGGGAAAACAGTCTCTCTTTTTGCCTCTCTTTTTTTTCTGCACAGAAATTGCAGAAAATAATTAGGTATGTATTTTCCACGATAACAATATTTTCTTTGTGTTCATCAGTTGAAGCTGTTGGACTGAGGGTCTTAATGGGGAGTTTCTACAGTTTATGGGCTATTTCAAAAGCCGTATTGTTGAGATTTGGTTACCTATCAACCTAAAAATAGGTGACATTGATAGTGATAGTGAAAAGAGATAAATAAATCACCACATAGAGGTTGTGGTAAGGTTTGTACCCAAATGGATGTGACTCTGAAATTTCATCCTTGAGGATGAGATTTGCAAAGGTCATTCAAACAAGAACTGACCTCTTGACTCCTGAAAACCTGTAAGTAAACAAGCAACTCTCTAATAAAGTATCACATTTCAACTGTTTGTTTTCACAGAAATCAACATGCTGCTAGCAGGATAGCGTGGCATTAGCTCAGCTGTATAGCCGGCATCTTCGGCAACATGTTACATACAGAGGGCATCTTTAAAGCACTTTGATGGTCTTGGATGTATACAGTCTTATCGGTTGTACTCTGGCTGACCTTTCTGCTACGTTCTCAAGGCTCCACTCTATATTTGTCATATCAACAGCAGAGTGATACTCTTTCCATGCTCCTCTCAAATAACATTGTGGGAAACAAATCTTGGTCAACACAGGAGTTAAGGTATATTTTGGACACACAGGCTGACGCACAGATGGGAGTTTTACAGTTGGTTTCGATTAGACATTACAGACCAGATAAGGTCTGTTCAGGTTTTCACTTTTCCTTCAGTCCATGTGGTAAAAAGGATTATCATTCTATCATATTTAAAATGTGCAATGACGCTTTGATGATACCGAATAAACTACAGTGACCAAATCGGTGTATTTACAACCTGTCAACAGGGATCGTGTTGGAAGGACTGGGGTCAGCACACCGCTTAATCCCTTCCGTTGCTGTCCCATACTGACAAACTGATAGATGTTCCCAGGTTTGTAACAGGAAGTCATCGCCCTCTTTGGTAAAACTGGTGGTGCTAAGGGAAGTTCGGGTGACAGTTAGGGAGTGGACAGAAGTTGAATGACAGGATTGACTTTTACTGCAGTTAACAGAGGTGGACTAAATCAACAGCTATATAGGTAAAATATTGCTTAATTAAAAATGATTGTAAATGTACAATATAAACACATAAAAACCATTCAAACCAAACCAATGAGACGGTCTACAACTGTTACTTAAATGTAAATGTTGTCTAAAATCACATACATGGACATCTATATAGTTTTGTGTATATTCCATAAAATAACATTTATTATCAAATAAACAAAAAGTACTTAAGAAATTGAAGAGGAATCAGTTTTTAATCCAAAATGACAAATTATAAAAAATGCAGAAACTACATTCTTCTAATCAGAATATGTAAAATTACAGTTTGAAATCCTGCTCATCCTAAACAAGAACTGTACTGGCACTGGAAGAAGCTTGTATTTTAGAATAAAACCTGCTCTTTTTGATATAGCCATGCATTAATGATCTTTCTATTGTCACTAATAAGCTGTCAAAGCCATTATTTTCCACATGATATAACAGTCTTCTGTTTGCACAAGGATCTCGTCACAGTTGGTTGGGTATTAGATGGAGAGCTCCTTAAGACGTCTGCCTAGTTTAATTCCAACAAGCATCTCTTTACAGAAAAACAAAAGCTTCATATTTTTGTTCTTACGGCAAGGATTTATAAACCATTCAAAAAACATAATGATTGCTAACATTCCTACGAGTAATTGACAATAATTAAATATGCACCGACATCCGTCCCAGCTTTCTCTCCTCCATTTATCAAACACATCAGTCTATACGATTCTTTGCAAAAAAACATTTCCCCCTTTTTATTTCAAATATTTATTTGTTTTGTCCATATTAAAGAAGTCCGATAAATGGAGCACTGCAGAAAATCTGTTACTAATTCATCTGTATTTATTTGTTGTCTGATAATTCCTTTTAATTTCTTGGTGCTTTCAATCTCCACTCATATACTTTGCAGTGTGCATTGAGATATTATTAAAATAATGCAGCTTATTATGTTTTGTGCATGTGAGGTGTCTATCTGGCCGTTATGTTTTCTAGAAAGTGTTTGTTTCTGTAAATTTTGAAAGTAAAATCCAATTTTTGTAGTCTGTTTTTGTCTGTGTCCACCTTTAATCATTTTGTCTGATGGTTTTATGCCTTTCTCATTGTGATCTGATCGCACTGTAAGTACATAAAGGTTAAATATGTTTGGAGACATGTGATTATCCAACAAATATCAACAAATATTATTGCTGTTGCTTTTCAACACAATTTAGCAAATAAATGCAGGCACTTTTAAGCTCAACATCCTCATAGTTTGCATAGATCAGCTGACACTTGCAAATGCCAAGTCTCTACAGGACACTGACATTATTCTAGCTGAAGCAGCTAAAGCATGCAGCTATCATAGATCAAGGGGGAATGCAAATAACAAAATGAAAGGGATATGATATTTGGAAAGGAATCTATCCTTATTTTGGAAAGGCTCCCAAATGAGTAAATATATAGCATTTGAATTCCTGTGTGAAGCAAATTCTTGAACTCAGAAGGTCCAAACATGTGTTCACAATCTGTTTCTCAAATATGTGACACCAACCTGTCACACAAGTGCTGCCTCCATGCTCAAATTTGACTTTGCTTTTTCCAGTTCACAAAGAGCAAAGAGCTACGTTGAGGTAAAGGGCTCAAAATACATTCAGATGTTTGTGAATAGATTCTTTAACAACATGCATAAAATGAATGTGTTGCCTGTCCCTAAGCAACCTGTGAACAAATTCATTTGACCCTGATACAACCACGACAACATGCCATCATATAATTCCTCCTGACATTTGGCATTTGGTGATTTATTGTTTCCGGGGTCATGCAGGAAGAATCTGGTGGTGCAAAAGTTTAAAACGAGAGACCCGAGCGTACGTCATTTGCACTACAGATGTCCAGTAAGACTAAGCAGTTTCATTTGCTGCAGTGAAACTCGAGTGAAACATAAACGTTTTAATATGTGCACCTAAAAATAATCTGTGGCTCCATAACAACAAGGAAACCTGACCCTGCCTGCTCCCACATTGGACGAACTATGCATCCAGCCACCAACCTGTGCAGAACCCTGTTAATACCAATGTACTATTTCATACATCAAGAGCTTAAAACCATAACTTGGTAGCGCTCTAGAGAGAGATTTATTTTGGCTTTGACAAGAGGGGCTCAAATGCCATGCTGCTCAGTATTAATCCCAAAAACAGATTTACTACTTGTAAGATATTTGGAAAGTATTCTGGTAAGTGAAAGAGGGAGATGTTAATAGCAAGGGGCAGGGGTGTCACAGGATCATTGCCTGAGAGCCTGAAGTGAAAGTTCGGTCACAGCAGTGCAGTATATTAACTGAAGAGCCAAGAATGTGTGTGATAAATCTTGCTCAACCCGGTGCTAAGTGTCACATTGTGTTTATGGTGTACAGATTGCATACTGCTTGTTTTCTCCAGGCTTGGGCCAGGACAGGCTGCCTTGGCTGGCAGACAGACGGGCTGGCTGACTGACTCGACAGGCAGACTTCACTCGAGCATCGTCGGGTTGCCGTTGTCGCTTTGGCTACCTGACTGGCTATCTAGCTGGCCGAGCGGCTACCTGACCGACTGACTGAGAAGCTGCCTTACGGCCTGATTAGCTGGTTTCTTCGCTGGTTGGCTTACTGCCTCAGTGCCTGGCTGGTTGAGTGATTGGTTGGCTGGATGGCTGTCTGAGTGAGGCTGTGTGATATATGATGTGGTTCAGCGTGGTTGCGATTAACGGATTGGCAGAGCAGTTGCATCCATTAATAACTCCACCCTATAGGGCTGGAGCAGTCCCCAAGCGCGTGCTGTTATTGCACTCACATCACTGTTTTTGGAAAAATTAATAAAGATTTGTAGATTGTGATTTTGAAATGTGTTTACTCTACCATTTGAGAGTAAATATCAGTTTTGAGTACTGTTTGCGGTGAAAAATACATCAGAGGTGTCATCATCGCTACGTTTGACTGTCAAAGACAGGGAAATGCACCATTTCCCTGCACTGCATATAGATCTCCTTTGAATCTCACCCACTCATCGCTGCAGGGTTTGAGGAATTTAAGTTAATATACTGGCTCATAAGGCAAGATTAAAGATGCCGTGTAATTTGATTAACTGAATGGGAACGAGAGAGGCCACAGATGGGAAAATAAGCTTTTCCAGGGCCTCATTAAAGGGAACAATCCTGTAAAACCTCCTGGGTGAAATTCTACTGTGAAGAAGCTCGATGAATGGGGGGAAAAAAAAGACACAGAACATTTTCAGGGAGTTTCAGCGTGTTGTTGAAAAGTGGTGGCGGAGGAACATTTTGTAATAATTTACATGCTGAATGAGAAAAATGTTTCGAGTCGCGGTGGCCGCTCTGAAGGGAAACATCCTCTACCTGATCCCCCAGCATCTTTTATGAAACAGCGCTGGCTTAGCTTCATTGTTCAAACATGATAAATTTGTTTCTTTATTCTTAGTCTCCTGAAAACAAAGCAAACACATAGTGATAATCCAAAAGTGTGACTAATTCCATTATAAGCACTAGCCCTGATTTATTTGTGTGTTCGGTCCATTTTGTTTGAGAGTTCTTCTACATTTTAAACCCAGAATATCAAGTCAAAGGCATGTGTAGCTGTGCATTCGTTGAAGGACAAAGGGTAGAATGTAGCTATGTAGCATTACATTACAGCGTATTTAGGAAAACACACACATTGAAAATGAAACCATATGGTTGGAAAACCACACTCATGTCTCATTTCTCACCCATACACACGTGTGAAATACCTTCTGTAGCTGCTGTGAAATGTAGAAAGGTTTCATAGCCCACCTCTAAAATGCAGATGCAATGTGTTTGTGTGTGCGTGTATTTAATGCCTCATTAAATGCCTCATTCCACACTCTTGTCAACCCAGGTAATACACATTTTTCATTAGTTTGGGGATGTTCATCTGAGAACTTTAGGGGAAAAAAAAGCATATGCCGAGTTCATTCTGATTCTTTTACATTTTCAGTGCTGTCTGACTTCACTCCCTCATCCACATGTGCAGGGAGATCAAGATTAGGTGTCTGCAGAATGAAAACCCAGGAAGCTCACCTGCTCGCCCTTGATATTACGCTGGAAATATAAAATCCATTCCCAGATTTAGACATCTCTCGCCACCAAAAAATGTTCTATTCTGTCTGGCGCCGCAGACTGCCTGTCTGCGGCATCGTTCCTTTATGGCTCAAACTAGATGTCTTAGTTATTGGGATGAAGAAATCCCTGTCAGTGGACATTCATGGGAGAATCCCCCCCCCCACCCCCACCACCCTTTTCTCACTCTCAGCAAGGTGAGGTTAATTTATATTTCTCAAACCTGTTCCTTTCTCCTTAGAAATGGATTCAGTTGAAGTGTTGGCGCCGGATCGTTATCGCCGTGCTATCATTCCGCCGGGACAGCCCAGCCATCATCACAAATGGCCGTTTTTCAGCGGAATAAAACATATGAATTAAACTTCATAAGCTTATCTGGTCTTTGATATGTAGAAAGCCCAAGGTTTATTTCCACATTAATCCCCACACCCGTCTATTGCTGTGGCTCTTTGATGCATGAAGGTGGGTTTAGAAACTGGAATCTGCCAGGTATATATAACTGCATGTTTTACCCATCGCTTGAGCTTCAGGCCCTCTTTTCTCTCTCTCTCACTCTCTGTCTCTGTCTCTGTCTCTCTCACTCACACACACAGGTTTTCCCTAAGAATTTCATTACAAAAGGCAGCCATATGCATTGAAATACTGCCGGCAAGCAGGGGTCATGTAGCTCGATACTGAATTTCCCTTGCCTTTGTGCAATCTTAATTGTCTGTCATTTCTGTCTGCAGCCCCGTCTGTGCGCGCTCCAAATAAAACCTATGGAAACATGAAAGGTGGAGCACTGCCCTCACTTTCATCAAGGGATCGCTTACCAGGCCTTGCCGTGGCTACCCCAGGCTTGTGTTACGTACCTCATAAAAGTAGCTCTTGTTTCACCGATGCACTGCCCCATCTGGGCGCTGGACTAATCTGTCAAGCCGAGCTCCCAGGCAAATTCTTCTGCAGCGTAATAGACACTGCTACAAACTCTGCTGCCTTTCTCCTCTGCTCGTTTTCCCCCCTCATTTTTGCAGAGGGCTCCCCTGATGCCCTCTGATGCTGCTGACAGTTGGAGCTGAGGCTTGATGCCATGGTGAATTTATATCGTGCTACTGCATCTGTCATTGTTTTCAGCGAGGTGTTGACCTCCACGCGTCCTCATCAGAATGTTGCCTCAGTTCTGCAACTCCAAGCAAAATAGATACCTACAACTCGGTTGATTGTAGAGGGTATTCATGCTGCAGAAACCCCTTCCCATTTCGGTAGTTGGTGCAAAACTTTGACAGGCAGTTGGAAACCTCGGGGGAATTAGGTCACGGAGGAGTGGGAGAGAGACAGAGGGCTCAGGGGAGTTGCGCTGTGTTTCTATAGCTCAAGTTGTACACTGCCACGACTGCATACATTCTGAGGATGGGAAATACTCTTTCAAACTGTAACCTATCTGGTGTCCTTCATACTTCACCCCTGATATCGTTTTGATCCTCTCAACCTTGATCTCATTGTCAGTCTCCACCCTTGTTGCCATTATTCACAAAATCTCCTCTTTGTATAAATATGTATGGAAAGCACTCCATGAAGGACATTATCGCTCTATGAGGAAACATGAGTGTAGAGCTCACAACATTCACTCAATGTATTGATCGCTTACTTGCCACTATAACGGTTGATATCCCACGGCAAAGCTTATTCTTCCTTATCCAGTGTGGAGGGCATCAAGGCAGATATGTGGCTTAAAGTGGCACAGAAACAGTGACAACCTCTCTGTTTTTGATGGCTTGTGCCAGTCACCGGGCTCCGAACTGAGAGACACGGCCGCTGTATTGAGTTTATTACTCTTAAAGCAGCCACCAATGATCACACCCTCCATAAGCCACGTACAAGACAGTCATGGTATTTTAAGCAGATTTCCTCTTAAAGGGGAGGAGAGGCGGATATTTCTCCTTTAAAGTGGTCTTATCACTCGGGCTGTCGACTCGCTGGAAAGCCTGACAGCTACAGCCCGCTGAGGCACCGAGTGGCCTCGCTGTGTCTTCTGCTGTTAACGATAGACAGGCGGGACAGCCGTGCTGCTCTGCTATTCTTCTCCTCATAACACAGAGTGGCACGGACCTTTTCGCCTGCTTATATATGGACATAATGCCCTTTTTCACTGTAAAACTGAAATTAAATAACATTGATACATTTATGAGCGCAGCAATGAGGAAAAGCAACATGTGCAGTATTTTTCAGGATGAGTAAAAAAAACGTGCCCCACCACAGACCCTCATGACTTGTGTGAAGATTTTGTGATGTGATTGATGGAGACACTATCTACTTTTCCCCAACACAGTGAAACAGTGTTTTATGTGTGTTAAAACTCTGGCCAAGTTTTGCCAAGAATCATTACCATATTTCAAAACGTGTACCGTATATAATGTTTTACTCTATAAATGTTTTGTTCTTATCCTAAATTATATTTTCGCCTCCTGAACATGACGCTTCCCACCACCTTTACTTTGAAAAGCTGCCCGTGAGTCGCCACGTTTATCATTATGCTAATTCAGGCCTGTTATTTATGCGTAAGTGAATTCTCTTGTCTCAGCCTGGGGTCAATGTTCAGTTAAAGGCCTCAGCCATGTGTAGTAAAGTAAACCAAGCCTTGGCGTTGTATACAGAGGGGCCTGTAATATTCATTATGCTTAACAACACACTGAGTTGAGAGTTAAGCTCTCCTCACATTCCAGGCCAGTTATTAGTCAGCATTATGGTTTATTTGTCCAGAGGTAAGATAAACCAGAATGCTCTCGGCCCCCTGCTCCGGACCTGCAACACTGACTGGTTTGTTTGAACAAAGGGAAGTGCTCTCTTATGACAAATAGTCCAATAACAGAAGATAATACATACATGGCCTCAAAACCAGATAATGCCACTGTCGAACTGTGACTGGAAGTAATTTTTTCTTTCCTTTTTCTTTTTCTTTTTTTTTTTTTTTTAGCTGCACTTTGATGTTGTGTTTTTTGGCATTGGTAACAGGGCATTTATCACTGTGCTAACCAAGGACGAACTGTATCTGTGAAACTCGAGATCCCGACACAGGAGTGAGTTTGTTGTCTGGGAAATATTTGAAAGGTTTGACATTTTGGAAATGAGATAGCACTTACGAAGTTACGTGTGTCACCGCAGCTTTCCTTTAAACAAGCTGTGCCTTAAAGATATTCAGATCCATCATGTACTGCACACATCTCCCACTCTTAAACTGCCAACAGAGAAGGTTTTTGTTTTAACTTACCATTAAGAGGTAAATGTTGATTGCACAAAGTAACGCTGATAGAATAATGACACCATCTGCATTCAGATCGGTTCCCTATAAGCTTTGCTTTCACTTTGAAATTCTGTCTGCCACCGGGTACAATCTCCTGGGAAAATGAAGGCTGACTGGCGATCCAGTCCGGCTGAATGAGTGAACTCACACTTTCTCTCCTAATGTTTTCTTCTATTCCCCCCCACCCCAACTCCTAGTAGTTACTGTTTGCACAAAGCGATACTCAAACTGTGTTATTACTCCATATAAATTTATGACAATTTACCTCCTCACTGAATATGCTCCTGCGGTGTGTCCTGTGTTTTTTGTAGTTGCTGTGCTTTGAGGAAAACGGAAAGTGACCAGGTGCGACAGCGGCACCGACAGTAACGCCACTTGGAGACGCTAGGGGGGGTTGAAAAGTTGCCTGTTTCCACTTTAACTTCATGGATTTAAATTTGTTGGCAGTGGCTGGGTCCGCTGCGCTGTCTGAAAAGCGTTGTCTTCAATACGAAACCACATGTTCTTAAACTTAAAGCCACCCATACGCCAACTTTTGGCTTTGCTTGAAACAGCATATGACAGTTTCTCTGTAAGTGGGCTCCTTCTCCTGCCACATGAATACACTTAACTAATCAGAGCATGCAGTCACAGTCACATTACGTACATGTAACCTCAGTGGCTCAAATTTGTCTCGTAAGAAGTTAAATTTATAAGTGTTTATGCTGCAATATCCTGCCAGTGGTCATCTCGGCTTCAAGAAAGGTGTTTTTTTAAGCCTGCGACCTCATTGGAATAGTGTGTCGCTCTGGGGCTGTGATTCAGTTTTTACTCTTGAGTGACTGCAGTGATCACTTTGTATGAGCACTGTTATATTTATTTAATATTTCAATACAAAATCAGATATATGACATCTATCATGGAATTTGTAAGTAATGCCTTCAAAATGTGTGAATTCACTATGAGCCATTTTCACATGTAATCCCTGGATACCTACAGTAAATAAACAAGTTAAATGTAAGGTGTGACACACACATACACAAAGCCACATGGACCGTCAAACAAACCAAGCCACCCATGATTCCACCCGTTTGCTGAGTGTCTAAATGTTTTTAATTAGCCAGAAGTTGTGGTGTTCCCTCTGTGACTGCTTACTGCCTGCCCATTACAGTCACTTCCTGATGTGTCCTGAGGATGAACTTTGAGATAAACATGGATTGAAAAAAAAAAATGCATCTTCTTCTTAACCAAAACCAGCCCACAGTGAGGCGGCTCGTGGGCTGCCTGCTGCTGCACAGAACATTCCCATCACAATCATGTTCAATTGTCCCCTAATTGTCCTCCTCTCGCTCCCCAGAAGAAGTTGCTGACATGAGAAATTAGGCAATCAGGATGGCATTAGTGCATGAGCGGAGGACCGAGGCATGGTTATACTATAATGTATAGGCCCCATTGGGGGTGCAAATAAGCAGGAAAATACTCGCATCTCCCTTTGAAGTGATGGCTGCTCCCAAATTAAACTCTTAGTCACACTGCTATCAAAAGGATATGGTTGTTAGCAGTGCCCTGCTCTAATCTAAGCACACTTCTGGATCTTATTACAATGTGACTTCTGATTGATGCCCTTTAGGGTGGATCATTGTGAGTAAACATACATATTCCTGTCCTTTCCAGGAGTCTGTCACAGGAGAGTTGTGAAATTATGGGTTATTATTCCAGAATTAACACAGCTGCAGAACAGATATGGGATCACATTTTGGTCAATATTCAAGAAAGAAAAAACACACAAAAATACACGCACATTTTGTTCTTTGGTATTGTTTTGCTTTGATGCTAATGCATATTTAGGAACTACAAGGAAAAAAGGCATTGCCTCTATTCTGTCATTGTCCTCTGTTTGTCGTGTTAACATGTTCAAATTGAAATTAAGGTAGTTTAACTTAGCAGTTTCTTATGTGAGTTATTTGTATTGCTGATAGATGGTGTCATTTACTAAAATGTGTGCCCTCCATGACAGCAGTATGAAGGAAGCTAAACGGCACTCATAAAGTAAATGTATAATAAATCAAGTTACCGTAATTACAGAACTATTACAACACCTCCAGAGAAAAATGGTTTTGAGGTAATAACATGACAGAGAAACTGTATCCAAATAAACTGGGTCAGGTATAGCACTATGTGGCACAAGAAAAAAAAAAGAGGAGAAAAGTTCCCTCAAACCTCATGGGGGATTCAATGAGATTACCCCCCAAAAAGATTGAATTAGTTTGGCGAACAGAAGGAAGAAATGCTAGAAACTAATGGCAAATAACAAGCCTGTGACAATTCATCAGGCAACTTCACAGAGGGGAGGGCTTCAGTGGAATGCCTGAGACGGGACCTTTCCCCTGTGCTATGTTATTCTAACAAACAATGTCAATGAGATGGCATCCTACCTCTCACCAATTTGCATGGTTGTCAGAGGAGTGAAAGCCAGTTTAAAGGTACATCCTTTATGTGCCGGAGAAAGGATTAGGGCCAGCCCCACAAAGAGGCTTTGATTTTCTTGCAAATATGTATAAGAAGTTTGGCTGAGAAAAGTGAGTTTTCAAAGCTGCAACTTTTCCAAAGCATGAGATTTTCTTTTTGTCTTTGTGTGTGTGTGCGCGCGTGTGTGTGAGCTTGTGTGTGTTCAGAAAAGAAACTTTGGTGATGAACAAAGTTCACCCCCCTTGATTGAGAGTCCGTATAAACATAATATTACACAACGTTTCCAGATACTGTTGTAAACTTTAAATTGCAGGAAATAATGAAAGTGACCAAAAGAAAAAGTTTTAATTCAAACTGTCATTATGGAAGATAATTATGAAGTGATTATTTTAATCAGAAAATTATGGCCTGGAAATTATTTAATATTTTTAGATAGATTTTTTTTCCTTTTTTTTCTTTTACCTCCCGAAATGGGGACTCATCCTGTGAGACTTTCCATCCTGCTCCTTTTCTTTCTTTCTTTTTTTGTTTTTTGTTTTGTTTTGGGCCTCTGACTTAAAGCTCCTCACCACTCAGTTCAATGAGCGAAGCGCTGATCCCGCGTCAGCGCAAGAAGCGAGCCTGTGTGTGTGCGCCATATGCACTTAGCAATGAGGTTAGAGTGCAGCCCTCATTAGCATGTATAAACTCCCCGTGTCAAGAGGTCGCCTTTGACCCTAACACACAAAATCTTGCTCAAAACATGGCTGACACAAAGTGTATCCATGTGGGTGAGGGATGTGTGTCCTTAAGTAGCCTACGCAACATATAGGTTTAAATCCCTGCAACACCGGGCTACATAGCAACCAATAAAGACTGATATAAGCCACCTGCAGTGTAAAAAGTGTACCAGTATTTCTTGTGGTGCTGCACAAAAATAAACTGTGAAGAAGAAATCCTTTCATGACATCGCTAAACGTGCTGCGGCAAAATGGCCTCCTATGACCACTTATGGATGCATCTGCGCTCGCTTACGGCACACTTACAGAAATCCTTCACTGTCCAACAGTTGCCGCGCAACTTTAAGTCACTTAATCGATTGATGGCTACATGGCAGCAGGATTTCCAACAACTCCGGCTGACATTATGGGGTTTACACACACACACAAAAAAAAAAACACACTTCTTCATGCTTAAAAAAGATCACCGGAGAGGCGATGTCCCTTCGGTGGCAGTCCAGCACAATGTGTTCCAGTTCACTTTCATCATGTTGTACCAGCTGAACATGGTGTAGCTTTCAGCCCTGCCCTGTGGGAAACCAGCCTGCCTTTTCTCTCCCTGTGTGTGTGTGTGTGTGTGTGTGTGTGTGTGATGCTGTCGAGCTATGTTGTCCCAGGCTTTCAGCGGTGCAAACTCCCTGTCCTAGGGCCTCCAGCGTGGATTGGCCACAGAGACTCTGTGTGGCATGCTCGGATGAATGCTACCCTGATTCTCTACCAGAATGCCACCAATGCAACCCCTAAAGCACGTCTGTTGGACAGCGCTGGGCTGCCAAGAGGGGGCCACTTTCTACATTTCTTGTTCTACTTCTCCCTTTTTCGTTCTTTTCTTGTCTTTTTTTCCCCTCTCATTCTTTCTCTTTAAAGGCAAACAAAGCAAGTGTCGGCCTGAAAGCAGTGTGATGTGTCTCCAGCCCCCTCATTTTCTTTCACTGGTAAATTCTACCCCCCCTTTGCACTGTCTCCTTACTTTCTTTTGTCTCTCCTTCCATCCTTCCCTTTTTCTTTATGACCGTCACACAGTATAATTACACTCATATAAAAATGTAAATATGCCATAAAGCCTCACACTATATCTCTTACCCTCCCGTGGTTAATAAGCTATCAGCCCACATGGGAACCTTCCTCTTTAGGAGCACAGCGTAGGTCTTGTGAAAATGTTCTCCACTATGCATGTTTATAGGTCAAACCATGAAACTTGATCATATCCTCTAATAACAGTAATTGTTCTGTTTATATCACGTGTGAGAGAGTCAGCCCTGACACCAGCAGACTGGTGCAGCAGTAGTCAACCAGTAAATTGCTCCGCTGTAATTGTTTGATTACAGTTTACCGCCTGTGACACTGGGTAGTGTAATCGTACTTCATTGAGGTTTTACGCATTCATTTCTTTTTTCCCTTCCCCTTTCTGTCTTTACCCCTGAGTTCATGTCGAAACAGCTGTCTGGCATCTAATACGGTCCTCAATGACTCGTGTCAACAGGTTTACGAAAATAACAATGTCCTCATTGTTTAGACAGGCCACCGCTCCAGACGGTCTAAATCTTGACTTGTGGACGTTCTTGAATACTTTATGATATTAATTCTCTCCCTCAAGGTGACTTAGCACGACCTAATAACAAGTGCCCTTATTTTTGTAAATATACGTGACAAATTCTCACGTTAAACTCGATCCCGCTGCCTGTGCACGTTTTGCCTAGCACAATAAATCAGTGCACTAAATAATATAAATGGGAACAAGAATAATACACAAGAGGTTCTGCTCAGCGTCACGCGTAACGGGTGTAATCTAATTAGATGGATGTTTAATTCAAGTACTGGTCCTTGTCTACAGAGAGGGTTTTTTTTTTTCATAGTGTGAGTCCGATGGTCATTTCTGGCCTGGCTGCATTTCAAACCCTTATAGAGATCCATAAAGACCTGTATGTGCTTCATGTTAAACTCTACGGTCATTCTCATTTTTAGAATGAGACCAACCACAGCGTATGTTGCACCTGGCATTTAGTATTTGGCATTTTCTACAGTGGCCTTAAGCAGCTGTGGACATTTTGCCTGTTCACCAATTAATACGTACGGGCCAAATGTTACCAATCCCAGGGGAGGCAAATCTAAACAAAGTCCAGGTTTCCATTTTCAAGCAACCTTAGAGAAGAGGATGTGAAAGTTTGAATCAAATATCTTCTTTCAGATGTCTGGTTTGTTTACATTTGGTTTCCTCTTGTATTCCTTTGGGGAAGCTTGGAGATGGTAATAATGTCAAGGCGTGCTATGTCTTTAATGGCTCAGGCGAGGAGGAACTTGCCTCCAATGTCCATGTAAAACCAACACTGTGCTGTGGGTGTTTGTACGAGAGGCCCTAATCAATTCTGAAGCTGATACGTAGGTAAAATAAATGAGACTTCAAACAAAGTAAAGGAGTCCTCGAGGGATGGAAACAAGGCACAAAGGGAGACGCACTCTGTGTGACATACGCAATGTTTCATCTGCGAGGAACGCCAGTGAGCCGCGGCCTGTTTAACATAAACTCAGAGAGGTTGGATTTGTTTGGTGTCAAATGGAGTAAATAATTAGCTGATTCGGAGCAATGTGGAGTTCTTCACAAACCGAACCTCAAGGCCACAATAACATAAAGATATAAACACCTATGGCACTGGCTGGGAGGCAGGAATATGCTGGGAAACATGCGAGATGTGGTGAGGTTCAAGCGCTCCAAATAGTTTTTATTTACTTTCTGGTGATTCCCATTCACGATCTGTCCTCAGTCATTCTGCCAATGATAAGGTTGGTTACGTTTTTTTTGCTTTTGCAATTAAAAAAAAAAAAAAAGTAAAGAAAAGGTATCATCACCGGCAGGGGACAGGTGATGTGATGCCATTTGAATAAATCCCGCAATTAATTTGCTTTGTTGGACAAAAACACAATATGTCCATAACTCTTATTTAGGACATGAGATTTATGCAAACTTGAAATATTTGTGTCGGCAAGCATGAAGGAAGCCATCTGCAACTTTAAAAAAAAATAACATCCCAAGAGACTAACATTGATCTGATTGACTGACTTTTGTTAGTCACAGAAAATGTGCAGTCTGACCTCATACCCTGGCCTCTTTTCGACCTGTACACATGTTCGCCGCTGTTAATTTAATTCCTGTTAGGCTTAGGGTTAGAATGGCCAAGTCAGCTCCAGGGAAGCCACACACAGAAAAACCCATAACGCAATAGCACCGGTTCCACGTTTGTTACAACAGCATTTCCAAGCGTTTGCCAAAGCTGGTCTGAAACGCACTGCCTTCATGATCAGCGGTGAAATCAGTCCTCAGAAATGTCTGAACTAACCAAACATTATCTGTTGGTGATTATCTAGCACCACTGCTGAGGTAGTGCGATCCAGTGCACAGAAGTGGCCCCGGGGAACCCTCCCTTTTCTCGAGAACTAATGTTTACAATCATTTAGGGGCGTCCGTGGAAGGCATACAGGAGACACTGGCGTATGTTTGTCTCCGTTTTGAGGATTGTGGTTAAGCTGAAGCTCATCTGGCAACCTTATGGGCTGCTCATCCACTCTAAAGCTCCTGCCGCTCCTTCCTCCCTGTCCTCTCCCATTGTCACACTTCTTTTTTCCCCCACTTTTCTTTTTCTCCTTCCCTGTGATCTTGTGTTTATTTAATCCTTTTCTTCCTCTTATACTTTGTAATATCGCTTTGTTTCTGCGTCTGACTTTCTTCTCCCCCGTTCGGCGCCCTCAACACGTCCTCTCTGTTTTTGTGAAGCCGCTCGTCGTATCAGCTGTCTCTAGTCATACATGTCATCCACTGGTATTTGCTGATGGCTGAGTTTTAGTAGGTCTTTCATGTGTGCATCATGTGTAGCAATGGCTGGAATGGGATGTAGCTCGAGTAAATCAATTTGTCATATGAGTAAAATCTGCTGAGTGCGGAGGTTCACGAGCACGTTTTGTGGCTCATCTTCTGTTTTCTCTCCCGTCACACTCTCAGTTTGTTCCAAACGGCCCCAGAGATCCACTGCTGTAATAAATTTAGAGAAAAGAAGAATACCAACATTTGTCATATCTTTCTTTGAAACTGGGGTCAAACTTGCATTTACCCAAGGCTGACACATTACCTGAGCTGCTCTTTGAGTTAAGTTTAATCCCAGATTTACGTAACAAGTGTAATGCTCGACTGATGTAATGGTCTGACTCAGCACTGATGTCACTTCTAGAAGAAATACACGAGTGGAGCGATATTAAGTCTTTCATTCCAAATTGATACATTTCCCGTTTGGGAAAAAAATGACACCAACTCATGCAGAATGACTGCTGGCATCACTGCACTGTGTGCAATAAGCAGAAAGTGCAATAAGATGGTGATCTGAAATGAGTGCAGCAGAGAGCCGGGCTCCCTGAAGTTATTTAAAATGAACGGGTGCTGAAATGTATGTTAATTTATCATAGGCTGCGAACGCAGATACACGTCAAGGCAAGAAAACAGCACAACACAGCGTAAGAAAGTGGAGGAAACACAAGCAGGAACAGTCTGACGTTGAAAGAGTGCGTTGGAAAGTAAGGGAGCTGTGGTCGGGGTAGTGGGAAGGCAATCTACATCTGTTTTCAACTTCACAGAACTGGGATTCAGACTCGGCTCACACAAAGATGTTTTTTACGGCAAGTTATCATTTTTAGCTGAAGTTTTTCTAATTTAACCGTAACTAAAAACTTGGGGTTAGGGTGAACCAAAATTATTTCTGTTGCCTAAGTGTAACCCTGAACTTAACTCTTGCTGCTCAACAGCTTCGCGTCTAACTGTGTTAAAGTACTTGCATTTTAACCTGCTTCTGTCACAAACAGGTGAAATCGTTTGGCCAGTCCATCATATTGTCACATAATGTCCCAAACAACCAAAAACCTGGCTGCTGCTCATACATGCGTTGGCTATATCCCACAGTTCAGAAGCACTTTAAGCATCTCAAAGCCAGCCTCTGCTGGCTATTTCCATCAGTGGAATCTATCGTTTTGGTTTGACATTAAAAAATGAATTGTTTCTGACGTGAATGCCTTTCATTCTTTTCAGTTTCACCTGAAAATCGTGTCCTTCAGTGCGTCACCCTCGTGCAGTAATTGACTTGACACACACAAAAAACATGCAGAAAGTGTCGACTGGGTTAAAATCTGCTGCCTTCTGTTGCATTCAGGTGCTCTTCATAAGGTAGGAAAAATGGATACAATAATCAAAAACCAATTCATAGTTGTAGTGCCATATTGAACTACTGAATCTGAATTATCTTACATAGGAAACAGATCATATGCATGTATGTCACATTAAGTCACAAAGCTGTTATTACCAGTTGTTTTAAGCCTTCCCAGAAATTAAGTAAGAAAGATTAGGGTAACAGAAAACAGAAAAGTGCATTTGATGATTTTTAAATCCCACGTATTGCAGAGTGGAAAAAAAAGCCTGAATGTTAATTATTGTGACATAAGAACTGTTTGATCTCACTGCAGGACTTGGTAAACACTGCTAACACCAGCGCCAGGTAACACAGCAACGCTAACTGGCTAACACAAACACACAAGAGAAAACACAGCTGAGGAGGAAATGGCATCCTGGGGTCTTTTAGCTGGACCAGTGTGTTTATTTTCCTCCCATGGTGCACCGGGGCCAAGCTGCTTAACGTGAGGCCGGTGTTCCTGTGGGGCTCTGTATACTGTATGTGCATGTGCGTGTGTGTGTGGGTGTGTGTGTGGGTGTGTGTGTGTGTGTGTGTGTGTATGCATATGAGGTTGGTAGTATTATTATTATTCTAATGCATCGGCAATATGTGAATGCATGATTTTTTCTGATGCAAATGCACAGTCAAAGGCCTTGCTATTTAGCTTGTGTGTGGAAGTTACAAAGTATCTGAATGCTAAAGGAATCTTTTGTATTATTACAGTCAGTAAAGGGTGCACTGGGTCAACCTATAGCACATGAACCTATACTATAGTTGAGTAGGGGGAGCTAAACAGCTAGTTGAGTAGGGGGAGCAGAGAGTGAGCTTGGGGCCTGAGCGTTTGATAAACGTTTGGTTTTCCCCGTTGCCTCCGCCTGTGTCTGGATTATGAAGGGCAGATATACAGCACTTCAGAGTGTGCCAATTAACAGCCCCAGCAGCGGCCGCCACACAGGAGGGCCCCTCATAAAGACTCACCCTATGGTGTAAGCCCTGCCACTTCCAAGTGCTTTATCCGGGGCCGAGCCCATACACACAGCTGTTAAACTGGCAGGTTTTTAAGCAGCCCCAGCATCGCCGACAGGCCCAGGAGTTCATAAAGATTTTCTCAGCAAGCGCTTTCCCAAGGAAAGAGAGTGAGATGAGAGGAAGGGGACAGAGAGAGAGGGGAGGGTGAGCAAGGCGGCTGGGCAATCAAGGGGCAGACCTTGCTCAGAGACAAGATAGAGCCACCACGCTTCCTGCCTTCATCCCTCTCTCTGCCCCTCTATCTCTCCATCTCTCTTTCCGCTCTTGACTGCACTCTTCCCCCTCTTTTTTTTTCATGTGAAGAACCAGTGATTGCGATGGTGGGCAAGCCAACGACAGGCAGGGGGTGGCCTGCTGAGGACTTGGAAGTTGGGATAACTCCAATCGTCCAAGCCACTGCCACCCCTGCCTGCCACATACCAACTGCTGGCATTTGAACGGCTTTGATACATATTTTAAAGGCTGCAGTGCATCAGAACTGTACTAATCTTAGTTAAAAGGCGAAGCACCATATATCGTTTTTTTCCTGCATAGAGGCCCAGCGGCACACGCTGCAAATTGCTGGGATGGAAGGACACACAAGCTGTGCATGGATTGACAGGCTTATGAAATTTTTAAAATGGGGAGATATATACTCATTGGCCAATGTATACAGATTAAGCCAACAAAGAAGCCTCACTTTTTCAGTGAATGCACTGTATGCAAAAGTGGATTATTGGTATGATATTGCTCTATCCACAACAGGAATTGATTCGAAAAAAAAAAAAAGTTTTTAACTTTTCAACAAGGTGCAAGCAGTAATCTAGCAAACAACTTGCACATTCACTTTCATTTAATTACATTTTGTAAGGATTTTGTTGCCAGACACTTCTGAAGAGGCAAACCTTCAAATGAAACTTTTAGTATTTGGAAACCACGAAAAATAACATAAAACTAATCTACAATTTTATATTACACATATTTGAGATATCAGTGGCTGCGACTCTCAGCAGTAAGTGTACTCACTGCATGAAAGAGCGCAGCGTTCACTGCTGTTGTGACAGGGGAGAGATGTGGGCTGCAAGCTGACTAAACGGCACGCTAGATATTGTTTGACCAAGCCGTGTGAGTGTGTGTTGTGTGCGCGGCCACATGCAAACTGCATGTATGCACTGAGGTTCGCACACGTCCGTAAAGCGCATATTTGCGGGTATATACATTGTATGCATATCTAAGTGGCTGCATGCATTCGCGCGTGTGCATGTGCGCACTAGCAGCCAAGGGTCCGCCGCCATTGTTCCTGCAGAGTGAAGCAGAGATAAAGCAGTAGAAACTGGGCTGACCACATGCTAGACAGTATTGGCCACAGATGTGCCCAGACAGATCACAGAGAAAATGTGATGGCATTTCCTCAAGATGTGGATGTGTATTTTTAAACTTTGATGTGAACATGATTTGCCATGAAAAAATGCTTTGTTCGTGTGATTCACATGGTCTCAATAACAGAGCTCATACATATTGTATGCCTAGCCAGGACTTTTTTTTTTTGTCTCAGTGATAGTGTCTGTTGATCTCAGGACATTTAGCGGCATGCAGAATGAGCCTCCTGGAAAAGAAAAACGATGCACGTGTTTGAATATTACTTTGATGACAGGAATAACATGCTTAGCCTGTCAGAGGCTGAGACGGTTGGCATCACGGCTACAACAACTTTATGTGATATTCTTCACTTTGAGGTCATCTATGGCCACAGGTCCTTTGTGCTGATTCCTCTTTGAATACATTAGCCAAGAAGCAGTTAAAAGACATGATGTGATTTAATAAAATGTGATCAAACAAATGTTAACGTCTAAAGGCTGTCATACAGATGCGACATCTTAAGGCTGAGTGGATGGATATTTTTGTTGGCAGCCAACCAACATTTTTTGTTCTGTAATAGTGTTTTTTTCCCCATTGAAGACCATTTTGATATCCATGTTGACTTTATCTGAACTGTCACCTCTCTTGTGGCCACACTGAACATTTTCCTCTTCAAAGGTTGCCTATGTAAATTGGATGCATCTATTACTGAAGTTTAAGGAACCAGTTAGAAATCACAGAAATCTCTGTGGAACAAGAGTTGGTGCACTCTACGTTCCATGTTGAATTGTTCTAATGTCTTGACTGACTAACATTATTTTTAAATGCTGGCTTAAATTGGATCCAGACTCTTTTTTGGTGCTGCCCTTATTTCATTTCTTGCTTTAGGAATATATGCATCCTTATTAATGATTCACTACAAACAAATCATCAGCTGGACGTTTAGGAGAATAAAAACTCATCCTTTCTGACATAATTTACGTGACATGCATGAACCCCACCCTAGAGCTTGTTATGGCGGATAGCTCTGCAGTTAATATTTGACACAGTGATCTTCTGTTGAAACTCCCAGCATTCTGCGCCATGTGTCTTGGCTAACATTACACGGGGTACCGTACAGGGGAACGGCAGGCGTGAAGAAAGAGCCTCCGGTTCAGGCAGAGGGGAAAGGTATCACTGCAAGGTAGTCTGGCTGTTGACCGGCCCGCTCTGTTTAGTTCAGGTTTGCGTGCGTGTGAAGTGATAGTTCCAACACATTGTGTTCTTGTTCTGCTCTTCTTCTGTTTCAGCTCTGGCAGGTGACCCGCCATTGGATGTACTGGCTACTGTATACTAGGTGACAGCTTCTGACATTGTAATTGTCTGCTTTGGGCAAGGGGATGGAGGGTGTAATGCATCTTATGTTTCCTTTCAGTAGAAATTATTGATAACTCGAGCTGAGAGGTGGTGTTGGTATCACTAACCTGGTCTGAGCAAGTCTTGATTGATGTTCGTAATTTGGGTTTAAAGATATATTCTTGAACTATAGTTAAAATCATCTGGAAACAACTTATTATCAAATATCTGTTTCAGATGCTGTTTTAATAAAGCATCTACATATTTATTATGTCACTGGTAGTCTAAATGTAATCCTCAAAACTTACTCATGCAGACCTTATGTATTAGTAAAGAAAATAGCAACTTCATCACACAGTAGCAAGGTGCTGTTCCATCCCCACAAAACAAAATGGAAATACAGTCTGTGGAAGACGTCAGAGGGAAAAAAAAAAACTTCTGCACAATCAGGACAATGGTGTTTACGTCACATGTCAGATGGTTTACTCTAAACACTGACTTGACCCATCATGCCACAGACTTTGCAGATGTCACCTCCTTAAATGCAAAGTGAAATAATAATAATTTAACCAAACTCAAATAACACACAACTATTTTTTTGTTGTATTCGGGCTATATATAAAGAGCACGTATTGTACTTTTTACTCTCCATGCATTCTGAAAAAAATAGATAATTTGTACAACCTCAGGAAACACACATTCACACTCTACACATGGGCATTTTCCACCACAGTGAAAAGAAGGAAAACAAGTGCAACGGGTGCAGAAAGGGAGAGCTGGACAGAGAGAGAAAAGATTACGCATTAGCAGGGACGGAGATGGCGAGTTGCATTTGATATCACCTTCTGCGCTGCACATGTGCTGCGAGTGTTCAGAGACAGAGAGAGAGAGAGAAGCATCCTCTGCTAAATGGAAATTCCTGTGCTTCAGCCACAGCTGCAGTATGACACTTCAGATGGCCGCGCTTCCCTTTGTACAGCCCCCTGGAATTAGCCCAAACCACAATGGCATCACATCAGAAAAGACGGCAGGAAAATCAGACTTTATCTGTCGCTGTGGAAATATCTGTGCAGGGAGGAAAAGGGGGCACGAGGCCCTTGGCTTCCCTGCCGTGTCAACCTGCATTTTATTATTGAAAACACACACACACACACACACACACACAACCGTCTTCAAATAAGTGTCAGCTAACCCACTGTTATGATACCTGGCTTGGCACGGCACTGGAATGTAAACACTGGTACGCTTAACATTCTCCTTTTCTTATTGCTCTAATTTTGGAGGCAATAAAAACAATAATTTCAACAGATTGCTGTCAAAAGCAGGTAATCTCGTATGTATGACATGCTACAACTGTAAATTTCTTTTTGCTGCGGGAAACATAATGTCAAACTGAGGCAATACGACATCCGGACTGCAGAAACATTGTTCAAGTAGCGCCGGGAAGCAAACTCCCTGCTAACGAAGAGAAGCGCTATTGCAGAGAATAAAACTTTTCCGTCAAAATTGTGTTTCGGGGAGGGGATTTACTTCAAAGAGATCTCAACAACAGTGCTGTCTGTCTAATTTACGTTTTCAAGCACATGCCAAATGTAAAAACCCCAATTTTGAGGAGTGTGTAATTACAGGGAGAGAATGAATGACTATAAATACCCCCATCATTACTAGTCCCTCCTGAAGAACATGATCCATACTGAAGGATAATTAAGGCAAAATATTTCTGATCCTCCAACAGACTGTACCAGGAATGTGTGTGCGCGTACTCCTGCTTCTGTGTGTTCGTCGCTCATGGGTATCTGCTTTGTGTGTGTGTGAGAGAGGCAGTGTGAGCGTGCAGATGTATGTGCATGAGTGGGGGTGGGTGGGTGGGGGATCACAAGGCATTCTCCCCTAAATATAGTTCTGTTCTGGTAGAGCTGCTATGTACGGATACTCCAGGAGAAGTCAAGACAGACCGGCTTTAATTGGTTTGCAGAGTCATTAATGGAACAGAAGCACAACTCAAGTACAAGTGTGTGTGTGTGTGTGTCTGCACAAGAGCACTTATGTGTGTATATTGGACCCTGTCAATGCCCTTTAAACAACAACAGACACATGGAAATAACTTTGATCAACAAACATGTAGCAAACAAGAAGATAATAATGAACCTCCATGTTCAGCCGAGGTCTCTCAAAATAGAGCATTTCAACTAGGATACATCAGATTTGAGGATAATATTTCTAGATTAGGCCAGCTAATTAGTGCCCCAATATTTGGCACAGCGCTTTGACTGCGATCCAAATAAGCATATTGTCCTCATCGCATAGGAGTGAAAGAGCTTTTCTGTGTTCTTCGCTCAGAGTCAGAAAGAATGTTCAAGTGAGACAGAGGAAAAACTTTACTCGACGGCTCTCCCTGCCTCCCTTTGTTATCTTTCCTCTCTTTCTTGCCCGATCAAAACGTAAGAATGTCGCTTTGAGTGGCCAAATGAAAGAAAACCAGGCAAACATGAGCGAGAGACCGTGTTTATTTCGAGTGTATCTATGAGCCAGGCCAGGTTTCTGTGTCAGCAGGGGTCTGCATGGGTTGTTGAGTTGTTGTGAGTTCTTGCTGAACCGGCAGCGAGTCAGTCAACCAGCCAGTTGTCAGGCAAGTACCAGTTCCTTGTTGCTATTTGTGTTTGAGTGTAACCGTGCCGAGAGCCTCCCTCCCTCCGTTTTCCCTTTTCCGACCGAATCCTCCAACCTCTTCCTGTGGCAAGAATCGTGTCTTACAGCAGCCTATCGCTCCCGGAATGAAAAGCCCGTGACCAAGGCGTCCGTCCCTTTCACTGCCATTGTGTTGCTGAAACAAGGAGCAGGAGCAAAGTAGCCAGCTAAACGTGGTGGAGCAGGGTTCCACGGTGGCCCTGCTGTGGCCGCTGCTGCCGGGCTCCAGTGACTTGTTGTTGCTTGTTGTTGTGTGTTTCCCCCAGCTGGGGCCGGGGGCCAGGGGACGGCTTTTGTGCCGCCATCCGACCAGCGCTGCGCTCGTGAAGCTAGATAAATGGATTAAAGGGGTGCAGATATGGGCGGGCATCTTTGAGAAAAGACAACGGAGATGTTGGAGGGGAGCGGGGGCTGGAGGAGGAGGGCGAAGGGGATGGGAAGAGGCAAAGACGTTTGTGTTGTTGGACTACAAGGGGTCGAGTCGGTTGTAAGAATAGCCTGCTTCTGCCAAAAAAGACAAGACAGTGATAAACTTTCCTCCCCACGCAGTCACCTCTCTCCCCCTCGCTCTCCCTCACACACACACACACACACACAAACTGTCACCACGCACAATTCTCCAGGAAAATGAATGGATTGCCACAGTGTGACACGTCTCAGTTGCAGGGGGAGATGGTCCTTGTTCGCCAACAAAAGGCTGTGGTATTATGGGGGGCCACAGCCTGCGACAGAATGCTAAATTGTTTTAGGGTCAACAACTTATTGTCTTTGCATGAGCCACAATTTACATATCTCCCGAGTACGTCTCAGCACTCAGATGAACACAGCAGAACCTCCTCGAGCCTTTCAAAGACTTGCAGCCTTTTAAAGGTTGCTGGAAATACTTCTGATGAGTTTCTGTCTTTCTTCGAAAAACAGCAACTCTTTTTTTAGTCTCTTAATGAGTAAATGGATTTATGATAGAAATTATGGTAATTATTAATTTGAGCTATCTTGTCACTACAACCATTATAGTGCCATTACCATAATATAAGCATTGTTTACTGTCTAACAATGGCTGCGGTGTTTTAAGAAAGCAGATCATATTATGTATTTACCTCTGTAATCCCAGAGAGCATTATTCTTTAGCTCCATATTTACATTTAAGTCATTTATCTGCTCTTCTTCTTCCTCTTTTTTTTTTTTTTAATTTCATGGCCCTTATTTTCTCTCCCTCCCCTGCATCTTGGCCCAGGGCATGCGGGGAAGAAATGGCTGCAAGTGACAGCCTAATTATCAGCTCCAACTCCGCTCATTACCCATTAGACAATCCACTGTACATCCACTTACTAAATGAATAATTTTGTATATATTATGGAAACACAATATTATGGCCTGCAGCTAACGCCTTTGCGCTAACCTCACGCTGTTCCAGTACAAAAGAAATAAATGGGACACCGAGAGGTTATTTAATTTTAGCCCCAAAAGCCAGCTCATGAGAGGATGTCATGCGCAAATGGAGCGCGGAGGGAGGGAGGGTGGATGAGAAATTTACACACCTGCCTTTTTCCGCCGCAATATTACAGTCGTTATAGCGGAAAGCACGTGGTCGTCAGTTCGGGCTTCACGTGGCTTAATATCAGTCTAATTTCCACCGCGCGGTGTCTAATGGCGGCAGCTGGAGCGCGTTTCATCTCCGCACATTGTCCTGTTTTATACCCATGAGTTAGTGGCGCTACAAAAAAAAAAAAAAAAAAAAAAAAAAAAAGAAAAGAAAAAGAAAAGGAGATGAAAGAAAGCTGACTGCTCAGTTAATATTGACAGACATGTGAAGTGATCACAGTCAGATGAGGACTTTTTCACTCGGCTCTGCGGATTGTTCCTGTCTGAATATGTGCGCGTTCTGGTGCGTGAGGTGCTGTTAATGTAGGTGTAGGAGCGACCTCGCTCCGGTCAACAAAGCCTGCAGTGACCTTTGTTAATTTTTGCTCTGCTGCGTGACTGTTTAGCGAAAGGCCATTGAAGTGGCAGATTTATGCGCATGGACGTCCCCCCCTCTGTCACAGATATGCTCCAGTCAACGTTTACCAAGCATTTTAAAAAGGAAAGAAAGAAAAAAGCCCTTTTCTGTAATGCTCTACACTTGTGCAACCATTTGCATAACTATTTGTTGTAATAATTATTTATATGACCTAATTTAGAGGCGATGCAGACTTGATGTAGATGTAATGACATGTGCCTCCACACAGCAAATGCTTTATGGCAGATTACGATTTGAATTTGAAAGATGACTTTGGCCCCTAACGAAAAATAGCCATAATTTTCTTAATTCTTAATACTATTTTATGTGAACTCAGTGTCATAATATTCCCACAGATAAAGGGATTTCTACTTTCGCTATTTGTATTCTTCTGGAATGTGTGATGGCAGAATACACTGAGGTGCGCCGGGGTTTAAATCAAACTGTAAAGTATACTGCATTGTATGTGATAATGCAGTTATAGTGCACGTACTTCCGTGTGATTTATAGCTCCTCGCAGGGTGAAAGCTGTTTCGAGCTCAGGCAATATAGGACTCGCCTATAGAGGTCGCTGTGATATTGCAAAACAGATGTGCATAAGTCACTCCACAGGTTTAGGCCGCTCGAGTAATTCACCGTGTGGAACAGCTCACTTCGCAGCTCGCTGTCATTTACAGAAGAGCCCGGACGCAAACGGCGAGCGTTTCTCTCATTATACCGCAGTCGTTGTAGGACAGACTGAAAAAAAACGCATTTATGGAGTTGTTTTCAACCAGATAATAGCGTAAGAAAATAGTAAAGAGAAAAAAAAAAACACAGTCACATTTTTGCATGAGATCGTTAAAAAATGTTTTTTCTTTCCATATAATAATCCTGTTTAAAGGCTATAGGTAAATCAAAAGAAAACGAGAAGAAAAAGAAAATACAATGCTCACATCATCTCCCATCACAGCTAATTATTGCACTTCCCTCTTATTATGTTTAAACCCCATTAGGCTGCTGCGGTAAATCAATATTTGCTTTTGGTCACCGATTGAGGCGCAAAGACGCAAAGAAGCTGCTTTTATCGGCTAATGATCACTATCAGCCTCGGAACAGACAGGACCCCGAAAACACTGACCCTGCTCCACGAGGCCGACAATGTCAGCCCCCCCACCCCCTTAAAAAAAAAACAAAAAAAACCACCCCGAAAATATTAATAATTTATCTTCGAATCGACTTCTCTCTCTGACAGATTAGATTTTAACCATTTGATTTTGTTTGGACTGGGCGTTCCCATATTATTACTTAATGACCTTCCCAGCTGCTCCTGTCCATTTTCTGTCACCAGCAACCATCTGGACACTTATTAGCACCTCAATGCATCCACGCTGCTTTCCTCCCAAACTTGAATAAAATTAAGCCTGGTTGCACACTGCCAATATATTTTTTTTCCTCCCATTCCCACCCTTCTTGAAACTGGTAGTAGCCCTCCCTTTTCTTTCCAAAGAATTATTTGTCCTCCTACTACTAATTATAATTATCAGAATCATAGTAATAATAATAGTCATCATCATCATCATCGTAATTCTAATGATCTGAATCCACGTAGAAAAGAAATATAGGCTGAGGATGCTCTTGGGTTTTCTCTATAATTTCATTTAGTTTATTAGGCAAAATATACGATCTGGACAAATTCCTTCAACGCTTCCTATTTACAAATTTAAATCACGTGGTATTTACATTAAAGAAAAGACACCAAAAACACAAGATAGAGACAAACATAATAATAATTATAATTATAATAATTATAATAATAATAAAGTAAAAAGCCTACCAAAGTGTCCCAGCCTGCCTGGGCAAAGTGGAGAGAGAGAGTTACATTATAGGCGCGATTATAGGCTACACATCAATAGAGGAAGTAATCCATCCATCCACAGGATATTACCAAATTACGCCATTTGTTCTGTACCGACTGAATGCTACGCTGCATTATTATTTCTCACCGTCCTTTTTCGGGAGTGTAAAGTCTTTTTTTTTCTTTTCTTTTCTTTTTTTCTTTTTTTCAAGCACGAAAAAAAAAGTCTTGATCAAGCCGAGGAGAGCGCAGTGAGGACCCGTTGCGTGGCGTCTTGTGGACTCCTGGCGCTGGAAGGCAGAGAGGATCTGGATAAAGAATAATACAGAGAGGTGGATAAATACCCCCGCCGTGTTTGGACAGCGGGTTTCAATGTGCATCTTAAGTGTCTGGCTGAACAGTTTTGATTTGAAACAGGCTGCAGTCCCGTTTCCAACCCCCTCACATTCTATGATTAATAATAATAATAATAATAATAATAATAATAATAATAATAATAAGAAGAAGAATAAGAATAATAAGAATAAGAATAAGAATAAGAATAATAGCATGGTAAATTAATTATACAAATAATTTAACAACCTGAAAAAAAATTATTGTATGGGAAAATAAAATCCTCTTATGTAACAATTGTCACCTTTTAAAATTCACTTGTATGCTTTTTATTTCTATATGACTGCATAGCTCCCCATGCAACAGTCATATAGAAAGAAGGGGGCACTTTGTAATACTTGAAACAGAGGTAAACTCTCTTCCCCTTTTCGGTAAGAGCGCTCCCTTGGGCTCCGGGTCTCCCAGGGGTCTTTAGGGAAAGCACACAGCCCAGACAGAGCCCGTTTTACTCGGTGACTTGATAAGTAGCCACACTCTCCCCAGAGGGGAGGAATTAAAGGGGGTGTGGGATGGGAGTCAAGACCCCTGTCACTCGCAAAACAAACTGTGTTTTATTTATCTTTGTTTATTTTATTTTGTAGTGTTTTTATTGTTGTTTTATGTAGAAAAAAAGAAGAAGAAAAAAGCTGCCAGACACAAACTTTAAGCTTTATATCCTGCAATTTGTTATGTTTTGCATCCCATGTCATTGTGTTTATTTGTTGAATAATTACAGGAGGTAAAATTTCATCCTGATCTTCCGAATGTTCATGTTTGTGCTTAATTTTAGTTATGTTAAGTAGTGCTATTATAGATATATATTATAGATATATTTTAATCTAAGCAATAGTCATTGCATTCTGCATTTATAATTTATTATAAGGCTTTTCTTATGGCAGTGTGTTTCCAACAGTCGGGTAAAGCAAAACAGTAAAAAACTTGTCTCACCTGTCATGGATGGGACGAAAGGAAGACTTCAGCGTCTGTGATGGAGGCGAATCAGACCTTACACCATTTTCATGGTCTGAAAAGGAAATGAGCAAAAACACTCATGAGCCCTGCTGGATAAGTGGATAACGCATAGGCCTATATTTTTTGCTAACGTGTATGAACATATCTAACTAAAAATAAACCCGGTGTTGCTGTGCATCCAGTATGTGGACATTGTGCATTTAAGTGGAAACATATAGCCTACTCATGTCTGCATGTGTGTGCACACTGCTTTGCTATTCTAATTATACATCAAAAAGAAACACGCATTAGATGCACAGTTAATGTAATACACATAGGTTGTGTATAAAGTGCTTAGCGCCTGCATGTGACATTTGTGCGCGTGCACGCGTAGATCATCCCCTTACCTATGTGCTTGGGACTGTGGGTCTCTGACGGGGCCTTGCTGTCATTGCTGAGCGCTGCTGCAGCTGCTACCGGAGACACCACCACTGATGTCGGCTGCTGCTGCTGCTGGGACGGCAAGTGGTGGTTGTGGTGGTGGTGGTGATGGTGCTGGTTTACTCCCAGAAACGACCTCACATTCAGCAGGGAGTTCTGGCCCAGGAAAGCCCCGTTCGTCCAGTTGTGGAACTTTCCAATCTGGCAAGTGTACAGTCCATGACTGGGGAGGAAGGCCGGGTGGGTCTGGATCTGGTGGTGGGGTGCTGATGAGTGAGTGGTGGCCGCAGGGGCACAGGGGGACGTGGGTTTCTGAGATGAGCTATCGGGACTAGTAGCAGTCTCTGCTAAAGACCATATTTTAGGCTTATTGTTAGACGGGAGAGGAAAGCTCCCGGGTCTATCCGGGGACAAAACTCTGGTGTTGTTGTTGCCGTCCGAGTTCTCCTTACTCCCTGGGTGAACTGAAATTGTGCTCTTAGATTTGTCAAAGGCCTCATGGGCCTGCAGGGCGAAGGCCCGTCTTCTCTCCAAGCTGTCCAACTCTCCACCCGCACCGACACCACCCCTGTGGTCCCTGCTCCCCTCTGTTGATTTATCGTCATCATCCTCGTTGCTTTGATCCCCATCGTTGTCGTCGATTTTGTCTATGTCTATGCTCTCCAAATCAATCTCCTCCTCGTCTTCGTTTTTCTCCGCCTCGTCTCCGCTGCCGAACAAGTTACCGTCCCCGTCCTCTTTGCTCCTGCTTCCCCAGGTCACCTTGTTCTCCTTCTTGAGCCTCCTCCTGGCATTGGCAAACCAGGTGGAGACCTGCGTCAGCGTCATTTTGGTGATGATGGCCAGCATGATCTTCTCCCCCTTGGTCGGATATGGGTTCTTCCTGTGCTCATTGAGCCAGGCTTTCAGGGTGCTGGTGCTCTCCCGGGTGGCGTTTTTGGGCCTGGCCGGGTCCCCGTACTGAAACTGGCCGTATGGGTAGAAGGCCGGAGAGGTGTGTGCTGCGAAGCTGGCAGGATGGACACCAGGACTGTCCTTCAGCTCATACTGGGATCCCTTGAAAATAAAGGATAATGTTTTATAACAGTAGGACATTAAATGTGCGTAATTAGTTTGATACACTGGATTGTAAAATACTTTTTTTTTTTTAACAAAGTAGCTCAAATGCATTTTAGGAATTGCATATATCTGTAATTCAAACAGGTGAAAAAATCCAAGAGTCGCACCTGACTGAGCTTTCCACAACCATAGGCCTGCAGCACCTGCGCCTGCACAACTCCTCACTCAGAGGCAGGGACCTTTCATTAGCAAGCATGTTTCATACATGACAGTCCAATAACGGGACAAATGAAGTCAACAGCACGACAGAAAGTTCGTTGCATCATCGTGAAGGCGCATATGGCACGCAAATTGCCAGCTTTTTCACGTGTACCTGCCGAACGCCCCTCAACACTCCTCGAGTATGTCAGAGCAGTTGTGAAGGCCCGAGTTAAGTTCTCCCAGCGTGCCACACTAACACTTTTGTGCCGAGTTTAGTTCCCCGCCTCGCTTGTATTTGCTTTCGACACAACACTCAAACGCATCATCAGTTAACGCATATGCTTGGATTTTAGACAGCAGCTCTCATTTTGAAGCTTTGGCGTAATAGTCCCTGCCTGTGCCGGCCTGGTGCGCACACTGGCCAGCACAGTAACACACTGCGAGTTGATTATTTTCACTAGGTGTGAATTTTGGCCAATGAATATCTGATAATTCTTCACAAATAAAAATCCACGTGGCGTTCAAGCATGGCAGACAAAACAAAGCACTGCAGGATTAAAACTTATTATGTGTTTACAGACGAAGCTTTTGGTCTGTGGTGGAGATTATTTCTAAAGATGTGAGCAAAATAGTGTGGCCGGGAAAAGAAACCAGGAGAAACTTTTTCTTCAGGCCTACATGGTGCGGGCTGAAACGCACATCTCGGTAATGGCACGGTCTTTTTCTTCCGTCAGATGTATTTAAAATAACAATATGAGATATCCGTGCGGTTTGTGTGAATTACCTGTTTTGTTTACTTGTTTACTTTTATGGGTAAATTAAATAATTACGGGTCCGATTTTTTTTTTCCTTTTTTGTTTGTAGCAGCGAGTCAAACTTTTCACATTTGTAACTCAATCAGCCAAACAAGCCACAGAACTGAGAAAATTCCAGCAAATGTGGATCAATATTTAGCGATCGATATTTAAGAAAATCAGACGCATGCTGCATTTACATTTCTCCGCCTTTTTTTTGTTTTCGTTTTTTTTTTTTTTTTGACAGCCGTGAGGACGTCGAGCATAAACAATCGTCAGCGCACCGCCAAACAGAAACAAAACCCACCGTTCTTCTTACCATTTGTGAGAAAAGAGCCAAGTCCGCG
Organism: Chelmon rostratus; assembly: GCF_017976325.1. Lineage (NCBI taxonomy): Eukaryota > Metazoa > Chordata > Actinopteri > Chaetodontiformes > Chaetodontidae > Chelmon > Chelmon rostratus. The sequence goes on from NC_055665.1 coordinate 21,032,171, forward strand.
CTGGTGTAAGGTAAGAAAGCGCTGTAGTTGTGTGCGTACGGGTTGGCGTACATGCCCAACACCGACGTGACCGCCGCTGCGGTGGCGGACGGACTTCCCCCGATTTCGGTGCTTCCTCCCCGGGACGACGGCGTAAGCACTCCCGGTCTCTCGCTCCCGTACACCGCCTGGGAGGCACTTAGGTACTGCGGGTAGCCTAGCTGGGGGAAAGACATCTCCACCGCCGAGTTGTCGCACGGCTGTATGCGTCCGACAAAACTGTGCGTAAAAAAAAGGTGTGCGAGAGAAAAAAGAAAAAGAAAAAAAGAACCCGCAGGACTAAAAGGGAAAGTGTTTAAGCCAAAGTCACAGCTACTACAGACATACACAGTGGTATGCAGTCAAAACAACCCGCTCTTAAATCTCGGCTTCCTCTCTTTTCTTGCGCAAAGTCCGCTGGATGTGATCTGATCAACAATTGCGCTCCGACTGACGCGCCTGGCCCTGAGGTCTCCAGGCTGATCTCTCAGATACAATTTGAAGTTGATGCTTTGATTGGCATCCCCTACTTGAGCCTGCAAGCTCCTCCTCGTTTGGAGCAATGTGGATAATGTGAATATAGAGTGAGCACATTGGCTGGGGCCTCTCTCTCTCTCTCTCTCTTTCCGTCTCTCCCCGCTCTGACTCTCTCTCTCTCTCTCTCCCTCTGACTCTCTCTCTCTGTCTCTCCCTCCCTCTCTCTCTCCCCGTGTTTGGACTTATTGTATGTTAAATGTTCAAGCATTAGAGTCCATTCACCGAAGGCTTTGATTGTTGTATGACAACCTGTCTACACGATTTTACAGCTGTCCGACACAGGGGGAAGTAAACCCGTCAGAAGAAGGAACTTACTTTGAATAGATTTAAATTGTAATTAAAGGGGGAAACGCCACTCCGCAGAGGAATTAGTGTTTGGTATCACGGGCTGCTGGTGCGTTTATTTAATTCATAGTGACTAATTTACTCTGAAAGTGTCTTCCTCCAAGTTGGATTTATTCTTTGTAGTGTTCTTCGTATCATGTCTTCCAAACTTATGTGCTTGTCAAATCGATATTATAGTTTAATTGGGTTTATTAGGATGAACCACGCTAAAAGAAATGTTTTAATAAGAATGACCATTTAAATGAATTATCGCGTTTTCAGCCATGTGACTGCGATATAAGTTTAAAGATTAAAAATCTAATTTCAAGACGCTTTTCCTTCAAAAGTCAGCGCAGTTACGCAAATCCATGCAAATCTCTCCATATAATTTATTAATTATGTATGTTTTTATTGACGTCTGTTTTGGTTTCCTTTGATTTATTCATAAAGGTTTAATCAGCCAAATTCTCCCTCTCTTTTTTTCCCCTCGCCCTCTTTCCATCTGCACGCGCGTGTGCGTCCGTCCGTCCGTGCGTGCGTGCGTGCGTACGTACGTGCGTGTGTGTGTATGTGTGGACTTAAACCGGATTGCTGTTGTCCTTTGTAACAACAGAGCCACTTCACGTTTCCTTGTTTTGGAGTGAAAAGGAATGAGGAAAAGCCAGGGAGACAACTCAAACACCGAGGCGTCAGGCTGGAAAGCCCGCGAGTCCCTGCGCGCGCCACAAAAATATTATCTACGCATATCCAGTCCCCAATTTTATTTAAGTGCCTTCACTTTTAGCACATTGACCAAAAAAAAAAAAAAAAAAGAAAGAAAGAAAGAAAGAAAGAAGAAAGAAAAGAAAGATGCAGAGAAATGTATCCGTCACCATACTGAAACCTGTTCACTATAACTGGTGAATTTGCATTTCTTAAACAAAAAAATAAAATAAAAAAACAACACTTAATTACCCTTCCACAAATTAATACTGTCTTTTCTCTTATAAAACTGGGTTTCCGAATATGTAATTCCGCAAGAATTGAGTTGAAGAAAAAAAACGAATGCTATAGCTTTTGGTCACCTCCTCTTGAACCGCTTATCCAATTTCCAGCTCAGAAAAAGAGACAGGGTCGGACTTTAACCTCTACTTTCTTCAGCTGTCCACTCCTGACGCAGCCGCGTGGAGGGGGGTGGTGTTCGTGTTTTAGCGCTTCTATTTTGATTTGATTTTGATTCTTATATCACCCACCTCCCGACTCAGCGGGGGGTATTCTGTAGATCTAGATTTAATGCCTTAACGACTGAAGCCCAAGAAGTCAGTAGATTTTGATCTGCGCCAGATGGCTCCGAGTGGATATTGCCGAGCGCCGAGGATCTGTTAAAAATATCTGAGGGGCACTGATGGTAATCTGGGTAACACATCAGAAAGGAGGGGAGGAATGGCAATTGTGATAACCCGCTGGAAATGTGTGCAGGGGGCTAAATATGATGGCTGTGGTGGGTTGGTGGAGGGGGGCCGGGAGTGAGGAGACAGAAAAATATCTCTAAATAGAAATCAACATGAGACATTAGAGAAAACAGAATAGGAAAGAAAAAAAACTCAATGGACTTGATGAGCAGTATTAAAACAAAGGAAGGCGGAGATTTCATAATAATGAGAAATAATAACCGGAATAAGCATGGTCGTGATTGCTACCTGAATTTTCCTTTTATCTCTTATGAAAACTTTTTTTTTTTGTGAAAAATAGAAGTTGACTCCTGGTAAACAGTGACACGTGTTGAGGGCAATAAACCATCACCGTTAACTGATTTATAGGGTCTTGTTAAACTCTCATTACCGCCGTAAGCTCTTCAGCTTCAACCCAGAGAGAGAGAGAGAGAGGGAGAGAGGAACTTCAGCTCCTCTCATCGTTCACCCCTCTTTAAAACTCCTCCACCACACGCTCGCATTGTGCTTCCTGGAAGCAGATGGGCTTTCACCATCTGCATCCGTCGCTGTCCGACGCGCACTGCGCGCACACGTGCGCGCGCACACTGGCCCACGTCATGACTTAACGATTTGTGAATACTCTCTGCCTTTGCAAATCCTCAGGCTGCTCATATTAGATAGTTTTATCATGTAAATCTACAGGAGGCTCTTCATAAGCTGTTCTGCTTTAATGGCCCCATTCTAATGAGTCACTCAGGTAGTGGATGAGTTCTTTTTATTTAACAGCCTGTTTTACGCATTTAAAATTTCCTGTCGCCAGCTTCTTCTTTACGTTTTAATTTTCTTGATGCACGCCTTCTGCAGAGAGAAAATGTGACCACATGTTGATATTGATTATGTGTTATGTGTGTATTGGTGGCTGGGCTACATCCACCCAACCTAAGATAGAGATCAAAGGGTAGTGAAGCCTCTCTGTCCAATCCAAATGTCAAATTCTCTTTATTGGCATGAATGTCACAACAGCAATACAGTCTAAACTTCAAGAGCCAATGAAACAAAAGAAATTAATACAAGACTTGCACAGTAGCATTAAAACTCAGTATCTCTCTCTCTCTCTCTCTCTCTGTGTGTGTGTGTGTGTGTGTGTGTTTGTGTGTATGCAGCTGGGTGGGTGTTTGCATTATATTGTGGTTGCATGTGTGTATTGTGTATGTGTGTGTGTGTGTGTGTGTGTGTGTGTGTGTGTACAACCTAAAATAATCATTAAAAAAACAAATAACACAAATAAACAAATAAATAGTAAACCCAGTAATAATTGGGATTATTGTCAGTTAGTTATCATTGGGTCTTGCTTTGACATACTAAATAAATGTTAACATATTTCAGTCATTAAGTTACATTTTGTTCAATAAATAAAATAATAAATACAGTGAATTAGGTATTCCAGTCAGAGGAAAAACATATGATGGTCTACTTATGAATTTAAGTTTGCATCATTTTAAGTAAGTTAAGTTGACTGTTTCAGGACAGATACTGCAGCAGTGCTTTATATATCCATATTCAAGTTTATGTTTTATAATTGTTGTCAAAGTTTGTAAAACTTTTTTTTTTTCAAGATGCTTGAGTGGTGGTCGCATGTGTAAACGAACATAAAATGTGCTGTTTTGGAGCGAATGATGCTGTAATATTTCTTTCATTGTGTTTTTTCCCTAAAAGTTAGATTTTCCTGTTTTCTGATTAAAACATGACCCACAATTAAAAAATGTGTCTCGTACTTGGATTATCAAATTTATGTCATTTATAATTTTCAAACTAAGATGTTAGTATGGGGTCATGGCTGCGTAGTCTTATAATTTAATCTAAATCTGTTTAATTTAAATCAATATATGCTTGAACTCGGGCCTTTAGAAAGTATGCCAGCACACAGACCTGAACCACTCCAGTCGAAGTCAAAGAGAGCGAACCTGCATTACAATAACACTGGTTATGTTGACTGTTGGCTACCACCGCAGAGGTCAAGGGTGCCTCTGTGAACTAATAACTGTGGTGAAAGATACTCCTTTCCTGCCTCTGGGAGTGCCAAAGTTGAGGAAAGGTTAAGAATCCGCAGAATGTCCCTTTTGTGCTTTTCTCGCAGATTATCAAATTAAGTGTTGAAACCAAAACTCCTTTTCCCCCTGAAGAGAGGAGATTAGATGAATGTCAGTGATATCAGCGGACCATCGCAACTGTTAGACCTCTTCCCTTCAACATCGCACACAAACATGTACACTCACGCACGGTTCCAACGTACTCCCTGAACTGCGTCAGAGCAACTCAGCTATTTAGCTGTGGGTTAGAGTCAGAGGACCACTGGTGTTACTGTGAGACATTTGATACGACAACTGCACCACACCTATAGGTAAGGAAACTAGGAATTTCCTGGATAATAAAAGAGGTCTATTCTGGGTATTAGAAGGTCAAGAAGTTTTGCACTTGACAGCTAAACACTTGGAGGGGTGGTGCTCCCCAGTTTTGATATGACAAAGAGCTTCTGAGATCAACTTGTTGCAACGCCGTTTCTCCAGTAAGTAATGTACATGTTGAGCCCTGCAACAGGTACGAGGTAATAAATAATTTGACTTCACATGACTAGAAGGGCCCTCTTCTTCAAAGAGACAAGCATTCCAATTCATGCACTTTTCATTCTTTTAAGTACACATCTCTGTGTTGATGAGCCCGTAATGCATCTCTTCATTATTGTATATACTGTATTTAAAGGGAAAGAGCATCATATGGCCTTTGCTTGCCCAAAATAAACTGAACTTATTCAAGATGGGATTCAAGGCAACCATGTGCAGTGCATAATTAAAAAGCAAGTCCTTGATAGGACTAACTACTACTAACCTGACTCTCTGAATGATTGTACTCCAGATTTGAGATTAAATAAACATCGAATGTGTTGTTGTTTTGATGCCTCCTTTCACTCTATTGGTAACCCTGTCCCTGAGATGACATTTATATGCTACCAGTTTGCTTTGCCAATTTTTTCAAGAAACACACAAAGCACTTGAACATCGGAGACTGGAGTTAACATTTAACCAAGTGCAGTGACAGTGCCAAAACATAACCATAAAAAACTTTTTTGTTGCTGGTATTGCAGAACAATAACAAACAAAAAATGAGTTGCATGGTGTTAGTGAACATTTAGCAGATCTGTGCAGCATCAACCTTTTATGGCTTGACAGATCTGTTTATTAACAATGTGTCCTCATTATGTGGGACACATGACATTTTGCTCAGTGTATTTTCTGTTGCAAATTCGTTGTGTGTCAATGTTTTGTTTTTTTTTTCTCTCTAGAGAGAGGGTTGGTCCGAGTGTGGGTGCATTCAAGGTAACTCCCACTCAGCAGAGTATATTGTCCTGCACTGTAATTCAATAATGATTGCTACTGCAGCAAGCACACTACTACCACCACTGCTACTGAAGCTAGAATGAATATATAAAAACGAGACCAAACACTCCGGTGTTACCTCATCACGGTTATCACGATTAAGTAACTGATCCAAATAAGTACCGCTTGCTACCACGTCGAGGCAAAGTTGTCGGGAAAACACAGCACTTCATCAATGTTGACAAGTTTCTTTTAACTCATTCTGGCTTCTAACTGCATACCATACAAAAGACAACAGCCAAGGATCTGACTTTTTTCCTCCCCAAGGGCATTCTCAGGGTGGGTAATGAACGGGTGGGCCCAGATTTTGATGTGGTTAGGGGCCAAGGGGAGAGAAATGTGAGAAGGGGTGTTAATTGTTTTGGCTCTTTGCTGGGGAAACATATCAACATTAGATCTAATGGAGGTTAAAGACTCTCATTGCCATAGGGGCTGGAGCTAATGAATAGCTATAGCTAGCCAAGGAGAGATAGAGGGAGAGAGAGATGCAGAGAGGGGGAAGAAAAAGAGGATGTAGCGTTTACTGGCCTTTTAAAGGTTTTAACTGCTTCAGCTGAGTGTTTCATTGCAATATTGACCTAAGAGGATTAACATAAAGAACTCATGAAAGTATTTTTTTTTATATTAAAAGCTCTTTTTTAAATTGTAAGCACAGCTATTTGCAGCTACAGTGAGTGACCTCAAGGACAACTTCAACCACGAGTTTGAGGAAGATTTCCCAATCTCCTAAATTGAAGTAACGTTGTCATTTTAATTTACCTTCGCTGAATGTGAACTCTTTGTATTTTCAAACCTGTTGCATTTAGTTCACAAATACTGTACAAGTCAGCATGCATTTGATCACAACAGCCACAACTGCAAGAGCCAATTAAGCATTTTGGCAATTCACAAACTAATTCCATTACTTGGTATTTAACTTCTCCATGAATAATCAACTGGATTCTAGTGAGCCAACAGGCTGCAAGCCACAGACTCCTGCTCTATACTGTATGTGCACATCTGCACAATTCAGTTGCAGATGTATGCAAAGTACAGTAAAGAGATGTACAAAAAAGACTTTGGACAAAGAGAACAGTGATATCAAAGTCCTCTTTTTGTCCTACATATAAATTTATGCTAAATCTCAATGAGGGAGACTCAAGCATTGGTTTGAAACGCTAGCTTAGAAATATTCATAAGAGTTAGTCTCCCATTTCAGATGTTTATTTGCTGCCTCAGAAATGGTGGAAAAAAAATGGGAGCATGCAAATCTGCTTTCAGATGATACAATTCCCACGTTTATTTATCAACAGAGTTAATTGAATTTTAAGGAAAGGGCCTTCTTGGGGAAAAAAGATTTTTGTACACTGAAGTATTCTTTTGAAATTACACCCTTTGATAGTGGTGTAAAGGATAGACTTATAGATAAAATGATCAACAGAAAGCATGACAAATGGAATTTTAATGAGGCCGTTTCTTTCATCTGTTATCATGTTGTGCTGCTTTCTGCTTTGGTGTGTCTTTGTACTAACTATTGATAGTAGTTGAAACCTGCTGTTTTTATGTTACTGGACATGCCTCCCCAGGATGCCTCGGCCTCTCACTCTTAACAACACTGCTATCACCTTGATCACTGATCAGACTGACTCTGTTTCAGTTGCTTTGGGGTTTAACTTCCTGGAGTGTTTAATTGGTTATGAACACACAAGCCTAAACCTAAAAAAAAAACAACTGAAGAGGAAAAAATAAGTCTGACTTTTCAGATATTGCTGTCATGGGAAGGTTGGGATGAGATGCTTTGTCCTTACGGTTATTTTAGGAAAAATATGCAACATGTACATATTGAGCTGTACTTCAGTGGACAACTAACTTTCACTGGACTGATTTATGCCACAGGATATTGTTTTTGACATCTGTCCTATTTGAATTCAGATTATCGATGTCATCATGGCTCCTGAGTAGGGTAACCACTGGTCCAACCCTCTAGCCTTGGGTGTTATGGGGTCACCGATGAAAACAGCAGTCTGTCAAATTCACTTATGCAGTAATGAGTTATAGACACAGTGATCTGGGAAGGGGAGAAGGGTGTTAGAGGGCAAACACAAACAAAAAAAAAACAAAAACAAAAAAAAAACAGGGTTCCAAAGGGGTTTACAGGCTATTGATGTATTAGATTGGCTCTTTGTGCCACAGATTAGATCTTTCCATTGCAGCTGAGCAGGGACAAACTACATGGAATCTTCTTTTTCTCTGTTTAGACAACCATGACAAACCTCGATATGAGCTGACAAAAGAATCAGGTTCAGTGCCACAGAGTACACAACCTTAGATAGATATACTATTTGGTGATGCTTTAGGCAGTGTCTTAGCTTAGAGAATTATTGTCACATAAGTTCGTCAGGAGAAATAAATGAACACGAGCCACATTGACTCAACAGTTTTATGTCTACCTGTGTATTTGTCCTCCCTTGTATTCAGCATAATGTGTTCGTCGTTCTGATGTCTCACTCAGAGCAAATAAAAATAGAAAAAAAATTCCAAAAGTTGATGCACACTTTGCACCAAACTGTTATATTTTGGTTAGTTTTCATTTGGCTCAGAAATGACCACAATGAAATGACCACATTGACCCGAACTGCACATTCTCTGTGTGTTTTGTGAACAACAAGATGAGCCGGTGTATTTTTCTGTGTCTCCAGGGTTGATTGGTTTGTTGTCTTGCACCTGCTCCTGATGACTGCCTGTAAAGGCCAGTTCCATATATGCGTGCAGTATATTATTCAGCAGCAATAGCTGATAGCCCGCTTCACGTGCAGGTGCTTTTTTTTGTTTTGCAATGGCTGATTCGTGCCAACGGCAGGTTGCACAGCGTTCCACAAAAACCAACTAATTCATGCATTAAATACAGTACTGTCAGTTGATTTGGTTTCCCAATCTGAACTTGTTTTTAACACTCTAATCCATAATTTAGTGATGCACATTCAAGACATTAAAGATGACAGAGCATCTCGTGCTGTGATTAAAATGTTTCATCCCCCTTGTTAGTGTGCAGTCACCAACCACCCCATTAACATGAATCTGACATGATAGACACGAGTCAAAAATAGTTTAGAAAACTTAGCTGCAAATGTGACTCAGGTTACATAATAATAATATTTTTTTTCCTCTTTCCAGCATAGTTTGAAAAATTAACCTAAACTATCCAAATTTTGAGTTTTTGTGTTTCATTTGTTCTGCTTTTCAAAACCTTTTTTTCATATTTCTGCCGTGCTTGTAACATATCTGACTGGGAAAAAAATGGCTGTCGACGGCATATACTGGGGAAAGGTTCACCTACACAAGGGCAAATTTAAAAAAACCCCACACCTTTAGAGGAACAAGGGTGCACTCTTCTATTTGAGGCGCGGTGCTGGTGTTACTCGGAGTGGGTGGCAGGTTGCGGCGCAGCTTTTTACATCACGCCCATGTTGAAGCATCATTGATCCCATCTGAAGAAGAAACCAATCTGGACAATGAAGTTCAATAACAACTGTCTCCCATCTCAAAAGGGGCCAGCTGATCTGGTGCAGTGTAATGCTTTAGCATTAGTGGCACTCAGCTGTTTCTGCCAAACATTGGCCCACACCATGAAATCTCTTGTTAAGAAGAGAGAAATAGTGTTCGGCTTGTAATTGAGCCACTTTATACCCCCCCCCCCTCCTCCTCCCTGCCCCTCTATCACTCTTGTTACCCCCTTTCCCACCTTCTTTCCTTCTGTCCCATCCTGCTCGTCAGTATTTGTTTTCCGCTCACCCCGTCTTCACACACACACACACGCGCACACACACACACAGACACACACTCCTTTTGTATGAGCAGCAGCACCCATCAAAATCTGGATCGATCCCCTGGTGTCATTGTGTGAGGAGGTTATTTATGTGGGCATCCAATCTGCACCTGCCGTTGTGTTTGAGCAAGAGGGGAACACGGGCAGAGTTTGTTAACAGTGAAAGGGGAAACATCAAAGCTGGGGGGGTGGAGAGAGAGAGAGAGAGAGAGAGAGAGAGAGAGAGAGAGGAGAGAGAGTAATGGAGGAGGGGGGGGCAGCCACCTCGGAGCCCCATGAGTACCCGCCAGCTCACTGCCTCGTCTCTCGTGAAATGAGCACTTTCACAGTCAGTTAGTCTTTAAGTAATAGATATATTGAGTTCATCCCTTGTAACGTTAGACAACTAATTTATTATTATTTTTTTCCTTTCCCCCCCACCCTTTGCAGCCCTCCCCTTCCCCTTGTCCCCTTCCATCTCGTCCCCCGCTTTCCCTCCGTGTCCCTTTTCCCTCCGTTCCCCATCAACACAGGATTATGAAGGTTAAATAAACTCTGTGAAAATGAATGAATATTGCCACCAACCTCCTCCCCTCCTACCCCTTCTGCAATCAAACCTGCACCACCACCACCACCCTCTTTCTCTCTACCCTCAACCCATGTTGCATAAAAAAAAAAAAAAAAAAACCTCCAGCCCAGGCTATCTGGCGGCAGAATGAATGATCCTATTTATGTTAATGCATACATGAACGTTACACAGGTTTTTCCCCTGATAAGGCGATAGGTTAATGAAATGCTCATTTCATTTTACCAGTTGTTTTCTCTGTGAAGTTCCGATAAGTAGCAAACCAATGAAGCTTGTAATTACAATCTTACAGAAACCCGGCCAATCTGTGTATAAATCTCACCATCCAATTACAAGATGTAATAATTTTGCAGTCAAGCTGGTAATGAGGTCTAATACTCATGCATGTGATAATCCCCCCTGGATGCTGACTCTATCAGATGTTAGCTTTGTAATTATATGAGCTTGAGAAAAAAAAAATCATTATTTCATGTTCAAGTAGAAAATGAGGTTGGTGGGAAGTTAATTTTCTCTATGCTCTGTGAAGCGTAGACAAGAATTTAATGATTTAATTACAGTTGTTAGCCCTTTTTTGCGAGAGGCTTAAATTGAGCTAAGCATTTTTCATAGCCCCCGACATCAAGAGTCGGGGAACATCAAAGATTTTGACAGCATACAAAGTGATGAGCAGGCCCAGTGGCCCTGAGATTTTTTTTTTTCTTTTTTCACTCTTCTTGGTAGCCAGAAAATACGGTTTCCTTTCCTCTCCGTTTGGTTCCCTTTCCCTTCCATTCCTTTCCTTTCCTTTTGGTCCCCGTCCTTTTCCTTTTTATCCTTTCCTTTTGGTCCGTCTCTTTTCCTTTTCCTTTCCCTTCCTCTTTCCTTTCTCTTTCCTCTCCCCATCGTCAGGGTAACCACAGCCCAGGGACACCAGACCTGCTGGATAAAAGCAACATCAACAAATATTAACCGCTCTGGCTTTCACCACCGGCAGCTAATCCACTGTATGTGAATTTGTCATATCAGATTACTATGACAGTCATGGTGCAGCGCAGAATGGAAAGCATCCTCCTGCATCCTCAAAAGGACAATATAGTTTTACTCCCCACCTTCTTTGAATTTCAAAACAGCCCATGAGTGGTGTCTGTAGTCCTCTGATTTCCATACAGCCTTTATATGAGAGAAAGAAACTGTAAATACATTCCTCAGAGTAATCCCTAGAAAGAGGAATGGCTGCTTTTGGCACTTTAAAAAAGTGCTTTGAGCAATGTAATTCAACTTCATAGTAACAGTAGCTACTTGGTTATGCAGGGTGGCAGTGCGGGTGTGTGTGTGTGTATTGCTGTCATCCATGCTTTTATCAGGTTTTTGGAACCTGGCATCTGGGGAGTTATTGATTCAGATTTTAATAACTTATTTAAAACTCTGAAACTTGACATGAGAAAATATTGAATTTATGAATAATTTCTGACAATGTAATCGTTTATTCTCCTATTTATTGACTCTTGAGATGTTTGTAAATCACAGACCATGATCCCAGGAAATGCAGTATTCATGTATGCATTTATGTGTACATTTTAGAAAATGTATGTAGTCGGTGTATGTTTGTTTGTCAGGTGCAGCTTGTTAGGAACGTTGCAAATACACCAATACACATCCCTGAGCAGCCAGAGCAATCGGCATAGGTTCAACAGTTTTGTTAGAGGTGAAACCCAACTACTTTTATCTTAGACTTTAATTTAAAGTTAAGTGTCCGTGTTCGATGTGGACCATCTCTTGTAATGTCTTCTTAAAAAGTTTTTGGTGTAAACTCCATTTAGCACTCTGGCAAAACACATCTCCCTGTCGTCGCTCCAGTTTTTAGAAAATCATGTCAGAGCTTCCTGAAATATTATATATGATGAATGAACACTTTACATCCTCAATCACAGCACTTTCAGGAAGTTAGCGTATTTATATTTTTAAGGTTTTGTAACTCTGGAAAGTAGATCAATCCTCCTCCTCTTTCTAAAACATGCACATATAATACCAATGTAAACATCTGTCTTACAGCTTCAAATACATGCAAAGGTTCGAGAGTGAACAAAGCAAAGTAAACAAACAAACAAGCATCATGAACTGTGACTACTCCTGCAATTTTGAAACAAAGACGGCAGCTTCAACAGATGCATCTGTTGAACCCTTTACTGTGTGGCCTACAAAAAGCCCAGAAATGGTTAAACATGCAAGTTTACCTGCAGATATTAAGTGTACTATCCTAAAACAGGAAGCAAACCAACACAACTTTACATTTGAGGAGCTGGAACTGGTGATTTTTCGAGAAATTAGCTTAAAATCCTCAATCGAGCTGTTGCTTGAAAAATCAATTAATTGACTAATGGTTTAGATTCTGGTTTTAGTCTGTTTTCTGCCACAGTGCATTCATAGCATTTGCTCATATTTACCCTGAAATGCTTCAAATGCATGGTCCTTTTCTACATATTTCATTTACATATTTAATCCATGATTTGGGGAGCTGCCTTTAAAATTGCACATTACACTTCCAGCCTTAGGATTCATAAAATAATAATAGCTTCCCTGATTCCTCACACCCCTCCCACCCCCCGTCCAGTAGTCTCAACCTCCTCTTTTGACCTTTTTTAATCCCCCCAGCCCTCTCACTCCTTTCTCCGTGCTTGGCCATGTCCTGTTAAACAAGGAACGTGTTGCGGTGTTGTGACCCACAATTGTGGGCAGCTTCACGGCAGGTTTTGCAGGCCTTTTTTCTGCTCTGGTGTCCAGTCTGCCTCCATCTGCCACTGCCTCACCACAGTCCCACTGGGGGAGATGGGGCTAATTCTGCAGTCAATTAGCAGAAGGGCCGCTTTTGTTCTCTCGCTGGCTCCCATGGGCCCTATCTGCTTCACTGCTCTCTCACTCTCGCTCCATTTCGATGGTTCTCACTTTCTGTCTCATTTATTTGTTCATGGTTCTCCATCTCTCTCTGGTTGTGTCATTTCTCTTTTTTCATTCGGCTCCGCTCTCTTCCTGTTCTCTCTCTTTGTACCTTGACTTTGTCCATCGCGTTCTCCTCATCTCTCTGTCTTTCCTGCTGGTCTCTCTGACATAGATTCTTTGAGGTATTGAGTGTCTGCTTGCCATATTTCTCCTCCCAGCCCACCCTTGCTAGGTGACCTTTGTGACATTGTTGGCCAAACGCTGTCTCTGGCAATCATGAGCCATAAAAAGAGATGGAATTATAGGCGAATTTTCCCAGACAGATTTTGATGCATTGTACCATAAACATTAGCCATCAGTCTAAATGACAAACAGTAAACAGTAGGTTACAAATTAACAACATGCAGTGTGTGTGTGTTTGTGTGCTTAATTTCCTCTGTTGTTTTGTTTTTCATACTATGAGTTATATATTATTCATATCACTTCAACATTATTCTCAGTATCTTCTTAAAGTATGCCCTGTTGAAAGTAAGTTTATGCTCTTACTCTGTCAAATAGGTTTAAATCATGCAAGCTGTCGTGCCGAGCTATAGAATGAATTTAGAAGCAGAGGAAAAGTAGGAATGGAGTTTAAAATGTGCATTTTGAGAGAACCCTTCATTGTTTTATTTTCAAAAATACTTGTTTTTTTCCTCTTTCACAAGAATTTTCTTTAAAAATTTCTTCCATTACTTTGATTAGGGGACATGTATGCATGTCTACCTCCTCTCCCTTCACTTGCTTCCATTAGAGAGAAAAGGAAGCATGATTGAAAAAATATCCACTATAAAATAGGGTGGAAATCATTCTTTTCCCTCTGTCTTTTGATCGATGCGGCACCCTGTGGGTCTTACCACGCTGTTGTCCCTGTGGCTCTACCTGGCCCTACTGAGCTGTACCTGTCTCAAGTTAATAAATCATTTTGGCATTATAAAATATTCAAAGGAGGGGGGGAGATCAGGCAAGGCCAGGTTAAAGAATTTCTTAAATTTTCATGGCATGACAGCCTGTTCCACATACGCTCCCCCTTCAGCTGCTCCGTGTTCAGGGTTGTGTGTGTGAGTGTGTGTGTGTTTGTGTGTGCGTGCGTGCTTATGCGTGCGTGTGTGTGTGTGTGTCTGGCTGGCTAAGGGTTGGGAGGATCTCCTGTGTCACTCTAATAGTCTAGAATTACACTTGTATCAGTGTCACTAGCATATGGGGTCTATGTATACCCTTAGGCCCATCACACTTCCTTCCACCTTCCACTGTCATGGCATTTAAAATGATACCATTTGGGCAAAGCTAGTTTTGACAGAAAAAGTGAAAAGCTGTGTGTTTCCCTCCTTAGCCCGACGACAGAGCTGCAGCCACCAGGGGCCCCTGCCACTGAGCAGCCAATCAAATGATATTTTACAGGATAATGATGGAAAGTAGGTTTTCCTCCCTCTCTCTCTCTCTCTCTCTCTCTCTCCCCTGATCTTTTCCCTCACCCTCTCTTTCTCCCCTCCCTGCATCCTATGCTGTGGGATGTAAGAATCCAATGGGGAGGATGACATCCTTAAAGCAATCATCATTATTCATATAGTATAGTGTAGTGTAATTGAGTGAGGTTTATATTCTATTCGTACCACCAGAGCAATGGTTTCAGGAGGAATTGCATCAGATTCTGTGTTGTTTTTTTTTGGTTTTTTTTTTTTTGGTAACATCTTTGTTAACAAGTGGTTACTGCAGTACTTCTCAGAGATAACTTGTCAGTCAAACTTTGTTGCTACTACTGTGTGCGTCTTTGGATCTTTAAATTTTCTTTCAGGGCTAACGCAGCTCTGTCATTCATTTCAATGAGGCTATATGCACAGAGGGTACAGGCGCAGCGCGTTCCGGCAAAAACACGCAGGGTGGTCTTGCAAAAAAGTTGAACCTGTCTCAATTTCTGCTGCAATGCAGTGCAGCAAAGCAAAGCGCTGGCGATATATTTGGCTAAATACTGTATGTTTATAATGTGAATGCTGTAAATTCTTTTGTTTATTCAGAAATAGTTGCAGCAGAGGATGAAATAATTGCCCCTGTGATGACTTTTCCGGGAGAAATCTTCCATCATAATGCAAACCTCTGTGCACAGTTTTGGTCAGCCTTCAAACTCATGACTCTATTACTCAAACCAGCCTTCCTGTATCATATTTAATCTGAGGCAATACTCCCCAAAGTAGCCCCTTGTGTTTTTTTAACTCTGATGTTTTTGGCCAGAACACCTTGTAAATCCAATTTTCTCAGTTTCATTAAATCTGTGTTTCTTTTGTTTGTTTAGCCACGGTGGCTATCAATGCTCATACCAGCCTTCTAGGTTATTTTCTCTTCTACCCACGATTAAACAAAAGCCTTCATTAACTGGGCGTACGGTATGTCGAATCGCTAATAAATCACTTGTGTGTCATATCATTTATCAGAGCCAGAGTTTAAGAAAATGGTCATTTCCTTCTGATTTTTTTTTAATCTCACCATTTTCTCCATACACAACACATATGATGAAAACAACAAACCCTCACAGATGATCACAACACTTCATTTGCCTTGTTCAAATCTGTCTTGTGTGTTGTGAGCACTCTGTGTTTGGAGATCAGGCAGTAAAACAAGAGTGCTGTGAAATGAATCATTCAGTTCTTGCTGTATCAAACAGCTGTAGAAGCCTGGAGTAAGTTAGCCCCACAAAGGTTAAACAGCACATGAAATAGTGATGAATCCATGGATAGAGGGGACCAATTAAAGCTTCCTGCACTGCCCCCCCCCCCCCCACGCCCTTTCCCCCGTTCCATTCATCCATCCATCTATCCATCCTTACATCCTCTCAAAGACAGACAGTGCTTTGGCTGGCTGTGTCGCTTAATTCCCTCTGGATAGAGACTTCACAGTTGGTAATGTGGGAACCTTGGCAGGTGAAAGGCTTGTTATGCTACCACATAAAGAACAGCAGAATGTGTAGGAGACAGTGTGGAAGAGAGGGTAAAAGCTAGGGAGGTTGGTTTGAAAAGGGCCCCCTTGGTGCAAACTGAAGCACTGACATTAGAGGTTTACAAGAGGCCAGGGTGCAGAAATAGCTGGGGCCACCCTTCCCTGTAACATAGAGCGTCTCAACATGAAATGCAATGCAGTGAGTGGGCTGCTAATTCTGCTCTATGCTTTCCTGTAAATGTTCAGATTTAAAGCTGTGAGAAAAACAGAGTTTCACCCTTAATAATACCTTAAATAAGACTAATGTCTGGTGGTCCAGGAGGCAGATGGAGAGGTGATGCTTGCAGCGGCAGAGCTAGCTGTTAGCATCAGAACGGCTCAGCTGCTCCTTCCCAGCAACAGGTGACTCTTACAAAGTCCTCTAAGTGAATTTGTTGAACTTAAGCAGGTTTATAACCTCCTTCTTCTTCACTGGTACCATATTTGTGACATCAAATCTCAACTAAGTTGATTTTCCTTACATCTAATACACGCTTGGTGACATTATGTTTAAGTATGACAAGTCAGCAGCGAAGTTATACTGGCCCTCACTGCTTTACTGACATTGGCAAACTCTCTCACACACACACACACACACACTTGCAATATTGATATGTTTGTCCTTTTTTTATCTCCTGATATCTCGTCACCCCCCTATATAGCTTGACCTTTCTGAAATCCCTTATAAATGGCAGTAATTGCGCATCAAACCTCCATGCATTCTTTCAACTCCAAACTCTCCACTATCCACCAGACACTCTCTGACACACACATGCCTGCACTAATGCATTCACACACACCCTCACACGCGAACACTTATATATAAATCTGTAATTGCATGTGCATATAAGCACACATGCATACATTCACACACAAGCTTGCAGGCCCCCTTTTCATGTATACACACACACACACACAAACATGGCTTGCTGGCCTGCTGATGGTGTAGGACTCATGTATTTTGATGATATGAAAGTTGACCACATTTACATGCAAATCGAAGTTCCAGATTAATAGGGTCCACGTATGAGGGCGAAGGAAGACTGCATGGTAATATGCTATTATGGCTTTTAAATACATTTACCGATGTTTTGACGCAGAATTAGCATGGTCCTAGCACAAGGAAATCATGTCGGTCTGATAGCAATTTGGTTTTCCAATTGGGAATACAATTTCATCAGGTTCAACTGTCCTTTCTAATAATGACTCAGGTTGTGCTCGCTAAATTGAAGATTCTTTTCCACACCTTTTTTTTTCTACTCCAACCTTGGTGGATGAAAGAACAAGCATTGTGTTAACAGAAGCTCTTGCAGCTCAGAAATTGCTGTTACCTAATACAGCCTCACTGGAGATAAGATATGTACAAGAAAAAAAAAACTGAATGACAAGTGTCTCTGCATTCATGAATGTGTATTAGGAGTTTCACGTTTAGAAAATCACTAAATTGCGATAAGTTCTTTCTTTCGTCACGGGGGAGAAAAGTCTGTGTTGTGATTGGGCTACAACGTAAAGGTGAAAGCGACTCCTTGGCACTGGCGACAGTCCTGTTCCTCTTTACAGCAAAAGAGTACATTTGCATATTCCACATAAAGCATAATCTAGTCCACACTCTGGTGACGGAGTAAATATGACTAGTCAAATCACTTCTTGTCAGCCACGGCAAAATGTCAATCATCCCTCACCCAAAATGGTCCTGACAGCTAAATACAGATCTCAATTTTTCCTGCAGAGAATTCATTACTTCAGAATAATAAATGGCAAAATAGATTGTTTAATCTTTGCATTTCTTTGCTCCATATTTTGTCCTCAGAATGATGAATTTCAATCCGAAGGCTGCCGACAAAACTCAGAGTTCTCGTTGTCGACAAATGATTCTGTAGCCTGACCTAAAAGGATAAACTGAATGCTCTCTGCTGTTATAAGCCTTGTTTATCAACTTTGAGTTTAATTAATGCATTCAACTGTATCATGGTTTGATTTCCTTTGAGCACATGCAAACATGAGAGACCTAAGGAAAGGGAAGCATAAAGGGAGGCACCCCCACCCACCCCTCCAAAAAATAAAAAAAATAAAAAAAACAGACATCATCCTCGGGTGTTAGACTTGTGATGTATTTCCTTTAAGTTTTCCCACTCAAGAAAAACAAATAATTAACAGCCCCATGGGACATAACACACAAATAGAATAATGTATTTGTGTCAGTCAAATGCTTTTCCATAGCTGGGCAAAGAAAACATAATAAATGAATATGAAATACATAAACAGAGCCCGGATACTATCCAATTAATAAATACCATTTTTATCGTGTCTTCTGGGGGCTAAAATGCTTTTGAAAAATCGCAGCATGCCTTTTGGCATCCTTGTCAATTTATGTAAACAGCCTGCAACCATTCTAGGGGCGAGGAGCACAAGGAGATCATAGATTATTAATGGAGTTTGAAAATAACAAAGGCTGTGTCAGCTGCATCCTGTGCACCGGTATCAATGGCACCCGGTTGCTAAATGGCACAGAATGGTTCCTTGTTGTACACCCCAGGTTCAGTATCAAGTATTCCTTGGAGTTAGTTATACTCCTTTAAAAGCTACGAAATAGGTGGTCTGACCAAGAAGTACAAGGGTTAAAATGGCCTTAGAATAATCTTTATCTGAGTCAGGCTCTGATGTGCTGAGGGTCTGCTAATAGGGGGTGGGGGAGTGGGTGCCGGACTCCTGGCTGAGTAGGCCAGAAATGTTAGGCCTTTGACATCGAGGATCGATTCCACTCTGAGAGGGCTGAGCGAGGGAGAGAGAAAGGAGGATTGTGGCGATGCGTGCCCCTTCTCATTAGCTGACCGCGGGGGAGCGGAGGCGTTAACTTGGCTTCTCCTTTGGGACTCCAAATGGGTCTAGGGCCACTGCTGATGGGGGGAAAGTTCACAACCACAAAACTGGGTCCAATATTGAGTTAAGCTAACTTTGTTTTTCCTCGTCAGACCAGCTGGCCTCCTAAGTACCTCGTGTAGAATGGCCCGGGAGACAAAGTGGTGATACATGAAACGAACACTGCCGCTATGCAAATGAACGCGCGCTCAAGAACACCAAGAAGTGCACACGTACACACGTCACCAAGAAAGAAAAAAAAACACAGACAACACCTCTTTAAGAACAAGACATCATAGCAGTTCAGTAAACGAGATTACTCTCTTTAGTTAATTAATCTCACACACCCTGTCATTAAACTACCAGGTAGCCGGGAAATGTTAGTCGACAAATAGGCCGCTTTGACTAGCACGGTTGAGATAAAGGGTTTAGATAATGAGGGACTAATCATCTGCATCAGTTAAGTCCACCAGGCCTAATTTCCCTAAAAACAAAATACCGTGCACATGGAACTAATCTCCACCGTTTATTTATTAATTTCCCATCCAGAGGTTCACTACCACACTAATAAGGCATACTCATACAGCCGTGCAAGCATGCACGCTAGCCCCCTCCTTTCACACACGTGGAGATTAAAAGGTGTTATGAGCCATGGACTGCAGAACAAAGAGGAAGAGATTCTGAGCAGATAAAGAGTGTACTCATAAGGAGATGCAGCTCTTAGGATAATGAGGCATTTGAGGCTTCGCTGAGGGAGCCTCTCCTTATTCCTCACCCTCTTCTTTCACCTTTCTGCTGATTTTGTGTGTCTCTTTGTCTCTATCTCTCCGCGCCCTCCACCCCCAACCCTGTTTTTTTATTTACACGCTGAAAGGAAATATGGGATGCCTCTATAATATGCATATCATATTTGTGCAAACATGAATGTGGATGTATGGTTGTATAGCTCTCTGTCTCGTTGCTCAGCTGTAAATGACGAGCACAACACTCTTTTCCTCTATAGAATAAAAAATTAATTGCGCTTTAACAGCTGTAGGTTGAGTTTGACGTCTTGCTGACTGACACCTGAAGCTCTCAACCCCCCACTGTAGCGTATAATGCTTATAACCAGCTGCAAATTAGACAGATTCTCATACATGCTTATATACTTGCAAATCTGTGTTGTCCGAGTTGTCCATTGTATTAGTAACCAATTATTTGCACTGGTAGCATAACTGTAAACCCAAGTTATAAAGCAGAGAGGCATTTGCCTGTCTCAAGTGCTCTAATTGGCTAAGCTTGTCGTCCTCTGAGGTCTGCTCCGTCTTTGTTAAACTGACGGATTTAAAGAGATAGAGGGTCGGAGGGAGCAAGATGGAGAAAGAGCAACAGCCCTCCACTGGAATGAGACGTCTACAGTCTATCTCAACACATTTTTTAAACTTTCATGGCCTCCTGTTTGGCCTCTTTGCCAGCTACGTCCCAGAGCACTCAACTGTCAACGTAAGAGAACACTCAAGATAGTGTTGGTCTTAAATAAATAATATGACATTAATTAGTGAAGACACAACAGTCCCTAAACATAGTGTACATCAGAGAAGAAAAGCAAGCAAGACCTGGGAAATGAACTAAGTGTTGTGTCGTTTGTTGGCAAGCATCGTCAGAGTTGAAGTGGACTTTTTTTTTTCCTTTATCAAAATGCATCTCACTTCATACATCAAATGAGTCGTGCAATCTCGTATTAAAATGCGTGCACGGGGCAGCTTATTCTGTGAAAGATGAGAGGGGTTTTCTCTAACTTGAAACAGATGTTATGCATCACAAGTCATACCTTGCGTCTTTAAAGAAGGGGATGGGGGATATTTAACTCTCAGAGCCTTTCTAATCCAGTTGTACAATGTGATGCAAGATAGTATTCCACAACATGGAGAAGAGAAGAGAAGAGAAGAACAAGCAGTAACACACAGCGCAAGCACCATAAGAGAGCTGGATGGACCACCAAAGGCCCAGAGACACAGCTAATATGACACCCAAAGGCCTAATCTTCTTAGTGGGGTGGGATAAATAAGAGTATCCATTACGGAATCAACCTTCATCCCAACCCTCTCTTCCCCATATTACGACCACTACTGCTCCGTCCCTCTTCCGTCTACTCGCCTCCATCCACCCACTCCCCGCCCTCCCTCTGCAGCCAGTGCTAGCATTGATAGCCAGCACTGAGACAATTGGCCGACTCGGGGCCCTAATCAGGTATTAGCCACTAAAGCTGTAAGGGAAGGCTGCTAATCTCCATACTCACTTCATATGTAGAGGCAAGGCCCCAGCAGCTTGCTTTCCTCTGGCACGAGCCGAGATCAAAGATGCCTGCTAGAAATCAGATTAGAGTAAAGAAGAGAGGACAGGGCGAGAGGGAGCAGGGTGCGAAGGCCACAGATCTCTCAAACCTCCCGCCACCTTGCCTCTTTTAAAAGCTTTTTGCATAATCAGGGAGGGGAGTAGGTGACTTTAGCCCCCCCAAAAGCCTCTTAGCTGAGATGAAACAAAAACATGAAGGGGTTGAAGGATAGGTAATGTGAAGGGAAATGTCCACAATGGCTTGCAGCTGTATAATCATGTTAATTTGTCATTTGAACTTACTACAATGACTCATTTAAATATGCAGTGAAGTGTTGTACAATGCAGAAGCAGAACTAAACAATGGAGGTTGTGTAGTATGAGTCAACCTGTTCTCATTCCCAGAGCGTCAAAAACTAGTTTCTGGCGAGACTCGAAGACTCTTGTAAACTTTTGTAATGACTGACATTCCCATTCACTGCACAAAGATATGTTTCTCGCTAACGTTAAAACACATTTTTATGCAGAAACTGTCGTAAAATACTGCATCTTCCACAGAGACAGCCGGAAATT
The DNA here is from genome assembly GCF_017976325.1 of Chelmon rostratus. Classification (NCBI taxonomy): domain Eukaryota; kingdom Metazoa; phylum Chordata; class Actinopteri; order Chaetodontiformes; family Chaetodontidae; genus Chelmon; species Chelmon rostratus. The sequence goes on from NC_055665.1 coordinate 21,053,933, forward strand.
TCTCCCACACAAAAGTATCTCACGAATTTAGCGTCATTCTTAAGACTGGGTTGTGTGATTTGAGGTTTCTGTTTTATCCGTCATACAAAAAATGAATAATTTAAGCAGTACATTAGAAAAAAGTGTTGTTGAGATTCCTTAATTTGATCTATAAATCAAACACGTCATACTGCTCTTAGCTTTCAAACCTCGTCTCTTGATCGTCCCGGTACCCACGTCCACCCAGCAGTGTGAGACAAGCCGGCTCATTTTACACCTGTTGTTGCTGAAAGTGAATGTGACTCTCATACATAGATTACTGTATGTCTCCTAACAAAGTCCCCACAGGCACATGTACAAATCTTGAATGTTGACCAATAGTAAACTGTCTTGGCAGTGCTGACCTCACAGGGAATGTACAGCCAGAGAGTCCAGAATAGAGGAAGCCATAATAGATTATTAACTGTACCATCCACATTTTCTAACCCTCCTTCTTAAGAGTCAGTGAACACTGTGAACCAACCAATCTATCCTGGAGTGCTGTTGCGTCAGCTGCAGTGCGTCAGCTGCCCCGCGAATAGGCAAATAGCTTCACTGACCAGGGCTTCAGAGAAGACAGCTTATCAGATCACATGGCTCCCACCGAAGGGCCACGCTGAGCAAGGAAAGACAACTTCACTGGGATGCTTGAAATCCAATTCTCAACTCAGGTAGTTTGTAGCTTCAAATAAAGAAATGCTTTCACTTCTATAACGTGTCATGTTTTTTCATTGGCCACTGCAGGGCACCGATTCACCTTGCTTTGACAATTTTTAAGGTTGCTAGTTTATACTCACACTTCACTCGGCCTCACACACACACACCCATGCGGTCTTGTAAAGTGCATGGCTATTGTTATTGACTGGAGAACATTGGGATCACACTTGTCCATGATGGATTCTGAGGTGGAGGTGGTCCTTTAATTGTGAAGGCAGCTGCCCGAGTGGAGCAGAAGGTGTCAGGGGAGTTCTGCTGTGTCGCCTCGCCTCTTGAGGATGGTCAAGGGCAAGCTGATGCTGGAACCCCACACACACCCAGACACACACATACACACACACATTAATTCTATGTATATTATTGATTTTGCACATATCAGTTATAGCTAGTTTCAGTTAATTGTGACAAAATGTAACTGTGGTTTGCAGTGGTAGGGTGATATTTGTGCATGCTGCTTCCTCTCTTTTTCTGCCATTTTATTTCCCTTCCATTTTCAGAATTAGGATAAACCCTCTTAAAATTCAGCATCTCATTTCCATGCACAGTTTATACAGTTTGGGCTTGCACAAAATTGACATGCACAGTATCTTTAAACCAACTGCATAACACAACATTAACTGCACAGAAATGAAAAGAGGCTGAAGCTCACCAATCTGCGCACAGCTCCTGCATTCTCCATGGGGGACAGCCTGTCCTTAGCGAAGCAGACAAATGTTAATTCCCTTCAGTGAGCACAGGTCTGACCTCCAGACTTCTTGAGGAGAGCACACACACATACACGCGCACACACACAGTCTTCTCTGAAGGTCACAGAGCAGATGACACCAGCCTGTTCCCTGTTTCACTTCGATTGGCCCATCTTTTCTCCTTCATTACCGCACACAGCTGTGAATAAGAGAGTCTGTGTGTGTATGTGTGTGTGTGTGTGTGTGTGTGTGTGTATGTCTGTTTCCCCGGTCTCTGAAATGGCTAAGTGCTGTTAGTGCAGTTTTTATCAGCGAGGCCACTGGCGAGGCTCAGGGGAACAGACCAGGGCTATCTCTCTCTGCCGGCCCTGAAAATTGATATTGAACACGGAGGAGGAGTAGGGGAGAAATCTCACATGCTGGTAGCAATTAGCTAAAAAGGGATTTGCAACTCTGTGATTCATCACACCAGAGATCGAAGTCATTTAAAGACATTGTTTTTTTTCTCCCCCTTTCCCTCACTCCTTCCTCACCTCCTCTCTGGCTGCGCCTCCTTTCGCCCACTTACAAGACAGTGTGAGATTTCCTATTTAAGGTTTATTTCTCCCCGCTGAAAACCTGCACTGTGCTGAAGCACAAGCAAGGTCTTTGATTTGACTTGCCATGTGTACATACCTAACACCAGGGTGCTAAACTGATGCAAGGCCGCTGTTGGTTTGCTTTCAGAGTTGGCAACGCAGCGTGACACACTGTCAACAGCATGGCGAGGGAAACACACCATCGCTGAAGGGAGGGGAAAGGCTACAGGATGAACAAATATCTAGCACAGACTCGAGGCTTCTTATGTATGGCATTCAGAGCCTGTTAAGCTTTGTTTACACTGTGTGCTTCACAAATACTCTGGCCAAACTTCCAACTTCAGGATATGAGGTTGAAGTAGTAAAGCACACGCTTGCCGCTGCATTGGCGAAGTTCATGTTACAGTGAGAAAGAAGAGGCGCATTCACCTCATTTTGTTATCTTAACAGCTTAATGTTTTGAGTGATGGAAAAAAGTCTATTTTGCCTATTCAAACACAGACTTAATGAAACTCACACACCCCGCACTGAGAGAATGTGCGCAATGCGGCCTCGTTTGGGCTCTGTGTTTATGCAAGTGGTGGGGATGAGGTCAAAAAAAGCCTCAGGGTAAGGGCAAAACTCATTGGACGGCAGGTATGTGTTTTTTCATTTGCACGACAATATTCGTGTTGCTTGAGAGAGAAAAGTGCAGCTTCTTAGAATAAAACGCTCATATATCCACGGCCTCTCCTGACAACTTCACATAAGTTTTCAAGTAATTTTAAAAATGTTTGTCAGTAAATTAAAGTATATTGATCAGGATTCTTGTGGAATTTTGTTTAATGTAATGGAAAAATCTGATCCGCTTTTGCAAGAGGAGCTTGTTACATGTACAAGAAATTGATTTTAAAAAGAAACAGTTGACATACATACACTGTTACATACAGTAAATAAAAAAAAAAACAATTTCAGGCGCTACAATGAAGATGCAAACATCATGCAGTGCATATGTTAAAATAAAGACATGTTTACTAAACATGCCAAAAGGTAAAGTGGTTATATATTGTGACAGCAGTTGAATGAACACATTCAAAGCCTTCTGATGGGGCTCTAAAGACACTGACAGAGACGGACATAAAAGCCTTCAGTGCCAAATTCAACAGCAGGTTTACTTGTTGTTGTGAACCTTGCACCTGTAGAGCTCGCATGTGTGCGAACAGTACTGCATAGTAACTGTAATTCCACGCTAATTCCATGAGAACATGATGTTAAAATGTTGAACAGTGACCGGTGTAAACTGATACAGACTGTAGAACAGATGCAGTAGTAGAAAGGACCTCAGTGGACAGTGGATGTGGGCAGTGTTAATGTGAAAGGATCCACTTCCAGATGTGACTCACGATGACGGGGTGAAATGGAAAGCATCCTCGCAGTGGCTGTTCTCTGAAGTCCAGCGCCGGCCCCAGCGCCATATGTTCTGTAGTGTACGGAACATATAGTGTAGTCTGGAGTGTGTCTCTGAGCGTGCAGTGTCCAAATGCCCCGGTAGGGTTAGTGTTGGCTGGACCGACGTGAACTTTTCTTCTAGTTAATCATAAATCCTTTTGAGTCAGGTGGTATGAAATGTGGCCTATTTATTAGACCAGGCCGTGAAAACGAGACGTGAGGCTCCAGTACAGTGTCTGCAGAGTTTGGAGGGACAAACATGATTCTGTTTCACCAGCTGGTACTTGGTTGGATGAAATCACTTAATAAGTAGATCACTGGTTATATTAGACAGCTTTTGTAAAGGAAAAAAAAAAAAAAAAAAAAAAAAATCACAAGTGAAAACTTCTTCTTCGCCGTAATCACAGCATGAGTTAAAAAAACAGTAACTCTGGTGTTTACCTCTCACACAACTTTCATTTTGAACTTAATTTGAAGAATTTCATGCTCTTACACAGATTAAGAAAACTCACAAAACCCATTAGACACGATCCGAAAAATATTTTTGAGACATCTTGGTGGTTTTATTTTTTTCTAAAATGACCGCCAATAAATTTTTTTTAGTAGAAAGCAAGGTACACATCCACACTGTTTCCCTAACCACAGGCCTCACCCAACACCAATCTCACTTACTCACTTCCCCACGCACATACACGTCCAATCCACAAAATGACACATTCCTCATAAAGCATATACAGGCAGCAGGGGAGCCTTACCCGGCCAGTAAACCTCTGCAGTTTAAAACCTGAGCTGCAGCCATTAATAGAGCTGGAGATGACGGATGAGTTCATATGCCATGCAAGCAGCCCTAGACAATGGCTTTAGCCTGATGACAGATTGCCTGACCGTAACCCAGTTTATGTTAAACTCATTCTTGCTGTTCAATTTCACAAGTGTAATTTTGTTGGGCTGTGCTGCATTGTCCTCGGCTGTGGGTGAGGTGTTGGGGTGTGCTCTCGAGCTCACAGTCCTACCTCCCGTAATGATTCCCCTGCTCTATTCTATTGTATTGTTTTCTGCATAATCAGGTTGGTAGTCAAGGGTTTGGGTGACACAGCCATCTGTCAAGTTCATTTGCTCGGCGAAATGCAAAGGAATAATGGCCGATCCTACGGGAGCCTATCTGTTATCAAATAGGAGAGGTGCCCCCTGTTCATGGCGCTGATCCACTGTACAGCGCAATGGGATCGTGTTAGCACGCACGCACACATAAATGCGAGTACTAGCAGATGTATGTGAGCTCGCACAAGCCCGTGCAGACACACAGGACACACACGGTATGTGCCTGCCACATACTGATTTGTACTGTTTTGCATGCCTGGCTTGATCAGCTCATCTTACTTTAGTATAGTCGTATAGGCATCCTGTGGTATGAAATCTATAATTCAGTTAACACTGTGAGCTGTTGTCCATCTGGAGCTCTGCGCCAGCTGTTTGTCTGAGGACTTGTGTGCTCAATGTGTATGTTTGTACGTGCACTGTGTGTGTGTGTGTGTGTGTGTGTGTGACGGGAGAGTGGCATGTGTTTGTTGGCGTCCAGTGCTTAGACACATGTAATAGTCATTTGCAGTTGTGTATGCATGCGTGTGTTGTGATGTCATGTCTGCTTACATACTGTATGCAGTACGCCTTTGTTGTCACTTTTAACCTGTTACCTTATTACCGTGGTAACCATGCATCTTTAATTGTGCGCTACACACACTGTTCCCATTGTAAACCCTTCTCCTTGTGGAGAAAAATAGGTTGTTTTATCGGGAAATACAGAATACAAAAATAAAAGCAAAACAGAAGAGTCCTTTAAACATACACTAACAACAACAACAAACATTAAAGCACCACTGCATCTTTTCATGCATCATGGCTGCAGAAGCTTCCTCCTTGTTTCCCGTGTTTAACATTACAGCAAATGGGAGCAAGCACGATTAAATGACTCATCAGTGGTCATTGTGAATCCTTACTGTTAAATTGAGATGAAGCTGAGAAGCAGATTACCGTTATTAACAGAAATACTACATGTAATGTCCAGGAAATCCATGTTAATCAGAACTGCCAGAACGATAAGGATTTTAATGAACAACACGTTAAAATCCCACAACGCTAATTATGATTCCCAGGAAAACTATAGGCAGCAATTCAACAATTCAGTTTAAGTCAGAGAGCTTGTTCTTAAAAAGTCAGCCCACATGTATTCAACAAATGATATAAGTATGCTTTCTGACATCTCTGTGGAGAGGAATTTAGAGTTTTAACGGCATAATTGCATGTTAGAACAAGAACACTTTAATCACTCCACAGCTTGATTCAGAAGTTGAAGCTACGCCAGACTTATGGTGCAAAAACTGTGTATAAAAACGCCTAGTTTGCTGTGAATGCTCGAGGCTGTAAAAAGTGAATAGCGTAGTCATGTCGACAAATGCCTTAGCAACAAGTGCTGTGTAGGTAAAACCATCAGAGGCAAAAAAATAAAGATCTTTCATGCGAAACAAAGACAAAAACAATGACAACAGTAACAACCTAAAACAGCATTTCACATTGTAAGGCAGACAGGAAGATTAAAGCAAAGTGTGTAGGTTTGAGATCACGTCAGTGTTTACTTCGACTGAGCGAGCAACCCCAGAGGAGCAACACGTGAAAGAAGCACAGAACCTGCACAGTACGCCCTCTGATCGGAGGGCAGCTTCTCGTCAGCACCTCGGCTCTGTTTGCTTTCTCTGGCAAAGTATTGATTCAACTCTGCTCTCTGAAGTCAGTGATCAGACGCAACCACCTCCAGTGTAGGCGCGTACAGCCGACGCTTGAGTGAGTGGTCACGTGAAAATAGTTAATGCAGTTATTTCGGCCGTGAGGAGTAAAAAATGAACGATGAGCTGCTTTTATAGAGCTGTATTTGGCAGGTCTGAAACGGTGCACACGATAATACACGGTGCTTTGCTTAAACACGCTTCATTCATAAAGTGTCATACAGGTGACTCCTTACATTGACAGCGAGCTGAGATTGTGATGATTGTTTTGCAAATGTACACATGTCACTTTCTCTTGTGGCATATGATATGCTTCCAAACACAGTCCAACCCCCTCCCCCAAAAGGAAATAATTGAATTAAGATAAAAGACACCCCCCTCAAAACTCACTTTCAGCAACATAGTTGTTTTTGGTAGCACGTTATGTTGCAGTTTGGTAATTTCTTCAAATAATATTCCAACAGCAATGCTCTGTTACTGCTAAATTTAGCTATAATTTCTCTTTGTATGCTCAGAAGCCTGTATTTGATGCTATTTTTATAAAGATCAACATTAAAATAAATTCACTGAATTTCAATGATGGTATCAAAAACAATAATTGCTCTCTGACTTAAAATGACACATGAACCCCTTTTCATTCGGATCTATCCTCGCTGTTTCTCTCTCTCTTCCCTCCATGTCTCTCTTTTCCACGCTCCCACTCGCTTTACTCTCCGCTCCCTCACCGAACCCATTATTCCGTAGCTTGTGTGAAAAGGGTAATCGCTCAAATCATTCAAAGGCAACTATCTGTGTGTGACACAGGGGAGCATAGCCATCATCACAAGCAGCCGCTAATGGCTCTCTCTGGATCCAGCAAAAATGCTCCGCAGCCCGGCCTAGCGCAGCGCAGGGCAGCAGGGCCAAATGCTGTGGGCACTACAGCGCTGCGGCCGGGGCCAAATTTTACCCTAATGAATTTGGACCTTGCCAGGTTATTGCAAAAGGCAGCCACGGCCATCCAATACCCTCCTAGATGATCTGAAGCGACTCCCGTGGCCGCCGTTCATGCCAGGGAGCCCAGTGCCATGTGGAAATGGAGGGAAGGGGCGGGGGGACTGTAGCTGTTTTTGTCTTTGGCACCCGTCTGCTCAGCTCAAGCTAGCGTTCATTCCTGCACACACAGACACACACACACACACACACACAGACACACACAGGGGCCTGCAAGCAAACGCAGGCATGCACGTGTCCACACTCACCGACGCACGCATGCATCTCGTACAGCCAAACAAAAGGGAACAATTTCACGTGCGCGAGCTCTCGTGCACATACACACACATCCAAACACTGCCGCACTAGCAGTAATGAAGCCTGAAGAGAATGGACGATATCCTATTATTTCCAGTGTTCAAATTTGGAGAGAATGTGTTTTTTCCCCCACAATGAACATATTGATTTTTGCCTCTGAATGGCTTGGAAGCTTTTGCGTATTGTATATTGAGCACTGCTTCAGTCCACATTGAAATGTACTCGTTTTTATGGGTTTGGGGAGCGATTTAAAAGGCTGTGAGATCTGGCTGGAAATCTTTCTGCAAGCACTAATTTTTGCATTCGTTTTCCTTGTTAAAAGCAGATTTTAAGCGGATGTATATTTAGAGACCAAATGTGTGCAACTACCCAATTGCTGAAAGCTAAACATCCACAGGCCTTACATAAAAGAAGAGTGCTGGTTGTTCTTCATTAGTGGGCCACCGTGACTTTATTAAAATGTATTAACCATGTACAAATTCCACCTCCTAATTTATTACAGCAATCTCGCTTTTTTCAGCCGAAATTATTTCTGTCTTTTATCTATCATCCACCTCCTCTTCCTTCCTCTGTAACCTATCTCCTTCCCTCCACAATCTCCTGTAACACACACTCTGCTCTTTTCTCCCTGCCTGTTTTCCTCTGTCCAATATGCTCAAGGCCCCCCAGCTGTGTTACAGGTAGCGAAAGTCTCCTTCAATTAGACATAATCATCACTCACGGTCAATGATTGCGCTAAAGGCTAACTTCCAGTCTATGAGGGGGCCTTCGCATCTAATGCACTGATTCAGCTTGTCTCGGCCAACTTCTCTGTCTGCTGAAACCAAAGCAATTTATTCGTCGCCCAAGGCTCTTTTGGCAACAGCCAGTTGAGCAAGCTAACAGAGAGACAGATAGAGAGACATGAGGAGAGGTGAGAGAGAGAGAGAGGGAGCATGAAGGAGGGGAAAGAGGACTCTCTCTTTTTCTCTCTCTGAGATACAATTTAATCAGAGACATCTGTGCGCAGGCAGGCAGCTTTTCCTTGGAGGAGACTTAAGCAGAGTCTTAGTTAGGGGGCTGTGTTTGAAGTGCCGGGGAATTATCACTTTCTTCCAATAACAGTGCCAGGGATGGAGAGAGAAAGAGAGAGCATAGAAAAACAGAAAATCTAGTTAATCTGCTTCATCCCGGTGTGCCGGGGTGTGCTCCGGACACATGAGAACCAAATCCAATCATCAGACAGGAAAGGCACACAGCTGACCAATCAAGTTACTACCTCGCTGGCCAAATAGACAAGGCCGGAGGAAATTAAATACTGTAGGTTTTAAAGCAGCGGGCGGAGCAGGGAATGTGTGTGTGTGTGTGTGTTAATGTGTTTGCTCATCGGTAATGCTTCAAAAAAGGTACGATGTCATCCTCGAGCATTACAGCTCAACAGTAGGCTACATTACAGGCAGGAGTAATAAATCCAAAAGGGTTCAGTGTAACACTAAACTATCAGATTACTAATAGTAGTCATACGCACCCCTTTAAATGTCCCATTTTATTTCCTGAAGTCGTTACTCAAGCCTGTGATCTTAATTGCCATGAGTCACAACTCAGAAATACAACGTGACGTTTCCTGTTGGTTCGTTGCTTCCTTTCCTTGAGCCGACACCCTGCTCGGAGTGGCCAAGCTGTGAAGAGACATAATTTGGGTGAAGTCTGAGAGGGAAGCGATAACCGCGTAAGAGCGGGGCGAGAAGGTTAAAAAGAAAGATAGTTCTTGCCGTCGCGTGCTTTGCTAAAGGGCAATAGCGGCGTGGGAGCTCTGTGTATGTGTGTGCACGTGCTTTTAGGCAGGAGGCGAGTGCACGTGTAACGTTCGTAATTGTCCTGTGTGCGTGCGTGTGTGTGTGTCGGTATCTTAAAATAGTCAAGTGATGGAAGCTCGACAGAGATAGAGACCTTGAGCAGTTTGAAGTCACAGTTCAACAAGGCTGAGTGTCGCCAGACAGCGCCGTCATCGCTGTCACATCAAAGGAACGGAGGCTTTTTTTAAAGCAGTGACTGCTCTTTGCCCTCTTTGATGAATCTTGTATGATAAACCTCGTGATAACTGTAAGAATTACGCACCCGATGCAAACTCAGCACCTACAGCAGCACAAAGATCCAAACATTGGGAATTTTCTTCTCTCGAGTGTGGTCTTTGACAGAGTTTGATCTCCGGTGTGGCAGTAACTGGCAAACAAAGAAAGCGCTACCCTCTGCCTTTAGGCCGTATGCAGGTAGCTTATGATCTCAATACCAAAGTACCACTGACTTAATGACAAACCAAACAGTTTTTACAAAGGTAAAGCGACAACTTAAACACCTTCCAGCATTTATACCAAGCTGAAAACGAGCAAAGCCGTGTAGGATGTAGAGTATAATCCTGTGAAAGTGAAGGCTGCGTGGGGACGCAGATGAGTTACAAAGTGAGTGGTAAATCAATCAGGCAGATTGTTACATTCGCTGGAATCATAACAGACACATGCCAAACAATGATGAGGTTCTCTGTCTGTCTCACACACACACACAAGTATACACACACACGGTCTGTGATTACAGCTTGGGAAAGTAGTAATTTAGTCCATGATTACAATCTATCAGGCTGCCTGGGGCCAGACTCTGAGAAGTGTCTGTCTAAATGACACTTTAATAAGACGCCGTCAAACACACAAAAGGTACAGGCACACATGCAGGCACACGCTCATGCAGGCTCACTGGTAGCCACGATACACACACGCACAAGCACACACACACACACACACACACACTCATGCACATTTCAGCATGCATACGCAATAATGTATGCAGGCATTAATGCCCTCACACAGAAATGAACAAACTTGCAGCAAAAGCATGTACACTTTACGCACTCTAGCATGCATGACTGCACACACACACACACACACACACACGCAGACACACACTCCAAAGATGGCATCTAGAGTGATTACTTTTATCACTCACAGTGTGTCAGCCATGCATCATTTCAGATGAACGCTCCTCTCTCTCTGTCTCCCTCTCTCGCTGCCTGACTCCGGATAAATGCAAATGAAGTTGTTGTGGAGCAGATCTCATGCAGCAAAATGAATAATGCCTCTTTGTTTTGTCGAATTTTTGTTTTTTCACGAGAGAGTTCCAGCCGTGTAAGCAAGGCGATTGAATTCTGTGTGTTCAACTGCCTTGATTAAATAAGTAGTTGTTACTTGAGCTACTTAACCTCTTTTGAGGAGCAAAGGTCATCTGCACTCTTCATCAAGAGTGAAGACATTCTGAAATGTTATTAATCATTGGTCTCAGTTCTTAGTTTGTGCTCACTGCTCATGTTGTTGCAGCTGAGTGTGAACATGGCGCTACATATAAATACCAAGAGATGCGTTTGCCACCGGGGCCTTTTCTGTATGCACTTAATTTTATGCTTAAAAGATGCACATCCAGTGGACCTCAGTAAACAAAAGGGAAAAAAAAAACTTTTTAAGTGAAAAAGCAAAACAAAACAAAACATCCGCAGCAATTACTGTGAAGGACAATTCATCAAGCAGCCATCGCAGATTTCAAAGGTGTTCCTTCGCCTACACCAGCACGTTTTACATATTTTACCTTGCCTAACAACCAGTTGTTTGATTTGTAATGTTAATGTGAGTCATTTCAATTCAATCACTCTTACACATAGCATAGCTGACAGTGCCAAAGAGGCATGCGGTTCAAAATCAGTGCTGCATTTCTTGTGTCTCGACGTGAATGGCACATATTCTCTGATTACTGAGTAAGAAACTTAAGAACAGAACACCTGAGCAAAGAAGTACATGAATAAGTTTCTAATGCCGGCAAAAATACAAGAACTTTCTTATCTTATCATGCAAGCCGTGTGTCCACTTTCTGTGCTTCAGTAAGGCTCCAGCAAGTGAAATCAATTCAACCTCAAGAAGTTCAAATATTTGCCCCAGAGGGATAGACACACCGAAACAGATCAAATGAAAACATGCTAATGACTAAAAGAATACACAAACACATGCAAAATAAAGTCAGGTTTGGTATGATTTAAGAATTTTTTCCCCCCTTGCAGCTGACATTTACAATGCCATAAATCAAACCTAATCTAAACCCCACAATTTATCAAGATGAAACTTTTTCGGTTCAGTATAAACACCTGTGTGAAGAAGTCTGACTCAGCTGGGAGCTTCAAACAGAAAGAAATGCAAATAACCATTCCCAAAATCCAACTTTTGTTTCACCCTACAGATGTGTAATCAACCTGGTAGTCTTTTTTTTTTTTCACGTCAGCAGGGCGGTGAAGTGATACTAGGCTTACTGAATCATTACTTGAGGCAACAAGCATTTGTCCTGACCCTCAGTGTGGCCAAACTCTGCGTTCAGGGAGGTTTTCTAGTTAATCAATTAAGGATCATGATAATAGTAATATTTTTAGATTTTTTAATAAAAATATTACAATATAACATCTTTCAAACCTACGGTAAGGTGCCTCACATGGATACATTTAGGACTACAAATGCTTACAAAGCAAGTAAAGTAAGGCAGATGAAAGTACAGGCATGGATACAGCACAACAGATAGATAAAATGTACAGTAATTGCACTCAGTTATCACAATGAAGCAACAGAAGCTAAAATAGAAAAAGTGTTTTGTTTTCATTTGGCTGGTACTGAGTAATTCAACTCGGACGTGTTTATAATGAATCTTAATCAACTTGAAATAGAATATAAATCACTCCGGATAAGTCAGGATGATCCATACTGTGAGGCACGGGTTTCCCATGAAGCACTCACACACACACGTCCTCTCTTTCCTCGCACACACACACACGCACACACACTCTGACGCAAGCGTTCCCACTCGGCGTGCGCACAGCTAAGAACACGTACAGTATACAGATGCACGCACACTCCTTCACCACGTACATTTTCCTTCTTCCACAGTCTTCTTCTGCTGTCAGCAGGATGCAGGGAGGCCTGGACTCTCTCTCTTTCTCTGTCTCTTTATCTCTCTCTCTCGCTTCTCCTCTGTGTCTCCCCACCGCTCAGATATTCATGGCCACATCTGGGACAGTTTAATGAGTTAATGCCAGTTAATTACTCACTCCGGTGCGGCTGACCGACCAAACTCTGCAGCTCTCTCTCTTTCTCACTCCCTCTCTCTCCTTCACCGCTGATTAATGGCAGAGAGAGAATAAGAGGAAGGGAAAGAGGAGCAATCAGCATCTACTGCCATCATCAACATTACTGGTGTCTGGCTGCATTAAGGCTGGCGGAGGGAAAAGGCTGGGGATCGTGTGTGTGCGTGTGTGTGTGTGTGTTTTGGGCTGCTGAGACAAAAGACTGTTAGGCCACTAATTGAATAGAGATGATTCCATTATCAAGCAGTTTGTTTGAGTGAGGAAGCCAGTTAGTTATCTCTGCTGTGGAAAAGACAGAGAGAGAAAGAGACACAGATGGCAGCACTTTCCTTTCCCTCGGCCTGCCCAGTGAAGAGAGAGAAAAAGGAAAAGAAAGTAGAAACTGAGAAACGAAACGAGTGAGGAAGACGGAGAGGTGTGCATGTGTCTGTGAAGGGGAAAGGTTTTGACATGCAGTAAAGCCAGTCTTCATTATGGGATCACTCACTGACCAAAACTAATCTCACCCATGGCTCATAGAGATCCATACACACACACACACGCACACACACTCATACACACACAAACACTGAGAGAGGAAGTGAGAGAGGTATCTACAGTTTCATCAGAAGTCAGTGTGGAAAGTACACATTCTCAAATCACACAAATTGATTAGTCATTATCATCTTAATTGCGTCTAAACTATAACAGCACCTGGCATAAAAGCACACAGTTCATTCTTATCTATTGCACTCTCATCACAGAGAGAAAAAAAACAAAAACAAAAACAAGGACCGCTATTAAAGTTCGGATGGAATTTTCCGCTACACTTAACAGACGCTTTTGGTATCTTGCGGTAACTCCGGTTCCTGCACGCACAAATGAAACTGTATTAAGATTTACGATAAGAAAACAAAAGACAGAGTGCAGGGGAGATGGATAAAACTTGCTTTGTTCCTTTCTATTTTTCTTGTCTTGCAATTTGTCTGTGGGCCCCAGACCCAATAATTTATCACCTTTGGTTTTACAGCCATCGATTTCACCCCTGGTGACCTCTTGCACCCAGCAGTAGCCTTTTAGTCTGTGTGTGTGTGTGTGTGTGTGTGTGTGTGTGTGTGTGTGTTTGTGTGTGTGTGTGTGTGTGTGTGTGTGTGTGTACATGTACCGTGTAGCCGACTGTGTTTAGCAATTGGTGCATGAGTATAGGAAGGTGTGTATGCATTTGTGTACAGATGCAAGTGTGTTGTGCAGGTTGTAGTGTGAACTATTCAGGGCACAGGCTGTTTTTCCTTTGAGCGCTGAAAGGTCAGTTGCAGTGTAAGAAGGATGGCCTGAGGTCAGAACAATACACCAGGAGACTCTCTCTGCACGTGTGTGTGTGTGTGTGTGTGTGTGTGTGTGTGTGTGTGTGTGTGTGTGTGTGTGAAAGAAAAGATAGAAAGATTGTAGTGATGCCTCTGCAGCATTATCCATCCAAAATGCACACAAGTACCTGCATATTTTTTTAAATCTTGCACTTTTAAAAAGAATTATGAATTCGTAGTGCATTTGTATGAAACAGCAAGCAAAGAAAGGTTAATTTATTAGACATACCATACCAGAGAGCAATAAGTGCATCCTCTAAGTACAAAAAACAAAGAAAAAACTCATTGATTTGCTTTGCAAAAACCAGGTTTATTTGAGCCGACAGACAGGATATATAGCACTTGGATGCCACCTTGATTATGTGACTTGTGGTCTGTGTGTATGTGTGTGTGTGTGTATGTGTAGGTATCTGTGCTGTGTGTTTTTGTACCCAGTGAGTGGTATGGGCTGAGTCATAGTTTGTTTGTTGTTGCAGCGGTTGCTACTCTCAATTTACTTGACGCTGGTGGGTTTATGGTTGGGGTTTAAAGTTGACACTCTCATTTTACCGCTGAGGAAAAGTTGCCGGGCTAAGAAAGGGGCGGGGAAATGAGCGAGACGGCGAGGTGGTGAGACTGGAGAAGAAGGACAGGAAAAGAAAGAGGCACATGGAAGTAAAGGGCTGGTGTCAGAGGCTGCAGCAGTGTCATTCAAATAATTGAATTTATGATCTTGCATTTTGGCTCATGACTTTGTGGTTTATTGTGTTGTTCACATCATGTTTCCTCTGTCTTCTGCGCACTTCCAAAATAGTTGAGTTGGCTTGCTGAGGCTCTGTACACACTGATATGAACCTGTAAGCAGGGACTGTAAATAACAGAAGTGACACCTCTTTTCTGTAGTTAATCTGTGCATGGCTAATTCATCCACTATAGAGTGTCATCAACTCAAGAGACCTCAAGCTGGTATGTATAATGTATATATAGCAAGTATAAAGTGCACAGTATCTGGGTGTGATGCCAGGCATGTTTGACAGGTGTTTGAATTTGTGGAAGCGTGGGTTTGTTTCTAGTGCACTGCTGCTTTAAGAGAGAGTGAGGACAAAGAGTAAGACAGAAAAGAGGCTGAAAAACAAAACAGACAAAGACAAAGAGAGTGGAAATTAATGACCCTTCATATATTGTCTCCTTTGTGCTTTGGGAGAACAAAAGAATGCCAAGTTAAAATACAATGTACAAAGAAAAATAGATGAAAACAGACGAGGAGGAAACTGCAATAACAAAAAGAGAGACCATGACCATAAATACAAGGTTGTAAATTCCACAAAACATTAGCTTCATTACATGGCAATTACTCGCTGCGAGTGACAAAACAGGAAATTTCACTCTGTCCTAGCTGTTTAGCCGTCCACCTCTCAGCACATATTTGCGTCTTCTGTTGGGGGAAGGTCAAGCCATTATTTCAAAATTAAACAAGCCTTGTGCCACTTAGGCCAGAGCACCAAAAGCTTTACTCACACTGTTGGAATATGCAAGCTGCATGACAAGGAGAGGCTGAACTCCCAAGAATGTGACACAGATCAGCGTCAGATTTAATGTTTTCATTTCATAATGACCTGAAATGCAATTTGTGGCCAGTCGGAGAACTCTTTTTCTCCCTGTAATGCTTTTGGATTGATTTGCATCAGATCGACAATCACTGCCTGCTCTTTCTCCCTCCTCAATTTTCTCTTTAAGTCTCTTCACTCTCCTTAATCTTCACTCCTCTGCTTATATACTTTATACTGTCTCTGTGCTACCTCCACATCATATTAGACTATTAGACTCAGTTAAAAAAAAGAAATCTGATATCTGGCCATTGTTAGAAAATAATCACCAGTTTTAAAAATATGGTGCAGCACAGGCGTTGCAGTCATGGAAAGCTTCATGCAGCCTTTTAACAAAACAATTAAAGCTCTGTTAGCAAGCTGTGAGCTGAAGTAGAGCGGCCCAGCAGTGACCTCTCCCCAATATTTATCAAAGATAAGCAGGGAGTGTCGGGATAAGACAGCAGTGAGCGTTCAGATCTGATACACTTGTTATTATGTTTAACGCTAATGCTATAACTCAATGATAAACACAAGTTGTACAATAGCTGCTTAAACACTGACACGGACAAGTGGCACTCTCTCTGCTCTTTGATGGTGAAACCGGCGCTTTGATGTGTCATGCTGTATATGTTGTGTGCAGGTGTACAGCAGCAAAGCCAAATGTCAACAGAAAAGCCAGACCAATGTCGATTCTGTATTTTCTAATGCAGCTATCAAGCGTGGATTAACAGTAGCGTTCAGAAGTTGTAAACTAACCTCATTCTGCAGCAGGCCTGGTTTGTGTGCTCAGCAGAGTTTCATTGGTCACTTTACGTAATAGTGTTAAAAAAGTGGAATTGAACTATGTTTACTCAAGTACAGTACCGAATTATGATTTTTAGATACTTGAGTTTTTCCATTGTCTACTACTTTCTACTCCACCACCTTTCAGAGGAAAATATTAAACCTTTTATTCCAGTATACTTATTTAATGGTTTTAGCTTCTACTTACTTTTTAATTAATAATACAAAATATAATAAACAAATGCAATTTATTATTACATACTAAGGTAATATTTGATTTTATTAATCTCTGGAGGCAATTTCCAAAGCTGCCCAGCAGTATATAAATTAATTAAACCTACCCCCATCTTCACCAGCTGCATCTGTAAAGGTTTGTGCACATTAATTAAAATCCAATAATATTGTATAATGTACATTATTCTGAACTGGACCATTCTGTATAGCGAGTACTTCTATTTTCGGCACCTTAAAGGGCCAGTGTGTAGGATTTTGGGGGATCTATGACAAAAGAGCTCCACCAGCTCCATCAGTGGTGGCTGGTGTGAGTAATGGAAAGTGTGAACTCATCATAGCGTCACCCACTGGCATGTGGACCTTTGAGTTTGGCATCATGGCCGTCACCATCTTTGTTTTGTTGGACCCAGAAGTGACGATATTCGGATGAGAGGATGGAGCTGCCATGGATACGCATTGCTACGCCCCCTATGCTGATTGAATATGAATATGTTACTTACACACTCTAAAGTATGCCCTGCTTTATTGTTTATTTTACTCTAAATGGGACTTGAAAGTAGTAATTTAGAGCCTGAACTCATAGTGATGAGTGCGGTCATTTTCTCATAAATTTGCGTACAGTCACTCTTTATTTTGTGGCCAGTGGAGTGCTGGCCATTAGACAGAATGCAGGTTTAAGCCACTTCCACGCTGGCTTCACTTTTCAGGCCCGGAAACTCTGTCCACTGTTGATGCAGTCCAGACCCACACATCAAGAGAGGGTTAATGATGGGTTGAACAAACAGCCGGCCTTCAGTTTGGAGATGTTAACTGACCATGAACAGATAGCTAATTGGCCCTCTAATTCTGAATAAAACCTGTGAGGTTTCTGAAGGGAGCTAGCCATGCAGCTAATAGCATGAAACAACTGGAAACTAGCTGAAAATGTATTCCTCATATTTTGAGGTTAGCTTCTTGCCCCCACTTCCACCCCCTGTGCCAAGCTACCACATCCTGGACCAAGCTTTTCACTGAACACAGAAAAGAACATTGATATCCTAAACATACATCTTTTCAGTTCATTTATTCCTGATCTAGGCTGTATACGACATAGATATAACATAATTTGGTATGGTTAAATTTGAATGATCTGACCAAACATTTGTCCCTTTTGGAACAATTAGAACCTCAGCTGTCTCTGAGCTGAAACATCTCTCCCTAACATGCCTGTTTCTCCTTATCCACAGACAGACTATGTAATTTATATAATTTTTTTATAAGGAATCATAGTTTTACATGGATTCACCTAATCTCTTTATTTTAATCAAAGCAGTCAGTGTCCACCATATTTTGAATCTTCCTCGGTTTCATATATATCTTCAAAGTGGTTTTGTAGCGTTGAGAAGGCCTCGTGACCACTAAGAATGATCACTTTTGAAAACAAGATAAAATAAAATGTCGGATGTATATGGCAGAAAAAAGTTAGATTTTTTTATTCTGACAAACACATTGCTTCACCTCAAAATATCCCCCGAAAACCTCTTTAATACACTCTGTAGCCTTCGGCTCAACACTTTTCAACAATTCCAAATGGGCTGAAGATGAAGGCGCTTGTTAGACATAAACAAAACCTGTTAATCCTGAACCCATGAGCTAATGTCAGGTGTTTTTGTCTGATTAATCAGAAAAGCAGACCTACCAGCTTCTACGTAAGCTGGCGGAAGGCATGTGGAATCCCCACTGCATGTAGGTTAAACAATACACTGTCAAATACTGAGACAAGATAATTATAGCTGTGAGACAGTGTGAACTCAGGGCACACACAGAGAGAACCCCTTATTAAGAGCTGCGTAATTAGGTGTCAAATAGCCGCGATGTGTGAATGCTGCCTTATCTGTCAACTTTGCCGCTTCCTGAAAGAACGGGGGAATTACATTTTTGGAAGACAAATCATTCAGAAAGCACCCCAGCTGCGGCAATAAAACCTTCAACCAAAGTCATTTGCCAATTTCTGTGGAAGCTTACGGTTAAATGCTGCTCAGGACTGCTTTCCAGTCTGGTTGGCCTTCAGGTTTTCTACTGTGCGTCATCAGTCAACATAAAGTATCCCTGACATCAACATTGTCAAAAGTAATCCACTAATCAATCACTTAATTCATTATTTTGGTGAATAATTGATCACATTTCACAACACACTTCTTCTCTGATGTTTTTTGAAACATGCCATTGGGGGAAAACCACGGGGCACTAATATATACATTGCTTTAATCAGGCTTTTGATCTTCAGTACAATTCTGCGATAAGTCAATTAAAACTAGGCCTGCCAAAAATGAATTATGCAATAAGTTTATTAAAACATTTATCAGCTAGGCTTATTATAAATGGATGACTTCCAATGGAAGACAGGCAGATGAGATGAACAAGTCATCAGATTGGCTTCTTCTCCATCTCTCTTATTCAACTTGGTTGTTTACCATTTTGCATGCAGATTGTTTTTGATTATGGAGTCCTATATAATCTGCTGTTTTTTGTCTTATTAAACTGCAGCCAGTTCAGCCGGCGAGTAGGCTGTGGTGGTTTCTGACATCATGAAATGGCAGCCAGAGATTTGAAAAGTCATCCTGTCCTTCATCGTCTGCTTTTATCTCCATTTATATATATATATATATATATATATATATATGTGTGTGTGTGTGTGTGTGTGTGTGTGTGTTTACTTATCAGTAACCGACAAATCCAGATTTGGCCCTAACAGACTGCGAGGCTTGGTTCTGTCCTTGGGGCATGTAGGGTGTCAGGGAGCACGCAAATGCCCCCCTGCCTTGAGGAATTGTCAGTGAAAATGCTACCACCAAATCAATCTCTCATGGGCCTCATGAGACATGGGTTTGGGTGTGAGAATAAACACGGGGAAGAAATATATAACACTAGACAGCTCTGACTGGGCTTTGGCTGGGCTCTGGTGCAGGTTGGGCAGTTGCATGATAAGACAGACCCTACTGCCAACCAGAACAATAATGGAACATGACGACAGATCCTTGAATCCCCCTAAATTAGTTTTGAAATCGATACTGTGCTGCAGGACTATTGTCACTACATTTGTTTTGATATTTCATATCTTAAACCATTTAGCTTTGCTTCTTGGTTCGTTCCCTATCTTCAATGTTTTGTCTTTTTGTTGATAAGAGGCAAAATTTAAAAAAAAAACCAAAGATGACTCCCCCAGCAAGCAACACATAGTCCTCAATGCTCAAGGTACAACAGAAATTTTTGGGGTTGGGGGCTGCTGGTACTTAATTAGAAGGTTCAAGTGAAGACAAAAAATAGAGGGGAAGACAAAAACAAAACGAAGGGACAATTATTTTGTAAGTGTTTTTCTCTGTCTCTGTTTATGTGATTCTTCTGGGCATTTTGGAACCTGTTGACACAGATTATTCAGGTGGAGGCCTGAGGGGCTGGCTGAGGGCGCTAAGCTGGGCCAGTGTGCACATCTCAGCGCTTCTCTGGAATGGCTGCCAGCTCCGTCTGCTCGGCTGTGATAATGGAGCCTCCATTCCCCTCTCTGTGTTGTGTGGAAATGTTTCCATTAGCCTTTGACAAGAAAAGTCCTCTCTGCAATTTAGTCCATCTTTTATGTCCATCTTGTTTCTTCCAGCATGCAGATTTTATGCCTGCCTCCCTTGCTTGCTAGTTTGCTGCCTGCTACACCCCTCAAGCGCTGCTGGAATGCTGGGGTGAGATAAAGAAAAGGCCCCGCTCTGAGCAGGTTCGAGTGTTTTGCTTTTTTATATCAATGACCTTTTTTTTGTGGGTTGTAAACACAAGGGATAAACTACGGTTTGACAGAGGCTATTCCAATTCAAATCCCGGCCTCTCTCAGTGGCCATTTAAAAACATGCGCTTTGACAGATGAGTTTAGTATGACAGAATCATAACACATTGCCGTTTGAATGGTATCCTTGTTTTCCAAATGCGCTCACGTCCATTGACACAAGCACATCTGGAAATTCTGATGTGACCTTTATTTGCATTACTAAGCTCATCAAATTTGAACAATAATTCACACATCCAGCTGAAACTAATGTGAAATATTTTGGCAAGCGGCTGAAATGAGTGTAATGCAAATCTCATGTCTTTTTGTAGCACAAATAGGAACGGCAGCCAAAAGACTAACAGCTAGGCAATAATTCAGTCAGATGTGGAACACACTTACAGCACAGTGGAGAGAGACAGCACGAGATGGAGAGGGAGAGAGAGAGATGTGAGGAGGCCATACAAAGGCTAAAGCCTTTTGGCCTGGCACAAGAATCTGGACCAGCTCTCCAATATGAGACAAATTGTGGACCTCAGTGCCTGTGAATGAAGTTGCTTACAGTGGATGGCTTCCTGAGCCTCCGTCTGTCTTCAAGAACTAGTGGAAATACTGTAAATGATTGTTAAAACCTAATGTCATATGAGATTGAGATTATACGTATGGTTTGGTGGCAAGGATGCTTGCAAATATGGATTTTGAACTTTCTAATAGAGCATGGAAAGTGCTGGAAAAGTGGTTCTGTGTTTGGCAGAGAACCTTTGGGTTGATGCCCATATGAGGATGTAGTTTGGTCTTCATGCTAACAGCTGCTGAGAAATCAGCAATTTTTCAGCCAGTTTTCCACCTTTATACCTGTAGTTAGTTACCTTCCTGTAGTTTTTAATAAACTGACGAGCTGTTGGGTCCTTTAAACACAGTCCTTGCTTGATTGTGATAACAGAGCACCCTTCTGCCATCGGTCTGTATAAAAATGTGTCCAACTGAGCATGAGATGTGTTTTCATACTGTTTAAGAAGCCAAGTGTAAGGTAGAGGATGCATCCAGTTGTGGCAGCTCAGCACTCTTGGATGAAAGCACAGAGTTAAGATCAGTGGGAATGAGTGATTCTCTAGAACAGAACAGAGAAAAGACCTGAGCCAGTACGTCTCAGTCCACGTTCTGTGCCTGAAACAGACCATGATAAGTGGCAGTACCACAGTTGCAGTTGATGTGAAGACTTGGATCAACAATTAGGGTGCAAAAATGACTCTCCTGGTCATCATGAATTTTGTGTGGATTTACCCCTATGCCATTTTTTTTCATGCAAACCTGTCCTGAGCTCAAACTTCTGATTAGGTATTGTGTGTATTTCTTCATCAGCATGCAGAATGTCCTCCATACATTTGCATTATGATACAAACGACTGAATTCCCGAGGCAAGCACACACAATACAGACATTACATGTCATCATAAGCACTCACGCTTTTATCCCTTCATGTTAAATACACTCAGCTGTTAGCCATTGATTTCCCCTCAAAAGGGAAGAGGACAGCACAGCGTGCAGCAGTCACTTCATCAGTACTCGACCCCAAATTCCAAAGGTTTCTCCCTGCTCATTGCTGATGCTTTGAAACTCAATACAGTTCACAGTTGTGTGTCAAATTATTAGCAGTGAGCTGTGGGAAGATTTGTGAAGGCACATTATGTCAAGAAATCCGCCTCAAATTACATATTGAATGTTAATCAATCACTGTGAGAAATGAGTGTAATTATAACACCCTTGTAAGGCTTCATTCAGGAAATGAAGTCACTACTACTACTACTACTACTACTGACCACTACTAATAATGTTTTTAATATGCTTGTCATTGTAGTATTGCTTGGTGGCTGTGGCTAAATTAAAATAAAATTAGCTTCAAGCAGGCTACGATTCATTCATACAATAGGTCTTCATTTTCATCTGTGACTAAACTGTACAGCAGTAATTGTCAGTTCATAAATTACTAATGCGACATGCAGCCAGTAGCAAGGACTGCAAGGCTGTGAGCCACAGTACTATTCCACCTCATGCAACAAACAAGAAATGCTCAACAGCACTAAATCTACTGATATGCCCTAATGTAACAAGTGTGCACCCATAATGAAATTAGCCCCCAATGGGAGGCCTGATTATTCAATTAGGGTCCCTGCTGGAAGATTTTAAAGAGCAGCCACTCTGCCTCAGTGGACAAATAAACATCAGCAGTGATGAACCTTTTGATGGTTTTGACTAAAGAACTTAAGGATCTTCACCAAACCAATCAAGAAAGTGTGTGAAGGTCCTGGTTGTATGGATGGAGGCTCTTTATTTAAATGTGTGTGCCTATGCATGCATTTGTGTGTGTCTATATGTATCTAGACCTAGCAGCAGGAAGCACTGGGTGATTGACAGACTTCTCTCATTTCCTCGAGGGCAAGGTTGCATGTACTGTTGCATCAGGTGACTGCAGCAGTGAGACTGAAGAGCATATGAAATCCATTAACCCTTGGTGTGATTATTTACCAGCCCTCTGAAACCCCAAATGAAGGTCACATATCTACAAATGCAGCCAGCATGTCCTATGCGCCATATCTCTCTGTATCACTAATGTTTGTGCATCATCCCTCATCAAAGGGAGTGTGATATCAATGTGGCTCAGAGCGCGTGATAAAATATGCAGGAATGAGAGTGACAAACATACAAAGCTGCCCCTGATTGTTGTGGTACATTAAAACTGCTTTCAACATGGGAAGTGAGCTCAGAATATCAGTTTACACGACTTTGAACAAATAAGTGGTCTCTGGGATTACATTAGCGAAGGGCTAAATTCTCAACACTACCTCAAGATGATTGAGGTAATATGCTGATTTACTGCTCTACCACAAATGCGCTTCTGTTGGGACTGTTGCAGGAAACGATTCTTAAAATTTGAAACTGGTCATTTACTGGCCATTTGTCATTGAAAACCAAAGTGTGTGAGAATTGTTCAAAGTTATCACGCCAGGGAACAGATGTGCTGCCTTTTCCGGTCTTGTGGAGCCTGCCCAGTCACACTTAATATAGATCCACTGTCACATACACTTCACAAGTGTTTGTGGGATAAGTGCTGGATTTCAGCAAGTGTTAAAAGCTTAATCCATCCAAATGTGTGAAACTGAGAAGTATTTTGTTCACACCAGAAGGAGTAAATTGACTGAGGTTTGGTGTCGAGCACTTCGCTCTGCCATGAGAGGTTGGGATCAATAGTGTGACCCTTCATAATGATTCAACTTTCAGCCAACTGTTTAGGAGAGGCCCACGTATACTGTAAACGGCTGAACTGACGTATTAGATTACCACGTGATGCGGTAAACAATGAACACTGTTCGATCACGATATGCCTGACTGACAGCAATGACTTTGAAACAAAAACTGCGATGGCGCTTGGCGGTTGCCGACCTAATTGTTGTGAGCATACTGTAGATTTACTGCTGTAAGCTCAGTTGATACAGTGGCTTCCATAGCTTGAATGAGCATCGCGATTGGAAGCACAGTACAGCATGGCCAAGGCGGCTGGGATTTCAACAGTAGGAGCATGTTTGCTGGAGAGTTTGTGGATTTGTCATTGGAATGGACCAGATCTCCATGTTCCAGACTCTATAACGCATCAATTTGATTCCAAATAACACTCCCGCACAGGCCCCCGTTCCTTATCAGCGAACATGTCCACGTCAGTCTCCAAGATTTAGCCACGGCTAAATTCCTCCGTATTTAGGCTGGCTGAATGATATGGACATCTACGCAGTTCCAATAGCTGCAGGCGGTGCCTCTTGAATAGCATTTTGTACATAAGCTTTAGCTTACTAGCCTAGGATACCAGGCCAATGCCTTATCCCTGTTAACAGAGACCCTTCTAAGACAGGATTAGTGGGGAAGATAGTCAGCGACAAGGGGGGACGGTCCATCTCCTGGGAAGCACCACCGCTAACCCAACCGTAATTGCATTTGTTTAGATAAGGAGATCACAGCAAAATCAAGTGCTATGTAAGTCCAGCAATGCAATTTTGAATTCATAGCCCAACAATAAATAGAAAGCAGATGTCTGTTATTCTACTGTTTGTCTCTATTCTAGCCTGACCGTCATTCTCTTTTATTTTCCTTCAGCCGTTGAAAATCGTGTTTATTCCTTCCCTGTACACTGTATCATACAAAATCCTGATTCAGTCAAATCATGTGGAAATGAATTAACTCTGATTTTATAGCCATGCCGTATATATCATGTATTGTGGACAATGACATGTGCAGGTCAGTGAGCTAGTTTTCCCTATGAAATAACATGAACACAGGCAGTGGGTGAGATACTGTAGAGGGAGAAAAAAAACAAAAAGCAACCTGACTTTCAGGTGTGACCTTCCACTCTTCGCCTAGTCTCCCATTCCTTTATGGGTTAACCATCCTAAATGCTTTATGTATGCCTTGTGTGACACTCTTTGCATAAATGATACCAAATAATTGGGATTTATAAATTATTCATTGTGTATTAATGCAGGTGAAATGGCTTTTTGGCTTGGACTGCTGTCTGTCGTTCAGAAAATAAAAGAGGAGGAGGTGGGGTATCATAGATACTTCACCGGGGGAAAAATAAATACCCCCACAGAAATATATGCAATCAAAATGCATGAGCCACGCATGGTCAGTGCAGCAATCTTAGTGATATCCTCCTAGTATTTTCCCTTCTCATAAACAATAGCCAATAAAAATCATTTTAACTTTTAAGTTAACGCATGGATCCTCTGCAAATACTGTTTATATATCAAATGACATAAATCCACATAACACCACATACCATACTGTATATGGTATGCCCAGAAAAATGTGCTTCCGATGGAAACATTAGATATGATGTGAACCATAGTGTAGGCGTTACTGTGCTGCCTATGTGCAGCTCCAGAGATGATCCCTCTGGCATTTTACTAAGCACATAAACTAAAACAAGAAAAGCCACAAACAGACTTAACCTGATGCTAACAGGTTTGCCCTGTTTCAAGGCCTCTAACAAGTGATTCTGTGCTCCATCTAGCACTGTTGTCTCCACTCGCTTTTACTAATAAAGGTTCTGAACGTGTCAAGATCCGTCAGAGCTGTGCATTATTGTTCCCAGCTGCTGCAGTTTGCGCAATTTGTGTTGGTAAATTCATAAAACCACAGCATATAATACAGGAAAAGGTGTGAGAGAAGTCTGAGTAGTAATAGATGCAAATCAAACAAGACACAAAAAAAGGTCATTCATGTAAAACCAATGGCATGAGAAACAAGTGTCCACACACTGTTTTTGACTGTAGTTATAAAATCCCTAATCACATGTTTTATTTATGCTTTATGAAACAATTCTCCTGTACTGCAGACTGCACCGTCATCGCCGCCTCCATCCTGAGCTGGGCAGGTCTTGAGTTCCCCTGCTCTTGTCCTAAATGCCTTGCATAATATCGTAATTACAGCGCTCTCGTGACCTTACTTTAGCACGGACTGACCCAAGCATTTGAAACCGGGAGCATGGGAGGCTCGAAATATTTAGACTGATAAAGAGGGACCTTACTCCTTCCCCGGGCGAGTTTTAGTGCGACATAATATTTCTTTTGGCAGGGGTCACGGGTGACTCGACGTACATCATCACTAACTTATTAGATCTTGAGGCAATTAGCCGAAAACAAACAGGCCAGACAGACCGGCTATTGAGTTGCCTGAACAGGGAGAAAATAGCCTATGGCGCTCAGTCATTTCAGAGCCGCATCAAAGAGGAGTCCGTGGCATCAACAGAAAGAAAGAAACACATTGTTGTGGTGTAACGCCTATACAGTACTGGGGGCTTAGCGCATTATTTTTCCAGTGATTCAGGTTACAAACCCAACTTGCCCCACTATAATAAGGTGGTGGAAAGAACTTTTCACCTGAACACTATATGCAATGTGCAGCATGGTTAGTTTAGGATTAAAAATCCATTTAGGGTCCTCCCCTGACATGGGAAATCAAGCCTGTAGATTATAATGTGGGGGCTAGCCCTCAGTCTGTCACTGAGGTCAAGGGGACATCTTGATGTGCAGTGCCATAATGACTGCAACAAGACTGGGCGCAGAAATCTTAAACCACCCTCCTTTGCTCAAAGGGGGACATATCACTTCCTCACATAATTGTCTGCAATAATTACAAATTGTCTTTTGAGTTGCCCTCGGACCGGACACAGTGAGGCTGTGTTTCCGTCGTTTAAATAGCTTTGCTTTCAACTTTGGTGGATTTTTTCCCCCTTTTTCAAAGCTTCATGATGTATTTAATCATGTTAAGGCATCAAATGTTTCCCAGGAAGGTTCTTAGTTTGACTAAAAATGTTTTAGAGTGCCAAAATGTTAAAGCAGCGAATGTGCTGTGATCTGCGTTTACAAAGCAGAGCAAAAAAAAAGTTTTTAAAAGATCAACACATTTACTTTTTCTCACACATATGTTGCATGCCTACAGTGTGGGAGTCATGCACCTGTGCACGGTTATCTCACGACCCCTGTGTTGATGTTTTATCTTTGTTCGGATCAGAGTAAAGTATGAGACATCCTCACCACGTATCGGTTATTCCACCATTTAACACAACAGACAGACGTTTGAGAAACAAAAGGCACTTTCATCGGCCCCTCGGAGGTGGAGACAAGGGGAAGAAAAATGGGAGTCTTTTGGCTTTTCAGACTTATCGGTTTCATGTGAATGGCCACTGGAATGCCAAGATTTCAGTCTGCCTTTTTCCCACCAGATTTCTTTCTTTCTCGCCGTCTTTTTTTTAATTTGTTCATCATTCCCTCCTCAGGATCTGGTTCCTGGACATGATATGCCAAATTACCTGCCGTATCAGTTGTGCCACTGGCATTGCAATGTAAGCTTGTAAATTCCACACAAACCCCTCAGAAGGATTTGCCTCACCGCTGTCACTAACTTCATTGTCTTTGGAAAGTGGCCGTACAAAAGAGACGCCTTCTGAAGTCGAGAGCTTAGGGCTGGCATTATCATACGAGAATAACTACGTGCACCGGCAAGATGAGGAGCTGTTACAAATTGAGCGACTCGGATGAGATCTGATCAGGGTAATTATTCATTTCTAAGACCCAAACTTGCCATTTTATCAGACTTTTACAAAGGTTAACATTTTCATGTTTCCTGGACACCTCAGATATAAAACGTCATATTTCTAAGTTAAAGCCGTGCAGCCATAACTTAGTGGTCATTGTGAAACTGATCCAGCTGTGGATATCATGTTCTGTCATCCTCTGCTACAGTATCTCAGCTCACAGATGCTACACGACCTATGAATCATTGTTCCAGGACATCATACATTAGGAGGCAGCTTACAGCGCCCTTTGTAGCCCGCTCAGAAGAAAGCCACTGTGGAAGTTGCACTTTCTCAAACACCCGTGCTGTAAAGCTCCTGCATGTTTCTGCTTTCCCCAAAAGTGGTTGTTGGAACAAGTTTGGTTTTGCTTGTGAGCGACTGAAACAAATGGCCCAATAAAATAAATAACCACACTTAAATTGGGGAAATAATACTTAGTATTCATAGAGAATGCCAAATAGTTGCAGGATGGGAAACTTTTGCTTGGGCCTGTCACCAGATTTGTGCTGGAAATGGATGATAAATCATTGTTTTAACTAATAAAATACAAATGCTAAAACCCTGAAGAAACAAATGTGTGTCTCTACTTAGACTTTAAGAACTCCTTTAGTTTGTTAATACAGTAAAGTTAAAGTATATATAAACCACTGTGCTTAATGCTGATGGTACTTTATTCCCCTTAAGGAAGTGTCTTTGTTGAACGTCTCATTAATTGTGCTTGTACTTTCAGTTTATTTGGGGTGGATGGATTTTTTTTTTTTTTTTTTTTTTGGATAGTCTCCAATAACAGGCTAACAAAGCAGAAGACTGGGGGTCTGCATTATGTAATTGCACCCTGGTGTTACTATTCAGCAGTGGATGAGGCTAATATCCTTTACAATATCAGTATACAAAGCTGCTTAACACAACTCCCATGCTGAAAGATTTAAGGAAATTAAGTCTTAATTAGTCTTTATTTCTAATAGACATTACCATAGGTCAGTATGAATACTACAGTATTTTCACATGAATAACAGCAGTAGCACATGCTGTGCTTGTAACTGCTAAGTATCACATATTAATATTCATTTAACAAGCAATTTACTGCTTGTGTTTAACCATAACTTTGTAATTGCACATATTTCATTCTGTACATTTCACTACAGGCTCATGACCTCATGCCGCAAAAAGTTAAAGGCAAACTGTGTGTTTGCCACTGATGTTAACTATAGTTTCCCATTGAGCTTCATTGATCTGCATTTCATCCAAACTACAACTGGCATGAACAACAATTATTGGACATTGGTGCAAAGAAAGGTACCAATGGGGACCAGAAAATAAAAAAATATATATACACAGACAAAAAACAAACAGTAGGAGGGAGCGGGAGAATATAAAAGCTCATCTAGTAAGTCAAGGAGATGGCCACATTATGGCATCATGTCACCACATACTGTATGAACAGATGTTTAATAAACAGAGTAGCATGTCATTACAGCTGGCTTGCATTGTAGCGTTCTGCTCTCTCTGTACTTAGGTGCGTTGTATGAGGCTGTAATTTATGGTACCACCCAGCTCCACTGTTGGCAGGTCATTGCATCACACTCTGTTATAACATACGGTCCTGTATTGTATTATAATAACTGTTTTACCCCAAAGATCCAAGCTACTCTCAGACACTTGCTTGAATTGGCCCATCCAAGTGTTGAAAACACTGAGGACAGCACGCACGGAACACGCATTTGCATTTGAAAGTTTTCGCAATGCGTCTCAGCAAACACGTACAAATGTGTACAACCAAAGATTGAACACAATTAATATATTTTAAATTACAGCAGATTTACGGTGCCTGTTTGTTCAAAGAGGTAGTTTGCATGTCTCAAGACAATTTTGTGATAAAGCAGCCTATGTAGCAGCAACATCAGTGACTGCTATTGTCTCTGCTTTGCATAAAGTATCATCACCGAGGTCTCATCTTAAGACTTTTTCCTGAGCCATGCTGGAGTGTTTATCTGGTGGCTGTGTGGAGAGGTGGATGATCTCACGGGGGCTGCCGGGTAGGTGGTGGGGTTGGAGCTGGGGGCTCATTGCCTATGCATGACGGTGTTGTAGGGAGATTAGAATAACATTGACTATATTCTGTAAATGAAGAAGAGAGGCAAGGGAAGCCTCAGGAGTCCATTATGGATTTTAATAATACATCAAGGTAGTGTAACTGAATAACCGATCTCAGAGGGAAGAGGAGAGGAAGAGGGGAGAAAAACTACACACGTGACATTTGGCTAATATTACAATATGAATTATGAAAACAAAAAGGACTTTTAGTTAATCTTGTCATTCTACTTTTATTCATCTTTAAGCATTTTTGTTTTTTTTTTTTCCTCTTTTTTTTTACCCTCTAACTTCCCCCTGAATCCAGAACACGGTGTAAACAAATAAAAGTGGAGGAAAAACAGTTTGGCATCTCTGTAGATTAATTAATGTGCCTGCGACTTGGCATCACCGGGCGAAAATTATGTGCATAAATAATATCACTAATTAAAAAGATGCAGATTAACATGCAAATAATGTTAATGAGGATCTGCAATTCCAGAGTGTATTCGCATAACATCAACAATTTAATGTGTTGGAAGGACTGTGTTTGCATTACATTAATAAAATTCAAAGACCCGTGCATAGAAAATTCTGTCGGAGTCTGTGTTTCCACTTGTGAGTTGTAAATTCTGTGGGCAGTAACAGCCACTTCTTTGGCAGATGCAAAAGTTATTATCTCAAAGGCTGGCTGAAGTGGTGCCATGAGCCAGTACGACCAGCTGTTAGCGAGCGGCCAGCCAGAAAAGCACTAAGACAATTAACTGTATTAGTTGTTGGGCTCTGCTGTTTATTTTCTCTCAGATTAATTTCACATGGCTGACCAGAAATCTGCCGGAGAGAGGGGGGGGGGGGGGGGGGGGGGGGGCAGACACAAAACAAACAGAAAACAACTCTCCAACTGGGAGGAAATGTGTGAAAATGGAGCTCCCATTCCTACTCAGAGAAGCAAACGCTATCAAGAGAAATACTTGTGGATACGGCATCAGCAGTGTCTAATCCATACGCACTGCCTGGCTGCATACAGCACGTCTCCACTGTACTGTACTGTACAGTGGTGAGACAAGAGAGGCAGAGAGAACATAGTCTGATTCCCCCTTTTTTTTGATTGCCTCATCAAGTGACTTTAAAATGCATTTCAGCACTTGTGTAAACTTTAGTTCTTGGAAGAAGATCCTACTTACAGCTCATCCAAAAAAAAATAAAAAAAAAAGACAAATACTGTACAAGCTTGAAAAAAGAGACCCTCAGTGTGTGGACTTAATGGATTTCACAGTAGAAATGAAATGACAAACTTGAGTGAGTGCACCCCTTCCTGTGGGGCAAATGTCTGCTGGATTTGGATCGTTACCTGCAGAATAAACAAGGCTCTTTCTTAACAAGGAAAAATACTGCCCGTGTCTATCAACACAGTGTCGAGCAGGGGAAAAGGAAAGGCTCTCCAGTCTGCGGTGATATGCATCGACTGTCCTCAAGAGGACTTTTTCTCTGAAGCCATTCGTTTCGCAATGGGCAGAACCCAATAACATTTATCATGGATGGCACAATGTGGCTTTCACAAACGTATTCACAATTTCACCATACATTGGGTAACATACTGAGCAGTATGTCTTTATAGAAGTGGAAGATGGTAGGAAGAGTGCACATGCACATCATAAATGGAGGGGCGGATATAATGAGGCAGTGCAGAAAATAGTATTCCTTTGTGTGCTTTCGCAAAATTGGGTACCAATTTACTGCTTTCTTATGTCCTGAAGTGATACTTCTGTTGAACTATAATTCAAGAACGGACAGCTAGTCATCCAAAATATGATGCACTATTAAATCACAAGCCGTCACTGTCCATATGTTAAAAGGCAGTTGTTTCTTGACTGTTGCCATGGAGTGCGTGACATTGCATCATGACAAGCAGAACATTTAGATTCTAATAAAGATATGTTTATTGAGAAACCATCGAGCATTTATGGCATTAAAATTCAAGCAGCTGCATAACATAAATCTTCTCAAATTACAGGTTTGAATGTTTGCCTGCTTTTCTCGCACTGGTTTCAAAAATGCGATATTGAAGTTTCATGCCGGTCAAAGTTTGTCGGCTGTCGCTCGTGGCTACGTCGTGCCCATACAGTGAGAAAAGCAACTGGTTTATGATCACTTCTTTTTCCACATACACAGCATTGATTTAAAAAAAAAAAAAAAAAGCAAGTCAAAATGTCCTCATTGTGTCCACCATCGCGTCTTTGCCTGTGTGTGGGGAAGACGTGGGGCCTGCTAAAATATTCAGGCACAGTGGATGCAAACGATAGCTTCTCAGGACATACGGTTTGTATTATGCTTGGCATTGAGTGTGCTACAGTGTGATATTCTGAGAGGAAAGTGGAGCGAAAAAAAAAAGGGGAGAGAGAGAAACACAATGACCTCTTCAGCTGGGCACGGATCTAGCAGCTGGCCAATAACTTAAACAGGGCCTTGTAATATGCTTGCTTTGGGCTGCGGGGAACTGCACAGACAACACATAAAAATATGACAAGCAGATGATGGATTAGGGTCATAAGTCTCAGTTCAGCCGTACAAACAAAACATCATGATCGTGTGTTACGACAATGCGGTTAATAGACAGAAATTAGCAGATGTTGATTGCAGCCTGGATACTGTCCGCATACCAACAGGCTCTCAGAGAGACACGGGCAGGCGGCCTGGCTGGATGGGGTGAGCCGATACATGGAGCCAGGGAGACCCCCTGCTCACGGCATGTGTAAGAGCACAACCGCAGATCAGCCTACATTTTATGTTTCATAAACTGTGTTCTTTAGTTTGTCCCACGATACCCTCTGCCTGCTGTACACTGACCTGTCTGTGTAAACCTCGAACTTTCATGAAAAGATTAAAAAAAAAAACACGAAAGAGTCAAGCGTTTTTGATCTGCCACGGCGCTGTTTCAAAGTTGTCAGGGAGGGAACTTGTTTTAATGTAATGATTCAGGGTTTTTATGTTCTCCTCTCATAGCCTAAGGTGAAATGCACATTTCATCAAGGTTATGGAGGGCTGCTGTAGTATTTGCTCCCCTCATGAATGCAAAGTTGGCTTTGCCTCTCTGAAGACTTTCAGTGAGATTTGAATGCTGAACTACAAAGCACTTGTTAGAGCAGAGCTTGGCAGATAATTAAATTCAACCCTCCCAGTATCTCTCAGCGTTGGACAGGGAAGCTGAAATTTCCTAAAATTAAATGCTGCCTTCCAGAACTTGTTGATCGCTCCCATAGTTGTGTGTCTCTCCTGTGTTGTTTTTCTGGTGTTTTTATTAAAACCAAAAGACACATTGTCATACATTTATTTAAATTTTAATATTCATTTAATTTTGTGCATGGTGATTTATAATAATAATAATAATGCAAATTTTAGCGAGCATGATCCATTGTGGCATTTACTATTAAATATAATAGGACTTTTCAGTTATCCATCTTGTTTATACTTAATATTTTAAAATATATGCAAATATGTACAGTCTCATATTTGGTGTTGGTACACATTTGAATACCTGCTATTAGAGGTTTATAACTAGCAGGCAAAAAAAGGACATGGAAATCTCCTAATGGTTAAACAGTCAATTGAAATATTCCTGAATTATCTCCAGGAAAAAAAAGTGATCTTCTGTTTCACAAAATGACAATTTACAAATCTCAAGTCAGAGGAAATTGAATAAACCCATCCATTCAGCTTTAACTAATACAGAATTAATAGCACTCACAATGACCAAATTATTTTCAAACTCCAGACAGACAAAAGAGAGAGAGGGAGAGGGAGAAAATTAAATCGCAATTATCATAAAATCCATCATTGTAATTCACACAGGCTGAGTGTTGCAGTGTTTGGATAGGTAATGATTTTCTAATATGAGAGGGCAATTTGCATAAATAGCCTGGAGATGGGTTATCGTCGTCATCATCATCATCATTTTCGATTCCGCACAATTACGATCCCTGCACTATATATCAGAGCTCACAGCTATGTAAAACCACAGCACTAATTAATAAGCCATTTACAGACTAGCAGCTAGTTACAGTTGGTCCTGCTGATGACCTTAGCGAAGATGAGCCGTCTCAGAAGTGCCTGTGTGTAACTACAAACATAATGATGTGCCAGGAGGGAATCATTAAAAATAATTTACACAAGCCTTCATTTACCCAGATCTTTTGATAGCACGCTTCCCCCGGTGTTTAGATCCGTGGCACAGAACCTCCTTACCATTTGGAAAGTGCCGGCCGGGGGAACGAGTGGGGATACCTAAGTGGTTAATTAAGAGCTGTTGGGGCGCCGGGAGAGCCTCCTGAAAAATCTCTCTGATGTCTGCCGTGTCAAGTGTCTCTCCCAGACTGAGCAGCGAGAGGTGGCTGCCACACTAGGCTAATTACTGGGGAAGGCAGGGAGCAGCTGAGGAGAGGAGAGGGGCCCCTAAATGAATCACTCTCTCCAAGAATCTAAGCATTTACACACACACACACACACACATGCAGTGGCGCACAAATATTTGGGCAATCAAAACCTTTTGAGCGTCGTTGCTAGGCTGGCTGCTCCATTGAGCACAAAGAGGAGGTATCGGGGGTGTGCTCAATCTGCGAGGAGTGCGAAAGGGTTAACTACACCTGGATGAGGAAGATGCTCTGACAGAGAGGAAGGTGTGTTTTCATACCGAGGGCAAGGACAGAGGAGGGTGGAGAGAGAGAGAGAGAGAGAGGGGGAGAGTGAGGAGATGGGTGGGGGGGTTGAACAATAGGCATGTTACTCAGATGATATGATGAAACAAGCTGCTCATACAAAGTCCTGCTGCTGTAACTCAGCTAATGGTGTCATTCTCTCCTTAATTGTCTTATCTGCTGAGGAAGAGGTTCAGTACCGTAGCTGCACGGCACACAGGCTACCATTACTCAATAAGAGTTACTTTATAGGGGCACATTAAAGAGATTTTTTAACTTAGGAGCTCATCTTCTGGTGTAAATGTACAGATGCATACATTGAAAAATGGATTGATGGGCGCTTAGCGAAATAGTTTTTGTGATGAGCGCCGTCTCGAATCAAAGAATAAACGCAAGAAAAATAACGTCCCTGCTGCCCATTCTTTCTTAATGCCTTGATTAAAAATTTGCACCTTCCCCCAACGCTACAAAGTGCCAAGAAGGAAGTGTACCAAATATGTCCCCTTTAATCTGCAGAATTCCCCACTGCAGTGTCAAAATTCTGTTCAAACGAAAGTGCTGCCAGGGAGAAAGGGGGCCGAACAATGCTGCGGGATGCAGGCAATAGCTGCCGTGAAAGCCTATGCTGATCATGATACTTTGGACCAGGCCCTTGAATGTGCTTGGCGCCTTCCTTCCCTCTCTCTGCCTCCCTCTCTCTTTCTCCCCCTGACTCCAGACCATCCTACGGAGGGAGCAGAGGGAGAAAGGGGCTAGCCGGGGGAAAGATAGACAATAAGGGTTTTAAAGCCTCGGAGCTGCCTACAGCAAAGCCGCTTTCCAGGCAGCGAGGAGCCAGGCAGCCGCCGCCGAGCCAGGCGCTCCAGCCACATCAGCCATGACAGAAGGCTGGCAGAACAATCATCTTAACAATATGGCTGAGTCGCTGACCCCACACTGAAATGGGGCTATCGCTCCAACTATGGCTAGTGTTATGGTTGGCTTGCCACTGGCGCTAATAACTCAGCAGTGAGCCAGGCCTTGGACCAGGCGGCTTGCGATGGGACTGCTGTAGGCTTGTGCCGCTTGTCGAGGAATGTGAAGTCACAAAAGCTGAGGCAGTGAAAGTCTGCTTGGTTTGCGATCATTAACATGAACAAGATGACGACTGATGAGGATCACAGAGGTGGTGGTGGTGATGGATTTGACGATGATGAGGGATGATGATTCATATTTTGGCATCGGTCACATGACACATAACTGTTTTCATGAAAACATTTTATGAGAACTCTGAATATTTTTATCCTTTGAGAATTTTCCTTAGAGCTAATATAGATTTTTACGTGTATTTTTTTTTTTTTATTAGTATTGCACAGTGACTTCAGGCAGTAAAATACCTAAATGCAATGTCATCCTGAAACGCATCCACGTGACTTGGAGGGACCACCACATGCAGACCTGTGATCCATGTTCGGTCCCCACCCACAGACTAAGAAACACTGCATTACAGCTAACCCTCACCAAATGACTGTGTGCTCTTCCATATAATCAGTTGCTTTATAAGAAAAGTAGGAGTTGGACTTCACAGCTCCAATTATGTGCAACTGCAAATCCCTAAATGTTCTAAAATACCCAGACCTTGCAGTTATCACAGAAATACTATAATTATTTTAATTGACCGGGCTACTTCTATCAAGCCGAAAACCTGGGTATACCTTTGTGAGCTGGAAAGCTAGCAATTATATGTTTCACTACGGAGTGTGCTTTTTTTTTTTTTTTTTTTTAAGAATGCTTCAGGATTAGGGGAGAAACAAACTTGCTATTAAATGATTTCCGCTTGTGTGTATTGTGCTTTAAAGAGGCACTTTACTGCTTTCCTTTACATTTTAAGGCAACGTACTGTTTACTTCAGATAACAGTAAGGAAAAAAAAAATGTAAGAGACTTCTGTGTGTCTGCTGTGAATGAAATGCAACTCCTCAGTTAGAGCTAAATAAAATATTATCTGTGTAGAATAGTTACTACATGCTAAATGAAAGGCGAAATATGAATGAATGCACACAGATTAGATTAAGATATTAAAACAATGACCTGTAACCTGTAATAAGCATTGAAGCTTTAGCTGAAAGTGGTAAAGTGTGCATATGTAAATAATTTAGGCCAATATATAGCCTTTTTTGGCTTCAATTTTTTAAAGCAAATTAATAAATAAAGTAAGAGAGAAAAGCTGTTGCTGCAAGATGATTTGCAGTTCACCTCGAGTAAAAAAAAAAAAGAAGAGAAATGTAGACTTCCGTCCTTCCTCTGGACCTTTATTCCCCTATAATTTTATAGGATTTGTGTAAAATACAGCTGTCCACAGACTTGTTGTATTATTTGAGTCAAAAACAGATATTTGCACGAAGGCTGAAGTCCCCAGACTGAAAATGAGAGGTGTAAGAAGGCATGGCGGGGCCCCAGGGCGTGGGCACTGTCGCCAGTGTTCTCAGTGTTACCCAGGGTGCACATAAACACACAAAATGGAAAGGAAGTGTCTTGTCGTGTGTGTGTGTTTATGCGTGTGGCCGCAAAGGATAGCACAAAGGATCGCAGCTGCAAGCACACACACACACACACACACACACTGTGTGTATCACACAATGCCCTAGTTATTTGGCCTCAGTATAAGGCAGCTAGAAAAGTTGACAGAGCCAAAACGATACTTACATGTTACTGTAGGTGTCTGAAAACTGCTCGTGCATTTGAAAATGTATTTAGATCAAACAAAGGGTTAGAGCGGGGTTTGAATGAGGGTAAATGCTATAACTGGGACCTGCATGCCTTGGGGAACTGAGTCTTATCCACAGTCGTGTCTCAACATCATGTGGTAACGATGAATTTTCTAGTTCATTGACTCCAGAAACCAACAATTTAAACCAGTCGCCATGTACAGCGTACTATCACACCACTTCTTTCCCCATTCGTCTGCGTCACCACATAATGAACCATTGGTGGGAATATGGAAGACTTGTAAGTGTCATACGCGCTCATGGTTTTGTATTTGCATTCTACTCCCTTTTTTCCCCTCCCTTTTTTTTAATGAGATGAAAATGAAGGATTTCACTTTTAATGCCACATTTTCATGCCTGCCACGCTTCACGCAGCCCTGCGAATAAACACTGGTATCAATGGTTGGCCAGAAAGTAGTGCCATAAAGGCTGCCATGAAATTTGTTTATCTAGCTGCTGAATTGTATTCAGCTGGGGATATATGGCATAATAATGCAAGAACTGTGGGCTCTGTAATTAAGTCTGTCTTCAGATGCTTTCGAAGCAATTCATTAACACAGTCTCTCACTCTCAGCTGAGATGCAGAAAGTAATGCCATTCATTACGCCACGAAAGTTAATTTATTAAATGATATTTTTAAGTTTTTGACTAACCAAGGATAACTTTTTCCCTCCAGTTTGTTCTAATTAATATTTCTCATTATGAGTTTTGCAATACAATAATTGGTGTTCCAGAGTAAAGTCATTAAAAGCTAAATGATGTTTTGAGTTAGTTTGTGATTGTTTTCCGGAACATTTTGGATTCTAGGTCAATTTCCTTATCTTTTAAAAAAGAGACGCTCTCTATCGTTTTTGCAGATATTAAAGGACTACACATGCAGTTGTGAAGGATGAAGCTGTTGTTCCTTATCTTTCTTAAATTAATAATCCTAAAAAACTTTACAGCCGTTTGCAGGATTTTTCATGCAATTAATGTTGGAGCAACAGTGTGGAGGCTGCACAGCAAAAAGTAAAAAGTGAATGCTGTAACTGTAGATGGCAGTCTGGCCTCTGCTGTCTGCTGGCCTGAGTGGACCAGCAGTTCTTGTTGTCTCATGTGAAATGGATGGTTTGATGGTTTGAATTTTGACGGATGCAGTCAGAATCGCCTGCACGCTCCTGCTTCTGGGATGAAAACTTCCACAAGATCTCTCTCACATGCTTTGTTTGTTCCAAGTTATTTTACTCATTTATGGTGAATAATTCCACATGTTCGGTGTTTGCTCTGCTCGCCAGTCAAGGTCGATCTTGCTAAAACGTCACATTGTAGATAAATAATTTGCATTAATTGCAGCTGAAGTGTTGTGAAGTTAACATGAGCAGACAAGGGACTGCTGCTGTTTCCACCACTAAGAAAAGACCTATGGTGGGACTTTTGTTTGACTCAGCTGTGTAAAATTACAAGTTGGTTCAATGCAGTCCCTGTGTCATGGTAAAGGCTTATAAGTCACTTGAGGTTTCCCGATGCATACTGCTTGCAATAATTGTAAGATAAGGCACATATTGCGCCGTGTCGTCAAGTATTCTCATGGTGATGCACAGTCAAAAAGCCCTTTTCCTTTCTTACATTTTGGACACTTTTCAATTTGCCGCAGAGGCTTAGCCAACTTTAAAGTGCCTACAAATTATGAAATGAGGCTTTTGCCCCTATTGCGCTCTTGCCAATTGGCTGCCTATGGCAACACATTCAAAGCTAAAAGTTGGTTTTTCAAAGCCAGGCCAATTAAAGGATATGAAAAACAACATAATTTAAACTGTGATCGTTTGGCAGAACCTTGGAATGAGCAGTGGCCCCTGTAATGGCCCATCTAAGGGTGCTTCTGACTGCTCTGGAGGGACACTAAACATTTCCCATCGAGAGAGAGAGAGGGAGAGAGAGGGAGAGAGAGGGAGAGAGAGAGAGAGAGATATGCATCATGTTCTGTTTGCATCTCATGGACTTTCTGGGTCAGCAGAGAAAATAATTATTTGCATATTGAGCACACACATCTGAACACACATTTTATGAAGTGCTTCAAGAAGGTAAAAAAAAAAAAAAAGAAAAGCTGGCTAATAAAAAAACAATAAAGATAATGCCACGGCTAGATGCATGTCAGTGATCTAAAGCATACTTTACGGGAAGGAACCTCACAGTCATTCCTTGACAAAACAGTCATCTTATTTACAAGGCTCACAATAACCCTACGCAAATGTCGAAAAGAGGAATAAAGAGAGGGGAGGAAAAAATAATTAGCATATTAATCTTTTTTATGCCGTCATCTCTCAGGTCCAGGGGACCCACGGTGTAATTTAAATCTAAATGCTTTCCCTGGCATTAGAATTCATTTTAGATGGGTCAATTGTTCCATAATAAAGGGATAGAAGGTGTACTTCATGCAAGAGATTTATGTTTGCCATTTGTTCATATTCATGTGCTACTGAATACCCCTCAATTCAAATGGTGATGGCAGCTCATATCAGTCGAGCTCCAGACCTACAGATCACTAACCGGCAGCAATGAATTTCATTTGCGGAGGACAAAAAGAGTGAGGGAGGGAGGGAGAGAGAGAGAGGGAGGGAGAGAGAGAGAGAGAGAGAGAGAGAGAGAGAGGGACGTGGGGGGATCAGCTCCCCAACACAGTTTATTGATTTTTTTTCCTGCTCGACAGAAAGCCTGTATAACAGCTCTATTGCCCTCATAATGATTAGTGACAAAAGTTTAATTAAGCAATTATGAAGCCAATAATAGAGTTGTCTGGTTTGCTTAGCTTTAGACTGTTTAAGACTTATCTCCCTCTCGCACATCACAGCAGCTGGAATGTGCTTGAAGAGATTAATGCCGCGAGAACACAGATGCCCACTTTAATACAGCGCCATGATGCCGTTTGAATGAAGTTGAGAACACAAGCTTCTCTTTATCAAATTACAAGTCTGCTTTTCATGAATATGGAGGAAAAAGGGAGGAAAAAAAATCAGCTATGGCTTCAAGGTGTAATTATAAAGACATACAACAGAAAGACACACAATTCCGTTTTAGTAATCTCCCCGTATGAAATATGCATGATAATGTATTACTGAATAAAGACTTACAATGTTCTAAGAGGCTTTGGCATTTTACATTTGCTCAGACAATTGGATATTTCTCAATGTTCCTTAATGTTATGTTCGATCCCCCACCTCTTCTTTTTGTTTTTGCATCTTTTTTCCTCCGAAAATTGATTAGATTATCTCCCCTCTCCACACAGGCAGCAACAAATGAATGAGGTTTCAAGAAATAAACTTCGCATTCAAGTGATGGGTGATGTACTGACAATTTATATAGATGTCTGGAAAATATTCAACATTATATGAAATGAAAGAACAAATAGCAAATATGTAATATATTTTTTGGTTCTTAGTATAACATTACTTCTGTCACACTGCAGCTGATTGTCACTGCACAGCTGATAAATTACCAAAACATTAGCCAATTGTCTGTCCTACAACTGCATCGTCACTTAATCTCTAAAAGCAATTATTAGTGAAACCACAAGATGGGATCTGCAAAGAAGATGCAGCGTGAGCCATGCCACCGCGTTTGAGGAAAAGCTGTAGATATGGCATGAAAAGAACTGCACCGACTGGCCTATAAAAAGTCCTCTGAGCTTATCCACATTTACTGTGAGCGCAGCAACACAAAGTTGTGTGCTGTGACGGCCTAAACCCTAGAGGAAGCACACGAGCAAACAAGCTGAACAGAGGCTGCTGTTAGTATTACAGCATATCCAGTATTTATATGTTCTGAAATAAAACTATTATAAGAAGGGAATCTTAGACGGCTCTGGGACATGTTTACACCATTTTAGATAATGCCTGCTCTTGCTCTACATATTGAATCGCAGATTAGTCTAATATCAAGTATTACAATGTGTCTGTATAAAAGGAGGTCAAACTCGGTTGGATTTAATGGGTTTTCTGAATATGGTCTTCCAGTTTTAGACTGTTTATTCACATGGCGTCAGCCTACAAAGTGGTCTGAGATGGAGAAATGGGCCTAAGCTACACGGTTAGATCTATTAATGGTTGTATATAAACCTCTTTCCTGTACACATGGACTATTTATATCACCTTAAGCTTGTCAAAACGTCATAGATGATGTGATAGGTAAAACACAATTACATATAAGATGAATGTAGATTTAAATGCACATGCATGTCTGTGTGTGTGTATGTGTGTGTGTGTGTGTGTGTGTGTGTGTGTGTGTGACACAGTCTAGTACTGTGTGTGTTTGGCTACATGCACGTGCAGGCATGTCTCCTAGAAATGAACGTTTATATACAACTAATTTGCAACGGTAAATACATTTTATCGGAAACGTAATGCTGAGCGAAAGACATTTTCTATTAACATAATGAGGAAACGCAGTTAATTAGCGTACCTGGCAAGTCGCGGAAATGTTGATACTAGACATGTGTTTACTGACAACACACTTCATTTGTTTTCCACCAAGATCAGGCAGTGTTGCAATGCACTGTGCAGCCTTGGTGACTACAGCATTATTCAGCTTTTTTTATGGTAATGTTTAGGCGCTGGCAGTGCCTCTGCAAATGTTTACAATACAATACAGAAAAAGTCAGCAGGGCCTTGAAACATAAGATTTTTTTTATTAACATGTAACCAACATCAAGGTCTTTTCCTAACTGCAACCAAAGGCAGGATCTCCCCATAGACAGTAAGAAACATGGACGTATGATGTCACCCATAGGTTTCTGTAGAGCCGTTGTTTCTGGCTGTCGCCATCAGGGCTCCGCCTAACTGCAGGCTGATCCACAAAAGGGCAAACAGGTGGAGCGTGGGTGGAGTTGAGTGAAGCCTGCTTGCTGAAACCTTGCAGCTGTCTGTCACTCAAAGCGGCCATGCCCATAATTATGTGTAACCTCAAGCATTATTAGAATTTAAACGAGTGAGTTCTATAACAATTTGCCCCCCGTACAGTTGTCATGAACAAGGAAATTCGTTATAGAGAGCTTTTGTACCAGACTGTAAACATGTTTATTTCTGCTGTAAAGTTGAGCATGTTAATATGGGGGTCTGCAGGGATTGGCTCGCTTTTGGAGCCAGCCTCATGTGGCCATTTGAGGAACTGCAGATTCTGGCACTTCCGCTTTGGCTTCATTTTTTTTTCTGCTTGGATCTTTCCCTAATCCTAACCAAAGTGCTTTGGTTGCCTGAACCTAACCACAGACAGGATTGTGGTGTCACAGTCCCGCACTTTGTACGACCGCCATCCACCTCGACCGCCTCGCTGCGACTCCGGCGCGATACACACATGCAGTGTTTCACTCACGCAGGAACGTTGTCTCTGAACATAATCCAGTCAGAAGTTACGTTTGTCATCACAACGTAATTTCCAGCAGACAGCATTGGCATATGTGTGTACGTGCACGTCACTGCAACATCCTGCTGTAAGTCTGTGGAATATTTGGGTTCAATCAATCCTGAAGTGCATCACTTTTTAAGGTGGGAGGTCACCTCAGGTCTCAAGCGGCATCTCCCTCTCAGCTGGGTGTGAGGGAGCGGGAAGACCGAAAGACAGAAAGCAAAACGCAAGCGAGGAAAAGCAGAATGAGCACAACACAATAAGCACAACATCCCACAACACATGCTGCGTTGTGGGATGTTGCGCTCTCTCTCTCCTTTCCTCTCTCTCCCCCTGGCTTCCTAGGACAATGAGATGACATGCTGAAGGTGGGACTGCATCTGGCATCATATTTAAACAGGGCTGCCACATCTCAGGAACACGGGTCGTTGCCAGATTGCAGGCTAATTAAGGAGCTTCTTGGATGACCATCAGTGCCTGTCGGTGGGCAAGGTAGCGGGCTGAGCCTTGCTCTGCCACACTCCCACTGCGAGGCCTTGAAAAGACGAATGGCCACTGAAACCCCCCTGAGACCTCATAATACTACATATTTTCCTCCAAAACAAAAGATGTCCCTTATGGGATCCCTATTTCCCTTTTCCCTTTGTCTCCCCCTCCCCTTTTCAAACAAGTGTAAATTACCTTGCCTTTTGGATAAGTATTCAAGTGGCCTGTCCACACGCATTAGCCAATTGTCGCTAAAACAAATAGGCACTAAAATATGTATTTCACAGATGCTAGCAGCTGAATGCAATAATTAGCGGTGATATAATATGCTGTGAAGGTTATTTAATGACTTTGTCCTCTAATTTTGGAATAAATAATTATTTTGTATAATTAAAGGAAAGAAATGTGATGAAATTATGGGCTTGGCTTCAGGGGAAAAGACCAAAGCTGCTATTGTGTTGACAGATAATCACCCTGTTAACTACTTAAGTGATAACATTTCTGTGGGTGCAGTTTGACGTGCGATTAATTGCATTGTAAAAGTTCTGCTTCGGCAAGGAGGGCTCAAGCGAGAAGCCTCCCCATTGTTTTTTGTATTTGGCATAATGCCTGTTTATGACAGGCAATATAACATGGCAAAGTACGGCCGGTTTGACAGCGAGTGGGAAGCCGGAATTGTTTACTTGACTTCATTTCTTTTCCCCACTTGCTGCCTTTATTTCGTGCCAGTGTGAGAAAAGCGGAGGGAAACAAGATGTGGTTGAAAAATGCAGCTGGCTGGCTGCTTGGCTAATAAGATGCCCATCATGCTAGCTAGCACGGCTGATTTGTGTCTCCCTCTAACTCTCTCCATGATTACATTCTAAGAACACCCCCCCCCCCCCCCCCCCCCCCGTCTCTCTTCCCCCAGCTGATCCTCGTCTTGTTACGTGGCATTAATGACACTTCAGTCATTGTGGCTTTCAAGCAGAGCCCTTCCACAGCGAACAGAGAGTTGACATTTCCTGACATTTTCCCAACTAATTACAGTACAAATAATTAAGCATGTTCCTCTATGTAACAAATGAAGGCGAAAGCCGTCTGTCAGCC
Organism: Chelmon rostratus; assembly: GCF_017976325.1. NCBI lineage: Eukaryota > Metazoa > Chordata > Actinopteri > Chaetodontiformes > Chaetodontidae > Chelmon > Chelmon rostratus. The sequence continues at coordinate 21,097,877 of NC_055665.1, forward strand.
TGGGCCATGATTGATGACACTCCGGGAGACTTTATCTGATGGGTCCTGCCACGAGGTACAGAGGAAGCAAATTTATTAGAACGAACAATGCAAATTTAGAGTCATCTCATCCAGTTATGCGCCAAGGCAATATCCGTGTCAAGGTGAATGTGACAATGAAAGCAAAATATTAGCATTTTGTGGAGCGGGCTGAAGGGGAAATCAGAGCACTGAGATGACAGGCCTAATTATTTTGGCTCACACAGGCCAGGACAGCTGTTTCTGGTGTCCTGAACAAGCCTGTCACACAGGTAACCAAATAGGGTCTGCGTATGAGCCTCTGTATTCGACACTCCACGGATGTGTCTGCCACTAATGACCAATGCTAATGTCGCTGCCATGTCTATAAAAACCAGAAAAAAAAATGTGGAGGTGTCACCGTGCAAGTTTTTTTTTTTCTTTTTCATCAGTCAACATTCTTCTAGATAATTATGTGCTTTAAGAATTAATGCCTGCCTGTCACCTATTGGCCACCCACATTTTCTGTATGATAATTCTGACATGCCAACTTAAAAAAATGGTGAACATTTGAACTCTAAGATCTTTTACAATATTCTACTTACAGTGAAGCCACAGGCAGGTACTCTTGTTTTTGTGCACAGATATCATTGAATGAAGCAAGATGTTTTCAGTGTTTAGGGAATTGTATGTACTGCATATATACATATATATGTTATAAAAAAAAATCTGGTTAAAATATTGAGCAGTGGTTCATGAATAAATTGTCTAAATATCACCTGTGTATCACAATAAATAATAATTAAAGATCAAATATAAAATGTACTGCACGCATGAAGTCATCTGTGGATTAAACAACAGTTTAATTGAAGCTTTCTCCAATAAACCAACATGAAAAGATAAAACAAATGTGTTAAGGTCAAGTATGAGTGATGCTAGGGGGGGAAAAAAGTACATCTTTAATGGTTAATGTCAACCACAAGTATTTCTCGACGTGCTCTGCTCTCTCTGCGTTGGAGAGCTACCGGTGATATATGAACCAACAATGAACAATGGGCTTAGGCTTTTATGCTACCAAATAGCAATATGTTGTCTGCATACATCTGTGCTTTGGGGAATACAAAGGTTGCCGCCCACACTCATAATGAATCTAGAATTTGTACTCCGGGGCAGCCTCACAATGGCTCTTAAGGGGCAGGCAAATCCGGATGGGTTTGGAAAAAAATCTACATGGGGATCAAAGTTTGCTGCTTAGTGGCTCGCTGGCTGCCTTGGAACAGATGGGCGTCGGAGGCACTATGAGCCCATTGAGATTCAGGATCCAAAGTGGCTGCTGCTGCTCTGTACACACAGGCAGATGATGCCTTTGTGTCAGTGGATTGCCGATATGCATTTGGGTAGGCAGGGAGGGATGTGGGCTTTTTTTTTTTTTTTTTTGGCTTACGACTGCACAAGTAAGGCAAAATACAAAGCGGCAGTGGAGCAGGAGTTAGTTTAAAGCGGAGCGTGTTTAGGGATCCACTCGCACAGGTTGGGTAAAATATGCAAGTTTCATCTTCCATGGTTGTAAGCATTGTAATTGAGTTTATGTATCTTAAATGAAAACAACAGGCACCCTTTGTACACTTTGCCACAGCTTTTTTTTCTGGTTTTGTTTTGTCTCTAAAACACCACAATTAGCAGCAGCTTTGTAGGCTATACAATCCTCTGCTGCATATGTCTTCATATTCACAAAATGCATTGCTTTGTGACATACAGAGGATGTTATATAAGGGCTTAAACGCATATTTAAAAAGGCATGTTCATTCTTTTTGATAGTCTCAGCTCCTTCACAAAATTGGTTGACATTAAAATTAGTCTGAGGCGTATTTTAATTTTACGCTGACAGGAATCGGCCCTCATTCGCTGTTTCCTCCTTTGCTTAAAATATTTTAAAGGGCAGAGAAAGACAGTGTCACTTTTTCTGACACTTAACCCTTGACCTTAAGAAAGATGAGCACAGGGCAGTACAGGCATTAGCAGCGCTGTCCACACTGTGGACACTGGGTCGCTTCAGTAGAGTAGATGCACACAGTGTGGCCAGTTTGTGGGCAACATGCGTAATGTAATGTAACATTAAGACAAAGGCTCTCAATGCTGCAACACGCAGAGATGCACTCTTGTTTTTGCATTCACAAAATATGCATATACAGTCATTTCAAAAATGTGCAATCAATTGGAAATATGTTAATTCTGAGTAGTAAAGAGAAACCTTGAGAATAAATTCCAGCGCTCTCTAAACATTTCCTGTTCCGGCAGCCCCAGATGTCAGAGCAATGCCATTCCTTTAATGTTGAGAGCAGTGAAGTCGCAGCTCTCTAGGTTCACTGTTGACAGCTTTGAAATGCCATAAAGTTGAACGGGGTTCAGAAACAGCGACTCAAAGCCTGACTTTCTCCTTCCAACACGACAATTAGTTCTTACAACACAGAATGTCAGCACTTCAAGCGAGGAGAAAAAGCATTTAACAATGTAAAACAGGTTTAACATTTTCTGTTATGGAGACATCAGTGATCTTCGACAGTGCCCCTTGAGACGCAGCGCTTTTTGTTCCTTCCTGCGCACAGCAGTACTAATTTAGCAGGATATTTATTTCACTTTTTATTTCATTTGCAGGAATAATTTCATGTTTAGATGGAAGTTTTTGCGCAATTGGTGAATGATTTTTTTCATATGCTGTTTCAGCCTAACATCAATTCTTTGCATGTGGAATTACTCTCTGAAGTCGAGTAAATGGGCTCCTCCTGGCAAGGATTTGGGACTATTTGGCTGATAAGCGTAAGATGAATGTTACTCTTCAAGATCAGGATAAATATAAGGTTCACAGAACCCTACATTTAAACTTTTGTGACTTTTTTTTAAAACTGACTCTGTAGCATAAGTGACAGTGGGGAAAGGTGCGCCAAATCGAATAAACTCCCAGACTTAATTATCTTGGTATGACAGGTAGCCAAGGTAGATATTTAAGGTAACTCAGATAAACGACAATAAATGTCCCTGTTGGATTCCTATGGTACTGACAAATGTGTAATTTTGCAGCTGGGCAGTATTCGGCACTCCATCACGTTACGGTTGGTGGAAAAAAAGAAAAGACAGAAGGAGACAGACAGAGTGAAAGCAGGAGAGAGAGAGCCTCAGGGGCTCTCATTTAACCTGCCCACCAATCGCAATCAATGTCATTACTCCTTTCCACTCCATTTTATCAGCTCCTAGCAACTGTAGTTTCCTAGAAGTGACTGTTGTACGGCGCTCTATGAAACAGTCACAGGGCTAATGGGATGAGATGCAAAGAATTATAAATGCTGACAGTAAATCATATTACATCCCTAATAAGCATTAACTGGATAACTGGGTCAAAGCTGTATTATCTTAATTGATTTTTCTAAAGAAACCTGACAGTGAAATGTCAATGCTTGAATATTTCTTCATGCATCATTAAAACAAGATTGGCTTTTAACAAAGGGGGAGGAGGACGGGATCCTTTGGGCTGAATTGATTCTTGCTCGGGGCTGCCTTGCACAAGTAAGTGTATTACATAAAAATCTATACAGGATATTAAAACAACACCCATTCTGCAAGACAGTTACAATTAAAAGCTGACACCCACCCATGCTTTTGTGCGTCTGCCACTGCTGCCTGCCAACAAATGCATTTCAGCCGTGTGACTCACTGCAATCAATGGTGGGACTGTATAAACGCCCAGAACTCTTGTGTTTGCTGGGTAATAGAGCTGTTGCTTCCTGAACAGTGACAGCCGAGGTTTCCTGCCAGACTGAACTCATCTACCGGCACGTTCATGCCACCGATATCCTTCTGAAATCAACCTGAAGTGAAAAACATCATATAAGTTGGTCGACTGGATAAAAGATATAACACACAGCTTCCGTGGATGTGTTCATATATTTTTGACAAATCATTTAAAACGGCACATGAGCTGAATGACTATATTCTTGTTATTCCTCTAGTGCAGTTTACAGAGTGAGATATCTTAAGACTTCTCTGCTTGTTAAAATGTACAATATAAACAGAATTGTGGTCAGTAACAGCTGATGATGTGACAATATTCAAATTGTACTGTATGATTAGTCTGTAAATAAATGGCATATAATAATTATAGCACGCCAATTAGCAATTAGCAGCAGCATCTTTTTGGTGGCCTTGTGTTAAGAAGCGAAGAGTGTCAAGATGCAGAATATCTGGTCTTCAAAAACAAATTCAGAACGGCACTCAACAGACTTTCGCAACATGATCTAAGCTCGGTGCTAGCCGTCCGCTCCATGTTATCCCTGAGACGGTAGCCTAGCTATCCACTATATTCTGTCAAACATCTAAACCTCGCTGTCCATATGAACCGACTTGTGATCTGAGGATTATGCAGGAGTGTCCGGTTGTCCGTGCTGCTATAACTCACAGTCAAAGCGTCAGCGGAAACTGCCTTATGCTGACGGCATGCGGAATCACTCATTGCATCATCAACTCGCATCTTGGGCGAAATTCAATCGTATATCTGTGAAATGACTCGGGGAATGTTTGACATATAAAGTTACTGCACCTTGGTGGGCTGGGTCCTATTCTGAGGGTAAGCAGAGCTCTCCAAGATGTCAGGGTTTGTGCGTGTGGAGGGCTGGCGTGGGGAGTGGGTTGGACTGGGTCAGTTGGCACGGCCGCAGGGCAAATGCTGGGAATAAATCAGTCTCACTGACATGGTGCCTCTCATCAAGTGACATCCCGCGGTGTCCCCATCAGTTACGAACTAATAAAGACGTATGGGAGGAAAACAGAAGCGATCACAGCAGATGCCAAGGTGAAATGCATCTAGTGTCTGGAGAGGCATGTCAGGTCTGAGAAGTCCATCAGGAATGATTACCGATGTCACTGCTTTTTAAATCAGAGCCATTTGCAAGACGTTTCATAGAGTCGTTTGAATTCAAAGAATTTACCTGCCGACCACATTGAAGTGCAGCTGCAACAAACATTACAAATAATCACAATTACAATCTGTAATTCACCCACAGGGACATTACACAATTCAAGTCGAATTCAGTGATTAAAAGAAAAGCATTTTAATCATATTTTCAAAATCCACTGAATCCAATGAAATACTAAATTGTAACCAACAGTAATTTGATGTATTTATTATTATATATATGCATAAATTATCATATATACAGGAAATTATTTATAATGTCTGAATTGTTTTTATGAGTAACTCACAGGTATCAGATTGTAGAAATGTGCGATCGTTATTGTGAGCAACCCAATTAGGTGCAATAAATGGTTTATTGCGACACCTTTAGCTTGATTCTTCCACGGGTGTGTGTGTGTGTGTGTGTGAGAGAGAGAGAGGGAGAGAGAGAAAGAGAGAGAGGGAGAGGGTGAGAGAGAGGAGGAGCTATGTGGGTATGTGGAACAATGTAATATTCATGACAGTCCTGGTGGAAGTTGTCTAGTCTCTGAGCTCCTGGAAAACACCATGCACACACACACACACACACACACTGAGCAGCACAGTCCGGTGGTGCTCACCTGACATCTGCATATGCCATTCAGAAGGGCAATATGTGTCTGCATCAGTGATTTCTAAACACTTTGGGGTCAACAAATTATTAATATTTAGTATTAGCACTGATGACAATGTGGCATCCTCCTGAGAGCCGGGCAAAATGTTGAGCAGGGGCCATTCTCTTGACGTCAACTGTGTTTGGCAGATGGTGCTGTCAGTTTAGGTCTTCGTTTATTCTTCCATGCATATGGCAGCATCTCCCCTTCGTTAAAAAAAAAAAAAAAGTGAGCAAGCTCATGTATTATCTATGGGGCTAAAAAGCATGCAAACATAAGCAGGAATGTATCAGAGGAGCTTAAACTTCTGTAAACAGCCAGCACTGGTTGTTGGAAATGGGATTTTACTGACAGAAATAGCAGAAACATATGGCCTGAGACAGGAAAAGGGGCCGATACCTGGATGGGATGCGGTTCCGCCAGGGCCCACAGCGTTGTGTTTGTGACAGGATGTCGTCTGACAGTGAGAGACGTGGCAGCCCCGGCAATGCAGATGACTTTTTTTTTTAATGTACCTGACTAACAACAACATAATCCTGTTTTTAACCACCTCCCTCTTGGCAAAATTCCCTCCTCTTCGATGACAGAAAACATGTAAATCACATCAGGAAGAAGGGCAGACTGTGTTGTGTTGGTGTGAATACAGTTGGAGTTAGTTATTACTGCGTCGTTTTGAGTCGCACAGAGGTGGAAGAAGTATTCAGATCCTTCCCTAAAGTAAAAGTAACTTGCAAAACTGTGCATAAGTAGAAATATCATTAAAAGATATGTGACCTATCAAAGTAAAAGCACTCATTATACAGAAAAATGGCCCCTTTGAGTGTTATATATCAATGATTCGTAGTCACTAAGATTTTAATGTGTATGTTATATTTTATTCTTGTAGGTGGTCAAGTTGGAGCTAACTTGAAATCCTTCACAGAACATATTTTACAAACAATTTGTATGTAAAATCATTATAGTAACTTAAATGTGACATCCAAAAAGTTTAATATTTCTCTCTAAAATGTGGAGTACCAACATAAAGTATCATATTGTGTAATGATAATACTCAAGTAAAGTGCAAGTGTAAAAGTTGTACTCACAGTACTTTCTTGGTGACATTGCACCACTGGAGTGTGTATAGTGGATATGAAGTAGATTATGTTATGTTAGTCTCACAGTTGTCACTATGTCAACAGAGTTGTAGTTGATGTTTAACTTAAAACTCAAATGGGAGGAATTCTCATTCTGCTTTAGCAGTTCTGCTATATTTGTGTTTATTTTTAGGCTTCTGAGCTTCCTTTAGGTTCAATCTTTTTGGAGCAGCACATACACAAACATATCCACTTTCACACTGAGAATTAGACAGAAAATACATACATGCCATCGCCACTGTAATTCATCTAAAGTAGTGTTAAAGTCATCTTTCAAAAATGTTACTTTATGTGGCCTCAGAAACACTGAAGGAGTGTAGACCTAACATGAGCCACATTACCTCGAATAAAAACCTCTACCTTTCTATCAATGTGTCAGGAATGTCTTCTTGACACATTTCCACAGGAGAAAATAAGGTGTCTTTCTGGAGGAGGGTGAGAGAGGAAGGGAGAGGAGGGAGAGGGACCCCGGTTAACTTCTGGAGTGTTAAACAGCGAGGGGTCTTACTCCTGCTTTTCTCTGACATGAAGCTGGGTTGGATAGAATCGACACCGGGGTCGAGCAGGCGGATGAGTGGAGATATGAGGGTCCCTGTGGCGACCTGGCAGGTGCCATAGCAACAGAGGGTGGGAAGATAGAAAGAGAGGGAGAGAGAGAGAGAGGATATCCCGTTAAGGGGAGGAGGGGGGGGTTGCATGGCACCAGCAGCGAAATCACTTGTGACAGACCCAAACACAGGTCGGCAGCTTTCATGTTGGAGCCTGTGTCTAATCTTTGGGAAAGAAAAGGAGTGAGGGAAGGGAGAGACACTGAGACAGACAGAGAGAGAGAAGGTGTGAGAAAGCAACAAAGACGGAGATTGTCAATAATTAATCATCAGATTGTTCGATGCTGTGGTTGTTGAAATGACAGCTGTTTTGATTGACAGATCTGGAGCATTTGATCTGCATGCTTTGGCTCTTGCCACTCTGCCACTGCTGGATGCTCCCTCTCTCTCTCTCGACTGTATTTCTCTCTTGCTCTCGCCCCACTCTTTTTATCCTTTAAATCCTCTGCAAGCAGCACAGCATCTATTGCATGGGAGTTGTAGCTGCAGGGCAAAAAAAAGCACCTCCCTGCACTGGAATTCAGTATTTACCAGGTTGTTCTTGGTAACGTGTACTTAACTCATATAATACACCTATTACTGTTGTAACAGACAGAAGGCGGACTAATGTGTTGTGACTGGGGCGAGATACAGTATATGGTATGTGAATCAGGACTTAATAATAAATCATTTTCCTGCAAGAATCCAACAGTCTGACCCACAGAGATGAGACAATCATTTAAATAGCAGAGCTGGAACATTGCCAGGTGACTTTTAGAGGAGTAATGTGAAGTGTAGACATCTGCACGGCTTGTTAGTGGATAGTTTCTTATTTCATTCAGCTTGTTACATACTTAAAATGCGACGAGAATTTGAGTTCAAACGCGATCAATCCACGGCGCATACCATTAGGACCATAATGCTTTAACAGACATCATGGACGTGATTCAGTTGAAATGTGGTGCGATGTGTCTGTCGCCATCTGCTGATTTGCCGCATTAGAAAAGTTATTTCCAGCGTGTAGGATCGGCGGATGGTGGGAGTCCATCATTCAGTGAGACAGTGAGTGTTCCCTGCTAAACAACGCCTTCATTGACCTAATAACTGGCAGCCTACTCAGTCACCAGCATGTTGAGTAGTATTCATTATTCATGCTCATTAAATTCTGGGCCTCATACGAGCAAAGACTGCCAGCTTGCTGCCAAACTGTGTTGGTTTTGTGATGTGCCCACTTGAGACTTGGGGATTTAAAACGGGGACACCACTTCTGAAAAACTAGCATACAAATACACAGAATTCATTCCGCTTCCAGTTTAATTTGATCACATTTGACAAAATACACAATTATACTCACCTCCATTCTTTTGCCATGAATAGGATTTGGAATTAATAAATGGGAGAAAAATGTGCACATGCTCCCCCATGAAAGGAGATTTGGAGTCAGTTCTGGCTGTTTGAATATGCATATTCATAGTTAGCTGATGGTGTTTTTATTTTATTTTATTTTTTTTTGCCATACTCTATCCCTCATCATTTATTCTGCACGGGAATGGAGCTTGTCAACAAAACCTTTTTCAATGAAAGGCGTCTTTGAAGTGTTTTAAAGCGCACGCTGTTGCATCACATCCTATTCACTTGTTTTCCTGCAGACAGAATCGGCAGTTCCTCCATCTATCTGCATCACATTTGTGATTTTGGAGTGAAAACAAAGCACAAACTCAATATCTTAAGGCACAGTATGTGTATCTCACGTTAAGTCGGTTTTAGCATGGTGCTGATCTTGAATAGGCGCGTTGTTTACTTTGTGCACGATGCCAGTGCTACTCCAAAAATGTTGATTTTTCATGATCTCAGCAGACAATGAGACACTGAAGGTTCGACATATGCTTGGAAGGAGCCATGACAAGATGAACCTGAAATGGTGCACTAGAGAAAGAAAACTGCTATAAATGTCCATGCCGCTTACAAAGATGAAAAAAAGGCAATATATTATACCTATAAGGAAAAGAAGCAATGTTTTACATGCATGCTACATACAGAGCAAAAGTGTTACAAGCGCGCTACAATTTGAAAGGGGGAATTTTTCATACAGTTCTCAGCCAGCAAGGACGTGAAAAGAGGCTATGACAGATAGGAAACAATTATTTATCAGAACACACATCCACAAAGTACCAGCAGCTGTCTGCACCATTTCCAGGACTGCAGGGCCATCCATATTTGTCTCTCCGATGCTCAAATCCCAAAGAAAAATACCCACAGTTCCAGCACAGAGAGAGGATTACTGCTTTCCCATATGTTGTCCTGTGCAGACACGGCCATATCAATCTAAGCCTGGTCAGTTGCTCTTTCATATACTCCTAATGTACTGGAAAGCCTTCCACAGTCGGCTGCCCCTCACTGCTGGTCCTGAACAGGTCTCAGTCCCAGATTCCTCAATGGAGAACAATCAGGCTTTTCTGTTGGATTAGGAAAAAGAGGAGGGGGTGAAAGCCCCCGGTGGCCGATTGTAGTCTGTTAAGGTTATGTTTTAATACTGAGACACTTCAGCGGCGGTTCGCCGTGCGGGAACTGTGTCAGAAACAAGAGGTCTAAATAAACAGTGAGGCCCACCGGAGCCCTTTCATTCATCATGGCCCCCTCTGACAGCGGCGTGCCGAGGAATCATCTGGAATCATCTTCTGCGGGCTCCGGCGAATGCGAGCTCCCTCTCCGCACTCCTCCTCCTCCCCGACCCCGAAGCCGAGGCCAGCAATGTGACACAGGCACACACACACACACACACACACGCACACACACACAGGAAGAACTGTGTGGTCTGCGAGTACATGTTCTGAATCTGCGTGCGTATTGTTCATGTGAGGGCGAACATATAAACAAGCATGTTATTAAAACGTGCTGCGAGCGTCGCCACCAGCCAAAGCACACAGCCACGGTCTTGTTGAGCATTATATGAGCCTTCTTGGAGGCAGCGTTTGCCATGTTTGTAAAAGATCAGCAGTTATGCTTAAATCGCTCTATCTATCATAAGCAGATTCAAGATGACAGCACATGTTTTATGAGTCACAGGCGAACAATAGGCTCACTTGTGAGACATGAGCTCAAATATTAGTTTTGAGCCTGTTCTTTGAATTTCTGGGGTTAGTTGGGATTACTCCGTCTAATCTAGGCACTAGTACGGTGGGGAATTTCCTGGACTCAATGAGATGGGAGTGTTTCCGAACAAACAAGACTTCAAAGGGTGTGTGCTCGGCAGAAAGGTAAGGTTGAACGCAAACATGTATTCATTTAACAATATTTATTTTTTTCTCCCCTCAAAGCATCTCTCTGCTTGGATCAAAAGCTTAACCTTTTGACCGCGGAGAATTCCGTTGCTGGGTTTGATTTCTTAAAAGAAACTTTTTTTTTCAATCGGCGGGCTCAATAACTTGCGGAGGGCGCGGACCGCTGCCTGAAACGCCACTTGTTTGGAGATCGACGGGAACGAGCTATTTCAGTCTGAAACAGCAACTTCCAGTTAGTTCCGCCGCATGTGAATTCTTTAAACGCACGTAAACTACATCAGGTCATATTTACCGTTCTGCCATCTTAGGGAAGTGCTGCAAAATTGCCATGTGATTGAGCGCAGTGAAAGGCAATCAGTGCAAAGTCGAAGTAGTGAGTAGATTTTTTTAATTCATCTACCAAAACAAGTGATCATAGCCCCGTGCTCCCCTTTAAATCCATGCAAACAAACATGACTGACTTAACAGTGAAGGTGTTTTGTTAAAACATTGACAGCAGAATGGATTTTGGATCGCTCACACACTAGGCGCACACAGTGAGGGAGATATACTTTCCAAAGCTCCTCTTCTAAGACAAGGAAACCCTTTTTTATTCTTTAGTCACAAACTCCATCTAGTTCAGCGGCCACTTAATTGACATTTTGTCCTGTGGCTGGTTGCTGAGGGCAAGTCATGATAGGGCTGTAAAATCCTATTTCTGGAAACTGGTCCTTCCTTTAAATGGTTGCATGGTAATGTACTTAATATAATTACTGGATAAGCCTGTAATAACCTAATGACATGCCGCACTAATGTTTTATGATCTCTAACAGCTCAGTTCCGCCTTTGAAATAGATGATCTTCTATTGTGCTGTTTTTAGCCAACTCCACACATATTTTGGGTGGGCAAGACTACAAATCCGGGGGAGGTTCTGAGGAATTTATAAGAAATAATTAAGAACAGATTTGGTCTGCTAAGCTCCTCCAGTTGAGTTAATGGGATAGAGACCAAAAAGGAGAGATGGGGAAAATGCCAAAAATATATTGAATTTGCTGTTTAATAGGCACACTGTCAGCTGTCTTTTTCAGCTATTTAAGTAAAGAGAAAACAATGAGCTGAGGTTCAATTAATTCCCCCCATCATAAGTGCTTACAGCATTGCATATCATCACTATATACACATACATTAGAGGAGATTATCATCACACAGCACAGGCTGGGTTTTTAAACAGCAACATGCACGTTGATACAGCAGGACGGCTATTCTACGCACCGTACCAATTATTCTACCAATGTCAACTTGAAAGCTTACACAGCCAACTTTGCAAAGGAATTAAAATGAAAAATTGTGCACATGGCATGAAAACAAAATAGACAAATATAGAAAGACAGGCACGTTGAAGGCATCCTTATCGTTGTTCTGGTCATAATTGTCGGAAATGCGCCCATCGCCTTTGTCTCATCGAGCCTGTGTGGCAGCAGATATGTTTCAACAAAGAGCAATGCGTTTTGGACGAAAGCAGTTTAAAGACGAGCTCAATATGAAACGCAGAGTTATCACACTGCAGCCTGTATCCAGTAATCTGAGATGTCACGGGCAGGAGCAGTTTCACATGTGAGACAGCCGTGGTCTGTGTCAGGCAGTTTCCGTCCCCAGGCGAGAGGTCATGACGGTTGACTTCATCTCCCTCCCCTGGCTTCCAATCACTCAAACATAAATCAATACTGTTAATAACTGTTTGAACGATGTCTAAATGGGATATCTTTGCTTGAAGCGATATTAAAAGATATTCCCTCGCTTGTCCCCTCGCTCACTCACTCACTCACTGGAAAGAGAAAGAAAATCCCTGAAATGTGTGCTCCAGATTCAATTTATTGAGCACAGTCTTTCTTGTATCTCTAACAGATTTGTTAGTACAGACTCTGTTTTGTTTTGCTTGCTGGTGTTCATTAGTTGCACTACCACAATGGTTCAGATATTGCATTAAAAAAATCCAGTTGTCAGTATTTGAGGGTAATATGTAGATTTGTCTTGTTCATTCATTTTTTTTTTCTTGAAGCGTCTTCATTTTTATAAAATATGTGAGGAATGATAAAGCCCTGGCATTCAGTTGTAATATGAGACTTATAGTTGACCAATCTTCACAGATGACTGCCCCTTTTAATACTGCCCTTCAAGGCAGAATTTCAATTTAAGTCTGATCACACAAAATAAGCAGACATCATACTGATGATGGCCTGCCTTGACAAAAAAAAAAAAAAAAAAAGAGCTCAGGGTGAGGAATGATCAGGTTTACGAAGGTCAAAGCCACCGACTGTGTGAGCGAGGCATCTTGGCTATCATTCAAATTATCCATTAATTAGCTTTCACACAACTGTGGTAATAACCTACATGCTTCGGACATCAGCTAAGGCACATTAAGTGTTTTAAAAGGTGTTTCTGCAGTCATGTGACCTCTATCTCATCTTGCTTTCATTTTCTACGGGGGTATGCATCACTGGGCTAAGCGTATTTACTCTGATAGCGCTGCCACAATGGAATTATGTGAGCTTGTAAATAGAGTTAGCAGTCAGCTGATCTTGGCTTTTCATTATTAGGTGGAGGTCTGTGAAAGAACTGCAAACTGTTTTGCTTTATGATCCATTCTAAAACCCATTGAAATGATGGCCATAAAATAATGCCATTACTACTATGTATAAAAACCTTACTGCTCAGCGATGCAGGATGATCATCAGCACGATTTGTAGGCTAACACTCAAGTAGCTGCAGCACAGTGAAGGTAGAATGAAGCATGAGGGTAATGTGACAATACGCTTTTATGTGACAATGTAATACATACAGTGTGACAGGGGTGATTGTAGGACAGTGGAAGGGATTTTGCTCAGTAGATGCTGCTCGGGAATTATTGCCCAATGAACAGTTCTACTTTGCTTACATGTTTCAGTTCAAACATATTTTCATTGCAGCTTTTTCCGACATGCTAATTCCAATCCTCTGTTGTTCGCAGCTATAAAAATGCACGACAGCTGTATGAGAAATATCTGACATCTATGTTGATGTCGCATGTACTGTGAAATTGCAATGAAAGCACATAACAAGAGTTCAATGTAAAATATTACACAATTCACGTAAATGGTTTGATGCTGCACGCCCAAAAAACATATCCTTTGCCTCCGACATAAACCTTTTTCACGCCCTGCAACAAATTTACACCGTGGACACTGAAAGCACTGCATAGACATCAGTTGGGGAAAAAGTGCTCAGATTCCTGAGAAACCGAGTATGTCGAAACACAAAGCTTCTGCCACTCTCTAACAATGTGATCATCGATGATGAAAAGAACAGGTAATCTTTTATTTTATTTTTTTTCCCAATCCAGACCGAGGCTTTTATCCCCTCCCTCCCCTTAAACCTATTATGCTTTGCTGTAAAACTAAGCAATGGTGAAACTATGGTAACAAATAATCTGTTTTGCTTCAATGAAAAGTATGTATCATGGTGGGAGACAAAGCCAGGGATAAACACTGAGGGAACCCTGAACAATGGGCCCTAAGCAGGCGTGTGTCCAAAACTCTGCTGCTTTTTGCCCGCTGCCATCCATCCCTGTCCCCGTGTGGCTCTGTAAAATTATATTCCATTTCCTAAAAAAAAAAAAAAACACCCTCAGACTGGTGCGACCTTAATGTGTAACAAACTGACAGCCTCTCTGACAGACATCCAAAGCAAATGTGTAACATGGTCGGCCAATTACATTGTCACTCTTAGCCGTACGAAATGTAAGGACTTACATGTGTTAGATTGCTCACATTGTATTACATTTCTCTAAATGCAAATTGGCTTGAGCTTGTGCGTAATGAGTATTTATTTTCTAATATGGTTTGAGGCATGGCGCAGTTAGTTGTTGTGGCTGCAAAGGCAGGGGCAAACAGAAGAGATGATACCCTAAAAGGATTAACCGCTAAGGTATGTTGAATATGTGATGAATAAGTCGAGAAAACACGCGGCTTCCTGAGGTATGGAAATGAATAATAAAGCTCCACACATTGAAAATGGCTTTCAGGAGTGCTGCTGATTGCATTTCTTACACGATCAATTTGCTTTGCTTCCCAGCACGTGTATCATAATTTAATCTACGCTTCAATCACTGCATTGATGTTATTAATAAGCTAATCAAATATGATGGCAGCAAATATTGCCATTATGTCCATAACACACCAACAGCGAAGTGCTTACTAATACATAATTTTCAGTCATAATTCAGCTTTGATTCCTTTATGCTTCTGCCTGCATACGTACAGGATAAGATGATATATATATATATATATATATATATATATATATATATATATATATGCAGGATATACACTTTTTTTTCTATTGTAAAGTATATCTGCGTTATTGTAGCATGTTTTAATCCCCAAATTCAATAACCCATGAGGTGTTAAATTTCATAAGCACGCTCTAAATACACCTGCAGATACCAGCCACCTACAGTCAAAGTAGGGAAGCTTGCAAAATAAGCAGCTGTGTTTTCCAACTACCCTTAACTGGATTTGAGAGTCAGGGATGGCCCTCCTCCTCCTCCTCCTCCTCCCAAAAGAGAAAAAAAAGAAAAAAAGGCTCGAGCACATCTATCAATTTGCAAACCGACTTAAAAGTGTCAACAGTGGCACACAAGCCATAAGAAACGTTCTGCTTATCCTACACCAATGCACCCCTTCATGTGATGTAATTTCATTCTCTACAAGATTCTCTCTTTTTGCCCCTCTTCTTCTGTCACTATTGCACAGAGGGGAACAGAGAGAGAAAGCCAATTCCAACAGTGACAGAAAACTGCCCACTCTTCCCCCATAAAATTAGAAAAGCTGTTCGTGGTTTTTTTATCTTTCAGATTTCCTGGGTTTTATGGCTAAATACTAAAGCACTGGAGGCTGGTCATGCTTTAAGCTACTAGAAAAAGTTAAGCTTCAGCGTTGGGCAGCAGAGATATGGGCTATAAGCTGACAAGTAATTAAACTGGCATATCTGTAACAACTGTCATCTCTTATTTCTCCACAGCCTGGACGTAAACCAAAGGCAAGAAAGCCGAAAAGGATGGAGTAAGAAAAAAAAAAGCGAGGGGTTTGGGGGGTGGTGGGGGGGCAGTGAAAGAGTGAGTGAGAGAGTCTTTACATTGCTGGGCAACTGCAGGGTATATCTCCTGCCGAACAGTTTAGCAGACTTGGGCATTTAGAGGATTGTGGAGGAGATCAAAAGGGTCAGGGATCCTTTTACCAATTAACAGCAGGGAGACGGACATCAAATAAGGTGTAAATTTCAGCTCTGCACTTTTCAGTGAGCCGAGCATGAAATGCATTCTAATGCTCTTTTTGAGTTTAGAGGCGGCTTTTGAACCGCCAATGATGTCACCGTGGCTCTCCCAAAGACGAGCTTAATCGCTTCTCAGAATGGCGTGTAGCCATCTTGTCCACTGTGTAGGTGTCAAAGGGAGTGCCGAGTCAGTTATTGATAACGGCGGGACAATATCACTCTAGATTTGGAAAATCGGAGAGGAGACAATAAGCTTGCAGTGACAGAGGTCTGACCTCCTGGCTTGTGTCGCAGTATTAAGCTTTTATTGATAAATCTGCAAGCTTCGTAAATGAGAGATTACTTGAGTGATTTTGTTTGGGTGAATTGAAATGTTTGGTTTAGCACTGAAGGCATCTCTTATTGGATTTTCGTACGGCGCAGCAGGGCAGCCGGTGTACACGTTTTCCTCATACCCTGATAAAGTGATCATGGAGAAGAATACATCCAGGGCAGAGCGCCGCATGTTTCAGTTAGCATGTTTGCTACAGTCTGCCTTTAACAAAAGACTTAAAGTGTTTTGACTGCATGATTAGTTCCATTATGATGAGTTAAACCCCTGGAGATACAAGCATATCACAGTATAATTGAAGTTTTATAAGTGTTTGCTAGCAGACCCCATTGGCACTCCATCTTAGAAGCAAAAACAACCTCATGACTTGTTAAACTACTCAGTAAATGAGATTAGAGTCAACTTAAAACTCTGTTTTTCTGTTTGCTTTTTGAAACATGTCTTGGAACAAAGGAGTCAGTGCTTGCCTAATTAACATTTCACAACACCTCACCTGACTGCAATCACTGATGCTGCAAGCAACTACTTGAATTCAGGTGGTGACTAACAGCTCGATACCGCAGCTTACGATTTGTCCGTCCGCCAATCAATAAATCATTGTATTTTTCTGCCGTGGAACCCTTCCAGCAGGCTCTGATAGAGATGCGCATGAGGTATTCGGCTTGTAAAAAAAATGTGAGCAGCTGCTTTTGTAGTTAAAAGTGCATCTGTGCGGAATGGGATGCACTAGCATAGGCAGGAGAGAGAGAAAGATCACTTGACAGCTGGTGGGCTGGACTTCAACCTGCAGTGATGCAAGGAATGCATCCTGACCTGTTGAGCCACCGCACCTTCTGTTTAACTGCACTTACACTGGCCGTGGTGATCAACTAATTGCTAGAACATGTTAGCAATGCAAGTCCGTAGCAGTTGCTGAAAAACATGATAGATGGAGTGGCGAATCATTTGGCGGCACTATACGATTTAGTCCAGAACTGAGACGTTTGTTTTGCTGGGATATGATGGCACACTGAACATATGAGCTGCGTTTACTCTAAACAAGCTTAAATACGCTTGTAAGACATCTTGTCTCTTGACGTGGTTCAAAACTCGACATAGCCAATCTGTCTGGCTCCATTTTAAGAACAAAGACAAATGATCTGTATGCATGGGAGCTGACTATCAAAGGGATAGGTGGTACATCATCTGCAATATGAAAACTTTCCTCCTGCATATAATTACACACTATCCCTGACAGTTTACTTAACAATAACCTCAGGTAGCATCATTAAAATCATCATTTGTATCTAGATGAACATGCCTCTGGTTCACAGTCCACACAGTCACAACCACTGGAGCTCCTGCTCCATCTTCCTCTCTCTTTCATTATGCATGCGCTTGGTAGGAGTAAGTAAAATAATCGTTTGTAATTCAATAGAGCAATCTTAACTCATTTAGCTGTGCTAAAGGCTGAGTGAGGGAAAGACAAAGAGCCTCACCATTTTGCCACCGTGCTCATTATGCGTATTTTAAAACAATTTGCAATTCAAGGCCACACAAAGTGGTGGGGAGAGGGAGAGAGAGGCAGGCGCCTTGGCTTCAAAGGCTGCTGCTAGAGAATGACCTCGTACCCCACTTCTAGGGTCGCCACCCCTGATGAGAGCCAGGAAGATGCAATTAAAAGAATTTAAAAACAATGTGTAACCAGAGATTGTGGTGCTTATTATCCTATGGTGCCTTGCAATATCAGTGACCTTAACTTTCTTTCCCCCTTTCTCTCTCTCTCGGGGCACACACCTATTAAAATATCAGGGTAACCCTTTCACAGGGCTGCGATATTATTCTGGAAATGTGCTTTCGCTGTGGCTACTAATTGTATAAGTCATTAAAGTGTTCAGTAGTCCCGCTCCTCAAATGTGCTCCAAATATACCCCTGTATTATGACTACATCTCTGGAGATGTACAAAGAACTGTGACACACCAGTTCATACACTCTGTTAAATTGATCATGGCAGCCCTCCGCAAACACACACACACAGACACACAAAAACCAACAGTTTAATCTCCACATCACATGTGAATGCAAGGATTACCTAATGTTGTGTCAGTAGGAGGCTATATGTGCATCATCTCTTAGAATTCACGACACCACACTCACGGTATTAAGAATCAGCTGCTATCAAATTACAGTTTGCTGCAAAACCCATTATTTCTGTCCTCATATTAAATGTGATATCTGTCTGTACAACCCATGTCAGAGTCACTTTGGCGGAACAGTGATGTATTTATTTTTAGGGATGTGCTCTCACTCTCTGTGTGTGTGTGTGTGTGTCTTTCTTCCTCACTTGCTCTCATACTGTTATTGCTGAAACAAATGCAATCAAAATGTCATTGCAGGAATGAAAAGGAGCTGTTTAAAAATGCATCAGGAACCCGCCACAGAGGGTTCATTAATTCTGCTCAGGCTGTGTTGAGCAGTCGTGCTGAAAGCACTACTCTGAGACCCTAAACATTCTCCGACACTCCCTTATCTTTATGGTGTAATTTCCCATTTAGCGAGTTAGCACCTAGGGAGAGCACAGTGTTGCTGGTCTAATTGGGCAAATGAGAACACAATACCAAACAAGCTCGCTCACTTTGTTTACAGAGGTGTCCCCATCTGAACTCGTGTGACACAGCTGAAGCCCTGACAACTACACACTGGAAGCTCATCTTAAAATTGCATTGAACTATCCAGTGGTATAGCAGTGTAAAGGCTAACACTGCTTACCTGACCTTCACCTACATAACGACTCTAATATGCTGTCACTTCAGAGTGTGTTTTTTGGGAACTATATAGCCACGCATGTGATATGACCACTTTGTCAAGCCCATCAGGAAAGATAGATGGTCATTTCAGCAGAGTTTGAAGAAACTCTTCAGAAAAGTAATTGTGGTAGATGTGACGCCATCCACATTTTCTCATTCTCAGTATCAGCTTCCTATCGTTAAAGTGATAGAAGTGGCGTTCCCGAACGCATCATCAATAACTGAAGCTGGGGTGTCGCTTCATGTGATGGATAACAAACGACAGGTGGCAAGCTGCTGCAGGTGCTCAATTCTGCCTGCTGTTGTAACAAACCGCTCTGTTTCAATAAGTGATGCGGCCACACACACACACACACATACACACATGCATATTTACTTTACATGCAGCGACATGCACACACAGTCACAAGAATACTACATACAAAGTCCCCGCGACACACACTCACACTGCAGTGCACTCTCTACCCACTTTCAGACTGATCCAGACACCCACCAATGAATAAAAACCAGATCCCAACAAACACGCACACAAACACACACTTTCTCGCACACATGTTGCGTGCAGGGTAAAAAGGAAGAGAGCTATTAGACTGGATTGGTAGTGGGTGGGGTAGGTCTGGTCTAGTGCACCTTATCAGCACCGGGCTGATTCTGACTGTTCTGACACTGACACAAGCCATCCATCATGTCATCAGCCCCCACTGAAGCGTCTGTGTGTGTGTGTGTGTGTGTGTGTGTGAGTGAGTGAGTGTTTATACACTTTTGCATATCTTCTCATTTGCGCATGTGCACACTGTGCATCCATCCATCCATCGGTGACTACACAGCAGGGCGATGGTTTGGAGGGGTGCATGTGTGAAGAAGACAAACAGAGAGAGAGACAGAGACAGCGAGAGAGAGAATATCCCAGCTAGCCAGACAGTAAGTAGCGCTTAACTCCGTCCTGTCCTGCTGCTTCCTACCTGAGGCCTCCCATCAGTCAGTCACAGCCAGGGGAAGTGCACGACCAACTGACAGCAAATCCATACTAACTCTCACAATCTACCATCATGACCATTTCACCACACTGTAGTTCCATGGCCTCCAATATCATGGCAGGTGTAAAAGAGCAGTGCGTCTGTCCTCTGCTGTGTTGTACAGCCCGCTGTCATGAACACGTGGCTGCTTCTTCTCGCATGAGGCTGACTTTTTCAGAAATAAACAGTTGAAACATATCATCATTTCAGTGTCTAGAAGTATATTAAGAACACTTCCTGTTTTGCACCCAGGTGTTTTAACTGATTGGTGCAAATCTGTACAAGCTTCAGCTAAAATCACACCAAAGTTCATTAGCATGTTATTGTTTGAAATGTATTTTATATAGCGTTATACAGGTTAGTTATTGCTAAATTACTCACCCCGAATTCTCTGGAAACAATAAAATTGCTTTTGAAATTAAACAATTATTATATTTTGTTGTCTAATAAACCTTCTCTTCATCATCATACCATTTACCCCTGATGAATTTAAATAAAAAGTTGTTTTATGGTGCAAATTAAATAAAACTAGTGATTTGTTTGTTTGTTTGTTTGTTTTTTTAATCAGGGAGAGGAGTTTGAATTTCTATTCACTTGCCCATGGCGAGGTCAAACTGAATATTTACTCCCTTCATTTGTGGGTAGTGTTCATTTCCTCACATAAATATACATGTGCACTACCCCATGGTCAGATACAGTGAGACAGGTCTTTTTTTTACAAGTAATACTAGATGTCATTGCTGCTACAGTTGTCTTTTTGGCTTTTACTCTTTCTTTCAAGCACAAACAAAGAGGTCTGAATCTGCTTAAATATAAAAAAATGTATTTTGCTGTATTAGTTTGAATTTGATTTAAATATGGGTATATTTGGTTTCTGCTTTATTCACACCACTGTGTATCATTGAAATACAGTGCGGAGGAACAATAGCTTCAGTTTGGTGGAAATAATCCATTATATACGCTTAGTGGCTGATAAGGATCAATAGTTGGAATGGAAAATTGCCTCAAAGGCTTCATGAACGGAGATAAGAGAGAAGATTAAGCATGTTGCTGCTTTGTTTTGCTTCGTTTTGTTTTTAAGAAAAAGCCCACCCTGGCCTATCAGTGGAATGCACACACACACACACACACACACTCACACAGTCCGAGTATGAGCATTGTGGTACCTCCTGTTCTCTGCTTCAGACTTCTCAGGAAACAAATGTGGCCTGTTGCTAGCGCGAGCAAAGCCCAGCTGTGGCTGGTAGATGCTATCAAGTGTGTGTCTGCTTTCTTCATTTGAAAGAAAAAGAGAGTGACAGAAAGCAGAGACTACAGTCTGTGTGTCTGTGCAAAATGTGGCAAGCCCCGTCTGAGGTTGGTGTCGGTGACGCACGAGTCAAACGCCATGAGCGCTCGATGCTATCGCTAAAAGCGGGCGGCGCAACGTGGAAGAATAATATGGCTTCTGCCGTTTGGTGACTCGCTGAGGTTTATGTCAAATACATAACAGTGAAAAGCTGCTGGCCACATGCTGGACCCAAAGCACAGAACAGGCAGGGATCAAGAGATAAAGTTTCCAGAAAAATGCGGTGAGTGATTGAAAAGATATGAGCGAGGCTTTAGATGGGGCAACACCATGTAGCCACATTCAAAAGATTTCAGCATCTTCATCTTGTAGCTGATGTAAAGCTTTGAAGGCGGTAAAATGTATTTGTTGATAATGAAGAGGGATCCTTAACATTTGGAAGCCAAATGTGTTCTGAGTCTAACTGGAGAGGAGCTCTGATTTCTTTGAGGATGGAAAAACTGTTTCTTCAAATGACACACTTTCTAGAGGGGGAAGAAAACATGCGATATCAAAAGAGGAAATAAACAAAACTGAGACAAAATTCAAACAAATTCATTTCAACTGTGGCACGTTGAAAATAAACACTGACGTGTTAAATTATTAACAGCTCTTGCATATTCAGAATGATAATTCACAGAGTAATACAGTGTGAATTGCAATAGCAAAATGTGCGTAAAGTGAATTATGTATAATAAAATTTGTTTTTGTATAACAAATGAACAGCATTTCTCTATTTCTGTCCTGCCATCAGATTCAATTAGTGACAGAATGTCAGCTTCACAAGTTTTGTTTCTGGTAAGCATTGTTGTGTTTGTTACTTTGTTCTTCGCTCTCCATGAAGAGATCTGTCACACACATTTGCATGACAAGTTTCTCAGTGTAGTGCTTTGAGAGCAGTTAGCTACAACAGTATACTGTCGTCCTTTGATTATGTATAGTGTGCCGCAGTCGCAGCTATAACTGTTTGAGTGTGCGCACAATATATGGGAACATTACCAAAAATGTACCAATTTCTTTTAAAATGGATGACTCCAAACATGATTCATAAAGTGTAATCTATTATAATAATCACATTATTTTAGTTGTTTCTTCCTTTGTTTTTAAAGCTTAAAAAGGCTTTAAAGACTTTTTCTTCAAGTTTCTTTCATCCTGATTTCCATGTCTGTATTTTCTTTTACTTTATCATTATTGTGGCCTGAGTTATTGTAATATGCTACAATGAAACTCTCGGCATGATCTGTTTATATGGGTAACGGCTGCAAAAACTCTAATCGCACATTTCAGGTTAACTACTCAGAAAATACTGTATGCACCCATGCATATATTTTATGCATGCACTTTACTTGTACATACAGAACATGCTCATATAATGCATGCAAGTAGTGATATACATATGCATCATCTCTCGTGTAGACCTAAAATGTGCAAAACGCTCTCACACTCACACACATAACCTCCAGGGTTATGCCTAAAACAGCATGCAAGCCTACAGTTGCAGGTTGTTATTTTTTGTGAGCACCATTGCAAAAATAACAGCCCACTGTGAACACTTGTCTTCCCCGGCCGTTTCCCACTGTTAACCTAATCTTTATGATTATTGCAATGGCTTTAGCAGCAGGCCATGTCTGTCAGCAGACAGCAGCTCTCGCTGTAGGGGTACTCCATACACACACACTTAGCCTTCAATCAATGGGAAGACAGACAGACAATTAGCAGGGTTTCCCATATTTTGCATGGCAGTTTTGCTTCATTAGATTGTTTACAGTGAAGAGACAGACAGGACAGGAGAAAGAGTGAGAAACAATGAGACGAGCGATGACTCATGATAGGCTATGATGAGCATACTTAAAAATAAAATGAAGTCCATATTATGCAAAAATAAAAATCTCTGCAATTCAGCACGTATAATTAATGAAAAAAGAAAGGCGCAGAAAATTATAATGAACAAATATGGGCATGCTGTTTTACACATAAGGTTTGACTGAAGCAGTTTGACAAACAATGCAGTTTCACGGTAGAAGACAAAAGAAATGAAAGCATTAGTTAATGAAATTTAAATGTGTAGTCACAGTTTTGGTTGTTCAGCGTTGTAAGCTCATCGTGTTACAATAGAAAAATGACACAAATTGAGTAAATTTGCACAGTTACATGAGACAATTCTAGCAACGCTCAGAGCCAGTTTTATCTCATTCCTCCAAATCAGTCCAGATAATAATATAACAGAGAAATGTTTGCTTTTACTAATTATGTTCAGCAGTGGGTCTCGCTTTGTGTTTGCTTATCTCTCTGAGTACCACATGAGGTGTCACACTGAAAGTATTTCAGCCCAGGGCCAGTGACCTCTGAGGCCCTTTGAGCACCAGGCAACACCGCAGGAAATCACTGAAGATGGTTCCTGCATCATTTAGCGAGATACTCCCCCCTCCCGTTAAAAAAAAAAACCCTAACAACAAACAGCAGACTGAGCTAAAACTAAGAGATGGCTGATAAGGTTATTAGCAGCTCACGCTGTGAACAAAGGGGAGGCTCACAGCTAAGATCAATAGCAGATGTTAGCAGGTAGTCTTAAATAGTTTTATATTACAAATACCCCCTGTCAGAACGGGCTAATGCAAAACAAATCTTGTTAACAACCCCAAAATGTACGTGTGCTTGCATGTGTTTGAGCCCCTACTGGGAAATTTGGTGAAACTTGATATAGCACCGACAAAACTGCAATAAATTAAAGACATTAAAACGAAAGGCGAAGAGAAGTTGACCGCCTGCCCGAGCTGCTCAATACCCTCGTGTTTGCACACGTGTTTACTGTGCGCACTGTCATGTATAGAGTGCCTGTTCTCCTCTGCTCATCATCACAGAGCAGCTTTTCATTGACAGCTGCTCAGTCGGGCATCAGCTCGCATTAACCAAAGTTTAACATCATTCAAGAGCACGAGATGACCTACTGAGAAAGTACATGAGTAAATGTGTAGCAATACAGCGCTTATTACTGTTCCCCCTCAGGCAAATACCTTTTGCTTAAGCCCCACGCATGGGAACATTTTGTTTTATTACCTTGCAAGATAAGTCGTGAGTGAAGACACAGGGAGGGGTGGGGGGCGGGGAGAGAGAAAGGGGGCTCTTAAGTACCTGGGGAATTAAAATATTCCAGCTCATCATATCAGTGTCTTAGTTCTTGGTTTTCATGTGGGGGGCACGTAATTATAACAGCGTTTTAAAATTGAGCCCAGAAGAAAGATGGGTTCAAGTGCAAATTAATTTCAGATTACCACAACAAAGACAATCAATTCTCAATGAGTACGCCAGCAAAATGCTCTTAAAAGGGCCTAAGGTCTTTTCTGCACACACACACACACACACACACACACACACACACACACACACACACACACACACCAACCCAACAACTCAAATATTTTTAGGGGAAAAAAAAGCCTATACTTAAATTACACTCAAGATCTAAAGCAGTGTCCATGCTTACCTGGTACAGCCTTTGACTCTTTGTTTTCCTCCTCCTCCCTCATCTCACCCATCCCTCCCTCATTCCACTGCCACCACCCAATGTCTCCTCTCTTTCAGATGTCTCTCTCATTAACAGTCCTATCACCAGTGGACTATACAAGGCCTCATTAAGGCAGCCTGAAAGCACGAGTGTACCTCTGACTTTAAAAGTCAAAGTGAAGGAGGAGCAGGTGGTGGGGGGAAATATGGGATGAAGAGTCATCCTGGCCTGGCAGTGCAACGCAAGGTCAATGACAGGAATAAACTGTCTCGGATCTTTTCATCAGGCTAATTTTTCAGATAAAGTCGGTCTAACGTTACCAGCAGGGTTTAAAGGAGAGCAGAAAGGTTGCTGATACACACTGTTAACCCGGACAAGTTGACTTTAGTTGATAATAGAGAAGCTGTTTGAGGAAGAATTTGTAAATGCCAAGAGATTGGAAGTAACAATTTAAGTTCAGTACACTAAAAGGCCAAAGAGTTTGTACTGAAAATGTGCAGTAAAATCAACTTTTGGCCAACTTCAACTCCAAATTTTAAGTTTTGGGCCACATCTTTCTGCGGGCAGAGGATTTCACAGGCGTTCTTCAACTTCCATCTCCCTACAGCTAAAAAAATGCACCCACCTCTGTCTATGGCAGCATGTATAGCATGTTGACCAGTGAATTCCCCCCTTAAATATGTGCAGGCCAAGAAACCTCCTTCTTCAAAGCTAGCAAGTTTCAAAAAGCTCTGGTTAAATGTGGCTAATGCTAATTACATTACTTAAATATGTTGCGATGATTTCTACCAAGGCCATGTCTGGAATGCACTATAAGCACACAAGACATTATAATGTAGTTTTAAAGCTTTTTAAATGTGTATAGTCATGTATTCCAACTTATAAACAAGTTTTATAAAGTATTATAAGTGGTGGACTAGAGTCTTAAGTGATATTTTATCAGCTCTGCCCAGTTTGACAGTCTCCCAGGACAGGTGTGACTGTGCAACTAGAGCAGGGTGTTGCTATAAGTGACCTTTACATATAAATGCTGTTTGACCCACCCCCCACTGATTTAGTGTTTGACCATCACAAAGTATGCCATAAAAGGCATTTTGTTGATCTAAACACTGGAGCCCACACTCCAGCCCGGTGGAAACCGCACCACAAAATGTTTGAAAGACACTTGAAAATGACTGAGAGGGAATTCTGGCTGAGAGGAAATCAAAGATTTCATGTTAATGACGTCTGTCCGTCAGCCTCCCCTTACTGCTGGATAAAAGCAACTGAGATTGCACTGATTGTGGTTTCTATAGAGACTCTCTCTTATGATTTGTTTTAACTTGTGTTTTCCCAGCGTGTTTTGGCTGAGCTCACATGCTCACTTACAGCAACACCCTGCTTCAGGTTCTGTTGCACATTCACACCTGTCCTGGGAGATTGCCCAGTACAACCCCAGTCTTGCATCATTGGCCACTAGTTGCTGTGATGATGCCATTGTCTGTTTTCATTAAAACGTGGAATTGAATGTTTTGGAAAGTAAAGACTGCACCTTGTTAACATTCTTAACGTTTTATTTGCACCAGCAAATACTGCTCATACGCCCATAATTGAATCGTATGAAAGTATGATACAATTCCTAATAACCTTATACAGTGCTGTCACACTCACAGTCATACTGCAGCGTATTATTGATGTTTATAATGCGTTATTCCATTTCAGAAATGTAGAATATATAATCTGTCATGATTTGTTAGATCAGTTCTCTGTGTGTTATATAACTGGCTGAAGTTATGGTAGTAATAACGTGCTGTGTAACCCAGGACTCAATTCAAACACTGTTGTCACTGTGGCATAGGAGGAATAGAGCATTATGAATGCTTAACTTATAATACAGTTTGTCCTCCACATATAAGACTTCTTCGTTGTCATTCGTGATTCTTAACATTTGTAAAGAGTTTTCTGAAGACTTGCAGCTGCATTAAAATGTGTTATTAATGTGCTTAAAATACACTACAGACATGACATTCATAGAAAGTCATGTCAAAAAAGCTATCCTGAAGCACCTCTCTGTATGATGGCACCAAATAACGTTTCAGAATCTTTTCATTCAGGATCAAAGAGTTAAAAAGAGGGGCAAAAAGTTCTCACTTTAAACCTCAGTGTGGGTAATGCTTTCAACTCTTAACCAATTTAGCAATCTTCTTAAGCTGTCCAAAATAAGTTGAGGGTTCAGAGTACTCTCAAGACTTCTTTAAAAATATCTAAGAATGTGTAGAAGTACTTCTAAAGGCAGGAATGACTCTGCCTTGTTCAAACCCTCAGTGTCTGAGCTGCAACTCACACATTTAAATAGTTTTCTTTTCCACCAAACATATTATTGGCATATATTCTCAGGAGTCTTTTGATGGAGTTGTGCTTCATACGTAAATGCCTGTGTCTCAGTCTGAGGCTAGACTCCATTTTTCTAGAATCAGTGTAAGGATGATGAATGATTGATGACGTGATGTGCCAGGAACTTGGCCATCTTAATAAAGGATAACATTTTCAGCAACTGCTGTCCAACCACAAAATTCACGCACATCCACCTGGTCTCACTAAACTTCCCGGCCCTCCTCGCTGTGAAAAGGAGTTATCCATACTTGGCTCCTGACCCTCTCTCCCTAAATCCTCTAACTGTACCCTTCCTTCCCACCATCGCTTCCTCTCTCTCCCTCAGCCTTTCCTTTCCTTCCTTCCCTCTGTCCCCTGTGCCCCGACCCAACATCCCTTCTCCCCTTTTCCTCTCCTTCCTCTCTTGCACCCTCCATCCATTCATCCTTCTATCCATCCATCAACGCACCCTGTGTAGCCTCAGCGTTCCTCCCGTCCTGCGTGCTTCTCCTCAGGGAACCTGTTGTGGAGTAGAGAGTCGAATGGCTGCGAACGCAGAGAGGAGAAAAAAAAAAAAGTCAAGCCTCATTAGATTCTCATTACCTTTGCAGAGATTTTTTTTCACCATATAATCGCAGCCGCTGAGTGCCCTGGGAATCGCTATGAACCCCCCCCCCCCAAAAAAAAACCCCCCACACTCCCTACTCCACCAACACTCCCCCCCACAACCACCCTCCGTCTTTCCTTCCACTCACCACCATCCTTCCTTTTTAACGAGTGCACAACGAAGCATACAGATTAGCTCGGCCAGGGGAATTAAAGTTTTATTTCCATTCCAGTAGCACAATAATCCCTGTCATTAGAATGGGCCCTGAAAGTTAAACATGCCTCACGTATCTCAGCACGCGAGTCAATTTACAGCCCCTTCAACAACAAGTGGCAAGTTTTAAAAACCTGTCATGTCTTATTACCGACATCACCTTGTTGAAGTTACTTAATGAAAGCACCCCCCCCCCCCCCCACACACACACACACACACACACACACTTTTTGCTTTGTTTATTTTATTTTATTTTATTTTTTCATTTCCTCTATTGCTCAGATTGTTAGTCTCATCTGCATTCCCCACCAAAGGGAGCAAGTCTATCTGTGTCTGAGTGTGTGCTCGAACTCACATCTGGGGAATCACTCCCCTGCCCCCCCCCCCCAATGCCGACCCCTCCCTCCTTTCTCCTCGCCGCACCATAATGCAACAACGCTGCTGCTCGATGCAAAGCCACTGTTGGCGCTAAGTAAATTAGCGCATTTAGAAACAACGCATCACCATGAGCACAAATACCTAGAGGAAACCAATCATTACCAAAGCTCGTGGCTCATACAGCATGAAAGGATCTGAGAAATAGACTTCTCGCTGATCATTTGAGCTGCTGGAGGTGGTCGCGGCAGCGTGTGTGTGCTTGGGTGTTTTTTTTTTTTTTTTTTTTTTTTTTTGTAACCTACAGTTCAAATTTACATACATGAGTGAAATACATGAAATATTGTACTTCATAATTAAGTTGTTTTTTTAACCATTAAATGGGTCAGATGGTTGAGGACGTGACAGTTTCCCGTGCAGAAGAAAAAGACAGAGGTAGTTCCAATTATTAATCAGCACAAGCAAAATGCCGCCTTCAAAGCGTAGTCGCCATATTGCAAAAGCATTGAAGTCGAAGCGCTTGATGTAAACAAACTGAACCCCGCGAGTTTAAGCCCTCGCACAAAGGAAGAAAAAACAAACATGAGAGTGACATTAACATCATATTTAATCTTATCACTAAACCTCGTTTCCTATCAGGCCCCATGTGTTACTTGAACCAAACAGCATGGAGTTGACAACTATGCTACGGGCTGAGGGAACACAAGTGGTCCCAGTGCAGGTATCAAAGAGGAGGCGATTCAATTTGTTTGTCATTAGTCTCCTCCTGTGATTATGTGTTTTTTATTTGACCGAAAAACGGAGTCATCTGCACTGTTACTTGTACGACACCCGGAAAGTGGTCACAGCTGTTGTATCTGCGACAATAGTTTAGG
Organism: Chelmon rostratus; assembly: GCF_017976325.1. NCBI lineage: Eukaryota > Metazoa > Chordata > Actinopteri > Chaetodontiformes > Chaetodontidae > Chelmon > Chelmon rostratus. The sequence goes on from NC_055665.1 coordinate 21,127,154, forward strand.
CTGATATTTGGCGGCGGCGCTTTTTGTATAAACTCCAGAATAATTGTTAAATAAGTGTTTCAGCTCATAGCCAGCTCCCGCAATGTACATTATGGCTGTCGTACGGAAAGCATTTTCATCGTTTAATGTCAGCTTTTCAGGGATGAAGACGAGTTGGAGACCTAATCTTTCAGTTGACTTGCCGTCGCCAAGATACCCCAATGGTCACATCGTGCAAACACAGAAAGAGAAATAAAAGAGAAACAAAGACGACACATGAGAAAGCAAGAAAAGTAAGGGGGGGAAAAGACGAAACCAAAACAACAGAGAAAAGACAACAAAGAGACTTCCCCAAACAGAGAGGGAACCCACACAAGTTCACCTAGCCCAACTCAACAGCCCGGCTGCCGGTGGTTGGGATGGTAAATTGGGTTTGGGTTCTTTGTGAGGTATCAAAATAGGATTATCCCCTTACAGTTCAAGGCCACCTTTCACTCGCTCTCCCATAATCCCTTGTGGGTCACTGGATACACACAAACATAGAATTAGATTGGCTAGATTGCAACCTTATTAACAATTTCTTCTTCGTACAAACAACCTCTAGAATAAAACGGTCCTGTTTGTTGAAATAAAATCTTCAGCTATATACACCTTTTTTTTCTTTTGTTTTTTTTCAGAAATCTGGTTGTTCGACTGCTGTGAAAGGTGCTCGATAAACCCAACCGCAGAATTACGCTGATGTCAGAATATTAATCAGCACGGCCACACATCCTTCCTTCAAACAAAAACTCATCTTTAGATCATTTTTCTTCTGGACACCACACCACTCAAAAAGTCTAACTTGAAATGGGATCTCTGCTCTGTTTGTTCTACTTCTTTGTGAGCAGCCCTCTGGATCCTGATCAGTCCCATATGCTGGGGTCACACTTAAACATGCTGTACCCCCAATTGCCGTCCTGTTACCTTTTTTTTTTTTAAACAGAGTCTCTTTAGGGAAATGAAACCAAAGTCTAACACCCAAATTAAATTTTGTCGTCACTTTAGCAGAAAATGTATTTATATTGTATTGTATGCTTTTCTTGGTTGGTACACAAAGAAAACAAGTACTTTTCTTCTGTATATGTTGCTGAACTTTCTGTATTTTTCTCTTGGTGATAAACAGAGGAGGGGAGTGTTCTTACCTCCATATTTATATCAGTGCCTGGAACCCAGCGAACCACAGCCTATCTGGGAACAAATGAAGAGAGAGGGCTCTGTGATTAATGAAGTGGCCCACGATAGCAAACTGACTCTGATAACAGTTTCTCTTGCAAATAATAAATTACAAACCTAAAATTCTTCTGGGAAAAAAATAGAAGGGAGGTATGAGGGTACACAAGGGAAGTGGTAGAGAGCGAGGCTGGGTGGGGGGGGTGGGGTTGATAAAAGAGGGGTGGAGGGGGAGATAGAGAAAGACAGAGAAAGGGGGAGAAGGACCCTGTTGTTAAAATATGGTTAAATAAGTAAAAACTGCATGAATACACAGAAGGCAACAAGACAAAATGACAAAAGCACTGGAATAGAGAACAAGACATTCATTTCCATTCTTTCTCCCCCTATTTGTTTCTCCTCCACCTTTTTCTCTGCCCTCTTTGCCTTCAGTCACTCGGCCTTGCTTTTCTCCTTTCTATGAAGAATGTCCCCTCGTCTTTTCAAAGCTGCCAGAAATGTGAAATACAATCCGTTTATGTGGTCCATGTCTGCGCTGTGAAACCAAGCTTGTGGGTTCTGAATATTTCTTCCTCAAGTGATGGCATGGTTCTGGGTGTAGTTTGTGGAACCTACTCCTAGCTCTTCTGGAGAAGGTGATATTTAGTCTGAGGTCCAGGCATTTACATGCCTTTCTTTCTGTGGCTGAATGGAATTAATAAAAATGAACGAATGTCAATATTGGTCCATTCTGCAAAACTCTGGATTATAGTCAGTTTTTTTCACATCTTTTACTGTCATTGCAACATATTTAGAGAAAATGAGAAAGTTGTTACTCACCACGTCACCACTCTTCGCCACAAATAGCAGCAACACATTCTTGTATCTAAATGACTGAATAGGCTGATTTCCAATGACTCCCAAAACGACATATACGACCGTTGGACAAGACCAGCAACAGAAGCACTGGACCTTCATCATCAATGTTGTGATTCAGGTGCATTTTGCTTAGGTTGATGCACCAAAACTACTTGGTTAGCTTTCGGATCAGATCATAGTTTGGGTTAAAAACATTACTGTTACATAATACGTAATTTAAGCGTGTTATTTAACTTAAAATGGGTCAACTTTGACTTTCAGTTTCTCACATGACACAAACTGTAGTGTCCTGTGTGAAAGTCCATGCATCCACTTCACCTCCTCCAAATGTTGACTTTCTTGATCTTTATACTGCATCACCTGACTTCCTTCTTTGCTCTCGTCTTACTCGCTCGACATCGCTGCCTCATGTCAACTGTCCATATAGATAATAATAACGTACTTGCACAAATGACTCACACAGCGATTTTTCTGTTGAGGACACTACTTCCTGTATTGGATGTAAATCGTGGGGTGTGGGGAATGTAATTCCTGATATACTGGGGTGAAATAATGTGTCCACAACATGCCAACTGTGTGTCAGACCCTTTTATATTTTTCATGTTAGAAAATCTGATGAAATCACATTGCTTCCCCCAACTAATCTGGACAGGTCAGGAGTAGAAAGGATGGAGACGTTTATTTAAGTTGGACAAACGAAAAAGAAGAGAAGGAATGTATGTGCTGTGTATGAAATGAGTCTGTTGTGCAGCTTGCATTAGTCACCATATTAATGGTTGCCAATGCCTGATGGTGCTGATCCTATTGAACTGAACTGACCTACCATTCTGTAGTAAAAATAGAAATAAAAAAGCGTAAAAGGGGGAGGGGGGGCAAATAAAGACAGATTTTGCACTATGATTGGAAAAAGAAGCAACTGTGACAGCATCACCTTCGGCCCTGGGCCCCGGGCCCTGCAGCACACAACACAGCAGAAACCAGAGGAAGTTGCCAGGCCCACAGAAGCCTTGGAGGTAATTAATCATTTTAACCTGAAGCCTGTCAAGATACCGCTCGCTCTGTCACCCTCCCTTTGCTGATTTCCCTGTCAATTATATGTCCAGACAATTCGACAACCTTTCAGTCCGTCGTCCGGCCCCTGTCTCTCTCTCCAAACTGCCATCTGTAATTGTTTAAAAATGTTGCTTTGAACCTTCCACAGTTCAACATTCTTCAATTCTGACTGTTTTACCGAGCTTCAGGTTTCTTCTGAAGAAGTAGGTGTGAAGGAAATTATTTTGTCCGACCAAAAATGTGCTACAAATTAGTCGTCTACATGGTCACAACCACCAAACAGAAACTATTTTTTTCAGATTTTGCTCTTACAAATACAATTCCCCAACCTGTCTAGTCTCTGCAGCTGGATTTAGATAAACATACAACATATTACAAGAGATACAGCGGTTTTATGAACACAGTGTGTTGTACGATGCTGGTTTTTGGAGGCAAGTTTGGTGTCAAATGCTTTAAATGTTAATTTCCTCTCCACCCTTCCAGGAACATTTTAGCTGGAAAACTGCACTAATCTCAATCATCCCAGTCCCTGTAACTCCTGTGCTGGGCCCTGACAGCCTGCCCAGTTCTGTTGTGTGACCCAGAGGGCTGGTCCCCAGTGGTGGTCCCCCTTCTCCCAATTACCGCTTACAGACTTACTCAAAACCTGCCTCACCACTTCCATATTGCTGTCTTTCACTGTTTTCACGGCCATGCGGTTCTGTGTGTGGTGTGAGTCCCCCCACCCCACCCCTTCCTCTATCCTTTTCACTCTCTTGTTTTCTGTTCTCCCTCCGTCCTTCCCTCCCTCCCTTCCCTCCAACCTCCATGCCTACATCCCTCCTTGTCCTCCAGGGAGCGGGTGCAGTACTAGTGCTGCTGCTGTGCTTGCCAAGAACAGATGTCCAAGAAATACCAGCCCAGTGAGAGAAAAGGAGTGAGAGAGAGAGAGAAAGAAAGAGAGAGGAAGAGAAAGAGAGAGGAAGCACATGGAGGCAGATTAGGTGAACCGTAGGATCTGCCGGTGCCGTCTGGAAATGTGGGATTCCATTCAGAGATTTGAAAACCTGTGTTGCTAAGCTTATGGTTTTTGTGTTCCTACAACATTTGGGATTATTATTTTTTTTTTTTCACATACAAAGTCTTCAATAACAAAGGTTAAAATCAAAAAGTTGCTCTTTAGTCTTAAACACAAACCATTGGGTCAGTGAAACTTTGATGGAGCCAAAGAACCATAGTTTTCAAAGCAGAACTTAGGTAAAGGGCAATAAGGACAGATCAAAGTGGAAATAAAAATATGTGATTGTCTTGGGACAGTTGGGTGAGGGGACACTTGTTTTGCAATATTCCCACCACTGCATAGGTTCAGTTTCTTTCAGCATTACATCTGGCATAACCAGAGGCACCAAGAAGAACAGTGGGTATGGAAGCCAGTGAGGGATGTCCCTGTTGCCGCACTGGTTACTAATACCGGTTGGTTAGGCTACCTGCTTAGTGATGGAGATAACAACTGGGGGCAACTGCATGAGGTTTTGTGCAGGTTTTACTAAACACTAATCATATAGTAGGAAAACTTGTCTGACCCAGGCGTAGCTTTTCGGAACTTCACAAAACTGAACAGTACACGTTGGTCCTCTTTTCGTGTATATTCAAATTCACTGATGTCCAAACTTATCAACCGAAATTAAGGAATTTGTTTGTTGTATAAATACCACAAACACAGTGCAAGCTTGTTCTCTTCAGCCATTACACTCTCCACAACTCCACATGTACCATTAGTTGTCTACACCCGTGAGCAGGCCAACAGAATCGTTGACAGCAAGACAGCAGCGAGGTGGTTCACCCACGAGCAACTCTGAGTACCTGACCTGTGGAATGCAGTGACTCAGGAGGTTGAGTGGCTTGTCTGTTAATCGCAGGGTTGGTGGTTTGATCTCCGGCTCCTTCTGTCCCAACACGTCCTCATACCTAAAGGTTGATTGCCAATGACTCCCAAAACGGCATAGATGTCCATTCCCATAAAAACATACACTAAAGTTTGAGAGTACCATCAACAGACATACCAGACCTTCAGCGTCACTTGGTAAACATTCTGAAACGATTGTTTGGTTAGACTCAGCCACTGAACTACTTGGTTAGGTTTATGCAACAAAACTACTTGGTTAAGTCTGGGAAAAGATCATTGTTTGGGTTTAACACGGGATACAAACGGTGCTCTCCTGTGTTTGCTTGACCCATCCATCCGGCCAACCTTCCACCACATGCAGATGTTCTTACTTTTAAAACTAAGTCAACAGTAAATTTAAATATGGGTTGTAAAAACCTACTTGCACAGAAGACCGATGTGGCCGTTTTTTTCGTGCATGTTGAAGTGTCATTGAGCAACGCACTGAACCCCAGGGTCAGGCTCGTGCCTTGCATGGTAGCTCACTGCCATTGAGCAAATTGCAAATTATGTTGTTGCTGAATTTTCCTCTTTCCTTTTTGGTTTAACATTACTCAGATGAAACAGTAGGGTAGTTAAAGTTTGACTCAACTAGTGCAACCAAAAGCAATGGCTGCATTACAAACACTTCCACCTTCATTTACTCAGACTGCTACACAGAACTGTGTTAGTTAAAGCTGGCTACTGTTTAAGTGGAACTTGGCATACTTAAAGCTATCATGAGCTTCACAGACAAACTTATGTAAGTATTAAACTTAATTCTTCGGACAATTGTCCTTTTCCAGCCCTTCTTGTTTTCATTTTTCATTTTCTTTTAGGTGACTCCACCTTATCGCACACTGCTCCTCGTATTGGTCCAATGATACCTGTGTAAAACAGGTTCAGGGCCAATAATATATTGTGTGCTGTGATCCTGAAACTAAATGGCTAAACGGCTAAATGGCTATTATGCACATTTTTGAATACACGCAAACTACAGGCGCATATCTTAATGTACTTGTCATATCCACCCCCGTGACCCCAAATCCAAAACCACGTTCACACAAGAGAAGACATTTAAGAGGAGAGAGAATACAGAGTAAGTGAGAAAATTGCAGAATAGGGAAAAGAGAAGAAGAGTGAGAGAGGAAACACAAAAATGAGTGCCTGCCGCAGAGCAAACCAGTGACCCAAGTAACCTGGGTTCCTCCCAGCAGATTATCATGGGCACTGTGTGATTAAGGCCAGCCTCATTAGCATAATGATTTCCCATCCTCCCTATTCTTTTCTTCTATCCTGCCATCCATCCCTCCATCCCTCCCTCCTTTCCTGGGCCTTGTGTTGTTAGCCACCAGCTCCCAGTGCTCCTCAAGTACTTTAAGCTTGTTAATAATCATTATGGGTGTGCAGTGAAGTGGGGGAAAGGAATAATTACCTCACCTGAGCCAAACCAAATTAACCCCTTTTCATTTTTTTTCTCCCTCTTTTGCTGTTGTCGGTTACCCATTCCATATCCCCACCCACCCACTTGCACATATGCACACACACACACACACACAGACGTAGCGTTCATGAGGGACCTATTAGGGTTGTCTGTTATTAAGTGCTGAAATAATAAAAGCTTGCACACACCATTTGCTATTTGGTAACAGAAGCACCTGTTTAGATGAAAACTAAGAGTCCTGTTTCACAGAGCAGGAACGATGCTGAGTAAAACCCAGAACATGCTTTTTGTCCGTGGCTGCAGATTATAAATGTGCACTCTCATTAAAAAAAGAAATAAAATATGGTTGCAATAGGAGTGTATCTGTTCCAAACTGTGCCAATCTCACTGATAATGAACATTCACTGTAGTACCCAGCCTTTTCCGACTCATTATTTTATGTCATTATGGTTCGAGGTAACCAATCCCACCTCATAAACCCAAATAAATGTGTTCCTCTTTATTTAATCTAATTTCCAATAAGAGTTATCAGCTGTTTATGGTCTTTTTCTCTCTTTCCCGTCTTTCTTCACCGTGGCACAGTTATACACCGAGGAATGTTGGAAGGCAACATACCCAGTTTATCCAGTGCCTTTTCTGCACATTGTTCAACCCCTGTCTGACCACTTAAAAATGTGTTTCAAAAACGCAAGTACCACAGAAATGTGGTACTCCTGAGACACCACGCTGTACTTGATGAAACACTCACTGTATGACACGCAGTAACAAGTGAACAAATCTATACAAGTTTCTGGTGAACATGTAATTCCCTGCAGTATTTTGTCCGTCATAAATCCAATTTCCCCCTCTCAGCAGAGGGTAGACTAAAGACATATGTCTGTAATACAATAACCTGATGCTCCAATAGAGATGGATTAGGGGCCATAAGAAATGAAAAATGTTTAAATTGTTCGGGGAGAGAGCTGATATTTTCCATATTTCACTGTGCGTATATCAAAATGACATAATCTTAAATGGGAGGAAACAGAAGTAAATGCTCAGTACATATTTCTCATTTGAGTCAGCTGAGAAGTCAAGAGCCGTAATATAAAGCCGGCTTAAGTGTATTAAGAATGTGAATAAAACCCAGATGTTGCTCTGGTTTTTACGTCAGAACGTGAACTTTCCTGTTATTATTATTTGAAAAGATACACCAGCGGGTTCTTCCTTGGCCCACGCTGCACCCTTCCACCAAGTTTCATGAAAATCGGGCTTGTAGTCTTTATGTAACCCTCTGACAAACAGACACGCAAACAATCGAAAACATATCGTCCGTGGCGGTGCTCCTCTACTGCAGCATCAAACAACATTTACTTTAATTTCCTTTTACACCATGTATGGACGGACAGCATGGGAGCAGGAGAAACCTTCTGTGAGTACATGTCTTCTGTCGTGGCCTCTTGGTTTGCAACATCTGAACGAACTGTTTTAAAGGCATCATTGTTATTCTTACAATTTTGGCCACGTGGGGTCACCTTACAAAGTTGAATATGAAGTTAGCAAACAGTTGCTTATGGCATTAGCATTCATTTCTATGCTTCTGGCCATCTAATGAATGTAAGTCTAAGCTCTCGTATATGCTTCTGTTTTGATCTCCAGCAGCTCTTGAGAGTATGAGGCTGCCAGAGCAATAAAGTTTTGGTCTTGAAAATCAGAACAATGACCTGAAAGACTTTAAAAGGCTCCATTAAGCTGAGGGGAACTGCAGAGCTGGGAGACAATTCTCTGTGGGTCACATAATCATTTGATTCCATGCTAATGTAAAATATATTGATTAGTGCAGCTTTACAATGTCTGTACAACTCGTGGTCTCACCTGCTGACCTGCGCTACATAATGTGTACAGGCTAACCGGCTGGCTTTGCGCACACCACACTTACACACACATTAAAACAACAGCAAGAGCATGTTGTTGCTGCTTCTGTTGTTATTATCAGCGTCATCCATTTGTGAAAAATCCAGACAGACAGGCAGACAGACGCATATAAGTACCGTGTACATTTAGGGTGCGTATGAGCAATGAGACACATCATAGGGAAGAGAGCTAAAAGTATATTGTATGTATTCATATGTACTCTGCAAACAGGATGCCTGTTGACCAAACAGAAGCCATTAAGAGTTTGAAAACCCACTGGAGCCCCCATCACTGCTCAACATTGCGAGACAAAACATCAGCTCCAGAAATGATCTCCTCTAAATGCCTATAAGCACATTAAACATGGGTGTCTCCACTGCCCATCAATGACAGCATTCATGGGAGGGGTACGTAATGAAAGACTCGGAGTACAGAGGGATAACGCTACAAGCAGAGCCATCATCACTCAGGTGTGTGGTTGAGATGAAGGATCAAAGGCAGCCTGCGCCACTGGCATGCCTCTGCTGTGCTGCCGGCCCTGCTGCCAAAAAAAATCACTGGGTTTATATCAGGGAGGATAAAGCAAGGATTAAGAATAAACGAATTCTTGAACGCACAACATCATTTACACAAGAAACAACAAGCTGGATATGTGGGAGGCCGTCTGTATTTCAATTTGAATGCTCAGTCAGGAAGAGATGCTCGGAGTGGAAAGGTCTGAGGAGACGCAGACAAAGCGCGGCCAAAGAGCACATTTCAGCTCGGAGTCAGAAAAGCCGGCAGAGATGTGACAGTATGAGCAAGGTATGGTGTCGAGACATTTTTCTGGTGTGGAGGCTGGCGTTCATTGATAGCAACTCCGAGTCGTATCATTTTTATGAAGACAGTTCAATCGTTCAAACATTTTCAGTGAGTGCTCTTGCTAATCCCTTGTTCAAGTCAGTCTGGTAAAGGCCGAAAGTGGTTGAAATGTGATTCTGGAGGCGGCGGCAAAACAAAACAGAGGGTTTGTTATTTTTTTTTTCATCATAAGTGTAGGCCTCTGTAGTGTGCGTTTATTGTTTTCTCTCATGTGCATGGGAGAGTGTGCATCTTTATGGTGTTTATCAGAAGGGGTGTCCATACATGCAGCCATGCATGCAAACTCCCTCTCCCCCCCACCCCGAACCAATCAACCACACTTCAGACTCATTCCCATTTCTCTTCCCATCTCTTCATCCAAGCAGTAGCATGTTGTTTCACAGGCACAAGCCCATGTTTTGTTTTGTTTTCCCCCCTCTTTGTTTTTAATTGCTACCGTGGAGGTCAATTAATTTCACTCCCCCCTCTCTCTATCTGCAGCCCACACAGCTGCGGCGCAGTGTGTTTGTTAGCCCATCTCCTTCCAAGCCCTAATGCCACATCACTTCAAATGGATTAATCGAGCCACTTTGTTGTTTAATCTCGCCTCGGCAGAACTAGTGGGTGGGTGGGTTGGTGTGTGTGTGTGTGTGTGTGCGGGAGGGGTGTGATCAGAGATGCACAGGCTTGTCTGTCTTTGTCGTGGACAGACAGACCGACGGGCAGACAAATGGACGCATCGGCAGAGGGACGGAGGCACAGAAGGACCAGATGATAGCCAGAGAGAGGGACTAGAGAAGACAAGCAGCCAGACACACAGACAAGTCGGCAATGACTGACAGACACAGAAAGAAACAGGAGACCAATGGGTGCAAACTTGTCACTTAAAGTCTGTTTTAAAGGAAATGCTTTAATACAGACCTGAACACTGCATGTCGGTATGCAGAGATTTATGCCTGTCCAGGCATTTTCAAGGTGTGAATATATGAGTCTCTATTCTGGACACATCCAACTTTGTCTCATTCCTATATTTTGTCAGAAGTCAATAAGTTATTTTAAAATAATAAATAAGAACTGCTTACTGTTCTTGCATAAAAGACACATGCTTAAACAATTTATCACATGCACAAAACGCAGGAAACTACATGTAGATGCGCACAAAATCACACCTGCCCGAGGATACATACACCAACAATCACAGGCGTGCAGACAAGCATGTGGACATGATCCCAAACACCACCTCTCCAGATGCACACATACACACACACACACACACACACACACACGTACAATTAAAGGTCCCGTTTGATGTTTTGATGCTTTCATGTTCTGATGACAATTTCATCGAGAAGGAGGGAGGCAGCGTGGTTCAGACCTCCTGGCTACAGGCGCACAGACATGCGCAACAAAAAAGAGACATGCTGCCACCCTACCACCCCACTCACACACACACATGCACGGATTTACACACAGGTACGCAGACAGCCTCCCAGCTACCAGCGGTGCTTTTCTCTCTTCTGACCTGCTGAGTCAGCCCGAGCCCCTTAAGACTTCTTGCCTCTCTGTTAGTAGATATCAGAGAGAGAAAGAGTGCAGACGGGGAGAATATGATGGGAGAGAGAGAGAGAGAACAGATACTGTCTGGGGCCAATCCGCAGACCTTTGTAGTCGCAGCGGTAAGAAATCACTTGGCTAGCAAGGAGAAGAATGGGGGCCACTGACCTGACACTGGATTCATTGTGTATTGTAAAGCCATTCCTTGACATTTTGAATTTGTCCAGTTAGTTTTGCTTTTCACTTGTCATGTTGTGTGGTAGAAAATAACAGCCTATGTTGGTATTAACGTCAACAGGAAAAGAGAAATTAAAGGGGAACTCCACCAATTTTACACATCAAAGTCTGTTTACAGGGCCGAAAAAAGTCGTATACACCGTTTTGTGTCTCCAGATGGAGTGTAAATTGCCTAAAGTGATGTCACTTGAGTCAGTGTGCATTGGGTCTGAAGACTACAAATCGAAAACCAAAAAAAATTGGGGTAAATCTTGTGTTTAATGGAGGCGTCAGGTTTTGACAAAGAAGAAAAACATTTGCTCTGCCTGGTTGAAACTGTCCGTCAAGAGTCTCACTGTTATAGTCCTCGTTTAAGCATTGTTATAGTAAATGACGGGCACCACATTAAGCGCCAGCCATTGCAGTTATCAAGAATGAAAACAGCACTTGCATCATCCCGTAAGTAATATGTGTATTTTTTTCCCCCAGTGGTATTTTGGACACAGCTTTGTGTCTGTGCTGGCACGAAGCTGACACAGGTGAAAACTGGAATAAACTTCCAGCTTTATTGCATACAAGCCAATTTCATGTCTGCTTACATCAATTTTGTAATTTTATTGCTCAAAACAAACTTGCGATTGTCTAAGATGGATAAGGCATCAAAGCCTGGGACGTGTCTGTGCAAATCTTCCACCACGCACTGTTTTCTACCTCCCAGCACAAACACAGGCAGTCTGTTCTAATTTAGCCGCTTGTCTGGAACTCAGGACTCTTCCCTTCCTGGACAAGAACAGCTTCTCTCTTCATGGCCAGTTGGAAAATGGTCTTTTTCTTGTTTGGTAAAATGAATAAAATAAATAAAGGCTTAACTAAGTTGTTGATCACTCAGTCTGTGTTAAATGGGCATAACATTCAAATTGAGGTCAGCAGGAGGATTGAAAAGGAGCCCACAGTATTTCTCTTTACATTGAATATGTGTTTGGGTGGCTGTGCATGTGGAAGTGCACGCTAGACAAAGGAGCACAGACAGAATGTGGTTTCCTCTGCTGTAAAAGCAAGGCTTTGGGTGAAGCAGTGAATAAACGGTTTTCAGTTAGCCCTAGATGGAAAGTTCCTTTACTGATAAGGAGAGCTGGAGGGCTGAGGACGAGGCCAGGTGAGAGAGAGAGAGAGAGAGAGAGAGAGAGAGAATTGAGTTGGAGGGGCCACTGCGGGTTTCCACCGAGCTGACAGTTGAGTAATACCAGTGTTCCTATTACACGAAATAACACCACCGACTTCCAAAATCAGGTCAGAAAGCCGTTTCAAAATGCAGATAAGTGAGGAAAACAATACAGATTTTTGTTGGCTGTACATAATTTACTATCTAGCAAACCAAACGATGTAATGGACACAAGTAATCTGCACATTACCTAGAAATGAAAAATTATGTGTCTATACCACAAGGGCTGTGTGCCTGCCATAGAGTGACGTTTTCATTCTGTCATAAATCTTAAACATCAAACGCCTAACAGTAAAATAAGAATGATAATACAATTTTTTTGAAAGAAAAAATCAATTAAAAAATGAAATAGAAAAACAAAGTGAAACCTAATTTCCTCTGTTCATGGATAACCCTTACGACACAAAAACCAGTGCTTAAATTACCAAATAGTCCCCCATAAAGCACCGTAACTTTCTAATCTGTTTATAATTAGCATTTCAATGATCCTACACATTAATGTCCGACCTTCAAGAACTCTGACCCGGCTCTAATTAGTGCTAATATCCGATCATTGCCATATATGAAACTAGCCATGACCAAACAAATGGACCTCAGGTACAGCTAATTTCTGGAGCAATTATCTTTTCATGTTGAGAGATTTAGCCGATTATCTGCACAATTTCACACAGCTTTTTTTTTCCCTGTGTGATTCTAAATGACATTACATTAAATAAAATATTTTTTAATCGCTTCAAAGCCCGGCCCTGTGCGGAGGCTGTTCAGATGGTATTTCCCTTAATGTTTGGTCATGTGGAAATGTGTTAAATGCCGGTCAACTCGGCTGCACATAACTGTGTGACGGCGCAGCATTTTAGCACAGTGAGCACATTGACTACATGGAAGCACGCAAGCAGAATTACTGTTTAATTGGTCTTTTTAAGGAGGAAGGAAGAAAAATCCAGAAAGTGTTAACACCTCTTAAAGATTACAACCATTAGTTCCCTAAATGCAGGTCATTTCTTTCTTTATTTAAGATGTATAAGTGTATAAATAGGTAAATTCTGAGAATCCTTGTCTGTCCGTCTGACTGACTGGTGTTCCAACCAAGCAATGCAGCAAATCCAGCAATGTTGCTGATAAAGGTGTCCATATTCAAGCATGAAAGCTGGCCAAACAGTATAATTAAGCTCAATGTACATCAAGTCATTATAGACATCCTGTGGGCAGAAGACTGAAAACAATGATTATAAGGTAAGTCAGTGAGAAAATTACTGTAGCATATAGGAAGCTGCCTGTGTGGTCCAAACACGCTGATTCAAATGTCCCCATTAGAGCTGGTGACAAAAAGCACAATGACGGTGTGCAGACTGGGTATAAACAGTGATTAGAGGCAGGTGGAAGTGTCCTTTACACCTAAATCAAGGCAGTGGGCGAGGAGAAATTGGACTTTGCCGTCGGGTTATATAACTTAAAGAGGAAAAAAGGTTTATAGCATTAACAAAATAGTTTCCATATCACAGAGTTCCCACACTGTAGTGCTCCCCTTCAGCTTCACCCTCTGCTGTGTGCGTCTTCATGTTAACAGATATGCATGACGGCGGCAGTGTGATTTCCCCTCAAGAAACAACGCCTTTAATTCACCGATTTTTAATAATGAGAACATTAATTGTAACGCTTTGAATCACTAATGCTTTTGATTGCTAATCTTATCAATCCTGCACAACACAGGGTTGATCAAATGAACACATTTCCTGTGGTGGGTCTTGGGAGGAAAAAAAAAGTTACTGGATTTAAAAAACATCAGTTAAGGGAAATGTGAAAGTTAAGAGGGGAAATGAAAGAGATAGAAAAAAAATGGTAATTTCAGAAATTAAAAGCAACAAAAGGGTTCTGAATTCAAATTTTCGTGCTGTGTTTCTAAGATGCAATGATCTGATCCATCAGCTCATCTTAGTTTACTTGTGTGCTACTTAAAAAAAATCGCAAAATAAGACACATTTTTATGTATTAGCAACATACTAAGCATGACAATAAGTGAGAGAGAAGTGAGAGGATTTTATTTATTTGCCCAAGAGATTAAAAGAAGAAAAAAATCCCAGTAATGCATTTCACTTACCTTTCTTTAAATAGGTTTATATACACTATGTGAAGCCAGAGTGAGCAAAAGCAAGAGATCATTTCAAAAATGCATCCTCATAAATTGTCATCCCATCCTCCACTCGTCCAAATGTGTATTTTTCTAATGCATGGGAGGCCATATTCAAATGAGGGAGGGGAAGACCTTTCACACCACGCCGGGCTATAATGGGGAAAGCTTAGCATAACTTCCGTCTGATTTCCAATGCAAATATTAGCAGTCAAGTTCAGTGTGTGGTTGCAGATTATAGTTTATCCCTCTCACACACCACAGAGTTCTTTTACGCTCTGGAAACATTTTTGCTTATCAGTGCAATGCAATGATCAACTCTCCTCACATCCTCTCAGTCCCTTGGAGACTTGAAGTGGGACTGGGGGAGAGAGAGAGAGAGAAAGAGACGATGATAGGGGGGTTAACGGCAGAATGAGAGAGGGAGATGAAGAGCGAGAAAGAGAATAATCAACATTCAAATGTAGTCAGATCCACCCCAAACTTCAGCCACCACCCATGATTATTATTTTTTTCTCTCTTCTTGTCTGAATCCTTAGCGCTTAAATCCTTAAATTAAACATCTTAATTGCTGTAAGCCTCGCTATCAAATAGGGAATTACAAAGACCTCAGAGGAGTCTAGACCCCCCCCCCTTCCCCAAATTCCCCTCTCCACTCCTAATAACATATCACATATTATTGTTTATGTAATTACAGCGTGTGAGATGCTGCAGCCACAGCCCTCCTATCTCCCCCTGCTCTTCTTGTGTGTGTAATAGTATAAAGGCAGCATGACTGATGAGTCGTCACATTAAACAATAGATGGAGAATAGCACAGATAATTCTATTAGCCTATAAAGTTTTCTCGTTGGGTTGCTCGGGCATGTGTGTGAAGCATCTCCATTTATGTAGATTTTGTTTCCTCTTGTATTCAAAGAATAATCCATCCATCTCCGGGACAACGCAGAATTGCGCTGCTTTCCGACAGCGCGTTGGTTAGTATGAACTGTTTTTACTGTCCTGTGTCCTGTGCCGTACTCCAAAACGTGTTCTTTCAAACAAGAAACATATACGTGGAGCAATCAGGAAAGCATTTTTTTGTGTTTACCACATGAGCTTTATCTCTTTAAAAAGTAGTGCATTCACTTCCTAATAATCAGTGTGTCTTGATGCATGAGGTAAACCACATCCTGGGTAGCACGCCCGCCTCCCCACCTGCTTGGATACAGTTGAACATGAACGCGCAGAACCTGCTCATTACAAACTACGGACGGCACTAACAATATTTACAGCATCTGTTAAACTGGTGATCATTTCCTGATTCATCAATTAATCATTGGCTCTATGAGAAATTGTGAAAAATGACCATATAAAAATGAGCAATAGTCTGCACTCTGTTGACTTTCATAACACCATGATGACTTTATTCTAACATCAATTGCAATATTGTAACTTATATTTACAGTTTCATTGGTGCCTTTTTCAGAAAATGGTTTGTTTGTTCTTTCTTAAAAAAGATGGCTCAGCATTGTTTACATCTGAATGATCTTTTAAGTCGCGTCTGACCTGAGAATGAGCCCTGTGCCGAATCTATCTGACTGATGTTCCTTTAAACAATAAGCAGCAGTTTATCAGCTAATAATGGAGAAAGAAGAGGACACTGTTTGTTTGTTTGGTGGATTATACTCTAACGTTTCCAGACAAGGCTGCAGCACTTTTGTTGGACTGTGTCGCACTAAACACCAGAGGGGCGGGTAAACACAGCGAGCAGTGTGGCAGCAGAGCCAATTAGAAGTTACAGTTCTTAAGGTCAGGCCAAGGCCCGAGGGAGTGGAGGAAACAATAAATAATTTGGAGGGTAAAAAGCAAAGTGTTGCCCAGTACAAAATGCATTGTGTTCTTTAAAGTCTTGACAATTTATTTTCCCGATGAATTATACATGTGAGACTCTGCTGCAAACATGCGTTGCCCAGCGAGGGGGAGATAATCTTCAATCTTTGTAAGTACTTCAACAATGGTGTGTATGACAAACACTGGAAGAGATTTGGTGCTGGATGGAGACGTGAAGTGCTCCCTGCATTGTAACATCGCCCGGCAGCTTTGGAAAACAACAATCCAACTGCACTTATCCTTCGCCAGTGTTTGCTGATTGTTTCATGTAATGGGGAAAATACTGTATTACAGCAGGTTGTGGGCACAGTTTTTAACTGATGGTGCAAATGAACAAATCCATTAAAACACATTAATCTGTGTAGTTCAGGAGATGGTACTGGCATTTTTTAAAAATATCTGTTTAATTTGGTTAGGAGCCAAGCATTTTAAGACAATTGCTGCACGTTCTCTGAGTTTACGCAAACACCGGTAGGAGTTGCCTCGCTGGGAGGAGTAATCAGTTTTTAGACTGTAAGCTGTGGCAATTGTGAAAACAGGCAGAGTGAGTGAACCTGAAGAGCGGCTTTTGTATTTCAAGTTTTCAGCTGTGAGATTAAAAATTTCCAGTTGGATATATCGCTGGGAACCTTTCCTCAGAAGCGTACATATCCTTTTCAAACCAAATCCAGTCACGCAGAGCCATTTGCAGCATTCTACTTTTCCCTATTCTTGTTTTCCAAAACATTAGTCTTGCAAACTCTAATGCGTGCAAATGCAATGACTCAAGCAGGCTGCCTCTCTCTCTCTCTCTCTCTCATTTTCTTTCTTTCCCTCGCGCTTCCTTTCTCTGTGTTTAGAAGGCGTGGAGTAAATCATATGGTCAGGCTTGTGCGAAGCCAGAAAATAATGGGATCATATTCTTCTCTCTTCCGCCTATCAAAGTTTCATACAAAAGCAAAAAGCTTCTAGTTTCAATACCCAGGAAATTCTAAAGACTCTGACAAATCAACATCCCTTGACAACTACATAATGTATGGCTTTTAGTATCTAGCCTGTGAAGCCCCATCACAGCCTGTGATAGCTACATTGACTTACCTACACATTCAGCCAACGACGCTGGGAAGAAGGCGGAGGATTGGAGTGTCGTTTACACTGTATGAAAAGTACTTGAAAACACAAGTTAGGCAAAGGACATCTGCTTTGCAAGCTTTGATGGACTTGGTAGATTTCACGACCAAAGATTTCTTTATTTATTTTGTTTCACAAAGTAATGAGTGGAGGAAAGAGCCTCATGAAAATTCAGAATCGTGTCATGTGAGAATGTGAGACATCACAGCTTATACTTTTGATGGAGCGCATGCATTGTTTGTCTGTCTTGTCAAAGGCTCCTTTTCGAGCGAAATGTTTGCAGTTCTGTCTTGATATCTCTATCTAAAATACAACCGCTTGGCTTTGCTGTAAGCAGTCAAATTCAGCAGATGCTTCCTGCTGACTGATAAATAGCCAGACAGACTCCAACTCCAACTTCACCAGAGATGACGACTCCTTCCAAAACCAACTT
This sequence comes from Chelmon rostratus, assembly GCF_017976325.1. Taxonomy (NCBI): domain Eukaryota; kingdom Metazoa; phylum Chordata; class Actinopteri; order Chaetodontiformes; family Chaetodontidae; genus Chelmon; species Chelmon rostratus. The sequence continues at coordinate 21,144,866 of NC_055665.1, forward strand.
GCCTCCTCTCCTTCTCCCTCTTTTTTTTTTTTTTTTTTTTTTGTCTGAAGTGTGTTTTCAAGGACATCTGGAAAGCAGCACCGTAGAAAATGTTACAGTATCTTTGCATGGTTGCACTTTTCGACAGCTGTGCCGCATATGGCGCAGCATAGAAATCATACGGAAATCATAACATGCCCGGCGCCGTAATTGCATTGTAAAAATGCTCCCATACACACACACACACACACACACACAATGGCGGAATAACTAAAAGAAATGATGGCAGACAGGAACTGCACTTCATAAAGCACACTCATACACACAAGCACGACCACACATTAGGTTAGACATCTCATTTAAGTCTCTATATAATTTAGTATATCATACATACGTCAGGGTCCTGCTCTTTACTCATGCACACTCCCTCTAATCCAACATTTCCTGGGGTCAAAGTGGAAGTGGGTGGAAGCCATTTCCAGCAAGAGCCCTCTGATGGGGTTGATTAATCCGCAGCAACTATGGTTTGTCTTCTACAGCTGAGTGAACAACTTCATTTCAACTGATGAGTTCAAGCCCAGGTCAGGGTGGTCCTCATCTGTGACATTACAACAGCCGCACAATGAGAATTAATTTCTCTCACTCTGAAAACAGCGACGTGCTACCAGGACCTGGCTTTTGAGACACATTGCAATTAGGATCAAACAACTCGGAGAGGAGTTGTACGCCGAAGTGATTCCGCCTTGTGTGCTCACGTGCGTGCGTGCATGTGCATTCAGGGTTTTTTTTTTTTTTTTTTGTACTTTTGTTCGCTCTTCATGTGGCTTTGGTAATGTTGGTCAAGTGTAAACAATGATGGCTTTTTTTCCAGACCTTTTCTGCATTTGACAGATGATTGTTTGGAGTCTGCCTCTCTGTAGTTTCCGGCTCCCAGAAATGAATGTGCTGAACACAAACAGGTGAAGCAGTCTGCAATACTCATTTAAAGCAAAAAAAAAAAAAAAAAAGTGGCGCTGGGGAAAGCAAACTTCAAGCGATGTTTGTCTTTGTTTCTGAGACCATGCATTCTGTAGTATGGGTTCCATTTGCATCTAATATTACCACTGCAAAATCAAAGAAAAATGAAAACTATTTTTTGATTTCTGCATGGTTTGCCATCTGTTACCATACATCTGAATTCTACATCTCGAGCCTCTGAGGCATTCACTCGCTTTCTCTCTAATTCACAGCCATTTATCTTTTCTCCCCCCCCCCCTTTTCTCCTTCGCAGTCAATCATAAAAAAATATGCCAAACTCTGAGCTGGCCTCTCAAGCATCACCAATGCGCAGAAGGCTTCGTCAAAATATTTAAACGTACAGCAATATGAACCTCGTGTCCTGAGCCCCGTGTTAACTTTTAGTTCGAGTGTGTTGAAAAGATACAGCCTCTGCATACCAACAGAGGAATGCTGCTGCAGGAAGACTCTGTGTATTTCAACAACACTGATTCATGGACACAAACATACACACGTATAGGGTTTTGTGGACTGAAGGCATGGAAAAATGAAGTGACTTTTAAATGGGTGAGCGTTAATAAATCAGCAGGGCTTTTCAATAGACTATGTCCTGTTTCCGCTCAGTGCCTTTTCCACCTGTCTGCCGGGGCTTTGACAGAGGGAGTGCTGGCATTATTACAAATAAATATTGGTTTGAATATATGGCCCTGTCATAGCTCTGCATTATGGTTATGGTTTCAGGAATAATTGAATCGGTGCAGATTGTGATCTGGGTGGATTAATGGATTGTTCCAAGGGGCCGATGCGAATAGAGGGGTCCAGGTTTGGCGACGGTGATGTGGGGGAATTCATTTCACTGTTTAGCAACGAAGGGCGTGCTGTAAAATGGGCGAGAGGTGTCCTGCGATGTATGTCACAGTCAGTTTTATCGTGAGCGTCATGATGAAACTTGTGTGTCTGTGGGGTTTGAAATAACGCCGTGTGTTATCTTTGCTGTGGAATATTCATTGCAGCAATTATTCAAACCTGCAGAGCTCCTGTCTGCGTTTATGTGTACCGAAGAGAAGATATGGTTTATGAAGTTATTCGCAATTGTCTGTACATAAATCAGCATCACATTATGAAAATCAACACACAGCTACATAAAACCTCGCCGCTGATAAGAAATGCTACCTGCGAAGCGGCAGAGAGTTTCAAGATGTCCAGGAAATAAATCCTGCAGTTTCACAGCCCTCCAAAGTTTAATCTGCTTTGATAAAGTTTCCCGTTCGGCTTTCGAGTCCGCACTTCATGTGAAAAAAAAAGATTTGTAAGCGAGACAAGGAAAACGGCCCAGAAGTTGTCAAGATTGAGACGATAGAGTACATGTCGCCAGTGCTCTATCTATCTGCACTCGCATGAAACACAAGTTGGGCAGAGCAAAGACAAAGAGCTTGTCTCCTTCAAGCATGAGAGAGAATATGTAACCATCCTTAAGTAATTTTGTTTACTGGCCCTGGCTCCTGTGCACTCGGGGTAAAATCTCTAGGCACTCACCCATCTATTGAACAAAACTCAGCAAATTGGTACCTCAGGTTTATTTCTCTTTGAGCTCTCTCACCTGGGAGTCGGGGGAAGAATTGCCTTGTAGGCCTGAACTGCAAACAGCTTTCTCTCTGATCTGCTCCCTTCGCCCTCACACTATTTGAACTGTGTTTTCCCCTGGCATTCTGGGAACCGTTTGCTCTCTTTCTCTGTGTCGAGAAAGAAAAAGGCTGTGTTCTTCATACATTTTTTAAAATCTGGTGTATGTTCCCTCATGCAAACCCAAACACACAGTCATACACACACAGACGCACTCTCTCCTCTGCGCTCGTCGATGCTTTCAGGCCAGGTCTGTCAGTACCTGGACGTCAGGTTTGGGCCTTTTTTTTTAATGCGAGGGGTCCACCGACTCGCCCCAATTTGTAAACAAGTTTGAACAACATGCACGCATTAGTGTCGGTTCTCTGTAAGCTCAGTGTTAAGAAATGCCAAGTACGTGTACAACACGGCGCTTTGATGAAGCTGTCATCGATCAATAATTCATCAGAACTTTGCTTGGCAATACAGGCATCTCAGTAAGTTTCTAAGCAAAACAGAAAAGAATCAAATGAAAGCAGAAAGATCAGAAAAAAGAAACACACACACACACCGTGTTTATATTTAATGGCTTTTTGCTTTTGGAAATGCCACAACGCACTTGGTCAGCATGTTTAGACAGGACCAGAGGAAGGAAGGAGGCTGGAGGGATGGGGGGAGAGTGAAAAACAACTTCGTACAAGCACCTCTGGTTTGTTCTCATTTTGTTATCTAGCTCCATAAAGAAAGGAAAAAAAATGCTTTGGCCACCATCTTGTGGTATTTCCTGCTAATCCCCACAACCTCCTGCTCAGCGGTGGTGCTGGTGGTCTGTGTGTGTGTGTGTGTGTGTTTGCATGTACATATGTGCACCTGCGCGTGTGTTGGGGCTCTAGTTTCTAGTGTGTGTGGCCAAAATCTAAATCCATGCCAGGACAGCAATCCGGTCTGAAAACACAGCTCCTAATCCTTTAACCTTCAGAACAAGAGGAGAGGGAAAAACAGCTGAAGGGCCCCGCATGGTGAAGCAGAGGGAGAGAGACAGACACCCAACTAAGACCCGACCAGACCAGACCAGGAGGCCACTGATATTCATTCACCCCCCTTCTCCTCGAGGCAGGAAAATGGATTTCTATTTCTGGTGGCTTGATATCGCTGATCATGGTTCATAGCCCCCTTTCAGGGCCTGGAGTTAACATCGCGGGCTGATGTCAGGATGCGAACACTGATCAGAGCCAGGGAGATGGGTCCTGATGGCCTTCCAATCTGCCAAAGCTGTGATGGCTGCTTTGCTGATACCATCACAGTAAATTCTATCACTGTCACTCTCTGTTTCTATCCAGAAGCACTCAGAGTATGTGTTGGCACATCTTAGTGTGAGCGCTTGTGTGTATGTGGCTTTTCCAGCTGTCCATGACTGACAAGTTATCTGATGGCATTGTGCTCTGTGTTATGTACTGTAGCTTAACCTCAATGATGCCTTTTCCTTGAAAACTCGAGGAGCTGGAATAACAGGTGTGATGACTAACAACAATATGAGTCAGAGACAGTTGTAATGTGCAGGGTTGTGGCGATGGTGAGGATATTGAAAAATCTACTTTGACTAAGGGATGGAGTTGACGACTGGCACAGAAAATAAAACCAAGCTTGCTTGCTAAGTCTTGTCATGTAGGAATCCACCACATACAGACTTCAACTTTGCAGCTTCTTGCTCATAAAACAAAACTCTCTCATGACTTAATTCACTCCCTCACTTAAATTGAACCTTAAAACCCCGCCTGCATCACCCTCCACATCTCCAGCTGCACTTCTCCATCACTTCCCATGCTACCGTAGTTTGACTGTACTGATATTTATGCTGAGTGATAATTCCTGTCAGTAAATAAATAAAATGTTCCTGTGTCTCTGTAGCCCCCAGCATATTCTTGAGGCCTGGAGTCTAGGAAAGGAAATACATAAACAAGAAGAGATCTGAGGAGACGTAGCCAGAGGCACTGGATACACACACTCTTACACACGAACGAATGGAGCACACATGCACACACAGACATGCACATGTCCTGATGCAAAGCAGTGTTAGTAGTAGCATTACTGTAATATATTACTTCCCACCACTAACGAAGTAATATAACATGTTACTGACAAGATTTTAAGAATATTATTACAATTAACGTATCGCATAACACGTCACGTTACAGCTCTCAGCAGGTGACGTCAGCAAAGTTCCTGTCAAAACCAATCATAAGGTAAGCTAACGTTGCCATAGAGACCAGGTAATGCTGAGGCTACAGTAGAAAGCATTATTATTACAAACCATAATGTAACCGTAATGCATAATGCTGGTCGTAGTTCTGCAGTTATTTTGGTGAAAGTAACGCAAAAGTGGTGTTCTCTGTGATACGTTACTCCACACGTGCAGCAATGTTGTCAAGTAACTTGGCCAACAGTTTACCAGTCACCATTCCTGTCTCCCCTCCACACACACACACATACACACACACCAAAGCTGTAATGGACAGCAACTGTTTCAAGTCATCGGACTGTGTTTCACACTACGTTGAGTTTTTGATTCTTTAGATAAAAGGCATTGGCTCCTGAGGGCAGGTCGTGTTCATTAAACCCCTTTTTCATATTTTTTCTCCCAACTTCCGCCAAACTGGTGGATTAGCTGCTGAGCCAGACTTTTTAGCATGCTATTCAATTAGAAATGTAAGATGTGTGTGTACAGGGTGGGAGTACAACATGATTCTGGAGTGCAGCTGCCGGCTTTTTGATAAAGCTTGCTTGTTCTTGCATGTCTCTAACATTCATATTGAAGCTGCTGAAAATCAATATGCATACAAACATGCAACACATGTAGGAGTTCATTGACAGCCCTAAGAAGGTCTCTGATATCCCTCTATTACATTTCATATACAACCTGGACAATGAGTAACTGCTATACAACACAGAAATCAACACAGTATTTTTGCTTAACTGCCTGTTTATGTCTGTTTCTTCTGTTATGAGCCAAATCAGATAATGACAACCCTTTTTTGCAATGGGCTGACCTTGTATGCGACTGTCTCCTGCAGTACTAAAATGCATTTAGATCACATCACAATCACAGAACTACATCACTCGCCTTTCAGCACAACATAACTGTAAACCTGTGCACACTTATCCCAGTAGACACACATAAACATAGAGCCGTATTCATCAGACTTTTCCTATTCTTCAGAAGTGTTGGTGGCATCTTTATGTTCCCCACAACAGCAGCGGATGAAAGCAGATGATGTACCGTGGAAGGAAAAACACACAAAAACTAACTTTAACTTCTTCAGTGATGAATTAAAACTGTGGATATCTGGACAAAAATCAAGTCTTAATATGCGTGGTCCAACAAACTGCGAGCAAAGAGAGCAGCGCGCTTCCTGTCGGGGTTCTCCTGTGACTCAAGGATATTCTTGTTAGCATAGTCACTTCCAGTTTGTGCAATGTTCACCGTGGACCTTCAGTAAAATTCACAATAAAAACAGATAAACACCATGTTCCTTCCATTGGTCCAGGAGGCTGTTCCACACAGTGCATTACATTTCCAGTAGCAGGCAGTTTCCCTCATCCTCCAAACCATTAGGGCCATCAATGCTGACAGGATCAATACCTGTGTTTTGGCCCCAGTGCCCCTGCTAGAGATAGCATGTCACTGCTGACAGACAAATATCAGCGCTTGGCCCGGTGACGGAGGGGAAATCACAGTACTTTTCCGTTGAGATCATCCAACATGGTATTGATTCGCCCTGTGCTAATCATACATCAGAGCTGAATAAATGGCTCAGAGGCAAACGTTCCATTGTTCACGATTGGGAGATGTAATAAAAAAGAGAGACATTTCTTTTATTGCTAGTAACTCGGGGCTAGTCACATAATCGTGCCTTGATGGGAAAAGGCCTGGTTAGATCGAGGTCCGTCAAAGTGTTGTCGGTACTTTTTAGTGATGATCCCATCGACCGAGGCAGGTCCTGATTACAGTGTGTGTAGGTGTAGGTGTGTGTGTGTGTGTGTGTGTGTGTGTGTGTGTGTGTATTGGTGGTTGTAAAATGGCAGAAAACATGTATTTTAGTATTGTTTGCCTTTTCCTACACAAATTGGAGATCAAAACAACACCAAACAAAAGGTCTGTGTCTTAGTTTACAGTATGTCATAAAAATCAAGGCTGCATTTTGTTTGTGTCGGGTGGTAATGTTTTGGTATATAGACTTTGCTGTGCTTGCATCAGATTCAATGCCACTTCTGCATCAGAATGAGCATCGTAGCTTTGTTAGCTCTGCCAAGCATGAAGTAAAACATATTAAAAACTTACTGGAATATACAACTTAGTGAACATACAGGGTTGTGGATTAGACATAAGAAGCTTGTCATCTGACATCCCCTGACATCCAGGCCTCGCAACGAGGAAAGTCTGCCTGTTGGGCACCAGTCATTTCTCATTCGTGACAATCTCGGAACCCATCGGCTATCGTCTGATGACAATGTAGCCTCTGGGGGCAACGGCCAATGTTCCATGGCTTCTGGTGTAGCCAGCAGATATTTGGATAACGGATATCTGGGCCAAGACTTCCTCTTCCGTGGTCCATGGTCATTGTTTACAGTCCGATGAGCAACTTGAGACATGAAGACAACATTTCGGCTAATCTCTAGAAATAGATATCTGCCTATGAATTCAGATCGAATTTTCAAAAGCAAAAAATCTAAATCGTCACCAGATGATAGATGATGGGTTCAAAGACCTCATTTCAGCATTCCGCCTCCCCGAACTGGTCAATACTACGTGGACTGAAAATGGACCACAAACAGACACCAGGACACTTCCAACACCAAAATCTTGAAGCTTGCCAATAGATTCTGGACTCTTACGCAGTTATCTGTTTATAGAGATTACATTTGTGATGTAGGCAACAGGTAAATACATCCTGCTGACAGCTGTCAGGACTTCTTTCAGAGGTCGTCAGTGTCAAACCCTTCTGATGAGCCTCTGAGACACAGCTCCATCCACACTGATCTGACTTCAAACTCACCATAATACTGCTCTGAGCAAAATCAAAGGAGGAAATGACAACAAACATTCCAAATCCATATTTACTTTTCTGTTAAATCAGCTAAACACTTCAAGCTATTTCCAAACCAATAGTCCAATAAATCCACCCCACTGCTTTGAGTGTGGCTGAGTGTGTTGAAAGCTACACGGTATGTTAAAGGTGAGAAATAAATCTCTTTCTATGTGGAGAAGGTGCAATAATTATTTGAGAACCAGCAGTTCTTGATCTCCTGTTTCCTTCCATCTTTTCTGAGTACTCCGTTATCTGCACTATTCCATCAAAAACCACACTGATAACAGACTGGAGAACTCAATTGACCTTGACTGAGTGTAGGAGAGAAGACACTTGTAGTACTGAGGAGGCGGAGAGCGAAGGAAACCATCTATCTGCCTGTCTGTCCCACCTGTTTTCAATTTTTTTAAAATATGAAACATTTTTTTTCCGATCCGTTGATTTATCAGAAGGATGAAATCATCTGCCTGTCCAAGACGTTGTCAACCCCTGCTGAAAAATACGTTTGTTCTATGATGTGACAAGGTTTGGTTATGATCATGCACAAAAAAGACAGTTAGGGTTTGTGAAAGATCAGAGTTTGGGTCAGGGTTTCAGGTTAAGGAAAGGCCTTTTGGGTTGAAATAGCTACTTCCTTCAGATGAGGGCACCTTCGTCACCATGGCTACATTAAACAGGTGGTTATAGTTGTGAAAGGACTTTGGTCATGACTGTCAGTTGGAAACAAGAAATGAACAGCGGTCTCCTTCATTAAAGTCTGATGTCCTATTGTGGTTTTGGGGTACTTGATCAGAACAGTTGATGATGTCATTCTCAGAGTCCTGAGGTCATATAGGGTGAGTCAGTAACGTGTTTCACATTGTGTGTTTTATGCATTTCTTCACTGTGGTGTCGTTCTCATTGCTAAAGGTAAAAGTTTCACTGTACAAGAATCACTAACAGTATGTGAGAACGTTTGCTGGACTGTCCACAGTTAAGCAGGTAAACTGAGCAAAAGGAGATATTGTCACGACATTCAAATCCTAGTTTTTTTTTATAGTTATTGCTTATTATTATTTGTTCTTACATAGACGTTCATAGAATTCTGTCTTGCTAACATGATGCCAGTGTCAGATGTTATGAAATCTGTTGTGATTTAAGCCCCCTCTGAGACACTGTAGCTGCTATGCCATTTTCTTTTCTAACAAGCACATTCGTTGTTAGGACGGAATTTTTACATTATTCCTCATTTAATGCTGGCTAAATCACAGATCTGAGCGAATCTGCGCCCGCTCCATAGAGACAGGGAAATGTCAACACCACAAATCGCAAGATAATCAGATCATCACCGAAATGACATTTTTGTAAAATCAATTTTTCATGTGAGGGCACCGACGACAACAACAACTCTCTTTAACTGGAAATTAAAGTTCAGGTGGTCACATTGAAATCTCAAATCTCCATTTAAATTCACTGGCTAGAGCCAATTAAGATGAAATAAGTTATCATTTTGCATCATCATTTGGTGTTTTGGCACCATTGTTAAAATCCCTGTCAAACACATGTAGGCAAAGTAAGAGTATTAAACAAGGAAGATTTTTTTTTTATATATTATTTTTATCATGCACAAGTGTTTGACATGCTGTTATACTAGCTTCAGAAGTGACTGACTGCTTTCTAAGCAATCAGAGAGAGATGACCCTGACAGAAGCTGGCGGCTGTCAGTAAAGTAGAAAAGTGCCAAATGCAAAAAATCGCAAACCTTTAGCCTGCCACAAACAATAATGATTCTCCTCTGACAAAAAAAAAAAAAACTGCTGACCGCTAAATAATTCATACTCACACTATGAATAAATAAAATAAACAGGCTCTGCTCTCACTCTACAAATCTAGGAAGTATTTTCCCATTTAATCATCAAATTTTAACAGAAGCTGCAACACATTGCATAAGCACTCAGGACTCCTGGGACAGTTGCAAACTTGACCAACTGCCAATAAGTGGTTGTGCCGAATTTTCAAGAGCCATTTGCCTCCTATCTGATTCATATCAAGGCCCACAGTAGAAAGCCTGTCTCTCTCCCTTGGTCTCTAGACAATTAACTTGGCTTTGTTGTGTACAGCACACATGCACATTCATTTCTAATTAGCAACAGACAGCATCTACCGCTACTACACACCATATTTTAGAATAGCTTAGTGATTTCCCCCCCCCCCCGTTTTTTAAACATATACTGAGCGTAGGTATGTCGATAGTGGCAGCGAACCACCGCTAAATGAATTTAACTCCACACAAGCCCTGCAGCACATTTCCTAATGGTTCTCTTCTCTACATGTAAATGACCTCCTGTCCTGGATCTTTGATTGCAGATCAATGACTGTTTGCTTTATTTCAACATTCAGCGCCGGTGAACCACAACGCCACGGGGGCAAATGTTGAACAGAGAATTTACAGGTTCGCTATCGAGCACTTTGAAACAATAAAGCTGCTAGTGAGCTATTAAACAAACGAGAGAATAAAGTGGCTGCTGTGGACCGAGATTAACACGCTAGATACAACGTCGAAGGGTGTAATTATTCTTTACCGACACAAACGTTTAGCCCCCAGAGCGGAACAGTGTTTACCACAAACACCGCCACCACGCTTGACCTAATCATGGCCTGAGATTTACCTGACTGCATTTGAAATGTGTTACAGCTGATTTGTGTGTTGGAGCTTTTCTGGCAATCAGCACATTGTATATCCCGACTTAGTTTTGCATATGACCCCCCCAAATAAGTGTCAGACAATGACATGTGCCCTCTCATTGAAATACAAGCCAATGCATTTAATATGACATGTAAAAAAGCAATGATGAATGATGACATCAAGGGATAATATGTGCATTTGTGCCAGTATTGGCTGATTTTTGGGTTGATCTGTTGGATCTTGCTGTGTCAGTTTGCTCATTGTAGCGTGTTTTTTTTTTTCACATTGTAAACAGGAGCTGTCAGAATCACATTATCCTTTTCACGACGTCGGTGTTTGCTCGTGCCATCTGCGTTTGTTTTTCATGTAACATACAGTAGCTGGCAAATGTGATTATTTTCAGCAGCTTCTCGTCAGCACATGATCTACCGCGGCAGAAATTAGTCCACGTTTGCATTTACATACAACACTCAGGTAACTGTATGCTTTGAATCACATGTCTAGGGCTATAAGGTGCAGTAAAATGAATGCAAATAATACTGAGCAAATTCAAAAGGAACAAATACTCATGCAAAATTTGAATATAATTGCTTAAAAGGCTTTATTATTACATACAACTGTGATTGTTTTTCTTTCTTTATGATTGTTAAAGCACTGAAATTTGACCAAACTTGATTCTAAAATTGATTTCCAGAATTGTTTTGACATTTCAAATTTCACTTTCACTTCGCGGCCAGCAGGAACAGATTTACAGTTTTAGAAACATAAGTTCTGCTTTAGTTAAAAAACCACATAATCGTACAGGATATGGTTTATAATTGCATGGTGAGGGACTCCACAAAGCATATACATCAACGAGCATCCAGACCAGCAGGGACAATAGAGGACAGACTTAGCCATTACTGCCAACTCCTGACTGTAGAAATATGGCAATCTCTATATTGTCCTGCCAATGTATTAAAGCCATGAGCTGCATTCCAGGTCTTGATTATGTGTGTGATTTGTCTGTTTTTGTGTTTGTGTATGTATGTGGTGTGTGTGCATGTGCATGCTTACATCCATGCTTGTTCGCCTGACCACTGAAGCGCATGCATGTGAGTGCACGTTGCACATACCGGATGTGCTGGCATACGCGTGGGCGTGCGCCGATACGTGTGTGTCAGATCACGGGTGTGCGTAGGTGAGCGTGCGCATGTGTTTGTGCCCCCGTGTGTGTGTGCGTGCTAGCATGTGTGTGCACTAGCTGGCATGTCAGCTGATGTCCCCAGTAATCCAGCAGTGGGCCTGTTGTGGATTAGTAGCAGGCTCCAGGGGATGGGAATCCCATTCCCGTTTACAGCTCTCCCTGGCAGGAAGAAAGGCAAGGATGCCTTCTCTCTGCTGCCTTCACACCGGTTGGAGCCTGAAGTTGTGTGTGTTTGTTGTTGGGATGATGTGTATGTGTGGATGTCGAATGGATGCTGTTGAGTGTGTATTATGCGTATGATGTCTAACGTTAAATTCAGCTTTCTCCCTGTCTACACTGGTGTAATGCACTGTCCTGCAAAAGAATTAATTCATTGGATTTCCTGGTTAATTAGCATGTTAATTATATGGATCGCCTAATCAACAACACATGAAGAGAAAATTCTGAAAAAGTAATATTTCTTGATTTTTTTTTTTTTTTTTTTTTTTTTTTGCTGCCAGTTGGTAGCATTGGTGAGGCAGTCACATGACACCTGAGTGGCAAAACTGGTCGTGCCAACTTTTTCTTCCTCGTTCTTTCTGGGTTTGGTGCTTCCTGTGTCCTGTGTTTCCTCTTGTGAACGTACACATCCTCTCCGTGAGGGAGAAAGACAATGCTGCGGTATCACTTAGGCCCTCTCTTAGAGATACTCTTTGTTGGAACATGTTGTAGATGTGCGGTGACATTTCTATCACTTCTAGTGCACACGCACACACACACACACAGTCGCATGGTCACACACACACGGGCCATTGTGTGTGTTGTGTGGCTACAACATGAAATATCATCACGATAGGATTTGTTTTGAAGTCATTCGAACACCATCCAACACAAGGGCTGACCTCTTGAACCTTGAGATACAACCTTACCTTCTCCCCAGTGACGATTTAAATGCCACCTTTCTTCCACCCAGAGAGAAAGAGAAAAACATTTTTTGTGTGTGTGTGTGTGTGTGGCTGGGACTTGCAACTCGATAGCACAACAAAAGAGCTGTGGTGGCAAGTCCCCACGCAGACATTATATGTCAGCATCACCGTCATACTGTTAGCTTGTCCCAACTGTACAAAGCCATCCTCATTCAGGGCACCTAACCAAGGTCAGCCTGGATTAGCCGCTAGTAACCCTATCAGGTCCAGCACAATGATTACAAAGCCCAGTGACACTGGCTGTCAGCAGACTCTTTCGAGGCAACCCTATCTGCCCGACCCTTGGCTACAGAGCCACCGGAGAGGGTTAGTCCATTTCAAATTGTCCCCCCTTTGTGTCTCCCTTTATTTCCCCTCTTTGATTTTTGGCGACTCATTTGGTTCATCAATCAGTCTGTCTGGATGTGTGTTTGTTTGAAACCCATGCTGCACATAATTCCTATAATTTGTGGATTTTTTTCCCCCTTCCCCTTCCACGTAGCCCATTCTTTGTGCTTGTTACTTCTGAAGCCAACAGCCATCCCACCTAAATCCCCCCACCCTCCACCCTGCAGATGAATGAGCCCTGTAGCTTTATGCTACACACCACATGATTTGTCTTCAAATGAGCATTTGTTAGATTATAATAGCAATCAGAGTCGTAACAGTCCTGGTTTCATCCTCTTTGAACTCAGCGGAACACTTTGTGTCATACACTATGAGACGGTGTTTTGTTAAAAAAAATGTGATGCTTGTAGTTGCAAGACAGCACTTGCGAGAGAGGTTTTCCAACCGTGAATTAGGAAGCAGGAGCATTGTTCTCCTTGTCTTACCGATTCAGACAACATGTCAGAAAACAGCAAAATAAAGACTTGTGTTTCACTACAAGCGGTTGTTGTCTCCCTTCCGTTTTTCAGGAGGAATTACACTTCAAGCCCATCGGTTTGCTGCTTCACTTTCCTCCCCGAGAACTGTTTTCCCAACATCCATGTCAGTTAGCAGCATGTTAAACAAATCAAACCTAAAGAAAGAGCTGCCTTGTGATTTTGGTTTAAAAGAAAAAAAAAACTATGATAAACAAGAACAAGAACAACAGCAACAACAGCGCTAGCAGCATAACGTATTTGAGGCAACATGGCAACCGATGTTCTCCACTTCAGCACATCAGAGGCGTCCCTGCTTCAGTCGCCCTAAAGGTACCCGTTTACAAAGTGATAGGGCTTAGGGTTTTTAACTCGGGGCGAGAAGATGATTTGAAACCCCCTCTGCTGCCAAGCACATGGACGGCTGCTGATTAGAAGAGGGTTGGCAGCAGTGGGCAGATGCCAGGCGGGGAGAGAGATGACGGCCTGTCGCCAGTCTGCCACCCAACCCCTCGTCCCCACCGTTGCCCCCTCCCCTGCTGACCCCTCCCCCGTTGTACAAAAAAAAAAAAAAAGACCAAAGACATTTCCTCGACAAACGCGGACAGGGGAGGGGATGCATTTTAGTAGCGCTTTGTATCAAAATGCACCAAAAGTGACATTGTGGTTACAGGTACGCAAAGACATGTACAACAACATTTTGTCATTTTTTTTAAACCGATCTCAAGAGTTGTTTTGATCACATGGAGCTGACAATAAGGCTGCCTAGCTAACTAAGTCACACAATGAGAGATCACAGTGCAGTTTTTCTTCCTCCCCCTGCATGCCCACGCACAAACATGAGCGCGCAAAACACACATGCGCTGCACTTTGTGCAAGTTCGGGATGCTGAACATTCCTTCACCAGCCCACAGAGGATAAAACATTTTGAGCTTTTTGGGGGGTTTGACAATTCAGGAGAGTAAATCGTCATGTGTATAGAGCATAATGCACTCTGTTCTCAACTGATGCAAAATAGGGACTTTTTCCAGCAAAGATGAGCAGTACAGCAGCTCACTCAATAGAAAACCACTAGGATGAAACATAGAAGGAAGCAAAAAAAACCTGCTTTTCAATGTGGAAAAACTCAATGTGCTGTTTTAATAAGTCACAATGACATGGAGGCAGTGGTTACTGTGAACAATAGCCAGGTTCAGGCTTTAATCATACTTCTATATTCCAGACGGTATTGATTTCAGACCAGTTCAATAAGACTACATAACTAGTCCGTTCCTCTGCTACACCACTGCACTGTTAGTCATGCACCTACAGCCATGCATAGTTAGAGTGATAGACATGCATTTACACATTTCCCCATCTCCACCCAACAATGCACCCACGTAGCTAACACATGATACTGCATTTCAATGCAAGTCATATAAATTGATAAAATGCAAAAGGTCCACAACAGCTGCACTGCAGAAGTTCAAAAGAGTGTGAAAAATCAGAAGTCAATATTTATTTAGTCATATGTGTAATAAACAAAGGGCATGACATCAAAGCTATATCCTTGAGCTATTCAATTCAACTCCGGGCAATTTACTCTCCCAAAAAGGGTTAGCAGCTAGAAATCAGCCAATACAATACAAGCAACTCTGCCAGTTCTACATTATTCAGTGGTAAATTCTGCAGGGAGAAAATAGATGAGAAATCAATAGCTGTTTCCTTCATTCATGGAGGATGACATTTTTCATAAAACGTCTGGATCGGGTATGGAGTTATCTGGAGTGAGCAGAGGTAGAAAAGCAGCTTTTATCCATTAAACAATATGTGCTTATAAACAGTACGTAAGACGACAGTTCGCTAAATTGTTTCTGATTTTTCTTTTCTTTTTAGAACATATAAGAAACTAATGAATCTGAGGAAATTTCATTTAAGTGTGATACACCAGCTGGGGCCAGATGTACATTTTCTGTTTTTGTGCGTGTTAGCTGTATTCACGTGGAGGGCCTGTGTACTTTTTGAATTAAAAAACAGTTGCAAAACCTTTGATTGGTTAAAAATCTTATACTTTTATTAACTTCTGCTTTGTAAAGTAAAAATTAGCTTTTTGTAGTGTTGCGCCATTTATTTGTTTACAAACATTCAAGCTCATTTTTAATCACATCCATAAAACAATGTAACTCATTGTCACTCATCTCAACTTAATTAGCAGAAATGTTGATACTGTATTTCTACACAGTGGTAAAATTCACTACACTGTCAAAACTGGAGATAATGTCACTTCCGGAATGGAATATCTGTGTGTCTGACTCCTCATCTTCTCCTTGTCTGCCTCCCTGTCCGTCTGACCTGATGCTTTTCTGTCTTGCTTCATCTGCCTGCTTTACTGTGTCTGTACTCTCTATACTGTCTTTATCTGTCTGTCTCTCTGTCTGCCTTGTCTCACTGCTTGTCTGTCTGTCTGTCAATCCCCTCTCTCCCATCTCTTATATCTCCATCAGGCTGGGACTAAAATATCTTAGGAGCTCCAGCCTGTCTGAAACTGAGACGTGGAATGTACTACTGCAGAGTTCAGCGTGCACACACACACACACACACACACACACACACACACACACACACACACTCACAAAGTTATGCACCTTAACAGACCGACAGGTGCACTTTCACACTGACAATTTGCATATGCACACACAGACATTTATTTGCACACGCACGGACATTCACCATTATATACACTCACAAACAAGTGAAAAAAAAACATCTCTCTCTCACACACACACAAACACACACACACACACACACACACACATTCTCAATGATGGTACAGTACTGATGGTTAGCCTGTGGTCTGTGTCTAGAGGAGACAGTGCCCCCTGGTGTGGGCCAAACAGTACTCCCAGCCAGCCATATCTTGACCCAATCTACACTGAAAGTACTCATTCACTCTTCTGGGATTGATTAGTCGCGCCTGAAACAGAGAAACCACCTACATCTTCTTAGAAAATACAAACCACTTCCTGGATGGCAGACAGGCTATTCAAAGAATTGGGGATACAATAAATATCATGTCTCCAGAAACATGTAAAACTTTCTTAAGCTGAAAACAATGAGGAATTTCAACATTACTCTGAATACTTGAATACCCATGCAGATCCAGAGGTTATTTGACACTTTCACTGGGTGCTATTTTTTTCTGTGACGTTGATATTCATAAGATAAACCGGTGTACTCTACTGATAGCGCGTACACTGTCCGATTCCAGAGTGTTCGACCTACAGGTTCTAACAGTGTTAACAGGTCAGCCTTCAGACATGGAAAATGCTATTTCTTTGCTCCCATATGAATACACTGCTGTTTGAAAAATCTATGCAGCAAGTTCATTTCCTGTAATGTCAATCATATCATAGTCATATACTATGACTGCTGTCATGTTTTATAAGTCCATGGATTTAGACATATAGTCAAACATAATGAAAATATATTAAGTGGAGCAAACTATTCAGCAAGCTATTTTCAAAGCTTTTTATACAGTTGTGTTTGGTTAATGTGATGTGTCAGTGATGGATTTAATCACAAAAGGATAGCAGTTAGATTATTTCTGAAAAAAAAAAAATAATTATTCTGCATTTAATTTAGGTGGGTGCTTATTTAAAAACAAACTGCATTTCCAGACAAGTTGTTCATGATAACACTGTTGTGATGACCGTGTGTCCTATTAGACCTCATGTTATAGTCATCACACTGCCATGTCTCCCCTTAAAGCAGCCCAAATTGAAAAACTGCCTCCATAATGGCTGTAATTAGGTCAAGATTTGAATGCAGGACATTATAGGAAATTGTGTATTAATTAACAAAAGTGAAACGTATAAAGATTACTGTGTGCCTCTTATTTGTGCATTACAATGCATGCATGTATTTGTTATAAATAAATTAGTCCTGCTAACAGGCGAGCTGTGCTGCACCTATTTAAATTGTGCTGTTGCTGTTTACAACACTGCCAGACCACACTGCAGTGGAGGAGCAAGCACCTGATGGATGAATACATTCATTCGGGTGAATACTGATGAGGCAGACTGCTAGGCCACTCTTCCTCCCAGTAGTTGCCACCTTGACTGCCCGTTCCAAAACCGCTGTCACAGTTTCAGGTTTCCGTGCTGTGCTGTATCACTTGTCTCCAACAGAGGTCATAATGCCTGTAATCACAATAATAAAGGACAAGGCTGTGCCCTGTTTTGCATGGAGACAAGTCCAAAATCGCACACAAAGCTACACAACGGCGTAGACAGGTGAGTGCCCAAACACACTGGCAAAGTGCGTGAGCAAAATCTGTCACATTCACCTGATAGAAGTGCGCGCGCACACTCACACACACACACACACGGCCACACACACACTTCAGCAGTGTTGGTGGCTCGCTTGGTATCTGTGTGGAGGAGAGATTAACCCTCATAAAGCGACAATCGCCACCACCAACAGCTTTATTATTGCTGATGAATGTGATTTTAATAATAAGGGACGAGCGTCCCTGAGACGCGCTAAGTGGTGGAAATGAAGGGGCCCGGTGCAGCTCCCGCGGGCCGGGGCGTGAGTGAGGAGCGCGCGCACTTATCGGTGCTCGCATTCATTTCATAGATGTGTCCGCGTTTGATAGATGGACTGACGAAATAACCAGCTGCATGTGGAGAGCACTGGCCGTTTTATACTCTCTCTCTCTCTCTCTCTCTCTCTCTCTCTCTCTATCTCTCTCCCTCTCTCTCTCTTTCTCTCGCGCGCACAGTTGTTGTGGGAGTGCGCGTAAGTTTTGATCAGACAGACGCTGTGCGCCACAATCAACCTGACCTTAGAAAAACAATCGAAATAAATAACCCGACGGCACAAAAAAGCACTGAGAAAAACAGGCACATACACTGCACGCACCATTGTTGTATACTTCTCTTTCCCTCGATGTCTATTTTTGTCTCATGCTCCAAAGAATACCTGTCCTAACAAGCCAATTAATGCGCCTTTGGACTTTTTAACTATCACTGAAATGACTGAATCAAATTTAAATTGTGATGCGCGTCACCTGTGTGGCCAGTTTCCCTGAGACAAATAAGACCAGTTCATTGGACTGAGCAACTGTTCCATTATAGCCCAGTCCATCTGGTAGATTCGTCTGATTTTATTAAGTAAAACCGGTTTTAAAATGCCACAGTCAGCTAAACAAGTCTTGGACAGACGCTACTTTTTGCAGTGTGGAGTCTTGGTTTTGTTCCGAGGCTCCATTTCTATGAGGCAGAAAGGGGGCGGGGATGGGATATTCAGATGAGCCGGAGTGACAGCTCCAGTTTCCCCCAATGCTCTGTGTGTCTGAAACTCCACCGGCTCCTTCCCTCCTAACTCCTCACTTCATAGCGCTGCGTACTAAAAACATCGGACGCTAGGGGATCAAGACGCATGCCACATTGCCTCTATGAGGGCACTTTAACAGATCTTTCGGGTTTTTTTTCTCCCAGTAAGGGGGCTGTGGAGGGAGGACTTTTTTTTATTTTCATTGTCTGATGACTGTTTGCACGGCTGATTATTGAGTTGATTGTTTATTATTTTGGCTGTTGTTGCCCGACGCCCTGCGCGTTTTTTCCCCCCTTTTTGGAATCGGCGACCTATCCCGCGCTCACCAATGTCCTATCCTCAGGGTTACCTCTACCAGCCCCCGGGCTCTCTGGCTCTTTATTCGTGTCCGGCTTACGGGGCCTCGGCTCTGGCTGCCCCGCGGAATGAAGACTTGGCGAGGTCGTCATCTGGCTCAGCCTTCAGCCCTTATCCCGGATCGGCTGCTTTCTCCGCCTCGGCTGGGGCAGGCTTCTCCAGCCCGCTGTCATACTCCGCGGATCCGACGACGGGATTCCCATCCTACATGGTAAAACATCTATTCGTGTGTGATTCTGTGTGATCAGGCTCCGAAGCAGGTGATCGTGTCGGCGAGTTAAAGTGTGGAAGTGCGCAAAATGTTCTCATGTCCGCTGGCGCACAGCGCGATTAAACCGGCACAGGTCCACAGTGTTTTTGTTAGGATTCACTAATCACGGAGCGCTTGCAGAACTTTCTTGAGTGTTGCTGTGCAGTTACATCTAGTGGCCTGCTCGTCGGATTCTTAGTATGAAATCCTTGACCCCTTTGGCTTAAATGGGATTTTTGAGCATGAGCTGCAAATTGTAATGGCTTGACCAACGCTTAACACTCACTGCGCAGCTAATTATGTAAAACAGAACAGCAGCTAAGATTTTTATTTGAGCCTTTAGCTTCCGAGCGGTTAAATTATGCGTCATAGAAAATTAATAGAAGGCGAGCTATAACTCTTTCTTCCTCGGCAGTCATTAAAATCATCGGGGATGGAGTCGCCGACTTTATCCCGAGTTGAATAAACGGAATTTGAACATGAAAAGCATGACTCGCAATGCTAATGTCACAGGGCACTTGAAGCGTTTTAGGAAAGGTGCATATCAAGTGATTTGCTAATGGGATTTGTAATGCTGCAAAGAGAAGATATGTTCACACATCGGGGCTGCTGCAGCAAAACAAAAAGCAGCCGCTGACAGAAAACGAGGACGTTAATGGGTGAATACAGAAAATTGAAATTCGCTTTTTATTATCTTTCCGGGTTATTAGCAGGAGCCCTGTTATTAGTTAATCCGATAATGATCTTAACCATTAGTTAACCATTAGTTCACGCCTTTCTGCGGCCTGCTTTTACGCACGGTGTGTTTACTACCCCTGCTTGCAATTACTGTGATTTTTTCCTAAGCTTAACGAGTGTGGTTGACAAATGATCAAATAAAAATGAAAATAATAATTAAAAAATGCACTATAGATAGTTTGTTTATTTTTAGCACAAGCCTGCATATTGTTAATCGAGCCCAGGAGATTTCAATGATATTTTACACGATTTACAGAAATTCAGGGTACAGTCTGTCAGTGCATTTGCACCATTATCCAGCCCCTTTTCACTTGTTCCGACAAGTTTCTTACGACTAATGACTACACTGTTAAACACTAATTTTTTAATGTAATTATAATAACGGCTTAGATGTGTGTGCATTAAATTGTGTTTGAATTGCATGATGTTGTTTGTAAATAAGTCGCAAACCACATTAATGTCTTTTTTTTTTTTTAAAGAAAACATTGCAGACTCGTGAGTTTTTTTTTCCAACTTTCCTGTAGAGCTCTCCATATGACGCGCACACGACAGGCATGGCTGGGGCGTTGAGTTACCACCCATACGGGAGTCCAGGGTACCCCTACCAGCTCAACGACCCGGCTTACCGCAAAAACGCCACCAGGGACGCCACGGCCACCCTGAAGGCCTGGCTGCAGGAGCACAGGAAGAACCCGTACCCGACGAAAGGGGAGAAGATTATGCTGGCCATCATCACCAAGATGACCCTGACGCAGGTCTCCACATGGTTCGCCAACGCCAGGCGGAGGCTCAAGAAGGAGAACAAGATGACCTGGGCGCCCAGGAATAAGAGCGAGGACGAGGACGAGGAGGACGGGGACGGGGAGAGGAAAGAGGTGGAGCGCTCCGAAAAAGCCCTGGATAACAGCGAGGCTTCAGCGGAGGATGAAGGTGGGGTATAATCTGGCCACCGAGCCAATGATCCATTTAACAATTCAGAGCAGGACGTGAGTGGGAAGGAGGGGAGGGGTGCATGTCCCCCTTTATTTACTGCTAAGTTTTTTATTAAAAATATCAATGATGTGAAACGATGAAACCAAGAAACAGCTGTTCAATGCAAAGAAGCTGGTTTGAAAATATTTTTTTTTTTATCTTTTTGCCAGAGTTCCTGTGTTGTCTCAGTGATGTTGATTGATTTTTTCATTGAAAACGAGCTTCTCAGACTCGACACTGGACTAAATGACGTGTTAAGGTGGACAGTTTCTTTTCTTTAACATGATTAATGGCAGGTCACCGGCTAAGTACACAGCAGTCCACGTGAGCGCACGAGTAACCTCAAAACAACTGAGCTGTTCATGTTGTCATTTTAAAATCATATAAAAAAAAACAAAAAAACACCCCGAAAATTATTGTTTTTGTCATATAAAAATGGGTCCTAATTGCAGCCCACTGTTTAAACTGATATGAATAATTAATGTTACTTATTCAAGCCTGGTTGGTTGAAAAACATTAGTGATTGCTTGGAATACACAGGGACATTGAATAAGCTTTGACTACAAGACAGGCTTTAAGTTTTTTCATTTTTTAAAAAAGAAATTCTCATGGTATGTGTTTTTATTTTGGAATATTACTTCTAATTAATATTTAATAGGATATATGTGTCTCCTTTTTACAGTGTCATATGCTTTTTTCCCCTCCTTCTTAAACTCACTTGGATTGTTTGTTTTTTTTCACAGGCCAGTGAGGCCTGTACATGCATACATATTTCATTTCACCACTGTTATTAGTATTTTCATTTCTTCCTCTTGTCTTAGGTATCAGCTTGCACGTCGACACCCTGACGGACCACTCCTGCTCGGCAGAGTCTGACGGCGAGAAGGTCAGCTGCCGTGTGGAGGAGCTGGGTACCGACCAGGCCGGCGACAAACGCGACGCGGACGACGAAGATCAGGGCCACGACCCGCGGGCGCAGCTCTCGCCCAAACCCGTCACCTCGTCGCCTCTCACGGGAGTAGAGGCGCCGGTTCTCAGCCATCACCAACAACACCACCACCACCACCACCACCACCTCCATCACCTCCACCATCTCCACAGCCAGCGCGAGGATTTGGCCCGGAGCCTCGTCAACAGCAACAGTATCGGTACCAGTAAATCGTCCTCATGCCTCGACAGCAGATCCTCCTCGGGGCCGCCTCAGAACCCTGCAGCCAAGCCCAAACTGTGGTCGCTGGCGGAGATTGCTACCTCGGACCAAAAGCAGCAGCATCAGCAGCAGCAGCAAGTGGGGCAGCCTGGGCAACCCAGCTGCCCCTCCTCCAGCGGTGGCCTCCTCACTCCCCCCACGCCTTCCACCACCTCCCCGGCTGCCAGTTCCCCCTCCCTCTACCCGGCCCCCTCCATCCTCGGAAGACCTATTTATTACACGTCTCCCTTTTATAGCAATTACACAAACTATGGCAACTTCAGCCCCCTGCAGGGCCAAGGGATCCTGCGGTACACTAATTCATCCGGAGTGAGTCTGGCCGCCGCAGCCGCCGCCGCCGCCGCCGCCGCTGCTGCAAACGAGGGTCTCAGCTCCTCTCACCAGGCTGCGGAGGCGAGCACAAACCCCAAACACAGGCCAGACTCCCCCCTCGTTAAAAATAACCCAAACCAGATTGTTGTTGTTGAGCAGCAGCAGCAGCAACATTTCAGAGCCGCAAATTTAGAAGCCAAGAAAGGTACGTAATGGCATGATGCGGCGCGGCGTTCGCGACACGATCTGAGCGTCTGTAATCTGCTGTTCAATCTCGAGGTTGTAGTTTTCTTAAAGGCGAGAGGCAACTCGCACCACGGTGGAAGTAAACGTTAGTTCACTTGTGTCTAATGCAGATCAACTGGTTTTCTGTCACTTTCATGTGTCATTGCAGTCACACAATGGGATTATTATTATTATTATTATTATTATTATTATTATTATTATTATTATTATTATTATTATTTGCCTTGTCTCTGGAAAATTAAGATTTTTCTCAAGGCGTTATCTGACACTGTTTGTGTGGCACATTTCCACTTGTGTTAAGATGAACACCATTTGGGGACTTGATGTGAAACTTAAGCAGGACATTTTAGAGGATGAACGTGTGTATGAGTCGTTTTCAGTGCGTTTGCTGAAATCATTTCTAATTGTTCTGCATTTGTTTAACAATATGCGCTTTTTTTGTTTGTTTTTTTTTTTTGGTCTTTCTCACAGTGACTCGTGAAGTATCAGGCGATGGGATTTTCATTTTGCAACATTAGAAACCAGTAGGGATGGCGTAAGGGAGGCGGATTGCAAACAAACGCGCTGGAGTGCACCTCCGGATAGAGACGCTGAAATAAGCCCATTAAGGACAGGCCCCAGATCAGCCTAACACAGACACACGAGTGTACACAAACACACGGCGGACAGCCTGTAAGCAGAGACATGTTGCCATAGCTTTGAGCAGGAATTCTGTTTTTAATGTTTCTTCTGATATGCGCGTGCGTGTGCGCGCGCACACAGTGTGCCCCCAAACCTTATCTTTCAGCTTCGGATCATTCTAATTACACAGGGTCAGCCGAAAGCAAACAAATCAGCTAGTTTGCTCAGTGCGCTCATCGTACAACCTCACATCTTCAGATGTCACTGAGGTGGTCGTGGTCCTCTCCTTGCTGTGCCGACATGCCGCTGGAGAGCCTATAGACGGGCTTGTTTGTTTTTTTAACACCGGTAATGAGGCAGTGGGGGGGTTAATAAGCGCTTGCAGTATGGAGCTGTTTTGAGTAGAGCCAGCCGGAGGAAACTTTGTGTTGATCATTTTTGATCATGTGGGTTTTTTTTTTATTTCCACTCTCTGCAGGTAGGTGTCACAATTGCTTTGAGTATAAGGCGAGTGAGGCCGCCACCTTTGAGCCCCGCGTTTTAACCCCCATAACCTTTACTCCAAACCGGATCTCGTGCCACCGTATAGTCGGAATGAAAGCTGCTCGCGCTCCCTGAGCTGCACCCCGGCTGGGACCCTGTCTGCAGCACGCGCGCGCGCGCACGCACGCTTGTTACTGCTTCATTTCAGCTGTTTTGTTTCGATGCATTGCGGATAATAATTTCATACGCTGGTTTGAGAAGTGATCTCCCATTACATGTGACTCCCACGTTATTTCTCAGGATCCTTTGGTTTGCTTATTTGCCACGGTGTATTATTTTGGTTTCTCTTTGCGCGTGGAAAACATCATTTGGCCTTTCTGTGAAACCGTGTTCGTTTGAGGTGGAGGTGTCTCGGGACGCAAAGCGGACGGAGCTGAAGTGAACTTGAGGACTTCAAAGTGGAATAGCCTACATTTGATATTTATTTTTTTAAATGATGGCGAAATGATGCCTATAATTTATGCAAGTTGTATTGCAAAAATGGGAAACTGACATCGTCTGTTTGTTTTGTAAATATATATATATATATATCTATATTATGGACGGTTTTTATTTGAGACGCATTTGGGAAAAAGCTACACAATCTTGTTATCAGGAGAACTTTTACTAATTTATATCTTTGAATGTAAATAAAATAAAACGCGCTGGTACTGATGTACCGGCGGGGTATGATATTCATTATTCAAAGGAGAAAATATTAAACTGTTTTCCCAACTATTACATCAATCTTGGGGAGTCATTCTTTTATTCATAGCAGACCTGTATTTAACACTGGGCCATTTCTGATTCACTCTGCTCATTGTTCTTTTATTATGTCAGTCAAACGCAGATGGGAAATGTTTGATGAATCTCGCTTTTCATAAACATTATGAGTTTTCACAGATTGCACAATCCATTCTGCCTAAATGAACCATCATTTTCTTTTAGGGCCTCATTCTGGTCAGGGAATCTCCCTCGGCCACATATTCACGACCTTGATTGGGATAAACGACATACTTATTTCATTTTTCTCCCCTTTCCCCCTCTCCCCTCGCCCTGCCACGCATTTATTTTTCAGTGTGATTAATACAGCCGTGGGACGCATCGGGCATTATGGGCTCCCAGCGGGCCGTCCCTGGAGCTTTTTAGCCTGGTTCAGGATGGGTCAGCCCTGCCTGCTTCATTACGGCACGGCATTGAGCAATCCATAAAAGTCTATCTAAGCATCTGCCAGCTCCAATGGGCTGTGTGATGGGCCCTAATCGGACAGGCTTTCCTCTGCTTTTCATCATGGCTTGGTTATTACAGCGGCTTTAGGACACAGCTAATTAAACAACGTGGAAAAAATATCTGAAAATGAATTATTATTATTATTATTATTATTATTATTACACACATTTTAAAGATCATTTTATATATTTTTTTAGGATTTCGAAAATGAATTCCCATTTTTTGTCACTCATAGTAGTGGCCTTGTAGAGTGGGAAATACTCAAAGATCAAATATATAATATTCCCATCCTCCAAGAGGAGGCCTCCACCATCGCTTCCAGCCAGACTAAAAGCTAATCCTTCATTTTCCAGTTGAATTTGAGCTTGAGTGTTGTCCAAATCTCAAGGGACTCCCTTTCACCTTGGCTTTCCTCCTCCTTCTTCTTCCCCCTCTGCCTCATCCAAGGAAGTAATATTTGGCTGCCACCAGGGATGCAGTGGAGGGTGAACCCACCTAAACTCACTTAGCCCACCTTTTAGGCTGACAGAAGTCTTTGTGACATCAATTCATGGTGTGTAGTGGATTGTGTCACACTGTCAGAAATGTTATGAGAGTCAGGTCTTTTAAGAAACATTCAGAGATTTTTTTTTAAAACTATGGATTTTTGCTTAAATTGGGCGTTGTTTTCCTTTTGATCACCTCTGCCTGATCCTGATACATTTTCCTCACCTTTCTGTTTACCTTTGCTTCACTGGCAGCCACCTGTATAGAAGTCGTGCACACTATAGCCCCTGGCCGGCTTCTTCTTCTTCAACCCAAGCGCTTTCATTAGGAGTTGATTTATTGAAATGCATGCTTTATTCTCAGGTGGGCTCCCCCGAGGACTCGGCACTGTTGTCAAATAGCACCGGAGGCACTCTCCAAAGCACACAGGGGCCCAGCCTCTCTCTCCCTCCCTCTCTCTCACCCGCTGCTGCACCCTCCAAATGTCAACATTTGTTCTCAATAAAAAGAGTTATTGTTTCTGTTAAAAAAAAAAAAATTGCTCGGCAACCGGTCGCCTTTGAACACATGAAAAGAAACTTCCACCCCTCCTCTTTGTTTGATTGAGAGCAATGGCAGGTGAAAATGGGAGCAAGGCGTCCATTGCACATGACGAACCTCAAGCTGTGAAGCCTGTTATGAAACGATTGTGAATTTATGCCACAATTAGTCACAATTGTACAGACGCATTTCCGTCCCTTTTGAAGAACCTGCTCTTTGCCTCACATTTGTTGAACTATTAGCAGAAGAAGCCAGGGTGCCCTTGACAGTCTAGATATTGATCCTCAAGGGCAAAACAGACAATTTACTGTATTTTCAAGTCTACTGTAGAGCACAAGGCCCAGCTAAGCCTATGCTTTAGAGCGAGGGAACAATTTCAACTTATCTAGATATTCTTTAATTCCATGCATTGCATATCAAATACAGTCATAATCCTATCATATAGCTTACCAAAGAGGGTGTGTTCATCCATGCTAAGGACTAGTTGTCATTGAAAGCTAAATTGATGGTATCGCAGGGCTCATAGGCTTCATGTGAGCGTAGACTGGAGAGCAAGTGGACTCATTCCCCTTATCGTTGATCAAATAAGCAGCTCGTATATGCAGATAATTCATGAGCTCTTTGTATCCTTTATCCTCCCATCAACCCTTTCTCCTCCAAAATGCTTCAGACATTAATCTCTGACGCACACCTGTGTGCCTCCCGAACAGGAAGTTAATGCAGCTAAACTTTTATTGTGGCAATAGAGGGTTTATTATGTTTCACGAACACTAACTGTAGCAGTTAATGGGGTGGGATGCTAAGTAAGACCAGTAGGCCAGTCTGTATGAATACACTTTCACTTATGTCTGTCTTGTGGGCAGACACAAGCTAAAATAATTAGCAATTTATTTTATTGAGGATGTAATACAGTTATCTCCATAGACAATCCATTGAGGGGAAATTGTAAAGGAACACTGAATATTTCAGGGATAACAACCATCAGAAATTTCTGTTATCCAGTTAAAAATGTGTAAAATTTAATAGTCATTGTATAAACCAATGATATTAGCAGCAATTCCAATTATTGTTCATAGCATATTTGTATTTTTATTAGATTAAGAGGGAATAAATGTGAGCAAAACAGCATAAAAACATTGTTACCCTTTGATTGAACCTTTCTTTAATTCCACTGTGTCTGACACTCTTATGGTAAATCCACCTATTAAGACCTCACCATAAATACTGCCGATGTTCAGACTTAAGCCTAAGTAGCACTAATATTCAGGGGAGAGTGAGAGACGAAAGAGAGCGGCGTACAAATCAGGTACAGGTGTGTTTAATAACGCACATCAAAGTGGACAGGGGACTTTAAAAATGAGTCCGGGGTCCTGTCCTCTCGTAAAGGTGTCAGGTGAAATGTTCACTACTCCGGATGATCAAGGGGAGTAAGCTGTGCAGGATTTTTGACACACTCGTGCACACACACAAAGATACACGTACATACTGATCCTCGCATGCTTCTCACTCGCGATCCTACGGTACACACACACACACAGACACACACACACTCAGACTGAAAGACGCTAATGCTTGTCCACACGACACTCTAAACAAGGCCATTAGGAGCCCTGACTTCCACTCCTAATTGACAGTTATGTTTAATGCCTGTGGTGAGTAAACACTTCAGAGTAGTGGACTGCACCTTTAGGCTGTAAATCAGGAAAAAAAAGTGGAAGCCCGTGTTGGAGGCGGCCGTGAAAACTCCTGTAAAGGTGAATGTAAAAGGTGAAGTGCAAAAGACACACAATGAGCTCGTGTGTGCGTCTCTGTGTGTATGTCTGCAGTGCAAACACATAATACAGCATGTGTGCATTTAGGAACATTTTTGTCCTTTTAATGTAGTTACGGTGCATATGCAACTGTACAACATAAACAATACAACATGTTATTTTTATTCCTTCCTATTATTATTCCTCTCACATTTCAGGAAATCATACATTCTTGGCAGGTGGTAACAAAGGACACATATTGATATTTGAATGTGACAGAAATGTCAGAATCATAACGTTCATTGTTAGATTGTATGATCAATATTATGATGTTTACATCTGTATTTTAAGTGAAGTTTCATCCATACACTGTACGCATACAGTGTTGGATCATCTTAAAGGTAAGCGAGAGTATCTGTGGCAGAGTGGTGACCTGAGACATGAATTAAGAACAGGAAAAGGGTGCTACTGTTGCCACTGTCCCTCTTGTCCTTATTATGTCAAACACTCGCATTACAGCACACATAAATATGCTCTGTACAGCTGCGCACTGCCACACACACAAACCTAGACAGAGTTACTCTGCATTACCTGCTCACAGAGACACAGCTGCAAGAGTTGGTATGGTGAAAGCAACAGGAGTTCAATCCAGTGAGTCAGGAGGTTAAATCATTTGGTTTGAGTTATTTCCTTTGCCACAGGGGAAGCAAATAAATAAATAACCATTTGAATATACAATTTGAATGCAGAATATATTAAACATGTACTTAGAATTTTCAACATATGTTTTAAATGGATGAGTGACAAATTGCAGGAAAAACCTTAAAAGAGTGTAGAAACATAATGAATGCAGATGCTTCCTCAGAGGTGCTCTGCATGGTACAATTAAGCACTTAACATTCAATCATGCTCTGTGGCATGTGTGAAAATAACGAGCAGGCCCTGTTGATTGTGATTTTGTATCAAGACGGCAAGAGGAAAAGGTCTAAGTGACTTTGAAAGACGGTTCGTTGTTGGGGCATGGATGGCGGGAGCTTCAGTGGCAAACACTGCTCAGCTGGCTGTTAGTGACTAAACCGATATGTGTGTTTAGACTGATGAAGAAAACATCAGTGATGACCACAATTCTTGTGCGTGAGCTCGATGCGTGAGCAAAACCCGAAGAGCAGCTCTTCCTCAGTTGACTGAGAATGTCAATGCAGGACGTGATCAGACTGTCAGCAAGAACAGTCTGTCAACAATTACACACAGAGAGATATTATAGCAGGGCTGCAGTGCATAAACCCCTCATTACAAAGATGAATGCACATTTGAGAGTTCAGCGGCGCTAAAACCATCAGCACTGGCAGGGCAGTTTGAAGAAGGGGTGCTTCAGGTTCTGCAGCACTCCCTGCTGGAAAAGGATCACGCTGCAGACATAAACAGCACAGATGAAAAAAAATAAAACAAAAAAACACATTCAAACCTTTTAAAACAATCTCCTGTTGCCATTTACCTGAGAATTGAATAGTTGAGGAAGTTTTGAGAAATAATTAGCAATACTGAATAATTCTTAACTAGCCAGCTAATGTAACGCCAAGCATCACAGTCAGCTGATGTTACCAGACTTTAATATTATGGGAGCACCCAGCTCAAGGTAAAGCGTATGGTAATTATGAGCTACTGTCGAGCAGTTTAAAATTAGCACTAAAGTAATAATACACTTGCATTAAAAAATGTATTTGGCTATGTTGGCTAAAATTGGCCGGTTTGTGTGTATTTTGATAGGCTCTTGTCTGCTGTGTGCAATGGGGCTGAGACCAGCATACTATTTTCTTCTGGTTTAGCAGAATTTGCTGACGATGACTTGTGTGCATTTGTGTGTGTGTGTGCTGGGGTCGATGTCGCTGTCCTGTCTCTGGTTTAAATAATGTCAGAGGTTTAAATAATGTAACGTGATGTATTTGTGCCGTTAAAATACTGTGTGTATTTGGATATGTTCTTGTGTGCAGTCTTTTGGAGGTGTTAACCCCAACCCCCCCTTTTGTCACGCCTGTTGGCATCCCATACAGACGCACAAGGCACAAGGTACCCTTTAACATTCGTGTGTGTTATTGTTGTGAAAAGGGCACAGTTTGGTTATGTTTAGGCAACAAAACTACTTGGCTAGGTTAAGAAAAGATCATGGTTTGGGTTCAAATGTACAGGTTATAAATATGTTTAATGTAACATAAGTTGAAATAAGTTGACTTTTGCTTCAAACGGGACACAAAAACACAGTCTCACACTCTCCTGTCCTCCCCACAAGGACTTTTTTGCTCTTTATACTACGTCACCTCGCTGAGCATCTAATATGTGCAACACCAAAGGGTTGATCCTCCATATGAGACAAAATGTTGTCATAAAGTGTTATTTGACAGCCTAGGGATGAGAGTGGTCTACAGAGAGGGGGTCCATATTTTGCTGGTGTGGTTTGGCTCCATTTGTCCCCTTAGAGGGGGCACTCACTGCGAATCAGTGCAAAGTTGTTCTGTGTGATCACGTTTAGCCTATGATGAAACATTTCCTGTTCTTTTCCTCGATCCATCGAGCACGAGGGGTCACTGAATGCTTTGAAGAGAGTATGAAAATGATGTGAATCATATGCTGTGGCCTTCGCAGTCACCAGATCTCAACCCAGCTGAACACCTGGGAGACTTTGTACTGACGTGTTAGACGGCGGTTTGATTTGACTACTTATTGTTCTCTTTTTCCATTGGGGCAATCTTACCGCACGTGTGTACGAAGGTGTTTTGATGGGTTGTGTATATCCAAAGTCTGTGTCTGCTTCCCTACACACTGTGATGTGCGTCTAAATGTAGTTAACACTCAGTTAAACCTCCATCCTGAATTGCGAACTGTCAGCTTTTAAGATCAGTGAGTCCAACAAGTGGATGAGGCAGACAGGAGAAAACCACGTTTTCTCCTCCTGTCTGTCTGGAGTGTTTTATAAATGAGCTCAACATGTCTGCACACAACCTTTTTTCCCATCACGTACTCTGTGAGACATATCAGGGAAGTGATTCATGTTAAATAGTATCTGTCAGACTTGTCGGCTAATTAAATGAAGCTTTGCTTTAAGCGTACACTTTAGTGTCATGACTTTTCACTTGATTTTACAGCTTTCAACCTAAGATACTTTCACTGAGTAATGGGGTAGTGTGCAAATCAAGCAGCATTAAGCCTGAATGTATTGAAGAGAAACTGTGGTCCAGGATGCTGGTTTAATGAAAATAACCTGGAAGACATGCCCTGAGGCACAGTTCGAGGCACTATATATTATCTGCCAAAATGTTCATTTTAGGAATACTCTTTAAACATGTTGCATCACTTCAAATTAAATCGAAATGTAATGAATCAAAGGCAGCTGAAGAAGACTCTTTGATGGGTTGGAAAAAACAGAAAGACCAAAGCGGAAGTCCAGTTGCTTTGACAAGGTGTGACCTGGATAACGCAAGCAGGATTCATTTTCGTCAATGTTAATCCAAATATTAGCACAATGACCTTGTTAAAGGTATACTAAGCAGGATTTTCCTAAAAAATAAACAAATAAACAAACAAACAAACAAAACAATGTATAAACATACAAATTCAGTCATCACCTCTGACCCAGTAGAAGTGTGTGGTGGTGTATTTAACTGTAGAGACCCTGCCCTCTGCCCATATTTCTTGTTTTTTCATGATTTTACTGCATTTGGGACGTTTCTGGGCGTCAACCTTTGGGCAGTGGTGAGGTCAGGACTTTATTAAAGGTAGCAGCCAGGGTACATCACTGTCTCCCACTCTCCTCTCTCTGTCATGGATGTATAAAGAGCTGTAGGTCCGTGTGTCTCTTTGACTGAGGGTGAGGCTGAGGTACACACACACACACAGTGGACAGGATGAAGCGTGCACTTCAGCTGCATTCACACAAGATGTGGCAGTGTGGCACCTTCCTGCAGGGTTGTGCAGAAGTGTGGGTGTTTATTTGTACTTTCGGAAACACATTGAAACTATTGGACAAATTTTGTACTTTATTTATTTCTCTGATACACTGCTCTGTTCTTGCTTATGCCACTTGATCTCTTCATTCACTCTCTAGCTCGCTCGACCGCTCGTCTCCTGCAGCAGCACTCTTTTCACTTCTCCCTCCAAGCTTCCAGATTCTGACCAACAGGAAATCCCTCACTGGCTTCCCACAGCAAACAAAATGCCAGTTATGTGGTGCTGGTGGTTGCGGGCGAGTATTGCACCCCAAATGCCAGCCAAGGTAATATTTGAATAAGGCACAAGGTGAGGCAAGGCAAGTTAATTTGTACAGCAGCTTTCAACAACAAGGCATTTCGTAGTGCTTTAAATTATGAACCTGACTACATCAAGTTTTGTTTTTTGTTTAAGGCCCAACTTCTGGAGGGTCAAACTCAAAGTTCATCAGTCTGTCTCCATCACAATCTAAATGGAGAATAACCTTCAAGCCATAGTCACAACTGCCCCCATCTCCACCACATACTGGCAAACATCTCCCCTCCTCCCTCTCCCTCTTCAAAAGCTCCAATTGTACTTCTCCTCTGCCCCAAATAGGGTTATTCCCCAAGAGGTGGGGTGGGGTGGGAAGGAGAACAGGGAGACTGCACTTTGCCAAGCACACTCCTCTCTCTTCCTCTCTCTCTGAGGACAATCCTCTTTCGACTCCTGACCCACCCAGGAATATTAGTCTTATTTCATTTAATCACCGAATCCTCGCACCCAAAAGATTTCAATTCATTAAAGGCACTCAGATATTCAGGCCAGCTGCTTCCTGGCGACTGGCTAAAGACAAGGTGGAGACAGACAGGCTGTGTGTGTGTGTGCGTGTGTGTGCGTGTGTGCCTGTGTGTGTGTGTGTGTGTGTTCTCTCTCTCTCTCTCTATTTCTCTCTCTGTGGGGACAGGGCAACCCAATCCTCAGTAATGCCCTGGCTGTGCTCAGCACAATTCAGCAACAGCTATACCTAATCACACCACACAGAGGTGGTTCTGCTTATACACTGCAATTATATGTGTGTGTGTGTGTGTGTGTGTGTGTGTGTGTGTGTTTGTGTTTGTGTTTGGGGTGAAGGAATGTGTGTTGAAGAGTGCACAGCCTGTGTACACATACAACTGCGCACGCACATGTATACGTGCACGCACACATACACACTCACACATTTGCAAGGCTTTTAAAGGAGAGACTGTTGATCCCCCCACAAGCAAGCGAAGCGGCTTACATCTTTCTGTTACAGAGGATTGGAGGTGCATTCTAATACAATTACGCTGACGAAAAAAGTGCTTGTATGGGAGGAAGGAGGTGCTGTGGCAACATCTGCAGCTTGAAGCTGTCCAAAGGCACTTCAGTGCTGACATGCAGACAAAGAAGGAAATGAGTGGAACAAGGCGATTGTTGCAGACAACATGGCTGTGGTTTAGGGTGGACACGTAAAATGACATTTGGAGTCCAGGACAAAACAAATTGACTTCCCTTCATGTGCTTAGTTACTCATTTTTGGAGAGAAGCCTTCCCTCTGAGCAAAGATGTGTTTGTGCGTGTGTGTGTGTGTGTGTGTGTGTGTCCGTCCTTGTGTGTCTTTGTGTGCATGCTGGTGAGAAAGATTCATGTTCATGTGTCTGTGCATACTTATCCGCGTGTGCTCATCTTTATGTGTCAGTGTGTGTGTGTGTGAGGAAGAGAAAGGCAGAATTCATTTGCATACGTGGCTGTGTGTATGTGTGTGTGCTTGTGTGTGCGTGTCTACATACACCCGTGTGTGTGTGTGTATTTTATGCACAATATACTTCACAGACCAGATGGCTGCAGAGTGGCTTAGGAATCAATATTTAAGAGGAAAACATACCAACAATGCATCTGCATGTGTTTGCTGTACCCCTGTGATAAAATATTGACTCTCTGGTTTTTGCAAGAATTATCGGCTGTGGTCAAAAATAGGATATGCGGCTTACCAGCCTGTAGCTGCTTTGTGGAAGCGGTGATGACGGCTACACATTCGTGTCAAATGTGAATGTAGACAGGCAGTGTGGATGTTTGTCATGAAATACTGCCACCAACAGCAGATGTCAAAATGTGTTGCTGGCAGTTGCTGTTACTTCTGTTTGAATGAGCAGAAGTCGAGAGAGGGAGAGGGAGAAAGATAGATGCCTCACTCAACTGTTCTAAAGCTGGGCTCCCTGCTTTACTGGAGGCTTCATGCAGAAGTGCTTTTAATATGTCAGACTAAGCACAATGCAGCGTTTTTATAATTCTTGCGCTACTAAGGGGCTGAAAGCTAAAATCCTTCCTTCCTACCTCTTAACACTTCTCATTTCTTCGTGATTAAGTGTTTACGTGGTTGCACTCAGAAATACTGTTAATCTGAAAGGCAAAGGGAAATAGTAAGGTTTAGTGTTTTCGTATTGTGTAAAAAAAACGTGCATAGTTCCTAATTTCCCTCTGCAACTTACATGCAGCATTTTATTGTAGCAGCTAGGTAAGCAGAAATGCACCACTATTCTCACCGCTATCATCTCTGCAATGCATGCAGCACTGGCATAAGACATAAGACTTTTATGAGAAACTGTCCGTGACCTTGTGACAGTGTTGACTCTGAGGTTCTGTGTCAGTAAACTGAGTTTTAATGAACTTCAAAATCTCAGGCTCTTCTGCGACTGAGCAGCTGTGCAGCAACTAAGTACATTTAAAGATTCATGTTTTGTACAAGATGTGAAAAAGATTTAAAAACACACATCATAGAGGCGTAGAGGGTTGAAAACTTCCACAGTAGCGCACACAAAGTTGCAAAACAAAGGTCAACCACACTGGTAGGCTGCAAATTTTCCCATCTCAGTCCATCTCCAAGAAGCTAAATGATATTCTATTTCATTTGATAACCGTTCTCCACCAAAACATATCTGACAGATTACAATTGTGACATTCCTTTGAGACACTTCGCAGTTGACAGTATCTTAACGGGAATCTGATCTCGCGGCTCCCCTCGTCTTTACGGAGAGTGAAACCAAACCGTCTTTATTTTGAGTCAACAATACAGCATGTGAATGAGCGGCACAGCTGACGGGGCTGCGAAGACGTATCGCAGATTTCACACTACACACAGATTGAGTTCTCCCCCTCATGAGAAAGTATGCAGTAAGGACATTTGGCCGATGAGGGGCATGACTTATACGATCCGCTGAATCACATCTGAGAGGAGACCAAAAATCAGCAAGAGAGCCCACAGAGCAGATCAAATATCAAGGAAACACACACACTGTTATTCAAGTATTGGTGAGTGGAATGAGAGAAAGGTTGTTATAGGTCAGAATGCACACTTACGAAGGAGGAGGAGGAGGAGTATTTTTAAATCAGTTTCCATAACACAGGTATATTTTTTATCAAAGGGATATTCAAAACATATAATACTTCACTCCTGCGTATGACTGCTCTTTAAAGGTTAGGCTTGACACTCAGACTACTTTGCTGTTCAAATACATCACTCAGCCTCCCTTATTTACTAAGAACTGAAGGTTTGGTTAAAAACACACACTCTGGTGCTAATGCACAGATCCACCCTCACCAGGAAAAAACTGACAACGGCAAGTAGCACTTTTTTAAATGTCAGCTCAATGAATGACATGACTGATGAACCCTTATTAAGCTGAAACTTAACAAATAACATTCTGGGACTAGTAATTCATTTATTTATTATTCTTATGGAAATCTCAGTGTAATGTGTGGTGTATGAAAACACTGTCAACACTCTGAAATATAACGCGTTTTTGACTCTCCGTACACACATAATGATTCATTTTGCCTCTGGGGCCTTTGGAACAGAGATGTGTGGGAAAGCTTTAATTAAAAGCATGTCAGTGCAACCTCAAGTGAAATGCCTTCACCTGACTTCAGTCTTTTTAGCCCATCTTTGTTGTTTGCCTGCCAGGTTGATCGTACCACACTCATAAGTGTTAACTGTGCCAAATGAAAACAACTCCAACCCAGGCACGCTTTGTCGTCGGTGTGGAAGAAAACCTCTCCAACAGGCAACTATTTATTTTTTCCCAGCGAATGAGGTGTCAGCGGTAATGTTCACAGAAGTCGATCTAGGTGTGATAATTAACGTGCGGGATACGGGTGAGCGTACTTGTGTGTGTTTGTGCGAGAGGGGAAGATTAAGAAGATAAAGCAAGAGTTTCAAGAGCGAGAGGAAAATGAGCGTCCTCTCCCTCCACGCACCCACTTGTTTCAGGCAGGCTTGGTGGTACGTGATAGAAAAGAAACGCCTTTCTCCACCGTGTGTGTCACCGAAGCTTTAGAAGTCTGAAAGTGTGGATAGAAAAATAAAAATATTCATGTCAAAGAAGTGAAAGCATCTTCAGCCTAAGAGTGTTGATCACGTGACACACAGTTAGCTGCACTGCTAAGAGTCCATAGCATTCAGCAACTTACTGGAGAAAATAGAATATATTAAAGTCAGTTTCAGGTATTATGGCTGATGGGAGAAATTTAGATTTCTATGAAGGAACTCATAGGAAATTCAGACAGCAACCATGTCTCCTAGAAATTACTTTTATATTCAGCTAATTTGCATTCATAATTACGTTGTGCTGACAGACATATTTGCTGACAGTATTAAGTTGGGAGTTAACGTTAGTTTGAGCGAGTGAAGCGCTACATTTTATACAGCGCGCTGGAGTCGCAGAGAGGTGGGTGGATGGCGGGCGTAGGAGCTGCAGAACTGCGACACCAGAATCAGGGGTTCACATCCAAACTGTTTAGATTAGATTAGATTTAAGCAGATTCGGTGAATCTTAGGGAAAGAGACTGCAGGATGCATTGCAAGATTGTCTATGCAAACATTAGTTAACAACATTTCCTCACTATGTTAAAGGTCCAGCGTGTAGGATTTAGCAGCATCTAGTGGTGAGGTTGCAGATTGCAACCAGCGGAATACACGTCACCTCACCCTCACCTATGGTGGGCACTAAAACTGCAAAATGTCCTCAGTGTTTGGTTTGTCCTTCCTGGACTACTGTAGAAACGACATGGCAGACTCTCTGGAAGAGGACCTCTGTTGAGACAAAGAGCTCATTCCAAGGTCAACAAAACATGACGATTCTTATTGTCAGCTGATTATACACTAATGAAAACCTAATTTGTATGCTTTGGATAAGCATTGGGACTGTTCAGGCTGTACAATTTGTAGCTATTTGACTAAACAACCAAAGTCATTGTTACTGTTGTTAAAGATGATTTCCATAGCTGGAAACTTTTGTACGTCTCACTTTTTATTGGAAGTCAGCAGCCCTTTCCGATATTCTAGTGTCTTTGATGGTTCTGCAACAACTGTCGAACGTCAGGAGAATAACGTGTGGAAAGTAAAGATCTATGAATTATTGGTGTCCCATCTGGTTTCAGTGCAAACGTGATGTTTGAAATCCAGCCGATGGCCTTACACGCATAGTTGCTCTCTTTTTCCCATTTTGCCTGTCAATCCCATTTGTTAACCATGTCACAAAGAGGATCTGACATAAAAATAACATCAGAATCACATGCTGACTTATTCAAAGCATACATTCGAGGAGTCCTGTGCCAACGAGGAGGAGCACAGACCTCTGAACATTAATGAGAGTGGAGTGGTGGTCTCTGAGGAGCCAGTCTTTTGGTCCCTCTGCCTCCCTGTACAGTCCGAGGCGACTGGGCATGGCTTACAAGATCTGATTAGGTGTAAATTAAAACTTCATTAACCGTCAGTGCCGATTAACACCGCGGTGGAAGAACGCCTTTGTTTAAGTTCATCATATATTACCATGTCGCCTCTTTGATGCTGTTTGAATGTATAATATATAATTGATATTCCTGTATGTCTCCAGCATTCAGCTTTGATCACACACCACACTGTGCTGCGGTGTTTTTCATTTTGAATAATGTTGGAATATTTGCAGACACGGGGTTAAGCAGGTCAAAGTTCAGACTGAGCCCTCCAGCTTTCACATACTGTGATATATCAGCTGGAATGCTGATAAAGATTTGCAAACACTGGATTTACCTTGCAATGAGTCCTCCTGCGTGGGAAATGATTTAAGCAATCATTTTAAACAGTAAAATGAGTCAGGCCTTTCAATGCAGTAAGATACTCAAGCCCTAAAACAATTGTGGTGTTTGCAGTCCTGACTGGGAAATCCAAATGTAATAATTCAGAATGTAGTGTACAGAGTAATTCTTCCCAATTTCCAGTGAAATGTTACTCACAGTGTACCAGTACATCATGTAGTACATGTACATGTAGGTGCAAAGGAACAAGATGTGAAGCTAGGGAATAATTATTAATTACCTAATTAATTAAACTGTAGGTATTTGTGAACTACCAGGTTCCTATTCTATTAGTAAGGTAATTTTATATATAATATAATATATATATAGTATCAACTTTATTGGCCAAGGATGTGTACATGTACAATATTACAATATTACAACAGGTACCAGCTAGTTAAACACACAGACGATATAAATCATTTTTATGCTTAAAGATTGTTACCCCTTTATTCCCTAATTAGTACAAAAAATGACACCGCAAACTGGAAGGGATTTAGCCATACATTGTGGACAGCAATCTAGAGCATTACCCAAAACTCATATGTCAAGATCCCTGTCAGCATGGTTTGGGTTTAAAACGTGACACTTCTCATCCTGTAAAGACTTTTTAAAGGGAGCAGCTAACAGCGCTGAGTCTTTTCAGAGATAGAAACCACAGTTCATGTTTTCATCTCAGCACCCGACCGAGAAAAATATGTGTGCATTTCACACTGAACCAAAGCCCTATTGACAATACCAAAACTCTTATATGTGTAAACTGTAGTGCAAAGCACCACGGACACCTATTGGCTGCCCCCCCTTCACAAAAAAAGGGGACAAGATGTTGCAGCAAAGGCCTGTGTCAGAGAGACAATTTTAGAAATATCTATTTTTATTTTTCTGGGTAAAGCCCATGATGTGAGGCTTTGCTACAGGCCATGGGAATAGCATGGAAAAGATCGGAGTTCTTCATTTCTTCACACAAAAACCATCCAGCCTGAGAAAGCATCCACCCAGTGTCCCATGTGCCAACCCACACCCCCCCCAGTCACCCGTCTCTGTCTTTCTCTGCTGCTTCCTCACTGTCAATTACCACATGTGTGCTTTGCAATGCAGATGGAGCAGGACGCTGTTTAAATCCTCTCTGCCTTTACTTGACATACACACACGCACACATACACACACACACACACACAGAGGAAACCTAGGGAATTAGGTTTTTCTCAGAATCTGCAGGCTGGGGCAGATAACATAGAGTCCTAGCTACCCAGAAGTGTGTCTGCAGGCATGCATTAAGTAGTGTGTGTGTGTGTTTGTGGGTGTGTGTGTGTGTGTGTATGCATGTGCAAGAGACACTAATCGCTTACCATCCCATTGTCCTCCTCCATCTCTTTCTCCTCCTCTTCCTCCTCACAAACCACATCTTTCATGTGACACACAAACACACACGCACACACCAAAGACAGCTTGACACACATTCATCATCAATCTGAGATCGTGTTGCATGGTATCAGCTTCATTACAAGCACCTGAACTGAGATGGCCTTAATTAACCCCAGAACACCTGCATGCCTCCACCCATCGCAAACATATTCGTAGTTGACTGTGGAGCTTGGTAGCTTTCAACATAAATTGTTAGAACTCCTTCCCTCTGACTTGAGGTGCCTGCGAATCCTGCACGTCAGGTTTGAAATACATACAGGAAGTAGAGCATACGCGCTCTCTGTCTCACACACAAACAGGACAGTGCAGCTCTGCGTCTAATGCAAAGACACAATACAGGCATTGTGCCCATTTTGTGATGAAGATGAGCCCGACAGCTCTTCAAGCAAACTAGTTCGAGACGGTTTCCCTCACAACTGATCAAGTCTGAATGGTACAGGTTTGACTGTGTGATACTGCTTACGATGACAAAATCATGTGATACAGATGTCACCGTTGATGATTTACACTCAAAATGCACACAAAAGAGAGCCTAAATAGAAAAAAAAGGTGTTTCTAGTTCACTTTCTGCCAGCCGCCTCAGGCCCATTCAATTAATTGAGGGTTTGAGCAAGTGTGCACACACACGTGAACACATCAAAACCCCTGCTTAGGGGTTCTGCTCAATGACAGATAGGTTACAGCCCAGTAAAAATTAATGATGAAGACAAATTGGAGCAGCACCTGGCCAGTGATTTATCAAAGCCCTGCAGCTGAGATGGTGCTTTTTGCCTGCAAGGGATTTCAACGCATTTCATTGAGAAGTATTTCAAACCCACCACAGAGGCCTGACGAGGGAAGAAAGAGAGACAGACAGACAAAGGATTTATTGATTTCAGTTATTGTGAAATTATTTGATGGACTAAAGGAGTGTGCTTTCTTAATAGAATAAGTAGCCTACTGTAAAACACCAGCGCCTACAGTATTTAAAGGCAGCAGGTGAATCAAAGTGAAAGCTTTCCACGTTGATTTCAAATCTTCTTTGGTCGCAGGAGAACAGCAGATGAGAGACACCAGACAGCGGTGACTTCTTTTTCCCCTGTAAAGTTATTAATAGGATTCTTGACCACAATTCATTTTGACAAATCGCTACGCAGGCCATCGGGGTAGTTTGACTGTGTCGAACAGTGCCTCACACCCAGAGTTTGATAACCTCCCCACCTGCTCACACTCCACCACCAACACTTCTCCTGCAGGATATTTGATGGAAAGATAAGCTCAGATGGCGAAGATACAATTTTTTTTCCACAGTAAATTTATCTCTAGCGGGAGAAAATTCTCGAGGCGATAACAGAGACATGAAAAGGATGTAGGAGGAGCGGTTCCCACACTTCCATCGTGAACCGGCTGTCAGTCAGAGTCTGCGTGAGGGGAAGATGAGTGGGGCGAGCTCGAGTGGGGCTCTTTGAAATCAGAAATGGCCAATTAGTGAACTGTCAGGTGTCGTTTTCTTGTGCCATACATCTTAAATGATTTTTTCGATGC
Organism: Chelmon rostratus; assembly: GCF_017976325.1. Lineage (NCBI taxonomy): Eukaryota > Metazoa > Chordata > Actinopteri > Chaetodontiformes > Chaetodontidae > Chelmon > Chelmon rostratus. The sequence continues at coordinate 21,185,780 of NC_055665.1, forward strand.
CATGTGATCCGTTTCTGGAGCACTTCAGTGATGTTGAGGATTTTGATAAGGGTCAGGTTGCACCTCTCTGAAATCAAAAATTAACTTGTGATGATGGAGAGAGATGAGCCTGACGGGAAGGAGCCTGAAGTTAATTGCACCATTTTAAACTTTCCCCGATGCACTTGAGATGATCATAAACCTCACATCATACACCGAATTTACTGTGATCGCCATCCAAAAGCTTTTTAAGGCATCACCCAAAACCAAGGCCTTAATAAAGCACATTAACAAACAAGTACGGGTTTCAGCTCCGTCAGTGATACATAAGAGAGAGATTGCTGCACTAAAACAACATGTCTGATCTTCACGTGTTCCTTGGTTGTGATTGTAGAAAAAAGATTGCCTCCATGTAGAGGTTGGTATTCTCTTAATTGAAGGGTTACATCTATCAATGAAATGCCTCTTTGTTTAGATAAAGCTTTTCATTTGATGCCAGAAACAAGTAACAGTGTCTGTTTGAATTCAGTCCAAAGAACAGGAATAAAGTGAAACGCTCGAATAAGAAAACAAATTAAACAAAAACACGCAACTGGAAGCACCAGTTTGTCCTGTGACTACAGAACACATGTGTCTATTTGTGTGTGGTGTGCTGTATCCCTTTCACAAAGGCACTAGTATAGTCTAAGTCTACCTGATATTTATCAGAAACCTCAGGGAGCATTTGTCCCCTCACATCCCCCCGGGAGGCCCCAAACTGCAGAGGTGGGAGCGGGAGATATTTTATTGACTTATATGCTTCCTGACCTTTAAAATGCACCTGGGTCAATTGTGAGACTCGCTTCCAGGTATTTCAAACTTACGTTTGTGTGACAAAAAAAACACAGATATGTGTTGGGATGTGTGTATGTTTTCACACATTCTGCAGGAGCATTTTGCATAATGATGCTAAAGTCAGAGTGTGATGAATATACTGTAAGAAGAATAAGAAGAATAATTGATAATTACAATGTTTTCAGAGTACAGAGAGCATTTTTCAGTGTAGATGATCTGAAAACTGTTTTAAATCAAACACAGATTGCTCAGAAAATACAGATTCACTCTACACTCTACTTTTTCTGGGAATTACGAGAGCTTTCATCTTTATGTGCACCACTTTAAAAGTTGCAGATACACAGAGACACAAAAACGTACTCACGTGGACACAACCACCATGACAACGCACACACACATTCACACACAGCATGTTACACTTTCCCCCACTACAGAACACAGAGTACATCACTGGAGGCAAGGTTACCTTTGTTGTTTTGGCTCTCCTTGCCAGATGCCTTTTGTAGGTGCCTCTCCCTCAAGCACTTTGCGGCTGCTGGAATACACACTTGCACATGCACACGTAGACACTGAGACACACACACAGCACGGCGTGCACTCAGTCGCTGATGCACACAGATGCATGCACGCGAACACGCAGTTGCACATGAGCTAACTCATACACACTCATGTACCACCTCCACCCTGTGACTCCTCAAACGCACGCAAACACATACAGTATGTGCTCACACAAGCCCACACACAGTCAACCCCCACCACCCCTGGGTGATGAACAACATCTGCTTATCCATCCCTCCGTCCCTGCCCCTGGCGTGGCTGCTGGCTTCCTCCTGGCTGCACTGCCACAATGTCATCTTGTCTGCCTCTCTGTCACCCATTACTAAAATGTGTAGTGACAATCAGGCTTTTTTACACAGGCCGCTCCCCTCGCATCAGACTGGGACCAGTGGTTCCAGCCTGCACAGAGGACTGGTAAAATGATGAGGTGTCTTCATCCAGGCCTGCTGGAGGTATTCCCATGGTTCAGGACAAGACTTTACATGATGGGTCTTATTTTTTTACCGTGAAAGTATAATTGATTACCTGGTATTTGTCTGCTTTGGGTCTCACAAGACTGTGGGACATCTGGCCTTGTTGTACTTGCCACCACTCTAAAGAAAACCAAACAGATTTTTCATTTTGGCAGCTATTTCTTCTCAAAAATCACTTTTTTTATTTGCAATTTGAAGGAACTACCACCAATTAAAAGGGACTCTATAGAAAAACTGCTCCTTAGCGTCACATGCACTAATTTGTTGATAAAATCAACACAGGTCTTTTGTGTATTTGTCAATTATGAAAAAATGAGACACACTATTTACCATTTATTGTGCTTACAAATAGTTTCTTGTGTAATTTATTGTTCAATAGCTGGAATACATGAAATAACAAGGAGCCAATGCTGTCAAGAGTCAACCACTATAACTACAACTACTATTTGTACCATTTAACCACTGTCCTGAAGTCCGTTTCATGGATGGTGATAGCTGTTGCCGTCCATGTAATATAAGTGTTTACAGCAAGTTTGATGAATTTCCTTGAGGTGATACAAGTGAGTCAGTCGCCCCTGAATCCTAATGTAGACACATGTAAATTATGTGTATTTGATTTTCATTCATTCTCTCTTTAATTGTGAAATTAAAGCTAGGTATGTGAATTTATGAATTTAAGCCATTTCCTCAGCCTCACTAACTCAGAAAACATTTTTCAGATCAGACTTCCACTCACATTTTTCCACTCACCTGCATGCACATACTGTAATACCCTCTGCCTCATCATTTCTGTGTCTGACCCAGCTCTAAATAAACTACTGTAGCTGTGGGGGCCAGGTCACTGAGGATGTTGCTGTAGAAGCACATTCTCTCTCTCTGTCTCTCTCTCTACCTGTCTTGGCCAGTGGGTCTCTGTTACTTACAGGTCTGCAGGCCTGCAGTCTCCTGACACAGACAGATGACATATTTATTAGCTTGTCAGATCCTCCTACTCCCTCCCCCTTGTTCACACATACACTGTTTCTTTCTCATGCACGCACACACACACACGCATACACACGCATGCACAAATGAGGGAAAACAATAACTGATACACAGACATGCATTTAAATCCACACACACATAAATCCACTGACTGCTATTTTAGCGTTGTTACGACTTTACGATCTACACTCTTAACTCGTCCGCACACTCTCCCTCTTCCTCTTCTCCTTTGTGCACTTTCTATTTTCTCTTTTTCTGTCTTTATCTCCCTCTCTCTCGCTTATACCTAAGCTAAACAAAACAATTGGCTCCGCTGTCGGCTAATTGGGACGGGCTCCCGTGGCGAGGTGCGGGCAAAGCGCTTGATGAGGCATAAAATGATGATTAATTAATTTACTGCTCAGTTGGTCATCAAACTGAGAGCTTTATGAGACTCCCAGCAGTCAGCCAGCCCAGCCCGGCGCAGCGCAGCGCACACACATTCACAGAAGCACAAATGTACTGTATGTGCCTTCACAGCTTTTCAGTGCTGCCAGCCATCAGCCTGTACGCTCATGCACACAAACACACACACATACATGGCAGTGCTCCCTGTGGTCAGCGGTATGCATGGGGTGAGCAGCCCTGCCTTTGCAATGACCTGTGTTGGAAACTGACTTGAGCGTGGAAACACAGAGAAGGTGTACTTGTGTTGGCAGGTATTCACTTGTTACTGAGAAAAGCCCACTAAACTCAATCACTAAATAAATATAATAAATCAATTATTGTGGCTTTGGTATTAATGTCACATGTCACCTTGAATTTCTATGCACTATTGCTGCAGTATAAACCGTTGTTTTGTAACCATGTACCTTTGAAAGCAAATTGAAAAGACAGAAGAAATCCTTTGCCACACAGATGATCTTACATCTTATTTGACTTGTACAATTTCATCTTTACATTTCAATAAATTAGTCGGGCCATTATCTATCACTTAAACCAGGGGTGCAAGGACAAATGTGCTTGGACAAACTTAATGCTCTGTTGAGTTTGGATGCCCAACAAGCAGCTTTCAGACCACATTCTGACACAGACAGTGTTATACAGGCGAGTTTTGTGGTGAGCAACTAATAGCTAAGAAGCTGAAACCTCCTTAGAAAGAGAATTTGTGAAGGAGAGCCTTGTTGCTGCTGCAGAGCCGCCACCACGAAGTAAAATTGTTCAATTTGTCTGGAATAATTCATAGAGATTAAGGAAAACCTGTTGTGGAAACTCAGTGACAGCATCTGTGTGATTTGATCTTCATGGTGGAGGTTACCAAACATCTCTCAGAGCTGAACCTCAAGCTCCAGCAGCTTCTCAGCTCTCTGCTTTCAAATGTGAAATCATCTGAAGTGAAATTAAAGCTGTGGCAACCGGAAAGAGAAACTGTGCATTTTCCTACTCAGCAAAAGCTGTTCTGACATCTGAATATGCTGCTGAGTGTGAAAACTCCTTCAGGCGTTTGGTGAGAGGTTTCAGGACATGAAAAGTCAACAAAAGGAACCAAACATATTTGCTACACTGTTTAATGTGGAACGAACTGATGTGCCTGATGCCTGTGAATATTCTCATTCATCCAGGTCATTGTAAGCTTTAGGGCATTCAATCGTTCGCAACTGGACCTCGTCAGTTTGTCTTAGAAGACGTTTCGCCTCTCATCCGAGCAGGCTTCATCAGTTCGTACGCAACCAGACTAGATAGGACAGCTCTAGTCCAATGCAATGGTGTTAGGTTCAAGTATTTATCCCCTGAGTGAGACCAACCCACAAAAATGTGCCTGATAACCTACAACATGAAGTCATTAAACTGCAAAGCAATGACCTGCAACTGAGAGCAGCTATTTTCAAAACTGACTCTCGCATGCCTCAGTTCTGCTCAAGACTGACTGACCCATACCTGGAAAACCAGCTTTGAGAAGCATCATCATCATCATCATCATCACTGTTATCTGAAATTAGAAGCCTCACCAAAAAGAAGTCAAGTCAGATCTCTTTGCTTCTTTTTAGGCCTTCAGTCAGATGGCATCCAAGGCTTCCTTGGTCTTTTTAGGTTACACCTCAACCAGTCATCTGCAGGTTACTTCAGCAGGCAGACAGGCAGCATTTTGCAAATGCAGTAACTAGCTCCTGGTTGGTTGCCCTCTCCTGCACAAGGAATGGGAGCTCTTCTCATACTGAGAGTCAAAGGAGGATCAAATCTGCTTGCTAAGCGAGAACATAGAGGAGGTAACAGATTAATCAGCCGATCACTATTGAAAACACGTGGGATCTAAGGTATAGAATAATCTTGTACCTCAACAATGAAAGAAGCCCAGATTTTGGCTTCCACATACACATAACTGCATCTAATGCTGGCACTAAAGCTCTACCCACTTTTACAATAAAAAAGGCTGCTAAATGTCTTGTCTCACACAGCAGATACAGTGACGGAGAGAAAGCAAGAGAGTGAAAGAGAAGCAGAGGAGAAAAACAAAGAAAAGAAAAGCAGCGACAGATCAAACAGGAGTGATAAGCATCAGGGAGAGAAACACCTGGGCTCTCAAACAGGCCGCCGCATCTTGATTCCATTCTGTTTATTTCAGCTCTGTCACTGTGATTGATCATCTGATGTACCTGCACTGCCAATCTCTCCAAAATACTCCTCTGTTGTTTTTTTTCCTCTTTTTTCCTCTTTTCTCACCACCAACCAACTGATATGCAAATACAGCGAGGAGAGTCACAAAGAGGAAAGGGTGCCAAGTCAAATATTTTAAGTCAAGGGAGCTCTTTCAAAGCATCTCAGGGTTGTAAAACAATGATCGTCTCATCATCATCAAAAGGCTGCATGTCAGGATTATGCAACACAAGCAATATGTGGTGCCATTCGTGTTCATTTTGATTGTATAAGACCTATAGTTGTCTTTTATGTCCCTGTGGAATTACATGTTTGAAAAGGGATCATGGAATATTGTCTATACTGAGGAATCTGCTTTATCATTGGCTTAACAACAAATCATCACAACAATGGCATTGTTCTGTACTTAGTCTAGTAATTTAACAAGTGGGTTCCTTAAAATCCCACCCAGACAACACCAAGCCTAAACCAAATCTTCATATTTGTTTTGTTCCATGCCGACAGCAAAAGCGTGAGCTCTGATTTCCAAAGACTAAAATTAATATTTGAAGACTGTTTTAACACACTGAGGCTGTGTGACTGATCAAAACTGTGCTAGCTGTGTAAGTGAAATAATTCCACATGTGTCTCCTGTGAGTAAAACAGGATCATTTGGATTGCTGGCTTGCTCGTCTGTTATTATATCTCTTGCTGGTTGTTTTTACATGTAAAAATGTTTCAGTCAAATCAGTCGTCTGGGGCTAGTTACTCTACAAATGTTGCTAAACTGGAAATTCCAGCCTCTTCTTGAACAACGAGCCTATGATCATTCTGTGTGCAGAATTAACCACGACGAGACAGTCGGGGCAATGTTATGTTGATTGAATCCATTCATGTTCCAAGCTTTCAGGTAAATAACTGTATAACAAAGGTTATACATCTCTCTTATTTGTGTATCTCTTAAGCAATAAATTGGACAATTTATTTGCTTTTGAGTCCTCAAAATTGACAAGTTTCACATTTCCATCAGTCTGTTTTGTTAACAGTTAAATGTATAATTTAATCTATGTAACCTCTTACAACTTATTGGTCAAAATATGACAAAAATATCCTTTTCAGCAGAATGTCATGTGGTCTGGATGCTCGTGTAGCATTCCCTGATGAAAGCAGATAACAGACAGACAGAGCTTAAGGCAAGTGTCGTTACCTGGAGATCCTCCTAAACAAAAAACAGCAACCACATGTGTACCTCCATTAAAATGAAAAAGACTCCACTTACTAGTGCAACTGGAGTATGTCTGTAAAATATAATGCAACTCAAAGAATGCATTGAATCCAAGCCCTCATAATTATGAGAGAAATCATTTTTTTTACGGGAATGCCACTAATAATGACGGCCTCCAAACTGACCAGAAGTGACGGAGTTTAGCCAATGACACCAAGATGCTGGAGTGAACCCAAAACAATACAAAGTTAACCTGTTGGCCAGTTCCTCTCTCTTTTTCTCTTGCTCACTCTCTGTTTGTGACTCCCTCCTTCCTTCACCAAGTCTCATAATTGCTTTAGGACTCTGTGGATCCGCTCCTGAATTCAAAGGTGGGGAGTAAAAATTGGATTTGCAGCAAACATGCTGAGCTGTGTTGCTCTCACTGTCCGGTCCTGTCCTCGGGGCTACACACTGCACTTATATTGGCTCCATGCACCCAGAAAAGGGGATATACAGTAGAGCCCCATATAGGATGTATGTATGTGGGTGTGTATGTGTCTGAAGCTTTAAAAGGGGGGAAAATTCAAAGGACCACTATAGTTGGTGAACAACTAAAAATGTTGAATGTTTTGTGTGTGTGTGTGCAGAAGTGTGTGTGTGCGTGTGCGTGTGTATGTATATACATATGCTTGCGGTAGATAAAGGACATTGTGTTTCACACTTGGGCTTCATGACCCCCCAATCACAATTTTTTACCTCTCTCTTTTCTCTCATTTGCTCTCTCTCTGTCTCCCTCTCACACACATTGATTCAAATAATTCATCAGTGGACTGACACAGTGCAGAAGATCTAAGGCAGAGCCCTTTAATGAGTGTTTGTGTGTGTGAGACAGATAGAAATAGAGTCACTTTGTGTGTCTGTGCGTATTTCTGTGTGTGTGTGTGTGCATACACACACGTCTTTGGGGCCTGACAAGATGTCTGTAGCTGCAGGTGAAGAGTCTTGGCTGAGACCCTGATGCAGTCTCCTTGGCAGGCTTAAGACGGCGTCACATCAAAGCTTAAACCCTGGAGAAATAGGAGTGTACATTGTGTGTGTGTGTGCGCGTGTGGGGGTCTGAGTCGGTGTGTTTGTATGTATTTGGGGTTGTGTTGCTAAGCAGTTGCCCGCACAGTGAAGGAGAAATGTATTTTGTATTTTTTTTTTACATCACATATCTTTTTTTGTTTGATCACCGGCAGATGTCATAAAAATCATTCAAAAAGATCTTGAGGGCACGCTAATAAATGGAAAAGCTGACTCATGGCATCAGTTACACATCATATATCACATATCTCAGACCAAAGCTCTGTTTTTCACATATCTTATATAAACCAGTAGTTTATATGGTGCTTAAGTCCTGCAAGCAGTTTCAGAGCACAGTAAAACATAAAACATTAAATCTGACTCAAATAGAGGTGTTCATGAGAGGCCATGGTGACCAGATAACATATTTGTACTTGTAGTTTTATCTAAGCATCAGAAATGTAATAAGAGTAACCTAAAGACTCTTCTGGAACTCTCTCTCAGGCAAACACACATTCAGATTGTTGTATTGTAGGCAAAGATTACGTCTGAAAGGCTAACTTGCAGTAAATGTGGTTGACAAATGATGAAAAAATACCTCATAAACATGAGCGCATAAAAAAAGCCTCAACAAGAACACGTATAAAATACGTTCTTGGCTTTTGCCCTGCCTGGCGTTTTGCAACAGGTGTGCAGTGTTTATTCTCACCATAAGAAACAGGACTGCTGTTCAAATAGTAGTAGAGCTTTCGACAAACACAGAGGTTAATCTGTTTTAAAACACTGTGGCGAACGCACACTTGTCATGCGCCTTGGATGAAACTTTTCTCTGGGGTCAGAGACGCATGGCAACAGCTCTAAATAAGTCATGCCCCAAAACAAAGAACACTGGTCATTGAGGTTGCTACATGGCCTGTTATTGGAAATGACAAATGGTCTTTCATGTCTCCTTAACTTCCCCCGCTCTTCGTTCGCATTTGCTCTTGGGCCTTTAAGGTGCGAGTCCCTTCCATTACAGGCCGTTCTTCTGGGGCCGAGAACGGGTTGACGGACAAGGACAAGCATTGTAAGACAGCAGTGGCCGGCTACAGTAAGGGAGTGTTTAGCTTCAGCCCATGTCCCGAGGACACGGTGCAGCAAACCTCAGTGGACATCTGTCCATGAAAGATTTAAACAGAGGATAGGTCCATCAGAAGCTCCTCTCAAGATGTCCTGTTCGGGAACACAAACAAGACAGGGTGGGTGGGGAGGGCAGTGTCGGTGCATATGTCGTGTGCATCTCTTAACCCTCTGCTGTGTCAGAAATGTTTCACCTTGCACAAGGAACACACACACACACATTAAACTGGACAGGTGAATGAAGAGACTGTACTATAGACCTTGACAGTTCAGTTCAAATTATACCTGACAGTGAGATACATACAGTGCGGTGTCAAGAGACAATCCCTTACCCTCTAACAGAGGCGGCGCAAAGGACATGGCTTTATGTGTCCGCAGCCGCCAGCCTCTGCTTTCTGACTTTGACAGGTGCCATCCTTGACAGCTGATAGTACTTCTCCCATGTAGAAAATGTTTGCTGACAATGGTACCAAAGCAAATCACTGATAATCATTTGTAACAACGATGTTTTGGAGTGAAAATTACCAAACGTATCAGTTCGGAAAAAAAATGTCTGAATGCAAAATGTGGCATCAGACATAACTTCCCAATGCACTTGCACCCTCTCTTTCTTGTTGTTTTGTGCTGTGCACAAGTTAATCTACAGGCTGGAGAATAAATGGATGAACTAATCACACAAAAAAGTTCTAATCCTGTTTCGGTTCAGGTGTAGGTTGAGTGACGTTGATCTGCTCTCCTGCTAGTTGCCCAGATGACCTCTTAGTCGCCGACAGACGGCGGTAAGCAGAGTCGCCCGAATACCAAATTATTTATAAGCTGCACACCAGCCAACCACCCCCACCCATGTAGTCTAATTTGGCTTCATCAAAGTCTGTGTCTTTTCCGTGCAAGTCGGTGCGTATGTACACATCTGCGGCTCGACCGCATGTACATGTGTTGGCCTGCTCCTGCTAGTGTGTGCATGTATGTGTGTGTGTGTGTTTAATTCACGCAGTTTGGCCACCATAGATGTTTGATGCGGCGACAATGGTCCACTGAACTTTTGATCCACTAAATAGTTAATGAGTGATTTGATTAGGACCAAGATGAGATCAGTGTCTGGGTCAGAGAAGGAAGAGGATGGCGGGATGTTTGACGGAGCGACACATTTTCACAACATCTTTAAGTGGGATCACTCTGCTGTTGATTGTTTTAGCATAGCTCTGCACTTATCCCACATTGGCCTCGAAAAGCTTTTATGTACAGTACTAAATATACTGACTGGACTAATCATGATACAATGAACGTATGTAGAAATTATTTGTTTTATGCGGCGCTGGAATAAAGGTTCTATGTAGTCTTGTATGCATAATGTTTTTTAAACTTTTAACTCTTTAATGGATCAAATATCCTTTTAGGACAGACACTGTGCAGGTAAAGAAGGTATCAATTGACCTGCATTCACCTGACAGCACCTCCACATTTCCTTTCATGGACTATATAATTGGCATGGGTGCTCACTCGCTCACACACACACACACACACACACACAGAGTCCAGCTATAAGCTAGGCTGAGCAGCAGCCAAAACAACAAGCGCTAATGTCACGGCGTCCTCCTCTCTGCTTCTTTCCCCCCTCCACTCAATAATTCAGTGCGTGGTGTCAGACAAAGCTGCCCTGGCTCATACAACCCCTGTAAAAGACACCACTGCTTGCTTCGCTGATTTACATCTCTACCCCCCACCTCTTCCTTGTCGCAATTAAACATTTGTCTAAGTGTTTAGAGGTGAATGCATGCAGACAAAACAGTAGTGGAAACAGAAGTGAGGCCTGCTTGCTAAACATTTTAGCCCTCTGTGTACACCATAGAGAAACAGCCAAAGTTCATTGCTTACCTTTCTTAAATCCCACGTGAAAATGCCCATTAAAATCCTCATATGAAAGAATTCAGCTTGTGAAATTACATATAATTGAAAGAGTGTATATTTTGTTGGAAACCAACAAGTTTGGAATTACAGATTTCTTTTATTGTGGTCATTAAGTTTTATTTATTACATTTGTGCATTAAAGCAAAGATGAACTTCAACACTGTCATTTTCCTGCATGCAGCCATCATAATGGTTAATAGCACCTTATCACTGCATACCCTGTGCAGAGACACAGTGCTCACCGACACCACAGAAACATTTGTATTTACTTCATTACCTAGATTATGATGAGGGTATGCACGACTATCTAAACAGCCTCTTTTTTTTTTTTTTTTTGGTTTGTTTCTTTGTTTCTGTGACTAATGCTGTGAGATTTACCCATGTATAACTTACATACTCGTCCTTGAGCCAGTAATTGGATCGTGCCTGTGACTCAGAGGTCAATCCAGTTATTGCATTTAGGTAAATAAATACATTTAAAAACAGACAGGCAGACAGGTGTCATTTGCAACCCTCCCTCGCTGACTGATAGACACATGTACAGGCAGACCAACATTAAGACAGTGAGACAGCAGGTCAGACAAGAAGACACTGAAGGGGCAGCAGGTACACATGTGAGCACATAAACACACGTGGCTAGCTTAGCAAACGCTGACGGGGGCTACAGACGCACGTTGTTTGGACACACAAATGCACGTACGCGGTAATGAAATCCACTATAATGTGAGTAAAGGCCTCGCTGCCCTGAATGCAGAAGTGTTGGCTCTTTTTTTTTGTTGGCACAGCGCTGGAACTTGGCAAGGACAGAGAACAAGATGCTCAAGTGATGTAGCAGGTGTCTGGAGGAGAGGGACAGAAGGAAAGAGGAGGTCAGAGAAAGAGAGACGGAGAGAGAGGACGAAAAACATCTGTTGTTTCTTCCATGCTTATTTGCATTGCTCCTGTCACCTGCCAGTCTCTGCTAATGGTTTTAGCCTGTGGGAAATGGCCATCAGTTTTTTAAAGGCCAGTGTGTTATCAGTATTTCTATGTTGCATCCTGTGACTACTTTAAATGCTCTGATTATGGAGTGAAAACTTCAAACCTTGTGAAATAGTATGAAATTGAACCTTAGATTTCAGGCCTTCATTTTTTTTTTTTTACTTTATTACAACTTTGGGCTTGTTGTTGCAACTTTTCTGCAAACCTGAAATTTACTGTTCACCTCACCCCTGCCAAATACGTTGGCAAACATGCTGGTTTGTTTAAAACCTCTACGAGCGTCTGACTGCTCAAGTTTGTTTGACTGTGCCAGACCATTTTGCAATGTTGCTGCTCTCCCAGATCTCAGCATTTAAGACCATCATTTTGTGTGATAACCCCTAATTAGCAAATGTTAGCATGCTAACATGCCAAGGTAACATGGGGGAAAATGGTCATTGTGAGCTTGTTAGCATGCTGATTAGCATTTAGCTCAAAGCACCGCTGGTTCTACAGCTTCACCTGGCTGCAGACTCTTCATCTTGTTGTAACTATATTTGATGCTTTTTTTTTCATTTCCTGCCTATTTCTTAGCAGTATAATCCTAATTATATCCTTTAACACAGTGATTTCTGTTCTTAGTCACCTCCCTCGCATGGATTATGACGTGATCTGATGAAACCAAATATGCCGCACGATTTATCCGGAACAACACTCCATTACAACTAACTCGTGTGTCCATTCTGACATGCAGCACACAACCATACATGGACCAACATGACTGGCACCCATACACTCTCTTCCTCTTCCACTTTCTTCATTGCTGCCTTCACTGCCTCCTCCTTAACTCCTAAGCTGCCCCTGTGTAGCTGGTGGGACATGGGGGACGCAGGGAGCCACCCTTGACAATGATGGATTTGACAAGAGGAAAGTGTTAATGATATTCCCCGTTTGATGGCTGGGGCTACTTCACACACATTTGCATTTCCATTCATCATCCCAGCATTTATCATTATGGGGTGGCTGCCAGATCTAATTACAGTCCTGGGCTAACGGGGGGGACGCGCCTGATATGAGGGACCCCAGCCCCTTACTCATCTCTATTTCTCTGTGTTTGTCACTTCCTCTCATTCTCTCTTGTTCACTTTAATTTTCTCATCTCGCTCTCCGTCTTTCTGTTATTTGTTATCTTCTCAATCTCTTTCTGTTTTCTTTCATATTCTGCAGCCCCCCTGTGTATAAATCAGGAGGGAAACACAGGAAAGTATCCAGGCAGGAAGTGCAGCCGTGTAGGACCAAACCCAATTAACTTCACTCAAAATGAAGTCATTTGAGGCCTCTTCATTAGAATTAGCCCAAGAAGAGAGGGAGAAGCAGGGAGGGAAATAAATAAATAAGGGATGCGATTCAGTTTCACAACACTGTCCCCCCCTCTTCTTTCTATTCTCCCTCTCTTCCTTTCCTGTGGGGTGATTTAAGCAGTGATCCAAGGAGATCACATTAGGAGGCTGGTGATTATCCCCTCATAAGTTTATCAACACTAATTATTTGTGACAAATCACTTGTTACAAAGAAAGTCTTGGATATTACACCGTTATCGTATATCTGATAGTGATTAGTGATTTTTTTTTTTTTCCCTCAGTTGGGTCTGATTGGTCTATTTCATTCAACTATTTTCCTGTAAAAATATAATCTTTGTCAATATTTCTGAGAGGTTGGATCAATCATCGACTGCTTTTTTTTGACTGTTCAGATGTAGAAGAATCTCTTTCTCTGCCTGAAGTCTCCACTCATCGAGCCTCTCAACAAAAGTTTCCAGCGCATTGTTTGTGGTTGTTTGTTCCAGGACAAAGCCCAGTACTGTAGTACCACAGGGGAGCTGCAGGGTCACAGTTGGACCGCCTATGAACCACCAAGACCATCTCTCTCTATTTATCATGCGCACAGCATGATCTAGGCAAGCCTGAGAAGAGTCATCCTTCAACAGGCGAGCATGCAACACAACAAAACAGACTGTCGGCCAAACCCCCTCGACACAACTGTTCCATCTACAGCAGCATGAGAAGCTGAAGGTCTTTTGTAAAGCCTTCCTCAGGTGTCTGCGCTTGACTCCTCTGGCTTGTTTTTGTCCTCTGAGGAAGCAAGATATAGCTTGTTTGCCACTAAACTAAATGACCTGCGTTCAGCCACTTTCAGCCACGAAAAGCCTGCACTTGTTTATCTAGATAAGTCTGTTTTGAGCACAGCAATATTTCTGTTGGAAGAAATTGGATGGGGGAACGTTTTAAAATAAGTAAAATAACAGTTAATAGACAGGAGTGCTAAGTCAACCAAGATGATGCTTCAGAGAAAGTGGCAGTGGGCAGCACAGATAGCGTAGGATTAAAGCAAGAAATAATTAATATAACAACAAAGAAATGAAGGATGAAAGGAGGACGCTGGACATAAAGAACTGGAAAAGGTCCGCCAGATCAAGTTTATTTTTTGCCTTAACATTTTGTACTACAAAAAGATCAAGTCACGCACACAAAAAAGTTTTTATGAGTGAAAGTTGCTACTTCTCTGAAACTGTTTATGCACTTATCAGGTTTTTAAGACGCACAAGTCAATGATATGAAAGATACAAGGCGTTTAATCAGAATTTTCTTCAGATAAAGAAATGAGGGGTGGGGGTGGGTGGCGAGGGTGGAACAAGAGACCTTTGGTGAGTCAACCCATGCTGGACAAATTACCAAAAGACCTAGCGAGGAAGATAACGACGGCATGAATCGAGGCGAAGCCTGGCTTGGAGGAAATGAAAGGTGCCCTGCACACAGATAACCATCGTGTCGACTTACACAGCAAATGACTGTGCTGGCTGTTATAACTGGCATTAGACGCTCCATCGTTAGATGTAACATGGTCGGGGGAGGGAAGGAACAAAAGTCATGTTCTGGAAAACAACTTCAACTAAGTTGTTTCCTTTTGCTGTTTGGCCGCCATAGCAGACAGGCCTCTGTGATAAGGAGCTGGTAACCTGAACAGCAGATAAAAACATGTCAGACAAGGGTGCACACACACACACACTCATGCAAACACATACACACATACAGCTGCCATATGTTTCAGGAAGCCAGGGACCCTTCAAGATGAGAGGGGCTTCTGAATTATTGATCAGCGATTAACAAATGCAATAGAAATGTTACCCTTGATGTGAGCTGGCCGAGCTGTGTGTGTGTGTGTGTGCGTGCGCGTCACCGCCACCATTTGGTCAGCCCCTGAAAAGTGCATGTTCACATGTTCATATAAACACTGCAGCACATGTGTGCAGCTATGTTCATTTTTTCCATGTAACAACAAGATTTGATATGTGTTTGTATATTGGATGCATTCACAATTCATATGTTTACATGAAAAAGTATGTGTGTGTGTGTGTGTGCGCGCGTGTGTGTGTGTGTCATGAAGGGCTACAAAGAGAGTCACCACTGCGTTTGAAGGGGAATCTAATTCATTATTAAGTCAGGGACAAAACAGGCAGTATGGGAGGCGGGTAACAGTAGGTGATTTCAGGCCTGTATTGATTACTGGCAACACCAGGGAGCCAAGTGTAGTGTGACGGGTTGAACAAAACCTGCAGAGCACACACACACACACATACAAACAGGCCATGGCTGTAGAATAGCCATTGTCATTGCCTTTGAAGCATATTGTCCGGGCTGTTGTGATGCTCTTTCACTGAGGTGAGTCATTTAGCTGAGTTGGGTGGCAGGTTACCCCTGTCAGGAAGTTGATGGCTAGCTAATGTGACACACTGTTTTTGTTCGTTGTTGGGTAACTGATTGGAGCCTATTGTTGCTGATAGGTGGGTGGAGGAGAGTCGGAGCTGCAGTTGTTGGGTTTCCGACAATTAGTTGCAAGTTGCAAGTGCCTTTTCCAAATGTCCCATCAACAGACAGTGAAAGAAGCACTGCCTGGACTACAGTGATGAAACACAAAGCAGGGACTCCTGATGAATGGGGGAAGTTTCATGCTGTCCACAAAAAAATCCCCAAAAATCAAGGCACACAAAATCAAGCCGACATAATAAGGAAGTGATAATATTTATCAGATATGAATAAATCCTGCTATAAATATCATGAGTGATTCATCCCATGATTAGCGTGATTTTATGTGCGTACAGCATCCATAAGTTTACTATAAGCTGAAAACAACTAGAGCTAAAATAATAAGTCATTGTAGTCAATTCACCATTCAAGTAATTTTTTGAGCACAAAAATGCCATTTCCAGCTTTTAAAGTGTGAACATTTGCTGGTTTTCATGCTCTTGTACGATAGTATTCCAAATATCTTGAGGATTTTGGGTGTTGATCGGACAAACCATGCAATGTTAACTTGGGCTCTGGCAAATTTTAACGTTCCATTTTTCACTATTTTCTCACCTAAAATCAAACAGATAAATCATAAAAAAATGAGAAAACAATTAGCAGACCAATCGACATTAAAAATAAGCTTTAATTGCAGCCCTTAATGTCAACTTAACTTAATGGCTTGAATCGTCAGTACAGTTGTTATGTCTTTAGTTTAGTGAACGCTTCACATTAACATTGCATCACCCTCCAATGATCACTTTTGGTCTGCCATTCAGTGCAGCCAAAATGATGCCCTAAACTGGATTACAACCCTACATGTGCCCCTCTATCTTGGACAGTTCTGTTGCATTCGTGTGTCTTTTGGAAGACGTATTAGACGTTAGTAAAATTTGATCAGCGCGTTTAAAGTCAAATTGAATCATATCCGTAAGTGGATAGCGGCTGACATATGTTTCAGTATCTCCCAGAGAGTGATACATTATTCTGTGGCCAGAATAAAAACATAATGAAATATAAATATCCATTAATCCTCACATTTCATCCAGTCAGTCAGCACGCAGCCCAGCTCAGCCTCAGCCTGCTGCTAACACGGTGTGATGTCCGTGTGTATTTTGCATGAGGGGAATGCAGTTGTGTGCGTTGTGTGCGCTGCGCCCGTGCTCGCCATGTGTGTGCGTGTGCGTCTGGTTTCCTGGCCATGAGAGAGCAGTTCACACTGTGAAAGAGTCATCTTTATTATAATCTGCCAGAAGTAGTGGCAGCTTGGGAAAGGAACTGCCACAGCTAGGTAATCGAAAGCCGCTAGGCTGGGACGACAAGGGGCACTTGTGAGACGTACCAGCACAAGCCATATGGCATACTGGCTTGGCGAAAACTGGCAAGTGTCCTCTCCATATCCAAACATTTTTTTTTATGTAAAAAAAAAAAAACAAAAAAAAGCCACACACACACACCACAGGAGAATTTTTCATCATTCCAGTTTGTACTGCGGATTGTCTGTTCTTTGTCTTCTGCTGCTTCTTGTAATCCTGCAGAAGCATGCCTTGAAGAAATTATCTCAGCCAAGGATGTGCATAAATGTCACAGCATGCACACAATCCAGATTGTTATTTAAGGATGCAGTTTACTGTAAATAAACAGAAAAGAGGAGGAAAATTATATGAAACTCGATCACATTAGTAATACTGACTCTCATTTGACCCCAGCGTATTTGCTGTAAACACAAGGGTAATACAAACCAAAATAAATATTAGCATAATGCTGGGGGCAAGAGAGTGCTTTTCCCATAGAGTGATTAAAATATGAGAACAGAACACAACACAATGTGAAGTCCCACGGCACGACGGCAGTTAGCGCAGGAAAGCTAATTTCATGATGAATTAAAGAACGTGGTGGGTTCTCTCATGAGATATCAGTCCCTTGTATTTATTTTATGAAAATGAGTAAAATTAGCCTTATCATATATTGTCTTAAACATGATTAATAAAACATTAATTTCTTGGTGAATTCTGTTAGTATGTTTTTTTTTTCTATCTTTCTTTTTCTCCGCTGTAGGCTCAATTCTCTTAAGGCACGATTTGCATATTTCACAAACACAAAAGAACAATCGCTTATGATTGTGATGAAGGTTCACTCAGCCTGAGCACAATGAGAACCATGCTGGGGACTCAAGTTATGTCAGACCACCGGCATACACTTTATGTTGTACATTACATTTGAGGTTGAGCTTTAAATGATGTCTTATTCTTAAAATCTTTGTCACTAGTTATTATTTAGCCTGTATTGTTATACAGGTATAAAATATTTTTAATTTTTTCTGGTTTGTGTTGGGACACTCTTAGAGTTAGTGATTTTTGAATGCATATATTCATATGTCAACTGACAACTAAATCTGATTCATTACTGAGTACTTTGGGAGGCAGACGTCTCTTATTATTTAATTCCCTGCTATTTTATGAATTATGGCTGCTCTGCATTCAGTGCTTAACTGACTCCCTCTACCTACCAGGGTAGAAATGCAGTGAATAAAAATGGAGTCAATAGATCATGGGGGATACTTAACTGCAGACAGCCGTGATTATGAGGTGCGGGAATGTGCCACAAACTTACTCCGGGCCAATATGTATTGCTTACGCTTATAATAAATGTTATCTTTCTGAGGAGAAAAAAGCTGTCAAGTTGATGAAAGACACAGATGAGCATCTATATGGCTGACCAACCATGCATAGATATGCACAAATGCAGTTTTCACTGAGGGAGCGGAGGAGAGGGAAAATATGCTGCTATATCGCCCCATTCAATGAGCATGAGTAATTGTTTTAACTTGTTTGGGTCTTGATTCTCTTAGTAGTGTGTTAGAAAAGAACAAAGCAGGTGGAATAATCTAATAAATGACTGTTAAATACAACAAAGGCATAATGGACATTTTAATGGACGTGGTGAAATTAAAAAAGAAAATAAAAATGTGTGTTTTTCTTCAAATTTCTGTGTTTTTTTTTTCCTCTCCCTTGTCCTCAAAATACATCCTGGCTTGGCCCCCAGCTCCCATGTGACCCTGGATAGAATGGAGTGGGTGTGGAAAATGAATGAATAGGTTGATATATGAAGAGGAAGTGCTAACTGCAGCAACCCATGGCCTAGTTTGCTCTGATATTAAAAAGATAAGTAAAGTTGAGCTCTTGGTGGTCACATGTTCTGTAGCTTCCTATGTAATACGCAACTCGACCCCTGCAGGCTTTAATTATGAGTCTTCTACAGGTATTCTGCGTAAGACGGCCGACACCGTAACCATGCCCAACCAAGTCATGCAATCCTATTTTGTCCTTTAAATGTTATAATGACAGTGCTTAGACAACAACAAGGCATCTTCTGCCTCTCCCTGCTCCATTACCTGGGCCTGGATCTTAGCTAGGGGTGTTAGAAGCTGTACTAGTTGTTTGTAATGAATATGTCTACTTTGCCCGACGTATCAAATGGCACTGTTAACATGACGTAGAGAAAACATGAGATGGTCTGGAAACTAAAACCTGTGTCGGAATATCACCGTTGTCCTTCTCTCTCCTCACCTGGCTTAAAGGATCATTCATGTAACCTCTCATGACTAATAGGAATTAGCCGTCCCCCTCGTCTCAAACATCACAGTGGAAAGAAGTGAAAGAGAGAAAGAGGCCTGGTGCCCCTGGATCCAGTCATCCAGGAGTCTGCGGTAAAACCGTCTCGTCTGTACCAAAAATGTGTCTCAAGCGAAAGTGGGTCCTTTTGTGTCAGGAGGGATTATTCAGGTTTGGTTTTGTACAAGAGGCTTGACAAAAACAGATTCAAGCATGGTACAAGTCGAGAGCTTGTTTTGAAGAAGTGTAGTGTAAAATCAAGT
This sequence comes from Chelmon rostratus, assembly GCF_017976325.1. Lineage (NCBI taxonomy): Eukaryota > Metazoa > Chordata > Actinopteri > Chaetodontiformes > Chaetodontidae > Chelmon > Chelmon rostratus. The sequence continues at coordinate 21,205,202 of NC_055665.1, forward strand.
TGAAGACTGAGTCTAGATTGGTGCCAAGACGGTTGTTGGCTGGAATTGCTTGAGGAAATGCCTCAGGAGAAAAAGACACTGGGAAAAAAAGACTTATGTGCTAGTTTTTTTATTTACATTGTAATTAATTTTAAGATGGTTGGACTTAACTGCTGCCTAAAAAAATGTGAACTGAACTTGGTGGAATAGATCATTAAAAGTCATCTTATAATTAACAGAGAAACACTGAGAGCCCCTGCAGTTGTCGACGCAGCCCAAACAGTTCCAGAGCCCCTGTTTTAGACACAAAGGAGAGAAGAACATGGCAGTAAACAGGAAAATCTGTGTAAATATAAGAAATAAATAAGACTTTAGTATTATTTTAAAATGCAAAGCTCTAGCATTTTATTTTAACATTACGTGTCACCTAATTGGAGTTTCAGTATTATTGTCTTGATAACATGATAACTGATAACGCAATGGTTCACTTAGTGTTATTAAGCTAACGTTAGCTGGCTATCCTCAGTGAATACTTTCAGCCCAGTAACGCCGCTGTACTGTATATGGATATCATGATCAAATATGTAAACATCAGTTTAATTAATTTTGCACTTGTATTTTACACGTACACGTTCGGACTGAATTTGATATAGTCTCAATTATGGCTGCCATTGTTTCATTATTACAAAAAGGAACATATATTATCTTAACATGTAAACACACAGAGCAAGTTTCCATCATGTACGTTATCTCCAAACAACGAGACAGAAGGGTCTCTGGAGAGTTTTGACTCTCTAACAATGCATGCTGGGAAATCTGCCGAAACTGTATGCTGATCAAATTTCAAATCAAGTTTAGAAACATTTGATCGAGTCAACTTGAAAAAAATAAAACATTGCATTACATATATGTAATGTAATATGAGTTAATAATAAAATATGAGTTGTTTCCACTAAATTCCCCTATGACGTTTTACAGTGACGGCATCGGTAGGCCATGGGTAAATTATGAATGCTGCTCCGTTAGGTGATGGTTTCATTAGGCAAAGAAACTCCTTCTGCTATTTATGCTAATTATCTTTTTCCTTTCCTTTGTTTTTTTTTTTCCCAAGTGATGACGACCGACCACAGAGGTGGTATGAAATAATGGGTGATGAGTAACCCAGAATTAGATGAAACCACTGGAACATAACCACAGGAACGTGAAGCCATGCACTTAATTAAATTAACTCTGATCCCCGTTTACCTTGACCATAGAATGTTAATATTAAAGAATATATCATTAATTAACATAGGTCATATGCATACCATATTATTATGCCGCAGGGCATGATAGGAGTCCCATGATGATGAATTAAGGCAGTTTCCCTATCTCTCCAGGCAGCCAAGTGTGAAGTAGGAAAGGTTTGTGTGCGCCTCGTAGAGCCATTTGGGCCATTAACGAAATAATCACATGATTATTGAAGGGATTGTTTGATACTATGGTCATATTTAGTTAAATAATTGCTGCTGACGCTGGTATTTACAATGGTAAATGAAAACGTTTCACTGGTAAGAGGTAAAATGTGATCAGAGATTCACCGCTAAAAATTTTCATTTGAAATATTTAGAGTTATCTACGACCTTATGACAGAAATTGATCAACATGTTAAAAAGAAATACAATCCAAACATCTAACCTAATATCCCAGTGTTGGAAAAGTTCTGAATGCTGGAGGGGTAGTTCTGCTAAATCCACAAATAACCACTCTTCTGTGGCTTGTTTGCCCCCTGAATTTGCTACCAGCACAGTAACAGGGGACTCCCTGTCCTGCTCTCTGGCACTCAGGCCCCAGGCCAGCCCTCGAGGAGCCCTGCTTCCAACATCAGGAGATAAATACATTGTTCCCGGTAGTATTATTTCTGCCTGAATACAGAACAAATACAAAATGGTCTGTACTCCAGTGATGAAAGTAACTTTTAAAGACGGTCAAAACTTGGAAGTGTAGCTCTCCTCTAATGCAAACTTAAAACATCTAAAAATGTCTTCAAAACATCAATCAATTTAGATATTCCTTACAAGAATATATCCATGCATAGAAGTGCACTTTACCCTTCAGAGACCAACAACTGGATCATCAACATGCATCTTTAAATATTTCATATTTCAACAATCAGTAAAATATTGATGGTGAGATCATCAGTGAGGGCCAATCATACCTCAAGACCTGTTAATATGGAAGGCTGATGACAGATGTCAGCAACATGTTAATGTCAGGAAAACAAAAGAAAACATGTCTCAGGTCACAGGAGGTGTTTTTCTGGCTTCTACAGTCCTGAAGCCAAAGAACAACATTGTTATTTTTCATGGAATTAATGTTTGTTTGGGAGAAACCCTCAATACTGCTAAAACAATTGAGTCAAGTACAGTAATTAACCACCAAAACTTTGTTTTTGAGGCTTAATGATGCATTGATGTATCACCCAAATACAATTTTATCACAATCTCTTTCTAATTCTGTTTATTTACGTCTGAAAGCAGCAGCTCCAATAATTTCTTTACCCAGATAAACTCAGAGAAAAGGATAACGTCCCGATGGAACCACTTTCCTTTGCCTTCTCCTTAATTTGAACTGAAAGGAAGAATGCGTGTTGCCTCTGTATTTGCACCCATCCTGCGTTGTGAGTATTTGCATTTTTGTAACAACAAAGCCTGTCGATGTCAGATCACTCATTGGTGGATGTTGTTTGCCGATGTAATGAACATGCCTCTGAAGTTCTGAAATAAGAATCAAATTCCCGTTTAGGGAGAGTCTAATTTAACTCTCGGAGAGCTATTGTATGTAGATTGTTAGGCTGCCCTCAAAGAGCATGTGTGTCAGCCAATCTGATTGTACACATACATATTTCATCATGGGCAGAGAAAAGCTGCTCTTCGTTCTGTAGGAAGCCGGCATTCATACAGTGTTCTGATCTTTGTGTCAGATCTTAAATGTAATTTGCAGTTCTATGTAGAAGAAATATTAAGGGAAGTTTAAAGGAACTGTCTGTCCTTGTTTACTGCTCTACTGATGAATCATTTTGAAATATATGAATTTGGCGTCAAAGGGCGACAGTAGGTTAGAGGATCGTAGGTCAAGACTTGGAGCACATGGGCTCATTAGGTCTGTAATGTGACAATGTATTTAAAAAATCTTAAAATCAAGCCTGAATTTAACCAGCAGCCAGTGAAGGGAGGAAAGAATTCGCTCATATGGGACCCTCAATTGGTCTAAGTTAAAATAGGAGCAGCAGCATTCTGCAGTAGCTGAAGCTGAGCCACTGAGGACGGGCTAAAGCATGTAATCCGTGTGTTATAGTAGTCTAGGCGCAAAAAGACAAAGGCATGAGTAACGAGAAGTCCTTCTAAATCAGGAAAAGACAAAGCTGTTTTAATTTTGGTGATATTTCTTAGGTGGAAGTAACAGTTTTTATTACGAGTATCGACGGTTCAAAGTTCAGTCGTGACTCAAATCTGATACCTAGATTTCTGGCTGTAGAATTTATATTTGTTGTGGACCCAAAACATTTGTAATTTGCTTGCTTGGTGGTCGGGGCCAAATATTTGTACTCTTGTTTTGTCTGGGTTTGGCTGAGACTACTCAGAAAATGAACGTTATCTGGTTTAAAAGACGAGTAGATTTGTGCATCGGCAGTGTCGTGGTGAGAGGACACCCCATAAAAATAACTGACAATGCTTCCAAATGGAAATGAAGGGAAAAAAAGGGGACTAAGAATAGATCCCTGTGGCATCCCGCACATCAGTGGAGATGAAGATGAAATACATTTACCAAACAGAAAAATTCTCTCCCGCTGTCTCTCCCAAATTTTCCTGTAAATCTCTTTTAACCTGTCTTAAAAAAAAACACAACAGTTGCTGTAACTTTGACGGGAGGCATAACCGCCTATTTGGTAGCGTGTAGAAAATTGGCTGTAACAACTCAAACAACACCTGGCAACAAAACAAGAAGAAGAACATGAACAAGAAGTGTAAGGGATGGAGCACCTGCCAAAAAAGGCTAAAAGTTTGTGCAGGTATCTCACCAAACAGGAGGTACCTGTAAATCTGATATCGCCATGTCAGTGTGGTGCCTCCAACTTCATCACAGTGCTGCTCCAGGACCATCACTGCAGCTGACCAAAAAGAAGCAAAGTCCACAGAGAGAGCTCATGGTGGATGAATGGGTCATGCACTGAAGTTTAACTTGGGAGAAAGGGGTTCGTGTCTAGAACTTATTATGTTGTTGACTTTTTCAGACTTAGTCCACTAATTATTTTCTGTTTCTTTTTTATTGTCAGTTTTCTGCTGCAGTTTGGTTAGGTTTAGGCAACAAAACTACTTGATTAGGTTTCAGAAAGAATCGTGGTTTGGGTTAAAGTAGACCCTTTCACAATGTTAACAACATTTCAGAGAGGCTAACTTCTTCCCTGTGCATGTTTTCCTGGTCTTTTTCCCACGGTGGCAAAGCTTTGACATCAAAACGGTGTAGTTGATCAGTCCAGGTCCTAGAGCAACATAATTATAATGTTGTAGGAACAACACCAACTAGGTGAAATCAGGTCATGCGTATTTATACTATCTCTGCCATCCATTTTTGTAATCACCCTCCTCTCTGACCAATTGTCTTACTCACCCATAGCCTCTCTCAAAATCACCTTGTCTACATCCAAGGAGTATGTGGACAAGGGTGAGGGTAGTGGGATGGCCCAGGGCGGGGCACCAGCAAATTTCCCTTACTTTTGACAGGTATAGTGATGTGTTGTCAGACTGGAACTTATCAAAAAGGGTGTTGTTGTATAATACAGGCAGGAGTTGACTTTGCAACATCTTTTAAAGAACTTTGGACATGAAAAGAAGGTTACAAGTGTGGACTTCTGTGATCGCTTTTTTAATAAAGGCTGAATGCTAGCTTGCTTAAAATAGTTAGGATTGCAGTCAAGTGTAAGGGAGCAATTAACAATGTTGAGTAAGCTATGGTACCCATAACCTTTCAGGAGTGAGATGGGGAAGATGTGAAGGCTTGAAGAGGAACGCAGGATAATCAAAAATCTGCAACATCGGTGGTAGTAGATGCAATATTAGACCTGGTGTCAGTAACAAAAACATTTCATGGTCAGACTTTGAAGGGGCTGGGAAGGCAGGGGGAGCGGGGTTTGTAAATCTATTAATGGTATTTATTAGGAATCTGGGATTGGGCTGGTTACTGGTCATCAGGTTAGAGAAGTCGTTGGCTCTTGCATCTTACAAGGTCTTTCATATACAAGTAAGGGACATGTAATTTTGTCTTTTTCCACTTTGTTTCTACTGTTCTGCACAATCCAGTCCAATCTAATGGTCAATCCAGGAAGAGTTTCTTATAGGTAACTTTGATCTGAGTTCAATGGGGAGCAATGGCATCCAATATAGATGACAATGAAAAATGTTCAAGTTTTTGGGTTAGTTAATCTTAAATTAAGCATTGATTCTATTGTTAAGAATGCTCAACCTTTATAAAGACAGAATAATCAACCTGTATATGCATATGCATATTTGTACGTGAGCAAATGGATAGATTCATGTGTGTGTGGATGTGCCCTAAACCCAAATATCGAAAATGATGTCCTTCACAACTCATCAAACAAGCCTTGTGAAATCAGAAAGTTGATTTATTTTTTAGCACACCTACCCTCAGATTTGTCACTGAGCTGCCATCACGGGCATCAGCTTCTTATTCACAAAAGGAAGCAAAATATTCACTGCCGAGTGTGACCACATACCTTAAAATGAGTTTCCTCCCTCATTCTGTCAGTCAGGTAGCTCCACTCATCTGGCTGGATAATTTCAATTACAGCTTTCCAAACATCTTGCTCATGTTGTTGTGATTGAAGGTGCCAGCTGCATATGTTGATAGTGTTTGGTTTGAAAGTCAGAGAGAAACATCCTTACAAGAATTTCAAGAAGAGGTATAAATGATTAAAACACATTTAAGTGCATTAAGTTAAATCCTGTTGATTTTTAAAGGGTTCATGATCAGTTTCATAGTTGGTGCGACATGCCACTTACATTAATCTTTGTGGTGTTAAAACCTGTTTGACTTCCCTTTGCTTTTCAATAGAAACACTATTAGCACGAGTTCATACCCAATCAATCTAAATAATAATCTGAAATTGCTTGTGTTGGCTGATGCCTGCCTACATTTGTCTCTTTTCTTACAGATGTGTGAAGGGTAGAGAAACAGCGTTTTTTTTTTTTTTTTTGCGTCGAGCATACCTATACTTTAACCAGCCTCTTTATCTCAATAATGGAGATAGTCCCCCTGAAATCACAAAGCATAAATAACACAGAAGTCCCAAAACCTTGGAAATATATCACATTACTTATACCCCACAGTTTATAAAACCAATCTCTCTGCTGATGCACATGCTGTGATCTGTGCCTTAGACAAGAGTCTCCACTACTGTACATACCATAGCAGTCCCTAATAAGTCTGTCTGAGCCAATCCTGATAAAGACATATCCTTTATACCCCCCCTCCCCCCTTCCCATTATTCCCTCAGCAGCTCTAGAGAAAAATGCTATAAACTCCAAGCAAATGCACCAATTGCATTTCAAACGTGATAAATATAACAGAGGTACTGAGAACATATTTAAACTACGTTCGAGACTTCCCCCTCTTATGAGATTATGATCCTTCTCTCACCTTTTAGAGAGAATCAATGACTCTTGTTATCCCTCTCGCCACAGCCTTCTTTGGGTGTTGAATGGTATAAAATGAAGTGCAAGCATGTGTGTGTGTGTGTGCGTGCATGCGTGCATGTGTAATGAATGCCCAAGACGTGGCACGCTGTGAACACCATTAATCTACATGTTCTGGAAATATAACCAATTGTCAGACAGACACTCACAGATATTCCATCACCTATCCAATTGGCTTTTACCAGGCTCTACAATTCATTTGCGGTGTAATGCGCCCAATAAAAATGTATTCTGACTGCTCTATTGATTGTGAAATAGCTTAATCTTTTCATAGACAAAGAGATGTATACCGCCCGTTCTGGCCCGGAAACATTGCTATATTCCCATTTGAAATATTGCACACTCACAGCTGTGCATTGCCTTTCACCTCTGGGTCTTTATTTTCTTCTGTAATGTCTTTGGTATCATATATAGATGGAAAGGATTAGCAATTGTACAACAGTATGTGAGCACAGGATTTGCCAGCTACATATTTTTCTAAAAACCCAAGGGGCATCTCATTCACTATATATATTAAAGGCAGACAGGAATCAATATGCACACATGTTTTAACCTGTTGTGTGCACAATCTTATTCGTGGACTGCACTGTATGAGAACAAATCACAAACTGTCATCACAGGAAATAATTTGAAATTGTCCAACAGAGAAATAGATATACAGCAGATACATATTTAATCTGTGGGGCTGTTGAATTGAGACAAAGTGAGAACTGTTGATTTTGATTATGGATCCCTCCCAAGCCCTGAGTTTGAACGCCTTTCTATTAGACTGTGAGTAAAAACTGTGTTTCGACATGTTCAAATGTGAGACATGATGACATGATCTGTTGTACCTTTTCATTTCAGCATGTGAGCAGACATGTGAATAGATCAAGGCTGATATTATTATATAACCACCTATAAAAATATACATATTTGAAAGGCAGAAGTCCCATTCTTTGCTCTTGGCTGTTCTCCATTTCGTGCTTGTTTAATCTCTCCCTTCAGTCTCTCTTTGCTTTATTCACCCTCCCCTCTTCTCTCACATCCCCACCTCTCTCTCTCTCTCTCTGTCACCCTGCCTACAGTATGTGTGTATCATTAGCTCCTTTTCTGCATTATCTGCAGCCATCTAGTGTTGGCTTTGCGCCCTAGAAATTATGCTGCCTCTTAGCCAGCTTTCATTCCTTCACAGTGCGGATACAGTAGCACTCTGTTCAGTTTCAATTTAAAATTATGTTGATAACTGGAGTCAGTTAATCCAAGAATGGTGAGTCATCTTCAAAACAAATGCTGGCTGTTTGTTGCCTCAGAAAAAATTGCTCGTGCAGGTGTGTGTTTGACACAGGAAGCTCTCTAAAGGAAAAAAAAGGTGTAAAAAGACAGCAAGATCAGGCAGAAACAATCCCAGTAATGCTTCTCAGCTCTTAAAGTTATGAAAATGTCATGTTAAACATTATTTCGAAACATTGTCTGTCTTTGTTCGTGTGAAAGGTCAGAAAGGACAAGAGCAGGAGGCAGAAAGTCAGTCAGACAAACCCGACAGACTGACAGCGAAGGCAAACATTACATTCACTGATATTTGTGTTGTTCTCTCCCCACCTGGGACATACAGTCAGTAATAACTGTGAACACCTGGGCAGCCTCCAGGCTCTACACAGCAGCCCCTGGGGCTCTTCACCTGGGACAGGAGGCCCTACGCGGCTTCCCTCCCCGCTCGAGAGCTGCCTGGAGCAGGCAGATTATCACTCGTCGCCCAGGAGGGACATGGGGCCTGGAATTCTGTCAAACTCTTTTACATTAATCATCAAGACAGAGTGACAGTGCGGTGAGACTGCAGATACATATCACCAATGTACCACATAACCCTCCCACGGTATGAAAAAGTCAACTTTTCCAAAGTTGCAGTGAAAATAAGGTAACCTTTGCTATTTATCCCCACACCTCTTCTCATTTCTTTGATTTGCTAGATTGGTATGATTCTGCAGAACATGATATGACGAACCAAACCACACAAAATCAGCATATTAGAGTGTGCAGGCAGGCGTGCAGAAACACAACGCTGCAATAATACAAATATGCAGCCTAACATCCTTTAAATAGTGCAGTCAGCTGTTGATAAACTTTTCATTCTCTGTCATCGTGCTCATGTTGCATGTGAAGATTTGACAACAATAAAAACCGATGTGCGCCGTTTTGTGGGTTTTAAACAACAAATGTCAATAACTGAAAGCGTCTTTGTGAAGCTTCTGCTCAGGGAGCTGCCGGTGTGAAGATTCAAGGCAGAAGAAGTTGACAGGGGAGGTGCATTCCTCCTGAACACTAAAGGTAAAAAAAAAAGATCAATAGCACTTCACAGCCCGCCGTACCTTAGCTTTTAGCGTTTCAGACTTCTTTGAGCTTCACTTTTGACACACTTACTCGAGTGTCTGTGTGGGAAGAGGAGGAGGGAAAGAAAATCAAAACAATGTTTAACTGTCGAGATCATACAGACAAGGACGCAACAGATTCAAGAGATGTCTGGGCAATTTGAATCAATAAATAAAAGCTGATTAAAAATCAGCTGTTTTTTTTTTTTTTTGCAAGGTCAGTAGTCGGCGACAGAGCCAACCATAACCTCAGTTTAGCACTCATGAACATCTTGCTTGTCGATATTTTGAAAAATCTAAACGAACACATATCAGTCGTGCACACACAAAATCCTCTACAGCAACTTGTTTGCCCATAGTGACACAAGGCATTCATGGCCAAATGAAAAACTAATTAAATGAAAACATGCGCTAAGCTGAGTGGTGTATGGGCTTCTACTGTACACACAGGTCTCTGTTAGACATTTGTAACCTAATTCTGTTATGTTTCAATTACCAGACGCACCTTTTGAGTCCACAGGAAGGTTAAGAAAATATGACGTAGTACATACTTAGGCCGTAGGTGCACACATTTCCAGCCTAAATGCTCCTATCTGCCTATTTAATTAAGTTTAAGCCCAGACTAAATATGAGTCTGGGCCTGTTTATGAGGGACCTGGTAATTTGGGTTGTGGCCCCCTCAGCTTTAAGGTCACCCAGAAGTTATTTTCACTATAGTCGACTTCATTACAGTTTTTCACCCACATGTCACAGGCTATATTACCTTATTATCAGAGCTGTAAATGTCAGCTTTGCTCAAATGGTCTAATGTACAAACCAGGAAAAAGGAACTAATTTATTGTTCAGTGAAATTTTTCTAAGTATTCAGTGAGTGAAAGTGCAAGTGAAGGAACTCAAGTTGAGATGTGAGGAAGAGAACAAAAATCCAAAGATGAATCACATGCATGTATGAAGCGACACAATCGACCTGCAGTAAAAAGTGCATGATCAACACAGACCATAGCTTTTGTATGAATGTTTTAAAGTCTGAAGTTGAAGTCTTATCTGGATAATTCATCTTGTGGCAGTGTCTATCTCCTGCTCAGGTGTGCCTGCCTGAGTTCCTAACACATACTGTAGCCGCATTGAGTCCTCGAACCATTGTTATTGTTTTGAATAATTGATGATATGTCTAGCTAAGGATGTTATGTGTTTACATGAGCCCCGCTTTCTATGTTTGGATAGCCCTCAAACCCTTTTACAGGAAAAAGGAAATGAGGGACCACCAGCGTTTCATGACATGGTCTTGTGGGTGAGAGATATCAAAGACAGACAGAGACTGCAGCTTCCAGACATGACGTGCGACACTATGTGTGGTAATTCAGCCTGTTGTCAGACTTTTATGAGTGGTAGGATTTTTCAAAAATATCACCAATTAGTAGCATAATATGTGTAAGAGAAACAGATTTATTCCAAGGCAAGCAAAACATCAGTCTTTGATGTTGCTAAGACAACAATATTTTTTTTTTTATTGTCAGTCTAAAACACATTGTGATTTAGCTTAATTAGTCCACACGGACTCTAACAGTGATGAGCAATTAGCCAACATACTGTTAGCTACCAGATTCGCTCAAGCACAGAGCTGGAATTCAAAGAAGAGGCACCTTAACTCAAATTCTCATTTTTGAATTGTAGTTTTCAGACTTTTTTTTTTTTTCCCTTGTTGTCACATAATGTTTTATAAAGATTGCATGAGGTGCATGAGAGAAAAAACAAAAGAACTACATTTTTGCTTAGCAACCAAGAGAGTCACAGCTACCCAGTACTGGAGTCAAAATTAAATGTCAAACATTAAAGCTTGTTTCTGCAACAAACACTATCAAATAGCAGCATTTTAAGCAGACAGAAGGAAAATACCTTGATGTAATACCTCAGCATCAATTCTGTGAGGTCTAATTCTTTGCTCTCAGCATTCCCTCCACTGCAGAGCTTGTGTTTCCCCCATCCCGAGCTAAAGGGGGGAGATAAATGTGATTTAAATTAATAGCCGCTACTAAATAACTCCTCGGCTGGTAAACGATGCATTCATCAGATACAGACAGCCAATATCCTGTGATTCATGGCACTCCTTACCACGTGAAGGATGCCAACAAAAATTGTTATTACTTTTTAATAAAGTGTACCAGTCACTAATCCTCTCATTTATCAGTGGAAGGCAGTTGGTTGGAGCGAGCCGGCGTGAAGCGGTGTGCCTGGCTGCTCTGATGAAGAGGAATGGGAATAGCATTGAAGAATAAAGATGTAGTTAATGTAGAAGGGCTACTTTATAATGCGACCTTCAATACTGCAGCACTCAGGAGTAACATAATGGTCAGACACAAAATCAGTATTGCTGAATACTTACATAGTTTCCCTAAAAAAAATGGTCATTGTAGTCTTTCCTGGTAACACCCCCCCCTGGTAGCAGAGTGACATGCACATGTACAAGAACTTCATGCCAAATCATCTGGGCTGTCAGTTGCAGTTGCACAGTGATGATTAGATAAGAGATGAAGACCATTGCCAGGTGTCATGATTTTTTTTTATTGAAGCTTAGTGATAAAGTTATAATTCTTAAGGAAATCCAACATTTTTGATAATATCTACATTCAGCATTTTTTCAGCAATACCCACTCTATGTATTTGCATTCTGTAATTACCTCTCCATGTAACAGATTTCATGGCTATTTGGGGTCGTCTGTCATTCCCGTGGTGGATTGAGCTCGCCCTCCCATGCACAGGGAATTCACAGGAAATGATATATGCACAAGCCTCATTGTTTCCTGTTCACTCTCCTACAGTGATAAAGGCCAGCGATTGACTCTCTGTTCTGTACTACAACTTGAATTTGTTTCGCTGCACTGTAAACAGATCCACCAGTTGCCCTTCTGTTGAATCTCTGACAAAGTCGTCGCTCAGGAGCTAAGGAGTTGTTTGCTGTAGTATTAAACTGCACTTGCTGCAACCACCAGCAAACACAGGTGTTGCAACCAAATCAAGGATTTATTTATTTATTTTTTTTAGCAAATCTAGTCAATAATGTCTCAATAATCCATCATTTACCATGTCAATGGAAAAAGAAAGTGCTTCTTAATTCAATATCCCCATCAACCTGGCTGTTCCAGCTTCTATGTTCAGGCCTTTGGACAGCAGGATGGTGAACTTTGACCTTCGAATATCCTCCGCCTTGTCTAGCATAGTGTTCAGCGCATCCTTGCCCTTAATCTTGTGTTTAAATTTGTGCCATGCACATTTTACATTTTTACCTATACTAACATTTGTTTCACTTGAATTTTAACCCGCCATCTGCCATTTGAATGAATGCAAAATTAGACATTTCATCCTTAACGCACTCGCTGTGAGCTGGTGCGCGTGTCAGACTGGAATGTTTCTGAGGATTACGTCTACTGTGTACACAGCATAAAGTGAAAGCACCACCCACTACCTCAGGATAAAGCCATCACTGTGAGGTACAGTGATTAAAGACTGTGTCTCGACCTTGTATCCTTGACTGAGATAAACCCTCCAAAATTCCTAAAACAAACAAGCCACAGCTCTGTTAATTTAGCCTTCCAGCTGAAGCACTGAGGTTGTTGAAGCAGCCGTGGATGATTCCCCTTGTGTATGGGCCAATGTTAAGCCTTGAGAACAGGTAACAGTCAATCCATTAACCTTAGCTTTTAGCGGCTGCTTCATGTCACTACCTCTGAGTCTTGCACACACATACAAATGTGCACACTGCCACGTGGCCACAAACACATACACACACGCACGCACACACACACACACACACACACACACACCATCCCCCGCCTTGATACATTTTTTTAATAGTTGCTAGGCAAAGACTTGAAAAGGTCAGTGCGGCTCCTCTTGACATTGACTCTGCCATTGTAATAATAAGCTCTTTTCCCTTTCTTTCCTCTAACATCAACAATACCCTATCACTGAGCCTGAAGCCATCCATCCACCTCCCATATGTTGCCTGGCCATGGACCCACGCACACACACACGCATATACGCATGCAAAGGAACACAAGCATGCAAACACACACATGAAGAGGTGAACATAGATTGGAAACACGGGCACAAAAAGGGACACAAAAACAACACACACACACACACATCATCCCCTCTGCCTAAGTGGGTGTCAGCAGCCATCTTCAGCTAGGTAATATGAAAGGGCTTCCAAAGGCAAGGGTCATGTTAAATTGTAACGCAAATGTTATTCCTCAATTATCCTTCTGGGGGAAATGTCAACCGCTTCAGGGGGAATCGGAGTGGGCCGAGAGTGTGTGTGTGTCTCTGTGTGTGCACTGCCTCAGGCCAAAGAGTCAAGCAAGAATTCACACTTCCACTGCCCACTCTTGTCCCTTCACCCCCACACTGCAGACACCCCATATCCACTAATTACAAATTTACTTGCGACTGTGCATTATGCAAAAGTCCAAGGAAACATTTAATATTAAATATTTACAGAGCCAAATACTGGCTAATAGATGGTACATTGAATAGCATTTTCACAGTAATGGTGAAAGACATGTTTAAAGAATATAAATAGGATTTTTTTTTTAAATGGTGGTTGTCTTGCCGCCCTCTCTGTGACAAACCCATCAGAATTCTGTATAGCTAATAAATGTACAAACTTTCAGCGCCTGTCTTAAAAACTGCTGAAGTAAAGTAGAAGCAGCTAAAGTATGTTTCCCCCTGCTGTTGATGGACTCATTTAAACACAGCATTGAGAACCAGGTCAGCATTTCCTCCCTAGTTATTTTCAGAAGAATCCCCCATCCCATGAATTCTTGTGGTGGCTGCCCAGTTGGGACCTGGGGAGTTTCTCAAGTGAATTTAATGAAAAACTCTGCTGTGATTGGCAGCTGAATGCCTAAGCTAACAAAGGCTCTCCTCAATGAGGGGTCAGAAGTGAAAATAGCATTGGCCTTTGCCAGTGGCCTCCCCTGCCTGCCTCACTGGATATTACAAGTTACCAAATTTATATTTGCAATAACAAATTGACTCCAATTGGTCTAAGTGGGGATCAGGACCTGGCTGGAAATTTGCAGTGCAGCTAGGAAATCGTTTTGTGGACCTTTGTGGAAACAAGGGGTCACTGACTGAAGCCTGAGGGGACACAGGGACAGGGGAGAGGACAGAGACAAATAAACATACAGATATGTGCTTGTATCTGTGCACACATACACACTCGTGCATGTCAGTAACCATTTACACTCATTTATTTCTTTTCTCTCACACACACAAGGACACAGACTGCTTTTCATCTCTCTTGAATTGAATATACTGTACTGTACAGTAAATCTATGCCATCGACACAGTCATCTCCAAACAAACGTCTTGCCATAAACAGTCACTGTTTTAAAGTGAACAGTTTATGAGATGCCATTCACACTCGCCGTCAAATGAACAGACAGATAGTGATATCAGGCTTTAGCTCACAAAGCTTTAGCTCACTGAGTACACAGTGAGTTACAATGAACAGAATCCATAAAGAAACCAAGACAAAATGCCCTGAAAAGGACTTAAGAATCATAAAAGGAAGAATGATGTTCCTCATAACATTCTGTAACTAATAGCTAGATAATAGTAATTATGATCGTCCTGCTGGCTGCAGCCAGACTTCTGTCAGGGGCTGATTGTTCGCAGCCCTATCCTAGCCTCCCTCTTTTATTCTGTGTTTCACATCATTTCGCTTATCACTCTCTTCTATTGTAAGCGCTGTCGGTTCGTCCCCATGGCTACGGCCGATGGTATCGTGTTATCAATGTAATAAAACTAAAGTGCCGGGCAGGAAATTGAAAGTGTATTCGTACAGGAAATAACAGTGCTCTGTCATAATCTACAGTCGAAAACATGTGTTCATCCACGTATTGTCTCCTTATCTGATGGCGAAGAAAACGTTGTGGTCAGCCATCTTTTTTTCCGTCGCCTATTTCCCCGTTCTGTTGTCTTTCTTCCTCGTCCTTGCCACACATTATGACCAATCAGGGCTTATTATGACAGTCGCGGTGAGATTGCCCCACCTTACATCTGTCCAAAAACATTGTCACAGTGTTCACTTGAAAAGATAATTAAATATGGGCATAATATAAGCCAGCTCACCTCTGAAATTATACAATTCATGTCTTCTTAGTGTCAGACAATTTTTGTCTAAGTTGGAGTAATAAAGTTTGACTTCAGTACAAAATGAGACTTTTAAGTTTGTCACATTTCTCATTATATAGATATAGAGAGAACAAAATCACTGAATACATTGTGTCTTTCCCTTTTTAACGTTACTTCTCTGAAGCTGCAACAGTGTCATAAGGTGAAATGATACTGTGTGATTAAAAGTAGCTGTAAAATAACAGCGTGATAAAAAAAAAACTCTGTTTAAAATGACAAAAATTAACTGTCATGTTTTGGCGATAAGCTATATAATGGTCTTTCATTCCAGAGACTACCTCTCAATACATGTTTCTGCTCTCCTGTGTTCCTCCATATAACTGGCAGGAGGGAGGGAGGGAGGGAGAGAGAGAGAGAGAGAGAGAGGTAGCTGACACAAGGCCGCCCTCTGTCTGAAGTGATAGAAAACGCCCTCTACTGTACACGCTGTATGTGGAGAGCGTTCAGACTGTGTGCGTGTGTGTGTGCGCTTTTATAATAGCATTCATAATTCCAGTGAGTGGGTGGGCTGCCATTGGCACAGAAGGGGATCCCGAGTTGATGAGCATATAATCACTAATATGATTTACTAATGAATATAAAGTTAATCAGGGACCAAGAGGCAAAGCCAGAGGATTGTTTGACACTCTCAATTTGCAATGCATTCTAAAGAGTGTAGCCTGACAGTAGCTTATATTATGGGTCAGATGAATTAATACTGCACTCAGTGCCACCACTATAAAATAAAGTTAAAACACAGTGAATAAAAAGAATTACAGACATAAAAAAATGCCCAAAAGAAAAAAAAACACAACAACAATGCTCCTGAAATGTGGCACAAAATCACATAAAGCTGCTCTTTATTGTCTTTTTCACACATTTTTTTTGCACCATCTTCTACCTTGTTATTAGATTAATCACTTCCCTCCATCGTTTCTCCGTCAGCAGTGACATGCTGGCTCTCTAATTGGCTGAGGTGGTACAGTGGTAGTAGTAAAGTGGCTAAAGCGGCTCAGAAACATATAGCAAAAGTCTCATTTGCATTAAATTAATTAAAGGCCACTCTGAGCTATATTTAAACTTAGGCTGACTGAAGCAACGTATATGACCCCCCCCCCCCCTCACATACTCTCCATGCAGTTCTCCTTCTCAGACTCTCTGTTAGACACACATTTTCTGTCCTCTCCCTCTCTCAGATGTACGTGTGTGTGTGTGTGTGTGTGTGTGTGTCGGCCCAAGGCACAGCTCTGCCCCTCTTAGTTCTAATTGATGTAAATGGAAAGAGTGGAGAAGGCTTGGCGAGGGCTGACCTTGTTATATCAGGGGCGGCTCACCCCAATTAATCACAAGATCCTTGCCCAGATGCTTCAAGCTAATAAACAGCACTCCGAATCAAAAAGTCCCCGCAGTTGTACAGCCACTCCAATGATTGCGCTACCTGCTCAAGATTAAAGCCCACTGTGAATAGTGAGAGGGCAAGTAGCACTTCTAACAATGCAGGGCGAATGAGTTAGTTAAAGGCAGATGAGAAGCCTATGGAGCCGACTCTTTTTTTTTTTGTCCCATTTTTTTTAACCATTTAAGCATTTTACTGCAAATTGCATGTCAAATTACCCTTGCAGTGAAATACCCTTAATGAGTCCCTCTTTTCTTGTGTAAATAGTCATTTTCCAACCATTCCTTACCCTGTAATACTTACTGGGGATTTTAGGGATTATGGGAACAAAATTATTTCACACATTTTAAAAGGATTATTTCAACAATGTGGGACATGTCAGTCTCCTCCACGACAGACAATGGCCTCTCTGTGATTTTACCATTTGAAAACACTACCAGAGCGCCTACAATTGAACACGGTGAATGGAGCACACGACATTAGGGACTATACAATGTGCTCGTGTCATAATTACGTTCAATATGGCATGTCCTGTCGTGACATTTAAAAGGGAGGCAACAATGTGGCATTAAGTTGTGGAACACACACAGATCCAGTGTGTTTGTACAGTATGCGTCCGGGCGCAGCTGCTAACCTTGCTTCAATAATTCCTCTGAATATTTTAAAGGTTAATATCTGTGATTGCTGCGTGCCATAGCAGCCGCTGTTTGACTGAAACACATAATGTTGATGTGTGCTTGAATCAATTCCGTCTCTCCTGGATTTCTTTTACACTTTATAAAAAAAAGAAGAAGAAAAAATCGCACGTGGAAGGTTATTTAAATGAGGCTAACCTTTGTGGGGTTGTTTCTGTATGATCGGTGTTTGTGAATCATCTTCATTCATTACGGGAATTGATTACACTGTCTGAGGGAGTGGGCCCTGATGGCTTCCACAGCTGGACCCCACAGCGCAGCGCAGCACAGTAGGTGTCCTGTCCTAGCTGTTCCTGGGGTATCCTTGACTCAAATTATGACGAAAAGAGAGGGAAAGACGAAAAAAAAAAAGATGAAGTCAGGCAGATACAGGAATATACAGTAGGTGAGTGCAGAGAGTTAGAGCAAGAGGGGATGTAGACAAGGGATTGTAGGTAATATGAAAGCAGATGGGAAGTGAAAGAGAGAGTCAACATCCTGGCCAGCATCCCAGGATACACCAGCTGTTGCTGTAACTTCACCCCACACACCCCACCTCCCCACTACCCCACTTTTGTTTTTCCACTGCCTCTTTTTCTAACTCTTTAGGCCAGGAGAAGTAAGAGTTGGTGACAAGCTCCTCCATGTACGTATCTGAAAGCATCACATCACAAAAGCAGGAGTCCTTCAACACATTTAACATCGTATTTTTGCTCTTTTTTTTAACATCGTAATCGCTTGCCGCCACTATGCTGTCCTTCGCAGTGACATTTTAGAAAGGCAGCGCCATGACAGGATTAACAAATTGGTGATAAAGACAGACTCTGTTGTAGAGCTCAGCCTTGACAAGCTGGAGGCAGCGCCAGAGTGGACACAACCCACTATAGTGAGCTGATGAAGTTGCAGTACCCTCATCCTCATCACCTGTTCTGTGTGTCCACAGTCACACCAGACTATACAATGCCTTTAGTACAGTACTGTAGGCGGACATTTAACCTTCAACATCCCAACCCCTTTTAATTCTCACCAGAGACATTTTAATTTCTTTTTCCTCAAATATTGAATTAATGTTTTTTCCCCAACACAAAAATCACATATTGTCACATGTATTTTTGTTTGTATGGCTTCTGCTGGATTTACTTTACTGTATATCCTGTCAATACTTAAATCTCTACTGTTAGGTATGTATGTTTTTTTAATGCAATGGCGCATTTTTCTCAAGAACGCACATATAGATTATAATATAATTTCATTTAATGGAATAACCGACGCAATGATGACAAATATAGTTTTTTTTTCTTGCTAATTAAAAACAACCAAAGATATTTGAACCTTTTTTCATCATCTCTCTGAACTCCCAACCTGCACTCAGTTTGATCTATTCAGGTGTGGCAAAAACATTTAGATACAGAATAAAACAAAGGAGGAATACGTTTTAACTCATGTTCAGAAAACCTTCTCATATCTAATTGAGTTTTGTCAGAGGTGCACTGTCACCAGGCGTTATACAAAGAAGTTATACTTACTTCTTAAAAAGTCAGTTCACATCAATTAGATGTCAAAACTCAGTGCTTAAAAGCTCTGCTTCTTAATTCACTGTATGACCTCTTTATTCTTTATTTACCATCATGAGGACAAAAGTTGAATCAGCATTGGTCAATTACCTTCTACATTTCCTGTATACAGTGACAGCAAACAAACACGGAGGAGCAAATGAAAAGCACGCAGCTAAACATAAGGAAACCAAAGGAGTGGTTGCAAAATTAATGAGCCGCCATAAACGAAGTGGATCGCGACCATTTGCATGACATACGTGTGTGTGAACAGGTGGAGGTGCGTACAAAGGGTGTGTGTTTGGAACAAATGGCGACGTGCGTGCAGCAGCGTTCTGTCTTCCATGCTCGCGCTCCCTCTCTCTTTCTCTCTCTCCGCCGTGTGTCACATCAAAGTCTGAGGCCCGTTGGCTTGACTTACACCTCATCCAATTAGTCAGCAGGATCTCAGCGACCCCGAAGAATAGCCGGCTCTCTTCGAGGCTCCGCCGTCACTTGATCCCGGGTAACATAATACCCGGGGCAGTGGACGCACGCACACACACACACACGAAAACACGTGCACACACGAGCGCCTGATACCTGGGGCTCATGGTGTAACGATAAAACGAGGCAGGGAAAGGGAGTGGGCAAAGACGTCAACAGCATTAGCAAGACAAAAAAAAGGAGAGAGAGGGCGGAGGAAAGAGCCGGGGAACAAAATTGATGGCTCACAATACAGCGGGCATTGTAACAAAATGAATTTGTCGGCCTATTGTCTGTAACAAAAGACCTAATTGAAGCCGGGCCTCCTGTCCCTTGTCTGTTGCTCTTTTTGGCATGTTAAGTATGCTGTAAGATATGCTGATTCTCTGAATTATTTAAGTGGGCAAGAAGCCGCAACTGAACAAGTAGGAACAAAAGAGCAGAAGATGTGCTGTGCGCACTGCACAGGTGTGTGTCCACGGGGGTGGGGGTGGGACACGTTGAACGTGGCTCGATGCGTTAACAGTCAGAAGAAAAATCTAAAATCCTGCACGCCGTCTGCCAAAGGGTACAGAATCTGAATCTGAATCGATGGGTAAATCTTTTCCATGTTTTTTTCACTTTATTTACTGCTTCATTTCAACATCACAGCGGCTCTCTCTCCAGCTGCCATGACGCAGCATTATCAAGCTCGCAAGGACATCTCGGTTCCCTGTACCGCATGTCTGGAATCCAATTACTAGGCAGCAATTTATGCTGTGTGAGGATGCATTACTATTTCAATATTGAGATGTCAAATTACACACAGGGCCTCTAATGCACTCTGGCAATCATAGCCTACTGCTCAGACTGCTGGCAACATAACTGTCAGAGGACCTTCTCACTGGGGAGGGGAAATCTGATTCGCTCACGTTCTCTCCTCTCTTACTTTTTGACCATGACTTCCTCCGGTGATTCAGTTCCGCTGTGTTTCCTCTTTTCTCCCCTCTCTATCTCTCCGGTGTTCCTCGGAGGGGTTTCGTAGCCCAGAGCTCCGTGGCAGGGCGATTGATGAGGAGGCCTCAATTCTCTGACAGTTGACATTTACCAGGAGACTCTCCTTGGCATGCCCACATTGTTGGCGTCACCGCAAACAAACAGACAACCAGACAGCTGGAAACGCCTCAGAAAAGACAGGGTGAAATTGCCTCAGTTAATAACCTTATAAACCCTCTAAATACAACGTGCCTTATAAACCACATCCTACAGAGACATCACTTTTTTTAACATTGAAATGAAGGATTTTACTAAATCGAGGTGTATGGAGAGCCAGAAAGGACAGAATGTTTTAGATGTTTTTTTTTCCCCTCACTGACAAGAAACTTTCTCTTTTAAAAAAGCTTTCAAACTTTTACGTTGAGACCACAATATAACTGTTTAATGGTCATAAGAAAGCATGGGGAAACAACTAAATAGCTGCTCATCACCTTTTATCCACAACGCTTACTCTAATACGTGTAACATGTCACCCACATTTGCTCTATTTGTCCTCCCCTGCTTTCTGTTGAATTCGTCCTCGCTGCCTGCGGGGCACTGGCGGTCTCAGCAGTGGTCCTCCGGTACAAAAGCTGACGTGAGGGCGGGTTTGCTCAGAGGGAGGCTCACCCGGCGAACACAAAACAGAGATGGTTTGTGACATCTTGTGAAGTTGTCCCCGTCCCTGGGTGTACCTTTGGGGAGGGAGAGCGGGTGGGGAGCGGCAGCGGCGCTGAGGCCATCAGGGCCCTCCATACTTGCCAGGAACTGAATTTTTAATGCGCGAGGCCCCCACAAATGCATGGGCAGCATGATGTTGTCACCCCGGCATATTTTATCACTGATCAAACATTAGTCGGCAGCTGTTGTAAACTTGTAGCTGTCTCGGTGGCGGTGGCGGTGACAGGCGCCGACACACTGCTGAGAGACTGAGGCCCAGCTGGCTGCTTTACTTACTTACATTCTGGCTTTGTGTAAAAATAAATAAATAAAGGAGCGCTTCCTCCACCTCGATCAGTGGTCTCTCTCTCTCTTTCTCCCATTCCCTCATTTGTTCCCAACTTCTTTCTCCTCTCCCTTCCTCTTTTGCTTCCACTCCTCTGTCACATGCTTGTTTTCACACCCGCTCCCTCCGTTCTCTCCTTCCTCTGTCGTGTCTTATGATTTCCCAAACTGCATGTTTTGTGTCCTTGCAGTGTTAGCGGAGACACACATTTTGCATCTTACGGCGGCTACCTGAGGCTGAAAAAGAAATAGAGAAAAGTACGAGGAGCAAACATTGCGCCTCTGGAGTCTCGGCTGGGCTCAAACAGAGAAGGCGTCGGGGAGACGTTTTGACAGCGTGAAGAGAGGAGGTGGGAACAAACTGTGACACTACAAACGCTGCGTGTGTTTCAGTGGTGCAGTTCGCTCCCAGCAGAGTTTCAGATGTGATTTTGAAGGCATGAGGGACTGAGATGGCTACCTGATATCATGCCACCTGCTCCGGTCTAAACTGGTTATCACCAAAATAACAAGGTAGCTACTTTTACTGGAAAGGTGCAACTAAGCTGAGTTAAAGAGATGAATGTGATCGAACAATTTATGTTTATTTCTTCAAATACCTGCTCGTGTTGCATATATTCTGTGAGAATGGCTGCTGCTAAGCTAACATAAACCAGGGATAATTATATGAGACATTTTTTTTATTTTTTTTTATCATTTGTTCATTCATAAAAGTGACGTGAGCCTCCACTCTGGAAATCTGTGAATTATGTGAGTGTTGTAAGAAATTCACTCACTTGCATGTGGGCGTATTGTTAGATGCATGTTTGTGCAGGGTAAAACATCATTCCAAGCAAATATATCAATATTTCATAGCTTCATTTATTATGCAAATTCCTCAACTGAATATTTCAGTAATTGGTTAGGACATGAGACCCCCCCCCCTCCACCTCGCTCCATGTGTCTCTTTTGCACAAAGGCAGCGGTTGGACAGCTCACTGGTGGGAATTACCTTTTGGCTGGCGCTAAATAATTTTTATTTCTAATTTATTTCATGACAACGGGCACACGCAAAGGGAGAGTCCCCTCAGCCAGCCAAAAGGCCTTGTTGGCAATGATTGATTACCCAATATCTAATTAGCTGAGATCCAATCACTTATTATGCAGAGTGTGGGACAAACAAACTTGGGTCAACTGTCAGCCGATTGATTGATGACACTCCCAATCCTGCTTTTGTTTGCTCAAATGTCCCGATGCTTGTTACAACCACCGAAGCTCGCTCGGACAATGCAGTCTGTCACTCTGACGGTGAGTTGCCGGCCTCCCGCCTTTCTCGCCAACGGAAACGCTCATTTTTAGTGTTTGTGTGTCTGGTCGCGAGTGTGCGCGCGGTTGTGTGTGTGCGTCGGAGATGTGCGCGATGTGTATATCTGTGTGTGTGTGTGAAAATATATTGTTGAAGACAGAGCGAGATTTGTCAGGTTGTTGGCCCTATTAAAGGCAGGTCTCCTCTCCTCACCCCGAGGGCAAGTTGGTTTTTAGCAGAGGGTGAGAGGGGACAGGGAGCCATATCATGATTACACACAGAACAATGATGAATGAAACGGGATGGAGGTTGTTCATCACCGTGTTCATCACAACTCACAATGTTTTTTTTTCAATAGTTCCAATTCTAGATTTTTATTTTATCATATTTTATTGAGACATAAACAAATGTTTTTTTTAGACATTTGACCAGACTGATTTAAAGATGGGGAGCTAACTTTCATCTCCAAAACCACAAAATAAGCTGAGATGTAAACATGCCCTGTTGGACTTGAGAATTTTAGCTTCATAGTTGAAATAAAGGGTAAATTTGAAAGAGGGTAGCTGTCAAACAAACAAATCAATGAAACAGCAACGTTTCACTCACAGCACAGAATAAACATCCACACTCAAATGAAAGCGCTCAGGATTTGGAGTGTATTTGTCACCGTGCACAGTATGCAGCTCCCTGTACCTCCCCATGCTGTGAACCGCTGAACGCACGCTGCACGGGGAGTTATTACTCTGGCTTACGTCAAACTGGCCGCAGCGCAGCTGTGCACTGTTGTCCTGAGTCAGATACAGCCAGGGCTTGTCATTTGGAAACTGTTGTGTGGCAACAAGTGTCAGTTTCCTCCAGGAGAAAGAGTAACTAATGGGGAAGCAGATGTGCGTCACCTGTCTCTGCTACTTTATGGTCTCAGAACACTACGGACTCTTTCAGCTCTTCTAGAGTGCTGCTTTATTGGTGCATTCATGCTTGCACGAGACACAATTAGTGAAAAGGGTGTCTATAGTTTCCAGCAACACATTACAACATCTATGTATTTTTAAATGGCTACAGACGATGGCAGAGGGGATGCACAGAGGCCGTGACAACAAAAATAACTGTAAGAATTATTCTAACATTGAGTTTGTGAATTATATTATTCATATTTTGTGAATTTGTATTATTATGAACTATATTGCTTGGGGATTAACTGCTATATGCAATATACCATAGAAGTATTGTAGCCTCACTTTATTGCTATCCAATGAAAACCATGCATCTCCAAATTTCGTGATGTTGCATTTTTCAGACAATGTTTTCAGACATGAAGTTTTTCCCCTGACTACTTGTAAATCTATTGGACTTGAGCAACAATTTGCTCTTTTTTTCATCCTGTTAACATTGACAACATTAGTATCAATGTGATGTGCAATTCATAGTACGTCATTGGTCAATGACATCTTTACTTGTTATCAGCTTGTTACTATGCTTTCACAATTAATGTCTACAATGAAGATCCACTTGGGCAGTGAAAAGCAAAGTCTGCTGGTTGTTGCCCTGTCCCTTTCAGTGGTGTCCAAAATTAAATCTCAAGAGTCTCCATGTCAGACAGCCATGCTTTTTTGATCCTTTATTGCATCTACACACAATTTATTATATTTGTGTTTGATTCATTCTTCTTTTTCCGCTGAACAGCAAACAGCAAAGCGAAATGACAATTTGACATCATTAAAAATGCATCGCGACTCAGGGGCCTCAGAGGCTTCCATTAGTAAATAGGGTCGAAAACTCACTCACATGTGCACACACACACACACACACACACACACAAGGGTCTGGAGGGGGTGTTATCCAGAGCTGACATGTTCAAGGTTCAAGGATGAGGGCCTCTGAGATCCAGCTGTAATTTATTGTGAGATATTCAGCATCTGATCTCAGTGACAGTAGCCTCTGGCTTCGTTCGTAAGAGCTAAAACGTCTCTCTCCTGACCCTGCGTGTGCGTATTTGTGCGTGCATGTGTGATTGCGAGCGGTCCCTATTTTCTGTATGTGTGCGTAAAGGTCGGACAGAGAGACAGCAAGGGTTGAATTCTGTGACATACATCAAACAACTGAAGACAGATGCCTGGACAGTATTAATCAAAACTTTGCCATTTCCTAAAGAATTAATCATTAAATAATTAATTTGGCAGCTACAGGCAGCAGTTAAAGGGGGCTTGTGCCTTCCCGCTGGTTAGAATTAGTCCTTGTCAAGAGGCTAGATTGATATATTTATTATTTATCAGATTAATCATGGCTAGAGACATTAGGATCCACTGTTGGGATCATACCAGTTATAGTGGAGGAGGGGGGTGGGAGCGAGAAGGCAGGACCAAATGAAAGGAAGAGAGGGAGGCAGGTGGCAGCTGTGTGTGGTGATTACAGTGCAAGGTGGTCAAGGGTACACTAGAGGGCCTGGACACACACACACACACACACACACACACACCAACGCAATCTAAAGAGTGGGTGGCGGGCAGCATGTGTATGTAGCCCCGAGCACTTGTTTCCAAAGCCAGTGCAGCGGAGTGGAGGAAGAGGGGGAAAGGCAAAGATGTCATTGATCCAATGGCTTCACAGAGGTCAGAGCGGGTCCTGGGGTCATTTCTGTTCACGATAAATGTCTGGAGAATACCCCTGAGGGTGTGCTGACCGACCAGCCCATATCAAAACAATATCTGTCTCTCTCACTCTCTCATTACCCTCCCACCCTCACCCCTTAACAATGGCGAGCAGATTTTTTTTTCTTTTTTATTCCTGCTGAATGTGAGCTAAGCCAACGTGTCACTCTCTGAAAACATATCTACCGTGCTGTGGGTAATTAGTACAGTGGATGGAGCTCTTCAAGTGCCTCATGGTTGAAGTCATTTTAGTTTTATAGTGAGATTTATTCACTTAAGCATTTTTCCGTTTGCTTGTTTCGCCAACTTCTGCCGTTCAGTTGGAAAACTATGGAAAACATATCAAAAACTGTATCTCATCACCACAGTGTCACAGCGTTATGCAAGTTAACCTTAGATGGGAAATGAAAATGCATTCAGTTACATATACTGTGTGTGATTCTTGCAAAACCTCTCACAGAGGAAAGAAAATTCTGCTTACTTTGTGTACATGGTATAAATTGGTACATATTGTTTGTCAGCAAAAAGTCAAAGTGTATATACAGTGGAGGGAAAAATGTTATCGGTAGGCGATTGTGGCATTTTTCAGTGTCACAGCTGTGACGATACAGTTGTATGAAAAAGTTTGGGCACCCCTCTGAGGCTGCATAATAATTTACTTTATCTTCACAGGAAATGATAAAAGTGGCATGCCATTCATTTCCTAATCAAAGCTGAGTACTGGGGTGTTTTTGACACAAAAACTTTAAGTGTGGTGATATTCAATTGTATGTAATTAAATCAGAGGTTAGAAATAGGCTGTGCAAAAATTTGGGCACCCTTGTCATTTCACTGATTTGAATACCTGTAACTACTTATTGGAATACAAAATTGGTCTGATGAGCTCATTCAGCATTGAACTCCACACACAGGTGTATCCAATCATGAGAAAAGGTATTTAAGGTGGCCAATTTCAACATGTTCTTCTCTTTGACTCTCCTCTGAGGAGTGGCGACATGGGGGCTTCAAAACAACTCTCAAATTACCTGAAAACAAAGATTACTCAGCATTATGATTTAGGGGAAGGCAACAAAAAGCTATGTCAGAGATTTCAGCTGTTAGTTTTCACTGTGAGGAACATAGTGAGGAAACGGAAGGCTACAGGCACAGTTCTTGTTAAGGCCAGAAGTGGCAGGCCACGAAAAATATCATAGAGGCAAAGGCGAAGAATGGTGAGATTGGTCAAAAACAACCCACAGACCACCTCCAAAGAACTTCAAGATCATCTTGCATCAGATGGTGTGGATGTGCATCGTTCAACAATTCAGCGCACTTTGCACAAGGAAAAGCTGTACGGGAGAGTGATGCGGAGGAAGCCTTTTCTGAGCACACGCCACAAAAAGAGTCACTTGAGGTATGCAGAAGCACATTTGGACAAGCCAGCTTCATTTTGGAATAAGGTGCTGTGGAGTGATGAAACAAAGATTGAGTTATTTGGGCATAACAAGCGCCGTTATGGATGGCGGCAGAAGAACACAGCATTCCAAGAAAAAAACGTGTTACCCACAGTAAAATTTGGTGGAGG
This sequence comes from Chelmon rostratus, assembly GCF_017976325.1. Classification (NCBI taxonomy): domain Eukaryota; kingdom Metazoa; phylum Chordata; class Actinopteri; order Chaetodontiformes; family Chaetodontidae; genus Chelmon; species Chelmon rostratus. The sequence goes on from NC_055665.1 coordinate 21,232,062, forward strand.
TTCCATCATGCTGTGGGGCTGTGTTGCGAGTGCTGGTACTTGGAATCTTGTTAAAGTTGAGGGTCGCATGGATTCCACTCAATACCAGCAAATTCTTGAGAATAATGTTCAAGAATCCGTCACAAAGTTGAAGTTACGCCGGGGCTGGATATTTGAACAAGACAACGACCCAAAACACTGCTCAAAATCTTCTCAGGCATTCATGCAGAGGAACAAATACAATGTTCTGGAATGGACCATCCCAGTCCCCAGACTTGAATATCATTGAAAATCTGTGGGATGATTTGAAGCGGGCTGTCAATGCTCGGAAACCATCGAACCTGACTGAACTAGAGATGTTTTGTAAAGAAGAATGGTCCAAAATACCTTAATCTAGAATCCAGACACGTATTACAGGCTATAGGAAGCATCTGGTGGCTGTTATTCTTTCAAAAGGGGGCTCAACTAAATATTGATGAGATTTTTCTGCTGGGGTGCCCAAATTTATGCACATGTCTAATTTTGTTTTGATTCATATTGCACATTTACTGTTAATCCAATAAACCTCATTTCACCACTGAAATATTATTGTGTCCATCAGTTATTTGATAGATCAAAATGAAGTTGCTGATACAAACACCCAATGATTTAGAAATGAAAATGACAGAAATTGTCAGGGGTGGCCAAACTTTTTCATACAACTGTATTTCACGATCACACACAACTTCAGAGGCGGGTGAAGCAACTGTGAGCCAAACTGACAGCAGTCTTGTGTGTGATGCTGGTGGTCTTGTGTACCGAAAAAGAAAGAAATGCAAGAGGCGGTGCAAACTTTCCCTCATGTAGTGGGTCACACTAGGCGTGTCAATTCTGACATGCTAGTCTTTTTGTCGGGGTCATTTAGCATGTCACACTATCGTCCATGATGCTGGTAATTCGCCTTGACCGAACTGTTGGCTGGTTTGAAAATGTTCCTCTATGTCACTTTTGGAACATCAGACGTAAGTCAAATGATCTGATGTGGCAACCCCTCAGAGGAGGCAGCCGAAAGAAGAAGAAGAAGCTGAAGATGTCAATATATGCCATTTTGGAAGTCACTGACATACAGCTTATTTTTGAGAGTGATTTGTCTTTCATACAACCTGAATTGCGAGGAAGAGGATGGAGAGAGACAAGCACCATACTGCAGCTTGATACTGTAGGTTTGTACTGACTGCTGCTTAAATGCTTTTCAAAATTAGGCCAATAAACACAATGTGTTACTGGCTCTGAACTGAATGTTCATGTTAATAATGACCATCAGGCTCACTTGTATCATCTTCCTTGCTGTTCGACGACATTTAAGCCAAACTCTCTTATAATCAAGCTAAAAGCTACACTTTTGTTGCAAGACCCTTGTGCCCCTCCTGTCATGCCACACTCCCACTGGAGACGGAGCTGACTGTTCAGCACAGAGAGCAGCTGTACTCGCCACGACGAGTTAATTGAAGCGTAGAGATTGAAATAACAATTCTACCCTATTCACCTCTCATCTCCTTTCTTATCTCACAAATGGATCTGGCCAGCAAAATTAGAGGGGTAATTGTACATCAGCAGCAGAGATACTGAGATCAGAAGTGAGAGGGCGCTCCCCATACTGTGCCCGGCTTGCACTCCTTTGCCCACACAATCAAAAGCGGGTTCGTGTCCCATTTGTGTTCAAAAACAAAGCACATCCTCGACTAATAATGGGCCAAATCACTCAGTTATCGCCAGCCATGCAAAGCAAGACCTCATCAAGTGGGCTGGGTCTCCTCTCTCTACTGCGAAGGAGCGTACATGAGGATGAGGGAGGGGGGGCAGCAATGCAGGGAGGAATAAAAGGTAGGGACTCAGGAAGGATATCCCTTTTGTGGAGAGGAAGAATCCATTTTGCGAGATGATTTGGCCTCAAATCTGCAGGGACTAACCCTTGACATGAAGTCATATTGTGTTGGAGTTTTAGCCCTAAATTCATACATCAATTATTTACTGTCAACGCCGATTGTATAAGCGTAGGAAATTACAAGGGATGGGTATTTTCTCTCAGGCAGAAAGAATGTGATACAGCGGATACACCCAACCTAATGTGTGGGACCCAGTGTCCACGCAGCGTCCGAGGGAAGAATTATTTATGTATTAGAAAACAGTGTGCTCGGGCAAAAGAAAAGGCAGACACATTATTTTAAACCTTTCATAACATGCATCAATATTTCAGCAGAAATAAATAAAGGATGGCGGGCTTGTTTGGAGGACAGCTGTAGCTCACTCCGCTTGGCTAGCTCGGAGCGGGGGCTCTTGGGATGCCACGCATACCAGCCCCCAGTAAAACCCCTCCATCTCTTTTTAATCATCCACTTAGAACAGGGTGACTGGAGGAGCTGTCAAGGTGAGCTCCTTCGACGGGAGAGGATGGATATATTGTGGGACGGAAGTAAAAAAGGAGGGAGGAGCCGCTTCTTGTTTGGGAGACAAACAAACAAAAAAAAATCATGTGACTTTGTTCGGCTCCGTCCGTTGCTTCAGTTTGAGCTGCAAGTTGATTTCTTTCAAGTTCCGATGCTGTAAGCACCAAAGCCACCTGCCCTCAGCGTGTCTGTGCAACGAGGGAAAAAGTCACTCTCAGAACAGGAAGGTCACTGAAATGTTCTGATTGTAATTAATTGTTGCTGATGGGGGGAGAGAGTTGGCGAAACCGAAACACAAAGCAGGAGCGAGCAAGCCCTCTAAATGACTTTTGCAGGTGGTAAGTAGAGCAGTCTTGTTTCGGTGCAGAACAAGAGCTGCTGGCTGTGATTGCAGAAATACCTTTGCATCCAATTACATTTTGTCTTGATTACTTTAACGCCGATGCGTGTTCCACAACTCACCTCTCGACAATTTTAAAGGCTTCGCCAGCTCGGTGTCCCTGTTTTTGTTTATCAAGTTTGTAATTACTACAGAGTAATATGTTGCTCACTCATTACATAATAATCTAAAAAATTCTTGTAGAGTAAAGGAAAACATCGGTGACTTAATAGTCAAATTGATTACAGTGCCATGTCTACCATTTCTCTTTGCAACACAATCATTCTGTCCTTTGATTTGTTCCCCTGCATTTGGAAAAAATCAATTCTCCCAGGACTGAGAGAGACAGAGAGAGAGAGAGAGAGGCCCAGAGAGAGGGAGGAAGAGAGGGAGAGAGCTTCTGCTGCAGGACAAGGTGTAATGTGTTCTATTACAATCCCAATTGAGCCAGCAGGATGCTAAATTAAAGCTCATTTAAACGGTCCACCGCAGAGTGAATTCAAAACCCAGGCTCCACGGATGTTAGCCAGAGATGTGCATGTGTGTGTGTGTGTGCGCGTGTGTGTGCGTGCGCGCACATCAGACAGAGTTTGTCTCCCCCTGCCCTCCTCACATGCATGCGCCTGCATAGGGAGCCATAGAGCTGTGGGAATGAATGCCTTTTTTTTCACGCTGACATCTTTTAAAGGTCAAAACTCTGCAAGGAAATGTAGAGAAAGGACAGCTAACATGAGCTGGACTCTGTCCTGTTTGTTTGACAGCTCTGTGCACTGGTTAGCTTCCGCAGGAAGAAGAGTTTTGCCAAGAGAGATGCATTTACATCATCGATTAGGCCCAAGCACCGCTGTAAATATCAAGTAACAACACAAGGGAGGATGTGTGACATTGCTGCTGTGATTTCACTGCATCTGTTGCCTCAGTGGGGGAAAAGTAGCTTTCTATTTTCCACATGCTTTGTTATTCATCAGAGTGAAGTTACAGCATAAATAGGAATGACAAAATAGGAGCAGAAAATCATTCGTCCTTGACTTGATACCAGTGATTATAGCATGGCCTGAAATCAATATGCGCAGTGTTTATTTTTACTGTATTTGTTATAAGTTTTACCATTGCATAGGGGAATCACATGTTGCTTGTAATCAAATGGAAGGCTCCACAGATCTGCATATGTTTTTATGTTGAATTTGAATAAAGTGGGTTTCACAAGGCAATTAAGCTCATCTTAGCTGTTTAAAAGCGAGAAACTTGAGTTTTGAGTTCAGAAGGCGAAAGGTGGTGTTTTTCTGTTTAATAAGGTAAATAGGTGTCAGAATTGTTCTTTTTTTGACCATCTCGCGCGACACATACCTCTCCCAGCTGAGGCTATGGGCCGCTATACTGTTGTACTATCACCTCTTGAGGTACAGGATGGGCCAGGACTAGCTGGTTAGCATGCTAACTTTAGTAGAAACCTCTTGAACACAATACATAGATGTCTTTGACAGAACATCAGAACTATTTCTTCACAGTATTTCCTCACATTCTTACAGGCGTATCAGATAAAACCCCTAAAAGCTTCAAAACCTAAGGGGGGTTAACTTCTACACGTGGATGTAAGCATGCATTTGGCTCATGTTAATGCCCCATTAATCTGCAAAAGCACAGGGGTATATGGTGTGACTGTGGTCCCTTCGTCTTGCACAGACAAAGAACCAACCATCGGCGTCTGAGAGGGAGGTCTCCGCTGCAGTTTGTCTGAGCAGCCTCTCCTTCTCTTTAAAAAAAAAAACCCTGCCACTCTCCCACAAGCCAATTGGATCACCGCTGCTTATCACAGGCAAGTCTTCTCTGAATATAAAACATTTGTACTGCTGCCCTCTAGGGATTCTGTAAAGGCACCGAATCTCATTCCCCAACGACAAATGTTATCAAGGACCTTCTTCTGCATCTGCTTTCTCTGGGGGTGCCACAATACACAGACTCTCTGCAAGGCCCGGCTCCGCAGTGTAGAGAGAGGATGTACTTCAAGGGAAATACGATGAGATTCTTGCTCTGAGTGCGTTTGCATGTGCGTGTAGGTTTATTTTTGACAACTTAACACATGTAGACCGTTGCCCACTTGAGGACCGTAGCTGCCGCTGACGGATGACTACTACGTTGGCATTTACCAGTGTTGCGTCATTTGAGAGTGTGATACAACAAGAGGCGATGTCACTGAAACTGATGTGCATCAGGAAGTTAAATTTAGAGGGCAGCTTAGTCAGGTTTAGGAGAAATAGGTCGGATGCTAGAAATAGGGAGAATGGCAACATGCCTGTCTGCCAAATGTTTGAATTTTAGGCAAATACAATAAAAAACTGGATTTAATTATAAAAGATAAATAAGTGTAGCTATACAGTACATTTTTTTTTTGTTTGTTTTTTTAACCTGGCATTGCTTCACAGCTCCATCAGGCTGTGCTGAGGAGAATGGATGGATGGTTTCTTCCCTCCCGGACACCTGAGGAGAATTTAAGGTGCCACTTTGAGTCTTTCAGATCTGTACTCCCTCCTCCAGTGCTGCTCTCCTCCTCACAATAAACTGTCCCTTTTTATGCGTTTTTAGTTCACCCACTTATAATCTGGATGAGATAGCTCCCTCTCCATAGCTGTAAGCGGTATAACTCTTCCCTGCCTTGCTTTATCTCCATGTTCCTACAAGCCGGCTTGAATGGGAAAACTATTATCTCTGGGCTCACAAAGGAGCCAGACGTCCACATTCAAGATGTTCTATACATGATATATTGATCAATTCGCGGAGACTAATAGCATTGTAATGAATGGAGAAGGGGACGGAGTTAATGTCTCCAGGGTTCATGCAAACGGCAAACTGCAAATGAAGCACTCAGAGACACAAAAGGTCTGGTCCGGTGAATTATAATTAGACCCCAGCCTCAATAAAAGTCAAGGGGTTGTCGCTTAGCCCTCTGCTTAATTTACTACCGACGCCGATGACAGCCCAAAGAAAAGGCTCTGGTTAGTTGAGGGTTAGATGTTAAAGTCATTTAGAGTGTTGATATAATAGAAGCAAGCCTTGAGAGCTACATTAAGCTTTTATGGCTAACAGTTAGCGAATATTTTAGGATCACTCACATGAAAGTGAGTTGCTACTCACGGGTGAGCTTTACTGTTGAGTTGAGCCTCGCTAATAAATAATTGCGAAATTAAGCAGTTTCAGAGGCGGCCGGTGTGTTTTCCCTATTCCTCAGGGCTTAAGGGGAGAACACGGAGGAGCCTGAAGAGCGGAGAGACGAGGCAAAGAGAGAAGAAAAAAGAAGAGAGGTGCCAAAAACAAGATTAGCCTTTTCAGACCCGTCTGAGTGGCGATGCTTTCAGGCAACCAGCTGACTGTGCTGGAAACCATATCTTAAACACATGTTTGCACAGAGGAGCATTTTGCCGGACAAAACTGGGCGACAACCAGTTTATTAACGTATGCACAAAGACAGAAGACATGAAGCTCTAAGGAGGAGATGAGTACTGCACAACTAAAGTTTTCACCTTTTAGAAAAGAACTTTTCTGTGTTTCAAGAGCTTTTAATAATATAATAAGCTTTTAATAATATAATAATAATAATCCCAAAATAATTTGATTTGGTCAATTTCCCCGAAACTAAAAATATCTGGACAAAGATGGAGGAGGCCCCTGCTGCAATATCTCATTGTCAAGAGGGTCCCGACCAGGCAAGCTGTTCTGCACTGTAGATGGTGCACGCACAACAAGACAAGGAGGAAAAAAAGAACAAGGGGAACAAAACACAACAAACAATAAGAACAAAGGAAAAAATCATCCTGAATGTGACTATTCTAATCACACAGTCTCACAGAAAAGTTGAGCAGGAATAAGTAAGTGCTGTAATTTTCCCTAGCTGGCGACAAATCTGATAGTGATGCATTATTATGCCTGTCATTTGTTTTGTTCATATCAGTACAATGACGTGCACGGCGGATACAACCCCAGGGATATATATTTCTGACAATTGCAGCAGATAAAAAACCCACATTAGGCCATATGTAACTGCTGTGTCAGCTATGTAGTCAAGTATGTTTTTCAATACCAGCCAACACCTTTTAATCTTCCCCTCTTCTTTATGAATAATGCTAAGTATATTACTCACTGACAACAATGCCTCTCGCCTCAATTTATGTTCCAGCAACCTCACAGCACGAGAGACAATTTGTATCTTTCTATGCAGGCTCTCAGCTATACGTTTAGAGGCAGGAGGGGGGCATCTGTAGGCATCTGATACGCCTGGTTTTAGTAGGTAAGACAATGGGGGCCTCTGGAGTAATGTGCGATTTTCGTTTCCTTTCAGAGGCCCCTGGAGTAATGTTGTGTGATTTTCCTTTTTCTTTATGGAAACCACTCGAGGCAAAGCCCACCTACAGCCCGATGTGCGAACACGCCTCTTTTCCTAATCCGCCGCCATTCATTGGGAGAGCGGACTAACAAAGATGACTTTTGACAACCCGAGAAATCAAACCGCAGCTGTCAGAGCTTTTCTTGAAGAAAAAACACAGAGGAAAAGGAGCAGCCTCCACAGTCAGCTCTCTTCTCACTTCCCCTCTTCCCTCAGCCAACACTTGCTCACACACACACACACACACACACACTCACAGACTCATTCCTAGAAGCCTCGCTCTTCCTGCCTCTCCTTCTGCTGCTCAACAAGAACTTTTGCTGACACTTCCCTCCGAAAAGAGGGTAAAAAAAAAAAAAGAGGACATGAGGGAGAAAGAGTAAAGAGAGAGATGGAGGGAGGGGGTTGAGTGGGGACAGAAGTGACATAGATAGAAAGGGGGAGAAAAAGCAGCTAAAAGGATTAAATAGAGAATTAGCTCACGTTTCAGAGGGTTCACTTTGCTGATCTGGTGAGCATTTCAGTCAGAGAACCTCTATCCATCCCCTCCCTCCCTCCCTCCCTCCCACAACCCATCCCACCCTCCACTCCTCCACTCTATTTTCCTGTCTCAATAGGTTGGTAGAATTAGTGAGACTCTTGGCAGCCACTGCGGGTGTCACTTCATGGGTTCACTAAGGGCACCGCTGCTCCTTTTCCTCGGGCTCGGGGTCGGGGAGACGATGAAATCTCTGTGCAGTTCAAGCGGAACAATGGCTGCCGTGCAAAAAACGTCTTGCTTGGGGGTGGTGGCTTGTGAAAAACTATGTTGTTCTGGGGCCCCATGCTCCTTGAATAGATTTGTTAAAGCCCCTATGGTTGGTTTATGCTAAACAGAGCACAGGCATGAGGGAGAGGCCAAGGCGAGCCCAAGCCAGAACATCACTACTTTGTGAGCACCACGTCCACCCCCACCATGCAGCGCACACTTTGATGCTTCTTTTTTTTTTTTTTTTGGGCAGAGAGAGATGCCCACTGAAATCCAAATCTCTCTCCCCCTCTTCTCTTTCCTCCCTTCTCCCTCCCTCCTCCTCCTTCAGTTCCCTCGCTTCCCCTTTTCTTCTATTTCTGCCATGCAAAGATAATCAGGTTTATGTAAAGTATGTGTGCTCTTTTGACAGTCGGCGATACCTCATTAATTCAATCACACCAAGCACCATTGTTCCCAAAGTGTTTGAAATGCGTACCGGGGAAGGGGGCCTTTTTTAATCCTGTCAATCAATGTTAACATTTTTCGAGCTGTTGCCATGGCGGGGGCCAGAGTTCATGAAAACAGAGAATATGAGCCAACAAAACAAGAATAAAGACTTATTTGAGATTGGTCTTTTTAAAAGGACATCTACCATGCACAAAAACACGAGAAGCAAATGTAGACAAGTTTGGACACTATAGCGTGGCTGAGAGGGGGTGAGAGAAAAGAGCATTTGGAAACCAAACAGGCACTATAAAACCTTGACCCAGGAGGGCTCTGGGAAAAACCTGATGAATTGCTCTCCGGAAGGACCGTGGTTTTTCCTCCCTCTGTGCGTTCTCCAATAGCACAATGACTAATGCATTTCAACACATGACTCTAAGGGTTCCTCACTGTTGTAGTGCTCTGCTGGAATGCTGGTACTACACATGGAAAAATGACAACTCAGTGGCTTTATTCGGAAGGATAAACGCTGTATACTGTATACAGTATGCTTTGCATGTCTAATTATCAAAAATGTGTATGATTTACCAGAGATCCAAAATTCTCCATAACTTCCCTTTTCAGCAAGAACAATAATCAATCCAAATATTTGATTATCTGCATTCTATAAGATCAGTTTCAGAAGCAATTAGAGATTAGAGAGCATTCATTTCAGATAAAATAAATAAATAGACAGAAATCGATAGAGTTAGTAAGACATGTGGGGCACAAACACAGACACGTTGACACACAAGCACATGCTCACATTTTATAGCTAAGACAAACAGTCATGCCTGCCCTCTAGTTGCCGCTAAGTCAGTGACACTACTGTGTATCTTCCAGAGAAGCAACACACACTGCCACTGCCCTCTGTGCCTTCCAGTGTGCTATAACGCTGGAAATAAAATTATGAATTTAGTATGAATTTATAAGGTGACGTTAGGAGCTGTAACACCTGATTCGTTGGTAGTGTTGACCCCTGGCAACTTCTATTATTTTCCAAAAATCTGCAACATTTGATGCTTAAAAATTCCATTTATTTTGGGCTTTTGGGTGATGCAAATGTGTTTCTTTAATTTTTCTGAATATCATTTAATTAGAGTGCAAGACACACAAACATAAGTAAGTGTCCTTATATCATGAGAAAAGTTGAAGGTATAAAGGATGCTCAGCTGAACACTGTAATGTTCACAGTTCAGTTTTGTGGCCCCATCTGTGCTTTAGAAACTAGTCAAGGGCTTGCTTTCACTTGTGAAAATAAATTAAAAAAACATCTTTGAATGAGAAATATCCTCAAAACACATTTTGATTTACTGATCATACGTTCATGCTGAAGAAGATGAAAAAGATAGTTTGATCGTACTCACCTGTCAGTGAGACTTTTGGCGTGCAATAAGCTTGTCATTATTTTTACCTAAAGAATTCAGACTGAAATCAGACACACAGGTCAAACCACACTCAGAAAATATCTTTTAAACTGTCCATCAGCGAGTCTCATCGTACCTGCACAGACATGCAGCTAATCATCGAAATCACAGACAATCATGCAAGGGTGGAAAGTTCTAGTGTCGGGGAGATCCCGATCCCTTCTTCTCTGTCCATTTACAACCTAATCTGTTGTGAGAATGTGACAAAGTAGAGTGAGAAGGAGGCAGATTAAGCCATTGAAGCACCGGGGGGTGCTTCCTACGCATCACTGATTCCTTTCAGGCCAATTTAAACACTGTTTGTTTATTAGCGTCTTACGCACGGCATTAGCGGCCTAGCTTATCTCGGCACACACACAGAGTGGCACAATACGGCACTGTTCAAAGCCCAGATATGACCGTGTGTGTGGAAGCTCTGTTGTTCACGTCGCCGCTCTGACCTTGTTTAAGTAGTGAAAGACCATGTGAGACACGAATTATTGGACACCGATGCTCTTATGCTTTGTGTAAACATGCTCAACACACCCGGTTGCTACACAGCCTCTGTGGCACTGACAAAAGACTTAAAGGTGCACGGAGGAGATTTGGTTTTAACTAATCTCTCTTTGCTGCTTACCATATATGCATGGACATATCAGCTGCTGCTGCCATTGTTTGAGAAATACCTATGGTTGCTATATCTGATAATGGCCAGTGTAATCCCTTTTTCTCTCTTTGACCCCCACCAACCCACTCCTCCCTTTTTCTGACTCAGTCTCTCCTTTGCCACCTGTCCAGTCTTCTGTCTCTGTCCCTTCATTCCATATATGACCTGACCTCCCTGTTTCTCTCTTTATATTTTCTTTTTCTTTCTCTCCACATCACTTCCTATCATTGCCTCAGACTGTCAGCAGAAATATAACACAGCACAGGTAGAATGGAGTGCAAACCAATCAGTATTTTAATGTGCAATTTTAAATGGAATCGCCTGTAAAATAAAAGGAAAGCATGTTTGCCTTGCTGTTATCCTGCACCGACACATGCAGACATTACTGATCCCATTGCTAATTAATTTGTAAAAATTCACTCCAACATGTGCTTATCTGGCAGTCAGAGAACGGTCTTTCCTGTGATATATCATTCAGCCTGTGCCCATGTGACAGAAACCAAGAGAGGTACTGCTGAATTTGGTCAGAAAGAAGCTGTTAGCAGGACATGGAGTGTGCATGTGTGTGTGTGTGTCAAGGTTGCTGCATGCTTCAAACCAGCGCTGCATTCAAACGTTGTTGTTCTCAAAATTATATGATGAAATAGCTGTTCCGTTATCAACCGAGGGATCTGGTGTCTCATAATGCTCAGTCACATGAGATCCTCACATTTGCTTCAGAAGCAGCAGATACAGATACTGTACAGTTAAATGGTCCAGAGGATCCAGGCCGCTGAGTCACCTGCATGACTCACCTATGGATCTAACAGTAGAGAAGTGGCTGTAATACTATTAAAAGTTGTACTTTGTACATTCATAGTTGAAGTAGACAAAAAAAAGTTAAAGAGGCAATTCAATATACATAAAACAAAAACAACAAAACAAAAAAACACATGTAATCAGAATTTTTAACAGCCATCAGTCATCAGTAATTTCACTCATGTTCCTGTCTGACCACTGCTGCTGAAGTAAAGTAAAGTTGGTCCACTGTTACTTGAAACACTTATTGGCGTTCTCCATCAGTGACAATGTAGCTTTACAATAGCATGCCACCCTGTTTTTGCATCACGGGATCACAGTTTCTTGCACATTGTTTAGTTGGCAAACAGCAAGTCGGTGTATCAACCCAGTATCACACTAAAAGCATGTAACGTCACATTTTGCCTCTGTGCAGATGCTGCCAATGACTGACCTCTTGTAGCTTTGACTGCCTCTGGTTTCCAGACCACCTCTCTCTCTATGACAGAGAGTTTTTACACCACACTTGAGTTTTGCTGGTCTGGAAAAGAACTGCCTGACTTTGCTGTAAGATTTACAAAGTAGTTCGAAGTCTTGTGTGATGTTATGGAGTCAAAAAGTCATAGAGATTCTCCGGCTAAAGTTTTTTTTCGAACAAAATAACTCGAATAACTCACGATTGCATTGATGTTCAGGAAACACACTCTCTGCATCTCACCAACACACACAGTACACTCACCATAAATCAATAGTTCACTTTATTAAATAAAGTCTCTGCACTTTATCACAATAGTTTAGTTATGGTTTATTCACTGTAATGAACTACTTGAAAGTTTTGAGCATGTGCGAGGTGATTTTCAGGCTACAGGAATGTATTATGTAAACCACTTTGAATTGCCTCTCTGTAGAAACTGTGCTACATAAATGAATTGAGGAAGACAAATATTAGTATGAATTGTATGGTAATGTGCGGACAATGCTAATGACAGAAACACACTCAGAAACACATTTGATAAAAGACGAACCCAAAGAATGAAATGGACATAAATTGCTGGAAGTCACACAATGCACACTAAGAAAAATATAAAACAAAAACCATAACAACCCATGCATTTAATATCTCTACAGGGATTATCTTTCTATCCATCCATCCATCCATTATCTATACACCGCTGAATCCTTTGCAGGGTCACGGGGGGGCTGGAGCCTATCCCAGCCATCTCTTGGGCGAAGGCAGGGGACACCCTGGGCAGGTCGCCAGTCTACCACAGGGCTACATATACAGACATACAGACAAACCACCATGCACACACTCATTCACACCTACGGACAATTCAGAATTACCAATTAACCTCGGCATGTTTTTGGACTGTGGGAGGAAGCCGGAGAACCCGGTGAAAACCCACGCTGCACAGGGAGAACATGCAAACTCCACACAGAATGATCCCAGGCGGGATCGAACCAGGGACCTTCTAGCTGTGAGGCGACGCTGCTAACCACCGAGCCACCGTGCAGCCCGATTATCTTTCTAATGTAGACTATATATATCCAGATAGATAGATAGATAGATCAATAGGTAGATCAATCGATAAATGGATCAAAACAACACTCAGCATTTTGCAGGATAATAGAAAAGACACAAAATAAAACAGCTTCTCTTTCAAACACAAAACCTCTCAACTCTTCAGTATGTCTAAATATCATTTCATCTGTCGACAAAAAAAAGAAGCAAATCATATGGTATGAAACCATTTTCATAGACTGTAATGATATTACTGAAATGTTTCCAGTCAGACTTTGTTATTTTGTGCCTTATACGCGATTAATCTTCAGGGCAGAAAAATATGGAATACACAGCATGTAACAGACATGTCGAAAGCAATCTCTGCCGCAGAATCGGAGACATCTTCATTGTGTGAGTGAAGACAACATCCATCAATGTTGCATGAAAATAATTTGCCAGCTTTATTCAATCTACATACGTCTTCGCCCCCCCCTCTTTGCTCTACCTCCAAAACTCACTCAGATGAGACGCCGTGAGATTGTTATCTTGCCTCGCCTTTGTATGAAAATCAAATTGGGAATTGCTTTTTTCCTTTATTCACTTCCATGCAAACAAAGAAGTTGTTTTCTTATTTTCATGTAAATGTCTTTTTTATAGGAGGCGACAAGTGTAATCAATCTTCCTCAAGACAAGGTAGGAGGGCCTGCCGAGGGGGGATTATTGGTGCTTAGTAGCCCGGGGATCATAAAACAAGGAAATTGAAAGTGATATTTAATTGACACTGCCATTTCCACTGCACGGTGAAGTCTCGTCCCCCCATCGCCACGTCTCTCCCACACGCCAGGCCATCTCGCTTGCCGCAGGTGAAGAGAGGGGAGGAAAGAACTTGCCGGAGCAAATTTCCTTTCAAACCCTCCTCTAGAACCCGGAGAGCGAACTGTCAATCTCAGAGCACAGCGCTGTGAAAGAGACAAGCCGGGGAAAGTTTTACGTTGAGAAAAATAGGTTTCAAAATGTCACCTCATCAGCGTGGTGCACCATACTCTAGTGAAGTGGAACATGGTCAACATTGTGTGTCGATCTGTATAAATAACATACCTGTTTTACTCCGCTTTGCCCACAAAGACAATAACAAGGAATCTCAAGTGCTATGCATACTCACATATGGTCAGTGTAACAAATGTAACGTCTCCAAATTAGGATTTAAAAACCAATCAAGTCAATCATGCTTTTAAATACAGATTTTACACTTACTAATTTTGATCAATGAAACATCATACTAGAAACAAAATGTTCTACTCTCTGAATTCCTCTAAATCCCCTCCCCACCACCTCTGAAACCTCTGCGTGCGTGTGTCACTTCCCACCACCAATTTTACCAATTAACAGCCCATAAATGAATCAGCCTTCATCCAATTATAACTCAGACGGTCCGCGGCCTCGCACGGCAATAAAAGAAGGAGACGGAGTCGAGCAGAATTACTGCCTGAGATACTGACTCTAAAATGGAAAGTGACACTGTCTAATAGGAGTAACCTAATGAGATCTGAAGGTGTCTTTGTCCAGGTACTTGTAGCAGACTCGGCACCGGTTTGCCTCTCTGACCTCTGAGCGGTGGCTTATGACCTGACCTATGGACTTGTAGGGGTGCCCTGTGTCGTCTTTTTCCACGATAAGTCTCGTCATTAAACAAAATCACCAATATTGGATAAAAATATCATTAAGGCAGCTTCAGAAAGATCCAACAGGTGATTTTATAAGTGTCCAGTAACACATGCTGAATGTCATCAGTATTTTTTAAAATAGTTTATGGGGATTAAGTGTATCTCTGTTTTGCCAGCTGTCAGCTTGTCCATTTTTATTGAAATCAATACATTTATTTAAAGTTAATTAGATTCAGTGTAGATACTACCTTCATGGAAATCAACTAAAGATGTGTACATGATACATGATGTACGAGATTTTAAAAAAGGTAAACTTAACTGACTCAGCCTAAGCAGCCTGACCATTAGCGTTGCTGGTTTTTTTTCAAGTTGCTAGCATGAGATCAAAATCCATCTCTGATCAATAACTGGTCTGTTGAAGTGCCATGTATAGAGAGGAGCCACGCTCTGAAAGGACCTCACGCTTGTAAATGGTGAGTTTAGAGCAAAACTCACTTTTTTTTGATAAAAAAAAACAAAGGAGAAGGAGTTTCTCGGATAAACAACAGAGAAACATTGGCGACTCTCTTCAAGGGAGAGGAGTGAAGGGCTGCCCCGAAAGTCACTAGCATTGTCGCTAAGCTCTCGCTAAATGGGGTTAGCGAGAAAACCTTTTTTATTCTCCATCATGCTAGGATGCAACTAGACCTACTGCCTCATCACCTGATATCAGTCTATCAAAATATTTTTTTTTTCAATCACAGCAAGGAAAAAGCAACATGTAAATTTAGCTTTTAGCTTTAGCTAAGGCTAGCCGTGGCTATTACACCAGCTAGCTAACACTTGATGTAGCACTCGCGCTTTAGATGTCCAGTCTCTTTGTGTCAAAGCGCAGCTGGTGTGTTGTAGCTTATTAGCTTTAGGCTCTGTTTTTCACTGCAAATGTAACACGTGTGATTATACATTTCTATGGTAGCTACAATATTTTGTAGATATTTTGTATATGGTAGAACAGATGCAACAAAATATAGTTACTGCGTTTTAACTTTGGAAGATGAAATTATATATATACACACACACACACATATATGTGTGTGTGTATATATACATATATATCGTTGCCCCTGCTTATTATGGAGGTTTTCCGTGTTGTAACAATAACACGTATTACATGGTTGTATTGGTACCATCACTTTTCTCACTGCAGCAGCAGCTATCTGCCCAGCCTGTCTGTCTGACAAGACGTATTTAAAGAGCTCGCTTCTGACCTGCGCAGGCTTTAGGCAGGCTTTGGGGACAGGCAGCAATTGGTGTCAAAGAGAGGCCAAACGGCAATGATTTATAGCCAGGAAGATTTGACTGGCGAGAAGCTGCTGCTGCCACAATTACCTTTACTGCTATACTCACACACTGACTGCATGTTATTCCGCCGGCTGCTGCCACAGCCACTGCCTTGTACACACCCTGACACACACACACACACACAAACACACGCATCCTTTTCTCTTTTTTTACAAGTGCTGTTCATGTTTGAGTGGTTGGGCCTCTGCGTCTTTGGCCTGCCTTGTCCACTTAAAAGGGCATTAATCAACGACTACTTTATAAATCAGGAGGTCCTTGCAGGCTCAAAGCGATTATGAGGTCAGGGCTCTGCAGAAGTACTTAACCAATTCCCAAACCCACCCGGACTTGATATATTTTGCTTCCTTGCGGCCAGGCGATTCATCATCATTCTCCCACTGAGGCGTAATGGAAGAGGCAGGGAGGGAGGACTGGACGTTGAGAAAAGGTATAGAAGATGAGAGGAAGGCAGTAAGGGGAGTAAAGGGCAAAGATTGGGGAATAAGTGCTTCATTCTCTACCCCTCCCTCTCTCTCTCTCCTGCCACTGTCTCTCTATTCTTCTTTTCCTCTTCACTCAGTCTCCAGCTCTCACTCTCTCCCTCTCTGCTCAAGTCCCCGGACACTCAGGGGGCACTTAACGCCAGCCAGGCCCAATCATCCTGCCCCACCAGCTCCCCCAAATTATTTCTGACAAAGCTGAGACAAATGTCTGGAAGATGTAGTTACTGTTCTGAATGTGGGAGCTCTGTGGGCCTTCAGGAAAGACAGCTCCTTTGGCCTCCGCCTAGTTTGACAGAACCAGGAAAGATATGGAAGCTGCCTGGATGAGTAGTTTGCAAGAAAGAGGGGAAAAACTGTGGAGGGATGGCGAGAAAGGATTAAATTCGCAAAACTGGGCAGACAGAGAAGAGGCCAGCAGAAGGGAGGAAGAGGAACAAATCACAAATCACAAATGAAGTCACATAGAAAAAAAAGAGCTCTTCACTACAGGGCTGCAGGCAAATAGCCCCAGGGTAGTCTTTCCCTTCCGAAACACTGCCAGCACAAAGTGGAGCTCATAAGTCAAACTAAAAGGGCATGAATAGTCCAGTCCACAGTGTTTGAGCATACTGCAATATCCATGGCTTACAGTACGAGGCCATAATCTGATTTGCTTTCTGATTCTTGAAAAACAACCAGTAAGTCACCCCAGAAGAAAAAAAATGTCATTGCTCAGTCAGTTAAATAAATTGAGTGAGACAACATCCTGTCAGTGCTGCTTCATCTAAAAACAAATCTAATCGAGGCTCGAGTGCTGCACCTTCAATACCTGTATAATGTCTAATTTAGCAACAAACAATGTCAGCCCGAGGAGACACGCTGAAGTCCTTTTGATTTGAAACCAGCGTGGGGAGAGCGAAGGGCGAAAGGAAGGTACAAAGAAGTGAAGAAAGCAGCAAGGAAAGAAGGATGAGAGGGATGTCGGGGAGGAGAAAGGATGGATGTCGTGAAGGAAGGAGAAAAGGAAGTGCTTCTTCTTCACCGCCACTAAAGAGAGACACTTGGTGCGGTTTTGACAGAGCAGGAGAGGCTGGACGTAAAGTGGAGAAGACAGTTTCCATTACCCCTGGCACCCACCGGAGAATAATTTGCTGAGGCTGGGTAAATTGTGATTTAAGAAGTGTAATGACGTGTAATAATTTTCTGTCACTGTTGTCAGTTACGAGACGAGTCAGGTCTCCTCAGCAGGGGGAGGGCTGCCGAGGCAGAAAAACAGGAAGCCGCGCGCAGTCCAAACAAATGAGAGGGGACATATTGTGTAATGTGGGAAGCGGCCACTACAATCAAATCAATTACCGGGATATCAAAGCAGTGGTAAATGCTGCAGGAGAATACAGGTGCTGGAGTTAGATTACAGTCGGAAGCTCAAATCAGAACGCATTGCATCACACATTTGCGTTTTCATTAATCGTCTCAGAGAAACAAGGTCAGGTTCCTGGCGCCTGCCGCGGTAAGCGGTTAAAAGGGTTTCAAATAAACTGGAAATGACCCTTGTTGAAAATAAGTCTGGCGCTTAATCCCCCCATAAGCCAACCCAAGTTTGCCCTCAGCAGCTTTAATCCATACCACCATACTACTGACTACTCGATCGGTCCCCGTTAAAGAAATTGTGTTCTTTCAGATGGCATTGTAAGTTCCTTGCTTATTGTGTTTTAAGAGTTTTGTGAGCATGATACATATATAAACAAGAGTTTAGAGTACTATCAGTACCACTGTGATATTCTTAGTGTATTTTTACTGATGTAAAGCAAAAAAAAAAAAAAGGAGGGCTGTTACTGTTGCTGAGGACTGTTTTACCTCACAATTAGTTTTGTATTTTTATCATAAAGCGAGAGAAAGGTTAGATTTTAGAGAATATCTGTTTCAGATTCGTTGCGGCACCTTTCTTTTTTTTCCATTTAAAATGACTGAGAAAGGATGTCCTCAGAATTATGTGAAGTTTTATTATCCCAGTGCCCAACCCAACCTATGGGCATTCAACAAAGGAGTTTTATCTTTGACACATGTAATTTATGAAAAATAAAGCACTAGCCTCACTGTTATTAATGCCTCATCACAAGCTCCAATAGAGCAGGGAGTCGTGGGCTTTGAGTGATTATGTTATCACTTTTAGTGTATGTTTTGCATAGACGTGCACAGGTTTCGAAGAGGGAGACGCCGCGAAAAGGAAAGGTAGAGTTTGCAAATGTGAAACGGCATCTCAGTATAGGTGCTCTTACATTGATGCAATACATTAAAATACGAGGGAGCAAACCATATTTCAAACACATGAAAAGGTTTTGATGTATTTGCAAGTCCTCTGCTTTCTATTCAGTTTTTCTTCAAGGCTGAGAGAAATTAGCACAGTTGACAAATAGTATATTGAAGTAATTATATTTTTTAAATCCCTAATAGAGAGGAGGCAACTTATTTGAAATGGATAGATGAGGAGGGGGAGTCCGTTTCAATTACTCAACTCAGTTTATCACTGAGAGCATGTGGTGCAGTCTAATAATGTCACCAGCAATCAGCGTAATGCAAATGGTACGCCTCATCTTACTCTTTTCTTTTTGGTGGACTGTGCTGTGTAACTACTCACAGTTACCATCAAAGCGTCATTAATACATTGCAAGGCATGAAAAAGAAAACTGCATTATGACATTTTTTTTTTCCCGCTCAGCAGACAACTGCAGTGGGTATACAGTACATATGTTTATCACAGTAATATCTCTATTACAAGTCGCTTAACAGGAATGCACAATGCATCCACGCAGAACACAAAATGCCATAAATCAAAATGAAAATGAAAGGGATCACAATGCAGCACAATGACTAAGCGGCGTTGACAAGATTAATTCAGCATCTTTTATGTTGAAAGGCTCGAGTTTCTGCTATTCGGTATTACACATTTGCTAAATTACACGAACAAGCCCTGCCCCCTTTTTGTCTTACTCCATCCTCTCCAAGACGTCTTCCTCCCTCTCTTGCTCCCTGTCGCTCTCCGTCTCTCTGTCCTGCTTCCAAAAACCAAACTTGTTTGATCATAAATTGTTGAAGTGCAATGACTTGTCTCCTCCACTTTCACTCAGTGGTCCTAGTAGTAGCAAGAGCAGATTAAAAAGTCTGCCACACTACCCGACCGGTCTCAGCATACCATTAGCATATATATGAGATTTGAGACATTTTCTAATATTCTCGAGCAGGACTCATCTGTCATGGCCTGGTGATGAATTATAAAATGCTTGTTTGGGTGCGAGGGAGCTGGAGAAGTGTTGCCTCCCCTCCCTCTCCTCACTTATATAACCTTTACTATGCCTGTGTTAAAAAAAAAAAAAAAAAGGAGGGGGAGAAAATCAATGTTGGGACAATTCAATAAAAAAAGGAGATTTATGCTTGTTACTGCCTATGCCATTAGTAGATATGTGTGGGAACTGGTACCGTTTCTAAGTTGCAGGAGAAGTGAATGGAGGCAGCAGGAGGAAGTTGCACTGCCTGTCCTTACTTCTTCTGTCAGGAACCAACAAACTGTTCACAACATGTAAAGACATTTGTCAAATATTGAGGATTGTAGAGGTTATCGCTACAGACTCTCTTACAGGTTTAGTTATTATTAATTGAGAATGACTCTCAACTGAAGAACTCTGCATTAGTGCTTCAAATCATTTCTCAGCATGAAGATTCACATGCAAACTGAGATAAAAACAAACCAAAGTGAACGAGCATGACAGGGGTCTCCTCTCTGAAGACAAGTGCATGGTGGCTGGGCCTGTACCCATGGGGCCTGCTCATCCTCAGCCAGAATGGCCTCCACCATGTGGGCCCACCACCTGTTAGTCAAGGTGTAGGCGTCTGGTGTGTGTCAGGTGGCAGGCGAACGCGAGCTGACCCCTGGTTCTGATGGCTGGCTCTTGGGAGCTCTGCCCTCTTTCTCTTTACTCTGTGTAAGTGATTTTCAGCGACAGGACCACAACCCGGCAGAACTGATCAGAACTGATCATCGATCCGCTCTCTCCACCCTCGCTGCCGCCAGCCTGTAAGCTCCAGCAGTGATGGACAGATGATTATAGTTTGCCTCCTCTCATATGTTTCATTTCTTAAACCCCATTCTGTCCGTATATGCATGCTCCCTTACTCTTACTCGCCCACACCAGCACACTGTCTCTCTGTCTCTCTCCTCTCTCTCTCTCTCTCTCTCTCTCTCTCTCTCTCTCTCTCTCCTCCTGTTGCTGTCTCTGTCACGTTCTTCAGCACAGGTGTTCGTGCACTGAGCTAACCCGGGAATCAGCTTACTTTTGAAGAAGAATTGAATGGATGAACTTTTTTTTAACATGCGTCTTCAAGTAAAGGAGACAGCGCCATTTTTCAAAGCAGTTTACTTTTGCTTGTGTTCAGACATGTCTGGAGGGGGCCCAACCCCTGCGCCGGTCCGCGAGATCACTCTTTGCTTTGCTTGCCTGTCTCCACATGCAAAAAGACTGAGCAGCCCCGCTTTATGTGTCTGCATGAAGTAAAGCCAAACCTGCAGCTTGAACTTTCAGACTTGGTTGGGTGAGGGAACATCTGAGTCTGCAGACTGGTGTTTTGGACCTCAGGTGCCCCAGGTGAGGAAGGAGTGCAGGAAGACCACAGCAAAGGATCTGACTGATCTGATCATTCTGGGGCTCAGCATGGGAGGATCATAGTGTCCTTACCTTGAAAATCTGCAAAACTGTGTTAACTAAAGTATGCACTGGTCAGTTTTTGACCTCTTACAAAAGCAATATACTGCACTTAACTAAAAATATACAATGCATACAGTATAGTTTATTACACATATATAAAAAATTAGTCAACAAGTTCAATTACAGCTTACACTACGTATAATTTAGAGTTCAGCCACCACATCTCATGGTGTGACAGGGGAGGCGTAATACTTTATAAAGCTTTATATTCCAACTCCTTGCAAATATCCCATGTGTTAATTAAATGAGTAAAAAGTGCAGTGGCCTGTGTCCTAAATTAATTGCTTTCTATTAGATTACATTATTGTAGATAGACCAAGCCATATTATTAACATTGTTGTACATTCTCCTACATTCAATTTCCGTGAACATTATTATTGCGAGAAATCACTCTCTCCTTCTCGTGCTGTCTCTCTCTTTCTTCCTTCTCGAGATTGTTCCAAATTTCTGTCATGGTGCATTCTGCTCAGTTAATTAAAGGGGGCTAAAGTGCAGTGGCCTGTATCCTATTGCCATCAAATCCATAACTTAGAGAGAAAACATTTACATTAACTTGCCATTAATACCGCCTATGCCGACTTTTCAATTCCCGCTAAGTATGATCTTACACAATAATTGCTGTTGCCTGTAAGACAAAAAGGCGAGGAAGTCCATGAGGGGGACAAGAAAAATTTGATGCTGCTGTTAATTAAATGAATAAAAGTGCAGCAGGCTGTGTCTTGGAAAACAGCTCTGAGTAATAAAAATATAGCCAACAATCTCTTCCTCTCCTTCCTTTCAATTCAGTTTTGAATGCTATTACACAAGGTAATGGAGTTTGGGAATGGGAACTTCTTGATAGCTGTCAGAAAGAAAGAGAGAGCGGGCGGAGAATGCCTTGTATTTCTTTCTTTTTTTAATAAAACAACTAAGCTCAGCAGTCTGTATCCTATCTCAGCTATTGGATTGGATTATTTTACATTTTGATTGAAATGATGTCCGCGCCAGATAAAAGCACAGACCCCAGCTGTTGTAATTGAATCAGGGTGGAGTTGTTTATTCGGTTGATCTACAGCGGTGATTTGCTTGTCCTAACACCCAATGCATAAAAGATCCACTCTTGTTTAACACACTGCTGATTAGATCTGTTTAAAATGGCGAAACAAGAGGCGTCCGTGTCCAGAGATGGGCAGGCATAAAGATAATACATATAACGGCATCGGGAGAAGGGGGGAGGAACAGGGAGCAGCAGAGGAGGCGAGAGAAAGGAGGATACAAAGGGGCCTCACGCTCCCTGGCTCTGTTGATGGTGCGAGTGTGTGTGTATGTGTGTGTGTGTCCAAGTGTCTGAGTGCTGTAGATGCACCATCTGCTTAACTTTCCATGTGTGACCAAAACTTTCAATAAATAAATTTCACATGGCACGGATGCCAGATGCACAGGGGGCCTTGAATAACATTTAAATAACATCTAATAGGAAGTAAGTGTTCTCATCATCAACAGGATCTTCTGGGGGCTTAAAATAGAGCTGAACTGAATAGCACTAATGCTAATGCAAAGAAAGATAGAAAGAAAAAAAAACTAATACATTGTCTCCAGTAATTTCTTCAGGTTCATTTAGTCAGAATGAACACATCACAAGCTCGAAATTAGACCCAAATCTTGAGTGTCAGATACCACTATTTCATGTAATATTATGCAGCATTAGTTCATACACATGATTTAGTGAATCTTATTTATGAGGACCACTAAATGTATGCGATACAATGGATGGTTGATCATCAAATAATGACTCTTATCACTTCGGCGTAGGCTGCACATCCATCATGCTGAGAAAAAGGTGAAGTATGCCCCAGTGCGCAATGCATGCTGATTTCAATATCACTCCTTGAGGGACCACATATGAAAACATAATCTGCTTGGATTGTGATGCCCCTCATACAACATAACTATGTCAAGGGCACAGGCAAAGTCTCAAATGTGTTTACATTTTTTTGCATATCAAATATGTGATAAGAGGTCCTGTTTTGGGTAAATATCAATATCACATCGCTGCTCGGAAGAGTTTCATTTTACCTTTGGGGTGATCCCTGTCCCTATGGTAGGGTTCAGAAAATAATGATAATCTATCAGATATGATCTATTATGAGCTATTTCTATCCAAATCACATAAAAATGGTGACACTCTGTTTTGTATATTGAGCATTGCATTGTGTGGCTGCAAACTTTAAAGATAAACATGCCATGTAGAGTGCAGCCCAATAGTGACAAAAGGCGATGGTATGCCCGTGTATGCCGCATTCATTGGAAAAACAATATGTATCAGCAATGAACAGTCACAATCAACCACGGGAAGATAACTTCATCACATGTGGCGTTATCACGAAATCCAGTTGCGTATATTAAATCTGTAATCTTCCCATGAACTGGTCCCGTTTGGCATAAAGCATAAAACAGCAAACAGTATCAACAGTGAACTTTACTTGGGACACAAAACCCTGTGTAATCTTTGACATTTACTGACATTCAGATTAGGCCAACATTTGTCAGAAAACCTAACCTTTGTCCTTCCTTGTCTGTATATTATCTGCATATTAAACCTTTGCATCTGACTCCATCACACCCAAAAAAAACAGCTTTTGTGAAAGACGTAGATCATGTGTTTAATAATTTCTCATGTTTCAGAGCGCTATTGGGTCGCCCCACTATAATCAATCATCTCTATTAACTACCATATCTCGTGCTCCGCCAGCCGTGACCCCTGGACAGCTGAGCTCACATGTTATCACCGCCTGCATGCCACGTTTTACTTTCCCTGACACCCCTGTGTTGCCTTGCGCCTCCTTCTGCTGTCTGCTCATGTGCTGTTTCAAGCATCCCGTTGTCTTGCGGATGTTTTATCGGGCTGCTACAACTGCTCGTCGTGGCCCTGCGGTCACCTGAATAACCTGGAACACCTGAACTCTTTACAGATAGCTGAAAAGAGACGCAGTCACTTTACAATTACCCGAACCTGCAATATGTACTCTATTAACCGATGTTGGACACATACAAGTGCACAATACTTCAATCCAGGCCTATTCTAGGGCCTTGGAGGAGTCTTACAGTGAAGACTTTGAAATAAGAAATAAGCTGTTTTCTGAAGAGAATTTCTCTTACTAATTATAGAACAATTGTTACGTCTACAGCTACAGTATAGATCAGTACGATGGCAGAAAACAGAAATAGGAAAATATCATATGAGAACATTTTTTTCTTCTCATCTGCGCAGTCTTGTTTACTTGACTGAAAACTGTTGAAGTGTGGTGTTTACATGCATTCAGGACATCATAATCACAGTACAAGAGAATAAACTACTGAAGTGTTAACATGACCCAAGTTGTATTTTTGTAATGACATTATGGGACTGCATGTGCACATTGTATGAAATGTGCTAAAAAAACAAAGCAAACAAACAAAAAGTCAGATTGAAGACGACAGCATCGAGCCCTGTTCTCCGGAGTCACTGACCTGACTTTAAAGCGTACAGATGCGTTGCACCTTCAGTGCTGGCTTGCACCGTGTAGATCACGGTCAATATCAATGCACACACACTCACACTGCATTACTCAGGCTGGTGTCATGTTGGAGATATCTGTCTACACCAGAAAGAGAGAGCGAGAGCAAGGAAGGATGAAACAGAGATGTTCTCAGCTCATAGACACCAGCGGTTGATCTTTTCTCTCACTGATGGTATCAACCCTTCAAACACACACACACACACACGCACACACACACACACACACACACACACACACGCACACACTTGGAGGAAAAAAAAAACACAGCAGCAATAATGTGGAAATGTTAACAGCTTACAATTAAAAATGTGATTTATGTTCCGTGCAGCTGTTAAATGACATTGCGGCCCAACGATATCGATTTCCATATCATTAGCATAATAGTTTTATTGTGGTATAATTACTAAATAAAAAGGCTCCTACCTGGCAAACCTTACTGCGTATCAGGGACTCTTAAACGAGCAAAATGTTGCCTCACACAAGTAACATGGGTCAATTGCAGCCGGGGATAGTCGGGGGTAATGATTAGATCATTAAAATTTAGTCTATGCTTCACAGAGCATAGAGAAAATTAACTTCCCCCCACCAAGCTCATTTTTCTGCTGAACATGAAATAATGATTTTCTGCCAGTATAATTACAAAGCTAACATCTGATAGAGTCAGCATCCAGGGGGGATTATCACATGCATGAGTATTAGACCTCATTACCAGCTTGACTGCAAAATTATTACATCTTGTAATTGGATGGCGAGATTTATACACAGATTGGGCCAGGGTTCCTCGGTAAGATTGTAATTACAGGCTTCGCTGGTTCGCTACTTATCACACTGTGTGCAGGAGGGAGGAGGGCCGAAAAAACAAGCGGAGAAGAGGGAAAGGAAGGACCGTTTCATTAAGCAGGGCTACCCTATCAATGGCAAAATGGCGTCGTGGCCAGGCTGCGCGGATGGCTGGGGCGAGTGGGTAACATCTTCCCTCTCCTCTATTTATGAGGCCAAACAGTGGAGGTGTTTGCAGAGGGGGGTGGACGTGCAGGAGGGAGGGGGGGCATTTATTATTGCTGGGGTTCCTCTCCCTGACAAATGGGATTTCATTTATTTAACCTCTGCTGATCTATTCCAGTGAAACGTATAAACAAGCCATCCGTTTTTTTACGACCGCCGCAGAGTCAACGCCTCAATTATCTAAAGGCTAACTGAGTGTTAAAGTGAGCCATCTGCCAGTGGGAAGCCCATTGATTTAATTTGCCTTGTGGTTTTACCCCCGATGCAACCGGGGCCCCACTTTGTGCCTACAGAAAAAACGCGACAGATACACATATCCCTCATTGAACTTGAGTTCAAAGAGAGTGTTCACTGGGTGTTTGTGTGCACGCAGTTGTTGCCATGTCACCGCACGCTGCCCTGTTCCTCCTCTCGTCACATGTACTTCCACTACGCCTCATACTCCTCTCTGAGATACAAGTGCGACAGAGAGAGAGAGAGAAAGAGGAGTTAAGGGAAATCGATATCTGGGCTTAAATTTGACGAGGAGGATGTCGGGCTGCCAATGGAGGGGACACCTTTGTTCTCCTGTAGCCAGCTAATCTCTGCCCGCATGCTCAATGACTATTGACACAGCATGTGTGTGTATGTAGGGGTGCGCTCGTCTGTGTGAAGTTGTAATGTCTGTGTTGTCCATGCATATATTTTACCCAGTACATGATAGTATGTGAGTAGTATCTGTAAGCATGCATGTGTGTGTGTGTGTGCTTGTGTGTGTGTGTGTGTGTGTGTGTGTGTGCCTGCATTTTTGCATCCTGGAGGGCTCCTTTGCAGCTAATTTTATAGTCGGCCCCACACACTAATCAGTGTGCCAGCAGTAATGGAGTTGTTATTGGAGTCCATTACAAAGACCCAGGTTGGATCAATGCTCGTATCAGTGTTCACAGATGCAGCTCGTTCAACCTATACAGACACAGAGATTCAGAGGGGCGTGTGTGTGTGTGTCTGTGTGTGTGTGTGTGTGTGTGCATGTGTGTGTGTGTGTGTGTGTGTGAATACTTGCTCAGTATGTATTAATACCCAGACCACAGGCTCAGTGATTGGTACCAAGAGGTGTTTTAATAATAAAACTTTAATACAACTTACAACTTTAATAACACAGCAGGGCAGCCGTGGCCTAGAGGTTGGGAGGTCACTGCATGTTGCATGTGTGTGTGTTTCAATCAGTGATGGGTTAAATGCAGAGAAGTAATATCCCAGTTTGGTATCAATAAAGTAAATAAACTTAAACATATCATCTTGCAATAAAATCCATCAGGAGTAATATTAGCTACAAAATCTAATCGGAAAGCAAAACTGGGGTTTTCAGAGTAACTCTTCATGGGTATACTGTGTGTTGTGTTTTGCAGAAAACACGCAGGAAGAAGTTTGGACATGCTCTGTGGCTAGTTTACAGCAGCACAGCGACCACACGCAGCCAATAATCACCTGCTGCTCGCACATAAGAGAAAAATCCTTCCGAGTGACGCTCAGTCCCTGCCTGAGCAACAGCTGGAGAGCGCATGGTTAACTCCAGTGGAAAGTGAACGCTGCACACGCGGACAAGCAGAACATCTGCAAACTGACGATGTTAGTAATGTTATTTGAGTCCTTATACGCGAAGCTGCTTCCTGTCCAGGCTTTCGTGTCTTTGCAGGGACAATCTTCAGCTCTATTCAATGAGACAACAAATTTTTATTTTCCCCTTTCTTCTTTTCTCCCCCCTCCTTTCCTTTCCTCTCCTCCTCACTCTTCCTGTTTCCTTCCATCTCTCTTTATCATTTACAGTGGCATCTATCCCTAGCCCACCCCACCCCTTTACCCTGCCTCAATTATTCATCCTCCGTCTCCCCCTCCCTCCTACATCCTTTCCTTCTCCACAACTCCTCACTCCTTCTTTCCCTAATACTTCTTTACACATTTTTCCTCCCTCTATCATATCATCTCTTCTTTTTCTCCTCTATTTTCTTCATCTTTCAGTCAAAGTCCCTCTCCCCACGCCTCCTCTCCCTCCTGCTCTCCTTCCATCTCTGTTTCCCCAGAGTCACTCATATGGTATTTAAGTGGAGTGGGGCCCATTAACCCTGCCAGCTTGTGTCTCGCCTCTCCTCCATTGATCAGAATGCACACTGGAGATATTTTATTACTGCTGGTTGTGGGGGACTGACGCAGCCGTTTAAGCAGCTCTTCATTTTTAGTCATGATGGAGCGGGATCATCTGTGTGTGTGTGTGTGTGGGTGGGTATGTGTGGATGAATATAGGACTGGACACAGATTGGAAGGAAAGTTGTTCCCCAGGGAACTATCAGAGGGAATTATGGGTGCATTTAGTCTGGCTGGAAATAGCTGCTGAAAAGAGCTTTTTTTTGTCTTTGTTTATTAGTTTGTGTCTTGATTAATTGTATCAATCAATTTCAAATGTTGCTTGAACTTTCGGATGTCTCCATATTTCTGTATTATTTCCTCTGCCTTACACAATGTGCTACATTTTTTCAGTTCAAACTTTGTGATAACGTGTCTCTAAATAGACTTTTCTCTCTTCAGCTATTCGTTAATACTCAAATTGTTGTGAATGACAATGGCCAATCAAAGGCAGTCCATCAGAAATCCCATAAGGATTATGGGAAACGTCTTGACTTCTTATTCAATCTTCTTCAGACAAAACTAGCCTAATCCAGTGCTCTGTCTGCTCCCATTTCTATGTACATGTGATATGAAATTCTGGTAAAAAATATAATACAAAAAAGTTGCTTTTTTCACTAGTTAACTAAATGTAGTTCACAACTCCCCAACACTGGTTGTTGGCATGCAGTTTAAACAAGCACACACTTAGCTGCTCATTCACTTAGCACAGATATTAAGTCTTCCCTCGCTGATTAGAATGCACTGGACAAAATATTCGAAAATACTCTCAATATAATGTAATTCAACAGCACCACAATCTGCAGTCTCCAAAATTATCATAAACTTTAATCAACACTTCTCTATAAGAGCTTCAACAAAAACTGAGTTGTAATATTTTGTCATATAGTGGTCATGCATTTGCTGTAGGCCTAAATGCCAGACACTGTCTTCATCCACTACTGTTTCAGAGTTTTATGCTTTTGTACCATAAGCCTAACTCTGTTGATATCCAAAATGCCACTGGCCAGTTTAGCATGTAGCATGTCTGGGTGTGCATGACTAATGTGAACGATTGTACCTTTTCTGTCTCTCAGTAAATGGCTGCAGCTGTACAAGAGGGAGGAATTGGCAACAGCAGAGACAGATAAATGAAAGGTGAGCAGAAAGACGCTGAGAAAAGCTCTCCAGGTAAATGTCAAGGAGGCTCAAATCCAACCGCTCATAACTCTGCATAGATAAGATTCATCCATGGCTCTCCATAGCAATCCCATAGCTCACAGGGCCTCTCTTTTGCTATGATATGAAGTACTTCACCTCACTGCTTCTCTTTTTTATATCATGGATATTCCCTTTAGGCAGGATTGCACTACTGAAGAGTGGATGAGTCATGGAATAATTCTGGGTTGAAGCACCGTTCAATTATTAGATACTCTGGTGTACCAGCTCTTCTTCTTCCAGTCATATTCAGCATGTGCTCGTACGCTGAAGGCCTGCTAATAGAAGTAGAACAGAGAGGGTCAACCAAGGACATCATGGCTTACTTGGTTGCTGTAGATAAACACTAAGAAAAAAAAAATACATACATACACATACATATATAGATACATACATAGACATATATCTATATATACACACACTGTTTTATTATATTGTTTTTTTCCTTAGTGTTTATCTACAGCCATGATAAGCCACGATGCCCTTGGATATATATGTACTGTATATGTGTGTGTCTGTGTGTGTGTGTGTGTGTGTGTGTGTGTGTGCGTGCGTGTGCATGAATGCATATATGTTAAAAATAGTCATATTACTGTAGGTCAAATATTAAGTCTGTGTTGCTCTTCATATAACCCGTTATATTACTTAACTGCCTGTTGTCTTCAGAAGTAAAGGCCATGGTGGCTGCGCAGACTTTATTTTATTTTTATTCTGCCATTAATTTTTCTATGACAGCTACTGAGATTGAAAGTGGGTGTGTAGTCCTGTGAGCCACTTTGGGGACAGGAACAAATGAGGAGATAATGAAAGAAGAGAGCCTGGGGAGAAAACCAAAACAGAGTCAATGAGTTTGTTCGAATTTCTCCTTCGCTCAGCAGTTGTTGGCGAGTGAGTTCGACTTGATTCAACATGAGGATAAATGTCAGAACGGAGGGATTTTTACTGTAATAAGCACATGTACACACAGAGGCGTGCACACGAATAGAAACACATATTGTGCAGGTAAGCTGGAGTGCACACTTACTGTACACACACACACACACACAAACATATTTTAAGCTCTTAAGCCTTTATTGCTTGCTGAGATACCTAAGAATTGCATCAAGTTTGAAAACTGAACAATTTTACAGTAAAAACTACCTCTCATGAAAACTAGGGTGACACACATTTGATTCTAACGATTTCATTCAATGCAATAACCCACAAGTATGTACCACAAGCTCTACATAATGGATTGCGTTGCACAACACTGTGCTTTGTACCCAGTTGTATTTCATTGTAATGTGTTTTGTATGGCACCAGACCAAAGTGAGATCTCAATCATTCACACAGACCAGTGTTATTGTTATTGTTGCTGACATCTACATGTTGACACATTGTCAGCAGGAAAAGAGAAAGAGAAAGAGAGAGACAGAGACAGAGAAGGAGAGAGTGCTTTGGCAGCTCTGTTGCGTGTGGAAAAAAAAAAAAACTCTGCTGGACGTGGAGTCGGCTCAGCACAAGGAACTGGCCAATTATTTCTGAAATGGCAGGGGAGTTTTTGAAATGTGAGAATGTTTCCCTGGATATATCCCGCAGACAGCGAATAAATGACAAGCACATAAACAAGACGTTCGAGTGATGACTTTTTTCCCCTTCCTTTTCCCTTCACACACACACACACACACACACACACACACACACACACACAATGGACGGAATAGTGTTTCTGATATCAAAATTATTGACTCAAAAGCTCAGAGCGCTCAGTGAAAGCGTTCGGCATGTGTGCGTGCTTAAGCCCCGGTGTGTTTCAGTATGTTTGTTTGTGTGTGCGCACAAATTCCATTCACTTGAAGCAAAGGTTGGCCTGTGTATCATAAACCTGTGCTGTTTGACATTTGATTAAATAGCATTACTGCCAATCAGCAGAGCAAGATGCTGAGCGTCGGGTCACACAGGTTGTGGATTCTTTCCCTGACTGTTGACAGGCTGCGCATTCTAAAGCCAAATAAAAATGTTTACAAGTCTGTGTTTTTCAGCTTATGTCCACAATCAACATGGATGTACGTGATACGATGTGTCACGAGCAGCACATTTTATATATGCAGGCTGATTGGTGTTCTCAGAGGGTTATATTCATCAGTGTGCTAAAGATATGAAACATTGTTTATAAATGACCATCTCTGTCCTGTGTTTATCCATAATTGCTTTAATGGTTTATATTTGGTGTTGATTTTAGAGAATATTAATGTTTGGATCCAAGACCATCACCAGCAGCAAATCACCTCCCACACTTAAACCAGTTTCAGAATTTGGGGATCGTTATACTGTTTCCCCCTTTTAGTTCCCCTTCAGTAGCTTTAAATATTTTTTACACACTATCCAGTACAGTATCACATTGTGTACAAGCCAGGTCCAAATAACTACTGATATGTGATGTGATTCGTTTTTTGCAAAAAAAAAAATCCCCAGAATTCAGCCCAACATATTTAGTATTGTTGTACAGTTTGGGATTTCCACTAGAATTTAAAATACAGTTTTGGCTTCATATCATCACATGTAATTTATCTTGTGTTATTTGTGTTTTACCTGCTCTGTAAAGTGTCCTTGAGTGTTCTGAAAGGCGCTTCCAAATGACATTATAGTATACATACTATTATTATTATTATTATGTAGAGATCATGCACACGCGATTTTTCTCTAGTTTCCATGCGCTAAATGGTTCCATTCATTTCTGTGTGATATTAAAATCAATTAGC
This sequence comes from Chelmon rostratus, assembly GCF_017976325.1. NCBI lineage: Eukaryota > Metazoa > Chordata > Actinopteri > Chaetodontiformes > Chaetodontidae > Chelmon > Chelmon rostratus. The sequence goes on from NC_055665.1 coordinate 21,263,659, forward strand.
AGTTGAGCTCAGTTAAGCAATCAGGCTGAAATCAAGACTGCATTTACTTATTTCACAGTTAGAGCTGATCTGCATTACTATGCAATAATAAATAAGCATGGTATGATACAGTAAAATGGCTACATATGCACACACATACAGCTGCACAAATACGCATGAAGACATTTCCCACCTTGCGGCTGTTACCGCAACAATTTTAGGAATTCTGAGTGTCAGAACGGTCTCTAGGCGCACAGAGTTATGTTAGACAGAAACACGATACACAAACCTCACGGAGATGCTGTCTGAACATGTGGAGTCAAAGCACAACTATCATGTTAAAGATGTGTCTTTCTGCATTTGACAATTATTATACACATTTTCACATTCTCCAAAGACTGTTCATCAAATATTTAACCTAACTTCTTGACCAGCTGTTCCAGAAATCGATCATCCTACTCTCCCTTCAACTATTGACAGTTTGATCAAAACACAAGAGTCAGGTATCAGACCCAAACCCGCCCCCTCTGGAAAGAAAAAGAAAAAAGAAAAAACCCTGCAGTATTTATTTGTTTTCGGGTCAAGCTTCTCCCACAATCAAAAGGTTGACCCGTGACCCCTCTCTCCATTAATCAATGTAGAGATGAATGAATAAGTGGGATATGTGGCAGCTGGCCTTCCAACAAGCTGTCTACAACTGTCCAAACCACTTCAGAGTCGTTTGGCAAGGAGAGGCCTATAGATCAACCAAATGGAGTTTGAAACCTAAAGAGTGACCGGGGGATTGAAGAGAGGAGGAGAGTACGATCGCAAGACAATCTGCTACTGGTGTGGGGGGTCTCACCGAGATAGCGGAGTGGGAGAGGAGAAAGAGAGGGTGCTGAATATTGCTTAGAGCAGAGGAGAGGACGTGTAACAAGTAATCAGACAAGTGATCTGATACTGGATAATATGTGGGTGGTCTGGGACGGCCAGTGGGCAAAGAGAGACGGGGGTGACAGAGAGGACTTTCGGGGAGAGGCACGAGCAGGAGAAGGTTACGATGGTGGTCTCCGAGGTGAGGAGTGAGAGGACAGTAAGAGAAAGCTTTAAGGGGGGATTTGAAAGGGAAAATGTGATGGCGACAATCTGTTCTCGTGGCTGTATCGTATGCTTTGACCAGATCACCCATCAGGATCCAACAAAAGCAAGCGGAGGCTGCAGAGTTGTCAGGTTTTACTGGGACAGGTGGCGTCTGAGTGAGAGGAGATATTTGAAAATAAAAAAATACATGATTTTACATCAATTAACACACGTTCCATGAAAAGAGATTTTTTATTTGCTGTATATGGTTTGCTGAATGGCTGTAAATGGCGGCTCAATGATCGGCTCCATTGCCTCAGAAGGAGAAGACCTCTGGTAAAGTCAGTACATGGAGAGAACAATGGATTAAAATACATAAGAGAGGAGGGGAGCGAAGAGAGGGATGGAGTCAAGAGAGAGGGAGTAACAGTGCCTCTGCTCCTTCCATTATTGATTATGAGCTGAACTCACCAGAGGCACCAGATGTCAACCAGGCAGTTTAAGTTTCCACTGGCCTGTTTAAAGCTGCCAAAACTCATCTTCCTCTGCCATCTTCTTTGTGATTTCCCCTCCTCTATGCTACAAAATCTTCTCCTTCTTTTTAATGGATGTTTTATTTTCTTTAAGGGGCAGTCCAGAGATTTAGTTTTGCACTACGGCAGGAGGCTTTCAAGAGATGTTTTTAAACGGTGAAAAGCAGCAGAGATCTGTCGTCCCGAGGATCAAGGTCGAGGTCCACATTTCCCATAATGCAACCCAACAATACCTTTCATTCAACCCTGTCTTTTTGTAAGAGAGAGTGACAGAGTTCATTGATAAGGTATTTCATTTGTTTTTCACAAAAATATCTACTGACTACAGCATCATGAACCTTTTTAGGATTATGTCTGGACACTGGCAGCACATGGTTAATGTAAGGGAAGGGTTGTGGTCTGCTGTAATGTATGCAAAGTCCACAGCGCACTGAGATGTGCTTAGTGTCACTTAATCAAAACCACAAACTTTCCTAAACTTAACCAACATGTGTTGTTGCCTAATCCTAACGACAGACGGGTGCCTTGATGCGAAGCCCAGACTCTGGTGTCAAAGTTCTGAGCTTTGTAGGCCCAGCATCCACCTCCCAGTGTGGTGCAAAAACACAATACTTTCTCAAAGTTTTAGAGCCAAGGAACATACAGTATTATACAACTGCCTCCACAGGCTGCACAGGGCTGCGTCTGATGAGTCAGCGGAGCGTTTTGTTTAGAAATGGTGGATTGTCCCTGAAATGTGCGTTCACCGTGCTCCTCATTTTAAATGCTGTATATTTTTCAAAGTTGTCTTTGTCTCTCTCCCCCTCTCCTTTTGTGTCCCTCTATCCCTGCCCAGCATTACTCCTAATGACCAAACCGGGGTACAGGAATATAAACCCACAGTGCACACAAACACACATGTGGGGGGTTGTAACATTATTGTATGAAAAGTTTAGTGCACACAAACGTGTTTCTGTGTGTGTAGACGTGTATAACTCATGTTGAGGGGACATAAATCTGTTTACACAGGCGCATTGTGGGGACTCGTCTTCCTTATGCAGACAAAAACACAAGTGCCCGTAATGTTAACCATGAACTTTTAGATGTACGGTGAGGTTAGGGTAAGTCAATGTAACATCCCAAAAAGTGATGGATACACAACGTTTGTGTGTGTGGGTGTGGATGTGTGCATGTGCACTCTTTCTACACTTTTGTGTCTAACCCTCTGTTAGAGAGGGAGAGAGAGAGAGAGTGTGTGTGTGTGAGTGTCTTCTCTGTATTTCACCGGTGGTATCTCTGGGACACATAGGAGTGTCCCAGTGACCTGATCCTGAACAAATGAAATAGTAACGCTTTGGATGGGAAACAAGAGCAGGCCCATAATTCTATTTGAAGAGAAAATCAATTCAGCACCAAAACACAGGTCCCCCATCCAGCACGCCGTGTCTCCACTGTGGTGGCATATGAAGTCATTGGCCCAGTGCGTGTGTGTGTGTGGCGTTGTGTTGTTACTGTACAATATAGTGGTACATTCATGTCTCTTTCCTTTCAGTCTGCCTGTCTCGAAAGCGAAATGTGGAGTGAGTCTGCTGTAGTTGCTTAGCATAGCAGTGCACAAAAAGTTATACACGGGCCCAAAATGCTCATGCTTCTTTTCCTTTTTTACCACAACCAAAAATAATTACAGTGTGAAACATAAACTTGCTGGAGGAGCTTCATGATTTGTGTTTCCTGATTTTTTTTTTTTTTAATTAACAGTGAATACCTCATTCATTTCAGTTCAGTTCAGTTCTTAATTCTCCTTATTCCAGTTCCATAGTGTTCTTTATAAGTAAGTGCAGTTTGGAAGTTTGGACAGTCACGCTGTCTTCTGTTTTCTGTCTGTTCCTCAGCCCACTGGAGTTGAAATGAAGCCACGAGTGAGGTTAAAGTGCTGATTTTGAGCTTTGTTTGAGAGTGTTCACATCCATATTGGGTGACGGTGTAGCAATTTCTACACGTTGTTTCCCAATTTTGGACAGTGCAGCGGGACAATTAAAGGGCTGCTCGCAGTACTGGCATGAAGAGCCTCATGTTAAAGCTGTAAGTCAGCGCTTTAACCTCATGGAGTTGTTTCATTTCACATCCAGTGTGCCAGGATATAAAGGAGAGAGGAAGGCTATCCGAACACACACATAAAAGCACACATATCCCTACAAGTCACACACACTTAACCAGACGAAAGAGGAAGATTATTTCCAAACTTCACCTCGCTCTTCTCTCTCTTCTGTCACTCTATTGATTTCCTGACAGAGGAATGAGAAGAGAGCATGCGACCTATTAAAGACCAGTGTCTGGTGTCTTAAAGGTTAACTAATCAACTGTAATGGAAAAGAGTCAGACGCTTTAACCTCACCATGCACACACACACACAGACACACACACACACACACACACAAAGAAACACCACTTCATGCTTAACTTTTCACACAATAATGCCACACCCCCTGTGTGTGTGTTTGTGTGCACGACAGGTTTACATTCAGCCACAGTAAAATGGAATTAAACTTGCAAAGCCACATGTGGGGTGACTGGAAGTGAGGAAAACGCAGTGGATGTGTGGCTTTATTTTCACCGCTATAAATGCAAGTGCAAGCATGTGTGTTGCATCGGACGCTTAAATGGTATTAAATCACGTTGAGTTTTGCATGGTGCAGATGTGATGTCCAAGCCCGTGTTTAAATGTCGCAGCATTGATAAGGTGTGACTGGGCCCAGTCAACTGTTAAGCTTTTCATGTCACATTATAGACTGTTTAGTTCTGCGTTAATGGGCTGCTGCACAGGAGAATGTTACATTTACATCAGTCAATGTATACCTCAATTAGGGACATGGAGGATTTTTTTAATGTAATATTTCCTCTATAGATCCTTTGTATCAGTTGAATGTGTTTATTTCTTTCTGAAAATTCTGTTACACAAATAATATTAACAACAACAGGCAAACACACCCTGTTCAGAATTACCTTGGGTTATGCTGCTGTAATTAATAGTGTGTGAAACTGTTCCTCAGAATAATCCACACTCCACTGTGGGATTTCCACTGTCAGGAATTAATCTTGTCTCGTCTCATATGAGCTCCACACCTGCGATACTTACGGATACTTCGTGCTTGTGTGTGTGTTTCTGAACCGTGCTTCTGTAGCACTACAGCCCAGGATGTGTCTGGGACTTTTATTCCCTGATTTTGGGAGCTGTGCGGGTGCAATACTCCAAGAAACCAGCAGGTGGCAGCTCTTATACTGTTTCCACAAGCTCCTGACCCCACAATGAGGAAGCACACACCATCAGCAATATCACACCAATACTATTAAAAATTAATAGAATATGGGGAAAGACACAAAGAAATAAAATTGTTGTTTATTACTAACTGGCAATGATTTGCACAGAAGCTTTACTAAAAATATGACAATTAATTGTTTTTAATCAATAGATTTTTTAAAGTAATTAACTCCACCATTTCCATTATTTGATATTATAATTTTCACTGCAAAAAAAATGACTCTTTTTTATCAATAATATTCTCCCCTGAGATCCCTTTCTAAGTGACTGACCTGACTTTCAATCCCAACATCATTATATTCTGAAATGTTCTGCGATGACCCACTGGCGGGCACATAAAGGAACAATCAGCTCTTCCCACGTCCATATAGCTGTTTTAGTTACATTAGGAATTGAGAACGTTCCCAGGGGGTGTTTTGTGACCATTTAGTCCCCTTTCTTCCTCTCTGAGAGGTCACACACCCGCACGGCCAGTTTACATTTCCTTTGTCACAAAAGCAATACACTGCAATTTCCCTGCACGAAATACCCCCTCTGGTCACTACCAACAGAATGACCTTTTCCTCCTGTCTTTCTCTCCCTCACCTCCTTCTTTCTCCCCGAGTGCGATTTAAACACTGACAATCCATCTTCAAATAAATATACACACTTATATGTTTTTTTTTCCTTTAGCCCCAATCCCCTCTATCCATACAGGAATGGATGGTAATCCTCCTGAAAGAAACATAGGGGTTAGAAACAGAAGCAGAAGAGTGTGCATGTGGAAAGCCAAACAGGAGGTATTCATCGCTGACCTGCAGCAGCAGCAGCAGCAGCGTGGATGGGCAACAGGAGCTATTCCCCCATGACTTCACCCTCTCCTTTCCACACGTCTCCTCTCCTCCCACCTTTTCAACCCTTTTCCTCTACCTTCCCCTGGGTGCCCCCCTCCTCCTCCCCTTTCACTCCAACCTTCCACTTCTGTTTTCCCGTCTCCTCTGCTCCTCCTCACTTCACTCTGCTCTTCATCTCCCCTCAACCTTTCTCCTCTCTCTCTGCGCTGTCCCTCTGTAGTCTTCTTGTCTTTTCTTTAGTTTTTCGCCACTTTTCTCTCTTTTCCCTCTCCTGTGTCTGGTGGCCGTTTCTCTCTTTTCCCCATCTGGCCTTTTTCTTCCCTCCTACTTCACTCCTTCCCTCCATCATCCTCCTGCCCCCCCACCCTGCTCCTCCACCCACCCACCCACCCACACACACACAGAGAACTGTTCCCTCTCTTACCCTCTCTCAGACTAACACAGGGTCTTTCCGGCCCACTGCCTCTCCTGTTCAAATGTAACAATGCTCAGCGTGATTTGATGATGGCCTCAGTTCACCGGCCTCTGTGTGTGTGTGTGTGTGTGTGTGTGTGTGTGTGTATGTGTGTGTGTGTGGGTGGGTGTGTGTGTGTATGTGTGTGGGTGGGTGGGTGTATACTGTATGTGTGCGTTTATTCAAGTCCTATTTCCAGATCCCCCACTGTAGAACTGTATCTATCTGTGCGTGAATTATTGTGTAGAAAATAGAAAACAAAATGCTTAATTGAGACACTGTTATGCATAAAAAGGAAGTAGCATACAAACCCATATGAAATAAATGTTATTATCCTTATAGATATTTATTCCATAATGGAACTCTTTTCTTATGTTTTACCTTACTGAGGACATTATTTCGCTTCTTGTTAATTTTCTTAATTGTTCCTCATGTCCCTTTTTCTTATCTGTATCTCTCATGAAAATACATCATAATGTGCAGTTATATTAATCATATTACAAATTGTATAGTTTCAGTTTGCTCACTCTCACTTTTTGGTCATATCTAAGTCTTTTTTCTTCAGTTTCTTTTGCTCTTTTGCCACTTGCTCTCCTTCCTTCCTTCCTCTTTCTGTCGATAGGTCTGGGTTCTTTCCATCTTCACATGATTCTCATTCAATAGCTGTTTTGGGACTCATTTATCCATCTTTCTTTGGATACACTTAGATCGTCATCTTTCCTCTGTTTCTGTTTCTTGGGGTCTTGAAATGTAACTAAACACTCCTTCTATATGTCCACAAATGCTGCCTTCATGCAGTTATCCATCTTCTCCAGATCTGTCACCTCACTCCCTTCACGTGTGCACAGGTATGTGTGAAACATGGTGTAGTGTAGTTGTATGCAGCCTTTATGAGCTTTGTTTGTCTCAGTGTTTATGTGGCTGTCTTTATGTGCTGGCATGTGTGTGTTTTTGCACACATACATGTTCGCATAGACATGCGTGAGCAAACAGTGCAAAGTTGTTACTTTGTCGCCTGCTACCATCAACCACAGTTCAATTCAATATTAAATAAATACAAGGATAAAAATCAGCTATAACAAACTCCTTGCAAAAGTGCATCACAGAGAAAGTAAACTTTGATAACAGCATTGTGTGTGTGTGTGTGTGTGTGTGTGTGTGTGTGCATGTGTGCATGTGTGCATGTGTGTGCGCGCGCAGGTGTTGGCTCTCCTCTCTATGCAAGCACAGGCATTAAAACACATCAGGAGGCGGGGGGATATTGACTAGGCTGTGTCTCCCTCACACTCATGTTTGGTCGGCAGGCAATCTACCAACCGTCAATCACAGAGAGGCGACCCAAGTTGGGAACCATCAAACAGCCTGACTTCTGGTGTCAGTGCTGAGGGGGATCTATTTCAGCGTGACACGCCATCAGTGGCAAATCTAAAGAGGGCTCCATTGTCAGAGCGGGGGAAACACACAAGGATACACATATTCATGAATGAGCACCTCTACGAGCACACACATTCACACACAGCGCACCTATCTACATGTTTTATTTCAGCATGGTAAAATATATTTACATCCAGCCATGTTTTTTTATTTTTTCCTGTAAGTAATAGTATATGCATGAGAATGGTGGTGGTGGGTACATTCAGTTTCTATAGGGAATCTATTTTTGTTGAATTTTCTTTGAATGATTTAGACAGCACTCACTCCATATACATTTCAGTCAATTTTCATTTTTTACCATGTAAAACCAAAACATCACAGCATTTTTATTATTCTTTATGTATTTTTATGATATAAAATTAGTTTTTTACCTGCCACCATAGCAATGAAATAATATTCATCCATAAACCAGATAAAAAATCTATTTTCCTCTTTACCTGTGTTCTTAACAGATTAGTTGGAATGAGACAATAATAAAGCATGGATGCCCTCCAGGCCTTATGATCATTTGAAATCGATTGATAGAAAATTACTTTCTCCACCAGTGATAAAGCACTGCACTTCGCCTAACCTTTGAACTCTTGCGACTGTTGCCCCTGGCGCTTCGGCAGCCGTGGATGGTAAAGTTCAACATGACATTCAGACACATTTTAAGTGCTCTCATGCTTTGAATACGATTAAAGGGTCGCTCCGGCTCTTGCCACGAGAGTGACTGATTCAAACCTCGTGGGAGTAAATGCAGTCGTTAGTGAAAAATTGAAGCCATGCTATCGTTTACAATGAAACGGGAGGTGTTAAATATTAGTGCAGTTTGTGTGATTTGACTTAATCTTGAGTGTATGTTACACCACACAGATCTGCAGTAGGATCATATTTATCTGTATCCACTCTTTCCATGTGAGTTATTAACTCTTTCCATGTGAGTTATTAACGCCACTGCCTCATATGAATTCTTCCAGCACTACAACTCTCAAGCCTGAAGACCAAAGTCATCTGGATGCTTAAACACTCCTCTCAATGTCTCATGTCTTGTCGGCATAAAGTATTACTTAAGCAAAGCATATTGATCCTAATTTAAATGTACAACTATATGCATATTGATTATCTGAAAACCATTATCACAATGATTGAACGAGCAGAGGCATATCTTATTGTTAATTATTTCTTAGATGTGGGACAGACAGCAAAGTGCTTTTCGCTTAATAATTGCACAAGGGGAAAAAAAAGAAGAGGTATTGTTTATGATGCATGAAGCGGTGTGTACTTAGAGAGTCCTTGTGGGTGATTTGTCATTTGTGGTTTGCACATACGAGGCAATAAAGGGACCGAGCGGGAGCGAGAGAGAGAGCATGAGGCTACATTCCTAACTTACAGTAACATAAGCCGCCAAAGTGTTGTGGACCACCATCGTTGAAAAGTGTCTCCGAAGCAGCCAAAAAAGTGATGAACAGCTGCCATCAATCTCAGTCTAACGTCTCAAAACACGTCTTTCCTCTTTGGCTCTAAGTCTCTTTCTCACATCGACACAAAGGATTAAAAAAATGAAGATGCTGTAAATATATTGTGCAACATTCTGGCGGTGAAATAGCAGGATGCACGCTGGATGCCGCGGCAAATGAGCAAGCCTCCATCAGGAGTGAATGTTGACAGAATGAGACATTGTACTTTTGAGCCATGAAATTACAGGCTGGTAAGCCCAAGGCAGTCGCCAGGTGTGACTGATGCAATCGGGGGGCCTGCTTGGACAAACGCGGCAGCGTGCGCCAACATTCCTGCTTGTCAATCATGTTATAGATCTCGGGGAGAGGACTCATCACAAGCAGCAAAGATGAACGGTGGAGTTAATTGATGAATTGGTGTGTGTGTGCACAATACCTCCCAGTTTTAAGTTCAGCGTGGGCTCGTTTTCCTGGCGCCTCAAAGAAAACCAAATGAATGGCAAAAAGTTGCAGAGGGGTAAGTGTAATGGCAGCATTACATTTAAATTCATGGTAGTCGCAACTATTGCAGATACTTTTATATTCCTTGATTGATTTTCTTCTCCTGCTGCACTGTTGCCCTCACAAATAGATTCAGTGCACACACACAACTGGGGACCTCTATACAGACTGCGACTGTAATCCTTTTGGGTGCACAGTGGTTCTGCCTTTTATGCACCTCTATGTACTTGTATTGGATTGGCTCAATGCTGCAGTGACAATTACTGAGAGGAGTTGATGAAGTGATTTATAAATATTGTAACCCCTAAAGAAAAGATAAAACCAGCCTCTGTTGTCTTTCCCTTACTTCTAACGATATCATTGTCGACAGCAGGCCTGGTATTCACAAATCTGATTCCCGCTAATTGCAGTTTAATTCCATTGAGCGAGTTCTATTTTAAGCTGGAACAGGGGGTGGTCTCAGTGGAGAGGTAACTGTGCTATCCTCTACTGTACTGTGACAATTACAGTGAATCAGCGCCGCAGTATGGGGCCCTTTAAACGTCTCCCTCCCTGGTTCCCACACCTGTCCATAGAGCACCAAGATTTATGTTTCTGTCCTGCAGCTGAACCACTGCGGCCCTCGCTTACAATGCTACTGTCTCCTCCTGTGTGGTGTAAGCTTGTGAGTGTGGATGAGAATGAATGTAGATAGGTATGCGAGTGCTTGTAACAGTTCTGGGGGTCCCTTATTGAGACAGTCAAACTTTTCAATTGGCTAACCATGAACTCTATGGTCTAACTAACAATGTACAACTCTCTTCTATTGGGACATTTTGCTCTCTGGCCAGAAAACTCATAGATTGTTTCCTTTAAAGTAGATGCACACATGTGGGTTTTGTCAAATTAACCATAGGCCCAAGTGCTCAGAAAGCTTTACAGTGATGAAATTAGCGTGTGTAAAAAGTCATTTGCAAATCAGGTTTTTGCACGTCAAGGAAAGAGGATAAAGTGGAATTTAGATGTAATGCAAAGGGTGAAATTTCTGACTTATGACGATCAGATCAAGAAACGTTCTGTATATCTTGCGCAAAAGTGATCATATAAATTTAAATCAACGTAAACTCATAACCAAAAGAAAAAAAAGAACGAAATTGTTGGATGTGGGTGTTGAATTGCCAGCCTTCCCCGATCTGTGTTCAGACTTGGCTATCGTCCTTGTGTGTTCCCCAAAATGCCAGCAACAATTAGAGTCATGTCCACTGCGAGCTTCTGTGACACTCTCCTGATGGCGATAATATGCCGTCCTCATAAATATGATGGGCTCTTAAAGGACTCACAGGACGCTGCTTAAATCCATCTGAAATATGCATAATGTTCCCTGTCTCGCCTACAGTGAGAAGTGTGATAGGAGAGTCATGTCCTAGAACATCGTGCCATTAGCTCATTTAGACTTGCCTACAGTACAGCATTGAACCTGATGTAAATCGATAGCTTTAGCTGTACATTTTTCTTCAAATTAAATACAAAAAGAGCAGACAATCATACTTTCTTTTACCTTTTTACCTTTCGGTTGTCATTGCACCAAAATATTTTGCAATTTAATTCCACATGAGCCATCATTTAAGGACATCATATAGATGAATGAGCCAGAATCAAGCTAACATGAATGTACAATAATAGAGATTATTAACAGTCAGTTGATGCTCCAGGAAATACCAAAATACACAAAACATCCATAAATAAAACAGTTGTTTTTAAGATCAGTTCCATAAGATTTAACATGCTAAAAACCAGCAAACCAAACTCATCTCCAATATTCCCAATAATTGGAAAGTGAATTAAGCTACACTGCTCATCAAAGCAGAAGGAAGGCAGTCTCTTGGATCCCAGGCTATCGAGGAACAGAGTTGAGAGAGAAAATATCGAGCTTTAAACGGTTGCTTTTAAAAGGTAAATGGAGTCAAAATGCTTCAACCAATAAATTTGCCCCCAGAGACAAGAGGGAATGCGTAGCGGGCAGAATAATACATGTGGGCGAGGGGGTAATGAATCGGAAGGGATGCAGAAAATGTGCAGCGCTGAGCGTGGCCCTTTGAAATGGATGGGGAGTTCGCAGAAAATGCCGCTCAGATGCCCTCTGAAGCATCTTCATCCAAGAGAGACGACTCTCCTCCAGCTGATTCTGATGTTAGGATTCTCTGTGTCCACAGGGTCATGTTGGATATCGGTTTATGCCACCATTAAGCACGGGCGCATTGTTGGGCTTAACATTTTCCGCAAGGAGCGAGGTGAAGGAGGCCGCCTGTACAGCCATCTGTCCCGCGGTGGGAGCTTCCTGTTGTGCTCAGAGCTCTCTCATTTGAACCCCCTGATGGGATTTTAAGCCAGTGTTGTTCTTGGTGGTGACTTTTGCAAAGTGAGTCCGGGATTTGTGTTTGCTCGTTTGAAAGGCTTGAAGTGAAGCTGCTTTTTTTTTTTTTACTTGTGGCTAAGAACCTGACGTGTTCTGCTCGAGGGCTGAGGGTGGTGCAGCCCAACGCCTGCTTCCCGTTAAGAGAAGAAAAGCTGAAATGTTTCTCTCCCGTGCATGCTCTGGCTTTGTGGACCGCATAGCATCTTCGTGATTCTCACAGCAGCTGTTCCTCTATTATGGAGAGGATGTCATGCCACTGTAACGCTGGCTCACTCTTTGGCTACATGAAAGCATTTGAAACCCTGTTTGAATGCCTCTGCTGCACACTCCAGCAGGGCTTTCAGTGAAACTGTACAGCGCATGTGGTTCTTCAGCTTGTTCATTTGCTTCCTGTTGGATCTATCCAGATCCTGTTAAGGTGAAACCTCTATTTAGTTCCACTTACCAAGATTTTCCACCAACTAGAGTTTCAGGTGTCATAGTTTCTCCCACACAGTGGTGTCTTGGGTCCATGCTTAGGAGAGTGGCTTGTGAAGTGTGGTGTCTCTGAATCATTTTGGGATAGCATCTGTTCTGAGGGTTAAGCCTTCCCCTTGGTGCATGCTGGTGCACGCTGACAATCTAATGGGCATTGTCAGCCTTGTACAGAGATAACCTACAAAGACCCTCACTCTCCACCATTGTAGTGGTAGGGTTGCGTGAGCTGTACTACCTTCCCGTCCTCGTCAAGTCAGTGTTACATTGCACAACCTTTATTATGCTCCATCAGCAGTTGAAAAAAAATCCCTATAATATGCATGATGATGGCAAATGCAATACATCTTTGATACAGAATATGATCAAAACTTTTCTTTTTTTTTGCATCTTGGTTCATTCATTCAAAAGGTGGCAATTTGTGGCAGACGTTTCTGTCCACGCTGCCACATGGATTCTTGCATCATATAATGTGGAGCAAGGGCCGTCTCTCTTTCCTCGTCTCCGTCTCACGGGCTGCTGAGAAAGGATGCCATACCCTAAAATTTCATGGAGTGCGCAGGTTTGACAAGTGCTTGTTGTGGATGACATTCTCTCCCGAGGCCCTCTGAACCTCTCCCCCAGTCAGCTGATGAAATATTTAGCATTACAATAGCAGCCTCTTTAAGGGAGGAGGGTGTCACTGACTTCATTTTTGTGTTCCTGAGCTGTTATTGTGTGTTTTTGATGTCAATCAGTGATGATTCGAATAATTGCCGTCAAGGTTATTTTTGTTATTGTGATCTCTTCTTGTTCTCACCACTGGACAGATATCAGAATGGCGAGAATCGACGGTGGTGTGCCCTTGGATATTTCCATGGCATGGCAAGATAAGAAACAATGACAACGTCCCCAAGAAGCTAAAGACACACAGGCTCAAGTGCAAGATGTGTAAAAATCTTGCTCTCAGCTGAAAATATGGAAAGGTTGTCGTTGTAATGACAATTTTTTGCACTAAAAATCTGTTTACTGCATGGATTTCCTTGGCAGAATACAATCCAAAAGTGACTTTGGGAATTAAACTCAGCTTTTATTTCTTTTTTTCATCAGGAGTGTTGAAAAATAGATGGAATTGGGGACAGTGCAAGGTGTTGTATTCAATATATGGGCTTTCATGTGATAAATTGAACGTTATTCATATATGAGTGCACACTGTTTTTTGGTTATTCTGGAGAGAAGTTGCTTCTTGCTGCCCAGGGACACTTTTCCTTTTAACTGAGAAGCGGTTGAGGAGCGGTTTAGGGGAGGAGGGGGGTAGGGTGGGTGGGTGGTGAATCTCTACAGACCTTGATACAATTACTGTGCCTTCCCCTCTCCTTCCGCACCACTTCTGGCCATGCTCTCGCCGCGCCGCTGGGAATAGAAAGGCCCAGCTATCTGGCAGAAGATTTGGTCAGTCAGGCATCAAATGCAGGGCCCTCTTCTCACACTCTGTGCCGGGGGTGGGCACGCCGGGGGACCCGCATTGTGCATTTTCACACACTTCTCTCGGAGGGGCCGCAGGAATCCTTAGCTTTCGGAAGGAAAAGTGGGCAGAGAGAGAGAGCGAGGCTGCCGGAGAAGCACAGATGGAGGGAGAGTGATGAGGTGAACGAGGGGAAGAGATGGAGAAAGAGTGAGAAAGACTGAGGGAGGGAGAAGGGGAGAGGGGAGTAAAATAAGTCCAGAGGCTAGACAAAAAGCATCAAGGCTGCAGGCAACCTCAAGGAGACAAACAGCAGCACATAGGACACTAGAATGGTTCTCTCTCATCCAGTCTTTCTGTCAGTTATTCTGTCTGTACCACCTTTGTCTTTCTCTGAAAGGTAGAAAAGGTTTTATTCAGGGGTTTGACCCTTTGTGGGTGTGTGACAGCAATGGCCGTGGGCTACAGGGCTCAGGGTCAGGGTGGAAGCAAAGAAATGTATTTCTATTCATGCTTTCAGGGCACTGTAGTTGTTCAAAGACTAATGTCACAAGAAAGGTGTAAACCCCAGAGCAACAAATCTCCATCACCAAGCCAGGAGGCGCTCTCATTTCCCTCAGCTATCTCCACAGAAAATGTGATTGTGTCTCAGATCAGCTCAAACTTTTTGGACATGGAGGGCGAAGGCCAACACATTTTTTTTTTGTTTTTTTGTGAGAACTGGGGCAAAAAAAAGAACAGAAGAAGCAAAGGAGTAGTTTGTGGAGCAACTGAAAAAATGCCTTATGTCATATCACCAACATGCGAATATTTGAAAATATGTCCACATTGGTCCACAGGTATCATTTAGTCGCAGCAACAGAAAGACTTCCATTTGCGGTGTCATCTCTAAAAGTAAAAAAAAAAAATATGCTGTTTAAATATCAAGATATTTTTTTTAATGTGAAAAACGTTCAAATTAATTTTTTTTTTTTCCTTTGACTGAGAGGACAAAGCTCACTCCTGCACCGCTGCTTAAGTGGCTGTTTGTCCTTCGACTAAAACAATGCAATATCACATTTCAGTCTTGCTCAGCAGTGCTGCTTTGGCAGGTCTGTTTGAAGAACAATGCCCTCTTTTATCATTTTGGTAAGAACACATGCTGAGGACAATGTAAACCCTAATTAAAGACATTAATGATAAGGGGGTGGTGTGACACCTTGTCTAACCTGCTGTGCGTGTGTGTGTGTGTACGTGTGTGTGGGGCGGTGGTCAGCGGTGTGGAGATAGGTCTGACAGTGCATGACATGGAGGGGAGGTGGTCTGTGTAGGTGGATGAGTCCTAAAATGAATTCATGTAACACAGATATACTGCACCCTCCAGCTGTCCATTATCAAATAATGCAGAGCCACTATGATTGTTCTGTCATTTGTTGCAAACATCAAACTTTGTTCACCTTATTACCTTCACCTTTACCTTTCATTACTTAAAGTTCGCCTTTCACAACAAGGGGAAAAAAATGGCATGGCTACAAAACTGACATTAAAAATGATTTCATCCAACTATTCAAAATATGTCCATCAGGCTCCTGCAGCCGTCACATAAATATGACAAACATATCTTCCTCTATAATTTAGTTCCTTACATTCTACAATGCTATCCACAGTCATTATAGGGTTTCCACGACCTCTTGGCACTTCACATCCCAACTGAAGGTAATATCACTCCTCTCCATTGCCTCAAAAAGTTTGCCTTGTATCATGGCATTAAAAAAAACAGCCTCAGTATCATTCACGCTGGATAAATCTCTGCTACTAACATGCACATCTTTAAAGGGATTATAAAGTCAAACGAAAGACCCCTCTTCGTGAGGCGGGTGGTGTATGAATATTATTATTGTTGTGCATCTCTGTGAAAAAGGGAGAGCGACTTCCCAGCCGTCTTTATTGCAGCGTTAAGGCCCAGGTAATGCCTCAGAATAATGCATGATAAGGCAAACATAGGCACTCCTTTCAAAATATTCAAATGCGCCCGGCGGAGTGGAAAATAAAGCAACGTGGATGGGTGGAATGACTTCCCTCTTCTCCACACTCCTTCGTAATATTCATATCACCACTCATGTTCTCTTTTACTTTGTTTTTCAAAGTGACCCCGATGCAGGAGGAACACACCGTGGGATGTTTTCAGGGGACTAATGCTTCTAATGGATGCGATATGAGAAGTGGTGTTGGGATTTTATTGTCCACGGTCAGTTTTAGCTGCTTGTGACCACTCACCGCCATAATGTTGTCAAGCTCTGGAGCTGTAGCATGCATGGACATCAAAACGAGATCAGTTGCTGTGATCGAAGACAATCGGGCAGAGAGCGAAGTCATCTTTTTCACATTACTTTGACCTCTGGACTGTTTCTGCAGCCTGCACTTTATTCACTCCAATTATCAACTGTACTGACATTAGCTGTCACGTAAGCTAGCTAGCTAGCAACATACGCATGTGTGTTTTTCTCAGAATTCACCATGAGCTCAAGTTCTTTAAATCTCCCTCCCTTTTCCTCTCCTCTATCGTGTTTATGTCCAACTCTGATTCCAAAAAAGTTGGGACGCTGTGTAAAAATAAAATTAAAATTAAAATGCGATCAGTTGGAAACAAACTGTGTTACAGACAGCAGTTTTGCAAATGTTCCTGAGTCCATGCACTAACAATCTTTATACAGTCATGTGTTCACAAAGTGGTGAACCTCGCTCCATCCTCGCTTGTGAAGGACTGAGCCTTTCCAGGATGCTCCTTTCATCCCCAATCATGATACTATCACCTGTTACCAATCAACCTGTTTACCTGTGGAATGATCCAAACAGGTGTTTTTGGAGCGTTCCACAGCTTTCATTGTCTTTAGTTGCTCCTGTCCAAACCTGTTTGAAATGTGTTGCTGGTATGAAATTCAGAATAAGCAGATATTTACCAAAATCAATTAAATTGATGAGATAAAACATTAAATATATCGTCTCATTGTTTAGTTTGTACAATTTTTACTTAGTTTGTACAATTTTTACTTAGTTTGTACAGTTTTTATCTAGATTGTACAGTTTTTACTTACTTAGTTTGTACAGTTTTTATTTAGATTGTACAGTTTTCTTATTTATCTCTTTTCTAATATATGTCCTGTCACAAAGGGTTGAAGAGTAACGCAATTTCGATTCTCTGTTTGTCCTGTACATACTGCAGAATTGATAATAAAGCTGACTTTGACTTTGACTTTGTCTTTGGACTGTTTTCAATTGAGTAAATGTCAAAAGGGATTTATGTTTTACGCAGCGTCCCAACTGTTTTGGAATTGTGGTTGGCATTAAGGATCGCAATTGGAGCATTTTCTGTCTACACCTCAGTTTGCACCTGAAACAATGTGCAACTTTTTGTACACACCCATGCCTTTCCATTTCCTTTATGCAACTGTACCGTATCTAAAATTGCCTTCTCTCTGAATATAATGGTTTGTTTTGTCTGTGATGGAAAGATGGTTAGAACAGACAGAAAATGTGTACTTAAAATTGTGTAGAACACAGGTATTGTGTTATTAAAAGTGCTCATTCACTAATCAGTCATTCTTTGTCATTTTCCCTATTTTTTGTACTCCCAAAGCCCATTTGGGGATGTTCCTCAAATGAGCCTTTAGCTGCATTTTCTCCTTAGCTTTGTACAAATCCTATGAATTATCAAACCCCAACCATGGACTTAATCCGGATGTCCATCTTTAACCCAAGCCCAAAAAACTTTTGATTGATGGCACTTGTTGGAAGCAGTATGCACAATTTCGGAATAACTTTTTTGTGTCTGACATGCAAAGGGAGTAGAGGTGGACTGGAGCCCACCATGCATCAGAAACACTGGTCAGGTTATGACTCCATTGCATTGCTTTAAACTGGCAACAGTCGCTTTTTGCTTTAAAGTGTCATTATAAAGTAAATGTTGATTGGACAGTGTAATGATCAGCATTCGTATTGGTTCCCTATAAGCTTTGCTTTTACTATGAAATTTTATCTGCCACCGAGTACGATCTCTGGAACAATGAAGGCGATCAGTACGGCTGGCTGCTTTCACCTCTTCATTATACTAAGTTGTCAGTTTCCATTTTATTTCATGTATTTTATGTATTTTATTTAACATTTCCATTCCTGAATGAGTCCCACAGCATCACGTTGCTCTAACTCTTTATAGCAGTTTTGAGAGTGCACGTAGATACAATGGGATTTTGCCTATATACCGTGTATGTGTTTTCTTTATGGTCTGAATTCCCAATTGTTTCCTAAGATTAAGATAAACATTTTTTTCCCTTTGATGCGCAGACAAGTGCTCAACTTGAGGGAATAAAGTATTGAGTTATGAAGTACAAAGTTCTTTATGTGGCCCAAATCTCAGGCATTGTGGAGCACAATGAAGACAACAGAAAGAAGAGGAAAGCCAGAATTAGACTGCTGGGAGAGCGCAGGCCCACTCACTGAGTAAGATCTTAATGCAGCGATTAAAGCTCGGGAATACCGCAGACGAGTCTGGTTGAAAAACCATGTCCTGCCCATAGCTGCCACAGTTACTCTTGCATTACCTGCCTGCTCTTTATGCGGGGCTGAAAAAATGAGAGGCACAAAAAGCAACTGCATGTTAAATAGGTATTAAAATTGTATAGTTTTAATACCTCCAGGTAGAGGAAAATATTCAAATGCATCCATTCCCTCTTGTTCTGGTTTTGAGTGATTGAAGGAACTTGTGATTGGGTTTCCACATTGTGCTCCCATCTGCACATGCCAGCCCTTATCTGCCTTGATATTAACATGGCTCTTTCATTAGAAACCCAGCCCATTTTCTGGTTTATGGGTAAAATAAGATGCAGAATGAGACAATAAAGTGCATTTGTGTTTCAGGGGATGCATTATGAATAAATAATTGTAAGTGCCTGCCCAGGCTGCGTCGTCTTCAGGAAGATAAT
The DNA here is from genome assembly GCF_017976325.1 of Chelmon rostratus. Lineage (NCBI taxonomy): Eukaryota > Metazoa > Chordata > Actinopteri > Chaetodontiformes > Chaetodontidae > Chelmon > Chelmon rostratus. Next base: position 21,282,463 of record NC_055665.1, read on the forward strand.
CACTGCCTATAACACATTCTCTGCCCCTTAACGCAGCCACGCTCAATGTACTAGTTCTATTATGTAGGTGAATATTGAAAGAGGATCATGACTTTATAATATCCATGTGCATCAGGAGGAGAAACAAATGATGGTGGAAGAGGATGGAAACAGGTCACTTCTTCTCATTCTTTCTGTTTCTAGACAAAGAGAAGGAGAGAAGAGGAAGGAGAGGACAGAGAAAAGACTCATTTAAAAAAAAAAAAGGTAAAAGGCAGCAGAGCAGAGACAGCGAGACACTCACGTTACAGCCATGTCTTAAAAGGTGTACTGACATTGCAGACATTCAGAGCTTGGTTTCAAGGCTGAATTTGGAGTCTGCTGTTACTCACTCAAGTACTCGTCAGTGACACTCGCTGTGACACAAGCACAGGGAAAGCAAGCCAAAATCACTTCTGCTATCGATTCATCTGCCAGGCTGCATGGATTCAGCATCATGTTAAATGGTGTATCTGAGGCCAAATACCAGGCTGGAACATATTGATTATTGGTGATAGCAGATCTCTGTTTTTATTGGCACGTTGCCGTGATGAGTTTGAATGAAAGCTGGCGCACTAGTGCAGCGATGGGACACGAGTCAGAGCCACTCTTTAAAAAAGTGTTATCAACATCACAACAGCAATAAACAGCACCCCAGACCACTACAACAGTATATTAATATTAAAAAAAGTGTCCCTCGCAAATTTCAGACGGTGAAAATATATTCGCTAACTGGTGGCTGCACATGGCTGCAGCTGGGTTGGCTGCACTGGTGGTGGTTGCAGGTGTCAGGGGAGTCAGGGGAGTCAGTGGTCTGGTGTGGGGTCTGTCATGACAGAGAGAGCAGCCACCTGGCCCCTGTGTGTGTGTGTGTGTGTGTGTGTGTGTGTGTGTGTGTGTGTGTGTGTGTGCGTGTGTATCACACTGCGATCAGTGTCATTCCAGTGTCTGACATGATGGGTCTGCCGTTGGTGACACATGCAGGCACACACACACACACACACACTCACGCACACAGGATGGGACACACTCAGGCAGAAAGGTGATTGACAGGTCTCATTGTTTGGCCGGCCCGCCTGTTTGCATTTCCAGGAAATGTAATCAGATTCATAAAATCATACACCTGTTCCCTTAGACTAAGGTTAGCCTATGCACATACAAGTTTTCACCTTTTTCTCAACTGCGCGTGTGAAACACTGAAGACTATTTCTTATGCTTTGATTTCAGCGTGGGCAAAGACTGAAAAGTTGCTTACAACGTAGGCCACCAGATTATTTTCAAAATGTTTCAGCTACGTTTCCACAAGCCTCCAAAGACCAGCAAAATAAAAACGAGTTAAACAAAAGAGCCTGGTCGGTAGATATGTCCTCGAGATAACTTTTTTGCCTGCTTCCATTACAACCTGTTAAAGTTTTATATGCTGCAGAGGAGAAGGACTCACGGGGTGATATGATTTACAGACACAGTTTCAGAGGAACGGACCAAGAATGTGTTTCAGCAGCTGGAGCGAAGTGACACTATACATTATGACATATAGCTAAAAGCATTAATTGTTATCATAAAAAAAACAGATCTCCTGTTACTTGCCTCAAGGCAACTCATGTATGACACATTCAGAACAGGTGCAAACTTATCAGGCACAATCATCTGACACACAAATCAAACGCTGCGATACGAGCAGTTATATGACAATTTGACCTTCCAGCCTACCACGAGGATACATTTACTGCACAGTAAAACAACCCAATATCAATTTGAAGTAGCTGATTTAGTTTCTTCCAGTTACACACACGTGTTGCTGACACTCCCCGATTAGTTGATATGCTGCAGCTGTGGGATTCACACAGACACTGATAAAAGGAAGCACTGAGCACGGAGAGGCTGACAGCCACATACAACATATTAGTATTATTAGTTATCTGTTTATTTATTCGATTAGTAGTGGTGATTTATTTTGGAGGTCTCTGGCAGTCCACTACTACTTTGATGTGAGATTGGTTAGCTGAGTGAGCACATTTCCTTTGTTTTCCTGATGGTTCAGGGGGCAGAGTAGGGTCCAGCAGCCCATAGTGTGCCTTTTATTTTGTTTGGACCAGGCCGAAGCCTTCAAATTTTGCTCCTCCTTGTTTCTGAATAGATTTTTCATTTGGTAATTAAATGTAGTTATTTTATTTTTATTTTACTTTATTTATTGATGATGCAGTTTCTGTTTTCAGCCAGTGCTACAGTTTAAGCCAAATGTTTATGATGTTATGCCTCTATATATATAATGAAATCCACATTTGAGTGGTGTGAGAGGAGATGCTCTGTTGCACTCAACATTTAAATCTCAGAGATGACCACAGAGGAGCAGGTGCAAATGCCAATGTTACAAGACATTTGATTGTTTCCACCCATATCCTGGACTGTGTAATGGGCAGACATACATCCCGAGTCCAAGAACACAACCACTGAACAAGGGGCCGACACGAACATTTACAAGACACATTGGGTTCACATTTTTTTGGGCTTGGGAGTCTACATACAGTATTTCAGTGTTCCAGTCCCTGGTCAGTTGCTAGGGGAACACCTGCAGATAGCTAGTTAACTAAGTGCAGCGAAGATGCTCCCGTTGTGGTGATCAATTATGGATGAGCCGAGAGAACTTTGACATGTTAAACCACTTAGAGAGGCTGAAGAGGAAGAGGAGCAAGAGGGATGGGAGTGAGAGGAAGGCTAAGAAGGAGAGGGTCGGGGAGACTCATCTCCGACATATTATCGTGGTATTGTTAAAAACTGGATGGTCCACTTTCGTTGGATTTCACTGCTATTGCCGCACACCCTGCTTGAGATAATATATGAGGGATAATGGACACGCCATCGTTGAAGGTGCTAATGCTGCATGATTTGCATAATGCATTTGGACATCCACCTTCGTAATGGGTTTAATGCAGTTTGCATGAAATCTGCTGCTGTTGTCTGAGTGACTAAAAAGTTGCTTTGGAAAGTTGTGTGAGATTGACGGAAATATGTCACTTCTGTTCAGTCACGTAAATTACCATTCATACGCTGTTTCCTGCTTTCTTTTGTTTGATGCTTTAAATTGCAACACATCAATATCGTGTAAATATTTCGTACAAAAAAATATTTAGATAAATTATCTGGAAAAAGGTGAAAAAAGAACTACTATATTTTACAGACCGCACACCCACAACTTACACTGCAATAAAGCAATGTCCTCCCACACTGTCAATGCTTTGTCCTGATGGAAGTGTAATGTCACTAGAATTGAACAACCACAGCAGGAAGTACTCATGCATGATTTTCAAAAAACCTAAAATAAACAGAGAGAAGTTTGAAAATGAAAAACTTGCCTCGTTTGGCTCCTTAAAGAGGTCCTCTGAAGTTTTCTTGTAAACAAACAAAAGTGGTGTTTACGTTCAGGGTCATTCATCACCGAAATGAATCGTGTGTATCTTGATATCTAACAAACACGTCGAGTCCTCATGAAACATTTGCAAAGTCCTTTTTTTTTTTTAGTAGTTCAAACCCAGCATTGTTTGCGTCCATGTTTACTTGCTTGCAGCTTTCTTCTTCCATGTCTTTGTTGGTGAATTGCAGCATATACTTGTGTGTTACCTCCACCTGTAGATCTGTCGAGGACTGTGACACCACTGGTAGGACTGTACATCGTGTCTCCAACCTTGTGAGGATGAAGGAGAAAAAAAAACAGAAAAGCATGGATCCAAAGCACGACTGGAGCTTAAAAAACTGCCTTTAAGGTATGATGTGAATCAAGATTAAAGCTTGTTTCGTTTCTACTTTAATAACATCTCCTTATATTAAAACTACCCCCCACCCCCCCTATTTTATTCAAATTTTAACAGCGGAAGTTTTATATTATATATACAGCATACAACATCTCATACAACGTCTCTCTGTACCAGGACCATTAGTCCTGGTATAGGTACCTAGAAGCACTTTAGCGACCAAGTAAAGTGGCAAGAAATGATCCATGTACTGACAGAGCTAACCTGATAAGCACATTAAAGGAAGTAATTCTAAAAGCCAGCTCAGCTGGTAAAGATACAGAATGTTGCACAATCCACCGAATAAAAGTATTTATTACCACCTGGAAACATCTAACACAGCTTCAGCAACAATGACAAAAGTCACCATTTTTATACAGAGCGCCTGAAGCAGCGCAGCCTGCTATCCCACTCATGCAAAAACCATTAGGGCTTTAGGGCCAAAAGAGAAGGGGAAAAATCATTGTGTTGTTCAAGAGAGGAAATAAGAAATACATTGAGAAGATCGTTGGAGATCAATATTCCATTTGGACTCCAAGACCAGACTAGACAATAGATATAGGCTAATGTTTTGCTGAATAAGCATTGTGTGTGTGCGTGTGTGCATGTGTGTGTGAGCACAAATGCTTGGACATTATTTCTCTGGCTGCAGAGAGAGAAACACGGCAGCCATTGGAAAGCCCGGGAGCTGCTCGAGGCTTCATGTCACAGAGCAGGTCGGCCTGTGCAGCTGTCTTCAACTATTGAGGTCAGCTTCGGTTTCTGCGTTGTTGACTCAAAAAACAGCACATGAGACAGTGGACCATGAGATACCAGAGCACTGTAACATTTTCCTCAGGGTGATTTAGACGAGATAAGGACAAAATAGAGCTAATGTTTCATTTCTAACTCCAAAATTTTCAACTCATCATTCAGCTAAATGTTAACTTTCTAATAAATGTGACAGAAGGGCCCAAAGAGAGCTAAAGAGATACAAAGCAGGGACAAGTCTTTTTTGAAGAAGTCAATAAACTGAGTTCTGCCTTCACCTGATGATAACCCACATTGGGGAGTTTGAACATGGCAGAGGTCAACATCAGCACGATCACTGAACCGCACTTGATTGAGGCAAGTTCTCTGTCTCAGTGCTCACTCAACCCTCAGTACTGTCCAAAAGTCAGAGCACAATTCACACTTTTTTCCCTGTGATCTGAGGCCACTCCAATCCCAAATCTGCGGAAGTAAACTGCGCATTCAAAACGTTCACGTCTTCAGCTCAGGCGAAGACGGTGAAATAACACTGAGAGAGAAATTAAGATAAGATAAAATTTTATTGATCCCACGCTGGGGACATTTAGTTGTTACAGACAGCAAGAATAAAAAGGAGAGATAGAGCAAATAGACAATAAAAATGTCACAAAATAAAATGAAGTGTTTATATGTACCTTATATACAAATAATATCGCCTCATGAAGGATGGCTACTTAGGATACTTAGGAAGGAAGTTTTTGGCAGCTAATTGGTTACCATAGAAGCATGTCACAGAGCAAGTCCTATAGTTATTTTTGCAGTAGTAGTTTGACAGAGCTGATAAATAAATGCTTGAGTATGACAATTATAATTAATTGTGATGGGAATTCTGAAATGCCCAAACAGTCAGCATCATGCTGACTGTGTGCAGAGTGATACTGGGCTGCAGTTTAAACAGCAAAAGATATTAACTGTACCTGATACAGCCTACAAAATAGAAGACAAACAGATGAGACAAGAAAAAGATATTTATTGTAGGGAAAAAAGTGATTAAACTTGATCACCAGGAAGGTATTTTTTTTACATCTTGTGGATTCATAATGTGCACGTTGTTGATGGTCTTGACAATCTGCACAACAGGTCCTGTGATTTCTTTAGATTTAAGTGTTCTGAGGTGAGATAGCTCAGATTGCCTCCAACAACACACTGTGCCATGAAACCTATAGTCGACAACTGTGCTCGTTCTCAAAGCAGCCTCGCAAACACCAAAAAACATCCATCCACACTGAAACATCAGTCAGCGCCGTCATGACAACCTGAGCTCGGTGCTTCATCGACACAGCTGACCTTTGTTTTGTAGCCTGTCTCGCTTTAAACTCAGCTGACTAAAATCTGGGGGAAAAGGAGGTGTTTTACCCTTCACCTCCCTCCATCTCTCTCTCTCTGTCTGTGTTTTTCACACACACACACACACACAAACACACACACTCACACACTCCCCTCCTCGTGGCTCATTAATCAACGACAGATTATCAGGAAAGTGACACCTTCATGATTACAGCGTTTCTGGGGGAACTTTTTAATATGAGTTTAGTTGGAAAGGAGATGCAAATGAGGAGGCTTACTTCAAAGTGCAACACAGCTTCTGCTCAGATTAGTTTGAGGTTGATGCCATCTGGCAAAAAAAAAAAGTCGAATGTGAATACATAGCTTAAATGAGGATAACTAAATGAGCATAAACCCTCCAGAATGTTACAGACTTGCATAAAAAAGGATTGTCCTCATGGTTGCGTTCGAGATGGCAAAGTTGAATTGTGATACACTCACAATTGCCCCATTAGTTAGTCTAATTTGTCTGAAGCAGTTGATTTATGCTGCTCATCAATATGATGGATGCTCCTACTCCAGATCACAACTGAACACAGCTATCTGTCCTCATCTATACAGTGAAATCATCTTCAGATCGCTCATTAATCTAGATATGTTAGAGCTGATAACAACTGGCTGATTATCACCATTTCATAACAAAAAAAAAAAAAAAAAAAAAAAAAAGGAAAGAAGAAGTGCCACCAGGCCAGGCTGCTTGGTCCTGAGCTGGAAGAGCATCTCATTCCTCACTGGCTCCGCTTTAAAGGCAGAGCATCTCTACTTCCCCACATCTGTCCAGGAACAAAATAAATAAATAAAAAATAAAGAAGCTTCTCCTTTAATCTTTCAACGCTAAACAAGCATGAACTCCTGCCGTCGCCTTCATTTTCCGTCTAAAAGCATATACTAGTGCGCCTAAATATTTTATTAAAGGCGCCCGATAACACTGGGTAACGCAGCGGATAATGAAAAGGTATACACCGAGGGGAGGAGGGAGAGGGTGTAGTTTAGTGAACGTGTCTATCAGCTTTTTCCTCCGTGTCCGGCCTAATTCCACACACACACGCACGCACGCACGCACACACACACACACACACACACACACACACACGCACACACACATAGGGGTAGAAGGTCCGTGCACAGGGCGATGGAGAAAAGTAGCTGAGTGGCCCTGATTATACAATATAGACTATACTCTGTGGAAGAATGCACGCCACTGTGTGTGTGTGTGTGTGTGTGTGTGTGTGTGTTGTGTATGTGTGTGCACCATCCCCAAAATCAACGTGTCAACACTTTCTCTTTCGTCCAGCGGGTGTGATGTTGAAGATAAATTGGGTCCCGCCCTACCTTAATGCACTGCGTGTCATATTAACCCCAATGAATTAAAAAAGAGAGAAAAAGTCCAAATTAATAAGACAAAATGGAGCTCTCTCTCTCTCTCTCTCTCTCTGTGTGTGTGTGTGTGTGTGTGTATGGTTGAGCGGTTCAGACGGGTTGTTAATGTTAAGGTGGCATTAGAGTTAATGCAAATTAAAAAGCGCCGGCTGATCCCTTTTGACCCCCCCTGTTCGCAGCGTTAATGCGGCCATTTGCTTGGAGGTAGTAACCCCCTATAATTCAATTTGTCAAAATGAATGAGAGAACAGACATTTCATACAGCCCACCCTCCCACACCACCTCCTCCACCACCACACCTTCCTCCCAAAATAAGACAGAAAAAAAGGCAAGACAAAAAAAAAGTTAGTTAACCGCGACGCACAAGCCGTCCCGTCTTTAGACCTGTTTATTACTGCTTTCATCTGTAAATGAAAGCGAGCAATTATTGCAAGGTGCCGGTCTCATATTATTATGTTGGCCCCGGTCCCCCAGATAGTCATCAATCACTCTCAATCGACCTGTCACCGGCAGGCAGAGATCCAGCTGGAGAGGAGCGGAGGAGGAGGAGGAGGGAGGAGGTGTGAGGAGGGAGGAGGAGTACATCATCATTAATTTGAGGAGTGACCCCCGGGGCTATCCACATGTCTCAACCCGGGATTGTCCAAGCAAGGCGGCGCGCACCGGCGCCGCGGCCAACGGGCTCGGAGCTTTTGGCTGTTTTTGGTGACAACAGTTTGACGCTTTTCTACCTGAGCAGAACACACGTGAAGGAGGGGGGAGAGGGAGGGAGAGAGAAATGCTTAGATAGATAGATAGATAGATAGATAGATAGATAGATAGATAGATAGATAGATAGATTTACAAAAAAGGCTCTTAAATCTGATAACTATAAAAATCTGAAAATCTGAATTTTATTAGGAAAATGAAATGACGCAAACCTTAAAAGCAATTGTCAGGCATTTTCAACATATAGATAGATAGATAGATAGATAGATAGATAGATAGATAGATAGATAGATAGATAGATAGATAGATAGATAGATAGAGATCTTTGGAAGGAGAAAGATGGTTTTCATTTCAAATTATTTCTGAGCTCTTCTCAGGATTTGTGTGAAGGGGTGCAAAGTTCATTCAAACTACATCCTATTAAGCACTTTTGGTGAAGCACTGGGGTCATTACGACACTGCAGGCTCTCATTGCTTCAGGTGAAACTGGAGCATAACTGGAAACCAAGAGGTGATCTGTTTTTAAGTTGGTAATTATTTTAAAAAGGGAAGGAAAAAAAAGATTTTAAACGCGTTTATTTGTGTGAATATTTGTCCGATCTGCTGGCGGACTGCAGCTTGTTCCTCTGCTCAGCATGAAAATATTCTTTACTAATTAATTTAAAATCAATTAGATGCCCATGTGATTAGCATCAGTGCGGAGGAACGATAAGAATGCGCTTAATTAGGCCTAATGCATCTGAAGTGATACATAGGTTTGCATATTCAAGACGCTGATTGGCCTAATTGATTGATTGGGACCGCAAATGAATCTCCAGGACATCTCTCTCTCTCTTTTTTTTTTTTCTTTAAGTCCTCCCTCCTCTCTTCCCTCTCGTAGGCTTTCTTGTTGGAGTCTTCTCTCTGTTTTTGTCGTCATCCCGAGAAAGAAAATGCATATTAAAGTTACAGTCTGGTCATTTTTAGAGTGGGAAACTTCTGACGTCAGAGTCACCGCCGTTTAAAACAACCTGCCTCTGCTGCTGACGTCTTTTATACTACTTTTTTATAAGGCAAAAATATGTATCTGACAACAAAGTGATTGTTCCAGGCAAAGAAAAGTCTGCGCCACCTTTATTCATTTATCTTTTCCTGACACTTTTCAGAGGAAAAGAGAGCGCCAGAAGACTTTCCTTCTTTATTTTTTTTTATTTTTATTTTTATTTTTTTCCGTTGAAAGGCGTTTGAGTGGGGGGCATTTTACACAAATTAAACATGCTACTCTGCTTCGCCCTATAAGCATCCAAGGAGCCTGTGCTTACCAATCAATTGGTACAGTCAAACAGAGCCGCAGCCTGCGTTCGAGTGGAGACCTTCAGTCTCGCTTTATTTCTGGATATTGGGGGACCTCTCTACCATGTCATATCCACAATTTGGATATCCCTATTCGTCTGCTCCACAAGTAAGTTCGCGTGACTACATTTTGTTCATTTGCTGTGTTGTTTTGGTTTTCGTATTGCAGCGATTGATTATCTCATCGATTTAAGCGTATTCCTGTTACGCATTTTGGCCAAGAATCAGGGAAGCTGTCACAGTCCTTTCGGGCATCGGGAAGGTGTTGCGTTACAGCCAGTGATACCTGAGTTCGGTAGAAAAAAGGGGGTAAGAAGAGGATAACAAAAAAAGAAAGGAAGAAAGAAAGCAGCGAGACCCCCGACCTCCCGCTCACTGATTTCTGCAAGATAATAGCCGCTGTGTAATGTCAGCCATATGTTTATCTGCGCTGGAACACACATGCCAACTTGTTCTGCACACGCTGTGTGTGTTTTGCACCATAACCCAGCTGCTGTTTTGTTTTGGCTTTGAGCCATAAAAATCATTTGGGCATTACTTCGGGTATTACTGGGCAGTGTTGGGGAAACGTGTTGTGTTGCTGTCTGTCTGTAACGCATGTGTTTCACGTGGAGCAAAGCTAACAGACGGCTCGTTTTTGGACACCTTTTACGCGCACATTGCCACAAAAATATGACGCATCATTCATCACCCAGTATCGGTCTTTACGAGTCGTGCTGTTTGATGTTGGATTTGAGTTTTTACAGATTGACATTTTGAAAGACAACAAGTGCGAACAACTTGTCATTTCCGAAGAAGCAAAATTACTGATTGTCAAAAAGGTTTTAATTTAATTTTGCGCACAAGTAAACAGACAGACAAGCAAGTTCGTGATCGTTTGACTGAGACGATTATTCTTTCACATTAAAACAAAAGATAAAAAGTTAGGAACTAACTTCGGCATCAAAGGTTAATATTTGGTTTTGTTCCGATGCAGAATCAAATAAAGCGCATCAGTAACTTTTTAAAAGATAAATTCTCTCTCGGTCTCCACCCAGTTCCTGATGACAACCAACTCTCTGACCACTTGCTGCGAGTCCACCGGCAGATCCATAGCCGACTCCGGAGTAGCGGCGTCCGGGCAGACACCGGTCTACTGCCCCGTGTACGAGAGCCGGCTGCTGGCCACGGCGAGGCATGAACTCAGCTCAGCCGCCGCGCTGGGCGTGTACGGGAGCCCCTACACCGGCGGCCAAGGCTATGGGAATTACGTTACATACGGCACGGACGCCTCGGCTTTCTACTCGCTGGTAAGCTTCATCTGATCCCTCTTGGCACTGATTAATGGAGCCGCAGGGTGCTGAGGCTTAAGCCAGGCGCACCTCGCCTCGTTTTCCTGCTCCACGCTGAAAAATATAGCTGCCTTTTTCTGTAGGCTTGATTTATCCTCACAGCACCTTTCCAGCCAACTTTTCTTTACTAATTAGAGAGGTCCACTTTCTTGCGTCAGGGTTTGCATTGAGACAAATCAGGTTTGTGAACCTAGGCAGAAAAAAGTTCAGTCATTGCATTAACACTGAGACAAGCTGGTTTGGACTGGAAATAGCTTGATTTTTACACACGTTGAAGACTCAGCATTTTATACAATTATCAAAATGTTATTTCAAATTAATTCTGAAAGGTTTTCAGAAGAGAGCCCAGGAATATGTGGGCCTCTAAAGTCTGGGAACAGTGTTTGTTCCATTTGGTTTATTTGATTTCTTGTAAAACTGTGGCATGAACATGGGAGGGAGTTAGAGGATATGTTCTTCTAGCTGATGTTTGTTCTATAGGAAACACGTGAACAAGCTAATAAACCTGCAGTTTCTGAAGTGTTATTTTGTAAAAACTTATTTTGAAAGTGTTGTCATTTCACATAACCTCACACATCTGAATGCAACACTACCCATCGACAAGCCGGAGGATATTTCAAAATGTACTACATAAGCAGCCATTACTCTCTTTAATCGCCCTAAAGAGCAACTTTTAAGTCCTCCAATCCAAATCTTTTTTATGTATGGCATTTTTCAGCACCAGGTGAGTCTTTTAATGCACCCAAACTGATTTCCTAATTGCATCACCCTGTGAAACTCTTGTCTTTGTGTATGATTGCAGGGCACATTCGATTCTAAAGACGCCACGGCTTCTGCGCATGCGGGAATAACGCAGGCAACAGCCTACTATCCCTATGATCCCACCCTGGGACAGTATCAGTATGACAGGTATGTAATGCGCCTTCCGCTGATATTTGGAATGTAAAAAGCGGGATTATGAATGCAAACATCGGTGCACTTGGAGTGAACTGTACAAGCATGGTGTAGTTGAATACAATGTGGTGCAGGGTGGAAAAGCGATGTGTCCAGTTAGATTCACATCAGACTTTTACTGAGCTGTTAAATCCACCGTCTCACAGGTTTGTGTCAACTGCTTTAAGCGGCTAAAACAGGATGTGATCAAAATTCAGGCAAACGGTGACCCGAAAAGTATTGTGCACCAGTGTAGGGTGAGTTTTCCTCAGCATTTAAATCAGTCGTTCCCCGAGAGGTCATCATCACGTCCGGGCAACACTGGGTGATCACCTTCATCTTTCCTGATGAGGTGATGTGCTGCAGAAGGCTCACACCCCTCTCTGAAAGACATGAGGCCTCCTCGGTGCTGTGAAGAGCATGCCTGCCATATTGAAAGGTCTTCCCAATAATGAGGTGACATCTAAATGAAGTCTGTGATGTGGGAAAAATGTAGGCCGTGAATAGTAACTATACCTGCTTACGCTACATGTGATCAGCGTGCTTTTTGACTAGAACCAGCAGCTTTAAAGAAAGCCGCCACGAACAGAACTGCATGGGATAGCATGGGATAGACAAAACACTCCTATCGTCGCCTTAATTGATGCATTAATTGATCAGCTAGGTGTCATATTGATTAACTCAAGAGCGAAATGGGAGTTCACATAACCGGGCTTCTTTCGCCAATCACTTCAAATTCAGAATAAAGTGTAAGAGGTGTCAGCAGGAATGCTAATAAGTGCACTTGCAGCAAAGGGCCTGAGTCTGAGGCAAAACAAAATTAGCGGCACTCGGGAAAAACAAGCAGGCCTACAGCAGTACCGCTCTGCCTGCGCCCGTCTTTCACCTGAGGGCTCATCATTACACTCAATAAAGCAATTTTACAGTCTATTTTATCTGCGAGGGAACGACCCGGGTTATGGAAAGGTGCAGCGCTCCTCTCCCTTCGATTCCCTTAGCAGTGCTTGACCTGCACTAAGCTATACGGAGCAATAAAGGCCTCGTAAAAGCCTCCCCTGAGAGGACTTTTACAGCTCACTGCTGACTGAAAATCAACACTGTGCATTTTAAATGTAGGCCTATGGTTGGAGAGGGTAGGGAAGCAGTCGTACGCTGCGCTGGTATTAATTCCATTCCATACAAAATATATATGCATATCACCCTAATTGGTATTAATACTGTTAAAACATGTCACTTGAATAAATTTGCTTATTTATGAAAATATACTCATGGCAGATTTACTTGTAATACCTGCACAGACGCTGCACAGGAGGTTGTTGCAGGGGTCCCTGGGAAGTTATGTGCAACAAAGTGACCCCTGCACATATACATGCACATGATCTAGCAGGTCCAGTGCTTCTGCCCCTCCCCATGCTTTCTAAATGATGTCCCTTAACTGACACATGATGCCAAGCTTTAATTTTCAGATCGTTACACAATTCTAGCAGCAGATAGGTTTACGAGTGGGACTGTCAGGCTCATGGAGGATGCAGTGCATAATTTCAAGGAGATTCCAGGAAGCAGATGGCTCTGTCATGGTTTCAGGAGAGAAACTGCCAGGGCAACACATTCGAAATTGTCATGCAACAAGCATCCAGTATTATATTTACCCCTCTCGTTACCATCATGTGTGTGTTCTTCTCATTAACAGATATGGTTCCATGGATGGGGGAACGAGGCGGAAGAACGCCACCCGTGAGACAACCAGCACCCTGAAGGCCTGGCTGCAGGAGCACAGGAAGAACCCGTATCCGACGAAAGGGGAGAAGATCATGCTGGCCATCATCACCAAGATGACCCTGACGCAGGTCTCCACCTGGTTCGCAAACGCCAGGCGGAGGCTCAAGAAGGAGAACAAGATGACATGGCCGCCCAGAAACAAGGGCTCGGAGGAGAAGAGATACGACGAGGATGAGGATGGGTCTCAGGAGGAGCAGATAAAAAGCGAGAACAATGAGGATGGTCAGTGTCACAATGTCTTGCCTCACTGCAGAAATAGAGACTGTAAAGTTTTATGCTGAGTTGTTTGGCAGTATATCACAGGTGTCTTTTATCTGAAAAGCATGTAAAAAAAAACAACCACAACAACAGTGTATTAATGACGTCTTCTCTTCAAAATGTTGTTCTCGTTGCGATTACTGTCATAATGTGGGGATTTTCTTTTTTGGAAAGGAAACATTCTTAACCCAAATATTGTTTCTGACTTTAGTTTAAACTGAGAGTGTGTGTAAAAAGCCAGTTTTAGCTGCTCTTTCTTACTTTATTACTCTCAGCCATTCACTTAGAGGGATCAGGATGAGTCAGAATAATTACCGAAGAGCAACTAGAGAACAATGATCACACGCCGGCACACAGTCCACTCCAAAACTTAAAACTACCCTAATTTTCTATTTTTCTTTTAATCTGCACAAAAATGTCAATTAGAATAAGATCTGAGGAAATCTACTCATCAGTGTAAAGCACTTGCTTCTATAAAACCCCATCAGTCTTCCATATTATTTTGTTTTCTACAAAGGATGAAAACGGTATCATACAGATCATAGGAAACAAAGGATGAGGCCTTTGAATTTGATGATTTTAACATTTTATTCCTACAATTGCACCATGCTAAACATGCTTATTTATTAGTATTTTTGTGAATTAAACTTGTCAACAGCATAAGCAGTTGCCATGTGAGTTTAATCATCAGAACAGTCTATAAGCTGTGGGGACTGTCAGACAGGCCTCAGTCAGTTTGGGATCCTTTTTAATGGTCAGATTGTGTTTTTTTTTTCCAACTTTATGAGCTGATCATGACACCATATTTTAATAATTAAATTAGTTCACAGACTGATGTACATACAGTATGCCGGGTGAAACGTGATTTATACTGAAACTGGTTGTTTTGAAATTGTTTTTTACCACTACAAGGATGTAAACATTAGCTGATCAGTGAACTGAACTGTATTTTTTACAGTGTGTGTTTGCAGGTTCAGCACCTGATGGCAGATTGACTGCTCTGGATGCTTTTATCAGATCTGATGCCACATCGTGTGACATACATCTTCCACTGACATGTCTGCTGTCCCCTCTCTGTTCTCTCCCTCCCAGAGACCAGAAGTCGGCCGGATAAGGACCTCCAGCTGAGCGATCTGGACGACTTCGACACGCTGGAGTCTGAGAGCTCGGAGTGTGAGCTGAAGCACCGATACCACATGAACACGCACATGTCCACGACCAGCGACTGCCCCGGCGAACACCTCATCAAGGACGCGTCTCTGAAAATCTCCATCCCCGTTTCTCTGGGAGGGGAGCAGGACTTGAGCAAAGGTTGCCTCAAAACGAGCCCGGAGGATTTCCAGCCGGACAGCAGACAGCAGGTGAAAGCATGCTATAACCAGCAGCAGCAGCAGCAGGGGCACCAGATACTAGACGGCAAACCTCGGATCTGGTCTTTGGCCCAAACTGCGACGTCCCTGAACCAGACTGAGTACCCGTCCTGTATGCTGAGGTGCCAGCCGCCGCCCTCCTCCCTCAGCCCATCCCCCGCCGCTACCTCACCCGTAACCGTCCTGGACAACAGGCAGGACTCGCCGGTCACGACCCTGAGAAACTGGGTGGACGGGGTCTTCCACGACCCCTTGTTCAGGCACAGCACTTTGAGCCAGGCTCTGACCAACACCACCGTCTCTTGGACCACGAACACCAAAGGCGCCATCCTGGAGGCCGAGAGGAGCGCGGCGGCCCTGCAGCAGCATCACGCCTCCTCCAAAGACAGTGCCATGACCTTCCCAAAAAGTATCAACAAACTGTTCTGCTCCTAACAAAACCAAATGAGCCCCTTTACTGCAGAGAGAGAGAGAGAGAGAGACTTTTTGTGACTGGCTGAAAGTCGGATGGGAAAGCCTATTTCGTCTCCATGATTCCCTCATTATGTTTTATTCGTTTTCGAAAAGCAATGGTAGCTATATACTGTTCCATGGGCGTTACACAGGAGAAATATCCCGATCGGTTTGGCTCATTTGATTTAACGCACGCACAAAACTTATCGAAATGTATAACTAAAAGTTTACATCTTGGGACAAAAAAAAAAAAAAAGAAAAAAGAAAAACAGGCCTAAGGTTTACATGATTTTTCTTTTGACCTTTTTTCTTTACTATGCGCATGCAAATGTAATTGAATATTATTTAAGTCTCAGCAGTTGAGTATCACTATTAAACGAAAGAAAAAAAAAGTCTCACAAATGCACAGCTCTCCGAGGAAGTGAGCGAGAGCGTCTCAACTTTGTTCACTGAAAATAAAAGCAGTCGGTTTCTGAAGAGCGCTTGTGATGTTGCGTTCATGGTCCGAGTTGCTGTCCATGGTGCTGAAACGTCATGTCCTGCTTCTCCTCCCTGTTCTGTTTGCATGTTTTTTTTTTCTTTTTGTCACATTATTATTCATGTGCACCCACTTCCGTCCGGTCCTCTCTAATCCGGACACACGGGGCCTCCACGGCCAGTTTTAAACGCAACCTCCTCTTAAATAAAGCCCTTCTTCCATCCCAATTCATTCTTACCTCTCACATCTCCCGCCACGTGTTATTTCTCAGAAAGCATCCACTCTCATTTAGTGACAGCGAGAAAATGAGGCGGCTCAACCCTCAAGACAGAGCAATATCAGTATCTAAGATCTGCCTCATTAATTCCCCCTAAACAGGCTGTAATTGGGATGTTCGCAGTCATATTTCATGTCAGGCTATTGATTTCCCCTCTCTGCTTCCTGATAATATTATCGAAACATCTCAACATCGTCCATGATGCGGCTGTCAGAAGGGTAAGTTATTCGCCATACGTCCATTAATGGGTTCAAAACGGAGGCCCCTGCGAAATAATTTGAAGTGAGGAGTTTTCGCTTTGACACTAACCCCTCAATTTCCTCGAGACGGGGGGGCGGCTGCAGAAACCAGCACGGATGCTGGCTCCGGTTGTGAAGATGTGAGAGGGCTTTGAGAGAGAGAGAGAGGCACTCACGTCGTCTAAAAGTGAAAAGGGCACAGGAACTCGAATTAGTTGTTGTAGATAAAAGGGCAAAAAGAAAGGAGTCAAGGGTACTTGACAGTAATGGCGAAAGTGGAGCTCTCGGGGGACTCTGTCCTGTGAGAGGGGAGGGAGTTGGGGGGGCTTCAGTGATGAATTTTAATGGGAAAAGCACACCCCCACACCCCGTGGAGGAAAGTGCTTGGCTGGACAAAAGGGATTTTCCATAAACCGGACTCAGGATGTATGTTTTATTTGTTTGAGCTCGGAAAAAGAAACTTGCCCGCAGCGCTTCTAAAGCGAAGTTGACGTGAGCGCAGAACGAATCGGCGCAAAGACGCGCGCGCTGCCGCAGGTGCACCGAGGGTTGACGTGCGCTCGTCCTCATACAGCTCTTTTAATTCACGTTTCCCCTTCATCTAGGCGTGTTTATTAGCCCACATGCAAAACGGCGTGTTTCATTTTTCATGGCCCCCTGATGGAAAAAATTAGGCCAGAGTTAAAGTCCCCACAGATAAGACAATATAGCCGCGGCGTTTAATTAATTTAGCATGAAGACCGATTTTTATTAGACCTGCGAACTGGCTTTTTATTTGAGAGAGAGAGACATGAAGAGAGAGAGAGAGAGAGAGAGAGAGAGAGAGAGAGAGAGAGAGAGAGAGAGGCCAGCTATAACTAAATCATTCAGCCGTGGTAAATACGAACACACAGAGGGAGCGAGATGGTAAATTAACAGGAGCTTTTTACATAGAGACCAAATAAAACTGTAATCAGCGGCGCGTTACTTTTCATTAAGCGGGCTTGACAGCAGCATATTCAGCCACTCCCGACACACCGAGCGGAGTCCGGCCTGAAATAAACTGCTCTCACACCGAGAGTCATAAGATAATTCCTTAAGCTCCATTAACAACTCTTAGCCGCAGGAAATGGGCTCCCCCTGAAAACATCTCCAAATCTAAAAGCTTTATCGACCTGGCAAACCTCAGCTGATGGCTTCTTTTTTTCCTCTCTCTCTCTCTCTCTCTCTCTCTCTCTCTCTCTCTCTCTCTCTCTCTCTCCCTCCCTTTTCCTTTTTTTTTCAACTTAAGGGACAGAAATGTCCAACTGAGGTAATAGACTTTGACACAACACATTAAATGGGAAATGAGAAAAGGGAGAAGAAAGGGCACTCTTAAACGCCTTTTAAACGTTACCAATTAGAGGTTTAAAACTTGAATAAGATGTAGGCCTTTGGCAGGTGCCTGACTGATGGCACATTTAAGTGAATACCTTCCCCCTGCCCGGTAAAAGTGGGCCCGTAAGTGAGCGCAGTATGTAGTCCTGTGAGGTAGCCGAGTCGAGGGATTCGTGCACAGCTTTACCTCACTTTCTAAACCACCAGTCCTGTGCAACATGATTGTCTCAAGATTACTTTCTTTAATATCTCACTGTGATTCCGAGGATAATCTGGTAAAAGTTATGGAACGATTTGGTACTTTGGTTCCTTTTTGAAACAAGCATCCTGGTGCATACACATGCTCTGTTTCAAGTGGTCCAAGGGCCACAAAAGCTGAAACACAGAACAATCAGCAGCATGAAGCCTCCCCAGAGAGCGAGAGAGAGTCTGGGTCAGGTTAATACCACTGTGACCCTGAGCCATAAATATATTTACACATCATTACACATCAACATACACAAACTCTCACACACACAATCCCATTCGAGTGCGCGCGGCATGCACACATCAGGCTTAATTGAATATTTAATCGATTCATTGACGAACATTAATATGGTGAGAATAGCAGTTGTGTGATCAAAGCTTAAATGAAAATATGAAGCATGACCTCACGCTGCAGCATCGAGGGACCACGCAAACACACACACACACACACACAGAAGCAGGAAGGCACAATGCTGTTATGGCCTGAATGCCCCTTTTCCAGAATCAATGGAATGGCCTTTTATTCCAATTAAAAATGAAGTGCATTGCTATTAGAAAATATATATTCACGGCTACGTTAAACAAAACAGCCTGTAGGTGTGTAATCATATCATTTCAAAAACATTTTTGTCGGAGGATTAAATTACATCTAAATGTCAGTTGATGCGAACGCTCAGCTTGGCTGATCTTAGCAAATGAACATATTGATATAAACCGGAGTAATATGCCAAGTAGATCAGTAAAGTGGGGTAAAGAAGAGAAGACTGAAGTGGAGGGCTGCACACACAGTAAAGATCAAATCTGGGTGTTGTGGCTCCAGTAAGTTCCTTGTTTCAGTGACTGAGAGTTGCATCTTCCTCATCATCATTCACCAGTCCCCCCCCCTAAGCTGTCAGGATGAGGTGTAGAATATTTACCCCTCGACATTAAAGTCTGAAGTGCCTCCTCTTACTCTTCCTCCACTGCTTGGAGATATGGCCTGTGTATTGTGTGTGTGTGTGTGTGTGTGTGTGTGATCACGTGTGTGTATTTGTGGCTGTGTTCAGAGCCTTGCTGTCAAAAGGACATGTCCAGGATGTGCCTTTAGGCCCCAGTGACTGGCCTCTATCAGGCCTCTATCATCACCTCCCTGCAGTGGTTCCACAGGTCAAGAGGTTTTAGCCTGAGGGGCATCGCTTTTCACCATCTGACTGACTGAACCTGGAGTGCGTATGTCATAGGTAGAAAAAGTTACCCATATCAAGTACAATTTTTCATATCATTTACATCCACTTTCATGCATAAAAACACATTAAATGTTCTAAAAATGGCTGATTATATGTTTGTTTAAATAGTTAACAGTCTCTTCTCCGACAGCTGAATATTAGATTATGTAGCTTTCCAAAATTACAGTTTGACTTACTTAGTTATAGGTCGATGCCTACCAGTGGTTGTAGTCCCCCAAAAAAGTCCAGCATCATAGTCTCACACCCTCTTCAGGTCAGAGGAAAGGCCAAGAGGGTCTAATCATGGGTCATCACAACACACTTCAGCTCTGTCAGACAACTTAGGCTCAGTTAAACTCACCACCAGATAACTTCTATAAGTAGGCATCTGAGCTGCTGTCTGTTTATAGCAGGGCTGAATTGTTGATTTTTATTTTTAGCCTGGTATAATCCCAGTATCGCACGAGTTCATGAGATATCTAACACTGCAGAGGTGGCACACTTGTTCATAAAACTGAGGATATTTAGGCAGCTTGATGCATTTTAGCAGAGGAAACAAAGACCCAAGATGTTTCCTTATGTGTACTGCCTCATTAGGGGATCTGGGTGGATGGGTGAAACATCACAGACAGGTAATCAAAGGTCAAAAACTTAAGGAATAAGGTGTTCCCATATGGTCAAAAACAGTAATGCTGAGTCAGGTAATGTTGCCCTCAGAGGTGGATCAGATGTAAGTCTAATATAGCAACACCGCTGCATCTTGTAGTCATAATGTGTTTACTGTGATTACATTGTAAAGTGCAGCATCTGTGAAATTTAACTAAAATCTATGGTTATGTAAGCTGTAGTTGATGATGAAGATGTAGGTGTAGTTAAACACAAAAAGAAAAAACAAAACAAAAGAAAATGAGTTGGACACTGTTTTTTTTTTTTTTTCATCTAGAGCACTGCTAAAGCCATGTTGAAGTAATTGGTAAAGGTCAAAAGAGACTGTGTTTTACCAACACATTTGTGTTTATCATTCAGGACAGATCAATACAATATTGTAGTTTTAAAGAACAAAAGCCAGGGGAGACTTAACACTGACCTTTGCTTCCATTTCCCATTGTGTTCAGGAGGTCCAACAAAACATACAAATGAGGCCCTGCGGTTTCTCTGGATGGAAAAGGTTTCTTAACGTGCTGGGCGTGTGTTTAGCTGTTGGAAATATCAGAGACTTTTCTAGTACAATAAATCTCATTTAAAAAAAAAATCATGGGTGAAATTTGATTTGTGCTTGGCTGTTGTTGTTCCAGACGCTTAGAGCTAAACTTTAAACATCCACAATAAGAAAGCATATGGAACAGCCTGTTTTAAATGCCCTCATCATTGAACTAATAACAATATGAAACCTGTAGCAGCAGTATCAGCAACACTCGTACAGTGTGGACACACTGGCCCCACAGAGCTCTGCTTAACACTGTCTCCTAGAAAGTTTCTCTAGATATTATTCATCGACAACAACAAATATGTATTGAATGAATCCTAATGATTGGATTCTGATTTTTATCAACACGATCATGGAAGATTAATTCTTGTATAACTATGTTGTTTGTGGTTGCTGTTGCTGACTGTGTTTGCTGTCCCACAAAAACCACTCATAGCATCTACAGCAAGTTTTTTTTTTTTTAATGTTTAGGTAACTCAGAGCACCTGATCAAACCCTTTTTTGGCCACTTGGGGCTAGCTGACTTAAGAGTTTGTTCACATTGACAAGCATCACCTTTTGAAGATTGTACAGCAGTGTTAACAAATAGTGGCTTATTTACACATCCAGCAGATACGGAGCAACACTTCCATTCATTTAGAGTCGTGATTCTGTCTAATGAATCACAGTAATGTTCACTCGCTTTCAGCTCTGTTTTTGGCTTCCACCAACTCCAGGGAAAACAAATGTGTGAGAAAGCATCTTTAAAAGTGGTTGCATCTGCTATAGTTCAATCAAAATCAATGTGACTTGATTACAATTGTAATTTAACTATACAAAACCACCAAATCCAACATAGTGATGCTCACTTGTTAGTAAATCCATGATGCTGCAGACTGTCGTTATTTCCCCTCAGCCATAACTGGCTTGTCCAGCTGCATGGTCGCTGATAATTATTGTTGGTGCTTGTCTGATCATGTGCTTTGATGCAAATTAGTTTGCTCAGTGGTGGCACTGGTTTAACAGTTCGCTCTTATGCAAACTGAAATTAAATTCAGCCAACCTTTATGTTTCAGCATGACTGTTCTCGTAAAACACACAACTGCAGCCTAAACTCCTCTCGATCACTGGCTACAGTGCGAGCCTGTGAATCAGTTTTCTGGGGTGTCATTTCTGGCGTCAGTATGAACGCATATCCAGTCTGGTGTCCTAGGAATTTATGCCCATTGGCAACTATAACGGTGTGGAGGTTGTGGTGGTGGATACTGGTGTTCATGTCCTGTCACAGACCTGATCTTAACCACCTTTTTATCAACCCTAACCATGATCATCATTGAAACTTAACCACGTGTTTGAGCAGTCTACCTATAACCGCAGTCTTTCCGTAACATTAACCCTGCCATAGTTGCTATCTGCTGTTTGAAAAAATAAAAAAAGACTCTAATATCGACGTTCTTGTCTAGCGGTTGGGTTGTAGTCCAACAGTCGTGGTGTTTTCCTTGGAGGAACTGAAAAAAAAAATCTTTTCACATGGTAATTTTTGTTCGTGCTTTAATGTCTAACAATGCGGCGTCTTATTAGACTGTTTGCCAATTAGTTTTTCACTAAATTATCTGTGGTCTTTTATCTGTCTTGTTTTTCCCTCGAAGTGCTGCTGTGACCTTTTGAGTCTCATTATAGGGAAAAGTTTCTGCATTGGCACTCCCATTATCTGAAAATGGTGTACTGGTGTTGTCTGACTCAATGTAATGCAGAAATCATTGTTTTGAATGAGAAATGTTAACAGTCCTACGAAAGCTGTTGAGTATCTCAGGAAGCAAATTTATTTCTCGTTATTCGTTCTGTTGTCGGAGGTACAGCTAAGTCGGGATAGACTATATTTAGTAACCTAATTCCAAGATGAGAGTGTTGTAGAAATAAAATTTCCTTTGTAAGGAAAGCATCTCCTGTTCATCCATCAGTGGCTTGTGCATATGAAGTGTCCACATCGCCTATTAGTTTTTCTCTAGCGTTGCATATACAAAGCACATGCACGGCATCATCTGATTCAGAATTGAATCTGAAGGCAAAGACTGTGTTCTCCGTGAGCATTGAACACAAGTGCGGTCATGCATGAAAACCTGCTGTCGCCCTTGCACCAGCTTCTATGAAAACATTTACAATTACAGAGTTAAAATCCAACAATTTTCCTCACGTTGCCTTTTTAACGGGAGCCAGAATTTTCTAAAGTGTGCGGTTCACCTTAAGCTGCTTTGCAGCAGTGAGAATGAAGGCAGAGAGGTTCCAAAATAGCCCCTCTAACAAGTCCCGCAGAGAGAGGAAAAGAGACACCTTTGTGGGCCCGTTGCTTCTGGGCTACAACATGTAGTGTGACGACTCAGTAACTCCAACAGGTCGACTTTAGACTATTTGGAGAGTTTTGAGAGACAGCCTGGCCAACTGTGAGGATGTGCTCTGACGCGCTAGGTGATTCTCCGTCTGCCACGCGTCTCAATCAAGCCTAATGTCCGCTTCCCGCCTTCCCTATCTTCACCCCTCTCTCTCCTTCCTCCTCGCTTTTCTTCCGATCTCTCCTCTCCTCGGGTGGAAGAAGGGGGATTCATTTTTTTCCTCCAAATTATGATGAGTCAGCCAAGCGATGTGCTTCCCACCTTCTTCAGAAATAACTGTTCGACTCAACCTACAAGCTGTACTTTCTCTTGACGATCCAGAGGGAGAAGGGGGAGACAGCTTCTTTGTTCGCAGGCTTGTAGCTGCACTGAGGTGGTTGTGACTGAGTTTACAGTGTCCACAGGCTGTCAGGCTAACTGGGACTTTACGATGGACAAGGCTCTTGCTTTCCCATTCGCTGGAATATTTTGCAGCCGTTCCCAATTTCTGTTTTTGTACCCTATTTGACAGGTGACATTTACCCACTTCAAATTACCTCGGCACCAAAAAGCATGGATTTCAATGTGAAAAGAAATTTCAGTTCCCTTATTTGAGCTTCTCTTCTCTGAAGACTTTCTGTACGTGCCAATGTTGTTATTTAAAAATTAAAAATTTCCAGTTTAGCCAAAGTTTACCATTCTGACTTTATTTGAATAGTATAAGACACTTTAACACACACCATGTACTAGAATTTAGTCAGGAAACTTTCCCGCTGCACACAGTTGTAAAGAAAAAGAAAAAAAAATCAGTCAAAGTAAAGTAAGGAGAAGCAGCGGAAGTCATTTTTTCCCCGGGTCTGGTCGAGGGGTGTTGAGGCTCGCCCCTGCATAAGCAGCGTGTGGGACTGGTACAGTGGCTGCGGCTGACTGACCTGCCTGCTCATTAAGGCACTAGCGAGCCCATTTGGCCTGCTTCTGTAATGGGAGCCTGTACTGTGTCAGAAACACTTATTTGCTCCACAGCCATCACAGAACATTAACATTCACGACAGCCCGTCACATGGGGGAGGGTGAGGGGGGTCAGAGGGGTGTCTGAGAGGGTTTGCTCACTGCCCCAGCCCAGTCTCTCTCACACACACACACACTGTAGATCTGCATTTCATATATGCACATACAGTATCCAGAAAAATAACATACCTAAAGACACACATCTGCAGCACATGCAGGCTCTTAGACACACACACACGCACTCACACATTTTCATTCTCTTAACGCACCCTTTCGAAGATCACATGCTCTCTCAACCCACACACACTTACACACACGCACTTCAAAACCCCGCGTTCTCTCACACACTCTAGGAAACATGCAATCAGCCCTCTAAGTAAAGGTCACATTTGCAATGCAGGTGACTCAAGCAGAAGGCAGCAGGTAATTGGCTGACGGGACGGGGAGCGCTAATACCTCGTCTCTGAAAGATAATGTGATGGATGGGAAATGCTTGGCATCGGGGTAATTAGATGTGTTTGGAGGAGACTAGACCAGGCCAGGGCCTCCACTTATGGTGAGTGGAAGTAAAAAAAAAAAAAAAAGGGGGAAGGAGGGGAGGCAGTCAAAGAGAGAGTGGTAAGGTTGAGGAGCAAGGGTCAAACCAGGCCTCCGCTAAACTTAAGAGATCAGGAGACAGAGTCAGGAATAGAGAGGTAGATAAAGTCAGTTTAAACATTATGGAAGTTCGAAGATGTGAGATGTAGGAGAATGTGGTGGACTCGATATTCAAATGCCACCTCACCTTAGAACTGAGGATCGGCAGGAAATGAACTTGAGCACCACAGCCGGAGACATCATGGCACAGTCTGACATGTTTCACAGCAGATTAAACAAGTGTTGCAACGGCTTCTCTGAGCACGTTAATGCCCTTTAATCCCAACAGATGTAAGAAAACAAAATAATACAACTGTCAGAATGAAGCAGAGGACTTGGGACACAATAAGCGTTTGTGATTTACTGTTTAAACTTGAAAAATTTGAAGAGAGGAAGGTTGTATGACAGAATGCTGTTAGATCCGCGCATCCCGGTGTGGCGTATGACTGTAAAAAGTCGTGTTCATCTGGAAGCTGCAGACTGGATGGAAAATCAATTTGTAATTGAAAATTTTCTGTGCAAACGGTAGAAAAACATGCATACTGGAATGTGCGAGGAAAGGAGAAAAAAGGGAGCACAAGAAAGGAGGGAGTGCAAAGCGTTTTAATTGAAGTGGGCCAGCTGTGGTGGGGCGAAACCCTTTAAGACACATGCATTATTTACATAGTGTGTGTAGCTCGGTAGGCCTGTGTGTGTGTGTGTGTGTCTGTGTGAAGCACCCTGTCTGCATCGCACCTCTTTTGGCAATGGCATATATTCTATCACAGGGCATCCAAGTGGAAACAAAGACTCAGCCATTCTCCATATAGACGATATACACATTCAGAGAGAGGAGGGTCGAGGTGGAAATATTGTCACTGACACTGCCCAGAAGCAGAGCTGGAGAGGAAGGAGTCACGAGTGTGCCGATATTTTAAGTGGGAATTAATCTGTTTAGAGCCACAAAGGAGACAAAGCCAACGAGGTTAAGTTTGGTATTTGAAGGGAAACAATTAATTATCACGTAAAATATAACAAACGAGTGTCAGTTATAATTCATTTTATTCAAAACAAATGTGCACATCCTTGCTAGATTTAAGGATGTAAGTGAAGTGCATCACATCATCACATATTTAAACTCTGTATTATAAAGCGGCAAGAAGAAACAGGGTTAATATAAAAAAAAATAATCCTGTTATCAGAAATAAAAAGAAAATAGTGCAGAGTCACATGACAAATTATAATGGCTTAAAAAGTCAGTAATGCTTGTCAACCCACCCTCTCCTCTTCTGTAATTTCTTCCTCTCCTCTCCTGTCCTCTCCTCTCCCCCACCAGGTTATTGCCTCTGTGTGCAAATAAGATTAGTAGGTTGTATTTTCTCAGGTCTCTGCATTGAAACAGTAAGCCTGGCTGTGTATATAATTAGAGAGAGATTATGGCAAGGCCACTGCCAACCACCAGGGCCAACTGACATTTTGTGTGTGCATGTGTGTGTGAACTGGCTGCAGTGGTTGTGCTGTGGCCTCTCCATAATCTCTGTGTAATTGTGAGCGTGCGTGTGTGTGTGTGTGTGTGTGTGTGTGTACAGGACCACAGGTGATGTTTGAAGTGTAGCAGAGCCAGGACCTCGGAAAGCAAAGTGCTGACAACACGGTGTCAGAAAATGTGTAAAATGTGAAGTTTTATATGGGCTGTGATTTAGTACCTGACCGGAGCTGCAGAATGACTGATACACTGCAAACACACTATACGGCATAGATTAAAGGCTCGTTAAGGGTCCCTTTCCATGATAGAAATGTGTTCATTCGCTTGTCAGCGCTTGCCCTTTGTTACTCCAGGCTTCGACTCCCAGTGTAAACATGCACCCCTGTGAACTTGGCAGATGTCTGCAGCCGGTATCTATCCTCCCGATGGCCTGAGTGTTTGACTTTGACGCCATCAATATCCTGTTTATTCAGTCTGCATAGGAATAATCACTTCAGTAAATGTGTGATATTTTGCGGGATTTATAGGTTTGTAGGTCAGAACTGTTCTCAAACACATTGACTTGTGGGGTATTTCAAATTTCAAACAGTATTACCACGCTCAGTGTCAACATGTTGTGGAAGTATACAGATCAGAAAGATGGAGAGTTGCAAGTTGAAGTGGAAAAAAGGTCAACGCCAAAAACAAAGAAATGTAGATTTAGCATTTTTTAACAATATGCCACTGCATCTATTGGCATGCGCGTATTTATTTCCCTTTAACTCACTTTCCAGTTGTCCACTTTCACTGGACATCTTCTGTTTATGAGTTAAAGTTCAATATATATTAAAATTGATCTTGTCTTTGGTCAAAAAACAAAAATAATAAACAAGCAAACAGTCTCTCTCTTTACATACATATACACACTTATATGTATTATTTATGTTATTTATTGTTATTTTTTTTATGCTAATCTATGATATTTATTTTACAGGTTCTGAAAACCTATGTATTGTATTATTTTAGCTGCAGCACTATGCACAGTATTTTACACACAGTGTGGGTCACTGGCGTCTTGATGCACGTTTTTTGCGAAACACTCATGCAATTAAGGGCTAAATTCCAAAAATAAGAATTTAAAAAGCTAAAACCTTTCATGAAACACTCTGCAGGACCACCAACAGCAACATGTCAGAGACAATGCCTCTCTCTTCCCCTTGTTTTCCATCTGCTTCCCATCACTCCATGTTGCCTGAAAGTTACTAAATAATAGAAGAATTATGGGTATTTTATTCAGCCATTTTTCACGCACAGTTTCACACAAATTTGCGCTCTGAGCGCTTTTCTAACTGACTGAAGAATCTTCATCGCGGTGTGCTGTTGCCTCCTCTAATAGACGCCCAACAGCTCCCCGCTCTCACCCCTCGCAATTAGTTTTCATTGAATGCTATTGATTTCCACCCCCTTTCAATTACATGCACAAAAGTCAACCACATAGATGTTTGTAGTCATTAGGAGCTACTCTTTGTGTCTTCTCCAATACTAATTATGTCTGGCTGCTGGTGTTTGTTATCCTCCCTGGATGAATGAAAAAAAAAAAAAATCCAAGAGGAAAAAACACAGAATCACTACATGCACCAGTGGACATCTGGGGTCCTGTCGCGTGTGTGTATGTGAGTGTATGTGAGTGAGTGTCTGAGCGCATGGCTATCCTGCCACTGTGAAGCCTATGGAGAATACACCTAATGAAATAAATATGACTTGGATAAAGGAAAAAGTAGAAAGTGTTTGTCCCTTGGCACGTCTCTCTCAGAGTGTGTAATGTATTGTGTTTTCTATGTGGCCTGGCATTCCTCCTGCATTGTTAAAGGAATGTTCCCAGAAATGTCTTTGTTGTACTTAATTTTAAGTAAATCCTGACAATAAATGGCTATTTCCTCTGAACAGAAGTGAGGATTTCTATTCAGATCTGTCTGAAGATGGAACAGACAGGAAAGGAAAGAAAAAGAAAAGAAAGAGGAAAGCACATCCTTTTTGCACCACAATATGGAGAGCTTTTATTTTGATAATCTGCATAAATTCTTCTTTAAAAGATGAATAATTTCATAAATAATTTGATATTTTGTCCTATGTGTGAATGTTTCATGTTCCCCTCACCATTACTCGATGTAGTGAAAACGTTGCAGATTAGAGAGAGAAAGGTTGCACAGGTCTCTGTGTTTGAACTAACCTCTGTCCTATATTTGCACATCCTCTAAACAGGAATGCCATGCATATGTACAGAACAGATTTGGCTAGCGTCTCCGAGTTGAATCATCATGCCCTTTCCTCTGCATGGCAGCAGTTCAATGATAGCGCTAAACTGTGAGAGGGAATGGACGTATTACATCCCAGAGGTGTACAAGTCGATTCTGTAGAATAGTCTTCTTTTCCAAATTTTTATCTGGTAAAACAATATCAAAACTTGAGGAGGACGCAGGTCTCAAAAGGAACGTTATGCTGTTTAAAGGCCTGGTTTGAAGATTTGGAAATGGCCACATTTTGCTACAACATCAGTTCATCTCTATGTAAGGCTCGCAGAGACGGAGTAAGCCACAAATTGTTTGTGTCGCATTCAGCGTTGCTGAACTTGACTTGCAGATTTGCCCCACTGGCAAATAGCAAACTGTCATGACAGTGTTGACCTTTGAGCGACTGGAGAGCCATACAGTCCAAACTGGAGGGAAGCTATTGAAACTTGCTGTGCTGCAGTATCCATGATTTTCTTTCTGGAGATATGTTGGGCGTCATCTGAGGCTATACCCACACGAACACATTTTCATTTGAAAACTTTTGTTACCTTTACTTTAACATCCACTCCACTCCAGGATTGGATTGTAGTGTGCACGGGTGGTAACAGGATGAGGCAGACACCCACGTTCGCTTCCTGATTGATCCTGATCCCGCCTCTATCACGTGACCCTCTTCCAGAAGGGATCCGACGACATCAGCAGGTATATATCTGTAAGCTTTGACCGTAGGTGGTTAATTCAACATGGATGAAAATTACAGCCATTGCTAACCTTGTTTTCTATGCTAAAAGCTGCTGCGCAGTTGAATTCTGCATCGTGCTACTGCTGCCTACATGCGCCGGAGGCAAAAAGTGTACACGAGGGTCATGTGATGTGTATTTCCAGGCGTGTCTTGCGTGTCTCTTGGATGGAGATTATTTCTGATACGGTGCTAAAACGCTCATCTGGATGTTTTGAGCGCCTTTGTTTTACAATGCCATTCGATTAGATTTGTCTGGATGAGCCTTATATTCAAGGAAAAGACAATTATGTGTTCACAACATCAGAAAGCCTATTCCTTCTGAGCGGATGCATTGTGGGTTGTTTGTCGCCTTAGTGCTGCTTGGCTCGCAGAATTTGCCTTCAGCTCCATTCATAGTGTGTCTTTAAGAGTTGCAGGAGTCTCTGAAATGCCTGCGTTATGTGTTTTGTGCTTTGGAGGAAAGAAAATTCACGATGAGTGAAAACAAGTCCAAAGCATCTCCCGACATCCTTCCTGCAGAAACAGACGATGGACTGAACCATCTGTCAAGCAGCCAAGAAATGCTGCCGTCACAGACGATGAGGAGCTCAAAAAGACAAAATGACAGTCTGAAAAATGCTAATTGCCAGAGAACATAACTGTGACCACTTCCACAAGCTTGACAGGGCTCTATGTGACACATAGTCTGTGACAGACAAGCTACACAAATGTAGGTTTTTACATCCTGCTTTAATGATAAATTTGCATGTTTTACCATTGCTAGAGAAAAAGATTGAAGGATTAGATGAATAATATCTCAGAGAAACTTTCCCATCATAACACGAGTGTTAAAGAAGCCCATATGTTCTACCTTCAGAAAGTCTTATTATTTTAATATATAATTAGGCCAATATGTTATTTACCCGTCCTGGAGTATTAACTGTTCCACAGAGGAGGAATCCTTCTGAAGAGGCTGGAGTCAATGGCACAAATATGTCTTTCAATTAAAACTGTATCAGCAACAAGGCTAACAAGCTCGCTCATTGACAGCTTTTTTCTCCCAATCTAAAAAAAACCCTCTTTATTGAATGAAATGATGTACAACCCTGAGAACTAAATTCCAGAGCACTATTGTCACTGACCAGTGTTAGCCTGGCTGTAGCAGTAGCGTCACCAACCAGCCCTGCAAATCAGATGCTTTCAGTCGGATGAATTTCCACTTTGTGACCAATACTGTGATATCCTCATATTCCATACAAAGTATTACTGAGGTTGAGGTGTTTATGGAGAGATACTAGGTGAACATTTGAGATTACTTCATCACTTTGATATGTCCTACAATTCTTGTTTTAGGCCTGAATCTGGTTCATAGGCCCAAGAGCACTATTTTAATGGATCGCCACCAAAAATACGTGTTGCCATACTCAAAGTGTTGTTTATGTTTTTTTTTATTTTATTTCACACTTTGACTTCAGTACTTTGTTATCATCAGCTGTTAATATCTGTTAAGTTTTCCCTTGAACAGCTAATTAACGTGGCTTGTTTGACAGGTGCACGGATGTGTCTCAGGTAGCCTATAAGTCTAATACATCAACTTTAAAAAATATTCATGAGAAAACTCTTATCCGCTGGATCAAAGTCAGAGAAATCCTCTAATTATGATGAGGTTCAGACTGGGTGCCTCACTCTCTCTTTTCCTGCTGCTCCCTTGATCTCTCTGTCGTTGACTCTGCCATCTATCACAAAGTGTTCCTTTGATAATTACATGCCAGGATGACTTAAAACTCCCCTGCTAGGTGTAAGGCATTACAGTCTGAATGACATGCCGACTCACCTTAAGGACTTTTTAACAAGGTAAGTCAGGGGTACGCCATGCAGTCACTCACTCTTTTGCACAATCGTTCTGCAACACCTAATTACAGGCTTTCATAATCCTCCGACTCGTTATTTTGACTAAACAAGTTCACAATGAAAGCCACTGTGGCAGTCTGCCATCGCTCGCTCTCTCCCCCCGCCTGATCACTCTGTTTCTCTTTGTGTGTGTGTGTGTGTGTGTGTGTGTGCGGAAACATGCAGGCAGAAAGTGAGGTGGAGACAGTCTGCCACTCAGTGAAACAGATAATTAACTGATGTACAGTGTAGTGGAGATTTATTTATTTATTTTAACAGATTCAGTGGGCAGGGAGGATCCTGGCTTTGTGTTTGTCAGGCGATGGAAATGAGACTTCAGGAGAGAGGGGCCGAGAGGAAGTAGAATGTTGATGGGCCAAATACTAAGCCACAGAGTCTCTAGTGAGTTCCTCCAGGAGACAGCGAGCGTGTGTGTGTGTGTGTGTGTGTGTGTGTGTGTGTGTGTGTTGGGGGGGGCGGCAAACCCCCAGAACAAGCCAGCAGAGCCTGAACGCTTGGCACCTGCAGTTCATGTGTTAAATGTGGGCATGGTTGTCAGCGTGTATAGAGGTGTGTTGAACTTGCTTAGCATGTCCCATGGACACTTGCACACTTTGTATACTTTTACGCAGCCTGTCTGCGTTACGGAGGCCTCACACACAGACACACACTTGCCTGTCTGGTGGCTTCAGTGTGTAAGTATATATGCTGTATGCAAGCAGGCTGGGTTGGAGGTGGGTTTGTGTGTGTGTGTGTGTGTGTGTGTGTGTGTGTGTGTGCAGACAGAGAGTGTGCTTGATCACACTGACACGGTTTCTGTTTTGTTTCCATCTTTCATCATCATCGTCAATAACAGTCAATATTACTTTTTTTTCCCAAATGCTTTAAATAAGTAACAAATTGCAACTGAAATGAATAGATTAAAGGAGATGATACCAAATAAATTTATGACCATGTTAGAAATGATGTTTTACGACTGCCGGTGTAAACATGTGATGTTCAGGAGGTAGTCAGTCAGGTGAGTCACACTGACAGGAGTTTCCACAGAGGAGTCAGAGATCAGTGCGAGCTGCACCCAACATCATAGCCTAAAGCCAAAGCTGCTGTCAAGACATAAATCCCAAGTTATTTTTGGTCTTCAAGTCACAGAGATTTTCGTTTTGAAAGCTTGGAAGATCTTTGATTGCATTGGAGTTTTTTTTTGTATGATGCTGCCACGTTTGGTGCTAATTTTACATGAAACATCACATAAAGCATTTTCAAGCAACATCTTTTTGTGCAGTTTGTCATCCTGCCCACTATTCAGCACGTGGGTTATCTCAGTGATGGAGGGAGACAGATTTGACAGCTGAAATAATAATAAAAAAAAATAAAAAGTTTGCTGTTGGTGTGTTTCAAACCGAGAAACTGGTGTAAGTTGTGAGCTGTGGAAGTTTTGGGATTCAGGGGTGCTGCTGGTTAGTAAAACAAAGTATATCTTTACATAGACGTACCAATGCTGTAGTAGGGCCTGCTAGCACATAACTGCAAATAAAGACACAGTGCTTGTAATAGTAGTTTTGCTTTTGCTTTAACAATCCTAAAGTACCATTCTTGAGATTTCTCATTAATATTTACCTACATTTTACTGCTCACACCTTTGTTTACATAATTAAAATGGAAGTGATCCGACATAAAGTTTGTGGACACGTAGTGCTTAATACTTACTTGCATGTAACACTGACCTTAACTGTTGGGTTTCGCCATTCGAAGCAGGTGCTGTGCTTCGATAAGGTTTCTATAATGTCAGCTAAAAACTTGAGGTATGTTCCTTTTAGCAAGTTTAACCACATGAAGCGAGTCTTAAGTGCTCTGCAAAGTGTTTGGGGTTAGTTTGAGGTTGCGCTTTAAGTGCTTATGCTCCCTTACAGTTTAGATGCTCTCTCATGTGTGCACCAGCCAGAATCCGAAACCCACATGCAGAAATCTACATCTCTACACATCGCAGTGCTAGTTTAGATAACATTTTAAAGTCTCAACATATTAACAGTATGTCAACAAGACACCAAACTGTCCCATTTGAACTGCACTGGCACCACATTAAACTGGAGAGGGAGTTTAATGGTGGAAAAATATTTTTTTAAATTACATCATATCCATCCTTTCATGAGAAATTAAGAGGCATTTTTAACAGAAAAGTGTGGACCGAGATGGGATGAGGGGATGAAGGGAGGTTTACATCAAGCCAAATTGTTTTAAGTTGTATGTAAAGCAACAGTGACCTCTATGGTTTGAAAAGGGAACTACTACAGAATTAGAGGAAAATGTGGAGTTAGATGACTTGAATTTAAGCCCAACAGTGTGTTTTTGAGCCTTTTTTTTCCTCAACAGTTACTTTAATTAGATAATATGAAAACATAGTATCCGCTTCTTATCCACATCCAAAACATGTGGGCAAACTTACATGCAAAATTTAACAGTGGCAAGTTGTCTTAGGGACATTGCTGTCAGCATCTGTGCCTTAAAAGATAAAGTGAAGGATTTCATTTCACTGGTGTGTGTGTGTGTGTGTGTGTGTGCGTGTGCGTGTGTGTGTGTGTATAATGGGAATCTTTTTGAGCCCCTCTGCCCATGAGCAATGTACAGAATGTGTCTCTTTGTCTGTCAGTCTTTTCTGTCCATCTCTGTGTCGATCACTGTGCCGTTGTGCATGTGCATGTGTGTGTGTGTGTGTGTGTGTGTGTGTGTGTGTGTGAGCGAGAGAGAGAGAATGTCTGACTGTCAGACTGTCTGTCTGTCACCACTGATACTCGCAGTTTGCTGGAGGGGAAACATCCAGATATTTCTGCTTGACCGTACCGCTGCCCAGCCAGAGACAGCCTCTTTTCCTGCTTGGCCCCTCTGCGGACTGCTCTGTGTGCGCTCGTGTGGCTGTTTATGTGTGTGTGTACAAGTCAGACAAAGCAAGGCAATGTGTGGCCGGTTGGACAGTGATTCTGGAATCTGTTTCACCCTCAGGTGACTGTCAAGCTGTCAGAAAAGCAGGTTTGTTCCAGCTCGAGATGTACCTCACCATGTTTATATTTGCAGTTATTTTCCCCTTTGAGTGCTAACATCTTGTTGACAACGCTGTACACAGAGAGGCTGGACAGGTAAATAAGTCACACAAAGAGTTGTGCCGATCTGCAGGAGGATTTCAAGAAGCTGGATTAGCAGGACAGCCACGTTCGTGTTTTTGTGTTTTTTTATGTCTGAAGGAACGTGCACTTCTTATTTATGGTTATTTTTAGGGTCACCCAACTATTTTAATTCTTAATATAGACCAGTTTTCAAAGTTTTCAAGCAGCAGTGTGTGCTTGGAATAAAAGAAACTATTCGAAATAGCTATAAACAATTAGACAAAGTAGTTTAATAGGATAACCAGAATTAAAAGAGAAGTTTTTACTTCTGCTTCAACAGCAAAGACAGAAACAGTCTAAAGCTGCATAGTTAAAGCTGTGGTTACTGCTGCTTTGTACGACTGGCTGTACAAAGTGCATTGCCTCTGGAAACTATTACAGTGATTTCAGCAAAAGTTTGTGCTTTAATCCAGTGGACTGTGCTCAGATTGAAGCATGAGACCAAACCACACAGCAGCTGTATAAGCGTTATATCTGAGCCATCCATGTGGTTTATCACTGTACAGATAATAATGAGCCTCTTAGTTTATCGTCGTACACAAGACAATCTACTCTGCTCATTGTCTCCTCTCCCTGGGTGAGTGCGCCCTGCTAATCATCCCCCTGATCCCTCCAGCAACAAGGACAAAGTGAGAAAAGGCCCCTTTCTCACAACACCTGATTACCTATTATGCAGTCATAACTGTGCAGCCGCTTTCATCTCACAAAACAGCAAACAACAATGACCGGACGCAAAATTCTGGCATGAAAAAAAAAAGCAACAAAGAGTTTGCTTGAACAACAGTCCAGAAATGTCCATTTTTATGATGCAGGATTGTAATGAATGAAAGCATGTGAGATTAGTTTGGGGTTTTGTTCAAGCTTGTTATCAAAGAGGAACAACAATGGCTGCAAAAGACGGAACAGGCCTGTGTGAAAGAGAAAGTTTTTGTTTTTCAATTTTCAAAGCCTTCCCTGAGAGTCGCTGGGGGAAACAATCGCCCTGACACAGGTCCATTGTTTCTGGGCTGGTATAAACACAAGAGTCCTAATGTGTCCGTTGTTCGCGGTTTCTGGCTCTCAGCACTCATCACTTCCCAGAAGAAAGTGATCACAGATAGAGACCACAGGATGCCAAAGAGATATCACAGAGAATGTGAGGATTTACATCTGCACTCCTCATAAAACCAGAAGCTTTTACAATTGAGCTCTGATGGGCCCGTGAGGACGGAGCATGACTGTGTGTGTGTTTGTGTTTGTGTGTGCGTACAATGGATTTCCAGCTCCAAATCAGTCTCCTGTTATTATCTGCTGTGTGAGAAACACCTATGGGAACCTCAACAGAAAAGGCAATATCAACAATTTCACAAAGGACCAAATATCAGAATTATGCTTTCGAAAACCTCTGTCTCCGATGGTAACGAATGCATGTGCACAATCCTGCACAAGCACACGCACACAAACTTACACAAACGCACAGCCAGACGCAGGCACATGCACGCATGCAATCACAGAGCACGGGAAGGATTACAATATTTCCCCCCTCAGCCAGATTAGACAAGATCAAATTATTTCCCTTCTCTGATGCCAGTTTTCTGCTGTCTAATGCCGGCTTTTCAAACAACACAAGGTTTATTGTGGGCAGCGCATAATGCAGCAGATTTCAAATTCCTGTCAAATGCGGTGTGACAGAATACAGTAGCTCTTCTCGCATTCAGCGGGAGGAGGCCCACGCCAGCCACTTACACTGGCTGCAGCTAAGCTGTTTATGTCCCCCATTCAGCAGTTACACAGGCCAGCGAGTGTAAACACAACAGTATCTTTTTAATTGTGCTGTTTCAAGCCTCGCTTCTCTGTCGAATTAGAGAGCGGACCACTCTCTGTCTCTCCCCCAGTCTGGCAGATTAGGGGCCTCGCTGTAAGGAAATGCCGGGGTGGCTCAGTTTGGGTTGTCACCGAATCAGCTTAAACTTTGCTCAGCAAGCATGGCGAAGAGCGATAACAACCAGATGCTTGTTTGCGGTGCAGAGATGCCGCGGCAGGGGCGGCTGGGTGAAGGCGTGTGCGTGCACGTCTGTGTACGTCCAGCAGACTTTTCCGCTTGTTGTCGCCTTATTTGTTAGGAAGCTGGAGATAAGGAGAGACGGAGCGGGCAAAAGAGACCAAGATGGATCCTGTGTATGTGTGAGTGTGTGATAGGAAGAGAGGCATGGAGTAGGTGAGGCAGCATGTGAGCGAGGGATTGTGAGTTTGTATGCAGTTTTAAGTACAGACTGTACAATGCTGCGTGGACACATGTCAGATAAATTAGCAGTCGTATTTCCCCAAGCAGAAAAATGGTGGTTGCTTCTACTGATGCAAACCATACAGGTGGGCAACTGGTTCTGCGACTTTGTAAGACAACCCCTTCTCACTTCCCGCTCGCCACATACAGACACTTGGACAGGACCCCCTAGCGTCACTTTTTAAGGCACCAGGCACCCCTTTAGCATCATTTTTCATTGTGCAGGGTAGTTCGATAGACGTTTACAGACAGCATATTCTCAGCCCCAACATGTCAAAAACGTAGTACAAAGAGTGAGAAAAGTCTCCATTTGGAGGAAGGTGGTTGGATGGGACAAACACAGGAGCTTCACCCAGGAGACTGGAGTTCACATAAAAGAAAAAATGAAGGTTGATTTCTTTTGAAAGCGAAGTAATGTATATACTTTAAGCCAAGCGAAGATCTTTTTTTAAATCTAACCAAAGTGCAACCATTTCACAATGTTGGCCACACATTTACTATCGTTCTCAGCAAGCTTGATTTTGAAAGGGTAAGCGTATGTTGCTAATCTTGCTAACTGGTTACATATTTATTATTGCTAACTTTGCTGCATGTTGAAATGTGATGCTAAAGGAGTACAAAGTGCCTTGAAAAGTGAAGCCAAGGGGTCCTGAGCAAGCATGTACGACGAGCTGGGAGTGTTGTAAACCATGATTGCTTTAAAAAATGGCAAAAAAAAAGTAGCAGCAGTATCAGTCATTTCAGCAACTGCCAAAAAAACAACATAATGTTCAAGTTACAAAGAACATCTGAGTAATATTGGACCTTTGTCTGTCGGTAGCAAAAGAGGAATTGGTTTGATGTTATAGAGCTGCAAAGTCTGCATATGGAGGAGGCTGGTGTGGACAGATGGGTCAACAAATATGCAAATATGTCTCGCCCTGTTCCTCACAGAAATGTTGTGAAGCTAAATCTGACCACAGCCACCACGTGTAGTAGGCTACGCTGCATTTCAATGGGCCACACGCAAAGAAGACATTTCCCTTAGAATTAGAATGAATTGCATGTTACTTCAAATTTGTCTGGACAGCCCCAGCAGTTCACAAAGACAACCCTGGCATATTATTTGACACCTTGGTTAAGCCTGATAAAATCTCTGAAGTTTTCTGAGACCCCACATTTGTAAGTCCTCCTCATTATGTAAATGAGACACATTTGTTTATTTTTCTCCATCCCAACCATTAAAAACTTCTCCAAGATTGCTTGCGATGCATTTTTTATTGCATCATGTGCTTTTGTCGAATGATCAGCTGGAGTTAAATTGGTTAGGACGCGTGGGTTTTAAAAATTTAAACATTGTCTTTAAAAGACAGGGGCAGGGATATAACCCCGGCAGTTGAAATGAGGGCTGCGCACACAGAAGGAATTAACCTTTTCTGCATTTAAGATCTGTGGAGAAGAGACAAGAACGTCTCTGTCTGTCACCTCTGGCATTCAGGAGAGAAGAGAGGGACAGGGAAGAGAGGGAGGGAAGGAGGGAAGGAATGGAGGAAATGAGGGAGGAAGAGAACAGAAAGGGGGGAGGGGAGGGATGTGAGAGCTCATGAATACTATAATGACAGTGGTTTTATTTTTTATAACATAGGCACTTCACAATATGGCTTTGATAAGTTCCTGACATGATACTGTACATCACAATTGCAGAGAGGCATGTGTGTCCCTCCACTTCTATCTCAATCAAAACCATTTTGACATTTAAAACTCCAGTGAGGGCTATTTTTTTGCAAGTGGGGACGTTTTTGCCAGCCGGACCTGTTTTAATTGTTCCGATCACAGTTAGGTTTATGTGAGGGTCGTGCAGAGGCATGCTGCACTGAGGGTTTACAGTACAAACTGCAATCTTTCTGCAGTGCAGCGAATGAGCCATTAACTTACTCTGTGCTTTCATTTCAGTTACCGTTCACGTCTGCCCTGCTGGACGTTCCAGCATGGCTGAAATCTGAGCGTGGCTGAGAGTGAAGTCTGACTGAAGTGTGACTTTGGTGTGCAACATAGTTTGCACCAAACTCTCCTCTCTTGTTTCTGATTGTGCACATACAGAAATAAAAATAATACAGTGAATAAAGAAGAAGTAAGGGACTTTGATTACGTTTATGACCAAATACCTCGGAATCTAATGACATCACCCTCACATTTTTGCTCAGCGCTAATTAGCAAATATTAGCATTGTTACTGTATGTAAGTTAGCATGCTTCTCCCTGAACTCATGTGATGAGTGTGGCAGTAAGTGATGTATGCTACAGGAGAAATATGTAGTTCTCACAGTGTGATTTATTTTTTCTCTGTAGCTCAACGGTGCTGTATATTAGGAAAAACATTTGATCAATTTGAGGTCCCATTCTGAGGTTTATCAAGTGTCTTATGTGTGTGCTGATACTCTGGGCCTGCACAGTTCAGTGCCTGGGGTATGGCTGGGGTCTAAAGTGCGTTGGAAGGCCAATGTCTGTGACAGTAAATGGCATCATTACGTCATTAAACAAGTTCTGATCAAAGAATCACCGCTTTATTCAGTGTCAGCTGGTTTTAGAAGAAGTTAGTTTAGATGAAAAAACATTTGAATCTCACCTGTGCAGATCTTAGAATACACCTTTCTCTGCCTTGATTGTTAAATGTCACTGATGTGCTCTCGGCCAGGCAAGATGGTTTAAAATACATAAATTCAGCAAAGAATTGATATTAATATTTTCAAAGGCAAAGAAAAAACCAGGTCTGAAGAGCACTGAGGTGATGCCTATTAATCCCTGTCTATCCGACAGCAGCGTCGGAAAAGGTAGAATCGTGAAATGACAAGCCCCTAAAAAAAGTGAACGAGCACACTTGAACGATTTCGACTACAGCTCCCCTCAACCATGCCTGTGGTTTTGAAAAGGAGGCGAATATAGTGGATTCTGTCTGTAGACTGACGCAAAGCCAAGTGGACAGGCAGGTAATAGGAGGGCGAGGCAGGGAGAGAGAGACAGGCATGGAGCAATCATGAAAATGAATGCAAATGGAGGCGAGGGCAGCCATGGGAGGTCCAGGAGCATGGAGGAGGGTGTACTTAAAAACGCTGTGTTCAAAGAGCACAGAAGGCCTCACCAGATACAAATGAATGGCTTTAAAACACAGGATGACTTAGAATAAGCATACAATCACAACATTTTCAAACCTTTTACGGGGGAACTGGGGCCTCATCCTGCTGTGTAGCCATTAAACAATGAGTTTTGTATGAAAACCCTGTTTGCTGGTTTTGTTGCTTCTTGCTGTGTAACGCCTTGACCGTTGCCCGTTGCATGGTGATACTTGAAAAAAGCTTTTTGTCATGTTTTTCAAACCTCGATGCCATCGTTCATTTATACTCTTCCTCAGTGGAGACACTAATTTGCACCACTGATCCCTGATCCTGATCACATTGGCTGTGTCACACCACCGGCTAATAGTCACGCATCACACCAAACTTCCAGCACCACCTGTGTAACGAGGATGAATTCTGGTATCTCGCTCTCAGGTGTGACCGGGCAAAAACACCTCAAACTTTCCTTGCCCTGCATCGCTTCACCTCTACGCTCCCCTCCTTTTCACCTTCGGGTTTGCCTTTCCCCTCTCCTTCTATCCCCTTCCATCTTTGCTCCTTTCACTTTGCTTTTCTGCACTCCCCTCACCTCCTCATGCCCCACCACACAGGACCCACCGCTTCTCCCATTTCTCTCTCCCTCCATCATCCCATCTCCATTTTCCCCTCTTGACTCTTTTCGCTCCCTTCCACCTCCCCCATCTTCCCCCTCCTTCCGTCTTCCACGCAGTGTGGATGCAAAAACCCTGTCAGTTTAAAAACATGATGCCCAGTGACCTTGGGAAGGCACCAGATAAATGAATGGAAATATACGTCAAAGCTGTGTGTGCGTGTGTGTCGGCCTGCGGGTTGGTTTCCACTCATGTGTGGAAAATGAAGTGAATGAATGTATATGAATTGTGGGCCATTCAAATGTGTGGAAGCTGAGCCTTTAAAGCTCAAATCAATGGAAGCAAAGAGTGCTATACAGTGCATTATGGCAGATCCTTCATACTGTCCCTCTCTCTCCGTCTGACACACACATACACACACACACGCATTTGTACACATCTTCAGCCTCAGCTCCTAATAATAAGTTGGAATGATGAATAATCACACTTTCATGGCCCATAATTAAAATGATACAGATTTACTGTAGTTTAACTTTTCCAACTTGCACCTTTCAGTGGAAACACAGATGAAAGGCAGCTTTGTGTGTGGTTGATTACAGTTCCGGAGAGTTTAGTGACTTTCTAGATAACTTTGAAGACAGGGGTGGTTGGGGCTGGGGATGAAGTGTTGGCAAACATGCATACATAATACCTCTGTCTCTTCCCCTCTCACTTATTTGCCCTCTTTCCCTGCACCACAGGTTCTGGCCTTCCTGCAGCTTTGAACATCTCAGCTTGTGGTTCCAGATTAATAAAACAGGAAATTAATGAATTTTGGATGAAATCTTCCCAGTTGGGGGCAGGTTGTGCCTCATTAAGGCCTGTATTATTGATCAGATTGAAAACCTCCAGTTCCTCTGGAACCAAACTGTTATAACCAGGCACCCACCTCCCCCTTCTCCATAAAGAATGCTAATTGCATGGAGGTAAAGGATTAATAGCTAATTGAGCATATTTTCAGACAAATCATCATCATGGCTTGACACTAAAACGAATGTCGTTAATATGCATGGGGCCCGTCACACACAGTTAGCACGGTGCAAGATTGAGAGAGGTCTGGAAAAGTAAAAAGGGTAGAGCGAGGCCCCTCTCCCTCCTTTTAGTTCACTGCTGAACGAGGCAAGACATTCCTATTTAACTGAGACATGCAACTGCATATTTGGCAACATTTAACAATTTTTTAATTATTTGAGGAACGCTTGTTTTTAATGTAATGTGTACCTAAAGAGAACAATTAAATGTAAGACCGTGGAAGGTCCAGTTTTCTGTTAGGTACTTACATGCTTATCTGCATCACACACAATATACAGCTGTAATAGAGGCAGTCAGCTGTAATGAACAGAATAAAAATGTGATGTCTTTATTTAAATCTCCCTGAAGTTACTGGAAATTCCCTGACATAGTTCAGTAAAAAGTGACTATGAATAAACCCAGCTGGGTTTTAAACTCACAGTAAATACTGAGCTCTTGCACTTCAGCGCCTATATGTTACCGGACTACATCGTCTCCCTCTGTAACAACTGTACGTTGCGGCATCATGTGGTTCCATTTTGTTGTTTTCTCTTTGGTGACGATGTTTTTTCCTCCCAAGCAGCTTGCCATGAAAAATTAAATGGATGCTAAGTGACTAATGCATTTTCTCAGTCGTGTGTTGAGACAATAAAAAATTAACAAAAGAAATAATTAATTTTGATCGCTGCCTACAGTACTAAAAAACTTGTGTTGTGCCCCTATAAGTAATTCATATCTCATGCAAATTCTCCTCCTCACTTACATGCAAAATAATGTTGCTTCCATGTTGTATAAATTCTGAAAGGCTTTTAACTTATGTTCCAGCGTGTTGTGATTACAATATGCCCCTGTGCACCTCAGCCTGGCTTTGAAATTTTATTTGTTTATATTTTGAAGTTCCACCAAGTCATCTAATATGCATTTAACCAGAGGTAAACATGCATCCCAAGCAACTCCATTTTGTAACTATTAATTCTTACCTTTCTCCCTGGCATTGGCTCATTGTCACACTATTGTAAACATCCCTCCTTTTGTTTCGCTGCCTGCTACTTGGCATATCGCTACCAGCGCTGCATGCCTTAGATTTAACTGTCATTTGGCCTAATGCAGCATCCAGTTCTCCTTGTTTACATGATGTTAGCCTGACTGCTACCACTGCGGTTACATTAGTTTGTCTGTTTCCTAAAGTGATTCAACAAATAGATTTGATGCTACCTACAGGACAAGTGTGTGAGTCAGCATCTTAACACGAGGAATGATTACATGTACAAGTAATATTCATATTTTTTAGTGAGCGCTCAAATTTACAAACTGTTTTTTTGTAAAGTTTAAGAATGCTGTTCACATGTTTGCAGATGAATTTGTCTTTTCTCCCTAAGCAGCATCTGCATTAGCACTTCATGTATGTTTAAGCTGTGCGTTCTGCTTCATGCACTGTACTTTTCCAGATAGCACACTGCAGGTCTTTGCATGGTGTGCCACAGGTTCCAGGTGTTTCATCTGTGTGCCCCTGATTTAAATAGTCTTCAAAGCCGTCGCAGGAGCTCATCTACATTTCATTTATGTATTAACCGGATATGTACAGGAGCAATGACCAGCAAGCCATATTTAAATAATGATGAACGTATACATGTATAAATTAAAGATGATTTTCTGCACCCTATTCAGCTGATAGCTCTTTTGCTGGACAGGTGGACATAAAAGACAATGCAACACAGTGAAACATTATGTAAAAATATGTGATTACAACATAACTACACGCATTTTCCCTCAGCCCTGCCTCCACCCAGCCAACACTCACACACTCACCAAGACAAGTAAAGTTCTCCTTGTAAACACTCTCCTCTCTGCCCCTTATGATCCCCTTGTTATCCCCGTATGGCTTCTTGCTGAATGAGTGAATCCATCCTGACAACAAATGGGATATAAGACAAAGAATATGTTTCCCTTCACTCCCCCGTATTACTAATAGATAGACTGTTGGGTTGCATAGCATAAATACTTTAACCACGTCGCCTCCATTTGTAACTGTGTGGCCCAAACAGATTCAAACAGGAACATATGAAATATAAATTGCCATTTTATAATGGCCCTGTGTGTGTGTGTGTGTTGCATTGTAGTGATGCTCTGCAGGGACTCCCCAGTCCTTGTAGGCAAAGTAAATTGAGAAGGAAGAGAGACCGAGCTTTTCTGTGGGGATTTGAGTTGCGATGGCAGGCAGCTGTAGCAGGT
The DNA here is from genome assembly GCF_017976325.1 of Chelmon rostratus. Lineage (NCBI taxonomy): Eukaryota > Metazoa > Chordata > Actinopteri > Chaetodontiformes > Chaetodontidae > Chelmon > Chelmon rostratus. The sequence continues at coordinate 21,325,679 of NC_055665.1, forward strand.
CAGAACAGGGAAAATCTATTTCATCCAGAAACTTTTCTGCCCTAATTACCCCAAACACACACACACACACACATAAAATTCACAAATAAACACACAGGAATTTCTTTAAAATCTCATTTCCATGCTTAAATGTGATTATTGCATCTATCTATCTATAAAAGACGGAGACAGAGATAGCAAAAAGTGCATTTCAGTAAGAATACAATAAAATTAAAATAAATGTGGCAATTATGCCATTACGTTGATGATAAAACGATTCCCACAACAGTCTAGTAATATAATAATGCTGCTAAATATTTGTTGAGATGTGTTAGAGAGGAGTTGCCTCAAAATGTGTGGTAGGTTTTGAGACCTTACATTTTAGTATTATCGTTTTCAATCGCACGATATTGTAGGATGTCCCTTGTGCATGCCTTATACTCTTTTTATGCATGACTTTGTACTGTCAGAAAGCAAGACAAAAGTTAAACATGAAAACTAAAGCAAAACAAATAATAAAAAAAGGTAAAATGGAAGACATGTGGACGGAAGGACGGAAGGAAAAAAGGAAAGAAGGAAGGAAGGGTGGAAAGAAGGGAGGGAGATAGATCGGAAAGAAAGCTGCCCGGAGATGGGAAGTGCTGGCTGCTTACCACAAGAGGAAACATAGTTAGCTGAGCAAATGCACAGAGCATGTTGACCAAAAGCAACATGGTTTGTTGGAGCTTGTACTACACTCCTGTTGGACATCGTGTCAACCCAGGGCTGATCCATCACACTCACTCACACACACAGTTGGGCATCTCTGACCGCAGATCTGTCATTGTAAAAGCTGTAGAACATCATGTCTGTCTAACACACACACACACCAGAGCCAAACTGCTGTACTACATCTTAAATCAAGGGTCCATCATCGGAGCGGGTGAAGAACATCAAGTCTGTCTTGTTACAAACCTAAGACTGCAAATTGAGGCTGTTATGTCTTCATGGATTTTACACACAAACACACACACACACACACACACACACACACACACACACACACTCAAGAAAAATGTTATATTGACTTGATTATGTGGACATACTGCATCACACACCATTACACAGTGACTTAATTGCATAAGCATAACAGAGACATAAATAGCGCAAATGAATGCATGTGTATGTAGGCCTAAGAGCTGTGTGCCTGTAAAGCCCCTCACCAGCTGCTTCCTGACACCCATATCGACAACATTTCTGTCTTTGCCCTCACACACGTAGAACTTTACAAAAACAGCTGTGCTCCTTCATGGTACAAAAGCGTACACAGTGTACGAGCACACAAGTACTCACAAGCTCACCGTTGTGAATGAAACTGAGTGTGTCGCTCACTGTCTTTTCATTTACTGCTGTCAGACGCATAAACCTTTGCCAGGGCACACTTCTAAAAAGTTATGAACTAAACTCGCTGGAGTCAAAATATCTAAAAATGTTTTTCATTACGTACAGGTGATGACTCAGTGAGAAAGAGTGCATCTAAAGTCAAATAAAGCAATTCTTCTTGCTTGTTAGTGAGCCATGCCGCCTGTGAGCATGCACATGCTTTCCTGCTTTCTTTCCTGCTTGCAATGATTACATCCACATATGAGCTGAAAGCCTTATGTTTGTTTGATCCATACATCCACCCCATCTCCTCCATGTATGGAGTTTCTACTTCACCTGACCTCCTCCTTTCCTTCATCACAATTCCTATGGCCATGAGAGGTTGCAGCCTAACAGTAAACGTATGGGTTAATGGATTATGGGTTGCTAACCTACTTGCACAGTGGACTTGGGTTCATTTATCTGCTGAGGACGGGCTGCTTTCGCCTTTTTCTTTCGATCTTTTGTTTGTTTGTTTTGTATGGTAAAAGCATTGCATCACGTTATTACAAAAAAAGAGACACTTTACTCAAAACGTGCTTCTACCCCTTGTCACCCACAATGTATCTTAAGAAAGAAAAAATGATTAAAAATGGATGTGTGTCTTGGCTCCAAATAGGGAGAAAAATGATTTAGGCCTATAGGTGCTTTAGATTAGAAGGAGTATCCTGGAATAATGTATCTTAATGAGTAAATATAATGTGATTCATTCTCAGAGTTAAACAAGGGGCAGGATTAGACATCTCTACAACATCCTGCTTTTTATTGGCCCTCAAAGCAGTTCAAAGTAAAATGATTAGCACACATATAGCCTAAGAGTTTTCCAGTTGTTATGGGGACATTTCCGTCAAGTTAATCCACTGTGTCTTGGTAGATGGTGGGAGCAAATGAAGACATCTGTCTTGGGTCTCACAGCCAACAACAGAGAAATTGTCGTTGCCTTCCACTTCAGAGTCGGTGTTACAGTGAGGAAAGCAGAAGTTACTTGATGGAACACCAGTTCTCCAAACTGGAACCAGTTCTTCATCACTGATTTCCAGTGAGTTTTTCCAAAAAACATCTGAAGCCTCAAAGTTAGTGCAGCTCTTCCCGAAGACACAAAGATACTAAAGTGAGAGGAAGAGGTGAAGAGACAAGGGGACTGATAGATATAACCAAGAGAAAAAGAGAACATGTGGCTGTGAGGCAGAAAGAGGGGAGAAGAAACGAGGGACAGTGGGAGCGGAGACAAGCCTGTCCATCCGGCTCAGAGAGGTACCAGTTCAGATAGCAGTGGCAACCTTTGATTTAGAGATAATCTCCTTATCCTCTCCTTTGTGATAAGTGGACATTGGATCTATCTGGAGTGACTCACTGCTGCTCTCTGTCTGTCTGCCTGATTGCCTTGTCTGACACACACACACACACACACACACACAGTCTGACTATACATGAATACACATGCACAGAGACATGCACATATTCACAGACGTTGTCAGGGTCATTATCAGATCACATGCACTAGGTATCCTGGACACACAGCTGTACTCTCTCTCTCTCTCTCTCCCTCTCTCTCTCTCTCTCTCACACACACACACACACACACACACACACACACACACACACACACATAGTCTGAGAGGTCTGCTTGAGCACCCAGGGGATGGATAGCATCACATTTAAACACTTAACAGACCAACTGGCTGTCTTAATGTATCACAGACTCTTCCTCTCCATCCTACAGCTGCTGCGAGAGACAGATACTGCAGATGTTTCTACTAATGGATCAAAAGACAAATGGGGCTTTAAAAGGGATAGCTGCCCCCACAGGGGTGGTGTGTCTTCAGGAGATAATTATATGACATATTCTTTGTCTGGTGATTTTATCATGTGCCATTTTTTTATTAGCTCAGCTGAGAATGTATTCTGAAACTGCAGCAATGTATCACGCTGTGCGCTGCATGTTTTATGATTTTCTGTGCCCAGTGATTTTGTCATAGGCGGCTGTCATCGTGAACAGCGAAGAAAGATGGCATCAGTTGTACGCTGTTACCGCTGAATGTTACGTGATTTTCACACAAACTGTGGCTTGAGTGTTTTGTAAAGGTGAATTTGTCAACAAGTGGCATCTGACAAAAAGCTGCGTCCTTCTTTTCTCTTGGTTGAAATTCTTATTTCAGAGAGGAAAACAAAGCAGCAAGTTGAAGTAAGTCTCTTGCTCCTGTCACATCACAGTGCACGCACTCGTGTGCATTCAAATGATCTTGCTGACTGATATTGTAGCCTGTTTTACAGCCGTTCACTGCCCAGTACGGTTCCTGCATCTTATTAAAACAGATTTGAAAATGCATGAAGATTATTCACAAAAATCTGATTTGAAAATATTGTGGTGTCCGATTTATGCTTTAAAATGTTTGAAAAGTGAGCAAACACTCAAATTAAGCTGGAATCTAAACCTCCTTTAAGTGGCCTTATTGCTGCAACTTGTGACATGGAGAGTCAGGGTATGCTGAGCTAAACAGTGACACAAATGAATGAACTTGAGAAAATCAACATTGATTTTCAATGAAAATACAGTATACTAGTATTTAGTATTTGTCTTCTTTTGTTGTATTTGTACACACACATACGTAACAAAAGAAAGATGAAAGAAAGAAAGATGTAGGTGGACATGGCTTTGTATGAGCGAACTGAGAAGTTAAATGTTTAAAGCTGTAGACTCTTGTGAATGTGAGCCTCATTTGCTGTGGTCGTACTCTTACCAGCTACCTTACCAGCAATACATAGGATGCGAAAACATCAGTAAATTTAGTTTCTTTTATTTTAGAGTGGGAAATGAGAGAGAGAGAGAGAGAGAGAGAGAGAGAGAGAGAGAGAGAGAGAGAGAGAGACGATTAAACCATTAGTCAAATGTTATTAATGACTCGCCCATATGCATGTGCTGGACAATTAACCATTCACAGGTGAATGTAACCGATAGGCGCCTTGCTTTCCCGGCTGCAAATCGAATGAACTTTGATAACATCAGTGGCATCCCTCTTTTTTTCCTGCACTCATTCATTTTGCTTTTTTTTTTTTTTTTTTTTTTTTTTTGCGTTGTCCGAAGGATGCTGGTGTCCCTTTGGTTATCAAACCATCGCCAAAATTTGCTCGCCCATCTATCGAGGCAGAAAGAGGCAAGGAGGGTTGGAAGAGAAGGAGAGAGGGAAAAGCCTAATTACTTTAGCCTGCTCCACTGTCAGGTCATTAATAAAAGCTAGTTATCTTCCAGTGACGCCCAGCCAGGAGCCTCCCTCAGCCATATCTTGGCCTTATCTATTATAAAATATTTGGGATTTTTTTTTTCTCTGAAAATAGTTCAAGATTTTTGTCTGGGTTGGATATTAAGAAAAGGAAAAAAAAAAACATAGTGGCCATGCGAGGGATATTCGTGGCGTAATGGAAAAGTCCCCTCTAAGTGTGTGTGCTTGTGTCTGTATGTTTCCGTGTGCATGTCTACGCGCACGTGTGTGTGTTCCAGCTGGATAAATGTGCTAGAATTACACTGGCCTTGGCTTCATAAACATTGATGGATCTGCGCAACCTGCAAATGCAGATAAGGACTGTGGAAAAATCACCGGGGCAGCTTTAACTCTTGGCCAATGTATATTTAAAAAGGAGTGTATAGTATGCTATAGGTTACATATGCATTACTTCTTCCTTTGCCCACATACATCAATGACAAGCAGGGAAAAATGAATAGTCAATAATATTGTGGCGGGGTTGGCCCACGGAGTCCAGCCGTGCATATTTTACACCCGCCGCTATCAAATAGAAATAGTTATGTGATATTGAGTTCATTTCCTGTAGTGTAACCTCTTGGCCTGTTTGCTCCGGAGTCTGGTAGATAGAAAACAGAGCGCAGAGTTTGTAAATCAGGCCGGGAACATGGGCCAACACTGTTTTTTACCTGCTATCATCTGTCTAGCTACAAGCCTGGGACTACGTTTCTATTTTTTATCCACGGCCAGCTGTGTCAAATCGGGCAAACTGCTCCCGGCACCTGCGAGTCCTGGGTATGGGCACAGAGGTAACAGTCAAAGTGATTATTCATGGGTATTATGTTGAGTTCACTGTGTCAATTTGTCTTTTGGTGTGTGTGTTAATAAAGTATGATTGTACCAGTTCAGCTGTCTGGCTTGAGTTTCCTGTTCTTCAGGTATCACAATTAAACACACCGAGTGTGTGTGCACATGTGTTAAGTGTGTATGATGTTCCTAAGCTCTCAGATACAACCCATAATACCCATCCATTATCTTCATCTCCCCCCCTCTGATGACAGGTCATTTCCAGCTGCTTTGAAACAGTAGCGCCCTCAGCTGCGTGCAGGTCTCTGATCACACAAGAGCTGTATTCAGCGGGAAATTGAGTCGCTGGGTAACTGGCTGGCCGTTATGAAAGATGCCGTTGACTCAAACCGTCCCGTCCAAAGCATTCCACTGTAACTGAACTCAGCAGAGGAGGGAGGAGGACTGGAGGGTTCAGACAAAGTGTCAGGAGACGACAGGAACAGGTGTCTCCTCGTGTTCGCTGGGCAAAGAGAATGAACATATATCCAGTCTCCTCCAAGTCATTTAGCTGCTTGTATGTGGTGTTTGGAGGCAGCAAAGAGCTCCTTTGATTTGATAGCAATACAGCAGAATATAAGTTTAACTACAGCAGTCAGTGACGCTATTATATTAGTAAGCTGCATCCCTGTTTAACCTATGAAAGTTTTTGAAATCAGTATTTTCACTGTTTGGTATGTTTTGACTACAGTGATGCGCTCTGGGTTTTGTTGATGTACAATGACTCCATTTTCATCCAGTTGCTAACTGGACTTTATGACTGCACGCTGATATGGGTGAAAGTCGTTTTCAATTTGAGCTTGTGAGAGAACTTATTTTTAGATTTACAGAATGTCATGTCCCGTCGTGTTTGTTGAGGTTATGGTCACTGGCATCATGTTGTGTCCTGCACTTCCTGTTTTATTGTGAAACCTAACTTTCCTCTTGTTTCAGGCCCTTGACTTCCTAGTGTGTTTCCCGCCTGTCTGATTGTCTGCCCCGCCCTGATTGTCTCCACCTGTTGCTTGTTACCTTGTGTATATATTGTCTGTGTTTCCCTTGTCCTGTGCCAGATTGTCTTGTATAATCCATGGTTCACGTCAGTCCTGTCTCGTTACCCTGACTATTGCCTTGCCTTGTCGACTTAGTGTCTTTTTGTTTCTGTTATTAAATCCGGCCTTGAGCCTTTTTGATTTCCGAAATTGTCTTAGAGTTTTGCATTTGAGTTCAGCCTCCTTGTGCCTGAGCGCTCTGATGCAGAAGGAATCATAGCAGTGGTTCTGCATGAGTGTGTACTCCCTACATTACCTCATACAGTTTGGTTTTATGTTCAAGATTCCTTGGAACAGGGGAAAGTTGTCATTACTGTTATTTTCAATTGCGCCTGCTAACAAATGCATTATGAACAATGAATTTAGTAAATAGAAGTAATGATAAAGGCTGCATATGTGGCAGAGTAGTTATGCAAAATTATATCTTTAGCATGTTTAGATTGGACAAAGACAAGCACGCAGAGAGCGGTTTGTTACCTCAGAACTCGTCATTTACATTCAGTGCAGTGGGTTTAGCTTTCATGCAGGGGATCTGAGTTGAAGGAGGAAGAAACTGACGTTGTCTTTCTTATCAACTTCAGCCTCAGTGTTTCTCTGCTGTAAGTGTAACCAAGTGTTTAGTTGACTAAGACTTTTAATATGTAAAGAAAATCTAAATACTCTATATGTTGTCAGTGAAGGTGGAATATAGATGAATAACGGTGTTCTTGCTAGATGGCAGGGTCGGGCTAAATCTGAAGATGCAGAATTGTTCCTCGATCATTAGTTCTAGCAGTAACATGCTGAGAACAGCAGGAGCAGGAGAAAACCTGATAAAGTGCCCTACAGGGAGCCCTTCCAGTGGAGAAAACCTGCAGTGTCATATAAGCTGCCCTACATGCTGGAGAATGAGTTGGCCTCGGTGTGCCTCTGAATGGTTAAATAGTTAACAGCTCCCCGTGTGTTTGCATTACAGAGGTGGAGTAGTTCAGGAGAACTTTAAATCTGAGTCACATCATAGAGCAATTTTAATCTTAACCAGGGTTTGCAGCCCTTTCACCAGGCTGCACAGCTGATGCCCTATTTATTTATTTATTTATTAGTTTTTTAGAGTCCACCACTGTATGTATCCAGATCGCTTATCAAAGTTGAATATATCCTTAAATAACCCCCAGCGGCACACACTCCAAACTCCCCTTGCCTTCCCTCGTCTCTCTCTGTCAAAAACTTGGAGTGTTTGGGCGTGACCAAAGAACATGTTTTATAAATAAAGATTGAATATATGCTCTTTGTTTATCTACGGTGGCCCTGTAGATAAAGTCAACGCCACAGCTGGCGCGCTGAGTTCGATTCAATCACACCGCTTTCATCTAATATCCCCCACCCCACACACACACACACGTAATCCACCCCCTGCGATTCAGGGTCAGCCATGCCCATCTTCTCTGCTCTGCATTTAGGACTCATGAATAAGTAATGACATCTCTCATCACCTCAGAGCACTGACAGTCAGGCCAAGAGCTTTCATCTGCTCCAGCCCATGTTCAATGTTAATGTTTTTCTTCCTTCCTGATCATGTGACAGACAAGCAGCTGACCCGAAACCACCATAAACAGCAGCAACCTGTAAGTGCATGACGGTGAGGAGATGGAAATATCGAGCTAGATTATTTGATTTCGATCCAAAGTCATTACTTAGCCGGGGTCAACGCTCAAGTTTGCAAACTTTTTGAAACCCCAGTACTGAAACATAAGGGTGCGCTAAAATTAATTTCTAAAATATCTTGGAAAAAGAAGTTATATTATTAATTAAGCTTCAGTAATTTAAAAGCACCACACTGTATAGTTAGAGACCTTCAACAGAGTCTCTTTCCGCTCCGGACTAGAATGAAAAGCGAGTCAATAAAGAAAAATGCCCTTAAGTGAGCACTCACAAGAATGAGATTTCTCTCAGGCCAGCGAAAACAAACAGATACAGTTAATTCGATGAAAACACAAAGGCAACAACACCTTACTCCAATGTTTATTGACTTTTCCAGGACAGTTAAGACCAGCCTGGCGGTCTGCTTTTTAAGTCCCGGGAAGATGAATTAGACGATCTGATTATTATATCCACCATGGTGTCAACAGAGCATTAAAAGGGCATGAAATAGCTAAATGTTTGTGATTTATTATAAACGTGAAACATCTGAAGTAGCAGTTTCACAGTAATGCAGGAGGAAAGCAATAAAATGCACAAGAACTGCTCTGGAACCAGCCAGTCATGCATATTTACAGGATTATAGATTATAGATCTAAAGAAACACATGTGCTAATCTCACAGATTGATTGACACCTTGTTGGAGGGTAAAGGTGGGTCTCCAGCTGTCCCTCGTACTCTCCCTATGGCACACATACAGTATGCAGATACATCAAAGCATCATCAATATATCACGGAAGTTTCTAACCATCAGACAGCTTTCATCAATTAAGGTTATATAATCAATACTCTATCCTCTCAGTGTAATACCAGACTGTCAGTCTCTTTCTTTTAAATATCTGCATTATATTGTTATAGTTATAAGTCATAATTTAACCACAGAATTCCTTGTGCCCCTTCATGTGCCAAAACATGGTATAACCAAACCAGAAGTTACTGATTATGTCAGGGATGTTATTTAACAGCTGAGTCTGTGTCCATCACTGCAGCTGATTTCTATAGACCAGTGTCTGCTTTGTAGGCATCACAAACTAATACCACACTCTCGCAATTGTTATTCCACAACCTGGTGTCAGGCTGGTCCTCTTCTCCACATGAGCCACAGTCTGAAAGAACAGGAAGCAAAAGCCACCATGGCTGAAGAGCTACAGGCATCGCACAGCTATACGGGGTGCTGGGAGCTTCTCTCAGTCCAGTGATGGCAAAGAAGTAGAGGCTGAATGGTGTGCGACACACAGGTCCTTCATACCACATGTTGTGATGGTTAGAGCTTTCTTAAAGATGCCCTGTCGAGCTATCCTCTAAACAACGAAAGCTACATCTGTGTTTACTTGCCAGCAGCCCTCTTCTCTTTCTTCTTCTTCTTCTTCTTCTTCTTCTTCCTCTTCTTCCTCCCTGCTTTTCACTTGCCCATTGCTGCATCTCTTAGCACATTACCACCAACTGTAGATGAGTGGAATAGAGTGAAACTATTAGGTGGAATCCGTATCATGTCTGCTGCATGAGTCCCTATGAACATGCACAAAGACAAACACACGGACCCACATAAAAACAATGCTCCATATATATATATATATATATATATATATATATATATATATATATATGTGTGAGTGTGTGTGTGTGTGTGTGTGTGTGTCTGTGTCTGTGTGTGTGCGCGTGTGTGTCTGTGTCTGTGTGTATATATATATCTGGTAGTGGAGTAGTCTTACATACATACAAGGCATTGTGAGTGTTTCCCTTACAGGCAGGTCTGCAGATTCATCTTAAATGATGTTATGATGGTGATGCATTCTCATCAGGAGATTTATTTGTGTGTGCAACAATGAATTGTGATTGTGACTTGGCTCCCTCTTTGTCATTTTGAAATATGGCGAAAACCAAAACATGCAGTGATGGATTTGCCTTGAAGATGAGAGTATGGTTTTTGGAGGTAGCAACTAATAATATCAAACCCATCCCCATCCGTTATGTCTCTCTCCCTCTCTTTCTCCGTCCTCTCTCATTCATTTGTCCTCCTCTTTTGTCATTGCTCAAGAGGTTGGCTGATTACCCCCACCCGCTTCACTTTTGCATATTCACTTCATGTTAAATTGATGGATTAAGTTATCCCTGGCTCAAAATCAATCGTGGCTTGCTTTCTCTTATTCCTTTACACTGGACCACAATCCCAGTGAGAGCGAGAGAGAGAGAGAAGGAACGAGAGAGACTGGGAGAGAGAGAATGCATTGAGACACTGATAAGGCCCAGTCCCATTATATGTCATTTTAAACAAAGCAGCAAAGCAGCCTGTGGAGACTCCCTATCAGCTATTAAACAGAGACGTAGCATGCAGCCTGAGATTGATGATTAGCATTTTCTCCTGGTAGAATAAAGATGCCGGCCTGGACCAGCGATAACCGGCGAGAGTAAAAAGAAATGCTTCCCCTTTTCTCCCCTCTTTTCCTCCTTTTTCTGTTAGTGTTTTTCTCTCTCTGTTCTTGAGTCCATAAATATCCATATCCATAAATAAATATTTCTTTTTCTTTTTTTCTTGCACTCTCTTTTTCGCCCTTTACCCTCCTTTTCTCCCTCTCCCATCACCCTCTCCACTCCCTTCCTTCTCTCCCTCTCTCTTTACCAAGGCAAATAAATGCACAGGCCGTGTTGCTGTTCTTTTGTCTTGTGTCCTTGTGTAATCTGTTAGGAGTGGACAACATGGAATCCCTTATGTCACAGCCGGAGACTTGTAAGTCCTGGCCAGATACAAGGCAGAATGACACAGAATGAAAGCGGGGTAAAAGGGGGGATTTAAGTAAGAGTTTGATAGGAGTGTGTAGGGCCATTGTTTTCTTTGCTGCAAGACCAATGTCAACCATTGTGCTGGGACAGTTTTAACACCATGTAAGGGCTGCAAGACAGCTGGGTTTTAGATGTGGAGAAAGGATGTTTCTGCTTGATAATCTGTCTGCTGTTGAATGTCATTGTAGGCAGCCACAGTGGAAAATTATAGTTACTCTTCAAAACTACATAGAATCCTCACATACGTTTTGGTTTTTCCTTTACAAAACCCTTGTGAGAAGTTCTGCAAGACTAATCTTTTTCTTTCTCGTAATTACAAGTTCTGGAACACGTCACAACCAAGTCGCCAGAGTCAGACACACTCTGACCTCCACGTCTTTACTTTCCTCTGCAGCATGTCTTTGTTAAACTGCTGCCTGTTTTGAGTTTGGTCTCCGTGAATTAATTATTTTATGATGGACAAATCCATTTCTCTTTTCTTCCCATTTATGCACAGCACATATTATTTGAGCTGCATTACAACTGACGTCACTGTATAACATCCGAGAAGGTTGCGACTCATGCAGTCCGTGCACTAATGATAATAATTCTGTTCCTGGATTTAACTTTCTGGTCGTTTTAATGAGTCAGTTGTGAGCTTTAGAGAATCACACATGCTCGTTGACGGCAGATATGTATTTAATTCCTGTAAAAAGCAAAGCTGTCCCAAACCTCTATTGAGATATAAAAGTAAAATGTGAAAACTCTAGTGGTCTGTGGCTGTTAGTAGAGCCAAGGTAAGTTTGTTTGCCATATCTCAAAATTTTGGACTAGGACTCTAATGTTTTTCTTCATCATCTTCATCATCCAGATACCTTCAAACAAAAAAAAACCCACAGTAGTCAAAACTTTACTGATAAAATCTTGCTAACTATTCAAGCTATAGAAGTGTCCTGACTTTCCAGGTGGGGACACTGTGACAACCGCTTTCACTTCCTGACCAATAACGTAACTCCCCTCTTCCATCCCAATGAAACCCCCCTGAGATTCATATTGATTTCTGACTATGACCTCCACCTTTGATATCTATGCTGGTTCATCTATTAAGCACTCCATGTTTCATGAAATTTTAAATAAATTACTTCACAGATCTTTGTTTGTATATTTCTGTTTTTGTTTTTTTTCAGCTGCCATATGCAAATTTGTAAAATTAAAATACAAACTTGGCCAGCATATTGTACTGCAGAGAGAATCCAGAGTTCCCATGGTTCCTTGATGCAGCCAGTATCTGCTTGTGGCTATGTACAGTATGTGCAGTATGTACAGTATGTCATTGTTTCCTATAGGTGATCTTTTCCAGCTCTACAGTCGAGAGACATGCTTATGATAAAGTTGTTCAAATTGTACAGTTCAAAAAAGTGCAGCCAAAAACTTTCAGTTAGGATAGTTTATCATGTGATTCTGCGAGATTGGCAAAATCAACCAATGGCATGTCATGTTTTCAGCTGACATACCACAATTCACATTGTCACCCACGCATGCACAAAATGTATGCAGGGCCATGCACATACTGTAAATAGACAAGCATAAGCAACACACATAAAACCCCACTTGGCCCCCATGCTGCAACAAAAAAAACAAAAAACAAAATCATGTGCACAAATGCATGTGTATGTTCATGAAGGGGGATACATGCATGCAGCAGTGACACATACACACATACAGTAAGGAGCCTTACACACACGTTCATGCAGATGCAGATGTTCATATGCATACACACACACACAGAGAGACACAATGTTTGCCTTGTGGTCTCACCAGTGGTCTTCCCAAGTGGTCAAAAGAACATCACTAGAGCTCCTCCAGTTGCTCACAGCTAGTACTGCAACAACAACAAAAAAATCCTGCATGACATATCCCACATGTAGGAACTGTCAACACATACATATATCGAGAAGAAATATCTATTTACAGCATACAAATTTGATTTAATATCACATCATTGCAAGTGGGGTTTTTTTTCATCAAAAGCAATTAACTCTGCCATACCAGGCCAATGAAGCAGTGACAAGTGTTAACATGTGAATGAAGCCAAAAACAAAGCTATGATATTTAAGACATTACTTTTTGTATATGTATACACATGAGTAAAAAACACGAACCAATATCACAATTAGGTTAGGTGCTGTAAGGTGAAGCAAGGTTTTTATTTTATTTTGACAATGCATAATTCAAAATTGAATTATGCTGTTTCTTAAAGATGTCCAACATTTTATATTCCTTATTTTGTATGTGATAGTCTTGTAGCACACATAGAACTTATTATCTACCATATACTGTATTTGTTGCCTATTCTGGTCATAGTATACAAAAATAAGGTCCTAAACTACTGTGTACAGAAACATGTTGCATAGTAGAATGTCAGTCATGCCATATGTACCTCAAGTGTGCATGCAAAACAAAAGCAAACACAAAACATGAAAACGTCACGAAACAAAAGACCTCCAAAGGTCATCTTCAGATGATGTGTTAAATCAGCTAAACTTGACCAAAGTGACCATTAAAATAAACATTTAAAAATCAATTAAGTGGTGGCTGATGGCTCAACATTATAATGAAGGTCAGTGCTGTAGCAACACTAATATATCCACAAAAAACGAATGTGTTTTCCAGACAATATTACAGATTACATTAGACTGAGCAGTTCCATTGAGTTAATTGGTGGTCGTTTGCTTTGCTCAGCATCAATATGTCAGTTACCAGCAAGGGAGAGGGGATTCTTGTAACTTGTTCACATTCTGCACTCATATTTCTCAGGTCTGAGGATTAGAACTGGCTACCCTACAATCATAATCTCTAACCTCTGGGTTGTCACCACCACCATGGAGATTTGAACTGGATGCCCTGGAGAAAATGAGGAAATGACTGAGGGAAAGAGACAGAAAAGTCCAAAGGAAAAGAGCGCGTGAAATCGAAATCCCGTTGCTTTGATATCTTTGTCATCACCATAGATCAGGTCAATTAGACTAAACATTATCTACCTTACAGAACAGGACATGACAAGGGAGCCGGAGAGACAGAAAGAAACAGAGAAACGGACGCATTTGTTGCAGTGTTGACAGATGTGGAGACACGGAAGGACATTTCTCAACTTACCAAGAACATTCAACACGAGAAATGTGACATCGGCCTTTCACCAATTTGACTGGGAATTCATCCTCCCATGCCCCCCACGCTTCTTCCATGTCTGCGTTCCCTGACCACTTGTTCCTATCAAAGGGAGGTAATTTTGTTTTTGTCTACATCTTTTCAATCTGCTTGTCAAGAAACGACTTCACCCTCTGTTTCCCCCTGATCCTCTCTCCTTCTCTGCCGAGGCTTGTCTGCTTGACATTTGCATCTGTTCATACAGTGTTTGTGTTGGTCCCCTCTGTAATTGAGCCAAAGCTTTCCTTTGATAGGCTGATTATGTTGCCTGTGTCGCTGCTTTCGAATGAATGGTGACGCATGTTACTCTGAGGAAGTCCAGTATAGAGGGAGAGAGGGTCTCAAGTGTCCTTGAGCAAGACACCGCTCGGGACTTTTATATATAAACGTCTGTTACATTCAAGCCCTTGCCAAACATTTTCACTTAATGCCAATTAAGCTGCAGGTAAATCTCTCTGTATTTTGCAATATATGGGAGTTTTTAAATCTGGCGTCTCTGGTGACATTCGGGCGCTGGCACAGTGGTAGTGATGCATTTTATCAACCAGCGTTGATTTGTTTGCCAGAGCGGAAGCAGCCATAGGACGGAGTAGGCTGCAGCAACTAGGAGTATGGTGGAGGCTATGGTGTCAAAAGCATTTGTGTAATTGCAGTTTTACAATACTTATTCCCTTTCTTGCAGAGAGTTAGATGATAATAATAATAATGATCAGTAATACTTTCATGGTAGGGTATTTCATTGTATTAGCCAGGCTCAGTAACTTCCTGGAGTCTCCGCTGCTTGGCAACCTCTCAGTGATGACAAGACTCCAGGAAGTTGCCGCAGCTGTCCCAGACATAATCCGGCACATAACCTACTGTGGCACCACAACATGTTGTCCTTACGCTTGGGTTTGTGTACGGATCAAACAAACATCGATCTGCTCCAAAACATGCTCCACATCTAGTCGCCTTTCCATCTTAAAAGTGAGCACGTTTATACTGACAAATAATAATCATAAATGAATATTTGGCAAACACAAGCTAAATGTGGGGCATATTAGGATGACAAATTTCAAAGTGAAGTCTATTTATGTTCTTCATCTAAAAGTACCTCACACATAAGTGGAGATGTGGACCACTGAAGTGGTGCTTGTGCCTTTTAGTGAATATCATTTAAGCCAAATCATATACATAATGGATTATTGCTACTAAATTATGAAGCATAACACCTGCCACACTATGATGTTGGCAGTGTTGTTTTATACCTCAGAAACCAGAGTGATGCTTGTTGAAAGACCTGGTTTTTAACCAGTGTCATGGCAGTCTGGTGTGAGATCCAGTGAGCGTTCCATTTATAGTAGAAAATATTGATTGAGATGAAAAAAGTCATAACAATAATAACAGGAATGAAACTATTTAGGTGATCATAGTCTGTAGCCCCATTTTATGTATGTCTCTCTCTCTCTCTCTCTCACACACACACACACACACACGAATGCACGCAAATGCACATACAGATACAGGTCACCGATGTCCTAGTGCCTTATCACAGTTTTAGCACTGAGGCAGATCAGTGGTTTCTGTCAACTAACACTCGACCCCTGACGATAGCATAACAGGGCCTGGGTAATTGTGTGTATGTGTGTCTGTGCATGTCTCTCTGTGTGTGTGCAGCAGTTTATCTGCTTCCTCTTCCTGCTCTGTATCATCCAGGCACATTCCAAAGCATGACCTCCTCTCTCTTTCCCAACCAAGGCTTATGCCTGCATTGAGCGTCCCTCCTCTGTTTAATCAGTGCTTCCCTCTTTCTTTTTCTTCATTTCAAGATGCTTGATATCGCCAGTGAAAGCGAAGCTCGCACAGAGAAATCAGAGCATGTTAAAGATCCCCAATTCTCAGCCATTCGGTCCTTCAGCGCTCACGCCGGCCACAGCGCGGCTTTCTCTCAAGGTCGAAGGCCGCCTCTTGAATATTTCCGAAGTGTCAAATGTCACATTCATGTGTTCGGTCCATCAGTCTCACCTCCTGAGAGGCTGACTCTTCTGAGATGGAGGGTGATGATTTTCCCCATCAAACATTACCCTTCAGAAGAGGGCACTCAGCACCACTTACTGAATTCTTCACAGAGAAAACACACACACAAACACACGCCTGTATAATCCCTCTTTACACGCCCCCCCGTGCAGCACGGCTTTGTTTTTGCCTGTGTAAAATTACAGTTGTACAGGTGTCCAGCCGGCAAAGCGATGCTGACAGACAGGCACGCAAGAGGACAGCCAAGCACTTGTGTTCGCCACAAAGATCTTTCTTGTCTTACAACTGGCTGTCTTGCCCAGCATGTGGCTTTGGTTACAAAACCCGCTCTTCCAGCAGGAGCCGCCTTCATCTCCCCGAGGAACACAGAGGACGATGGAAGGTGCTTTCCAAGATGAGCAGCAAAGTGGCTTCCTCTTTCAAAGGGCCGTGGATGTACATGGCTCATGGATTCCTGTGTTAGCTGCGAGATAGCGCGGCACCTGGAGAGGCCAGACAGGAAAAAAAAGGACAAGAGACCAGAGGAGTGAGATGAGGGGGAAAAAAAAAAAAACAGAGAGAAGCCGCTTAGATTCGATGCCAGAGAGGAGACCGGCAGCTCGCTCAGATTTCAAATGTCCGTTGTGTGAAATTGTGGTTTCAAACGCTAACAATCTGACCGCCTGCCCACCTCCACCCCCCTCATCCTGCACTCATCATCTGCATATCATGAAACGCGTAGATTAGCCCTTCCACAAAAGCATGCTGCACAGAGCTGAGTATTGTGAATTCCACTTTTACCTGTTGGACACAAATCCCCTCTGTGGGGGAAATCTACAGTATTATACATTTGTTTGAGCTTTTTTATCTTCCGGGGGGGAAAAAAAAACCTGTGTTTTCTCCTGCAGCCAAATGTAAAACAGAAAATTTATATCACAACCAAAGACAAATGAAACAAAAGGAAACGTCTTTGTTCCTGAAGCTTGGGACAGGGGTAAAACAAAGGGCCTTTGGTGACTGACACATCCAGAGAGTCCCCTGCCAATCTTGCGCACAATCCATTTCCTCGAGCTAAAGTGTTCTCTTTGTGTGTTGAATATGTTTTGGAACATGCCGGCCATTGATTGACATGGGCGCAGGGGCTGGTAAAACATTACTGTGGTGTGAAGCAAACAACGGTCCGTCTGTCACTCCGCCTCAGATGTTTGGCCTGAGGGGGTATCCTGATATAATAATGGTACAAAAATCTGGACATTCTCTCCTCTTGTTCTCAATCTCTCTCCTCTTGCTCCCTTTTGCTCTTTCTTGCTGCTCTGAATCATTTGTATTTTTCCCTTAATTTGGCTTTCAACTCTCCTGGCTTCTTTCATTTCAATAATTTCCTTTGTGGCTTTTTCATGAGCTGGTTTTGCCAAGTGCAAGAGGTTGGTTGGGTTCTGGATCTGGGTTTAAAGGCACATTTACAGCGATGGTTTGAGTACCAAAGATGCAGCCATTATGCACCAACCCCCTGAAACATGGAAGCTCACCATAATCTCCCCTGACTTTTCTTAAAGCCATAAAGCTTAGGCCACCTCGAATGATGTCCGCCACAGAAATGTTGACAAAACCACATTATTACACTGATAATTGCTCATAATTGGGGTTTTGCAGTACACCATCCATGTGGCTTTTGAGTAAATACTATGTGCAGCAATGATAGTTTCACACTTCTACTTGTTTAGGATATTGAAACTTCCCTTTTTCTTTCTCTTCAAACAGTTGGAAGGCATAGTAGTGACACCCAGTGCGAGTCACCACCTTGCACCTTTCTGTTTTCAAATGAAAACAATAGAAAAAATGCTGTATATAGAAAATGTCCTGATACTTGTGTATTTCCAAAATGTCATATGGATTGATTCAACACTGGCATTACAATTTTAATCAGCGGTGTAGAACCAGGTGTTAAAACGCATGCGGCAGCCCTCCAGGCCATAAGAAATTGGACAAGGCACCAGGAAATTGTGTCTCCTCCAGAAACAAGTGTTTTGTGATTGTTTACCCCATGTCTTTAAATTGCATTTCTTCCTTTTTAATTTAAGCACCTCAGCTATGGGATTAAAGGAGGGAAGGAGAGAGGGAAGGGGATGTGGGAGGAATGGGGGAAACCTTTTCCACCGTTTTTTTTTCTTTTTCTATCCCTCCATCTTCTCCAGTATTAACCCTGACTGATGTGATTCCTGTCAAATGCAAATGTCACGACCTGATATGGGCAGCCCACAGGGCACTTTGACTACATGTTCTACATCCAAATTAAAATATGAAGTTGAACGGTGTGTGTGTGTGTGTGTGTGTGTGTGTGTGTGTATGTGTGTGTGTGTGTGTGTGTGTGTGTGTGTGTGTTTGACTGGCTGATCTTGACACACTTGCAATTACAAAAACCGTAAGCAAAAAACCATGATTGCCAAGAGGACAAGGAGAAATCAAGTGTGATAAATAAAGTACAGCTTCCAGAATACAGCAGCTTTGTTCACACCACATGCCTCAACATGTAGTCCAATCATTAGGTTTGCGAATGGGGGACTCCATCTCAAAAGAGACTTTAGAAACTGCTGTGCACGCACAATTAGTAAAGCACTGTGGTAAAAAATAAATGCTGCTGTCAGCTTTCTCCACATTACCTTTTATTTGTTTCAACTGTCTAATTTCGAGAAAAGTCGGGCTAAGTTGTCCTATTTCATCACTTTATCATATAGTTATGGAGTGAACTTGCCATTATGTAAATCTGAGTCAATAAAGCAGGATGTTATGACTAAGAGTAATATTGAAGAATCAATAGATAACATTAAAAAAGCACTGCGGACATTAATGTCAACTTCTGCTCAAAAAATGGTAAATTGGCACATACACATGTAATGAATGACAGCTTTTTGGCTGGATATTGTTCTGTATTTTTATCTGATATTTTAAATTGTCTTTCCGGCTGGATGCTTTAAACTCAGTGGTTCATCATTTGAATAAAAAACATCTGTATACTGGTGTCTCCCTACTCCTGTGTCTAATATGGCTGTTGATAAGTGGGAGTACAGCCAGCTTTGCTTCAAACAAAAGGAAAACTTATACCTATTGTTAGCAGGCTAGAATTGGTGTTCAGCACTTCATGTAGTAGAGGAGTGGGTGAAAATGAGCTGTGAAGTGGATGGTATGGTCCACAAGAGCCGTATCTGTAAATCTGCCTGTGTGTTTGAGCATGTGTGCATGTGTGTGTGTGCACATATATGACTGAGTGGGTGTAATGTCCCAGATTTTTTTTACTCTGAAATGCAGTACCCCTGAATGTACTGTGAGATTGTCACCACTAGAGGGAGGCATATAATTAGTTATGAAGAGCCATTCAATTGAAAGGCTACATCCGTAATGGAAGTAATATGCAAAAAGGAATCAGGCCAGATGAGTGTTACTGTAAGTGGTCAAATGCCTTATGCGCTATATGTGGTAAACTGATGAATTCATTAAAACCACAATGCCAAATGCACCCATATTTTCAAATACGTACATGTTTTAGGGATAATCCACAGTACAGTATTGTATTTTGCTGTAAAACATATATGCAGTCGAGCAAAGTCCACTCTCCTTATATTTGAACTTACATGCTTCTCTATAAGTTTGTATGTTTCACAGAGTAATTTAAGAAAAAATGTGATTTTCTACAAAAGCAATAACTTCACCATACTCTGTAAAACAAAAACCAGCCTAAATCAATTCTGTTAAAGTGACATGCATTTGTATTCATGCAGATAAAAAAATAAGCAAAAGATTTGGACTTTAGGGACTGCTGCTGATATCCCATAGACATAGTGTGTATGACCATTTATGGAAAAAATCTTATGGGCTGTTAAATTGTGTCATCTGTATCCAATTTATAGCTCCCCACAATTATGCAATGAAGACAAATAAACCTATCTATAAATATATATCACCTATAAATACAATATTTCTCATGCAATGTCATATCTGGGTGCTGTGACTCATGTCACAGACCCAATGACTGCACTTAGAGCGTTACACCCACTCAATCACTTACGTGTACACACTCGCACACTAAGGACCGATACATGCAATCCATTTTACAGTATGTTTTCACCAAGCTGTCCAATAATAAACACCAACTTTGAAAAGCAAATTGTAATCTGCTAATGATAGGTATAACTTTTCGTTTTGTTCAAGGCAAAGCAGGTGGTACTGCCCCCTTATTAGCAGCCTTAGCCACGAGAGTGCTGCACCAGTTAGATAGATAGATGCTATTTAGATCCCTGCAAACACAGATTTCTGGCTTTGTCTTCTAAACCCATCCAGCTACACACACATGTACATGTGTTGGAACACATATCATTGGTCAAACAGAATATTGATTAAAAAAATATTGATAAATAGATCTTATCCAGAGATGGAACAAGGTAATTAAAGACAGTGCCAATCTGCACCATGTTCAGCTGGTTGCACAAAGACAAGGCGGGCTGCAGGTCTACAGCTGAGTGTCTATTCATTTAACAGCAAGTTATAATTACTGTATATCTGCTCATGTGCTGGGCACACACAGACACACACACACACACACACACACACACACACAGTAAGTGGCAGTGATTAGTTTCTATGTTCAATTTCTGAGTAGAACTGGACCTGTAAAGACAGTTTGTTTGCTTGTTGTAATATTTAAAAACCGAATGAGATACAGCAAGCTACATATGCTGCAGCAACACAGGCCTATAATATTTTGTTCCGGTTGTCTGTTATTACATCTCCAAATTGCAATAGAAATTAATAATAAGTTTCCTCATAAGTGTGTGCAATACTGTGGGAAAATTCAGAGAATAACATTTTCACATTTTATAAGATAAAATGTAAAAATGCCAAGAATTCACTGTATTCATGTATCGGCTATTTATTGTAGCTGTAGGCCCATGCTCCTTTTCCCTTTAAGTCTAACATCTAAGAAATTCGCAAAATTGCATTTCAGCTTTTGCCAGTTGCAGCAGTGATTGATAAGGTAAAGATTAATTCAGTTCAATTAATTTATTTGTGTTGTCCTTTCAGACAATTGTTGTTACAAAAGCAACATCTGTTCAGTATAACACAACCTAACGCTGCAGAAATCTTAACTGTTTGAAGCTGTTAGTCCAGATTACTAGCTTTAAAACATTATTTAGAAAAATCTCTACCTAAACCTATTTTGTACGTAAGTCAGTGAATATATTGTCCACGCACTCGGCCAGTAGCAAAAAAGAGTATTGAAAATCAATATTAGAACTTTGAAATTACGATATTTTGGAGAGTTTTGAAGGCACCATCGCACCGTCCTAGGCACTATGATAATGGATAAGAAGGATGGGTTCTGCGCATGCGCCCTGGCCGAGCAGAGGAATCGTGGCTCCGTTAGCATCTAGAGCTAGCGGACTGGTTGGGGAACACGGTGTGGAGGAAGGCGTCCTGCGCACTGTAGCCAGAAAGATATCGGTGACTTCAAATATCCCCAGCTAATCCTTGAGCTAGCCATTATCCCTCCATGCTGTCCGGGAAAGAAAGATAACAGTAATAACCCTGCACTGCCACCTCAATTAGCTACCGTGCAAGACAGATAAGGGGAACTGCGTTTTGCGTAAAGAGTCTACCTTTGAGGCAGAATCAGTTTTTTGGTTTTGGATATTAGGAATCCAGCTGTAACCTCGACTAACGTTACTTCTTGTGAGGATGAGGTTGCCGAGTAACAGACAATGTGCGATGGAAGCAGATGGAAAGAAGATGGACCAAGCTCCTCCGTTCAGAAACCCTTTTGTGCACGTCCTGAAATTCACCCCTCTGGAAAAGGCAAAGGTAAATTCATGTCTGCAGGCAAATGATTTACTCTTGTTCAGACACGTTAACTAGCTGTTCTAGTGGTTAGTAGAACATTAACACCTCAGTGCGACACAGCGGAGAGGCTGTCACCATCATTTAACTTGCCATTTTTTCCTTATTGCATGTAGTCAGCTGAGCTAGTTTTAGCTAGCCAGCTAGCAGTAGCTGCATACATGTTGCTCTCACCCTTCTGTCTTCTTGGCGTACTGCCTCGCTTTAATGATGCTGTAAAGGGCTGAGGGTCTTATTTGTTTTAATTAATGGTTATTTAACTGCAGTGACGGCGTGTATTTCACTCATGAGCATGTAAAACACGAAAAGCGACCCTTTTACCCAGGAATCTGCTAACAATCCACTAAAATGAAATAGAGCTCTTTGAGCATGGCCGCCTGTTCAGGATGGGCCTAGCTTGTTGCTCTTTACCTGTTATGACAGCAATTAGAAACGAGCGTGTTGTTAGGTAGCTTTTATCGAGATTTCACGGTTTTGCAACAATTAAATGTGCCTTTTATTGAAAACACGACACCGTTTTCTAGCTTCCCGTGCATTTTTTTTGCGTGCATGGTTGGTTATCTCAGTGCGTCTCATTCAACGAGGAGCCAACACGTGTGGAGGGTGGAGTGTGGGATGGAGACCTGACAGTGGTGTTAATTTCTAGATATGTTTTCTCCGGCTGTTAAAGTTCACACGTTTTTTTGCCAATCTCGTTGAAAATAGATCAGTCAACCTGATAAAATTGTGCAGTTTTGCAGCATGGAGCACACATGCAGCCCAGCTATCCGTCATTGCTGTTGATAATCAGATTTAGAGCTTTCAGGCTTCTCTGCAGAAGGTGTTAACTTGCAGGCTTCTTTAAGCTTCCAGCCACTGCTTTGGTACTTTAAGGTCCATTGTCCAAAAACTATGAAATGTGTCACTGGGAGCCAAGACAGTGATTTAAAGGGCTTCTCTATCTAATTGATATTGCACACACACTGAGACAGTGTCTTTCGTGCAGGTATTGCAGCGTGTTGCATTATGCACAGATGAAGGAAGCATCCACTCATTGTGTATACAAGTGAGCACTGGATTGTCTTGTTCTTTCAAACCAGGGCTGCTTATAACTTTGGAGGCACATATGGGCCCTCTGCATCCGTATGATCTTGCAGAAAACCTTGAATAGTCACAGAATTGTGAGTGTATCTACTCTGAGCCATTGGTTAGCATTAAAGAGTACATTGAGTGAGTAGATCCTGGTCGAATAAACACACATTTTTACAGTGACACAGGGATTCAGATGAGGTTTGAGAGACAGTTTTTGTTTTGTCTCCCTGGACTTTAGAAGCTGTGTCCCATTTGACCACTATATGCTGTGCTGCCTGCATGCAGTTAAAAATTGCTTGATATGAGTGTGTTGTTGGTGGGCTTTCATCGTCCTTCTAAGTAATTATTTGTGTAACTAAGATGTACAAATAAACAAATGTGTTATGTCTTGGGAAAGCTATTTTCCCTTCTCTATGTAAAGCTTCCAAATATAAAAATTGGCTGCAGCTTTCCAAAGCTGCAGTTTGAGTGATGTCCAGCTGCACATCTCTGGTATTATTTCCTGTCAATACAAAACAGTAAAGCACATTAATTTCTCATGTATCAACTGCCAAAATGCTCACCACAAGGATTGGTGTGTGGAGAGTATGCTGTAGAGTATTTATAAACAGTGGGATGTTGGGACACAGCGGTGAAGTATTTTCAGTAACTGACTTCAGTCTAATGGGAAATTCTCAGTTTTATGAATGAGGCTAGTCTGGCGTAGCTTGTATGACAACATATCTTGTTACAACTAAGAATAGTGACCTAGGGAGGTTCACACACATTTCTTTTCTTCTGGCTCTTTTGACAGAGACTGAGGGCAAAAGAGGTAGAATGTCAGGCGGACCAAAGCCAAGGGAGAAAACGTTTTTATTACAACATATAAAAATCTATCTCCTGTGAAAGCTTGTTTGCCACACTTTGTGATTACATGTGCACATTGAAACTTTCACAATAATTTATTTTGAAAAGTGTGCCAAATGTAATGGGCAAACATTGCACACAACTCCCTTATTTTTCCCTACAGTAGCATTTAATGATTATTTTTCTTTCTTTTCTTTTTTTTTATATTTTGGCAACCATTCCATTTTTGTATGCATACATGTGTTTATAACTTTACATTAAAGAAGTCAGAGAGGCTATGTGCTTAAAACCGGTTTCTGTAGACTCAAGCGCTGATCCAAAAGTAGGTCATGAGATGATGGAATTCAGTTTCCTAGTTCAGATGTAACTAAGATAATTGAGAACCACAGTTCCCAGCATGTTGCACTGGTCTTGCTTTTACATCTGCAGCAACATGAGGAAGACGCAGTCTGAACTGAAACTCTGACTAGACTGGAGTCAAAAGTGATAAGATAGTTCTGGCTACCAGTTGCCCAGCCGGCAGACATGGACCCACAGAATCTGTTCGCGGGTTCAAAGAGAAAATGGATTGTTGTGTGTGCCCCTTATTTATTAAAGTACCGTGTGGAGTAACAGGCTGTAACTGAATGGCAATTGTCACCATTGTAACAATTACTGTATTGAAACCTATGCGTAGAATGTTTTTTTTTTGTGTGTGTGTGTGTGCATGTTATAATGGTTGGCCAGAGATGGATAATATTGTCTGTATTTTGATAAGTAAATACTTTTTGGCTGTATTATTTTGTAAAACCGTCCATAGTGCCCACTGTGATGAGTAACAGATTGTAAAATGAAGATGATAATGTCTGTAAGAGTTTTGTTTAATTAACACAGATCAGAAGAGTATTTTTGGTGTTGACCATGAAGCTATTTGTCTGCCAGTAAGTGCAAACTAAAGACCTGAAAACTAATAAGGCTGCAGCAGAATTAAAAACGAACCTCTTTGGAATTGTTGCTCGCAGTGCAAGAGTCTGTGCAGGAGACTATACAATTTAGAGGAACGAGAGAACTTTCACTTCTTTGCTAACTTGTGACTTTTAGGGGGTTTTGTGGCCTGTGCGGTTGTGATACAGAAAAGGGGACATAAAGTGAATATGTCTGTCTAATTCACCACATCACCAATCAGTTCCAATCTTGGAGCAACTGTGTAGACTTGGAAATATACTAATTTGTAGGCTAAACTGCATTCAGCAGCCTGACCTTTCAGTTCATAGACAACTGCTCTTGCAGATTCACACCTTGATTAACTAATTTATTGATCTCCAGAGCTGATTGGTATAGACCTAATGTGAGAACACATTGCTTTGTTTTTGTTGGTTTAGGTGTATCAGCAAATATCCCAGCCCTAGTCCAGCCTTAAACTGTAAAGGTTTGGAAGGTGTCAGAGGGCAAGCTGCTAATGTTAAAGTTAATTTCATTTCCTGTATAGCTTTGGCAAGCCTAATTTGCATTCCATGTGTGATTATTGAGGAACCCAAAGACCTAAATCTGCTTTGATCCTGCAAAAGCAGCAATGAGTCAATAGCTTCTTCCCACAGTATATAGATCAGTATTTAGCAGCAGAATTGGGCAACTGATGTATTCCTCACAAGAGTAATCATACATGTTCATCAGACAGGATTTTAATATGCAGTTTGCTAATTTAAGGCCCAGGGTTGAAAAGGTTCAGTATTTCCAGTATCATTTCTGTAACAAATGTATAGTATTGCTCATCATTGAGGCCTGAAGGTGTGGTTAAAGTAATGCCTGCATGGCCCCCACTATGAACCTCTCCTTTCCATTTTGCTGTATTTTTAGTTTTCTCTATGCTAGTAGCTAAATCTGTCACAATGTGAAATCTTGAATACGCATCATAACATATGGCTATCAAGATATGATCTAGTAATTATTGAAGTATAAATTTAGTTTTATGTGTCTCGCTACCAAACAGAAGAACCTTACCATTGAGTCTGAGACACTTAACAGAGAAGGAAACTAAAGCACCTTCTCTCTGAGCTTTAATGCAGTCTCACGAAGAAATTGCTCTGGCTTGTAAAAGTGAAACATCTGCACACTGAAAACAGGAAGTTTGTTCACATGCCTCGACGACCACTAAAAAAGGTCTCAGCTCAAGCTCTTGTCAGTTTGAAATTGAAAGTTTTTGCTTTATTTAACACAACTTCCTGTTTCAGCTTGAATTTGGTCAAGAAAAGTCAATGAATACCACGTAGAGCATAGTGTGGAACTGCCATTACATAAACAGATTCTTGTATTCACATACTAGTTTTAATCTCCTAACTTTTGGTTGCAAGTGAATGGTTAAAAATGCAGACTGCTTTTTACCTTGCAATGTCTTCATCAGTGCAGAGATAATAGCAACAGACTGATAACATGTGGTTCAAAATTGACTGCAAATCTTTGTGGTGACACCTTCAACACAGAGTTCAGTTTTTTTAGACTAGCCTATGATTTTAATACCAAGAAGCCCAAGTTCATCTTGTGCATTTACAGTATTGTTACTATGTAGGTCCTAAGTTGGCAGCTACAATATAATTCCTAAGTTGCATTAGTCCAGATGAATGTTTCTGTTTTCTCGTTCACTTTTCAGGCCGTGACAAGCCTTATTGCTTGAATTTAGAGATTCCTTCTAGTGCAATGCCTGAGTTAACTCCAACTCCTGTGTAATCTCTCTGCTTTTGTAGCGTTGCCGTTATTTTAATCCAAAGTGGCATTCATGTATTCTCATGCTTTGGGTCTGAATAAATTTTTTAACAAACGCATTATACAGTGCTCTAAAGCATTCCCAGCAAGGCATCTTTATTATAGGAAAAAAGTGCTGGTACTTACTCAGCTGTTTGTTCAGTCTTGTGCAAAAGTGTATGCTTGACGTTTGTATAAAAAGAGATCTATGTGTGGTCGACATGTATAATTAATTCATGTGTCTTAAGAGGATCCTGGGAAAGTAAACAATTTTGAGGACTATGGAAATGGACAGAAACTAGGGTGATGTGTCACTGCGTTAACAGTCGTAGGACTGGTGTGTAATGTAATTGTGCTCCACACCCAACAAAACATCTTTAATGCCATCGTAATGTAGACATGGTTATTTCTCAAAATGTGGGTATGTTTTGGGGAATGAAAAAATGTTTGAAAAGTGTTACTGTGAGACTAACTACTCTCTAACCAGTCTCCAAATGTGTTTGCTGCTTGTTTGTCACTAGTTTAACAAGCAAGCTTTTAATCGATTGATATAAATTGACCAGACAAGACCTTTCCCGGGATAACGTAGTGCAGATAGCCTTCATGTGGCCCAGTAGTGGTTGCTATCAAGACAAATATTGACAGAAGATAAGCGCTGCTATCAGGGACTCAGAACAAGTTTTAAAGTAAACAGTCAACAGTTCACCCAAACACTGAAGTGCCAGAGCCCTCAAGAATAAAGAACATATGCTATATGTAACATTTACACAATCATGTTTGTGTATGTGCCTATCAGACGTGTGTATATATATACACACAAAGGTTACGTTGTTAACTGAAGGTGGACTCACCCTCTCATTTAAATTGTCTTGCAAATGTAACACATCTTTTTTTAAACATTTGGTAAATTTGTTGATATTTGGTCTCACATTTGACACCTTACAATAAAAACATTTATCATGAAAAAATTGGTGAGTTGATGCCAACAATGGCTTAATACAATGCATACACTAAAGTCATACTGAGACTGTAGAGGTGCCAAAATGTGTATTGTTGCATCTGTTTCTTTAACCCTCTTTTCTCTTTTCCTCAATCTCTTACAGATTGCATTAATGACAGTCACACTGTTCCCCATCCGTCTACTCATAGCTGCATTCATGATGCTTCTGGCTTGGCCTTTTGCCTTCCTGGCCTCAGTAGGGCGCTCGGAGACTACCGTTGAACCCCAGTGCCTCTGGCGGAGGTGGGTGCTTCTTTATGCATAAACATATGTTTGTTTAATGGTGAATTTTGCATTTGAAGAAGAACAATCATTCTTATGAACAAGCGATATTTCAAAATTTGCCTTGCAAAGACATGCCTTGCAAAAACGTGCAGCACGTTTGGACTAGACACCAGCAGTTGTAGAATGCTATGGGCAGTTAGCCATACAATTAACAATGGTGCTTTTATTATGAGTAGAAAATCTGATGGCTCAAACTTCATGTACAAGTTTTCTGACTCCAAACAGTAAAACTTTATTGTAGGTTTTTTTTCTTTTGTTCTTTTGTGCAATTGGCCACTTGCCAGTACATATATTGATATATTAATTGTAACAATCTGTTTCTAGTATTCCTTTGATGGTTCTTACAACCGCCTGTGGCTGTAAGAATGTAACTATGACAAGGGAACTGAAAGGTCTAGCATATCTCAGTTGCAGTTTTAGGTAAGAAAAAAAAAACATTTTATTCAGTCATTCTTCAGCTTTGATAGTGCAGTCGTTTCACCCTCTGTCTCAGTCTTGTGCTCAGCACTCACTGATGGTGTAATAGTCTGTCCAAAAAGCTCCCACAGCAGCTGCAGGTCTCCTGTTCTTGAACGCTTGTCTCAAACAAAAAGACTAAAAATACCACCTGAAAGGTTAATGAACAAGCAGGTGAATAATGTCATATTTTTGCAGGAGACTTGGCTAAAGACGATGCTTGTAATTTAAATGTGTGGGTAGGTTGGTGAGAGAGGTCTAGAGAGAAGATTTTTTTTTTTTTTTTCCAACTGAGTGAAGTTCAAGTATAAAGGAAAAAAGACAAGTAGGCAAAATGCAAAAAGACACAGGTGGTTCGCAACCAAGATATGGATATGAGTAGTAATTATTCAAGATACTGATTCACAATTTCACAAATTTTCACTGTGTGTATGCTTACAGTCACGGTACACCTAATTTTTTACACTGCCGTTTGCTGTAGATATTCCTTTTTGTGTAATACTTTTCATTACTACTGTTGCTATTGCGTTACTACTGCTATTTTGCTATTTTATTATTATGTATATAATTTTTTACTACTCGCTATTTTGATATTTTGCTATTTTATTATGTACAGTTTGTTCTTTGTAGTCTTATTTCACAATTTTTCACTTATTTCACTGTGTTCAATGCTGCTGCTGCACTGCAGTTTCCCAGCTTGGGATAAATAAAGTATATCCATCCATCCATCCATGTGCCCTGTTGGGCTTGAGCGTGCACACCACTCAACACTTATGTTTGCAGTTTTACACTTTGAGGTTATCAGTCCCACATACAGTAGTGCTCATAAATTTACACACCCCTGGCAAATTTGTGAAAATATCTTTGGTCTACTATTTAGTTATTAAGGATATTGGTCAGATGAAGGCACTTATTATCACAAAGTTCTGTATGCCTTTTAAAACCATAGTAAGTGAAATCCCCCAAATGGCCCTGATCAAAAGTTTCCATCCCTTTGAATGTTTGGCCTGATAATATACATGCAAGTTGACACTCATAGGTTTTAATGGCTATTAAGCGTGAGTTTCTAACTTGTGACTCATTTGATTGTAACTAGTGTCTGTATAAATAGTCAATGAGTTTCTTAGTTCTTGAGAGACCCCTGCACATTTCAACCAGGGCTGCACTGACATCGCTGTAGTGTTCAAAAACTGATAAAGAAGTGGAAAATTAGAGGTTCTGTCTATGCCAAATACCAACCAGGAGGACAAACCAAGATTTCAGCCACGCCTGCCAGGAAAATTGGTTGGGATGCAAAGACAAATCTGGAAGAAACTTCAACTGAAATACAGTCTTCTCTGCAAGAAAAAGTGGCGTGGCTGTTTCAAGATGCACAATACTTGAAAAAAAATGGCCTACGTGATTGTCTTGCCTGAAAAAAAAAAAAAAAGATGTTCCTGCGCCAACGCCATGAAACAGCCTACTTACAACATACCAAACAGCACCTAGACAAGCCTCAAAACCTCTGGAACAAAGTCATCTGGAGTGATGAGACCAAAATTGAACTTAACAGTCTCAACCATAAATGCTACATTTGGAGAGGAGTCAAGGCCTAAGATGAAAAGTGCCCCATCCTTCTTGTGAAGCATGGAGGTGGATCTGTTTTGGAGATGTGTGAGCTATGGCGGCACATGGAATTTAGTTAGAAGTGCTGGCAAGATGAATGCAGCATGTTATCAGTAAATATTGGAGGACAATTTGCATTCATTAGCCCAGAAGCTGCCCATGGGACGCAATTGGACTTTCCAACATGACAGTAATCCAAAACACAAAGCCAAGTCAACCCTTCAGGGGCTACAACAGAAACAAGTGACGGTTATGGAGGGTCCATAACTTTCTCCTGACCTCAAAATCATTGAGCTACATCGGGGAGATCTCAAATGTGCAGTTCATGCAAGACAACCCAATCATTTATGGCACCTGGAGGCTTTTTGCCAACAAGAATTGGCAGCTTTACTAGCTGAGAAAACAAAGGGCCTCATCCACAATTATTAGAAAAGATTCCAATCAATCATTGATGCCAAAAGGGGCAGTTCACATAATCAAGATCTAAGGGTATGCAAACTTTGAACATGGTCAGTCTCAGAGTTTTCTTTATTGCTATGTTTAGTTTAATGATTGTGCTCTTCTGTGATGCCTTATAGTTTTAAATCGCATTAAAAATAAAATACATGTGTTTTGACTGATCGCTCGTGTTTGTTTAAGAATTGTACACATCTTGCAAATTCTGCCAGGGGTATTTGAATTAATGAGCACAACTGTATGCATCTGTGCATCCGTCACAATATCCAGTGTGTGAGACTTTTTAATCCCCATCTGCAGTTTAATTGAAAAGTGCTCCTCACGCATGCGTGCATCTTGTTTCCAGACTGGTGGACATAATTCTGAAGATCATCATGCGGGTCATGTGGTTTGCGGGAGGTTTCCATTGGATGACTGTGAAAGGGCGAAGGGCACTTCCAGCAGAAGCACCCATCCTCACCCTGGCACCCCACTCTTCATACTTTGATGCCATCCCTGTCACGATGACAATGGCCTCAATTGTCATGAAGGCTGAGAGCAAGGACATACCTCTTTGGGGCAGTAAGTAACAAAGATACGCTGCTGTCCTTGTCACCGCTATGAATATAACCTGTATTGTAAGCGACAGAACAGTCGAAGTGATCTGATTCCTCATGAAAGCATTACAGAATCTATTTGACTGAAGTACAGAATCTCATACATATGCACAGTTATTACTGAAACCTGTTCAACCACATGTGGTATGCAGGGAAGGTTAAGTATTTCCAGTTTGTTCCTTGTGTTGTGATGTGCTCTGAGGCGAAGCCACTTCGTTAACAGCAGGCCACAGCTGTGATTTTGCTGCTTTATCAGTAGAGTATTTGATGACATAAAACTGTAGATGAGAAAGCAGAAATCAAACGTTCTCCACATAAATGATCACGCTCAGATTTGGGAAGGAAACTAACACAATAGTAACAACAACCATTAAAATACATAGTCCCATTGGGTCAGTAAGGTGGAACCTTACCTGAACCTCACGGTCTCTGCATACGTTGTTTCAACCTTAATGTCATGCTCAGTTGTTACTTGTGAGCTCATCAGCTGTTGTGGTATCGCCACTACCAGTGGTGGATCCAGTGATGGCGGGATCATTTAGATGGATAGCTGGAGCCATCATCCGTGCACCACCCAAGGCCACATGCAGAGGTCAGGTCGTCCTTGCTCAGCTGCAGTCGGCACACACACTAGTATAACCGCAGATCCTATTAACTAGCTTGCATGTTCAGTTACCGTTCTAGTTGCCAGTTTAGGCATTTCTAATGTCCCTGGCAGCAGGACACATAGCAAAGCCGAGGTGTGTGTTATTTTAGCCTTCCTTTCTCCTCCTCCTGCTCTGCCTGCTAAGTCAGTAATTAGCCACTTTGTTACATCCAGGCTGAATGGAGCTTGCTGCAGTTTACTGCAGCCTTACCTGGCTTGTATTGCAGGATTTAGACACATTTTCTCATTTACAAATTGTCATTATTTTCAACATACAATCAGCCAGGATGATGTGTTGAAGCAACCTAACGAGCATAAACACTGGATACATCTTGCACTTTCTTTATAACTTATTTTTTGGTTTGTCAAAAAAATATTTAAAGGTTATCCACTAAATATCTGTTCGGCTTAAGTTTGACCAGTCATGTTGGCTTTGCTGTAGGAACCAGGTACCAACGCCTGGCCAAGCAAGTGGAATCCAGAATAAGTATTAAGACCTGATCAGCCACAGTGACGTGTGTAGAGTGTCTCTCAGGGTACGAGCTAGAGTCCTAATCCCTTCCTGTCAGCAGACAGCTCACAGATGGAATCAATTTCTACTTCTCATGTCCGCCCTCTCTTCTTTCTTTGACTTATGTTATCCTCATTCTCCTGAATCTGTTGTGTCTCTCTTTTTGCAAATCTCCGGCCTTCCTAAGCTTTAATTCTTTTTGAGCTGTTATATTTCACATACATTTCACTTGAATGCAGTTTCATGATTTCTTACAAATGTGCATGTAGAGTTGGAGACATTTGGAAACGAAATAAAGTGATAGGTGCAGAGGTGATCTAAATAAAATAATACACAGACAGAATAAAGAAAAACCTGGATAAAAAGAAAAATGTATTGAGTTGAACAGGAACTCCCTCCCCTCATCTTTATCTTCTCCTATTACTCTCTGGCCTGCGCCCCCATCCCCACCCCCCAACACCCTTCCTGCTTGCCTTCTCTTACCTGCAGCAACCTTTCACTCTTCAATTACGGTGTAGTGTGTGCTGAGGTGTGGACTGCTGTACTGGCTTTATATTTGCATGATATGATATGAGAGGCTTCCAGGTCCTATTGAATAATAGAATTACAACCATTGGAGCATATCTTACCCATTCCAAATAAAGTGTCTTTTAGGCTTTCTCCATTCACATGTGCTAGCTTGGTCTGTGCTTGAAGGTGTGTCTTTAGCTGATGAGTTCTTGTCTTGAGTGGATGACTTTTGAAAGCAGCTGGCTGATCCATGCTTTAACTAGAGGTCAAAGGAGCGGCTATAAAACGGTGGATAAACACATTTAATTTGCTATAAATTCTTCACAATAAAAGTCCCCTGCTATTCTTGCTGCCAGTGTTTTTCCATCACGCAGCACAGGAGGTAAAAAAAGTTGTTTACCTGTTGGTGGTGAGCTGTTTGCAGAGGTGCAGTGAGAGCCTGTTGTCTGCAGCTCTTCATCTGACATCTCACTATGGCTGTTTCTGCTTATACTCTTCCTTGGTAGACTTGTTTTTATTGAAGAATAGCCGATTCAGTGATAAACACATTTCATTTCCTCTAAATTAACCACAATAAAAGTTTATTTCGTGATTTAAACGCTTTAATTATTAAGCAGCAAAATCCACCTCTGGGTTTATGTTATGTGGTTGCTCCTTGGAGGAGTGGAGCCTGTGTATTATTTTGAGTTGAATGAGACAATGTCTTGCATCATTTGAGACAGGTATGTGTATTCTAAAGGTTCTTTTCCCATGGGTCATCTGTGTGGTTTTTCAGGATGGATATGCTTAAATCTATTGACAACTTCAAATAAGTAATGTCAGCAGTCTGGTCAAACATGTTCTCAGCATCAAGCGGGTATGACAAGGTCAGTGGGTGTTCCTCTCTTTGTATACACAATATTAAAAGGCCATCTGAGGTTGAAGGTAGAGTGCCCATTTGGGATGAAACCTGACTGACCTGCATTGACAATCTTTTTCTATCTTTATCTTTTCTAAGACTATCTTTTCTAGTAAGGGGTTAAGCCTCAAACATTGAGTCAACACACCTTTGTGAGACGGCATTCATGGTTTAGCTATTAGTGCCAGAGCTCAGGGTAGTGCCCTATAATTACTAATTCCTATCAATGATTTTGTTTATCAGTATATATCTGATAGTTATCTCCTGCCACTTCCTAACATTAGCAAATCATTTTCCGTCGGTATTAAGGAAAGCGATTGAGTGTTAGGTCTCTGGTTTATTGTGAATTACTGTAATCACAGCCTCAGTTAAAGTGGGTGGAAGACTACCTTTTGTCTGGGCTTGTCCATATAGTTTTAATAAGTAGTGGGATAGATTTTCACAAAATGTTTTTTATAATTCCCCTGGGAGTCTGTCGGGACCAGGTGTTTCATCACTTTTTCAGCGAGCCACTCTATGTTCACATTCAGACTGGAAACATTCGACTTGTCTAAGATTGTATTAATAGTTCTGAATTCTGCAGTGTTCTTTGAGGTGTAGTTGATTTAAACACCAGATACTTGTGCTCAAAAAGAGGATTCATTTTCAGTGAAGAACCTTGGACCCCTAATCTGCCTCTATACATGCCAAAGAGCAGTGATTCCTAACACGTCTCTGGGAGTCATCAGCTGGATACCTCCCTGATGACCCTCAGAGGGAGGTGAAATTCAAGAACTCTGTGATTTACATCTTTGGGCTCTTTAAGTGTTATCTCTAGCTGTTGTCTTGTATCATATTGTGTTCTCATATTAGTGTGTCATTGAAAGTATTTTTGCCTGGAATGAAGGAATGCTTTACTTATTTTTGCTGAAGATTTTGTTGTTTTCAGCTGTTGCTATTTATACATGTACAACAGTAGAGGGGAGATTTTGCATTTTTTTTGTGTAGTTATATTATTTGTTTTTCTAATTCTTGTAATGTATTGTTTTTCTTTTTGAGGCAGCCTCTATACAGTCTCTCGATACATCTTTGAATGTCTCCCAGTACGAAGGGAGAGGTCCCAGGGGATGTCATTCATTTCAAAGTATAGGGCGATTTGGACTTTTAGGTATTCACAAAATTAGTTTTTGGCAAGTTACTGAGGATTTAATCCCCAAGAGCTGTGTGAATTATCTATATGATCTAAATGTAGTGAAAGGGCGAGGGAGCTGTGGTCTGAAATCACAATGCTGCGATATTTAGTATTCACTGTAAAGAGTATGAGTTTGATGTTGATGAGGAAATGGTCTGTTCTACTAAAGGAATTGTGGACAGGTCCCTACCTGAAGAATTAATTGTTCTCCATACATCCAGGATATTGGCGTTGTTGGTGTTCGGAAATTCACTTGAGACATTTCTTGGGAGCCTCCTCATGGAGGATCTATTAACATATGTATCCAAGCTGGTATTGAAGTCTCTAACAATGACCAGGTTTGTCTTGGAAGTATCCAGCATCAATGTAAAGACTGTTTAAAAAAAGTATAGGATTACCTGTGTTGGGGCCATACTGTATGTATTTACTGCAGCGAGAAAGATGTGGATTTATCCAATTAATGGAACGACCTTCTCTGTCAGTGATCTTTTTTTTTTTCTCTTGAAAAAAACCCCAAAACCCTCTTCCCAAGGTCCACACAGATGAACTAGTATTTAGGTTTCGGATGAGATGCCTGACAAGCAGTTACAGTTAGATCATCATGCATTAGAAGGTAGAGTGAGAAAGCATATAGAGTATGTGTTCTATGGAAGATCATAGTAAGGCACCAGGTGTGTGTGTGTAGGTATCAATAGAGTCGCATATGTCATCTCAATCTGTGCGACTTGATTTCGTAGAACAATAATGGCAGCCAATACTGCACAGTTTGGTTGGTCTGCCTCCTCACTAATATCATCCGGTGTTACCACACCAGTCGAGCCTGCTGCTTGCTTGAGGACTCGTTCTTGTTAATTGTCATTCTTGGTTCTTGCTTTTTTCATCGTCCTTTTTTCCCCCCCTGTCTTTGCGATTGTGTTTAGTTGAGTTCTCCTTTCATAATGCATCAATTAAGTATTCACTGCATTATCTGGGGCCCTATGATATGTAATGTTTTGGTGTCACATGTGTGTGCACCCACACACACACACACACACAAGCAAGAGCTTATCACTTCAACAAACTCTCAGAAGTGCAACCACAGATGCACGATGTGAGCAGTTCACACGTGTAGCTGACTACTCACCTCTCCCAACACCTTGTCATCTCCACTACTAGAACATGCAGATGTACCTTTCATCTGTCCCACGTAACAGTGTTCGAGTTTGAGGTGGTGAACAACCTTAGACACACTGACGTCCCACACTGTTGCCAGCTTGCTAACTAATGAATCTGAAGTCTGTGCTAGTAAAAGGATGGGACATATACTCTTAAATACGTGTACAATATGACCGATTAGGGACGTTCCCACCCACTAATTTCCCTGACAATTTAACAAAAGTTAAAACTAAGACTAGTTGGCTACTCTAAAAGTAGGAAAACACTGAGAAAACAGTAAACGTGTGCATAATTCAATCTATAAAGTTAAACATTGTCTGAAAAAATATTGCCTTTAAGAGGCATTTTAAACCTTTTATCACATTCTTCACTAACTAAATAAAATTTTTCATGCTGATGAAATGTGTGGAACTTTGCGCCATTCATCCGCACCATGTTTCCTGATCTATTTTTAGTTTTAAGCTATCCTCTAAAATTGCCATCGTGAAATATTGCCTCTTGCTTTTCCACTACCCAGTATTAAATGCATTGTTACATTGAAAATGATAAGCAAACATTTTTGGCTAATGTTTTGCACTTACCAAGGGTAGTTTCTGTTGTATCCAGATAAAAGGCTTTTTATTTATTACATTTATATGAATGTCACATTAACACAGAGGAATGTTTCAGTACAGCCCCATTCTTCCACTCTTCACCACTGTGCAGCTCTGTTGTGGAGTGATTCGGATTGAAGTGCTGTGTTTAAGGACACCATTAGAGCAGCGGTTGATGTAAAGAGGAGCTTTGTTCTCTTCCGTGACCAGCTTTTCGTAGCAGTACAGTGAAGTGTTTGTGCTACTGAATGTATCACATTGTTTGCAAGTTATGACCATAATGCTCATTGCAAAAATGTTTACGGTTTGAGGCAACACAGACATTATCTGTGTTATTGAGTTCCCCCCTCACTCACCAAACCACTAAGTGCAATAGATACAGAGAAGCTGTTGTTCCTTCGCTGTCCAGAGGAAAAGAACTGTTTCCATATTCATTTGTATTTACGCTGTTCTTTCTCTGCTTGCTTCTAGCTTTGATAAAGTACATCAGGCCAGTGTTTGTATCACGGTCAGACCAGGACTCCAGAAAGAAGACTGTGGAGGAGATCAAACGCAGAGCCCACTCTGGAGGGGAGTGGCCTCAGGTAAAAGCCGCGTGTATATGGTTGACATACACATGAAAGCATCTACTGCCTGCAGAACTGAGAACTTTTATTTATGATTTTTGATTTAGTTTTTGTGATGAATTGATTGACTTTGCATGATGAATTGCATTATATTTGTAAGAAAACAAGCATATTTATTTGTACAAAACAACATCTCTAACCCTGGGTCTCAGATAGCAGAGGTGAGGTGTGGATATCCCTGAATAGGACAAAGTTACAGACCACAGAACACATTCATGCTTTGCAAAATTTCTAAATGCTGTCCTTAACTGTTTAGGATATGGTCCTGCTTTTTTTTTTTTTTCTATTGAACCGTTCTGTCTTTTCCACAGATCATGATTTTTCCAGAGGGAACATGCACCAATAGATCCTGCCTAATCACCTTTAAGCCAGGTAAAGCTTCCTCCATCATCATTTTTCTTCCCATTCAGCTTTCCTCTTTTTTCCTTCTTTTGAAGTCTTGCTGCAAGCTGCTAATTCACAGCACTGATTCTGTGTGTCATACTCAAGCAAGAGGCCATATTGACTTATTGCTTAAATGAAATAACACATTGAATTAATGTCCAGTCTAGCTTAAAGTGTGGGGTGCAGTCTTAATTCTTTAGGAATAAGAACTTAAATCATTGTTGGCATTGCTAAGGTTTGAATTATGATGAACGTTTTAATCAAAGTTTAACCTGGCATTAAGACCGTGACTGTGAGACTCTCTGTGTCTCTCTCTCTCTGATATACATATAGGTATGAAACAGGGTGGCTGTATCTATGGCTGATGTTTAAATAAAGAAGCACATGTCATAATTGGGTTCACTTTCTCAAACATGCATTTCAACTTAGTCTATTGTTGTTATGCAAGTATGTCCAATTGAAATCATCTTTTATTTCACCTTTACTCTTGCAGGGGCCTTCATCCCAGCTGTACCAGTGCAACCTGTAGTGATTCGTTACCCGAATAAACTGGTAAGATTGTACCAGATTGTACAATTGTTTATAGAAAAATGACAGTCACATTGTTGTGCATCTGTTTTTCACGATCAGTTCAGTAATGCCTGTTTAATATTGGAGACTTTTTAACACACAGATAGGAGAGTCACTTCACACGCGTCTCCTTATTTACAGGTTAACTGTGAGACAAGTTCCAGACACGATTGCTCAAACACTGGTTTTCTTAAAGATTGATCAGGGATCCAGCACCTTCCCGCTGATCCCCATCAACAGCATTCCATGGTCGATTCATACTTTCATTTAGCAGATGGTAAACTGTAGTACCAAGAGTGTGCAGCAACTGTCTCGACATACACAAGGAACATGTTACGCAAAGTCAAAACCTAATTGTTGCAGTGGCTGGAGATTGAATTATGTGAAGGGCCTGCTATGCTAAAATGTCAGTGCTCTATGTTAGTGCTGGGAGGCAGCTGCATTGTGTGTCTGTATGTATACTATGCATACCCTGTAGCATGCTTGGCATCTTACTGGAATCTCACTCAGCGGGTTGGTAAAAATCTTGCCGGTTACATGGTGGGAAGCAACATATTGCAGATACATATATATATAGTACCCATGAAGAAGAAAATGTTCTGCATAATGCAGAAGGATGTTGAAAACTCAGCAGAATACCATACATTAGTGTGAGAGCCTCCTAGTGTGATTATATAGCGTAAATGCTATAGTGTTGTTTTCAAAGCTCAGTGGGTCGGGTTATAGTTTATGCTCGAACAGAACTATATCGTGTCATGTGTTGTCTCACCAAATGGAAATCAAATGTGTTAATAGCCCTTCCGAGCATCCACACTCTTCCAGACTGGATGAACAGGGGAGACGCGATATTGTTTGAATATGGGGATAACATCGCTCGTCACAACAGAAAGGTGTGGAGGGCAACTGTGGGTAATAATGACTAATGGTTTTGCAACACTTTGCAAAACTGATTTTACTGAGGGATTTTTTTTTTTTTAGAATCCCTGAAATATCATTTACTTGGATATTTTCAGCACCAGAGCATAACACTGTGTTCCCATACAGTTTTGATACACTTTGATAATGTTAGAAACACTGATCACAGAGGCATTAGTGGTTTTCAATAAAACCTTTTTATTGCATTGCATCAAAAGTGTATGGAAATGCAGTATTATGCTTAGGTGCATAACATCCCCACAAATGAAACTGATATTCCAGCGATTCTCACAACCAACCCCATTTTTCACTGTTGTTGCTCCGCTGTATTTCTGTGTTAACAACACTTAAATTTAAAATGCGTTTAATGTGTAAAAGCACAGTCATCGTCATATGAAGTCGCACTAGGACCGGCTGCGTGGGGCTTTGTTCACCGACAGCCTGGGTCTGCTCACACTGCAGTGGTCCACAGATGTTATGTTAAACTGCAGTGTGTTTAATCCTGTTAGGTTTGGTTCTATGTTTCTGTATGTAGCATGCTTTGCACGGCCGCAGCAGCAGTTTTGAGTGACTGCATTCTTTGTTTATGAATCAATCATTTACATCTGCTTATTTAGTTTGTGATTCAAATTTTCTCCACATTGCGCTTTGAAAAAGCCCATGGCAATAATTATATAAAGATAAAGCTTTGAATGAGAAAGCATGAGTTTGCCCTGCTCAGGTTTCAGCAGCTTTGTGCAGGCCTACAGGCCACAAATTCTGGATGCTCAGATGAGTTTGTGAACCAAAGTCATTTTGTGCCTGACGTTCTGCGTAGAATGACGGACTCTTGACTCAGTAGACACCTACTGGCAGGCCGAAGAGGCTGTTTTAGTGGAAGTTGTGTAAGTCTGGCTATGAGTAGAATTCAGTGAAGCGTGCAAAGCAACTTTGTGATGGCCTGACTGGAAATCTGGCTAATCATGATATGACTCAGAAGGCACATCCAAGTCACTGCTCAGGCTTGTTAGTGAGGCTATGGAAAACCAACTTTAACTGAGGACATTGTGAGAAGGAATGGTTTGAGGATCTTTTAAATCCAGCAAACCTTTATCTTCTTCCACTGAATGAGGTAGTACAAAGATATTCTGCAATATATGAGGTCAGTTGCAGAACTCACAAATCTTTCTAAAGTGAATCTCACTGTCTGTTCATTCACTTTAGTCACTCCATGAAATGCACTTTAGTAACTTTTATTCTTTTCTTTTTGCAGTGACCTGATTTAAAAACCATTCATGTAAATGGGAATGCAGGTTTTCTTTTTAGTTTAAAGAATAACCTGGGTAACCTGAGCTGGGATATTTAAATTTCCACTTAACAGTTTAACATGCAAATTTAAATACACAGAAATATGACAGAACATCTGTTTAAAAAAAAAAAAAAGAAGAAGAAGAAGAAAAGAAGGTGCTGAGTAGTATGATTATCCACACTGTGTTTACACCAGTGTTCTGGAGTAGTCCGTCTAAAGCAGTGCATGACAACTGATTTCCTGTCTTAACCTGATTACACAGTAATGTGGTTTTTGTGTCCTATGTTTGCCCTCCTGTTTAGTGCAAGAACAGCTGCAGGAAGGAAGTAAAAACTGAACAGTTTTAGTTTAATTTGTGGAATAATGTTCTTTTTACAGGACACAATCACATGGACGTGGCAAGGGCCAGGAGCGTAAGTACACAATTTTCTCATTTCCTATGCGGTTTGCTTCCGTTTCTACTTGCTGTTAAGATACAGTAGACCATGTATCTATATTCTGTACTGTGTTTTTTTTAAATCAGAGGTGAACTATTGATAAACAAACTCCCACGTCAGCTCAAATACAAAATGTTGAAGCTTACTGTAATCTTATAATGCTGCTTTGTGTTCTTCCAGACAACAGTTACCAGCACTATGACTGCTAAGTTATTACATGATAAATAATAAATGGTGATAAATCGTTCGCTTAGCATCCAGGCGCACATCATCAACCACACTGTACAAGAAGAGAATTATTCTGACCTGAATGATACTAAGATACATAATGAATAAAAACGTAGGGCAAAAAATGTTTTCTGTAGTCTTAATGATCATATCCTTCCCTTTTTCTTAAGAAAATGAGTTGGATATTTTTATGAATATTAAAGCACACGATGTATGATTACACTCACTATCATGTGTCACAGTCACGCTTGTCATCACATTCTACAACTCAAGTGCAGGCTACTATTTTGGATGTGGCCATTGTGGTCTGAACCAGAATCTCTGCAGTGAGGTCTCAAATAGACTGGAAGCAGATTAACTATGGCTGGAGGAGAAAGACTGCCCTTGTTATCTGTCTCTGGCGTGTCCTCACAGTACTATGTCCTGGTTTGGTTCAGCTTCCATCATTATAATGGATCTCTGAAAGCAGCTGGCTGTCTTCCCAACTCTGCTGAACAGAACTACAAATGATTTGACTAAATCTCTAAAAGACACTCGCAAACTCGAGCACATGCACATGTAGTATAAAGTGCCACTTCCTTAAAAACACACCCTAGTAAGTTCAATACTAATACAACATTCGTATGTATTCCTCATGCTCTAAATTGAGGTCAGATGCGATTTATTCTTAAATCACTGGATACACAAAAATACCTGGAGATCTCTGTCCAGATCCAGATGTGCAAATCTGTGAGAAGCAGACCCTAAAAGATTGGTCTATATAAACACTGGTCCTCTGTCGTATGAAACAAATAGTGGAGCGTGACGTGGATATTCTTGGTTTGAAATCTTTTGCCCCATGGACATGGACCCCAGTCAAGCCTCTTTGTGCCTGTGTTTGTTTGTAGTCGTTGACGATGTTCTGTTATTATCCAGGTTTGAAATCCTGTGGCTGACACTCTGCCAGTTGCACAACGAGTTCGTGATCGAGGTAAGCGTGACAGTACCTCTCCACATGCTCCATGTATTAATCTGAATGTAGATCACTCCTTCCTGCTTTATGTTTTGAACATGTTGTACATGCCCCTTTGGTCCTCTTTTTACCTCAACAGTCCAGACTCATAATTCTTCTAAAGGCTTCTTAATTTCACCTCGAGCATGAATATTTCTCCACGATAAATAGAATATATGCTGTATATTTGTAAATAAGTACCTTTATTAAAATGCTCATACATACATAGAAAACATATACACAAAAACATATTTTGTTATGTGTGATATTTGGCTGATTAATAATTTTTCGGTTCTCTCTGCAGTTCCTTCCTGTCTACACGCCCTCAGAGGAGGAGAAAAGGAATCCTGCTCTCTTTGCTATCAACGTGAGGCGTGTCATGGCTAAGTAAGTTCAAATGTATTGTCCATGCACTATGTGGCAATTCATCCTTCGAATGCACAAAAGGCAAAGTTGACGTATTTATTTGGTTTGCAACATGTATTACTTTTGTTTTGTCTGTCTCAGCAATAAGGGGAGACGTGGAGGTCACCACTTGCATAGTCTGTTCAATACCTGTGTCACAACAAGCAAGGGAAGGCCTGTGGTCCTGTCATTTAGCCAGAGGTTTACACGGCTCCATCCTGTATGCCACAGATTCTTAACTGTTACTGTTTTCAATAAGGAAATATAACTTACATACAAAGTTTCTTGAAACATTTTAATCTCCCTGATCGTCTCCTCTGCTTGAGTATTAATCATGCGTAAGATCACAAATGTCATCCAGCTTTGAGTTTGACACCTTTACCACCCAGCATTGCTATGCATGTAAACTCTCTTGCACAGTGCTCAGGTTACACAGGGTACACGTGTCCTCATACACTCCCACACTCTGTGCTTCGCCACTTCTCAAGCCTGGGACGGGAAACTTGAGTTCTGCAGATGGACAGAAAAGACTGTACCCATTGTTCTCAACATCCAAGCAGCCTCATCGGCTACTGCGTTGGCCTTATAAGCCGTCGGCGATGTTTGTATCGATTAGCTCATACGGATGTGCCGTCTCTTCTGTGCTCTGCTCAGGGCCCTGGGGGTACCCATCACGGACTATTCATTTGAAGACTGCCAGCTGGCCATGGCAGAAGGCCAACTGAGACTGCCAGTCGACACCTGTCTGCTGGAGTATGCCAAGCTCGTCAGGAGACTGGGGTGAGTCACTCAAACCATGCGATGCAACGCTCCCATCGAAGAGAGCCAAATAAGGGGCAAAAGGGTGATACGGGGGCAAAATACTCACCAAACACTGCAGGGACCCGGATTCAGTTTCTGGCTGGCGCACCTTTGGCATGGCTCTGCATTCCACACACCTTCTCATGTGCATGGATGGTAAGGCAGTTGGGGGTTGTGTCCTTGTAGCTGTGCTTGTGATTCCCACTGGTTGCTCATGTGCCTGCACAGGAGGGGATCTGGAGGGGGACGGTATGATCTCCACACACGGTACGGTTTCTTGATGAAGCTGGCAGGTGAAAAGAAGTAATTGGCAGCACCATGTACATTATATTGGAGGAGGCACATGACCGCTCCCTCCAACAGTTGGCAGTGACCAGGATCAGTGAGAGTGCAGGGGAGAGAAACGGAGGAGGGGGAGAGAGGACAGGGGAGGAGAAGATGCTGAAAACATTTTAATATAATTTAACTTGACAAACTAGAGTATAAATACATGTTCAGAGGAGTTGGTACAACTCCATGGTGCTGTCCTGAAAAGATTAACACAAGCAGTGTCTCTGCTGTACTGACTTTAACTAATTAACTATTTTTTCTGTTCTTTCTTTCTCAAACTCAGTTTTCTACATTTTTTTTTATTTACAAGTTATTAATTAACATGAAGTCTCTTCCCCTTGCTGTCCCAGGCTGAAACCCAAGAACACTGAGAAGGTTCTGCAGGAGTATGGGAACAGAGCCAGGAAGCTGGAGGGACAGAAGCTGGCCTTGGACGACTTTGCTCAGTTCCTCGATGTGCCAGTTTCAGACATGCTGCGAGACATGTTCGCTCTTTTTGATGAGGTAAAGACTGTGGAGTTCACTCTAAACCATGATAGCTCTACGGTCTTCCTCAATGGCCACGACTACATTACTTGCGTTGTGTGTCTTGCTTCAGGATGACTCAATGCAAATATAAAGATGTAGAACAGCTGCAATATATAGCTAAAGGTGTGATATGTTTGTGATTTAGTTTATCCTTAGCATGAATAAACTCTGTTGTGCTTCCTTAAAAAGAGAGTTCAGACTGGAAGCTGGATTGAATACCAGATGCTGTCTTTTTTTATTAACTCATCGCAGCACCTTGCTTTTCCTTCAGGTATATATTTACAGCATGGTACTCAAACAATAAGGGTTTTATTGCATCCATGTGTTGACCTAAACAACAATCACCCGCAGCTTCTTGTGTGAAATAAATAAATAAGCAGGCTTGTTCACATCCTCTGTCTTCATCTTTGGCAACGTGTTGTTTTCTCTCGTTTTTCCAGCATGAAGATAACTGCATGGATATCAGAGAATATGTGATAGCCTTATCTGTCGTATGCAGACCTGCCAAAACTCTGGAAACGATGAAATTGGCCTTCAAGGTATGTTCTGTACGCTTATCTAACCACCAGCACAGCCGGGTTTTCTGCTCTCGCTGAGGATCAGGATGACATTTGCTACGTTATAAATGCCCCTTACTGTAGGTTGTCTTGTGTTTTGCACTGCAGAGTCATGACACAGTTCTTTCCGTCATTAGTTTGTAGCATACCGACACATGTTTACACAACTCTTTCCCCTACGTCCGTGCTCCGATCTGCATTTCATAACATCAAATGAAAAGCCTCATCTGTCCTCGTGGCTACATGAAAAAGGAATAGCTCGAGTTTGAGTCCTCCTCATGTTTTCACTTGATTAATCCTT
Organism: Chelmon rostratus; assembly: GCF_017976325.1. Classification (NCBI taxonomy): domain Eukaryota; kingdom Metazoa; phylum Chordata; class Actinopteri; order Chaetodontiformes; family Chaetodontidae; genus Chelmon; species Chelmon rostratus. The sequence goes on from NC_055665.1 coordinate 21,370,581, forward strand.
AAAGTTGAGCAAGTTCTGTGACCGTAGGGCTCACGCAACCCATTGAGTACAGATTTATTTTTTATAATACCACCAATTACTAGAGAAAGGGCACCCACTCAAAGAACAGTTAAACTGGCTCCTAATCTGCCAACCCTGTCAGTGGCATGCCTGAAGGCAAAGTCAAAGAGATGACATCCACAGTTCTTCCTCCAGATGTTCGAGGCAGAGGAGGACGGTGCCATCACAGAGATGGAGCTGGCAGTTATCCTGAAGACGGCTTTAGGAGTGACTCACCTCAGCGTGTCACGTCTGTTTACTGCCATCGACACTGAAGACACAGGGAAGATCACATTTGGTAAGAGACTGAATAAAATCAAACACTCCCGGTTGACCCATGTTTTTATGAAAGGAATCTTTGTTTTGAACTTTGCTTGGTCATCAAAATAGTAGTCATCTGTCTTGTGTTTTCTCACCCTCTCAATGAGGAACAGTAGATTAAACAACCAGGCCACTTCAGTTTCAAGTGCAGTCTCTGTGGGCATCTGTTGAAGCCTTTTTGTCTCACGTTGCCTTTGACTGTGGCGCCCTCTTGTGGTCTCTCCACAGACAAGTTCAGAAGCTTTGTGGAGCAGCACCCAGACTTTGCCGAGGACTACCTGTACGCAGAAAACGCAGGCTTCCACAGCGGTCCCTGCCCCCGTCACCAAACAAAGCCCAGCCTGTCCTCCCCAAACCTGCAAGGCACTGCCACCTCCAAAACAGCCAACGGTATCTGCCCCGACTTCAGCCCCAAAGACCACGGCACAATAGATGGACTCCTCAAGAAACACAACTAAAAGGGTTTTTAAACAGGAGTGGGAGAAAAGTGACACCTCTCCTGGTGAGAGGGTGTTGTGTTGTGGGGCGAAGGGTAGTTAGTTACTTGTCTGGACAGTAAAGGGACTATATTTCAGTAACCACAACTACAACAATGAAGAAGTTTACCCTTTTTTATTAGTATTGTGTCCATGAAAGTTCTGAGGTTATTTTCAGACAGTTTATTTTGTTATAAATTCTTTTTTTTTTTTTTTTTTTTTTTTTTTTCATAGCAAGGCTCGTCAAAATGCCAAACAATGGCTGTGTCAGATACAATGCTTGAATACTTGAAGGGCAAGCACTTAAAAGAATTCTTGGGGCAAATGTTTATTAATTTTTTTTTTTTATCTTTTCCCTCCAACATAGTACTAACTGTGCATGTTTTTAACACGAGGGAAGCAAGAAGAAACACAATCCCTGGACAGTGAAGTCTCATTTCTAGTGAAATCAGTGTTCGATTGTCTTTTTATTTCTAACCTGTATCTGTTTCCTCTCTTTAATGGTAGCTGCCTTTTTAACTGAAAGTGCAGAATGCATGGGCTCATGTTATTTTGAGCAGTGTTGTGGATTATACATCTAAAGAAGGAAGACCTGAGGGTACCAGTGACGATTGTGTGACTGCTTGTGTTGAGCGACAGTAGCCACATTTGAGGTAAACTCAGGTCTCTGTGGGCTGACGGTCATAATTGCTATGAGCCTGTTTATCTCTCTCTCTCTCTCTCTCTCTTGCACACACACACACACACACACAGTGATACATTTGATTTAGCTCAGGGTTCAGTGACAAAAATGAAAAATTTTACTTGTATGATGTCATCATTTTTGACGCTCACTGGGTTATGTGCATGTCTTTGTTTTCTTGGGACATCAGTACTCTTCTGCCCAGTCATTCCTCATTCACAACTTCACCCTTCTTTCAGGTCGGCAAATTCAAGTGTCTTTTTTTTTTTTTTTTTAATTGTTGAAATCACACAACGTGGACCAAAAATACATTGGGCGATTTAATGTCACCCGTCATGTTTATACTGTCCTTTTCAGTCAGTGGTGTGATGGCGGCAGGAGGGGGGGGGGGGGGGGTGTTCACAATGTGTGGCCATTGAAAGCACATTCAGTTAGGTGGCTCTGCTGTTTAATCCAAAGGCAAGGTCGTACTGCTCTCCTTTCTGCCTTACACCGCTACATTTTTAACCATTCCTGCCCTTTTCACACCATGCTATCCCTCAGTCTGAAAATCCTACTGTTCCAGTGTGTGTTGAAGGATGTAACAGATAAACACTGGCCCCTTAGTCACCTTTTAAATTGGATCTTTGTGCTGCGTTTTGGCCGTGCATGGGACAAAACTGTGCTGTTTTTATTCAATGTTTTCAAAGAGATCCAGGCACCTTGGCATTTAATCTCACTGAGAGAGCAGACTGGAATTGGAAATTATCCACAAAAATATTTGCCACTGAATGTGATTTAATTACTTTTTAGTATCCTGACAGCCTGTGGCCATAAAATGGTTTTATAATTTAAGTTTGGATTAAAATGAAGGAATATTTAAGATTGCAAGTTTTATCTTGAATCAGGTAAATAGCGGATGTGTTCATTAGTGGCTTATAAATAATTGATTGATAAATACTGGAAAGAAAGTTGTATTAATACTTCACACATGTTGTAATTTGTCCAGTCTGAGTTTAATTCAAGAAACTTTCTTTGAAATTCCAATCAACTTTTTAGAAAAAATTTTTCGCCACACCGATGCTCATTTCAATCATTTGCCAACTCCTGATTGGCTGGTTTTCATCTTCTTTCTGTCTGGAAGCTCACAAGATAACCTATAACACACACACACACACACAAAATGAAAGTTAGGTTATGTTCCAACATGCACAGTGCTTTACGTCGGGTCATTTTATAGGACAACTCAATTGTTAAAGGGAATACCTCTGAAACACATTACAGTGTGTTTGTAGCCAGCTGTACTTGGGATCTGTGCATTCACGGTTTGATTCTGTTGACTTTTATTTTTTTTAATTCTAGAAGTTCATTGTGTCGGTGAGCCTCACACTCCCACCACGTTCATGACCATGCATACTGTACACGTATCCCCCGTCATGGCTTTCAGTGAAGCAATATTTCACATCTCTTAAGCCTTCTCAAGATGTATGCTTTTGAAGAGTTCTGATATGTATTTTGAATATTCCAAATGCAGGACATTTTGTGAATTTTTGATATACGTATATGAATGATTTTTATTTTCACTGCCATGACAAAGATCTGTGATCTTCTCTGCAGATTGTATTGATGGTGAAAAATGAGCCACATTTTTTTCCCCCCTTTTGTATGATACTGCAATTGTTTTGTGCTGTATTCCTCCTACACAGTGTAAAGTTTTATTGTTGTTATTACTATTATCGCTGAGTTGACTGCTTAGAAACAAAATGCAGATTTCTTATGGAAACCGATAGCCTTGAATCTATAGAATTTTTATGCTAAAAAAAGAGAATGTATAGACAATCTTGTCACAATCAGAAGCTACTCAAAGCGCTGATCTGCAGTGGACATTTTCTGAAGAAATCATGGTTTTCACATGTACACTTTTTATCCCGTTTCAGCCGTCTCTCCATTGGCTTTATGTTTTATGTTTAAGGTGTGCAGGTTGTAATAAGCAAAATGCGAGTGTGTTGCGGCCCTGAGGTGACGTCTGCCACTACATGACGGGCCGCAAACACAAACACTCTGGACTGTACACACACACACACAAACCAACATTATATATATTAAATCAAAATCTTTTAGTATTTCCCCCCTTACTACTTTTTAAATTATATGTATTTGTGCTTGCACTTTAGATTATTTTCTTTATTTTTTTTAAAGAAATATCACATTGCTGTAAAGCGTGTTAAGTTTGTAGGTTACAGTATTGTAGCTCAATTTTATTAATATGATTTTTGCATTCATATATTTGCTGCAATAATGGGAGCACAGAGGAAAGTAGGGGTCACATATTAAAGGAAGCTGCCCCTTGCCCTAAATTTGTTTTCGTACTGTAAGAAAGATTTCGGTTAGTTTAAACCCACTTTGTAGACCTACTCTTGTGCTTTGTCTCAGGATTGTGGAAATTTTGTAGCTTGAAATGACTTTGTATGCTCGTAGGACTTGCCAACAACGTACAGATTTGAAAGACTAAAAACTGTTTGCACCGTGGAATGGACAAGTATTAAATGTACTCCTAAATGATGTGATTTTACAACAGGTGGTTAGTTCTATAAGTCACTCTGTATGTATGAGGGAAACCATACTGTTGTTGTACATATGTGAGAAATCTGATTGTGAATTACAACTGAAAGGTAAAATTCAAGACCTGACCCAGAATGAAATGTATTGAGCCACAGTAACTCCTCTTGCAGTTTTTTTTTTTATTTATTTTAAACAAACATTACCATTTGAACATCTAAAGAAGGTTATATTTCATCAGCAAGTCAAATATGTACATTTATATATATTCGATATTTCCATTGGAACAATTCCTCATTGGGGCTGTATGAAAATACTGGGTCCATTTCTTTTTCACACTTGTTTCTCTTCCCTTTATTTCAAATACCTCAGTAGAGGGTGATCATTTTTCTACTTGCTGTCAATCTGAGAAAATGTAAACCTGCAAGAGATAAACTTGTATTTATGCTACTGCTGCCTGCTTACCACAGTTTGTCCAGCAGTGAGCTTAAGACGAAAGACTTGTGTACTCTGGCAGAGCGATAGTGTCTTTCTGATGGCTTATTGTCTATGGACCAAGAAACTGAAGTCTGTTTTCTCTGTAGCTTTACTTCCTGTCTTTTTCTATACTCAACAGGTTTTATTTTATTAATGCATTTTGATGATGAAGAGTCATTACTGCAAGCTACTTTGAATTTGTCTGTTCAGGACTGCTATGATATAACTTGTTAATGTGACTCTTGGATTGAATTAAAAAAAAGAAACGTTAACACTGTTGTGCTGCTGTTGCACTGCTGATTGACTTGTGTGTGTTTTGGTGGCTGTAGAACTAGAATGTGTTGTGTGAGTGTGTTGTATGAGGAGTTTTAGTGCAGTGCTGCAAGAAAATGATGAATTAGTGAAGCACTTGCCATAACATGGTCAAAGTGGACTGTATTTAGGTTTGAAAGTATTCAACTTATATCGCTCCTTCTTGACTGATGCTGATGGCCAAATATTCACATCATATGTATCACAAATGAGGCTGGAATTCTGCATCCTCAGTTTTAAACTAAAGCCATTCCCTCGCAGTTAAAGCTCGTGAGAAGAGATCAGTTTAGCATTTACAAACACATGCCTTCCAGCGCACCTACTCACCAAGTTCCTCTCCTCACCTGCTGGCTCATTGCAGAAATGTCTCCCTCTAGAGGTCACAGAGTGGCCGTGCAGCCTTGAGTGTCGCGTGCCATTGCATCAGGTGTGCTGTATTGAAGTTTTTCAGAATTCTTCCAATAGCTGTGTTGCAAATAATGCCTATTTCAGGAGATGCGTGGTGGAAGACCCTTGCAGCAGGAATCCATGTGATCAATATTAGTGGACATGACAGTCAATATCTTTTAAATGAAATGTCTATGATGTATGATGTGGATCTAAATTGGCAAGCTGCGTTTACCATTAAATCAAAGCTCTCCTTTGCTAGGCCAGTCTTTGCTTTCATTGATTGCATGTTGATGTCAATAGATGATGTGTCCCTCACTGACTTGCAGAAGGCCATTGGGTGGATTTATTTTTTATTTTTATGACAGTGTCTGAAGGATTTCTACAGGCGGCGTAGTATGTTATTACTCATTTAATGTTGCTTGTCTTGCCTGGCTGTCTTTAGTTTGCGTTGAAAGATGTCAGATAACCTCCTGTCTCCCTGTGTGTTTGACTGATTAGCAGACTTTCTGGCACGATGTTCTGAACTTTTAATTAGCCGTGCTGTGGCGGCGTGGGTCGTTCCACTGTGGTCCAGACATGAATGTCTCAACAACTGTCTCACAGTCTGTCTTGAAGTTTGGTGGAGACGTTCGTGGTGCCCGGAGGACGACCCAGACTTTTCCTTTAGTGACACCAGCAGATCGTCCTGAGAAATACGCTAACATCTGCTGCATGGAACGGACGGATATTCATGGTTCTCAGATGATGCATCCAAGCAGCTGTGGCCATCATCTGATTGTTCCTTTAGAGCCACAATGAGTGTTCCTAGCAGGGGCTTGCTCTGCCCTCATTGTCTGTGTGTCACTGGAAACAAAGCGTTAGTGCTGTTTTCTCATTAGCTCCACAGACAATATAGTGAATGTTTAAAGTGAGCCCATACTAATGCAATGTTTTCTTTTAATCAAGAACTACGCTGTCTTGCAGATTCTATTATGCATCTTCTATTATTGAATGAGACCTCATCCAGAGTCCCCGCTGTGTCGCTCAGCAGGTGAAGTGCTATTCTGTGTTTTGGGGGGGAAAAGTTCTAATTGTCTGGAAACAGTAGTTATAATCATGACTCAATAGGCAAAGAATTTGTCCCCATTCCTCTTTTTTTTTTCCTGCAGGAGTAAGCAGACAGTGCTCAGACAAAACAAGACAGGTGGAAGGAAAGCTTCTGCACTCCAGATCCAACAGCTCGAACAGAGGCCCAGGATTACACCATTTCTGCAACATGCAATGAATTCTCATTCTTTTTTATCCCTTTTTTCGACAAAGTTCTGCCCCCTCCCTTCATTTCCCCTTACAGCATCCCCGTCCTCTGCCTCGCCAATCTCCCGCTCTTTCCACCTCCTCCTCCTCCTCTTCGCCCTTCGTCTCTCTGGGCCTCAGCTGTTGCATTTATGAAAACAAGACACTCGATTATGTTCACCTCATCGTTGTCCGAGCTCCATCGGAAACCTCATAAATCCAGCGCGGCGTACATCGACCCAACAATTTCTGATATGAGGCCCGAGGCTTGATGGATGATTGCACTTTAAAGGTGCGTGCGTTGTGGTGGCAGCAGTGCTGGTGTTGGGGATTAGTGGCCGATTGATCATTGCGATTGGCTTGCAAACAACAAGCTGTCATTCTGGACGTGAGGGTCATAAATCTGTGTGCGGGCAGCGGGCTGATTGTGTTATTTGATGCCCCGCTCCTGTTGAGGTTGAGTTTGAAATGGGAGAGGTCTGGGTGTCAGAACTGATTGCGTTTAGGCCTGTCAGACATTGTAGGTAATGAGATTTCTGCCTATCGACAGGGCGGGTAGGTGGGGTCATCGGGGTCTGTTGAGGGGTAGAGCAAGAAGAGAGGAAAAGGAGAAGGCTAACTGGTGTCATGGAGGGAGGGACTTATTTTTTTTTTTTACAGAGTATAGTGGACAAGTGAAACAGGAATTAAAGGCCCTGAAAACTTATTTTATCACTCTTTCATCACTTATCTATATTTATTAGTATAGATGGAGTTGTACATGAACATGTAATGATCTGCTAAAAGTTCAGTTTTTGCTGTTTCAGTTGATTATTGTGGGCGGGACTGGGTTTGGAAAAATTTGATGCCCCTTCCCCACCGTGAACCAATCAGGATGTCGGAATATTTGAGTCAAAATCTGCTAATAGTTGTTTCCAGGACACAGCCAAGACACAGACCCGATGAAGCAGAATTTTCACTTTTAAAATTAATACGTAATGTTTTTGTAACTTAAACTTTGTTGCTGATTATTTAGAAATATTTAGTGCTGTGGAGAAAAATTTAAGATGTCAAATCAAGTTTTCGCATCTTTCCTCGCAGCGTTTGTGGCTGAACCCACAAACATCTTACTGCTTTGACTGTTCGATGAGGAGTTTGCACTGTGGTTTATTGCCACAGTTACACACACTAGCTGAGTCCCTTCAACATAATATCAAGCAGCTTCGCCTCATCCATCACAGTACTGTGCCACCCACAGGATTAACTGCAGAATGGATCCAGAATCGAGAATTATCTCCACTCACATGAAAAGATAATAATTAATGTTGATCACATTTTTTTTATTTTTTTTATTATAATCATATAGCAGTTTTGCCAGATCGAGTTGTTTCAACCTTAATTAAAACATTACATGTCCCAAGAGACATTTACTGAATTTATATATAATAAAAAATCAAAATAAAGAAAAACATCACCTGATGCGTTTTCACATTACACCATGTTGTGAACGCCTTCTGCTGGTCTTCATGCTACGAATGTGAACCCACAAGATAATAGATGACAATGCTGCAGGTGCTGACACACCAGCTAACTTTACAGTAAGCTAATATTACAGGGATCTGGAGGAAATGTGGTCGCATGCTGAAATATTTCACGTCTTTGTTTGTGTTTGCCCCACAGCTTCTTTATATTTCTACAGAAAGAGAAGTCCTCCAGGAAAACGCTTAAATCAGGTGAGAAAATGTGCAATGATGGTGGGAGAGAGGAGGAGGAACAGATGAAGCTCGGGTGAGGAGGGAGAGAGGGAGGGAGGGAGGGAGGGAGGGAGGGAGGAGAGTGACGGCGATTGGGGTGGTGGGGGGGGTTGTTGATTGTTTCTCATACAAGAGTGGTATCGCAGACAGATCTCCATGCCAGACCACAGGGTACTCTGGTCTCTGTGTGTCTGTCACTGGAGCCAAAGAGGGAGGGAGGGCTTCCTACAACTCATACATTACCAGTTCCTGTCATCCCTCTCTGTCTTTGTCCTCCTCTCCTGTCTCACTGTGAGTCGAACTCTTTCACTCTGTCTGTATCTCTAGACAATTTTTTTTTTTTTTTGCCACAGTCTGAGTAACTTATCGGAGAGTCTGCAGAAATATGGTCCACATCAGTTTGCAGCGCGGTGAAGAACATCAGCACAACTGGGATTAAATTGTCCAAACTGACAACCGGAGGAGCTTTCATCTGTCGTCTTTCAAAGGTGAGTGTTGCATTTCCCTCAAAATGTTTCTTCTCCTCCTGTGACATGCTGCATATAGCCTAATAGCCTGTGATGTTATCTGTTGTTTTTTTTATTGACAGGACATTTTACAGAATAAATCATTAAATTTGGCCATATTTTGAAAATGATGATATGAGGGATTCACATGATCCTTACAAAAGCAGAAATCACTTTGACATTTTTAGACTCAGTCAGAAAAATGAAAACAGCAGCTCTTTGTTTTGAGGGGAAAAAAATCAATTTAAAACGTCTATTTTTTATGGTCACCTTCTTGGGCCTCGTACTGATGGTTTTTCTAATAAGCATCATTTTTATGAAAAGTTCCAAATCTGGAAATCTGAACTAAATGTGGTGGGCAGCATGTTGTGGGGAGACTGGGTTAGCAGACACTGGGCCAAATCTGCGAGCAAAATGGCGATCAACAAGTGTGAAAACGAAATGAGCACGCTGTGATGGCCCCACGCCCTCATGCTGCCCTCAGCCTGGATCTCATCACGCTGCCGCTTTTCTCCACTCTCCTCTTGCTCTTCCTGTATTTCATCTCTAAAGCTTAAATGAATTAATATATTTAATGACCCACTCTTTATGCATTTCCCTCCCGTGCAGGCTGCTTAACATGTTGAACGACTCATCAGTGTTTTTAGTAAAACACCAACATGTTTCACTTTTTCTTGCAAAAATAACCCAAATTATAAATGAAGTTCATTCTTATCATTTTCTCTCTGTGCGCTCAAGACTCTTCAGCTGCGCCTTCCTTCCTTCCTTCCTCTCCCACCACCACCGGCATTTCGCTCCCTCGGGCCGCGCACCCCTCCATGCTGACGGAGAGAGTCCCTGTCGCCCTGATGTCCTCAGTTGTCGCCCCGGAAAAACCCACCTCCAACACCATGGGCCCCAAAGAGGTCAGAGCAGATCTGACGCCACTCTAGTGGATTAATGGCATGCCACTCGGTCTGATTAAGAAAACTTAATTGAATCACTGCATGGTGCAAGCGTCTTAATTAAGTTTATTTCTCTCTGACTTGGTCTGTCTGACTCAATTTATGCAGACCTGAAAAAAACACTGGGTGGGAAAAACAGCCGTAACTGTAACACCTGGTTCTCTGGAAGCTAGAATGTGTTTTTATAATGTTTAATGTTTACTTAATTCGTAGAATGTTCAAACAATGTTCGAACATAAATTAGAGAATGATAATGTGAGAGTGAGACTTTGGTGACAGGTTCACCATGTGCTCAGTCATTAAATCACAAATGCAAGTTTGTACATGGAAATGTGATCCATCTGCTGTATTTTCCTGTTCTATCTTATCAATGCACTTAATCTGCCTTTCTTTACATCTGACTGCACATGACTAAATAGGAGATAAATATACAGTCGCAGTTTAAACTAGTATTCCTGCAGCAACTGTTGCATCTGATTGATTTTTAACTGTGTGACCTGTATTTCGTTAGGTGGAGCTGATCCTCGTGAAGGAACAGAACGGGGTTCAGTTCACCTCGACCACCTTAGTGGCTCCAACCCCTGCTCAGACCAACCCCAGCGGGGAGGAGGAGAGGGAGACGTGGGGGAAGAAAATCGACTTCCTCCTGTCTGTGATCGGGTTCGCCGTCGACCTCGCCAATGTCTGGAGATTCCCCTACCTCTGCTATAAGAATGGAGGAGGTGAGACGGCTCAGTGGAAGTGGGGGGGGGGCAGGGGGTGGACAGAGAGGGGAGGAAGGGAGTTGTGTGTTTCATGTGAGAGAAGAAGATCATCTTCCTCTCCTATGAGAGCAGGGAGGGAAGGAAGGAAAGAAAATGAAATGTAGGAGAAAGGAGAGAAGGTGAAATGAAGGATATACATGCATATATGTGCAGTGTTTGCACATATATGCAGGTGTGTGTGTGTGTGTGTGTGTGTGTGCGTGCGTGCGTGCATGCGTGCGTGCATGCGTGTGTGAGAGCTCCTTGTGCTCATTGGTTGTTGTTTGAGAGATTTTTTTTTTTTTCAACCCTTCCCAGAGATCAAAATAGGGGAAAAACCACCACAGCTGCTCCGAATAGATTAGCTCTAACAATCAGTGCCACTAATTACGGCTGTTTAACATAGAGCTCTCATTACGTTTAAGAGCTGTAAATGATACTGTAGCCATAGTCGAGGCTGACTATATGTCCCCAAATCCTGCATGGTGTCATAACTGTATTTCTGGAAAATACTGAGTTTAATTTGAGGTGATTAATCTTTTTTTATTATTATTATTATTACAATTTGGAGCATTTTAAGCCTTCGCTGACAGAGATGAGGGCAATCAAGGGAGAGAGAGAGAGATGGGGAATGACATGCGGCAAAGGTTCCCATCCATTTGCAAACCAGGGTTGCTGTTGTGCATGGTAGACACCTTAACCCCTGTGCCACCAAGGTGCCCAACTATTTTTAAGAGTGCTGATAATCAGCATATTCCCTTCCCTGTGATTGCACTGGGGTCATGTAATCCAATCATTTGTGGCAGATGATCATATCTCCATAAGCCTCGTATAGGCTGTTGTAGCTAATCTAATCTCCTCATGGGGCTCTCTGCAGCAGACATGACACGGAATGATTTGCCTTTGGCGTCAAGTCAGAGAATGACACCAACTGATATGTTTTATTTATGTGAGGCATCACTGATCAATGATGAATATTGTTCTTTACTCAGTCGTGCATTCGTTGTAGGTTAGGGTTGCATTATGATGCTCAAAATGAAATCATGTTTCTGTCTTGAAATGCTATTCAACAACAAAATGTAAAGTTTCTAACTGACAGAAAGAGAAACTTTCTTTTCTCCTGAAATGCATGTGCACAGCACTTCAGAACGTAGCCTCGTTAAGTTTTGCCCGTCTCCGTGTGTGCAGGTGCGTTCCTGGTGCCGTACCTGTTCTTCATGGTGATAGCGGGCATGCCTCTCTTCTACATGGAGCTGGCTCTGGGACAGTATAACAGAGAAGGGGCAGCAGGGGTGTGGAAGATCTGTCCCATATTTAAAGGTAGGAAGTGACACGTCAGAGGACACATATTCTGACGGACAGACAGACAGACAGACAGACAGACACATGCCCACACTGGGGGATGTACACATGCAAATTACCCTTTCCTGACACCTGCATGTTCTCACAGGAATGCTTGCACATGTATATTAAATCTGTCCATCATGGTATGTCCATCTGCCTACGTGCCTGTCTGTCTGTCTGATAGTGCACTTCTCCTAATATCTACATGTCTTTCTGTCTGCTTGCCTGCCCACATGCCTGTCTGTCCACATGCCAGTCTCTTTTGTCTGCTCGTCTCTGCGTCGAGCGGCGACAGGCATTGTTTATCCTCCCCACGACGTCAAGGTTCTGCTGGCACTGAGATGGAAAGCGAACGGAAATTGGGCTTTCAGACTCCTGTCCTGATTGTCCAAACACCCCTGTCGAGCAGCGGCGAGGAACGCTGGCTGACGCCCTCTCGGGGCACTTTTCAACACATCGATAAGCAAGGCGCATCCGGACGTGCACTCATAGAGAGACAAGCATTAAGACCAATTCGCGTTTCCCGGCATCTCAGCAAAGTCGCTGGCTGAAAATATAATGATAGCCTTTGCTCGGCTCAGCTTTTTATGCAGTTTACTAGCTGTGACTTGTGTGCGTTTGTCCATCTCTGTCTTTGCACTGTGCTGCTCTGATATCATTGCTTGTCATTTTCTTTATTTTAAAAAGTTTCACTTCAATCCATATTTAACACCTCACTGTGAATCTAAAGATGCAAATACCTCAAATCCCATTATGACCACCTGACCGTACCGCTGACTTTTGTTACATCATGTCTTTGCTGGTCTGAAGGTGGCCCACAGTGTGTGTGTGTGTGTGTGTGTGTGTGTGTGTGTGTGTGTGTGTGTGTGTGTGTGTGTGTGTGTGTGTGTGTGTGTGTGTGTGTGTGTGTGTGTGTGTGTGTGTGTGTGTGTGTGTGTGTGAGTGTCTGAGCGTGTGCCTCCTGTGTGTGAGCACGCGGCGTCTGTCAGGGACCACACTGAGTAGGTTGACGTTCTAATCACACACTTCACTCTCTCTCTGTCTCTCAGCGGGAGGATAACAGTAATTATTCAAATACACACACACACACACACACACACACACACACACATGCCCGTATTGACAGTAATTATTCTGATCAACAAGCTGGTTTCCTCTCAGGATCAATGCATTTGAAGAAAAACTGCCAAGAAAAGGGAGACGGAGGGAGATGGAGAGAAAACATGGCCGCATGCGGCGCTAATAAGAGGCATCGCTCCCTGGGCAAATATCACATCCACGTTACAAAGGAATCAATAAGGCACAGTTGTGGTCATGCCTCTCAGCAAAGGTTAACAATTAAATTCAGCCTTAGAAGAGTGGACATTGTTTCAGATTTACAGAAAGGGTAGATGTGTTGATAATGAAGGCATGAAGAGGCGATCTTTAGAAGTTGTGGTGCTCTCTTTGAGACCGCAGGCGTGCATCACAGCCTTCTGTACTCATACTGAGCAAGAGATTGTGTTATATGGTGGTAGATTAAGTCAGAGCGTAGTCACAGTTTGAACCGTGCATGAAACATATCTGTTTCTACTGATTCACGGCGGTTCTTCATGAATACCTAACAATCATAACCTCATGAGATTTTAAACAGGCTCGCAATTTAAAGTCGAATAAGAGCACTTACATGCCTAAGATTAGCACTGTAAAGAGTTTGATTATCATTTGGTTCACTGTGTGGGGCATGATAACAGCCTACAGTATGCATGAAAGTGTGAAAAGGTGACCATGTGGTGCCCATCTAAGAGAAGTCAGAGTTTTGATCCCTTGAGCAAGATGATTCACGATTTCCTGATCAGCAAACAGTCCTACAAGTCCTGCACTAAAAGTAACTTAACTACTTTAAATACAGTTTGATAGTTTAGTCCAGTGGTTCCCAACTTACTGTAGGAGTTGTACCATCTAAGGATACTGTAGGATGATGTATTGTGCTGTTGTTTTTGTCAATAATAATAATAATAATAATAATAATAATAATAATAACAATGTATTTTTTAAAAAAAGAGGAAACAATCTGATTTGTTATATTTATATTTTGGACTTTTCTCTTATTTTCCCTTTTTTTTGTGAAACATTAACTTACCTATCTGGACCTGTTTTATGGGGCAGTGTTCTGCCTTTATTTGATAGGTGACAGTAGAAAGTTGGCAGAAAATGCGAGCGTGACTGAACCCCTTGACCATCAGGGCACCTCCCATCTGACACCTGAAATATAACAAGTGGTCCCGGCTACAATGCTTTTTTGTAAGAGGTTATAAGCCAAAGGTTTGGGAACCTCTGGTTTAATCTCTAACAGTGCACTGTGTGTTTGAACTTCATCATGTTTTGTTCACAGGAAATCGTAGTTTAGAATATAACAAGCAACTACAGCTGTGTGTCTCTGTGAAATAAAGTGCAGTACAGAATGACAGTACTCGAGTAGTACTTGTAGTTCTTTTCCACCAATGGACACTTTTGAAGCCGTGGAAGTCAGCCGTGAAAAGCAGTAGCCTGTGATTCAGGAACAATGCAGCAGGACCAAGGCGCTAATGGGCACGTGGGATGTTAGATTCCACTGAGGTGCCCCTTTACAATATCTCAGGTGCTAATTTGGTAAAGCCAATTTCCCCCTCATTCTATCTTTGTCTTTAATAGCTATGATTATTAATCACGTGTCTCCCTAACAGGTGTAGGCTTCACAGTGATCCTCATTTCCCTCTACGTGGGTTTCTACTATAATGTCATCATCTCCTGGGCGCTCTTCTACCTCTTCTCCTCATTCACCGGCGAGCTGCCGTGGGTCCACTGCAACAACACCTGGAACAGTCCCAACTGCTCCGACTGGGCTGACAACAGCTCAGTCAGTGACGTTTACAAGGCCACCCCTGCTCAGGAGTACTTTGAGTGAGTGGGCCTGGAGTAAAGCTTTCTATAATTTATTGATATCTCTTTGATATAGTTAGTTCTGATTTGAAAAAAAAAACAGACATAGTAAGTTTGAAGCCTCACTTTGCTCTTGAAAATTTTTCCTTGCGTAGTCAAACTTGTATGACAACTTAGCAAATATATGTGTTTATTTATATGTATATGTATATTCACGGCGGTAATTGTATCATTTCTGCCACATAAATGGCTTCATAACACGATGTTCCACTGCAAAATCAAGTGAAGCAAAACAATATATTAATGCATTCAAGCACCACCTGTAATTTTAACTGTAATTATAAACGCTCTATATTTTGCTGAGGTCATTGAACCCGTGGCAAATCTGGAAACCGCAGTTAAACGCAAACGTACTTTACTGTATATGACCGAGGTTTCACTGGACATCACCCACACAGTTCCACTGCAGGAAGTGCACAAGAAAAAAAGTTTGCTACAGTGCAATAATGCCATGCAGAGTTGGCTCAACGCAGAATAACTGAAGTAACTGTAATTACTATCGGCCCTATTTTCTAGATTAAGTAAGGTCTTAGAATATCTGATTCTGAATAATTAAAGAGGAGTCTGGCTGCATTTAGCTCATGTTGCCTCCCTCCCTGTGAAGCCGACCAGGTGTCTCCAACTCCGGCAAGTGAGGGGTTGTTCTGTTGTGACAGTTGAGGCACTCCATCCATGCTAGTTAAAATGGCTGTGGGCTGCTTACACAGACCCACCTGCAGACAATTTTACCGCATCGGTTGATCATTGGCTGAGCCTATTCAGCCTCATCGGTTGTCTCTGTCTCTGAAATTATCTGAATCAAAGCATCAGCAGTGATACTATAATCCTTCAGGTGACTTGTGTCACTGAATGCAAATCTGTTACCTTTCATTGTCAATGCAGTTTCCCTGTGTTGGCAGGCTGTCGTGATCTTTGAGAGCTTTTAATTTACTAAAATGCAAAATTTTAAGAGACGTATCAATATCTCATGTAGCATCTGCGAGGCCAGATTTCCCGGAGTCTTATGTCTCTCGTCAGTGATGAATCCCAGGTAGCTTCCGAAAAGAGCAAGTGTTGATTATGAAGCTAATTTTGTGCAGGATATCAAGATCCAGATCCAGGTGTGCAGCCCAACTGATGCCGTGAATGATAATGACGTTCAGGTGGCGTCGTCGTTTGCTAGAAGCCATAGCCACACGGCTCCTGACTGCACTCAGCACATCTAGAATCAGTTCATTCAGGGTAAACTAGAAATGTCGCCGGGTGAGGCGGGCTCAAAGTGCAGCTCTGCAGGACTCCAAGATGCAGTTACATCATAACTGCACCTGTGTCTCTGGCTTGGTCATTGTGTCAGGGGCAAGCCTGGCAGGTCTCAGAACATGTCATCATTTGTGTCCAGGAGGTTGTGTGTACCCGGCTGCTAAAAAAAGAATACCTTGCATGCTTTTCTGGTTAAAACACAGAGTTCTTGTGAGCATCTCTTGTGGCCAGAAAACACGAACTTTGTTCGCTGTCTGCAATGAGGGCACTATCTGTATCTGTGGCACTTACAATGCTATGCATAGTGTCAGATACAGATAAAGTGGAGATTTTTGGTTCTTTCTCTGGGATTTAGTTCAGTGCTTTCAATATTCCTGAGCTGCTCCCTTCAGGCCTCTGCCCAGTGAGTTCTTTGTTGGTTAGAATCTACTAAATACAAGACCTTAGATCATAAATGATGACTCAGGAGCGGTCATGGCTCTTACCAGAATCTCTTCTTTCCTTAGACGAGGGGTGCTCCACATCCAGGACAGTAACGGTATCGATGATCTGGGCCGTCCACGCTGGCAGCTGACTTCCTGTCTAGCTGTAGTGATTGTTCTGCTCTACTTCAGTCTCTGGAAGGGAGTCAAGACCTCTGGCAAGGTTGGAAATGGCACAGTGGCCATGTTTCTTAATGTGAAAACCGCAACAGTATCATAACTCCTAGGAAGCTTTAAGTGTGTCCACTCCATTCAAGACATGGAATTATTTTAAGGACGTGTTATAGGGAAAATGCTGCATCTTCTAGTCCAGTTTAAAGCCACTAATCAGTTAAAGATCACTGTTTGATTGTCTATAAATGTGTTCTTCCCTTTCCACTCTCTTGCATGCGTGCATATGCGTGCATCTGACATTGTGTGTGTATGGCCTTCTTTCCCTGTGTAAATGTGTATGTGTTTATCTGTGCGTGTGCGCATGTGCGTGCGCGCGTGTATGCTCCCTGCACGACCCCTCCAGGTTGTGTGGATCACAGCCACGATGCCCTATGTGGTCTTGACTGTGCTGCTGCTCCGCGGAGTCACTCTGCCCGGAGCCATCGATGGCATTAAGGCCTACCTCTCTGTGGACTTCCTGAGGCTCTGTGATGCCAAGGTGAGTGTCAACAGGAAGGGGAGGGGGGGGGGGGGGGGGGGGGGGGGGTGCATGAGTGAGGTGAGAGCGCTGGGGTGCGGATGAAGAAGAAAGGGAGGCATTGGGAGGTGGCTGTGGCTGAAAGACACTTAAAAACACTGCTTCAACAGGTGTAATTTTCTTCATCCAGCATTAGCACTTAAAATGAAAAAGGAGGGTAGCTTTTATCTTGTTGCATATATGTCTGGCTATATCATGCTAACATGCTAAGCTAGTCTTAGCATATGGGATATATGTTGACGGATAATTTTGAAACTGCTGTCAGTGCACAGCAGATTGAGGGTGTCATCACCAACTCTTGAGCTGCTTTTGCATTCATGCTTCAAACCATTTTTTTATGAAAGTCTTCATTGTGAACATTATGTGGTCAAGGCTGCAGCAACAAGGTGTCACTGCTAAAGGGGAACAACAGCAATGCTGACATATTTTCAGTGTTGATTGTGCTCCGTAATTACATGCTCAGAAAAAAAAAAAAAAAAATGTTCCATATCAGGCAAATCACAGCAGCAGTGAGCCCAGAACAAACGGTCTGAATGGAGGACTGCAGGAAGAAAACTCAATTTAAAAGACAGAAATCAGGACGAGAAGGAGTAGAAAACAAACCCACAAACACAACCGTTCCCTGAATCGTCTTTCATTTTGATCTGCAGGGTCACGGTTGAATGTGGAACTATTCCTGACAACTCAACGAATGCATATAATCTGAGAGAACTGTCAGCCTCCCCTCATTGTATGCTGTGGTTTGCAGTGTTAAGTGTCGTTAGAGAGGCATTTCCTCAACACATGAAATCATGTGAGAGAAATGTATGTTTAGTTTCCAATGTTTTCTTCATCTGTGAAAGCCACAATCACATCTTATAACAATAGCTTATTTATCTTAATAGCAGGCGCTAAAGGCTCAATAAGTAAGCATGCAGGACTAAAGGTATAGAGAATGATAGCGAAAGCAAGACGGAGAGAGAGATAGAGAGATGCACGGCAGCAATTGGAGAATTAGATTAGGTAGATGCATGGAGCAGTAATTTGCAAAATTACCCCCCGTATTCACTGGCGTCTTTCATCTACTGCCGTTGAATGAGTTTCCTGCAATTATCCCTAATAATGGCTTTTTTCCTCTCCTGTGCCTTTTGTTTGCCGCTTCACACAAGTGTGCTCGTTCTGTCGCTCCCCAGGTCTGGATTGAGGCAGCGACACAGATCTGTTTCTCTCTGGGTGTGGGGTTTGGCGTGCTAATCGCCTTTTCCAGCTACAACAAATTCAGCAACAACTGTTACAGGTAAAGACACGCTGGGAGAGGCGGGAGGGGATTCACGGAGAGGCCCACAGGACGGGGGAGTTGCTCCTGCACACACGCACACACGCAACATAAGCAGGTGAATTACAATAACCTTTGAAGTTCCTTGAAACCCGCCTTGTCTTTGACGCCATGCAGTGCAACAGACAGCCGTAGCGCCAATCGAATCTGTCGCACTCTTTGAAAATCATCAGCACCCCACAGGAGGCTTTTATCGCCTTTTTTTTTTAATGTTTCTGATAAGTGACACATGACACCGTCCACCTTCGGGATTTCTCCTTGAACATAACACCAAATCACTGAAAACACGTCGCAGCAAAATGCCAAAAATGCCTGGAAAAATAATGATTTTAATTTTTAGCGATAACTGCCACTGACTCGCCCGTCACATAACTGGGACAAAACACTGACCACCTGATTAATCCATAAAATTGATTAACGGTCTCCAAACTATTCTCCAGCCTCGTTCCAGCAAACTAACATTCTCTTCATGTAAAAGCCGAGACGGTCATTGACCCAATTCTGACATGCTCTTTAATTGACTAACTGCTCTATTGTACTGATGACTCACTGCTCTCATTCTGGGCTGTTTTTTTTTTTTTCCATCTTATTTGATTTCATTGACCCAGAGACGCCATCATCACCAGCTCCATCAACTCTTTGACCAGTTTCTTCTCCGGTTTTGTGGTCTTCTCCTTCCTCGGGTACATGTCCTACAAGCACAACGTAACCCTGGACAAAGTTGCCAGAGATGGTATGGTATTATTCATCTAGTCTGGACTGGTCTTTATTCACGCTGTAGATTTTTGGAGGCAGATCACACTGTGTGTTGCAGGAAAATATCAAATTTCCTTGAGCACATTGGTAGAAGCCATATCCCATAGTATTTGTCATTGCACTTGCCGAACCTACTGTTTTGGGTCCTCCTCGCATGTCAGTAATGTTGTGTGTGACATAAGAGTGGAAGGTACACTGTGTAAAGACAGGATGTTGAGTCTGCCACAGCAGTTAAGTGACAATGCACAGTACAAGCAGGACAATGTGCATTCTTTAATTACTCCGAGAGTCAGTGATATTTCAGATGAGCTCTCTGTAGTTGCCAGGATGTAATCGATGAAGAAAGCCCACGTGGCTGGATTCAAATGCCACCCCTGCAGTTAGTGGGCCCGGCGTCCTTACAAGGCGATTAAAATGAAGCACGTCGCACAAACTCTCCCCCAGCATGAAGACTGGTGGCTGCTTGTGCGTCCGCGTTAAATGCTGCAAACACTGATTTGAGTTTGTGCTGTTTTCTTTACCCTCTCTTGATCTTCTTCTCCTTCAGGTGCTGGTTTGGTGTTTGTTATTTACCCAGAAGCCATTGCAACATTACCTGGGTCGTCAGTGTGGGCGGTTATCTTCTTCATCATGCTGCTGACGCTGGGCATTGACAGTGCAGTGAGTGTGCACCCCGCCACCCACTCACCCACACACACACACACACACCTGTTGTTTCAGCCAGGCGACAGCTGGCTTTGCGCTGTATTCTAACTCCTGTGTCTTCTGTTGCAGATGGGTGGGATGGAATCGGTGATCACAGGACTGATTGATGAGTTTAAATTCCTCCATAAGCACAGAGAGCTGTTCACCCTCTTCATCGTCGTTTCCACCTTCCTCATATCTCTCTTCTGCGTTACAAATGTAAGTTTCATACCGCGCGCTCTGTGCGATGCATGTTCGTGCGTGATTGTTAATATTCATCTTTGCACTGCGTTGGACTGCAGCAATTTCATTCATAAATTTGATCATTTTCCACAAACTCGGCTTGTGCATCGTACTAATCAAAGGATCAAGTTTCTGCAAATGCAAGGAACTGAATCATCTGAATGTTTTTTTCTTTTCTGTTTGTCCTTACCGTAAACCTGTATGATAAAAGTTAATGTAATAACACAATCATTATACATTCATGTTGTTTCTTCAGGGTGGGATGTATGTGTTCACTCTGTTGGACCACTTTGCGGCAGGGACATCGATTCTCTTTGGAGTGCTTATTGAAGCCATCGGCATCGCATGGTTTTACGGTGAGAAAGAAGCACGGGAAAAAAACAGATGATTCATGCTTTCATGGTCAGCAAAGCTGATGCCACATTAAGGGTTTGATGAGAAATCTGTTGCGCATGGGCGTGCTGTGCCTCAATGCAACGTAGTTCTATTAGACGTAAGGCTGCGGCAGCTACAGCGTCCATCCCGGCAAATTGTTTTGGCCTCTTCAGTGTGTGCTCGTGTATTGTCAGGATATATGGTTGCCGTGGTGCTCGTGAGGGCTGGGGAGGAGTTTTGACCACTGCCACTGTTACCTCTGTGTTCGCGCAGCAGTGGTGTGCCAACACATAAAGAAAATTGCAGCTGGGGAACAGGCAGTTACCATTTGTCATGGACAGCAGTCAGCTGTCTAATAGCTAGGTTGTAGATTGTTGTGGGTGGCAAGTGGGGGGTGGGGGGGGCTCAAAGTCCCTTTCTCTCCAGATGTCCAAATCCTATTGACACCGGATTTTACACAGTTGTGCCATCATCTCTATAACACTCTATGCTTTTTTTTTTTAGGTTTGCTTCTTCCAACACACCAAATCTCTCTAAACTATTATGTATTTCTGCATGATCAGTACAACATAGAAGAAAAACTTTACTGGGTTATTAAACTCTTTTTACTTGTACTTTGTGGTGTTTGTTAGGGCCCTAAAATCCAACCCCTGATGTATTGATCGGGGGTCTCTCATTGTTCTGTAAACAAATGCAGCAGTCTTAGCCATGGTTTTAGTGGTTTTCCTCCTTAGAAATTAATCGCGAAAGACCAACTGCTTTCTGATGGATATTTACCCTCCATGTATTTCACCTCCAGCACCACCAGCTGAAAACAAGAAAAACTGACTTTTCATAGAGTGTGAAAAAGTCACCCTCACACTGAAACACTGTATTATAAGGACAATCTGAAGGTCAGGGAGAATGGTTGACCTGAACTTCCGTATTGAGTTTCTTGTCTCATGTCTACTGAACCTGACTGTGGAGAGATCCATAAATGGCTAAATACTAAACAGGCCCCAGGCGGTGGGGTCAGCGTATTGCCACACTTTGGTGGGTCCTGACCTTGGCAAGTCAGATAAATCAAGCCTCAGGCTTCAGTGGGCCTTTTTTTCCCCATCCCCATAACTGCTGACAGGAACCCTTGACCCCTGGCCACCGTGGTCTTTCGTTCTGCTGTCCACCACATAAGCACATTTAGCTGTGCTGAATACCTGCTCGTCAGTCTGGATATACTCCTCTGCAGTGAGAGATGCCTTCCAGCCATGAGAGAAAAAGTGTACAGCCAGGTTTGTGAGAGACAGAAAGTCATGATAAGGTAGAAACAGTGCTGCAACTCAGTACAGTTGGCTGTGCAGAGTGGCTTTACTTACTGACATGGTCAAATTGTGGATTGCATTTTTACTAACAAGCTGCAGTGTCATGGCTGTCTGCATGGTCAACTTCTGATTTAAATTTATGCATAGGGACCATATACACCAATTCCCTTCAATACCTGATATTCTCAAATACACAATGTACCAAACAAACAAACAAGGAGTGCGCTCTGAACCCGCTGTGAATATAATCCACAGTACTGTGTGTGCATTTGACAACTTCAGCAAAGTCTGTATTTAACCATGTATTGGAAGTAATACAAAGTACTTCCATGTGTTTCAGGAGTGGACCGGTTCAGTGATGACATTGAGGAGATGATTGGCCAGCGACCAGGAATGTACTGGAGGCTGTGCTGGAAGTTTGTCAGCCCCTGTTTGCTCCTGGTGAGTGTGTGCACAGTTTTAGAGGTGAACGTAGACAGCAGGATGAAAGTGTTGGCTTTGACCCCTTTTATACAGTATCCAGCAGTTCTTCAGTGCATTGCTTATAGGCAGCTAGATGAGCCCAGATGTTTCCAGCCCAGATGTTTTCCAGCCCTTTTTCCAGCGTAAAATCAACACCGAATCTCTTTTGAACTGATCGAAGTTGATGGAAAGTCCTTTTCTTCCATAGTTCATGGTGGTGGTGAGCTTCGCCACGTTCAACCCACCAAACTACGGCTCCTACATGTTTCCTCCATGGGCTAACATGGTCGGGTGGTGCCTGGCCATTTCCTCCATGACCATGGTGCCTCTGTACGCCATCTACAAGCTGTGCACGCTGCCTGGAAAGTTTTGCGATGTAAGTCGGAGCTGTGACGTCTTGGCAAAACTGGAGTGAGGGGAAATGAGTTATTATTGTAATTTTCAAGTACAAATGACAATCTTTCATCTTCTATAAGCTTTGCCTTGACAGAGATCTCTCATTAAACATCGAGTATTCTTTTTAAAAAATCTTTATCTTCGAACTTTTTAAAAAATATGTCAATTGCTTTTGGCCCTCTCTCCTGACACAGAGACTGGCTTACGCCATCACCCCGGAGACAGAGCATCACTTGGTAGACAACGGGGAGGTTCGGCAGTTCACAGTAAGTGCTGACTTCATTCTGAAGAAGTTTTATCATATCAACCATTATGACTTGTACAGTGGGATCATACTCTGTTTTTTCCCCACAGCTGCATCACTGGCTGGTGGTCTGAAAATTACAGAGAGAGATAGAGAGAGTGAACGAGTGAGAGAGCGAGAGAGGATGAGAGTATGGCTATTGGGTGGATGAATGGATGCACAGCAAAGGTCTGCAGAACTAAGAAGAAGAAAGAAATAGCCATTTAAATCAGTCACGGTGATGGTGTCGGTGGGGTGGGAGCAGTTTAAAAGTGCCGACAGAAAACCCATAGAAACTGTAACGTTCTTTCATTTCTCCGCTGGATGTGTGAAGCTGTGCATTGACCCTCTGCACCATTGTTTTGACACTGGTGAATGGGATTCAGTCAAACAGGCAATGTGGCATTCAGGCTGCTTAAGGAATACCCTGCAAGTTTTACACGTAATGACAGAGGAAAACTCAAAATGTTGACGAGGTATTTCTTTAAGGCAAGGTGTACAATAAAAAGATTCAAGATGTCGTTTTGTTGCTGTTACACAAAACATCTGGAAATCTTTATTTCCAAAATGCGTCATCTGTTTTCGGAAACACATTTTTTCTTTTAAATAATTTGTCCTTAATCTATATTTTCTCAGTCAGATTGCAGATAAGCAGTGGAATGTTTTCAGGTTGTTATTCTGGATCAGTTAGACGTGTGATGAATGCCACAGCTTTTACTGAATCCCAGTCCACGTGCATGTCTCGTTCATAATATACATTTATTTCATTGCTCTTCTTTAAAGACTGTTATGTCACAAACAATTCCTGCAGACTTTGAGAGAAAAGGACGCCCGCTTTTGTTTACATCAGGACAATTTACAGGAAAGAACCAACTAAAAATAACATCACTTGAATAACTAAAAACTGGACAAAATGACTCATCAGTTACAAATCAATAGAATTGATTGTCTGAAAATAGAAGTCACTTCCTCTCACTCTTCCTGTTTTTAGTTATGCTGGATGGACCAACAAAAACAGTCTGGCCAGTCATGCAGTTGGGGAGTGTTGACAAGGAATGGTTTATTGTAACGCTGTCATTCCATCACATGGGTGAAAAAATTGTAAGACAAAAAAACAAACCAACTAAAGCTGAACCTCAACCTGAACCTGTCTATAATCAGGCTCGAATGGGTTTAAACAGCTGCATCAAAGCTCCACCAGCCTGATCAGCGGACAAACACTCGTCAACTTCCAAATGATTGTCACTGACACGCAGACTAAAACATCATCATCACCCACACCGCTGATCCAATCAACCAAAGACTTAAAGGAACAACAAGAAACGATATCGCTTTCTCACATGAACATATATTGCCAAGGGATTTTCTTTCTTTTAATCAATAGACCACTTGATTGTTAACATCGTCGCACCGGGTCAATCTCTCTTCCCCGCTCTAGCAAATCAGTGCCAGCGCACGCTCCCTTTTCACTTCTGTTCAAACAGGTTGTTGTGTGTATTTTTCCCACAAAGGTGGTGATTTGAAAGCTACGACTGACACATTTCCAGGAAGCACAAAGCTTTAATTTTACCATTTACACAATCTTCTTCAGTGTTTCAAGACTGTTTAAAGAGCTGCTTTTTATTGAACTGCAAACTAATAGTGTGTAAAGTAATATATGAAGTAATTTAAGTTATACATCTGTGTAAATGTAGTGTAGAGGGGCTTGTATCGTATTGTACTGTATGATATTGAATAACAAGACCAATTATATATAAACATATATAATTACTTTGTTACTGTGAAGTTAATACATATTAATACATATTAGCCTTAAGGATCTTGATGAGAACTACATGGGAAATCCATCTAAACTCTCTTCTCATGAACTCTTTCTGTTCAATCAGAAACCATTTTTCCAACCATTTGCTTTCACCTTGTGGTTCATGTAAGACACCGAAGGGTTCATTATGTCCCAAACTGTACGCCTGTGCTGCTGTTCTGTGCCTTGTGGTGTTTCTGACTGTATGACTTCGTTTTGTACTGTCAAATCAAGTATAATTAATTAAATTATTACATTTAAAGTGTCCCTCTCTGCTTTGTCTTCTTTTTTCTTTCTTTTATCACTCTTAATCCCTTTCCCTCTCGCACTTTTGTAGAAGGTCAGACGGGGACACACGTAAAACTGCATCCTGCAACAAGGCAAAAGGACTTCTTGTTTTTTTTTTTTTTTGTCATTTAATTACATTTCTGCCATTATCTGAAGCTTGATTCCCGAATGGAAACAAATGCTTTAACATTTGTCATTATCACATGATGCACCTAATTCAAACTTTTTTTCCCCAAATACTCTGAAATTAAATGACATATTAAGTCACTTATACTTTAGTTATTAACAATCATCGAAGTTCACACACACAGTCATCTTTTGGTTTTCTTTAGAAGCTGTAGAAATATCCTCAAAGTATTAAAATGTTGTCTTCATTAGTGGCAAAAGTGTCAGGGCTCCTCTTTAACGCTTTCGCTCCACAAACTGAATAAAGATTAATGATCTCGCCATTATGTTGGGTTGAATTTTCCAAAATGAGTCATCTGGCCTCCAAACAGATCTATATGCATGTAATGTCCTGCATCCAAACAGAGGGAGCGGGAACAGGGAAACAAAGAGGCAGCCCTAACGTGGTGAAGAGTACCTCTAATTGTTGTGAGCTTTTTCAAGAGTGGTCAGCATGACCCTGAATCAACAGTGTTCATTATAGTCACCAGAGAGCCAACACACACTTTCTCAGGGCCAATCCACTCAGACAGAGGACCCGATATCCACAGCAGACAACATCTGGGTGATTACTGTCTAAAAAGCTTTCAGATATATTGACGTCTGTTATAATTGGCGGGTGTCCTGACCATCATTCCTCAGTTCGTTTTTTCTTGTACCATTTATGCGCGATTGACCTTTTGCAAAAAGAACCAGACATATTTATTTAAAGCAGGACACACTAACCTCCTGTTGTGCCTGTGGGTGTCCACTAATTATAGTCCCGCTCAGTAGTAACTTATTATGGGTTATTCATTGGACCCTTTGTGGAGGAAAAGACAGGAATACATGCTTTGTGGATGAAATGTGTCATCTTTGTCATTTCACCCTATTTCATCCCTGACCAAGCACAAAATCCCTGCACCATTTGTCCCTGCGTGACTGAGTTTGCTTGATATTCTTACAGTATTCTCAAACGGACTGCAGCTGGGAAGAGGGAATTATTACTTCAACAAGGCAGACCTGCAGTCTCGCTCGCACCGTCCATTCTTCGTACACTTTACATGGCATGGCAGGGGCTCCTCAATGAGTCCAAATGTGTGTGTTTGTTGATGCCACTTTTCCTCCATTTGTTGACACGGGTAAAGGGCTCTGACAGATGTCGGCTGTGCGGTTATCCAAATGTTGTCAAGCCAGGACAATTGCAAAGCAATTGTGGCCACAGGAGGGTAGGGTTTAAAAGGTGCCATTATCACATCCAATAAACAACAGCAGTTATGTATAATTTCATGTCTTGCCACTGACGCTGAAACTGAAAGGATAGAGGAGAGGTAGAAGGAATTGGATTTTCTTATTTAGAGGTGCACTGCGGCACATGACATTAGCTTTGTCATAACACATCTCTCCAATACTCGTAATGTCTGTGAAGACTCTCATTCGTCCAGGTCATGATACTTCTAAGCACTTAGATAATACTCATAATGAATGATTGGATGAAGATGAGATAGGTTTGTATATAGCGTTGCAGCTGCCTGCCTGTCCCCCCTTGTCCTGGCTGTCCGTATCCTGCTGCTTGGACGATTGGATCTCCTGAGAAGCTCAGGCACTGGGTGGGTATCTCTGGATCAGCCAATACAGTTTTTCAGTAACTTGTGGTTTCTGATGCACGGTCAGGTACCTGCCTACGACGAGGTGTAAGCGCAGTCCGACATCACCGGTGGCAATCTGAGGTTGTCTGATCCGGGTTTGTTGTTTGTTGCTCGCTCTGGGGTCAAGACAAAAGTAGACTGTGCTTTTGAGGTTGTAGCTCCTAAAGCTTGGACACCGTGAGCATCTTTAAAAAGCAGCCTAGGACCCACTTGTTTAGACGTGCTTTTATTTAGTTTTTAGCATCTTATTTACTTTTAGACTTTTTTACGAATCGGTGCATTTCTTTATGTCAGCATGTCATGTCTGTCGCTCTGTTTTTCATTCGCTTTTTTGTCTTTTTATTGTCAAGAACATTATGACGTCTGCTAGTTAAAGGTGCTAGATAAATAAACTCACTCAGTTACTTACTTATTAGATGATGTAAACTTAGATAGGCAGGTCATTTGACAAAGACACAGGACAACATGAGAGCTCCAAAATAAGATCTGAAGAAACTATATTTGATCTGAGTAACACTATATTTGGAACTGTCACAGAATACATCAAAACCGTTCAGAAAAGATCTGAGATTCACAGAGCTACACACCAGGTTCTCACATTGTGAGAGTAATGGTGAAGGCAGCAGGTTTACATGCACCAGTCTTATTCACATTTTAAATGGTGACCTCAGCAACAAAGGCAAACATGTTGCAGTGGATTTGTCTTCTTTAGCATGCGTGTGTGTGTGTGTGTGCGCATGCATGTCTGTCACATTGTCAGATATTGTGTATGTGTGTGTGCGTAAATCCAGTGTGGCTTGTTTTTTGTTGTACACTGCCCTCTACTGACAAAACGCCTCTACTATATATCACTCCATGCACAATTTTTTTTTTTTTGCAGTCATCATCATCACATAACAGACAGCAAGTTCATGCATCAACAAACATGCCTGAGTCCAAAAATAAAACACATCGTTTCCCCATCTTTGCCAAAGTTTAACAAGTAAGATGCAGCATTTGTTTGAGAAACATGCACATGAGCCTGCCACGGGGGATGATTTGTTGTTTTTAACAGGGGGGATGGCCACCAGCAACCTGCAACCTGCTGCCAGCGAACTGATTTATGAATGACTGGTTCTGTATGGTAGCCACATAGACAGGGGAATATTACAGATCCAATATTACAAATCTGTCTGCTATTTCAGCACCAGGGACAGCGCCATAGATTCATCAATAAACAGCACAGGTATTTCAGAGCCTTGATGGGGGCCATAGATTCCAACAGGTAAAGGATCAATGAGACTAACATATTCATCTACACAACCCCTCTGCACCTGCACTCTCTCTGTTGCTCAGGGATAGAGAGGGGGATAGCAGGTTAAGAAGGGAGGATGCATTTTGGTCACCCCCTTCATGCCCCCTCAAACCACCTACTGTTTTAAATAAAATGTGTATTCTTATAAACAGTAAATTCTGATGAAATAAAATTTTTCCCATTTTTAGAAGTTAGACAAGACAAGACAAGTATATGTAAGAGACGAGGGAGGACAGAACAATGGAGCACCACATGCAAACACTTCTGAGGTAACTGCATTGTAATTTAGATTTCAGAGCTCAAAGCTACATCAGACAGCTAACATTTTCAGAAACTGAGACCGTATTTACAGTGTCTCAATTGTAAGGTGTGATCATTCCGAAAGCTTTCATGAGACCCAGGCCTGACAGTTTAGGTTTGAATGATGTAGAAGAAATCATTTACAGTTTTTCTCAATCGCTTTGGTGCTTTTCTCACATCACTCTTAAAATTTGCACAACAGTTAGTGCATTTCTGAAAACATTTTACTTCCCTCAAAAGCAAGTATTTATGTCAACAAAACTGTCAGTGTCATCAAAATGAGAAGTCTTGACACCATCATGTATGAACAAGATAGTCAAATGGCTTTGTCGTGTTTTCATTATGACAGTTTATTCTCTCAGTGTTTTCCAATGCCAAAAAAAAGGTCAGAACTCGGTGACAATACCTGGAAATGCTCAAGACAACACTATACACTCCTTGTTCCACCATTTGAAAACAACAGTAAAGTTACACATTGTGTAGTTAGAGGAGTAAGTTAGTATGAGCCACTGAATACGTACGTTTCACATTTTTACTGTATGTGTGCTTTGCAATTCTACAGCATTTTGCAAAAGAAAAATACACTGCAGTCACTTATTTAGAACAAACATAAGAAACACTCTTTTGGCAGAGCTGGGCAAAAATGTGAACAATATAACAGTACACATAACAGTACTAGTTCAACAACTTTTTATGTAATGACTCAAGGCATAAAATGAAGACTATTAGTTTATTGGGAATGAGTATTCAGCATCCATGAGTATAGTTCGTTTTGACAGACATGACATAAGCAAATGATAATGTTTAAAACAGCAGAGAATTGTATGAAAGCAACTGTTACATGTCCAAAAACATTTGCAATTGCTTCAGAGGAAGGATAAATGTTAAACATGCTGCTGAACATTTATTTTCAATTCCTTCACTTCATCCACTATAGCACCATCAGGTGGGCTCAAGAGAGAATCACATCCAGAGGAGCAGCTGGAGTTATATTACTGGAGTGCAGCTGCCCAGTTAAGGCGACCATGGGTTACAACAAGCCAGAGCAGGATAACTATTGTACATCATGTGTGTCATATATTGTTTGACTATACTGGAGTTCATTTGAGGCTTTTGGCCCTGACCGACCTTATTGGTGGCAACCCCCACCCAGCGCCACCCGGTGCCATCGTCCTCCTGCTGCAGCTGATTGCTGCTGCTGATGAAAGAGGTCAAGATGACAATAAGGTGAAGGAGGTAAGAAGAGGTTTCGGTCATTATTAGCCCTCTGGCAGCATAAATCATCTTAAAAACTCACAGAAATTAAACTGTAGGCTTTGGAGCTGGACTGTGCCACAAATACTAACGTCTAATATGTCACGGCTTCATAATATTTACATGCATTTTCTTCAAGGAAAGTGGATGAAATATGGCTAATTAATCCTAACACTTCTATCAGGATTTGCTCTGGCTTTTGATTGCTGCAACAGGAAACGTGCCGCTTGACAATAATGTGCAGGAGAACAGAGAGTACAGATGTCCCCGTTGTCATGCAACACAAATATAGTACACAAAACAAACATGTTTTTTGTCCCACTTTCGGGATGTCGCCTGCAACCCGGGTTTCCAATTGGTCTCTTGACACCCAATTAACTTTCTCACGTGGCCGTTGGAGGGTATTGCGCCTTCTAAGTGTCACACTGTGGCCTGAAGTTTTATTTCCTCTGCTCATAAATCTCTCCGTGCTTCTTTGGTTATGTTTCCTGCACTTTCACAATTTGCGGTTAATCCGATAAGTGTCTGCTTTCTCATCGGTTAATGACTGACTACCTGTTGACTGCGGCTGTGTGAGGTCCCTGGTAATCGGTGAGAGAACAGCGGCGTGTTCCCATAGATACATCCCAACAGATGAGCTCCCATGATGCCCAGCCTCCATCGTGGGGAAACTACAGAGACGCGCCTGGCTGTGAACATCACCTGCTGGCGTAGCGGTGCACGCGAAGCGGATGACTCTGCACCGTGGCGGATTGAGATTCTGCAAAAAAAACAACAACTTCGGGATAGTTGTTATTTATAACGCCGCCACGCGTAAGTTTCATGCACGTGGCCATATTTTTATTCAGCAACCTGTGAGTAGCCTTTTTGCCCTGAAACCGCTGAGCTCCTGGAAGACCTGCGCGCCTCGCTTATCTCCAGTCAACCCTGAACATTTGGCCAGGATGGACCAGCTCTAATAACAGTGTAATGGCCTGCAAGCTTTTGTCTCGCAGTTGGAATCAGCCTGTCGCGAGCTTGTCATAACAAAGATCTCCCTGCGTCGTGCGCCAGCCTGCTTTTACGCACAACGATGAGCTCGGAGAAGCCAAATTTTCTGTCACAGCCCGTCGTGAAGAACATTTTCATGTTCCGAAACGGCGATCCTTACTTCGAGGCTCGCCGGATTGTCATAAACCAAAAGAGGGTGTCCAACTTTGAGAGTCTGCTGAGAGAGGTGACCGGCGGGATCCAAGCCCCGTTTGGAGCGGTGAGAAACATCTACACACCGAGAGGAGGCCACAAGGTGGACTGCATGGACAGCCTGCGAAGCGGGGAGCAGTACGTGGCTGCTGGGAGAGAGAGATTCAAAAGGCTGGAGTAAGACTGAACTGATGTTTGCCATAATAGTCATTTAGTTTTCAGTCGAGTTATCTCACACTGACTGAGCCTAAAGAATGTGTACATATGCGTCTATACTGGTGTATTAAAGACATGCAACTGTGGGTGAGCATCTGTTGCCTGCAGGAAGGCATGCTGGTTAGTTCTAATCACCTTTAGGTCATTAAAATCTCAACTGAAATGCACTGCCCAGACACTCAGTGGGCTCCACAATCAAGCTGTCAATCGCTGAGCATCATACCTGTTGATTGAGTCATTATTAAAGTTTATGTGACTCAGCAGTTTCGCACCGGTGCTGACTCACAGTATCGAGGCAAATGAGATCAGAGCTGTAGAGAAGTGTGCTTTGCCACGGCCTAAAAATAAGTGGACTTGTACTGCAGATAATGAGATTTGTGCAGCGAGTTATTCATAGAATGCAGTGGTGAAGCAGCTGAGTGGGACGCTATTCTGGAGCCATGAAGTTTGCATACTGTCATCATGCTCCTTGATGTTGGTATTTTAAGATGCAGGTGTGAGACATGTCCCCTGCTGCAGAACTAATATATAAAGTACAATGCCCCTCAGTAGTCATCATCCTGCCGTCCCTGTCGCTGCATACCACATTGTTGCTTCAGTACCCAGATGAATTGTGTTTAAAATCAGTTCTAATGCGAGAGATGAATACATCAATGATTCACCAACTAACAATTTATGCATAGTAAATATGTTTGTACTTGCAGTATTATGCATCATGAGGCGCCACAGTAAACTCCAGGTATTCTAGACATTACGTTTATCTGTGCTGTGGCAGCACAGCTAGCAGCAAACAACACATGGTGGATATCTCTTCCTGTAAATTAATGTGGCAGCACACTCACAACACTAACTGGTGAAATATAGTAATATTTCATGGCTTGTCTGATTTTCTGTTTCGCCTGTAGCTACCAACAGATCGGCTCGAGAAGGAAGAGGATGATGCAGACTCTGCCAATGCAGGTAAGGCAAGAGCGCTGCTAAAGTAAGCAAGCCCTCTTTCATGTTGTCAGGGAGGTGAGTTCCTGCTGAATGCAGTAAAGTGTCTAAAGCTGTGTGTGTGTGTGTTCACATGTGTGTATTTTCCCAGCAGCTTCATAAAGTTGAATTCATTCAGATCAAATATGAATTGCCATTTAGGAGCTGTAGTAGAACATAAAAAAGAGGGAAGAAAAGAAAAACAAGCTGCCATGTTACTGTGGCACTTCATGAAGCCACAGCTGCTACGAGCTGTGCCTGGAATTCCCAATCTGAACAATCTTTGGCATCATTTAACCACAATCTGCAGAAATGGAACCCCTTTACATAATTTACAGGCTTGTCAATCATCCAGACAGGCGTGGCACACCCTCACATGCCCTTGCCAGAGAAGATCCTCAGGTTCCACTCCACCGTTCAGCCTTTTAGCTTTGCGGCAAGAAGCACATGCAGCTTAGCCTCAATTTGATGGGAATGTACTGTTGCCTGGTTGACGTCTTAACAGTGAGCTAGAAGGTGCATGATAGAAATGCAGTGCTAAGTCTCTGCTGCGCAGAAAAACACCTACTGTGCTGAACATGGAGATGTTACAGCTGTGCAAGCTCAGTTAAGTTGTAGCCGCATGGGAATGAGCAAGGTAATAATAGACACATTGTTTAACTTGGTTGTACTTTTATTTTAGTTTCACCTTTAGAGATTAATGAAACCCTCACCAGCTATGTTTTCGAGGCAGGGTTTTGGTTACAATATACCTACGTAATCCAACTTTTCAACATTTGAAACGGGCACTAAATGCAAGATACATGAGGATTTGGGAACATCACCTCTGCACTCCTGCCCCCCACCCACGGTGTAAAGGTTTTAGAAAGATCATTTAAGCAAGGTGTAATGTTTGGCATTCCTCTCCATTGTTCCCTGTGAAGAATCACTTTGTTGTCGTCTCAATGGCCATGCATTATTGATTTATGGATCATAATCATCCCTCCTTTCAATGCATCTTTAATCACCAGCTATGAAGTCACAGCCAAAACAAGAGCAGCTCAAAGTCAGGTCGCCCAAAGGCTCATCTATTTTGAAAGTGAACTGCAGGTCCTCTTTCCAAATTAGGGTTTTTTTTTGTTTTGTTTTTTTTTTTCAGAATAATAACATGTTTTCTAGGTAAGGCATAGATATAAACCATATCAGCTGCATGCATGTTTCCATTGGGATAGTACAGGGAAAAATAGGTGCAAAGTGTTGGCATGCTAATTTTAGTTGGAGAAAACAATGGGTCACCCAAGGCCATTTTTGTCTTCTGTCCCTAGCCAAAACCTCAGAAACATTGGCTGTGCTTGTGTCCTGCTGGACCACTGTAACATGTTCGTGATGCCCAGGGAATCAGAGCTACACTCTGTTTTCTTGATTTTGCCTCATCGCCCAGTAGTAAGAAGCATATTCACCACAGATAACCTCAGCTGCTTGTTGCTGCTCCTGTGATTACGTTGTGAGCATAAAAAGAGCCAATTTAGTTCACAAGGACCCTGCCTCACCATCACTACCCCACTTAACCTGCCTGATTGTGTCGATTAATGATGAGAACTCTTAGCTGGCTGAATGGTTGGCAAGTTTGTTTCTTGTCCTGTTGATTTTCCAGCATTATAGGAAGGACTAATAGGAGGAAGGTTACTGCCTCAGATGTACCATTCAGTATGAAGCTTATTTGTATTAGAGTAGATTCAGCCGTGTGGCCATTGTGCACAGTACAGGCACCAAGCCTGCAGTTAGTGTGTGACCAGGAATGCAAAATAAAGAGTATAACATGCAATTATGCAAGTTATTACAGTACTTGTGTAGTACTACAGCATAGGTGATGCTATATCTTGCAGTATGTACAGTGTTATTGACAGTGGAAAGCAGCATAAATACATTTGTATTTTGAAAGAGGAGTGTACATGACTGTAGGGGTTGTATGTACAGTATACTGAGGACAGAATACGTACAGTTGGTTGTTTGTAGTAATCTGAATGATGTAAAAGGTACTGAGACAGTACAGTGATAAGTGCAGTAAAGCTTTGCACAGATTGGAGTGCGTGTGTGACTCCTAGACCTGAAGTCCAGAAACCACTGGGTGTTAAGTCATTGTCCCACCACCGTAGAGTCGTCTAGAAACTTAAGTATGGTGTTAAAGCCATTTGCAGAAATGCAGCTGCGGGTGAAGAGGGCTCAGCACGCTGCCTTGTGGCACGCCGGCGTTCAGGCTGTGAGCGGAGGCGGAGAGGTCGTCGAACTAAACAGATTGGGGTCTGTTGGTCAGGAAAACCAGTTGTAGAGAGATGTGCTAATACCAAGCTGGCTTAGCTTGGACATTATCTTGGAGGGGATCACAGTGTTAAATGCTGAGCTGAAGTTTATGAACGCCATTCTGACATAAGAGTTAGGGACTGTCCCAGTGGGTCAGGGCAGAGTGGACTGCCCTGAAGTTGAGGATTCTGCTGAATCAGTGTCGATCTGAGAGTCTGTGGTGGCATGGGCAGCAGACAAACTCCAGTCTGTGCGGTGGAAATTAGTGCTGAAGAGCAGTTTCAGCACCCTGCAGCCAGATCTTGATGTCCCTCATTGTGGGTTTCACATTTTGGATGACCAGGCTGCACTCGGGAAGCGGGAACAATGAAGATGGTCGGATTGTGCCAGGTGGGGGGGGGGAGTGGCTTCGCAGGCATCGGCCGCATTTGTGTGGACATGACCTAAAGCTATGTTGGTGCGCAGATAGTTAATGTGAATGTTAAACAGTGTCTGTTTGCTGTATGTGAATTTTGCATATCTAATTATCAGGTGAACACACAGGAAACACCCAGATAAATTAACATTGGTTTGCGAAATCTGGTGACACACTGAGCCTCACGATATGCATGCACCACCATCTCTATCATATCTCAGAGGAGTGACGATGTGGGACAGGAGTGAGGATGCAGGACCACAAAGCAGGATCCACCCTCTGACAATCGTTCCTGCCATAAAGAAATG
Organism: Chelmon rostratus; assembly: GCF_017976325.1. NCBI lineage: Eukaryota > Metazoa > Chordata > Actinopteri > Chaetodontiformes > Chaetodontidae > Chelmon > Chelmon rostratus. Next base: position 21,405,649 of record NC_055665.1, read on the forward strand.
CTTAATTTTTTTTCCCTCATAGTAGATTGTGTTCGACTTCCTTCCACTTTGAAATTAGCTCTTTTATTGATCTGTATTTGACTGGTTGGGCTTGAGAGGACCCACTTAAGGCAGTGCCCAAGCCTGCTGAGATAAAAAACAAGAAAAAAATATTATATATAAGAATTATGTAGCACTAGCATTAACAGTACAAAGTGATGAGTTTTTGCCAAGCTAAACACAGTATGTGCATGGACACTAAAATGAGCTGAGGGGACTTCTTCCCACTGCACAATTAAATGTCATGTGATGATGAAAAACACTGTCAATAGAAAAACAAATCTAGTGCTTCTAATAGCTCCCTGGTGACTGATCCAAGCCTCGCCCTGCTTGTTTCTGTTTGTTCCTGGCTTGTATTGGTTACTATGTGTGTGCATGGTAGTCTCTGTGGTTTGTAGTACACATTAAAGGGTTATGGTTAAAATGGAAATTAAATAGTGTGCTTTGAACAAGCAGCATTTTGGGGAATTTTGACTATTTCAACAACAATGTGTTGCGTGATGCTCTGTTTTATAAAAGCATCTCTATTAATGCAGTCAGTATGTACCCTGGCCTTGCTACTGATTTACCTCTGAAAACCTTGTTTTATGAAGTCAGTTTATTCATTCTACTTCTGGCCTGCACATCTCTGTTGCCAGGGTGCACTCACAGACCCCAGAAGACTTTTAATATATCTCCTCCCTTATTTCGCTCTCTCACTCTCTCTCCCAGGATCCAGATCTCGGCCTTAGAGTCACAGTGGGTTACCAGGTGTTATGGGACAGGACCTGCAGTGCTCACTCTTTGCAGCCTCACGACCTCAGAGGATTGCCGAGGCTTCATTCTTTTGCTGTCACTGAGATGCGAGACATATTCTTTCAGTGGGCACAATAGCTCTTTCTCTTTAGGGGTAAAAGCTTCTGATGGCGCGCAGTCTTGTTTATTTTTTGTATGATTTGCTGAAATTTCTCACAGTAAAAGGAGGAAAAAGTGGATGGACTTTTAAATGAGTAGAAATATTGTCTCCAGTGAACACATTTAAATGCTGCATCAAACTGTCACCACTGGGTCTGATTCTCCAAGCAGGTCTGGCTCTTGAGGATGCACATTATTAGCCCTGTTGACCTGTCTCCAAAGCAAAAGTCCCTAAACTTTGTCTGTTATTCAGAGTCTCACACACACATACACACACACACGGCTTCATTACCCATACCTGATGTTTATGCGTGCTCCATAATCTTCTTTCTTCCTCTTAATCATGTTTGAGCAGCTGCATGTTTGACATATTTTACTCTTTTCATCCCTCCTTTCTAGGCCAAACCCCTGCCACCGAATCGAATCATTGTGTCGGCTCGATTCCTCAAACCCATCAAGGAGCCATGCACAATATTGTAAGTTCAGTAATACGCGACATGCATGTGACTCTCAGCCCTGATTTTGACTGTGTACCTCAGCGGCAGATAGTGTCACAGACTGATGATTCCTGAACTCACAGGAAACGTGAGCTTAAAGCGATGCCCCTGGCTCCACTGAACTCAGGGGAGCTTACCTGACGAAGTCTGCCAGAGTGTTTGCATCACCGTGTGTATGTCCTTTCCTTAGCGTGGTAGCAAATGGCGACGTCTTGAACCCCGCCATGAGGCTGTTGATCCACCAGAGGATGCTTGGCCAGTTTGAAAGAATACTGGAGATGATCACGGAGAAGATGGGTTTGAGAGTCCTGGGGGGCGTTCGAAGGTACAGCTTGAAAATGAATGCATGCACGCACTTCACATATGGATGGATGTGTTTTTCCATACTTTAGGATCATTTCTGTCTTACTTGTTGACAAAAAAATAAACTCGAGAGCAATACGTGACAGAAGCTTCAAACTAACACCACATGTTCTTCCATTACAGCAGATGATCACGTTGCAGCACCTGCCTGCATAAGTTTGCATATAAATGAAAAAATGAAAGATTGTCTTCAAACTCTTTCGCACTACTTATGTTAACTTTGACCTTTTTGAATTTATTTGCTCAATACAAAGACACAGGAAAACGGCGTTTAAACAATATATGACCGCATGATGATTACAGGGGATTTTTGGCAGCTGAGACACAGCTTGTTTTGACAAACTGGTACAGATGCATGATGGAAACCTCTGGGCTTCTGACTTTGTGTCTGTTGTCTAGCCTCTACACCTATGACGGCCACCCGGTGACTGATGGGAATCAGCTGGAGAGCGGTCAGCTTTATGTGGCTGTGGGAAGGGAGAGATTTAAGAAGCTGCCCTACAGTGACCTACTTTTCACCAAGCCCAGAGGGACAAGGAGGGTCAACGGGTGAGCGCTGCACCACTGAAAATACATGAGTTACATGTTGCCTGAAGACTGACGACTTGATAGAAAATGCAAACTTAGAGTTAGTGATTCATCGGCAGTTTTATGTTCTTATTTGCATTCACAGAAATATACAAAAAACTGCACTGCAATTATGTCTGTCCTGCAACACAGATATAAAACCCTTGAAGTTTTGTATGTGAATAGATGCTATGTGAAGCTAGCAGATGCACAAATTATGTTTATATCTTCATATACAGTATTTATTTTAACCCAGTGTCTTTTCCTAATCCAAACCAAGTAGTATTGGTGCCTGAACCTGAGCAAACTGCAACCGTTTCACAACATTAACAACATGAGGTTGAAGGCTGGTTGCTGATACTCTCCAAAGGTGGTATATTTTGGGGATGAGGATGTGTTGAACATAAACATCACTGACCAATCATACACATTATTAGCAGCCATTAGTATATGGAAATTAAAAACAGAATGGAATACTGTGGCCATCAGAGAGAGTTCAGTTTGTGCTTGTTTGTGTTCCAGTATGGACACTAATCACTCCTCCAGGCCTAATATCTGCTTTAAAATCTCCCTAAACCTATATCCCTTACCACCATTTATTATATGGAAGATGAGTAGTGAAGTCTGAAGTCTTTACTTCTGTGCTCATTGGCAGCGGACACTGCTCAGAACATGTTTTGTTGCCCTGGGACACTAACTGATGCTTTCCATGAATAGTATATGCATTGTATATAAGAACATGAGAGGAAGTGAAGAGCCTTTTCTTTTTGTTTTACAGTAAAAGGGATGTTGATTATCTGCAGACTGCTTCTGCTTCTATCCCTTTGCACCAGTTATAATATATGGGAGATGAATAGTGGCTGCACGTGAATAAAAGTGGAGCCTTTCCTACTGCAGTGTTTAAATTATGTATACATTCTATTGAAATAAACAAAATCAAGAAGAAAATGTATATGTTCCATTTTACATGCACATGCAAAAAAGCTATTTTCTGTATGACAGTCGTTTTTTGGTGGATTGAAACATTACTGATTATTATAGAGTCAAAACCTCCACATTTTCATTTTCAGATGCACTTTATTTCTATTGGGGGTGATAACATGACATGGCCAAATTCAGGATCCTGAGTTCATGAATCAGTGTTGTGATGAATTATTGTTGTCTGTTTCGTTTGCAGAATGAAAGCTTACTCTCTACCGCCTATCTACAGATTCTCCAAGCAAAATGGAACCGTAAGACCTGCACATGCCTTTCACATGAACATTTAAATGATTATTTTTGTTGTAGTGTTACAAAATTGGAAATAATAAATTCAACATATTTGAAGCTTGCATGCTGTACTGTTAGCAGTATGCAACAGTTAGCTCTTGAACATACACAAAGTAGAGGAAAGCATTAGAATTTTTCATCATTTAGTTGCTCTGAGCTAATTTAATGAAGGATGGGTAGATAGATGACAGATCTAGAGTAGCAGTAAGTCTTCAAAAAACCCTCTACATTTTGTTTGTATTCTCATGCTTTATGTACTTTTACTGAGTTTCTCATCAACCAAACTAGACTTCTATTTCCTCCAGAGTAAATCTATGGTGCGAAGCAGTGACAGTGGCGATGGAGACTCCAAGGTCTCTCCTCCAGGCCACAATGGCAACAGCAAGGACCACCTGTCCTCCATCGTCAGAGAGATCTCTCAGGCCAGACTCCTCTCCCTCAGGAAGAAGAGGAGCGGGCAAAGCATGACCCTCGGCATCTCTGACAACGGTAATGCAGAGACAAAGAGAACGGTGTGGATAGTAATGGAATATGTTTACAGTATAACTGCTAATTCTGAACAGGCCTGACAAACACAGCGTGGCTTTTGGCGTTCTGCAGCACCATATTGAAAGACAGGAGGCAGGAGATAGTGATGTGGCTCCTGTAGGTGCGCTTGTGAGGTAAGGTTTGTTGAATGACAGCAAAGAAGAAAAACAGCAGCAGCACAGGAAAAATGATTCATATGAAAAATGGAACAAAATAACTCAAGCAAAACCAAGAATAAAAATGTATGCCTAAATTATTTGGATTGAAAATGTAGAAAAAAAAACACTCGGATGACATACACCATTAACGCTTTTTCACACATTATTGTACTCCAGTCTCACTGGTTGACCTTGATGGAATATTTGCAGGCCTCCTGGGTTTTTGTTGTACTTAGTTTATTGTATATAGTTGAGTGTAGTGCACAGTATGTGTGTCAGGCAGCACCCAAAGGCTACCACAGTAAAACGGGGATAAAAATTAAAACCGTATTCGGCTATAAAGCAGTTATACATACACCATTGAAAGCGAGTGTTTGTGTGTGTATATGCGTGTGTGTTGCTGTTTATAAATCCATCATAAAGTGAATATCCAGGTGGGTGTATGCGCGCATGTGTGCTCGATCAATTAAAAAGGTTAGCGCCTGACTCAAAAACATTCAAAAACAGCATCGCACTGTCACTGCTGCCCGCCGTTTTAAAGTCTGCACGTCTGAATCCTGTCCTCCTGCAAACAATCGCCAGAACATGAGGCACAAACAGGGTTTATGTACAAGATTATAAGATATACAGACATATGATGTAATGCATGGCCTCTGGAATCTTATGTAACCTGCTGCACTCTTAGATGTCCACATAGTGGTGCTGTTGCTCTGCAAAAAACATGGAGAAAGGAAATGTTGAAAGTAGGTCTAGCATGATGACATTAACTACTTTTACAGGAAACACATTACGTCATCTTCTGGGCTGCTGATCAGTGTGTTATGATGTCCTGCAGAAACTCTGCATCTCCACTTAGTCTTTACTTCTGTGCTCATTGGCACTGCTCTCAACCTGTTTTGTTGCCCTGGGACGCTAAACTGCTGCTTTCCATGAATAGTATATGCATTGTATATAAGAACATGAGAGGGAGTGAAGGGCCTTTTCTTTATATTTTACAGTAAAAGGGATTTTGATTTTCTGCAGACTGCTTCTGACCTTATTGTAACGCCTGCTGCGGTATGAGCCGCATTACGTCATCTCGTGGCTCATGATAGATGTTGCCTGTTTCCTAGTCTGGCGGGAGAGTTGACAGCAGAAGCCCAGAGGAGCGTGGAGAATTGTGTCTGTGGTTCGGGGGAGCTGGCATTTTGCATCAAAAGAGGGGGATGAGGAATGTGCGTGCGTGTGCCTTTGTCTGCGTGCGCACGTGTGCATTTGAAACCTGTAATGTCACCCTCAAACTCCTCGGTGCATTAGATTGCGTGGCATGTCGCATTACGGGCGGAGAAAAAACATGTTGCGTTATTGGGTGACATTGACCCAAGATTCAATTAACAGACAGACAGCTCGGATAAAAAAACAAGATAAGACATTAGACAAGATCGTTTGAATGGATTTGAGAGCGTATCACGTTCTCACGCACCCTTCACCGTTTGACCTATGAAGTCTTTTTCAAATGCCGTCATGTGCACAAGAATCCATGTTTTGCCTCTGTCCATGGTGCTGAACACACTTCTCAGAAGATCAGCAGGTTGAGGTCTCCCAAACGTATCTGTGCTCTCTCTGTTCATCTCCTCTCCCAAAGCAAAGCAATGCTCAAAAGTTATCTGAACATTTGGCTTGAGGGGCTGAAATCATAGCTGCTCGCTGGCTTACCAAAAACAAATGAGCTGTGTGCCTACTAGAGGCAAAGTTCAGTGCTGTGCGTGTCTGTCCAGTTCAGCTTCTCAATAGGAACGCAGTGTTGGTGTCGTCTTTGTTTCGTGATTCATAACCGCGCAGAGGTGGTTTTTGGTGTTACGTTGCAGTTGGGAAATCCTGCCCTGGCTTGGAGACGAGGTAAACACATCCCACTCTGGTGCCAAAAGGAAGGCAGCCAAAAAAGTTGGCTGACTGGCAGAGGCTGTGGAAAGAACACAGTGTGAAACCCACACTCCAGATCTCTGGTGTGCTGGAACGTACCGAGTGAAAGGTATTGAGAGAAAATGAGAGAGCGAGAGGGAAGAAAAAAGACAAATGAGACAGAGTGACCCCGTAACTGGAGATTCTCCCTCTGTTCTGCGCTGGCTCTATTGTGACAGGGAGGCTGGATTTTGTGTGTGTCCACGTGTGTGTGTGTCGGTACGCCGGTCCCCATTATTCACTGTCTATCAGCTGCTGGGAGCCAGACTGAGGATAACTCCAGCGGTTTCTGTCTGGTGTATTGTAAAGCTTCTGACTTTTCTGCTTCATTAGAGTGAACACAGTGGTGAGTGACAGCAAAGACAAGGGGGAGGCAGCGCGACAAGTCATGCAGCAAAGGTCATGGAATGAATTTGAACTGAGTGTAACAAAGACATTTGGCTTATAAGACTTAACCAACAAGACACATTGCCTGTCGCATGCTTCACCCAACATAGTTATACTTCATGGAGGCTTAAATTGGGTAAATTATTGGTCCAATTCGGCCTCTCTTTCAAAACCACATTCATGTTCATGTTGTATATAACCAGCGCGCAGTTGTTGCTAACCTCAAAATAGAAATAGGATGCTTATCTGTGTTCTCTTTCATAAAGGGCCTTTGTGACCAGTTGTTCCCTTGAGAAGAGAGACGAAGAAGTAAAAAAAGAAGCAGCAGCAATGGGGAAAAAAGAAAGAATTAAAGACAGCTGAAAGAGGAAAGGATGTGTTTTGACAGGTGAGGGGACATAGGATGTAAAGAGAAGGGAAGATAAAGGAGACGCTTAAAGAAGAGGGAATAAAAGGTTGTGACGATGAAGAGGGGGAGAACATAATGAGGAAGGGGAAGGGAAAAAGGGAGCACAGGCAGAATCAAGTAGCGAATATGATGAGTGGCTCGAGATGGAGGAGCATGAGCATCGGGTGGAATAAAAAGGCCCAGAGATATTGAAGGGTAGAGGGATGGGTGGGGTTTGGATAATTGCCTTTCATTTGGATAATCTCTCCATTTAGAGTCATCAAAGCAGAATTTTACTTGCCTCTGCCCCGTGCTGGGGCCAAATTGCTGCTCTGGAAATCAACAAAAGAGCCTTGTACTTCAAGAAGGAAGGACACGCAGAAAGGTACGGACTAGAGGAGAGAGGAGGAAGAGAAAAGGGAAGGGGAAGGAGAAGGGGGTCCACTGACCGAGGGGAGAGTGTGTTTACTGATTATCTGGACTCTTACATGAGCTCTGTATGCCTCTGTACATGCATTAATGAGAGGGTAAACCATTGTGGGCTTTTTGACGTGCAAAATGATGTGTGAGTCCTCATTGGGTCTGTTCTTTTTTCGCTTTTTTATCGAGTTAGTTGCTAGTTCAGCATGAACACGTGAGGAAAATACAAGTTTATTCAATAAAAGAAAATCATGGGGCGCGATGCTGTAAGTGACTTGTATGCACTGCGAGCTACACAGAAGTGATTGAAAGAGCTGCAAATCAGTCTAGTCTTCACATGCGCAGTTATGAAATCTTTTACAAGCTGTGGACTTCATGCAATCTCAGCTTCCCGAAGCCCGACAATGTGGTAAAAATAGTGGATTTTTACAACAGCAGATTGGACACACACTTCCTAAGCTCTTCCTCCCACGTTCCTTCACACACAAGCACCTACAGGCCCGGTTTGTATCTCTTTGTGCGTTCTCTATATCTTGGTAAGGTTGGTCTTGCCTTTTTGTTTCACATCTCTAAGCCTAGAGATCCAAATAACCCAGGTGCCGTCACTCTGCCAGCGCTCGCATTGAAACCTCAAGGACACACAGAACCTTATGTTCTGAGTAGCCTGCTGGCTGCTTTTCATGCACTCGGCTCCATCTTTTTTAATGTAGCAGGAGCCAATTCAATTTGCGCTACATGATGGATCCACAACGTGTCCGTTCCTATTATTTTTATTGAAGGGGATTTGATCTGAAGTCAGGGAAGTTTTAAGTTGAGGTATTTTTTTTAGGGAAAAAAAAAATCCAACTGGAAACATTCTTAGTGCTGTTGTGGGAGAAATGAAGACTGCTGCATATGTGAGCATGTCTGTGTGTGTTTATACGTGCCCCTCTTCATGCACGAGCCATCCAGCCATGCAGATCAACCTTCTGCCTCTGGTGTCATAAAATGTGATGGCGCCTTGGGGAATTAGCCCTGTTAGCATATGTATCTGTAATTCCTGTCAGAGTGAAATAAGGTTCAAAACAGTGTTGGGAGGCGGGAGACGTGCTCACAAAGAGGCAGTGTGTCTTAAACCGTGGGCCTATGTCAAAAAAAAGAGGCTCAGCAGCGAAGGATCAGAGATGGCAACGTTTAGAGGAAGTTTTTTTTCCCCTTTGCCAAGTTCTCAGAAAGTGTGGTTTGCGAGCACTGCGGTAAAAATATTTATGTGTGTCACGTGGGCGCTTTTAATGTGCATCCGTGCAGGCGCTCGTGTGTCACATTTCAGACAACAGGGCCATCCTTCCCAGTTCCTCCTTCATTCTTCCTCCGCTTTCATCTCTGCCTTTTCACTCCGGCAGAAAAAGGTTCTTCATGACCCTTTGATGCAGGATTACTGGATTAAAGAGCACGGTAGCTGTAATAATCTGCCACATTAATCTGTTAACAAGTGTTTCAGCTGTGACATACAACAGCGCCGGCTGTGACATGTGAAGTATAGGGTTAGGCTAACGTGTGACACTTTCGATGACATGAATTTCTTCATTTCTGTCACTTCTAATCTTGGCTGCTTTGCGCATTTTACATCTTTTTTTTTTTTTTTTTTTTTAAGCTTTGGCTGGAAGACGTCCGTCTAGAGTCGTTGTGATAGGAACGTAATCATCTGCTGGGTCTGTATCAGCCTGAGACACTGAAAGAGCCTTTAACATGCTACCTAAATGGCAAGAGCAAGGCAAGAGGAGGCCGTCTGAAGAGCAGAGTGCCTTGTGTTCATCGTTGTCAGTTATTATGCAGTCGCACATTCATATTCAGAGGCTGCACATTTCTGTTTGAGTCCAAATACGCAGTTTACAGTGCAAGAGGAACGTGAAATCATATTGCACAAAAGCATAAATCACGTCAGCACAATGCAGATTTAAAGATGATCAATGAGAAGAGTCGCAGTCTGCTTCGCGGTAACAGAAATTGAATTGAAGACATAATTCTTGTTTTCAGTCTGTCTCCATTTTAGTCACCGACTTCATTTGAGTTCCATATTTCCATAAGCAAATATCCAACCATTGTGTATGTAACTGAAGTTATCTGATAGAAGGCTTTAAAATCACACATATACAACAGCTGTCAGAATAGCATGCAATTATGTTTTTTTGTTGCTCTGATTAGACATAAGCCACTCTGAATAAAACCTTATCCTGAGCTGTGAGAAGGCAACTGTGAGAAAAGTGACAGAGGGGGAGATAGCAACCTCCAGAAATGATTAAAATATTTAACTGAATCCATGACCTTTATGAATATTACTCTGTCTGTCTGACTGCAACATTGTTAAGCAGAGCTTCCCTCTGACTTAATGTCAAAGCTATCTTAAGCACGGTGCTGCACACCACAGTGGAGAAGAGGCATTTCCTACACTGCCGACAAATTACACTCAAGCTTTAATGTACAGAATTCATGGTTTCAGATGCATCTTGAAAACAAAGCTTAATGCAGCGCATGTCCTGCCCGCACACTTTGTAAGACCTGTATATCTGTTTTAAGTGCATTCAAGATGTTCTGAAGAATTATACTACAATCGCACTACAGTTGCAGCTCAGTTGCATCCGTCGCTGTAAAAGCTTTTGAAAAGCATTTTTACAGGCTAAGTAGCGCCCCTCATGAAAAGTAAACTGAATTTTGTGTGTGAAACGATGCAGAGTGACAAATATAGTGTTTCCAGAGCATTAGCATCACAAAAGATGTGTTCAACTGTGATATGGCAGATTGTTGACTGTAAAATTTTTGGCAAACTAATAATTCTCTTTATAGCCTCACATTATGCTATTTTGCATTCTAAGCCTGCGAGTTATATGAAAATATATTGTGTGTATGCATGAGAGAGAGTGAAAGAGATGAACAAGCACAATGTCAAGTCATCAGATTTTACACACAGCAGCAGGACTGTTTTTCTGGGTGTCACATCGCTATAAACTCAATACCAACTGGGCCTTTCTCGTGGCGGCCGGCCGCACTATCATTAAATGTTTTAACAAGACCCTGGTCAGTGACTGGAGCGCACTTGCTGAGTGGCAACATTTCATAATTACCATTCAGCATTAGTACCCGTGTTGTTTTACACCCCACCATAACTCAGCCATGTGCTGAGTGGGTTAAATCAGCTGGGTGTAAATAAGCAATAGACTGGACTGTGTGGTGATATACAGGGACGGTTGTGTACATTAAGTAGTACGTCAAGACTTGAGTGTTTATTTAACGCTGCAGAGCTAATCCACTGAAAGCAGAATTGGCTTGTGGAGGCCATGTCAACAATTTTTCCATGCGTTGGTCTATAAGCATAAACGCGCAGCGTGTTAAAACAGTGATTTGTATTTATTTAGAACTACAACCTCTGCCATCGATTCCTCAGAAGTGGCTTCGAAACGATAAAGAGCGTGTCTAAGAACACGCCTTACCAGTATGCCTGTTGGAGTTTATAGGGCCTGATTGTCTCAGTGACAAAGAGGAGGAAATACAAATGTGTGTTCAATAAGGTTGTCGTGATTGAGGTTTGATTTTGTTCAGCATTTCTTTCATTTCAAGGACTGAACAATCAGCTGCCATTAACCCACCGTGAATGTGGGGTGGTCAGTATGAGTTTACAAAGCAAAGGTTGCATACTTTTCTCATGATTTTCTCATCAAGCCATGCATGAAGTGGAATAAATACAAAAGAGGCATAAAACAAGTGTTTCCCATTATGTGATAGTTTGTTTTTTGGAGATTTTCAGTTCTCTTTCTGAGATGAAATGGTTTTCTAGTGGTCTCTCCGAAGCTCTACTCAGTTCAGGAGGTTTTCCCAGAGGTGCCACAGCACCGGGGATCTTCTAATCCTAGAAAAATGACATGAAAGCTCTCAGAGAAACTGGAATAAATGATTTGCACAACATTTAAAACAGCAGGTTTCTGCAGCATTGTGGCTTCACAGCTGTTAAAAGCCACATACATCCTCAGTAAACCCATTCATGGTTCCATTTGCAGTGAAAAAAAATGTATTCATGCCCTGGTCTGCTGCAGATTTCCCGCGGAGCCGAGAACTTGATTGCACCGCACTGTATGGGCTTTATTCAGAAATGCTTCCTGGAGGAGTGGAAAAGCTTTTAAACATGATATTAGACCCTGCAAGTCTCTGCTAGATGCGATTGCCCACTCCAACTCTGCAGTGGAGGACTGACAAACACACTGATAAATAAAGTGATATAATCTTGAGTGTAGCTCTTTCATTCTGCCAAACACAGGAGAGGCTTTATTCACATGTTAATTACCCAGCTCCCTGCTGAGTTTAAACTCACAGCTACAACTTCTGTAAACAAGACTGGCAACAATCCTGTATATGCCGTGAAAGGAGTGAGAGGATGTGCCCGTTTGCCCACACCGTGCTGGGACTTTAATTTAAAAGATGCTGCTGACAGTGGAGTTCAGGTTCAGGGTTCACCTGAGCACAGGGAACAACGGGAGGCTGTTGCAGCTGTGATACTTGGTGTTGTTTTATTAATTAAGTTGATGAATATAATCCATACATATTTCATGGGATAGTATTTACATCGTGTTACCTGGTGTAAACCGCACACTGGATCCCCCCCCCCCAGTGTGTTTTCTGGTTGCTAGAATTGGATGAGCACATCAAATGGAAACACAGATCAAAGCAGCGCTGCACAGTGTTACTGTACGTGAGGTCTGGAGACGGAGATCACAAAGTTCGGGTTGTTTTTGGTATCACGAAGCAGTCCCCTACAGCTAAAATATATGTGTTTGTAAAGACAGACGTGGAGTTTGCTCGTTGAGCAGCGCTAGGTTATTGTATTTACCGCTACCTGCTATCACTTCATCTTCCGTTTGTGTTTTATTACATTTCTCCGGAGCAACAGTCATTTATAACTTTACCTTTCATAGGAATGGCAGCGAGAGCCATTTATTTGAGTAATTATGCCCACTTACGCTCGCATCCTTGTTTTACCTCACACTGATGGATGAGATGCAGCATTACTCCTGAAATGTCGGTGTGCACTGTCTGTTTCTGTGTAAGAGAAGTTGTGCGTTTGTGTGTGTTTGTGTGTGTGTGTGTGTGTGTGTGTGTGTGTGTGTGTGTGTGTTTGTGTGTGTTTGCCTGATTATGAAAGAAAAAAACGAGGCAGACGCATCCACATTCACACACTCGCACACACATATGCACTAAACCGTCTAGCCGTTTGCAATGCCAAAACACAAATCTACTGGATTTAATGAAGAGCAAGAAGGGGAGATTCTAAATATTGTGTTTAATTTGATTTAGCATTTTCATGAGCCGGTGCCTCATCCTTAAATCATGTTAAGATGTTTGGAGTCATAGTGGCTCATCCACTGCTTGCTGCTTACGCTCGTTTGTTCGGCCCTCGCCGTTAATGAATGCGGGCGATTTCCATAAAATATTCTTAAAGAGGTCCGTTATTATTACCATAACGTTTCATCTCCCACCATAGCTAAACTTCAATCAGTTTTGCATTTGAAATGCATTAAATGTCTCCATAAACTCTTCTAATCTCTACCCGAATCATTTTTCTTCTTTAACTGGTGTGTGTAGAAAGGGAAACTAATATTAAAGACATCAATTACACTGTTCTCTCCTCTCTCTCTTTTTTTTTTATCCTCGCTCTTTTGCCGCTTATTTCTGATTGGAAATTTCAGTCTCATCCAGTGTTTCAAAACGAGTGTATAATTATGTTGTTTATCAGAGCGTATAGTTGTATTCCTCTTAAGATGTTTTGGGTTAATTACTCCAAGGCCTTTGATGCACATGCTCACATGAAAACAAAAAAAAAACAAAACAACAACCTCATATTAATTTTGCACTCCAACAAACCTGCCTCGCTGGGCTGATTGCTTCAGTAGAAATGAGTGCACTGCCGAGTGTTGAGTTGTGGTATGATGTCTTCATTTAAACACCAACTCCCACCGTATCACAGTTGTTTGGAGATGATGTAGATGATGACAGGAGTTTCCTCTGGTGGACTGACATGTTCTTGTAGCCTTGCAGGCTATTATTATCGCAGATTAGTTTTTTCTTGGACTCAATCAGTACTTTACCTAATCTGTCTCACACGTTGTATCTTGGGTGGAATAATCCCGACTGCAGGTTGCAGCTTTGTTAAAAATCAGCAAATCCCAAATCTCCAAATCTAAAATAAAATGTGGCTGTCCTTTCTCCTTTCAAGTCAATTCTGAGTGTCTCCTCAAACACTGACAAACTGTGTCAGGGATGAACATCAGCACAGGTGGTGGAGACCTGAGGGAATCTCTTCAACCGGCCTGGATTATGTTTCTGTATGATTGCGTGTGTGGTAAGGTACAGGAATCAAAAGCAGTGGTTGATGTGGACCAGCACATGCCTTAATATACCTGTGATTAATATTAGGGTGATAACTGCGGTGGTGATGATAATAATAACAATAACAATAATAAAGTTGATACCATCACAACCTTGAGCTTCTTGCTTGTAAAATGTGCTCAGGCCCTCTCTCACACACTTCCATTGTCTGGGAAAGTTGTTTACTTGCCTGAAATTGTCCTGGGGGTATTTCTCTCCTTCGCCACCAGGTGTCACTCTTGTGCTGTGTTTGTTCAAGCCCGAAAACACAGCTGTGCGTATAAAAGACGTGCAATTTCAACAAGTCACTTACTGGAGGGTGAATAAAAGCTCCCTTATTTATAGGAGAGGCTTTATGGATTTCTGGAATGATGTAATGGACTTTGACTGAGGGATTCAGGGTTTAGGGTCTTGAAAAGTAGTCAGCACATGAAGGAAAAATGAACCTGTAAAATTACATTAGAGAATCAAAAACAAAGTGACGGCATGAGGCTTTTATAGAGCAAGAGTGGCATTAAATGAATCTGAATTAACCAGCACATAGCCTATTTGTTATTGTTGTTGCTGTAATATGTGAGATACTTCAGCCTTGTTGGTCAAAACCTTGTCTGATTTGTCCTGGAGAAGTCTGTTTAAGCCTGTGTGAAATGGAATAAATGTCAAAGTATTTACACCGGGATGACACACACCTTCATGTTATGTTGCCCCTAACGAGCCCATTCAGGACGCAGCATCTCACATTCAGCTAAAACACTTGGCTTTCAGCGTGTCCTAATATGATACACTGAAACATGCTGAAAATCAGTTTCTTGCCTATAAAGAAAGAGCCGCCTTTACTGTAAAATCAGCCCACGCTTCTATCACATTCACTCATTTGCTGCTTTTATGTCCGTTTCCAGATGACCTGGAATCAAAGGATGACGATGGAAACACCACGGACAAAACCGCTCAAGAGCAGCCGGCCGAAGAGGTAAATAGACTCCTGCAGGGACAGGCAATGGCATCTTTGTAAAGAGAGGTAGATGGCCGTTCTGTTTGATGTCGCCTCTCATCAGGGCACACAGCAGGCACGCTGCCTGATGTAATGTCGTGGGTTCGGCTCTTTGTCACGTGTCGTTCTTGCTCTCGGGACACCTGGAGAATACGTCAGGATGATGCGTCTGCAACAGTAATTGCAAGGGTCTGCCCTCTTTGCATTTTAATGAGCTAATCCTGAACCGCTTTCACTCTAATGCTCTAAGATACAGAAACGTCCATAATATCACCCATGTGTTATACGACAAATTAGTTTAAATTGTATTTGCTAACAAATGCATCACTATATAATTATGCAATACCTGTTATTTAATTAGCCAGTAATAACATATTAATGAAACTTTATTGTTTGACACACCATGGGGCATTAGGAAGCTCAAATGCCTGTTGTTTCTCCACTACTTGTTGCATATTGATCGACATGCCATAAAAAGGGCCTTGAAAAAAGAAAAACATCAATGCTTCGGCACCACTTGATTTGTAAGTGCTCATGACTCAATAGTGCTGTCACCCACTTTAAGGAAAGTGTAGGTCACAGGCAGAGTTACTGCAATCAATTCAATTACACTGTTGAAATTTTCTGATCTGTCACTTGTTTCTGTGGCCTTATTGCATTACAGAAACCTGCAGACGGTGATACAAAAGCCGCGGAGGAGAATGGTGAAACGGCGGGAGAGAAGGAGGAGGCTGCCGCTGAAAACACCACAGAAGAAGACACTTCTGCAAGCAAAGGAGAAAAGGAAGAAACCCAGGAGGCAACTGATGAAAAAGAGAGAAGCGAAGAGAAGGAGGAAAATGATGAGCAGAGTGATGAAAAAGAGGGAGAGGCAACAGCAGGATCTGAGGAGAAGGAGGAGAAGGTGGAGGAAAAAGTGAAGGAGGAGGTTAAGAGTGAGGAGCAGGGGTCCAGTGGTAACAACGGTGATAAGAGCCAGGACAGCAAAGAGAAAGAGGATGGAAGCCATGCATCTTCTGAGGGTGAAAAGGATGTGCAAGACAAGAACAAAGAAGAAGAGAAGCAAGATAGAGACAGTGGAAAGGGGGAGAAAAGCAGCAAGGACCAAGTTAATGATGTAGACACGGGGGAGAAACAGAGGGAGACAGAAAACAGCAACAGCCCGGCGAAGGCTCAGTCAGATAACGAGACAAAGGACAACGATAGCGGCAGAAGTAGCAGCAGCAACAGTAACCAGGAAGAAGATGTGAGCAAAACAAAAGAGGGAGCCACCAAAGAGTCAGGAGAGGAGGAGAGAAAGGTGAACGGAGAGGTCAGCGGAGGAGATGATGAGGTGGAGAGTGAAGCAGAGCCGGACATGGAGGAGAAAAATGCAGCCAGTCTCAAAGATGCCACAGCGAATGGAGAGAAAGGGGAGGGCGAGAGTCAGGACAATCAAGACAAAAGCAGCAAAGAGAAGGATTAGGAAAGAAGCAACACGATCTCAAAACGATGAAGGTGGCAGAGTGAATTCACAGAAAGCAAAGCAAAGACATGTTCAGATTGTTTTTACCCGATGGCCTTGTAGAATCTGCACTGATCGGAAAACAGTGTCGAGCAAGTGGTAGAGGCTTTGAATGGCTGACTGCTAAACGATGTCAAGAACGACAACAGCATCAACATTTCAGATGAAAGCTATTGATCAGAACACGATTCCCAGCTATCAGGTTCGAAACAGACAAAGCAAATAGAAGCTAATATACACACTGTTACCTCCTGGGCTGCTTTTTTGCTTCAGTATACACTGTGAGCACTGTAGTGAGTCATGCCGAGAAGCTGAATATAGTCACAGTCATGACTTTACTGGCTACTTGTTTTTTTGTGTTTTTGTTTATTTCCCAAAGCAAGTGATACGAATGAACTTCAGTTATGTTAGCTATGTGTAATGCTGTAAGCAAACTGTATGTGTCTGAAAGTGATATGGTACTGAATAGAGTCTGAAAGTCTTCTTTGTGAAGTTATTCCACATCGTAATCCTTCATTATGTAGTCACTGTGTCTTATGCATATTTGTTTATTTATATCTATCTTCAGCAGAATAAGAGAAAATCACAGTAAGGCTCCTTTAAAAGATTTAATAAAACAGCCTTTGATTCCTCTCTTTACTCTTGTCCCTTCATTATAAAATGAATTGAATCCAATTTATCAAAACATAATGCAAATAAAGATACTACTTGGCAATGATACTGTGGATGTGTGAAATGGATGGATATACTACATATATAGTATATGTATAATTGCAAGTTTGCAGCAAACAAAGTGAGCCAAGACCAGAATTTACAATTTACAGTAAAGTTAGTCATAATTATACGTACCACTGTTGTTCAAGAAGTATTTTGACTTTTAAGTAAAAGAAGCAATATTTCAGTGTGAAACTACTCCAGTACGAGTCTTAATTTTCTTATTTCCTAATTTTACTGATCATCACCTTTCATACTCAAAGCATGCTGCTGTGTTCTGTTATGTTTTGCAGCATTTTGATGTTGTAGCTCACTGAGGTGTAGCTACATTTATATGCTGTTGGGAAGTAAAATTGAATATAACAAGAGGTCATCCGTTTTTTTTTTTTGTTTGTTTTTTTTTTGTCTTAATGTTCATGTGCACATTAGCTAATAACTACAACTGCCAAATGCATAAAGTAAAAAGTACAGTACAGATAGACCGACAGATAGGTCATACACTGCATTTGCTGATATCAGCTCAAAAGGAGTTATACCCCCTTTGCAACGCATAGACTCAGTGATATTATTTTTAGCTCCAAATCCAGCACAAACAGCAACAGTGATGTAGTCCATGTTGCTAGGCCAACTGATCCTTAGAGATGCTGGAAAGGCAAGTACATGTTAGAAATGCATGTACATGCCTTATACATGGTGAACGCCACTATATAAATCTCTGGTATTCTCTTCAGCCAGTCTTTTAATCAGTAGCTTGTTTAATGTTGTTGCAAAAAGGCTTGAGTGCTTGATCGTAATATGTGCACAAAAACTACTTTATGTACCAATTAATATAATAATATTAAGGATTTAAGGAACCAAGATGCAAAGGTTAGCAAGTGACAGTCTTGTATTTTCAACAGCTTTAATCATAACAGAAAGATAGATAGCATTTAGAATGTGATGCACTGTAGCTAATGCTTTTCTAACATGTCTTTTTGTTTTTTTCAGTCACTTTGCCTCTCTGCTTTCCCATGAAACAAGGTTGCATAAAGCCACTATAAAGTGCCTCCCACAGGCAGGAAACTGGAGTGTGAACTGTGATCTAATTCAGTGTCGATGATGGCCTCATCGCCCTCTCATCCCTGCAGCTGTTCAAATTGGGATTCATGCCGTCAATGTGTTTGTGAGTCACCGTCCCACGAGGGAGGGGAGAACATGGGTGAGAGAGAGAGAGAGGGTGAGGCAGAAGGAGAGAGCGAAGAGCAGGAGACGCAGAGGGGGCGGGGGCGGTGGTGTGCCTGTGTGAGTCATGCGGCACGACTGGTCCGAGGTGATGATCCTCAAGGTGCTATTTCTGGAGTTACCATCAATTCTGTCTCATGTCCTTCACGGGCGTCTTATAGTGTGTGTGTGTGTGTGTGTGTGTGTGTGTGTGTGTGTTAATATGGCTCTGAATGGCAATGACACCCTTCTGCGCTTCCCCTGCAGAAATGACTCTCCCGGCTGATTACAGTAAGAGCTTCTACACAATGCAATGAGGTGTTTCGTTAATGAAAACCAAATCCTATAATTACTCCTTCTTTCTGTTTTTCTCCATGAAGTGAAGGGGATTTCATTCACTACCCTTGTATCTCGGGTGTGCTTAAGAGTTTAAAAGAGGATAAAAGGGGACAGTCGCTTGACACAATTGAAAAATTTATGTTGAAAATAAGGTGGAAAAAAGAAATAAAACCAGATACAACTGTGGAATATTCACTGAAAAGTCAGATAACTCTCTCAAAAACTTGTGTGTTCTCAGTATTGTGGTATCAATCAATCATGATGGTATACTGACAATATGTGATGTGTATACACGTTAAGTGATGAAGGGGGATCATTTGCCATTGACAGTTTAGGCATGTGCTGTTGGGTTTTGATTAAAAAGGATAAATACAATCTTCACACGTTCTGAGCTGCGGATATTTCAGTTTTATTGTGTTCTTTGAAAAATAGACATACTGTATATAGACATTGACATATATTTGTTCTTTATCCAATCCAACCTCCAGTAAGTACAATATACTTTTATATTGTTATAGAATCCACTGTTACATCAGGAGACACTTAAAGTGGGAGACCATTTTTCTGGATGGTTAGATTCAGCGCAGAAAAAAATATCCATTGTGACTTTGTGATTGTAATGCAGAACTCAACTTTGGTCAATATAAGTCTAAAAATAAACTCACAAATCACAGCATGGAACTACGTTTCAGCACATTTATTGATCGCTTAATAACTCTCTGAGCACAGCGGAGGGTTTGTTTATAACAGCTGGTTTAACGGCTTGGTTTTTCTTCGTGTACTGTTCTTCATAGTTAAAGCTACGTGTTTGCGTTGTGATGAAATGACATCACATAATCTTTCAGAGTAAAAGTGGAAGGACAGAAAGGTCATGGGAATAATGTTAAAAGGCCAACTTACATGAACATACGAGTTGGTGGCCATCATGGCACATCATCCTTTTATACAGCCAGTCTCTGGCGTTGCTGCATGGCTTGTTTGGAAGGGCCTGCAGCATTGATGTACAGTAGGAGGCATGTAGCTTGACAGCACTTGAACTGCGACTACCACGATAACATTGTTCTAGTACAGTAAGTACAGTAAAAAAAAAAAAAAGATACATTTTTACATTATATGTTGAATCTGTGTGCAATGAATTCAAAAGATAAACACAACAATTTAAAGTGGCATGGTCACAGAATTTAAAAATATGTTTTTAATACATATAGATCATGACCGGTAATACTTTACATTAAGCTTCACATATTCATCATTGACTAGTTGCTTGTTAGCATCTGTATTAGTAGCATGTTGGCTCTTTGTTAGTCATTATGAAGCTCTTATTAAGGTCTTATTCTGGGGGTTAGGGTTATTAAGATTAATGTACAATGGCTTCCTTACTTATATCAAGCAATAATTAGGAGGTTATGGATGGAAAACTCATATGTTAATGACCTGCTAACTGCAGAATATGGTCACACAGAATAAGGCATTAATAAACCCTTTATAATGACTAATAAACAGCCAATATGCTACTAATATGCATGCTAATAAGAAACTAGTTAATGGTGAATGTGTGTACCTTCATATAAAGTGTGACATTAACAGCTTGTTGTGCTTGTAGGTTAAAGTTAGACTGTGTGAGTGCCAAGCTTATACAGAACAAAGATAAAATCCTTCTTGTTCGCATGCCACCAGTTAAAGAAAGCTTCGATGATGTGAAATTTCTACAGCATTGCATACAGTGTGTAAATTATCTGATGCATTTTCAAGTTTTGTGTGTGAGCCCAGGAAGGCCGTTGTTGTATCTAAAGCATCTGTGGATCCAGACAGACGGAAAACAGTGAGCACTGTGAAACCAGTGAGGTCCGTTCGGCAGCTGAATGTGCTCTCTTCATCCCCCTGTTACGTGACGACCAGTCACATTGCTTGAGGCGCCTCCTCATTTTAACACGCGGCACCTGCGCGTCTTTCAACTAACTCGTAACTCGAAGATGACAACATTTTTAATCGAAATGCTGCAAAACTATGCACGCTTGGATGGACAGGTGCGTGTCCACGCGCTTGCTTTTGCCACAGGAAGGAAGAAGGAGACAGAGAAAGGAGGAGAATGGGTAATGTGGTGAAGGAGAAAACCAACGAACAAACAGATTTCATATGAGATAGAAGGCATGATGAACGCCTTGTTTGTATTATCTACAAAGAAATCTGTTTGGTTGTGAGTGACAGGCTATGTTCAGTCCAGTTCAACGTGCCTCTCATCAGTCTGTCTGCTCTCGTCTATCGATCCTGTCTGAGGATTCGCTGAAGGAGACAAGGTCAGAGGCCTAATAAGGCAGAAGAAAATGTCAACGTGGAATCTACCCTTAAGGTCCGTTCTAATCTGCGTGTCTCTCTAATCTGTTCTGATGATGTGTGAACTGCAGGCAAAGTATCTGTTAAGACATCTCCTGGCTTGTTGCGTGTAAACAGTACTTAAAAGGAGTATTCCAAAGCTAAAGCATGTGTACTCATAGTGTGCAGTTTTGATTGACACCTCTCACTGTGAGCGTTGTCATGAAGCTGTGCTGCATATACATGAACACACAGCACACACGCAGTAGTCCGCACATAGAAACACTCATCCTCTGATGTCCTTTTGGACACAAGGCAGAGATAATGGTTGTTGTGTTCAGTACTTCTTTTGATCATTTCTGTGCATAGGGGCCAATCACCAATAACTTCAAACGCTGCATCTGCTGCTCTACACCCTCCAGCAGAAACACCACCCTCCTTTACAAAACGCCAATCCTCTCGACAGAGGAGCTACGATGTTGTTGTTCAGCGGCTGTGTTCTATTGATTTGTTTTTGTGGTTTGCTTTCTGGGTAGGGCTCCAGACCTGCATGTGCTTTGTCAGATTACTGCGAATTTCGTACGACTGAGGATCAAACCGCAGACTTAAACTTTGCTCAGCTATATTAACTCCGCACCTACATAACCGCGCAATCGAGCTTTAATGTCAAACACAGCTAATAAAGATGAAGAACCAATACTATCAGTCATGTAAGCTGACCTTTCAAGAGAGAAAAACGCACACACAGGTTGACATACACACACGTGTTCGCACTCACACGCGGTCTGCACACCAATCAATCCTCACGCACACTCCTTCACTTTATGCCTTCATCTGTCCTTCTGTCAGGTCTCTGACTTTGTGGACGTTGGCTGGATGTTCTGGACTTTGGAAAGTGTGGCCGGTACCTTTCCCTCTCCGGGGGCCGGTGCTCTCATTATGGGGGTACCTGTGGTGAAAGCAGTCCTGCTATGTGAGATACTCCTACAAAACTGTGTAACAGAGAAAAAGAAAAAGCAGAGAGTGAAACCTTACCAACTGTTGCGTGCAGATCGGCCAGCCTCTCCTTAAACTTCTGCTGCAGATACAGTTCTTCTTTGGAGTAGCTTTTGGCAAAGGCAGACAGCAGGAGACCCACAGCCATGGAGGTGCCCCCCACACAGAACAGCACAGCGCCGGTCAGCTTACAGACATCTAGAGCACGGTTAAAACTGACCGCGTGGCTGTTTAAGAAAAAAAAGTTAAAAGCATTAACTAGAACCAATAAGAGTGAACCTGAAAAAATCACCTTTTTTCCTCTTTTTAACTTTGTTTCAGGAATATCTTTAAATGTCACAAGGTGTAGACTAAATGACCCTTTCCCATCCTAAAACACCTCTTCAAGGCATATCCAAACTAAACAAATGCTGTTATTAAGTTGCTGTTTTTCTCTTTTGAGAAGTAACAGAAGTGAAAGTGTAAAGTAGAACTGTAAGTTCTCCTGGCATGACAGTTTTGAAAACACTGAGGTGGAAAGTTTTTGTGCCTGAATTGTCTTTTGCATAGATGCCTGCAGGATGACCATGTCTTGGTCATCCTAGTCCAATTTCAATAAAAAATCATAATAATACCTCATTAAATGAATATTTTACAGGTGTTTTTGTAATGGTATGTCAAGACGTTCTCCAAAGAAATACCATTTACTATATTTATCTAAATAAAGATCCTTTAATCAAGCAATCAAATTTAGGCCAACTATATTCATATTTTGAGTATCTACGTGTATTTAGGCTATCTATCTTTATATTGAGGCCATTTACAATATTTCTCATTTCAAATCATGTGTAATATCCCTGTTTGGGCTGAAGTCCTTCATTTGGCTTAAATGACCCACTAAAGTGGCATATTCTATGTTTCGCAATTTCACTGGCTCTAAGTAATGTCAGTCATCTACATGATCAGTAGCAATTGGCTCAGTCGTTACACAAAAGAAGAGAACAAGGCACTTTTTTTTCAACGTGAACTCTCATTGGCTCTTGCCAGCTGCATATGGAAAGGTCAGAGTGCGGTGGCCATCTTGAGAACAGCATGTTGGAGTTCAAACAGAGAAAACATGGAAGATCAGCACATCTGATGACAACTTTGAAACAATAAAACACTTTTCTGTGGATTATTTTCCTGCTGTGGACTACAGTTTTTACTGGATTGGATCCGGACATTTGGAAATGTAACTGGATCGTTATCGATTGGTGGATTACTGTGAGACTTCTTCAGCGAGTTGCCTCTAGTCTACAATTGTTTGTTTGGTGTTGGCGTTGATTGTACCTGCCGTTGTCTTGAATTGGTTTGCACAAGTCGAAACACAGGAATCTTAGCTTTCCAACGACGTATGACATGAGTATAAACCTAAACGTAGCATTAGCAGTTTAGGATGGACCATTGGAGTCTTAAGAAGGTGGAAAGTGGCTTTTAAACTGTGATAAACAATATTTGTTTAGTTATTGCACTTTGATCTAGTTTAGGCTGATTTACAAGCTGCCCTGCAGGGATGTGCATGTGTGATCCGAGGCTTTTTCAATGGCCAGCACTGTATAAAATGACTGCATGTGCGTTGCACTAAAACAATATGCTCTCCATTATTATGTGTTGGAAGCACATAGATTACAGATTACAATTAAACAACTAAAAATACCAAACAGCTGTGTAACAATATCAAAGATTACATCTAGTCCATCACATTAATAGGCTGTATCGTTCCTATACCTGTCAACAAAAAGGAGATCATCCTCCCCAAATGCTTCGATCCTGGCTGGAGTGGCATAACCCACCAAAACAACAATGAGGCCCGCAAACAAAATCAGGGTGCCGAATGCGAGACAGACCTGGCGGGAAAAAGAAGCAAAAGTTGCAGGATGAAAGACAGCCTCTTATGTTCTGGATCACAAAGCCCAGGTCTCGCTGTGATTGCAGATGATTGCACACAACACAACGTGATTATCCAAATAACAGCAGGTGAGATGCGGTTTTGTTTGAAGTTTCACCTCACCTTCCAGAGTAAAGAGCTCCACCTGCTCGGTGATCTCTGAATCTGAAAATCTTCATCGCGTTCCCAGATAGAAGCTGTGCACTCCTCATAAAACTGGATGAGAGATCAGAGAGAGGTGATTGTTTTTTTTTCATCCCAGTCATGGAAAGCCAAGATCTGAAACCCCAAGTTTCAAAAAGAAACAGTCAAGTGATAACGAGACTGTTAAGATGAGGGGTGATGGTTGATATTTGCAGAGGGATGCCTTATACTCGCCTCTCTCTTTTGTTTGTGTTTATACAAATATGCTTGTGTGTGAGTGTGTGTGCCTGTGTTATACCTGGTGTAGGTAGGAGCGGACTCCATACTGCTGGCAGTTCCCGCTGGCTTGAGCTTGCTCAGCATACTCCGACCCACAGATCTCTGAGCAAGAAGTCATCCTTCACATCTGTCTACCTGCTTGAAGACACACAAACACGCACACGCACACGCACACGCACACGCACAAGCATGCATGCATGCATGAATGCATGACTGCGCGCCTGCTTAAAGAAACCACCCACACGCTTTGTGGACAAACACTCTCCAGCTTTTACACGTGCATCAGCGGATGCGGTACATTCATATATTCATACACACAAGTGTGTCCCCTCACACACAGCGCCAAAGAGTTATGTAACAGTGTACTTGAGGCATGATTGCCTCAGTACATTGAGATTAATGATGCGTTCTCCTTGTCTGCTGTTATGAAATAAGCCATGAGATATTACATCGGTCCTCCTCGTTAGATTGAGTATTGTGTCGGCTGAATGCAGAGAGTGCTGACATGCACAGAGTTGACCTTTTTTTCTTTTCATATTGTTCTACATGCAAAAATCCTTTAATCAAAAACCTGTTTCTTGCCATGCACCAAAGTTATATATTTAGTACCTTGCAGTTCACAAGATTTCATAGATACATACTGTATCCAGTTTATGCTTTGAGTCTTAAAAGACAGATAATGTGTCAGGTCTGCCATGCACATTACAAATACATCAACAGCAGAAACAATTGTTTTCCAAATCACAAAGATGTATCTTGCAGTGCATGCAATGTTATATGTGCTATCGGGTTCTGTAAAAACAAAACTTTTTCAGTTGATCCATAACATGCACTAGAAAGTTATTTGCCTAAACTCCTGTGATTTTACATAAAGCTCATTCAAGGAATGTGATTAGATGTTTTGATGCAGCCGTATATCCAGATCATAAATTATACCTGGTACCTTTTTCTTTGTTTTGTTCCTACGAAACTCTTGTAAAAATCACATGAAGACAATAAAACATGTACCCTAGGAAATGTTATTTTACCCACACTTGCAATTCCCTCAGTATCCATTTGAGATCCAGAGGCATTTCACAGTTCACTGCCTGCGTACAAACACACATAACTACGTTTCAAGTTTTTGTCAGCTTGCATTAAATTTCAACCGCTGTTTCTGTTGCATCACAGCAGAAACAGAGTGGGAATAAAACATTGATCCCAGTGTTGGCAAAGTTTCCTGTATATGCCAGGATACGTAAAAAGTGAAGGCATACATCCAAGTAACACATTCATTGTTAATATGTTACGGTTCCAAAGGGGCATCATGGGCTCTTAAGACAAGCATGAGAAATGGACAAAGAAATTGCTCTAAACAGAGAAGCAACATTTGCAGCTGATGTGACTCACCGGATTAAACCCTGAAGCAATCGGCTCTCTGCTTCATCAGGATAGGTGACTCAGCTTGAGCTAGCTGGTGGTTGGTGGTTACACACCTCTAAAGTAGGGAAATGAATGATATTGTTGATTTATTAAATGTTCTATAGAAGAAGTTTGAGCTCAGGGTACTGTTGACACAGTTGTATGCAGATGAGCATTAGAATTGACAGTGTTATTGCAATTTGCTGATGCCAGATGTGCAGTAATACTGGGAGATGATCGTGTCACATGGGAGGAAATTTGAGGGGCCTTAACACAAGAGAGCATCTTTAACCTTGAGCCCATATCGCCGTCAGTGTCAGCACACAGCTCTTGTGTGCTAAAACTGTGCAAGAACGTCGTTACTTTTAAGGCCTTAATTTATCCATAAAGGGCATCTCGAGTGTCCAGGATATGGATTACCTGGCAAACATGAATTCACACAGTATATCTGAAATGTCAGGGTTTCGGTCAGACATCAGAATATGAGTGTGATGAGTGAAATGCTGCATTAATATGAGGCACTCTGTTCCTCGGTACCTCATGTTCATCTGGCTCTGTCCAGATGTTGTGAAGTTTAAATATTCGTCATTCAGCATAATAATGAAACATGCAAAAATATGGAAATCTGATTGATTGCTGTTTATTATTCCTTTTCTAGTTATCTGCCTATTGCATTCAAACCATAAACCTGAGAGTGAAACCTTTCTGATTGTATGTATAGTTTTAGGAATTTACAGTAACATGTTTTTGAAACAACCCACAATTTGCTTTGGTGCTCTTAGCTTCAATCAGGGCCCTTGACCTTATTTGTTCCAGGAAAACATGAAATCAACAGACATACAACCAACGTAAATGGCTCAAACAGACTTGTTGCTTATTTGATTGCCTGAATAAGAAATCTGCAATATAACTGTGGCAGAAATTAAAGCAACACTCTCGTGAGATGAGCTCGCGGATGGCTCTCGTGAGGTCGTTTTTATCCATCAGGTGCATCCTCTCGTTATCTGACATTTCCCTCCCCCACCACACATAAGACAAGCCGTCTGAACACATCGCGACCCACCCTGACCCCCCTCTGACTACATTTTGAAGGATGGAAGAAGAATATGTACGTACAATCGTCCAGATGAAGGCGTCTGAATGGCCAAACGGCCGAGTTAACCGCCGCTGAGCCGGGAGCTGGCCGTGGTGCTGAACGCCATTATCCCCATCCAGCCCTGAGCCCAGCAGGAAAACACACAGACGTCATGTGTGACGCCAGTCTGGAGACAGACCTCATCCATTCGCCCTCCCAGCCCCCCCATGAGACGCAAATAGACGCCCTGCAAGCGTTTTAAGTCACCTGGAAAAGGCGCACTTTGCTTCAAAACATCTGGACTAAATGACGCCACCTGAGAAAACGTAATCCCTAAAAAAAAGGCACCCGCAGGTACGAGCTTGAAGTTTTCTTCCGTTTGCTGAGGACACCAACGCCCGACACGCGTGTGAAAGTCACAGAAACCGGAGACTTTGATATGAGGCGACAACAAGTTGTAAAAACAGACATTTCTTTCGACGTCGCTGCTCATATGAGCGCTGCTTCCAGATGTGCAAGATGACATCGCGTGCGAGCATGACACCGCTGTGGGCGCCCGTGCATGAAATATAATTTCCCGATACGTTATTTACAAGATCAACAGTGCGTCAGC
The DNA here is from genome assembly GCF_017976325.1 of Chelmon rostratus. Classification (NCBI taxonomy): domain Eukaryota; kingdom Metazoa; phylum Chordata; class Actinopteri; order Chaetodontiformes; family Chaetodontidae; genus Chelmon; species Chelmon rostratus. The sequence continues at coordinate 21,432,968 of NC_055665.1, forward strand.
TGAACGTCTGGAATCGCAGAAATATTCTCGGAAATCATTAAAATCGTCATTTACCTGTCATCACCAGCTCGGAGAGTGATCACTCGCTGCTGTTCCCTCAGCCGGGTCCCATCACTCTACGGTCACCTCTCTCTCTCTCTCTCTCTCTCTCTCTCTCTCTCTCTCTCTCTCTCTCTCAGTGGATGATTCAGATTGTCACGCTGTCTACTGCGCAGGCGTCACATCCATGACAAAATATGATTCAGTGGCGAATATAAATAACCAGGCAAGAGGCTAACTGAAGAGAAAGACATTCATTCAAGATTCAACATCCATGCCATCAATGAATGGATAGATGGATGGATGGATAGACAGATAGATAGATAGATTGACAGACAGACAGTGTTTCTATAGGAACAGAGGGCAGACATGCTGATTGTTTCTCAGGAGCTGGTAATAACAGGTGATAGGCACAGTACCACAGACCATATCGGTCTCTATCATAGGACACACCATTTTCAAAACTAAAAAGTGCCTGTGCAACATCAGCGTACTTCACCCTGCTCCATACGAACACATAAAGCCTGGCTCAGTGTGATGTCACACCAGTCACAGACACACGAATGACCTGCAGCGAGGAAAGTCTGAGTACAAACAACGTGAGGGTGGAGGGATGGCATTTGAGTCACGCGTCAAATCCACAGCAGGTGCGCAATAACGCAAGAAACATTCACAGACACACATACACACACACTGTCCAGAATTCCAGTCATATTCCAGGGCAGTCTATTTTTGTAGCGCCGTCAGTGACGTACACTGTTGAAGGAAGTGTTAGTCACCGTCTCTGAGCTCCTCCTGGGGAAGGTACGATGACCTAAAGAGGCAAGAGGAGCAGGCCGTCCAGTCAAACTCATTTCATGACTTATTCATTCAGAGTCAGCACATCAACAGGACAGAAACTGGGTCTTAAGTGTTGTCATTGATCAAACTGTCTTCTGGGCATCATCCACGAGGCCTTTTACTGAAATCTCATACAATAATAAGCATTTTCTTGCAAGTTTGGCACCGCGTGGTCTCATGTGTGTCTCTTGCAACCACTGAAAGTAGCCAATCATTAGGTTCACAGAGCTGTGGTGGTAGAATTAGCCTTGATTATGTCGGAGACTTAAGTTATCCAGGGACATTGGGGTATTACAGCAGCAGGTAATGGCAGTTGGAAAAAAATAGCAGCAGAAATAGAGAAATACAAAATACAAAAATAGTTGGATAGTAACTGGATAAACTGCCAGGAAGTGAAACGTATCAGTATCATTTGATTTGAAGAAACGCTCTGCAGAAACAGTTGAGGATTAAATGCGAGTTGTTCTGGTCCTGAAGTAAGGTTTGAATTCACTTCTCTATTCTGCCCAAAATAATGCCACACTGGAAAGGAGACTGTTTCTGGCTTTGGAATTTAATTAAAGTCACATAAATATTGCTGGTATTTAATCACCACTCCCATTACTGTTCCCTCTCTGAGGTTTTGACTATGTGACAGCTAAGATGACTTCTACTTGCACTTAAAGGCAACATCAATCAACATTAAATTAATTTCCAATGGCTGTTCAGAGAGAGGAAGTATGTGTTACACTGGATTGCCAATCTGGTACCCAGGATTTAACAGTGATAAAGTCTGTCTTTACATGTCAAAAAGGCAGAATTTCAGTCAGCAGTGGGATGGCAGTCACTTCAGGCAAGCAGTACTGAGAGAGCTAACACAGGCAGTCAGTCACTACAGAACGAAGGCTGGACCACAGAGGCAACAAACTGGCAAAAACCGACTAGCCGCTGTATGTCGAGGCTGATTGTGAACGGGGAGCCGGTTGGACAGGTGACTGGGCCAGAGGCGAGGAAGTAAAGATATGAAGCCGGCTCATAGGCGCTGGTGTGCGTCTGCAGGCAAATCAGAAGAGGTTAGTAATCACCACACTGAAGAGGCAGCGAGGGGAGATGAGAAGGTCGCCCTGACAATGATCTCTGGGATATATCTGAGGTGAAGAGAAGCTGTTACGTCTCAAAGGAGAGGCCGTTTCGCTTTGCACTTCAAATGAGCATTTCAGTTGGCTGCATGAGGACGGGTGCTTTAGTTTATTACACCTTTAAGATTCAATGGAACAGACTTGTCAGTTACAAATTATAAGATGAAGATAAGAATCTTCAGACAGTCCTCAATGATAAGAGATGAGTTACTGTTTTTAGATGTAAGGTTAATATGGGATGTTGAATTTTGTATTCTGTGTAACACATGGTAACACTGGCCTTTACATGGCTTATGGTAAGTCCATTGTGCTATAATAGAGTTACACTAATGCCACTGGTGAGTGTTCGTGACAGTGCATCTCACCTTGTTAACAATTACTGGATTATATGATTCTGAGTCATACAAAATGAAAGATCAACAACAATGAACACTACATTAGTAGCACATAACATGATATTCAAATTCTGTATCTCTCATGTTGTCCTGGTGTTAAATCAGAATGAGTCTATTTGACACAAGGGCCTTTAAAATCGTTTAAAGGTCTTGTGTGTTATTGTTCCTTGAGTGGTTTCATAGTGTATTTTTAGACATCCCAGAATACCTCTCACCGCAGTCACTTACTGGAACTCACAACTGCAGACACATTGCATGCGTTACTGTGTTCAATCACACAAAGCAGTGCACAAACACAACATAAAGCCTTTGCAATGCAATCTTTATGCATTCTTATTTATTTATTTTTGCCGAGCCAAATCCATGTTTAAGAGTTTAAAAAAATATAACTTCACAGCCCATGCTGCAATACAGAGTGCACAGTATTTGATAAAAGGTGTGTTCACATTTATTTATTATTCATTTACAAAATAATGTGTGCTGCCACATCATGAGATGACTTGTCCGTGTGCTATCGCGTTGCAGCATACTAATACACTTTTGTTTGAAGGAAAATGTTCTGTCATCTCTCTCTCTCTATCCACTGTCTCCCTCTCTCTCTCTCTCTCTCTCTCTCTCTCTCTCGTCTGTGTACAAGCTGAGCATCTCAGAGCGGAGAGGGGCGGTTTCTATGGCGACGTGAAAAGGTCACCTTCAGGAAGTTCTCTGTGAGCGTGTGCAGAATGCCAGTTGGATAATCAGGCTTCCTGTAATGACTGATAACAGACCACAGCTCATTAGAGGCAAAGAGAGAGATGGGGTGGGGGGTGGTGGGGGGTCGGGAGAGATTATTAGTCATAGGGCAAAGAAACAATAGAACATTTATACTAATGGTATGCCACACTTACACAGTGTGCGTGTCTCTGTTATGGGAATGTGTTGGGCTCACGGGTTGTTCAGAGATGCTAATCCCACATGCAACACAATTGATGCAAAACGCTGCACGCTCACCTTATTCACGCTTAAAGTGATACAAATCTACACAGCAGAAAGAGTAAAGCAGCCAAGCAGACACAACTGCAACTTTGAACTAAGCTACTGAGTGTTCTCTGTCTTTAATCTAATTCAGGTGGAAGATGATACTGTGAGCAAGCAGCAAACTTCTCGGCTAGTGATATTAGGAAAAATGCATCTGCTAAGATGTCTGTAATGTGAGCCATATTTGCCTGGTCGGCTTAGACTCAAACAAGGGGACTAACAGTAACTGGCATGTAGGGCAATGCTACCTGACTGCCTGGCAGGACATTGTGACCTACATTAGCGGCAATGCTGCAGCTACATTGTGAGATCAGGCATCTCTTCTGTACAGTGGTATGACAAGAGCTGCTTACAGAGGGTATACAAATCCGGATAAACATACAGTAAGAATCATCACCACATGAGTTTTACTGTGGCCTGAGCAGCATTAACCTGCTATTGAACTGCCACTAATAATTACAACAAATTGCCCAAATCCAGATCTTTTCTCTGCAGTTCTTTAACTGAGCCATCAGAGTACAGGTTCTTCTCATCCCACTGTCCCAAAGGGTTGTTTTCATGTACAGCTTTATCAGTCTATTTTAATCATTACTGACGAGAAGCGAAACCTTGGTTTCCACACGCATACGTGACAGAAAATATATTTTTCATCACTATTCTGCAATAACCTATGGGTTTAAGCCAAAGCCTGTAGTCCTGCGTTTGCTCTCGTTGTTTGCTGTGAGATACCATTTGGATTAGGCATGGTCAGGTTTCCCTTAAGTGGGTGTTATTAATTTTTCTCTTTCAAACACAACCCCACCCCTTGCACACTAGATTGCTTATAGACCAAACTACGTATGAGACAGTTCAACAGATGTTCAAAGCAGCAAAGGAAAACTCTGACGCCCTGGCCGATATCCCCGACACCCTGCATCCCCATACCCCAGCATACATAATCACAGGGGTGAGTGCTGAGTCATTTATGTTTTCCTGCATGTCCTCAAATATGTCGTAATCTTAAAACTTCAATTTCTGTCAATTTCAGTCATTTCTGTAGGTCTGTGCATGTTGTGCTTTTCAGATTTTTGCATAATAATAAAGCAACTGGCTTTAGCAACCACATAGTCAAGTCCAATTCAGTACATCAGGTGCAAAAAACTTGCAGCCAAAATACATCACAACACAGCCATCAGCTGGAGACAGTGGGAGCAACAATCAGTGGTTATCATGAGGTTGGCTGTTTGTGTCATGAAGACTACAACATATTCAAGAGCTCTCTCTGTTTTACATTTTGTCCCCTACTCTCTGCACAGTATCTTGTTCTGATTATATATTTTCTGATAATGGATCCGATAGGCACACCATTATGACGGTAGCGATGTTGCTATAAATGAGATTAACTGACAAATCATTCAAGCAGCTCCACACAGCCCATGCTTTGTTATTAATGTACAGCTGTAAACACCAGCACTGGAGTCAATAATAACTTCCTACCTAGCAATGCTGACATCTACTGGCCATTACGGGTTTTGCATCAACACTAAACACATGCTGTGTGGATTGTGATTACATTATATCTGTCTTTTATCCCATATGTGCGACAGATGCTAAATTTAGGCCTTTTGGCTTATTCTGTGTACACTGTTTGCCATGTTTGTCATATTGTGGTATTAATACATAGAATAATTTAAAAACTATGTTGGTGTAACTCAAGTCTATTCATCAAACATTTCTGTGCAAGAAGTGTTTGACAAAAAAATCCGCTCAGACAATAACTAACAGTTTTAGTCCGATGCTGTAGGTTAAGACTTGTGCAATAGCTGCAGTTTCTGGTTATGAAATGGTTATAATTGCATGGCATGGCATCAGATTTCTTCAGCTCAAAACAGTAATTATTGTGGAGTATCCCAAACGAGACCAACAATGTGTCAAATTTTGCCCTCCTATTCTCACACACACGTTTTTACTTGTCTTGTATTAGCCGTCCCCATCTCCCTTACATTTTATGATAGATGAGAGGGAGGGACACCTGATCTAGCCATCTCAGGAACCTTAGCCTTGCTGTTATTGTCCATTCTTCATCCTATTGATTCCTCTGTCACTCTGCCGTACCAGAGCTGGAAGCTCGGACTTTCCACTTGGGCCATGCTGTATTTCATAAACCATTGACTGGAGGGGGCAGAACAGTGCCGCTCTGATGGAAGCGATCTTTCTCTGTGGCACAAAGCTGTCAAAGTTATAGCTGTGCAGACATTAAACTGTGGTAACATTTATACAGTCTCAAAGAGACGTGAGGAAACGTCTGAATAAAACCTCTAGTGTGTAATGTGGGAAACTGGCATAGGTTGCCTTTGCTGAGATTAATTGTTTTAAATGAATCTGAATCTTTGTCATGTGCCCTGTATGAGAATACTGGAGATGTCCCACCAAAGAGTGCTGATGTGGCACAATTATTTAACTCTTTCAGGTGAAAGTTACATGAGGGGAAAAAAAAAACACATAAAGATAACCTTTATGCAAATGTTAAAGTTATCCTACCACATGCTCCCCCATCACTGATATCCATATATTAAAACTGTGGCCAAAGGCTATCTGTTTTATACTGGTCTTGAACAAATCGAGTTATGAGAACACATCGCTTATGTTTCCTGTAATCATGTATTAACAATGTGAAGAGCTTCAGGGGGGATACAGACAATCAGGTTAGGATGGTAAAGCCACAGTTGGGGATTCTAAAGGGATCAGTCATGAAAATATTCTATGGTAGGGGTACAGTTATATGGGCAAAATGTAATTTTACAATATTCTTCTCTATAATGAAAGTATAACAGCATATAGCCACTTTCAATGCAAATTAAACTTCCATTGTTTTTGTAACAAAATTGTATTAGTCAAATTTTATATTCATGTTGGAAGACATGATTTGTAATTAGTTTAAGAAAACATATGAAGAAAGAAATCATAAATCCTCCTATAGCGTTCATTTCAGGGGTAAATGTAAGAGGGCGTGTGGCTGTGTATTATGTATGGAATTGTTTGGCCATGTTAAGAAACTCTAGGAAGTATGATAGAAAAAAAGAAACATTTCAATCTGAAATATATGCCAGGGTACACATATTAATCATTCATGAATGATGGCAAATATTTGTTTCAGCATCGTGAACTCTCGCCCGTCACACATATAAACACACACACACACACACATACACACACAGTTTTTGAGGCTATAGCATGGTGTTCCTACAGTGATCCTCAGCTACCACCATATTTAAAACGTACCATTTCAAACATTTACACTGAGTGGTCATCAGTCACTGGTCTATGGGGGTTGATGGATGAGTCTGAGCTGTAATCATCTCTGCTTTGCTCTCGAGGCACAACATCACTTATGAGAGACACACTTAACAGCAATTAATCATGCTAGATCACACCCCACAGACTCTCTCTCTCTCTCTCTCTCACACACACACACACACACACACACACACACACACACACACACACACACACACACACACACACTTTCTTTCTCAAGCCATTTTGGTCCGCATTGCCACAAAAGTAAACTGTCCCAGCCTATAGAAAATAGGCTGGGACAGTTTCTCATAGGTTAGGCTGATATTCAGTACTTCTGAAGAGTAGTTGGCTTGAAGAAGAAACTGTCTGGGTTCATTGTAGAGATGGTTGGGTTTAGAAGGAGTATCAGTCGGGTTAGAAATCTGGGGATCAAAACCTCAGCTCTTAAAAACAAGAAAAAAAAATACAATATGGGAAATGCTGTTTTAAAAAAGTCAAATTATCTGCCAACAGAAAAGGAAAATTTAACTTACCGAGATTTTTGAAAATAAAAATATCTAGTCTCAAAGACTCACAGTTCAAGTCTAACTGAGAACCAGCAATAAAATCTCAGTAACAAGTTATAATATCTGATTAAGATAATTAAGGACATAAAAGCTTGAAACAAGTGACATACTCTCACGTAAAACCTGCCTGGTAAGAAGACGTATCTTGTGAGATCTTGCATATATTGCCTTGATTTAAGATATTTCATTCTTATTTACTTAGATTTTGCTTTTTTTCTGAAGACATCCAGTTTTTACTTCATGATTTACGGCATGTGTGGCCTGTACTGACATCCAAGCTTGTTATGCTCTCATCGTGACAGCTGAATGCCAGAAAGTGCCACTATTTTGGTGGTATTGTCGAAAAATGGAGCCCTTCCACAGCTTACAAGTGTCACACACACTGTATAAAGTTTTTGTAGAAGAGTGCTAGTACCCTGAGTTAAGCTTGCCCTGAACCTGAGCTGAACCTGCCACAGTACACGCCGCCTTGCACCTGCCTCACAGCCGGTAGGACGAGGTTGGGTCCAGCTGGATTTGAACAAGACACACACTTCAGTACCTCTCCCATCTACTGCTCTTTTTGTATTCTCTAGTTCCATCTGCCGTTCAGTTTACTCTCCTCCTCTGCTCCCTCTGCTTTGGTTCTCTTCCCCTCTCTTTCTCCCTGGGCCTCTGTAATTGGTCATTTAAATGAAAAAGCCTCAAATTGGAGGATTAGAGGTGCACGTCTCTCTCTCTCTGTCTCCGTGTGTGTGTGAGCAAGAGAGGGAGAGAGAGACAGTCTCATGGCAATATGGCAGACAGTCTCCAAGGGATGTCCTTAAGAACAAAAGCATCTGGAAGAGGCCTCCTTTGCTCTCTCGGTTACCTTGGTTACAGGCTGGCAGCTTGCGTGTGTTTGTATAGTAAGTCTGAAATGTAAGTATTTACTATCTTGTGAATTATCCTGACTGAAAAATCCCTCCGTTTTAAGATTCATGATGATTTTTTTAATTTCAGACGTGAGGTTGAGGATCACATTTTAGATTATGATAGACGTAGCAATTAGTGCATCGGGAATGCCTTCCATTGACTGACAAACGTTAATCAAAGGAAAGCAGTCAAAAGTTTAAACGTCTGTCTGAGTGTGTATTTGTGTGGGTCTGTGTGTGGCGAATGTGTGTGCGTGTGCATGTGCATTGACAGGCCGGCTGGCAAGCAACTGTCACCACGTGGCAACAGCCAACCACGCTTCACTTCTGGCCGCGCCAAGCTCTCCAATTACAGAAGCCAGCTCTGCCAAAAGCCCCCTCTTTTCTTCTCAATAGATGGGATGACTGGGCTGCATCCTCTGACACACACGCGCACACACACACACACACACACACACACTCTCCTCTCTCCCCTCCTCTCTTCTCGTGGTGCACCTGCCTCCCTGCTCTCCAGGCCAGCTCAACTCCTATCAAAGGAGCTGAGCTCTTTTCTTCCAGAAAGCTAATCCAACACCTGTCTCCGGGCTTTATACTGGGAATAGAGGACCGTGTGCTGTGTGAGCGTGAATGCAATGAGTACAGTGTGTGTGTATGGCAGCGAGTGGAAGGGACAGAGAGAGAGAGACAGTTTGTGTTCCTGCGAGATCAAGAGCAAAAAAGAAATATTGTGTGCGTGGCTCTTTTGTGTGAGGATTTGAGAATGGACATATGGAGACTACAAGGCAGACTGTATTCTTTTCAGTGGTAATGGACTATCAAAGGGCATTTTGGGAATAGATGGGGTTTTATTTTGCAGGGGGTCACATTAGCGGTAACACAGAGATCAAGAAGGCTTTCACTGCAATGTGAATGATACCCAGTGTAACTGTTGAATGTCTGTTTTTGGCAGAGACTGAAGATATACAGTATATGTCCCAGACACATTGTGCTACGAATAATGCGGCACAAAAGGCTTTTAACAAGCATGTAAAGTTGCATATACAAAGAGCAGACTCTAAGTCTTATAGTCTAGCCTAACATCTCTATTTAAGGGATTTACTTGCCACATGAGAGCCGTTCAGCTTCCATTCAAGTCAGGGTTTTTCATGACTTTTTAGCTCTGGGCCCATTTCGGTCTCACCCTGGGTTTAGCCTATTTGAGTCATGTTACTTCTCGTGTCATATGGGAACTCAACAGTAATGGGCCCTGAATCAAGGCCCTGGAATCTGTGCTGGTAAGTGATGCATTCTGCTCTGTATACAGACCATGGATGGTGTTCTGGTCTTGTTACTCTCTGAACATGGGGAGCCATTGAAATATTTTGCCATTTTTTACAGACTTTAATTTAACAGGACGACTCACATCAGGCCCTCTGAAGATTCGCCTCCAGCTGCAGGGGTCTCTCAAATTGGAAATTGGAGGTAAAATAAATCTAAGATTGCTTCCCTCCCTGTAGAGTCCCGAAAATGGCTGCAGGGGAGATATTAGAGAGAGGGCTGGGAAGCAGAGGTAGATGGATAGAAGGCGGTGGCAAGGAAGAGAAGAGGGAGAGAGAGAGAGAGAGAGGAAGAAAGAAAGAGCAGAGAAAGGAAATAAACAGAGAAGGAGAAAAATGGAGAGAATTGTAGAGAAAAAGAGAGAGATGCTGTAGAGTTAATGGAACCTTATTCACTTTAGCCATCGGGGCCTGAAATAGTCATTTTACCAGCAAAGGGTTCTGAAACCTCTGGTCTGTGAGAGTGTGTGTGTGTGTGTGTGTCAGTGAACATACATGGCTCTGGGTGCCTGTCTGTGCTTGCAGACGTGTCATGGATTTCACCGCATGTGGGTGTGTGCATGGGTTCAGACTTTGTTATATATTCCTCCAGTCTTCGGAGGAGAGCGACGATTGGACGCACGTAACCGAGGCATGCCTAAGTCCCATGAACATGTCACCGAAAATTAAACGAGCTTTATTTGAATTAGACATACAAATGTTTTAGCAGCTGATTGGTCACACTATGCACACGTGTACACGCCGCTGACATGTCCTCACACGAAAACTACTTGTTAGATTATAATCTAAATGTGTTACTGGGTCAAGTCTAGGAGATAGCAAGATGCATGTCCAATTGATTGGCCACACGAATGGAAGGAAGTCATAGCCATGTGATACGAAATTACAGCGTCTATGGGTTGTCAGATCTTGAAGTTCCGATACGTATGGAACCCTGTCAGGCAATTTTACCAAGGATTATGCTTAACATTTGACATATAACATGGTTTTTATAACATTCAGGGCACCTATAGGAGAGCTGCATAACAGCTTTAAGGCACACTCAAACACACAGTTTGCACAATAACATTTGTGACTATGGTGAAAAATTTAAAATGGTAATAAGGTCTCCCTCAGACTGGCACGGGCATGTGTTGTGGGTAAAACCTAAATCTGAGCTCTGACTGAGTGGGTCTGCACCTTATCCAACCTGGCCCAATCCTGACCTGGGCAGACCAGAGCAAGCACTGTGTTGGACACTGCCAGGCTTTATATTAGATATTTATATGTTGCTCACACCCAGTCATCTAAAAAGATTTCAGACAGAGACAGAAAGGAAGTTTAATTAGGTGTGTAAATACATACAAACATGCAAATTCTTGATCAACTGCTCTAATTAAGTAAATAATATATATTAACTACCTGTGTGTCACTCTGTGTCAAACTCCAGAGGAGGAAGGAACCACCACTAAAGGTGGAAACTGGGACGCCCTGAGGACCATGAATCCCAGTGGAGATTGGGATGCAGATTATGTTGGGACATCGCTCCCCTCAGATGAGAGAGGAAGTCCTGACCTGTGGCAGATAGATTTCTTGGGAAATATTCCCCTCAAGGGCAGATTGTCATGTAATTTCTAAGCATCATCATGGTCCTCAGAGGATGAATAATGGATCAAAAAGTCAACTTTTGTCACATCACAGGACTGATTTGATGACAGATTCATGCTTCAGTGAGAATAACCCTTCCATTGGCTTTCTAATAAAGCCACTCTCAGACTAACTACTACATTTTAAACTTTAAATGTATGTGGTTGAGAACACACTGTAGCTAGGGCCTGTAGCACAGCTCTCTCAGGAGCCCTCAGCACTTTAAGGTGGTGATACATGGGCAAAAGTAATAAGAGATTTGTTTCCAGAAGTAAACAATAATTGCTGTTGTGCTATACATAAATGTGTCATTGCAACAAGCAACCAATGCTTTTATTATTCTGGTGTGGACAAATAAGCCAAAAACAATGTATTCACATTACATCTGGCCAAGTAAAAATGTATCCTGAGAAAACAACATTTAGGATACTGAGCAATATTGCTCTCTCTCTCTCTCTGCTTCATAGCATGCACTTTTATTAAAATGAATTCCTTTTGAGGCGAGTATTTGCATTTTAATCCATCTAAATACTTGAAAATAGTGCTGAATTTCAATGTCTGCAGCATTGCGTCATGCCTCGAGAGCAAGACGGTAAATGTTTCGTGTGGAACAAGCTAATCCAAATGTGTTAGTGTTGTTGAAACAACACCTTTGCCTTGATGACACAGAAATATACTCAAGCATAAATGACCTTGCCCTCCAGCTCTAAATATGTATATTTACCAATTGTCACGTTGCATCTGATTACCAGAAACCCGTTAGCACTGATACTCTCATCCCTCTGTCACATTTTTGCATGTGCGCACGCACATATTAATCCCTTCCTCCACGAACCAAACACACTTCTACCTCCCTCCCTGCACACACAAACACATGTTCCAGTCCCACAAACACTGTACCCATGTTTACCCTTTGCTTTAACACGCACACACACACACACACACACACACGCACAGAGAGACAGTCACATTTTGTTGAGTGCCTTAGAGGTAACTTATACTCACTTTTCCATTGCAATGAGATTATAACTGTGTCATCCGGTACTGGCTAAGCAGAGCTGGTGTAACTGGAAGCATGATGAAAAAGGACAACTGGGTCTTTTCTCACTCTCAAGCTTGCACACACACACATGCACACACACACACACACACACACACGCACACCAGCCAGGCTGTTAAACTCATATCAGCAGAGGCTCACTGGATTAGCATATCTGGGTGAGATAAAGAAGCAGACGATGGTTACTTAACTTTGACTTAATGTCCCCCATCTGCCACTTTCTATCTCTTGCTCCTGCTGTCTGACTGTCTTTGTCGTCCCTTCTTTCTGTGTAACTGAATGGGGTTTTTATTCTCGCCGTGCTCATTCTGTCTCATTTTATGACTAATTGTCTTAGTATCTGTCTTTCTCCCTGTTTCTCTGCGCTGTTCTATTTTTCTCCCAATTTTCCTCTCGCGCTCTCCCTCCCTGCTTTTGGCAGATGACGATATCGATGAAAGCACATTCGCATGACAATAAATTTCTTATCATATTGCATCCACCATGAGGCTGGGGATTATCTATTTGTGCATTAAACTGGTCTGTCTCTCACTGCACACCACTGACACTGCAAATCAAGGACATCTACCAAAAAGTAAATTTACCACGTGCACCTGCACACGACACGTTCACAAAAACGTCGGCCCGACAGAGGGCATACGCGCAATAAGCACATAAGATTACACGCGCAAAAAGACACAAATGCGTACACACAAACATGTGCACAACACACACACAGACACAGGGATAAACAAAGTTTATACCTCACGCTCAGGAAATGTCACGGGTATGTACATGAGATAGGGGACCGTGACATTTTATTCCCGTTTTTGGAATTTTGGATTATCCAGATAAGGATGAGATGGAAAAACGTTGCATGGTGTCTACACAGCATATCAGCATGGTTTAAATGGGATATTCCTTAGTCCCCTAGCTTCCATGCATGTGTAAAATACCAATTGCTTTTCTAAGGTGGATGGAGCAGTATGGTTTGGTCTGTGTACAACTTTCAATGCGTTGCGAATAAGTATCTTATAAAAAATATGACTGTTTGCAATGAAATAAATGCCTTCATGCACATTTTACAGCGGCAATCATCATCATCATCATCATGTGACACTGTACCACAGCATATTCCTTGATAAAAGTGTAACAAATATGCATGTTGGTTCAACTTTCAACCAGTTGCTTGGGGCCTTTAATCCCTCTAACAATGATATTTAGTAAACTTAACAGTAATCACAGGCGCCGCTTCTGGAGTACAGTATGAAGTAGTCACTCTCGTTTGTTTGGTTAGAAAGGGCATCAGCTCCCACTGTGTTTGTGAAACAATGTGCCTGTCCTTATAATGTTTCGCCTGTGTCTCCTTCAGCCCAGCTTAGCTTAATAAAATATTGCTATTTGACAGCCCAAGTCAGTGTAGAGCTAACCTTCCCTGATTGCCTAATTTTATCAGACTTTTATCAGACTGCATTAGAGCGAGATATTACCATTCAGTGATGATGAAATCCACCCACATTACATTCCACAATTTCACCTCTTGTACAATCTGAATAACTGTGATCCATGGACATGAATGTTCCATTTGAATCAATGGCAGTTCAAAATGTCACAGCCATACATAATCATAAGATTGACCCAGGAATGATGGTTAAGAAACCGACTGCACTGAAACCTATGAATCTCCATTTTGGAGTAAGTTAGTGTTTTCATTTGTCAGAACCTAATGGTGCTATTAGACAGTTCATTGGCATTTGCTGCCCCACAGAATGAATTCATGCATATGCTTATTCCTCCCAAAAGGGGACACATGTGTACAGGCAACCACACGAGCATATACATAGACACACATTCAGTCAGTAATATATTTTGCTGTACTCTGCAGGCTTAATGATAATTTATTCAGTTCACTGTCACCTGTCAGTGTAATTGAGATTTGCTTGCTACTGACCACCCATATTGTCTGTCTGACTGAGTCCCGAGGGTAAAATAGTGATTGTGGATGCAGCTAGATACAGTAATTCAAATAGATAGCTACTTATTAAAAAGGGTATACAGGCATGTTCTGTACATGCATACACGAATGTGTTTCCAGGCACACATTAATGACTGTGGATCGTGCAATGACACAATAATTTCACTGGATGGCTGCAGAGAAAAATATACACGTGTACAAACATGATTACATCAACAAAAATGCACGCGCACACACACCTGTGCACACACACACACACACACACACACACACAGAAACATAATGACTGGTAATTTAATAATTCTGTGGGATAGCTGCCCACTGACACAAATGTACTTTGACAGACTTTATGCAAATGCATAAAAAAACACTTTCACCCACCGTCACATGCACACATAAACACGGCAACTTCCATGGCAACAACAGGAAGTCCTTGTTGGCTATTTGAGATGATCTACAGTAATTTCACCAATGATGTATTTCCCAGTGGAGTGTAGTGCATGCAAAATGGAAATCATTGCATTTAGGGCACGTTGTTGTGGAACTCATAATTTAATTTGATTTGAAATTTTAACTTTAATACCAGATACATATGCATAATATATGTATAAATATGCATAATATATAACATCTCTGCATTAAAATATCTAAGAATGACTGCTATAAATATTTTTTAAACTGGGAAAGACCAAACAGAGAGTGAGGAAGAAAGCCAGAGAACTAGCTAGCTTGCCACTGTATTGTTTAGTATTGTTTGTATTGCTCACCTCTTATGGAGCATGATTATCAATTTTCATTGGCAGTGCTGGCTGATTAACAATGAAGTCAACAGCTCCGATGATCCCATGCTACTTTTTGACATTGTCAAAATTGGTCTTTTGTTATTATTTTGATTACAGACAACGTGTGTGTAGTTCCACCTGCCGGACCCATACTGTCATTATACAACTGACCAGTGGAGCCTCGGCTTCTCTAATCTTACATCTCTTACTTCCTTTCCTGGCACCTCTCCTCTTACCTCTCTGTAGTTTCAAGATGCCTCTCTTTCTCCACCGTTTCTCCCTTTCCCCATCACCCCTTCTCTTTTCCTTCTCTAATTTACCTCAATGACGGATCCCCCACCTGCCTCAGATAATAAGATACTCCCACTGGCCTGCGAGACTCACTCCCCCAGCATCCATCACTCCCAGAGTCACATTACTGCCCTTTACAAGCACCAGGATGTTTTTCTCCTTAATTGTAGTCGTATACATACCTCACCCCCCCCCAGTAATAATAAATGGCCTTGTCCTCCATTATGGCCATTAGGGAACTCACAGTGAGCAGTAGCATGCCGCCCACAGCGAGGGGGACTTGTTTGGCGTCGGGTGTTGTAGCCAAGGAGTGGAAGAATGTCCCTGCATTCTGGAAACACATGTTCAGGCGTTGAGTATGGTGTGAAGGAGGGTGCCGCAGAGACGGTGTCTCTCTCCAGCTCTCTCTCTATCAGCTTCTCTCTTGCTTTGTCTCTTTCTCGCTGTTCTAAAGAAAATCACTTGTAAATAGAAACACCAGGTTGGACAGGAGAAGAAGGAGAGACTGAGTCTCTGGGGACTGAGCAACATTAAATGTCTGCAACCAGATGTCTCAGACAGCGAGCCAATTTCTACCCAGGAACATGGCAGTGCCCGTGCTGGCCAGGAGATGGCAGTATGTTCCCATAATATTGCAAATGCTGAGTTTTGTGCTGTAATTGTAGAAAAGCAGGATGCTTCACAAAAAAAAAAAAAAAAAAAAACATTCAAGATTGCATGCACAGAAGGGCTTGAATGAAAAGGTAGAGGCTGAATGACTGACTGTCTAAAAGCAAATGCTTTTTACTGTTCTGGCATTTATACAGCGTTGGCGCTCCGATCATGCAAACGTTTTGAAAAGTCCAAACAATTAACAAATCACTGCTTGGGTTAATTTGGTGATGTTGCATTTCAGAAAGAAAGACTACATATTCAGTTGTGTGTTTGTTTCTCATTTGGAGACTTTCATTTACTCTGTGCGCATTAAGTCGACAATTTAAATCATTATTCAAACACATCTGCATCTGTAATTCTATGTTTTGCTCACTATAGCATGGACAGCAATCACATTACAAGTAGTTTGCAGACCTGACATCTTTTTTTACATTTGGTTATTGCTGTTTTCTCCTTTTGCACATGTGGCCGATGGGAATTTATGAATGAGGCCACTGCGAGTAGAGTAGTAACACTAGATGTCTGCAGCGTCTTCATTCTCCCGCTGAAACCAGCCCTGTTGTTGTGAGGTGGGAGACTGTTGATGTCATCCTTCCCTGTGAGGAGCAAACAGGTGCAGGCTGTGGAGTGTACACTGCACACGTTGCACTCACTGCTCCGTGATGGAACTTCTGTCACATAAAATCTGTCACATTCTAAGGCGTCTTTACTTGTGGAGGCGCTAATTATCCATCATTTCGCAATAAATATGTATCAGTAATCTGGAGGAGCCTCACATTTCTTGTGATTTCTTATTTTTAGCTATTACCCCAGAAGCACATCAACATGTTTAATTGCACTGGATTCATCATATCAATGTTGGTAACTGCTTTTCTTCTCATGATTCCTATCTCCCATTTTTCTTTTTTCTTTTTTTTAATCATTATTTTTTGCAAGGTTTTTCCTCATTGTTAGAAAACATAGGTTGAGGATTTGTTGCTGTGTGTGAAGTCCATCATGTGGCATGGGGACATTCAAACAGTTACAGAAATAATAGATAATAACTAAAAAACACACAACCTATTTCCCCGCCCCAAACACTTTTTCTTTGCTTTGCAGGACACATTTTATATTAACCTAACTAAGATTTAGTTGTGCTTTGTTCTTAACAATTAATAGACAATATTTTTTTTTTATCTTTTGCTAATACACAAAACTGTCCAACACACTATTTAATATTGTGTCCTTGTCCCTTTTTCTCTGGAACAACACCCCCACTTTCTATATGGATTGATTTCATGTGTTGCACTGAGACGTTTCATCTCTTTTTCAGCTGTCTGCTTTCATGTCTGTCGCTACATGTCCCTGATACCAACAGGCCAATTTACAGAAGGCGACACGAGAAACAGACACGGAAATCATTACGGACAGATTCATAAATATCGGCTGCTCTGTTTCTTTTAATGGTCAGGAGTCAGAAGTTTAAGGTATGGGAGTCCTGGAGCTAAAAGACTCAAGGATAGATCAATGTCAGTCGTCAGGGGGAATGAAAGCCAGTCTGGTGGAAAAAGGGGAAAGAAGGAAGGAGCTTCAGGCGCTGAAAAGTCATATCATAGAGTCGTCAGGGTGGGCTGTGGTGGTTTCAAATCATGAATTCTTTAATGTACTAAGTCCAAATGGTCCCCTGTGCCCCTGCAGTGCCTTGCCTGGCAGTCTGAAAATAATTGAGGACTTGAGCTGGAGCAAAGGGAGGGGGGGGGGGAGTAAAGAGAAGGAGTTAGGATGCGGGACAGGGAGAAGAGGAAGAGGGAGAGTGAGAGAATGAATAAATGACAGAAAGAGAGAGATGGAGACGCCGCTCTTTACAAAAATTACCTTACCTCTACACTTACACAGCTCTCTTGTGACTCAGGGGCCGTCATTTGTTCTGTCCTCCTGCCCCCCGAATCACTCACGCTGATGATAAAGCTCTGGTGGAAGGTAGAAGGTATCTCGTGGCATTTCAGGGAATGGACCTCAGAGGAATACTTCTTTCATCTGAGGTCATTAATCGTAACGTCCAATCACCTCCCTCGTAGATCAATAGCACGGTCCCGCGCTAAAAATGAAGGCATGAAAAGTGATGCGGAAGTATAAAACATGTGGTATATGTTCCCCTCAGCAAGTTTACTGCTGGCTGGGTCGGGGAGTTGGTGCCGTGTGGCCTTTCAGATCATCATGAATGAGCTGATGTAGGGGTTTGGTTGCTTATGCTGTGATTAAGGACTCAAAACTGCTTACATTTCAACTTGTGATACCCCTAAATGGGAAATTCTTTTTTCTTCGTGCCAGAGTGTGCGTTTCGTTTTGACTTCTCATTTACAGCTGATTTGGAGGATTGGATTGAGCAAAGTATGTCCCTGAAAAGAGCGTAATGCCATTTGTTTAATAATAAAAACTGCTGCAAGGCTGCTGCAGTAAAACAGGGGATCGAGAGCCAAGGTTAAAAACATTGCTCTGGGCAGCAACCCTCGATCAGCAATGTTTGGGAACCTTGATAATTGCCTTTCCTGGTTTCTCAGTTCAGTGAGTACCGGCCACTAACTCTCTTAGCTGGTTGGTTGTTCATTAGAAGTCCTCATTCAGTAGTTAGAAGGGATATGAGTTTTCAGCCAGCCCATTAAAGGCCAAATGTCACCAATTTAACTGTGTGCAAGGCTCATAAAAGAAGTCATGCATGAATTGATGTTCAGTACCTTTCTATTCTTCATAACGAGCTGCCTGCACAGAACTGCAGTGTGTAGAATGGATATCTCCGACTTCAAATGGACGGATAATGAGCATGCCTCTTCCATTACAATTGTGTGTCTTCTGTTATAGATGGAGAATCATTTTAACCCCTGTTTGTGGGACTGGCACTCGCAATGTTTGAATCCATCAATTAACTTAAAACCAGAGTCAGCCTTCAAACGCGACAAAGTAACGTGACATAATATCCCAATTTGCACTCTGCTTATTGATTGTTTATCGTGTTCATCTGGAACATTTATCATGGGTAGATCATCATTTCTTCATTATCACAGTATCTGTTAGGGTTTCACCATGTGGTGACTAATTCCCAGTTATGCACATGACACTGTAATACGGTGTGGGTCGTCCAACAAGACGAAAATTCTACAACCATGACAGTAGATCTTGAGCGGTATGTTGAGCTACATGCTAACATCAGCATGCTGACGTGCTCACAGTGACAATGCAATCATGCTGATTGCTGAGTTGGTTTAATGAAAACAGATCTCAAGCTGATGGGATTCTCATTAGTTTCACATGTATTTGGTCATAAACCAAAGTATTGGACCAATTAAAAATTTTAAGCTGATGATGGTGCTGGAGGAAAAGTCAGGGGATCACCAAAGTTATTGCACACTATCCTGGGGGGAACATGAATGTGTGTACCAAATTTCAAAGCCATCTGTCCGGTAGCTGTTCAGACACTAAATCTACCTCTCAGTGGCACTGGAGGAAAAGTCACAGGATCATCAGTGTGATTAGGATGCATCCTCTGGGAACCATGAATTTCTGAACAAAACCTTCTGCCGGCTCATCTTTATGGGCCTATTATTGAGCTATTTCTCTGGATAAGTGAAAACTTTGACCTGCTGGTGGGACTAGAGGAAAAGTCAGGGGATGGACTTTTGGCATTCATCCTCTGGACACCATGAATGCCTATGCAACATTTCTTGGCAATCCATCCTGTACTGTCTGGGCCAAAGCTGTGGACTGAGCGGCCGACATATTGACGCCAGAAGCATGTTTGAAAGCATCAGCAAGCAACGCAAGAAGCACAGCTTTTCCACTTGGTTTCAGGTCTTCCAATCTGCTGCAATAGTGTGGAGTATACTGCAACAGCATCAGCCCAAATACACTTAGTCCATGTGTTCAGCACGAGGGGACAAATAACCCACATCAGCAGGCCTCTCGACATACCCACAAGGGGGGGAAAGAAAGAAAGGGATTGGGTTATTCCAAAGATGAATGTGCCTCGCAGCTTTTGGGCACACAACACAAAACCAGCGAAAGGGAACATCGGCATCATTTGATGAGGCATTCCAAATGTCTCGAGGGGACTGAATTGCCAAGGGCTAAATGACAAATATATGTTGTTGGTGGTAGAGAGTGATTCTGCTGGCTGCCCTAAGGTGCTCTGTGGCTGCCAGCACTATTCCATTTGTCCTTGAAGA
Organism: Chelmon rostratus; assembly: GCF_017976325.1. NCBI lineage: Eukaryota > Metazoa > Chordata > Actinopteri > Chaetodontiformes > Chaetodontidae > Chelmon > Chelmon rostratus. Next base: position 21,452,997 of record NC_055665.1, read on the forward strand.
TGTTGGCTGAAAATGTTGTCATCTGCTTGGGTTGTCTTTTGTGCCTGGCTTGTGTGTGTACAGTATTCTCCTCTAAGTCTCTCTTCTCTCGGTTCTGGACTTGTGAGTCCTTTTTACTTGTGAGGCTTTAAGTCATGATGAGATTGTCTGCCCTTTTTCTTTTTATCCGTCCTAATTGTACTCTCTGTCATATTGCACTATACAGCATATGAATCTGCATAAGTAGACAAGCAAAGATATATTCCTGTTAAGTCCCTGAATGTAAACCCATCCTTATACAGTAGCTAGGGGTTTAAATCTATTGTTATTGAACAGAATGTGCTAAAAAACAATGACATACATACAGTAAAAGGCCACACTGTAAACTTAAGGAAACAAAAGTTTAACTTTTATAGCCATCGAGTGAAAGTGTGCTACAGAAATTCAATGAAATTCTAATGCAGCAGTTTCAGCATAATGTAACGCAGCTGCCTACACACTAAAGACCTCCCGTTTTCATAAACTGCACACTTCCATACTATGCAAGACATTGTTCCCATTTCAAAGTTTTATAATTCAAAAAAGCCCACACTTATAAAATGCATGGAAATGAATAATTCTACGTGGGGAGACTTTTACGTACGCCTTTCTTTTCTTTTTTTTTCTACCTATACGCCTGAATTATTGATATAAGTCTCAGAGAATTTCTTCTCTCTGCGCCACGTGGATTATCTATGCATATGCCTAAAGACAAAACAACAGCGTAAAAACCTCCATCAGAGAGTGAAAGCGAGAGAGATGGAGTTTGAATATTTACAGTCACTTAATGACATTTCCATTCTGTGGGCTTGTCAGAAATAACAAAGCCTTGCATTTACCCTCTGCATCTGCTTAAGTCTCTTTTCCTCCTCCCTGTGCCCCAAGTGGCTCAGAAATCCTACTTTATAGCGAAGAGGTGTCAGAATTTTAAACAGGCCCCGTCTTTATCCCCTGCTTCCCCCAGCTCTCTCCCTTTAATTCCTGGAAGACTAGGCCGCGGTCGCCTTTTAACCCTCACCTGCTCCTCTGCTAGAATAATGTTGGCTTCGCGCTATATTCTGTGGGGGAGGAGGGTGAGGGGAGATGATGGAGAGAGAGGGGAAGAGGAGGTGCTGGGGAGAGGAGAGTGTTCCAGACAGAAGAGAGAGATAGGGTTAAGATGGGTGGGAGGTGCAAGTGTGTGTGTGTGTGTGTGTGTGTAGGTGGGGAGTGTCTGGGAGAGCAAGTTAAAAAAAAAAAAAAGAGGGAAGAAAAAATAGAAAATCCTGGCAGAGGTAGAGACAGGAGACATGGACAGACAGTAAAGGCGGGAGTTATACTATTCTCTGGTGGGACGCTGACTAGCCATTTATCACGCCTCACTGTGAAAAGAAAAGAAGAAGGCAGCGGGACGGTGGAGCGTTTTTTCTTTTTTTCAGGCTCTTGTTAGACAAACCTGATGACAAAGCACTATCCACACACAAGGTAACTCCCATTGTGAAACTGGAACAACTCTATACACAGCCAAAATAAGGGGCAGTGATTGGCCTACATTTCAGGTGAAATAGATGTGTTCCTTTGTCCTCACAGCAGTGGGAACACTGAACACTGATGTGAAAGTGGATTATGTCGTATTGACCATCTAAATGTCCATTCACAAAAGATCTTGTTTAAATTGTACCCATTTTGCATGATCTGCACTCTGTTCGGTTCAGAGAGCTAATCGTGTCAAGATTTGCTCTGACTGATTTGTTGAGAGGAAATAACACTAATATTACACAAGCATTATCACACCTGATTCATTTTCTAAAATACAAGACTTTAAAACTTTGCTTTGTTGATAATCTGCATGGCACTAAAAGGAATAAATTGGCACAAGTTTCCAAATGAATTGTCTATAAATTATATTCTGCTGTATGAGTAATTGCCCGCAATTCACTCCCCTTTGAGTCAATCTCATGTGTGAAGTCAACGCTGTTAATTAGACCTGTTTTTATGTTCGGGGAACCAGCTGAGCCTGCCTCTTTCTCTTTCTCTCCCTCTCTCGCTCTCTTTCTCTCTCTAGTATTTGTACTTAATTACTGAGGGACTGCTGTCTGCACCAGCGAGGCATAACAAAGAGATGTAATGCCATTAGCAAGCACAAAAAAAGAGAGCGAGAGAGGAGAGAAATTTAATCATTACTCTTATTTTCATGTCTTAAGAGGGTAGAGTGGTTAGGATACACTGGAACTAGTCAGGCTTCCCTATGTCTAATATTAGGACTGGTCATTACATTCCTGGAAATTGTTTAGTCTGATTGATGTACTGAATGTATTAAATGTGTATAATTGGTACAAGCTAATGCTAAAAACACTAACACTGCCAGAAATCCTTGGAATACTATTTTCTCAGATGTTCAAACACAATAAATCAAAGAAAACTTACATTTTTTTATGATATATTGAGTTGGACACAGACGTCTGTCAGCTAGGAAGATAAAAATAAGTGCTCTGGAGCTGTAAATGACATCATTTAATATAAGTTGCCAACTGAAAGAAAAAGGATGTGCTTGTTTTCAGTTATGTTTAAGATAAACGACAATATGGAGCACTGATGAGCCGCTCTGCTCGCTGATATCAAGCACAGTGCCAGCGAAAGTAATATTTTAATTATACTGATCTAAACTGCAATGTGCAGATCGAGCGGCTGCTTCCATTTGAGCAGTGAGCGATTGTGCGGATATTGAGTGGCAAGATAAAGTGCACGCATGCATGCGCCCCCCCTCGTGCACGCACACGCGCCCGCGTACAAAACAAGCTGAGAGGAAGTTTTACAGGTTTTGACACTTCTGATTGCGTTTGACTCCACACAAGTCCACAGGACATGTAACGTGGAAATTATCCATTGATTACAGGCTTCTGTCCCAGGTTTTTATCTGTAGTGAATTGAATCATCCATGGCTTTGCTAAGCTCTGCAATACCTGAGGTTATGAGGGAGAGTTCATAATTTAATGCAGCCATAACAGCTTGAACAGCAAAAGCAAAGGCAATCATGTAGTTGGACTCATATGTCTGGCTCACTCAGTTCCCAGAGGTCCATTGCAATAGCTTGATTTAGTTTATTACAGTAATTGTATTGATTTCTAAAATATCATAGTTTTCTTTATTACATCTAGGTAGCTCTGATGTGATTTAATACTTTTAAGGACAACGACCAGACCGGACATGTGCCATTATTACACATTATACAACAACCTGTAATATGGGATTTTCAATTGGCATCTTATATATGACTTAATAATGTTCAGATCACCCCTGTTCCATGAATTTCCTTTTTACGACCATATATAATATGTATTATATATTATGGTGCCTCATACAAAATACGTATCAAGTGAATATGAAAATGAATGTTTTTCAGAAGCATCTCTGGACAGATGTGGCATGAAAAAATAATATACTGAATGACTGACCAAAACTATGGCTCAAGCTTGTGACTGCATGTGGCTCCTGATCCGACGTTTGAAGGCTTCTGCGAGGTAGCACCTCTGACAGCAACTGCACAAGCTGCAGTTGGGTTCACCTCTGGTTTCTGGATAAAGGTTGAACTTGCCCCTTTTTGTGGATTTGTTCATAAAGAGGGGTAATGAGCAGGTGGTGAGGATCCTCACAAGGCCCCAGCTGAGCTTCTCGTGTTGGAGTTCGTCCAATGTTAAAAGGTCACCTCAACACTAATGCATGTTGCAGGGTCCTAGTAACACTCCACCTCTGGACTCTAAACAGCTATTCTACAATTAGGATTCAGTGTGCACATCATCAATGGGAAAGCAGTCAAAATGAAACCGACCTGAGTAGTTCTGTTGTTTTTAATCTGTCTTCAGTCGTTATCTTAAGGTAGTAGATAAGTGCTCATAGAAGGGACCCGCATTGTGATGCGTGTCATCTATTCAAGGTCTCACAGTGTTGCTCTTTGTAGGGAAAAGAAGTTTTGTCTCTTGTGGGTTGAGAGTGAGTTGCTGTATCTCCGAGTCAGAGACTCTCCCTGACTGATACAGAGAGTGAGAGCAACAGGACAGTCTTGTTATCATTGTATTGGAGCTGTGTGGTGAGAGAGGAACCTGAAGCTGCGGGCTTTATGCTCCGAGCCTTACTTAATACACAGTGTCTGGACTCACGTTTCAGGACAGGGTGAGGAGCTCAGAGAAGCCTCACCTTTTTTAATCAGCATGCCTCCGCCATGCACTCTTTGGAGGTATTTCAAACAGGTCGAACCCGGGGGAAAGTCCAGGGCAGACCCTGAACACACTGGAGAGATTGTACATCCCAGGTAGCCTGGGAACACCTCAGGAGCTGAGCGATGTGTGAGGCTCTAACACATACTGTACCATGAAAACCACAACCTCCCTGGTTTTAATCCAACTGTGGTACTTCACCATACTATAATACTATAATAATAAAACTCTATTAACCATAAAAACATACATATGCAATCGCAATAAATAAAAATTAAAGGCTCAATGAGTAGTGTTTCTGACCTTAATGATTATTATATTCACAACTGAGGGAAAGAGCTGATGCAGTGCCTTTAACGTGAGGCTAAACATATAATATGAGCACAAAATACTGTGAATATACACTCTCTGCAGATCATGAAAGATAAAACCATGCAATGTGCAAAACGCACACAAACATACGTTGCTAGGTAGTCAATCACACATTTGATTCGACGCTATATAGTCATAACATCAAAATATCTCCAGACTTTAATATGTCCGAACCTTTTGATTGATGGCTCTGCCTTAAATAAAGCTTTTTCAATTTAAAAGGCATCATTCAAAGTATATTGAGAGTTGGGATTCCATTTATTGGAAAGTGTTTGAGAGAAATGCCATTAGTCTCTGTGTCCTGGGTAAAGTGAGAGTCCCAGCATGCATGACTGCATTACAAATGTGTGATTTCCATTCATCAAATGCTAAAATAATGCAACCTGCCGTAGGCAACAAAAGATCTCATGGATCAAACTGAACGCACCTTTTAAGAGAGACTTCAGGGTGCTTTATGAATTGTTTATGTCAACATTAAAACAGGGAGGATCATTTCCATTTTGAGTAAATGCTTAAGATGTTCACCAATGTTGTGAAAGGTGGCATCAGCCTGAAGTATTGAACATTTCATCTCATCTTACACAAAAATAACTGAAATCAGTTCTTCTGAATCCAAGGCTGCTTCTGTTCTGTTCATCTTTTTGTTGGCACAGTCAGGCAGTGTGACAATGAAGTTAGTTGCATTCGAATGCTAAGAATAAACTTTAAAACATCAGATTGTTAACTGAAGGCCTGATCACTACTCCATGTCAATCAGAAACTGCTATTTCGTATGTGCAGTGCCATCAAAGATCTCAAAAGTCTTCGATCAAGTTTGCCAGAGCTCCGTGTCGATCACAGCCATTTCCTTCTAAAAATTAAAGAAATAACTTCAAATTTGGTCAGAAATAACTGACAAAGTAGTAGTAGTGCAGTTGCAGTTACAGTCCATTTCCTGTTTTGATTGATTCCCGTTTTAAGCCAATCCTTCCTCAGAAATTGAGCCTGGGGGCAAACGGAGTGAACACGTGGAGAAAAACCCCAAACCTAAGCCAGTTTCCTCAGTAATGATCTAGTTTTGCCACGGCTATGCTATCTGATTTAAGTAAAGAACATTAAATTGAGGTAAACCAATTTCTTGTTTTACTCGCTCTCTGCCCATCCCTTTCTACTGATCCTGGATTATATTCAGGCCGAATGGGACATTATTCAGTGTCAGCCTGTGATGACCTCCACATCCTTAGTCAGATGTAACCCCGCCTGTGAAAACATGTTCGTCAGCCATCACTCTGCAGCCTCCTTCTACAGGTAAAATCTGACAGTAAAGATCATATGATGAAGCGTGTCATGGTCAGCGCCTCCCACTGATATCTCGCTGCTGCTGTTTGTGACATTAGCATACACCGACACACCTCATTTTTCATTAAGTAGGCATTAGTAAGGGTGACCTTTCAGTCTAAACTACTAACGGGCATTTTGATTATCTAGATTGTGTGATAATTACAGTAAGAATAAATGACTCTGTAAGTGTATTAAATCATATACATGTAATATGTCCATGGAATATCTCTATAATGCCATTAGCAGGTGCTCTTTTAGTGTTAATGTACGGACTGTGCTGATGTGGTCATGCAGAGAAAGTTTGTTCCAAACGTGCCAGGAAGCTAGTAAGCAAACCAAATGACAAAACCATTGACTAGATTTCTACAATTAATACAGATAAAGGACTTTATTTTGGTGATGCCAGATAATTGGCCACCAGTGACCACAATGAGGTAAATGGGATACACAGTCAGACAGTCCTGCAGGTTTCCTCGCCGAGTATGAAGCGGTGTGTGTCAGTTGCAGTATGTTCAGCAATCAGGTGCATGCAACCTGTACTTAAGCAGGCGCAGAATTACAGGAAACATTTTCCCTCTTTACTTTAATGATCGTCTGTCGGCCTGGTTGAGTGTGTGCGTCTGTCCACCTTCACGGCCACATGTCGGATACATAAATTACTGGATGTTTTTTTTAAGGCACAATGTACTCATTCAACCGCATTTCATTCAACCATACAACGAGTCCTTACAGTCGAGACAGCGGTACAGTCCAGCATATTTTGGAACAGCTTGGAAATGTGTGCGTTTCCAATGTATCTGTCCCTCCAGTTGAGTTACGAGCCTGATGGAACAACAGCTCTTTGTATGGGGTTGTCACAGAAGGTGAGTGATGGAGTTTGGGGAAAACACACTTCTGCTTAATACACACACTTAGCCTTACACATGACTGTGTGCATGCTGTGTGCAGACATGCTAGTCTCTGTCATACTCTGTTTCCCAACTTCATCTGATTTATTAAGTGGGCCTATACAGAGCATCATTACATAGGCTACTTATTTTATTACTGCTAATGCTGCTGAGCCAAAAGTGACAGTTTCCCAACCAGAGTATGTTTGCTGCTAATGTAGCCAAAATTGTAAATGTTTTACATATAATTTAAAATCAGTCCAAACATTTTTTAGCATCAGTGTTCATATTTATGCCTGTCTGAAGTGAGCTGAAGTTGGACCATAGTGCAGTGCAGTATGCAGCAGTAAAACCCATATGGTCCTGTACATCAACGTTGTGTGTAATGGTAAATGCATTATATATTATAGAAAAATGGTGCATACTGCTGTGTACAGTTTCGTGGTGCAGCCATGAGAAAAAAAAAACACACACATAAAACAACCACAGCTATGTGTAGCCAATTTACTGACAGATTTATTAAAAACTCAACTTCAAAAAGACCACTGCGCTCATTCAGACTAGTAGCCTATGGCCCTGTAAAGAGCCTCAGTGTGTAGCATGGAGTGACGGTAAAAAGCATCCTTAGGAGGGTATCTTAAGGTCATCACCATCCCTCGCAGCTCACTGGAGCCATAAGTTGATAAATTCAGAGGGGCATTTGCCCTTCAAGCCGCACAATTTGCTAGCGGCCCTGCCTCTGTTAGGCCTGCCCTAATCTAATGCCAACTGTCTGCCTGTGAAGAAAAATGGAAAAATTGTTTGTGAAAAATGAGCGTCAAACCCTTTCCTCCGCCCCCCAGCCCCTAATCAGAAATACGGTCAGCAGCAGCATTTATTGGGCCCGGGAGGATTTCTTATGTTTGGGCCTCTAAGGAGAAGTAAATGCAGGCAATTATAGATGAAGTGATTTAACATGCCAGCATTCCTTTTCTACATAAGTGGCTCATTGTAAAGAGCAGGCTAAGGGGCCAGGGCATGCTAAGCACCCTATAGCACTGCTGCTAATATGACTGTGCCATAGCAATAATTTCTGACAATGGCCTTAAATGGAATATGACAAAGGAAATTTTTTATCCTGTACCATATTTCTTGGATGTACACTGTGGAAGTGGCTTGCAGATAAACTGAAAGTATGAGCAGCTCCACTTTCCGCCGAAGAAAAGCCTTTGTAACTGCTTTTATTTGCCAACAGACTCCATCTGTCCTCATCTGTGTGTGCTTCAAAAAATTTGTACTTTAAAGAATCTAATTAATACAATATTTAGCCAAAAGCATCTCGACAGCATATTAAAGTTAGCCTTTCTTGCTGTTGTCATAATCGTCCTTTAATTTCTGGTGAAAGCAATTAAATGTAGCTTAACGTTTGAGTGCTTATCCTGTGCATGTATGAGTGAATATTGACTAGTGTGCGCTGTGTTGTGTTTTTTTTTTTTTTTTGTTCTTTTTCTCTCCGAGAGCGAAGTCTCACAGCATGGCAGTAGCTTTGCCTCATGTCAGCTTTGGACATGCTTCACACAAACACACATGCAAACACATGCAGACACACAGGGCAGGAATCATACACCACACACACAATTGCAGACGGACCAACACACTCCTTCACCAGCAATCCCCCCCACCCTTCACACACACACACACACACACACACACACACACTATAACCTAACACCCCCATAAGCGCCTCTTCTGCATGCCTTTGCCATAACTAACTGGATTAGTCAGCCACAATCGATTTGGCACATGCTATCAAAACCAAACAGCCAATCTCCTCTTCCCCCGTCCATCTCAGCACCCCGCTCTTCCTTCCCCTCTCTCCATGCCTGCTTTCCTTTCCCTTCCTTCACTCCATCTGTCCTGCCCTCCTCTCCCTCCATCCCTCCTTTCTTCTTCCACCATAGCACTACTGCCCCGCTCCCCCTCTTTCTCCACCTCCTCATCCCTCATCTTCCTCCTGCCTTGCTCCATCCTTTCCTCTTTTGTCCCACCACGAACTACCAATCCAAGCTTGTTTTAATCCTTCCCTTTCCTCAACTACTCCCTCCCTCCTCCATCTTTAACTCGCCACCCTTCCTCTTCCTGTTTCAGCATTTTCACCCATCCATGCATTCTTACTTTCTTCTCCCCCACCTCTCTGACAAACTTTTCCTCCCTCCCTCTGTTTTTCTTCTCCTGTCCTTCACCATGACTTCTCTTCCTGTCCTCCATCCCTCCATGCCAGTGTGCCACCGCTCCTCTCCTCCTTGCCACACATTCATCCATCCTTTCTTTCACTTCAGCAGCCAAATCACTCTCTAACAGATGCCGCACTCATTCAGTCGGTCTCCCCAGTGTATGGGTGTGTGTCTGCATGAGTGTCTGTTGTGCCTGTGTAATTATGCATGTGTGTGCGAGGGAGCACGTGTGGGCATGTGTGCATGTGTGTGCGTCTCAGTGGAAAAGGCCTGGCCAAGGCTAATTGCTGCCTCCTACCTGGTGGTGACAGGCCTAATCAAGGATGATGAGCTCACTGTTGGTCTCTCTCGCTCTCTCCTCCTCTTGCACTTTCTCTCTCTTCCTCTCTCCCCTCTTTTGGCAGAAAAATAGATAGACAGCCTCCAGTCCCCCATTATGGGTTGTTTTTGGAGAGGAGAGGAGGATGATGGCGAGGGGGGAAGGAGAGCGGGAGGGAGAGGGAAGGACAAGGCTTTTCATTTCAGCTCTTTCCTCTTAAGGGGACAGCATGGGAGCAAAAATTGGCCAGAGTGCTTGAGGGGTAGAGGTACACAGGTTGCAGCACAATGGGCCTATTCACCTCCTCTCAAAAAGTGAAGAGGCCAAAATGATTGGATGAATGAATAAATGAATGAATAAATTTTGTTTCAGGGTGTTTGGGGGCAAGGTGATGAGATGGGATGAGATGGGGGTTTACATGCATGTGTGTGTGTGTGTGTGTGTGTGTGTGAGGGACAGACTGTGTGTCACTGGCTTGAAGGATATGGCTATCCAACAACTGCCTCTTGCGGTCCAGAACTGCTTGAGTCTTGAATTAGAATAATGACATTTGGCCTCAGCAGCACCATAACAGATGTGTATGTGTATGCAAGTGTGTGTGTGTGTGAGTGTGTGTGACGCGACTCACACAAATAACACAATTTCCAGGCTACACAATCACTCTTTTCTCGCTCTCTCACTGTTAAACACATGTCCACACATTGCGCGTACTCATCTGTGTTCACATAATTACAGATGTGTTCATGCGTGCATCTTATATATTACTTTATTTATCCCTGCAGGGCATTTCTGTTTTCACATAGCGGTGACCTTCTCCATTAGGGTCAGAGGTCAAAGTCAGGTGCAGAACAGGTCGGGCCGTACAACGTCTCACTCATGGCAAATAGTTTGAACTTGATCCCGCTGGAAGAATCCTGATGCCAACTGAAAGCGAGTGGGGACTTAATGACACAGACATGTGAAAATCAAATTTAATCAATATAGAAAATTAAGTTTATGGACCACTAAAAGTTAACTGCCATTAATGTTGAATGCCAACAACCTCATTCTTGAGCAGCTCAGTCACAGTTACACCTTTATTTTCATTCTTTTCTATAAACGTACGTTATGATATTGCATTTAAAAGCCGACCCCATGTCTCCTGGATGTTTAAAAGGGTTAAATACAGATAAAAACACTTTGTCATGCTCAAAAATATGTGCTTATTCGTAGGGAATTATGAATAGCTGGCTTGTTGGTCTTACTTTTCTGTGAGGCAACAATGTTTTGTGTTGCACAGTGTGTTCCTCTCATTTATTCTGTCCATTATAACTTTGTCAATAAATTTCTTGTTTTATTCAGCCTGTCTGTCCCTTCTCTCTATCAGGGCTATTTATGCAGCATCAAACAACAGTCATTATTATCATTTCTGATACTGGGAAGTAACTGGCCACTGCTTTAAAATAGTTTCAGGAGATTCATGTTTAAACACATGTGAGGGATTACTGTGAAGACTTCAAGGGGAAAATCTGCGCATCTAACATTAAAATGGAGAATTAACCAGAAATCTGATAACTTTAACTGCCAATTTCCAACTACCAACAAATTCAACAGGGTTCTTCAATTTATTAACTTCTTCAGTATCTCATCCCTGACATCAAAACCTGGAAAATTCCCATTCCCATTTTTTACACACATTTTGAGAGTAAGATGTTTAGACCTTTAAAATGATAGCCATCAAAGCCTGTAGACCTTAAAGACGTGGAGGCCTCCTGGAGCAAAGGAGAGTTTCATCATGATGGATTTAGCTGGAAGCTCTTCATCCAAGTATATCTCTCATGTGCGGTTCTCTCTCTCTCTCTCTCTCTCTCTCTCCTTCTCTTTTCTCCCTGTCTGCTGCTTATCTGTTGATCTCTCCTTCTCATATGCAGTTTGTCTGTCTTTCCTTCTTCTTTTCCCTTTTTTGTGCTTTTGCTGTGTTTCATAAGCTATTCCTCTCTCTCTCTCTCTCTCTCTCTCTCTCTCTCTCTCTCTCTCTCTCTCTCTCAGCCCACCTTCCATTTTCTTACATATCTCTTGCTCTCTGGTGATTGTCAAGTATGGGCAGGATCCACATGGATGGCTATCTTTAAGTATGGGCCACCCCTGCATATTGAGGTATTATCTGGTCTCTTTGAGTCAAAGGTAACGGGAGATAGAATAGATCTCTATGGTGCGATTTGGTGGAAATCTTTAATTTATATGCTGGACTCTCTCAGGTGGAAGAATATTACTCATTCTGTGTACTTGGTAGAGTATGAAAAAGATGGAATGGGGTATGTGGTGAGAATACGTACAGTGTAATTTACATGGACTGCCTATTGAGAGTTGCCACAGTGCTGACCTGGTTGATATTGTTTATCTGCTCCAAAATATCAGCCTTTAAGCCTCATTGTTTATTCTCTAACAGTTTTTAAGCATGATAATTGTTGACTTTTGTGCTGATCTGTTGACCTTTTCTTTTCTTTTGCAAGAAAGTGGACAATTCAGACCTTTATTCTGTCTGACAAAGGTGTGAAATATTCCTCTTACGAGTATCATTAGACTGACATTTAGATTGAGATGACAGTTGGAAAAACAACAACAAAAAAAGATTTATAACAGATTATATGACACACTGTATGCTATTAGTTGCTGTTCATGCTGTAATATTTATTACTGTTTTTAATAGTATGAGTAATTCCCCTCCAATGGAAGTTAATCATTTTTAGACCTACGAAGCACAAAGAAGTAATGTTTATGGCCTAATCAAATATATGACTGTGGTTGTAATAAAAATTCATAATTTCCCTAGTGCATGATATTAGAGAGACATACACTTGGAATCATAATTTCTGGTTTGTGAATGAATTATGTGACTGTGGCTTTGAAGCTGACATGTAGATCATCAGATAATTTAGGAGAGAGCGGGCAAGAATATTGAAAAGCTGGCTTCATTTCTTAGAGGCAAACATGCTCATATGGCAACACCGTAAAATCATTAAGTAAAACAACTAACACTAGCTTTTTTCATGCTAAATTAACAATCTGGACAAAGCTCATTTATCCCTCGACTTCGTGTTGCAGTGGAGAGTGGCTGTTGTTAGTTATTGCATGATTTTTAAGACTGTATCAGTGTCAAAGGCAGAGCTGGCTATTTTCTGCTAGAAATGGTTGCAAGTGCTTGTCGCAGTCTTGTGGCAGGCAAAGTCTTGCAAGAATGATAAGAGAAGGATGGATCGGACAAGTCAGCTTCTTATATTCTCAAAGTCGAGCATGTCTTTTAAAGAAAAAAATAGAGGAATAACTTAAACAACACCACAGCCATCCACTTTTCTGTGATACAGAAGATAAATAAATACAAAATATCTAAACATATTTTAATCAAACTTAAGTTTGACTTTTGAATTCCGCTTGTAGATTTGTTGAGCAACTCACAATGACACCACAGGGACGTCGGTGCAGCAAATCTGTACACATCAGTGGTTGAGCATGCACTCATCTGCAGGAGATGATGTGTGCATGGACACATTAGGAACTTTCAGGCCTTTGGGGATGTTTTTGATTGTCCATGCCACTTGATTTACCAGCTTAATCTATGCAGCTTTCAACAAAAATGCAGTGACAATATAAGATGCGGGAATGGCCTTGTACATTTCCATGGTCAATTTGATCTTTCCATTACTGTGAATCAGCAGGCACAAGGGGAAAGCATACAGTGGTGTTTCTCAGAAACCCTCCCACAAGACACAAATCTACTTCTTTTTGGCTGAAGGTGCTTTTTCCACACATATAAACACAATCATGAGAGTATCAGAGGGAGAAGCAGGGAAAAAGGAAATTGGTCCAAATAGGAATTTAAAGTGCACTCTATTCTCATACATTTCACTGAGCTATTTTTGATGTGTGTAAAGCTGATGGCTGAAGACACTGACCAAAATGAAACAGGCCTTCATAGGAGTACTGGGTCTCCTCAAATATTACATTATGGAACACTCCGGTGATAATAAAACTTTCCTTTTTGCTCTCACAGCAATAAGAGAGTCTAAACTGCCCCGCACATGAAAGACCACAGCAGCGTTAGGTCCATCAAAGCTAATTGATTCTACTATGTCTCCATTTCCAAGGAAAAACGTGTTGGGCCGGTGAGGATGATAGAGGGCTTGATTTATGAAGCGCAGAGATGTGGGTGTTACAGGTTTCGGAAATTTCATCTCAGATCAAGCCCCAGCACTGTGGAGATAAAAGCGAAAAAAGGAGAGGTTTGTGCTTAAATGGATTATGTTTATGGTTTGTGTCTCACGAGCCACAGCATGTGGGTGTGTGTGTGTTACGTGTCACTGTAGCTTTTCATGTACAGAGCTCAAATCTGTGGCCTGAGGCAAAATATCCTTGAGTGGCTATCAAAAAGAGATACTAATGATTTACAGAGCTGTTTACCAAGCCGTCACCGACACGCTGGCCTCCTCTGTCCACCACTGGGGCATGTGCTTGTGCATGTACTGAATGTGTGTTTCTTGGTTTTTACTCGTGTATGTGTATGTGCTTAAAGTCTTGTGTTTTGAACAACCATTCACAACAAGAACAGTCAAAAATAAAATGAAGTTGGAAATGAATGAAGTAAAGGTGTTGCCTACGCTGATATGTGGTTGGCCTCTGGCTAAAACCTGGGACCTCAGCTGTGAGATCCAAAAGAGCCATTAATGGAGCAATTAATAGATGGGAATGGATTAATTAATATAATAAACAACGACCCATTTCCGCTGTGAAAGGTTTAAAACAGTACAGTGTACTTAGTGGAGCAGTTAATTGTCTTGAGTAGTGCTATAAGGAAGAACAGCACAGTATATTCCTAATATAACAGAGAGAACATCAAAAGTGACATCTGATCGTGCAGGTATACGACAAGGTGATGTCTGAAAGAGACTGGAGTAAAAAGTGCCTGTCGTTTCGTCAGGATCATGAATTCCAACTGAGAACTTCCAGACTATCTTACAGTAAGTACCGCTGCCAGCCCCCTCCCACCTCCCACCTCTGATACACTGCCTCTGGCTGCGCTTTGTATGATGGAGACCAATAAAGCCTAAAGTACAGACAGCCAGTCTTTTTCAACTCAGCATTATGCCATAGGAATCCCGCACCTGCTTTCAAGTCCTCTTCCTCCGTCGTCTCTTCTGGGCTCAGCCTGTGTGTGTAGTGTCCGGCTGGGGGATGTGATAACTCGGCCTAAGCCCAGTCAAACCAGCTTAATTCCCCCTGTGTCAGAGTAAAGCTTCAGAATCGTCCATTTTATGGTTAAAGAAATCAGGATGTTCATTTGGCTTCCAGCAGCGTGGTGGGGCATCATCTAAGGCGGGAGATTCTCTCTCGCTCCCTTTGCTTTGCTTTCATTATAAATATGCCATGCTATTGGTCTTGTTCTTTGGTTTGGCTTATTTCTTTGCAGAAGTTCTTTCTCGCTCACTAGTTTCGAACTTTCTCTCTTTTTTTATTTTCCTTTCTTTCCTTCTCCCTCCGTCGTTCTGTCTAGTATCGACAGACATTAAATAAGGGATAAAGCTTTGGCTGGCCTTTGCCAGCAGCCCCCAGCCTTGTGAATCCTGTCTGCCCATCAAATAATAGTAAAATGAATCCCTCAGCATTTGATTTAGTCATGTCAAAAGGCCAATGCAATGAACTTCTGTGACACCAAATCCCTCTGTCCCAGGAAATTGGAACTAAATTTATTTAATTTTAACAGGAGCCTTTATATCGCATCTCCACATCCCCAATCCGCTTTTTTGTTCCGTTTGCAGCCTTCTGCTTTGTAGAATCAGAGGATGTGTTCCTTTTTTGATAGAGCCTGAATCTTTATCCTTATTAAACTCTGGTCTGACCCCTTCCACCTTATTATGGGGTGGTCGTGTGACGTTCCAGATCGTAGCCTCTATGAAGATCAACGTTACAAAATATCTACAGCACATCAATTACATCTAACGCATCAATGGCGCTTGTTCATTAGTATCTGCCATTTATTGGCCACGCTGTACAACCTCCTAAGACATGGTACTTACAGAGAAGCAATGCAAAATCAGTAGGTTTTATAGTCTGCGGACATTTTAAACACATTGTTTCACTTCCCCCCACAAGCATTTTAGGTAAGATTGTTCAAACAGGAAAAATATCTATGAATTGTAACCCTAAGCAGACTGAAAACAGTTGTGAGTTCGAACAGTGTGGGGAGCTGTGCTGGTTGGGGGAATGTTGTTAAAGATACCGGTGAGACAAGCAAATATGTTTGAGTAACAGGTTATTTAGTTTAAAGTGTTATCAGGTGCCAAAACACTGCAAAGCTGCGATTTTATCTTTCGTCATGAGGACTGCAAAGCAAACTATAGAAATACTGCCCTCATGGTGCAAAGAAGTCTGTTCAATGCATCGTCTTTCTGGATTAATTTTCATTCAATTTGTCATTCTGAACCCTGGGTGAAGCTGGGTAGTTCAGTCCCAAAAGACTATTTCTCATGTGGTCCCAAGCGCCAATGTCTCAATTACATTAAACCTGTTCTACTTACTGAGGCTTGTTTTTCTGCAATCACTTTGTGAAAGTCTGTCTCAAAACAGTAATTGTCTGTATGTATGCAGAAAGTATACTGGCCACAAAGCGATCCCCTCTTAGAGCTAGTCACAAATCAAGGTGGGGGTCTTCCCATGTTGAAATCTTTTTAGCATGAAATCCCTCTTTGTGTTACCATCCCTCTGCTGCGGCTCAGCAAGGAAACACTGTTTAAGGAAGAAAAAAGTGTGACTTTCATACTTAAACGACTGTAACTACCCACCTTATTTGTCTAAATCAGACTACTGAAGCCTCATAATCTTATAATGAACTTTAAATGAATTTTTGGACTTTGGATTTTTCCCATCATCACTTAAATTGAAATCACAACCATCATTTAAGAAGGGATTTCTTCAGTCAGTATGGACAGGAGGGATGAACACTGCAACCAATTACTCTTTGAATGTATATATATATTAGGAAAAGGTGAATAAAACAATCATCAGTCTTGTTGTCAGATGCACGCCCATGAATCATCTTCATCATCCTGACAAAGCACACAAACCTTCCCTTCCATCACAGGCCAATGCGTCTTTTCAAAGCTTCACAAAAATACTCCCTTATAGCCATCTCTGCTAGATATTATAGTAGACTGTGTACCCTGTTCTTTCTTTCTTTTTTCCATGTCATTTGCCTTAGAAACATGACTACTGCAAGCTCAATGGACTTTCAGTTTTGTGCCAGGATATCAAGGAAAATAGGAATAAGTGTGCCAGAGCAT
The DNA here is from genome assembly GCF_017976325.1 of Chelmon rostratus. Classification (NCBI taxonomy): domain Eukaryota; kingdom Metazoa; phylum Chordata; class Actinopteri; order Chaetodontiformes; family Chaetodontidae; genus Chelmon; species Chelmon rostratus. Next base: position 21,469,632 of record NC_055665.1, read on the forward strand.
TTTCAAAGCTAAAAAGCAAAAAAGCGGGACTAGCCTGATAACCTGTGCAGAAATAATACATATGCCCACATAAAATGCAGCACATGGACAAAAGCCAAGCTCTTTTTCAAAACCCCCATCCTGGAATTAATTAATGCATGTTTGACTACAGGGCTTGTTTCTCTAACCTCACCATTTGCCATAAAATCACATCCACAGCAATCTGAGCGGTGAGCACACATCCTAACTGTCACATACGGACACAAGTGGAATTGAAATATCAAGCGCTTGTTATTGGACTCTGTGTTCATTAGTGTCTGCAGTAATTGAATTATTTGAGACTACATTGTTGTTCAATAATTAGCTTATTAGCATGGAAACCACAGCACTGGAAGGCCAAGCAGCCAGACCAACAATTAGCCGTCAGCGTAAAGACAGAGAGATTGGGGCCATGCAGCAATGGCAGCTTATGACAATGCTGGTCAACTCATTTCCATTACAAGCAATTAGTGCTTGGCCTAATTTGATCTCAGTGAAAAGGAATCATTAAAGAGTGAAGGACTGCGAATAACAGAAGCATCTGTTTGAGTTTGTTCGCCTGGCAGTGACTGAAGAAGCAGGTTACCTCACGTGAAAAGGAAAGCATGTAAACATAAGAAATCTTGAATCACGACAGTATTTAATTGTTATTAAACCCACATGCAGAATGTGACAATTTTTTATGATGTGCATATAAGCTACCACATATACCTACATATATTTCCCAAAGTCAGTTTTTCAATGTTTTCATGGGGAAATGTACTGCTTACAGAAATGTATTATGCATCGTGTCCATACACAATGTAACATGCCCACGTTTTGATTTGGCTTTGACTTCATTTTGAGTAAGCCTACATAGTGAAATGTCTGTCTGTGGGAATTGCCCTCCCAGAGCCTTGTCGATGAGCCGGATCAAAGACAGAGACATGGTGCGTTTCTTCTTCTGTCTGTGCACTTTTCTTGAAGTGTAAATCAGACTGGAAGCCATCTCCCCACTGTAAGCCTCCAGCCCGATCATAACCCAAATGCCAATTATTTTTTCATCGCCGTAAAGCCTCATCATGAACATCTCGCGCACATCCACACACCTAATGAGGTTGAGTCATTCAGTATTGGTTTAAGACTGCACAGACATAATCACATCTCCGAGAGGCTAATTTCTGTGAGCCTGCCAACTCGGCACTTTGTTGTTCATAATGGTTGTTTTTTTTGTTTTTTTTTCTGAGCAGCGAAACTGCAACAAAAGGACTTCTAACCTACACATTATTGAAGCTTTTCATAACAAGTGTGGGCACGGAAAACAAGAGCAGAGACATGCACAGCAATCCCAAAGAGCTATCTCGAAACAAAACCTCCGCCACACAGCAAGGTCTAGGTTACAAAGCTTTGTACATCACAGTTTTTTTTTTTTTTACGAAGGCATCCTCCAAATTGCACAATACACTTTTCCACAGTAGTTCATCTTACAGTTTGCCTTTTATTAAACTCACATGAGGGTTCATGCAAATGCGTTACGCTCCAAGGTACAACCAGCACGTATCCCAATCTCCTGATGATTGTGAGGGATGCGTGACGATGCGCATTACTAATTTCACAGCCAAGGCATTTACTTGGCCCTGGGTGGAAGAAATCAATGGAGAAGCAGATATCTTTGAGAGAGCAAGCAAAAAGCAAGTCTCCACGTCTTCTGTTGGACTTTTTATGTGGCTTCTACACGGCTGCGTGCGACAATATCACCATTCCAGGGAAAGAAAATGGAATGCAACTCAGAAAGGTGCAGCAATGCAGACGCACAAACACTGTTTTCAGTGTATAAACTATGAAACTCAATGTCATATTATGGTGGAGTCAGCCTCTGCTGGTGTGATCAAGCTAGGGCCAGCGCTAATGTGTCTCTACAGGAGGTGTTGCATGACTAAAGAGATGAATAGAGCTACACTTTCTTTCATACATTAGAGATAGCACTTAATTTCATTTCGCTTCGGAATGCCGACACATACAACTTATCTGGAAACAAACAACCCACCGTAAGGGTCTGTATGCTGCCAATTAGTGGTTGTCAGTTCCTGTCCTTGGTTTTCATTCAGTCAGTCTGGTAGTTCATTCATTACTTATATTCACGTGGTGTTGCAGGCGCAGATTACGGCCTGATTAGATGGCAAGAATGAAAAATAACAGGGATACTGAAGACATGGATGGAAAAGCTACTGTAATTGGCTACAATAACGTTTCTTACCCTGCTCTCTTTATTAGTAGTTACTTGTTTGAGTCATAAGTAATTAGTTTATGATTTTAAATTCTGTCCTGCAGATTTAGAACAAAATTAACTTGGCTCAATGTAATTCAGTGCCCCCTTGCCTGTCCTTCAAGTGCTCTATTACTTAAGAGTCTCCTCTCCACTCCACCATTCCAACACCTTGCCTGAGCTGTGAGTTGTAGCGACAGCACTCCGTTCCCTTTCTGCTCCTATCAGTTTGTGCACAGGCAGGCCCGCCAGATGTTCTTGCCAACAACATCTATCAGCAGCTTGTATGAAGGTTTCAAAGAGGGCAGGATTATGAGAATAACAAAAGAGGGACCACTTGGGTTGTGTACACTGGAGATTACCAATACTCTACACACCTTTACACATCAAGTTATTAAACAGGCGATTTGTCGGTTATTCAAAATGTCTGGAGATTTGCATGACACAAACCATACCGTGTGAGCAGAGTAGCGTCTGATACGTATGGTCAGACCAGAAATGGCAGGGTGAAATTTACTTTTGCAACTCCTTGGTGGAAAATTTGACCTTCATATAATCAGGATGTTCTCGTGAGATCAAAAGCCCTTTATGAGAGAGCCCTCTTTCCAGGAAGGTCTGGAGTTATTGTGGTCAAGGACTCTCCAGCTTCCATTAGCATTTCACAAACCTGTGATTTATGTGATGATACAAGCAGTTGATTTTTATTTGTCTTTCCTCTCTATCCATGCTGAGAATGCGAGCCAAGAAACAGTCTTAGGGGGCACTATCTGCCCCCTTCCTGCAGAAACAACAACACGAATAGACAGAAACATGCATGCAATCGCACTCACATATATCTAATAGATACAGAAAAAGAACAGTCTTTTCCTCAGATCTTTAAAAATATGCAACGGAAAAACACAGGAAATTTCAACCAGGCTTTTCATACATCTGAAATGTGCATAAGCAGCCAACAGCAAAGACAAGAGGTGAGTGGGGGGCACTCTGTGGAGTCATCCAAGGGCCAGTGGAGGGATTGATTGTCTGTTGGGCGGAGGATTATAGATTCCTGTGTTCAGCCTCCCACAGTCCAATTGGGTTTGTTCTGCCATGGCTAGATTATGGAGCTAAGTCTGAATGCATCATGTAGTTAGAGTTTCTGTGTGTTAAGAGCACCCAGATGACACCTCAGCAGAAGATGTGAGTGGGTAAGCGGCAAAAAATGCAAGGACACACACACACACACACACACACACACACACACACACACGCAGAAACGCTCAAACATAGCATGGAATCATAAGCACACATATTGACACTTTGGTAGACACATTAATCTGTATGCACACACACACTCACACACACATTCACACAGGCTGTAAGCGGCTTAAGAAAAGGTGTATTGACTAAAGATCCTGTTATGCACACACACACACACACACACACACACACACACACACACACACACACAGTATATCCCACAATAGACACATACTGTCCAATATGGTTCACAGATCATCCCTATGTAGTGCACAGGATGAAAACAATGTGTGATTTTGTTCAGAATGTGGCAGTTCTATAAAGTTAAAGTGTTTTTTTAGACTGAAGTTTTGGTGACATGTATCGATCCTTAGATATGTGAAGGGGGCAACATTAGACATTTGAATAAATAGTAACTCAATCAATATAGCATTAACAGTCTAACCATCTCCAATGGCAGTTCATGTACGACTCTCAAAAAGCCCCACCGCCCAAGACATGCACGGCCCAGGACGCTCGAGCCCTGCACCACATTAGCAACTCTCCACAGTGTGGGCCACACTTCAAGACAGCAAGGCACTCATAAAACATGGGCCTAATTGCTCTGTCACATCAGATACTGTGTCCCCAATGTGCTTTATTGTTCCCCATTAAATGCTAATATCATTTGAGGAAGTTTGCAATAATGTATCTCTCATTAGGGCCAAAATAGGCCAGAATAACAGGAGGGAGAGGAGCAATTAACTGAGGCACACCTCGCCTATAGATCCGAAGCCCATGCCAAATGGCCTTTACAGGAGAGAAGAGGAAAAGAAAGATACCCCCCAATTTATAAAAAAATACTATGTCCACTAATGGCTCGGAGGCTCATTTGCATAATTTAGCATTCCCTTCCCATTAGCAAGCATTATTTCCCCGGCATTTCTTTACACCCCTGGGTTTTTGCCAGGGCACAGACTATAAATCTGTGATAACTTTGACATCAATTTGCAGGCACTTCTCAGCGACAGCACATTTAGCTTGGCAGCAGAAACTGTTAGTTTGTGCGGATATTCACAGAGTGTGACTCCTGACATCCTTGCTTTGAGTTGTGTATCTGACCTAATTATGTTTGTTTTATCGTAAGAATGTGTTTAAAAGCATCTCATTATTTATAAAATGAGTACAATGGCCATAAATACCAACAGGACCAAGGAGAGGAGGGTGGTAATTTGGAAATTGCAAAGCATGTGATGTGGTTTCCCTTGATTGGCCATTCTTGCATGTTGCCTTTGCGTACAATGTCACTGATAGCTCCTGATCCCTTATCTCAAAGCAACCGAACAACTCAAAAGCCTTTCAGTCATTTGGAAACAGGTGGCTCTCTCTCAATGTGTCCTTGTTTTCCCAATAACGTAGCCACTACAAGTCACTGCCAGGTTCACAGAATAGATGAATGCAAGAGATTTTTCAAAAGTGTCAAATCTGTCAGATAAATATAACACACTACTTCCCCGCTATGATTATGACTCTGAGGTGCTCTGCATGCGGTGGCTCTAGTTCTCCAGTATTACAAAGCAATGCCTGCGTCTGCTATATTCATATATTTATTTTACAAACTGGAATGCACTTCAGAGTAAATCACTGCCTCGTAATGCCTTGATGCTGCGCACAATATTCCTGTCAGACAGTCAAGGTAACATGAAAGTGTTCTCAAGAAAAAGTTCAAAAGCTTGGATGTGCATGATTATAAATTGAGGACGCAGAGTTTAATCCAACTGATAGGATAATAATAATATGACCAAAGAGACCTTTGAGCAGGCTCTTTACTAGTAGGTATGACACAGCTAACCTTTGCCTTAACCCTGATCCTGCATGCTGGCTTCAGTCAGTGTATGAAAAGAGTTGGAACTTCTCAGGCAACTTTGTATTTCACCTTTCAGTGTCAGGAGGAAGTGAAGAACATACTCATTGGAGCTCGGCATACAGGCTCTTCTCTTTCTTGTTTTATCTTTCCTGTAATTCTCTGCCTACTATGATTTACCACAATAGCCCCAGCAAGAATGACCATCGCATCTTAATAGACAAATGATGAAATAATCTCCTGTGTCCTGCTCATTAACCATGACATCATGGTGGCATTGAGGCCAGACAATGGACTGACTTCATAACTTTGCATGGATGTTATTTGCTTGACAGCCTGTGGGGGGCAGACAAGACCTTTGGAAGCAGGCATGCTGGAGGAGAATCATTTCAGCACTTTCATGTTGGATCCATAAGAACGGTTTAATTTGTCCCACTCACTTGTCTTTTGACTTCACAAGTAAACCCATAAATTAAATCATACAATTCACACTCCTGATCAATGTGTAATTAAAACAATTACTTTCACCATCATGTCATACGAGTCATGGCGAGGGCATTTTTTTTGTGCTTGCGCACTCATTTTTATTGGATATGCAAATATGAAACGTTTAAAAGAATCAACATTACCACTGACACAGCACAGCTACTTATACTGTTTTTTCAATTAGTCCATATCCTTATTAATATGTTCTCTTCATTATCTCTCTATCTCTCATAGTGTTTAAGTGTGTGCTGCCCAAACTCTTGAATCATTTCACAGTCTTGTTAATTAAAGTCTTTGTTTTTGTTCCTTCCTTCGCTGTCTCTATTTCACGAGGAATCGCAGTGAATCAGTCATCACACATCAGGTCATTAATCGCCTAACCTTCTGTTCTCCCTTTCTCTACGTCTAACTCAACTAGCACACGCGTATGTGTCTATTGTGATTGCATTTATTTCATTATCCTTTCATGACTCAATCTCATTCTCTATGAGAGTGTGACTGGATGGCTTTTGAGCTACTTGTGTGTCAGTCAGCACATGTCCTGTTAATGCCCTCTCTCTAACCCCAGGTGTTACGCCTTCAACTTTATTCTCCTTCTACTCAATGACCAAGAATTGTGGCTCCCTGCCAGTGGCGTGCACAGACTTTTTGAAGGGCAGGGGCGAAAAGGAAAAAAAGGGCACATATAGCGCATCCTCGCCACTGAAGAGGGCACTTTAGCACGCGTTTTGGCTCCTAGGGGGCACTTTAGAGCGCGTTTTGGCATCCAAGAGGGCACTTTAACACACGTTTCGGCTCCCAAGAGGGCACCTTAGCACATGTTTTGGCTCCCACGGGGCACTTTAGCACGCGTTTTGGCATCCAAGAGGGCACTTTAGTGCGTGTTTTGGCTCCCAGGGGGCACTTTAGCACGCGTTTTGGCGTCCAAGAGGGCACTTTAGCACACGTTTTGGAGTCCAAGAGGGCACTTTAGAGCGTGTTTTGGCTCCCAGGGGGCACTTTAGTGCGTGTTTTGACTCCCAAGAGGGCACTTTAGCACACGTTTTGGAGTCCAAGAGGGCACTTTAGTGTGCGTTTTGGCTCCCAGGGGGCACTTTAGCACGCGTTTTGGAGTCCAAGAGGGCACTTTAGAGCGTGTTTTGGCTCCCAGGGGGCACTTTAGTGCGTGTTTTGGCTCCCAAGAGGGCACTTTAGCACGTGTTTTGGAGTTCAGGAGGGCACTTTAGCGCGCGTTTTTCAAAAACTGGGCCACGAGGGGGGGCGGTCGCCCCCGCCCCCCCGTGCATGCCACTGCTCCCTGCTCCTCTTCCACCATCACCACACAAACATGCACATTTTCCTCCTTTCTCCTCACTATAATTATTGATCTGTCATCTTCGAGGCACGTAATGAACCTTATTAACCAATCAAATGTCAAAGTGTGTGAGGAGATGTCATGTGATTGCCCTTAGTGGCCAATAGACACCTGTGGTGGAATAATTATGGTGATTACGCTTCCTGGTGCATTCTGTGCAGGCCTGTTAACCTTTTGTCAATGAGTGACTCAGTCAACCTGAGTGTGTGTGTGTGTCTGTGTGTGCATGTGCGTGCATGTGCATGTGTGTCCTACCTGTGCAAAAGCATGTGTGCTGCGCCTTTGCTGTACAACAGATGTATGTGTGTGTGTGTGTGTGTGCGCGCGTGTGTATCACAGTGGTGTCTACAGAGCACCTACTGAGTAGCAGAGCCCCAGTCTTAATTAGAATTATAGATAGAACATAACATACAGAGAGATCAGCATGACAACAATCACAGACCTGAAGGTGATAACAGTGTGGAATGCACAGTACGTATGTGCACTATAAGTGGTTGGGTATGACCGTGTATCCTAGAAATGTACTGTATATGAAGTTGTATATACAAATACAATATGCAAAATAATATTAGTGGGGGTAAAACTGTACAGCTGGGTACACAAGGGTGAGCAGTCACTAAGGAACAAATGTGAGGAACAAATCAGGATCAACCTGATAATTAATGAACTGTTAATAAGTAATTCCTGAATAACTCTGATCTGAGGATTATGTAGTAGATGAGATGAGTTGCGAGAGAACAAACTTGGAGATATCACATTAAAAATCACAAAGTTATGATGAGTTCATACATAACTATCGGTCTGAAAAACAGCCACTTTCTTCCTGATTAACTCTAAATCAGCAGCTGAATGGCACAAACTACTAATGACTCATTACTTAATCATCACTTTCTCATTTTGTGACCCTCCCAAAGTAAAGTGGGACCTCACACTGAGTAGTCACCAAGCCCCTCATTACTTCATGATTCTAACAAAAAGCTAGAGTTTTTACAGTAAGTACCCATTAACGGTTCATTATCAGGTCATTCCTGATTCATTCCTCACTCCTTCCTTAGTGACTTTGCACATCTTTGTGTACTCTATTGTGAAAGTTAAGATAAAAAAGATCTGAATGCTTATTAAGTTCTCTCCGTATGATAATAATATTTTCAGATTTGTGAGTGAAAAATGCAAACTACAACATGACAAACAAGTGAAATGGCTCATGAAAGTATTCACATTCTTCACTTTGGGTTATATTATACAACTCATTACTCATTAATCTTTTTTTCCTTGCTGCCTTGACGACTTGGCAAAAGCATATTTTATTCTTATGTATTAAATGAGACAAATAATTTCCAAATTTAAATATAAAAAAGTGCAGAATAATGATCAAACCTAATAACTTTTAAAATGAAGTGAAGAAGCCTGGGTCCTTTTCTGCATGGTTTCACCAGTTTAACACACCTGGATTTTGGGCAGTTCCCCCACCTGACTCTCACAAGCCCTGTGAGATTGGATGATGGCCACATGTCACCTGTGAGGTCTCTTCACACACTCTCACAGGGTGTAACTATGCTTTTGCTGGGTCACTGAAGAAGAGTATCATCCTGAAGTCACTCTAGCATTGTCGAAGCTCTGTGCCTCCAGCCATTGTCTTCCAGAGAAGTGAGTTTTCAGTCACAGCCTGAGGTGGTCTTGGATGAGATTTTCAAAGATGTCTCTGTAGTTGGTTTTGTTCATTGTTCAGTCAGTCCTGACCTGTGTCCAAGCCCTTACATCCCCATGGCTTTATGCTGCCACCACCACAGATCACCAGAACGATGCTATTAAGCAGATGCAGAACTTTGATTTAACCACAGCAGGGCCGCTTTTCAAACTCCTGGAGTGCTGTTGTGTGCTACTAGCATGCTACCATAAAGGCCAGATTGATGAAATTCTGCAGCAGCTGTTGATGCTTGTATGACTCAAACTCCAAACCTCTGTTGGAGTGCTTTAATTTTTTTATTCTTGATTTGTTTTTGGTCGCCTCCCAAATCAAGACCCTTTTTGCAGGTGGCAGTCTAGCCAGATTGCCACCTGCCTTGTAAGATGAGACTGCATTTAGACAGTATGCACTTGTTTAAATCATGTCCAGCCAACTGAATTTGCTACAGGCAAACTCAATCAAATAGACTACGTGTGCTTGCATCACGTTTCCAGGGTCATCCGAACAAAAAAGTCTTGCAGAGACCACCAAACATTGTATTAATAGGAGTAAAATGCGAAATAATATGCAAAAAGTCAAAAAGACAATTGACATTTATCTCTTAAATAAATGCTTTTCATACCCATTGCTGATGTGCCGACCCAGTTTCAATATCACAAAATATCTCATGTTATAATGAAACCCTAACATCATAAAGAAATTCAAATTTAGCCTACTGGCTGCAAAAAGTAATAGTGAATAGCTTTCATCATCAAAGATGTAGCCTCTGGCAACTCACTTTGTAACATATTATGTAAGAATCAATGAGCACTGTCACATTGCTTGGGGTACATTATCCTTCCTACTGCACTTAAGCTACATATACTGTGCTAGGGTTAGCAACGCTACATCCTGGGGTGAGAAGTGGGGAGAAGATGTGAAGAGAAGAAGTCAGGAGAAGTGCAAAGAGACGGGAGAGCTGCAGCAAGGCCAGGCAGGTTGGGAGCTCCCAGGGAGTAGGGGGGGGGGGTGAGAAGCTGGGCTGAGCAGAATGAAGGAACGGAGCAGCTGTGTGTGTGTGTGTGTGCGCATGTGCTCGCGCATGTACATGTTCATGCATGTTTATTTGTGAAGATCAGAACATGCATCAAAAGCAGAGTGCATGCATAAGTCTGTTTATGTGTGTGTGTGTGTGTGTGTGTGTGTGTGTGTGTGTGTGTGTGCATGAGCATGTGAGAGCAACCGAAGCATTTTGATATTCCTATGTCTGTGTCTTCCGGCGCTAAATCGGTTGGGGGTTCAGACCAGACTCATGCTGGGTTCCTCCAAGCGCTCATACTGCTGTTCAGCATTCATTTGTCTCCTCTCCTCTCCTCTCCTCTCCTCTCCAGTCCTCTCCTCTTCTCTTCTCTTCACTCCTCTCCTCTTCTCTTCTCTTCTCTCCTCTCCTCTCCTCTCCTCTCCTCTCCTCTCCTTTCCTCTCCTCTCCTCATCTCTTCACTACTCTCCTCTGCTCTCCTCTTCTCTTCACTCCTCTCCTCTCCTCTCCTTTCCTCTCATCTCCTCTTCTCTCCTCTCCTCTTCACTCCTCTTCTCTTCTCTCCTCTCATCTGCCTGTCCAGTTTTTCCACTCTCTCACACTCCCCTCTCTTGCCACAATGTCTGTCTCTCTGTTTACCTCCCGTGCTTTTCATCTTCATTTCTTGTGGTCTCTCCCTCTCTCTCCCTCTCTAGCTCTGCTCTCCATCACACTCTGTTTTCACCACATCCTTTCTTTTCATGTGAATGGTGGATGCTCATGAATTTATGGATTTCTGCATGGGGGGCTCTCTTCCGAGGGAGACCAAAAATGATTTCACAGCCCGCTGTGTGGAATATGGGCTCGTGGAGGAACAGGGTGGGAGCTCAAAGCACCAGACAACTGTTTTGTTCTGGTCCATTCTCTGCCACAGAGGGAGTGGTCCACCTGAAATACAGCATAAAGTGGCCTTTCTTAGGGCAGATGTGTGAGTGAAATACCAGCAGCCTTGTTTTCTGTTGTGATTTTCCTGTCGTGTGCAGCTGTATTTGTTTCATTGGATTGTCAGGTTTGGGTTCATTCTGACTGCATTTTGAAAGGTTTTTCTTTATTGGATTTCATTTAAACACATTTCAGACAAGAAGGTTAGCAAATATGATAAACGTACCAAAGACATGAGAGGTTAAATTAAAATGAAATACTAAGTGGAGTTGTAGGTGGAAAGGGACCATAATCCATTAATAAATCTGCACTGATTGATTTTATGGTCACTTGGGGGCAGCACAACAAGCTTAACATATTACCTCAAAAAAGTTGACATGGCGAACATGTGACTTCTTTACACATTGAGTGGACACAGATTAGCAACATTCTTCAACTGAAGTTGTGCTTGTTTCCACCTTATGAATAGAGCTTTTTTTTTTCTTCTGAAAACAGCTGCCTGCTGCATCCTGAAATGATACCAATGAGAATGATGAAAGTGAAACAAAACTATGAATTTGGGGGCCATAAAGCCAAAAAATAAGTTAAGATGCTATTTATTCTGCAGATCTGAGCTGAATGCTAATTCTCTGTAGGTGTGTCACAACGAACAGACCCAAAATTACAAAATTTAATGCATTGTTAATATGAAAATGCTGATCATAGAACAGCTTCAAATAGCAAAAATCCCAAATAAAGCACCGGCCTCTAACTTCACGTTAGCGCAAGCCAGCCATAGCACAAATACACAGGCAACAATTATCTGGATTTCTATTTTATTTGCTTGTTAGGTTGACAATGTTCGCAGCCCTATTACACAGGGGTGTACTTACAGGCATTAGCTGAAAGAAAATAGACTGGACGTATAAAAAAAGATGCTTTAGGTCACACTTACGCACGTAAAGCCAGGCAGCTGTTATTCGGCCAGCTGCGGTGATTAAAATTGAAGCATATCTGATCCATGAGACGGACGACTGAAAAACGCGGCTGAGTCGTGCCTCGTGTTAGGGTTCACTGGTGACAACCATTTGACATCACTCTGCTGCGCCCTCCAGCAAAATACACATAAAATGCAACACCTCCCATATACTATCTCCTAGGAGGTGTTTCTGGCTATGACCAAAGATTATTACACGCACATTTTCACAGGAGGGAAAAAATAATTGAAACAAATTGACTCCATGTTTTCATCCAACAATTTAATGAATAGAGAAACAGGGTGGAAAAAGCCTGCAGCAAAGTTCCTTATTTTTTTTATTCGTGTAGCCGTAAAAAGATGGAGCTACCAATGTAGCTACAGAGCTGCATTATAGAAACAATTACAGCAGTGCCTATTATTTTTGGAGGTGCGGCTATAACTGTGATATATTATGTGATTGTCCTTCAAAATCTAATGATATTAACAGCATGAAAGAACGAGTAATTTGATTTGTTCAATTCTCCGAGCAACAGGGAGTGAAATCTGGAGGGATGGGACGAAGGAGAGGGAGGAACAAAGAATAACTTCGACAGAAAATGCAGGAAAAAGGAGTCTCATCCAGCAAACACAGTGAGAGCAATACAGTTACACATCACTTATTTACACCTTTGCAAAGTCTATACACTTCTGTTAGAAGACAAACAGCCAAGTAAAAATAACATATGTAGTTCCATATTGTTACTCTGGTTTGTGATTGTATGCAAAGTTCTGTATAGACTCACTGCTTTCTAAAAACATCAGTCTGGCTGGAGATGAACTTGATTGTAGAAAGCATGTCGTTCACAGATGAATAACTCTCTCATCACATACAATATTACATCTTTGCTGTAAATTTCTTACAGAATCCTGCACACTGATGGACACAACTTGTGCAAAAAGCATGCTCATACAGAGTAGATAGCATGTAGAGAATGGCTTTCTTTCTCCTTCACTGTAAAACAGATTATATTGCATTACATCCTTCTATGGTTATATTAGAGTAGTGTACTGTGGCTCTCCTTTCGACACTGATTCAATGTACATGTTGTTATGGATAATTCGATGCTGCAAAGATACTATACAGTTTGCCCCATAACAATTCAATACAATATGGGACAAAATAGTGGGAGGAGTTAAATGCAATTGTGCAAAATTTAACCTCTACTTTAGGAGGAATTTTCAAAAGAAGATGTGTGTAAATTCTCAATTAACAGCATCAGCTTTCCATTTTTTTGTGTGTGATTCCCAGTTTCCCACCAATAGCCTTGTATGAAATATCATCAGCTGAAAGCAGTTGTGACATAAATAATATGGTGTTGATTCTTTGAGATGTTGTATATTTCAATTATGACTTAATACAGACACAGTTTGAAGGGGAGCACAGACCAACTGTTGGAATGAACCATATATGACCGAGAAACGCTTAAGGTAAAAGACACGGTCTGACACAATATGACTGTCATAGCAGGCTTATTGAATAGTGAGAAACAAACATTTCTGCAGCCATTCCCTCTGAGATGTGGCCTAACTAAAGCTGTTTGAGCTGAATTTAGTGGTGGTGAATGGTCATGGCACTATTCTTTATTTAGTATTAATATTAACAGCGTGTGCAGTGCTGTACAGTACTGTCCAGTACTCAGCACTGGGTTCAAGGTTCAAACCTGGCGGCTGCTTGGGGCCTTTCTGTGTGGACTTTCATGTTCTTCCCTTGCCTGCGTGGGCTTCCCCTGGTTCTCCAGTGTGCTCGCACAGACTGAAAACATGCAGGCTAGGTTGATTAGCGACTCTAATTGCCCCTAGGTGTGAATGTCAGCATGGACGGACTGTCTGTCTCTACATGTCCTGATGAGCTGGGAACAGCCTCTCGCCTAGTGTCAGCTGGGATCGGTTCCAGCCTCCTGGCCCTCTAAAGCAGTGGAACGAGTCCAGTCCATCCTGAGAGTGATCGCCGACTAGCTTGCCAACCCCTGGCAATGAGCCAAGAAAGTCAGCAATTCATAGTTCACCTGTTCTACAGAATCCGATTGTTCTCCAGCTCCATCGTCTCTGCCCCGTGGACCCACCATCAAACCAGTCAGCTCCCAGGCTGGTCATTCCCTGGAGCCGACAGCAGCGCACTGGCTGGATACAGGAGGTAACTCAGACAATCACTAAGCTCAGCTATGAGATGCAAGAGGCATCAGTTGGGTTTATTTTCATTGGCCAACTGTTGTATTGCATCTCAAACTGAATGTTTTGTTTGCTTCCTGGGATCCTGAAAAGGTTTTTCTTTTCTTTTTTTTTTGAGATACAGACTCATTCATTGGTAGTTGAACTGTGGGTTTCGTGTAGAACTGAGAACATCTTTTAGTTAAGTATATGGTTATCATTATGGATGATTGCATGCATGATATGCATGATTTTTAGAAGGATGTTCACTCTGATATTTTACAAACACACACTCACATTTATATATATAGTTGATGATAAGGGGGTATAGTTAATGGATGGACATGCGTCTTAAAAATATACAGGGACAGAGATTATAAAATAGTTAGACACACAGTGTTGTATAGAATGAGCCTCACATACGTATCGTTTGCGCTTGCTGGTTTCTTGTGTTGACTTCTACTTAAATATTCAGTATCACTCCCAGATACCCTGGAGAATCCAGTGTCTTCTTGTTTCTAGATCTCATATCTGGTTGCTGTAGTGTTGCATAATAGAAACACAGTGAAACTGAAAACATGCCAACAACACAAAAGCACAAAATACATCACATAGGAAGGATTCCCATCTGCCCCGCACTCTTAGAGGTATACATCCCTTGGCTTGTCTGTTGGACTTGGGCAGCATTGTATAATAAAACCATTATTGTTGAGTTGACATATAGCCCTGCACTGCTTCCATGAATCCTATGTGCCAACAGAACCATGAGGATGTCAATTTGAGTGTCAGATTAGGACAAAAAAGCCACTGACTCAGCATTAATGAAGGAAGAAAAATAGATCTGTGGCACCTACAGGCACAGATGTGCCCATAAACAGAGATGTGCAAGTGAACTAATACACACTTGCTCACATAAACACATATACACTAATGGCCAGACCCCCTCCATCCCAAAACAAACAAACACAAGCATGTTCATATATAATCATATTTTAAATAGTCCAGATTTTGAATATTTAACAGTTTTTACTGAGAGATCAGCACAGCAGTGTAGTGGGTAGCACTGTCGCCAACAGCCTGCTGGCTGCATCCTTTCTGTGGAATTTGCATGTTCTCCCTGTCTGTGTGGGTTCCCTTTGGGTTCTCCAGCTTCCTCTCACAGTCCAAAGACATGCAGGTTAGGTTAATTGGCAACTCTAAATTGCCCTTAGGTGTGAATGTGAGCGTGAATGGTTGTTTGTCTCTATGTGTCAGCCCTGTGATGAACTGGCAGTCTGTCCTCTCGCCCAGTATCATGTGGGACTGGCTCCGGCCCCCCACGACTCTCCAGAGGATACAAAGGATGAGCAGTCACGTTATTGTAATTCCACTATTTTTTGGTGGTAACTAGAAATGTGCTTAATTACTTTTACAAATTAAACAATACAATTACAATAACTGAAATTTAAATGAACTCATTACTTGTTACTTTCATTGTGACACCAGGCATACACTAATATACTGATATGACACAAAGCTGTAAACCAGCACACAAATGACAGTTACCAATGTATTGTAATGTGTTCTGATATGTTCGGATACAAGCAGGAAAAAAAACAAACACGTAGGAGAGTGAATTTAACATGTATCTGAAAAGGAAGAGGACTCTGACCTGCAAAGACAAAACGAGGAGCTCGTACCTAAAAGAGGGCTATTTCTGTTGCAGACCAGTCCTCACAACAGGCTGAAACACCACTAAGCTAACAGTCCAGAGAGAGTCTACAAATGATAGCAACAAAAGGACAGTCGAGTATCCAAAACAGACTCAGACATTGATTCTTTTGTTTGCAGTTGAATTGAAATTTTACAAATTTTTAATTTTCTTCCTTACTTAACTTAAAATTACAGCAAAGGTTCAAAATAAAAGGAGGAAAATAATCAAATATGAGTAATTACCTTTTGTTTGTTGAGTACCAATCAATACCGATCTATTAACCGACCTGGATCCTTCGGTCGATCGGCTCATCATCTCTATGAATAACTATAGTTTGTGTGCTGTTTTTGTTGGCTTTATTACTGTCCCATAGTTCTACTGCTCAGTTTCCCCTGACGTATCCCCCTCTCAGATTATGACATGAAGCTCTTCAGGTTTTGTTTTGCCTGTATATCTTTCTTTTATCCCCTTCTCTCTCCTCCTTATGCCTCCTCAAGCCTCTCTGGGCTTATGGCCCTCCGAGGGATCGTCCCTTATAGCGTCCGAGGGTCCATTTTCCCAACTCTGACTCAGACTTACAGCTCACAAATTGACCATAACCTTAATGCAGTCCAGGCCACCGGCGTATCATGAAGTGACCATAGCAGCCATTCCAGTAACCCCCTCCAGACCAGCAGTCTGAGTGCAACAGGCTTGAAACACTCTGCAAGATGAACACATGTTGATTATATTTGGGAGGTAAGGTTATTGAGAGAAAGCTTTGTAATTTGATACTCAATTGCACTGAGAGGAGAGAGATGATGTTCAGACAGCGTCCTAGCCCGTCCCGTCAAAATGCGGCCCGGTGTAGCAGAGGATAAAATGCACAGCTCCACTTCCTGTCTGTTACTGGGCAACATGATGCACAAGTCATTCAAATGTTAAATTGTGTTCAATTCATTTGTTTTAAGAAATCAGTTTTAAACATAAAAAACTAAAAAAAAAAAAGGTTTGAAGCCTGAAATATCTGCTGTCATACTGTATGTACAGTATAATCCCAGAGTAAAGAGCATTAGACATTCCTACAAAAAGCCTTTGTAATGTCTTTAGAAGAGCACAGTCCCATTTCAAGGAATGTATCAGAAAACCAGGCCTTTTTTTTTTTCAGCAGACGACCAGCTTTTCATTTCCAAATAGTCCATCATTTCTCTTGTCCATGAATATTGAATAAAGTCGACTATCTTTATTCTGAGTCAGTGGTTCATGCATTCAAACATTCAAAAGCTGTCCATGTCAGTCAATTCCTCAGCTCTTCTATTATATCAAAGAACGTCAAAAAGTGACTGAGAAAGCGAAAGGATCAGTTACAGCTGAATAAATTCCTCCCAGATATACTTTTCTTATATAACATTTCACTCTTGTTTGATAGACACAAATCCCCGTAAAGGATAAATTATCCGTATATACCCTAAGGAGTCGAGAAAAGTTTCCTCTCTTTAACATAATCCCACATTTCTATCTGTCAGACGGAGAGGAAAGTTTTCCTTCATTGTGGGAAATGAAAGAGCGGAAAGGGCCAGACCTCTTAAAGCACAGCTTTTCAGAGGAAGTTATTTTTTAAGATCTCCTCCTCTCAGAAATATCACTTTAAACAAACTGGCAAGAGATCCAAATCAGCTGTTTTTGTTTGTTTGTTTTCATGGTCCTTATTAGCAGAGAGAAAAGAGACATTTTCACAATTTTCAAGTACAATGCACTTAGTGTATCTGCGCAACTGCAATTAAAACTCTGGATCATGTCTAAGTGTTAGGTTGTACATAAGATGTTTGCTGAAAGAACTGAGACATGAGCAGACAAGGTGCAGTTTTCTGTGCCACACATGCTGACTGTGAAGCAGTCTTTCAGAGGATACAGTTGAACAGAAATGAGTTCAGGTCAGAAATACAGTGAAGTGATATTTGATCTAAAATCTTGTTTTGCCACCTGACAGATGGACTAACAATTTGTTTTCAACAGTTCTCACACTTTTTAGTCACGCAAGCGGCTCTAAGGATGGCGGTGTGGCTCTGTTTGTCCTCCCGATCAGCTGCCACAAAATGTTGTACAGATATTCGTGATCCCCAGAGGATGACTCCTGGTCACTTTTCTCAAGCACCTCCAGCAGGTTGACACTTGAGTTTTTGTAGTTAAATATTTTAAGATCTAGTGGGTGCATTGACGTGAAATTTGGTACAGATGTCCGTGGATTCATTTTAATGATTGAGGTGATGCCCTAAATTTTCTTTTTGCACCATCTTCAGGTTGACATTATTGGTTCCTTGATCACAATTGGATGGTTTGCCATGGAATAGATCTAATCTAATTCCCATCATAATAGTTCTTAGTCATAACCACAAAAATGTAAGTAAGCATAATTTTCTAAGCAAACACATATTTAATTTCACATAAAAATCATATAGATTTAACAAAGTGATGCACTTGTGGAGCCATTTGTACATGTAAAACAGGTTTTGCATATTTGTGTGCATAATTTAAAAATCTGCAGTGTGCTACATAATGTTAGCCAGCGTTAACCTGCAGGTACTGAATGAAGGCAACGGTGCAGAACTGCATCTAAAGCAACAATTTTATCATGGAAAAAACTTCTAAACATGTCATTTTGATGAACAGAGATGCGTTTCCGGAGGTTTATCAATGCCTGGAGAGGAAATTGAATTAAACACTCCCCAGCCTGTAGATATGTTTAAACTGGCAACAAAAAATAACTTTTCTGTGGTTCATGGTTTTATATTGTATGAAACGACAAAATGAAATACAGTAGAATTATAACTGAGATAACAGATTGATACGATAAAATAAATGGCTTCAACATTTTATTTCATTTCTATCATCATTCTACAAATTAGGTGTTTAAAAGAACCTCATACTGTACCACCTGCCTCTAGCTATGAGGAAATGTGTCGTGCTCTGTGTTCACACTGTGCCGCTCGGCACCATCCAGACAATAATATGATTTCCTTGAGAAGCCCATTCTTCATCCTGCTGATCTATGGTCGTCATGTGTCAGTGCGACTGGCACCTCCGCCTCAGAATGATGAGACCTGTGATGTGTGTGGTTGAGAGTGTATGTATTAATCACCACACCGTCTGGTTTATACGTTAC
Source organism: Chelmon rostratus (assembly GCF_017976325.1). Lineage (NCBI taxonomy): Eukaryota > Metazoa > Chordata > Actinopteri > Chaetodontiformes > Chaetodontidae > Chelmon > Chelmon rostratus. The sequence continues at coordinate 21,488,423 of NC_055665.1, forward strand.
TCCAGCTGCACATACGTGAACCCAAACAGCAGGTGAGCATGCAGACACACTCACAGTCCATGTGCCCAAGACTTACTCCTTCAGATTTTTTTGCACTTGTGTGATTAAAACAGGGTCCTCAGTCTCGTCTAACCCCTGCACAGAGCCCTCCCTGCTGAACAGAAACTACACAAAATTAATGTTAGGAATTTATATAAAAATAAAGATCCTAAGAGACATCATTGGCAGTTGTGATCTGTACAAAGGTTATTGAATTAGGGCATTGCTTGATCAGAGTATGTCAAAATCACTGTATCCCTTGTCTGGAGGCTTGCTTCAAACTGCACATCAAAGCCATCAACTCTATGTCAGTCGATGCTATTAATAGATTTTTGCTTTAGCATGAAGAATTAAATAATAATATAAATATCAGTCACACATAATTTGAGCTGTGAAGCTAGACGTCCACCACAATTTGTGTAACACAGAGCTTCCTGCAAGGAATTTACAGAAAAAGCTACATGGTGAAGGATTTATTCCTTCATTTTATAAGAGCTGATGTACAGGACTTTGGATGCAGAACCAGATCAGTTCACAGCTCTGTCAATACTAAACTTACCTCTCAATATGCAAGATAAGCCCCCGTCTATGAAGGATGTAGAAATCTAATACAGCCGTGGCAAAATGTGAGAACATGCAAGACACAAACACACACATATAAACACACACATGCTGGTTTGAGAGGGATTTGAGGATTTGCTCATAGACTCGATGCACCTCATCATGACCTTATTGGTAAATAGGCCTTTCCAGGACCCTGAGCAAACTCAATAAAACTAGCCTCCAACTCCAAACCCACTGCACTCTGCGAGGTCCCCCGAGGAGTGTCGAGACAGAACGAAGGGAGGGAGGCAGAGAGGGAAAGAGAGAGAGAGCAAGAAACAGAGATCAAGAAATAAATGGAGAGGCAGATGGGGGGAGAACAAGATATTGAGATTGAGGGAGATGGGGAGGGAGAGAATAAGACAGGAAAGAGAGAGATCAAAGACAAACAGCGAAGCAGCTGAGACAAGGAGAGAAACATTGAACGAGGGAGCGGGGAACCCGGTGGTGGAAAAGTAATTCAGCGCTGCAGGGAGAAGTTGTGTTCCGTTTCTGCTCTTGGCCTCACCAGCTGTAATGAGCCTCAGATTACAACTAGGCCCCGACCCTGACATGTGCAAAAGGCATTACTGCTCGGGCTGGCAAAGCTGGAGACTGCACTCAGAGAATCAGCTCATCATTAAAACATATTGCCCTCAGCCAGAATAATTGAAAATAGGAATATGTACTGTAGTTCCTGATGAGTGGCTTTCCGAGAGAAGGAGAGGCAGAGAGGTGGGGGTTTTGTGAAGATTGTACATTTGGCTATTGACATTTACTTCAGGATGTTGTTGGTAATTTACAGTGGATCCTGAGATTTTGTGGAAAATGAAGCACTGGTGCCGTTTAGTCAGTCAGGCTCAGTGAAATGCAAGGAAACCAATGAATGACATCAATATCACATGATGCTTTATCTTTATCAAGCATCAAATGTACTGCACATAAATAAAAGACCTGCTGTTAAGACTGCACAGCTTCTGTGTGATTACCTTTACTTTTTTAATACTTCTCCATAAAAAAAGACACATTTTAATCATATTATTCCAATGATGTCCATGAAGTGTTGCACCTCAAGTCAAGCTTATTTAAAACCTTCCACTGGACAGATGTAGAACTGAAGATGCTTTTTCCAATCAGGATTTAGCAGTTCTGTGGGGAGTCCCAGGAGAAGTCAATATACAGTTGGCAAACAAACCAACAAGTGAACCTATCATTACTACTGGGTATCGTGTAATATCTATTTTCTGGTTCTTCCCATCAATAGTTCTGTGCTGTTGTGAACTCGCACTAACAGATCGTCAGGCGTAAAATAATGAGCGGCCCCCAAATACACCCCTGAATCAGCGTCCGCATGCGCAGTAACAGTAACAGCTCCACACAAATACTGAGACACACAGAAGCACACGCTATATGCATGCACACAAAAACACAGAGCTGCTGGATAAACACACTTACTCAACACGAGTGCCATGTTGATACTTATGATGACCATCAACTCAAAATCCAGGCTTTCCAGCGAACCACACAACTCAGCTTACCTTGCGAGGCAGCCGGATTCACGAAGATCTGAAGAGGTAGCGAGATCACGCAAGGATCTGTGTTTCCAGGCTTCGAGTTAGGAACTTGTGGCCAGACCACAGTGGGTTAGCATCCTTTGAGGAACTATTGGCAGCTGCGGGAGTGGTACAGGTGCGGCGACGGCGAGAGAAGGGACTGTCGTTTGAAAACAACAGCGGCTCCTAAATGCATTAGCATAGATGCTGCTGTAGCATGAGCCATTTCAGAACTGAGGAGTATTTCCTCATTTAAAGATGAGCGAAGAATCATCTGATTGGTTGAAGTTAGCTGTGATAGATGGTGATTGAGAGATGGTTCATCCAATCACCTTCCATGCTGCTGCCATGCTGTTTTCTGGTGCTTGTGTGTGTGTAAGAAAGTTTGCACTTTCTTTACAGAAAAACAGAGGTAAACCTGTGTAGATAGATAGATAGATAGATATACTTTATTTATCCCAAGCTGGGAAATTGCAGAATAGTCATAACAGCGTATGTATTGTTCAGTATTGTGTGAAATGTTTCAAGCAATATAAAATATCATGTTTCAGCTTGTGCTTACTGGACAACATTCGCACTTAAGAGCACAAAACAAAGTCAGAGACCCAAGTAGCTGGTCAATGAAATTTAAGGGCCATATATCTGCAATGCATTGTGAGAATGCGTCAGCAGCTGCACATTCGCACCCAGCTAGATTCCACGCTGTCATTTGGCCCTGCTATTTCACTGTGCAATGAACCACCATTGCTATGCCATCACACCACACTTCACCACCAGCGAGGATTTTCTCTCTCACACACACACACAGTGAGTGCAATTCTCAAAAAATGTGAAATGGAGCTAATGCACAAGGGAAATATAACACAATTTCAACAAGCACTGTAGCAAGACATTTGTGGAGCAGACAGAATACCAAAAAATACAGGCCTCTTTTTCTGTGCATGTAGAAATCACTTCATGCAAGTCAAATGATATAGTATGTTCATACTTTCTTGTAAGGTGGTGAGAGTTTGCCTGTTAAATGAAGGGTGAATACATCCTGGATATCGGCTCTCCTCTCCTTTCCCACTCCTCCCTTCTGCAACTATTCCCCGCCACCCACCTCCATCATTTCATCCATCCACATTGTGTTGTGCCACTCCAGTGAGCACCAGGGTGAGTTGTTTTGGCTGTATCCCTCTTGCAAATTCACTTTAGTGGACAAAATTGAATGTGGGATTACTATCCTGGTGTGCGGCTCTATGTCAAAACCAGCAGTGCTGGAGAATTTTGTTTTCTGGGTAAATGTAAAAGACTGTAAACTTGGAGGGCAGTTGCCTATCAGTAATTCTGGGACCTGGATGTTGTCTGAATCTACTGTATTAATCTGCTTAATGCTACCATCAAACACTGATCAACATAATGGTACAATATTGCACTAAATGCAATACATCCATATGTCAGCATGTACTGAAATACAGACCATATCGTTTTTAATGTTAGAAAGCAAACCCAAAGTCTGGCATCTTACAAACTGTGTGCATGACCATTCAAACCACTCCATGACCAAAATGAATAAATAAGAGGCAAATGTTCAAAGTGTGTTTCTGTTTTCTGAACAGTTCTGCACGGTTCTGCTTCCAGACAATGCCTTGTTAAGTTGTAATAGACACTGAGTTATAGAATTCCCCACGCTTATGAATCAGTGACTGCATTTGCATGATGTCAAATATTGGCCTACATCAGACTTATTCCCAGTGACCGAGCCTCCGTCATTTCTCCAAATTAGTGCCTGTGGACATTTACTTTTTCACATTCATTACCCATTTTTTGTAGCAATATTAGATGTCTATGTTGTTCTAGAACATATAATTGTGTATAACTGCACATATTGAAATAATAGCATAAAATAAAGTAAATAAACCATGCATGTTCATCAGAATGATGAACATGGTTTATTTTTGAATATATCATCCAGTGTAATGGTATGGCTGTTCTATGTGTTTTTACTAGTTTTTGGAAGATGTGGAGGTCTATGGAGATATAAGCTATATGCTTTGACTACACAGACAATTAATTCAAGATAAATTCAAACATTTTTTTAAACTTATTTTTGTTTTTTAATGAATTTGTTGCTATTAATAAAAACCCAAATTAGCAACAGCAGTTATCCATTAAGGAGACAAAACCTGCAGTAAAAAGCAGGCTCTGTACTTTCACCACAAACATAAATAACAGTTGCTGTGATGTGAGCCAGGATATATACGGGTAAATATTTGATCGAAGAGCTTGTTCAGCTCACCACCGGCCATGCCACAAGTCAGAAAATCAAGGGAATTGTCTTTGTGATTTGATGCAATAGAAATCTGAAAAATGTTGTAGCCAGAGGACAAACACACACACACAAAGGCTCACACACTTCCCTTCTGCTCTCATGCTTGTTAAGATCCTATCTATCTTGTGAGAGGGGGTGAGAGCCCTTTAGCCATACTCGGAGGGCTCATTTCCATTCCAGCACACACATGAACACACACGCGCACACAACGTGCTCCCGCACAGAACAACAAACATGCACACGCGCGCTAGCATTGGGATTCCACCAGCACCTGTAGATTGTAATGAGACATGGAGTTCGTTTTGACCTTGGAAGCGCCAAAAGTGAAGCTCGTCAACCTCCAGGAAATGCTTGCTTGAGAAACAAGTGTGTGTGTGCGTGTGTGTGTGTGTGTGTGCCCTGAAGTAATATGCTGGGCTTCATCCCTGTGTTCCATTGTGTGCGTGTTTGTCTGAGACCGAGGCTGTATACTACATCGACCGAACACCTGCTGCTGCGGTAACTAGGATGTCAGTGTGCAGAGGAGAGCTTCATAAATATATATTAGAATCAGAGCTGATATTAAACTAGGGAATAACCCTGGGAATAGGTCTATCTATCTATCTATCTATCTATCTATCTATCTATCTATCTATCTATCTATCTATCCATCTATCTATCTATCTATCTATCTATCTATCCATCTATCCATCTATCTATCTATCATCCATCCATCCATCCAGCTCCTTACCTTAACCTTTCTTGTTGGATGGGAAATTAACATGTAAATTTACATCTTTGTTCATATAGACAAATAGGGATGACATCCATACTACTTTACATATCTGTGACTTCAACAGGGTAACAGAAAAAATAAAAAGGGGGAAAAAAAACTTGTTTTGACTGTCTAAGGCACTAACTCGATCCTTTTAGCAGTGAAAATCTCAAGCAGTTCGACAAGCAGTTGTTCAAATGACACTGTAATGATGTGACATGTAATGTACTGCAAGGCTGTCAAAAATACCATTAAATTGTATTTGGCGTGTTTTACGAAAGAATTCAAAAGATTTTACTGTTTTGAAATTGAACAGCTTAAACCCCACTGTCGGTGAACCTGTGCCTCATGAACTTTAATAGCCCCCTTGTCTCTGCTGACCTACGGTACCTTGAAATTACAGTATCTCATCACAAACTCCAGAGAAGACGTATGAAAGTGAAAGACATCCCACTTTGAATGTAGGTCTTTCACTCTCTGACATTTTCTGGTACACTTCACACCTCTCAGCATTAATCTTTCTAATTTGATTTGTGACAGATTTTATTCGAGAGCACATTCCTTCCATTTCAGGTCTTTAAATCTCTCTGTGCTGAGCAGTGGCAGGATATTGTCAAATCAAGGTGCTGTGAAAAGAAGTATAAAAGCGTGAAATACACAGTGGTTGAACCTAAAAAGGCACTTCCGTGCTGTGGCCTGTAACACATGAATTGGAAAAAATACAATTTCAGAAGCCTCGTTGTTTGTGATGGGGTGTCTCTTGTCTAATTGCATCCCGTTGAAGCCGTGTTTACTTGTGTGATTAAAGAAATACCCTGAATTGAAAAAAATGCTGATTGTACACAAACCCAGAAATAATATCTGCACTCTGAAGTGAAGTCATCTGAATTGTGAAAAACCCTGATGCCTCCATAACGACTTCAAAAAGGAAACATAAAATACTGAATGAGCCTATAAACAGGAAGTACCTTGCAATGTCTGAATGCCCCATAAATTATCATGCTGATATAAGAAGAGTACCTGGATGGATCAGTGCTGCATTACCTCATGCTTAAGACAATACATGGAGTTGCAAAGCTGATATATGGCTCACCCCAAGGGAGAATCCATCTTGCCTGACAGACAATGGAGCTACTGAAAGACATAAAATCCTATCAGAGTCCACCACTCGCCTGTAATTAGAAAAATAATGAAACAGACAAATGTGCATAATATTGAGGGCCGGAAATGTGGATGGGATTCTAATTGGTGCTGGATAGTTTGGTATGAGTAATGCATTATGCTTCTGAAGGCTGATTTTTTTCAAATAAAGAATTCTTATGGAGTATGTTAGCAGTGTGTGCATGCAGCCCAGTATCAGAAGAAAGCGTGTACTAGTTCTACTAGAGGATTGCTTGTGTCACGTTTTGCCTTGGCTGGACTAGAAAAGTACAGTACATGCGTATATGAAGGTGCAGTCGCAGCAGGAGGCAATGATGATGGAAGGAAAGGACAAACGTAGTAGAGGTCAGGTGGATGGATGAGTCAAACACAAGCCTTTCACCCAGGAGACCGCTGTTCGTGCCCCGTGTGAAGTTACCTTACATAAAGTACTTAACTTAGGCCCCATATACAACATGAGACATACGTAACAGAAGTTAACTGGCGTACGTAGCTGAATTTACATAACTAACAAATTAATTTTAACCCAAGCATGATCTTTTCCTTACCCTACCAAGTAGTTTTGGTGGTTAAACTGAATCAAACTGCAACTGTCACCTGAAGCAAGCTTTATTTTGAAAGTCTGACTGGACATGCGTATGTATTACTGCTGACTTGATGGTGGAATGAGAAGTTTTATTCATGCCGTGGTGAGGCAACACGTGACACTGACACAATGTAATATATGAATGCAAGCTGAAGCGGCCTGCAGTTTTAAATGTCTCGATTTGCTTGATTTAAAGTTAGAAACAGAAGGAGAAGTGTTGTTCGCAATGTAGCATCGTATGACAAATAACTTGTACAGTTGACCAGTATTGTACAGCCTGCTGACATTTCATTCAGATTCACATTTGACTAGAATATGCCCCAGGCCATGAAACACAGAAGCAACATAAACATACCTGCACTTGTTTATGAAAAGCTCTTTCAGGTCTTTCAGGGGTGTTCATACGTAGCAGAGAGTCAGCAGAATGACTCTGTCCTTCGCCCTGATAACACAGTATTCCTGCCTGGAAAATGAAAAGGTCAAGCTCAACAAAGTGAACATCAGCTAAAGAGGATTTTTCAATCTTATGGCAAAATGTCTCAATTTTCAAAAGCCAGACCTTGAACTTGCAAGGTGACAAACAGTTCCAGGCCTCAACCCGTCATCTTAATTCAACTGCTCGTCGTTAAAATCACCAATTTATCAGATGTCTGTGTTATCAGAAATAACTTGCTCTTGGCAGTTGTGGAAAATTGAAGGCCAGCTCTGGATTGGGTGGTCGGTGTATTGCTTGAAGTGAATAATTTCTTCATGGAGGTTTCTCCGGGGGACCTCAGAAATATCAGATTTTAAGTGAAAGCACTTCTTATCTGCTAATCAGCTGCAATGGGTGGGAGAATTTGAATCAGATCTCATACAACCCTTTCTCAGACATGGTTTCAATTGCTATCTCGTTAAATTTGGTTTTGAAATTATGACTGCCAATCACTTATGTGGTATAACAGTCAGACATTTTGAACACTGTCATTAAAAGACTGTTACTGTGGTTAACAAGCTGCTCACAAACATCTGCGTATGTCTAAATATGTGTTAGCTTGATGTGTTACGGTGATCAAGAAGACCAAGATGTGACCAAGAAGCTGATACATAAAATGAAAATAAGGAAGGCTAAAAAAAAAAAGAAAAAAAATCCCAACATCATAATATTTCAACCCAACTTCCCTGTGACATCAACAGCCATACTGACCTCCAGCACAATCTCCAACAGTCCACATGACATATATGAAACTATTTTTTCACTTCGCAGTTTGAGGACAAGTCAAAGTCAAACCTATAGCTCATTCCATGTGTGGGTGTCTCGATTCATTTTCTCTTGACTTCCAATTTAGAGAGGTAAAAAAAAAAAAAAAGTAAACCCCATGGCAGTGACCTCTGCTGTAGGGCCATGAATAATGGGGACTATTAGGTGCAGGGTAGTGCACTCTGAGAAAAGTAGTAATTTCAGCCGCAGGGCTGTTTAATTTAGATGTGGCGTAGAACGAGACATTCTGCAAAATGTTTTGCATACGTTAAAAAAAAATAGATCCACTTTTATGTAGACCATGCTGCAGGTCACACACATTCTGTATCTCACTTTTTTTCTCAGTCCCACAGGTGCACACTGGATTTCATTGGCTCGCATCCTGTTTTTCTCTCTATGTACAACCATACACAAAATAGATGTGTTTTATAGGAATGACACAGTTTGTTAATAAGACCCCCCAAAAATCCTCTTTTATGCTGGCTGCAATGTTAATTGTCTTGTTTGCTTTATCACCCTGCAATGGCCAAGCATCCATCCACAGAGAGGTGGGTTTTTCATGAATGAATCACGTAGCTGCAAACTAAACAACCTTTGTCAGAGCTCAGTAACCATGGCGTGGATGTTAATTTAAGGTCACAAGTTAAAGAATGCACCAAAATAGGTGGTATTCGTCCGCCGATTGTCAAAGGACTGTTAAGATTGGGGCTTACATTTTGGAGGAACAGCACAGGCAGAGCGCGCAGATCACATGGAAGAAAACAAAGGGTGGAAAAAGAATCAGTCGAGCTTCAAAGACTAAATTCTTTCGGTTGAATTGGTCCTCGGATAATGATCCATTTAGCCAGTCTGGGAGATTGGCTGCCAAAGGCATGAGGGGGAAATTACTCACCCGACTCCAGCAGAGAAATGTTTGTTTCCCAGCCCTGCCCTCAAATTATTTCAATCAAAACACAAATTAAGTGCAATTAACGGCGTGCTAAAATGCTCCAAACCAACTGATATGGAATCATTAGGAGTCACCTCAACCACATCTCCTTCCTTCTCTCTCCCTCTCCTTCTCTGTGTCTCTTCCTCTCTTCATCAATGGGCCTTCACTCAGGGTAAACTTCACACTTCATTAATTAATTCATCACCTAAAAGCTGAGTATTGATTTTCAGTAATGGCTTTACAAATCTGTTGGACACCTAGCTGCAGGGATAATTAAAAAGAATGCGTATTTGCAATAAATCATCTTTAAAAGGGTTAAAAGTCTCGCAGGTCAGAAGGGAGGTAGGTTACAATATCAACAAACAGGCTGTAATACCCCCCAGTAATTAAGGACACCAAAGGACAGCTTTTACGATTGTTATTTTTTACCATAGTAACATCAACCAAAGTGAGCCTAATGGATGTCATGAAATACTGAGAAGGAAACTGCACCATTGCAGAATAAAAACTTGAAAGTGATGTATTGTTGGAAGGTTATTGGGTTAAGTCAGTGCAAAATAAAGTGAGTATAGGTAAGAGAGAGCACACATTTGAAGTGAATGAAGAATTTTGCTTGTATGAATGAAAAGCATTTATTCAATGTAATTTATTCTACATTTTTTCTATGGGCAATTTCTGGAACAATAGATAAATAAATAAAAAGTATGCTCATTTAAATAGATCTCCTCATTAATGGAACTTCACGTGGGGTAGAGTTCAGAAAAGTCCCACTTGTGCATGCTGGGAGAACATGAGGCAAAGCTTTGAGACCACACACCTGGAGCTAGCGGGGCTTGTTATCGAAGCTGTAGCTCAGTAGACAATCGAACCTGCTGCACTCAGTGTGTTGGTGAACTGTGTGTGTGTGAGGAGACGCCTTCACAGGTCACTGAGTTACACTGACAGTCAGGTCAGACACATTACCATGGTGATGTTAGGGACCTGCTTCAGATCAGGTCTCTTTTCTTTTTTATTTATGTATCATGTTCCTTTTTTGCCATTTCTCTCTTATCTTTGCATGTCCGCTTATGGCACACCCGCAGGGTTGCAAGAGCTTGATTTTGTCGATACAGAAAAGATGGTCAATACCATTGTGAAACATATATATCATGTGTTTTTATTTATAGAAAATCAATACAACTAAATGCCATTAGCAAAGTGACATTACTGGTTCAAGATCCCATGTGGTTTCTGAACGATTTGCTGATGGCCTTCAAAGTTAGGGGGAAAAACACTGATGATTAAAACATCTAAGTGGCCATTTTTTTTCCATCCTTGGGGACAAGGATAAAAGGACTGAGATGAATGGTTTGATATGACTGATTGAGGTTTTATAAGTCACTGAATATACTGTAAGCCTGGCAGAAGGGCTCATAACGCGTCATCACCCGAGCAGGAAGAAATGCAGCTTTGTTTCAGAGGGTGAGAAAACATACAGTACATACTGTACGTACATGCCTTTCAACACTAAAATCTTGACGACTTGAGCTCCAACAAGGTGAATTTTTCTTTGAGAGCATGTAAATGTATTCAGCCAACACCTTATATCACAGCAATCACAGCCTACCTCTAGTGTCCCACTGGGACGAGGCCTGTGATTTAAGACAGGAGACTGTTTTTTAACACTCTTTCAATTTCTTGCTCTTGCTCTGCCTCTCTCCTCTTCCTCCCCATGCCTGTTAGCTCTCCATTCTCTACTCGGTGCCTTGCTTTATCACACACATACACACAGACACACACACACACACGCACACACAGCAAAGGAGAACATAAATCTGGTTAGTGTGTCATACCGGGCCGTGGACACCATAATTACAGAACATCAAATGAAAGAATTAGTGTCCCTTTTCTCATTGCCATGCAAGACTTGCAAGTCCTCTGCAATTTCTCGGCTTACCTCTGCATTACACCTACACATGCACTCTCTCTCTCTCTCTCTCTCTCACACACACACACACACACACACACACACTAACACATGAACATGAGCAGGTACACAAGCAATTTCACAAGGCTGCTGACAGAAACTGCTGAACAAAAATATAGATAAGTGCACACACATGCTTGCGCACACACCGTATTGACAGTCACACATCGGCTGTCACTTTCAAGTGCGCACCTGCACGTGCAATCACGATCTATTCTGTAGTCGTCAGAAATGTTTTGAACATATCAACACAATGCTGATGTGGATACTGTGTACTGTGTCTTCTGGAAGGCTGGGCTACCACCAGCTGTAGACCTAGCTTTTTTTTAAATACTATTTTAGATAGTTAGACCCTTGTGATTAATTTGGAGATAAAGTTTTTAAAAATGTATGAAAAATTGTTAAATGTGCTTTCTGCACCACCTGTTCGTATATGTGCCGTGCACCACCATTCTCCAGAAGTTATAACCCTGGCATCAGTAACAAGTGGTGGTTTTCCCTCTCCTCTGTTTGTCATTGCTCCTCGTCAGTACAGCCTAAACTGAAATGGATTGCCACCGCAGTTCATCAAGGAAGCAATCCTTTTCTGCATTCATCATAAACTGAATGATACTTGCGTGCATGCATCTCGGGTGGCATGGATGGGTGCCATGGAAAAGAGCAGCACTGCCACCAATAAGGGGTGCCTTAGCAGCGATCTAGACTGTTGCAAAAGCGAGTTTAGAGTCAAGATTTTTTTTTTAAAAAGGTATCCTGTAACGTGGGTTTTGAAAGCTTGCACGATTGCCCGATGTTTCGTCCATCTGTTTAAGTGGAGCTGAAGTTGTTTGTTGGCTGCACTTGTTTATTTTTTTTCAGCCTTCGCTTGAATTTTTCCAAAGACAGAAACAGCATAATGTTGAAAGGTAAATATTTGTTTCATGCCATTAGAATGCCTAGTGAACAGACCATCTGCTCATCTTGCTGCCAAAGTTGGTTAACTATCATTTTCCTTTATCTGACATTTATGTGATAAAGAAAGGAGGATGAGACAGCAAGCAGTGGGATCCCTCTTGTTTAAAAGGTGCATTTCTTTTCATCTTATTATTCTTATATGAATAGCTAATTTGGTAGCCTTAAAGTTTTTATTACAGTCGTTTTCCCTTGGCTGCTGTTTCACAGAGAGGAGCGGAGGATAATGGTCTTGGAGGCGGAGGAGGAGGAAGAGAAGAGGTTTTTGGAAGCTTAGTGTCAACAAGTTTGTTTTTTAATATAATCAAGGGGAAAATGAGAAGTATAATGTAGGGACGTGGCATCATTTCAAAAAGAATTGTGGTAGTCATTTTCTAATTTGTCCCCTGCAGCTTTATCATGCTGAATAATTCAAAAGAAACATGGTGATAGCTATTTCTATGTCGAGATAACAATAACTATTTGCTTGCGATGCTCCTTGTTGTACTGGGAGACCTGTTAAATTGTTAAGACTGCTAAGTTGCATAGCGGCATAAAGAGGTCAAGCTCAGGTGTAAAGATTAGGACTAGAAGCCTCTTAGTTGCAGAGTGTCGGCGCACAGAAACTGTGGAGTATTTTTTCTCGTTGTCTAGACCACAAAGAGGGGAGGAAAATGTACATGATGCACAAAAAGCAGCAAATTTAAGCCAGTTGTGCGATTTGATATATTGTCTCTGTCACACCACTCTGAATCCTTTGTGTTGTCTGAAATGCCCCAATCAGAAATCCACTGTGCACTGTACAGAAGCTCTGACAGACAGGCAATCCATTCACGTGCCCTCGAATCTCCTATTCCCTGCGCTGAATCGCCCCAATCACAGACCTGCTATGCAGACTCAGCGACGAGCGTGCAATCCTACACCTGTGACAGTAATAAAAGGCTCCCTCCCTTCCGCTTTCCTCTCACCCACCTTTCCTGTCAATTACCACTCCACAGAGAGGTGGAAAACTGCACATCTCAGCAGTTTGAGAGCCACCTCTATTTGAGCATTTCCCGAGGTTTTGATTGCAAAATCATATGAAAAGCTTGAGGTAGCGGCTATTGAGGATTGTTCCCTGCGGGATGTGAGGGCATACAAATGGCTGCCTTTAAGTCCTAACTGAACATAACAAGGCCCTGGAGTTAAAAAAGCCCTGGGAGAGCTTGACTGGAGTTGAGGGACGGAAGGAAAAGCATTTATATTAGAAAAAAAACTATGACTAAAAATGGGATTTTGCCAGCACAATATTTTTCAAATGAAAAGGACCATTTATTTCGCAACAACAGTGCGTGTGCGCCCGCTGCAACGGAATTGATGTCAAATCTGATTCAAATGAGTAAGTGTTATCCTTAGTATTCTGAGAGGGGAGAGGAAAATAGAGAGAGCAATGTGAAAGGCTCAGTGTTGGTGCATGACTCAAACCCACAGGATGAATCAGCTGCAGTTTAGTTACCAAACACAAGAGAGAAATAATACAAATCATTACTGGCTTGACTTGTTCTGTTACCTGCCACGTTACCTGCAATACATGTCAGATAATTTTGTCTTTATTATCCTCAAATGCATTTTCACTGGCCTATTTATTCTAATATTAATATTATGATTTAATACATTTAGAATGATTGAAATGCTAAACGGGAGCACTAGAAGCATAAACATGCCTGCAGCCTTGGTAAACACATCAACTTGTTTACTGTACAGCAATATTGTATGTATGAACATTTCCCACCTCTATAAACCATGGTCAGAGAATATTTCTGTATGCCGCTGAAATAAATAACCCACGACTTTATTGCCCTCATAAAATATGTTTCTATTCCGGCGCAGCCTCGATGGCTGTTCAGAAGGCTAACTTAAACTGAGGATTCATTACCGTGTCAGTTACTTTGCTATTGTTTGTTTGTCCCTATTTGCATTTGAGTAGCAGGTCTGTGTATTTAAACATTGATTCCAAAGAAAGAGGTTGCAGGCCTACCCGCAACACAGTTGTTTCCTCACAACCTGACAGTCAATTACAGCTTTATGAATAGACCTGTGTGCTTAGCATCTATCAGCATCACCCTCCATAACCACCGCCACCACCCACGAAGTTCACTTATGATTTAAAACCCATGGGTAGCTAGCCATAAAATATCTCTTTTGTCATAATAACCTTTTCTGTAGAGAAGCTTATTCACACATCATGGTGTACAAAAATAACAAGGATTGTTTGTGATGTACCACTCTGGCTGGTCGAGGTTATAAATATTAAAAGAACCCCAGCTGATTTCCATTACCCTGCTAGCTCTACTGCACCTAATGAAGCAATCAGAACTTACATTGGCGTGATGTTCCCAGTAAGCCACCATGATTACAGCCCAAACCCAGTTTGAGCAACTATGACAAGAAATGACAACTATACAGAGCTCTACAAAGGCCCTGTTCCTGCATTCTTTAACTTTGCTCTGAGGCGTAATACTTTAAAGAACAATGCGACAGTTTGGGAAATTAGCTTATTTGCTTTCCTGCTGGGAGGTAGATGAGATGATTGATACCATTCTGACTTGTTTTCTGTAAATATGTAGCTGGAGCCAGCATCCAGTAAGCTTAGCTTAGCATACGACTGGAAACAGAGGGGAAGAGGGGGGAAACTGCTAGCCCGGATTTGCCGACCCCTCAGCTATCACTAATTAACATGTCAGGAAAGTGAAAAAGCATCTTTCCCAAAATGCTGAAGATTTCCAATAAATATTCCAAATGGCTGTTTCTCCAGAAATGTCAAAATCACCTTCTGCATCACAAACCTCATCCATCAAATACAATGGGACATCCCATTAACCCATAGATTATTCAAACACAGAATCCCACCTGGTAGATCCTTTGCCTTTCATGGCAGAAGGGGTCAATGAGCAAGAGCTGGCCAGAAATGAACTCTGATGTAAATGTGTGAGTATCACTTCAGATTTTCCTCACCACTGGGATGACTGATGACTGTTTTTCTGCCCGACTGCCACAGTGGGTTAAGACAAGGGGCTTTATGATGCATGGACATCCTTCGTTACTAATTAACCTTCATACCACACTAATTAATTAGATTCTAGCAAGGTCAAGCTTTCTAAATGGGACAATTAAGCGGCTTCCTCATACAGTATTACACAATAAAGAGCCTAACAAAGCCTAACAAAGAGACCCGATAGATGTTTCTATTTCACAGAGAAGAAGGTAAAGTGTTTTCAACATTTCACCTAATACGTATATATATTATTCTAGTTACTAATCATTATATATAATCGTTGAAGATATGTTGACAACATGAGAAACCAGAGCAAGATAAAAATATATGTTTATTCATATTATAATAGTAGAAAAGTTGTAGTATTTTGAATGTGCAGAGGATGTGACAGTGACCAAGGATGGATCGTGGGGAGAAGTTCAAAAACAGATAATAAAAGGCAAGAAAGACACTGTGGCCTGCACCAGCACGTAAGAAGGTTCTGTATACGAACACAATATTCAAATGAAGCAAGGTAATAGTGTGCCGATGTGAGCATGCTGTGGGCCAAAGAATGTTTTAACAACACATTAGAGATTTCACTAATGATAGTGGTAGTTGCAAAGCAGTAACCATTAACACACATTTTCTTTGAAATGCCTTACAGATCTATTAGAAAGAAGAAAAAAAAAAGATGCATTGACTGAGGGGATGTGAGAATCAAGAAATTAAGTCTGCATGAGTACACACACACATTTTCACCAGCAGTAAAAATGTGTGTGTGTAATGGACCAGTTGGACAGGACAGCTTGCTTATGTTCAGGAAAAACTTGTCAAATAATGACAGAAGCAAATGCAAGCACACACACACACACACACACACATATGCATGTATATAAACATATGCGTGTACAGTACGCGTGTGTGTGCCTGTGTGTTCCTTAGACATTTGCATACAGTGCACAAACATGTGAGCGCCCAGACACAGGCAGTGGGGAAGGTATCATTTAAAAGACTGTTCCCCCTGTACACATGAGACCATATCTGACTAACAGTGTGGAACTAGCCAAATGTGGCAGCCAACTGTTCCCCATCCTCAGGCTATCCCTGGACTTGGCCCGACTACGACAAATTGTATCATCGCGGTGTGCATGTGTGCGTTTCTCCGTGTGCACACTTTATAGTGTCCACAGAGACAGACAGAGCTCAGTGGGTTTGTGCGATCAAATAACTGTATGGAATCGCACAGAGTTATGCAGTTGACTTGAGGATGTGCTTGTGAGCATGCAGACAGGCGGATTCTAGTCTCTGCATGTGTTTAGGCTTGTGGTTGCGAGTGGATCAATGTCAGGTCTCAGTGCTGAAACAAGGAGTTAATTCATCTTCGATCGACAGAAAATTAACGTTCAATTTTGATAAGTGGCATTGTCCAGAGCTCAGAGAACTACTGAAATGACTTTTTCATAATTTTGTCACTTCTTATACATAAACGATGGTTGCAGCCCTAAATAATGCTGGAGCAGGTGTACGCAGAGCATAGGGTACAACAGCAATGCACCACGACATCTGGTTTATGAGAGCTACTTTTTCTTCAGCTCATGTTGTAGAAATGTGCATCAGGAGATATTTACATTATTTAAGTTAGAAGAAAGAGTTAGAAATGCAACAATGGCTTGTCAGGTTCGGGTCAGACTTGACTGTATGTCAGTGCAAAGTTTCCCTCCATCCCTCTCAATGAATTAAAAAATGTCACAGAGAATAAAATCTGACATAATTTAGTCTTGATGTCTTAAACTTTAAAAATTATTCATATTTCATCTATTTTCTTTCTTTCTTTTCTGTGAAGACCTAAAGCCCAGTGATTTTCTCTGTCCAGGTGTGTGTGCGCATGCATGTGTGTGCGTGTGTGATCTTTCAGGCGTGCATGTAAGCTTGTATGTGTACTCCAGACATCTGACTGTGCATTTGACAGAGATTAATAAGCAGTAACCCCATCTTGGGAATACCATGGGGCTGTCGACCCTATATTTTACTAAACCCCACATAAATAAAGCCACGGGGTGCCATTTGCTTATAAAGACAAAAGGTTCTTTACACACCGTCGGCACGATGGAAATTAACAACTGGTGGAGAGGAGACAGGAACAGACAACAAAATATGAATTTTTGTCTCAAAGAGAAGGAAAGAAATGGACAGGCAGGTGGAAGTAAAAAAAGTTGTTTTTCCCTATTTCACTGGGGTCACTTTGAGAAGTAATTTTTTCCAGATGGTGTTTTATATTTTATTATTTACTTCTGGGGAGCGCTGTAGTTAAATGACATGGCTGATGAGAATATTTCTGTGATGCGCCCTGGGACAAATGAAACGCTGTAAAGAGTACAAGGTTAAAGAGCCTATTACACAATCTGCTTGGATCACGGTTAGCACTGCAGGTTTTAGCGTAATGCCCTTCTTAATGTCTTTTAAAGGAATTCTCATTTTGGGAAAATGGCTTGCTGTCTTACTGAGAGTTGCGTGAGATCTGTATGGAGAGTTGAGAGACCGGTCAAATACGTGTTTAGCCCAGCTTCCTGCAAAGGGCTGAACAGCTAGCCGACATGACTGCAACAACCCAAAGCTGTTGTGCTTATTAATGTGTAAAAACAGAAACTCAGACACTGTCGTTTCAGATGCACTTAGCTTATGCATCACAGTTACAGTTTTCCCTGAGCAACAATGACTGGAGCCACTGGCAACATATTTGTTTCACCTTGTTAGACTTCCAAGACATAGTTTCACTGTGATTCCAGTCTCTGTGTTTCGAACACACTCTGGACCGAACTACAGGTTTGATAGAATTTCATTGAATTTACAGTATTGAGTCCACCTATCAGATCCAAATTTCTCCTGGGCCCTGATTGAATATCGTTTGGTTAGGCTTTCAGCATTTGTAAATTAATATATTTGTACTGTAGCTAAAACTCAAACATCTGTGAGCACCTTCTGTTGGCTGAGCAGGCAGAAACAGTTCCTACAGCAGCACAGAAAAGGAGCAGCATTATTTTATGAGGTACTCATAATCCTGCAATACTGGATGCATTTATCAACTATCAAGACGATAATCTTAAAATATTGCCATGATGTGCATAAAGAGTTGAACTGTTACTGAAACTCCTGAACTCTATGTGAAACAGTCAGCTGAATGTTTCTCTAACTCCAGGTAGATGAGAGATGTGATGATTCCCCAAATGTTCGAGTATTCCTTCAACCAAAGTTTCATTTTATCCAGCCTGTTGTGAATGTGTAGCCAGATGACCGGACTAAGACAGAGAGAGAGGGACAGACAAAGTATGTGTGTGCATCAGCCAGACAGAGGTAGTGGTAATTATAGAACACACTTGTATTATATTCATTCCTCCACCGGGAAAGTCTAGCAACACAGTGCTGAGGCACACAGAGACAAAATGCCACATCTCCAGGTGTAATTTATTAAGGAGTGATGGTAGATAATATGGATGCCCGGGCTCACACAGGAAACAATGTGTTATCCAGTTACCATTACACACAGCTAGCACTGCAGAGGGCTTAGATTAATGATGCACCTGTTTAGTCTATATGGAGTACACATTAAAAGCCAAAGGCTTGCATGTATTAGAGCTTATTAAGAGGCCAGAGAGAGAGAACGAGGGGTGGTTAGTCCGGAGATGGAAATTAAAAGAGAGGATAAAAGGGGATGAGAGAAAAGGAAAAAAGGGGGAAAAACACAAACATGAGAGCAAAAGAATAAAGCAAAGGAAGAAGGCAGCAGGAGGAAGAGATAGATGAAAGACATAAAATGGGAAAGGAGAGAGACAGAGTGGGACAAAGTGAATACTTCATTAGACAGTGGAATACACCCAAGTGCTCCCGGAAAGCACACTAAATTAATCAGATACATGGACAGAGATAGCACAATGTGTATATTATTATCACAGAGACCATTGTGTTGGAGCAGGGTTCTCAATATAGGCAATAAAGAAGTATAATCAGGGGACACATTTGTCTCCCATAATGACGAGAAGACATTACAGCCATAAAGTTAGGTTTTCCTTGTTAGCTGGTGTTAGTATTTACTGTATATAAATGTAACAGGGTACAAAGTGACTGAATGTCCTAATCACTGCTCCTCTTGCAAAAAATGGCTGTTTATGTGTGCTGGAATATGTGCCATACAATATTCTCTTTAAAAAAAAAAAAAAAACAACCCTCAGTGAAAATATAACAGAATGAATCCAAAGCAAGTTTATTTTAATAACAGAGTATTCCATTGATAACACGAGTTGTTCATTTTTTCCCACGTTTTCCCTCAATTCATTATTATCCAAATTCTAATTCATTCTAATGTGAAAAACTAAATATCCAATCTAGCAAAGTACAGACAGACTGAAGTTCCATTTACCCCACCATGAAAAAAGGACCTATTTTCCAGACTATTAAGAAATGACCGATGAGGAAGAGTGACAATGATCCAGCCTCTATGACAACCTGCTATCATTACAGTATCAAATGACCCCAAGGGTTATATTACAACCAGCCAGTGTCACCAATTACTAAACAAAGATAAGTTGTAATATCGCAAACGTGCATTTATACTGTCTGTTGTCACATCTTAATGTTGCATAGAGGTCATCTGGGCACGCTTTGAGTCTATATTGAGGCATTTGATGGACGGAAATACAGCAAATTGCACACTGAATGAATGGTGCTGAGGTGCTGGAGCAAGACAAGCAGGACCATTATTATTAGTCATAAAACAGGATAAAGAAGCTGAGATGTATCCTTCTGGGCCAGGACTGCTGCTGCAATATGTCAGTTTGAAGCCTCTCTTTAGACTGCCCAGTCACAAAATGCAGTGTTTCAGTGTCTGTGTACACTCACAGTACTGTCTACTCCTGTAATTGCACACTTCTCAAACTGGGCTCACGGGAAGTGAGGGAAAATGCAAATGCATACATCAAATACATCAATACATTTTCAAAATGGAACCAGTCAGTTCTTTTAGATTTCTCTTCAAGCACAGCCTGAAGCTGCTGGGATAGCGTTCATGATTTAGTTTTGATAGATCCCATTTTTTTGGGAAGAGGTTGTTAATGATCATTAACTATTGAAATTACCTAGATGACAACACTACTCTCTTACAGGGCCAGTGTGTAGGTTTCAGTGGCATCTAGTGGTGAGGTTGCAGATTACAACCAACTGAAAACCCCTCGCCTCATCATCCGCTTAGTGTAGGGGAAGCTACAGCGGCTGCTGAAAACATTCAGAGCCAGTGTTTGGTTTGTCCATTCTAGCCTACTGTTGAAATGTGTACAAGTGCACAATGAACTGATGTAACACATGCAGGGACGTGGACAGGTTGGTAACCGCTATGTTACAACTAATCAGAGCCATGAATGAGATGAATGAGAGGAGATAAAACGGGCAGGTGAAAAATTGGTTACTGTGAAAATTAAAAGTGATTTTCAACATAGGGAAATGTAAGTAACATAATCATGTAACAACAATATAGTAAGAAGCTTTAGAAAATAATTAATGGTATAATAATGCTACTACTAATAATTATTTTAAATTAATTTCCAAGTATTTCCAAATTTCCAATATATTTCCAAATATTTCAATATCTTGCTACATATACACATTACATATTTTTCCTTCACACTAAGTCTAGACATATATTTATTTTTTTCTACTGTGTTACATATATATTTATCTACTGTGCAATAGTGCAAAACACTGTACTCAACTATCTTACATTACCATGTGCAGTTTTAAATTTTTCTCCATTAGCAATTTTTTATTTTAAATCCCCCCTTTTGTATAGATTGCACATATATGTGGCTGGCTTTTTTTTATTTTGTATTTTGAAAATGTTATTCTCATCATGTCTCCTTCTTATATTCAAGGTACTATTGCTGCTGTCTGCAACAGCCAAGTTTCCCCAGCGTGGTATTAATAAAGTTATATCTTATCTTAAAAGCAGGGCAAAGGCTCAAAACATAGCCTGGACCACTGTATGTCTTATACATGTCCACAACCCCCACTGCTGCCGCTGGACCTGTTAGCTCTGTGTTTGTAGATGACACGAGTATTTAAAATTCTTAAGTATCTTCTTCATCAGAATTCTGTAGTTTGTAATCTTCCTACTTTAGAAAATAATCCGATGTGTGTTGGATTGTGGATTTTGCCCATAACATGCAGGATGGAAGTCAATGGATGAATGAACCTGTGCCTCAGACTGCTCCCTGGCCTCCCTTATGGGCCTGAAATGACAAATATACAGTCTGGCTAATCGTCAGAGGAGTGCACTTGCTATTAGACACTGCACAGCCCCACAGGGATGGTCGGAGAGAAAAGAATGGATAATTTGCTGATCTGGACATATTCTTTCGCTCCCTCTTCCTCGCTGTGCGCGTGCACGTGTGGCTGTTTGTGTGTGCGTGCGTGCCCGGGTGCATGCATGCGTGGCAGGGAAGTGAGTATGTGCACATGTGTAGCAGAGGGAAAAGAGAGAAAGAGAATAAATGACTGTAATAAATGAAGATGAACATTCCAGGGCCTCTACTCTCTTCCTGTGTTTTTCTCAATTTTTCTCTCCCCCACTGCCAAATATGTATTGATTTCCATGCATATTTATAATCTGGACTGAACCAGTTGGTCTCCAGTGTTTTCAAAGGTGATAGGCCTGCTCCATGGAGCAGAATCAACAATATCGAACACGCAGAATCTCCAATCCCTCCTCTAAGCTCTGATGATATAAAGCATTCATTTCCAGCTCCAGTGTGTTCGGGCATTGTCTTCCTCGGGTGTGCGGTGGAAGGTTGGTTTAGGGTTTTATGTTGTGGTCAAACATTATTTATCCTGTTTTCTCTTTTCAGTCGTCTTCTCTAAATCAATCTTAACATGGATTTCTGTGCTCCATTGTGTGGTATTTTGTACATTGTATGCATTCGCATACAATTTATTGGGTTCTCTTGTTATTGCCTCTTCCAATTTCCATTTTCTGTTCTTTTTGCATGACATTAGATGTGATTACATGTCTTCAACTTGCGTTACTTAAGTCTTCAAGCTGGTTTATGGCACTTTGATGAGACAGCATCCCCCTAAGGCACCCATCGTGATTAATTCTCCACTAAATCTTTGATTAATTGTAATTTCACACAATTATGTTCTACTTTTCTTCTCTACCTTAACACTTATTCTATACATTTCTCTTCCGCCTGACACTGCAAGCAGCTATGACTTCATCGTTTATTCTCCATCAATAGGCTCTTTGAGCATAGGGCTCTCAAAGGAGAGACACAGGATAAAGACAAGAGACAGGTCTCCTAAGTGGCTGTTCATCTGCCTGCTGTCAGGCTTGACCTTGCTCTGATGGTTGTGTGTGGGTGTGTGTGTGTGTGTACTTATACCGCAGTGATCATCAGGTGACATCTGGCCTGCCAAAGCTTCTCGTCCAGCCCGCAAAATATTAATGAATTCAGAAAATGCACGCATCAAACGTGAGTGGCCAGTGGAACAGGTCCAGTCCATCCTTAGGGTGCTCGTTGATTAGCTTGCCAATCTTTGAATACAAGCCAAAAAGTCCATAATTCATGGTTCACCTTCTGCAGAATTAGGTTGTTCTCCAACTTCGTCGTCTCTACTCCGTGGACCCACCATCAAATCCCTCTGCTCCCATGCTGGTCATTCCCCGGAGCCGACAGCAGCGCACTGGCCACATATGGGAGGTAACCCCGGAGTTGTTGAAGAGTCAGAGCTCTTTGGCCAGCTGTGGTATTGAGTCTCAAACTGAATGTTTTTGTTCGCTTCCTGGGTTCCTGAGGAGGAGTTTTTTTGTTGAGATAAGAACTCATTCATTTGGTAGTTGAACTGTGGGTTTTGTTTTGAGCTCTGGCTGCCCGCTTTGTGGAGGTCTGAGATCATCGTCTAGTTCAGTATCAAGTTATCATCATGGATTTTCCATGTTTTTTAGGGGTTTGTTCACACTGATCACACTGACTAATAAAAACAAACAACACAATGTGTGTGTGTGTGTGTGTGTGTGTGTGTGTGTGTGTGTAAGGTGAAAATGTGTCGACCTGACCACAAGTCTCTTTGTATGTTTACACATCTGTGTGAGCATAGATAGTGTAAGTGCTTATATAATTGTGCTGTGTCTGCTTAATCATGTACCTCTCATCTCTTTTTGACTCTATGACACAGTATCTTTACCTTCTCCTGCCCAACATGTGTTTGACTCCAGGCTGGTTTTACTTCTTCTTTACTTAATGGAGTTAACGGACCACGGTGGCACGACACAACATGACAGGTTCCACTCTTGATGTCCTGTGTGAGGTGCACTTAAGTGATCACTGCACAGAATAAGACCGTGCAGATATATTGTACAGCCGTGCACATATCAACTGGCAGCCACAAATATGAACAAAGAGGCCCACACATTTACAAGCATACTTATTAGCCACTTAACGAATGTACAACAAAACCATCAAAATAAGTAAGAGCGTATAAATTTAAACAGCCAAGGAAACCACGCACCAGTAGGCACAGACACATGTACAGCACCAAGACGTATTTGTTGGTGTCCAGTCTTCCACAGAGTGATTAAATGTTTGGTGGAGCACGAAGCACTAATGGGTAGAGGGGAGATTTCCCCTGGTGCCTCATCCCCCTCACTCAGTGGATCAAAAAAAAAAAAAAGAGAGACAAGTGATGGAAGGTTACATCAAGCAAATGCTAGGTAACATGTACTGACCACACTGCGAGTCAGCCCACCACCCACACACCACCTTTTACATGGGAGGGTTGTGAGGAGTCACACGGCTGGTTACCGTACTTGTTCTGTAACACATGAAACATAATTCAGTCAGTTGGTTTAAAGGAGACTGACAATACAAGACAGCCCTACCATCAAATGACTGATTTGTCAGTGTGTTTAAATGTAAGAGAATCTGTGCTACAAGGAAGAGAAAGTAAGAGATTAGAAAAATCATTTAGCATGTGGCAAATGAATTGTTGTCTTTCTGCACCCATCTCTGTATCCTACATGAAAAGGGTGAAGAAAGTCAGCTATGCAATACGTTTCTGCTATAACTTCATAAAGTCAATTTCGCTTTCTCTATCCTGCTCTGTTGTGCTGGGTGAGGGTCGAGGTGAGCATCTCTGCTCCCTCTAGGTCAACTGCAAAGGATTTGAACTGTAGGACAAGCCTGGCTCTGGAGAGGAGAATCAGCATCAGGAAAACAAGCAGTGGCAGCAGAGGGCACACAAACTGGTCTAACTGGTAACTAAGGATGGCTGTAATTACTTAATGGATTTGTAAAGACCGAATGCCCTTGGAAGACATTGTGCATGCAAGCTCCAGTGGTGGTGATTTCTAAGAGGTTGCAGATTTTTTAGTAGTCATGCCAGGATTTGCTGTAGACCACATGTCTATGAAAGCAGTTTATATATTTAATTATGTACATGTAGTTCAACAATGACAGAATACCTTTCCTGGGAGGATCAGGCAGTGGATTACATGTAAATATATATATATATAAAATGCAAGCAAGAGAAGAAGAAAAGGTGATGACATACATGATGTTTTTTTTTTTTTTTCAGAGACAGGTAGTACTGGCTACACCAATTTCTTTTCTGATCCTTCTGTTATTGTAATCCATTGCTTAGGCACACACCAACTATCGAAAATGATCCTCTGCCCTTCAACCTTTAATACATTTAACATGACTCAAGATACTTTGGGTTAAAAAGGCAGCTGTTTTGCATGTATTTCAGCAACAGCTTGTAGTTGTAAGATGCCTCTAAAGTGCTGCAGTTGGTTGAAAGCTGTATTGTATTTTGTATTTTAAGCATTTTGTTCACGCTGGGAATGAACAGAGGGCATCCACATGCTATCCTCTGCTCTCCTCCAACAAAAAAATAAGACTCCTCTCTCCATGGATATCAAACAAAGCAGCACAGGACAGTACACAGAATTATGGGAAGCTGATAAAGAAGCTACAGTTCAGAGCAGGGTATGCTATCTCAATGAGGATTTTGTCATTGAATGAAACCATGTAATTAAAACAGTGCAAACACGTTGTGTTTTTGGGGCGTTGATAGATCATTGAGAGGCAAAATACATTCAGGTTGTAAACATATGTATATGAATATATGTAAACTACATTTGTCCAAGGGCCAGACGTTTGCAAAGCAGATGCTGTTGGGGACTGACTTTCAAATAAAAAAAAAAAATCATTCATTTCGACCTAATTAGCCCATTGCTGTTTAATATGTTCAGGTTTTTAGAAATTAATGTTACTATTATGAGCTTACATCAGTGTGAACAGATTCCTTTGTGTCCTGTTTGAAACCAAAAGTCAACCTGACTCATTGTAACATACAGTATATACATGAGTAAATGCACTTAACTTATACTGCCTAGGTAACACAACATATGCAATGAACTTAACTCTCGTAACATACATAAACATACTTATTTTAAGCCGAACCATGATCTTTTCCTAAACCTAACGAAGCATGTTTGGTTCAGAAACAGCCAAACTGTGACTGTTTCACATTGTTAACCATGTGCTAGAAAGGCTTCCTGGCAGGCGTCTCATGCTTTTGTTCTCGCAGACTCACCCATCTTCAAACTTCTTAAGAAGGAGAAGCTGTATGGATGTGGGGCTGTCAGCCCATCTCCTCTGCCCCCCCGTTGACTGGATGATTTATTTGGCCCCAGTGAAGCCTTGATCCATGCTTGAGAAATGTTTCCACTGCAAGTTGTTATATCCAAGAAAGACACCTCTTCAGGCAAAAAAAAAAAAAAAAAAAGTGTGTGTGTGTCAGAGAGAGAGAGAAATGGGGGTGGGGTTGGGGTGGTGCAACTACCGACCCCCCTCAGTGGCCCAGTGATGAAGGGTCCATGTTAGAAGTATTGCCGCCTGTGAGACTGATGGATGATGTGTCATATCTCATGGTAGAAATGCCCAGAGAATAGCTCTGACATATGGATGTGCTACAATAATACATTGGTAAAACTAAGCAGGGAGAGGGAGTTACAGACAAAAGAGAGAGTGAGTTGTGGGTGAAAGGAAGAAAAGACAGGAAAGGACGTAAAAATTCTACAGAAAGAAAACATTGGTCATGCAGCGCCCGTCCTCTCCAGAAAAACTGCATCAGTCGACTTTGCAAGTAGATTATTATGACCCATATTTATTACTGTTAGGTGGCTGTAGTGTTTATGACGGGAGCAAATGAGGGATTCAGGTGATGTAGTATAAAGAGCAAGAAAGTCCACATTTAGAGGAAGGTGAGGTGGATGGATGGGTCAAACAAACAGGACTTTCACCCAGGAGACCACTGTTCCCATACTTATTTTAACCCTTGATCCTTTCTTAAACATAACCAAGCAAGTATTTGCCTCGTGCAGCGGAGTATATTTCGAGTATACCTGACAAAACAGTGGCTCGAAGTTTTCATTCTGGTTGCATTGCTGCACCTCCTCCCCTCGCCTCTGCCAGACTCACTACACATGTGTGTGTTTTTTAGCTGTGCTCTGACTGCATTTTTTATGTACACATTCCTCTTTATAAACCCATTTCTGAATTACACAATCATTCAAAATTCAGTAGCCCCCATAAAAATATGAATCTGGTGGTTGCGTTTTTCATCGTCCTTTTCATGCAAATGAAAAGAACATACTTCTTTCTACAAATCTGGGTGTTGCTGCTTCAGCTGCTGCAAACAGGTCACCAAATAGCATCATGCTAACATATCAGTTTAATGGCAGATCCCATTAGCAAAATGTGATGGTTGGCGATTACACTACCAAATTTACACACTGACTATTTCATCAATGTGTCACATTTGCATTAAGCTTTCAAAAATGTAGTGACTGAATTTAATGTGGGATTCTGCAGAATCAGCCACTATTGATGTTTGTCAGCCAGTACGGTTTAATTACAGCCTCATTACTAAAGTAGTTTTACTTCATGAACAGGACTTCGGAGCTGTCGGAGATAATAGTCAAGAATACTTAACTTGCAAGTTTTTCTATTTGTCGTGCAAAAATGTAAAGGGGTTTAAAAAAATCCCCCAAATCACCATAGCAACAGCAGGAGCTTATCGATAGCTCTGCTCTTGTCTGGCCGTATTCCAAACCCTCTCTGCCTTCTCTCCCCACCTTGTATCACTCTTCTAACATCCTGCTCTCCCGCTCTCTCCTCTTACTTTTCTGTCGGTCTGCCGTGTTCAAGTTCCTCTCCATTCTTTCTCTTCTCTGTCTGTATTTCATACTCTTCTGCCTAAACATTCTCCACTCCCTTCTTCTCTTGCCTATCCTGTCACCTCAGTATCCTGCATGACCTTCTCCTCTGTCCCGTCCCCTTCGTGACTCCCTCCCCTGTACGCTCCGTCTGAACTTCTTTCCTGTTTTACGTTTATGCCCGTCGTCCTTGCATTGCGTTCTCTCTATTATGTCTCTTCCTGCATGTGTGTGTGAGTGTGTGTGTGTGTGTGTTTGTGTGTGTGTCTATTGATGTGTTTGCATGTGACAAGCCAACATGCACACTATAAAGGGAGCTCAAAGTAGGTCAGGCCTGCATTTCTAATGATGCCACAGCCTGCTGACCCGACGTGATAGGTCTGATGTGTACATGTTAATGGCCGCACTGCTTCCTGTAAATTGGTCTTTTTGTGCATTCTCTCTCTAATGTCGTGTTTGCCTGCCAATTAATATCTTTCTGTATTCTGCTCTTTGCTTACACATACACACTGGTCACACGTGATTTCTTTTCATATTGTGAGTGTTTGCCCAGCCACATAATAATAATAACCTCAGTTTCTGGGTGACACATTGACATAGTACCTTGTTAGACGGCAGTCAGATCACCCAGACATTATTCTGGCTGCAGACTGCCTGACAGTCTGCCATAAGGGACACACTCCAGAGTGACTGCTCTTTCTAAGTACTTAACCTCTTGTTAGAAGAGGGGACAGTAATAAAATGGTGTGTGATATGGTTAATGTACACACCATCTGGTCCCTGGTCAAAAGCTCAGTTATCATTTGGAAACATTATTACACAGGAATCGTCACATGGCGTTGGACATTGATGGTGATGTATATATTTGGACATGTGTTTAAAACTTAAGTAAAGATGAGTATGATTTATAAGGCATAATGGGATTTTTTTTAAATGTTGCTGGCAAATCAGGAAAGTGTTTTTAAAAGGGCAGCTAATACGATGATAAAATCTCAAATTGCTCTCTGCTTGTACTATAAGTTAGCTGGAATCAGTATTTGGGTGCACATTATTGAGAAGACTGAATTGCATTTTCCAAGATTCAAGCACCACATTTGTTCCAGTGTTGCTGATTGTTTTTGCAGGCTTCAGCTCCAGTCATTCCCACTTACTACACACAAACAATAATAACAGACCAAATTACTCAAAATGTAATAATCCTGTGATTCATTTCTGAACACGTGTGACGTTTTTTCTTTGTTTGCTAACTGTTTCTTTTGTAATTGTCATGCAAATGGAAAGAGAAAGAAATCATTCCGAGCCCAAGCTATCATGTGACTTGCAATTCCAGCTGTGGCCACTATGCTACTATTAGAGCACAACACAGTGCTGTTCCTGAGGATACTGGCGTATCAAGTACACAATTAGCTGATTAGCTTTGCGCTGGCATGAAATGTAAAGGTCCACAGGTGACCAAATTCTCTGATGGTTAAGCTTGAGAGCAGATACCATCTATACCATCTGTCAGCAAAGATCAAGTACTCCTTAACAACCCACTGAGAGTATTACCTCAGCAGTGGTTATGGTTGTATTGGGTACAGCATCTAAATTATTTCTGGCATTGCATAACAAAAACTGAGACTCATTTCACGTGGTTTTGGTGAGGTCGCGTATCTGCCAGCCTAGTTTACAAGTTCTCAGTATATGGAACTCAAACTTAATGCACTTTTATGCATGCAGCTGCTCTGCTGCAGAACCCTGAGGAATCATTTGGCTTTTTGAACTCATTCAGTCCATCAGAGTGTATTATTTATCAAGCAAAAGAGTAAAATGTTGCTTTATAACAAATAATTTCTGCTCTATTCAGAACAAATGGATCGCCAAGGCCATTTTAAAAGTCCTTCAAAAACCCTAATTTGCATTTACACAGTTCAAAGTAGCTCAGTCAAGATGTCTGTCAGTTATTATAATAATTACTAGTTAATTTTGGTAATTAGCTGTGTTTTTGTTTTGTTTGTTTGTTATGGGTCCTGTGTTGCAATGTGTTTTATCAGTACTTATCAGTCATTGCACAAGTGCTGACTGTTGATGCCACTGGTTTGATTAACAGTTAAAGAGGTGCAGAAAGCATCATTTCCTCTGCAGCAAGAGCCTCAGCTTTCAAAGAGTGGGCTTTAATGCTGCAAAAATGTGTTTGTTAAATCTGTGAAGACATCACATATTTGACAGAAGCAAGCACGAAAGAAAGAAGGGATAAAGAGGGGTGTTAAGAGGGAATCTCGGTGAAAGAATAGACTCTACACCGGCTCTCCAGGGAAGCACTCTGCTCAATCGCTTGCTCTTAGGTCCCCTCTAATGACATCTGTAGCACCAGATTGCGTCCCCCTGCTAGAGTACTTATTTCAGTCTATTTTTCCAGAGAGATGTTCCTAAAATGGGGCGTTGAGCATGTGGAGGTGGGGGGAGGCAGTCTCTCAGACAATCAAATGATAGGATTTTCACTTCCAATCATTTCTGATAGCGTGTCTCTTTCCTCTCCTCTGGCTTTTGGTGCGACAACTAGAAGAAAAAGTAAAGAGATTTTAAAAAAAAAATACATTTGTCCTTCTGTCCTCGTTATCAGGTCCACGCAGATCATGTGTCCTTTTCAGAAAAGTAAGGTTCAAGTTGTTCTCTTTCATCTCTCTTTTCCACAGATCTGCATACCAATGCTCTCTGCCCCCTCTGATCCACCACGAGCGCTGCCTGGTGGCTCAGCTGACTGAACTTCTTGCACTATAGTATGTATGAGGATGCTCTTGCAGTTTTCCTATAATTCCTTAAAAAAGAACTTGTAAAAAATGTAAAAAAAAAAAAAAGCCTTCAGGTGAGCAGAACTGTCTCACATCTGATGTTTCTCAACGTCTCCAGACGTAACGCGCGAGCAGCAAAACACTGAACACAAAACGGTGAGCGAGCGATCCCACTCCTGAGCGTAGTTGCTCCTCCCTCCTCTCTAAGAGTGCAGAAAAAGTGATGCTGCCTCGAAAGTGTGGCAGAATGTAGCGGTGCCTGTTCATATACGATTAGCTGGCACTTTCACCTGCTGTTCCACCCAAGAAACTCTGAATGAAGTTAGATTCTATGTCGGTAATGACTTCTCTAGAATGTATGCGGTAGGTGTTCTCTGTTCCCACTGGCGGCATCGACGACATGAGCCAGGGAGGAATAAATAGACAGGAGGAGCGGAGGGGAGGTAAACTGAGCTGTGAATCTTGAGCATTTTTCATTGCTTCCACAAACTCTCAAGACTCAGGAGTTTTACTGGTTCTTACTTACTGAAGCCCACAAAAGCTTTCTAGTACTCCCCTGCATGGTATCAAGGGTGTGCATTGATATGTACTGTAGTTTCGCTTCTGACCAAGATAAGACTGTCTTTGTTTTTCCGTCATCCCCAGATATTTTACCTCTCCTCTCTCTCCTTGTCTCTCTGTCTCTCTCTCTCTCCTTGTCACTCTGGCTGCTATTCCACACTCACAAGCCTGGTGGCAGCAGTCATCCAGATCACCAGCCCAGAGTCCTCTCCTTTCATGGTACAGAGAGTCAGGATGCACGCTTAAAAATATACTAAATACATTTCCATGAATTCCTTTTTGAGTTCCTTGAATTAAGAAACTCAGTTTACTGATCTAATGTTTTACAAAGCTGATTTTTTTTTAGTCTTGTTTTGTTTTGCAAACATTTTTAGTTTAGCACTTCTAGGACTTATCCTTACAGTGCCACCTCCCTGCACCCATTCAGAATGCCCAAGTGATAACGTTTCAGCAGTGTATTTCTGGGGGATGTCTTGTAGAAGTGCACGTGGTTTAAGCTGAAGGAAGCAGGGTCATGACCCTCGTCACACTTGAGGGGGTGGTGGCTCTGACTCATTAGCCGCCAAGAGTTTCATCTGTGTAGGAGAAAGTGAGGATACTTGTTTCTTCAGAGGAGGCAACATTAGGTCATTTCCTTTTGTTGTTGTTGCTGATTTCATTAGTGAGAGTGAGAACTCTTTAATTGCATCATAATTCTGAGTAAAATGAGTCCTCCCCAGAAAAATTAGTAACACTCATCAGAGGTACATCTACAAAACAAGCAGATAGTATTGGATGACCTGCCTTTCAGAAGGTTTTCAACCCAAATTTAGGTCACATTCAACAAATGCACCGTCACTCAAAGCAGCTTCCTCTTCCACTGAGCCTGCTAAGTTTCCTGGTTGAGTATCACCACTGGGTCTGAATACCTGTTTTATTGCAATGCTTTTGCTGTTGTGAACATGGCTCCAAGCCTCCATCCATCCCCTTTTACAAACAGTGCTGTATAAACTACAGTACAGTTTCCAGTCACTGTTCATTACAATTGTCACGGTCCAGCTCATCCGAAGGAGTGCTGTATTTGCTCTCTTGTAAAACATCCTGAGTCCACACTCTCTGTGCAAAGGCTAGCTGAGCTTCTGTCTGGATGTGGAGGTGCCTCTTGATGAAGGCCGCCCGTGTCTGACAGCCAGAAAACAGCACCACATCCAGGGTTGTAGGGTTTTTAGCTGACCTGCAATAAACAGTTAACTTTTCAGAGCCATGTTGCTACGTGCAGCTGTTATGCAAGCATACATCTTTAATAGGACATCCCGTTGATATACAACCAAACATTTTAAACGTTAAACAAAAGAAAAAAGGAGAGTGCAAAAACAAAAAAAACGTCAGTGCAGAGACCCTCCCTGAATCCTGGCACAAGTTGCACCTGATTTCCTCACATTGTCTACTGCTGCCCTTTCTCTCTCCCCCGATTGCCTGTGTTCTTTCAGTGCACCTCTGTCTCCCTCCATGCTAGTGCTTTCTGTTTTTCTCCCCCCTCTCTCCCCCTCCTTCCCCTCCCTCTTCTTTTTCACTCTCTCCTCCATTTGTTTGTCTCCCTCTTCCATCGTCCTATTCTAGCCCCTTGATCCTCTTACTCCTTCTACAGTTTGTCACCCCCTCCGTCCGCCCCTCCCTCTAATGGCTACACCCATCCCTCTCTTCCCTCAGCCCACAGGAGGGTCAAGTGCACAGGCTTTTGTCTCAAAACATGTGGAGGGAATTAATTGGCTCCAGCGTTTGGCTCTTTCCACCCGACTGCTTCTGTGTGGCTGTCACCTGGCTCTCGCTCCTGCTTCCCTCTCTCTCTCTCTGTTCCCCCTCCCTACCCTCTCTCCCCATCTCTCCTTTTCACTCATTCTCACTCCTCCTTATGTTCCCTTTTTCTTCTCCTTCTACTGTTCTTTCTCTTTTCTCCCTCTCTGCTCTCTCTGTGTCATGGCCCCCTTGTAAGATCAAGCCCTCTGCTGCAGCTGAAGGACTCTCACGTTGTGTCTAATGAGGGAGGATAATGCGTGCTGTTGTAGTTGATGGATATATAAGAGGAGACAGAGGAGAGGAATAGAAGTGCAGAAAATGAAAGACGAGAATGACAAAAGACAAATGGAGAAATATAATACATACACTTCATTCAAACATTTTTTTCAAGTTTTAATTTCCCATTTAACACCAAATATGCCCTGGATCATATTCACCCTCACCATAGCAAAGATGCACATTCTCTCTCATTTTTCTCCCCGTCTTCCTGGAAAACTGACTTAGACTAAATCTCTGTGTCCTCTTCAATTTGCATCTGTCCGGTTATTTCTGTGCCTACACATTTCAAATGTAAATCTACGGATAGAAAGTCACATTTTGCAGATTTTACAGATGGATGACAACGCATCGTTCCTCTTTCAGCCTGTCCTTTCACCATCCACCCACCCGTCCTTACATTGTCACAACTGTCACAGTTCCAAAATGAAAAGGGGGAAAACTGTTTTGCAGGGAGCTAAAGACTGAATTAAATAATTCGATTCCCCATCCCTCTTTTATCCTTCCCCATCAGTCCATCTATCCACCCAGCCATCCCCGCACCCTAAAATTCAGATGCATTTAAAAAACGGCTAATTTCATTTCCCCTATCCCTCCCTTTTTTGTTACCCCAATTACCACCACCCCCCCTTCCTCCCATCTACCCCTCCCTGCACCCCCTCATAAGAAAGAGGGATAAATCAGGCTGCATATTAATTGTATTCAAAGGGGGGACCATGTGCTTGGCGTACTGCTTGTTTCCATGACAACCGGCTCAGGATCCATAAAGATTTAAGGGGCAAATGGGGCTGGGAGAGCGGGGGTCACCCCAAAAGAGGATAAGCATAATTACAGTGAGATAGACAGGCAGTCAGGGAATGGTGAGGTCTGTAAGCAAGTGTCCCAGCCAGACAGATACTGTAAACAGTCTGTCTAGAATTCAATGCTCAAACACCTTTTTGTGCTCCTTCAAAAAACTATTTTTGCTGTATGATCTTTATTTGTTTTCTTTAATCTAAGATCTATTTTTCTAAAATAATAATAATAATAATAATGTATTTTTTTTTATTTTCAAATATTAACAACAGCTGCTGGTGCTGCTTTTCAGTTCTCACTGGGTTCATACTGTTTGAAAGCCTTTTTAACAAATCCGTTGGGAGGCATGGTTCTCTGTCCCGTCTGCAGCTACCTCACCCGAATATCGGCGGATTTGCTGTATTCGTGCGTGCGAGCTTTCTGTCACGCAGCAACACCTTGCTGCAGGGCCATTTTAGGACGTGAATGCATGCGATCCGTCTTCCTGTCCGTGTGGTCTGTTCAGAAGAGAGTCGCACAAAAGAGCCAGAAAGTCTCTTCGTTTGGAGTCGGCGTGCGTTCGCTGTGATGAAACAGATTTTCACCTGATTAAGCACAGCATATGGCCTGCTGTGAGCATCCACCCAAGGCAGAATATATGTTGAAGTAATTTTAAAACTATATCCATAGTAAACAATGATAATTGATTTGTAGACACGTTTCTGCTGAAATAAGCATCTTGCGTGCGTCCCATCTGTTGGAATTGGAATGTGTTTGCAGTGGAAAGTGCCTCTTTTACACTGACGAAGCACACAGTGTATGCCAGTAGGCGGTCTATATGAACGAGGCAGGACCTTTTCCTAACTTTGTTTATGTTAAAAAAAAGTGAATGAAATGATCTAATTTTAATATCAGCGTATTAACAAGTACTCATCTCTGCCTGTATCTGTGCATAGACAGGAAATGTAAGTCTGCACACAAATTGCCTAAACACATAAAAAACATTGATTTCCGTCATCGTAACATCTGCTCCATCCAACCCTCCTCTACTTTTAGTTCATAAGGGGCCTCATGTGTAAAAGACGGCGCAGCTTTCATACTGAAAGATTCATACTCACAGAATTTGAAAAGTGCACAGAAATCCCCACATGTATAAAACTGTGTGCACGCCAGGCTCTAAGCATCTTTACTTTAGACATCTCAATCAACTTGAAATGCAGAAGCCACTTACCCCCCTTGCCTCCACCTATAAATGACAAATGACTGTACTGTACATAAGCCCCACCTGTCAACTACTGTCCAAATAACAATATCCAATCCTGCTGCAAACACGCGATAAAGTGTGACACTGAGGTGCTGATTACTGAGGTGGGAGTCCAAAAAAAAAGGTACCGTTTGATGGTTTATCCTTCAGAATCAGTAACAAATGCATACAGCGAGTGTCACAATGGCCGAAACAAAAAATGGTCTGGTGTAAAAAAGTGGAAGTCAGATTACAAACCACACATCAATTAATTACACATCATCATATACGCATCACATGTGACTTATTCTGAGTGCATTTGCCCACCCAACTTGTCTTTCTTCACAGGGAAGATGAATCTGTGCACCTTGCCTTCTGTGCGTCACGGGTGTCTGTGCGCCTCGCCAATTGTACAGTCCCTGATGTGCGTTAACATCTTCATGTCACATGAACAGAGAAAACTGTTGAGTTTACTGGTCATCTTGGTTTTGGCACAGGGAGCAAGGCATGTCATCTGTGGGAATTAGTTTCAGTGTGTTTTCTTTGCGCTCAGTAAACCAGACCTACTGATGCACGAACCATTACGGTGGTATAGAGGATTTGGAGAGAGGTGCCTCGATCTATTTCCAGTGGCTTGTTTTCAAACTATAAATTGGAAATGACAATGCCAGTTGAGTTTTGGCCTTTCTCACGTCAAACATTATATACATATGATCAGGCTCGTATGGTGGCTCAGCAGGCATAATTGGCTATGGTTTTTCATAAACTACTTCATTTTAAAACTTTTGGCAAGTTTCTGAAAGAGTGAGAAAAGACTTTGCGACTCGGTCTGCACCTCCTCATGTCACTTTCCATTTTTATACACCCCCTCTTGAGTGAAAATCAGTATATGTAACCTTTTAGTACATGTGCACTGTTTGCACACGAGGCATCTGAAAAACTGATGAAAACAACTTCCTGTCTGAGCACCTGCCATTCTGCACCTGTCCTCCAGTTGTCACTGTAGAACTATCAATCCAACTAATCTCCTGACCTGCTCGTGCTCACCAAGCTGCTCCTGATTTCCGATCTTTACCCAGCAGTCTCATTAGGTGGATTTCCGTAGACCTGCTCCTATGAGCAATTTGCACAAAAAAAACAATAAAAAAAAAAACCTCAAGTAGAAACACTGACAACTAAAAAAAACCTCTCAAAATATTGGAAAGGAAATACTGGAAAAGTTGATTTATCGATGATAAAGAAAAAAGCCAATAAAGTGCAATGGAGACTTTGTGAATAAATCACGACATCCATGAAGCATGTGAATGTCGGCAGACAGAAACAGCAGACTAGAACTTTCCTCACATAATACATGAAGCAAACAAAAATGTTATAAATCAGACATTTTCTTCATTGTGTTTCATCATTTCAGGTTTGACTGAGGCTTAATTAATTACATCATCTTGTTGCACCATCTTCTGCTATTTTTTGCATGACACCCGATTGGAGAACTCGTGCCAACAACTAATTATTGCATAACAATGGATGGAAAAATGCGTAAATTTGCATTTTTCTTATTTTCTAGAAGTTTGGTTGAATCTGGCTACATTTGGATGAAAAGTTATTGTGTCACATTGCCCATGTTGATAACATCTGAGCAGTCAAACCTTTATTTTGGCTGCCTGTACCTGTTCTTACAAGCATACGGCTGCCTTTCGAACAAGTAAAGATGGTTTTCAATACACACGTTCTGCCTCCTAGATTCAGCTTCAGATCTGTGATACAGTGTTACAGACTGTGTTGTATGAACAGGTTAGGACTGGCCGGATTCATAGCAGGGAGACACTGTACAGTAAATCACTTTCCACCAAAGTTTTACCACTGAAGAATTAGATTTTACCCTGATGACAATTAAACCGCCTTTGGTGCACGTTGGTAAATACACTCGATATAGGAGAACGTTGTGAGGTACTGCAGACATGATGATAATAACTACTCTTATTAGCCTAATAGGAAATCTCAGATTTATTAAGGTTTACTTACTGTAAAAACAAGAAGAAAATCATGGTGCAAAATTACAGAACAAAATAAATGCCTCTCTGAATCTTCTGGTGTACTTTGGTATGACGTATTCACAGAGTGCTGGCTATTGAATAACATAGACTGTATGTATACTGTATGTTGTTCAGGACAGGTTTGCAAATGATTTATCTAACAAGTCAATACCACACTTGGAAAAGGGGGCCACACCCCTATTTGTCCCAAGGATATAAAACTACAGGCAGCCAGACATTCACACACACACACACACACACACACACACACACACACACACACATGTACAGACCAGTGCAGAGTCTTTATGTATTATGCATGAATTTGGTTTAATTGCGTGGATCCTATTTGCATAACCTCTCCTGGTTTGATCAAATATGCTCATCTATATTGCAGTCCTCTGACCTTGGCTTTGGGCAGGTTAGTTCTTGTGCATGCGTGAGCGTGTGTGATGTGTGTGCAGGAGTATACAAGATGTTCATGTGTACATATGTTTTATTGCACGCTGATTGTGTACATATTGCATGTGTATGTTGTGTGTGTGTAGGTGGGCCATTGCTGAACCTGTCTTATTCCTAATAGCTCCTTTCTTCGGTGTTGATGCTGGTCTCTCTGTGAATGGTGTAGGTACCTCAGGCTGAGTTAATCACAGTATAAATGTAGCAAACTGAATTGGGGAGGTCCAACTCAAAATATAATTGGTTACGAACAGGCTACTACATTCATCTTAACAGGAATCCCCAATAAATCAGCCAAAAGGATAATGGATGTGTTGGTTGGCAGTTTGGAGGTTTTGGTTTGGCGCTGTGACACAACTGAGGACATGCCCTGAGGCTTTGGCAGACAAGAATTAAACATCTATTGAAAGTTTTATCCCCAAACGAACAGAAACTTTTGTATGTTCATACAAACATACAAAAGTATTCAAAAATAGATGGCGCCCAATAAATTCTATCCGAATATTTCCATAGATAAAATGATCAGTATGTGTTGAAATCATATAAATCAAGTTTTCAATCGAGATGAGTGGCCTCTTGGCATAACCTGACTATCCTAGTCAGTATTTGAGAGGGCATTGCCCTGACTGTGGTCTGACATGATGGGCTTTTAAAGATCTTTTTTTTTTTTTTTTTTTGGAGGTAATGTCTGTTTGAGTGTATCACTCTCCTTTTGACTTGTCTTGAGTTCTCAAGTGACTTGGCTTTCATGCCACGTCCTCTTGAGATGAAAATGTTTTACGTTGAGCAAAAACATTGCGGTGATGTAAAGTTGCATTGCTCTGTGACAGCAGGGACACAGAAGCGGCAACCCGGATTCGAGGAAAATCAGAGATACACGAGTGCAGTCTCAGCTGTTACCAGTGCTTGTTACATCAGATATCCATATTGTCATTTAGACATCTCGTCCATTGACTGTTTGTGGCCAAAAGATACAGATTGCAAAATGACTTTAGCAAAACAAGCCAAAATTTGACTTCACACAGTATCTGAACGCAGCTTGCTCAGTAAGAAAAAAAGCAACACCACAGAAGTTAACTTACACTCTGCACTGCTCATAATATTTGGTACGCAATTGGTAAGAGTGACCCATTTTTCATCATGATTCATATCATGGTTTTGTATCGTGAAATATCATGCCATAATCAATACCGGAGGGGCATCAGTTCAGTTTTCTTGAGATCTCTGCTCCAAACAGGTCCAAATGACAAAAATATTGGTTTGTATTTTATTTCCTTGACTTCACTAATAGTAATTCAGCTCATGACTAAGGCCACACATACAAAGGTGCTTTTTAACAAACAGTTTTTCCTCTTTCGATCTCAGAAAAATTCTGTCCACTCAAGCACTGTTTTAGAAAAATCTCCATGTCCATACGGAAATGCAAAAATATAACTGACACCCTGTCAAGAGCGTGCCAAACCAAAAGGCGCCAATGCAACCCAAACCCTGAAGCCATGTTGTCCAACCAGAAGCCCGAAAAAAAAGCTATCACCCGTCGGCTGCCTGCAGCTAGAGGTCCGACTGGGTCTCGTCCAAAACTGTCAATGATGGCGGTGGGGTCGGTGTCGTGGGAGTGTTGGATTATGTAGCAGTGACCTCCATAGTGCACTCTGAAGCCTCTGTTGCTCAATATAGTGGAAGAGTATCTTCACGTCTATGTGTAAACATGTCCTGTTAGCATGGTTAGCACCAGCATGATATTGGCCACATCTGCCATTGCACAGATTTTGCCTCATGTAAATAAAGGAGATAACGGCACACTCTGACTTCACAAGCAAGAAACTCTGCTTTCCTTGTCTACATGTCAGCACTGCCGACGGAGTTTCTGAATATCTTCACCCCACACAGACTTTTCCAAAAGCTTCATTCTCAGTGACCTAAAACAGTGGCGAACGAAAGGCCAAAACACACAGTTGTTTTAAAATATGCCCATGTAGGCTTAGTTTTTTTTCTAAACCATCTAATGCTGACAATGTGGAAATAAGAAGGGAAACCAAAGCAATCACACTTGAGTTCACAGGGCTAAAGGCATTTATTACAACATTTAAGACGCGAGAGTATAAATGTAAATCATCAATAATGATCATTAACATCTCCATATCATCCTGGTCTCTAGATTGGAGCTGCTGAGCTTTCAGACCCCCTAATTCTAAACCAAGTTTGATGGATGGATGAGCAGACAGATGGATGGGGGGGATCGATGGACCGATAAACGAATTGGCAGACAGATGGACGGATGAACAAATGGATGGTTGGATAAGTGGATGGGTGAATGGATGGATGGATAGGCATTTTTACACATGGCTGTCTGTCTGCATTCCTGTCATGTCCAAGGCTGTTTTTTCTCAGATGTGTGTGTGTGTGTGTGTGTGTGTGTGTGTGTGTGTGTGTGTGTGTGTGTGTGTGTGTGCATGTGTGTGCATACACATGTGTGCATGCATATGTAGGGGACTTTTGTTTTTAATGTGCATGCGCGTATGTGTATGTGTGTCAAGCAGCTGTGTTCAACAGACAGGTTATCTTGGAGGAATGCGCCTCAGACGGCAAGATGATATTTATTCAAAGGGGCAGATTTGATTTCTGCTTGGACCATTTCCTACTGTAGGCTCCGTGTTGTTTAATCCCATGAGATTCCGCAATATGTGAGACAGCACCGGCTTTTGGCCCGGGCCTGATGCACATACTTCAAGCATAGCAGGTGTATTTTGGAGTAAAACAGAAAATGTGAAAGCTCGTGTTAAAGATAGAGAAAGGGAAAATCTGTATCAGCGTTTTACACTTGCAGCAGCATATGCAAATACTGGCTTTACAAATATGCCAGCCAATCTGTGGGTGTGCACTGTAAGTAAACCGTAACTAGACATCAGACACTGTAACAATGCTAATGCTGAGCCACAGTTTTGTGCATACGTTAAGTGTTTAGATGTACGAATGCAAAGCAAGACAGACGACATACTGTAGCTACCATAATGGCTACATGTCAATAGCAATCTAAGCTGTCCCTTGAGCCCTAAAACCACATAAACCACAGATGGCATAATTCAGTTTGCTTGGATGCATCATTTCATAAACTGCTAATTCATATGTGTTGAAAGAATGCTGTTTTTATTATATGGGGTTATTCGTTATGTGTATTAGAACATTACTAAATGCTATAACAATCTGTAAATGATATGTTACTTGTATTATCATCCATGTTTTAATATTGCGATGTCGTTAATGTGTTTAAAAGTTCTGAATTCCTTTTTGAATGTTTTATTGATCGTGTAAATCTGCTCAGTTAAGTAAATTTGTCTTTGCTCCTCTTCCACCTCTGAGGTTTTAGCTGCAAATAGCAATAACCTCACTGGAGGAAGAACTGGGAATGAGTCATTAATTATGGGACAATGGTTTGGCGAGTGGCCACTGAGTGCAATCTATGAATTAGTAGCTGGCCAACAGTGCCATTTGCATGATGCTGGGGGACTAAATTGCGATTCCAGCGATCTATTGAGAAACAGTTGTGGGCCGAAGCTCATGTATCTAAGTCAAAGGAAGCTAGCCGCACATTCATAATAAATTACCCCTCATCTATGCAATCACTTGAAGAAATGATTGCTCTCTTCTTTCTCATTAGCATTTCCTCTCTATTTCTGTCCTGTGTCATTCTCTTTCACCTCTTTCCCTTCCTTCTTTACTTCGTTCTCTCTCCTTATTCATGTCTGCATGAGACTCAAAGGCACATACCATTATCCAAGTGCACTCCATTGTTTAGTTCCACCTTTCCCGAGCCTGACTGCTCCTCACTGCCATTTACCGTAGGTGAATCTCTGTCCCTGTGCATTTAGCCAGGCGATGACGGGGTGATGCATGGTAATGACATCAATTACTCAGAGCTTTTTTCTTCAAACATCCCGCAGAAGTAAAAGCACAGCTAATGTTTGCATGAATGAGGGAAGAGGGGTTTTCAGGAGCATGAATGCAAGGTTTTGTACTAATGCAGGTGGAGGAGAAATCATACTAGAGAATAAGAATGCTTTGCAACACATCTGCACATCTAAACAACTGAATAGGTTGATTGCTAATGACTCCCAAAACTACATACATGACCATTACCAAAACGACACATCTGACTTTTGGAGAGTAGCAGCAGCGCTAGGCGTACCGGAGGTTTGTCGTAACATGGTTAACATTGTGAACTGGTCGAAGTTTACTGGCAACACTAAGTCACCTGCCTTTTCAATCTCTATATCAACATCACACTTTGACCTATAACTGATGCAGAACACAGGTTGCACAAGGCTATGTGCCCTTATATTTCATATTCAATAAAACCTGCTCGTAGCTGGATGGATACCAGGTGTGAGATATGAGGTGTGCTACCAAAAAAATAAATAAATCATATTATCACCTTAAAATGAGACCTGTGTGGTTGTGAATGTCTTATAAGTGAGCTCTCCTACAGAGTTTAGAGGCTAAAGGATAGTGGGAGAGAGAGCGAAGGACAAACACAAACAGAGGAAGATAGATTTCCCTTCACAGAGGATGTGTACTATCCCGCGTCTTTAATCCCTCTTCAGTGGACCATCTGCAACCCTGTCAATGCAGCTATAATTAAAGGTTGCGACAGCCGAGGCCACCCGGCAGGGAGTCCGCCCGCCCCGACCCACGATGCACGTCAAACGCACCCCCTTCACCCTCCACTGTCCCTCTGCGTTGCCCCTAATCTGTTTTGACATTCGCTGGGAAACAATGCAAAAAAGGGGCTTTCCTTGGGAAACTATGTGCCAACAGTGCTCTAATCCAGTGACCAACACTGAAAAAAATGGCGAGCAGTGAAATTTGAGGTTGGAAATTTTTATATTGTGACTGAATTTATTTGTTCTATTTAACTCCTCCTCTGGCGTGTAACTTCAATCATCTTGGAATATTTGGTCTTATCACCATCTAAAACTGGACAGTAAAACACTGATACTAGATTATTTTATTCTTCCCAACAAACTCTCTTATTCTGAAAAGAGATCGATAGATAGAGGCTCAACAAATAGTACAAAACAACATATTTATATATATCTATATTTTTGCATGCTTTGCCCTTTTTGCAGTGCTGAATGGAGGTTTGAGGATAGAAAAAAGAAAGGTTAACTGGG
Source organism: Chelmon rostratus (assembly GCF_017976325.1). Lineage (NCBI taxonomy): Eukaryota > Metazoa > Chordata > Actinopteri > Chaetodontiformes > Chaetodontidae > Chelmon > Chelmon rostratus. The sequence goes on from NC_055665.1 coordinate 21,530,821, forward strand.
TTTGGACTGGACTGTGTGGCGAGCTCTGGAAATTCCTGGCTGCTGAGATGTAATTGTAAGTGAACAGGGACTTGTGTGTGTGTGTGTATGCGTGCCTCTCCTTGGGCGATGCATATATGCTGGTCTCCATAGATAGAGGCTCTTCAGCTAAGGCTGAGAAGATCTACAGGAGGCTGGACATCTATTTAATCTGACTTAGTGGTCCTGCATACATAACTATCTCCTCACTGCACAAACACACAAATCACCGCACAAACCACACACACACACACACACTCACACACACACACACACACACTACTGTATGTAACATTTATTAGTTATCTGGGCTCACACTAGCAGGAAAAAATATTGCCCCCCTGCTGAGCTGCCACAACAGTAAAAGCCCTGTTTGCAATATTTCTCTCTATCTACTGTATCTATCTGCCTCCCTCTGTCTATGTGAGTCTGCTCGGTTTTGGAGGCTGTAGTTTCTGCTGCTTTATACTGAAAGGTGTGTCTAATTTTGACTGAACTCATTTATGTTAATGTAGAAGAACAAAATATTAAAAAAAACTGAATATGGTAAGCATCATTAATATTAATTATGTTGTGTTGTTGAATTCCACTGCAGCCAGATTTACCCGACAAAGTATTTGCCTGTTAAACAAAAAGCCTCATCCAGAACAAAAACGGTCCTGTTAGATAGACTGTGTTGTGTTATCACACTCCTTTCCTGCCCATTCCTTGCCCTTTATGTCCTGTGCAGTTGGTGTTGGTAGAGTGAGCAGTGAGAAAGTGGCAGAGTGGAGAAGAAACAAGCCAGAAAAGAAGGAAAACTCGTAGAATAGACGGCCGCGTTGAGGCAATGAAGGCGGCAGAGTTTTGTTATTTTACTGTATGCTGTGGGTGACAAGTGGAGCGGCGTCTGTGCCAGATTCCCTTATTAGAGTGGCAACAAGGGCAGGTATTAGTACTCCACTTGGACCACATCCAGCCATGCACACATCACACCTACACACACACACACACACACTGACAGAGCGTCTGCCCTTGCAGGTGTTTGGCTTGCTAACAAGCGTCCTCTCATTATTCTTTTAGAGAGCTGATTAACTACTGCAATCGTAACAATCATGATCACTAATCAGCTGATGAATACCACCACATCATAATTCACAAACTTGTATGCCGTTTGTCTAGGTGGCATTTTATTAGTAAACCTTTAATTGTTCATGTATTGCCTGCTTTAGGCCATGGAGCTTGTTTATATCTCCGGCTCATGTTTGCTCGTTCTGGAGAGAAAAAAAAAAAAGTCATACACACTGTTTTCTAACTGAGCTTTGCCCTGATAACTTCCTTAAAACTTAGCCAGAATGTGTGTGGGTATAAAGCTGAACAGTGGTGTCATGAGTGTCATTATGACTGCTGGGGCAATGTTTCAAAGTTACTTACTGTAACATGGATTTTACATCACAGGATAAAAATAAGACCAAAACACTGCATTTGTGAATTGCAGGCTCCTGTCCATGCAGGAAGTGCGTGGTACCATGGGATTTACCCTTGGCTTATTGCTGTGAACTAAGTAGGCGAGAGGAAATCAATATCTGGTGACAGCTAGTCAATCTTAGACTCAATGCTGAAACTCCAGTCCGCTTAAAAGGACGGATCTTCCCCTCACACATTCAATCTCAACAAGGAAGCCGCGTAGCTCAAGACGGAGAAAGCTCCATGTAAATTGGACCAAGTAGGAATAAATCGGCTGACAGCATCACTAAATAACTTTAAGTCCAGCTGTCCCTGACTGGAAATGGGTTTACGTCAACTTGTAGTGAGAGCATTTACATCTGGGTGAGCCTGTGGTGGTTTTACATGCCTGGACTCCAAAATGAATAGAAATCCTGACACATTGGAAAACTGGTTGAAGCTCCTAGGTCTTAAAAGAAGCCCCTCAGCATGGAGCAGCAGTGTTGTCACACAGGAAAAAAGCAATTTCAGTCTTTCACGGTGGTTGGATAAATCAGATGATGCATTTCTGTGTGCATGCAGGAGTTGATTTATCAGGCAATATCAGTGGTGTTGCAAAAAAAATCCCTTATTAAGCTTATAGGTGTTTGTTATCCTTTGGTCTACTGCCTTGAAAACGTAGCTTGGTCTTTTTTCAACTGTTTCGAATAAGAAGTTTCATATGTTGCAAGTTTTTGCCGACTTCTTTTTACTTGATGAAAAAAATGTTTTATGCCTTTCATGCAGACTAAATACTGTTTGTCTCTCAAACTGGGTGGATTCTAACCGTAATGTCTACAAAAGATAGCTTATCCTGTTTTCTTGCTTATCCCCTTTCTTGTTGTGTTGTGCCTCCATTAGTGTCTTACTCCATTTGTAATGTCTAATGTGATTGTTAGCAACACTGGATTTCAGCATTTCGTACACTGCAATTTAAATGCAGACACATATATGGAACTAACTCGTCATATCATACAGTTTTAGAAAGAACCATAAATGATAAAAATCCTCTTCTCATATTTTTACTGCCTAGTTGACATTGCCTTACCCGCTAAAAGGTGTTTTAGGTATTTCAGGGCTTACCAATCAACAAAGATCTATCTCCATTATCATTAAAGAGTGCCCATCCCTCATATAAAACATGTCATTACACAATTATATTATATTAATTAATAATATTTTTAAACTATTTTTAGGCATTTTACTTTAATTTTCCACCAGCCATTGACAGAAAATATAGTGAGACAGAGGAAACTTTATGAATGAATCTTAGACCACTGGACCACAGGATGGTCAACGTCCAAGTAAAATGGCAACGAGCTTGAGTGCACGTAGCTTGAATTTATTAATTGGCAGGAGTAATGGAAGTGTTGAATATGGCGGTCCTCTAGACTTCACTTCAACCAGCTCCTGCATTATTTTCCATCCTGACTCAAGGTTTAAATCAGATTTTAGTCGTCTGGGATTTTAAACTTTCCTCTAATATTTGGAAGAACAAACTCTCAATTGTTGTTTAGTCTCACCAGCACAGCAGCACTGGGCGCAACTTAATGAACGAATGATGAACCATTGATACAGTAATTGATTTTCCTAGTAGTGGGTGGCAATATTGCTGTAGTTTGTGGTTGGGATGAAAACATACAAGTCTTGGGCATCCATGGCACTGGGTTGCATCCACTGCAGAACATTATTGCATTCCCCACAAACCACAGTGCCATGCTGTATCTAGCTTTGGCCCATACTGTTAAAAATTCATTATACACATCACATATTGTATGTGCAGCCAGTCGAGTCTTTTCCCTGTAGGAAGTCTAGGTGAAAAATCTGCGACCTTGAGAGAAACAGTCTTGAGAACATTCAGCTTCATTCCATGCCTCCTACTGCTGTTTTGACAAGTGCAGCCCAATCAGACATGTTGGTTCAGGCTCCATTTTCTCACTCTCTGGTGACTGTGGGGGTCATAGGGTGTGTGTGTGAAAGAGAGATACAGAGCCTGAAATAGAGAGAGAGAGAACTGCGTGGGGGGGAACTGTGCATCATCCTGTGCAGGTATTATGCTTATGGGTGACATTCATTTTCAATTATGTGTGTGTGTATGTGTGCGTGGGCTTGTTTGGGGGCAATTTGTGGTGTGTCTCAGAGTCTGAATGAGTATCCGTGTGTTGGGGGCGTCCATTCACGGCTGGTGATAGTGGCATGATGAGAGACAGCCAGGGGGCTCAGGACCCGAGGTTACGAAGACCCCTGACACATCTGACTCCAGGTGTGTGTGTCAGAGAGAGACACCAACATTTATATGTGTCTTGCATCCCTATGTGGTGTGTGTGTGTGTGTGTGTGTGTGTGTGTGTGCGCACGGTGTAGTGTCAGGCTGCAATAATAACCGGCACCAGAGGGAGACATTGGGCACCTTTTATTTCAGAGACTGTCCTAACTATACTTTTATACTGAAAGAAAGTAAGAAAGAAAGAAAAATGAAACAACACTTTCAAATAGATGGAGAGAGAAATAAGGAGAGGCTGAGCTGACAGATCACAGGAGCCTTGGAGCAGGGCCCAGTTGTCCTCTGTGTTTGGTTGGCTGGGGGGTAGGTGATGTCAACCCCTGACAGGTAATTTGGTCTGAGTCGGGCTCCCTGGGGCCAACAACGCACATACACCAACCCAACAGACACACATGCACACGCGCACACACACACACACATCTGTAAGCCCTCATGCACATGCAGTGTCTAAAACCTGGCCCAAATCACCAGCTACTATATATTTGGAAGTGCTCTTCAGAAGGACATTAATAGGAAACACACGCAACAGTGTCAAGTGTCAAATCGAAAAAAAAAAGCATCTGAAAGGTTCAGCTGAGCACATCTCAAGCTCTTGATGCGTCAGCTGAAAACAACACTCTCTTGAACTCTAACTTTAAGGTTTTACACTGAATATCACAAGTTTAATACACAAAGATATAATGCTAATAAAAGTCAGTAGGATTCATCCTCTGTAGATCATGAATGTCTGTACAAATTTGCATGACAATCCGTCACATACAGTAATTGTTGAGATATGGACTAAAGGAGTGGACTGATCCACCAGACCACACACAAAACCCAGACCACATATGTAACACAGTCATGTAATTACTAATTAAATTACATCATTTACAGGTTTTGACCACTGCTTACTCTCTATTTAAAAGTTGTGCTCTTTTTTTTAGTTTTTTCTTTCAGGGATTTCCAGCATGTCTGCGAAGTCTACTGCAGGATGGATGCAGTGTTGTAGATGCGTGATGTGGGACTTCCTCGACTGTTACAGCACCCCAGTCAGAACTGTGTTGGGCAGGTTATGCAGTCTGTATCTGTCTGCTGGCCAATTACTGTATCTCTCTCAACACACAGAACGGAGGCTCTCACCTTGTCTGCCCCAGCTGTCCCCACAGATCCCCAGTGTTTTGCGGATGTGACGGCATGGTGAGGGCATGTCATCTGGCAGGCTGGCTCGGTCAGTTTCTGCTGCTTTGGCAGGAATGCTGCACACTGGCTTTGGGCCACCAAATCTAAATAAGGAGACTTTTAACGACTTTCATTAATCCTCTGTTCTGTGAATAAATATGGCTGACTTTTTTTTTTCTTTTTAAATAAGTAATGTTGCACTTTGAAATATATTTCCTCTCTTGTGCTGAAAGGAGTAAAATTTGGTTTGGTGCACAGGACATGAAATACATATTTGCTGTCCTGGCAAAACATCACCTCCCCGATAATTCAATTTAAGACTGTGTTAAACATTCCAATTTTATAGGGTTTCCTCAAGCTATTCAGAAATGAAGCTGCACTTATTTCCATGACAACACTGTCTTCTGGCCAGCGTTGGACTGGTGAAAATTGCCTCACAATTTTGTTGAAAATGTATTTTCTTCCAAGTCCTTTTCCTCAGTCTGCTCGGGACAGAAGAGCAGGCTTTCCTTTATTTGCAATGAATATTCAACATGGTGAACATATTGTGGACTTTAAACCAAGCAAACTGTTGTTATTTCACACACAAAAGTATACTCTTTTTAAAATCTATTTGTCCCATTAAAAGCTTCCCTTTTGGACATGTTTGTAGGAAACTAATGAGTGAAAGGTCACTGATAGAAAGGCCAGTCCCCCTCGGAGCAGTTTCACATCTGTATCTCACAGCAGACCCTATTTATCCCCAGGTGTGTACTGGGTGTGAAAACATGTCAACATACTGGTTGGCCCGGTCAGTGCTGCTCTGGCCTCACTGGACTCACTAACTGCCTGCTTTATGTCTGTCTCTCTGCTACTTGGATAAATTCGGCCTGGTTTGACTGTGGCCTGTCTGTCTGCTGCCCAATTATTTTCCCCAAGCCGGGACCCCTGAACTCTTCTTCTAGGACAGACGTGTGAGGTCCCGCGTGTGCTGTAGTTGTGTCACTGAAGGTTGGTCCGGCCAGTACCGCTTCAGCGAGGCAGGGGACATGTGCCTGCTTGTGGCTGGGTTGGGCTGTTCGAAACATTTTTATGAAGAGCCATCTGAAAAAGAAACACTGGTGTATGCAGTTAAGACTAAAGCTGACTCGCTCTGCTGGATACAGGTTATCTTTGAATATTGAAGGAGCTATTTTAGCCCACAGAGGAGAGAAAAAAGAATCACTGCAGCGCTGACAATATTTCAAATTTCTTTGTACATTTTTGATCACCTGAGAATTGATTTAATCCACGGCTTTCCATTTTCCGTGTTGGCCTGGCTGTGAGTTCGTGATATGGCCCCCGTGAGCCCTAAACTACCTTGGCATTTCTGTCTTTGCCCGTCCATGTTAAGGCTCCCAATTATCTTCCCCAGGCCAAGACCCCCCCCCCCCAGAGAGATGGTCTTGAGAAGGGTCATGGTCTTTGCAAGATATACTGGCAATAGCAAAATAAGTAGAAAAAAACCCACACGTCCCTCAAATATCGTTCCATCACTCAGCTGAGTTATGTCTGCTTGTGGAATGTCCATAGAGATTGGAGATCACACACACTCTCTCTCTCTCTCACACACACACACACACACATGCAAATGCATGCATGCACAAACACAAGCACGCTGCACAGGCATTTTGAAACTAATGACTTCACAAGGGGTTCAACGTCAAAGCTCTGGGGGCTAGAGAGTGTCGGGGGAGCTAAGCAGAGGTGAAGTGGTGGGTATGAGCGTGTGTGCACGCTTGCATACATTTGTGCATGGTATGTGCATTGGTTCCAGCAGTCCTCTTAGCAAGCCTTTACTGTATGAGCACTAGCTCTCCGACAGCTTTGGGTGTAACATATTGGCCCTCGAATCCCTCAAAAGACAAGCGCTTGAGAGGAACTGAGCACTTAGAGGATCTGCTGTGTCAGTGAGTAAGGCAACTTGTCAAGGATAAAGACAACAGAAACAAATCACAAGACAAGGGAACGGATCACAAAGGCTTCCTGTGCAGAAAAGAAGCCTCATATTCAATACAGAAGAAATACTAACACAGGGCAGTTTAGTGGATGTGATACATCAAAATCTTGCTCATTTTATAAAGTGAGCAATAGCACAGGCTAATTATAATTGGACCAGAGGGCCAAAGGGCCGGTGACAGGATCATTTGTGACTCAACTAAAAGTCTAAGCTGGGCCTACAGACAGCCGCGCCGTGGGGTGTTTTTCTCATGGAACACACATAGAAACTGTTTTGAATATCGCCAGTGCAGAAATCTAATATCCTCAAAAGAGTGCACTCGATGGAAGGTCAGGAAAAAAGTGGCCGTAGTTTCTCATCTTTGCATTTAGAAGAGAATATGTGTTTGTTACCATCTCCGTATCACAATGAGAGTGTGGGAGGCGATGTAATCTTTCATTTGACTGGAAAAAGATAAATAGAGGAGTCTTACCTTGTGGAACTGTATACAGTATTGTGTGCATAGCATAAACAGGGTAGGAAGAGATGTAATTATGCAAAACTTGAAATTAATGAGTACACTGTAGATCCAAGACAAGCCTTTTAATTATTTTGATACATGTTTTCAGGACTGCATCCATGAGAGGCAGAATAAAAATAAATAAATGTATGGCTGCAAATACACTAGATATTATCCTGTATTTATATATGAATTTCCTTAAGGGTGACAAAATGGCATTTTTCTGGTGATATTTTTTTTTACATGTGGAGAATTTGCACATTTTAGCATTTGTGAGGAGATGTTTCAGTAGTGTCATCACAAAGAGAAGACAAGCATTATTACATTACCTCATTATTCAACCCACCCGTGACTCTTCCTCTCTCTCTTTCTCTTCATCTCATTTTCCCTCTGTCTGTTACCCTCCCTCTACTGCTCCACACACATCTTCTATCCTCCAATTCCCTTGGTGGCAGCCAAGGCTCTAACTGACAAGCTTCAAGGGAGACAGAGAGAAAAAGAGATGGCAAGAGAGAGAGGGGAAGAGGTAGAGAGAGGCAGTGATATATGCAAAAAAAAAAAAAAAAAAGATCCTGGCACCAGAGTACATTGTTTTCGCTCTTTGCCATGTTTCCTATTTTCGCTTTCTTTTGCCCCCCCTTTCCCACACACACACACACACACACTTCCTCTCTGCTCCCTCCGTCTGCCTTGCATTTTAGTCTGCGGCGCTCCAGGCAGATCAAAATTCAACTCACTGATGTGTGACTAACGCTAGGACACACAATACGCAGCCACAAACTCTTTGATCATAATTCCATTTAACAGTGAAAATGTACGCCGCAAATAAAGAATGAGAAAGAAAGAGGAAGGAGGAAGAGAGGGAGGAGGGGGAGGGAAAAAATAGGGAAATTATTGTGCTTGTTACTGTCTTCATGCCCCATCACGCTTGAGACGGTCGGCTAAATGTCAAGAAAATGAAAGACATGTACTGTACACAATTAAGGATTAGTTATTAAAGATATGCCCATAGCAAAGGCAGATGCTTTATTCTCATTCATTTATTTTTGCTTCATGTACATCAGGGGCCACATTTCCTCATCCGTTGCTGTGTGCTGAAAATAATGTGGCATTACATTGGCTTGAAATAAGATGCACGCTCACCCCCTGAATCCTGCCATGTGTTGGTTGTGATACTAAGAAAGCCTCGACTAGCTAGTAAAATAACTGCAGCAAACAGATCAGCAGTGACTGTGCACAACTGTTATGTTACGGTACTTGTTCTGAAAAGGATGAACGGTCAGGCTTATATTTCTAAAGTAAGTCGCTCAAGTTTTAATCCACCATGAAAAGAAAAAAAAAACATCTAAAATACACATCCTCTTGCCACACCTTACCTGAACACAGTTTGCTCTAATGACATGTGTGAGAGCACTCTCACAGTCCTTTTCTCAAGAACATCATAATTCAGCTGAGGGGAGCGAGCCTCCGGAGGGAGTCCTGTTGCAATGGATGACTCTTGATGGCAGACCCGTGGTGTCTGTGTTCATCTTCTCACAGGCTCTGCACACAAAGTTACTCTCTCCAAACAAGGAATGATGGATTTCCGTTGCACTCAGGAAAGCACGCTACTGCACAGAGCGAGTGGTCATGGACAATGTTAGGATGTGAATTATCGAGGTGAGTGTGTGCTCATGATATCAACATTAGCATTTTCTCAACCTTGCCAGTGTCAGAGTCTCAGGCTTGTGGTAGCGAGGGTCTGTTAAATCGTGTACGTGCACAAGTGTGTGAGATTATCCACAACTGAATGAGCAGTCTGCAAGAGACTGAAAACTGAACATCATGGATTTACATACAATCCAAAGATGATGGCAGCCTGGATACAGTATCCCTTCAAGATGTAGCCGATGACCTGCGTGATAAGTTTTCATTCCCTGTCGAGAGGATTCCCTCAACAGAGAAGACCACCCTGCGGTGTTCTCAACACGTGCATTGTGTGCAGCAAAAGGAGATAATAGCTGCTCCATAGTCACACACTGTGCACAGTCTATAAAGCTTGTGTAGCTGCGTCTGCCTCCCTGAGGGTTGATATATGTAATAACTGTTGTACTGCCAATATTCTCAGCATTGCCTGATTCTGGAGAAGCGGAAGAAGAAAGTGACTGAAAGTTACCCTCAGAGCTCAGTGCTGGAAGTCAAAGGCTGCATCGTCGACCGTGATCAAAATACGGAGGGTAATTGGAAGTGTGTTGAGTTTCTCCAGCAGGCAGGACGGCAGGGGCAGCTCGTCTTTCAGGCGTCTCAGAGGCTGGTTGGGTTAAGTGAACTTGCCACAATGTCAGTTTGAGATAGCCTTGATGGATAACTGTGGCACAAGCTAGTGCAGTAAACCACTGACTAACCATATTAAGAATAAAAGACTTCCCAAAATGCACCTTGACTTGCCGATGTGCTTGTCAGAGCCTGTCTCAGCATCATGTGTGGACTCCTTGCTTTCTGGGCAGATGTTCAGTGACTTCCAGAGTTGAATTTCCAGTAAATGCTCTCCTGAATGTGGCTGAGATTTTTTAAATCATTTTTTTTTTTTAACAGAGTGAGTTAATCTGTTGATTGTGACAAATTTAGCCTCCTTCCGTGGAAGTGCTGTTACACATTGTCATATTCAGACAATGTTTTAAACGTATTTAATCAAAGACTATTTTGAAAGTCTACCAAATACCCCTGAGAACAGGCAGGACGGAAATAAACATCTGAAGCGGAGTGAAGCAGTTTGAGCAACTCTAAATGTCCTGGATTTTGTTTTCTGTTGAAAGAGAAGGGAAAACAGGAGGTGGGGGTAATCCTCTCTGTCCTGCATAAACATTTATATAAAATACTTTTCCTTGACAAGGAGGGGTAGAGGTTGCATCACAGGCATTCTAAGATGTGTGTGCGTGTGTGAAGCTGTCGGCAGCAGCTCTCTCGGCAGGTGGTCTCTCGCACATGTGAATACCCAAAAAGCTGACACTTTCTGTCAGCGATCACAACCGGGAAGGTGAGACAAGGGAGGGGGAGGAAAAAAAATTAAGAATTAAAAAACACATGACACCTTCACCACAACATTGTTCAAAGAGTTTCTCAAAATGTGGCACTGCAGCAGGAGTTAACAAATAGTTCAGGAGGCGCTGGGTTTAAGTAAATAATGAATTTATTATTGAGGTGATATGCACTCGCTAATAAACATACAGTGCAGTTGGCCCTCCTGCTGGGAGGAGATTTATGACTGTATATGCTAAGGCAGGATCTTCTGCCGGTGCATATGGCGTGTTTCTGAAGTGTGTTTATGAGAGAAAGATAGAACAGGTGGAGGAGGAGATGAATGCAAAGAGAGATGGATGAAAGGGGCGATGCATATTGAGAACAAGAACATCAACGCTTTTTTTTTTTTTTTTACATACAGTATCATAGAACATGGTGTAAACAACAGTGCAAACATCACGGAAAACATATCCCATACTTCTTTTTTTTCATTTTGTGATACTTTTCATGACCCTGCACTGATTTTTTTTCCTGTTTTAGTCATCCCTGAAACCTGCCTGCAAGAGTCACTTACTATAACATGTTCTCCATCAGTTTCATCTTCAATTAAATGCTCTGCATATGATATGTAGACGTTTGCATGTCATTGTTTATTTGTTGCAAACCCTGCCTCTTATGCACTAGTTTGGAAAAGTCAGGCTGATAACTAGCTTCTGTTATGTCTAAGTGAATTGACAGGGTAGTTCAGAGAGAGCTTTGCAATGCTGAGCATTTCCAGCAGTCTACACTCTCTGTGATGGGCTCTCATACCTGAGTGCAAGGTTAGAGGGCTTAACCGTGTTCCACCCACATGGTGTCGAGCAGCAATGACAGGTTAAGTAGCCACAGAGGATTAAATTATACCAAGCTCATCCCTGGTGGATAGATGTCTGTCTTTGTATTACCCAATCTGGAGACTGAGGGAGGAAGACAATTCATCATGTCATTGCTGGTACCTGGATAAGTGAAAGACTATTGTGAGTGCGTGTGTGTCTGCACGTGTGTGTGTGTGTGTGCGAGAGAGAGAGACTGTTGAAAGAGCTTTACTGTATTTGAAATATGAAATGAGGCAAAGTAATTTAAAGTGGACATTTTTACCATGTTTATACTTAGTGATGGTCACAATCAGGCTGTTCTGAAAAAGGGGTGGTTCACTGCACATTGTCTGTATTTTAACTGCAGTTAACGAAAAGAATACAGCCAAATACTGTCGACAACCAGTTGTTAACACTGGTTTTATTTATGCGCAGGACAGTTTTCAGTGCATGTGAAGGAAGGTGTCTTGTGGCTTTAGGAATGTGGCTGCGTGCACTGTGCACATTACATCACGACTGTATTGTATCGTATAACATAAACTTCCTTCAGTTTAAGTATTAAATGAAACACTTTCTGTTTATATAGGAAAAAAGCAGCAAAAGTTTAAGATTATTTGTCACTCCAGTGATGTCACGTGTACTTTAAGATGCATACATACTGTATCTGTAGCCATGTATCTAGTTTAATGAACACTTTGAAAAAAGCCTGAACTGGGGTGGATTAAATTGTGTCTGCATACATGCCAAAAGGATTGAATGCAACCCTTTGTTTATATATTTAATTTAAAGTAAGGCCAGGACAGATTCCAGATGTCAAAACATTCAGAATGCACTGCGCCTTCAGCCACACACAGGAAATGGTTTTGAACCAATCATGGTTAGTGTTTCTGTATGGCACAGTGTCTCATTAAGGCCTTAAATATGCTTATCTATGGCCATAACACTGCCAACGCCCAAATTCCCTAAACACCAAAGCCTACATACAGTGAGATATCAGCTATCTGTTGCACAGTGGAACAAGGCACCATGTTGCAAAGGATTAATTATTGTCCTCTAAGGACAGAGACAAATTCAGCTTGTTTCAGTGGCTTGAAAAGATTCCACATCTTCATCCATTAGCACACAATTGGCTTGAAGTAGTGTGAAAGGACAGGGAATTTATGTAAATGCTGCTGACCCCGCATGGACCAGAACTTCCACAAGAAAAATAGTGATCGACCTACCCAATACCAGCAGGTGTAGTAATAAAGTGGCCATTTAATCTATGTCCTGCTTTCACTTCCTCTATTTGCTATTTTAAGACTTAAAAAATGGGAAAGTGGCAGCACATAAGCTTCTACTTCATACTTCCATCATATAATTTAATAGTAATTGGTTGTTACGTGCTGTGTAGCTCACCTATATTCAGCTTTTCCATAATGACCTCTAATAGGTTAATTAAATAAAAATGGCCAATCATTGCACACGTTTTTAGCATCTAAGAATTCTGAAAGCTTATTCAGAACCTAAGTATGGCTTGGTTATATGGCCTGGGGAATATGTTACTTATTGGAGCACAAATTAGTGACACGGAGAGGCAAATTAAATCTGAAATGACCATGCGTATTCACATTAGGGCTGCATTTAGGCATTCATGTACACATACAAGCATGCAGACACACATTCGGAGAGAGTGGTTCGTTGGGGAGTGTAGCTGCGGGATGTTTAATATGAATTCCTAATTTAGTGTTTTAACTTCAGGGTAAGAGGTAGCCCACTAGAAAATTATTATGTTAAAATGACGATGTAAGGAAAGAATATGCACATTTCAGTATTCAAGTACAATAATTCGCACATATTATTTAATGTCAAATTGTGCATTTGTCTGGCATTAAATAATATAATGTGCATATGAAAGAGATAAAATAACACAGTAATGGGCAATGGAATATACAATATGGTATTCATGTAAAATAAATATGAATTTATGACTTTAATAATCTGTTAAATGAAGCTAAACACATCTTTCAAAGTGGGCTCAGAATAATCCATCGATAATGAAATAGCAATATCTGTTCATGATTATGAAACAGATCATGAGCAGATTTAGATGCTGAAGTGTTGCAGCACTGATCAGCAGCACATATTACTCATAATGGTCATGCATTTTAAACATGGTTGTGAAAAACTACTGTTTCTTTCAAAGGTATTATATATACTGCGGGTGTGACCATATCGTAGATTATAGAATATATATATGTATATATATATATATATATATAATATAATATATATAATTCTATATATATATATATAGAATTATGTAGGAATACGGCTTTAAGACCTAGTGAGTCAAAATTACACCTATCTAAGTCACAGTTGCTAGTTAGGAATTGTGGCTAAGTCATGGGTCCCATTTGCAGATGTCATTTTATGTGTCTGAGATGAAATCCAGATGAGATTTAATGCACTTTCTTTTACACTTAGTGACACATATGTATGTCTATTGGCCACTATATTAATCTGATTGCAGTCTGTCCTGGCTTTCCAGAACTACATGCAAATCAGCACAAAGTAGACGCCAGTCCAGAGGGCTGTGGTAACGCTCCTGAAGCTGTTTGGCAATGGCAAAAATTCACCAGAAGAATAATATTTGGGAACCTAAGCGGTTCAGTAACAAGAATGACAGTTTAGCAACTACTTAACTGAGCAGAAACTAACACAAACACATGGATGTCTCCCGCTGGTGGAGTATGAGCAAGAGAACGGCTTTGCTCACATTCACAGCACTCGCACACCAGTGGCTGCTCTGGTCAGGGATCACATGAATGCTAATGGTCCCTACAGCAACACCGTATGTCTTCTACACTGCTTTTGTAAGAAATCATTGCTGCCACTTTTTTCCTGTTGTTCATCAAGATGGAGAGAAAGCGTTGTTTTCAAAGGGGCTGCAGTACTTCTATGGACCGCTTACAGACACTGGTACATTCAGGAGGAGTAAAGATTATGTGTCTCGAGAGACTGATGCGTTCATACCTTTTAAACATTTGCCTAGAATGCTCCAGTCTCTTGCGCTTGCTGAATGCATTTACACTTGATTTTTTGAGAGCGGATCGCTCACGATGCATCAAGTTGCTAACCATACGGTAAAGGTGGTCAAAGAGAGTGAGAAAAATGCTGAGACGGATACGCGGCTTTGAAGTATCTCTACTGTAAAAAGATGCAGTTTACTGAATATGCGTCATGTTCTTCCAGCATATATTAAACTACAGTACCCCAAATATGTAAGGAGACTGATAAATGTGGCTCTGTTGCTATGGAGACGAAGTGAAGCCTTTCTGTTAATACAGTGAATGCTGTAGTTACTGTCAAAACATTTCATTCCATGGCATCCCACATGGTGTCCTTTCATTAGACACATGTATGCATGTGGATGGTATTTAATGCTACTGGTGGAGCTGAAGGATGACAAACGTACACTACTCCCACTATTCCTTGATAAATAATTCTCTCTCAAACACCTAGAAATTATAGAATTTGATGCTGCAGGTACACACATTACTGTCATCTTTATAGCTTGCGTTAAGCAGAAACCTGAACAATCACTTTGGATTAAACTCCTGAAAACTGGAGATATCCGGCTGCTGCTATAAATTCATTAAATTTGGCATTAAAGGGATTTTACCATGAGCCACTGACTGGGCATTAACATGAACATACCATGCAATGTATGTTTATGTTAATGCCCAGTCAGTGCTGTGGCAATGCTTTTGTAATGCATAATAAATGTGTTAAATACTGACTGCAGTGTTTGCTATGATCTAAGTATATCACATTATTGTTAATGCATATTGTTGAAATATTGCATTATGAGATCCATTGAGGATACACTGCGTCATATTGCAGTCTGACTGCATTGCTTTGTGCCCTATTGAACATATTTTGCCGAAACAAGCCTCATCCAGATAAGATACAATAAGATAAGAGAAGAGAAGAGAAGAGAAATTAAGAGAAGATAAGAGAAACCAGCTATTTTTAAAGAGCTGACAAATTCTCTAAAGGAAAACTGTTCCTCTCAGGGACACGCATGCACAGTTTCAGTAACGTACTCACACGCATTCAAAGAATGTAAGCACACATTTTTGTTTTTAAAGCATTAACATTATATCCCGAGGCCTCATTGTCTGACAGAAGTGCCTTTCCACATGTCACAACAGAATGACCTCACTGCAATGTAGACGATTTCACAATAAGTGCATTTATTTGTGATTTCTTAAGACTGAGGATTTTGTTAAAATGACATCTTAAATATGTAAACCTGTTTCACAAATAATCAGAAACGAAAACGAAAAGAAAAAAGGAGAATGAGATGGTATTTGGGCTGAGTAACCAGGGAGTTTCCCGTTTGCCACTTCAGGACAGTGGCTAAACAGGAGGATTGTCACCTTCCAGCAAGAATATGGTCGTTGGGTTGTTCGGGAGTTTTATTGTTCGGCCTGTTTTAAGTAAAGGAGTCGCAGAAAATATCTGGCATGATTGATGACAATAAAAGCTGAAGGGAAAATAGGGTGGGGGTGAAACGACTTCAGGTAGAGTGGTGGCTGTAGACAGACAGAATAAGTTGGGCCCAAGGCTTCCTGAACTCAGCTGCTGATAGCTGGAGGAGATACTGATCGTCCGCCACCCGAGGCTGCCCAGTAAATGCACTGGGCGTACTGCAACATTGTGGGTCTCCTCCAGGTGCTCCAGTGTCCTCCCACCATCCACAAAAATACAAGTCAGGTGAACTGAAGGCTGCGACTGGCCTACAAGTGTGAATTACATGAATGTTTTGCTTTGCTCAGTGTATTTTAGCCGAGCCAACAGCCTCCCAGTGACCCTGAATAGGAAAAAGATAATATTGACAAATTATATGAATGAATGAATAATATAATGACTGCATGAGGCATATGTGGATAAAAAAAAATCCATTAAAGTCTGATTCCAGGCTTTGGTTTTGGCAAGTATCAAATTTTTACATATTTTGTCTCTCTGAGACTAAAGGAATACCAGATGCATCCAGAAACTTCTCGTCTTCCACTTAGCTCCTAGTAGCCTGCTGTGAACAAGACACAAAATCAGTTGTGGATGTCACGTTAGGTACTTTTTAATGAATAACATATGTGTGAGCGAGTGAGCGAATAATAAGATAAAAAAAAATCCCTGTGGTTAATATACTCACTTGTGAACTGTATTTTAAGATTACAGTTCAAACTGTCTTTTTTTTAGCTCAGGAAACGGGACAAATCTAAATAAATCTATTGTGTGTGTGTGTGCGTGTGTGTATGTGCGCGTGTGTGCGGGTGTGTGCGGGTGCCTTTAGGTTCAAAACCAGGATGTTGCCCTAAGCGTTTCCTGACATCTCACGGCATCCTATCTCGCCTGTCTTCTTCTCTGCGTTTCCTGTCTTCCTCTCTTCTTTTTGTGAGCCCCAAACTGTTTTCTTTATTCCCTTTAAAGCATGGACCCATGTGTTGCCTCATATTCACATAGACATGCATATTTTGAAGAAACACACAGTGTATGTAAACACCGACATCAAAGCTTTTAAGGGGAGAGATTCAGTAAAAAGAATGAGTTTAATCAATTTAATGTTGTTTGTTAAGTAGTTTGGGGGAACACACTAGTTTAAGAGCAAGTCCACGTCTCTCTGATGGTTTAGGCACCCTAGAAATTTCAGAGAAAACAATAGAAGGCATCTCAAACTACAGTTCTTTCTCTTTGGGCCCCATGTTGTTTTAATTTCACCCTTTCCTCCCCCTTCTCTCCCTTTTGGTCCCCTCTCCCTCTTTCTCCGACTTCTCCCTCCATCTATCCTCACGTTCGCTCTCTTTCTCTCTGTCTTTCGTTCAGTGCCAGGTCCTGGTGGTTGGTGGTTCCCTCTCTCCAGATGGCCCACTCTGATCATTTATTGATGACAGGAGAACAGAGGAAGGCCTTCCCAGCTGCTGCTGCCTGGCACCCCGCTCAGTGTGCCCACACACACACACACACACACACACACAACTCACCAATAAACACAGACACACGTATTCACACACTGACTCACATGCATGCCGTTATTGGAACGGACTCGCGCCCTGTCGCACATGCAGCCTCACGCGGACCAAATCTTTCCCTTCGTCCCCTTTTTGCGTTGTCACACGTTCCTGCGTTGCTCTCTTCGACTGTCAGGCGCGATTCTGTGCTGCACTCTTGCACCCTCTCCCTCCCTCCACCTCTCTCTTCCTGCCTCCAGCTCTCCCTCTTTCACCTCCTGCTGTGGCGTTACTGACTCTGTCACACAGGAACAGACAGAAGGAGAGACAGAGGGTGGGAGGGGGGGAGAGAATGTGAGAGCTTGAGAGTGGTGTGTAAGATTTTAGAGTTTGCAAATGCTGTGAGGATGAATGTGCTGCAGCTTATGTAAAAAGATCTTTTTGAAGAAAACGAGAGCTCTCTGTGTAAGAAGAGGTATCGAAGGAAATGTTTAGAATAAAAACCACTGCAACGCTCACAGAGATACAGGAGTAATTCCCTCAGCCCGTTCAACTCATCCAAAACACTGCAGCCACGTTGTTTTCAGCAACCCTCCCACTGACTGCCTGCAGGAGCTCGTCACTAATTCACACTTATCTCCTAGAAATGATTTTTATATACTCCTAAATTGTTTTGCCTGATACATTCTGAAGGAAACATAATTGCTGCCTGGATTATGCTCACCAGCAACGTTTTTTTTTTTTTTTTTCCAATCACTGAAGTGCTATATTCTTGTAATGCATATCGTCGGGAGGTGGTCTGTGTGGACGGCCAGTGTACAATTAGATTTTGACACCAGAGACTGGACTTCTGAGGCATCCTGAGTCCTGCATGTGGTTAGGTTTAACAGTACTAAAGCACTTTGGTTAACCACCTACTTTGAGTTTCTCCCCAAACAATTTAATGGTTTTGTTCTTTGTGCTGAAGATTCCAAAGCAGAATTGTTTTCCTGAGAGAGTATATCGTCGGAAATGTAGCAAGACAAACTAAATACGCTGTCAGTGAACGTTCTGTAAATCTGTTCATTAACAATATTTATGTTGATTAAAAAAATAATTTGAGTTGCATCACATGTCTCATATGCTCTAAAAAAAACACTCTTTTCTTCTCGTTTACTCGGCTCTTACATTAAAAATGTCTTGTGCAGTTTTCTTGTCAACAAGCAAAAGTTATGTTTACATTCATCGTTTCTCACCAAACCATGTTGTCTGTGTGCTTGAGGTTGAGCAAATGCGCTGAAGGCGTTTTCTTTCTTCAAAAGACTTTTGCAATGCTGATGTTTTTTTCAGTGTTTTAAATCTTGCACTTTCTACACATATGTTCATTTGCTAGTTTCTTCTTCCCTATGTTTACTGGCATTTTGCTACCGTATGACCATTTGTCAACCAGCGGAATAGTACGGTGGCTGACAAGAGCAAACTGCTGCAAAATCCCGAAACATTCTCATTAGGAGAAATGATGCTGATTCAAAAAAAAGATACGAAATGCAAGAGAAAAACGCTGCATTTCCAGACCATGCAACAGCACGTTTGCCCTAATTGACCACCGTAATACAGCATGACACAGACTGGATGTGTCCAGTGTTGTGCATGAACACTCTAAAAGTTCATTGGACGTGCTCATGTGTTTGGTGAACGGTGACCTGACCGAATCAGTTTGCAACTGATCAGCTTCTGTTGTTAACTCCTGCGAGTGCTGGATGGCAAAGGCATGACCTGCTCTACTCTGTGTCTGATTGGCTCACCCTGATATTCTTACCCTTACTCTGACCGATCTCACTCCTCATGCCTAAACCTAACCAACCCAACCAACGAAGACAAGTAATAGCCAGTCGGAGGTGGGTCATGACTTCGCCATCCTAGGAAAAAAGAGAATGCTAGTGCAGCTGACAATTCAGTCACAGCTCTGAATATTTTATGAACAAATCAGTACAGATTCCAACAGGAAACAAACCTCTCATTTCTGTGCTAATTGTGCCCACAGGGTCTGGAAAAATAAGCCCATAACATCAACCACATCGGCAACGTATTTGAGACGACACGTTGAGCTGAAGCATCCGACCAGTCTTGAGAAATATGTGCGAGTGAATGGTGATCGCAAGAAGTCATTGACAAAGGGTAAGACCATGAGCCAACAGCCACGAAGTCTCTCCACTCAAGTCAAACTCACAGCATTTTGCAAAGGAGTGCTTACCTTCATTTCCCAACAAGTCGACAGACTCGCTCGACCACACTGTAGGAGATCTGCAGCCTTTGCAGCTCAATTAAAAAAAACTGACGAAATGACCTTAAACTAGTTCATTTTTTTGGGACTGTGAACTCATCAAAATTCTAAATCGTGACTGTGACTACTTCATTTTATTATGTGTGAACTGAACTGAACTTTGAGCCTGCCCTTGTGAAGTGTGGTGTCTCATGTTGCCCACATGTACATATGTGAGCATGTGCACAGTTCAAACAACACAGGGAGCCACTTGTAAAGAAAAAAAAACAAAAGCCCCATAGCGTTACTAGTGGTCAAAACCTCCACAGGGTACCTTTAATTACTCTTTAGTCAATGCAAGGACAAGGTCTGAAATAATACTGCTGTATTTTTATTCAAATCTGTGAGCCATACCTCAATTCTCATGATGCACTGGGTCTGGATATCTTAAAAAAATAAAATAAAATTGTAGTGCAAACAATGCAAACAAAACACAAGATGAAGCAGTGGTCTGCAGCTCCTGTTACTGCCAATGGGGAACTGTTCCTGTGTTCTTGAGAAGATGTCTGTAGAGATGCAGAGCACTTTACATTTATTTACAGATTCCCTCAGTTCTTTTTTTTTTCCCCCATATGTTTTTTATCCAGTTTCCTTTGTCCTCTCTTTTGTTCATCTCATCCTCTTCCAAGTCATGACAGTCCAAAAGTTTTCAGGCAGGACTGAAAACAAAGTCAGAGCACAATGAAGATGGTCAAATTCTCTGTGGCAAGACAGTTTTCAAAGCATGGTTATTTCAGTTTAAAGCTGTGTGAAGGACACATGGCATACGTGTATGCCTCTGCTGTCCAGGGCCGGAAAGATTTCTCGGCAGTCCTTGTAGATCCAAAAGTCACTGAGAAAACTTGCTGACATGATATCCTTGAAAGAAGAACGTAGAGACAGTAGGAAGGTGAGTATTTTTATATATGTCCAGGTTTTGTTACACAAAGCCCAGCATAAACACATGTGTCCTTCCTGTGACTGTGTCATAAATAGCCTGAACCGAGCATGCTGCGACTTTGAAGTTACACATGGGAGACTGCTGTGATATACAGCTGGCTTCAGCTGGGGTACCCCGAGAGATGCATGAAAACACACGCACACACAAGCGTATTCTGTCGTACATCACACATGCGCATACACACACACACGCTATAGCAACCCCCGGAGGTGTTGTTAGTGCAAACACACATTGTTACACACCGGGAGGGTCATCCTATCTCCAGAGTCCAGAGACACAGTGAACAAGGAAGGCAAGGTGTGTGTGCTCACACTTGTGTGTGTGTGTGTGTGTGTGTGTGTGTGTGTGTGTGTGTGTGTGTGTGTGTAAGAGAGAGAGAGAGTTGAATCACTAACTCAAATTAAAAGGTAAATTAGGACTGACAACAGCCATCTAATTTGTTAACTCAGTATGTGGTATGTATTTGCTGTACTACAGAAATCATCTCATGATTTACCAGCTGCTCAATAATTGCTGCAGTTTCACTTTTAATATAGATTTGATTCATTGGATTTATTAATAGAAATTTGGGATTTTGTATGTAACATTCAAATAAATATCCATTACAGTTTGTTTTATAGTTTTCGCCCAGAAAGATTTACCATCAAGTGGCAGCATTTTATTAAGAACTTGTAATGTGTAATAATGCTTCTGTATACGCAAATATCCCATGATGCAAAGAGCGATCAAAGCCTGTTTATTGTATCTTATACTGTATATATGTCTGTGGTAGTGATCTGTGCAGGCTCATTCATCAAGAGCATGCAAATGCACCTCTAGGTGGCACCGTCATCATGTGTGAAGCTGAGTGGTTACTGATGGCTGTTATGCAGAGTAACAGCCAAATTTGCAGCAGTAATCATTCAGTAATGTAAAAGTACTTTGTGCAGACAGCAAGTGTGTTTAACTTGGAGAAAGGGATGCTTCGAATTTGTTTTCTCATAGTGCCAAAATAAGGAGAAAAATCCCAACTCTGTGACGCAGACTGATGGCAGACAATGAAGTTCTGCCCTCGAACACAGGAGCCCACAATGAGCAGATCTGGAGATCTTACAGTTGAATGAAAGGATTTTTTTTTTTTTTTGTGGCTGGGGGGGGGGGTACATTGCAGCAGTGAACAGGACAGTAAAATTCTGACAACAAGGTGCAATTCTTGCTTCAGTTCCCATTGACTTTGGTCTCAGGAAACATCTGCAAGTCTGTGGAAGAGGTTACAGAGGTGGAGGACAGGATGACAACCTGTGTGTGTGTATGTGTATGTGTATGTGTGTGTGTGTGTGTGTGTGTGTGTGTGTGTGTGTGAATGAACCCACACATGTGCGTGTTAGCACTGAGGACAGGTTGACAGCCATAGAACCCTGCTGTGGTTTAATCCCTCCACAGGTCACTCAGGGTCATATCCAGAGGCACGCGTGTGCTCGTGTGTCTACATGAAAAAAGAACGATTGTCTGCGTTTGTGTGCATGAAAGCAATCCCACATATGCACATACAGTTCACACGCACGCGTAGACTTGGGTATTTCCAACTACACACTGCAGGGTTGGGGAGAGTTGAGCAGCACAGAGGCCCCACTGTATGTCCGAGGCCAACTGTACATTCCTTTCTGTCCCATTGGACCTTCTACTGCACACAGCACCACATCTGGATAACTGAAACACCCCCAAACGTACCTGTGTCTGTATGTGTGAGGAAGTGTGTGAGAGGAATGAGACTTCAAGTCATTCACATCAACGAGTGGTTTACAGTGAGTTTTTCATATTGAGGTTTTCATTGAAATTTCAGAAGCCTGGTGAGGAAACTTGGGCGCACTTATGCATTTTTTTGCACATCTTTTCTTTCTAACATCACTTGTTTTCTTTCTTTCTCAATCACCCTTATTATTTTTTTTTTCACTTCACAAAATTGCAAGCATATGAGTTCACATATTCTGGGATGTGTTATTCAGCATTCTTGAATAAAGTCTTTTGCGTTTCATTTTGGTCCTTTTCACTAAGCTTTTGCACAGCTTAAAAACATTCAGCCGTTGAAAGTCAGTTTGAAAATCATCATTCATAAAATATGTTTACACAAAATCTGCAGTAAAACCACTTGGCCTGCTTTATGTGTAGTTTTGAAATTTGTGACTGACACTTAAAAAAGCTTTATATCTTTTATATTAGATGAGGGATTCAGTTTGAAATACAATATAGCTAAAATGAGTAGCTTATAATAAAAAGGGCCTTTTCGTCTTTATGAGATAAAAAGGGAGCCTGAGACGCAGACATACAGAGAGATGTGTACAACTGAATGAGCTATAACAGGCTGCTGATAGTTTCTGACCCTGCTGTGTCTTGCTAAGAACTGCAGGCTCGGAGCTGAATCATAAAGTGCTCTGCTGCAGCCCTTAAGACTTCAGACATGAGGTTACGAAACACTGCAGTGGACTGACTGAGATCTGCATGTTGGAACTGTTTGATTTTGCGAGACAACGGGAGAACATTTCAGTCTGGAGAGCAACTGGAGTGCTTTAGCTACACGCAGGTTTTAGAAATGTATTTAAACACTATGATACCAGGATGAGGCCCTGATCGTACCTCCACTGATGTGGCCCGCACAGTCTTGAATTGGCTCCCGCTTAGCCTTTGTTGTGCCCCTATTGACAAAATCCATTTCCACTCCCTTGCTTTAAGCTCTGCAAAACCACCTTTCATATCTAATTGTGTGTTTGATGACTAACATCATGTACTTTCACACGTGTGATTTTTAAACCTTCTTTGCAGTGTGTTTTTTTTTTAATATAGTGACGTTATTTTAGAGATACTGTACTGAACCCCATGCACACACGCAATGAAAACTTTTTAACCGAACACCTTATAAAGCTATATGCTTCGGTTTCAACCTGTCAGCTGTGAGCATTTACATGTAGGCTCAGTAAAGCAGCAGGGGCCTAATGAGTCAGTACAGGAAGATGGGATGAGGAAAAGGTGCCCTTACCTTCTTTGGGAAGGTGTTTCATTAGGTGCATGTTTTCCATGGAAACAAGTGTGTTATTTCAAAAATAGTCCAGCTGTAACTGACATACACTATGATCAAGTAAAAGAACTGAAATAGAAAGCCCCTACTAATTATTGCAGCATTAAAATGTTAAAAATATGAACTAGCTCACTGATATCTGCAGTCCAAGTAGCTAAAAGCATTTTATAAGACTCATCTGTGAGTATTTAACATTAACAAAGCAGCAGGTCTAATGAGACAGCGAAACAGATGGAGCTCCCAAGCACATGGTGGATTTCAGTGCCTACCACTTGTCTGGGAGGTCTTTGTTAAGGATCATAGTATATATTATAATAGAGGCTTGCCAGGTCATATTACAGTAGAAAGATATCTGAAGAACATTACTGTAATTTGCCATGTACAGTTGTGTTGCAGCATTGTGGCATAAATCACAAGCTGTGCTACTAATCTTTTCTGTCTTCTTAAACTTCCCAGTTATTCTCCTCCGCACACTGTACGAAAAAGGGAAAACTGTCATTAGAACGATATTTTAAGGAAAAGATCAAATCTACTCAAAGATATATTCGCTCATTATATTCCGGCAATCTTGTGAAATCAATTTTACCCTCCGGGGCTCGCCGACTTTAAACACTGTGGCAGAAAATCTGACATCAACGCCTGCCAGAGCATGTCATGATGTCATGCTCCGACTTTATGTTACAGCTTCAAAGTTCATGTTTCATAATCTCAATAGAAAATCATCAGAAGCACATGGGTCGTTACGTTTTATGGCAGCTTTAATTCATCTTATTGTGTCACTGCCAGACACATCTCGCAGGCAAAAAGGAATAAAGACTGAAAAAACTGAGAGCACACAACATCAGAGCACTTGTACTTCGTTGACTAAATCCAGGGTGGTTTTAAAAATAGTGTTGGATCATTCTGTTATCCTTATAATCATGTTACATTGGAAAGCAAATAAATAAGGGTATGGCTGGGTATTGCCGTGGAATACTGTGTTTATGTAATCCACAGTGAAGGAAGAATCTGGTAATCCCTCATCAATAATACATTACGCTTTACAAAATCTAAAAAGCCTCAAGTGCTCAACAATCAGAAAACACAATCTGACAATGTGCAGTTTAAGAGAATTCTTCAGTCTCACATACTAATCTATTCTTGAGTTGATCTATTGGCACTCCTGAAAAACATCATTAAACCTTCTCGAAATGCAGGAAATGCATTGTGTGCTACTGCAGACAAAGACCCAGTTTGATGCAGTAATGGGGCTGCTGCTGTATGTCACAGTTGTGTAAGGGTTTCAAAGGAGGCGTCCCCAGGGGAGTGGGCAAAGCAGACTCTTTCATTATCCTCAGATGACTTTAGACTGCGCGAAACATCTGAGCTGATCTTGCTGGTTTTCAAACAAGGAAAAGCAAGAGTAGTCATTGTGGTGATTGTCTCAGCCAAGAATAGTCAGACACCCAAAGAACCAGATCTTGAGCTCTTGGTAAATGATGCTGTGGTTATTTTTTATAGGTAAAACAGTTTTTAAGCAGATTTCAGGCTTTTTTAAAAAATATATTTACAACTGAGCTCAAATGTGCCCACAATGGAGTGAGAGTTTTTTTTCTTCTGTCAGGAATTTACAAGTCAAACTGTTCACAGCCTGTTGTCTTTATCACACTTTAAAACTGTGTTACTGCACATGACTGTGGCTCTCCTATACAGTATGTGCATTAGTAAACCAATCACCAGCTATACAGTCATCAGTCAACAGGTGGAGCTGTTCCTCACGAGATGGACCACAGACAGTTAACCACACATTAAGCATGACCCACTGTGAGCTCTTGACTGCAGTCTACTAATGTGAGTCAAAGTCTGGGATCACTCGCAAGACAGGTGGCCGCGATGACGGCTTGTGTGTCACATTCCACGCTCGGTTACTGCCGCTTTTTCCATACATTTGTTTACAGTTGCAGATTAGGATAGCACCGAGGGTTTAGGACAAGGCTTTGAGAGGTGCGTTCGCAGCAGTTTTACAGTGCACACACAACCTGGTGGAGTCAGTTGTTTTTGAGGACCAGGACTTGAGCGACAACTGTGTGGCACAGATAAGCTCCGGGTGTGAATTATGCTCACGTCAGATGGAAAGATAGTTGTTGTTCTAACAAAAGAGCCTGTGGTGCGTTCTCCTGCAGCTAGAATACTGGCCAGAGAACACAGTGAAGACAGGCATGAGAAAAAGAGAGACAGTTAAACCAAACCCCACTTTATCAGTCTAATCTTCTATCTTTAAAGTAGCTGCTCAGCTATACATTATGTCTGTCTGTCAGGAACAGTAAACACTGTGTATTGTCCTTTGTACAAAGCTGAAACTGTCTGAAGATGCATTAGTGATATGGTGCCAGCAGTTAAACAGACAAATTTCACTCTGATCTTAACTTCCCATTAAAAGACGAAGAGATTCGAACATTAAAAAAGTTTCCCCCTGACCTTTGAGAACTTATTTTGCACCGTCAAATGTTTTTTTTCTAATCACACTTTAATTATTTTCACAGATACTGTTTGAGCTTGGACTCATCCCAAGTTGTCTCCACAGACAAAGTCGTACGGGAAAGGTCGTGTGTGCGTGTGTGTGTGTGTGTGTATGTGCCACACAGTGAGGACCAGAACAAGTGTTTAACCAACAGACGGAGTACATTTTGGCCAGTACTCACAACTTCAAAGGGCTGTCTGTGGGTTCAGACTTGGTTTTAAGGGTTAGTTTAGACTTAGGTTTTGGTTAGGATTCGGGTAAGGCTTAAGGTTAGGCATTTAGTGGTTAAGGTTAGGGTAAGTGGCTGTGGAAAGCACTTTGACAGAGTGTCCTCACAAGTATAGACGTGCGTATGTGTGTTTGTGTGTGCGAGCGTGTGTGTGTGTGTGTCCCTATGAGAAACGACAACATGTGGGAATCGGCTCATCATATCTCATGTTTATGCATAATTTTCTCTCTCTTCTCTGTCTGTCTGTAAACACTTTTTCATCAAAATTCTTTGTGCAACAAATTCTTTGAAGGACATTGCCTTTAGGTACATCTGCCTTCAAAGCGCTGCCTCTCTCTTTCTCTCCTTCTGTCTGTCTCTGTCGATCTCTTTAATGCTAAGCCTACACATGTGTAGCAGGAGAACAAAACTCCTAATTTCACAACCCCATTGTTCAAAGCCCTGAGCGCGTAGAGACTCAGAGCTGTTTGTGCGTCTTCCTCTGTGTTTGTGTGCATGTCTATCCGAGTCTTTAAGTTGACGTTTTGGCTACAGCGGGGCCGAGTTTGAACCAAAATCCTACAAAGAAGTTTGAAATCTGGCTTGGCTCCTCTGTTCAGCTGTGGTGGGTGCTATCACACACACATACACTCAGAGTTGTGGTGGGAACGCTATCAAAGAGAGAGATGCCTGCAAGGCACAGCAGCCTCAAGCCCAAAATTGATTTACAGAGTGAGAGAGAGACAGAGAAGTAGAGGAGGGGAAAAAAGGAAACAAGTTAGAATTCGGGTGCAGGAAACACAGAGGGAGATACTAAGTCAACACAATAGATTTTAGGATAAATGCTGGTATGCCCGGCTAAAAATTAAAATAATATGGTCCTTGCTAAATCATATTTTTCCTTCTTGAGGCTTTGAAAGATTTAAGGATTAGCAAGTACTGCTTCTCTATCCCCGCTGATGCCTCAGTTGTGTTGATCTCAACCTTGAATTCCACAACTTAATTTCACAGCTAAGCTCTGCTCATTACAACGTTATCAACCCATATCTTTATTGATTTATAGTAAATCAATTCAAGAAAAAAACAGCAAACAGCTCCAAGTTATCACTGAGCGCAAAAGTTAACAAGTCACAAGTTTAACTTTATTCCTGTGTGTGTTTTTGGACTATAGATCTGGACCTGAAGGGGGCTTTGCAGGTGGCAGCAGCGATGTGCTCGTGTGCTTGAGCCTCCATGTGAGACAAATACCTTAAACCTGAGTTTCAGGATGAGAGAACACATTTCTTGCTTCAGTCAGTGTACAGTAAGGTACTCAGAATGAAGCGACCCGGGTTTCTGGGCTTGATCTGGGACTTACACAAGTGCTGCACAGAAGCACTTCAGTGTGTGAACACACTATCAGACACAGGGCTGTGTTGATGTCTCTTACACTTGCTGTATACGTATTTCAATTGCTTTATTGTTTGTGCCCTGTGTTGTCTTTAATATACACACAGGGCTCCCTGAAGAGCAGCACTGATGCTCAGTGGATTTTCTGGTGGCTGACAAGGCTATTTCTTATACTGATGGAGGGTGGTGTAGCCAGACTCTGGACTTCCAGTGTGGCGAGGTTAACACTCCTAGTGAGCTTCTTGTTCTACACCACAAAGTGCGACACTGTATGCAGCTCTTCATCTGCTTAACTTGCATTAACTTTGACATGAACTTGACTTCCGCATTGAATATGCATCCCCCTCCCCTTGGTCTGGGGTAGGTTTCCACTTCCCCAGAACAACTGCATAGCTAGGTGATACGCGTAACGGTAGTGTGCTGTCAAGTGCGTGAAGCCAGAGATGGCAGGCCTGATCTGAACATGGTGGGATGGCAGAGGTGTGTAACGCTTGCTCAATGGAGGAAGACGAGAAGATGTCTTTATGGTTTTTTAACCTTTAAAGAACACCAGCAGGTCCATTGCCATGTTCACTTTTATCACTCCATCCAGGAAGTGCACTCCAACAGGTCCAACATTGCTTTGCATGGCAAGAGCAGATAGTGGATGTACTACGGATGGACCAGCACATCTCATGAAGGCAGGGGGGGTAGTACCTGAAGTGACTGCTGGCTGTGTGGCTGTTTGTTGAGCTGAAGAGGAGAGAATAAGCAGAGGTGCTGCTGTCCTACCTGTGCAGGACTGAATTATTGTCATTTTTAATAAGGTCTAATGTTCTTAAAATGGCAAAATGCTTGACTTTGGTAAAAGCTTAACCCATCTGTTTCATTTTGTAATATGTTGTAAAGATGTAAAGAGGAGGCAAAAGTATGAAAAACAGTAATCAGGGATGGATCAAACTAAAAGTCAGCCAGGTCACCTGTAGTCGTCTCTATACTTTCTACACTCTCTTTCTTTTACAAGTCAGTGCTTTAAAAGTAAGTGGACATGATTTGGAAGCTGTTTGACTTTGCATAAAAGCTGTGTGCAACTGCTCTGGAAACACAAAATTATGTGTGTGTGTGTGTGTGTGTGTGTGAGTGTGTGAGTTTGTGTGTGTGTGTAGTGAGAAAGAGTCCATGATTACCGTAACTGCAAATAAACCAATATTTGTTTTTTCAGTTTCTCACTATACTGATTTTAGGAAAACAATTCTCGCCAAAATTTAGAATACTAAGCAACCAATATCTAAAATAATTTATGATTTCATTAGAGGGGTCTTTTCGATGCTTTTTAAGCCTTTCATTCCACATTCTGTGTAGTGCTCTTGAAAACACAATCTGGGTTTAAAGTACCACTGAAGCAGCTTGATGTGGCAAGCTAATGACATCAAAATGCAGATTGGGAGCTTTGGCTTTGGCACAAAAACACCTCTCACTTCTCTGACAACTGTATGCTGTATCCTCCCAAACGCCACACACACACAGTTTGTACTCACACAGTTTGCACAGTTAAATCAAACTGATTTGCTACCATTGTGAGAGGAAATTAGCATAACAAGGATGGGATCAAATGAGGTAGTTACAGCTTGAATCATAAATTGCAGACTGAGTGAACGTGCGGCTGCAAATGGATTGTAGTTCACATCAGTATTCATGAAAAGAGAAACGTAAGCTTCAGAATGGGTTGTGGTATTTTTTTTTTCTTCATTGTCGGTTTTATGTAAAAAACTTGTATCTCAATTTTTGTCATGTTGCCCAAATGACCACTGACAGTTCCTCCAACATTTGGTTTAATTATATTTCAAGATGCAAGGACCAAGTAAAATCTTTACACAGCTTTATGAAATATTAAGAGTGTGGATGTTAGTGGCTGAATGACCCATTTTTCCACAATTTCTAGAATAGTTGATTTTTTTCTTTTTTCTGAGGATACAAGGTTTCACAAACCACTGATACATTCACTTCATTACCAATCCCCATTGCACAGGTGGCAATATTACCATGAGGACACATACATTCATGAGATCAGCATCACCCATATCCATACAAATGTCCTTTTAGTGCATATGCGATGAATGCTTAGAGGGTTACAGTATGCAAAGCATTTAGGCTGTGATCAGCAATGACATTCTTCTCATGGCACAATCACCAGTTACTCAGCGAGGTCAGTAATCGTATGGTATATTATACCAATAATAAGCGTATTGGTGTAATATACCATACGATTACTGCAGTCAAAAAGACTCTGCGCTTACAGTCATACATGCACAAATACACGAGGACTCTGCAAAGCATGGACTCCAGGCTGAAATGCGCTTTTTATACTTTTTATACTGTCTTATGATTAGGCAAAGCAGTCGAATATATACACTACTTACATACTTATTTGGCATTCTCCTTGTATTCATAAGATACTGCCAGAACAACAATACCTCTCCAGAATTACAAGTATGACATTTTTTTTTTTTTTAATGTGGCTGTCGGACAATTATTTATTAATTCCAACACTGCATTAATTATCCATAGTCACTTTTTGAATTTTAACAAATGGTGGGGTTTACATAACAATAATTAAACTCATTTCTCTCTGTCTCATTCTCTGGGTCTGTTTCTCATTCAACATGTGAACTGTCGTGATATTCATCCTTTCTCTTTTAATCTCCCGCATTTTTAAATTCTTCTTCTTCTGCCGCATGCTCTTTTTCTCTCCATTGTACCATGAATGTTTTCGTGTACTAACCCAGCTGCTGGCATCATCTTACCTAACAGATGACCATGGTATGTGATTCTATGTTCCATCCACATTGTACCTGCCATATCTGTGATCTAATGCAGATGTTACCAAAAAACATACAACACCACTGGTACAATGGTAATGAATGATAGAGTTAGACAATGGTGAATGTATTCTATGTAATTCTGTGTGAATGGGGGACTCTGGGTGTGTGTCTAAACGTTTACTTCACTTGTTCAAAAGTTGAGCCAAAAGAAATCATTTATGTGACTGCTATTCTCCAAAGACAGAAACTCAGTTTAAACATGCAAAAAGCAAACGTTTAAAGAGAGCACAGTATTCTCTCCATGCAACAGAAGTGCGACGGATGCACTGCACATGATAAAATTACATTTTTGCCTTGATTTCAATTGTGGTCAAAGACACTATACCCTATCAATGTTAAGGAAGTAACAAATTGAAGGTTAAAAAACTGCCACCTGAAGGCTTGAAAGGTGGCTCTGAAAAGAATCTCTGAAAAGCCTCTAGCTTGTTTCTTTGTAAATGACAAAAGCTGTGGTTAGCATGGATTCATAGCAATCACAATGAATTCCACTGGTGGGCCCAAGTCATGGCAAGATAAAATATTTTAAATGTCTATAGAAACTTCTCAATCAACTACAAAAGCATAATCCAATACACTGCTGTCTGTCAGTTCTATTTCTTATAGGCTTTGCCCTCTACGAGTTGGTGCTATTGAGTTTATTCCCACACATTGTGAAGAATATCTGTGACTGACGTTATATACTGTACATGAGGACCTGAGAGAGGAAGCTGTTCAGTGTTCAGTGCCACATAAGAAAATCTTCACGATTGTGCATACGAGCAGGAATAACCACCACTTAGAGGGCTACGTTTATGCTCATAGAATCTGGAGTTACAGTACGTAGCTAACATTATGTTCACCTGTTATTAAAACTGGATGAATTATTGAATATGATGTTTTTGCATTAACGTAGATCAAATGACTGTTGCTTGAATTGACAAACCCACAGAGAAACATCTCTCGACTCTGCAGTTTCCCTCAGCTCTATAGAACGTTTCAATGCTCTTTAGCTAATTGTTGTGGTTTTACGGCCCGTGACTTTACTGTCGGTTCACTCCACTCTCACCTCTCTTGTTAACCTCCTTTCCAACTGCAGCAGGCCACTGTTGTAAGCTAAAAAGCTCTGATGAACTCGCTGTCAGGTGATTATAGTGGAGCACTTAGCAGCTAAAGAGCCATGTATTTCCCTCATGAGTTTGTGGAGACCAAACAAAGCTACAAAGAGAGTGAATATTGGACTTACATTCATCAGGTGGCCAGAAATACAACTCTTGATGAAAGACTATGCTGCTCTGTGTCACCTGAATGCATAAATTGGCAACTATTTGCTGTGTCCATGTTGTGTGTACAGCTTGTTGTGGTGGACCCAAGTGGCCCCAAAAATCAAAACCTTCCCATAAAATGAGAATCGCTAGAAATGTAAGAATGCATTGATATCCAGAGCTTGATTTGGTGATGTAGTGCAGAGTTATTCAATTATGCCTCATCCACTTAAAATGTTACGGCCTGCCATAGTGCCATAGCATGGAAATGACAGATGTTTGCACATAACCGGCAGAAACATCTTAGTGGATAGGAAGTTGTGTGGGATTGATTCTCTTACCTACAGTTGATGGCTGTTTCCCTGTCTCTTGTCATACAAAACCCTGCCTTATAATAACATTACATTGGATTGCTCAAATAGCTAAAAGTGCTGGCAACTTGTATCTTGTAGAATTACACAGACTTACGCATGTGCTGCCTGTAACAGTTTCATGACAGCTACATGACATATAATCAAGAAGGCCGGTGCATACGTTATGTCAGCCTTCATACAGTATTTATGAAATGCCGTTTTGTTTGGGACTGGAGCTTCAATTTATTAAGTAAATATTACCGAGCTAAGTGAAGTGGAACCGTGTTAGAATTGTTTTTTCCGTGCGTGTTTGCATGTGTTGAGGAAAAACATACAATTGACGAAGAGGCATGCTGACCCTCCTCACCAAAATGCAAACACATGCACATACACATATACAGAGGCTCCAGTTGGAGAGAAAAAGTTGATATTGATAACCTGATTAATGAGGGCTTCAATATGAAAAGGTTAATGTCATATTCCTACGTGACATTTTGCTTGCTAAATATTCACCGTCCTGGATTTGGAGAGCTTAACCTTCCATATGAATATGAAGTTATTGAAAAATACATTCCAGCTTCCAGTCATGACTGATCTCACAGAGAATCCACATATTAGCTAATAAAAAATGGAGCCCAAAACAGAAACTTTGGTCTTAATCAAAGAAGCCTTCGTTACTTATTCTGCTCCATGGCTGACGTTTCCCTGAATGTAATTAAGCTTGAGCCTGTAAGGATAAAAAGTAAGCTTGTTAATATGTTCTGGGAGAAATGAAAAAAAAAAAAAATAAAGATAAAGAATAAAATACACACAAGTACTGTCTTCCATTTATTGCTTTAGAAATGATATTGGATCTAATAACCCAGAGCTGTGAGACCACACAGCAGGCTATCATTACGCCCAAAAAACACCTGGCAACTGAAGGATGGAGAAAAGGATTAAGAGGTGGAGAGAAGGTTGAGGAAAGAGAAGAGAAGAGACGAAAAGAGAAAAGTCTATATGTGAGAGGAAGAGGAGGCAGAAATTCTAAGAGATTTGCAGAGACAGTTGAAAGAACACACATGAAAATGGAATCAATAATCCACAAGACACCGTCTGTCTTTTGATTTCACTCCAACTAAGAAATCTCAATTAAACCAATGAGAGCAAATCACACCAAACCAAAGAACCCAAGCTGAGAATGATTAATGAGCTGTAACAAACCACAATGTGTTTACTAGAATCCTGGAATCAATTGTTTGGGTCAAATGTATTGTCTTCTTAAAGTTAAGTGGTGTTTGAGAGCTCAGTGGTATTGCTATACTGTACGTATCGGGTCCATTAATGGCAAGAATATGCCCTAAAATAAATAATAAATAAATACAAATACAATGAAGGCTACAATAAGAAAATAGTTTTTTTTAGCCACTAGGCCTATTTGGTAGAGTAGGCAGTGTACAATAGGAAAGTTTCCAGGTTTGACTTAGCTTCTCTAATATCAACTGGGAGGTTGTTCCAGGTCTGTGTTGTGTGACAACTAAATGCTGCTTCATCACTTCTGTTCTAACTCTTGGGACAACCAATAGACCAGTCCCCGTTGTCCTAAGGGTTCTAGAAGGTTCATATGGCACAAGGATATCAGACATGTATTTGGGCCCAGAGCCACAGAGTGATTTGTGGATGAGCAGCAGGATTTTGAAGTCAGCTCTCTGGGTGACTGGTAGCCAGTGTTAGGATTGATGAACTGGTGTAATGTGGTCGTATGTCCTTGTTTTCGTCAGGACCCTGGAAGCAGCGTTCTGAATCAGTTGGAGTTGCAGAAGAGCTTTTTTTTGAAAGCCCTGTCAGCAGGCCATTGCAAAAGCTTGGGTAAGCTTTCCTGGGCAGACTATTGCAGTATTTTTAGATGGTAGCAAGCAGACAAAGAGACCGATTTGATGTGATGATCGAAACTTAAATTTGAATCCAAAATTTCTGGCTTGACTCTTTGTTATAACAGACAAGCAGTTGAGGTGACAGCACGTTCCTTTTGTGTCTCGGCCTTATCACTATTTAGTAGGAGAAAATGTTGTATCATCCAGTCATTTGGATTTGCATTGGATATATTTGACGCAGTTACACTGATCAGATTGCAGACCTAGCAGGTTCATAGTTGCTCAGTGGAAGTGAAAATGTAGATTTGCATGTCATCCATATAACTGTGGAAGGCTACTTTATTATTTTGTATGATTTGGCCTAAAGGAAGCTTATATAGGTTAAACATGAGGGGTCCCATGATGGACCCTTTAGGAACCCCGCAGGTCATGGCCTCCTGCTCGGTTACACAGTGACCACTGGAGACAAAGTACATTGTGGCATGGAGGTATGACTTGAACCACCTCAAGAGAATCCCACCCAGTTTTCTAATCTTTGCAATAGAATTGTTTTATCTGCAGTGTCAGGGGGAACTAAGATCATTGTTCAGGCAAATGTTATTTAGCACCTCCATGAGTGTGGCCTCAGTGCCACGATGAGGCTGAAATCCTGACTGACAGGTATCAATCATTCAGTGTTTAAACAATGACAACCAACGTTGTTGATGAACAACTTTATCAACAGCATTTAGTAACTACACTTTTAACAAATGCAGTCCTCAGCAATGTGCTCCACCGTGATGTGACGTGTTTTCTATTAAAGTGTTTGCATTCCCCTACTTGTTGAAATAACCTATTTCTCCTCAGTATTATAACATTCCATTACAACTAATTTCACAGCAGTATTTTAATAAGAAAATCCATGACTTCTTGATTCATCTCCATTTGTATGGATTTAGACCACCCACTTGATGTTTTACTTTGCAGTGAGCGCAGAAAACCAAGGCAATTATTCAATCTACTAGTTCATGACCTCCGTTGCTCAAACTGCCGCGCTTAAACTCTGGGTTCGTGCAGTTCATTCAAATGATAATCCTCACTTCAAACAAACAAGCCAAGGCTTACTGCAGACAGCACTTGAAAACATTCCATCACCAGCCTCTTGCTCCTCCTCCTCATCATCTTCACTTCACTCTCATCGCTTACATGCGTGCACTCAGACACTCACATGTACAAAATCCTTGCAACCAGAAACTTGATTTAATGCACACGGATGCAACTGCGTATCCACATACGAGTGCGACACAATAGCAGATCTCAGCAAGCGTACAGTACTGACACATACACACACACACACACACACACACACACACACACACACACACACTTGCGCCTCTTAACAAACAGCCACAGTGCCAAACATGAGCGCACAGTCCGACACATGCGCACAGCACAGGCACTCCTCTTTTGAAACTACATACGTTTCTTTGCAAGAAGAAAGGGAAAGGCAAAAGATGGGGGGGGGGCGTTCAGGGGAACAATCTCTTCAGCAGCCCAGAGTCTTTACAGTGAGTCACGGTGAAGCCGGCTGGAGAGAGATGGAATATCCTACCGAGGATGGATCGTGGTAATTGCCTCTGTGTCTGTGTATGGGATAGAAAGAAAGAAAAAGAAAAATTATGTCTGTGTGCGCGTGTGTGTCTGTGTCCGTGTGTGTGTGTGTTGCCAACACCACCTCCAGGCTGAACTGATGAGCTCATTATTTTTGCTCCCAGAACCCCCTCCAGTTGTACACACAGCGGAGCTCCCTGTGAGTGTGTGTAAGCGTGTGTGTGTGTGTGTGTGTGTATGTGTGCAGGACTATGGCCTTTCCCTTCGAGTTCTGCCTCTGAACTATTTATTGTAAAAGCGATGTGGATAAAGAGAGGTGAGAGATGCAGAGAGGAAGAGGGCAAGGAAAGTGAAGAAGAGATGAGCAGAGGGAGACAGCGAGTGAGAGGTGAGAGATATGAAGGAAGATGTGTGCATGTGTGAGCATGATTTTGAAAAATAACAAGTCTCAGAAAGCAATCAACATGTTTCAGACGCCTACATTTTTAGGTGTGATTTACTTTTACCAGGATTGCGGCAAAGAGGCCTTTGAGATTAAAATAAAGCTGCTGTGTCATATCGTTATCCCTGCACTGCTTCGCTTTTGCTCATATAAATAATAAAAATAAAAAAAGATGCACTGATGATCATCTGATCTGACATGATAATCACAACAAAGAAGGAATCTCAATGCCCAGACAATCATTTTAAATGAATTGATATGTCGTGGAAAATAAGTTAATATTGTTGTCTCAGTCAACATATCACATCACAAGACTCACGTTGGACTGGACTTCTACATTAAGAGGGAAGTGGGATTTTTCAGTGGTGACTTAAAAAGAAAGTTTTGGACTCCTCTTTTTCTCATTTTTACCCTTAAACTAGGATGTGGTGCCTTCTGAAATGTGTTTTATTGTGTGCTTTGATTTGGAAAAACAAAATGATTGTTACATACATGTGGGAAAACACAACTGTCACTCATTCATGTGGAAACCCAGAAGCATATCTGAGCAAGAAATGGTGAAAAAATGCAGTGATTCGATGAGATCCATCTGGGGGCATGTATAGATCTTTAAGTCATGACAGCTAGAAGTGCCCTGCCAAAGAATCTCACACAGCAAGCAGGCTGATATATGAAGTTAATCCTCAAATGACTGCAGAGTCACTGTATAATTAGCATTTCAACCTTCTTACTAAGCAAGATTAGGGAGGTGCATATGCAGGCACACGCACTCACACACACACACCCACACACACCCACACACATATACACACACACACATACACGAGGGATCAGATCCCTATCATTTTGATAATTAATGCCAATATAATAAAAGGCAGGACGTCTAAATTTAAGACTTGGGGCAAGACAGACACCATATGGCAAAATTAAGCTGCATGATACAAAACAGACACACACACCCAGCTGTGCTTTCATGTGGTTTGAGTTTGGAAGTGGCGCTGTTAGTGTATTCGTGTGTGTGCGTTCAGTTAGTCCAATTTAGTCAAACAGAATCGTACAGTTTCATGTTTCCTTGTTTGTTTTTAGCTATGCACGCTGTAGCTTGATTTTATCTTAATTCATTTCATACATTCATTTTCTTTAATCTATGGTAGTTTTCATATTATTTACTTTTTTTGGTAGTATTTTTCTTTCTTTACCTTGTGTTCCAGTCAGATTTCATTAGTTCCTTTTTCAGATGTCAGTGTGTGTGACTTCCCAGACAGCATATTTATAATTAACAGCATGATAAACCCCACTGTGTTAAAATGCAATTAACACCACCAGTTGTCTCTCATATCAGAAAATCACAGAGAGGCGTGAGCAGGGCGGACGTGTGCTTCATCATATCAGCTGAATATTCTCTGTAATCATATTTAGAAAGAACCTATTTGCATCCGAGCATCTGTTCTCTCATTCAAAACCCCATCTATCAATCTCCATTTTGTTGATTTTTTTCCCTTTTTCTCTGTATCCTTCTCTCCTTGTCTTTATGAGAAAAGACAAATTCATCTCTTCTTTCTCACCCCACACAGGGAGGTCAGAGGCCAGCTGCAGAACAGAGGCTGTGGTACTCTCCGCTCTGGACTCTTTAGTGAGTATAGAACCAATTTTCACAAGCTGCACAACTCATATCTATTATATTTAAATGTTGGATGTCTGAACCTTCCTGAACCATGTCCGGGTTGCAGGTAAATGTGTTAAGGTGTTCTGGTACAGGGCTTGTTTATTATTGAGAGGAAAGTGCCAACGTCAGATGTTCATTTTATGAATGCTATCATTCATCGTCTAGAGTCTGGTTCACATAGTCCCTCTGTGGGCCTTGTGATTACATCAAACGTGTCTGTTATAGCCTGGCCCTGAGAGAAGCAGGGCGGGAGGAGACAGTGGTTTTGTGAAGGACGTACATGTTTGGAATGGATAGGCAAGGAATTCCTGCTGAACTACATGAGCATTCCTGAAGTCATTTGGCTGATCCACTCATCACGTCTGCGAGTTTGACAGCGTCAGAAATATGGGCATCTTTGTTGTGTAATGAATGGCAGTTTAACATTACTTTGGCCCACATATGCTACAGAGAGTTTGTTACAAGTAAAGGAAACACTGTCCACACTGTACAGCAGCTGCAAGAGATTGCCATGGACCATCAGGAAAACTCTTTGTCACGTGCTGCCAACAAGCTAATCATTACTTTTAAGAAAAAATGGTAAAAACCTGACATAGTATAGTCTTCCATGACATCAGCTGCTAAACTTTTCCTAGTTGTTAGCAGATGCAACTCGGATATCATGATATAATAATAATCTAGTAGACTAATTTCTTTACTTCAAATTTGGTAAAACATACATGTATCATAGTCCTAGATCTGCACTTTAATCATGATGTGGCAACAATGTCCAGTCCTTGTTTTCCTGGGGCTCCAACACCAGACCTCTCTGTACGTGTCTGGCCTTGTCAGCAGCTGGAGCTGCAAGCCTCATTTACCAGATTCAGATCAGGTATGTTGTGCCACAGTTTAACTGCTGAAAAGTACAGGAAAATAAAGACAGATAGCATCTGAACTAAAAACAAACCCATAAAAATGTCCTCTAGTCGTGGCTATTACTGTGTTGTATAAGGCTCTGAAACAAAGCTAACGGGAATGAGAATTAAGTATTATTGCCAGGCCAAAAGTTGCTTGCAGTGCACTTTTTGCTGAGATAAGAGCTGCCTTTTCATTAGCTCTCACGTAAAGTACAGATAACAAGGAGGTGATGCACAATGTAGATGGAGATAAGGAAGGTAAAGTAAAAGATACATCAGCAACATTTCAAGACATGACAATGGATGTGAAGAGGAATTGACAAAAATAAGCTAAATTAAACAGGAAATTCTGAATGGAAAGGAGTTGTATTTTTGCAGAGTCCCATCTGCATTACAGCACGTTATACAACAAGGTCCTCCCACTGGAGGCCACAGGGCAGAGAGGACAGGAGAGACGATGGAGTTCCCAGATCTGCTGCAGCTGTAAGCATGACAGCATGGGAAAACACCAGGAGGAGTGAGGAGGTAGAGGGATGCAAGGCTGATGCAGGAAAGAAAGAATGACAGAAAGAAAGAATGAATGAAAGAATGACTGAAAGAAAGAAAGAAAGAAATCATCTGCACTGTGGGAAAGTGGAGCTGAGCTGGCTGTGTGTCCAGCCGTTGCTAAACTGACATGCATGGGGGCAGTAAATAAAGATCTGCTTCCCGTGACAGGGCAGGTTGGCTCTGCTTCAGTGCAGCATCAGGCTGCTCACTGGCTTGTAAAGCCAGAAGCCAGGAATACAATGGGGAATGCTCATTTTGTGGTATAAAATTTACATGAAATTATTTTCATAGCTTCTCATATCCCTACAAAGAACTCAATATTTCAATGAATAAATTCTACACACAAGAACCAAAGATTATATAGAATGAAAAGGGAACGACTAGCTGACATTTTGGGAAATTCGATTTCTTCTCTTCATAAGAGTTAGATGAAGCTAATGCCAGCAGCCAGTTAGCTTAGCTGAGCATGAAGGCTGGAAACTGGGAAACAGCTACCAGCCAGCTAAATTAACAAGCAATAGGCGTTTTTTTAATACGTACAAAAATGAAAGCGTTAAGAACAGAAAGTTGTGTTGTTACCTTTTAGCTTAATGTTAATGCTAAGCTAAGCTAGCCAGATGCTAGCTGAATATTTATCTCACAGACATGACAATGGTATCAATATATCTTCTCATTAGGGGTTCAGCAGTAAAGCAATACCAGGCCTTCTCCCTTTAAGAGCTCATGTTTTAACATTTCCAGGACTCCTATATTCATTACAGTACATGAAACCTAAAGAATCTAACAACAGTTTTAGGACTATATAATATGATTCTCCAGTAATATTTGTATATGTATGTGAAAATGTCTCTCTCAATACACATAAATTATTTTCCTATTGAGAAAATCCAACATGTTCTCATACATATATCACTGTTGAAGTGACAAGCATACCAGTGACAAGCATACCGGACTTTCATCGTACTGGATCTTCATCGGCATGTTTCCAGACTTTTCTGAGGTTTTGGAAAAGATCCTGTTTGGGTTAAAAACCTTACTGTTACGTGCGTGTCGCAACTTAGTTGAGCTACGTAATTTAAATTTGTCAAATTTCAGTTTCACGCGGGACACAAACAGCACTGTCCTGGGTGAAAGTCCTGTTTGTTTGTCCCATCCATCCACCTCACCTTCCTCCACATGCAGACTTTCTTGCTCTTTCTACTACGTCACCTGACCTCCTTTGCGCCCATCATAATTACTACGGCCACTAGAGGTCGCCGGTTAATATCCTACTTGCACAGACAACTGGGCTGGAAAACCTGTGGACTTAGGCCTCTACTTTTTCTTGTAAATGCATGATCACAACTGATCCAGAACAGATAGTGCTGAAAAAGAGCTAGATTCAGCTATAGCTCGTTTTGAAAACAGTGAAAACAGTGACTGAACCGTTAATATGTGCTGTACTGAACTGAAAAGAGGTGAAGAGAGTGTGAGAGGAGACAAAAGAGGGAGACAGTGAGCCAGCTTCAACCGGCACCAGTGGTCATTTTTGAGAAAAGAGAGCGTACAACAAAAGAAGCTTGTTTTCAGTTAAGTGTCATATTCACAGCTCATTATTTAGTTTGGATTATGACATCAGTGGGTCGACCACTGAGGAATTAGTTAGGCTTTTTATTAAGGAGAAAAGATATTGAGAAATGAGGATCAGAGGAGAGGAGAGAACGGAGCGAGTCAAAACACAGGATCGAAGAAAAAAGACACAGTGCTCACATCGCAGAAAGCAAAATGACCCAGGATTTTTTTTTTTTTTTTTTTTGCAGAAAACTGGAAGCCTGCATCTTCAGCTTAGAAGGTGGGGCTGAAAGAGAAAGTGAGTGTGTGGTCACATGACTGACGCAGCCAATCAGAAGCAGGGATTCAGGTTCACTGCTAAGTTTACTGGGTCAAAACAGATGTGAGAAGAAGGAGGGTGCACATGAGATAGAGGAAGGCAGGAGAAATGGGAGTGTGCATTGAGTACCAGTCACAAGTTTTCACCCGTCTCAGCTTTCTCGCAGCCTTTATCCCTCTTTTGCACAATATTTCTGTCAATCTCAGTCAGTTTTCTCCCTCTCCGCTTTATCATCATCTGTCTGTGTTGCTCTTTTTTCACATTCTGTCCCTTTTCCCCCTTTTGCAATAAACGTTTTATTGTATTGCAATAAAATCCATTACCTCCTCACTGCATATACCGTCATGGTCTAAATATATCTGCTTTCCCTCAGGTCCTCTGAGCTCCTAACGTGCACAAAAACTATTTGGTTAAATAAACAGAAACATTTATTCGCCAGATTAGTTTTCCGAGCAGTCAACTGTTTTTAATGTGTGTGAGTTTACATAAAGGTAAACATAAAAATGTTCCTTCCAGCTAAAACTCTGAATCCAGGTCCCAGCTGCTTCAAAGTAAAACACTTAGGGAAACTCTGACAGTGTGACTGTGGTTTTGGAGGTTGTTTAGACTCCACATGTACTATTTTTAAGGTGCATCATGGCTGAAACACTATTATTTTGTCCGTTATTTAACCTGTTTCCATGCTTTCTATCCTCTTTTCCTTTCCTTTTCCCATTTTTGCTTTCCCTCTCTAGGAACCCTCTTTTTTTCACGTCTGTATCTTTTCTCTGAGCTCTGCCCCTTCTTCCTTCCACTGTTCTCCGTTTGCTGTTATTTTAGTCAGCCAGCAGCATATATGCACCTGTCACCAGACTGTCAGCATTTGAGGTGTCGGGGAGGAGCTAAAAAAGATCCCGGTAACAGTTGAAGGGTGAGTCATTTTGTAGAATTTTTAGATTTGGGAGGAATAAATGTGCACACGAGTAATTTGAGGGGTGCAATAGCTGAGATCCTGCTGTTTTTTTAGCCTGGTTTGTACAAAATGGAATCAAAATATACTGTACAGGTAGGTAAAAACAAGCAAGAGGCAAGAGAACGACACTAGATGAAACAGAGATACTGTATGAGGAAGAAAAGAAATCACAGGGAGAGATCAAGAGTAAAATATAAAGAGAGTAGCAGACAGTGAGAAACACAAACAGGGGAAATAATAATAGGCTGAGGCAGCTGAGAGATAAGAATGAAATGTGAAATGGAGGCTTGATTGGGATGAAAATGAGATGACACAAATGAGACAGAGAGGAAGAGAATTGATATGCCGTTCACTGACAACACAGAAGACGCCACACACATTCCTTCATAAACAATTTAACCATATTTCCAATATAACACACTCTTAAGATATTCTGCACCATATGCTTGTCCCATTTACTTATGGATTCACATGCAAGCAGTGCTGTGGCTATAATTTAAGAATAATTTGTTCCTGCTGTTTCATATGTCTGTATCTTATTGCAACCCATATGGCCAAGCAGCGTGGCATTCAGTTTACATACAGCATGCCTCTATTTCCAACATCTCCATCAGATAACATTCAGCACAATCATACTTAATATTGGACAGGCTATTCTTTCTCTCATAGCACAATGTTTTTCTGATTACCA
The DNA here is from genome assembly GCF_017976325.1 of Chelmon rostratus. Classification (NCBI taxonomy): domain Eukaryota; kingdom Metazoa; phylum Chordata; class Actinopteri; order Chaetodontiformes; family Chaetodontidae; genus Chelmon; species Chelmon rostratus. Next base: position 21,573,429 of record NC_055665.1, read on the forward strand.
TCAGAGGCAATATGGGGCAGTGCAATTCACTTGCAAATGCTGCATGTATAAGACTGCATTATGCTTTTATTGGCGACTGAAAACATTTCTAATATAAGGACAGGCACAGGGGGAGGAAGAAGAAGGCACTGTGCTGGGTGCAGCCTTTAATAATACAATTTTGTGTTCAGCAGCAATAGAAGACTCCCTCCTGTGCTGCACATATACCGCACTGGCCTGTCAAACAGGCTTTTATTATGAGAGGCAGAGAGGGAGAGCGCATCTGAGACAGCAGGAGCAATTACAGTATTATTTGGGGTTTGGTTATTTCCTGGCACCCTCTGTGTGTTCATGGGAAGATGCAAGCTAGTTGGCATGGTGGGGTTTGTCCTGCGTCTTTTTCCACATATTCTTCTTGCTTCACTTCGATAACAAACAGGAAACGTGTGCACTTCCTGAGGCCATGGCACACAGGCGACATCTGGAATATTACATGGACAATAGCGATAGTATTTTTCCATACTATTATTTTTCTTTGTACATTTCTCCTTAATTTTACTCAGTGCAGTCCTATTAATCTCCATCTTTTTTCCCTTGATGTCAACATCAAATTCTTTGCATGGTATCATTCTCTTAACTGTAGAGAGATAAAGGAAGAAAACAACAACATCATAATGATATAAGAATTCAAATCAGCTTTCTGTAGTATATATTTTTGTGTAAATTCCTGTAAAACTGAGTCGCTGCTGCTGATGATGATGATGACGATGATTAGTGCATCACCAGGCACATTATTACTAATTGTGGAGGCTTTATTTTAACAGTATGTAGGCCTTTGTTTTCAAAGGCTTACTTCTACTTGGTCCCCCATAAAACAATGGTTTCTGAGTATAATATTGTGCTGCATGTGCTAATGTGGCATCAACGTGGCACATTGCACTGAACGTGGTTCATTAGGTTTGTTTATTTGTTGGTAATCCCCAACTGTTCGTGTGCAGTCACCTGTTGTTTGGTGAGCCTATTCTTTGAATAGAAATATGACCCTGAGTCCCTCAAGACTACAAACTTTACAGAGCTCCAGGAAACCTGACCTCGTCTTTTATTTGTGCTTGATTTAGACTAATGAATTATAATGATCCCATACTGAACTGTAGCCCAGAATTTTTATAACAGCAGCAGCTGTATTCAAGTAGATTTTTCAACTCCAATTTGGCCTTTAACTTAAATTAAGAAGGAAATTCTAGCCAGAGTGCCTGTTGGCTATGGATCAACCAGGTCCTTTCAGGTCCAGCTAGCCTGGTCAGTGGATAATCTTTATTGGCTGCCATTCGGGACTTGTTCCAAGAAGCAGGTTTACTGAGTGGTCTGGTACTTAGTAAATCCAGAAGCATCTATTCATGATCCAGATCTGAGGGGGTGAGAACAGCTAGTGAAATATGCCAATGAGGCTGCTTCTGAGAACAGGCGACAACTTCTGGAACAACTGCTGAGCCATGTCACATTCAGTGTCTGTTGCTGGGAGGACTGTCAACAACAAGTTATTGAGTGCTTTGCAACTATTGCAGTGGCTCAAGGCTAGACGGCAGCAGAGTCTACCTCTTGCAAAATGAAATGAACAATGACAATAGTCTTAACACAGATCCTAGTGTCAGAAGAATTTCGTATGTGACCATGCCATAAAACCACCAGCATGCCTGTCTGCTCTTTAACCTTAAAAAAGATGTGTTAATGGATACACATGTTGCGCAGTTGTAAACAAAATAAGCCTCCCTGATTTGGAAAACTCTTTCAATATATCACTATGTTGACAAGGTATAAACAGGTTAGCCTCTGCTTTGACAGCAGCGTTATCAGCAGTAGTGCTGCTGTCACACAGCGGTAACATTAGCCTCAGCAAGCAGTCAGGGACTGAAAAGGTGGTGCCGATAAAAGACAATGAGATGCTCCCTGAATATGAGCAATATGCTATTAATATCATTGACCTTTTTCAGCCAAACAAGACAATTCTTGATATCAGTGACATGGATTATTGGCCAGTTGTGTGGGTGAATCACCATCAAACTGACACAAAGACTGACATGATATAAGGAAGTTGCTTGAATGGCGTAAATGCAGCACCCCTGTCAAAACGCAGTGAGCCACAAGTAGTGCTTTGCCTGTCTTTGAATATGTGTGGAAATTGCATCTCAGTATACAGGTTGAGTTTAAGAATGTGACAAAACTGATGCAATTATCCATTTCCATGTGTCACCAAAACAATCTCAAACACATGTTCCTTCATACCATGTTGGTTATCAGTGCCTAAATGTCAGGCAAAGGTTGAAACAAAGAAATATTGTATCCATTGTAAAGCTCTCTACGAACTCTTTTGACTATCCACTGATCATCCAGGGTTAAAATATCTGCCAAGTGCATGAATGACACAGAAGAGTTCATTGCCACAGATGTAAGTCAATGGAAAGTAATTTGCTGAGCTCCATACGGATTGAGGTTGTGACAAACATTGTTTGATGTTTTGGCTCCCTACTGTTATTACTTTACAGAATATGAGATGACACAGTAATTATGAGGTAAAAGACTGGCAGCTTTAATTAGAGGTTATATTCAGCCATATGGAGTGAACAATTAAATAACTGCTGTCAGTTCACATCCAAGGTAATTAAAACATCAAGCAATGTGCCACTGACCAAATACTTAGAATACAGAGAATCACAGAGAATGAGGCAAAGAATGAGCTCAAACAGCAAATGACCCTTTTTTCCTGTGAAATTCAGACTACCACTGATATTCGTATCTTCAGTGGTGAGAATTTGGTGACATGTTGATAGGTCCTATGATGTATCATGGCAACACAGTGTTTAGGAAGCAGCTGAGTGTAGCGTAAGTATAGTTCTATTCATTACTACATCCTTTTAAAACATATCCAGAAAAGACAACACAGCCTTCATATGTGATATAAAATGACATGACATTACATAATATGTCTTACTGTATCATTGCCAGCTCTAATAAGTGGAAACGGTTTAACTGATCAAAAATGAATGTGTACATTTAGGAGAGCTAGTTCCAGGGTTTTGGTGTTGTACATGCTGACTCACCATAATGGCTGATCGGGACACTTTGATGGAACTTGCTGAAATTTGTTTCAACCGTGGTTTTCCCTCTACAGCAAGTCAAAATGTCTGCTGTGTAAAAGGTCTATTGTTGAAATTCAATTACATTAATGAAAAAGCATGACGAGAAAAAAATCTAGATTAATCACGCAAATAAGATATCAATATTAATGTAATTCAAACATATTGCATATAAACACATTTGAGAAGATATACAATATACTTTTAACAACTAAAATGTCCCTCTGCTAATAAATTACTACAATACAATGTTGCAGGCTACAATCTTTTCCTTCCAACTCCTCACTTTCCAAGAGCGATCCTGTCATTACTCACTTTTCACTGATGTATTTATAACACCATGTTCTAGCTGATTGGACGCACACGTAGGAAGAGGGCCAAGCTGAGCTCGAGGCAGCCCAGAAGAAGGCCAGATCTGTGAGTACTGAGCTCCTTAAAATGAAGAGCTCTTATAAGGGTGCTGTAGGTCAATCAGAGACCCTGAAGAGGGAGAACAAGAACCTGCAGTGTAAAGTACACCAAGCATGTTCTTCCTGTGGTTAACGCTCAACTGTCTGCTTACTTTTAAGCAGGAGTAGAGAGGAGAAGACTTTGCATGACTCTCCCATAAATTTTAGTTCCCAGATTTACATCCTGTTTTGATTATTACTGATATCATGAACCAGAAAAAGACCATTGGGATTCATCATCTTATGGGCAAAACAAATCATGTTGTCATTTATTTAAGCCTACAGCTCGTGGACAGTAAATCCAAGCAGGAACACTGGGTCCAATTATGTAGAAATAAAAAATATGTCTTTCCAACACTGTAAGACTGTATTTTGCTTGTAAAATGTCATATTATATCAATTGATATCTGTCTACAGATGAAATAAAAGGAGGATAAAGAATTAATGCAGAGGGGCTGCATGAAAAAGGTTATTTTACTCATCATCATCGCTAACATGCAGACTAGATAGCTTACTCTCAGTTATTTGGATAGCATCCATCCATGACAGACAGAAAATAAAAAGGCTACCGTACATAAATAAACTTAATAGTCAGGTCACTTTGTGTGCTAGAGCCAAACATTCTATTGGGGAGAAGAGCGTTAAAAAGTATTATATCTTATAAGGACTTAAAAAATATCTCATGGGTATCTATATCTCAGTTGATATGACAACAATGCATCATGGCACCTGTCAACAACATGTTGATGAGGAGTGTGGTGCTTTCCAAGTAAAGTAAAAGGCGAACCAGTGTGTTAGTTTGTGGGGACGAGCTGCAGTGGAGCTGCTAGCATGACACAACGTAAAATTATTGTGTGTTTGTTTGGAATAATTCACAGAGATGAAGGACAACCTGTTGTCAGAAACACAGTGATAGCGTCTGTGTGATTCGGCCTTCATGGTGGACATAACCAAGCACCTCTCAGAGCTGAACCTCAAGCTCCAGCAGCTTCTCAGCTCTCTGCTTTCAAATGAGAAAGCATTTGAAGTGAAATAAAGCTGTGGCAAGTGCAACAGGAAAGAGGAAACTGTGCATTTTCCTACTATGCGAGAACAAAAGCTGCTATGACATCTGAATATGCTGCTGAGTGTGAAAATTCCTTCAGGCATTTGGTGAGAGTTTCAGGACAAGCTACACTGTTTAATGTGGAACCAGCTGATGTGTCAAACTGACAGCCTACAACATGAAATCACTGAGCTGCAAAGCAACAACCTGCTACTGAGAAATTTGCTCTTGTCTGCTTGTTTTGTCTATCACTTTCACAGATGGCTATGCACAAGTCAAACCATCAGTGTGAATGGACTAGTCATAACACAGCCACATCAGAAGTGCCAGACCCAATGCATTGGTATTGCAATGTGCAATGCAAACCAAATATTCTGCTAGTACCTGAGTGAACACATAGCACATGGACTTTATGCACACATTGCACCAGGGCTAAAAGGGAAGTGTATGCTGAGCTCCAAGAAGCCAAAAAATACACTCGAGTTTGCACTGCAAACACTCCAAAAATAACTGCATGATTTTTTTTTTATTTTGAAAATGTAGGAAAATGCAGTAAAGCATAACATTTGAACTGCATGTATGGTATCACCTCCCACATGCTTTTCATCAGATTGATTTATTGAATTAGTCTGCAATGTTTAAAGTCCCTTGATAAAGCAAGGAAGCTTAAGCTGAACATGGAGGTCACGAGTGAGGCTGACAGGAAGTTGGCAGAGAAAGACGAGGAGATGGAACGAATCAAGAGGAATAAGCAAAGGTTGATCGACTCCATGCACAGAATCCTGAACTCTGTGGTAAGGAGCAGGGATGATGCTGTGAGGATCAAGGGGAAGATAGAGGGAGACATGAATGAGATGAAGATTCAACTGAGAAAAGCCAATCAACAGACTGTCGACTCCTAGAAACAGCTCAGATATGTCCAGCAGCTCCAAGTAGGTTATGGACCATTGATTCAATACAGCTATAGCCAAAAGGCTGCAGCCATTCTGTATATGATGCATGGTAATGCTTTTTCCAGTTAAGATAGATGATTTCTTGCTTCTATACTTTTTAAAAATTCTTAGTTTTTGTTTTCTGTCTGTTTTTTAGTGTATGGAGACATGAAGAATCATTAAACTAGTAGGACAAATAACTGCATGCATTTGTTAAAGTGACAAATGATGTAAATGAGCAAAATGACTATTTCTGACTTGTTACCTTTTTATCGGATGATTATGGCTGATTAGTGTCTTTGCATTTTTATAAACACACACATTATTGATAGGAGTCAGTATTCTTACAGGAGGAACATGGATGTGCAGGTTCATGTTGGTGCACAAGAAGAGAGCAGAAATCACAGGCCCAAAGTTGTGTGCTGGACAAGTATTGTCTTTCACATATTGTGTTTTAATAATGGAATTTATGCTAAAATTTGTCTTACTTTCAAAGTTATTTCTATAGTCACACAGCTCAAAAAAACAGAGTCAAGTAGGATGTCTTAAGTTTACATTGCATGACATTCATTTGGCAGATTGTTAATAAGTGCGTTTCATCCTACTCTCAAGATATTTTTTGCTGTATTGATCAGATGTAAGTTATGTTCTAGTGTTTAACCTTTTAACAGCACTGTAGCTAAGACAGATCCTCCTGTTTTCTACTTCCATTAGGAAGTAGAGCAGATGAACACTGCGAGACACCCAGATGGGCATTTCAACAGTGATGATAAAATTGCCATTTTATTCACCATTCTGGTTAGTGTGCACAGTGGAAAAATCCATCTCCTGGAAACAGAGAGGTGATTCTGGTGCCAATCTTCTTGTCACACACTGGGTTACCAATGGGCCAAAATCCCCCAAAAGCAGTGCAATCATCTAGTAGCAATGGAGCTTTTCACTTAGAAACAGTGAAAACTGAGCCACAGCAGTGGCACTAAACTACACAGACTGATTATGGGCTTGACTTTGAATTACGTGACTTCAGCTGAGTGGGGTGATTTACAGGGTTTTAACTCTCCAAGCCAAAAAAAAAAATCAGCATTATGGCAGAAATGGGCAACAATGGATACCTGCAACAACACAGAGGTAGTGATGAAAATTGCCTTCAGGCTGCGCTGTAGGAGTGAACAACAGAGGAAGCATCTATTTCTTGTGTACATCAGTGGTAGGTAGACACACACAGACACCCATACATGTACAGTACACAAAAATACCACCATTGATTTGTGCACATGCACCAAAACTCTGGCACACACACATACACACACACACACACACACACACACAACTCAATAGGTGGTCTGACAGAAGTGGTTTATTGTGGATGAATGCTCCTCAAATTTCACTGTGTTGCATCAGCCAGCCAACTGTGTTTTTGCTAAATTAGTTTGCCCTTGTTTCCTAGAACAAATGAAACAGCAGAGTATGCAGTACAAATGACACTTGATCTTGCATTTAAAGTGAAACACAGCTGGGCAAAATGCATATATTATTTTTTAGACAGTTTCATCCCCTGTCACACTCACCTTTTCTGTCATGATAATGTGTCTGATATATCTGTAATGACATCAAAAAATTGGACATTTCTTATGCGAAACAATTGCTTTCTTGGTTGTCCTTCCAGCTGAGAAAACATGATTAAGTGCCCTCTTGGGTGCCCTTCCAGTAGAGAAAACATAATGTAGTGCTATATTTTTTTTCCTTCTGGCTCCATATAATAATTTATTTCAGTTCTAGGTTCAACTTCTTCAGTTTAGCTGGCAGCACATAACCACCATAATGCAACACAAGTTTGCACAAGTTCAAGGATCTACGTGAGTGCCTGCCATGGGCAGACAAGCTCCTTTGTTTACACCAGAGAGCAACTTCTTCCACGTAGATCAGCTAAGGTAAGGTAATGCTGGAAATCCTGGGCAAAATCAGGGTGAAGTGCAGTTGCAGACAGGGTTATGTGATGGGCTAAGAAGAGGAGGTACAAGCTGGATCTCCCTTCCATCATCACGGGGAACGTGAGATCTCTTGCTAAGATGGACAAGCTAACAGCCCTGGTGAGGAGTCAGAGCCAATATCAGATATCCCAGACTCTAACACAACCTTGGAGACTGTACAGGTAGACAGAAACCAACAGGAGAGCAGTTAGAACAGTGGGTGTCGATCATTCTCATTTACAACAGATAGTGCAACACTGAATATATTACTATCAAGGAATGCGTCCGTATCCCAGACATTGAACTTTAAGTGGTGGTTCTTCATCTCCATCATCTGTCTTGAGAGTTTTTGCATGCTTTTTTTTTTTTTTTTTCGTTTTGTCATTGTATATATTCCACCCTCCACCTTCGCCCACTTGGCAGGTGTGATCACAACCCGGTTCATCTCCTGCCGCAACACAAGCTAAGACACAAACTAACAAGAGTTAGTTAGTAGTAAGTTAATAGTAGTAGTTAGTAAATTTGATCATACAAGAAATACATATCAAATGGAATGCAAAAGTTTGGGTACACCTTGTCAAACCTAGTGTGAATAACTAAGTGAGTAAAAGACGATCTGATTTCCAAAAAGAGGAGTGACACATGACACATTTGTTAATATTTTAAGCAAAATTACTTCTGTATGACCATCTTTTGTAGTTTAAAAAAAAAACACAAAAGCGAAAGGGACTGAAGCAAAACCTTGAGCACCCTGCATGGTCAGTACTTACTCTTGGGCCGTCTTGCATCTCTTGCATGCTCTTTTGATTTCTATCCATAGATTTCCAATGATGTTGAGGTCAGGGGACTGTAAAGGCCATGGTAACACCTTCAGCTTGTGCCTCTTGAGATAGTCCATTGTAGATTTTGAGGTGTGTTTCAGGTCATTATTCTGTTGTAGAAGCCATCCTCCCATCTGCAGCTTTTTTACAGAGGGTGTGAAATTTGCTTCTAGAATTAGTCAGTATTTAATTGAACCCATTCCATTCAATCCGTTGAATCCGCTATCAGTGAAATGTTCCCCATGCCAATGACTGCAGCACAAGCCCAAAGCATTTCTATCAAGCCCTGTGCTCAACAATTAGAGAGGTGTTGTTCTTTTCATGAAATTCTGCACCCATTCAACATTTGCTCATTGTAGCCAAAATGCTCTATTTGAACTTTTAACTTTCTCAGGTGAGGAAGGAAAAGTTTTCATCTGAAGACTCTTCCATGATGGTCATATTTGTGCAGGTGTTGCTTCACAGTAGAAAGGTGCACCACCACTCCAGACTGTTAAATCTTCATGAAGGTCTTTTGCAGTCAAACAGGGTTTTTGATTTTCCTTTCTGGCAGTCCTACAAGTTTCCGGACCTCAACTTGACCTGCACTATTCCTGTTAACTGCCATTTCTTATTAGCATTGCAAACTGATAGATTGATAGATACCTGATCTATCTATCTATCTATCTATCTATCAAAGAGAATATTAATGAAACATTCTGAGTACTGACTATCATTTCTGAAGTTACAGAAGTACTAGTAGCTTTTATATCATGTGATACATACAATTCATATATTCCTTGAAAACAATACCTTCCATATATCCTCATTCAGTCAGTAATGATATGTTCAGTATGTTTTCTGAGATCTTCTTGCTCATACATATATAGATATGTATGTCTATGTGGTTAAATTTGTCAGAAAACACTTTCTGCACAGTTGTGATTATGCAAATATGGTGATGTGGCTTTTGAGCACTGTCAGTCTCTGACACGCGCTTGGTTTGTTTAACTAATTAAATGATTAATCATTTCATTACTTATTCATTTATTTGTTCATATATTTACCCATTTCATCAGTCATTCACTGAATCACATAATGTGATACAAAGACTTTAACAACACCATACATTAATTATATTTTTGGGGCATGATAAGTTCACAGTTATGACAAATGATTTTTTGTTGTATTATTATTATTCATATTTTACTGTGGATTTGGCTTTTGGTAGTTTTTCAATCTTATGCCCATAGTTCAGAAGATATAGTCTGTGTCTCTATTTTCTGTTGACAAAGAGTCTGATCTGCAGACATGGAGAAATATACATTAGACTGTGTTTTTAATGATGCTAAATCATAAAACAGGCCTCATTATGTTCTGGATAAGTAAACACAAGGGAGGGCCTTGCACACATTACACGGCTATCATCTTCTATGTGCAAAAGCACCACGAATGCTGCAACAGCGCAACAAAGGTGTATACTTGTGTCACTAACGTGTCAAGCAGGCAAATCATGAGTGAGCAAGTCACCACCAGGAGAGCCATGGCAGACAGATAAATTACAATGTGATTGGCAAACGCAATATTCAAGATGCATTTACTTTGTGGAGCAGCGTCAGTGGACGTCAGCAGCCTAACCTTATCTGTTCTGAGGTCTTGAAACATCTGGAAAAATCCATCAGGAGTTTATACCAACACAAGTCAGTCATATCAAATAAAACGTGAATCCAAAATAGCAAGCCAGTTTTCTGCCTACTGGAGTTGTGTATTTTGCCTCAGAAACAAGTGCTGTGTTTGTATCTATGTATTTTTATCAAAAAACCCTTGTTCTTGGGTGTAGGTGATAGCTGGCACTGTAAATGTTTCATCATTCATCCTGCCTCCTGCATCTCAATAAATAAAAACATGTTTTCTTTTTCAGTCTTAGAGAAAGCAAAAATTCAGCCGCTTGTGTGCATACTGAGATACGCGTACGCACACCATCCACACATGTGCACACACTGCTGTCAGGCCTGGTTTCTTCAGTGAAGTTACAGACTGTGTCTTTCATCATGGTAAAGAGACTGTGTGCAGGGCATAGTGACAGTTTCACATACACAGCCGCTGAATTAGGCCCAACCCTGCTGGTATTTTTAGCTATTGAAAACATTTTTTTTTTTTTTTCAAACAGAATTTGTCTGATAGTTAGTTTGGGTGGTGCTGTTCCTGTATTGTCTTTAATCTCCTCTCACACTGTATGCTGTACTCAACATTCTTTCTTCTGCGCAGTGCTGGGTTGTTTTGTTCTAGTCTGGTCTTGTCTGCAATGCTTTGGTCTAGATTGTTTATTTCTGTCATTTTCTATTCTATTCTATTTCATTCTATTCTGTAGCACCACAAAGGAAAATGTGCACCAATACTGCTAGCTACGTTTCCAATGGCAGAATTCAACCTCCACCCCTTCACATATATCTTTAACTCTTTGACAGTTTTTCCAGCAGAGTGGTGAATTTTCTGCTTTCTTGCGTCACTTTTCTCTGTTCTGCTGTGCTGTGTTTGAGTCCTTTGAATTGTATGTTCTATTTTAAGCCTTTATTTTTCCTTGTTTCTGCTCCATCCTGCTTTCTTGTTTCGTACTCCTCTTTGGTGCTCCCGCTGTATCAAATTAGTAAATTCTGTTCTGCTCTATTTTGTTCTGACCTTCCTGTTTTTTGCTGCATTTTTAGTATCTCAGTATCAGGTGCAGTGAGTGACAGTTATTGGTCTGGTGTCAGTGGCTCAGGCGTTACCTCTCTTTAAGGCTGATCTCATTTCCTGCACACTTCCTCTGTGGGGTTAACGGCTGGCAGGCTCATACACATCCTGGCTGAGGTACATAGGAGGGAAAACAGAAATGGGGCCATTGCTGTCACAGGAGCCAATAAGAGGAAGATAAGAAGTACACAGTGACATTTCACAGCTTAATGTCCAATTTAGCTTAATTCAAATTAATTAAAGATATATCGTTAGCAGGTATCATGTACCATTGTGTGGGTATGATGATAATTTTTCTTTAATTGTCTCACTTGTCATTTCTTTCTCCTATCTATGTATGTGTCTGAGCCGTAGTTGAACAAGAAAAAGTGCAGGTAACATAATTATTGCATGTTAAAATCAGGGTTTTTATTTAACCTTCCAAACAAGCCTTTTACACATCTCAGGAGAACCTGTGGTGCAGACCCTTTGAAACTTGCAAAAAAGTGCATTTTGAGTGCTGGTTATTTGTAGAGTGCCAGAATTGATGCCATTATTTGAATGACTTCCTCCAAAAAAGTAAGAACCAAAAAGCCTTATTTTGCTTGCACTGTCTAATGGCTTGAGAGGCACCATCCTAACTTTTCAGCCTGTGTTAAATTAGCCTATTGTTGCGTGTTGTTTTGCACAGCAAAGAGCATGTAGCTGAGGCTAAAACGCGGCTGCAAAATGGACAGTGAGGAGCAGAGGAATGGTGCTGAGGGTACGTACCAAAGAAAGAAGGTACATACTCGTGGTAGTAATGATTTTCATAACCACTTTTTGGGGAAAAAAAAAAAACTTCACCCATTACAAGTTCAGAAGTAGAATTGGGTCTTATAATGTGCATGTCCATACATATAAGCTTCAGAAGACATGGTGCTCTTTTTCTTTTTCTACACAACAGAAGTTATAGGCAACATATTGAGTGACGAGACTATTGTCTAACTTGTAGTTAAGTTTGAGTTTATTATTAAGGACTGTATGCCAGGCACATGTTTACTACCTCACTGGAACTGAGTATTCTACCTCACACCAAATATCATTAATAAGTCAGAAACAGGGGGAAAAAAGAAGGGCTTCTTCATAACAAGCTCTATGTTCACATTACAGTTTGCATGCTAAAATGTCATTGCTCCACAAAAAAATGTTCCTATTTTTTATTGAACCTGCAGGTTTCAACCACAAATCATGATCCAGATAGCGGCTGCAGGAATAGGGCCAGATGTTGGACATAGCTGAAGGCAGATGTGGTTCTGCTTTAGGCTTTGTTCCCTTATTTTGTCAGTGTTTGATAGAATGACTATGGAGACAGGCTAAACTGACAGAAAGTGTGACAAAATGCCCCAGAAAATAATAAAATCCCTTAACCTAACATTAAGATCCATACCATACAATGCCAGTGAAATCAACTGAACCACAAATGATTCATTAAATACTTTAAACTTCGGATGAAAAGGGATTTACAGACATTCAAGTGAAAATCATCTTGCCTGCCATTCAATTCCATACCATTCAATATGTATAGGATCATTTTGACTAACATTCAATCAATTCAATGTGTAATTCAAGCATTTATGTTCACTTGTGAGGATAACTCAGCTCAGACCTCCTTCCTGTTTCGTATTCACTTGTGACACTTTAGGGCCATATATCATCAGCATGCTATGCAATGCAATATACCATTTGCACTGTAATGCTATGTCCCAAAGTCTTTGATTTTCCTGTCTGGCAGACTGACTGGGGGCCCAGAGCAAAGGGAGAGGAAGTGTGATAAACTGTCCATGGAAAACATGGGGGGCCCATGTCTGACCACTGTAGCTGGGGTTAGCAACCACAGACAAAGATGGAGGGAAGCAGATAGGGAGGCCTCCAAACTGTTCCCTGCAGGGTGTAACAGAGCTAACTCACCTCTGCTCTGGCTGAAAATATGATTTCTGTATGAATGAATATGAGAGGATGAGGATTTTTTTTTTTCGGTCAGTAACAAATGGTGATGTTTAATAAAAGAAAATTATTTAAAGAATGTCTGTGTGGACTGTAAAGTCAAAAAGGGAACCCACATAATTGCAGAGGGCTTACTGGATGATAAGTGAGGTACACCTGTTATTACAGCTGAAAGGTGGTTTCTATCATTGCAGGTCAAACTGGATTTGTGAAGATAAAGGCTGTAAGTGAACCACAGACATATTGTAAAGGGAGGCTTAAGAAGTCATTTACTTTATCATTTAAAACACCGCTGGTGTCTGTGACTCAGTGCTTTTTTCAAGAGCCAAGGCCAGACATGGTGGGTAGGAGTAAGTCACATTACATCTCATCAAGTCACCACCATCATTACCACAGCAACCTGCAGCTAGCCACTCAACCCCAAGCTGCTTACAGGGCTTCAGAGCACAGGTGTGGAAGAAAAAGTAATTCTCTCCTTCTCTTGATGTTGCAAAGGAGGAAGTACTCTATACAGTGCACCACTTCCACCCTGCCGCTGTCGTCGCACATGACGAGTCTTTTCCCACGTTTTCACGGCTCTGTTGAGTAACCATTAGAATTCTTTATTCAGCATTATATTACCTAGATTTTTCACAGAACAATACGATATTCATTTATAATCCATGCTGCGATGATAAAAGTGAAACGTTGTACATACAGTATGTTGTCACATGAGAGCAGTACAGTCTGGGAGTATTTCTCCACGTAGCTTTGCATATTGTATGAGTACATGTCCATAATGTTGTCTTTGTTCCCCTGTGACCAAATTGGGATTGTTACTTCTCAACAGATACAGTGCACATACAAGAATATGTTATTGTACCAGACACCAGGGCTGTCAAAGCTGTGTAATCCTTAGTTGCATACATTGCTCTGACCACTCTCAAATCTGCATACATTAAAAGCATTAGGCAAAAGCCATCTCCCATATAAAGAAGATCATGTACAGTATTGCGGAACAAAATGTGGACAGCAAATAAACAGCACTTTCTCATGTATCGTAAACATAATGCTTTGAGAAATATGAGCAAACTCTCCAGTAAGAGTTGTCATGAGTCTCACCATATAACACGTAGAAAATAACATGAATAATAAAGATTTTCTAACGTCTTTAAAGTCAGTGATACCCTGTGAAAAGTAACACTTGAGAATCCTCGGTGATTACACATTCTAAAATTCTAATTACGACTCCAAAGGCACCAGATGTTGCTCATCTGTTTAAAGTTAAATAAGTGAGTTGCAGTTGAAGGAGTAATGATAACAAGGATGACGAACAGTTAGATGTTATGAAAAAAAATACATCATTTAACTGTTAATCATATTCATGACAGGTGAATATTCTTTGTTGTGGTGTTTTGGGGTGTTTTTTCTCCGTCAAGTTTCTCCTCCTCTTCATTTTTCTTCATTTTCACGCAGGTTTCTTTTGTAGCTCTGCATCACACACAGACATATAGAGAACACACATATAGACAGATGAACGAATGTAAATATATACACATTACAATGTTTGACAAATACCAAAGAGTGGGTGGCGGCACGTGGTTATATGCAATGTTGCATATGATCAGCTCCAGTGAGACATTAATCAGTATTACATAAGATCACCACAGATGTATATTTACTATATATTTATTTTTTCATTGTAAATTTCATTGCCCATGTCTTACTTGCATGGTCTTATCTTTTACTTGCAGTCAACACGACTCTAATATAATGTAATCCATGTGAATTTAACCAGATGTGAAGCCTTTAGAAGGTTTAAAGACTCTACTGGTCCCTATAGCTTGTGCTGCTCTTTACACCCCAAGTGAACAAGGTGGTTGAACACACCAAACTACCTGACTGCCCTCTTTGTCCTCCTGCTCAGGGGCTGAAAGCCTTAACCAGAGGACCAACTCTGCCTGTAGGGCATCTTCGCCTCAGGGTATCCATCCGAGGGTCATTCATGTTGCCTTCACTGTACAAATTACAATTAGTGCACGTTTACTTGCACTGCATTTTCACTAAACAAAAGGCTTTGACCATTATCTATAGACAGGAGCTTGGAAAAAGATTACGACATTTGCTTTTCTGGGAAACTCAACATAGGATCCTTACTCAGCTTGTTGGAGAGTGTCAGTGAAACCTTGGCTCTGGATCTGAGTGTGTAGGTGAAATGAAAACGGCATCATAATTCACTACTGTTTAATACTATATCATTAAACAGGATCTGACACATAAATCACTAGCAGTCTATATTATCCTCAGGGGGTAGGTGTACTTTGCACTGTCAGGCTGTCTGTCTCCCAATATGTCAGTCTGGCAGACCGGATCTGGATCACTGTTATTATGACAGTCATAACAGTTAACAGGGTATGGTATTTTAGGCTAAACTGAAAGCCAGTGTCTATATGGCTGCGTGTCTATATGTACAGTTTTTTTTACATGAGAATATGAAGGAGCGACTGACAATAGTGGGTTTTACATTTGTGTCTCACTTCCATGCAAAAACTAAACACGAACCAGACAGACGCAAGCAAAGTGTTATATGTGAAATAACTTGGCTCAATTAACCAGTATTAGCAAACTCAATTAGACTGGTGAGGAAAATACAGCCATACAAGAACGATACAGCTACAGCCTCGCCTGAAAAGGACCCGCGGCCAAATAAGCTCGTAAAAGAGGATGTATTGTGGAAGTCTCCAAACCAAAATAGAGACAGATATTATGGATTTATGCTGAGAACAGCAATTAGACAAAATTACCCTCCAGACTGTATCTCTCATATGTCAGACAGTCAGACAGTCCAACTATATCACTGTGTGTGTGTCATCTAACTGTGAGCATTCCAGTCATGACTCACCATGACAAATCTGAACACACACACGCTGAAAACACACACAGCCACAAAAGACCGATTGTCTAATGTGCGAAAAAATTTATCAATAGCTTGTTTATTCTTGCACAGTTGTTAAAAATGAACATTTGTCCACGGTTCATAGTCCATCAAAAATGTAATCCTCAGCTTTTTTGGAGCTGTTGTTGCGATACAACAATACGGCGGAGGACATTTTATTGTCCAGAATATGCGTGCACGGTCTCGTCTCAGTGCAGCCCTTGTCATCATCTCCGTGCTCACGCGACACCAACAATAGCCTTCGGTTTATATTGAAAACATGAACACATGGTTTCTCACTCACATGAGTCCAAACAAGCCAAACCAAAAGCAGTCGCCAGTCAGCACAACAAGCAAGTCAGCTCATACAATGATGATGTTAAAGAGAGAGAGGAGAAGAAGCTGTGTGGAGAAAAGAAGGAGCGTAGTGCCGAGAGAAAGGAGAGAAACTCCTAAATAAATCAAATTGGATCCCAATCCTGCCTCATCCCCTTCCACTAACTGTCTTCCTCGACCTTTTCTTTTTCGCTCCTTCATCCTGCTCTTTCTTTTTCAGCTCATTTTGCTGCCTCACTTACTCCTCCCCTCCCCGTCCTCCCTCTTCTATTCTTTCTGTCAGTCTCTGACTCTCCCTCCATGAGCAGACAGGCAGAGACAGGGAGACTGTTGTTGTGCTTGCAGTCTGACACTATCAGCTCATAAATCCCTGTCAACAGCTTGTATGTCTCCCCTCCTCTCCTCCCTCCCTCCCTCCCTCCCCCCCTCCCTTCCCTGGTGAAGGAGTGGAGGAACCCACTGACCTGCCAGGAAGGGTTTGACTGGCACAACCACACACACACACACACAACACACATGCTTAGGAAAGACAAACACACAGAAGCATGCACACATGGATATGACATAGACACATGCTTCGATAGATAGATAGATAGATAGATAGATAGATAGATAGATAGATAGATAGATAGATAGATAGATAGATAGATAGATAGATAGATAGATAGATAGATAGACACTCTCACGAGCCCCTCTACAAAATTGCTATGTTTCAATGATTCCACCTCTCTCTCTCTCTCTCCCTCTCTCCCTCTGTCTCTTCCTCCCTCCCTGTCTTTCTTTCCCTCAGGCGATGTTTGCCAGCAGACAGTCGTCACTGACAAGCGCTTCCTGTGGTTGGGGGTAAACACCTGGATAATGAGGCCACGCTGCACAACAACCAAAAAAATAAAAAATAAAAAACGCCTCACCAAGGTTCACAGCCCTCCCTCACTGCACTGCACATGAGGGTATGTGCTGTAGACACACAATCAGGTCATGCGGGCTCATAGGGGCGCGTACACACTCATGCATCCGCACACATGCGCATAAATCCTGCAGAAACCCAAGCGCAGACATGCATACACGTAAACACGCAGCCGCACATGCACGTGCTTGGCCCAGACTGCTAAACAAGCAGTGAGCCAACCCAGCCATGTCAGCCAAAAACTCAATACGCAGACTGACTGCAGTGTTAAAGGCACGCTGTAGTGAGCCGAGGTGAGGGGGAACGAACCGAAGTCAAGCTTCTTCTGCTCCTTCCGCGTCACTAATAGTTTATTCTCCAAACTTAGAGACAAATCCCACTCCGAGTGTTGTCAGCGAGAAGCTCGGTTTGAACAATTTGCAGCATGTCTAAAATCCTGACTGACTGCAGTGCAAAGTTGTGCTGTGGTGAACTGTGAGAGCGACTGCAGTGAAGCTGGAGCTGTCGGTCTGACTGCAGTGTCAGTAACACTATGTCAGTGGAAGAGTTTTTCTCTGCTGATGAGTCTTGAAGGGGGATCGACTGACCCACCTCTTAGCCTTATGCAAATGAAGTGCAATGATGGTCCTAATGGTTTTGTCAAACGCTGCTGTCACACCCCAACTGCAGTCTGAAGAGGAGTTGATGAGCAAAGTTGTAATACATGCACATAACTTAACAACACTGCTTGGTTATGCATGCATTGACAGCATCAGATCATTGTCCCGACTCAGGATCTATTCACGCTGAACTCACTGTGTCTTCTGTATATATTTCATATCTTGTAAATGTTCTAACTTTTGAGAGTTACATTTCCTTCTGCATGTCTTTGTTCTATGCTAGGCTAACACATTCCAGATCTATATGTACTGGACACACAAAGATGAAGCTGATATCAATCTTCTCATGTGACAGTGGATTTGGCAGTATATACAGCTACCCATGTTTTCTTCTTCTTTTTCTTATTCCTCTCATTTGTCCAGAACATTTTCAAGATGTACTTGTTTTCAAAGCTAAGAGGCTCTGCCTAAGACAACTTGAGAGGATCATTTTGAGGTAAAATAGAATACACACCAAAACTACAACCAATGGTACATTTTCATGCCGCTCCCGTTCTGTACAATGTAGTGTTTTCCAAATTGATTTTGTCACAACAGAATTACATCTTTCTGCTCTGCTGCCTCAAAATATTGTGTATATATCAAAGCTTCAAGAATGTTCCATGTCAAAAGCACAAGAGTGCAAGTGATTCACTCAAGAATCATCTTATTGTGTTGTCTCTGGACAATGCGGCGCAGCCTGCATCTCATGTGTCATAGGAACAACAGGGAAGCCTGTGGTGAATCATCAGGCCTGCCAGAGCGGCAAAGCTAGCAAAGCCTTTGAGCACTTTTAGTTTTGGACAAGGACGAGGAAGCAAAGCTTTTGTGTTAGTCAACTCTGGCAAAAACACTGCGTGCATTGTATGTGCTTCTGCATACACACATATAGCAATGTCCGACTCTGCATGTGTCTGTATGCATGTGTGTAGGCTATAGATGTGTGTGTGTGTGTGTGTGTGTGTGTGTGGCCCACACATGTCTTTATGCGCAAAGGAAATGGCTGACAGTGAAAAATGTGACCAATTCTAATTTTAATTGGCAATGAAAAAAAGGACTCGATATTTATGGGTTCTGTCCAGATGAACAGAGGAGAAAGGTTTTTAGCATGAAAGCATATTCCTTATCACAATTAAAAAGTGCTTTAACATGACTGCAACCCTTTGAAGTTAGATTAGCAGTAATATTGGGGAGATCGGCCCTGGCTTCTAACAATGGAAACTGAATGTGGGGGGAGAAATTATTTAACAGAGCCAAAGGTAAAGCTTCCCCTCCGTTGTCTCTTTTTTCTTGAATTAGCCTCATGCTATTTTTTGATAGATTTTCTTGTGTGGAACCACACGTTTTTTTTTTCTTTCTTTTCAACATGAAATTACTTCGCGTGCACACGGAGAAAAAATCTGCTTGGAGTCCAACCTAGGGACTTGATTGAAGGGACCACAGAAGAAAAGAAGAGAAAAACTAATTTGACAGCACAGTTTGTGATCCTTTTAAAAGCATTTCAAGCCTGCAGTGACAGAAAAAAAATGTCCCAGTTGTACATAAAGTACAGCCACCGAAGAACTGCAATCATAATGAGTTTCAAGTCCACATTAGTGTCTTGATCGTAAGGATCTGAAGCCATGTAGTAACTGTGTGTATCTACACATACTGTATAAACACACAATGAAAGACCCATATCCACACACTCACAAACAAACAACTGTGGACTTGTGAGTTAAAATTCCCATCATTACCGAAGAAAACGCCATTCAGCCAGTCCTTACATAAGGACACACAAACCCATGGGAAGACACAGGACTGCAACTGAGAGCTGTGTAATTAGAGAGAGAGAGAGAGAGCTTAACCCCGGGCACAGAAACAGGAAGATAGAGAGGGAATGCGAGGTGACAAGGTTGAGAAAAATCCTCCCATGTTAACCTGAAAGAGAAAAGAGAGAGGAACAAGGAGGGCAAAACAGCGAGCAGCTGCTGAGGATTTACATGCTGTAAATTATTCATGTAATCAGCTAGGAGCACAGAGATAGAGAGATGGAGACACAGACAATATGAGAAGAAGGAAAAAACACCAGGGCTGCAGAGAGAAAGAAAGAGATGGAAATGCGCCCACACAGACAGGTATTGTACACAGTAATAGACAACAAAGACAGAATGTAACTCTCACCTTGACAGCCCTGTCTAGACCAGGCGATCTTCCCCTCTGACTCTCACTCTGCCACACCTGAAAGAAACAATAAGTGCGTTTATTATTCTCTGGTTACAAGCACAGCTTCAGATTTCTGCCAACAGGTTATGAACAACAACTAAACTTGTACCACAGGAAGAAGATTTATCTTCTTTGAACTGGTTGACTGTTGACTTTTAGACATGTCAGGACTGCCAGGACTTTATTAGTCGTCCTCAAAGCGTCTGTATACGTCTGTTTGAAAAGCCCACTCCTGTGATCCATAGTGTGCGTCTGGCTTATGATCAAAACAAGGTCACTGCCCTTTTTGAAAATATCCTATGGTTTTGCTTATTAATTTACTTTAAATCCTAGGCAACAGTGATTTTCCCTTTAAGGTCAAACACACATTGCATGTGTTAGTGCTTCCTCCTGTACTGTGGGTGTGTGTGCAGTGCTGTGGTAAGGTGGAGGAGTGTGCATGAGCAGACTGGGTGACAACATTGACCTTATAAACTCCACCTGTTATCACCAAACTACTGTGGTGTCACTGTGTTGCTGTTTCGGACCAAACTGTGTCACACACACTGAGCTACTTCCTCTATGGGGGTAAATGTGCACCAGCCTCCAGTTTGGACATGTTCCATACTAACTGGAACATTGTGCACAGAACACCATAAAAAAAGAAATGAGTGAGCAATGAAATGCAGTGTCTGACTCCTCTAATAAGGTAATTTTATACTGTAGTTTCATATGCTGATTACAAATATCACCACAGGCAATATTCTGAGTATTATCACGGGAGCTGAACTGATGCAGAGTGTAAAACCCAACAGCAAACATTATGTAAAACTACAGCTCCCCCTGTTTGAGTATTTGAGTTTCATATTTAGTATTTAGGTTGATTAAATGCATGGCAAATGAAGAGTCATATTTACATACATTTTATCAGACTTTCTGCAGAATGAATCTTCCTGCCTTATTATAATATATGATTTACTTCTCTGCTTAAATTGATAGAAAAATGAAAGAAGAGCAGCAAAATAAGGTTGCATGAATGTATAATCAGAAAAAAAAAAGCTGCATAAAGATTTAGACAATGCCATTCCAAGGAGCAAATGTAATACATTCAGAAATGAATTTTTCTCCAGTATGATCTGGTTATTTAGTGTCAGACTGTCTCTTAAATTATGTCACCATTTGTCTCACACTCCCCGTGGCCTTCCACTATAAACTATGGTATACAGAATACATCAGAAATACCACATAAATAAAAGTAAATAACGACCTCGCTGCACTCATTGCACTCTTTTTTTGCTCGCTTATACACTCTGACGCCCAGGAGCTTTTTGAGAAGATGCTGATCCACAAATTCCCATGGGTTTGGTGGAGTGGACCAGAGCCAGTGGAAATTGCAAACAAACACTGGAGCTGCTGTGTGTGATGCGAGCACAAACAACCTCAAAGCCCTCATTCTCACACATCACATCTGCGTGTGCGATTGTGCATGTGTTTGGAAGTACGTGGAGGAAAGTGAGAGAAAAGTGGGAGAAAGTGAGAAAGAGATTGTGTGTGTGTGTGTGTGTGTGTGTGTGTGTGTGTGTGTGTGTGTGTGTGTGTGATTGCAAGGCCTAGAAGGCGTTTCAAAGGCATTACAGCATTAGATTTATGAGGGCATTCACAGTAACACTGGCAATTAAACAAAGATCCCAGCTCCTGTCAAAAGTTCATATTAGGTCTTTTTGTGGTGAGAGAGTGTGGGAGGGAGAAAGTGTGTGTGTGTGTGTGTGAGAGGGGGGGGGGGGTGAAGAAGGAGGTGAGATTCTGGGGCAAGTGAGAAACAGAGAGACATTGAGCAAAGGAGCAGAGGAAGCAAACAGAAAACAATTTTAAAATGGGGTAAGTGAAACCTCTCATGACAGGCCAAAGGCGAGAAAGGGCACAACCAACAATTCAAAGAGCGACCGAGAGAAGCAGTTACCAGCACCCCCCCCCCTCCCCTCCTGTCTCTCCGCCCCATAGCTTTAGTGGCTGAGCCCACACCACATTATGAGTCCCTGGGTTTTTTGTAATGGCTGGGTGTGTTCTGATCCCGCACTAAAGTCATCGGCAGTTAAGTCCCATTCCTAATTAGTGGTGGGAACCAGAATGAGAAAGGGAACAAGAAGATCGGTTGAGGAACAATTAAACATCAGTGAGGGAAAACAATATTTTCAAACAATATTTCACATCATGGTTTGTGATGGTGCCACATAAGCAGCATAGCATGTACTCATGACGCTGCGGATTGCAACTAATTACTGAGGGTATGTGTCACGCTGCAGCTCGCTCATCTTCCGCCTCATGTTTTGTGCCACTACTAGCTACAACCTCATCATATCGATCAACAGAAATCCTGTTATCTGACTACAGTTTTTGCACTGTTGGATTATTGATGGAGGGCATCAACTGAATCTTAGCTCTGTAACAATGGTGAAGTCCTGAGAAAGGTCAAAGGGTGCAAATGTTAGCAATAAAATATATGTGCGCAGATACTTCTATTTTTAGTGCTGGCATTTTTGGTGAATTTTACTGCTTTGCTCGCTCATGGAGCAGAATGCTGTGGTGTGCGTGAGACCACTTCAAACAGGATGTCCCATTTGAAACACGGTGTTTGATAACTAAAGATGTTTATCTGAGTGGCTGTAACAGTTGGAGAGTGAGCAGTTTTAGCAGATGTGTGGGGTGAGCAAAACTTTGAAGTCCATAAATAGGATGTGTTGAAAACATGATATATAATAGAGCAATTATATGGTAACATGCAGCACATTATGTGCATTCCATGATGCCAAATGGCATTTCTGTTGTTCAGATCACAACATGGCACACACAGAGAACCACATACACACTCACCTGCCCCAGTGGCTGATGTTTGGACTCTTAAGAACGAGTCATGTGAGGGCGTCAGTGCTGATATGTACAGTTTTAATTGTATGGTTGGAGTCTGGAATGAGCGTGACTGAGACGCCAGTTATGGGAACAAGGCAATTAAAAAATCGAGGATTATAAGTGCAAATTCAGTAGCTGTCTCTAATGGTATTGCCAAAGAAACAACACTTTTAATGAGTAATTCTTGCCAATAAAGGTAGCCGTATAAATAAGACACATTCGCACAGAGATATCATTTTAACCTCGCTCAGTGGTTAAATTTTGTTCTGGTCAGAGGTCAGAAACAAATCATTCTGCTGGCTGCAGTTGACAGTTTGGCCTTCTAGACTTTCTTTTGACTAACATCACTTGCAGTATTTGTGTTGTACCCTGAGCGCTGAGCAGCTTCTCCTTCTTTATGAAACAACCCAGATCGCATATTTCTTCATGAGCCTTCAAATGTTGGATTCTGAACTGCTGACAAAAGGCTTTAAAGCACACTAAACTCACTTCAAGGCTGCATATGTCAACAGTGACTGCTGTTCCAAGTCGCAAATGTTATGTTTTTTTTCAAGCACAATGTTGTCTGCAAGTGCAGCCCAGTTCGTACCTCAGTACACGTGTGCAAGAGTCCACTGCCAGAAGCAGAAAGCTGCACGTACTGTAAATCTCGCATGACGCATATCATAACATTTGAGCATGTGAAACTATTAGTTCGAAGACTCTAAGATGTGGCACAGTGATTCAGCAATCTATCATCAGTCTACTGCAAACAGACTGCGAGAGTGAGCTAATGTTTGTCTTTGCGTTAATTGATCTAAGCTGCAAGCATGCATTTGGCTTTTGAATGACTGTGAGGCAACGGAGTCAGGTTTTGATTACGGGCCGCTCTGGGTCCCGAAATAAAATTCATCCCGTTGCTTGAAAAATAAACAAGTTTCCATCTAGTTTCTGCTTTCTCGCATTCTTTCATTTCTCTCTCTGCCTGTCTTTTCCTGCTGCTCTCTCTCTGTCTCATGGTTTCCTCTCTTTTTTTTTTGTCAACACAGTTTTTCTCAGTGTTATGTTCGAAGTCAAATATGCTGACTCGCAGCAACGCCGTGATGTCAACACAGTGGAATGCACCTCCGACTCCGGAGGGGTGGAGGGGCGAGTTAATATTTGATTGACAGGCGGTGAGTCAGGCAGCTGAGTGTGGAATGTGTGCCGAAAGTCAGAAAAAAACAGAGAGAGATTATGACTGATTGACTGTACCTACTGAGCAATTAGAGTGAGATTAATTGGTTGGCTGTCATTTCATTGGGCTGTTATTAGCCTAGGTGATCCTCTCTGGAAAGCATTTAAACGAGCTAATTGACGTAATTGTTCTGAAGACAGCAGAACTCCTGTGGTATAACAGAACACACTTCGCCTTTCTATTTCCTCCGTGCGTTAACAATGAACCAAATGGTAATTGACAAAATGTCGCAATTCAGAGAGAGGAGGCAGCAGCGACGGAGACAGATGAAAGATGGCAGGAAGGGAGAGAGGCAAGAGGAAGAAACTAGACAGGGTATGAGTGTGTGTGCACGTGTGTGTGTAAGTGTATATGTGTACAGTATGCGTGTGCGTGTTCAAACAGCATGGAGTTGAGGTCATGGAAACTTAACTGCCTGTGTGTTTTGGCCTGTGGATTAGCCAGGACATGCCTCCACTCTGGCTGTAATGCTTCTTTATCACTAACACACACACACACACACACACACACACACACACACACACACACACACACACACACACTCAAGGTCAGGCTTGGAAATTAGATCAGTGTTTGAATTGACCTTGTGAGGCCACATCTATAAAGCAGTTAAAAAGTGTACAGGATTTATAAATGATCCATCCAAAGCACTAACATGTATCACAGCATATTCTTGTAGCTCAAGCTCATTGTGAATTTATGATCTTGCTAACTCATACACTTTAAATGTTGATACTGCTGTTAATATTTAAATGTGTGGTAAATATTTGATTATTTGTGTATAATTAATGCAATACTTACTGCATTATTGTAAAAAAGGAGAAAAAAAGAAACCTTGAGCATATATTTTTAAACCTGCCTGATAGAACATTTACACTGTGCAACATGCATATCAGTGTAGAAGATCAGCAGGAGCCAGCCTTCAAAATAAGCTGTCATGGAGATTAGCTGACATCAGTAGCATTCGAAATTTAGCCGAGTTTATCGTTCATTAAAAACACATCAAATCATGTGACAAAGTCACAGCGAACTGTGTTTTTCAGAGATGTATTATAAACCAATTAAAAATACAGAATCTCCAAGATGATCAGCCTGACAAACAAGCAGAAGAGCAGTAGATGTATTCACTTACATCTTTTTTTGCGTAACTTCAAGTAAAGCAGCTTCTGTTTCCGGATTTTGTTTAGATCCTGGGGATCTGAAGAAGCAGCTGGATGAGTGCACATATTTCAAGCATTTTATCAACAGACGTGCTAAAATAAGTGCAGAGGACTGACACAATGCATCTCTGCAGCTCCTTTTCATGTCAGAAGTCCTCTAGATGATCACTCTTCTGTTCGGCTTTGCATTCAGCCCTCATGCATATATATTTACAAGACATGGAGTTAGCTAACAAAATACAAATGCTTGAGTGAAGCACACATATATAAATTCCTCTAAGAAGAGCGTGGCATGTCTCTAATTACATGACTCTAGATGTGCCACCTTAATATAGGTTTCCCAAATTAAGTTATGTGCGTACTTACAGTACCATATACAGTACCCTGCTTCATCTTGCCCCATCTGGAAGCATTTGAAATTATTGCAGCTAGCAGAATAAGCAAACGCAGATGTTTTTTTAAAGAGCTGTAATATTTTATCATGTAAACTGTATACAGTCTGAATGTTTTAAAGAAATTAAAACAGTAAAAACAGGCTTAAGGAACTCTAAACTGCTGAACATGTTTCCTGTCCAGTCCTATACATTCTCAAAGAAGATAAACTCCACCCACCACCTGGAACGAATTACAGTAGGTTACAGTTGGGAATATCTTTCCCTCAGTGAACAGGAAATGGCTTATTTCTCCTGAGTAGACCCTGCCCCAGCTAGGGAAGTGGCTAACCACATGAAGCTAGTGCGATCCAGTCTGTTTGCACACAGTAATTTGCACAGGTGAGAGAGGATGGGCTGCTGGGATGAATACAGCAGAGCCTTGTTGAGTCCCCCACCGCCGGGGAAAGGAGGCCGTTTGGAAAAGTCGTGAATTCATTTCATTCATCAATCCCAGATGAAGATTTGTTCAGGATTTTAATCACATATGTAAAACAAATAGTCCTGAACAGTTTTATAAATAGAGTTAAACAGAGTAGTTCAGGTTAGGAGCAGTAACATCAGCAATCAGGACAGCATCATTCTAACTGACCACATGATACAGAACACAGCAGTTTGATGAAACATGCTCTCAGAGCCTCAGTTAAGAAGTGACCTTTAAACAACACCTGTGAAAATAAAGTTACAACCACTACCACCTTTTGTCCCGGGAGCAAGATAATCAGGGTGTCATGGCGGCTCCCTTCAAAGCTAAACTGTCATGGGTTTGATCCTGACCAGGGTCAACTCAGGCTTTTTTGTAGTTTGCTTGTTTTTCATATGTTTGTGTAGATTTTAACCAGGTGTTCCAGTTTCCTGCAGTTCAAAGACATATCAGGTGAATTGGACTGGATAGGAACTTTCCTATAGTGTGCAAGGCTCCAAATATATCTCAACTCAACAAATCACAGACGTATTTCAGCGAAAAATAACCTGCGTTTGCAAAGATGCTGAGGGATATTTCGGACCGGTGTTCAACATCTTCCATCGGCACTGGCCTGGCCTCTTTTCTTGGCTTTCCTGCGGACAAGCGGTCAAGTGTCTTCATAAGGTCTGCTGCAGCGACTGCAAGTCTCGTGATAATGCCGCGCTGCCGCCGGCAGGGCGAAGACACACAAAAGCTCCTGCCTGACCTCGTCACATGGGCCTCGCAGCGACACAAAAAGACAGGCAAACACAAGCGCACGCAGACACACGCTTGCGAACGCTCTGACATTGGAGCTCCACATTATTGCTGCATTTGCTTTGAGATGGCGACTCTCGCCGAAAGAAGTGATACAAAGAGTCCGATCTGGTCTCAATGTACAGTAGCTTCTTTCTTCTACTTGCATTTTTCAAAA
Source organism: Chelmon rostratus (assembly GCF_017976325.1). Lineage (NCBI taxonomy): Eukaryota > Metazoa > Chordata > Actinopteri > Chaetodontiformes > Chaetodontidae > Chelmon > Chelmon rostratus. The sequence goes on from NC_055665.1 coordinate 21,600,508, forward strand.
GCTTGGTCAATTTACATGCATCTTTTGAGTTAACAGCCCTTTACATCTTGTTGCAAGCTCCATTTCTTCATTATCACTTCTTTATTCCGCCTCTGTGACCTCCAGCCCTCATTCACTCCCTTGAAATCTAACGTTGCTGACGTTACCTGATTACCTTATTTCTCCGTCAACCTTTCCCTTTTCCTGTACTTTTCTATCCCTCCTCAAGGTTGCACGAGAAGGTTACTTTATTGACTTTCTTTTATCTTCTGCATAACAACCTCGCATCCATCCTTCCTCCTGTGGATTTGCCTCTGTTACGAGGTTATTCAGACTTGTTTACAGCTCTCCGTCCCTCACTTCTCCTCCAATCTTTCATTCATCCATCATCATCGCTGATCGTCCATCACTGATACAGCCGTTCCACCATCTTTATCATCCGTCTTAAGCGGCTGTTTATGCTGCATGACTTTCTGCCATGCTGCTTACTGACCGTCCTTGCCTTCTTGGAGTACCCTCATTCGACTCTTTAGCCTGTCCTATTCAATTTAACTTCTTTCATCCCTTCCCATCCATGCATCCATCAATTCAGAGCAGACATTTTGAAGCTTGATACTGGCAAAAATCACCTCTTTCTCTTTCTCTCCATCCCTCCATCCAGCTCCCTCACTTTTGCGGAAAGTTAGGTCGTATATTTGCCGCTAAATCTTTCATCACATCTCTGTTCCTTCCCATCACTCTCGCTCTCTCTCTCTCTCTCTTAGAGAAATTAGTTGAAGTTATTTGGGTTTGTTTATGTTAGTTTCACCTCTTATCCTCCCTCAATCCCTGCCCATCAACTTCCCTGTCTATTCCCCTTCCGTCCATCCATGTCTTGACCATATGGTGTAAAAGTTGTTTCATTGGCCGACCGCTCTTTCTGAGATCACACACAGACAAACGTTGTGGTCGATGCTTATTTCTCTCTTCAGATGAAAGGCTGAGAAAAAATCATAAATATCTGACCACAACAAACCGGGCCAGACAGTCAGCACCACCCCACATGATAAGACTCTGTGTTTGTGTGTGTATGTGTCTGGGTGTGTGTGTGGGGAGGGGGGGTTTGAAGGGAGACTGAGAGGCAAGCATATGCACACAAACACACGTGGTCACACACGCACACTCACAAACCTTGTCAGACGTCCATCTCACACTTCAGAATTTATTCTTTTCTGCTTGATTTATGCAGCAATCCCCTGTCAAATCCAACTTGCACGCCTTCTTCTGACTGACCGGCTGCCCTCAGTTTCTTTTCAAAGTGTAGAATTTCATAGACCTTGAGCGAAAATGGAAGAATGGGTGAGAGGGAGAGAGAAGAAGCACAGCTGAGGTAATAACCTGATTTCGCCTCAGTTGGTTTTGATTTAAGAAAGGAAGAGTGTGTCAGAAAAACAGCAGGCGCTCTCCTGTCTCGATTCCATGCCAGATTTTTGAAGAGAGAAGCGAGAGAGGTGCGGAGACACGGAATGAAAGGAGAGACAAACTGAACAAAGAGAGATAGAGACAGTGAATCACACCCCATGCCAATAAAATGAAGTCAACTGACACAAAGAGACAGAGATACCATTGAGAAAATGAGCGCACTGCAGAGGGAGACAGGGGAAGGGAGATGGAGAAGGACGAGTGGGAGGGTATTACCAACGAATGAATTTTTAATAGCACTGAGATCAGCCGTACCAGGAGCTCAAACAGAAATAAATACCTTAATTCAAACCTCTTTTTTTTTTTTTTTGAAAAAATGCCGCAACAGTGTGTTTATTTTTTCTACCGGGATGATTCTTAATCAGTCAGCAAACACGACAGTGTACCTGACACCAGAGAGCAAGGGAGAGACCCTGACAACGAGACAGGCAGGGACAGAGAGGCTTATGGGTAATTTCAGCCTTGCACGCCACTCACACCACGCACACACAGCCAGCTGATTACCCCAGGTGTCTGTATTCACACATGAGGAGCGTTTGAATATTAAACTCCTCCAAAAACATGTGTCAGCCCTCACCCATCTGTCTGTCACCCTGCAACGCCCTGACAATAGCACGAGCACAATTAATGTAAAGCCGGGAGGATGTGCCAATTTACCCCCAATTTCCTGCTTACTGCATCAGACTTTTCTTTCAAATGTGTATTTTTTTAGCATAATATATGAGGCGTGCCATTTTCCCTGCCAAAAGCACCTCCATATCGACAAGGATGTCCCAATTTGCCGATTTTGAAGTACATCCCGATCTGGCACTGGCAATGACAAGTTTAGCAGCTACATTCAAATGTACATCTCCACATGAAAAGGCCCTTTGCGATTCACATTATTTTCTTGCAGCTATGTTTTGTTTCAGCTGAAATCTGAAAATAGTTCCAGCAAAGACACTCTACTTTACTAGCAGTTGTCCAGGTTTGTCATCTGAGCAAGGTAACGGCTAGTGAGCCGTCACCAACGTCATTTCGTTTCTACATTCTGCCTTGACGTGAATCCATTTTGCTTTCTATCAAAGTTGCTCGTTCGCTGAGGCCGTCCTCGACTTGAGGATGCAGAGTGACGGGATTAAAAGTCGTGTTATGTACAGTGAGGAGATGAGAGCTTTGTTTACGATATTAAGCATCGCAAACATGACAGCAAGGTCAGGAATATCAATGTGCAGCTTAAATATGGACGGATTCACCTTTGATTCTGTTGCATTACAATGCCAATCCTTCATTAACACAGTATGTATTTTCTAATAACAGGTGTCAATCAAGTGTCAAACGTAGCCTCATTCTTCTTCTGTGTAAGGCTTCATATGTGACACACATCACTGCCTCATATATCTGTGTAGATATATCTTGTATGATAATAACATCAGCATACAATTTATTCAGAGAGACCAGAATAAAAAGCTGTAAGTACCTCTTTTAATGGGCTGATAGAAACTGCTTTCTGAGAGGCTGGGGCTGTCAACAAAGCAACTACAGGCATAGTACAAAACAACTAAAACAAAGATTCTATAAATAATGGAAGTTAGTGGGGTGCCAGGAAAAGAATCCCCAGAGTTATATTTGCCTAATCATTTTACCAAAATTTTCATCCCTTGTGTTTGTTTGTGTTGTGCAATAATTGCAGGGGTTGAAGTTATCACTCACGAGCATGCCTTTGGAAGCAGTAACACAGCAGTAGCAACGTTAGGTGGAGCACAATTTAATGACAAACGTCACATAAGCACACTAATACACATGCAAACTTAATAAGGCACAGAAACACTATCGCTGACCCACAGTGTGCCTGTGCACGTTTTTCATATATTTGGCTAATATCCAGGGAACTCACGTGAGCTTGAATTCAGCACTGATTCTCGAAATGAGGTTGGAGTGGAGCCAAAAGCAGAGTGATGCAGGTGTTGTCAGTAGTGGAATTCTAATAATTCCCCAACCTCTGCACAAGACACAGAGGGGTACAATCGTCAGTGTTCGCGCTCCTGTCTCGTGCTTGAGATGTCCGTTGAGTTTTCAATTTTAATTTTAAGGCAAGGGATTGATTAAAATTCCAACCAGCAGTTTCAGAAAGCTATTCCAGTTTTGAAGGGCAAGTTCAACAGTGTGGTTTTAATGAGTAAAATGGATCAACAACCACTGAGGTTTTATGGTTTGGTTGTTGTATTCTCTTTCCCAGGGAGATGAAATCATAATGCAGCACACTGACCTTGTGCAAAATATAATTAATCCAAGTTGATTTTACCACTACATGCAATTCTTCTGCTTTTTTTTTTTCACTCCTTACTTATCCAGCTCCTCATATACTTTCTAACATAAAGAAGCAAACAGCCTCTTCTTGTCAGCAGCTGTCAGATTTCTGGTAGGATGCAGAAAGAGAAGAAAGAGACAAGACGGAGAAGAGAATGACTAAAAGGAAAATACAATGTTATTCTGTAAGGCTGCCTTTGTTTACCCCTGTTTATACTTAAATCCATGGTTTTATTGTTGCCTTCAGAAATGGTAAACAGCTCTCCTTTCCACTCCCTCCCTGTATCCAGTCATCCATCCAGTCATCAAGCTTTCTTCACTCTGCTGCTTAAGTTCTTTGGGCCAATTTCACCCTGTTTTTCTGCCTGTCTGTTGGCCTCTTCTCTTCTTTTTTTCTCTTTCTCTTCCCATCTTGGCTTAGTCTAGGTAGCAGATAACAAATAATGTTGGATTTGGGCTCCTTTGCGAGCATGTGTTTATGTGCATTTTAATATATATTACCTGCAATATTGTACATTATCATTACAGTGCAGCGCAGTTAACTAGCTGCCAACAAGTATGGCTGATCAGTGACTTTACATGGCAGCCATTGACTGTATATAAAGATGGACGACGCGTCTCCACTCCATCCACCAACCGCTGTATGAGGTCCAGCCCTTATACCTGCCCATCTCAGTCATGCTTCAATCACAGCTATGAATCATGGTGTCACGCCCCCGTTTTATAACATCAAAGAACAAATTAAAGCCAAACTTATCAGAAAAATTAACACCTTGAACATGCATCAGTGTGATAAGAAGTAGCTAAAATGACAGAAACCATCTAAGGGAAAAATGTATTTTAATATGTATTTTTTAGTCTGGCCCATGTCCCCTCTGCAAACGTGGAGGGGGAGGGGTTTATGACCTATGCATGCAGCCAGCCACCAGGGGGCAATTAAGAAGTTTCGGCTTTACTTTTGGTCAGCTGTCTTGTCGTCCATGTGTGTAAGCAGTAATGAAATGGTAGTAGTACTAGTTTTAGCAGTATAGTATGTTTCACAGTCTTTTAAGGCTTCTGTATAAATGGGACCAACATACGTACAGACAATGTGTGTGCATCATTGCAGTAAATACAGAAATTTACAGTAACACACTTAACAATATCATGCGGAGGCGGTGGTATTCTTTCCTGCACCTATTCTTATTATAAAGGGCACTTACAATGACTCAAATTAAAAGTCCCATTAATCCGACAATGTAATCCCTCCATTGCATGGAGTGCTCTATTCAGCCTGAGTGTGGATTAGAGAACACTGAGACCCTGTGTTGGTGGTCACTGGTGTATAACACCTCATAAAGATAATATGTGTGTGTGTGTGTGTGTGTGTGTGTGTGTGTGTGTGTGTGTGTGTGTGTGTGTGTGTGTGTGAATATGTGTGTGCGTGTGTGTTTCCTGTTGTGCTGGTGGTCAGCATTGCATGGCTCAGAAAACTTGTGTGTGTGTGTGTGTTGGGGGTATGTTGTACATGTGGATAATGTGCTTCTTTTCTTCCTTTGTGGTTACCTGGTGAAGGGGAAAATCCCTGTGAGGTGGTCTTCTCGCAATGTGGACTACAGAGAAGGGGACCTGTAAGAGAGGAAACAGTGAATTAATTAAAAAGGCCCCTGAGTCGATACACATATTTCAAGTCAGAGGGCTCAGAAATGTGATGGGTTAAAGGGTTTTAATGGACAAAGCAAAGGATGGGCCAAAGATAATGTGCCACCATTTGCACGTGTTGTAACTCTAACCCATCCATCCAAAGGTTTGCGGAATTTGGTAAAGCCTGATGCATGCTGACCATATTTCATGTTTTCTTCAAGCTCATTTCATTTATTTTGTGTAATTGTTCCCCGTGTTGTCACACACTCATTCAGAGGTTTTTCTTTTTGGGTCATATGATCTTATTCATTCTAAAAATCAACTCTGACTAACAATCAGCTTTCTTACTTCAAAGGAATTCAGTTGACAGGACACTTTTTTTTTGTCAATCACCCTCCTTCCTCACCCTCTCTCCTGCAACTCATCATATTAGTCACACAGTGGCCTTTATTTGTATGCGCAGTATCTCTAAGTATCTATAAAATTCCGACCCTCAGTGAGAAAGAGAGCAAATGCACCTCTTGACCCCACCACATCTCATTCCCTGAGATCATTCGTTAAACACAAATTGGAACTGGTGGGCAAAAACGCAGATGGCGAACGGGAAACTGGAACAGTAATAATAATAAACATTTATATCCCTCTGCTGCTGAATGGGAAAATCTATACCATGCAGCCTTCATACAATCACGAAAAGATATCGGTCAGAGATGCACGGCTGCACAGCTCTCACTGGAGTTTGGAATGAATGTATTCATCTAGCACAGTTGTTGCATCCCAAATGAGGACAATCTTTAAAGGTGGTCCTAAACATAAAAGTGGTTTCATTTGAAATGACGATGCACGGCGGTTTGTGCGTGTGTGCATCTAAGAGACGTACAGTACATATATATTCATGGCTAACTTTCATAGCCATGAAAACGTGGCCCACATGCCCACAGTGGCAAGCAAGCAGATATTATTCCATTTCATCAGCACCATGAACTTATTGCACAGTAAGGCTGAATGTTGATTTCATTTCATGGGACGATCAGCATTTTTTAAAAACATCAACCTCAATAAGCAAAGAGTAACAATTAGCTGTTACTGAAGCCGCGCTTGCTTGCTAGCTGTCGCTGCATCACTGAGATGCATTGCTTGTGGAGCGGCACCGACATCTTTCCATTAGGTCAGCACTTCGTGTGAACCTCGTGTCATTTTCCGCTGCAGCCATTTTTTCCATTTGTGCGGGCCTGCTGGAATATTTCTCCAGCCCACCAAAGCAAAGTATTTTCAGGAAATCTTGCCGTATTAATGCTGCATAGATGTGCCCCGGTCATGCTGTAAAAAGCACGGGTGGGCACGTACAAAGTGTCAGGTACAGTGCAGAACAAAAATTTCCTAATCCACTGACTCTTTGCTATTCATTATTATTTCACAGGGCAGCCGTCCCAAATACATAAGGCCCCTACCCTGCTCAGCCCAGTCTGCCAAGCTCCAACTCTGGGTTTGATGTTCCTCCAACATCCAACAGGCTATGATTATTTCATTCCTTTTTTAACATAACACATCAATTATTCAACCTTTGCTAGACCAGATTTGATTTTTCTCTTTTTTTTTTTTTGATTTAACAAAAATGACTCTGTGTGTGTGACTGTGTGTCTATGTGTGTGTGTGTGTGTTTGTGTGTGTGCGTCCACCCACCCATCTGAGGGGAGACTGAATATAAAATGTTCCACAAAGATAATACCTCATGCCTTCGATGATTGATGGGTGGTGAAGGGGTGGAGCAGAGGAAGAAAAAAATGCAAGTACTCCGGAATAAATGATGACCTCATTAGCATAGGATGGCGAATGCTCCTCTCGCACTACGACGCATGCGCCTCCCATCCTCGAGGCAAACTGTCCACACAACAAGTGTAACTGTGACAGTGGATGGTGTTTTATTATACACTGAACCAAATGCATTACTCCCAAGTTTTGCAGTGCAGTTAAGTAATTTCAAATACCCATTGGGCAGCAATAGTAAACTTTCACTCTATAAATGTGAGGAAGTCCTAAAAGTTATAACTTAGTCCCTTAAGCATTTCATTGTTAAATTAATTAGCTTGCGATGCACAAGCCTCTCATTAATTCCTACCTTTACAAAAATGATTCCTTTATCCTTTGGCCTCATTTCCTCTCTCACTCCCCCTTTCTCACTCTCTCTCCCTGTCTCTCTGTCCCCTGCCATTCCTCTCCTCTCCTTACATCCTCATCGCTGCTAATGAGCCCACTTAAATCTATGCCAAAACACAAACAGCAAGAGAAGAAGAAATAAGTGCAGTGCTTACTGGAAGCTCTGTTTGTTAACGGATTCATCATGTGAGCTGTTTTCAATAAATAATAAATGCAAACGCTGACTTTTGTCTGCAGACGAGACTTCGGGACATGAATTATGCATTGTTATTCCTGGATAGGGCAATACAGGGACAGGGTGGCAGTGTGTGTTGTGTGTGTATGAGTGTGTGTACATGAGGTAGATCCTTGGTACACACTGTGAATGCCATCTCCGAGGCTTTCAATCAAGGCGCTTATGTGGACACAACTCACTGTGATTACATGTCTTAAGACATTGTTTTGTGTGCAAATACATACGCGGTTCAAACCTTAAGCTCCTGGAGGCTCATTTTGACTTTGTGTTCAAACTTCACTTAAAAGGATCACAGACTGCACCATTCAGTCGTTATTAATAGTTTATCTGATGCTAATCGAGTCTCTTGATTGGTCAGGACGCGTGAGTGTGTGTTTTCACTCATTCGTCCTGTGTGTGGGAGGTGTGTGAGGTGGCCCTTACAGCACATTTGTGTTTACAGTATTTTTCCATTTGATCTCTACTCTCTCCCTTCTCCACTCTTCTCCTGCTGTTTCCTACTCTGTAATCATTACAACAACAAAGGAAGCTGCGTTCCCGCTAGACAGCGGTAAGGTTCCACTAGCGGTGCTAAAATGTATGTGTGTGTGTTTTTTTTTTTTCTTTTCTGCTTCTCGTCTGTTGTCACCGGGGAACATGAGTGAAAAACTTGATTGAAAATCAGGAAAAAAGGGAATAATTACAAAGAGGAAAAAGGCACCCATCCACCCGCGACAGCAATCATCAGTGATCTCTGCTGTCATTTCACTCCGCGGTAAATAATTCATCAAAAGAAACAAAGGGGAAACAAATATGCAAATAAACCCCGAAAAGGCCAGTAACATCGGCCTACCGCCACATGGGAAGAATAGTAGTGGATTATTATCGTGGCAGGTTACGACTGTGATGAATCTGAATTCCTCTTGTTTCATCTACCTTGACAGTACTGAAGTCACACATACACAGAGAGAGAAAAAAACCTGGAGGGATTTGAGGGTTTGATTGAGGAGGGAGGCATGGATTAAGGACAAGGGGAATGGAAGGATTGAGGGAGGGGGGGGAGGAGAGGCAGGGAAGAGGGGTAGTCGACATTGGAGGGAAGAAGAAAGAGATTTGGGAGGGGAAGGGAGGAAAGGAGGGAGGGAAGCTTTTGAGGGTGTATTCGACAGTGCTGTGAAAGGTAGCCATCAAGGGCTTTGATGAAAAGTGCAGGCCTTCTAAAGCTTAGGAGTGACAGCATATGATTTGGTCAAAGCATGAAGCTTTTCAAAGGTAGACATCCTCACTCCCAGTCATCTCTCTCGGGTTGAATATAACTTTTGGGCTGAGCTGCGGCAAAATTCGGAATTGGTTTGACAGATTGACTGCATGTGGTATTGTCGCTGCGACTTACGGACAGTAAGGCTGGCTGGAAATGTAGACATCCTGAAATGAAGGGGAATTACATGTAATGTTTCAACGACCTGTCCCAGATCAGCAGCCGTGCAGAAAGCCACACTTTTTTTTTATCGAGGAAGTGACATAAGACGTGCGAGTCTGTATGCCTAAAAGAAACCTCATTATCATTGCTCTTGGGTCTTTAATGGTAGCCATACCGAAGTGCCTAATAACAGTTAAAACAGCATGGAATCATTTTGTGTGCGTGATTGTCCAGAAACATGTCTGCTAAAACTTTCAGCTGCCCTGACTCCTTCCAAAAAACAACCTTAAATTCTATTTTAAGCCAGAAAGCACATTACACATTATGAATTCAGCCTTTTCCATCCTTCATGCTACAAACACGGCCCTTGTGCATGTTATGCTGTATGTGGTTCCAACAATGGGTAACACCTTAACACATGGCCACTGCTATGCCAGTGGCCGCATAGTTTTCCTGGAGTGCTGCTTGAGGCCTATTAGCAGTTTGGCTTGGTAACAGCAATATGGACAGGCTCTCTGAGCCAACAGTCGTTAAAGCTGAGGGTTGAGGTTTACGGTCCCAGGTCAGTGGTAACAGGCAACTAGCCTGTCAGATGACACCAGAGTGTCAGACACCCACACATACACACACACACACACACACAAACACACAAACACAATACATTATTTTGGAAATAGCATGCAATTTAAACACCTACGCACATAGACAGACGAACACACTCATGATAATGCTCTTTACATGTAAAAGCATGCATGTGCACAAAATTGAACACGCATGCCTGTGAGGCTCTTGTCTGATAATGGCGCCTAGTTCGCTCTCTTGCACAGTTATTCACACACACACACACAGACACACAGACACACACACACAGATAATAGTGTCTAATTTAGGCCCTCATATCTGTAGAGTTCTCCAGAGGACTAGACCTCATCAGGAATATATTGGTGACCTACATACTACAGTAGGAACACACAGACAGACACACACAAACACACACCAGCATAACTGCTCATGCTCCTATACTAGAGACGCAGACATCCACAGTACTTACTGGCATCTATGCATGCAAGCAGACACAGGCACAGAAACATGCCTCTACAGCCTGGCTGTAGCTGAGCCCACACAATCAGACACACGCAGAGCCACAGACATGCAGGCGTACAAACATGTCTACAGTATAGGCTGTATACGTGTCTGTGTCCACCCACTCCAAAAAAACATTTGCAGACAAAGTGTACGCAAATCAGATGCACTCCCACATCTTCTTTGAAAGGTCAAAAATGTCCCTCTAAAGCCTTCATGAAAAATAAACTGAAAAGAAAAACATATCCATAATGTATCCTGAGAAGCATGTAATGATGGAAGGAAAAGTTGTACAGATAATATTCAACTGGTGAAGAAGGGGTCAAAAGCATGTTATAGCTTGGTGCTTTATGTAAGAGGGGTCTTAGGGGTAGAACTAAAAGTTTACAAGTCAACAAGATTAATTCAGAAATCTACCATAGAATGAGATATCAGCCATATCATTAGAAATGAAACAACATGAAATACCCACTCCTGACATGACGTAAAACATTATCCAAAGTTCATCTCATTTCATTTTACAGCCGATTCGACAGCTCAACAACCAGCCTTTCCTAAAGCTGCTTCATTTAGGATTCTAGAATGAGACAACATACCTGAATGCGGTTTTCAGTGGATGTCCACTTTAAGCTGCCGCGCTTTTCTGCTGGGGGCAGATCCGCCAGTGAGATGATACAGCAGCTGCAGCATGTGTCTGGTTGCAGGACAGGAATCACTGTATCTATGCTGTATTATGCATTCTGTTGGCACCAGACAGACCTCCAGTCATCATTCATCATTCATGGGCATCGTCTGTCAGCTTCACAGTCTACTAAATGGCCGAGAGGACCTGACAGATAGTGAGAGAGAGAAAGAGAGAAAGTCTCAACCAAACATACCAGAAGGCCTGACTCATGCAATTAGACTGACTCATAAATTCATTTATCACCACTGCAAACACCTAGATGGAGAGTAAATCAGAGACATTGACCAAGCGGGAGATAAAGAGACGAGTGAGATGTGTTATGGCACAAAAGAGAGAGAATATAAAGGAGATGGTGATCATTACTTCTATCAGCTGGGTTTTATAATCTTTTAATGACGCCATGCCATGATTAGAGACAAACTATATTCAGTGGCAGGCTAAAGAGACATATCCCAAAGGGTGGAGACATACGCAGGCATTTATGGATGGCTGTCTGCTCAGTTTGTAAATGGCTAAAAGGACCTGACTCATACGCAGCAGTGGTGGCTCTGGATAAAGGAGAGGGAACAGAGGCTGAACCTCAAGCGGTGCAGAAATAGGCATTTGAACCAGCATGGAAAGACATTAAGTATTTTAACGTTTATGGGTGTTGACAGGAACTCGGCTCAACGGTGAAGAGGACCTGACTCACACATTGTGGGGACTTTACTTAGCTAAAATGTAATGGCAGCTTCTGGAGCTTGTGTTGGACCACAACTGATGGAGCACTCGTTCGGTGAAAATACAATTAAAGCAGACGCACTTCCCCACCCACACTGTCTTTACAGTGAGTGACACAAGATTGTGTTTGGTTTTATGTTTGTCAATTGAGACCAACTAAGGATAAATTGGGATTTCCAGTGACACAAAGATGAACAGACACACAGCCCTTTATTTGACTTATCAGACATGTAACATTTCACCAAACTTCTGTCTCTGAACTGGAGCTGGAGACGAATCAGCCGAGAAGGCGATCCTCCCTCATTCACAGAATGCACGTAGAAGGCAGCACCAGCCACTGATTGTTTAATTATCTGCTGCCTTAGTAAATCAAATTCTAATTACAGGCAGATGCGTGCGCAAACTGAAAGAAGTCAGTGCTTTCGTGTAAAGAAATCTGGCCCATTAGAGGTTGAACTCAGTAAGTCGGTGGAGATGTTTATCAAATGTCTGAATGTCGAGCAGACTAACATAAGGGAGACAGCTGCCCTTGAGGAGACATAAGTAGACTACTTTAGTAATTGTGGGCAAAAACATTAAAGGTCATCTGCTAAAAGCAACACGAGGCCTCACCTCATGCATAAAGTCCAGGACTGCAGACACCGACAGCACAAGAGCAGGGGTAGAAAAGTTGACACAGCAGTGTGCAAGTTCTACTTATGCCACAATATCACAGGATGGAGAAAGAAAACACATATACAGTATTTCCTATGCACATTGCAGAAAACAATGAGAATAAAATATGACCAAAGTTGTGAAAAAGTTACTCCGGGCTTCACAACCTTGCCAGAAAATGAAAAGCTTCCTTTTCTGTTGGGGGAACACAGCAGTATGGCAGGGCAGAAACTCGGTTTGTCTCCTGCTGCCTCGAGGCAAGACAGAAAGAAGACAAATCATCTGTGAACCTGCACTTACTGCAGCTGCCTTACCGGGAGTATGGATTTATCCTACCAGCTGGTATGGAGAAGAGAGAGGGGAAACTACAAAATCTTATTATGGAAATAGAGTATAATGTGCGTAAGACATTTTTATTATCTCTGCCATGGAGATTATGTTTTTGGACCGGCTGTATGAAATATCTAAAAACAAAACAGATTCCTATAACAGATCCATTTGTTTGTTGTGGTCTTTGGTTTGTGACCAAATAGCTGCAAAACTGGTGACATTCCCAGCAACCTCAGCTCCACTTTGTGTTTATTTGCCAATTAGCAAGTGTTTGCATGGTAACACCCTGAATTAAGATCGTAAACATGGCAGACATTATATCTGCTAAACATAAGCATGCTGTTATTGTCATTGTCAATTTAGCGTGACTGTTTATTCACCATTCTTCTTGCATATTTACTCTAATTTTACCCACTTAGGTACAAATGTATTTTTGTCTAAATGTGCTTGAATAAGCATTTATTTCTTTTTTTAAGGTTAAGGTATTCTTCATACCATGTTTACATTGAAAATAACCAATGTAAAGATTGCGCAGCCTTGGTGGGACCATGCACTCAGTGAGTGCTTTCTAGTTACTCTATATTTAACTTTATTGCATGCATGCAGTCAATTCTTTTCTTACCATCATCATATTTTGTTATGCCCACTGTCCTTCTTTTCTTTTATCTACTGTTTCCTTCTGTGAATGCTTAAGCAACACAAATGTTTCTTGTCATGCCAATGAGGCAAGTGGAAATTGAAAAAAAATGAATGCGGGGAGCGCATTGTGATGGTCATATGTCTCGATTGCGTCACGTTATTTTCATGAAACGAGGCAGAAAGCGAGGGGGAGGCAAATTTATATGGACAGAGAACGTATGAGATGCTGACAGACGGACACGGGGTAAAAGCGAGCGGAGCAGACAGGATTTTGTAATCATACATTCAGAGTGTGCTACCAAAGACCTGAGCCACTGTTATGTAAACCAGAATGAAACATTCATGAGCGAACCATCGTCTCGCTCGCGACCCACTGGGAATGAGTGCGGCAATGACCCATATGGTGGGTTGGCTACTATCTGAAACTCATCTATAGCAAACGGGAACACTTTGAAAGGTTCAGTGCAGTGGGCTGTTATCGAAGCCGGAGAGGCAGATGTGTGGGAGGGCAGCAAAAGGGACAACCTTCATTGGCATGAATGGAAAGGATCATATGTTGCCAGGGCAGCTGAGGTTAGATTCAAATGTTCAGGAAAAAGATGGAGAGGGGTGTTGGGGGTGAAGGGAGAAGATGAAGGACGGGGGTTGTGGGGGTGGGGTGGGTGCTGTATAAGGAGGAAGGGAGGAACGAGAAGAGAGACAGGGATTAGGCAATAAAAAGACGAGATCAAGAGACAGCTCTGACACGCTCAGGCAGCGCATGCTTTCTGTGAGCCTGGGAGCAGCTGAGCTAACCACACACACACACACACACGCACACATATGCACGAACGTTGTGATGTGGTTAGCTGTGACTTTGTCTCTGACTGGGTGTATATATATGAGATGTTTAGAAAGGGGCTGTACTGTAGGAAGTTGTGCCAGATCCCCAACACCACACCCCACCATCATAAGGAGAAGGGGACTTAGTGGGCTTCGGGCTTCTGTTGTGGTTTCTTTAATTCTCTCCCTCTCTTTTTTCTGTCTCTGACTCTCACTCTATCTCTGTCCTTGCTGTCTGTCTGTTTCTCGGACCAACGCTCCGCTTCCCTTCGGCTGTTTCTCTGCATTTTCTTCCCTCTACATCCATCGATCACTCTCTCATCCTGAACCCATCCATCTCTCACTTTCTCGACGGTAATACACGTCCATGAATAACATTCGCAGCGATCTAACGGCGTGGCATCTGCATTGTAACCAAAGCCGAGCAATCAACGCTTAGACAGGCAATATGAGGAGAGCTTTGAGGGCCTCCTGACAGTTTGCACACTGAGCCACTGGGGCACTATGGAAGTATAGGTTCAGATCCGTGCCACAAATGGTTAAAGAACATGATCTTTTGGGCATGTGGAGGCCTAAGTGCTGTAACATGAACACAGGAGGAGTTTAGATCATGACTGTAATAAGTATAAGAACCTCCTGCCAGATGAACCGCACCACTCTGTGATCATAAGGTGGTGGGCTTCGCTGAGGTTTAGGCCTTCTGTTGTGGTCGCTTTGTACTTCGGTGCTATTCTTTTTCTTTTTTTTTTCCGGGATTATCATGACATTCACTCAGCATTTCTCTATCACTCAACTCTGTCTCTCTCTCACCCCCAATCCCTGTTTTTTTTCTTTCTCCTACAGAATGTGATTTCAATATCCTTTAATGGCTCTAATATGATATGTACAATAACCAGAGCTACATTCTGTCCTTTGATTTTCTCAGACATACGGCTGCTCTTATAGTTTCTTCCCTCCTCCCTCTTCTCTCTCTCTGTGTTTTAATATAAACCTCGCTTTGTTCGAGAAGAAAAAAAAGCTACACCTCATTCGAACTTAAAAGGATTTTTAACCTGCCTTCTGTGTCACTAGCCACGCAGGCTGGATCAAGACTGCAGAGGTTTGAGTAATCCCATACTCACGTACACACACACAAATACAGACCGACTCCTGGGTGCACTTAATACACACATGGAACCTGACAATCACATTTTCTGTCTATATAAACACACTCTCTCTCTCTCTCTCTCTCTCTCTCTCTCTCTCTCTCTCTCTCTCTATCTATCTTACCAACCACCCCCATGGCCCTTCTTCCCTTTTTCCTAAACCTCAAACACCCACACACTGCCTCTTGATTCAATTAAACCACAGTCAAGTCTGGATTGTGACATACACCCCATGGAGGGAAGCGGGAGATGTGTATTTGTGTGTGTGTGTGTGTGTGTGTGTGTGCATCAAAAAACTTCATGACCTCGTTGACCATGGCCCTTCCTGTTCATTGTGGTAATGGAATGTATTAGGATGGACCCCCTAATACATTCTGCCTGCCTTTCACCGCTGTTCCCTGTGTTTCTTTCTCTCCATCTTCTGTTTTTTGTTATTTCTCTCCCTCCCTGTCTGTCTGTCTCTCTGTCTCACTCTCAATCTCTCTTCCCTAATGAGGACAGGGACCGTCCTCCCTGTGGGGAAAGGGGTCAGTGCCCCTGACACACGCGCGCGCACACACACGCACACACGTAGAGATAAACATACAGACATAGACTGCACACATGCACACACATGCAGACAGGACACATGCAGACATCCATGCAGATAAAATGACAAACCCCCACCACTACCGCCACACACACACACACGCTGCATACACAGACACATACTGACCCAGAAATCCCATCTCTATTATGCAGAACATCAGTTAGCTGATGGTGGAGCTGATTATGCAGCTACCCTCCACTAGCCCACAACTCCCTGTTGGATATCTGCCTTTAAAACCCCAATCCCAAATGTCTTTTTAGCATATCAATAGAGAATTATATATTCCTAAACAGTAGGACTTGCATACATATAGCTTTTCACAACTTTTTCATCTCGCCGTGCCACGTATGAGCCCATTTAAAGAAAAAGACAAGTTTAGGTAAATATTTCACACTAAAAACATCCAAAAGTAACATATAGCTGTGACGCTGAAATATTATATAGGGTTCTCTGCCATGATTTGTCTCTATCAGCATATATTCTATATATATTGTATAAGCAAGTGCAAGTATGTTAGGTTCAGAAATAATAATGAGTAATAAAAATAATAAGACATTTCATTGTTGGTCAACTCATTCATGAAATGATTGAATGATTAAAACAGGTCCTTAATCAGCCACAATTAACAGCTCTAGTGCTCTATGACAACACTTTAACATACATTATGTTCAGTGGCACTAGTAGAAATGTTACAGGAGTGAGGATTTTACTGATCAGATTTTGATTATGAAAAAAGTACATAAAACTTTGAATGAAGAAGTGCTAAGCGCTATATAAATGCTACCCATTTACATGGCAGTAAGGCCACAGGTGAAGCTAGAAGTTAGTTTAGGATTTTGGATACCTTTTTAATCAATTCAGCAACTTTAGTGGAGTAATTTGTTCCTGATTGCAGTGACAAACAATCAGTTTTTGAGCCTCTGACAGGCATCTTCTGTGGCCAATTAGACTCTCATGGAGTATATGCAGTGCCAGTAAACCAGGCATGTCCAAACTATTCCATAAAGGGCCGTGTGGCTGCAGGTTTTCATTCCAACCAAGGAGGAGCACACCAGGCTGGACTCATTTAATCATCTGATCTCAGTCTTCAGCTGATAATTAGGCGACCTCTTGGTTGGTTGGAACAAAAACCTGCAGCCACACGGCCCTTTGTGGAATAGTTTGGAAATGTCTACACTAAAATTACGGAAAACATTTAGAACTAATTCAATCTGAAATGATAGGATACGATATGATAGAATTATGAAAAAATCCAGGAGACAGCCGTGTTTCTTCAAAAGCCAAAATGTGACTTTAAAATCTGATTTTAGAGTGAAAACAGAATACTTCTAGTCATTCATTTCCACTTTTCACTTGCAAATTGTAACTTCTAAAGGGGTCAGGTTTCTTACTTTGGGTATTCCTAGTGGCCTGTCTCACTTAACATCGTGAGTGCTGAACAGTTATGGTGGAAAATTTGAGACATAAAAATCCCCTGATGGCTCACAGATGAGCTGATAGCTTCAGACTGAAAAACCTGACAGCCCGTCGTCTTTTGCTGCGTACTGCATTCATCTTAAATCTGAAATCTGCGGCAGCAGCACAGGAACTAACTTCAGATCACTCTGCAAATACCTTGGCTTGACTGGGTCCCAGAGGGCTCGCTTTATAGATTGGTGCAGTGCAGGGGTGAGGAGTGGTGACCCCAACAAAGATTGCTTGCTAAGCAAATAAGCAAAGTAATCTGGCTGTGTGTGTGCGTGCATATGCGTGTCCACACATGCAGGCAAGTGTGTGGACATACACGATGTGCTTGTGTATTCGTCTCCAAGTGTGTGTGTGTGTGTGTGTGTGTGTGTTTGCCTGCTTGCTCACGAGGAGCTGAGAATGTGGTCCCTCTTGCATGTTCATTGATAATGCCATGCATTGCCATTCTGCATGTTTTAGCTTGGTAATTGAAAGGCCATCTGTGGTCCACTGGGGAGGTTTAGTAAAGGGTAAACTACGAGGCTCATTATTTTAGGGGAAGGAAGCCCTCGGAGGCCAAAACATATTAGTTTGTGTCCAGTTTAACCTTCAGAAAACTCAATTACAGGAGGTAAGGTGTATGCATCTGCAGTATTCATGCGTGTTCTTTAGGAGTTTTGCAGACTTGCATACATGTTCTCAAACAACGGTAATAAAACAAAGTCCAGCTGACCTGTTGTTCTGGGTGGACAAAACCAGCTACTAATCTGACAGGCAATGCTGTCTTAGCCAAAACTTTGTCCGGCAGCACACAAAACAAAGCAAACTGATTACACGTAGTGAGTGTGTATGCGCCTGTGCGCCTTTGCATGTCTGCTGGGTCCATAAACATGGAAACAGACATGACCTGCATGTCTCAGCAGTTTCCTGTGTAAGCCGAGCTCTGTCTGTGTGTGTCCCCACGGTTCTCCTGTCACTCCTCGGGCCTGCAGAGCAACGCTCCCCACTCTATTAGTGTGTCTCAATGTCTGTGCACCAGCGCATGTGCGTCTGTCTTTACATGCATGTGTGTTTCCATCTGTCTCATGTCACCAGCAGTCCTCTCTGCGCCATTAGGACCTGTTAGGATCAAGGGTCATTTCTCTATAGGTCAAAGTTCACCCTTCAAAAGGTGAAAAGTCACCAGGGTCAGGTCTGGTGTGAGGCGACAAAGAACAAGCGCGCAGCTGAAGGCATGACAGCTAACACCTTTCGAACTTAGAGAGCATCCCACATGGGCAGCCTACAGTATAGTCAATATAAAGACATACCACAGTACTCTTTTATAGGTAAAGTGACATGGCAAGCTGGCCGGAGGGACAAGTGGTGACTGAACAATAGCCAAACAAGTGATATAAAAACTAATGACTGACTTTCAGTTGCCAATTTGAGATTAGATCTCCTTATGGCCAGCATTTTTGTGACCTTGTTCAACTCTTTGGCATCAAAAAAGAAACTGTGGCAAGCAGCAACGCCTGCCACTGTGTGACAGGTGATGTAAAAGGAATAAAACCGATACATGAACATAAATATTATATTTTCTTTCACATGTTTGCTTTAATTACCTGCCAAATAAATGATGAAATACGACATAGCTGTTAAATAGGCTGAATACTATAGAGGAATATTATAAGAACAATAAACATCTAAGTAAGGAAGAGTGAGGGAGAACTGCCTGAGACATGACTCATGAAGAAGCGTCTTGTGTCAGTCTGTGTTGAAAAGAAGACTTGAAAGGGGAGGAAGTCCAAGTTCACCCTGGAATTAAGGATAGGAGCTGTTTGGCTTACACACGCAGACATCCGTTAACATCACAGCACACATACACCGCCCATACAAATGTCTCACCCAAGCACTAAGTCAACCCATTCACCCAGCCCCGGCAGTTAAAAGTTTTCCCCTCCAGCTAAACTCAAGCCTGACCATAATTGAGTCTGCGCTTTCAAGTGACTTTATTGAATTCCACTTCACGGCTGTATTTTTATTGTTTTTATTTTGTTTTCTATACTGCTGCGTTCTGTTTCTTTGCGTGCGTTTTAATGTTTGACACCTTGGGAAGGCTGGTGAAATAAATGTCATTACGTACCGATATATTCTTTCCTTTATGTTTTCTTTTGAAGGCTCTTGTGATGGTGCTTACTTTTATCACTGCTGGGATATCTTCTCTGTTAAGACATGGTCATGGCAATGCAACCGCAAGGCTGAGAATTAGAGCAATTACTACAATGAGATCTGGTCAAAGCAAAGCCATGATGTTAACCAGGTTAACCATTATTACAAGCATCCATCCATAACCACAAAATGGGAAGGCACCATACAGTCTGTACCACAACCAAAACTCTGCCTGCATTGTTGCTTCATCGTCAGTGGTGATAACTGCACAGCCAGGGGTCACAGGGTTTGTGATCATACTGGAAAGAATGTCACTGAAAGATGAGATAAGAAGCAACTGGCAAACGAAAAAAGACAATTATGTCTCCTCTTACACACAAATATATTTTACATACCACAAATGGACATATAGTATATAGAAAGACAGCATGACAAATTGGATACACCATATGAACACTGCTGCCGCTGCACACACACACGGGCGTAATAAGGCTCTGGGTAGATGTTATCACAAAAGAACAAAGTAATGTTATCCGGCAGGGAAAGAGTCCAGAGCTGCTCCTGCTGCTTTGTCCCCTCCTTTATTTCATTGGCAGGCAAGGAACCTCTGTTGCCAAGGTGATACTTTGTATAATTTGGGGTCATTTTATTGAATGAACAAAGGCCCAGTCCGTGCAGTAATCAATAACTAGTAATGTTATTGGCAGTAATTGTCAAAAACCTTTCAATAGCAGTTGACTTCATTCTTGATTTCCCAGATTGTCTATGGATCACTCCCTCCTTCTGTCTCTGTGTGAGTCTGCAGGGTGAAGCTTTTCTTTTTGCCCCTTTTGACAAAATGGTATAAAATAGGTGCAGACAGGTACACGGGGATGAATGTTGAAATATGTGCTGTATTAAAGCAGCATGTTGGCTGCCTCTAACTAATGTGTGTTCACGGTATCTCTGAGACATGTTTGATCAATTTTGAGAACATTCCTTGATAGTCCAGTCATGTTTTTCGGCCCTGAACTGCTCACGTTAGTGAAATCACTGAACCTCTGAATTTACTCCCAGCCCACACAAACACAAACCCCTTAAACCCCAGGATGTGTGTGTGTGTGTGTGTGTGTGTGTGTGTGTGTGTGTGGAGGGGTGTGTGTGTGCATATGTATGAATGTGTGTCCATCTTCTCTCAAGTTGAACAGGATGTGGGAGGTCAAAGGGGAAGGTCAAAGGTCAAAGCCTGACTAAATAATTACCAGATACACTTTGCTACGACAGACAGACAGACACACACACACACACACACACACACACACACAATCAAAGACACAGCTTCCCGACTATATGGGTTGTTATTTTTGAAACGTCTGGACAGTGTCTTCCTCTGTGACCCCCTTAAGCTTGTGCACATAACTTCACCTACACACAAACACACACTTGAACGTGCTCTCTTCCCCTCCCTGTCTCAGTGGCGTTCACACACCCACTCGCCCTCACACCCACAAATATAATGTCCTAGCCTAAGAGCTTGTCCCACTGACAGGCTATCAGTCAGGAAACAGAGGGGAGAAAAGGAGACGAGAGAGAGAGAGAGAGAGGCTGGGTGGCTAGACTTAGCCTGTCAGTCACCAAAGGTCAAGGGTCACGCTGAAAAGCCCGCTGACATGCATGCGCACACACACACATGCACGTACGCATGTGTGCACTCATACACATACAACAGTGTTCATCAAAACAAGGTCAAAAGTGGAGGGCAGACAGCTGGCTAGGTTTACGGAGAGAAAGAGAGAGAGCAGACAGCTGGGTACTTTTACTAGCGTCTGCCCTTTAAATAGAGACTGGAAGAAAGTTTAAAGAGGGCACAAGTGAATGTTTACAGCAGAGCAAAGAGGTGCAAGCACTTATTTCAATTGTTCTGACTTAATATCAGTAGCCTTCAAGAATTCATGAGCGCACCGAAAGGAAATAATTTGATCAGGGATGCCATAATGTAATTGGATCAGATTAAATAAAAACTTTTTGTCTTGATATGTTGCCACAGGCGTCACCCTCCTTTGCTGGCAACCTTTGTGAAGTGTTAAAACAGAGGAAGGAAGCAGGTAAAACAAAAACACTCCCTCTGCCAAATCCTCTGTTTTTTCACTCTCTGTCACTGTGGCACACCTTCTAATCATCCAGATCAGTCTAGACCGAGACACGCCATTTCACCTCCTGTCTCTGGACTAAAACTCTCATGTCCTTTTCAAGTCCACACCCGGGTAATTAGCGCCATAATGAGAAGACATGGGCAAAGAGACCTGGGCAGAAAATAAACCCACACGCGCACACACACTCACAGACAAATGGGTATATCTGCACACTTAATCACACAACCTGCACATGCTCACAAACACAAACAATGTCATGCAGTCAGACAGGTAAGGTTATACACACAGACAAGCGCTTCGCCGAGACTCTCACTAACCATATGGCCTGCTGCTCAGGTATTTGTGCTCACAAGCTCTGGCCAAGACAAATTAGACCTTTATTGTCTCTGACTACTGGAGAATGTGGCTATGAGGGCACAGACAAAAGAGCTGAGATCGGGTGGAGAGAGAGGATGGAGGACTTTGTGGTGGTTTTTTGATGCTAATGAAGGTGCCATTCTTCTGATATCATTAGCATCAAAATATGTTAACTCTTAGTTAAACCCTACATGTTTAGGGTTTAGGACTCCTTTGCGACTGCAGTGGTGTTGCGCTGCTCTTTGTTAGCTCATGTGCACCGAGCAGCACTGTGAACATTCTTTGCTTTCATTTTCGTTTGGTATCGTTTGAGTCTCTGTAGGCGGTGCTCGTTGCACTATCTGCTCAGTGAAGGTGGATACCCCGGGTCATGCTGTGGTCCCCAGATCTTTATCTGCTCATACAGCGATGCCACAAAAGACCTACTTGAAACCAGATGATTCGGTTGAATCACCACTGTGGAACATAAATTTTCAATTGAGAGTAGCAAAATGCATTTGTATGAAAATGTCCCCAGTGCCACTTTGCATTTGTTTTGATCTCTTTTCATGGAGCAGCACTTTCACCTGCAGGGACCCTACATGGGGAATGGAAAAGTCTGTATAATGTGACCATTCAGTTCAACACAAGAAGCCAGGCCAGACAAAACAACATGGGTGGTCAAGGTAGAGCAGCCAGGTGGGGTAAAAAGGAGGACCGGAGGAAAGGAGAATGGAGTGGACCATGTGATCAACACAGCGGGAAACCCAGTGGTCATTTCACCCATGGACACACACATACACACACCAAGTGATAGACTTACTGATAAAATGAAAGATGCATGGTTAGCCAAACATGGAGACAAACAGTGAGACAGGCCAGAAGCCAGATGAACAGATAGGGATGCATGCAAGGCTACAGTCACACACACACACACACACACACACACACACACACAGACAAACTGGTCAACATGGCCAGACAGGCTGAGCTTGCGTTGCCTGTGGGGATGATCTCGGGTGAGCTGGGATACACAGCGATCTGTCTTATTAATGTTGCACCGTCTCTGTCATAAAATCTACTTCCTCCTCACAACTCATGTAAGAGTAATGCTTTCCTTATGAATTTATATTATCATCTCATCTCGCCACCCACCATTGATCATTTGTGTGTCCACAAAAGGTGAATAATAAGTGAAGGTTTGTGTGTTTAAAAATTCAACAAAACATTATACTCTATTAAAGTCCACGTTTGATGCGATATCGGTATAGCAAAGGCATGCAGTGAATATAGAAGCAATACTAGGGTTAATATATCATTTGCAAGATCACTTATATCTTTTATAAGGCTGTGTCAAATATGCTACAAAAACCATCCATCTAACAAGTAATTTCATCTCACATTCAGCCTTCTAGACTGTGTGGGACCTTTTTCAATGCTGCACCTGCCTGCAACACAGTTTCTAATAAAACTGAGCCCCATCCCACAGGACAAATAAGACACACACACTGCCCTTATGGATGTTTTTAATCTAAGGAAATGCAAAAACAGTTTCTCTGTGGTTCACTAAGCAATCTTTAGAGGACTTATTCGATGCCTTTATAGCAAAAAAAAACACCAAAAACACCTTGCACCAGCTCGGAACAAAACATTGATAAAATCTTTATACATCGTGTTCTTATTTCTCCAATAGTTCATTTGGCAACGGCAATGAACACAAACCAGATGTTAGACCGTCAGATTTCAGAGCGCCATTGCTGGTGTTACTGTTATCAGTAATTCATGTTCGGTACATGTTACCAACTAGCATGCAGCTAATGTCTGTGTGCAGCTGGTACACTGGCTGTGTGGGGCATATAATCCCAAACAGTCCAGCGTGCGAATTATGTGAAAATGTTGCTTTATTTCTGAACACATCTACTAATTCTGATCTATATTTACTGCATGGCCATTTTGTGACATGCGTTGTGATGTGTGTTTAAAAACACTTATATTGGCCTTGGCTATGTGTGTGAGTTTATTCATCCACTGTGCATGTATTTATGGCTCCATGTCTGCAATATAGCCATTATCAAATAGTGCTTTTTACATTCTTTCTGTCTTGTGTGCTTATTAAGCGTCTACTACTCATGCTCACGTAGTAAAACGTCCTCCGTTTATTTTGATTTCTTTTGGCTTGACGATTGTGAAAAACTTGAGTTGTGCTTCACAAAGGGAGCCTTTTTCATAGCAGATTTTATTTGCTAAGCGAGGAAGGAGGATATTTGGTCCAAGAGCGAAAATAACCTAATTTTGTAATGAAATGAAATCTACCCAGTGTACTTGTGATGGTTAATCTATCCTCAAAGTCTTCTCATTCTGCATGTCTGCTTTAGTGGATAGATTCCATCCACATTTCACATCCACTGTCTGCACAGCTTCTCCACCTAAAAAGAAATGCTTTGAAAATAAGCGACAGCAAGATAGACGCGACACATGGAGAGCTGTACAGTGGCTACTAGAGCACTGTTATCTGTGCATTCATGTTCAGCTGAGCCAGACTATAACGGTGCATTATTACGATGTGGTGTGACAATCCAATCTGATGGCAGTAAAAAACTCCACCCAACCACACTGGGAGTGGAAAGATTTCATGCAAACGCCTTCTCTCTTGCTAAATCAGGCGAGGGGAAACGACGCATTGCACAATGGCTCTGTTGTATTATTAGCCCCTCCGAGGAAGCTACAATTGTCGGATCAGAGAAAAAAAGAAAAAAAGAGTAAAGTAAGTCTGGGAAAATATCAGCTTCCTGCCCAGGACTTCAGGGTTTAGCCTGAGTAAGTGCCTGCCTTTCTCACTGCTTCACACACACTTTCTGACCCTGTTCCTCTCTCTCTCCCTCCCTCTCACTCCACAGTTATTTGGCCGGCTCCTTGTTTACTCAGATCAGACTTGTCAGGGAAAAGCCAAGCGAGTTTAAAAAAACACACACGCACACACACTCGTGCGCACACAGACACACAGCGATGAAAATTAGCTGGCATCGAGGCACCACAAAACATCGCCGCTGAAACACCAACTGCACCAGGATCTGATTCTCATACAGCACACCAGAGATTATTGCTGTAATTTATGCTGACATAAATAAATCATTCCAATCTGAATGTGTGTGTGTGTGTGTGTGTGGAGGAGATGAGATGGAGAGGAAGGGAAGGAGGCTGAGGAGTGAAATGAGACACAGACAGTATTTCATTTATTATTATCATTATTGCTTGCTTTAATGGTCAGGTTTGGTTTCCCAGGAGCTCTTCTCAGCCTCCAACGCTCAGTGGGAGCAACAAGCTCTTACAAATGACAGAGAGAGAGTGAGAGAGTGGGGGAGGGGGGATACCAGGACATCTCCTTCCAACTTATCTGGTTGGTAGCCAGTCTGTATCTCCCCGGGGCAGCACACACTGTGTGTCTGACCTCAGCTGAACCCAACTGCAAGAGTAGTCTCACTGCTGATGATGTGGAGCTGAAAGAGACGGGGTTTGGAGGAGAGCTAAAAAGAGCAACAGGGAGGAGGGGGAGGGAACAAGCTCCCTTTGCATGTTCCTGACGAAGAGGCAAAACCAAAGTCATCCCACTAAACTGCTCTGAAAGAAATGTGGTAAAATTGATACAACTCAAAGAGCCAATATTCACAAAGCAATACAACTATACACTCTCCATTTGCTGAAATACTGGAATTGAGCACCACATGAAACAAAACTCTGTGAAATGCTTGATTGAGAATACCTCTGAGAGGAATCATCATTAAAATGATGTGCATGGTCATTGAAACATGATCACCTCAAGAAAACTGAGACATTTTGGCGAAATATGCTTATTCGCTTTAGAGTTAGATGAGACGATTGACACCACTCTCAGATCTGCATCATAACTATGAAGCTACACCCAGCAGCCTATTAGCTTAGCTTAGCATGAAGTCTGGAAACAAGGGGAAATACACATCACTTACCAGCAGCTCTAAACCTCACTAATTAACACATCGTATCTCGTGTTTAATCTATATCTGTTTCCTCGTTTCCAGTCTTTATGCTAAGTGAAACTAACCAACTGCTGACTGTAGCTTCATATGCAGCATAGAGATATGAGAGAGGTATCGATCTTCTCACCCAGCTGTCAAGAAAGCAAATACGTGTATATACCAAAATTTCAAGCTGTTTTAATTTTTGTTTGTATATTCATGATTGAGATAGACGAATATTGTAATGAACAGCATTGCTTCATTTTCTCAATGCACACTGCGGCTAAATGAATGATCCTCAGTTTATCATAATTTGCAAGTTAATGATTAAGGTTGTCTACTTCTGCTAGCTTTTTTTCTTCTGTTACTGAACTTTTTTGTGAATAACCACTCCTCTAATCACCACAAGCTGTGTAGCTTTGGCAACAGATTATTCCTAATAAAGCCAATAAACATATTTGAAGTTGAAAAAAACTTGAATTTGAAAGAGACAGAGAGCCGCTGGGGTGGGAAGGCAATGAGAGAGAAATGCATGATGAAATTAGACATGGGGGTTTGCAGAAAGAGTTGAGATCCACAGTCTGGGAATGAAAAAGAGGAAGGATGGAGTGATGGAGGGGCAGGGAGAGAGGGAGGAAGGAAGAGGAGAAAGAAAGAGAAAAGGCAGGGGAAGAAAGGAGTGGGTGTTCATAAGAGGAAGACGTAGTAAGGGAAATGATGGAGTTGGCACCAGGGAGCAAAGGTAGAGAAGGGGAGTGATGAGTTTGGAGGAAGAGTTCAGCAAAGGCCTTGGATCCAATCAAACGACTGTTTTTGATTCTGTTTTTCATTCCACCTAAAATAATGTTTCAGTAGTCAGTTGCTCATAGCTAAGCGCTAACCTTGGTCTTTGAATGGGTACTCGCTTTGAGCAAAACACTTCTCGGTGGCCCCAGATGAACTGTGCAAGCTCACTGCGGCTGTAGATTGGGAAACCAAGCACTGTGGGATTAGTAAACCTTGTTTCACTCTGGCAGCCCATGAAGAAAAGTCAGACTTTTGCAGATGGGGTTTACAGCTAGACACCTGATTGTTTAACATTGCTTGAGATATTTCACCCCAAAGTTGACCGAACGGAACCAGCGTTAGTTAGCAGGTGAACCGTGCATCAGTGAGCCACGCTGTTTATGAACTGACTATTGGGAGTAGACTGACAGTAAATTCATCAAATTCAGTGAACCATATTGCTACTTCCCAAGAGACTGTAGCTCTATAACACTGGTGAGGTTTTTGTCATACGGAAGTGGGCGTGGATTCATCTACAGTAGGCGGGATAAATGATGCAGCGTTTTTTTGATCCTCTGTACATACTGTACACTTATCTCTTGCACGAAAAATTGAGCAAAACACAAATTGTATCACATGCACATGCAGTAGCATTTCAAGTGCTTGATCTAGTAAAAGATCATTTACATTTTTTTTCTCTCTGTCTATGGGGCTCCTTACTTATCAGATAAGTGAGATACATATTCAAATTCCCTAAAATAATTACAAAAAAAAGGTGTCTTTGACAGCTCAGTGTTGATTTGGCCATAGAAAATTTCTTCAAGCTTTAAAATAATGCCATGGGACACTGTTGGAAAAGCCAGGAGAAGTATCGGTAGCAACCATCATAAATATAGGATACATGAAGAAACTGTATCTGAAATTTCTGCTCGGCCCGCAATAATTCTCATAAGAAATAAAATATTGATTAGGATCGATATGGAGTGTGTGAGGAGTACGAAAACAGAAAAACAATGAGTTCGACAAAGTGTGAGGTCTCAGTGGTGTGCCAAAAACAGTGTTTACGAGAAGTGAGCAAGAAGCACGTGCAAAAACAAACTGCACGCGCATGCCGTCCAGCACCGTATGCTCACGCTCCATTACAAGCATATAGGGACAAGCGCACACGGTCACATCAGATGAAGCAAGCATATGTGTGAAATTCCTCCGAGACAAACTTATCTGTCAGAGCGCTCCAAAAATACTCAGCACTCGCTAAGAGTGCGCCTTTCCGGCGAACACGCACATAACACAAACACCATTTTTATAAAAACGCCAACTTGTAAATATGCGTGAAGCCTCTAACAAATATCAAACAAAACCTGCTTGTATCAAGCTCTTCGCAGACTCATGCATATATGCATAAAGGTCCTCACATGCACACACGTGCAGTGAGGCTGTCTGCCTCCCACATGCAGTGTTCGTGACGCATAGGAAAAGTCATTAGACCCGTACTTCCTCTCCAAACAGAAGAGAAAGAAGAAAAGACCGTCTTACA
Source organism: Chelmon rostratus (assembly GCF_017976325.1). NCBI lineage: Eukaryota > Metazoa > Chordata > Actinopteri > Chaetodontiformes > Chaetodontidae > Chelmon > Chelmon rostratus. The sequence goes on from NC_055665.1 coordinate 21,628,677, forward strand.
TGAGACACACAGGAAATGTGTGGGTGAGTGTGTGTGTGTGTGTGTGTGTGTGTGTGTGTGTGTGTGTGTGTGTGCATGCGTGCGTATGTGTGACTTTTCGTATCTGCACATTCACACACGTGTCGCCTGGTCTGAAGCTCTACCCTGAGGGCTGGTGACCAGCATCTTGTAATTGCTCGCCTTTGATTGCTTTCATTGAGTAGACTACAGCTACAATTACAACCAATCAAAAACGCTTTAATGGCAAAGGGTCGGCTCGCTCAGCAGACAAAATTGATCTTGTGGGTTCAGCAGTTGTCCAGAGCCTCTCCCCTGAACTTCCCAAATTCAGCCTTGGCATAATTATGTTAAACTGGAGAGTACCTGCTATTAATATGCAAAGTCCGATACTTTTTAGGGATAATCATCATCTTAAAGTGTGCAGACAAGGTGGATGGACATCAAGATTATTCTGAATCTGAGCTGGACAGCTTAATTACTGTTACATTAGAATAACTTAATAAAGACAGATTGTGCTCTTCTTTAAAACACTCTGATCAGGCAGCTCTGATTGTTCATTTGTGTGCTCGATCATGTTGGATGTGTTTTCCAAACCGCACACCAAAACGTAAAACAACTAAACCCATGACTGGCTTCAACTGTAGATTTTTGTGTCTCACAAGTTTCATTTCTCCCTGCCTAAAGGTACAAACAGTTAGAACTTCTGCTTTTTAAGGGAACTTATGGTTCTACTTGTGTAACTAATCACTTGACACTGTGTGTGTGTGTGTGTGTGTGTGTGTGTGTGTGTGTGTGTGTGTACACGATTCTTATGTGTCTTCCTACACAGGAACCATGATTTTGCATAACATCCAAACCTTCCTTGTGTCTAACTGTGTGTGGGTGCATGCTTATCTGTATCCTCACTCAACATCAACAGTCTGTGATGCTGTGTCTCTGTATATGTAGGTTGAGTAGGGCTGTGTGTGCGTATGTATATATGTACATATATATGTTGAAAATAAATTAGACAAAGAGTGAAGGAGGACAGGGAGAATATAAAAGGGAAATGGGAGCTCATAGGATTCGAAAACAACAAAGACAGACAGGAAGAGAGCAAAAAGATAGAGGAGGCAGAGGGTGAATCCTGGGGTTTGGACATCTGCTGAAGCTTCAGGAAATTCAATCATTTTATGGCTGAAGGTGGAAGTCTTACCTGCTTGCAGTAAATCATGCCAGCATACAGTACACACACACACATACACACATGTACACAATGCTGTGAAGACAACACAGACAGGTGAAGGACAGCTTTTCTGACTTCCATGGGGAAAAATACTCCCCCTCACACACACACACACACACACACACACACACACACAGATTAATTTGGACTGCATCTCATCTCTGCCTACCTCTGCCATGAACATCTGTCACCTCAGCAGGATCCAAACCGCTAATAAACATGCAAACGCATGCTCGTGCGTAGACACACACGCGTTATCTCCATTTCTTTGGCTCTATCACGCATGCACACCTCCTTCAATCTAAAATATATAGCTAAATTTGGCCCAGTCTCCATGTGTTACTGGTTCGGTATTTTATCACTGTCTGTCTCCATACACACCTGCACCCACAGCCGGCACAACGTCCTCATCTCTGCTTTCTTTACCTGTCGTTGTTTCTTGTTTTCACTTCTGGGAGCGAGAGCTATCTGTGTTCATAAATTCATACTGACTCTTATGCAATAATAAACTGCGTTACGTTGTAAGAAGTGAGACACCTGTTCCCCTTAAGATTGCCTGGGGTGTAACTTTCTTCACTGCTCACAGCAAACAGTCTCTCAGGTGCTGTTTATTGGCATGTGCGACGGGAAAAAGCTCTGTGCGTGCAAAGTTCACCTCTGAATATTCCACAAAGATTTGGAAATCCCCCGACACAGCAGACACTAAAACACGCAGGTGTCACTAACTGTAATCTTTAACTCTTGAGCTTTAGGGTGAACATTCAGCAGTGTGCTGTTCAAAGCGGCAGTTTTGGTCTTTTAAGTTATTATTTTTCAAGCTGGTTTGCAGGATATGTGTGTGTGTGTGTCTATGCATCTTGTTGCCCTCGTCTTGTCTTTTTATTCAACAGGTTTATAGTGAATGTTTATCAGATATATGAACAGTGTATTCCACATCCCCATTAAGTTGTATTTTAAAACATGATGCATCCCGAGACTGACACAGGCTACTTTCTGTTTAAAGAGGATACTGCATTGGGACGTAACAGGTGAAAGGTCACTGCAAAGTGTAAACCAATAAAACAGCTTCACAAAATGCCACCAGTGTTGGACGTGAAATAGCATAAAGCTCAAACCTTTAAAATGTGTTCAGCATTAACTTCACATTTTATGTGAAAAAAAGTCAATGAGGTTGTGGATGTTTTTTTTTTTTTTCAAAAACATTTTGATTTTTTTTTTTTTCTGTTTTCTGGTTAGCCACTTCGGGCTGCTCTCAAACTGTGGTAAATGTTCCGTCCTCTTCACTTTCACAGTCAGATTTGGTTTTGCGGGTTTATGAAATTAATAGGTCAACTTCTCCTGTTTCTAACTGTAAACAGCTTACACACAAGTGGTGTGACAGCGTCATTTTGAACTTTTTGAGAACGGCTGCAGCTAAAATGTCAGCGTTGACTGTGGGAAACCTGCACGCAGTTGTGTGCATAATGAAGGGGAGGAAGGTAGAGGGAAAACTGCAACAGATATGCAGTCTTTTTTCTCTCAGTTTGAATAATTTGATATTGTCCAGTCAGGTATATACACTAGCTCTCTGGCTTGCAATGTATTTCTACATTTACTCCTTATTTCTCATGCTGGGGCCTGGTGAATAAAGTAATAAAACATATGCTCACATTTAATTAAACCATGTTGTTCATTATCAGGCATTTCTCTAAAACACTGCAAAATTATATATATATTCATAGTTTTTGTATGTTTTTATGGATCCAATATTACCATCTAATTACATCATAAATACAGGGAGCAGAGTAGCAGTAATTTAAAAGGTTATTAGTGTGTATTGCCAGTAAAAAAACACATTAGCTTAGTGCCTTACCTTGGCAATCCAATTCCCCTGTACATTCCCATTGCAGAGGTCTGGAGCCAGTTAGGATTCCTCCAGTGTTAATTAAACCGTCTGTCTTGGAGAGAATTAAGGTCGTGATCTCCCAGACCTCACCACTCCCACACTCCCTGAGAAGAAAAGAGAGAAGAAAAGAGACTTAATGAAGGAATAAAGGGATGAAATGACTTAATGAACCGCCTAACGAGGCCTGCGGCCGTTTAATAAGGGCTTATTAAAGCTTAATTAGAGCAATAATCCAGCTTGTTTGGAGTCAGTCAGTGTTGACTTGTGGCTGATTGTGTTTTTATGGCAACTGGATAAACAAGGAAGCATTGTCATTCCACAGGAAGGAAGACAAGTTCAGCTGTGTGTGTGTGTGTGTGTGTGTGTGTGTGTGTGTGTGTGTGTGTGTGTGTGTGTGTGTGTGTGGTAATCCGCTATAGCTTTGTCATTTAGGATACCTTCACATCCCCATGTGAGAGCACCAGACATGCAGTAGTCAGATAGATCCTTTTCCACTTACCATACAGGGACTCATCAATTTTACTGACTAATTACACAACCCTGTGACTATAAGATCCTACAGAGTGATCATGTTTTCGGATCTTTATGGACCTCGGTCACGTGGTGTGTATAACCCTAATGATTCAGCTGGCAGACTCCTTTCCTCATTGATTCAAACACAATACAGCATGTTTCTTCTATAAACATCAGCATGACTCACGTGAGTCAGAGACCAAGTCTCATTGTGCCCAAGGACACATCTAAAGAGAGTGAGGTACACAGAGCACTTGAGGCTATAGATCAATATTCAGACAGTGACGCCATCACCCCATAGAGGACTGAGTCAACCTCACAGCATGTGGTAATCTACATAATGTGAATGCCTAACTGTTCTCATTACTATAGCTCTCTGCTCTGTATCTGAGTGAGTCATTTTATATCAGTGATTCAGATTTTTAATGCCCGCAGGTCCTTACATGGGGTTAGGAATATCCAGAGGTCCCAACAATGAAAAGAGTTACTCATCCTTCTTCCTGTTTATGTGAGAACCTACCGGATGACCCTGCCGAACAAAACTAAGTCCTGAGCCATTTGGTATGCTTGTGAAATGTTGATTCAAATGAATTTGATGATAAATGTGGCCACCCAATACCACACATGCCTGACAGAGAGGCAGTGCATGCAGACAGAGGATCTAGATGGCTGTTTGATAATGTTAACAGTAATGGGTTAGTGTAGTATGGCATATTAAACAGCAGGCCAGGAACAAAATGACCATGAAAACAAAGTCATCCTCCTATGATCTGTGACCTCTGTGGAGTTCAACGTGTTCATCAGCAGACTTGGTCATGACCAGATCAAGAAGCAAGAATGTTCTCAAACAAACCAACCCATAAAGCCAACATGCATGATTCAAATAATTTGAATACAATCAGCATTTGAGTGTTGATCCAAAGCCAAAGTTGCATAAATAAGATAATTAAAAGACTCTTTGTCAGTCAAGCTTCCAATCATACCTCTTTTTAAGCCATAATATATTTATTTTATATATTATTTATAATTTTTTTAAACTAATTTCCTTCCAAGACAAACATTAGAATTAAAATGTGGTATTGAGACTGTAATGTTTTTTGGAAAACATTGATTTTGTATATCAAGACAGAAGCAGGGAACCCTCTCAGCCACTTTTCTTAGAATGAGCATCTAGTGGTCATTAGAGGAACTGCAGTTATGAGCCTAATACAGTGGGTGTTTGTAAGTGGTTTAAAATGACACTCACACATGTTCAGTATACTGCCCATGCTGTATGTACTGTATATATGACTCAGATGGGAGGCACATTTTGTATTTTCTCATTAAAATTGCTTGTATAAAACCAATAAAAGTGACAGGCATGGAGAGTCACTGTGGTAGCAATATGCACGTGCACACACTCACAAAAACCACACACTGACCTGTTAGCTGATGCATATTGCAAATTTAGGCAAGATGACATCACCCAGCTGGCAGCTCTCTGTGAAAACACACCACTTTGCTATACAGTAGTTGTGTGTGCGCATGCATGAGTGTGTCTCTGGCATTTTGAGCATTTGGCATTTTTTCTGTGGCACATCATCTACCACACAAACACACGCGCGCACACACACACACACACACACACACACACACACACACACTTGCTCTCTCCTTAGGAAACCGCTGACAGCTAACAAACACACACCTTTCTGGCGCTGTGGTCATCATTTCCCACCATGCTGTCACTTTCAGGGTGCTAATCCACCAGAGCAGTTCTACACACAACTATTTAAATCAGTTAGCATTACCCCAGCCAGTGGAATTTAATCCATTTTGCCTGTAGCACTTTTGGTTTTAGTTTAACACAGCCGAATGATTCCCTCAAGCGCTTATGGCAGATGAATCCCTGCTTCCAAGTTTCGCTAATTTACTTCCAAGAATCAAAACCATTTGGAGGGTGGAGGAGGAACAGTGCTCTGCGCTAAGATCCAAACAAGATGGGTTTTAGGTTTTTAACCTTGAGCTCTCCAGTGTAGTTAGGATTTTTCAAACGCCTTCAACCTTCTCATTTCCCCATTTCTATATCAGTTTCAAGTTTTGCATTACGCTCCCAATGTCTGGGAATTATGTCATTTAGCCAGGGGGGCAGACTGGAGTCACACTCCAGAGGGTTATTAACCGATTTTAGACATTACAGTGTAGATACGCTTGGAACATCGCACAGAGATGTATGACAGCAATTCACGAGGAAGGTTTGAACCCTTACAGTCACAGTTCATGGACTGTGTCTCTGGCAAGTCTTCTGCGCTGCTGAAACACTTCAATCCCAATCCATTTATTTCCAGAACGCCAAACAGCTGACAATTCCTGCAGCAGGGCCAACGATTTCCATTGTTGTCATATATTTCCCCTCTCCCAGACATATGTCAATTTTATGTCAGAGGATTAGAGATGCCAGTTATTGTTCTGCAGCATGAGAATGATGTCAACTTTCCTACAGGGCCTTTTCTGTGCGATGTAGAAGGCAAAGCAGCTGACAATCCTGCAAAGATGCCAACACATCACATCATTTACAAAACTACCTCCCTGCTCCTCGGCTCTGTCAGTTGTACCCTGGAGAGTTATAAGGGGGGGTGAGGGGTGGGGGGGTGATGTCATCTTTCCAGCAGGGCTTTAAATCTCAGAGTTAATACACTAGTGTGCTGAGCTCTGGAAGATGATGATGATGGTGGTGGTGGTTTAGAGCGGTGGTGATGATGATGGTGCTGGTCAGCGTGGTGGTCATGGTGGTGATGATGACAATGATGATGTAATCTTCCCTAAAGCCTTTTCCCTTTTTTTTGTTTAAGCCGTTTGCCACTTCTCTCTCGGTAGCGCTGCAGAGGAAGAACCAGCACTCTTTACCTCTTTTAATCAAAAAGCCCTCATTGAGTGGAGGAGGCACTAGCACTCCTACTGTCCTCAGTGATGTCTCTATTAATATTAATATCATTAATGCACCATAAAGTGGAGGGGGAATTATTTTTACTTGGAGTTCAAACATTATGTGTTAGTCTTACAATGCAATGAGGTCCCACTTTTTTTCGTTCTCTCAATTGTGAGTTGATATGTTGGAAGAAAGTCATACAACTGAAATCATTCGGCTGGGCTTTTTTTCTGACAAGAGAACACATCTTTCTGAGGAGTCTTAACTGTAGGCTCCAGTGCTGAAGAGGCCGTCCATCCTCTACTGCCCTACTCAGCGCTGATGAGACGCTGTGCTCACTGTTTATACACTCGTCAAAAGCGATTACTTCAACATGCTCAAGTTTCAAATGAACTGCGCATCGTCATCAACCCCTGCTTCAGACAAACTGCAGCCATCATTGTTTCCATTGCTTTCAATCTTTCTTAATTTCCGCCTATTTCCAAAGATTCCCTGCTATTTTCCAGTTCCACCCCAGTGTGTTAGTTCTAAACTATAAATTATGTCACTCCGCCACTGGGCTTCTTGCTCATTATGGTTAAACTGATAACACATGCAGAGAAGCTTTAACTGTTAAAACATTTCAGCACTAAACAGCTGACTCTGCCGGAGCTTTTAAATGGCCAGCACATGCAAAAATCAATTTGAAGCAAAAAAAAATCAATTTCTTTAGCCACGTCACAGTAAAACACATCAATACAGGCCAGAATGTCAACATTACTTTTATGCTACTGTTGCAAGCCTGAGCGCTTCAAAGCCCCTACCGGAATTCAAATCTAACCTACAGTGTGATTCAGAGATTGGAGCTGTCACCCCCGATTTGATCTATAACAGGTGAAACCGCCAGATGTAGTGCAGGTTTGCACCTTTGCAAATGGTGCACAAAAAAGCCAAAACTGAGAGTCAAGCCTGAACAGTTAGCGGGCATCTTTATCTGTGTTTGTTTCCACTGGTTTCAGTTGTTTTCGACAATCTCTCCCATTTCCTACGTTTTCCCAGTTACACCCTTGTGTGTTAAACTATATCTAGTTTTACACAGGGCATGATGTCACTCTGCCTGCGGGGCTTTCCCACATTCATGGCTCAGCTGATAACACATGTGGTGGAGAACTGTTAAAACACATGGGTGTGTAGCAGTTTTAAACTCCTAACCCATATCAACCTATCCCTGAGAAACAGGGTGAGGAGGGGGTTTGGCAAAGAAAACAGGTTCCATTTTTCCCCACCAGCAGCCATCAGCTTTAAAGCTCATCTAGGCTGTGATTACCTTGGCTGACTACAGGAACCCAGCCCATGTTGTTGCAGGCAGGCTACAGCTGTGCCTCACTCCATAAAAACCTCTGAAAATCATTTCATAGTCATTCCTTTTACCTTGCTGATTTACAGAACGACGAGCTGCACTTGAATAAACCTGCAGGAGTGCATGGCCTTTTTAACAGCCAGGCTGTTGAATACTGCATACTTTGGTGCCTGAGAGTTGTTTGACACCAGTGTATGTTGTGGTTGCACACTTGGTCCACGTTGCTGTACAAGCCAAAACACTGCTTCACCAACAGCCCAGTGAAAAATCACATGCTTTCACTCAGTTAATCTGCGCTGTGAGTCAGGGTAACTGAAGCAGACTCTGCATACATACAGGGATGATTGTGGGATAACATCTGACTCACCAAACTGGTCTTTTGTGGTTCTGCAGCACACTAGTAGGCTATTCTTATTGTGTGTCAAACACTGTGGAACTAAACACAGTCTGGTGCAGAGTAAGCAGCAAATATAGTTTCATGCAGCTGTGCGAAATGAATAAACTAGTAATGCAGAGTTTAGCTGTATGTTGGGGGAGGGAAGGACACTCTAAAATGAACTCAAGTCCCACTGGGGCCCTCACAGGATAAGCTCAGCTGATATGGACCCTTGAGAGGAAGCTGGACTTGTTTATGAAGGAAATGACATCATTTGGCTTGGATCAGACAGTGACCTCATGCTGACTAGATAATGGCAGAGAGAGAGAGAGAGAGAGAGAGAGAGAGAGAGCTGTTTAGTTGGGTTGCAGGAGTCACATGTTCAGATGAAAGGTGAATGAGTGCAAAAACTCAAAGACTCTGATGACTGCTAAGCAACGTTGGCTCATTTTAATACAATAATGTCAAATGAACGGTCCGTCTCTGAATTTGCTGGTCTTACACGCATATTCAGTGTAAAATGAAGGGAAAATGTTCGCACACAGGAAGAATGGGAGGTTGAACTGGCTGTACCAGGACAGACAATGAGCTGTTTCCTCAACAAACATTCGACATTACAAGCATCACTGCGACAGGTGGTAAAGACTCATTAGCAGCGTGGGATACTGTACAACCTGTGTGTCGAAACCTCAGCTCTCTGATTTTACTTGTGAATTGGATCGAGATAATGAGCCTGAGCACTGGGAAGACAAAAATATATTCTATTCAAATTTGGAGCTTGAATAAGATCTGGTGAGGAATTTCAATGAATCTTCATGCAGAACATTTAATTTTCTTGGACAACCTCGGCTCCTGAGGGAATTGGATAAACAAGATTTTCCGGTAAGTAAAAATTATTAAATGATAAGCAACCTATTTCTGGTTTAGCACAAGTCTTTTTTTTTTCTTTCAACGTTGCTTTCCAAGCCTATTGACTCACACAAGGGACCATTACAACTTTCCAAAACAACATTCTGTTGCTCTGCACTTTCTATAAACTGCTCTGTGACGACCTCTAATTGTCCTGGGGATTGGGACAGCGTGATTGAAAATAAAAAAAACCTTCACGCCAAAAAAATTACTGGAGGGGGTTTGGAGGAGCTGTTGGACCTCCCAAGAGCAGAGCTGGACTAAAGCCCAAAAACAAAGCTTGCTGCTGGGTTAAGGATCTCAGAATATGCCCTGGATTATGGAGTCAGAGAGCCAGTACATGCCCGGGGACAGTGGTGGAAAACTAATACTGATTTTGGCTAAAGAAGGATGCTGGGTTGTGTGAGAGACAGTTTGTTCAGTGTTGTTAGGATAATGACAGTATTCAGGGGATAAAAATAATGGATTTGAACAGGGGGAGTCTGCTGCTATCCAACAGTTTATAGTGCAGACAACTGTTTTCCCTGCATTTATCCATGAGTGGTAGGGTAACATAATTAGAAATGATCACCACTGCTATAAGAAAAAAAAGTGTAATAGAGTCCATTTTCTGCTAGAATAACCCCAGTGTTTCGCAAATCAGGAATTCACATGTGTGGCACAGTAACTGGCATCGTGATCAGAAGTTAAAAGCACGACTGACGTGAAAAAGCATCATGTTATTTGTGGAAGATTTACAGGGGACGAAAGCAGGCGTGTAATAAGTGTAATTCACAACAGCACAAAGAGGCTTTCAGTTTAAAAAGTACAGCTGAAGTGAAATACGAGGATATAAATTCAGATAATCATCAAAAATCTGAATTCTCATCAAAAGGGCCAAAGAGCTAAAGATAATTACACTGTACGATCACCACAACGAAGGAGATCACCATGGATACCACGACTCCTTCATTAATTATAGCCAGACTGTATACACAGACGGCATCTCAGTCACGGCATTGAAATTACGAGGCGGGACAACAAATCACGTGCACGACTCAAATGGACTGCTGACAGGTAGCAAAAGAGCCAAAGGAAAGGTTGACCCATAACTTATGGGAAAGTACACAAACGCACATTCGACTGAGAACTCAGCTTGGAAGTTGCATGTGTGTGCAACCCGTCTCCAAGAAATGATGTTACATACAACTAATCTGCAACAGCTAATACGTTTAATGACACCCAAATTTCAGTCCAATCAGCCCAATGAGGAAGTGTTCATTAATGACTCCTATCCACACTGGCGATGTATTGACTAAAACATTCTGAAACTTTTTTTAACGTTTAAATGTTTAGGCACTCACAGATCTTGGTTGGTGAGGGAAACATAATGTGTTTACTTCATAGGGATTGACCCAAAACCGCAAATTTTGACTCACTCTAATCGAAGTGCATTTGTTGCATAAACCACAGGCATGACTCTGGAAGTGAACCCCTGTCTCTGGTGTCAAAGTCCTGATTTTTGCATGTCTGCTGTCCACCTCTACCACCTCCTGACAAATGCATTGTTAAAAAAACACACACACACAGTTTCTCTTCTCACCAGCATGTGGTAGGGTCACAAATTTGCATAAATGTAATTTCTAGGAGACGGAGTCGGCGTGACATGATTATATTTGAGCAAACTCAACAGCAGCAAGGGAGGATTTCATCACAGTAATGACCACTATGTGGATCAGCAGTAAACGTTACGATCTTATGGCCATGCACATGCAGGTAACGGGAAGGGCAAAGCAGGTCAAGGGTAGTAGAAAAGAGTAAATTACAGAACTGCATCATACAATAACTCCTGGACGCACTGCAGATCACAGGCTCATGCTCACAGTACAGGACAGGGTGGGTTTTATTTCAAGTTGCATACTTCAACACCGACGGTTCAGCCCATATATTTGATACAAATATAATGTATCTCTAGTGAAAACGATCTCAAAGGCCTGTCAAGAATTATCCTTCCAGGTCTTACGACAAAGAAGTGGAGTGAGTTAATTTACACAAACAGAATGGTCCCATCTGGCCTGATTAACATACTACGCCGCTAATGCTAACTTTTAATGGTGTGATCATCTCGCGCGCTCATTTTCACTGAATTCTTAATGCGAAATTAGCATATTAGAACAACATATTGTCTCTCGCTAGCCCAGGGACCCAATGCAAGGTGGTGTCAGGTTCCATTTTTGTTTTAAGATGCAGTCTGAACAGCGAACAGCAGGTTCATTGAGACATATGGAGAGAGAGAAAAAAAAGAGATCATGCGAAAGCATGTGTCCTTGGACAAGCGTGGAATTTGATTCTAACAGAAGTGTCAAAGTCAATCAAACCACTGATGCATTGCAGAAGTGTTTTCAGCTGTCATTAATCTGTCTCAGTGTGAGTTTGTTTAATTCCCTCTCGGTTCTGTTCGGTGTGGCCAAAAGTTTTAAAATGCATTTTGAGTAAATTAAAATCGCATTAATTTTGCTCTCCCAAGCAATTTGTAAATCAGCAGAACCATTTTTTTTCTCTGACAAAGCAGAGAACTTTCCATCAAAGTATGATGTGAGATTTGAAATCTAATCATTGAAATGCATGCAGCACAGACTGCAGCCTCACGGATCCGCCCCCTACACACCCACCCACCCACCCCTCCACACACACACACACACACACACACACCAAAACACTGTCCTCTGCAGAATCTGTCGCACTAATAAGTCACAGCGTCTCTTCATGCAAGGAAGAGGAAACATAAAATAAAAATGCAAACGCCGGCAACAGCCTTTTAATGTTGCTATAAATCAAGAAGGTCCATCAAAGGTAGCTGGTAGCTGTAGCGGAATAACTCCCTCTGTTAGCACAGATACACACACACACTGTTACACACACACTCACACAGGCGAACAGACAGACAGCCTGACAAACAGACACACAGATAGAGAGAGAGAGATAGACAAAGTGAAAAATGTGCTAAAATAGGGTACGTTTGACCTCCACTCATATCAAATCCAGTTAGCTGATACATTTCTATACACACAGTATGGCAGTACGGTCCCTAAGCTACATTACTGCTCGAAAGCAACACTGTGCATGGTATAGATAAGAGCTTTGATGAGTGTTTGTGACCCCCAGTCACCCACACACACACAGGCCTCAGACCACCACTGGAGCCGATAATAACTCTGGCGGTCAAGGCAGACACAGGCTTTCTTTTCAGGCCAGAGAAAGAGCTAGAGCGAGGAGAAAGAGATAGGGGAGCAGAAGACAGGTGGGGAGACGGAGGGAGGAGGGAGGGAGCCAGCATATTTCACCCCCATTCACCTGCTGACACGGCCTCTCAAAGAAACCTTTCATTAGACCTTCAGAACAGTCAGCTTAGTCTGCCCAATGTCGTCAATTTAGCTGTCATATTACGCTGGCTCACTTTCTGCTCTTTCATCTGGGGGACTTTTCATCTCATGATTTTCATACGGGAGGATTGGCAAAAGAGGTGCACGTACGGAAAGCCTCAGAAGTCGAATCATCTAATACATCAGTTAAGTGATTTAAGGTCTGCATGGTTAACCTGCGCACACCTGAATCCACCCGAGCAGAAAAAGTGCTTAAGGAAGTAACACCTTGAAAGAGAGCCTTTATGCAATTCATCACTTTAAAAAAAAAAAGGTGTCTTTTCTTAAGCTTTTATCATTCAGGCATATTTGATCTAATATAATCTGATAGTCTTAGCACAACAGCTTTAAACACCTCTGCAGACTTAGCTGTGTTCCAGGGCTTAAATTAGGCCATGACCCATATTTTATTCACATATTCTTAGCACTTTTTTTTTCCAGGTTTGGATTGACGAAGAGCTAAACAGCCATGGTTCATTACAGTTTCGAACAGACTTTTTTTGGATTTGGGTGGGCCTTGGCTAAATCTTTCTTGGCCGAGTTGAGCTTTGCTGCAGATATGTGTGGTTCTCATATGGGATCTCAATGGGTCCTTTCAGAAGGTGATAATTTAGTCTGCCAACACCTCTTCTAAATCATTAACTTTAGGGAAAGTTCGCCAAGCCAGCTTATTTTTTTCACATAGTTGTGCAGTGAGAGGACTGCTTAAAGCATTCACAGACCGAGCAAGAGAGAGAGAGAGAGAGAGAGAGAGAGACGGGGGGGAGAGAGACTCTCAAAGCTCTCACCTTAAAATAGAGCACATCAATAACATCCTGATGTTGATGTAAGACTTGAGAGGATTGGCTGGTCTCACTTTCCACAGAACAAGCTCAAACTACCCTCACGTCTCTCGCAAAAAGTGTTTTAGGCCACCCACAGATCATATAGAGACTCTCTATATACTCGACAGCCAACGAGTGGTGTCAGCAGTTTCGCATACCATCCCGCTGCATCTCTCTTTCGCTCTCTACTTCCCACTTTCACTCTGTCCGGTTGAGCTTTCCTTCACAGCTCTAGCTAATTTTACTCATGTGAAGATTATATAACAAAACCGCCTATGCACATATCAACTCTCTGCAACACACACCGATTAAAAATGTTCATATTAGATGTCTTTTTTCTTCCATTTTAACCTTTAAGATAGTTTTGTAAGAGCTGCCCGCCTGTGACCAATTTCAACCCAGAATTCCGGAACAAAGTGGGAATAACCTACAAATGATGGCGACAGCACACCCACTGTTTGCACACACGCAGCCTCCCGCACACACCAGAGAGGCCCTCATAGTGGAGGCGCTAGCCGAGCTGCGTGCACATCAAAGCTCCACCAGACTCCCTGTCCTTCCAGCGGCGAAACAGAGCGCTGCAGTGGCTGCTCAGAAGCGGCGGCGTCTCCCCCCGTGTCCCCTGAGCCCCCCCCCCCCCCATCACTTAGCATTTTTAAAACATGCTGGGAGAGAGGGTTACCGTTTTAAGCTCACTTTTCAAGTTGCAGCAACTGAAAACGGTTTCCCTACAAACATGAGGTCATGCAGGGTCTCTAGCCTGCCCAGGTGCAGTGTGGACACCCCCACCCCCACCCACCCACCCATCCATCCCTCCCATCATATAACACAGCAGAAGGCAACGGGTTTGCAGCGATGGCTGCTTTATTTCAAACTGAGCAGAGCTAACAATCCAGAGACCCCATAAAACTGTGCAGCCCCACTGTTTTATGCTGAGCTCTGGTCTGCACAAATATCAAAGTCTCTCAGCTTTGCCTACAGTAGCCCAGCTGAACGTGGGAAGCATCGTGACTGTGATCCAATGGCAAATGCATTGTCACTTCAACAGAAAAATGCATATGTTGCAAAACTGCTAGCAAAGGCTATTTACTTCTGATTACAGTATCTTAAAAGCCAGAACAAAAGGATGTTGTTGGCTTGATGGCTAAAAGACACAAAATCAACTTTTAAAAATTCTGCCATCGTCCTGAAAACTGCACTATAGGTAGTTTTGCATGTCATAAGCATCAGTGACACCACAAGTCTTCTAGTCTCCAGTTGGAGTCAACATTATTGAATATTATTTAATCATGAGCTTGAATGAAAAACACCATACTTGGGATCAGAGCACGAGAGCAAAATCAAAACTCAATCCCAATTATTTATTAACCGTGCAGAGATAATGTTGTTGCGCAGCAGTGAGGCAGTGAAGGGTTATATTATTATTCCGTGCTGCGATGGTGCTGTTCTGTAGCTAAGCATGACCCCTGACCTCAATAAAAACAGAATATGACTATAGGGATCAATAAAGCATCACATTATAACTGTTACAACACTTTCGAACATGAGCCTTCTTTGAAAGGAGCCTTACAGACTAATCATCTCCATGTCTTCATCACATTTACAAGACCTGAATTTGTATCAGCAGCGCATTTTTCCGCCGAAGACACCTATGCTATGCAAACATGGTCAGATTCTACAATTCTGTAAGACGAAATAAACACAATTTGGGCCATGAAAGGTCACAGTGTGGCCAGAAAACTACAGACGCTTACAGACATTCAACCGCAGAGAGGCAGATAGACAAACAAGAAGTGAGCACACACATGCAGACAGACGCGCACAAACACGCACTGTTCGGCCACCCAGGATGAGAGAGAGAGATGGAAACTTTAACTGTGTTTATAACTTAACTCTGGATTATAGGGTAGACTGAGAGGGGGGGCAGAGAGAGAGAGGGGGAGAGGTTTCAGTTGCTCAGCTGTAAATAATTAAAATGCAGCCTTCCCTTACTTGCTCTCTTCCTTTTCTCTCTTTCTCTCCCACACACACACACACACACACACACACACACACACACACACACACACAAAACAATAACCTCCATTATGTTTATTATAACTTCCCTTCCTGATATTAGTTGTCGATTTTACAGAGAACAAGCACAGCAGGCCTATCTTGTTAAAATACAAGGTGTGTGTGTGTGCAAGTCTATGTGATTATTAAGCCATGATGGGTAGAAAGGAATGTCTGTCATGGCAGGTTCCACCGCTGCTGATAAACACACAAGCACTCACACATGTATCTTCCTCTCTCACAATAAGTCATGCTGTTTGCACACACTTTGAATTTGCAGTCGACTCACCAAACTCTGCAACTAAAGGCATGTCTTGACGTGGTAATTTATGGCTCAGCTTTTGGAAAGTGAAGGAAATCCATGTGACAATTACATTATTTGAATAGCTTTTTGATATTCCCAACAAAATAAATTCTCTTGTCACCTTTACAGTAAAAAGCCTCTGTCTGCTCCCGGTTCAAGAGATGGTTCCTTCAACTGCTTTAAAGAAATTTCCATCCAAAGTTATGTGCAGTGGAATACTATCAAGCTCCATAGTCACAGACATGGGGCAGGGTGACTGACACACACGCCCGGACTGCAGGTCAGTAACCTTACCCTACAAAATCAGTTTTGGCTGCAACAAAAACATTTTGAAAAGTTTGAAAGCCACTGTGCGGAAAAGTCAGCTGCAAACCATTTAGTGTGGAGGCTGCAGACTAGCTGCCAAGTCTTAAACGGCATGTCTTATTGGCAGAGCTGACACACAGCTGAAAGCCTTATAGATGAAAGACTTATACTGTACAAGGCCCGAGGCTCATAAAAGCATTTATAGTGTGAACAAGGCAAGGCTGGGAAGATACAGTACAGAATGTAATCTATTACATATAACACATCACCTGCTTTTAAAAAAAAAGTAAAAACTGCTAGCCTATAGAGTCTGGGAAGATCAACAGAGACTGGTTTCCCAAGCTCTGGTGTTGGACCCCAAACTGGACCCACTCAGATGATTCTCCACGTGACAAATAATGAGATGTTTTATTGAGCCTGAGGGGCAGGACGAGGCGAACAGGAGCAATGCAGATGGAGTTCAGTGAGTGCACTTGAAAGAAAAATGCAAATATCGCATTTATCAGAACTGCAATTATAAGATGTCGTATAATAGCTTTCAATGGTGCACACTGCAGAGGTGTGTCAGTTTAGATGGCGAGGGTTCCCTGGCAGTATGTCCTCCACGCAGCGTGCACATTACAAAACAAGTTGCAGAACAGTTTTCGTGTTGACGTATGTTTTATTATTTCAAGTGTGTCCTTGCTTGGCTGCTTGTTTTGGAAGATTTGCCTGTTTTTTTAAAGGCTAAAATCCAACTCGAACCAAACCAACGCAAACTACACACACCTCTCCCACACACCTAGCAATTACACTCACACACACACACACACACACACACAAACCATTGCTGTTTCCTGAGTAGCCTGCCAAGCAATGCAGGTCCTGAGCCAAGGATCTGCACTGCTAGGGGTTAAGGGTTCAGTGCATGTCAGATGTGCAGTTGACTAGAAACATTAAAATACACACACACACACTCACACTCACACACACACACAAGTGCACAGAATCGCACAATGGATGTACTTTTGACCCCAAAAAGGCCAAAGTGTCATGAACTCTCAAAACTTTAAAGACTTGAGCATCGTGGACTCTGACCTCAGAAACAAGTACCATTTATATCCATCTGTTACATCTGATAGAACAGCTAACTTTAGTCTCATTTCCTCTCCGCTGTATTTTTAAATTCTTCTTCTCCTCCTCAGTATTTTCCCTGTCAAAGACATGGAAACACACCCGTGTGAGTGTCAGAATGTTCTGCTGTCCTCCCACGATCCCATGTGACAAACAGGTATTTCAGGATTAAACAACCTCCACTGTAGTCTTCTGTCTCCTTACTTCCTTCTCTCTCTCTCATTTCCCTCACCTGTTGTTCTGATGTCTCCTTTATCTCTCCTCCTTTCCCACTTCTGTGAATGGTCCCTTCCTTCCCTTTGACACTTGTCCTCTGCTTCATCCACTTTCCTCATATTCCTTTAATTGCCCCCTTTTCTATTCCTCTGTTTTCTTCCATCTCTCCTTTCCCATCTCAAATTGACTTCTGTTCTTCTGTTCTGTGTATTAGAGCATGATTCCCATGTAGTCTTTCACAGGTGGGGACACAGCAAAAGTGGGGATAAAGGGATAGAGGGATATATATTGTTGTAGAAGCTACAGATTGTTAAGAGAAAAAAAAAGCAGCACACAATGAAAAGCAGAGTCTATATCTTGTCAATTGTCACTTAGGAAGGTTTGCTCACCTCTGAGCAGCAGCACTACAAGATTACAAACATGGAGACAGTCTCTTTCAGTGCTTTCAGTCAGTCTGTCCTCTCTGTATGACCACGTCCAGAGGTTTAATGTTGGATAAGTCACACTCCAAAGACAGACCTTCACAACAGACACATGGCTGCAGCACTGGTGAAGCTGTTAGCATCAATAATGGGTCTATTCCATTTAGGCACACCTACATTTACTGCAGCAGTTATTAATGGTAAGAGGCAGGCTTGCGTTGGACAAGTCAAAATGTTTGCTGTGAGAAAGGCAGCAGAAAACGTTCCTATTAAAAAAATCCAGCCGATAAATTAGCACACCTCCGATACTGCAAGCCTCCCAAATCCTCCAAATGTACCATCAGACAACAAGACGAATCAAATCAATATCTTTAAACAGCTGAGTTCAAGTCCAGAATCCATACAACCCAGCTCCTGGTGGAATCGCTAGAACTCCCTCTGCTAAACACCTTCAGAGCAACTGCTTCAAGATGTGGATATATGGATTACTTACTTCAAAGCCCTATTTGCACCACCTGTGAAGAATGACACTGAGACCAGAGAAAACAAGCAGAAACTAAAGGAGCTTCAAAACACACACATTACCAGACCCCCGCAGATTCCCCCATCGCACAAGTAGAGCTGAGAGCTGTAAATATTTTGGAAATAGTTTTTTGGAAATAAAAAGAACCACACTGAAGAATGCGAGCAAGCCTCACTTATCTACAGCATTTAATAAAGAACCTTCGATTGCTTTAAACCAGGAACCCAACCTCCCTGACACAGGCTCTGCAACGCCAGGAGAAGAGCAGGGAGGAGGATCTCCTCAGTCAGTTTGGGGGCTCATCGTACTGAAATGCAAATAACAGAAATATTCCCATCAAAGTTGTTGGAATCACGAGATGAATTCCCTTTAAACAGCCAGTACAACATGGCAGAATACCCGGACACTTTGACTGATCATGAACTGAAAATATCTTGAGCGTTGCGTTGCGTTCAGAGCTAATTTTTTTTTTTTTTATGTTGCACATAACGAAAATAATGAGGCACCTATCGTCCATAATGTGATTCTAAACATAAAAACACCACCTTCCTCCAATACTTACTTAAAGCTTGGTGAAGACAGCAAGCTTGCAGTTATGTAACACTGTGTGATCAACATAGACAGAGGGGACAATGAGCGCAGAAAAACATCGTTTTTTACAGATAAGTCTTAAACTTGTGCTGTACGTGTTCTTCAGGGACATTTTACTTGAATTAATACCCATGCAAATGCAACACGTATGCATTTCCAAACCACTTATTCTCGTTCTCCTTTACTAGAGCGAAGAGTGGAGGACGCAGTCAGAGGCGAGG
Source organism: Chelmon rostratus (assembly GCF_017976325.1). Taxonomy (NCBI): domain Eukaryota; kingdom Metazoa; phylum Chordata; class Actinopteri; order Chaetodontiformes; family Chaetodontidae; genus Chelmon; species Chelmon rostratus. Next base: position 21,647,808 of record NC_055665.1, read on the forward strand.
AGGGAAAGATGACAGGAGAAGAAGGAGGGAGGTGTGAGAGGAGAGAGGCATCTTGCCAGAGCTTCGTCTTGAGAGAGAGAGAGAGAGAGAAAGAGGGAGATAGAGAGACAGAGAGCGAGAGCATGAACCAGCGGTCAAGGTTGGCACGGGGCAGCCGACTGTGTCAAATGAACGACCTTCCTGAGACCTCTCAAATCAACCTGGCCAGGTTTGTCTTGCTGCCAGGCAGCTCCCTCCCTCTCTGAACCTCCAGCTCTCTCTCTCTCTAACCCCCCCTGTTCTATTTTCCTTTTCCATCTCTCTGTCATCTCCTCCCCCTCCACCTTCATTCATACCATCCATCTATCTGTACCCACACCCCCCCTTCATTTCCCTCCTTCACTCTTGCCATAAGTCTAACCTTTGCAATGTCAAGTCCTTACTTTTTCATTAAGCTTACACAATAGACCCCGTACCCATTTTACTCTTTGTCAGCCACAACAGTAATGATTACAATCTCAATCTTCTAAATGTCCTCATGCAGGAAATACTCAATTTCATTTATAACCTTTAATTTCGTTCTCAATCGCCATAACCTTTCATTTTGTCCACAACAAAAGGACTGTTATGTTCATAGTGGCCTGACAAGGATTTATAATAGGCCTTATCATCACAAATAATGGAAATGCTTCATTTTGCCCTTTACTGCAGTTCGTGGCAAGTGATAATAATTATGATTTAAAACACTTTTGATAGGCAGGTAATGTTAAAAGAAAAAACTTAAAGTAGACAGCTGGTAGATTTAAGTTTAGTTTGGGGTGGTGAAGGGTCAGGGGTAAACTTCCCCTCATTCCACCTTGAAACAACACCTAACTGTATATAATTATTCACTACCACTGTATTCTCAACCTATTTCTGAATATGGGAACTTTTATTAGAAAATAATTCTTGTTTTCTTAAATTAAATGAACATTTATTCAAAGCAAATTGGCCCCATTCTGTCCCTTGACCCCCGATGCATCTTGTTTTTTTACTGAAATGCAAAGAAATCCAACCTAAAAAGGAATCTGCATGATGCCGGACTGCTGTGAATCTGCAGCCGTGCAGGATGCTGTTGTCACGATCAATGTGAACAAGCCCGATAACCAAAAGATCACAGGTTCAATACCTCATATTTGTGTGTTTCTCAAAGCATCTTTGAAAAAGCCTCTGAATCTTATATTGTCATCGAACTCACTAAGCTGTAAATTGTAAATTGTTAACATGAAATCTAGAGAGAAAATTATATAAAAGAAGACGACAATTCAGTGACAATGGATTTGCTTGAAGTTTCGTGAGATCAAATCAGAGGCTTGGTTCTCCTTTTTTTGTATTTTGGACAATTGCTCTCAGTCAAAAATGCTGACTCTGATACAGGCTCATTGTGATAGCATGTGAAGTGTGTTTCAGGGTGTACTTTCTCAGTGAGAGGTGTTTAAAGTGTGCCCAAATGAATCATTATAACTGTCTGCGACACCTCTCGCCACGTCTGGCCAAAACAAAGCCTCTTTCTGCGCCCCTTATCTCTGCTATAGCTACCCTTATCTCACAAATGGGCCCCATACAGATACACAATCATCGTATACATCAATGGCACCAAGGTGGACAAACACACACAATGCGCACATATCACACACGTTAATAGCACTGGACTTGATCTTTTTCCATTTGCGGTGAAAGACACAACACATTTTAGAAAAAGGGGGAGAGAGAGCCTTTTTCGCCGATGAAATGAAAGGCTCGCGTTGCAGCGATCTGTCAAAGCAAGCAAAGGTTCAACGGTGGGTCAGACTACCGGGGGATTTTTTCACCGTGTTCCCTCTCAAATTACATGGTAGAAGAGAGGAATATAAGGAGAGGAAAGGGGGTGATACTAGACAGCTGAGGCAAAGAGAGAAAGATGGATACATTGAGAGAGAGACAAAGAGAGCACGGCTTTAAAAAGTTCCATATTTATGACACTTTGTGTGCACTCTTTGCTGCAAAATCTTAAGATAATTAGGAAACAGTACTAAATGGAGCACAAAAGACTAATTGGTTCTGGTCATTCGAATGCAGAGCTCATGGAGAGAGAAGTTCAGCGAGACTGAGAGGCAGAACACAGGAAGCGAGGAAGAGAGAGATAGTAGGTAGATGGAAGGTCAGCAGGGCAGTATCAACATCAAGGCAATATCTGGCTGTACAATTCTCCCCCTCTTTCTCCATCGCATCTTTCTCACTCTCCATGGCTCTCTCACACCCCCTCCCTCTTCCTGTTACTCTCTATTACCTTGTCCTCTTCACTGGATCTTGCTCTCTTTCCCACTCCTCCTGTTTCAAACACACACACACAAGCAACTGAGTCAGTTCAATCACCAACTGAAAATGACCGCAGGCACTGAGAGCGAAGAGAAAGGCATTGTGCAAGCGTGTGTGTGTGTGTGTGTGTGTGTGTGTGTGTGTGTTTGGGGGGGTAATGAGACAGAGAACGACAAGCGGGGAGGGGGGGGGGGTGTATGTGTGACAGACACGGGGGAGAGCCAATGAGAAAAGGAGACAGACAGAGAGGGGGCCTCCTCCATCCAATGAAAGTTGGGGTTAAAAAGTCGAAGGCATCATAAGCATCAAAGGCAGACCATGGAGGCCATTCTTTCTGCTGTCTATTCTGTCTTCTCTTTTCAAATACAAGGCTATGCTGTTAGACTGAAATATGGCTCATTCCTGCACATAAAGATGCTTCCCTTGCATGCACCGAGCAATGCAGAACATTTCTAATGTTTCAGAAGGAAATCAGAATTTGAAAAATCTTTTCAATATTCATCCATGCAATGATGGGGCTTCAAATTCTTTAAACCTCCTCAAGAGAGATACACCTCTATGGAAATGTCATAGAGCATAAAACAGCTCGTTGTGTGTACTTTGACAGACTGGTGCAGGTTCAGAGGTGCACAAACACACAGATACAACCACATTAGCCATGATTTCAAAATGAACGTGCCAACCCAAAAGTTACCACTTACATGTTGCTTAGCAACAACCACCTGTTTAGCTACCGTTCAAGGACTTTGCTAAGGGGAAAAATAACATTTAAATCTTTAGTATTAAAAAGAATATGTCTTGCACAGTTTCGGCAGCTGTTATTGCACCAATGTATTGTTAGAATTTCACCCAAGCCATGCAAGGTGGTGCTTCCCATTTTTTAAGAGCAGCTAAGAGCTATTGTTATGGTCCAATAACCAATAAAATACTTATCATTCAATTTATTATGCAGAAAAAAGTGGCTGATTTTGTTCGAGAATGAAATCTAAGAACACTTTGTGCACGGCAGTACAGCTCAAAGTAGGAGAAAACAGTAAAAGATATGTAACCACGGCTCTAAAACATGACCAGAGGGAAAAGACAGAGGAAAGCGTTTTACCTATCACTTCTCACCATATAACATCTGACAGAGCTGAACTGCCATAAAAAAAAAAAAAAAACCATAATCTAGAGGGAAATAAAAGCTACGTGTGCCGGAGCACGGTGAAAATGAATGCATCTCTCTCTGCACTGTTACTCTGGGAAAGTGAGTCAGGGTAGGGAAGTGGCACATTTAGGAGTTATAAACAACTCACACGGAGATCACAGAGATTACACAGAGAAAACCAGAACAGCGGAGGGGAGAAATCACAGAGCGCAACTGGTAAAAAGAGGAGAAGGAGGGAAAAACAGCAAGATCCATCTCTGAAACAGACGAGTGGAGAGAGGCAGAAAATGAACAGGAGCCGGGACGAGAGGATGAAGAGATGCAAAAGACACACTGAGAGAGGAGCGCCAAAGTGAACCTGTGGAACATCTGCAAACAGAAAAACTGTAAGTCCTGTCAAGTCCTGTTTATTACAAACAGTTAGAGCAGGGCTACACCATCAACACAAGTATATTCTTGAAGCCACTTTGAGCAAAAAGGTATCAGCTGCACTTGGCTGTGACTGTTCCTCTGTAACGTTCCCCTCTGTTGTTGCAACATCATCCTCTGACTCAGGCTCAGAACAAACATCAACGGAGATCGACAATCATGGAGATCGACTTTAAAAAAGAAAAACACTCAGTTGTGGTTAGTGTGACTTGCATATTTAAGAAAAATGATCACGCTGAGGCACTGCAAGGGTGGCTAAAGACATATGGGAGATGCTGAGTGGGTAGGTGGAGGAGGAGGAGGAGGAGGATGGGAAAGGACGTGAGATTCAGCTGGGAGATGAGTCTGTGAGAGGAAGTCGGTCTTAGGGGAGGAAAACTACAGAAAACATTTGAACCCAGAGGCTCAAGTGTTTTCCGTAGCCCATGTGGCTTCCTCTGTTTGTGTGTTTTTCTATACAGCGTGCATGAGAACTAAGAAGCCACCAGCCCCTAGTTTTAAGTTACCATTGGCTGTATACACTCTATATCTTCCACTTGTGAGCAAATTTGACTACATTCATTGAACAGCTTTTTTTCAATGTAAAAGTTTCTAGAAACACAAGAACGCCGTCGTACTGTAACTCTGTCACGCATCCCAACACACAAACGCGGCCATTTCTGTTAATTAAAAAAAAGCACTTTCATTGTCGCCCACAACAAGTGCCTCCCTTCAGAAAAAAAAGAGGCAAAAATCAGAAATGAAGAGAGGTGAGAGAGAATCTCCCTTGTGAGATTTGCAGACTGTTATTTTCACTGAGATTTGTTCTGTTGTGTTTCTCCAATAGGCTGTTGAGTGCTGTAGCAGGGGGATAGTCACGCTAGAGCTGCTTTGTATGAATAACATTTCATGTGCAATAATCTGTGTCTTTCTTGTCACAAAATTACACACACACACACGCACACACACACACACACACACACACACACACACACATGCAGGCACACACAGATGAGGAATGGCCTCAACCATGGCCACAATCGCACATTCTGTCTTTGTGTATCTCCTCTCTCTCTCTCTGTCTCTCTCTCTCTCTCACACACACACACACACACACACACACACACACACCCTAAAGTCCTAAAGTTGGATAGAGACTAGCAAGAGAGACAGAAACAAATTAAAGAACATGTGTGTTCACCATAGGAGCTGGCTGACCAAACCAAAACACATGCATAAAGCAATAATCTGTGGCATTTCCTATAAATAAATGTCTGTTTTCCAACCCTGTATTTGCATTTATTGCTTTCTTCGTCTTCCTTCGTGCACTTGAGAGTTTTGTTCTGTCAGAAATTGCATCAAAGTGACGTCCTCTGACATTCTAATTGAAATAAATTTGAGTTTTATAACTCTTGTCAGTTGATATTCCTCCTCCTGTCTCCCCACACTCTTCTGTCCCTCTGTTTCTGCCATTCTGTCTGTGCTGTGAAATGACTAGATGAACACTCATCCTTGAGTCTGTCAAAAAATCTATATTAAAGTAAGAGCTTGCGACATTTTGATATAAATAAATCTCAGTTTGGCAACTTTGCATTGCGGAAGGATTACAGGTGATGATAACGCCACATGGACATTTACTTATTGGATGCTTTTCAAATTTGAGAGCTTCTTTAAACTGAGACAGGTATATGACGAGCGTGGAAAGAGTCGCAAAGGGAGCAGAAAAAGAGCAACAATAGGAAACAGAGTCAGAGACGAAGACAGCTCAACATACAGAGAGTGTGCTGGCACAGCAGACAGAAAGCCATTTCTATTCAACGAGCTTTACTGAATTAAAGTTCTGCTGCCAAGCCAAAGGGCCTCGCTGCAATTCTGTGTCAATGTAAAGTCCTTAATTATAGTTTAAGACTCAGCCACTTTTTCCAAGCTTACTGCTGCTTTCCGCTTACTAAATAATAAAAGATGTAAAAATGAAAGTGAATTGCCGTTTTCTACAATCCATTAAAAACTTCCTCACAGTTATTTAGCGTTACCTCCTGTGCGTCTGCATGAACAATGAGATTTCTCGCTCGCTCTTTAATGTATTTGCACATTTCATCAACGACAAAACAAACAGGCTGTCAAAGTGTCACTTCCCTTCCTCGGGGGCTTATAATACGCACAAAGGATCGGTTTTATCGAGTAATAAATGAAAAATCATAACAGATATATACAAATAAAAGTCAGTGTAGAGCTCAAACTTAATTAAGAACGCTTAAGAGTTCCAATCTCTCAGTGAGACAGTTCAACTTTGTGTGCGTGTGTGTGTGTGTGCAGCAGTGATTTTCCTGTACTCCAATTAACCATCATAGCTGGAAAAAGGTAATTACAAAGCTAAGTGGGAGACTTGAAGTCATGCTGAGACACATAGACACACACACACATCCTCTAGCTCAAAATGATACATGAACACAAGGTCTTGTCAACCCAGCCTATATGAAGGAAGATCAAAATATCGCCACGCTGTGACGCTGTTTCTTGAATTATGCAAATAAATTCTGTATGGACAAGGATCGTAGGGTAGTCAGTTGATAGAGTTAAACGATTATTGCCACTGGTCGGCATGATTAATAAAAAGAGAACAGAGACTCGCATAAGGATGTCTTAGAGGACGTCTTTGATGAAATTTAATTCCAGTGAGATAAAACATCGCTGGCAACTCAGTAAGTGTGATGGAAACTTTTTTCAAAAGCCATGCAAACTGCCTGAGAGTGTAGAGGTGAAAGCAGCAACAGGCTGCTTCGACACAGGCCGATCAGCTGTAATCTGTGAGCGTGAGTAAAGGTATTCTGTTACTGCAACGTTAAAGGGATTGTGAAACACAGTCACGTGATCGTTACTTTCTAACCAAGGCTAGACACGCACATCCTGTTGGTCTGTCAATACGGATCATCGTCATAACATCAGCTGAGACGTGCCTCGACCACAAACGCACGCGCCCGCAGCGATACCATCGCCGTTTGGAAAGCGCTTTGCAGGTTGTCAGCCTCCACCTGACTAGCAGGTTGTTCGACCTCGCAGTCTTGTCGGAACATACACATGTGCTGTGACAGACTGGTGACACCAGTTTTTTTTTTTCTAACTGTTAACACAAAATACCAGTCAAGTATTTCCAGATGTGTCCACATTTGCGTGCGTGCATGTGTGTGTGTGTGTGTGTGTGTGTGTGTGTGTGTGTGTGTGTGTGTGCAGGCGTGAACCAGATCCTGGAACAAGATCAAGAGGCAAGACAAACTGCATAACCTGAAAGCATGCCTACATGTCCAGACTTGCCTGGAATGATGCAGAAATGGGCAAATGTGATCAAGCGAAGGAGCACAATTAAAGGTTGAAAGGAAACAGTTAAAAAGTTCACTTTACTGATTTTATTATAATTCTCTGTTAAAAAAAAAAAAAAAACAGAACACTTCCTTCCTTCCCTCTGTGCTGTGATGTCAGTGTTTGTAACTGTGGTACTGATGACCAATGAGGTGATGGGGCTGTCCAGAATGGTTCCCATGAGCCACATAAAGCCTTTCACCCACACATATGGAGCTATTTACATGGAACAGGTGGTGGGGCAGCGAAGACTGAAGAGTCTGAGGCACGCACGCGCACGCTGTCTCGTTATCTCTGCTCCCGGTTAATTTATGGTCTCGGATCAAACATTAGAAAATGATACGCCTGACACTCAGCCAGATATCATGGAAGGAAAGAACGAAATGGATGAAGACTGACTAACAGCTGTCTTGTAATTTACAGTCCTGTCATCGCTGCAGATTACACAAAACAATAAGGCACGAGGACCTGTCTGACGACCAGACACCGCGCGGTGTTACCACACGGCGCAGGTGCAGCGATGAAAGATGACGGAAGACAGAGTTTCTCACAGCTGTCGGTTTATGACTTATAATTATTGTTATAACCATAACTGTCATTCAGCACCACGCGGCCTCATTGGTGTGCACGTGGTCACCACGCCGCCAGAGAGCCTCTCTGTTTTCGATTCTGTTTTATTGACTTGATTTGTTCATTTCCTGGCTCCGCGTTTGGTGAGTCACGAGTCCTGACACCCCTGAAAGGAAATGAGCAGGCAAAAAAAGGGTTTATGGATGGAAGGATTGATGCACGGACAGATGAATGCATGGATGGGCAGGTTCATCTTTTGTCAGTTTTATCACATTTAAAGCACACATCCTCAAGTCTCTCTATTTTCTTCCCCTCTTTCCTTTTTCTCTCTTTCTCTCTGTCTTGCCCTCTTTCTGCCTCTCTCTCTCTCTCTCTCTCTCCGTTTCATTTTAACATCCTTAAAATCAATACAAATCTAACCAAATGTAACAACAACCATGCCATGAATGAATATTCCAACGATGTCATTTCCCTCTTATTTGCGCCACTCCGAAGCTGCTGCCGCCACAGGAATGACAACCCTTGTTGGGATTCTGTCGCATCAAGCCAGCAGATTTGAATGCTAAACCCATTAGCCAAGCATCACTCACAGTCAGAGCTGGCGATGATAAATAACCCAACCAGAGAAATCTGATTAGGAGAAATGGAGGCAGGGGATCTGAGGGAATGAGTAACAGCAATGTCGCCGTTATCGGGCCTCAGTCAGATTGGAAATCACACACCGAGAAAACATGAAATGTTCATCTGCAGTGGGTTGTGTCGGCTGTTTTCCTAAATCATGGGTTAGACCCAAAATTGAGTCTTTGGTGGGCTGCAATTAAACGAAAGCTGAACTTTGCGTGCGTGTTGCTAAGTTCTGACACGCCAAAGTCACTGATCTGCACAACAAACTGGCTGCTTAATAGGTACATTTGAACCTGCGGGAAACTGGGAGTTTTTGGGTGGTGCTGTTGCCTTCGGGGTGAGTGAATCGGCTACATTCACCTGGCAGTCAACCGTGTATGAGCTGATACTCAAATACACTGTCTGTGCTCTGCCTTTAACTCTGGCTCTGTTTACTGTTTTCATCTTGTTCTGGGTGCTAATCAATACAACTGGAGGAAGACGGTTGATTATTCATCAGATTATTACATCATTATAGTATTGAAAGCTGCTTTATGGCAAAACCTTGGCTGAGCTTTGGAGGAAAAGAGGGGGCACAGGGATGCATTTGAGGTGAAACAGAGGGTTTACAGCAGATTTCATAAGCCATTGCTCCATCACATGTAGTCGGCATGTTAGGACAACATTTGCCAAACACAAAGATGGTCCAATGACAAAATATACAGCAACACACATTTAAAGATTTCCTTGGCCTTTAAATTATCTACTGTGAATGAAGCTGCGAGCTGCTTATGTGACACAATTCGTTATTGTGTAACTGCCTGTGCTTTTATAGGAGACGGTCCTGCTTCACAGGATATAGGAGGACTGACATCAGGTGTGTTTTTCACCTGGGATGACAGGTTACGAAAAAAAAAGCTCAGTTTTGAGTATTTTCCCCACTTTTTTTACCTTTATGCATATCATATATATCTTAATTCAATACATAGATGCAGATAAATACCATTATCATGCCTGTGCATTAAGTACATTGCCGGGAGGCGATCAGCTTGGCTTGTGCTGTAACTACTGTGTTTCTTCATTGCAGCTTCACTGCCTTCTTGAAACAAACCAAAATTCCAAGGAGTCCCTGTGCCCAGCCACTGTTCACCATGGGGCGTATACAGTATATGAGGAGAACAGTAAGAACATTACAGTGAGGCTAGTCCATTAGGGTGCATACCATTTCATCATTATGCTGTTTGAATCCAGTTTGTAGCTCTCATCTCATATAATCATTAAGTGCTGTCTCATTTTCTTGTGTCTCTCTGTTGTATAAAGCAGTTACATCTAAAGCAAGTGCTATCAGTTTGTCTTTGGTCTGCATTTCCAAGCACTGTCACACTGAAAAGGTCAACATGGACTCAGCATGCAACATCTCAATGAGGGAATCGATTTAAAGCTCCTAGCCTGGTCACTCGGGTCAGATATATACATTTAATTAATCAATTAATAACCCTTAAGGTAAAACTGAATCCAGTTACATAATTTATCACTACATAGCAATTAAATCCACAGTCAAGGTGATTCTTTGTGCATGAAGTGGTAATCTTTTTAAAATCATATCTGAATTTCAGGTAAAGATCTACTAATGGCCACTGGCACTAAATGCTGATGTTTTGGGGTTTTTTTTTTTTTTTCATTTAAATCAAATGGCAGCGCAGGGGTATTTTAATTCATTTTTCCATTTAAAATGAAATGACTAAGCAGCGGTATTTTAATCTAGCCCAGCAAAGAGCAAGGACACACACCCTGAAACACGATACATTTGATTGTATATCATCATTAGCGAGCCTTTTCCCCGCCAGGCCAGGACACACAAGCACACCACAGCATCGAACCATCAGTCCTGGTTAATTATTAAGAGCAAATTCAATTTACCCTCAGCAGTTCACTGACAAGCCCGTATACCTTCTATAGCCAGCCACATATGGGTTGCATAAGCCTTCCCTGTGACAAACAATTATATAAACACACACACATGCACACTTACATCGATTGACCTTTCCTGCTGAGTGTTATTAATACATGCGGGCCGCATTAGGAAAGGTTAACGAGCAGTAAGGCCAGCGCCGCTCACATGGAATACAAACAAGAGAAGTAGGAGCCTGACCCTACACAGGTGAGAGACAGGGTCATGTGACTTTTAGTGCCTTTGAAAAAAAATACTTCTGTTCATGTAACTGCAATCGCTGCACGAACGCTTACACGAACTGAAAAGACTGACAACGAACGGGGTTAATGGTTTAGAGAAGACGTGACCAGCATTTGTTGTGAGTTCAGACCATTAGCATGATACAGATCATACTGCTTGTCCTGCTGTAGTACTGATAAAGCACAATGATGTTTCTTATAAACACTCGAGGTTTATAAGGGAGGTCCACCACTGCATGATCACATGATAGCATAAAGGATGTTACCACATGGGCTCTGGAACATTTAGTAAAACTGTTGTTGGTAAAAACTGTTTGTTTGCAAATGAGTGGATTCTGTTTTTATTCACGTTTTACACAGAGTCCCAACTTTCTTTTAAGCTACGGCGCTGCAGTTAATTTTGTCAAAATTCACACGCTCGGATCCATGATTACGTTTCTATAACAACTGCCCTCTAGTGGCCATGTCTGGAATGACTGTCTCTCTCTCTCTCGTGACTCTCAGCAGCAAAAGCATTAGTAGCGTGATGTTGTTGAAGAGTAACTCAACACCAGCTTCTCTCTGATTTCAAGCCTGTTTCTTCCCTGACCACACCCGGCGTCACTGATGGCTGTGGTCGGGTGTGGTCATAACTGTGCTATGATAACATGTGACATCACGGGTGACAGAAAAATCAAAGTTTGACTCTGTCTGACCCCTCAGAAAATAAGACAAGATGATAAAAATCACAATAATCTTGGAAACCCAACAGACGGCCGGCACAGAACTTGCACGCGTAGCTAAGAGCTACAGCATGCGTCATCGAGGAAAGTACAGCGCGGGGGGGAAACTGTGCGTGGTTGCCAAAAAAATACACAACATACATCACAAATGATCTGAAGCCGCTCTCTTTCTTTCTTGTATGTCCAGAAAAATGTCCAGTCGCTCAATACATCCCAAATGACCTGAAACATTTCTCCTCTTGCTTCCCACACCATAGAGCTTCCATGCACGGCTCAAAGCTTTTAATAGTGTTGGAACTACTTAAAAACATGTGGAGTCACAAAAATAAATGTAAGTCACAAATGACTTGGAACCCCCCCCACCCCACACCACCACCACCACCCTCTCCCTCTAACTGGGTCAGCGTGATGATGGTGTCAGTGTCTGGACTCAGTAGCAGCATATTTGCATCAGTCATCCCAACTAGACCGTGAAGAGAAGGATTTCCCTGCTCAGCTGTGCCAGTGAGTCAGTGAAATATACCCTCATAAAACCCTGCTGGACTGAAAGGAGGCCTGGGGAAAACTTGGACCCATTTAATGGGCTGAACTTCAGGCTCTTTGCTGTTGGCAATGCAGATACACTGTAAGTGGAAAGTAGCATCCCAGAAGATGAATACTCCACATAATGATGCTTCCTATGAGACATCATTCTTATGGTACTTTATGGATGTAGACGTTAAGCCTCTGCTGTGGTTAAAGATCACAGCGGTCACGCAGCCAAATCTGCACTGTATGAAAAATCTGACGACTCTAAACACTTGCAGCCTCTTCGAATTACTGCACTCCTGTTCCTTAATGAAAGAAAAAACATTAAACACTTTATTTTTCTGCGAAAAAGAGGAAGACCACATACAAGGTTTCTCTCTAACATTCGCAATTTTTGCTTTTCATTGAAATTTTGGCTCAGAATCACAAGAGCAAGGTTGCTCTCCTCAGATGCATTATAAAATGTTCAATGCATGCAATGAAGAGAGGCAGGAAAAACATTCGGGGCTGCGCGCTGCATCAACACTTGTGATGGTATTCTGCTGAGACGCCGAGGCGGCCCTCTGGTGCGCTTTAAGGTCGGAGAAAGACTCAGCGGTGCAGCCAAAGCTACGCAACCAAATTCAGCCTCTAATTAGGCCTGCTCGTCCAAATTTAGAAGGTGGTGGTTTAAAAGGGAAAAAAAATCCATGATATAAGCAGCCTCGGGACATCCTTGAAAATTTGGCTGCGATGGCAACTTTGGAGCTTAATTAATTGAACGGTCAGGTTCTTTTTCAGGTCATATCAGAATAGCTTGGGATTGTGTTGCAAAATTGGGATGAGGCTGAAAGGTTGTTAATTAAAGTCACAGCGAGACCCGAGCACAACTCGTGTGCTGCATATCCAGCTATGGGCGGCCATCTTGGCTCCGTGTCTCACCTCCCTGACGGAGAAGTCGGGCAGCGTCTTGGAGGAAACACACATGTGCGTTCGTCCTCCATCGTTTGCCGAGTGGAAAATTTTGACCAAACACAGTGTGATTATTCAAATTTTGGCTGTTTTCATTTGCGATCGTCCCTTTTTGGCACCATTTCTGCTGTTCTGGGAAGTGTACAGTGCGAAAAGGACTGACAGGAAAAAAAACACGAGATAAAGGATGGGTGCAAACATTAAGGCAGAGATAAAAGTCACTCGGACTCACCACCTCACTGACACTCCTTTCCCAACCCCCCCTCCTCTCTCTCTCTGTCTGAAGTCTTTGATTATAACTTCCCCAAGTTTGAAATTGATGTGTTTTCTATCTTTTTTTCCTTGGACTTGGGTCAGCTGAGAGTCAGCCAGCTGGGCCTTGATCCTAAGCTCACTCTCAGGTAAACTTTCAACTAGAAAAGACCCCTATTGCTACTTTCAACTCCTTCTCCCTCCTCTCTTCCTCCTCCTCCTCCTCCTCCTCCTCACTGCTGCTAAGTGCTTTGTTGATAAACCTACTTTAGAGTTCACTGGTCTGTCGGAAGATTTTGCTCACCTCCTCACGCTATTTGAGTAATGGGGATAAGTGTTGTGGCGCGGTGAATTTGTGTGTTTGTGCGTGTGTGTATACAAAGACGTCCGTGCACTTCTGTACCTGGCAGATGAGTTTAAATGGCAAACTGATATCAGATCTGAGTGCAAACTCTCTGTAGAGCCTTTCTGATGTGGACATGAAGTGGTCGTGATCAGCAGGGTGCAACACGCTCGCGCTAAAAACGCGTGAACACGCACACAGACAGTGGCGATAACACGCGATTGCAAGAACGCCACACCTATTCTGTCATTATCAGAGCAGGCAGCCACTCGAATCCTCAGATTCAACTTGGTGCTCAGAACAAATTGAGAAACACACAGTGGGAACCGCAGTGGTCACACACACACACACACAGATGCAGACACAGACACACAAACACATTTGATCAGTGGTACCACTCGCTGTGCAAAAAGAACAGTTCTTCTGCCAAGGCAACATGCTGTTGGCAAACGCTGTGAGAGGCTGTCGTAGAGTCTTCTGCTCACTTAGCACTTCACACACAGTCTGTCATACTCTGTGTTACTCACTCAGCAAAAGCATGAAGTGTGCGCAAGTGTTTGGCGCGACGGTCCAAAAAACACAGTCCTGGACAACCTGGAAACAAAGTAAAAGAAACAGAAGAATTGATTCGAAGTTTCGAGGCCTAGCTGGTTTCTGAATGAGCTCAGATTGAAGTCAGCAGGAGAGAGAATCACCTCAATAACTGATGAATGACCCCCCACAGGTAACACAACATTTAAGTTGGACATGTTTCATTCCGGCTTTGCCAAGTGGATGAAATGTTATGCACTGTTAACCACAAGGGGGCCACTAATATAGTGTGAACGCCCACACTTAACATATCTGTAGCACACAGTTAGCGAAGTGTTGAGATTTTTTTAAAGAAGCTAAGTGCACATGGAATAGACACACGGGCCGCAAACGCACACTCACATATGCTCAGACATCCTTCGCTTCCTTTCTCCCCTGCTTCCATGTTGATTGCGCTGACACAAATACACCCCTCACCCACTGTCACCCTCACATATGCACACACATCAAACATCACTTCTCTTGGCATGCACACAAAGAGACACAAATACACCCCTCTCTCCCTCTCTCTCTCTCTGTCAGCCACCTTCCATATGAGAGAAACACCTGATGTTGGCTAACTAGAGCCAACTACTGAGAGGTGTTAGTTTGGTGCCTGCAGTACAAGTGACATCATGCGCTGTGTGTGTGTGTGTGTGTGTGTGTGTGTGTACATGAAAGTCAGAGAATCTGAGTAAAAGAGTGAGTGTATTTTTGTGCAAAACAGGTTGCACTCACTAAGGCTAATCTTTAACTTTAGTCCAATTAACCTGTCTGTCTGTCTCAAACAAACACACACACACACACACACACAGTTAAAGCCCCTACCCATTTCTGAGCATGTAGGAGTGCCAGCAGTCAAGGGCAAAACACACACATGCGCGCACACACACATACACACACACACACAGTACACATTGTGACATGGGTTTCACTGCAGGCATTGTGATAGCACCTTACACTGTTAAGCACTGCACTGCCAAAGCCTCTCTCAGGTATCTCTCTCCGGCTTATGGTGGGTGGTGACAGCATGTGTTTGTATGTGCATTCGCTATTAACATGGTGTTAATGCTTTTACACCATTCATATCTTTAATCAGATCACAATTCACAAACCAGCATCCTGGCCATGAATGAGCGCAGCGCTGATTTAAGGACATTGTAATGTAGATATTCATGCTTTTGTGTCACATCAGTTTAAATTACAATGATGGAAGGTCTGATAAGCATTGTCAAAGGCCAAACTGTCATTAGTTTCATTTATAATGCACGGAACAGCTATTGTAGTCATTTGAAATATGATGATTGGACTACTGCTCTCAGTTGTTGCTGTTTATATACGTTACACACATAAAATCATTTTCAACGAATACAATGAAAAGTGACAGAAAACACAAATCCCCCGAGGGCAGCTTAGGCCGGAGATTAAGTGCTTATGAGCTTTCATGGAAATTTGCGTGCTGAAAAGTCCAAGAATTTCACCAAAATAGTGGCTGTTGTAAGTATCAGGCGTCAGTCTGCTGTCCTGCTTTCCTCCGAATGACCAATGAGCAGGATCCCGGCGCAAAAAGACACGCAGAGCAACTGACACAAGCAGCATGCTGTGACAAAAAGAACCAATGATCTTCATCATCATTATCACATCAACAACTTACTGCAATGTTTCTAATCCATCAGTTTTAATTACTCTGGTGGTGACAGCTATTGCCACTCCACATGCCATGTTTGTGTTTAAGTCTCTGTGTTTGCTTCAGCTTGCAGTGCTTGCTTCTTTTCATTCTCCTACATAGAATTAGCCTCAGCTATGTCTGTGTATTGATTGCCTCTGAGTGGTCAGAAATAGCCAGGGATGCCTGAAAGAAGGGTTGTAAGGTGCTGCTTTGTTTCTGAAGCTCTGCTGCCTTGGAAAATAGACACTAAAGAAGAGCAATTAAAAAAAAAGGCTAGCAAGTAGTTGTTTAATTACAGCTGCACGGCTACAATTTCATAGAAAATCCTCATATTAACATACATATATACTATTATATCAATTACAATAGTTTCCAAATCTAATTAAATAATTAAAGGACAGCTTTAGGACCATACGTTACCCTGAAGTCAAAGTTGAATAAAGGGCAAACACATATGGAAACATACACATAAAAAGCTGCTAGCTTCCCAGATGTGATTAATGAAGTGAGAGTCTCAGTCGACCCCTCTGACCTGCACCAAGGCCATATAGGACTGGAGCTGGAGCCCTGAGGCACTGTGCATGTTTGTGTGCGTTAATGGGCCAATGAGAGAAAGAGGTGTGTTTGTGCGTGTGTGTTAGGGAGTCTGTTTTATGTGTGTTTATGCATATGCATACGTTCATTCCGTGTGTGTGTGTGTGTGTGTGTGCAAATGCGCGTCTGCAAGTGTGTCTGCATGTGCACTCAAAGCAACATGCCCCGAGGCTGTGACAGACGGACTCTAAACCACGTTACCCACACACCCCACTGCCCCGCTTAATAGTGCATGAGATAAGAACATTTGGACTTCAAAATGCCCCCACCACCATCGCCACCAACCCCGCCTCCATGGGAAATTGAGTTTTATGGCTCCCCAGTTTGAGACAATGGTTCCAATGGTTTGGATTGCTGAAAGGAAATTCCATGTCAACAACTGGAGACGTCCAGGACGGGTTGACTAGGAAACCTTATATAAACATAGACACACTCAGTAGCTCAACAGTACAGCATGGGTGAAGCTGCACACGTTGTGCATACGCACGGAGGCGAGCACATACTGCATGTGTGCACACATGCTGCAAACACAGACGTAAATAAACAGACATACACTGACACAGATGCACAGGCAGACACACCGCACACATGGACATGAACATATGTAAACTGAGGGACAAAAACAAGCTGGCACACACACACACAGGGAAAGCAAAAACACACTCCATCACAATCCATCCTTCGACATAGATCCACCTGCTCCTTCCATTGCATCAGCTGACTGGTGCATAATGAGCAAAATCAAGACTGAATGTTTCTTTACTGATAACGTATTTCATTTGTTTTCCAATTAAAGTCTTGCAATGCACTATCCACTCGTAGTGACTACAGCGTTATTCAGCTTTTTTATGGTTTTACTGACAGTATTTATTTAATGTTTGGGAAAGATCATGGTCTGTTTTAATACAGAAGAAGCTAACAGCAATCACAATATTTCATGGACATTAACCAAAGTGCTGTTGTTGCCTAAACCTGACCACAGTCTGGGCGTGCACCCTGGATTCTGGTGTTACAGTCCTGCACTGGACGCTCACCATCCACCCCATCCACCTACCTGGGACTCCGAGGCAGTACATAAATGTAGCTTTTCATTCACTCAAGCAAACGTTGACTCTAAACATAATCCACTCAGCAATTACGTTTGTCAGCACAAATGTAATTATGAATGCAAATTAGTTGTATATAAATAAGCAAGTTTATTGTACTCCAAACTGTGTTGCTATAACAACTGGATAATTTCTTGTGTGCAGAGCCAGGTTAAAGTCAGGAAGCTGCGACTTTGCAAATTCTGTGTGTAAAATCAAAATACCACATTACACTGACATTGACTACACAACAATTATGCTTAAACCCTTCCCAACTCTGGAATCTTGGTTTAATCTTCCTATGGCTTTGCTGGTGCGGTATGGTAACCAAAGGAATGAGCAAAGTAATCCAAAACTCGCTCAAAAAGTAATAAATCATGATCCTTCCAGTGCAAGCTGGAGGTAATCTGAGGCGTGAAACCTTCTGAAACAGCAAACTCTCACAGAGATCCGATGAACGCATGTGACTCTGCAAGACGGTGACTCAGTCAGGGAGAGATGAAAGCAGCGCACACCTGCAAGAAGAAGGGCTGATCAACAAACCACTGTGAAGGTGGAAAACTAAGGCCTCCAGCTAAAGGAAACAGACAGAGAGAACGAAGCAGGCATTTAAAAAAACAGTCCATCACTGTTAAGAAGACACTTGAGCATATTTACACTCAAATGGCGTAATGCAGACGGAGAGAGATGGAGAGTGGGAGGAAGAGGCAGACAGAGAGATACAGCCAGAAACGCACAGAGAGGAGGAGAAATAGAAACAGACATGCGGCCAGCCAGAGAGGCGGCCAGAGATCAAGAGAAATAGTGAGGAGGAGAGAAAAAGACAGATAGGCATCCCAACTGTGACAGGCGGACCGCATTGGCACAAGGACGCTTAAAGTGCAAATACTGAAAGACAGCAACGCGTACCAGCATGAAACAGAGAGAGAGAGAGAGAGGGAGAGGAACACAGAGAGGCGGGAGGGAAGAAAGTCAAAGTGTAACTCGAGGGGAGAGAAAAGGAGAAAAAGTGACCGAAGAGGAGCGAGAGCTTGAGATGATGAGGGAGACGTACACATGGAGAGTGCATTACTCAGCAGGGGCTCTTACATGCTCGTCTAAGGGCACCGTCCAACAGAAATACTCCACCCGACAAGGACAACTTGTCTTTCCCCCCCACACTCTCTCTAGCCCGCTTTCTAGGACTGCGAAACAGGCCGTAAAACAGCCAACCAGATTAGCAGCCATCCACACTATAAAAGATGACTGCAAATTTTGCAAACTTTGGTTGATTAATGAAGTGTTTGCAAGGACATTACAAAGGGACAGACTAACTTCCACTGAGACAGTATGTCCCAGAACGCACTTTAAAAAAAATAATAATGATGATGCCACTTAGTGCAGTATCTTTATCAAATGAGATGTTTCTTTGCTTTCACAAGGTCTGACAATATTTTTAGATCCTTTGTAAGCTCCTGGGACAGATGAGTCAGCACAAAATGACAGCATATTGTTAGTCGACCAGACTAACTGAGTTCCTCTGAGACGAGAATAATACAGACCCTTGTCTAAAAGTCTGGAGTTACCCTTTCAAGTGAATGCAAATTGGTACCTGAAGTTTTGAGGAGGACTGTTAACATTTGCGGCTGGCACGGTTGCTGTCACTGTCAAATTTGCATTTCTGTCTAGCATCATTTCTGTCAGCGTGGAGCCGAGTGAACTGGCGGTGAACTGAAGAGGAGTCTGGCTCAGTGCTCTCACCGTCTATTGTGGCACGGCAGCATCTCACTGTGCACGCGTGTGATAGAGAAAATCAGACAGAGAAATTAAGTCAGAGAAAGAGATAAAGAGGCAGAGAGGAGGGGAGGGCGAGGGCGAGGGGGGGGAAAGATGGAATAAATTAGAGGGGGGCAAACAGATAGTAAGTCAGGGAGTGAAATGGAGGGAGAGAGTGTCGGAGAGAAAGTGTAAACATCCATTTGCCAGCGTCCTTGTGACTGCGCGCTTTCATACTGAATATCTGTGTGTCTGAGTGGCCACAGTTCACTGTGTCAGCATTAACACACACAGCTGAGGACATCAGAGAGCTCACTAAGTACCTGGTAAAGCAGCCTCTTTCTACCTGCATACAAACAACAGCAGCACAGAGACCAACACACACACACACACACACACACATGCAAACAGCAGGAAGAAGAGAGGCTCACACATGAGCACAGAATCAGTGATGCACACTCACACATATGCATACTGGCGACGCTGGAAGTGGATTATCTACCCAACCCAACTGAAAGGTAGCCTGACTGGTGCGCGGGGATTAACTTTGCATGTGCAGAAATATTCAAATTAATCTGAATTTAATTTTAGCCAGAACAAGGCCACTCAGGTTCCTCTAGGCTGCCTGAGGTGGCGATGTGAAGGCAGGTAATTTGGAATAAAAGTAAATGAGTCATATTAATGGACAATTAGGTTGCATGTGAACATTCTTAATTCCCTTTAGGCCAATTAAGGTGTTTGCATGGAGCCACTTTAATTTGGGAAGGGAGCAAATTAGTGCTGTGAACTAGTTATTAGCCAGAATGTAACATAGTTCCAGCAGTTCCACTAGTTACACAAGGAGTGCCCAAGTAAAGTAGTTTGACTTGTTATGATTAAGACAACAGTACATGTTCATGTAAAGAGGAATGTTTCATTTTGGATGGTTAACTGACCATTTTCTGGTTTCAAAGTAAGAATAGCATGCTGACAGATTAAAGGGTCACCTGTCAGTCTGGCCGCTGACAGCTATCTGAAAGCTTACACTGCCTGTCTGTCAGAGCGCGCAGGCTAACAGGCTAATGCATAATTGAAAGCATGATTCATGCTTACTCAGCACGTTTCTCGGCTGAAGACGAAGCTTTGACCTTGCCTGAAAAGAAATGCGTGTCCACTGTGATTCAGCACTGGGTGGTTAGTCTTAATATGAGCGGCGTCTTCATGTTGAGGTGTTGTGAACATTGCCACAGGCTGTGCCAAACACTGTGTGTGGGCTTGGTGTGCGTGAGTGTCATGATTTCAGTTGCAGAGATTGTCACACACACACACACACACACACACACACATACAGTACACACAGTCTGAGTCAGGATCTAATTTTATTCAGCGAGGACATTTACAAGTACCATGAATTTGACCTTATGAACTGGCGCTGGCAACACAGCATAGTACAGAATGGCTAAAGGCTGACGCATAGTAATTACATGCATAATAATAAGAGCAGGGCATGACTTAGCCTTATTCAGCCACATTCCCACCAGAGATTACACATTGACCTCATATGAAAAGACCTGAAAAGAAATATGTCAGCCTTTATTCTCTGCTGGATCTTTTATATTGTCTATAAAGGCCTTGGCTTTAAATCACAATCTGGATTTTTTTTGACCCAGGACAAACTCACATGAGTGGGGGATTAGTGCAGGTGAAAATAATCATTTAGACAGCTTGCCACATGCTAAAATACATATATTTATTTCAATAAGTATGCCCATTAATTTAAAGTGCTTTCAAATTAAATTCAAACTCCTTCTTAACTGTTGTGTGCTGTGCAGTGTCTTATAAGAAATTAGGAATGTATCCAGCAGTGTTCAGCATACAGGCTCTATCCAGCTATGAACTACTACATTATTGAGAGCGGGGCATTTACTTGGGCTTATTCAGCCCATTTCCAGGCACTCAGATTATGCCTCGCACTGGACTGGAAAATCGTGTCAATGCAGATACTGTTACGGGAAGGCTTTCATAGTCTGAGGCATAATCTGCCTCCAGGAAACCCAACTTTTTACATTAACCATCACATGGCTGTAAATGGCACGCTCACGCACAAAGATTCCCGGACATGACTGATCTCTGATGCAGAATATTAAAAAAAAAAAAAAAAAAGTTGGGCAATCACTAATAAATTTTGAGTCATATTACAGGAAGCCACTACACCATCAAAGAGAATTATAATTAATATTGTATCAGCACAATGTGCATCTGGGAGGAGAATGCGATTTGGATGGATGGATGGAGAAACAGGAATAGAAATGTTTGTGGACAAATCCATACAAAAGCTTTTTCTATGACTTAACTGAGCCTCAGTTGATTTTCTCATATTTGATGAATCTCTTTAAGAGTTGGTTTTGAATCTGCGTTTATGAATCTTTCCAAATTTATCATAACAAGTGCATGGACACGCAAAAATATTTTACCACATACAACATTAACCTGTCTAAACTGCAGCTGTTGGGTCGCCAGTGTCTGTATCAGCAACTCAGAAAATTAATTTGATAGAAAAGACCAAAAAAAAAAAAAAAACCTACAAAACTAGAGTTGCAGGCCGGGGGCTTAAAGCAGTACAGCTGTCCACATGTGATCTATTATCTCTGACAGATCCAGCTGTGAGCCAGAGGATCCAGAGATCTTCATCCCACATTGTAATCTCGGTATAAAAAAATCTCACATTCTGCATGCAGTGTTGTTTGTATGTATACACAAAGGAATAAAGGGGTGTGTTATACCCACAACAACAGAGATGGGGACGGTCTAAAGTCTGATATCTCAGCTAGTGTTACAGGACGTAATCTGATTTATCACACCATACCCAGCTGAGCTCAGATATCTCCATCACAGCAGATCTGATTCAGCACTAGTCAACCATAGTACACAGTCCTGACAAGGAGTTACAAAGCAAAAAAAAAGCAAGATATGAAGCTAGATAATGTTGTTGGATTAGCCTGCTCAACTATCGCTAGCACAGAGCACACAGCATCACATAAACACACACAAAGATGTTATTTTAGGTGTTGGAGTCAAAACGCTTCCTGTTTAATGCTGATAGTCAACTCACTGTAATCTGACAGCTATATCTGAACAAGACTACAGCTCATCACAATGCCTCGAAGCCCTCAAATAGCCACATTACTGTGGATTAGCGTTATACCATTAGGACGGTGCAATATCAGCTTTAAACACCTGGTTTATATTTAGTTTTATATCGGAAGTTCCCAAGTAGAGCACATGCTGGAAGAGGGGAGTGTGAATTTGCTATGCTTTATATCATTAAATAAGTAAGGACAAAGAATATGGGATTGTATTGTATCATCTAAAAAAAGGAGGGAAAGACAAAAACAAATTGTGACAAAGTGACACTTCCAGGGCAGCTGGATTGGAGTTGTGCTCATTTACTGCTCTCCCTCATGGTTTTTACATCACTGTGGATTCTCAGTCACTCTGCAGCGCCTTTATCCCTTTATGAAATATTTGCTGTTTTGCTGTGATCTTTTTTGTTTTGCAAAGCAAATATTTTTAAATAATTACTGTCAAAATATTGCACATTCTCAGGAAATCAGAGGATGCCAGTTTCAAACAGAGCTGGAAGCTTTCATTTTCCTTTCAGTTTACAGAGTATGGCTGGCAGGCGCTTTAGTTTGTGCTTAACTGGGTTGTGACTGACAGCTGAGGCAGGTTACCATCTCATGTGGAGAAACATTGCTTTCTGACTTTCTGAGTTTGTAGAGGGAAGTGTGGGAAGGTGACACAACATAGATTTGTTTACAAGTAAAAAGAGGAGGGAAGCAGCCCCTCTCCTGTCTTGTCTCATCTCGGCTCTTGCTTTCCCAAAATTATACATAAACTGGAAAAAAGTACAGCTCTGATTTGAGGAGGAACAGAAACATTACACAAGCATGAAGTCTAAAAGTATAATGGAAACTTTAGCCGGCCAAGGTCAAGGACAGTTCTTAATATGCTATGCCCTCAACTCAGCAAAGGACATGCAACCTCCATATGAGTATTGGTCAACTATTGGGTAGTACTAATGTGGATGGTGAGCATCACACCACAGCATGGATGTCAGCCAGACACAGATCCAGATCTGGTACTAAGGTGAAATGAGAGTTAAATGCATTTCATTTGGACGCCCGTCAATGGCAATGAGAGAGTGAGGAAGGAAGTCGCCAACGTGGCTAAATGTAACGCGAATTAAAACATTATCTCACATTTCTGCCTGAGTCACATTTTCAACAGCAGTGGCGGTTGTTTGACAGTGAAGACCACAACTCCCATGATCCCACGTTAGTTCACAATGTCTTCAATGTCTGCCTTTTGTTGCTGTTTTGTTTAAGAGACCCCTGGAGGCAGAAGCTACGTACTGTGCATTTAAGGCGCCGTCATCTGCTACACCACCTCCCACGCACATGCATCCCGTCCTGCTCCGGCGGAGAAGAACAGAGAGGAGCCACAGGTTTTGGTGTAAGGCAGACACAACAGACCAGGAGCCACGGGCAGCTGTCCTCATCCTCAAACATTTTGTTCTTGGTACAAAAGGGGCAGGGGGGATAACGGTGCATGGAGAAAAGCTGTGACATCGCCAGGTCAGGTGCTCGCATGTAAAACAGAGCAGGCAGCACACAGGACAGTCCAAGCATTCACTAAACGTGGGCCTTACTCTCCAAGTTGATGGTCAAGCCAGGTCTCCATCATTGGCAGCTCTCTCTCTATAACATAGCATAGAGGGCTAGCCTCTCTTCACCCACTGTGGTCTGACACCTCTGTGGATGAACCAGATATCATTTCAATTAGGCTGTGCAATACAGTGCATGACTGAGAGGTCTTTCCTTTGACACAACACGAACTAACTGGATCACTGCACCACTCACCGGGTTTTGCTTCTTGTTTTCATACTGGTAAACATGTTCAGATGAAAAACAACTTCTCCAAAACTATCCACTAAAGACTAAAGACACAGATACAGGCCTTGCAGTTTAACTGTCCTGTGATTGGTCTAAATATCTGAGCCGACTCGATTGATTTTCAAATGGTTACCTCAAGAGCTTTGGTAATTCATAAAAATTGAACTTGTGATATGTTGTCTGGCTCAGAAAGGCCAGCAAAAGGCCGACAGCGGCTGCACAGGCTCGGCTATAACCTCACTTGATGTTTGCCACACATGGACCAAATTGCTATTTGGCAAAAGGATTTTTAGAAATCTTTTATAGAGACTGTTAATCAGGATTCAGAAATTTCAAAACAGAAATAAGGGGACACAATAAAAGCGGTCACCAAAAGGTGTCTTTATCAAAGCATTAAACCACAGCATTAAAGCTCACCTACACTGATATCGCTTAACTGCACTGTGCATTCAGTATGCAAGCCATTGTTATCCTCTAATGACACATGGGTGTGTGTGTTTGTGTCTATAAAAAAATCACTGCTTCTTAATCTCCTAACTACCAGACAATAACAGATTTGTCTGTGATAAAATCCTAGTCTTTACACGTGTGTGTGTATGTGTGTGTCTGTCTGTCTCCCAGGCAAATCTATCTTCATATGTGTTTTTGTGTGTAGTTGCTCTGTGTGATTATTCCCATGTGGGTATTCCTGATGTATGCACGTCCTGTGTGTGTGTGTGTGTGTGTGTGTGTGTGTGGAGCAGATTTAGCTTTGATAAAACCCCAGTCTTTAGAAGGATTATCAGCCCATCCGCAGACAGCAACATGCTGTGCATTTATGGAGGTAATAAGTTGACCTGCAATAGACAGACGGACAACTGGCTAAAGCTGTTATTGGAAATTGTGTCCCTTCGTACAGCTACAACCGGGCCGGGATGAAGGAGGAGCAGAAAGCAATATCTTCAGGGGCAGTTAGACCTGCTGCGCAACACACCGTGTGAGCTCTCACCCGGTGAATTTTGATTTGGCGCTTACCTTTATGTGCTTTCCGACTGATTTGTCATGCTATTGTCTGCAGCTCGGTTTTGACTTCTCTGAAATCCCACAGGGCAAATGTGCAGTAGCCAGAAAAGTATAAGCACACAGTGTGGCACAAAACAAGACATTAACATTTAAACCCAAACATGAAATAACTAAACAGCATTCTGCATCACAAAGCCCCATCCTCACTTTCCCTCGGAGATCTAAATCATTGCTTTTTCTAAGCAATAACAAGGTTTTTAGCTTGATTTCAGTTGTTTTGCCATTATTTAACATTATCCGCCAGCTATTTCTCATCGCGTGATTTGGGTTTTTTCAAACTAGGGCAAAATCCCTCAAAAGGTCATTCAATGGTGGATGCAGGCTGAATGGTTTTCAGGTCAAAGCAGTAAAAGAAATCTGTACGGCTATTTTTTGCCAAAGCAAACCTTGTGTTGTTCATGAGCTCTTAGCTCATTCAGATGTTACCTATCAGGGAAGAGCCTTATTGGCTGTAAAGAACAGGAAGCTCTGGAGGACTGTGTTTTCAGTAAACTCAGTCACACTCAGAAATAAAATGACTACCCCACTCCGTCATGGTGAGAGAGTTACTATGAAGGGAAGAGAGGCAGATATAAAGAGCACTACAAAACTTACTATCTGTCTTATTCTTGGCCTTTCCATCTCTCTTTCTTGCTTTCCCCCCCTTCCCTCTCATTCTATCTCGCTTCTCCTCTCTTGCTTCCTCTCTCTCGTCTCTTTCCAGCCCATCATTTACCCTCATGTCTCTTTTCCTTGCTTCATCTCCCTATGTTCTCTCTCTATCTCTTCCTCCCCTCCTTCAAACGCTCTGCCTTTGCGCGCAGTCCTAAAGAAATAATTTATTCCTGTCCCCCAGTGCGGGTATGTATTAGCATGCCGGTGGAGCACGTTGACTTATCTCGCGGCTACAGGCACCGAGTGGTAAAACTAAGCTCTGATAGTTTGCAACAGGATGACCACAGAATGCCTGTAGCTTGGAGAATTAGGACTGTCGTCACGATTAGTAATGGTGGGCCTAATGTTTTAGTGCACTGTAATTTACTGTACTGTACCCACAGTGTAGTGTCCTGTATGACTCAATGATATGCACAGAGGGAACATCAACCAAAATTAAGCTGTTAAGGGGAAATTAAACAACATTTTTATTGCAGCCACTTTAATTTAGTCTCTTTTTTTTTTTGTCAAGGCACATAGTACATAACACATACAAAATCTGTTTGAGCGGCTGTTACACTTTGAGGATCCAGCTCGAAATTTATTTGTCCATCTGTCAGTGCTTGTATCAGAGCGGCAAGCATTACATTACAGAGTGCAAAAATAGTATGAATTCAATAAAGCGCAGTGTAAACATACACAGTGGTGGGTCAACAGTGTTTCATGTGTAAGTAACAAACGCTGCAAAAGCAGATTGGACCTTAACTGGTGTTTGTTGCTGATTTTGTTGTTTGATGAACCAGATAATATACCTAGTGTATGCAGAAATGTGTGCGAGTGATTTCTGGGACTGCAAGCTGTAATGCCCACAAGCTACATGCAATGGATGGTTAAACTAAACCTGATAGCTTTCCTGAGGCTGACCACAGGATGTCTGAGAGAATTAGGCTTAGAGTAGTGATTAGTTATTCTAGGCCTAATGTTGTATTCTAGTCTAATACACTTTGCATAGCATCAGACCAGCTCAAAGACATGCCAAGCATAACAGAAATCGAACTTAAAAAGAACAACACAGGCTAAGATATGTTGATGTGTGTAGGATTGGCATCAATGTACTTCTCTGCTCCAACACAGCACTTTGCGTGATGGTCCTAATCAGGCTTCACCAGAAGCAGAATGAAGCACTCTATATTAGTGTAATAGCAAATGCAGATGGATGAGAGATTATGGTGACACAGATTTAGTTGTGCATATGCTGCGGAGAAAGAGATGGTGTGAAACCATTGCCCATTTTAATGAGCATTCCAGCTTAGAGGGATATTGAGACTTCAGAGCTGGAAGATGCCACAGATTGCTGTGCTAATGTTGTCCCATGTAACTCAGTGGATTAGGCTGAGAAGCTAAACTCCCACTGGGACGTCTATATAAAAAAAAAGTATTCTCTCATAATGCGTCCACCAAATGGCAAATGTTATGAAAACTGCACTGTGCTTGATAATAGCATTACAGATAAGCAATGTAATTAAGCTACACACAGTGGAGCATACTGTATTGTCGCAGAAACCATGCCTGTGTGATGCCTATTAAGAGCTCAGCGCTGGGCCTGTCACAATGATTAGTTATGCTAAACCTGATGTTTCTGTTTTACTCACAAGTTCATTAACTGGGTACTGGATTGAATCTGCACACTTGTAATCCACAGTATCATAGGTAAATGGTGGGGTTTACACAATTACATGTGCAATGATGGGGCAAAAAGGGTGAAATTCAAGGGTTACTCAAGCAGGAAAGCAAGTAAAGATTACCACTTGTCTGGTAGATGGTCAGTCTGAGATGCACTGCATACTCTCTCTGCATATCGCAACAACTGAACAGCCCTCTTCGCCCTCTCTCTCACGCATCCTCTGTCCCTGCTTAATGAAGACTTCATGACTCATCAACACCCATACTCTACCACTGACCTACATCTGTCCCACCTGTGTGTCAGTGTTGACTGACCCACATTCCCACTGATCCAGTCACTTGCAGGCTGTGACCTGAGCCAGAGCCGCAAGAGCAGCAGGAGGCGGGTAAATGACGTTTTCCATGAGTCTTAAAGCTCGACTGGCAGCAAGTGCAGCCAAGTTGTTGTGAAGCTGACATAGATATGGTCAGGTGGCCACACATTCTTTTCCCTATATGTATGATGTTTTGATCTTAATTAGAATGATTTTTAAGGGAATCTTAATCATTTATTTTTTCTCATAAAAAGCATAAAATAATCAACGGCCACATGAAAAAAGAGCATTGTCAGTTGGCTGAGCTTACAATTTTGATCATTTATCTTCATTAGCCTGCATGTTGTTTCCTCACATTCTCATTAAAATGCATTTTTTCAAGGGCTTAACAAAATAAAATTGTCATCTCTCCTCCTTTAAGTTTTTCCTTGCACACAGTATGCTTACAAGCCAATCCTGAGCGGACATGGTAGATTAACATCAGAGCACACAGCCGGGAGCAACATCCCAGTATTTGTGCCTCTCTCTGCTGCAGAGTAACGCATGGTGAAAATGTGATGCTGCAGGACCATGTGGGCTGCCATGCACGGAGGCTGGAGGCGGAGCTTGGATGCTGACAAGTACCACTGCATGCTCTCATTGGCTCTCAATGACATCATTGATAAGGAGTAAGTCTTGCACACTCTCTCTCACTCCCTCACACTCACATAGTAGAAGCACAGGTTAAAAGGGCTGCTTGCATGTCTCATCACCTGTTTTCTAAGATTTAACAAGCTTGCCTAAATTAACTGCTGCATAAAATCAGGCACCATGCACATGCACCTTCTTCATTTTAAAGCTCCCCCTCTTCCGTTCAGTCCCGTCAGTGAAATGTGGGATCTGAGGAAACATTTGTCTAACTGCCGTCCACTAAAGCAGCAACTCATGTGGCAATTCACACGACTGCTCTACGTTTGTATGTCAAACACTGACAAGAGAGAACATCTGAAAGGCAAATGTGACTCAGAAGAGCTGATTATGAAGAAATTAATTAGGCCAGACAGACAAGTCTGCTTAGATGGAACTTTGCACATGACATAGTGGAGTTACATACAATATCTGATCAGTCAGGAAAAAGAATGCAATCTTACCATTAACTGTTATCATTATTATTAATAATAATTGCAAGACATTTGGCTATTTAATCATTATACAATACATGTGCAATGCCTATGCTGTATAGTGGTCATGCAGTGACAAAAACTTTGAAAATTGTCTTTGTTCAATAGGTTCTAGGCACTTAATTGGCCTGCGTGTGTGTTCGTGTGTGTGTGTGTGTCTGTCTGTCTGACTATGGATTCAAGTGAAAAGTCAACCCTGTAAGTCGTGGTGTCCGTTTAAAAAACCCCAGGCCGTAAAACCCAGTTTCTGTATCTATAAACATTCAAAAAAGCCTCATTTGTGGGCCAAACTGCTTCTACCGACGTGAAATGATAAGCTGTTGAATGATATAATCGCATTATGATTGTCTCCAAACTACCACAGGTTAGAGGAAAAATTATTTGAGAACGGTCCAGAGAATCGATTTGTTTTATATTTTAAATTCAAATTTGTCTTGATTTTTGTTTGCTTGTTGTCCTCCATAAGGATAGGAAGTGGACCATAAACAGCCACGCTAAAATGTTCCAGTACAGGGACAACACAGCCTCTGCCATAATCCAACTGATTGGGAAATAAATAGGGGGTGGTTGGAGTGTGTGTGTGCATGTGTGTGTGTGTGCGAGTGTATGTTGAGGGAACAAGGGGTTGGACAAGTGACACCTCCCAATACAAAGTAACACTACCTACCCATGCGAAGGGCCGAGGAGGACCACAAATGCAATATCCTGCTATCCCAGTGACTTTGGGCCGGGGCGGTTCTTGTGGAGAGACATGTTACGCATTTTTGAAATCCTCCAAGTGTCTCCATGAGTTTTAGATTTCCAATTGTGCATAAAACGCATCCCGCCTGGCACTGCTGCTGCTGCTGCTGGAGTTTAAATCCTTATGAGTCTTCACCTTCTCCAAAAGAAAACTGCACAGTCTCTTAATCCTCCTCTGCGTCTCAAAAGCTGCTTGATAGGTGACTCTGTACATCTTCCATGTGATTTCCACATATTTTCATTTCCTTAACCTCCAACAGGAGAAAACGCTTTGCTGGTTAATCTGGTGTTAAAATCCACCTAAGGACAGATCCCACAGGAATCAGGAAAGAGAGAGATTGAAAGCAGTGCATTTAAAACATTACGTCAATGCAACAAATGTGCTCATTACTTAAAGCTGGTAGAATAAGAAGAAAAAAATTACACATATAATAAACTGTATCTGCACGCTGGAGGTCAATTTGCAAGGCTGTGGAAAAGTTGGTGTGAGCTGCATGAGTTTGAAATTAGTTGAAAAAGTTGGGAAAATAAACGCATTCAAAAGCAAATATTTTACAGAAAGCAAAACTAATTTTGCTTCATAAGACGAATCAGTGCTGGAGGTGTAAAGGCTCTTCTGTGTTGCTTAATACAAAGTTGAAGGGTAGGGCTACTGTACAATGGAATGCAGCAAATTCAAACAAGTTGTTTGGCCACACCTTCACATGATGAAGAAAGTTTTTAGCCTAAAAATCCTGTAAACTACATTTCTTATATTTTACACATTTATTAAAAATCAAGGAGAAACTCTCTCATAAACCTTAAGTTAGTAACTTTTTGTCTAAACATGATCCGGCGGGCTTTATATATTTAAAAGAAGGGGAAAAAAACGAAAGAAACGCTTATTCCACACTTTGAATATTAAACAGCTAAATTCAAAATATTTTTGATCCTGTGAAAATCATTTTAAGCGCTCCAAAAAGTTGTTTCCTTGTGGAATTGCGCTCCTTTCTGCTGGTTTTCTTTGTATGGACTGAGAACAAAGGAGCCTTTACTGTAACAAAGAAGCTGCAGCGACTTATACCTGTTGCTCTGTTTCCAATAAACTATAACAAGTTTCTCAGTGATTTCGAGACCAACCTATTTTGTGTGGATCTTCGTGCCTCCGAACATCATTCCTCATTCGCGCAACAAGTTTAATTCTGTGTCACTGTTTTGTTTCTTAGAGACTTTACACCTGATTGCATTGTTCTGAATTCCCACAGTGCACTGGCAACTTCGTAAGACCACGAACACCACTATCGTGAGACTGCTGCACGAGGAAGAAAACTATTTACAAACTATTCATGAACTAATACTTGTCAGTGTGTCTGTTTTCCGGCGTGCGTAAAAGGTCCATTTCTCCGCAAACTTCTGACAGGCAGTTGCTTTGTCTTGTGCGTCGCAACATCCCCAAGAGACAAAAAAAAATCGGCAGCACTACAAACTCCATCTCACCTCCACTAAAGCTCACTGACAAATAATTCTCAGGATCATATGCTGAGTATTATTGCGCGTTATGAAGATGCGTGCCTGAGCATCCCCTCAAGTTCTCTCCTCAAAGCGCCCCGCATCAGACAAAGGAAAAGGGGACCGCTCCTCTCGCTCTCTCTCTCCCCGCTGCCTCTGTTCCTCTATGTCTCTCTCCCTCTCTCTCCTGCTTTGTGCTCAAGTTTGAGCGCTGACGCACCAACTACAGCAGCAACTTTTCACTGGAAATAAATTCGAAAATGGCTCCAGGGGTGCAAGCGAAGTCAGCGGACAACTCACCTGTGGGTGGTTTGCTCTGTGCGCGTCGCCGTGCGTCGTGGAAAAAGTTTGAGAGGGCACATCCAGCTTTGTGTTGTGGAGTCCCCCTTTGTCTACACGTGTGATAGATGGATGGGGCTCCTCTTGGCCGCGCCTAGTTCATTTCGCTATCCAAAGAGTCCCGCCCTCTCAAAGTCAAACAACTATGCGCACAACAGTATAGACGGACCGTAGATGTGTGTGATCACCATCACGGAGCACGGTGGGTAATTGTTTGGTTAAAGCTTGGATTTATTTATTTATTTAAGCTCACTAACTTCACTTAATCAGTTTATTTAGTTTCCCCCTATCAATTAATAAATCAACGAATATATCTGTCTTCAAATATCTATTTATCTTATCCTTATTCATTGTATCTAATTAATTATTTTAACATTTAATTCATCTTGTTTACCCACTCAGGCCTCTTTGTTTGTCACCCACTAGCACCTTGCACCTCTCCCCCTCTGAGAACTGTTTTTTCTCTCTCTCTTTCACTAAAAGTAATGCTTAAAACGGCCACACTGAACACTCTTTGCTTCATCCTTTCTTTCTTTCCGCTTTCTTTTCTCGTCTTTTATGCTCACCGTTTGTGTACACATTGTAGCACGCTGGCTGGCTGACAAACAAAAACTTTCCTGGATGCACCGCCTGGAGACTACCATTGTGTCTGGACAGCAGCAGCAGCAGCAGCAGGGGAACAAAGGAAGAGACAAAAGGAGAAAAAAAGGGTCTCATTGTTTTGTAATGCACAGTGTAGCAGTAAATATAAATAATGATAAGGAGCAGCGCTGCCGCTGCAAGGTGAAACCTCTTAAGCTGAGGTGCCTGTGAGGTTAAGAAAAATTCATCCTGCTGATTCTCAGCTTGAACCTTTTCAGGTTTTTACATGTAATGAGAATATTTTGGTGATTAACACTATCAGTATTTAATTGCTTAATTGCACTCCCTTAGATTGATTATATATAACTAGATTCACTGTTTAAATCCATGTGCATGCAAATTTGGTCATTTTCTAAACTAGACCTGCATTATTAATCAGTTTGAATTGTCATTCCAGTCTATTATTAAATCCTGCTGCTAATTACAGACATAAACCTGATCACATCCTAAAATTTGGTTAAAGTGAGGATAGTGGGTAAGGATCTGTAGGTCCAAAGCAGAGAAAGAAAGGTGTCAAACTCCTTTCATATGCATCAGTCTTTTTTAAGACAAAGCACAGTGCATTACAAGACCAAGACCATTTCCAGCTGTATAGTAACACAAGATGCACACAAGAAAGGAAAGTGACAGAAGATGCTATTGGTGTTGGAGTCAGTGGTGGCGGCAGTGGTAAAATTTTGCATGTGTGTGTTGGAAGGGAGGGAGAGGGAGGGGCAGGGAGGGATTTAAGTAGAGTAGACAAGAGCGACAAGCAGACGCAGAGAAGAAGTCATAACTGTGTCTCCCCTCTGTCAGTTGTTCGTCTACATCGTTGTCCTGATCGTAATATTTTCATTCCCCAAAGAAATAAATTAACCAGACAAACAACACACATGCATATGCAAATACATGCAGTGCCAGGTATTAGGTAACACACACTTGTTTGCAGGCAGATAAAAATGCAGTCTGTGTGGCCCTGCCTGTTACACTGCAGCCGCTTCCAACAGACAGACAGGTAATCTTTCCATATCTTGGCAGACAGACACACAGGAAGTACTGCTCTCACCCACAACTACCTGATTCCTGAAAACAGACTAGCCATACAAACAGGAACTTGTCTGTGCGTCCCGGTGTGCGTGATGTTTCTGTTCGTGTCAGTGCGAGCCTACGGGAACATCTCAGATGCACAGACAGAGATGGTCAGGTCGAGGCGAGAGCACTAAAGATAACAGGCGCCATCGCCGCCGCTTCCTGCGTTCATGTGCCAGGCAGAGAGAAATAAATAATGAAAAGGGAATGCCACTGCTAACAGGGAAACCTGCGTCAGTTGAGAACAACACAAACAGATGGTGCTCGTACAAAGAAGGACATGGAAAAGAAGTTCTGAAAAAATGCACGCAACAGAGAGAGCGGAGAAGTAGCCATTTCCCCACCAGCACCACCACTGCACCAACCACCCCCGTCTGGGCTGAGGATAGAACAGCTACACATGCAGACAGGCAGACATGGAGATACAGTCATGCCTCTCTCACCCCCCTCTGGCAGAGCTCTTATCCTCCCTGCTGTGGTTTTACTGGGCCACTGACTCCAGCAGTGAGCCTGTTCTGCTCCGCTCCGCTCTGCCCTGGCTGCTGCCTGCATATCTCCCACTGAGGAGTCAGCTGAGCCAGGCATGAGACTGCACACTGAACAGGCTACATACAGCTTAGAGGAGCTTAACACACACAGAGAAGTGCTGGAGCTGTTGGGAAATTTGCAAGATTATACCACACACTGAAGATATTATCTCCTTGCAGGGCTCTTATTTATCATCACAGTGTTAAGAAATAAAGTAATATACACTGTGGGTGCTACGAAATGCACATGACTGCAAGCTGAACAGAAGACAGTGTTTACATTCCATGTGAAGTCAGCAGTTAGCTCTGTCAGCCAATTAAGCTCTGATAAAAACGCATATATCTGCATATTGGTGTAATGCTGCAAGGGCTTACTTATAGCAGCTTCATAAAATCAGTTATGGATCACTGCACAAGTGCACAGCCATTGTATTCCCTCTACAGCTGCATACATATAGTGCAGCTTTTTGCATGTAGCAAATAAATGTTGAATGTAGTGCATGAAATACAATTACATGTGCTGTCTGTTTTGTGACTTGCACCCATCTTCATCTTTATCTTTCCTCTCCTGTCATCCTTTTACTGTGAAACTCATGACACCAAGGCTAATCCCTGTACATAATATTGCATATGGTGAATAAAGTTAACCTATTTCTGATATTGCAGTTTTATGAAATACATGCTAAACATCTTGCTACTTGCCTACCCATTACACTTAAGCAATTAAACTAATGTGACGTGCATAAGACTGCTCATTTAAACGATACTGGAGATGCATTTGGCTACAAACTGTGCACGATATTTATGCAACTGTATAAAAGCTTTAAGTCTTGATATCTTATAGTAATTTTGCATCCATTTACAACATTAAGACATGCATATGACTGTGACCTGAAACTACTTCTGGTGTTTAATGGCTCCATATAGTCATAGTAATTTCATACACCTAATTAAGCTATTATGCAACAGAATAGAATAGTTCTGAAGTATTGCTTCAAGGAAGTCACACACAACAAATAGAGGTGCCAAGGTTCAAACTGCACGCTGAAGATTCCTTGAAAGTACTAAAAGGAAGGATGTGATGTTGTTGAGGACGTTGCATTCTTAAATAGTGCTTTTATACCACTGAGCCCGACAGAAGACGAGGAACGCTGATTTTTAAAAGGGACATATTTGTTGATGTGTGAGGCAGACATTCAGGGCCTGGTCTTACTGCAGGGATACCCTTGTCATGTGATTTTAATTTTATGCCTAGTATTTCAGCCACATCCACACACACAGACGCACACAGACACGCACATGCCGTAGACAGACAGACATGCTTGTCAGCTATGCTGGAGGGCCCTTGGCTGACTGCTGCTAAACCAGCCCTTCCCCCACAATAAGGGTCTGTCTGGGAGAGGGGGAAGGGAAATCATGACTGTCTGAACACCAGACAGCCAGCATACAGCACACACACAACAGGCTGGAATAGAACAGAATGAAATAGACCATCAGTTTGCCTAGCAAGAAGATTTAGCTTTTGAACTGATAATTGTGTATTCTCCAAGAAGCAGCCTTTATTGTAGCTATCCCTTATCATTCAGCCAATTAAGGTGACCCTAGTATGTGCGCAGCTTTTATTAATGATGTAAATGGGCAACATTTTAGTCTTCAGCAGGAATAAATTTTAGGCAATTAGACAAACCTAAGCAGGCAACATAATTGGCTACTCAAGAAGCACATTAGTAAGAAACAGTGCTGTTAGTCACGGGATGATGGTAAAACTGCTCGGCTCCATCACTTCAGAGTCTGTATAATAAAGAGTTGTAATCAAATGCATGCACTACCTGTGCAGTGTATAGATATGTTAATAGTGGCCCCATGCTGTGAGGCTTCATCTGGTCAGCATAGGTTAGCTTTTCATGTTCTTGGCTTCAGATGAGTCTATGAGCATTATCCAGGGGGTGATGTTACAAAGGATGCAGCCAGTACATATTTATTTCATCATTAGACGTTCCCCACTACACCATCTTTTCTTTTTTTTTTACAGTGACTGTTTTGTGAAACAGCAAAATCTGTCCACATTATTCATTATGATGTTTGATGGTTGCAAAGCTTTGTGTGAACTTAAAAACGATTTGGTCATTTGTTGGGATTTCTGAGCCCATCTTCAAATCAAAAGGTAATCTGAGGTTGATTCATGTTTTTCAGTGGGTCAGATTAAGATTTGTGCATTCAGATTACTGCAAGTGTTTTCATACAGTAACAGAAAGGATGTATCTTATACATAATGCATTTGATTTTTAACCCTTTAAGCCACAAATCAATGTTGCATGGCTGTTTGAACACATACATTTAGCTTGTGTTTTCTTCCTGATGTGACAAACTGTGCAACATAGTTAAAAAAAAAATCACATGTATTGTGGCTGTGTTTACTCACTCTGTTATGCCACATGGCCATATAATCACCATTGTGGGATAACCAGGTCTAAGACACACCTCTGCTAAGATACCTTTTGAATGCATGATGTAGACTTCAGACTTATGGGGGCTTAACATGAAAACATATCAAATATGTGTCACGATAGGGTTAAAATAATCTTATTGATTTTCTCTGTCTGAGTCTATCTAAATGCATCTATTTCCTGCCTCCACAGCGGCGTTGTAAGCTTCCAAAAGGCTTTACAGAATCAGGACCATCCAAGGTCTACGGAGGGGGGAGGTCTGCTAAGACTCTCTCAGAGTCAGTCCTGCGTATTGTAGTGTAACTGGGAATAAAAGTGAGGTTTTTCATAGCTTCGAGATGAGCTTTCCAAAAGCTTGGCAGACCATCCGTGGGCCATTTACGCTCAATGTAGAAGACGTTGTTGTGCAGAAAAAAAGTCTCAATCAGAATGTGGAGACATGGACAATACTCACTCAGTGTGAAGCTTTAAGACACAAAGCCCTTTTCCATACTGTAAATGAAATCTTAACTTATTAGCAACGAAGTAAAGCAATTATAGCAAACATGGCCTTCTCATTTAGATCTCACAGTGCACTGCCCACAATCATTTTGCTTCCCTTTGAGGAAGTAGGTGGTTATTTGAGCCCATGTTTGTTGGTTACTCTGTGTAAACCACTGGGAAACAGCCATATAGTGATGTTTGCTATGTGTTTTGTTTGTACCCAGCTGTGCTAGTAAAAAGCAGGTGCAGCAGTGAGATGCATAAATAACTTTGATCGGACTATGTGTGCTCCTGTTTTCAATTCTTTAGACTCAATGACATGCTAGTCCATGCACAAAGTTTGTAATGATGATTAGGAGTCGGTAACAGCCACTTCTTTCTTATTTATGAAGTCAAATGCGGTACACACAAACTCATCATTGTCTGCCTAAAGACAGTAAAAGAGAGAAAAGTTCAAGAATCAAGAAAAGAGTGGTAGAGTTTCAGTTCCAGCTGATATTTATTTCCTTCCTTGAAAAAGTTCTGTACACAAGTTTATATCAACAATCTGACAGGCAGTGAATGGACACAATTTAGCTGGCATGAGTTTCTCCCCTCCCTTTCTCCGAGTCTCAAAAAAAGGGTGGTTCCTTTGTTTATGGCATGATTAGAGACAATAAATGATAATTCTACACAGCATATTGCACAGGATGGATGAAAAATAAAGTCAATATATTTAAAAATGCTTTCATATATATATATTAAAAAAAAGAGTCCTGAACTGACCACCTTAAATGTAAGTAAGGATGTGTAAAAGATAGCAGTTCTAGACAGTGCCTGTCCTCGATAGCAACAACGTACATAAACACACAATCTTTTTGCTTTATGATACAGTCAAATATACAAAGATCGAGTTCACGTTTCGTTTTTCCTCATTTTTTCATTTTTTCTGAAAAAACACAACAGCTAATAACCTGAATCTGAAATACAAATGCTATTCACCATGCCATAAAGATACTAAAACAATTATTAGCTAATAGTTAGCCGACAAGTAGAAAAGATTATATATTCAAATACAATGAGAAACGCAGTAAGTGTAGGTGTTGCGGAACTCAAGTCAGAAATTTGAATATGCTTGATGTTATCATCCTTGTTGTTTGCTTGCTGTATTGATAGCCTGTTCAATCCAGTGGTTGATTGGCAAATTTGACATCAATTAATGAAAACATCAAGAAATAAGTCAAATTTAAAGCTACAATCTCCTCATGTGTTGTCATAGGCTGACGGGAAATGCAAAAAGCAAGTGGCTGCTTAAGATAATGAAGCTGTTAAACCCACATGGTCCACAGGAATAGCCTCCAGAAATAATGCATTCCTGTGTCTTTAAGGAGCCTGCAGACTGGCACTGTAAACGTAGAAGGTAGGCTGATACAAAGACTGGTGCTGCTTTCAAGTGCTGTCGGAAAAATCGCAATTGCATCCTTACAACTGGGTGGTTAGGCATCTCATGCCTGTCCGGACAAAACGAGATCTTCGGGGATTGGACATCAAAGAAGTCTTGTCAGTATTTGCTGGTAAAAGTCAAAGAAGGTTTGCCAAATTAGAGAATCCAAACTCCAATTACACACTTGAGTCATAATCTCTCCTCTGCTCCGTTACATAAGTATAAAGTAGCTTGGTGCCTTTGATTTCTAAAGTTAAAGAATAGGCACCACAGTGATATAAGGTCTGTTTTGCTGGCTGTCCTTACAAAAGCATCTGAACAGGCGGTATAAAAAACATAAGTACGAGCTTACCATGAGCACTTGAAGGCAGCATAAAAACCAGCCTGTCGGGTACTAAAAATTAGGAAATCCAATACAGCTGTATTAGTAGGCTACACACACCGATTGTTGACTCCCCCATTTTCTATATAGATTTGTACAAAAATACACTGAGAAAATAATCAAACTGTTTCCTCTCTTTTAAGTGTCCAAAAAGTGTGTACATTTAAATATAAAACGAAATCAAAAGTTGCGTGTTTTTAAAACTCTAGCCCTTCGCCTGAGAAGGAAATGTGACAGACACAGACATACTGACAAACAACCGTGTAAGAAAAAAACAGGACTAGATCATGTGTACAAGAAATAAAACAAAAAAAAAAAGATCAAGTCAAAAATGCTTGGCCCAGTATATAAATACAACATCCCATATAAAATGGCATCTGAATACATGTACAAAACAAAGCTCAGAGGATGAAAACAAAACAAAACAAATCGGTGAGGATTTCTCTATAGCTATCATCTGAAATTAAAGAATTTTGGTCCTGAATAGAAGAGAACACGTGTATAAAGTTCAGCACAGATTTGAAGTTGCGTTTGAATCCTGAAGTTTGAAAAATTACAACAGCTGGTGATTATTTCAATGTCCTTTTTTTCCATAAAGAGAAGAACCGAAAGCGAGCGCCACCTATCCATTTAAATAACCCTAATACTAGTTTTTAAAACTGCTCGACAGTCTCACAGAAAATCTCAGCACAAGATAGGAACAAAGTAGGCTATCATGCTTAACATGTTTTTTGCTTTTGAGAAAATAGTCGACTTTTAAAAAACATCAACCCACCTCGGTTTCATTAAAAATCCCTCTCGGTGACACACCACAATAAAAATGTCGCGCGACAGTCCTGTTTCTGTACCTTTTTAGTGGTGAAGTTCACTTGGCGGTTGGTAAAAAGTTGTGAAATGTCCCTTTTCTTTTTCTTTTCTTTTTTTTTAATCGGCGACAACATTGATTAAGTGAACGGCGGACCGCGTAACGTGCAAATCAATCACAGTTAAGTTGTTCAGTTCAAAAACAGCTCGGAACTGAGCGTTTCGCTGTCAGGAAACTCAGCCAGTCTCTCCTTTTTTTCCTCCCCTGCCTCTCGTTTGCACTCCCTCCGCTTCTGTGGGTGAACCGAGTCCACGCATCCAAAGAAAAGTAGGCCTACAAAAAGCAAGTTTAAAGTTTAGCTTTCCAAATGATTTTGCAGCTTTGCCTATGTGGACGAGAAGGGACGGGGGGCTAGTTTCAGCGGGTTTTTTACTAGTCTGGTGAAGTTATCACGAACTATGACGCCCACTGTACCAGGAACTCCTGATTCGGTTTGTGGTCGTATTTTTGCTCGCAGGACATTACCTGTCTACCTGTCTGCCTCTCTTTCCGTCTCTCTGCCTTTCGCTCACTCAGTACGTGAACACCAGGTTGGAGATGGTGGACTCCAGCCAGTCCCCGGAGATCATCTCGCTGACTTCGGGCGTGCAGTAGTCGGGGAACTCGAAGTGGGAGCCCCCGGAGCCGGACTCAAAGTTCAAATCCAAGTCCCTGTCCAGCACCGAGGAGCCGAAGCTCCCCAGCGACATGCTGTCAAAGCTGGGGCTCGGGTTGATGTCGAGCAAGTCGTCCTCGAACTCTTCGTCCTCCGAGGAAGAGGAGGAGGACGAGTGGGACGAGGCGGAGGAGTGAGAGGCGGAGGGGGTCGGGGAGGAAGCCCGCCGACTGCTGTACGTGTGCCCGCCGCGGCGCTCCGAAGACCCGCCCAGGCTGCCGCTGCTGCCGGGGGAGTCGGCTCCCTCCTCCCTGCCGCTGGTCGCGTCCTCGTACAGGCTGAGCGGGTCGCTGGAGTCCGCCGAGCTGCTGAGCGTCGGGCTGGCCGGGACCACGACGGAGGACGCGGGGCTGACGCTCAGGCTGGCCCCGCTGCTCCCGAAGACGTACACCCGCTTGGGCTTCTTGCCATCCGGTATCTGCTTGGCCGCCGAGGAGACAGATTTCGACTTGTAGAGAGAGTTGTGATGGTGCTCTGACGGGTGCTCAGAGGCAAACGGTGATGCTTTGGTGCTACTGCTGCTGCTCCCGAAAAGTGATTTGTGGGGTTTGCTGCTGCTGGGTGATTTGGATCCGTTCTTCCTCGAAGATGAGGATGTCTTAGTGCTGGTGTTGTTAGAGCTACTGTTGAGTTTCTCCCCCTTGTCTCCGCTACTGCCAGGCTTGGAGGCGCTCGATTTTACCTTCTTCCTCGGCCGGTACTTGTAGTCGGGATAGTCCGCCATGTGCTTGAGCCTGAGCCGCTCCGCCTCTCTGATGAAGGGGATCTTGTCGCTGTCTCTAAGCAGCTTCCACCGCTTCCCCAGCCTCTTGGAGATCTCGGCGTTGTGCATGTCCGGCGACTGCTCCATGATCTTCCTCCTCTCGATCTGTGACCACACCATGAACGCATTCATGGGTCTCTTGATGTGGCCGCTGGGAGTTTTACACCACGCCGGGTTGTCTCCCAGCTTGTCCCCGGCGGTCGAGGAAGCTGTGGAGCCCGGGGAGAGAGGCGAGGCGGCCGGGTCCAGATCCATGCACGCCCCGGAGTCGGAGCTCGAATCCCCGGCGAAAAAGGACAGCGCCTCGGCGGTGCTCTCTGTGTGGCTCATTTTCTGCACCATGCTGCCCAGTTAAACACACAGAGGGAGAGCGGTGGACTACCTCTTTCCCTCTCCCTCTCTCTCCTTGGTCCTCCGATTCACTTTAAAGCAAACTCAGCTCTTTTCTCCCCCTCTTCGCAGTTGGAGCTGAGAAAAAAGCGCAAGCAATAATTCACTCCTGAGATGTGCAGCAAACTCTCGATAACAGTTGAGTCCAGTGTAGCCTTAAAAAGGCTAGATGTGTTTAAAAAAAGTTTAATTTCCAGTCTCTGTAGGTGTTGAAACAGCACAGAAAGTACAGCCCACTGTTATCTGTCTCTCTCAGTCTCTTCCTTCTGTGTTATAAAATTAATTCAGCCGTGTGGTGACTGAACATAGTCTATGCAGCTGCAGATCGCAGACTGAGAGCCACACTGTGCACCCGGGCACTTACAAAGGGCTCCCAAGTACAGTATGTAAGGTAAGTGCTTTTCTCTGCATCAGCTCTGTCCCCTCTCCTAGAAACAAAAGCCATGCATGCTGGGGAGGAAAAAAAAGAAACCTAGAGCGAGTTACACTGTCCGCCTTCCATCTGCAGACCTGCAGTCGAGTTTCAAGCAGCCCTCCAGACCCGGCCCCCCTTGCTTGCATTTATCCCTTCTCGGAGATACAACGGCGATAAAAATCCACCAATCGCGCGCTGTCGCTACCCTGCCTCTGCGCCAAACTCACGCCCCCCTCGGCGCCGATTGGCCGAAAATGGAATCTAATAATAATCAGCGCGTGCAATGAGGAGCCTCGTGTCTGACCTCATTCCAGAATACAACAAGAAACTTCAATTTTTTTAAAGAGACACTGGCTTGTGTTATGGGACCCCCTTTTCTACTCTCCTACCGCCAGCCCATGTGTGCACCATTAACATATAGCTATATGAGAAGCTCGGTATACTTTACCAGATGGAAACTTTAACACTGAGTGCAGTTTGTACCGCTGAGTTGCCTGGGTAATATTTAATAAAAGACATACCCTGTGATATTAACCTCCTTTTTGCCCCCCCGGCACAGAAAAGGAGGTGTCGGTGTTATGAATGGTGGTAATCTGGAGCCAGAACATTTGCCAGCGCAATGCAGCTGATGTAGTTATGCATTACCTAATGTTTACAATGTAGAAGATGTTATAGAAAATAAAAACATTAAGTTCCACCTCTTCAAGCTGACACATGTCGGTGTCTATCTGATGTGCTGTACATTTAAAAAAAAATGGATCACTTACAGTAAGAGGAGACTTTGACTAATTGATATGATTGCTAATTGTTTTTAATCGGTGGTTGTTTGCCTACAGGTGGTCGCTGTCCGTGGGCTCGTCTTGTGTCACCGATACGCGGTCAAACAAGACCACGTTCAACAGTTGAGCCGCTGGAACTGAGCGCCTCACAAACAGGGAAATGTCTCTTGGACACATCATGATCGTTAAGCTGGTGTGAGAAAAGACTCCAAGCCAAGTTGTACACACGCTTTCACCTCTCTCTCTCTCTCTCTCTCTCTCTCTCTCTCTCTCTCTCTCTCTCTCTCTCTCTCTCTCTCTCCGTCTGAGGCGGGGTTGGGCGGTCTTTTGTCACATAACACACATCGAACCAACCCGCTCCACACGCCAGACGGAGAAAAGCGAGAGAGGCAATGAAGCAGGCAGCGGTGAGCGCGACCTGCCTGCGCGAGCACATCCGCACATCTCCGTGTGAGCGTTGAGTGACACGCACAAGACCGAGTGACAGAGAACCGCATGGCACTGCGCTTTTACGCACACGGTGTCCCTCTTACGCACGGAGGAAATTATACCCACTTTACTAGAAAACAAGAAAGAAGTTTTGCGTAAAATAACTGATGGCAGAATGAACAACACTGTCGCGCGCTGTATTAGCATCAGTCTCACAATGAACACAGGTAAAATCTCAATCCTGTTAACCTTACACCATACGAGTCATCATAATAACTGCCAAAATCCCATGTCTCTTTTTTCCTACTTTTGCTTTTGGTAATAATAACACATCTTTATAAAGCAGACACCAGTCGTCTATGTTTCCTCAGGGCGCATCCCCAGCAAAATAATGATTAGTTTATTTCACTCTTTAATCAGTAACAGTAA
This sequence comes from Chelmon rostratus, assembly GCF_017976325.1. NCBI lineage: Eukaryota > Metazoa > Chordata > Actinopteri > Chaetodontiformes > Chaetodontidae > Chelmon > Chelmon rostratus. The sequence goes on from NC_055665.1 coordinate 21,690,922, forward strand.
TCCAAAAAAAAAAAAAAAAGAAGAAAAAGAGAAGAAAAAGAAAATAGGAGCAAGGAGGGATGCAAGCACACAGTAAGCCTACAGTGCGGTTCTGGGCGGTCGCTAGATGGCGTCGCAGAGCCGGAGAGGACTCTGCTCTGCTGTGTTGCAGAGAATTTAGGGAGGGTAACAGAGATCAGACCGAGCATTCAGAACAGTTACCAGGGGTGAATTACATAATGTCTCTGTGCGATAGGGAGGCATCCAAGCGAGCCGTCGTGCAGTGTGTGTGTGTGTGTGTGTGTGTGTGTTTGAATGCCATGACTGCGGTAAAGTAGAACAGGCAGTGAAGTAAAGACAAATTAAACCGCTTTGGAGTTGGTTAAAAAATCAGCTCAGTTTGGAATCAGTCACCACTGTAATGATTTCAGCTTCCAGGAGAGCATGTTTCTGCAAAATGTCATCGAAATATGAAATGAATTGGAAATGAAAATTAAAGTAGGTCTGTGTGTGTGTGTGTGTGTGTGTGTGTGTGTGTGCAATAGAGAGAGAGAGATGGTCAGATGTTCTGTATCTAAATGAAAAGAGAGTCTGAGGTGACTTGGATCACCACTGGGAAATTAGTATGAAAGTATCGTCACCAACATTACTGGATGCATTTCACTGGGTACAATTATATTCAATATGGCCTCATATCTGCAGTGCATCCAAGTAAAGCAATGGGTAATTGGGCTCCAATTTGTGTGTTCATGGAGCAGAACTGCAATGGAAATAAGAATGTTAACTCATAAACTCACACCGCTCCTCGATGCCATTTTAATAAGGAAGTGCAGGAAACCGTTATAGCACATAAGTCTCCATGCTATAGAAGGCTATAGATGGAACAGGACCGAGCCCTGGTGAGAGAGCACTTTAAATCATCCACTAAGGTTGAAAAAGATGCTGTCCTAATGTAACGCAAAAACATGTAAATGGGAACGTGTTTTCAGTCAGTATGACCACACATACTGTGAATCCTTGTCGATTTAAATCACTCTAAAATTTCCTTCTTCTTCAGCCGTTTTTTTCTTCCCTCCAACAAACTCTTGGGAACTCGGTGCACCTGGAGTGACAGCTGGCAACCCCCTTAAAGCCAACACCTTATTCAGCACCTTGAGCAGGTGTCCTCTGTTCTATTCTGTACTACTTATTCTACTCTACTCTACCACCCAAAGATAAATAAGACCTTTCACCTAGTTTCGGCATCACAGTTAACTTGAATACGCATGTTGTTTTTTTTTTCTTGGCTGCCCACACTTCTCTGTCTCTCTCTCTTTCTTTCGGTCTCTCCCTCCCTCTGTCTCCTCTCTCTCAGCGTGCACATTAGTATGCCACACACACACGACCTGAAAGGATAAGTAGTGCATTCAAACTTTCCTCTCGCTTTCTGTCTCTCTCTTTTACTGCCATTGTTCCAGTGCGGTGCAGCTGCCACGCGAGTTGGAGTGGGTCGCGTGCCAACCCTAATCTCAACAGGTGTTCTTTTGGGTGTCTCCCCCACCCCCCCATGTCTTTGTCTGTCCTCACTTTCTCTTTCTCACTCTCTCTCTACCCTTTCCCCTCCCCCGCCGTACTTCACTTCACCACTTTTCTTGCTCTATTAGAACAACCATAATCAAGCTTATTTCTGTCAAAGCAGTTTGTACGAGGTCGACAATGCCAGTATCAAAATGTATGAAGGTAAGTGGACAGATGGTTTGCACATTACAACGTTGTATCCACTGTACTACACGGTGCAACTAAATGGCCCTGCTGTGTACAAAGAGCTAGTTAATGATTAAAGAATAAACGAATATAAATGATAAGAGACATAGATGAACACATAAATGTAATGACAGTGGTGAGGGCTATAAAGGAAAAGAACAGGGAAGTTTTGAAGGAGCTCTGAACAGTTTCCACTGGTTTTCCCTCAGGCTGTGACATGCTCTGACATCTTTTGCTGCTCCCCTGGCAGTGTCAGTTTTTCTTCAAGTAAATATTGAATTCTGTTTTGGTCTGAGTGTGTCAAACTCTTGGTATGTGAGTTTTATTTTGGTAAAGAACTCTCAGTCTTTTGTGCAGGCTGCAGTGTAGCAGGACGTCTCGCCCCCCCTCTGCTCGCTGTCTTCTCGCCAGTCTCTCATTCTCTCCTCTGTCTCTGCTCTCTGCCTCCTCTATCCGTCGCTCAGCCCTCCCTCCCTCTCTCCTCAGTTTAGCTCAGTTCATTTCATTGGCATGAATGTTAGATGAACAGTGTTGCCAAAGCACCCCGATCTCTCTTTCTTTTCTCTACCCGTCTCCCTCGCAAGATAAATCTGATCTGAGGTCATCTGTTATTCAGAACACTGACACCATATGGTCAGCCACCCACTCAGAGTACATCCAGTCAGTTTCATGAAAACTTAAACTGTTCCCATATTAAATATTGACTGAGCTGTATATTGACCGGTTGTCACAAACCCTGCTTAGAGTTTAGCCTGCTAGAACTTTTACAAAACATGTTGAACAAGTCAGCTTATTAAAACACATGGTTATATTTAGACATAAAATGAGTAAGAAAGAAATAAAGTAAATGAGTGAATGATAAAGGAAAAGCAGTTTAATGAAAGAAAACAGCATTGAAATATGATAAGATACGAAATGGTAGATCTTTGGTAATGTAATCGACAGCTTTAATAAAAGCTGTATTAAAAATCACGATTCAGCTCTATCATGCTGTTCATCAGCCATAGGTTGACCTCTATTGCAATTAAAAATATGATGCTCTGTGCAGCTGCAGCTGTGCAGATGTTGCTTCGTCAGACCTGTTAAAAAGAAACAGAAGCAGTGGTTGCGGCTCCTAGCCTGAAGTCGTGGTATTGAGAACAAAGAGAGGGTATTGGTGGGAATGCACTATCCTTAGGAGTGTCAGTGTCAGAAGTAAGAAAAGTTAAACTAGTTTCAAGATTTTTCATGGAGCTGAATGAACTCGTGCATGCAGTCCATGGATGTCACCATCTCTAGCACTCCTGATTACTGTCACTGCATAAACTGGCAGCCTGTGTAGAAGCTACACAGTGGCTGATCAGATTGAGACAGAAATCTGCATGGTTATTTTTCAACAGCTTGATGCTGGTTGTGCATGAGGTAATTAAGCTAACCAGTGGATCTGCTGTGTATTCTCATACTCTGACAATGCATGCCTCTTTTAGAGACTGCAGATGGGCCACATACCTGCCTCATTCAGTGGTTTTAATGAGATTTAATTAGCAGAAAGAGAGGCCATTCATATATGAAGCCTGTGCTGGATTAGAAATGCTGGTGAGGATGCCTTCATGGCACTACTACCATAATTGGAATTTTGACAATAAAAGGGGCTCATGTGATTTTGGAGAGGTGTATGTGGATGCACTTTCAGAAGTGAAAAAGACAACCACAGGTATAGTGTGTAAAGTACAGTATTGACCAGGTGGATGCAAAACACTCACACCAAAATTGCAATTAGGTAACCCTCCACTGTGCCTCTTCTCCCACTGTGGTGAGCAGCGAATCACCAAAACACTGTAATTCTTAAACACATTCAGCCCCCACATGACAATAGAATGTATCAGTGAGCGATAGCACATACAATGAAGCTCTATGATTTATTAGATTAGCAGTGTTTTACAACCCTTTAACAGACAGATGGCTGGTTACTGTATATATGAAATGTATTTATTCAGTCGTATTTCTAAAGGTTTGTTTGAACAGGTGTTTTCAGGCACTGATACAGACAAAGATGCAGACACAAATACACAGACAAGAACACGCACACACACACACACACACTCAGTAGTCAAAGTCTTATCTTATCCAGAAAGAGCAGCTGCAAAGTATGACCCTAGCTTAGCTGTTAATAATTGGTGGTGTGTGTTCAGGAGTGTGTGTGTGTGCGTGTGCGTGTGTGTACTTATTTTACCCCCACAATCTCTCCTCTTTCTCAACTGACAAGAGCTCATTATTAGTGGTCTAGCTTTGATTTGTGAAGTTCAGCAAGGTGAATTTGAACATCTGTCGCATTTCAAGGTAGTTTCAATAGGGGAGAGCAAACAGAGACACAGCCAAACTACCAAGTTAGTGATTAAGTGGAACACACACACACACACACATTCAGCAGGTACATGTGTGAAAAACCAATATGTAAGACTGCATTTACAAATATTTCTTAAACTTGCCCAGTGTTATGAGTTCAAATGGATTCTTTACTGTGAGAGAATACATGTAAAGGAACGGCAGAACATTTAATGACTACATTCTTCTAAAAGCCTGAAACAAAGTTTTAGCATCATCCTGTCTGCACATTATTAAAGTGTTTAGTTAATTACTTTTCAATTCTTGCAGCATCATTTTGTTGCTAAAAAATGTACTTGTTGCGTAGCAACACTGTCAGCTTCAGAGGAATGGTTAACTTTGCAAATTTAAAATATATTTAAACCTCTATAAAGAGATGGGAGCTGGGTGGTATATTCAATACAGCATGTCAGCAACTATGTACAGCACACATTTACTGATATTTAAGATACTAAAATAGTCAACTCCAAATGAAATGGTGCATTAAATTGTACAGAACCACCTTCAAAATGTCAGCTAGTTTCATTCAAAAAACAAACAATATTATTTTTTAATGGTTATGTTTGTAATTTATTGCAAGTTTGTCAGATTTTTTTTTGCAATAGTTTGTATGACTGTTAATGCTATTGTTTCCAACTCCGGTATATGTGAATCATATTGGTTGGAAAAGTTTTCAGCACAATTTCCTTTTATAATACTTATATTTTCTCAGTTACAATATCATCATATCAGTTTAATGGTGATGATGATGATCCTAACAGAGTGACACAGGGGCATATTGAACAGGCTATAGCAGGGCGTAAAAGGATTAAGCTGCTGACAGAGGTGTGCTACCCTCACTGTCATTCTGAGAGTTAACAGCACTACACACTTCATGTGGCACATGCATATTAAAGCACTTATGACATTTGGCATCTGACCTTCATGAGGAAAGTGACACAGTGTGAGACACCATGTTCTCTGTCATTGCAGTGGGTGACTGGTCACCGCAGACACTACCTCAATCTGCCATGCAGGTGGTAGAGAGGCTTAAATCAGATGTGAAGGTGTTAACAGTGGGATTTGCATGCCTGGATGTGTGTGTGCGCCTCTGTGTGCATTGGCTGCATTTATTTATTGCATGCATATATCTGAGATTAACTGCATATTTTTGTGTTTGTGAGTGGGCAGACGTGTCAAGTCTGCTTGTTGGTGCATGCTCATTTCTGTGTGTATTTACATATATACGTGTGTGTGTGTGTGTGTGTGTGTGTGTGTGTGTGTGTGTGTGCGTGTACGTATGTGTGTCCAGTCAAAGGTGACCAGTTGTCACCTAGCTCTGACAGAAACCAGGTATCAGAGAGACGTGGTGTCACCTTGTCTCCTCCAAGCTTTACTCCTGGGTGCTTGTGTGTGTGTGTGTGTGTGTGTGTGTGTGTGTGGCAGACTGCACGGATGACACACATGGAAGGATCCCAGGAGTGAACCTTGGGTGATGAGGCGGCAGCATGTGTGTGTGTGGTTCACATCTCTTGAGATTCACCGACGCCTTCAGAGAATGGATGACACACACACACACACACACACACACACACACACACACACACACACAGACACACACACACACAGATGGCTTCAATATGACAAAAGTTGAGCTCTGCTCTTTCAGGGACTTGATGGTGCAGTCAGTCAATATCAGGGTCAGGGTCAAAAGAAGAGACGTTGGGGGAAGCGGAGAGAAGAAATAAAGAACGAACACACAGAGAAGAGACAGAAGAATGAAAGGACAGGAAATATTATAAGTTGAAAACCACTTTTTGGATTTCTGGATGAATCCTCAGAGCTCAGTCACTCTTATGACCAGTAAATGCGTAGTTTAGTTAGTACGATTGCTGAGGTTCTGACAGACACACTCAATACTCCAACACAGTCTGACCAGCTACTAGCAGGATGCAACAAACTGAAGAACACATTCTTAACTGGTGTTAGTGCAAAGCTCTAACATCTTTACACTGTAGCTGACATTTCAGTGACATAGTCTACTGTACACACTGTCAAATATACAAAGTAGTTGAGGGGCCATATTTACATAACACCCTAAGGCTAAATGCAACCCCTAAATGACCAAGTTAGGAGAACTTCATAGAAAAAAAGGGTTGTGTCAGTACAAAATTTAGAGCTTTAATTTTTGGTCAAAGAGTAATCCACAAAGTATTTTACAGTTAAAGTCAGAGAGAATTTAGACGCAGTCCAGACCTGTTTACCATCAGTCAAATGCTGCAGGTAATGTGCCTCATCGCGTCACTGTTTCGGAGAAATACAACGATGCACTTTTAAAAGCATATTTTGATGGTGGGTGAGTTATTAAGAATGAAATCAGCACAGCAGCAAATCAAAACAAAATCAGCAGTTTGCACAACAGCACCATTTAGGCAGACTCCTAATCTCCTCTGTGAATGCGGCCCCAGGGCTGGATGTATGTGCAAGGTGTGAACGTGTTTCCTGTTGTTGTGTTTTTACTAATTAGCTCTAGCCCTGAGCCGCTGTATCTCTCGTAAATATTATGCAATCTGTCTGAAAAGCAGTGACTTCAAGAGAATATAAAATTAATGCTGTAACCGCCGCAATTTGTAGATAGGGGCTACAAGGCTAAACGAGAAGTCTGGTTAAGGTGGAGTATTAAAAATGCCAGTCAGAGAGGGCATGTCTTTCACTTTCGAGTTTGCCACCGGGTGTCTGTAACAAGGATGGAAATGATTTCTATTCTCTGTCTTCCATCTCCCTCTTCACACCTGGCAGGCAGAGGATGTGGCTGACAACGTGTGTGTCAGTGAGTGTGTGTGTGTGATGGAGTGAGAGAGGGAGGGAGAGGGAAGGAAAAAAGATGTGTGAGCCACACAGAGAGATTAAGTCAGGGAGAGAGAGGTTTTAAAGAGGTTGTCACTCGTGTTTACGAGTCCTCAGTCTTCATCGGGTGAATGACATATCTTCACCTCACACCGCTGTAGTTAACCCCCTGTTTCCATGTTGTTCTTTCTCATTCTCCAGAACCATCATGCTCTGCAGTACAATTGGCGGGATTTGGCATGACTTTAATTTTTCATACTGGTGCCCTCATACAAATGTCTTCTTTGCTTCTCAACACAATATTGCACTGTGATTCAGCCGAGGTTATAAATTTTTAAAATGTGCTGTTCTCCTCAGTAGGGTAATGCACAATTCTGGACACATTACAAGCAGTGATAGCTATCAGAGCACAACCTTCATCAACAGGAAATAGTGAGGAAAAGAGGATTACCAAGCATCATCATCAACAGCAAAACATCATGGCAATGACTCTACTCAGCACTTAAGATGTTGCCTCTATCACACAGAACACTAATTGTAAGGGTTACAGACCTGCTTCTGTACTTTTGCTAATGTAATTTATGGTTTACTACCTGAATCTTCCATCACAAAAGTTCCGTTCATAAAATGAAGAGGAGCTGTATGCCTAAAAACTTAGATCTAAGAATCATGTCCTCTGTGTCTTTTCACTATATCAGTCTGAAAGCTGAAGGCCGTGTGTTACCAGTGGGTGGACTGACAGTCTGTTGGCAATACAAGCTAAATAACCACCAGCTGTTTCGGCCAGTGAAGCACCATCCATCTGTCTGCTTATCTTCTACCCTGAGAAAACATACACATATACCATAGATACCTGCATTGCACACACGTTTGACACACATATTCCCTTGTAAATCATTACACGTGAAAACCGAAAACCCCACTTTTAATCGTATGTACAGTTTGTAACACCCCATAGATCCACATCAGAGGACAGCTGTTACCTTCTTTACCATTTTACCTGCATGCTTCTTTGATGAAACATGACTCTCAGTACAAATGAGCACAGTGGTAAGAGCTTGTATCAATACATTTGATTTTTTTATGTCGAATAGGGGTTTGGAGGGGGTTGCATTTTTTTTTTTTTTTTTTGCTTAACACTACATGTACATATGTGCATATTTGGAGGGGTGCAGTTGGGTGATGTTGTTCCACAAATAAACCTAAACTTCTGCAGAGCTGTGAGAGGTGGCTCCAAGCTCAGGTACTGCATGCACACACTTAGACAAGGCAACCTTACCAGATAGGATCTCAGCATACTGGTTTACAGAGAAACAAGGATATGAGCAAGTTGGACAAGGCTTTAGAGAATACACAAGAACAATTTGAAACTGAGCTTCTGGAGCTTTCACAGGGAGACAAACAGTGAAAACAACAGTAAGGTGGAGGAAGCTGCTTCTCTGATTCAGGCTGGACCACTTTAGATCATCCTTCCTAAATGACCTCCTGACCTAGACTGAATCTTTTTAATAGGTGCAATGACACCCCATCACTCAGTGAAGACGCAAACCACCAAGCACCACCGCTCAGCTTTTAGCCCTTAACATGCTCTACTGCTCAATAAACACTAACCAGCAAAGTTATTCTTGTTTAAAGTAAACGTAATATAAAATGTTGTTATTTTGAATCAACATGCAGGGAGTGGTCTGCATTCCCAGTCCCAGTTACTGCCATACTTATGTCTGGCACAAATATACACCTTTGTAAGAAAAAATAGTACAATGGTACAACAAATATAACTATGATAAATTATTGCATTACGAAAGGATTAGTTTATATTATAAAAGGGAAAAGTCTTCCATGCTGGTAAATGCATGATATCATACATTACTTTGACTTTCTTGACATTTTTCATTCTGTAGGGAGGTGGATAAACTAATGTTTGCTCTGCTCCTCAGTAACAGAACTCACTGCTGTGGACAGCAGTGGACTCAAACTACTGGACGGTGTTTGTAATAGGCAAGGATCTTCTTTGGGAAAATCATGCAACACACACCTTTAGAAATCAAGGAGCTCTGAGGATGGCAAGGAGGATCAACGACTGCTCAGAAATAAGTCGGTAATTTGGGCTGCAAATAAATCCCATCCAAACGGGACCCAGCCGTGCCCTGTTACAACCCAGACCTACAGAGCTGAGCTGACAGACAAATGTCAGCATTCTTTACTCAGAAAAGCTGGAGACCAGAGTGGCAGAGGAGGAGAGAGGAAGAGAAAAGGGTTGAAAGGCAAATAACAGGCCTTTCCTCTATGGCAGATGTGTGACTTCATCCTCAGTGTCTTTCTTTCTGTCTGCCTTTCTATGCTGGACACTCCAGAATGAAGGGCAATGAAATCGCTGTTATTTCACATACAGGCAAGCAGGCAGACGTGGCAGCATTTCCTCAAGAGTGTTTTTCAGAGGTGCTACGTTTGACATGATGTTCTTTCAGTCTTTTCGAATAAGTTTTTTTTTTTTTTTTTTAAAGGTACACCACGCAGGAATTGTCAGCTACTGTTTGTCAACACAACCTCCAAACTTGTCCCTTTCTTCCCCAGCTTAATGGCACCAGAATCACACTGCTCGCAAGAAAATTGCAAGCTGCTATTGTAGGAACATTTCATTTGTTGTCATAGAAAAGCCAATCCTTTTGCAAGCTAACTAAGCTAACTGCCAGAACCTACCTGTCTAACAGAAAACAGGCCCACACCAATATTCATCTCCCTCCTCTCCTCCAGCACTCGCCAGCAGCCAGGTGGAAGCCAGACCCAGATCCACCCTTGTTTTGGGACCACGGGCTACATTTTCATAGCATCCTCTTGGATGCACGCTGCTTATGGTCTGGCCCCTGGTTGCTACCTTTTTATAAAGTCCCGACCTCTCACCCTGTGCCCTGTAATTGGCTGAGGGCTACACAAAGTGCTTACGGAGGTCAGAAGAGGAGTTTTTAAAAGTGGCAATCTCAATGCTTTTCAGGTAGCACAGCAAACACTTCATCTCACTGTTCTCTTTTTTAGGTTTTGGGACACAAGATGTGGCCGGGGATCATCGCTGGAAGCTGCCTCTTGTCGTCGTCTGGGTGTTGCAGACGGACACGGTTGCTTTTCGCTCTCTCCCCCCTACCAGTTGAAACAAAGGTATGAATGGCAAATGTAGCGAAGTAAAAAGTAGATTACTAGCTCAGGTATAGTGGAGTTAAGAGCAGAGGTGCTGTTTTAAAAAAAGGGAACATGAAAAAATACTTTTTTACTTGACCACTCTCACTTAATGTGCGTGACTGGTAATGCATTACTACCCACCCCTGGCTGTTCTGAGTTATATGCACATGCGTTTGCTCTTAGTTAGTCAGGTTCAAACACTTTCTTCACTCACACTACATGCTGTTCTCTTCACCTATGCAATAATTAAGTGCCTCTGAGTGAACAGGAATAAAGAAGCATCTGCTGAAACAAAGCAACATCTGTCTCTGAGACAGAGTTGAAGCAGGTAAACATGAGTCTATAGGTTAAGGTGCTCTGCGAACACCTGGTCCTCTCGATAGAAATAACGCTCCAGGATGCCCTACAATCGCTTGACTTGTGCATTTGAACAATTAAGACACATTAAGTTAATGTTGAGTTAAATACCTGGGGACAGTTCTGAGGTTTCACATTTTTAAGTTGTTCAAACTGTAACAGAAAGAATGACTACGCAAGATTCTGTAGCAGGGATTAGCATTTGTGTCCATGTTTGTGTGTGTGTGTGTGTGTGTGTGTGTGTGTGTGTGTGTGTGTGTGGTGCATGTCTGTGTGGTCTTTGAGTGGATGTCTCTCATGTCCACACCCACTTATACACCCACTCACCCTCCCACAAATACACACAACTATTTGTTATGACAAAAGACTGCAGGTGACATTGAGTGATAGTTGATTGATGGCCTCAGCTGACTGCTGCATTACAACACTGCAGCCAGCCAGCTGCACACACACACACACACACTCACACACACACAGAGACTCAAACACTTTCTGCCAGTCTGCCACCACAGAGTTAGCAACAGTCTGCGTTTTGCCTCCCTCACTTCTCCAAGCCAGTCGCTCTGCACTGCGGCAGGCAGGGGAAGCAGACACACACTCAGACACACACACACACACACACACACACTCTTCTCTGCTCCACTCCCATATTTTTTGGAAGGGAAGAGACGAGGAGCGAACAAAAGCAAGACAGCGCGCGTTTTTCATATTTTTTAACGGAGGGCTGCTGTAAAATCCAGCAGACATTTCAGGGATTTCTTGCCTTGTGCTGAAAGTTGTTTCAAAGAGATTCGGAGTATCGTCATTTCAAAAGGAATATGCACAACTCAACCTGCCAGCCAATAAAGAGACACACAAAAAGTGGGAAGAAAGACAAGGGAATCTGGACCTATGTGGTGGATTTTGGAAGCGAGCGAACATGCAATGTTCCAATGGTCTTTTTTTGGATGGGAGTGAGAAAGCAGGAGTGATGCCAAAGGTTTCTCCCTGTTCTTCTTTGAAAACACTCTTGCAGCAGCTGACCCCTTGGGCTCTGGCTATGCTCAGCATCCACCTGCGTGCTGCTGCTGATAAAGCGATGGAAATCTCCCGCTCTCATTCCAGGATATAGTTGCAGCCAGGCCTTGTGATTGTGCAGATTCTGCACTCTCCGTATGCAATATAAATCATATCCAGTATCCAGCGGTATCCAGCCAGGCGAGCTGTCCAGCAACCGGCACCCAGCCCGGAGAAATCGCAGCCCCAGTGGAGGAGAAGGAGAGGCAGAAAACAGTGGAATGAATGAATGGTGAGGGAGAGAGTGAGAGAGGAGAGAGAGAGGAGCCTCCAGACAGGGTGACCTACATTCAACACTGTCTGGAGTCAAAGACAGAGTGAGAGGGAGAGAGAGAGAGTTGGGGATGCAGAGCGCCAGCAGCAACAGAAAGCGAGAGGATGAGATAGCAGGAAAGAAAGATGCAAAAGAGAGAAGGAGACACAAAAGAGACCCAGAAGACAGCAGAGGCACGAAGAGAAAGCTGATCCTGAGCAGAGATCATCGATTTCCAACTCTGTCCATCCCGCCTTTTCCCTTTTGTGCATTCACTCATACCCCTTTTCGTTCCCTTCCTCTTCCCATATCCCCTTTCTCCTTCTACCTGCTGTTCCGCTGCCGTCTTTCCATCTCTTCCCATTAATCAACCATTGTCTGAGGTGTCTGGGGGAATGCAACAGACAAAGAAATAATCATTCAGGATATTAACTTTTCACACGTGTTTTTGCTCATGCTCCTCGTCCTCTTCTACAAGCTCTGTTTCCTTTGTCTCTTCATCTCATATT